>NC_137583.1:66717917-69117917 GCF_963210335.1 Falco punctatus
CTGGAAACTTGGCTACAGCTCTTCAGCATAACCAGTGCTATTTTTTTCAGTGGAGATTAGTGAAAGGATCTGTTTTAGTATTAACTGTTCTTCCTTCCCCATGTTGGGATAGTGGGATGTGCCACGTCCTCATGTGCATCATCTGCTTACACATGGAACAGCAAAACCCCCTGCCTCAATTCTGTTAAAACTTCCATAGCCTCCCTCCTTGTCCAGTTTTAACACATCTGCTGAAGGAATCGCACCCTGACGACATTGAAAGAAAAAGGTATGTGCTTTCCCAGAGTAGAGGGCTCCTCTGTCTGAGCTGGAATTAATAGGGAGCAATTTCCATTCCGCTGTATAAATGATGTGTTAACCTAAATCTAGGTATTGGCTAGAACTGACATTTAGGAAGCGGTAGTAATGCGCAAGTTGGGAAGAAGTTAAAAATCATAAAAGTGGGGCTTTGATGAAACTACCAAAGCACCACATCGCTGGCTTAAAAGTAGTTCTGTACTTCTTTTCCATTTCATAATTAAGTATTTTCAAATGTTTGCATACAGAAGTCATCCAGCCTGGCCCTATAGTGCTGGTCCTGTGACTTTCTGCTTGTGGTAACAGGCAAGCAGACTCCAATCTTGCTGGAGGTTCATTATATCTATTTTCTTAAAAAAATGCATTTTCCTTCTCAAATCTAGTGTAAGTGCGAACGATAATGTTTACGGTACCCTTTTGTAGATGTGACAATTCAGTCCTGTGTTTTCAGTCCTATCTAGCACTAACAGGCCTCCGCTGATCGCAGTACTGGACAATAAACACTAATGAAATATTTGGGTACCATTCAGCAAGAGGTGATGCTCAGCGTGTTAGGTGTTCGCTCTAAATCCCCATCTTACTGTGTTTCACCCCTGCTGTAAAAGCAGCTACGGGCTCCAGCTTGGTTGGCTGGTTTTATATGGCAGAGTTTTCAGTGCCATCACCAGCACTTTTTGGATTCGGTAGAAGACCGGTTTGATGAGAGGTGTGAGGCATTGACAACAATCCTCTTCCATCAACACGGTACCTCAGGTCTTCAGGGATTACAAACCAGTGGCACTGATAAAGATAAAATCCTTTTCACTGAAGCCTGTAGACCTCCTATCCTTTCATTTGTGGTTTTCTGTGCATTGCCAGTGTAAATCAGTCTGTAGCTGTCAGTAGTAGTTGCCTAGTTGATGTTTCTCAGTGTAGTTTCTGTTCTGGAAAGATAATTTCACAAAGCAGGAGCTGTGGTGAGGCAGCCAGACCAGTTAATAGGGGCAAATGTCACCCATCTGCTGGTGCTCTGGCACAAACCTGCTGCTGACTTCTCTTGCTTCTGGGAGATGATATTCCAGGGATGTCTCAATAAGGTTTTAATTCTTGAGATACTTGGTTTTTAATAAGCTTTAATTTTCTACGTAACTTGTTTGTTGTAAAGATGCTTGCAAAAAAGCAAATCCATGTTATAATGCAAAATTGTATTAAAGTATCAAAACTCCATAAATCCTTTGGAAGTGCAAGACTCAAACCTAAAAAAAACCCCAGATTTTACCTGCAGCAGCTTGCAGTAAGGAAAGCAGTAGATTAAAAGCCTTTAGTTAACACGGAACAAAAATACAGAGCTTACAGATTCTTCGCAGGTCAGGTACCATTGTACAGAAAATCAATAACGTGCTAATCAATTTGATGTCCCTTCCAGAGTAACCTGTCACTCAGGTGTAGCTCAACTACTGTTCCTATGAGTACTTTCTACTTATGGGTACCTGCTCAGCAAATGATCACCATCTTCGAGATGCTTCCTTGAGACAAGTCACCTTCAGCATCAGAGATATGGTTGAGACAGCAGATAACAATAGGTACAAATAGCACAAAAGAAACTCCTAGTGACCCAAGTCTTAGATAATCCCATTTCCTTACTGCTTCCCCGAGAGATACAGACGAATCCTGCTTCAGCGAGTTGCTCATCTCCCCAGTTTGCAAGGCCAGCAGCCAAGCTGCCTTCAGTTCCTGAAAAGCCCACCATATGTTAGAACTGTGCCATGGTTTAACCCCAGCCGGCAACTAAGCACCGCAGCCACTTGCTCGCTCCCACCCATTGGGATGGGGAGAGTCAGAAAAGTAAAGGTCAGAAAACTTGTGGGTTGAGGTAAAGACAGTTTAACAGGTCAAGTAAAAGATGCGCACGCAAGCAAAGCAAAACAAGGAATTCATTCACCGTTTCCCATGGGCGGTATTATGGCCATCTCCAGGACAGCCGGGCTGCATCACACGTAACCATTACTTGGGAAGACAAACGCCATCACCCCCAAGTCCCCCCCTTCCCCCCCCTTCCCCCAGCTTTACATGCTGAGCATGATGCCACGTGGTACGGAATGTCCCTCCGGTCAGCTGGGGTCAGCTGTCCCGGCTGTGCCCCCTCCCAGCCCCGTGTGCCCCCCCAGCCCGCTCGCTGGTGGGGGGTGAGAGGCAGAAAAGCCCTTGGGGCTGCGCAAGCCCTGCTCGGCAGGAACCAAAACAGCCCCGTGTTATCAGCGCTGCTCTCAGCACGGATCCAAAGCACAGCCCCGTACCAGCTACCGTGGAGAAAATAACTCTATCCCAGCGAAAGCTCTCCAGAAGTTTCCCAGTGTGGCTTGAACAATCCACCTGTTCCCCTCAGGAATAACATGCATAGTGTGTGTCGATTACTCATGATCAGCTTTGATCAAGCTTTAAGATAAAGCAGTAGTTGCTTAGAACTGTAGACAGGAAAAAAGGGACAGTTACAACCAAAGAAGGCAACAGCACGCATCATTAGAAGTCTCTTTACAGCTCCTTGGGAGTCATGAGCCAGCCCTGTGGAATCTGTCCCCGGTACGGCTTTGGCCTGAAACCTCCCTCAGCTGGCACGTCCTGGCTCTACTGCTAAGCCCGGCCGCTGGCGTCCGTCGGCAGCCACTCTGCATGGGCCAGGACTTCTCCCTTCCCACCTGCCTGCCCTTGCCAGGAGACATCACCAAGGAAAATTGGGGACACTGTGTTTTCCCTCCTGCCTATCGCTTTTCTGATCAATGCGTGTTATTTCTTAAAGAGATCATGGTCTTGACTTCAGCTTAGTTTGTAATTGGGAGCAGCTTGTAGGCAGCTCTATAGCTTGGCTAGCTGAAATGAATAAGGCAAGAAGAGGCAGAAGATCTTACAGGAAGGCTAAAATAATTCCTCTACAGGTGTGTCAGCGAGAGCTGTGAGCTCACAAACCAACTGTTAGAAAGATTTCACTCTGCGCGGCCCAAGCACGTCACTGGGGGCTCCCGCCAGGCCACGGCAGCAGATACGTGTGTCAGGAGCAGCAGCAGCGGCACGTCTGACAGTGCAAAATGGCCAGCCTGGCTTGCGCTTGCAGTGATGGGACACAACATGTGTTGTGTGAAGATCTGCACTCATCTTCTGTGAGCTCATTCATGTGAGTGAAAGCTCTAATGCGCGTCTTTCACAGGTAGCTGGAAGGGCTCTGTGACAGTGGTTGGCACTGGTTCAGCTGTGCAGAGCACGGCAGCCACCATTCACCGGGAGCAGGCAGTGCTCGCTCTGAAGGATTCAGAGAAGAGCTCCGAACGTATCCAAGGCTGAAACACATCTGATGATGGCGAGAGCCATAGAACTCGGTCTGTTTCATTCAGCAGGCTACAGGGACCTGAGCACGATCTCCAGGAGCCTACAAGGGGAGCAGAGGCAGGACAATAAAGGCTCTTCACGCTACCAGAAAAACATAATTTACCAGGTATGATTATTTATGCTTAGAATTAACAAAATTCTGGTGGGCTGTGGTTCCTGGTAGAACAGGATTAGATATTCTTCAAAAGGAACCATGGATTACATTAAGGAAGATGCAAGGGCAGTCCAGCAGCATGCACAGTGCAGCAGATCCTGGAGCCCAGCGACAGGACCAGAGGCAATGGGCACAAAGTGAAAGACAGGAGGTTCCTTCTGAACATCAGGGAACATTTTTCACTGTGAGGGTGACTGAGCATGGGCACAGGCTGCCCAGAGAGGTTGTGGAGTCTCCATCCTTGGAGATCTATGCGGTCCAAGGCTCTAGGGGTTGGACCAGATGACCTCCAGAGGTTCCTTCCAACCTCAGCCATTCTGTGATCTTTCCTGGCTTCAGGATCTAGTAACATACTCAGAGCAGGTCATCATTCCCTACTCAGTTTCTTTAATTTCTTATTTTTATGAAATCAGCAGCAGTACTGATTCCCAGCATACTAACATGTGTAACATGTGTAACAGAGCAGGATTTCATTCCAAATAGTTCCAGTCCAGCTGCTGATTATCTTCCAAAAATCACTATTCCAGTCACGTGCTGCTACTGGTTAAGGCTTGAACACATTCTGAATAATTGTTGGTGAATCGAGGGCACTTTTTGGACAAGTTAGTATTATCTAATTACAATTATCCCACATAGACCTGGTGCTGAGCGTTAGCAATCAAAACTATGGTTTTGTTTTCTGTTAGATGTTCCTTATATAGCTAACATAGTATGAAATTATTTTGTGCCACAAAAAAATTTATGTGTAAGCTATACTGGAAAAGCAAAAGGAAAGTATGCCAGGATGTTACCTACATTGACATTATACATGGATTTTGCTTGTCACATGACCAAATTCTTTGAAAATTAATGGATACACCTGAAAAATAAGCTATGTCTTACACTGAGTAAAGATTAAAGTTAAAAAATAATTACTTTGAAAACAACACTATCAAAACTACCTTCTTTAACACATATTTACCTAGAAATCAGAGGTCTTAAGAGCTTTTAATGGGTTCCTGTTGCGTTTGTAGGGTTGGTCTTGGCTACAGACCCTCTCATAACAAACCTGCTTACAAGTTAAATACGGTTTGAAGATCGCGCAGAACATAAATACATTTGCTGATATCAATCCTAATGTTGTCTCATTTCAGAAAGCTGTTTACAGCTTAAGGATTCCCCATGTTTAAAATGCCATTTTGCTTAACACTGGGGGAGGAAGGTGCTCCTGGTCCAAGGTCAGCAGGAGCAGAGACGTGCAGAGGCAGAGGGACGGGAGCAGCTATTTATCAAAGGAACAAACCCACGTCCTTGGGGAAGGGAATTTACTGCATTTGAATTCACCAAGAACTGAAGCCAGGAGCAGCTTCCAGAAGCAAGAGCCGATCTGCGGAAGGCCCAGAGATTCCTGGCCTTGGCTTGGGAGTTCTTGCTGGTCATAGAGGCAAGATATAATTTCTAAGGAGCGACAAACCTTGCTAGATTACAGCTCCCTGTTAACTCCAGAGCTCACCCTTCAAATCAAATCAAATCAATCACATCAAATAACGTGCTGGAATATCTCTTGTCTACAGAGACCGAGGACTCATGGTTACCTTTGAAAAGTGTGCACACAGACTGGCTTCCAGGGGTTCTGCTGAACGCGTCTCTCTTGCAGCCTATGTCCTTCCCTCTGAGCCATGGAGGTTGCTACTTCCAGTTATGTTGTTTCTAAACAAACAAAACATGGAACTGTCACCCTGTCTCCACTCTTTAATATTGTGAAGGATCTATGCAGAACAGACAGCTTGCATAAAACAAAGAACTGGACTGAAGTGAATGAGAGCTATGCATGGGAGCCAGGTTCTTCTGAGCTTCAGTTCAAGGCACCACAAGATTTCCCTTTTTTATGGTGCTGGATTATTTTCTCACCTCTGCTGCATTTCCTCATTCAGTGAAATGAATGCAGTGGAACTGTTCACACGAGAAAAATTACTGATGTTAAAACCTGGAAACTAGTGTTGAATATTATAAAGTGCTCCAGGTTCCAAGCACTAACGGTCTTACTGATTTCACCGTGTGGGTACGCTGTAATGAGTCAGTTTTGATTTGCAAGAGTGAATTATACTGTAAAACTAGTACAGCAGTAGATAGAAAATACTTTAACTGGAGCCACCCTCGCAAGAGCACTAAACCCTTGGCTGGCCTTGGCAGCTGTCATCCCTCTGTCTCAGTGCATGATCACTACATAAGCAACGGAGAAATCTTGTCATTTTGAACTTCGTGATGAAAGAAATCCTTATTTACAGTTACACCCAGTAACCATTGTGTACAGGAAGAGTGTGATTATAAAAATACAGTTAGGACAAGTCTTACAAGTCTTCCCTACCTGACTACCCTACCTGTAGCAGGATACACATTGCCCTCGTTGGATTAGATACACTGCAGCGATGCCCCTGCAGCAATGCAGAGCAGACCGTACCTTCTCAACGTTTGTGCAGACTAGAGCTGTCACTTCTGGGAGCAGCGTCAGGGTCTTGGGAGCTCTGACGAGCCTCTCTAGATTATGGCAGGACCTGGACTCTCAGAGTATTCCCCTCTCAGCCAGGGCACTTCCCACCAGAACACAAGCAACATCTGTTTTTCCAACAGATAGTTTTGACAGACAGTATTTTATAGGATTATAAAAGAAAGTGTTATCAGTGAGTAATAGTCATTCTTTGAGCCACAGAGCTTGGTTTTCTCAACTGAACAGCACATCTTGTCCCATGTATTCCCAAAATAATCCACACCAGGCTGACAGATGTGACACACAACCTATAGGAGACCTGCGCTGTCCTGAGTGGCAGCTGGAGGCCAGGCTGGCTGCCCCAAGACGTTTCTCCTGACACTGTATTTACACATCTGAATCTCTCCCACAGTGCTTGTCTGAACCACCCTCCCCCCTCACTGAGTCTCCTGCAGGGCTGGCTGAGGCAGCGGATGGCTCAGGCATCACTCCGCCCTGGTACGGCTGTGAGGACAGGGTCTGAGTGTGCCTACAAGTGCAAGGTAAGGTACAAGAGGATGTGGCCTGAGAAGCTGTGGTAGCTGCGTCAGAGATGGACGTTCATTTACAGCCTGAGTATACATATGGGTGATACATCCCCCAGGCGACAGCTGCTGGTAAGTAACATTCCTTTGCTCCCCTGATCAGAGGACTCTCTGCGCTAACAAGCTCCTCCACTGAATTCAAAACCCTCCGTTTTGAAGCCTTGAGGCTACATTGCAGCAGACAGCTCTAAGTTCAGAGCTAAAAGCACTTAAATCTTTTATATAAAAACATAGATAGAGTCAGCAAAAGGACAGTTCTGGGTAAGACGAAAGTAGATCCAACTTGGGAGGCAGGACAGTAATTATCAAAACTAGAGCAGAATACATAATTTTACAGTTTTTCACTCAGTCTGAGCCACACATTAAAGGACATAGCTGCAGTGAAGCCCCCCACTTCTGGCCAACACTTATGTAATGCATTCGGATTTTTCTAGTCCCTCCTCCAAAGGCATAATATACAGTTTTGCAATATTTTTAAGTAGCGTCAAGGACATAATGTTTCAGTTCCACATCCCTGATGTACCAATTAACTTGAGTGACTTGGAAAGCTTACCTTGAAGTTGTGCACATAATGTTGACATTAAAAAAGAAAATGCTGCCAACATTTGTTAAAAGTGCCAAAATGAAAGTGCTCTGTTCAGGCTCACCCCGACCACCTCATTGTTCCCATCCTATCTCACAGGATAATCAGAAAGCGTCTGAGCAATTCTCCACCCTTTCCTCATTTTCTCTGTAGGGAAGCATGAGATCAGCAGCTTTCTCCTTTTCTCATTTTTGTCCTTTGCATGACTGTTATTTGTTTTGACTTATTAGACTTTATTTTCATATATACAAAAAAGTTTGTGGGGTATAATGCAGGGATACCTGCAACCTAGGGAAGCTGTGTCTTGAGACCCCCTATAGCCAGTTCTACTCTACAGAATCATTCAGAGCACTCTAATTTTAGGTTTCTGCTCTGAATTGCACTGTAGAAATTTCCTCCTGACTGTAGAGGCAGCACAGGGAGGTTAACCTGGCTGGGCTAAAGAATGCCATTGTGAACACTACTGTACTGATTAGCAGGTTTCTGCTATTTAGTAACTAACTGCTAATTCGGTATTCCAGTATTTAGTGGTGTCTCTGGAAGTAGGAGGTGCTAGTAGTATAGAAATGTTTACATATAGCTCGCAGCTAGCTAGTAAACATTCAAAGACTCAGGTCTATTAGTGCCAGGAAATAAATTTCCTGCTTATAATACATAAATATAAGAAACACAAATAGCAACCAAAAGTAAGAATTCTGTGGTTTGCAAGGTTTAAGAGATATTTTAACAAAAAAAGGAAGCACAGTCTGAATAAATACATCACTAGTTACTCGCTGTAACTAGTGGGACTGCTACAAAATTTAGAGAGTTTGGTCACCATTTCAAGTCAATTTCTTTTTAATCTGCAAAGATTTTGGTAATGTCAGATAACAAACCACATGTTTACATTTTCTCATGTAAAATCAGGAATTACAACTTTACCTATAAAACCCACAAGTACTAGCCATAAAAAACCCCTTGCTGGTGCAGAATTCCTTTTGGTAAAACTTTCTGTGCTTTACTCATGCTAATTCTGATGTCTCCGTTATCAATCCCTTGCTTTCCCAGCTGTACAGCAAATGGGCTAATGACATAAACTAAATGGGATAAGAGCTTCTGGCCACAATCTAATTCACACTGCTCAAGGCAAGACAGGACGACAAGAAAAGTGCCTGCAAGTGAGGCACAGGTAGCCACTGCTCTGGTAGCACGATGTGTACTTCTAACTACTGGCAGAATAACAAAATAAAAGAACTTGAGCTCAGCTCAGTCCCCAGCCATAAATACCAGGCATTGACTTTAACAACACTTCCTTGGTACATCTAACAGCAGAATGACATAGAGGTTGATGCTTCCGTTACAAATTATTTTTTCAGTGTCGGAGGTACCTGTCATCGCTTCCCTGTATAGCCTTGTTGCATAGATTCCCATGGGTTTTTTATCTTATTTCCAACTATTTTCTGGAGAGTCGTTTTTATTATTTTCTCAAACCTGCTAAGGAATACAGCCTGCAGATGCAGAGTAAACTGAAGAGATTAGCAAAAATGACAAATTTCCAACCTTTAAATTATTCTGTGTTCATCTTTTCAACTGTACTTGGTTCTAGTGTAAGAGCTGGCTTCCATTCTGCCCATTTTATACTCTGTCCTTCCCTCACTGGTAGACAGCTGCCCTCCACATAGGGGTTTAAGCAGAAAGGGAAGCAAGCCGAGCTTTCTGCCCTCCGGTTGTAGCGAGGGTTCCTGTGATGAGCTGGAAGCGGTGCTCTCCACAGCAGTGCCTAAGACTCTCTCTCTGGGGGTTTAGTGGATTTCAGTTGCATGCTATGAGGGATTACCCTAATCTTCAGGTACATGTAGCAGAGGTAATTCACCTTTTAATCCATATTTAGCAAAAGCCTTACAACGCACCTCTGTAGTGCAACTGAATACCTCTAGCAGTTTAATACCAAATACTGTAGTGGGTAAAGAACATAAGTACACCGGAGTCTAGAGCCCAGGCATTATGCGTGGTACTAATTTCTGTTTGTATGTTACTGCCCTGAATTGGGAATGGGCTACAAAAAGGAACTGTAAGCAAAATGGTCAAGCAATAGGGAATAAAATAGTGGCCTCTAAATAAAAGCTAATTTAGTCTACTATGATTGTACCAAAACAATGTCATAGAAAATAAATCTTACTAGAGAAAGGAGTAATGGACGTACTTTACCTCTGTGAAAATTCTTCCCACCATACACCTGAAGGAGGCAAGGGAACACGATTAAAAGCATAGGAACAGTTGGTATCAAAAAAATAAATAAAATCAAAGCATCGGCATCTACTGCTATATGACTTCTACTGAATTCATGGTGTGCTCGGCATGAGTTTCTGATACATCTTCAAGTTCCTTTAGACATTTACACTGTTCTGAAACTAGTAGATTAGAAGCTCTGTAACACTTCTGGTCAAAATTTCTTCCTTTGATTATTTTCCCATATGAATGTTCACTGAATAGAATGTGGCTATGAGATTTAGGGAACAACTCTCAGATGCATAGTACCCAATCAGATTTGATATGTATAAATTAGTAATTATGTCAAATTAGGGCCAGTTTTTCAAATTCTAGATCCAGTTTATATGTAGCTTTCCAGCAAAGTAAATTAGGTCTTTATTAAGTCTAAGCATATAATTTGTATGTGTAATTAAATATATAACTATTCATGGCCTCAGATGCATTTCCTTTCTCATTCTGATGATATATGGGAGACTGGGTTGCTCCTGCTTGAATATTTCACCCTTCATTTCCATCATTTAAACATAACTAGGGCAGTTGTAGCAGATGTGATACTGCAGCTTGACACTAACCTGTTGTATTTTAACCTTACCCAGCACTTCCAAATACATGATCCCTGTTCAGTTGTTGCAATTTCAGCCATTTAGTGTGACGTTCCTCGTGGTAACTATCCGTCACCGGGCACAGTTTCTAAACATGCTATTACAGCTCAGCACGTTCACCTCAGTCAGGCCCAAATGAGCAGCTGTTGTGCTCCTCACCCCAGGTGGGAAAGCAAAGGAGACTGCTGTAGTTATTTGTAGCCTAAATCAGAAGATGTGCAGGGCACAAGGCAGCTGAGGGATGAGATGGGATGTTTTTGTGGTCAAGGCAATCAAACACCTCTCTGGAGAACTGGATCCTGTCATCACATGTGCCACATTCTTCCTTTTGCTGCAATTGAAGTAATTTAAAACAAACACTTTGGATGTGCGGACGAAGACTAACTTGAACTTGGGGAGTCTTTTCCAGCAGCCTCTATGGTCCATAGAGAAGGACAGACTCCTCCAGAATTAGACTCTGCTCTGACCAGTGTTTCTCAGTGTGGACTGTGGAACATCTAAATGTGGTACACAAAATAAATTAAATTCATTTTTTAATTCACGGCTATTCCCAAATGCATGAGCACTTAAACAAATAACAGGGAAGGACACTCGGAGTTTGGCCCCAATTTTATTAGCTGGAAGAGACAGCCAGTGTCAATACCATATCACACAGATATTCCCGAAAAGCTAATGGGGTGGCCTCCAGTGTTTTTAAAAAGGTGAGAAACATTACCTATAGGAGCTCATCTCTTAGGATAAAATTAACTTGTTGGTCCTTGTAATGGTATATTCCTTACTGTTTGAGTGTCTGACTTAGGACTTCAGCATCTCATCTACAGAATTTAAAACAGTCACAACTAAATTAAGAGAAGCAGCCCTTCAAATGAAATCTAAAGATCATAAAAATAAATGCAAACAATATATTACACATAGGAATCAATATCTGATGTCAAGAACTCTGAGAAAATAGATTTTCAGATTGTGCCTTCCAAATAAGCAGATATTTCATTATCTCTTCACCATCTGTCCCCAGGTAATACTCATAGAATAGTACAGAATCATAGTGTGGGTTGGAAGGGACCTTTAAAGCTCATCTAGTCCAGCCCCCCTGCAATGAGCAGGGACAGCTTCAAGTAGATGAGGATGCTCAAAGCCCCGTCCAACCTGACCCTGAATGTTTCCAGGAATGGAGCATCTACCACCTCTCTGGGCAACTGGTTCCAGTGTTTCACCACCCTCACTGTAAAAAATTTCTTCCTTATATCTAGTCTGAATCTGTCCCCTTTTAATTTAAAATCTTTAACCCTTGCCCTATCACTACAGGCCCTGCTAAACCCTTCATCTCCTAGGGTTTGTAGTAGTGCAAATAAAATATTCCCTGTGGCTTCTCAAGCAACAAAGTGCAGCATACAACACTTGAATGTGACTTTTGCTGACTCCGTCTTGCAGAAGGACTGGATGAAGCATTGTGCTCTCTGCTTATTTAGAGCTGCAGATCAGCCCATTCTGGGCACAGACCCAGCTGTAACTGAAAACAGTGTTTCCCAAAAAGAAATGCAAAGAAAAGCAGAATGAGAAGCAACAAACAACAAAAAGTAAAACGGGAGCAGGAGCAAAGTCTGAAAGCAAAATGAACTTCAAGCCTGAGGGAGAGTCAGACAGGCATTCACCTCCGCCAGCCTAGCTCCGGCAGCAGGGAAAGGGGGGGCAAAAAAAGGGTTAGCATCCATATCCCAATCTTGCTGAGCACAGGGGATAAGCATTGATTGCTGGCACCACCATGAGAATATTGGCTCACGCAGGTGTGCAGGGTGGTGCTGAGGAGCCTCTCCCTGCTCTGGAGCAGCTCACAACCAACATGGCCCAAGGGATGGTGCTTCCTGCCACAGCTTTCTTGGCTTCTGCTGCACCTCCACAGCCAAATATGCAATGGCCTTTGCCTCTTCTGGTGCAGACAGGATTGCATTTCTGTATCTGAAAAACAATTGATGTGACAGGGCTCACTATGACTCTCTAGCAAAGGAACCACATTATACAATAAATTGGGGTAGTTCAAAAAAATAGGCATGACTTAAACATTTCAGACCTACATATATATAAATAATATAAATATAATAATAGTAATATAAACATGTTTAAATTTGGACTATTCTTTGCTCCTGCATTCACAAGTTAATATCTTCCTATAATCCTTAGTAATACGTGCTGCCCACTATGGGAAAAAAAGCTTTCCTAACCTACCTTACCCATTTAGCTGTCATAGTCTTCCAGTCCCCTGAAACTGCAAATGTTCTTAATCCTGAAATTGCTCCATCACTGGTTTTAATTGGGTCTCGTCTCTTACTGTCTTGTGCTTGAATCACAGTTGGATAATTGGTCTCAGTACCAAGCATGAAAAACAGAATCTGAGGGAAAGCAAATTAATGCATCCACTACTGCAGGTACAGTCTGCTAATGAAATTATGGACTGGAAGCTCATGTCCTTGTAGCTAACTTTAGTCAGCAAGATAAAGGTTCATTAAAGAACAGGGCATAAATTCAGCTTTTTGTTCAGCTGGGTATGTATCTGAACAAATTACTTCCAAAACTAATTCCTTTGACTGCAAGTGAAAGGTAACTGAAAAAGCATTCAGAAAACAAGATACATTTTAATTGTCAAATTAGAAAGACAATATTTAGCATTTTAAGCTTAGTGGGGCAGATATTGCTCTTACAGAAATCTATAAAATGATGAAATTAATATGTGAAGTTGAATCCACTCAGAAACTAGATGTTTTCATACAAGTTCAAATATCCAATTTAAAAAAAAAGAAAAAAGTTTACAATACTGATGATAATATAATTTCTCAGCTATTTTAACAAGTATGCTTTGCTTGGATAAAGACTATCTTTGTTATATGCACCTGACAGTGCAACATGCAAAAGAAATACTGACCTGACTGCAGGGGTCACTTTCATTTAAGGGAAAACTGAGCAGGTCTCTTCAGTGGGTGACTATGAAGCACACAGAAAAACTCAGGTTCCCTTCTTTCCTTCTTTCAAGCCCTTACAACATGCACATGCTGCCTTAGGAAACAACACATTCACTAGGTCTCAGCAGATAACTACCAACTGAGAAGGGAACAACTGTAGTACCACCAGAAAGGGAAGGATTAACTTAGGGGCATGGAAGGACCCACAGTGGGGTGGTTCAGGCTGCAGCAGGTGTGGAGAAGTCAAAAACCTCTTGGAGGCAAAAGAGAGGATTTCTCAGTCACAGGATCAAAAACCACTCCGGCTGCTGTCACCGAAGCTATCTTCCCGTACTGCTTGCAGCAATGTTATTTTTACTGGAACTTCAAATGTGAGTGCTAGTGCCTATCTATCTGAGAAGGAGCCTTTTGAAAACACTGGTTGTAATTTTTTTTTTTAATATTTTAAAGCAAATTGAATATATTATCTAAAATCTTAACGGTCTGGCCCTGACTGATGTAATAGAAGTGAACAAGCATTCTTAGGTAAAATTAATGCTGTGTAGGACATGAGCACATAGTTCAGGGGTCAGACAAAAACTTGGTGCCCAAGAAAGTGTTCGGTCTCCACAGAAGTCTGAGATTACACTGTATACACAAATTGACCAGGATCATGGTTTTTCACAGCAATAGAGCAAATTGGTGCACCAGGTTACCACTTTCTGCAGACACCAACAACCGCACTGACAAATCCTTAGGATAATCATGGTGCAGTTTCTGGAGAGTGTGTTAGAAATCACACTTCCTAAACTGTCCTTCTGTTTTATTAAGTTTCTGCGATAAACTAATTTTTATCATCAAAGAATTCAAATTGAAAAAAGAAACAATTTGTTTAATGTGTTTGTGTAATTAAGGCTACAGATAAAACGGGATCAAATCACCTAAACATGCACTTCCATGTTCAACAGTATTTTCTAAGCATAAAGATGGCATCATCTTAGGACCAATACAAGTTTTATAAATATGTATTTCATAGGGCTTGAAAGTTTGTGTTCTAATTGCGTGTCTCCGTGTAATAAAGCTATCTCTTAAAGTATGCCTATATACAGATAACGTAAACCGGCCACATCAAAAATTAGGACAGAGATAATATAGCGTAACTAAATCTGAAGTTTGGTATCTCTTGTGAGTTCAAGGCTTGTTTTATTCTTTAGAGTATTTACTTTGTGGTCCATTGATGTCATCAGTAGAGCAGGCATAACTTTCAGTTTCAAAAACTGCCCAGTTTAAAGCTTAAAACATTTGGATCACGGGAATAGCTATTGTTTTTAGCATAGGAGATTGCCATAGAGTTGGAACAAGTGGCATGGTTTAGTATTTTGTTGGCAATATGGTCAAAATTGAGAATTTCAGAAGAAAAAATTCCCAAGTTTTGTTTGATTTAACATTTTGTTTGTGCCTAGAGATAACCAGTACCATTTGTATCTTGGAAAGCAGAGCATAAACTAAGGCTCAGGAAGGGTATTAAAGTGCATCCATCAAGGAATCATATATTCCATTTTTCATTTCCATAAACAGCCTCCTTATTTGTAGAAGCTGGCAGCAGGGGACTAATGCACCAGCAAATGTTTCTGCAAGTTTGTGCGAGTAAACAGTAGCGTAGCCTTGATGGCCACAATAACCACTGCCCCACTGGGTCAAGCTGGCAAGCAAAAGAGTGCAGAGTCCTTTATGCAGAAGGCTTGTCACCATTTGTGGGGTCAGGAAGGAGGGGTAGGAGGAGAAGATTGCCCCAGGATGAGAAGATGGATGTGGGTAAACACTGAACAAAGCTTGAGAAAGAGAACTAACAGCCTCTATTGCAGTTTCCTTGGCACTGATGGTCTTCTTGCTGGAGCACAGCCTTTGGCAAGCTGCTGGGATAAGCACTTTGTCAGACTGCTCGTCTTGGTGCTTTGGAGCAATGCCTGGCTGTGGCTGGAGACAGCAATTAGGTGCCATCAGGCAAAACCACTTTCAGACATTTTTATATCTAGTATAGCAAACTGTTTGTCCTTGTTTCTCTCCTGGTGTATGGTTCATAGATCTGTCCTCCCAAGCTGCTCACCAGTCATTGGCTCTTTTTTCCTGCTGTTCCTCTAGATTTGCCCACTGGTTCAGGTTGCCTACTGTACTTCTGCTTTACTTTGTTGTTTCTCTTGACATAGGCAAAATTGGTATAGTTAGGGTGTCTGATTTAAAGATTTCTGAAGGCTCAAAATCATTGCAACAGGATACAGAGGCTTGCCTTGAGGACATTTGTCTACTTGCAGCACAGGCCAGAGCTTAACAAAGACATCTTTTAGCTGTTTGGTAGCATAAAAGTGCACAGTTGGTCTCAAGCCAGGTTTTGACAGACATGGAGCATCACTATCATTAAAGCAATCACCACAACTGCAATTAATTTGGACTTCTGTAAGCAGACACATGAAGTTTGGTAAGTGATACTATCTCAGCCCTGAAAAATAACAAAACTGTGCTTCAATGTTCAGCATTGAAGATTAGGTTGTCAACAGAGCCAACACAGGATGTAGCAGCTCCCTTTCAATGGGAATCTGCATTTTCATTTCCCACCTCAGATTTAGTGGTACTAATGTGATCCTGCACCTTTGCATCAAGCAGATATAGGGAAATAAATTGTTTTACGCAAGTAAAGGCAGCAAAAAGATGGGTTAGATGGTACACTGAATCCAGCTATGTAATTATTTCCTTGTGGATAGCCTCAAAAAAACCTTCCCACAGAGTATGTCAAATGATGACAAACATGATTTCTCAGGAACATAACGCCTTCTTTCATTCTTTGTAAATCAGAATGACAAATGAATTACATGGCATTTGCCATGGAGAAGAAGTTGTGGTCACAGCAGATTCACAGAAAGAGGCAAGCAACATTGCTATGCAGTAAGGAAAATAACATGCCCCAAAACTCTAATGCTGAAGTACCAGAAAACAAAATAATCTAATTGGGATTAGGACCCACTTTGCATATGACACTCTGTGCTGAATTTGTAACAAGAACAGGAGAAATCTTGCTAACACTTGGACACCTTACACTGCTACCAACGATGATCCAAGTATAGACCATCCTGAAAGAACTTGTATGCCTGCGCCAAATGTTGCACAGTCATGTCTCAGCAGTGAGAATAATTTGGTTGGAGGTGCTGAATGTCTTCAGATCCTGCCTTTCTTAACAAGACTTCCACACTTAACCTGGAAGTTTCAGGGAGACATGCCATAATCCATCTTTCTATAATACATCCAGCTCTGCCAGATCAGCTGAACAACCAACCTTCAATTATGAGATTATTGCTATAAAAGTGCCTTTTAAATTGTGTTTGCTACTGAACGGAAACCTGTCAAGGCTTTGTGCCTTATTAAGTACAAACTGTTTCAATATAAAATATGACACAATATATGGCGTCTTTCTCTACTGCTGCAGAGTTTTGTGGATACTGGGAAAACTTACCTTTCAGTTATGTTTGCTCTGATAGACATTATGAAGAAAGTATTTGACTCGGATTAGATGCAGAATATAACCCAGCTGGTAACTTTCCATCTTGTCAGGAACATTAAGCCCACTCCCTGAGATAAATTGCTTGTTCCATTCTATATGTCTGCTGGGGCTAAACACCCTGTTACAGTAAGATGGAAAAAGACAGAGTCATCAGCAACCAGAAACCGGGCCCAAAATAATTCGGCAGAGATTAGGCTTTGAGTTGGCACAGTCAGTGCCTGGGAGTGAATTATATCCATGCTACTAGACTTGGTAGCCTTTCTCATCTGGCCCTTATATATATTCCTGCAGTGACTTAGTATCTAGCTCCATTTATTTATTTTTTTCCTCAAATATCTTCAAAATACCAATACCATAACTATTAGAAGATTTCTAGTGATGATGTGTTTGGCACCCAGAAGACTCATCTCTTTAATTTAGCTTGGCTTTTATGCCTCTCCTTGCTAGTAATTTTGGATTAATTTTGCTGTTCTTTGTTCTTCCCACTCCATTCCCTGGTACAAATTTCTATCAATCCGCTGTGAACATGGCTGTTTTCAGGCTTGAGAAGACTTCAGTTAAAGTACAGGAAAGGGAATTCTACTAAGAAAACTACAAAGATTATGAGAAAAATTATTCAGAAAGGAACTCTTGACTTTCTGCCAAAAGACCAACTTTACACTGGTCAGCAACGGAGCTCCACCGTTTGATAGCGGCTCTCGCTGCATGGGAAGAAAAGGACTTGTCATTATTAGGATGTGTAGCAGGCCTTCATGGGTTATCATTCCCTGTGTAGGCACATGGGATATCAGGACACTTCAGAGGAACTATTGCAGCACTGAGCTCTGTAACTTAGTATTTGTTCAGAAAGCATAGCTGTCTTACTAGTAATAGCCAGCCCTAAACTAGTCTGTTTTCAGCACTGATGAAGTATCTTGGGTACCTTTTTTTATTTTCTGCTTGAAGGCTTTTATTCAGGATATGGCAAATGAGATCACTGTGACCTCAGCTCAGCTCCATCCGCCGATAGAGACATTATTTTTGGCCATAATGTCACTATTGCTTTAAATAATTTAGACTGAAAACTTTCAGGATTAATTTCACAAAGAGATGCCTGCAATGGAAATCATAATGCTTCCTGTAGCACCCTGCTCTGGGATAGTGTCTATAAGGAAGATGAAAACCCGAGCTCAGCATTCCCTCTCTGCTGCATGTAAGGAAAGGCTGTGTGTGGCTTCTTGAGAAACTCAGCTGCTGCCTGCAATGCAGTATGGGCTTCTGAGCTAAGGCCAGCGTAGCTGGCTAGCACCCCACCAGAAATCAGGCTCCGGCGCGTGGCTCTCAGTGGGTAGGCTTGTCCGGCCACAGCGGCCGTTCTGCTGCTGTGATGTGAGATACAAAGCAGCTCCAAGTTACTGAGAGTATGTGTTCAGGGGAGCAAAAAGCAGAGAAAGGAGGCAGGACAGCATAGAGATGCAAAGCTTCTGGGAACCAGTCCATGGATCTTCACATCTGCCTCTTGATTCAGTTAACTTGCAATTAACACCTTGCATTTAAAGAACCATATACTTCTACTGGTTCAGTCCTTAGGCTGAACTCAAACAGTCAAAGACATCATGACAGGCTGGAAACAAACAAAAAACCCCACAGATTGTGCCCTTTGGCTCTGAGTCAGTGAAGTGTACACTTGGCAGTTTTTCAAAGATCTGAGGCATGCTTCTTAGCAAGAAGATACCTGAAAGGGAAAATTCCCACATAACTGCCTGACTCCAAGAATCATGGGCTGGAGAAAAAAAATCCCGGTGTTGCAAATCTTGCTGTAAACTGGGGACAGCCGGTAAAATTCAGACTGCAGGAGTCCAGGATCCTTGAGCCTGGATTGTTTTGCTTATTCATGCTATGGACAATGAGCACTACAGCCAATGTCTAGCCCATCTCCATCCATTCAAAATACAACATGACTGCTGTTACAAGTCAGTAATGGTGGGGTTCTCTGTCAGTTCATAGATAGGTCTTTTGCAAGACGGCTGGTTTTGGCTTGTGGACAACAGCCAGAACTCACTGAAAGCACTGTACAGTTTCTCATTGAAGTGTCTTGGGAGGTTGCCCATCCCGTTCTCAGTACACGTTGCCCTTACCACCAAATGCACGACCACATTGACAGTGTAACTAAGTTTCAACAGAAAAAGAGTGGAAGGCTATGGACACCAAACTCACATCCCACCCTTGGAAATTATTTCTGCCTAGTGAAGCTGGAAATAAGTTGTGCATTGATGAAGAGGGCTGCGCAGGTGCTCCCCATATAATAGATTTCAGTGGAAGAAACCTCAGTCTATAAAAGTCACTCATGCTCTAAGCAGATTTTTCAATGAAGAATGTCACTGAAATTGATGGAGAGGAAAAACCAGCCTTGGTTAAGGCAAGGGATAGATGTTTATTGGAAGTAGTCTCAGATCCACTGAAATTACTTGCAAGTTTTCTTTGATTTCAGTAGGATGAGATCTTGGCCACTTTTGATGGAGAGGAGATGAACTCCATAGGATGGCAAGTCATTTAACTTTTTGTATAGTTTAGTGCAGGCACTTGAAGAAGGGCATCCTTCCTAACACGCATGTAGTGAATTGTAGTCACTGTTCTACTGTTCCCAGCCTCTTTATAGTCTACAGATTAGGCAGAAATCTCAGCTGCTATCTGATCTCATGTGTTGTCTTTGATGCCCAAGTTGTATTACATGACTGAAGAATTCAAACTCGTTAACAAATATAAATGAATACAGATACAACTAAACATAAAACAATTGGGGTAAATGTCAGTCTACAAACATCTTAATGTTAAATTTCAAAAACCCCAAGTGGCTGTCCACAGTAACATGTCTGGAAAGCTCAGCTTTTGCTCTCACCAGTGACAGCTTACAGAGCTGGATCCTCACTTACAGAGTGACCAGGCCTGGTCACTATTCCTAAGCAGATTTCCTCACCTACCCCATGCCTTTCTGAAGGCTGCAGGCCTCCATATGTATATCAGCAACTATCGTCTTAGCCTCCACTGCAAAACCAAGGCCAAAGAAAGAAGAAAGAAGGAAGGAAAGAAAACACTTCATTTCTGATAGATCAAATAATCTAATCAAATACAGTGAGGAAAGTCCCTGCAGAAATATATTTATAACACACAGGATGTTAAAACAAACAAGTCAGTGATAAAGGGAGAATGACTCAAGCAAGTTAAGTGTCCAAACAATGCATCAGGCTTGGCGCTGGCAAGAACACTACAGAACCAGACGTAGACTGTGAATCAGCAGCTCTGGAATGCCAGCACAGAAAGAATGGCAATAATGATCCAAGGGGACACAGAGGCATGCAGAAACTGTTCCAAGCCCATTTTAGCAAAGCACATGTTTCTAGTATATATATATTCCTGTGATGGTAAAGTAATGTCTCAAACAGTTACTAGCTTAGTTTCTCAAAGCATTAATTGAGGTCAAAAAGAGTTCCTGAGATTTTGAACAAATTAAATCTTCTGCTAGCGAGGCACTAAGGCAAAACTTAAATTAAAAAAACATGCTTTAGAAAAACCTGTTTGCTGGAGGGTGAAGGCAAAATGCTGAATTACTGCTGCTTAATTTCCAAAATCCAAATTCCATAGGCTGAATTCTGCTCTGGCTGGCACTAAAATGGGCTGAGGAACAAGCAGAGGGGAGCGATTCCATGCTCCTGGCAATCTGGTGCCAAGTGCAGGATTCCTTTCAGCGGGTGGGGATAAGAGACATGCCGTGGGGAAGAGCAGCATTTGTCCCCAGCTAACTTTGGCCATTTGCTAAACAGTCTTAGGATAGATGCAGGTCCAGTGGGAGGGTTTGGCATGTATCCCTACCCTCACCCTGCTGATTGCACTCTCTCTTTGGCAATGGGGGATGCAGGATTATTGCAGTACCCAGACTTCATTACTGAAGATATTTTGGACTCTGTGAAAAGACAGTTATACAGGTCAGTGAGAGTCCTTACATCCTCTTCTTTTTGGCAGTGTCACTCATTTCTTCACTCCTATGAGAGGTGAGGGATACAAAACCACGGTTTGGCTTCCTCGGTCCATCTCAACACATAGACCCTGTGCACTCCTAGAGAAAAATTAGACTGGGTTCACTAGGGAAAGCAAATTAATTTTGTGTTTCTGGGAAGAGAAAAAGCACATGATACTTCTAGAAGAATCATCTCTCTTTTCATGAATTAAGCCACACTTCAGGAAATTTTGTGTGGGTTAGAATATACCTACTTCAAATGTGACTTACTGATTTTATGATTAATTTTCCTTGTCATTTTTTATATTGAACAGGAAAAAAGTCATTTATTTATAAAATTCTAACAATAAACCTTCCTCCAACTTTCAGCCCATAAAAAACTTTAAAGTAAT
The DNA here is from genome assembly GCF_963210335.1 of Falco punctatus. Classification (NCBI taxonomy): domain Eukaryota; kingdom Metazoa; phylum Chordata; class Aves; order Falconiformes; family Falconidae; genus Falco; species Falco punctatus. The sequence goes on from NC_137583.1 coordinate 66,739,087, forward strand.
ATCTCTTGGTTACGCCTATCAGCTGACTGACTGAAAGTATACCCTGCTCTGCTCAGCATACAAAGAGACCATTGTCAATATTCAGAAAACACCTCAACACTTTGAACAGAAATCACATGAGAGGACCTTCACAGTGGCCAGATTGGTCAGTTGGCAAGAGGAGGACTGATAGCAATGAGAAGCCTACTCTGTATGTGTTTATAATTACCGCACAGGCTGCTCAGGATGTTTTCACTTCTTTTTTCTTGTGTCTCTGCTGTCAGCAAAGTCAAACGTTTACGGCTTCAATAACCTACCCAAAGATGCATTTTTCTTGAAATCCATTTCAGCATTATGAGGGAGGAATAATTCTTTCACTAAGAGAGCAGTAATTGTTGATTTAGATTAGATTTTAGGAAGAAATTGTTCACTGTGAGGATGGTGAGGCACTGGCACAGGTTGCCCAGAGAAGCTGTGGATGCCCCATCCCTGGCAGTGCTCAAGGCCAGGCTGGATGGGGCTTTGAGCAACCTGGGCTGGTGGGAGGTGTCCCTGCCCATGGCCGGGGGGTTGGAACTCAATGATTTTTAAGGTCCCTTCCAACCCAAACTGTACTATGATTCTATTATTCTTTCAATTAAAAATCAGTTCCAGCTTTGACTAGTTCCCCAGATTACGCTGGTCTAGTTTAGAATAGCAGTGCTGAGAGCAGTATAGTAACTCTTTTTTGCCTATGATAATGAAATCTCTGGATGTAATTTGAATGAAGACAGGACAGGAAAAAAAATGAAATATAATTTCTAGTGTCCCATTCTGCTTCTCAGCCAAAAAATCCCATCCAAGATGGTAATGTACTTTACCATGGGTTGTGGTCAGGAGGAGAACATTGTTTTCAGAGGACAGTTGCAAAGCACTGTTTCTCAGACTGGCGCTGTACTGCGCTCTGAGGCATATAGTTAAATTACATCCTTTTCAGTCCCACGATGACCAAACTGTGACTTAAGGGAAATTTAATAATAGTCTCTGTGGGCCTTCTGCACTCATTGCAATTATAGCTGCAATTGTGCAACTGCAGGGAGCAGCCGCAGCAGTTTTCTGTCACTGCTAATGTATCTGTGGTGGGTTGACCTTGCCTGGATGCCATGTGCCCGCCAAACTGCTCTATCACTCCCCTCGTCAACATGACAGGGGAGGAGAAAATAAGATGGAAAAAAAACCCCTTGTGGGTCAAGATAAAGGCAGTTTAATGAAGCAATAGCAGAAGTCATGTGTGTGGAAGTGAAGGAAAACAAAAGCTGTTGTTCTCTACTTCCCATCAGCAGGTGATGTTTGGCCAGTTCCTGGGAAGCAGGGCTTTGGTACATGTAGCGGTTGCTCCGGAAGACAAATGCCATAAATAACAAATGCCCCCCCTTCCTCCTCCTTTCCTTTAGCTTTTCTATCTGAGCTGACATCATATGGTACAGAATATCCCTTTGGTCACTTTGGGTCAGCTGTCCTGGCTATGTCCCCTCCCAAGACCTTGCCCATGCCCAGCCTACTGGGGAAAAGGCTGAAGAGACAGCCTTGATGCTGCATGAGCACTGCTCATCAGTAGTCAAAACCGTGGGATTGTTATCACCACCTTTCTAGCTGCCAATACAATTACAGCGCTGAGGGCTGCTGTGGGGCTCAGCCAGACTCAACACAGTATCTCAGTCCTAACTTGGAAAGACCATTGGTATGATAAGAAAGTTATGTCACTCTTCTTCCATCAGTTGCTGCTGTCCAGACTGCTTACATGATCACTTACATCAGAATAAAGAACTGCCATGTGTATTTCACATGCAGCTGACCTGCTATGCCCTCTAAATACAGACAGACAGTGTGTGATCTTTTGATTCATCACTTATTTAGGTAACACAGATATTTTGCTCTCCAAAGTAAAAGGCAGAAAAGGCAAAGTAAAACAAAATGTAAAAAAACCCCAACCAACTCTATGCCTAACAGCTTGTATTAGCAGATCAAATGAAGCGGAACTGTTTGCAACTGTTTCTGAAAAAATTATGGGTTTGGATATCATCTCACTGAGCAAAAAATCACTGAGAAAGGGAAAAATTAAGAAAGACTTCATTTGTAAAAGTATGAGACTTCAATAAATGGATTAAAATAAGATGATCTGTGTCTGAATTGGGGTATGGCTCTGTGTTTGCTTCTTTGCCAGTTGTGCCATTGGGACTTTGTCTTTGCACTTGTAACCCAGGCAGAGAAATGGCATGCAAGGGAAAAAAGTGCTGGAAAGGCTCATTAATGTCTATGTAAATAGCAATTCTTGCCTTGTAAGGGCACTCGGAATGTTTTTTTTTTTTTATAAAGATTCAGTGAATACCCAAGCAGCCTGAACACTGAAGGACTCTATATTGCTTTACAGACTTTATACAGACATACAAGGTAAGATTAAAATGCATCTGCAAAACAGATCACACTGATCTGCAGCTAGAATTAACTTATGAATTAACATTTCGATATTGAAAGGTTTTTGAGATGCATCCCAAGCTAACTGCTAGCTATAAAATGCCAATACTTGGAGTCTGTTGGTAGAAAATACAGTGGATGCAGAGCAAACATAACAATTAGGAGTCTGGTTGAGTCTACATATTCTTTCTGCAATTTTACCTGTTACTTTACCAACCTGAATTGCAAGATCATAGGTGACCATGATAATTTCACATTGAGAAGCAAAAATGCATGCCCTAAGAAAAAAAAAAAAAGTTTGTACTTTTCAAAATGAATGAAAAAGTTTTCTGCACAGACTCACAGTAGTTTATGCAGAATTGCTCATGGCAGATTGTCAGACAGGCAATCAGCATATTGTGAAAACAATATGATACAGTCAGTTGTAGAGACCTAGTATTTGTGATTTATAATTATATAGCTTGCTAGGGCAAATGTTGCAGATTTTGTTAATTATATATTTGTTCCTCTGACAAAATAATAAAGCATTCTCTTGAAAAGGATATTTTATTTTGGCAACCTCAGAAATATCAAAACATTTATGATAGACATCCATTGCATTCATTTGTACAGTTGAAAGGCAAATCATCCGTCATCTGATTGATATCTCTGTGACAGCCCTGAAGCTCCATTAACAGTATTTGAAAATATAAGCAAGTGTAATGCAGTCAAAGAATTTGAATTTTGGCAGTGTGTCATCATATACATGTAATGTCAAGAGATGATACTTATTCTTCAGTCATCAATTTGACTCACCAAAAAACACAATAAAATGGAAAGGAAACTCATTCAATCAAAGTAATCCTTTCGTATTTTGATTTCAGTACATAAAACTTCCATAGTCTTATTCACTAACTTTCTCCAGTTCTTTAGGAAATCATAAGCATTGCTGCTGGGTTAAAACTGGACAAAAAGATTCATAAAGATTGTTTGCATGAGGACTATTGCATATAGATGAATCAGTCCGTGAGCACTTGCTTCAGGAATCTGGTATTAGAATACTAAGCCATTTCCTATCTTCACATCCTACGTCTTGAATGATGTGGAATTCATTATTTTCACTTACAACTCAATTGCAAGAGTGAAAACATTCTCTTACATGGAAAACTGAACTTGAAAAGATTGCAGAAAATTTCAAAATATTGATACTTATTTAAATATTTAAATTTAATTTTGATTGCACTTGCTGGGAGTTTTATGATTTGATTCTAAATTACTGAAATACATTAAATGATAATAAGGGCCATTTAATAAGCTTTCATAAGCTGGAGTTTATGAAAACAAACTGTGTATTTAGAGACAAAAAGAAAATAGAAAAAAAGAAAAAAGTCCCCTAACATAACATACGGTAGCTTATTTTTCATGTGATTGTCTTTATTGTCACTTCCAAAAAAGATGATCACTCTGATACCCACATAAAACTACATAAGTCAAAAGGAAAATTGTATGCTGTGCTTTGCCAGTGGAATATCTGATTTCGATCATTGCAAAGTGTCAATTAGATACATATAATACACGAGTAGATCAAATGTTTTAACCCTGTGTGCGTAGATAACTTCACTACACAATTCTGTCCTTAGGTTTGTTTTCATTCAATTTGACATTCACTCATTGATAATGATGTTTTGATCCCACCCAGTGGGAAAAGCGCATAATAGTCCATTACTGGCAGGCTGTTTAGTCAATCTGTGAAGGACTCTATTTTGAAGCAGATTGTTTCTTACTTATCTTTCAAATATATCACAGGCCTTTGCCAATTTTGTCTTTTTGACATAAAACATTTAAAAAGCCAGTTTGTTTGTTTCTTTTTCTATAAAGAAAGTGCAATAATAGGGTGGAAAGAACAATTGAGAAGTCCTGGCACAGGGGGAGGCGGGAAGGGGACATACGTAAGTACGTGTGTGCCAGAAGTACAGTTATCGCAGAATTACAAAATAGCTGAGCCTGGAAGCAAGGTCTGGAGATCATCTAGTCCTATCCCCCTGCTAATGTCCTACGGCTTTCACTATGTACACAAACACCATTTGGTAGCTTCTACTTGCTCATAACTCATGTCAGAGTCTAATCAGCCCTTTCAGAAGGCTAATGACAGAGCTCTTATGGAGCACAAAGCTCTTTCAGCACAAAGTTTGAATCAATAACTTTTAATGGATTCTATTTGATCCTTGCAAAATACAGACAGAGAACCAATCTGATTCTGCGTCATTTGAACATTTTCCTTCAAATGAGTCCCAAATACATCCTCTGCTTTGGAAAAACTGTTCTAAATATTGTACTAAATAGTGCAACACATCTGAGACTATCATGTAATTAAAAAGGATGTTCTGAAACTGATGCATTCATGCTACAGGCAGTTTTCTGGAAATCTCCTTAAGGTGGATTCAAATTTACATTTAAGAGCTCCATGAGTAAATTTGAGCATCTGAATAAAATTCTCCTACTTAGGGGTCCACCTCTGTATTTATCCTACCTAAGCTTGAAGCATCTAGGATTTGGCTATCCAAAGCTAAGTTAGTTTACTTGGGCTTTTTCAGAGTCGACAGAAGATACCTGGGCCTCTCCAAAAGATGATTTATCTGACCTATCTTACCATGACGTAAATCACCTTCTAGGGTATTTAAATCTCTCTATAGACTACAAGAAGAGACCAGGAAATCCACTAAACCGGATGCTAGACTAGGTTCTAGATGTTTATGATAGGTTAGGTGAAATCTGCTCTAGGTTTTCACTGTTCTGGTTGTTTAACATTCTAAGAAACCTCCTGCCTCAGGCAAGATCAAAAAAAGATTGTAACATCTCTCTGGCAGACCAAACTTCAGCTTTCCCCAGTCAAAATGCCAAAGAGACTCTCCTGGACACCTGCCAGACTACAGATCATGAATACCAAGGTTCCTATATATCATGGTATATGAAGTTTCCTTAGACAATCTGTTTTGTCTTGATATTTCTCAAAAAAAAGTTATTAGCAGAAAAGCAGTGTTCCCACACACAAAAGATGACTATTATGGCTGCTTTTTATTTGTGGGAGGAAAGTAATCTGGAAAAATTAATGATCAATTAACCAGCTGACAGCCACTTTAAAGTCTTGTTATATGACATTGTTTATTTTAATGTTGAACCTTGAGGAGAGATCAAAGCCATAAATACCAGTAATCTCATGGGAGGCCTGTCTGAAGCAAACCAAACCTTTGCCCCTTTTTCAGTGTTCTCATTAAGTTACATAAATACCCTTGCTAGCAATGCAGTAAATTCTGCTGACGACCATATATGGAAAGCAACAGAATTAAGCTTATTACCTAATACCTAATTAGCATGTCTAACAGGAATAAAAACCAAACCAAAATTAATTTTGCCACTTGTGTGTGCAGATAAAATCCTACAGACAAATACATGGATTTTCTTAGTAAAAATCTGTCATGTTCATATAATTTTTTCTCAGAACAGAAACGCTATTTAAAGTAAAAAATTTCTATGCATCAGAACACACTGGTCTGAAGACTCTGCTATACTTTCATTAACATGTATGAGATTTTCTGAAAGGGTTTCCTCTACAATCTTGTATATCTCATAAAGCCTTCAGTGACATTAATAAGAATTTATACAAAATTGGATTTTCTAGTTAGCTCTAAACTGATGCAACCAGCATACTAGCACTTGCCTTTTTTTAATCTGTCCATAGTCAGGCTGTTGAGCTGTGCAGTACAAGAAAGGCAGGGAATGCCTGCCTCCCAGGGAGAGAGCTGTGCCACTTCCCACACCTACATGCAAATAGCAGAAAACAAAAATGTACTTCGTACTCATAGCAAAAGCCAGCTCTTGTTACACATTCAACATCCACAAAATGCTCAGTTGGGATTTCTCAATAAATCTTTTATTTGGCCAAGGAAGAAGGGCCCTAAGCAGTTCAACCTTTCAAGCTTACAAGCACTGCTTCTCATTATCTGGATTCAGATCTTAGCAGTCTAAAACATAGCCACAGAGGATTGAAAAAGACTACTTGGGTTACTGAATGATGTCCCAGGCAATCCAAAAACCACTGCAACAGATATTCAGTCTTAAAAGAGCTATACAGCTACTCCATGAATAACCCCATACCTCAAAGTCACACCATTCCTGATTGCCTGTAGGCCCGAGACACAGAGAAAAAGGACAGAAAGCTGTACCTCTGGCATACCCTAAGAAGAAAGCAGGAGTGATTATTTCCTGATAGCCTCACAGTAGTAGAAACTGGAAGTAAATTGACCAAAAGATCCTAAGATGTTTCAAGAACTTCTAACACCAGATGCAACAGCAGCGTATCTTGCCAAGCACTAAAGCCCACCACCCCCCTACCCAACTCGGATAGTTAAGCAACACAAGTCCTGTAATAGGAGGCTAAAACCTTGCAAACATGCAGAATGTCCTCTCTAACATGCATTTGGGTACCAGCCCTACTAATAAATTGGATAAAAAAGAACAGTTATCTCAAGCTTTAATTCTAACTTCAGAGACATTCTTATCTTGTTTTGTGATCCCCCATCTATAAACTTATGAACCCCCATCTTAAAACACTTTGAGTTTCTTATAATAATGTACCATTGTTGTCTATCTTTTCCTAGGGAAATCTAGCCATGGGGATCACAACAGGAATCTAATGCATTTTTTTCTATTAAAACAACATGAACTTGTGTGTTAACCCTTAAGTTTTTCTTCTGAATGTTACACATCTGGTCCTGTAGACCAGGCTGTACCTTCCAGAAATGAAAGTAGGACTGATGTATATGTAATCAGTGTAATCTATACTCCTTAGACAGAAAGGACAGCTGCTCCAGATAGTCAATTCATGCATAAAAGACTGATACAATTAACCTTGCAAATCTTCAATTAAATGCAACACACATATGCACAATTTTTTTCAAAGCATACTAGGTCTGGTACTCAACTATGCCACTGTGAACCACGAGATGCTAATGATGTTAGAGCAGGAAGATTTCCAGAAATTGCGAAGGGATCAAAGGCGTATTCTTTCCACTCCATTTTTAAATTAATTTGGGGAATTATATCTGCTCTGGATACTCGATCACCAGTACTTAATTCTATTAACAGTGAGAAATACATGTATGATTTGAATATCACACATAAAATACTGATAGTATATTTACAAAGTAAATAAATGCAAATTATTTACTTTTGAATAATGACAAATGCACATAACTATAGAAATGGAAATTTTCTGCACTAAAATTACTTCAGCATATTGCTAATGCTATTAGCCATATGTCTGAAAACAGGGGGAATTAAGCTGTTGAAAACAAAACCCAGCAATATTATTGACTTGGAAGTAAAAAAAGATTATGTTGATAAGGCTTACAATTAAAAGATAAACAAAGATGGAATTTTATAACAGAAACATAGAAGGGTCTGTTCCAGGGAAAACACTTGGAAAAGGACCCTGATATCCATACAGGGATTTGTTACAAGGCTGTTAACTCTGACCAGCGTTAAGAACAATGTGAACTGGGCCTAAAGCATACAAGGACTGACATTAACTCAATTACTTTCAAATACATCTTCACTTTAGAAAATATTCTGAAGAGATTTAAAGTCTATGTATAAGCTATTTTACAAGTTATTTTAAAAGTATTTCACTAATTATGATAAGTGAAAGTATTTCCCATCAAAGTGGTATCTAAGTTTTTTCCAAACATTTTGAATTTGCCTGTATCTAGATACTTCTTCATCCCCCTGGGGGCTAATACCAACACAAGATATCAATACTGGAAGAAACAAACCATGATACACCTTATGCAAATGAAACTCTCACTGTAAGAATTTAATTTCTGAACAGGCTACAAAACCAGCGCTCATCTGTGCTACACTGCATATTTTGAGTATGCATATTATATATATAATATCTCAAGTAAGCAAACAGTAGCTAGCTTGGATACCTCTAGTGATCTCAGTGTGACAGCACGAGGTCCAAGCAGGCTATCCTGCTGAGCCATGACTGGGTAGAGGTCCACTGGATGAGATAAGAAGAACTTATCTCATCCACATCCACGCAAGGCTCCAAATCTACAGTGGCTTTAATAACCTTTTACAGGCTGATCTGCCAAGTTGCAACAGTCAATGAACCATGTGTTTCAGCTTCCCAACCCTCTTCTATCCTAACCCTCACCTAGTCTTCAAGGTAAACCCTTAATCCCACATTACTGAACCATATTCAGAGGAATGGAGAGATCTATCACCCGAGAGTGCTGCCTGTTAAATGCTCTGACAGCACAAAGGGCATATAGAAAATTCTAATTTTGCTCATGTTATGGTATTTAAGTTCCAGCTACCGCAAGGAGCACTGTTTCCCATTTTAAAGGACATAAACCTCATTGAAAACTTTATCATGTTTCCTTCCCTTTTAGTTGGTGGCAAGTCCAATGCTTTTGGGGGATTCAAAAAATGGAAACTATACTAACTGAGGAATCCATTTCCTTACTTTTCCATCTAAGTACAAACCCTGTCTTCACAGCTGTAACCAAGGAAGGAAGCATTCCTTGTGCCAGGAATGATGATACTATTGTTTCTGGAAGAGGTACATATGGACAAATCAGAACACAATTATTTAAGAGGCGTAGGAATCACACAAAGGCAATTTCAGTTCCACTATTCCATTTTTTCTCTTTTTCTGGCAATGCTTTATAATGTTCTCCAAACAATTAGGAAAACAACAAGGTTGTCAATGTCTAGTGAAGAAGAAGAACTTAGAAGTGCCACAGTCAAAAAGTTTAATAGCTTTGAAGATGAATCCATGTATTCTTAATATCAGAAATAAAAAGGGTTTCATAAATTGTTCTCACTGATCTTTTTCCTTTGCCCGTATTACCCATCATTTTGGTAGGCATCATGACAGAAGTGATTCTTCCAGATTATTTGATAGCTGGAGTGATGCAGTAGAAAGCATTGTGGCAATGCTGGGAGAAAGAGAAAAGCTGTATCCTGTCATCACTACCAGACAAAAGAGGACAGGAGAGACATGAGCAGAGGCAAAGACAGATAAACAAACAGTGGCAAAGTCATACAAATCATGGAACACAAAAAGAATGATCTTTTATGCTGTGAAGATACTTAAGGAAAAGAGAATTAAATATAATTAAAGCAAGGGGCAAGAAAGGTTATATTAGTAGCTACACTTTTTTTTGAAGCACTTGAGATGACTGTTGGACATTGGGAAAACAACAAATACATCAGGAAAATCCATTACAGGGCTGGATAGACGGGTAGGGCTATACAAAAGCTGAAAACTGACCACCTACATGAATGAAATACGGATGTGATCAAGTCTACTTGGGATGACAAATACTCTTTAGATGTTGCCAGAAAGTGATTAGTACCTGTTTCATCCCTTACTTGATTTTCTTTTCTTTACTCAGCCACTCCTTAGGTGCTAAATCAGCACTTTAGCACCAAAGCTTCTGAATAACCATCAAGAACTGCTGCTTTCCCACATAGTAACTCCATGTCGTAAGATCTGGCAAACATCCAGATTAAAAAAAAATTAGAAAACCTTTTATCAAACATCATGAAAAGCTGAAGAAACCTCTCTTACTATATCCTGTGGACAATCAAGCAATCCTGTAAAGGAGCTTGTTGAAAATAGGGCTCTGAGGAGACAGAAAAAACGGTATGAATTGCACTATGACAAATACATGTGCATGCATGCACACACACCCCCACACACCACTCCCTTCACTCAGGGCAGCTCTCCAGTAAATGAAGACTCTTAACTTTTCTGCATGCAAGGCACACCTCCGTTTATGGGAAGATTAGAAGTCAGGGTGGTGAGTCTATGTGAAGTCAGCAGGAACTTAATATAAAAGGTTGATTTTGAAGCACAGTTGTCCCAGCCTGTCACCTCCCATGCTTACCATTGCCAGAGACGTTTCTTCATCATACAACCTGAAAAAATGCAGACTGAACTCTGAAAGCCATCTCTGTTCTGCATATCTCATGTGTTGTCACTGACAATAAATATCAGAATTGACATAAAATAATTTATAAAAGAACTAGGAAAAGGTTTGGATTCCTCTCCTCTGGCATTACTTCTGCAGAGCTTGTAGAGATTCCTAAAACATACTTTTGCCAATAGATTTCAGACGTGATCTTGAGTATAAGCATGTTTCAAATCTGCTGAGTAAAAAGTTGTGTATGGTCATCTTTCTGAACAGAATGACACTTAAAAAATAAAGAGGGATTTTTTACAATCACTTTGTGTGTGAGTGCGTGTAGCAAGTGTGAAAAACACCATTTCCTTCAACCGTCACAGACCCCAATGTTTTTTGATGCATGAACTGGGCAAAAAGATCTAGCCTGGTATAATTTTTTTGAACAATATCAGTGGGAGGCAAACCCTATACATCTTAAACTGATTATGTCTTTGATTTCCATTGGCTGACAGAAGTGTGACAAGCTTGGCCAGTTAGCCACAAGAATTAATAAACAAGAAGTAAGGCAAGATGCTAGCTCTGCTCAAGCAAGATTTTTAGGTCCTTCCTTAAGAAATCAACGAGACCTTCTCAAATTCTAATATCATTTGAGCTTTAGATTTTGAAGAAACATATGAAAAGGTGGGGTTTGAACTGCTGCTTTCAGGGGTTTTATTATTCCTTTGATACCTGTAAATTCAAATTCAGAAAAACACATGAATTTAGACTTTTGGGTTTTTTGCAAGTGCCTGATGAACTACTCCTAATCACAATGGAGGCAATAGTGTCAGAGAAGACTCCATAAGATCCATCAAAAGTTTTTTTGAATCACTGAAAATAAGACCTTGAGACCTTGCTGAATCACCTGCACAATCTCAAGACAGAAGCTCTCGCTCTCGCTCTCTCAAAGAAAAAAAAAAAAAAAAGACCAAGGAATTTGTTCTTCCACACTCAAGATGCGACAGTGCATACAATTTCTGACACCCTTATAATCAGCTGTACGAGACCACCACTGGAGACACTGTGATGTACACAAGCTATATGACAATGATGTATTTTAAAAGATAATACATATCATACAGATATATGATCATAATACATAACTTGATGTTTCCTTATCATTCAACGTACTTTCCACTCTCCCCTTTCTCTGAGTCTGGGGCCTCAAGGAAGACAAATTAGCTATGACCTAACCTCAACTATATTAGAGTGGTGGGTTTTGCCACATAAAAGCACTCAGATTAATAAAGTAAGGTGATCTATACATCATACCAATGAGGAGCTCTGAGTGGCACTTTAAAAGATGCAAAATCTTTGGATCTACTGGTGATTGTAAAGTTCACAGTGTAACTTGTTGTCCCCTAAATTGTTTTGCCATTTACAAGTGAAGAAATAACTACGGCTATATTTTCAAATGTAAATCTTTTATCCACACTTTTGCTACTTCCAGGCAAGGTTACTGGTATATGCTCTCTCAGAAAAGCAATCCTGCAGTGAAGAAGAGATAACAATATTGAAACCAAACACACACCCACACACCCACACACACAGACACCTAAAATGGGGACAAAGGAAAATGTTGCATTCTGAATACACTGGAGTTATGCAGTTAAGGCTGACTTCCATTCTGCACTTCAGGTAAGGATGTAGTCTCTTCTTCCTACAAAACACTAGTTTTACCACCAGCTATGTGGCAGAATGATCATCTCAGTGGGATTTCTTGTCATTTCTGGATGCAACCTGAGATGCAAAGTAATTATGTTCATAGCCATCAGGGGTTGGAAGCCAGGCTATTGTGAGACCACCACTCCTATCAATACCCTATCTTTATGCTTGGATCAGCCAAGAACAATTTTGTGTCCTTTTTAAACATCTGGACACTAATTTTTGTGAAGTTGTCAAGTGCATAATTTGTCTTTTAAAAAGCCTGGAAATGTCTCTGTATTACACCATACTGGCACCAATTTTCTTCTGCAGCACCTAAGCCAACCTACTCTTTTCTGGAGTAACTCAGTTACCACACAGACGCTCTTATGACTACACTGTAGGTCCATTTCCCCTGCCCCGTTCACTAACAAAGCATGTGGTAGGTAAAGGGTGGTGACCCTCTGTGTGTGCGAAGCTTCCCCTGCACTGCTGAAGGGTTCCACACCTGTTTGCTGACAGTAGAAAGTGAGGGATCTTAGATCCCATTCTTGATGCTAAAGGAGCTCCTGCAGCAATCAGGCTTTTCTGCCTGGTTCTTTTATGTCCCCAGACTTGGCTCTTTTGAGTTGTGTCTTATATTGCAACTACTTTTCTTCACTCCGTGAATAAAACATCTTTCTTCTTCTTGAATTCAAGAATGTCAGGCTCCTTGTCTTCAGCTCCAGCTCCGAGATCAGATAGAGTGCAAAAGGAAAGCTTGCTAAACCCCTGTTGCCCAGACATGGAGCAAGTTCATTTGTTCAGTGATCCATATATATACATTAGTCACAGGCAGTAGCTGTAATGGGATGGAGTTTTTACTGCTAGTAAAAGCTTCAGCAGCACTCTAAAGAATATGTTCATATGATGTTTTTTTTCCCCTCAAGGTCAGTCTCAAGTGGTTTTAGATAATCCAAAGTAGAGCCCTGACATGGGTTTCCCCACCAAATTTTGATCCTTAGGTTCTCAACTGTAACTCCTACATGAAACGTTTATTGGAGTTTTCCTTTAGCAACAATAGCAAACAATGCATGCCTAATCTCTCTCTTCAAAATAACTAAACTATTTTTGCCCTAACTATAAAAAAAATGTTTCAGGCAAGCACCCAGCAAGCTAAGATACAATCCAGTGGTGAGTTTAGTCAGAGTTATAGACAATGAAAAGTCACTGAGAATAGGGATTTATGATGGGATGTCTCAGACAACAGATGCCACATGTTTTTGATGGTTAAAAATATAAACAAGGTCCAAACGTGTGTTCCTTTTTCAAAGAGAATTCAGAGTCAATGTTTTAGGTAGTAAGCTGACAAAATGTTTGCAAGAATTTGCACAAATTAGCTGAAAAAACATCTAAAAGGCGGTATTATTCCCAAAGCTTGCTTTTGCTTTTAATTAGTCTCACAGAAATAATTAAATATGACCTTAGTGATTGGGAACAAATTAGAGGTTTTTCTGGGTTTTCTGCATTTCCAGTTAAAAAAGTAAAAATGAAACTGATTTTTAGAATTACTCATATTTTTGTCAAGAAGTTAATGTGTATCAGCAGATGCATCCTCAAGGTGTGTTTCATCCTTTCTTCTGCTTCACATAAAATCCTAAACTTGATTAGGCCAGGAGACACATTCCACATCATATTGTTTGCTGGAGTGAAAAGAAGCTTTAGAATTTTTTAACTGAATGACAGCTTCAGATAACCTAGTTGGACTCCAATAGTATCTTAGACCACTAAACTCCATCCACCAACCTGCTAATCTCAATGTTATTGAGCTTCTCAAGCTGAGTTGACCAGTTGTTGATTGGTCTTGATTGACAAGATTGACAGTCTTGTTGGTAAAGAAACTTTAAAATATATTTGAATAAGCTGTCTGAACCATAACATTTTGTTGCTTTTAATTGTGCTTTTCCAGTGTCAGGTAACGATGCCGGACTTCATAAATCATCTTAATAGCCTTTATTTACAGAGTGTGTTACAAGCAACAAAGAATTTTGTTTGAGGCACACCATTTCTGGTAGATTAATCACTCTTTTGTCCCACAAATGGACTTGCAAATTAGGAATAAATTTGACGTGGAATACACCTGAAATCCTCAGAAGTTGTGTGCTGTATTTTCCCAGCGCACTGCAAATTAAAATGAGAAGAGCACTTGTGTTTGCATTAGGAATGCTGAATGTCAACAAGTATTATCAATGGGTGAATCTCAGAATTTAATTCTTTAAAGGGCAGAAGGAAGCGGCTTTAATTTGCTTCTCCACAAGCACCTGGTTTAAAGATTTATTCAAATAAGTAATGTTCTTTTAAGAACAAATCAAGATCACTTTTACTCTGCTGGACAATTCTGATGGTTAATTACATCATTATCCGGATATAGCTTCACTGTAAGGCTCAGGTTTGCTAATTCCCTTTGCTTAACATGCTTTTATTGCTGGGAAAAACTGGAGATCTAAAGGAGCTGTAAATCATAAAAGATTTTCTAGAGGTTTATTGCACAGACCATAAACTGGAAGAAACATGGTTAGTGAACTAACAAAGACAAATTTGTTAGATAAATTACTTTTAATAAAACACATTGGTCTTTACTGAGAAACTTTACCAAACTGTCAGATAAAGAAAACATATTTGATTTATATGGTCATCCTAGTCTTAAACACCAAACAGGAAGATTAACTTTTTATGACAACTGATAAATCATTTTTTCTCATTACAACAGTAATTTTTAAACAGTCTTTTATCCTAAAAGTATGCTATGTACATTAAATAATAATATAGATGACAGTAAATATATTTCCAGTTGAAAAAGAAGGAGTATTCCATAACTGTGACAAAATGGGAAACTTACCAGCATGTTTGGTTTCTGCCCTGTTTCCAAGAAAGTGATACCACACCTTTAAACACAAGTCCTCAGGACTGCCATTTTGACATATGCTAGTGCCAACAGAGGTAACATACTGCCCTCTTTGAGCACGCTGCATCGTTGTGCCAGACTTTAAGTAGGTTATGTGAAAGAACGGTTGCTATTTTGAATAGCACATCAGAGAAACTTCGCGACAGAATCCCTGAGACAGATATGAGAGCACGCATGTTCAGTTCAGCAGAACTCATTTAGTAAGGGATCCCACAGCCAGTATGAGATACCATCAGTCAGTTCTCCTACGAGTTTGCACAGAACCAACAGCTTTGAAGCAGGCAGTTTCTTCTACATAGTTCACACATGCTGACATTTTTTGTTTCAACACAGTTAAAATGAGTAATTACCTATGCATGTGTCTATATTGTCTTTGTGAAGTGTCTGCTGCTTGAAACACTGAAAAGGTACACAAGCCCCAGCACCTATTTTCTTGAGAATCATGTCATTATGAGGTTTCTTCCTTTACTGAGATGTTCTTACATTAGGTACTACATGTCAGCAAACATAGCTAATAATACATCCCCTTTGCTTATGGCTAATGAGAACTAGAAGTTTCTTAAATAAATTACTCAAAGGATGTCTCAGCAGCTGAAACATACTTCTGGGAGTAATAACCATGAAGTTGTTCATTTTGCAGCTAACATTTCTTTTTCCTCATGTATGAAAACAAATTAATTTGAAAAGTAGTAAATATTTTACATACCTTTCATAAAAGTAGTAACTTCCTGTCACAGTGAATCTGTGAGGATCCAAATCCAGCAGCTATGTAAGAATATTCCTAGTCATTAGCTTGTGAATAATCCCAGAAATAGACTTGGATGTGTTAATATATCTTGCTGACTCCAATGCAAATTAATATTTTCTAAAACAGAAATCAAGAAAAATAAGTTTTCTGACACTTAAAGGCTAATAACAATTATGTTTAAAACACTTTATTGAAAACACAGACAAAAAGAACTGGAGACACATGTCTATGTATCTCATACGCTAGATCTTGCAGAGCAGCACTGCACCTTCTGAAGACCGACTATGTATCTTGGCTTTACCAGACAACTATTTCCACACGTACTGGTAAGTGGGGAGGTGTAATTGTTGCTGCTCTGGATAAGACAGCACAATCCTGCAGAATTTTTAATCACAGCGGAAAAATAAGCTTGTTACAACATGAACACAACTTAGAAGACTTAGCTTACCTCATAAGGTAAACTAGGTGGAAAAATATTTTTTGTATTACTGTATGAAAAGAAGCTGTAGATGAAGCTAGATTATTAGGTAATTCTTCTGCCATGTGGAGTAGTTTTGAAGCAGTGTTCACCTTGCTTCACCTAAGTGAAGACCTAAGTGAAACCGCAACACTGAAATCCCTAAATAGAAGGGTCTTGAAAACGGAGGATGCCTGATTTCAGATGGTCCCTGTTAAAATTCACAGTCTTTTTCCCTTTGTAAATGATGGGAATTTAAGGGAAGGACATTGCTATTCTGAGCCATTCTGGCCTACTAAAATTTACTAATTTAAGAGAAAGGCTCCCCCCCCCCCTTTTTTTTTTAGGAACTTCAAGGCTATTTGAAAAAATTCCAGTACAAATTGTGATTTCTGTCAGGAAGCAGAATTAATTTAGCCAAGTTGCAAGTCCATACCTCCTTGTTCCAATTTGAAAGTTCATACCTGAACGTTAAGAGGTACAGTTGTAAACTTGTGAGACTCTTGAGGATCTCTGATCAGAATGGTTTACCTCATTGTTTTTGTCTAGATACCGTCGCTAAATTTTGATTTACTAGAATTAGAGCCCCCTGTAATAAATAAACTTGCAATAAACTAAGCTACAACAACAACAAAAAAAAAATAGTGGGCACTCTTTTTAAATTGGGATGAAAAGGTGGTGAAAGACTCCGTCACTGGAGGTGACAGCAAACGCTGCAGCGCACCCTGATCCCGGCTCGCCCCAAGAATACCATCTGCTTCTCAGCTCAGTAAGAGACGGAGGCAACACGGTTCACGGGCACTTCAGAAAATATTGACAGTTCCCTGACATCTGCAAACACCTCACAGAAGTGGGGATTTTCTTCTTTTAGCTCTCTGAGCCAGGAAAAGAAACGCAAACCCAAACCCGAAACTAAAATCGGAGTTTTCTATCGCAACGGCCTGCTTTAAGCCAGTACTTCGCGCCCGGCCTCTCAGTTTTGAGCCGCGCTCACAACACTCGGCTGTGGACCAGAACTGCCTAGCCCGGGCGCGGCCCCCTCAGCGCCGCCGCGGGGACCGGCGGCGGGACCGCTGCGCCGGCCTCAGGCGGTGGGCCCCCGCCCGGCAGGGGCAAAGCGCTGCTCGCCCGCTCCCCGCCGCGGCGGCTGGGTGAGGTCTCGTCCCTCCTCGCAGCACCGCGGCCCGGGCTTGCTCCGGCCGTGCGGCCGTAAACCCGCTCCGCCCCATGCCAAGGGGGTGCGGAGGCCCGCACCAGGTGCGGCTGGCAGAAGGCGGGAGGCGGCGCCCCGCAGCCCCCCGCCGCACCTCCCTCCCGCCCCTGAGGGGAGCCCCGCCCCCCCGCGAGCCCCGCCCCACCCCCTCGGCCCCACGGCAGCCCCAGGGGCCCGAGCCCGCCGGCGGCAGCGGCCCGTCCGCCCCAGCAACCGCCTCGCGCCTGCGCAGTGAGGCCCCGTGGAGCCGGGCACGGCCGCCCGCGCACCGGCGCGCCGGCGCAGCGCGCCCCAGCCGAGGGGGCGGGGCGGGGCTGGGCGCTGCGGATGGTGACGTCACTCTCCCTGCCCTCCCGTCGGCACCGCCTCTGCCCGGCGAGGGAGGCCCGGGACTCGCCGGCTGCAGGCGCCGCCATGGCTGCCATATTGGGGAGGAAGTGAGAGCGGGAGGCGGCGGCGGCGGCCAGGAAGGAGCCCTTCCCTTTTCCCTTCTGCTGGGGCGGACGCGGGCTTCCCGGCAACGGCGCCTTGCGAGACCCCCGGAGCAGGCCGGTGTAGAGGCAGCAGCGGGTGGCGGCGGAGCTGAGCGCCCCGGAGGCGGCGTTGGCCTAAGATGGCGGACCCGGCGGAGTGTAACATCAAAGTGATGTGTCGCTTCAGGCCCCTCAACGAGTCCGAAGTGACCCGTGGCGACAAGTACATCGCCAAGTTTCAGGGCGAAGACACCGTCGTCATCGCGGTGAGGGGCCGCCCCGGACGGGAGAGGCGGGGGATGCGCCGGGGGGGAGGGGGTGTCAGGGGTCGGCGGGGTCGCACGCCGCGGGGATGGGCGCGGTGTGAGGCGAGAGGGCAGGGCTGAGGCGCTTGGGAGCGCCTACCGGCGGGGACGCCTCGGGAAAGGGGGTGGCCTTTTCGGGCGGGGGGGAAGGGGAGGGGGGCAGGCCTGGTCTGGATGCGGGCAGGGTGGAGCGAAGGGAGCTGGCGGGGGCAGAGGTCCCCGAGCGGCGGGCGGAGGGGTTGTGGGGACGCGCCGGGGGGGGCCGGTCGGGAAGCCCTTGACAAAGGCTCTAGCGAAAGGCTGCGACTTGGGGCGTAGCGTGAGGTTTCATTGCCGAGCCCGAGCCACAGGGCACGCTTCGGTATGCCCACAGAAAACGCGTGAATTACGAGGTGGAGAGTAGCACCGAGTCCTGCAGTGTGTCCCTCGGCTAGGCTGTCCCTGGCTGTGCGGACCGTGATAAGTTTGACCGCTAAATAACTGCTCAAAATGCAGCCATTGGAGCTGCCATCGAAGTAATTGTCTACAGAGAGTTTTGGGGGAAGAGAACGCAGAACAGTGCAGGCTCCAGTTCATTGGTGCTTGTGATCTGTAAATCGGTCTTTGGCTAATAACTTTTTTTTTTTTTTTTTTTTAGTCAGAATTAACATAATGTGGCTTGTTAAATGTCTGTAAATGTATATTAACTGAAGCCACCTTGCAAAGTAGGAGACCTGTTAAAAACATTCTGGATGTTACAGGGAAAAAAGATAATCCTTTCCTTTTTGTTCATTATGTCATATTTAGCTATTAAGCGGAACTGGGCTATAAAATTTTAAAGTACAGTAGTTTATTGCCTGGTTTGGTTGGTATTGTACAAACACAGTTCATTCCCAATGTTTGTCTTTTTTTTGCTAACTTTTAATTTGTGTTTTCATGTAAATACTTCTCTCTAGGGACAGCGCTGGTTCTGTGTTGCTGAAAGTAACTTAGATGTCAGTTATTATCTGTCTTCGAATTTTGATTTTTATGTTCTATTTCTTGAGGCTACCAGTAATAGCTTATTTGCACAGCATCTGAAGTTGAAGGAGGAGAATAATAAAACCTTTTTTTAGTATGACTTACTAAATGCTAGTGCTCTAGTCTGTTAATATTCAACTGAATCTGTCAATAAAATATGGAATTCCATGAGTGTGGAAGCTACAAGAATGATAGCATGCTTGTGAAATGAGGTAATTTGGGTTTGTTTCAGCTGGCAAGTTATTATCTTGGAGTACATCTCTTCTTCCTGAGGTTGTACAGGTAAACTCCTCAGAGTAAGGAACCAAACCTGGAAAATTGAAAATTTAACTAGAACAAATGATCTCACTTAAATCAGTGAATACCCATTCATTGTGACACTACATATTCTGTTTAAAATCCATAATTAAGTTTAGAAACTTTGATGTTTTCTGACTTCTTAGAAATAAATTTTCCATGTGTTCTTTCAGTAGTTCTAGTCTAAAAAAAACCCACTTATGTTGTTTAAATACTCCCTAAGTGTGCTTTAAAAATATCTAATATATAAATTGGGTTAAGGTGGTACTGTGTCTGTGTAGAAGCCTGATGGCATGCTCCTGAGGGGGATCTTGTGGGGCTTTCTGCTTGGGGCTGTGCCGTATTGTAGTGTTACAGCTGTACTTTAGTGTTTTCTGCATTGGTAAAAGTGACAACAAAAAATCCTTTGGTGATTCTAGGTCCAGGACTTGCTGTGTCTGACTTTGGGGAAAAATGCCCCCCAAAACTATTAGGTTGGGTAGCAGCGACAGTATTTGTGTTCTGTTTTACAAAAACTTAATGAAGGATTGATACTCTGTGATTTTGTTTTTATAATGGTGTATATATGACAAGATCAGTGTCCTCAAAGGTACGACTTAAAGTAATTGTCTCAACCGCTTAGAGATTTAACTTGGGTTTTTAAAATTTTTAACAAGCTGAGTTGAGTATTTGAAAAGTTATGGTCCTTCCAACCTGAGGGTCTAGCCGGCCACCTCTTGTGTGTTGGTGTTGCAGAATTGTCGGAAGGAGGATAGTAACAGAAACAGTCCTTCTTGTGAAACAGTTTCTAAAAACATTCCTCACTAAGGGTATGTTTGGTTACTTTCAGGCTGTTTGATTTCTGTCCTTATTGCTACATGTCATACTGGCTGCCTGTTGAACAGTAGCTGAGCCACTTTGGTTTTGGGTTTTTTTTTATAGCAGCTTTCTCAGCTGTCTAAATGGCTTGCACCTTTTGTGTGTGTCTGGGTACACGCTGAAACAGTGAAGGCTTCTTTAATAATACATGGGAGTTTGCTGGTGATGCAGATAAGAGGTGAAAACTAGGAGGTGGTGGAAGCAGAGCTTATACTGGACTGCAGACTTCTCTGTGGAGAAGGGCGGGGAGGGAAACCCTCCTCCTTCCTTGAGGAGAGATGACTTCCCTGTCATCTCTGAGCTATCTATCCTCCCTTCTTTTCCTAGCTCCTATGTAATTACTGACATGGTTGTCTTTCTGGACAAGTGAGTCATTCTAATTTGGTTTAGATAAAATATTTGTAATTGCAGCTAGTGTCTAACAGTGATTTGAGAGGATATATGGTCTTGGACTATTTTAAAGAGCAGATTTTGAAAAACTACTGTCTTTCCACAGGACAAAGCTTTTTTAACTAGCAAAAAGCTTTTAAATTATTAATTAAAGGTGGCTTCTTTCCATTTTAATATGTTATTAAATACTTTTTTCTACTGGCTGTTCCTGTTAATTGAATATGAGGGGTTCCTTGAAACAGATAAGAGAGCGACTTGTTATGAGTATATATGGCTTTTGTGTTAAACATCATAAATGTACCTGTGTATAAAAATTGACAGCAGTTTGCTCATGGATTTCAGGTTTCTGAGTAAGATGAAATGGAGGAATAGCAAGCTTATAAGAAAGGTGATTATTTCCTTTGTTTTTAAAAATGTAACTCTGCTTGCAACTGAGTAGATAGTTCTGCATATCTATACTGTCTATATGTGCACCTCTTAAAACTGTCCAAAAGGTAAGACAAATTACTATATACAGTGACACTCAAGGATTTCGGACTGAAGCCTAAACTGAAAATAGTACTGTCAAATGACTCAAGTGGTGAGGTGTTATGGGCAGTCACACAAATGCGCAGTATCACACTGTTGTCCAAATGTTTCTAGTAACGATCATAGTATATTCCTTATTTCTATGGCTTTTAAGAAAGAATTGTGGCTACCTACTTGTATTTTTTTATTTGTTTAGACTATTTTTTTTTGTATGTAATATGTAACCCATGTGATCCTGGAAAGAGCTTGAGACATTTAGCTTTCTTTTTTTTTTTTTTTTTTTTTTTTTTTTTACTTTTCAAACTAGTATTGGATAGTAGATGAGAACAAAGTTAGGTTTAAGTTACGATAGAATCAAGATCAATTGCTATTACTGCAGCTTTTGACAGCTGATCATTCAAAAAGAAATGTGCATTGCTAAAAGAAAGTCTGTGCTAGACTGTAAATGCAGGAAGCAAGGTGCATTCTTTAAATATTTTTTTTAATTATTTGCTAATGTGAAGGAAAGCACTGTTTAATTAGAAACACGCGAATAAAAATGCTTCCTGTCTACAGTGCAACTTTAAACACAAATTAGAAATTGCGATCTGTAGCTGAAACAATAGTATTCTTTCAATGTTAGTCCCTACTTATTTTTTTTTCTTACTTCATTCCATGAATTGGTGGATAATTGATGTCTTTTTCAGGTGATACTAGTATGATGATTTAACAGAAAGCAAATATTATAACTTACAATAATGTGTAAAGGGACATCTATACTTCCTGGCTGCCGTACTGCTTGCTTAGAAACACCTCACTTATCTCATAGTTTGTTCTGAAATTCAATGACCATTTTTATGCCAGCAGTGCTTGCTTTTCTCTTTAGAAAAAACTTTTTATTAAAGCAAAGCTTGGCTGAAACTCTTGTTCCAAAATTCCTCTCTGTTTTGGTACTGGAAATCAAGTTTCTAGTCACAGTTTTTTAAAAATACCTGGTTTAGTCCTCCTATAACAGTAAATAACTGCTGTAGATGTTGATGCTTGAGTTGCAGTATTTGCACAGAAATAAGAAAGATAGGGCAGAAAGAGATGAGATCTACTAACAGTTCTGATTCAGTTGTAGTTTTGTATGTGTAAAGCTGGGACAAGAAGAAACTCCTTTCCCCTTATCCTAAAAATAAGATGCTGGTTTGGAACAGTGCCTCTTCACGCAATCACGGTGTTGGACTCCGTTAGGTGTGTCAAAGCAAGAATACCTTAGCTTAGTAATAGGATGAACTGAGTCAGGTATTTGACATCATACTTTCCAGAAATTATTCAGTGTGGGATTTTTCTTTTAACAATTTTGTGCTGATGGGAAGAATGTTCTTTAATGAAGATGCAGAACTTAAAGGCAAGGTAAGCCCATTACTTCAGCCTCTCACTGAGAATAAGCTAACCATGGGTGGGTATAACTTTGTTTTAACTGTTCATTCTAGCAAAAAACAAGAGCATCTGGGTAAGTTGTGATAGAAAAAAACACTACTGATTTTTCAAGTAAATTTTCTCTACTGACTTTGCTTCAGATAGTAATGCATAAAAATTAGGTTGAACTCTAGTAATCTTGAATTTCCTGTATCAGAAATAGTGTGGCCAGCAGGACAGGGGTAGTGATTGTGCCCCTGTACTGGGCACTGGTGAGGCTGCAGCTCAAATCCTGTGTTCAGTTTGGAGCTCCTCACTGCACAAAAGACACTGAGGTGCTGGATCGTGTCCAGAGAAGGGCAGCAAAGCTGATGAAGAGTCTGGAGCACAGGTCTTCTGAGCAGCTACAGGAACTGGGGTGGTTTATTCTGGAGAAAAGGAGACTCAAGGGAGACCTTATTGCTCTCTACAGCTACTTGAAAGGAGTTTATAGGCAGGTGGGGATTGGTCTTTTCTTCCAGGTAACAAGTGATAGGGCAAGAGGAACCAGCTTCAAGTTGCACCAGGGGAGGTTTAGATTGGATAATATGAAAAATGTCTTCACTGAAAGGGTGGTCAAGCATTAGAACAGGCTGCCCAGGGAGGTGGTGGAGTTGCCATCCCTGGAAGTGTTTAAAAAACATGTTGATGTGGTGCTTAGGGATATGGTTTAGTGGTGGACTTGGCAGTCCTGGGTTAATGGTCTGTCTTGATGATCTTAAAGGTCTTTTCCTATGTAAATGGTTCTCGGATTCTGTGAACCCTATGAATAACTAATTGTGTAGTTTACAGAAAGTTACAATGATAAAAAGTTTAAAAAATTATTTCTGTGGAGATACCTGAAAAGTCCAAGAAATACTTAAGGTTAAGATTTTGGTCTGGTTATGACTGCAGGTTTTTGTGTAGTCCTCGTTGAAGGTACTGACAAAAACTAACTTTTCCAAAGAAACTCGTGCATGCTCCAAATCTTGTATAATTTGGACTAGTTGAGCATCCTTTTATAAAAGGGTATAATGGGTAACTAGTCTTGAGGTTAACTGCAGAACTATGTACTTTAACATAAACCCTTTATTAAGCTTCAGTTTTAACTACTGCTAAATCATGTTGGCAGGTGTACTTTTCTGAGGGCTGTGAGAGTGCTTGCAAGGTTTTTGCTGTGGGACCACGTCCCTTCAGTACAAGCAACTATGGGAGCTGGAGTTGTCTTGTGGTTAATGACTGGCAGAACAAATGTTGAATTCTCCTTGTTCGGAGAGAGGAAGTCAGAAGCTCTGCTTGTTTGCTTGATATTTTGTGTTGCTTATAGGTTGTATGTGTTAAATTTTTATTAGGATTTGAGCAATGCTTCCTGAAACTTCTGGAGTATGTCAAAGCAGCATCATATCACAGTAGTGATGCGCTGCTACTGCTATTGTGGACACCATGTGGTAATGTTGCTTGGACTTTTTGTGTTTTCATAATATATCTGAATGTTTACTACTTGGGGAAGAAAAGCATCTGGTATAGAAAAAATATCTGACACTTTAATCTTTCTTGATTAATCTCTTGAAGGTAATGAGGAGGCTTTCTAGGGCAGGGTAATCTGTAATACTGTTTTAGCTTTGTTTACAGCAGAAAGTAGACTTTAAAAGAGAAGTGGTAAGACAGCATTGCAGATGTCAAAGATGTGAAACCATGCTGAGTGGGAGTAACTTGTATTCTTAAAACATAATTATCCTGGAACCTGCTTGGGTAAACCTACTTGGTTAGATGCCGATTCAGCGATGATGGAACAAGGACCTGCCTCTAATGTAGATTTCCATAGGTGTGCTAAATGTACTGTGACCTGGGAGGAGAGGGAAATTATGTAATTGGATTTTTGAGCACTTTGAAGTTGAATTGTGGCTTCACCTAGGAAGATATAATGCTGAGGGCATGTAAACAAATGCTCCACTTTCCACCTGCAGGGGATGGAGAAGTGACAAG
Organism: Falco punctatus; assembly: GCF_963210335.1. Taxonomy (NCBI): domain Eukaryota; kingdom Metazoa; phylum Chordata; class Aves; order Falconiformes; family Falconidae; genus Falco; species Falco punctatus. The sequence continues at coordinate 66,763,757 of NC_137583.1, forward strand.
TTGTATAAGCAGGACACCTTGAGAGGATTCTTTTGGCCAGACTTGGGAAATTTTGTGCGTATGTTGGTAGCAGTTGACAAATTCCAATTTCCCTCAAGTTAACATGTGCCTAGCAGCTTTCACTGTATTAATAAACAAGATCAGTTACAGGTATTACTGTCCAAGTGAAGTTCCTGCCGCTTGGTTTTCTATTCTTATTAGTCCATGGCATTTTTAATATGTACTATTCTTTATATTAACATTTCGTAGAGCAAAAGAGACTAATTATGAGATATTGTAATTTGGCTCTGTTCTCTTATGAAGACATTTAAATGGTAATTGGAGAGTAGATAGTTCTAAAGTATTCCATGTCTGTGGATTACTCAAATTAGCAAACATAATTTTCCTTTAACACAGATAGAGTAGTTCAATTCAGTCAACCTTTGCTTAGCAGAATTAAAAAAACAACCCAAACAAACAAAAAAACCCCTCAAACCACTCTAAACTCTGTTTAAAAACTTAGAGAAGGAAAGCTTTCTCAGAAACTGCTGCAGATACCTGTAGATTGTGGAGTGATTGCAGACTAGTGCAGGTTGTGCCTGTGGTTCTTTCTCAACAAGGTATCTTCCTGTACTGGAAACTAGGCCTAATTTTTTTTTTTTTTTTTGTTAAAGTTGGATTTCTTTGAAGTAAAATAAAAAAATTACTGTTTGGCATCAGAAGTATTCTATAGTAATATGTAAATACACACTAATATATGTATATACATTCAAACACATACACTATGCAAAATAGTGTTTGCATTTTAATGTACTTTTCTGTTTTCATAGCTGTCATGCTCCGTTGGGAACAGCAAAGATCAGATATGTTGGGATCTGTGAGAAATAGTGAGTGTTGTTTAACAGTTGCTGCTTAGACTGTCAGAAGATCATATCCAGGAACTTTCCCTAATTCTTCTAAAATCAATGTAATTAGAACACTTGTAATCTTTTTTTTTTTTTCTAAGCAATAATTTGGAGGAGAGTTTAAACCTTAAAAGTACAAACACACAGATTGCTGATGCTGTACAGGTTGTTTGCAGTGATGTTGAACACTCACTTTTCTCACTATGTTTTTCCATTGTGTAATGTTAAATATGATCCTCCAAAATAGTGTTATTTCAGTGGATATAAATTTGCACTTGAGCATGAAACTTAACTGAAAAATGTTTTGTTATGTACACGGCTTGCAGTGTGTAGTGTAGCCGATTGATATTTTTGAAGTTGGAGGCTTTTTGAAACCACAGCTTCTAGCGAGAAAGAAAACGTATAGCTAGTGTTATCTTTTTTTATGTAACATGTTCTCAGTCTCCATTTTCTTACCTCAGGGTTACTTGAACTTGTTAGTTGTCTTCTGGTGTATGTAATGGCCTCAATTCTAACCTGCAGAACACAGGAATTTGAGGTATATTTGAAGCTAAAATGAGTAATAGAGAAGGCTTGTGATTTCCCTGCTGTGAAACAAGCATTCTGACAAACTTCAGCACCTTCGGGATAGTTTCTGCCTTGTGGTTTCTTGAGTGTATTTACACAGCGAATGCTGTAATTATTTTTTCCAAGAGGGAGCTTATCCACCTGCATTCAAGCCTTCTCAGCAGATAGATATGTGTTGAATCTGAAAAGCTTTGTTTGGTGTTATGCTAGATGTTATTAAAAGACAAATGGAAGTCTGGGAAGGGGAATGGGGTGGGTGGATGAAAGGTGGAAGCTATACTGGTTTCTTTGCCAGGGAGGCATTTCCAGAATATCCTTGGGGGAGGCTGATAATTAAATTTAGGCAAAATGGAGCACTTAACAGTTGCAGTGAGTTTAGCAATGGTAACTGACCTGGGTCCCTCGTAAATTTTGCGTAGCTGTTTGGCTACATACAAAATCAAGCTCTGAAAATGCTACAAAAGTTTGAACTTCATAAGATGAGCAGAATAGTTAATGTCGTAATAGATTGTCAGCTGCTAGAACTGCATTATGAAAATGTCTTCTTTAAAACAAAGCAAAAGCCAGCATTCCTTTCAAAAAGCTATGTCAGAACTTCCTCTTACAGTGTCTTCCAAAATGAGTCTTTTGTGAAAGGTTCTCTTCCTCCAAACAGACCTTTTTCTTCTGCTTATGGTGCTTGATTTTAAAGCTGTCATGTATGTGGAAATGGTTCTTGTGCTGACTATAGGTGATCTGAATGTTTCTTTTTGGTTTGAGGTTTTCAACAAATACTACCAAGACAGGTATTCTGTGTGGTATGGTATAAGCTGTTTTTAACAATTTGGGTTTACCAGAATAAACCTGCTACCAGAGTAGGCGAGAATAAAGGGTTCTTGGTAAGCCAATGCCTAGTCTGTACATCCTTGTAAATCAAGTAAATTGAGGTCATGTGGCAGAGTAGTTTTGGAGAACTATTTAGATTGTACTTTGAAACCAAATATACTTAATTCAAGGCCTTACTTGTAGGCAAGCATGTGAAGATTTATGCAACACTATATAAGCCGATTTCCTTGCTACAATCTTCAAGTGCTTAAAATAAAACAAAAGATCGGGCTGAGACAGTATAGGCTACTTCTAAACCATAAGAACAAACACCTTCCAGTTCTGCTTCCAACATCTGGTTTATTTAATAGCTCTTCTGTGTCTTTTTTTTTTCCCCAGTCCAAGCCATATATATTTGACCGTGTATTCCAGTCAAACACATCACAGGAACAAGTATACAATGATTGTGCTAAAAAGATTGTCAAAGGTAAGGTGGAACAGCAATTTTAACCACAAGGAAATGTCTTGTATTTGTGTGGATTTCAATGTTGAAAGCTGATACTTCTGTTGCTCCCATTTATCTTCTGAATGTTTAGTAAGAGCCAATGTGGATCACAGCTCTATAAAATCATCTCATAATTGAGCTGATAACTTAAGTCATTGCTTAATCTACTGTTTTAGTTGATTGCAACATTTGATAATATTTACCTGTAATGCTTGGGGGTTTTTGTAGTTCCCTGTAAAACATTGTTTAATACAATTTGTCAGAAATTAATCAAAAAAGCTCTTCATATGTAGGTTTATTTGTTTGGGTTTTTTTCCACCCTCAAATTTATTGGTGAAAACATCCTACATAAGTTTGCTTGGAGGAATATAAGAGGAAAGGAAACTTGTGAAGTCATGTGTATGCTACAGATGTGTTCTAAGCTTGTTTATTTAATTACCCAATTTAAGGAGGATATTTTTTATTGTGATTTTTTTTTAGCATCATAATTAAAATTTTAAACATGAGTTATTGCTGTGCATGTCAGGGTGTACAGCTTCTCCAAACTTGAATTGTCAGAATTGACCTAGTAACTTCAGAAAATCAAGTCTTATGACAAAGAAGGTTATGTCACAGTAAGTTGTAGTAAGCACTTGGCTAGTTTGCTGAAAATAAAATTGATAAATTTCTTGAGGAGATCAGCAATAAGGTCTAATTGACCCAACTTTAACAAAGTCTTGTCAGAAACCCCTTAAATATCAACTACGAATGACCAGAGAAGATTGGGTAAATGTAGGGGGTTTTGATCGTTAGAAAACTGAATTGCTGTGGAAATCCGTGTAGCACCTACAAAATACAAATACCTACCTAATACAAAAAAAGTATTTAACCCTTTAATGAGTAAAATAGTAATTGGGTTTAGTTAGAAACTGGAGTTAACTAAGAATTGCAATGCTGCCCCTTTCCTCCATCTAAAAATCTGGTTTCTGTTTCCCTGTGTGGTGTTTCTAGGTTGTGCTATGTCAGATGGCAAATGAGCTCTAGTGGTGGTACAAATGGATTACTAGTATAATGGGGTGCAAAGACTTCCCTGTTTGGGGCATCTCATGCTTGGTTTTGGAAAACAGTTTGCTTGCAGTGTGTGGTTCTGTAGTGACTGACTTATAAACAAACCAACCCACCAGCCCCTTACCCCTCAACCTAAAACTTTGGGTTGGTTCATTCTTAATTTGAAATATAAGCTTATGGCCAAAGGTGCTTGAAACTTCTAACATAGCCCATTCTCTTCACAATTGGACAATTAAGCTTTCCTGAAGGTAGAAAGTATTATACAGTTCTAGTGTATGGTTCCTTCTTCTGAGTTACCAAACGTTATCTGGTCAGCTTGGCAGCTGGATCGATTTTGGTTTTGTTCCTGACTCTGAAGTCCTGATTTTTCTGATTGAAAAAACAGGTGCTTCTAATACAGTAAACTTCTAAAACATAGTCAATGATGACTTAATGCATTAGAAGAGGTAGAGAACACTTTCCCTCCCCCCAGCTCTAGCACAGAGTTCGCAAACACTGAATGATGTAATTTGCTGAACATTTTAGGAACTGCCTGCTTGCATTCCATTTCATTTGACTTAACTTTAGAAGAAGGAAGTGAACCCTAATGAAAATACTCTTTCCCTTTAGATGTACTTGAGGGATACAATGGTACAATATTTGCTTATGGGCAAACATCGTCTGGGAAGACACACACTATGGAAGTAAGAAATCTTAAAATAATTTTCCTCTTAATGTCACTGTCTTCTCTTTTCATCATAATACCCTTATCCTTCTAGAAATAAGATGTCTGTTTTTATCTTGCAATTTTAATTTTCTTTCCCTTTCCATTGCAACATTTTGATACCCAGAATGCTTTTTTAGGATGGAAAATGGCAGTCACTGTATTTTTTCAGCCCTCAGTAGTGGGATGGGAAACACAAGAATAATGTTATTAGTACATTTTGAATTTTAGTGGTTTGGGAGATTGAGGCCATTCTTTTCACTCCTGGCAAATGCTGGGGCTAAACGGGTGATCAAGACTTCCCTTTATAGATAAAGTAAGTGCTTTGTACCAGTCAGAATTTTAAAACTAATTTGTCTGTTAACTGTTTGTTTTGCCTCTGGATACTGTTTGTGATGTTGGATTCAGTATGAATGTCTCATTTTATTTTTTCTTCTTTTAATAAGGGAAAGCTTCATGACCCAGATGGAATGGGTATTATTCCAAGAATAGTGCAAGATATTTTTAATTATATTTACTCTATGGATGAGAATCTTGAGTTTCATATTAAGGTAAATTTTTCTTCATTGTTATATATTTAATCTGTATTAAAACTGGAAGTATTCTATGGTGACATGGATGTTCTGTATCAGTTTCAAATGCCTGTAACTTGGAAAAATCTAAACATGAGTTATTTTTGAAGTAACTGACTCTTCTTAAAGAATTACGTTAACACTTTAATCTTGTTTCATTAAACATTGATGGTAGCTATCCTGATAACTTCTGGCACTGCTGATAGTGTTTGAAGCTTTTGATCAAAATAGTTTCTTCTTAAAGGTGTATTTTAGTTCAGCCTTAAGGACTTGAGCTAGTTGTGGTATTATGTGAGAGGTCATAATAATCATGCTGGATCCTTCTGATCAAAAAGACAATTATTTTTGCTTTCTGATGCTGTATCTTTATTCCTCTTCCCACTTCTAGGTGTCATATTTTGAAATATACTTGGATAAAATAAGGGACCTTTTGGATGGTAAGCCTTTTATTTATATTGAACATAGAAAATAATTTGTTCTGCAGAGTGATATTAAAAAACCCAAAAACCTTACCATGATACTGAGATAGGTATGCAATATGCTAATAACCTATACGTGATAAGAAACTGGAAAAGCATGGAGCTAATCTATATCTTATTACTAAAGCTGCAGTAGTGGTTCTTTCGTGTATATTAAATGTCTTATAAAGTGTTGCTGAGAAATAACATCTATGACTTGGACATGTTGTACACAGCTCATTCATTTTGAAAAAGAATCACACATACCTTAGCTTTAGATCTTTTTCTCTTCTAGTTTCAAAGACCAATCTTTCTGTTCATGAGGACAAAAATAGAGTTCCCTATGTAAAGGTGAGCATCAATCTGATACATTTTCATCTTTTGCTCCTCTAGTGTACGTTATTTACTTCTGGCTTGTTGGTGTGGTGTTTTGCCTTTCTTTTGTGTGTTTATTTTTTTTTTTAAAGGGTTGCACAGAGCGTTTTGTATGTAGTCCGGAAGAAGTTATGGATACTATAGATGAAGGAAAATCAAACAGGCATGTAGCAGTTACAAGTAAGTATTATCTTTTTGTCTCCTTTTAGTGCTTTATCAGTTTGCTTGTGGTATGCCTCAAAAAGTAGGGAAGGCAAAAATAGTCAGCTAAATAATTCAGGTTTTAGAAAGGATCTAGCATAAGCTGTTTCAGCATATGTTTCAGAAACAAGTATTTAAATTCATTTCTTGTGAGATGTTGCTTAGACTTGGATTGAAAGGAGGAAGTAAGTGATCAGTGAGGAGCTCTGAATCACTGAGGAAAAAGGTGTAGTTCTGTGTTAGTGCAGAATCCCAAATTTGTGGAATATGTTTCAATTAGCCTATGAATCTCTTAAGTGAGGCACTGTGGCTTGTCTACAGTTTGGCCATCTCTTGCATATTCTAAGAAAAGCTGTTCAGGATACATATTCAGACATGCTGCAGATTTAAGCAGCATTCCAATGTCCCAAGCTTTTTGCCCTGTGGCATGCAACTGAGTTGCAAGAAGCCATGTTGTAGGTCTCTGAATTCCAACAAGAAGCAGGATTAGGAAATGACAGAGGGTTTAAAAAAACCAAAAAGGATGCTTCGGTTCTTAACGACTGAAGTGACTGTCAGAAATATCTGAAAGCCAGTTTGAGGGTGAGTTTCACAGTCTTCCTGTGTCTAGTTCTTTATTCAGGAGAAGAAAGAATATACCGTCATTAAGAAAAAATGTTTTCTTCTCAATCCTTTGGTTAAGGATTGAAAATAAAAACATGATGTTCCTTTTAAGGAATGACTCAATCCTGCACTTTCACTTCATTGCTCCTAGGTAGTAAGGTTCTGAACTGGGGAACCAGACCAAGTAACAGAGAAAGAGCAGAAATTTGGGTAGGAGGATATTCTATGTTGAGCTGCTTCTCTGGCATCACTAAGCTGGTCCTTTTAGGCCTGTGAGGGATTTATGGTTAAAAGGAAGAAACGGGCAGGTGTTCTCATTCAGATTGCAGTCCGCTTAAATTTTGTTAGTTAATTAAAATCATTCTTTAAATTCAGTAAGTCTTGTTTACTCTGCATATTTCACAGCAGAGTGGGCGGTAGGTATTTCAACGAGCAAGGTTATGAAAGGTTATGGCCACCTAGTTCAAATTTGCACAAAAGGATAAAATGTGTTACGTTGTAAATACAAAAAAGAATATGTTCTGGTATCAGAATGTAAATGTGCTTTCTGTGCTAATAAAGTAAACTAAATGTGTGAAATCCATAGTTGACAGGCTAGCAAATCTTATCAGTGAGCTTATGTGATATTATTAGATGCCTAAGGGAAACTGGGTCTGTGTTACTCAATTAGACAATACTATTGGTTTTACTGCTTGTAGTTTAATAGTCATTGAGAGCTTATACAGTTTCATTAGCTTTAAATCTGTCATGTCACTGTGTGAAGATACTGGGGTTTTAAGTTGGTTTTGTTGTACAAATGTTTTTGACAGTTTATGTTTTGGATTATAGATATGAATGAACACAGCTCCAGAAGTCATAGTATTTTTCTTATTAACGTAAAACAAGAAAATACTCAAACAGAACAGAAACTAAGTGGAAAACTTTACCTTGTGGACTTGGCAGGTAGTGAAAAGGTAATTCTAAATTTCTCTTTCTGCTCTGGAAAACTCTGGTTGTTCTTTACCGTCAAATATTTTACATTAATACTAGTTGTTCACTTGTCATCTCTGAAGCATTTTAAATTTGACTTTGAATGTGGTTTCGGAATCCTAGTCTGGGTTGGCTATTACATATTACCTCTTCAAGCTGACCTGCATTTCTACAGTGAGGGTTTGTAAATATGAAATAGGTGGGGAAATAGGCTAGACTTCAATCTCTGTATCTGTGAGAGCAAAAATGTGTACAGGCGTGTTGGCTAGCCATATACTGGAATAAAGAGGTACCACTACATAAGAAAACTCAGATATTATACGTCCATAAAACAAGTTTCTTAGTTTGAAATTCTGATTAATATTGTTGAAATGACAGCTAGCTTTCTTGTGTCAGTGTCTTAAAGCAGTGAAGGAAACATATACCATTTTGCTTATTCTGTATCACTTCTTAGGGACTGTAATTAACCTTTTAAGAGCTGGATTTTTGCTGGGTTTTATCTTTGCTTCTGGGTTTATACCCATCTTTGTCTCCAGCTTGCTGTTGTCTTTCCTCATGTCATTGTTTGATGGCCTTGTCTCTGATACTGTGTTTATTCAGAAATGTTTCTTAGTGATGGTGGGTTGTTTTGGTTTTTTTTAAATGAGAATGAAACTGGAAGTGTTGCAGTGAGAACAAAGTTAAAGGAAAGGGCTGCGTTGCAAGTCTCCTTTCTCTGTAGTTTGTTCCTTTCACTGTTTTATTTCGAACTTTGCTTTCATGTGTTTCCCAGCCTTTTTTAATTACTTGAGACTCTCTGATGCCTTGTCTTGGGTTGGTTTAAACACAGGCAAATAGAATTGCTTAGTTGTAGTCATGATCACAGCTTGGTGAGAATAGTAAAGGAGGATTACAGAACTGTAAGTCAAATTCTGGCCTTGCGGCAGAAGAGCTAAGGTGAATAGAATGGTGTCAGGGCAGATTTTTTTCACATTTCTGCTGATATCTGCTTAAGTTCCTGGAGCACTCATGTAGGTCAGATTCAGCTTCTGAAATCTGTTCTCACAAATTCTTGCTAATAAAGACTCTCTGCTATGTTTTCCACAGGGAGTGGTGGTGGTGTATGGTGTTTAAGGAATTAAAACTTTTTGACAAACTTCAAACAACTTTTGAAGTTGTTTATCTGATAGAAGTCATCTTCTATGAAAAGGTGTATTTCACAAGGAAAATACTCACTTGAGGTTTCAAAAATTAGAAACATTTTCCAACACCGGGTTTCTAATGAAAAATTGATGGTGAATCAGGGAAAAGGTCTGAGCAGGAGTCTCAAGTTTTAATCCAACTTGCTTATGAGTACCTCATAAAGTCAGGGAGATTGACTTCAAAACAGAAAAATTACTGAAGTCTTGTATTAAATGTGGAAGGTGTTTTTTGAAGATGCGTTTAGTAATTTACTGAAACACTGTATAGGTTAGTAAAACTGGAGCAGAAGGTGCTGTGCTGGATGAGGCCAAGAACATCAACAAGTCTTTGTCTGCTCTTGGAAATGTCATCTCGGCTTTGGCTGAAAGCAGTGTAAGTATTCTCTTTTTGTGTTTTTATACTTCAAGGTTAAAAGCTTGCATCTCTGAACATGATATTATGCAGAAATTCTGTACTGATCTCAGTGATAGGATAGAGTCTTTGAAACTAATCCAGTTGCATCAATGCATTGCAAGTGGCCATTATTCTTGTACTGTGTCAACACTGATAATTAATAAAGTTACATTCAATGTTGGGGGACCTAGACATCATACTGAAAATTTTCTTGTGCTCTAACACAAAACATAGAAGCACAATTCTATGCCATCCCATGCATGTTTGCTCTTATGATTTATGAATTACAAGTAGAATTTAATGTCTTTTTAATGAAGCTTATACCTAGCAAAAGCATAACTCTTATTTCAACATATTAATGTGTCTGAAAAAACATGACTGATTCAATTAACCGTTTTCTTGGTAGACTTACGTTCCATATCGTGATAGCAAAATGACCAGAATCCTTCAAGATTCACTAGGGGGTAATTGCAGAACCACTATTGTTATTTGCTGTTCTCCTTCTTCATACAATGAATCGGAAACGAAATCTACTCTTCTGTTTGGCCAAAGGTGAGTAAAGGAGTTAATATTTTGCTCTTACTATGCTCAGAAATAAATGCAGACTGAGAAATAAGTACCCTGTTAAGATTCATGAACCAAATTACTTAAAATACTTACTTTTCTATAATTTTTCAGTGCATGTGTGGCTCAGTGTTGTGATCTACCTTACCTCATTATATAAAAATCCATAAACTGGGCATGATTCTAAAGACTGTATTTCCAGGAGGACAGTGTATCATTTGGTTTGAAATGTGGTTTAATGTATAGTCTTGGAGAGTAATTAATACTGCTCTTTTTTATTATTATTATTTATTTTATTTCTTCTCTAAAGTGGAAGGAGGGAGGAAAGAGTTCTCCCCTGTTAAGCTGAATTCTTCATTTGCCTGGAGAGCCTGTTCTCTGCCACCCTTTCTTTGATAGCGTGTTGAATTACACATTCTCATCTGTTTCTTGTACCTAGCATTCCAGTAACATTTGAGCTCGTACTTCTAAATTCCTGTGTCATTTGTAATGGAATTTATAAGTACACATTTCAAATTTGTTATTTTGTTATGTATCTCTTCTTCAATGCTATTAATGCTTCATTGTAATACTCTAGTTCCTGACAGCTAGATTTAATCACTTTGTCTACTGGAGCACATTACAAAAGCTGTCAGCATTTTACTTAGTTCATCTGGCCTTCTGTGTTAGCGTACCTCTTCCACAGTAATTCAAAAAGGTAGTTTTCTACTGATCTTTTTAGATAAGTTTTTTATTATGAAAAGTAGACCAGATTTCTTAAAAGTCTTGCAGAATATGGGTAGTTTGTGGATGTGGAGTAATGACCGCATTCTGCAATTGGTCTCCTTTTAGAGTCTAGGATGTCTTTTCCTTTCCTCTTAGTATGTCTTGAATGACCTATTGTATATTGGGAAGTGTTTTCCAGCTGTAGCTCTGTAGTTTCCCTGCCTCATGTTCTTGACTTCGTCAGGAGTTAAGAGTACACTTCTGTCAGCCACCATAATTAGTCTGGTCTACTAATTCAGCCTTCTAGGGATGTTAAATTTATGCTGAAACCCTCAGCCGTAGTAACTGAAGGCTAGATAATTATTGCGTACCTTAGTGGAAAAACATGTGCCTTTTTATAGTAATCAGCTGCAATAAGATTTTGTAGAAAGGTGCTTATAGGACCCATAATGGGGTGGGAGGGGTGGATCTTTCTAATTACTATTATTATGTTTTTTTCCTGTTCTAATCTTTGAGTGGGGTATTTGGTAGTAGAAGACTATACAGAAAAAATTACTGAGGTAAGTGAGGTATGGTACTAAAGTAAAACCTATATGCTAACTTCATTAGCATATATTATTCATGCCTGTAGTTTCTTCTCCAAAGCTAATGTCTTTGAGTTGGGTGAAGCTCACCCAGTGTAGACAATCACATCTGAACTTGTAACATCTTTTTGGTTAATGGAGATCTAGTAGCTGGTTTTTTAGGTTGAAACAAGCTATTTCTTAAATAAGCTGGATGGTGTACAACCTAAAAATATTACGCTTTCCATTGGAGAAATGTTTGCTAGGTGTGGTGAATACTGTCCTTCATTCAAAGCTGTGCACTACTGTCCTGACTTGAATTTTTTCAGGTGAAAGTATGCGGCTGAATTTTTCCAACTCACCCAGCTTGAGAATTTTTTTTTTAGCCTTACCAGAGTTTATTGTATTGCTCTGTCCATTAACAGTTGTATTAATCCAATTGGAAAAAATAGTATAGTTGTCAGGGAGTAGAAATAAGCTTTTGGTAGAGGTTGGAATGTTTACGCTTTCACCAGTGAGATGCAGAAATTTTATTAATAGCTTTTAATTCCTGTGTTTAAAAATTAAGTTTCAGAGCTCTTTGCTCTTTTCTATGCAGAGCAAAGACCATTAAGAATACAGTCTGTGTCAACGTGGAGCTTACTGCAGAACAGTGGAAGAAAAAGTATGAGAAGGAAAAAGAGAAAAACAAGACTCTGCGTAACACCATACAGTGGCTAGAAAATGAACTCAACAGATGGCGGAATGGTGAGAAGCAATTTTTTTTTTGTTCTGCAAACTTTAGGCAAGACAACAGAATTAGTCTTCAGGATACCAAAAATAAGTAAGAGCACTGTGTAAGACAGTAATAAGAATATTAAAGCTAGGAAATTAAGTCAACATTGGAACTTCTTGTTTTTCACTGTATTGCAGCTGGGATAGCTTCTAATAACCACAATAATGGCAAAAACATCTGAAAGTGTGTTGGTGTTAGATTCTTTAATACTTGGTTTACTAGCAGAGCTAGAGTTACATACATTCTATTCTGGAGGAGAAAAGATGGTATTAATTGTAAATGCAGAAACTGAGTATTTCCTCTGGTTTGGTTCTCTAATAAGTATCACAAGATCTTGTCCTTGTTTAAAACTCAAACATGTTAATAGGCAAAAAAACCCACCCAAAGCCTGAAATTGCTGACAGTACAGAGTATGTGCCCATTCTTTATTCCTGAATAATTAACTTCTTATCAGTTGAAGTGTCTGGCAAAATGCAAGTTAAATATGGAAAATAAATTTGGGAAAGAAGGAATGTAGGACATACTTACAGATGTATTCTGGAGTTTGGCAGCTATAGAAGGTGATTTTGAAATTCTGTAGACATATGTACCACATCCTGATGTAGATCTGAGAAAAATAGCTCACTTAAATAAGTTTAGTAGGGTGGAGGTGGGGCGTGGGGTAATCTTTCATAGAGATGATATGAGGCCGCACCTGAGATGTTAAGTATAGTTCTTCCAGAATATTGACACAAGATACTGGAGTGTTGAAAAGAGCCCATACCTTCCAAGGACTGCATAAAACGTTTTGTAATAAGACGTGAAGGAATTTGGTTTAGTTTACCAGAGAAGTGGCTTGATTAGCGTGTGGTATTTTTTGTATGTGAAGTTAGTAAAGTGTTCTCATCAGAAAAGGATTAATGAACATAAAAGGATAAAAGTGTAACTGAAAAAATATTTTAAATTGAAGCAAAGCAATTTAAAAATTAATATGGCTGCCAAGGGAAAATAAAGGATTTCCTGCCTTCAGGGTAAGTTAGGTGCCTTTCTAGAAGATATGGTTTGATGTGAGGTATGGAGCTCATAGCAGAGTAACTAGGTGAAATGCAATGTTCTGCAGTAAGCAAGAGATAGCTTGAATGATCTAGCAGTCGTTTTTTTGCCATGTAATCATGTGAACTCAATTGCTGATTAACCGTGGAGCAGTACTATTAGTGAGGAATATGTGATACTTCTCAGGGCTAACTGTGGAAAATACTTCATGGCTCACTGTACTAAAACTAAGTATTATCCTTTTCTTTAAGGGGAGACTGTACCAGTTGATGAACAGTTTGACAAGGAGAAGGCCAACTTAGAAGCTTTTGCAGTGGACAAGGATATTACTGTTGTTAATGATAAACCAGCTACCACAATTGGAGTAACTGGCAATTTCACTGATGCTGAGAGAAGAAAATGTGAGGAAGAAATTGCCAAACTGTACAAACAACTGGATGACAAGGTATGCTGTTCTTACTTAATGTAAGACCTCTTGGAAATTATATTGAACTATATTATGTAGTACTTAATGTGCCAGTCTTCATTTGTTAGTACAGCTTGCTGAAGTATTTGCTAGGAGTGCCTATTCTAATAACTGAAACTCTGATTAACATAAACGAAAACTGCTTTATCTGGTGCGAAGTGAGTATCCTTTCATAGTTGCTCTCCCTCCTTTGCTGAAACTACTAAAAAATGTCCTGTAAGCTAATGTATCTGTACATAGGGAAAAAAGATAAAAATGAATGTTAGGAAGGAAAAGTTAATGAGAATCTTGAATGTTATTTCTGCTTTCTGGGAGTAGAACATTGCTAACCGATTGTTTGGAATAATGCTGTACTAGGAAAAAGTAAAATAAAAAGCAAGCAGGAAAATGAGTGAAGACAGCAGTTTTTTCCTTCTGTGTTATGCATATTTTATTTTAGCATAACTTTGAATTTAAGCAGTCGTACTAAGTTTGGAAAGGGGAAAAAATATTTTAATTAAATCTCTAGTTGTTTTTAGGAAGATAGAACAACTTGGAGAAGACTTGCAAAAGCACAGCTAGAAGAGTTTTGTCTTTGAAGCATGGTGTTTTACATATATGTGCCAGGTTAAGAGCCTAATGGATCAGCCAGTGAAATCAAAGTGATTATTTAACTTTATTGCTTTCAGTTATGTAATTGTCTTAAGAATATGGAAAAGTTAGATGCCTAATATCTACTGTCTCTTAAATTATTTTTTCTTAGTGGTATTTGTCAGTTTATTGAACACAGTCTGTCTTCAACTGCAGGATGAAGAAATTAATCAGCAGAGCCAACTAGTAGAAAAACTGAAAACACAAATGTTGGATCAGGAAGAGGTGAGTTTTGCTCTTGCATCTTTAAAGGAAAGACAAACAAAAGTACAATAAAGAAATTGGAAATGGAATAGGTTACAGTTTAGGACCAAGGAGTAGAATGATGGCTTAATACTGTACAATAGTTCTCTTTAATTCCTTATCTAAATGCTCTGCCTGTTCATTCCTCCCATTTTACACTGTACTAATGGCTAAACCTAAAGCATTGTTACTTGAACCTTAAGTATCCATGAAGATCGAAGGAGTCAAAAAGTATTTTATGCAAAGGTATCAGCAGTTGTTTTCCACATGCCAAGTTAGCAGTTTGTCAAAACTAAAGGTACCTGAATTTACTGTAAGGAATCTCTTTTGAGGTTTGCTTCTGGTCAGTTGCTCTACAGAGAGAGAAGGGGGAGGAGGAAAATATAAAGGCCCATAATGAAAAAGGCAGTATCTGTGTGTTAATTCACATGCTTGCTATAATATTGAAACGATTTGTATGCACGTGTTGCCACTGATGTAATTCAATTAAATGGGGAAGATACCTACTAATAATGACATTGTTAATTTAATTTAGCCAAGATAGTAGAAAAAATGATTCTGTATAGCACAATGATTAAAAAAATAATAATCTTTGTGTACATGGGAAGAAGGAAATGGGTAGCTCAGGAAGTTGGAGCTACTGTTTAATCTTTCTTACTTAAATAAATCTGCCTCTTTAGCAACTGTGCACTTTGTATAGTTTTTCTTAAGCAGCCAACAGGGTTAAGATGCTGGAAGTCTAGTTCCTAGCCTGTTGACAATTTCAGACTTGTGAGTAGTGTTCAGTGGCTTTTTTGAGAACTTGCAGTATTCCATGTGTATTTCCAGTTGCTGTCCTTGTGTCTTGATTTGTAATCACTTCCATCTTGCAAATACTTTAAAAGCTAAAGAACTATACATATAGCTGATAAATTTATTGTGCATTATACTCTCACTGTATCTGTACTTGCCATCCTTGCTGCGTGATGTTAGACACTAAAAAAGTAGACATAAGCTAGTGTAGTAGCTAGAAGTATTAATAAGATTCAACTTCTACATGGATTTTCTTGATGATTATATGTTGCTGTGATTTTGAATAAATCTCTTATCAATGTTGCAGCTTCTAGCATCGACCAGGCGGGACCAAGACAACCTGCAGGCAGAGTTGAATCGGCTTCAGGCTGAAAATGATGCTTCTAAGGAGGAAGTGAAAGAGGTGTTACAAGCTCTTGAAGAATTAGCTGTCAATTATGATCAGAAGTCTCAGGAAGTAGAAGATAAGGCAAAGGAATATGAATTGCTTAGTGATGAACTCAATCAAAAATCGGTATGAAATTGGGATAAGAAATTACTGACAGTCTTCAATGTAACTTTTATTGCCTTACCTCCTCTTGCTTGAAGTCATTTAAAGGTTTTTCACAAGGGAAAATGGGAGTCTTAAGTCTGAAACTTCTCGAGTTTTAGCAAAGGATGGTTTTCTAAAACCAGAGAGTTTCAGAAAAATGCACAGTGAATATTGACCTTTATAGCTCTCCTCTTTTTAGTACCTGTGGCATTTTACTACCTGAAGAGTATTCAGCAAAATCTTGGATGTCAGAAATTAACATTTTTATTGCCTGTTTGTGAGTTTTGTTTGTCATTCTGGTGCAGTTGGGGTAATCCTCTCTTAATCAGCTCCTTCTAGTCTTGAAATCACAGTCAGCATGCTACAGCTTTTCTTCACAGGAATGTGTATTTGCATGCTATATTTATGGCACATAAAATAACTTATCTTGATGCCTTCAAAAATAGGCAGTTTATTTTACTTTCTAAAAGTAGTAGTCCTGAACACTGAGGACATACTCCAAAAAATTACCCTGGTTGAAATACAGATGCAACATCAGTCCCAAAGAATGAATGCCAGACACCCACTTAACAGTTTCTGACTTGACTTGACCATTTTGGTAGCCAATTATTTGGCAGACTTCAATCAGTTTTAAACAATTAATAGTCTACTCACTATCCTAAAATTCTAAGTACTGGAAAGGATCAGCATGCCTGCTGGCATTGCACACAGAATATGTGATGGGCACAAGTCACATTATTCTCTGTTCTTGAAGATGAAAATTCAGTGGGTCTGGGTCTTCTAGTGAATGCGGGTTTCAATTTTCAGTTAGTAAGATTTGGCTAGATAGAACACTGGCATTAAAGCTGATGTTCACAAGATCATGAAACTTCTCTTTAAACTTAAAAGTATTCTAAGCTGAGTAAACTTTACTGATAACTTACATCACTTGAAGGTCAGCTGGAAGTCAGATGATCTCTGGTCTTCCTATCATGGGCAGCGTTTAAAATTTTGTGAAACAGGCTAGCTCAATGTGTGTGATTCTGAAGGTTTGGGTTTTTTCTGTTTTGTTTGCATTGGTTTTCATTTTATAGATAGTTATAATATCTAGAATCACTTGACTAACATGCATTGAGTGTCATGAATAACTTGATCCATAAGAAGGCAACAACTATTCTGAGGTGATGTAAAATGTAAGGCGTTCGGTCTGTCACAGCTAACCCGTGCAGCAACCATTCTGTGGCATCACTGGCTGAGACTTTTTTTGCTGTAAAACTTCAGGCATTTTTTTAAAACTGGAGAACAAAAAGCAGACAACTTTGGAGTATGCAGGCTGCTGAGCTGCAGCCATTACCAACCACAGCAGCTCAGACTAGCTGAAAAACTGCTCTAGAGTAAGTTTAGTGCTTATGAACTCTTGGAAATGGGTGCCATTTTTTTATTTGCAAGTAGGAAAGAGTTAAAAGCTCTGCAGGCAAAGCTGAAATTCCTTTCCTTTACCAAAATATGGTGACGGGTGTTGGACTTGCTGTCCATGTACCCCTTTCCTATAAATGCACTTCTCTGCAATATTTAACTGTATATAACTCTGAATGCTGTTTAACAATGTTGACCTGAATTTTGTGGCAGAGTTGTAAGATTATATTTTGTGAGCTGAAGGCCTCTGTCCCCAGCATTTTACATATCTTTCAGAAGAAATGCTGTCACTCTAGGACTTCTAAATTTTTACTGATCTGGTTTTAGACATAAAAATGGGACATTTCAGTAGGTAACCACATGTTGCTATATGTAAATAAATAGTATGAAATTAGTTCTAAAAATAAGTGTGTTGGTTTTGTGTGTGTGTTTTTTTTTTTTTAATTTAACTTCTTTTACTATAGGTCACTCTAGCCAGTATAGATGCAGAGCTTCAGAAACTTAAAGAAATGACCAACCATCAGAAGAAACGAGCAACAGAAATGATGGCCTCCTTACTAAAAGATCTTGCAGAGATAGGAATTGCAGTAGGAAATAATGATGTCAAGGTAAGGATTTTTAATGCCATGTATTGCATACATACATTGTGGCTAGGTGGAGTCAGTTTTCTTAGTATGGTAAAAATAACCACTAGAGGAAGCCTTATGTGTATTAAGCAATGGATAAGCTTATGCCCAAGTTGTTAAACTGTGACTCAATCAGGTCCCAAATAGAATTTGATTCCTCAAAGACAAGGAAAAGCAGGTATGATTTTTTTTTTTTTTTTTTTTTCTCAGAAGCAGTGTTTTCATTCATACTGTTAAACTGCTATATGAAGTGGTCATAATCAACAACATAGTCTTCAAAATTTAATGCTGACCTGTAGTGCCAATCAGGAAGATACTAACATTAAAAATGGAATGAGGAACTGAAAAGATAAATCTGGAAGATCACTGTAGGACAAGAATGTGAGCAGTATTAGAAATCTATACTGAACTGTATTTCCTTCTTCAAAGGACTCATTACCTTTGTGCAGACTTCTAAATAACCAATAGGAAAACTTAAAGTTGTTCCAGCTCGCCTTTAATTCTATTTCATTGTCTGAGCTTTCTAAATGTTCATTCCACGCTTTTCAGCAGCCTGAGGGAACTGGCATGATAGATGAAGAATTCACGGTTGCAAGACTGTACATTAGTAAAATGAAATCAGAAGTAAAAACAATGGTAAAACGTTGCAAACAGTTAGAAGGCACACAAGCTGAAAGCAATAAGAAAATGGAAGAAAACGAAAAGGAGTTGGCTGCCTGCCAGCTCCGTATCTCACAGGTAAATGTTTCTTTACAGTGTATTCCTAAATGTTCTTTTGAATTCATTAACCTGCCGGGTGAAAGAAAAGTTGCAGTTTTTGACACCTAACAAAGTACATTTGTGAGTGAACAGCCACAAGACTCAGCTGTATACTCTGAGCTGTATACTCTGTATGCTCTCTTCAGTTTTGATGCTTCTGTGTAATTTTGTGACAGGATGTTAGAATTTCTGCAATATATCTGTAGCCTGATAATGCTTTTTTAGCACTTGTATTAAATAGTGGGGTCCATATGTTCTCCATCACAGGAACATTTACAAGTACAAGTCTTACAGAAGCAGTGGCTAGTGAGCACTCTGCCTACTAATGCAGCAAGATGGAAGTTGGGAAAGGTAGCAATAGCACAATAAAATTACGGTAGGCTTGCATAGCACATTAAACTTACTTGTAATGCAAGAAAGGCCATTTTAATGAGATTGTTAGAAAAGGTCAGTAACATGACTTCTAACACTTCTGAAAATTGTGATCTACATATGCAATTTAATTTTTCTATATTTTGTTTTACGTACAGATGGTCACTTGTTTTTTTGGGATGCATAGTTCAGTGCAGCCTTCTAAATACAGTAGGCCTCTCTTGCCTCTGATAGTATTTAACATTCAAAACATCTCCCAGCCAAAAATGTATTTTGTTCCAATCCAGAATAAAGATGTTGTCTTACAGGCTACGTTACAGGTCTACCTGAGTAGTCATATTCTTCTTAGTTTAGTTGGCACCATTTTTGTTTTGACATCAGGTTACTTGTTTTAAAAATAAGTATAAACTGTTTATGCAGATGTAATTCTGTGATACCTAGTTCTCAAGTAAATGAATCTTTTCATTCTACAAGCATGAAGCCAAGATCAAGTCGTTGACTGAATATCTTCAGAACGTGGAACAGAAAAAGAGACAACTAGAAGAGTCTGTGGATTCCCTTAATGAAGAATTAGTTCAACTTCGAGCACAGGGTAGGAGCTGCCTCCCTACACCCCAGCCACCACCGTTTTAAGTATATAGTGCTAAACAGGGAATTGTTCTATTTAGATTGAAGGGCAGAGCTATAGAATGGCTTTTGGCTCTGAACATGTAGAATTACTCAACGGGAGAACATGTTTCAAACAGCAAACTAATATGGATAGCATTAAGTTAAAGATGATACTGATTTAATTGATGTTTGTGGTGGGAGGGGGCTCCTTCCACATTTTTAGGTGTTGGGAAGGGAAGGTGGAATTAACTCCATCTTTCCTGTGATTGCCTGTTTACCTGGTTGAAATGTGTTTTCTCTCCTCTATATCTACTAGAAAAAGTCCATGAGATGGAGAAAGAGCACTTGAATAAGGTTCAAACTGCAAATGAAGTCAAGGTAAGTTAATTTCATTGGGTTTTTTTGGGTTTTTTTTTTAAACAACAACAAAGTAAAGTATGGTAACTGCTTGAAATGTAATAGATACTGTTTTTTCTAATAGCAAGCTGTGGAACAGCAAATTCAGAGCCATCGTGAGACGCATCAGAAACAAATCAGTAGCCTAAGAGATGAAGTTGATGCGAAGGAGAAACTTATCACTGAACTTCAAGAGTACGTAATTGTCATTATTTTAGTAATGCCAAATGGCTCTGGACCATGCAAGTACAGAAACACAGCATGGTGGGAAAGAAGCGGCAAGGGTTTCCTCTAGCAGTGTCTAACTTGTGTTGCTTTACTGAATGTTGTGTTTGACCGGTTCAGTTCATATAATATTTGCTTTCTGTGTTCAGCCAAAACCAGAAGATGATGCTTGAACAGGAACGTCTTAGAGTTGAACATGAGAAGTTAAAAGCGACTGATCAGGAAAAAAGTAGAAAACTGCATGAGCTTACGTAAGTGATAATGGTGCATTAAACAAATGTGTGTGGGAACACTTGCATTTTAAAAACTAATGACCTAATATGATGAAGTGGCTCTCACTGTATATGCCTGTTAGAGAGAGGTTCCAGAGCCTTCTTGAACTTGATGATTTTTTTAAACCTTTGCACTGCCTTAATATTTGAAATTGGAAGTAAAATAATGTGATGGCCACAACTTTTCCTTTGTTAATGTTATGGGTTGGAGGGGTTAACTTCCCAATTTGCAGCTAAGTGTTGCATGCTTTAAGACTGGAAGAGGCTTATAACAGTTCCCTTACCTTAGGTTTTTTTGTTCTTGTGTGATTTAACGAGTTGCATGGTTCTAACGGGCTTATTCTTGAGATTAAAGAGCTGCATACTTCATTGAGTAACTAAGTACAGTCAGTGTACTAGTGAATTAGAGACTGAAAAGTTAATGCAAAAATTAGAACTGGATTCTGCTTGCAGGTACGTATCCAAGGGTCAAGCTGAAAAACAGTTCTCAACTTGTAGAAATCAGACTTCCTGGAAATGTTTCTAGAATATCAGTAGCGACCCCTTTCTGGTATATATGAATTCATCTTTACAGAAGTTAAAACAATACTTTATACTTAAAACTTAAAAAGTGCATGCTTTTTGGCCGTGTTTAAAAACACGCAGTGGCTTTCAGACCTGACTGGGCTATACTGATATCCAATAAGCAACATTTTTTTTTCTTTTAGCCTTACTGTGAAATACGATGTTGCTTTAACTGGCTAAGATTTTAACAGTACTCTGGTCTTACTAATCCATCTTATTCTAATTTATTTATATGTCACAGTGGTTATGAAAGTTACAATAGGTTTTCTTGTCTTGTAAGATTTGATATACATACCACATTATTAATCCTTATTTCGGTTTACAAGCTTAAACTATATAAAGTATTGATCTGTTAAACACACGTGCTATATTAGAAACTTTCCATTTCAAAAGGCTTGCAAAGGAGCATTCAGAATTAGTTTGGTGTTCTGTGTCCTCCCCCAGCCTTTTTGAATCCAGTTATTATATACTATAATATATACAGTATATATTATATACTGTATGTCATAAATGTGCATGGCAAATGGCGGGCCAGAAAATGCAGGTTATTAACTTGTTTTTTATAGTTTATATATAACTTAGAGTTATATAAGATGCCCAGAACTACTTTTCCAGGTCCGGAAAATGGTTAGGATGCTGAGATATTCTTTAGAATATTTTATTACCTCAAATGTTTAATCATTTAGTAGTGGAACTGGCCAAGTAAAGAGAGATTTCAAGAGGAAAAGCAGCTTTTTGGCTACTTAGTAGAAACACTTCATTTTCATGCAGTCCCTGGCCTTCCTGTTCCAACTTTTGAGTCATAAAAAGAAAAGCCCACATTTCTTTCCTGTATCCTGTCATCTTAGTGATTGCACTGCCTTATAATTTTGAGAGAGAACATTAGCAGTGCAGTAAACACTTTCACATTAAATTGGAAGACAGAAGCTCTGTAGGGTGATAATCATGAGGGTATATTCCTGTGAACTGAGATTGCTGTTTATGATGCTAACTTTGGCAAATGTGTAGAGTGGTGAAATGGTAGAACAAAATAAAGAAAAGATCCTTAATCTGCCATGTGATACCATCTCAGCTAGTAGAGCTAGAACATTTGTAGGGTAAGATCTCCTGAAGTATTCATCTTGGACTTGACTCTGATAGTCTTTCTTTACCTATTTTAGAAACTTATAATTTATGCATGTGAACATGCTTGTTTGTATTTTTTCAATATTAAAAGTACTTCCCTCTCTTCCTCCTGCAACTCCCCCACTCCCACCCCATATGGATTTCTGAGTGTGATGTCATCTGTTGGCTACATCCGTAATTGAGGACTTCAGCTGGAAGATGTTTTTCATTTGTACCATGCAGCATTTATCACTTTAGTCTCCTAAAACATTAAAATTTCCAATTTTGCTGCAATGTTTCAGGGTTAATTTATTCTCTTTTAGGGTTATGCAGGACAGACGGGAACAAGCAAGGCAGGACTTAAAGGGTTTGGAAGAGACTGTGGTAAGCTAAGAGTATATTCCAAAACAAATGTCAATACTTGCTGCTTTTTTTTTTCCCCTTTCAGAGTTATTTTTGTTAATTTTTTGGTTTTTAATTGTCCTTAACTGTAGGCAAAAGAACTTCAGACTCTTCACAATCTTCGGAAGCTGTTTGTTCAGGATCTGGCTACTAGAGTGAAAAAGGTAATGTGGTGCTGTAGCAAAACCTGGTGTTTCTGAGAATGCTACATAAATTTAAGTTTAGGACTAAATGAGGAACTATCTTTATGCAGTGTCATTTTTCTGGCTTGATCTTAATGCACGAGTTCAGATTTGTGCTCAACCTTCCATTCCCTCCCCATGCCTTTGTTACTGCAGAGTGCTGAGATTGACTCGGATGATACAGGAGGCAGCGCTGCACAAAAGCAGAAGATTTCCTTCCTTGAGAATAATCTTGAACAGCTTACGAAGGTTCACAAGCAGGTACAATGAAGCTCTATTTCAAGTTCTAATTAAAAACAGGCTACTTAAGGTGCATTATTATAGACGTGACTAAATGCATGTTGGTTGTAAAATCACTTTCATAATTAAATACTTCTACATCTTCAGTGTGTCTCGATATAAAACAATAGACTAAAGTTTTCCTGTAAAGTAAATTAGTAACTGTTTTAGGTATGTAGGGTGTGTAATGAAACAGCTGCATTTAAATTGAAGAAGGTCCAAGTTAGTGTTTAGGGTTAGAATTCAGTTTAGAGGATGCTTGCCTGGTTTTGACTGAAGAAGTATATAGACCAAGTGCTTATGTTGAGTAGCATGTTCTTCCACATGACTGACTTTCAAATTACAGTCTTACTGATGAACTGTTAGATTTGCTAAAAGCTTAAGCAAAGATAATATAGTAGCCCTACTGTTTTGCCTGTGTAGGGGCAGGAGGGTGTTTTGTTAGCTCTCCCTGTGAAGAGAACTACCAAGAAAATAATTGTTTCTGGGTTTGTAGCTGGTACGTGATAATGCAGATCTTCGCTGTGAACTTCCTAAACTGGAGAAGCGACTTAGAGCTACAGCTGAAAGAGTCAAAGCTTTGGAGTCTGCGCTGAAGGAAGCCAAAGAAAATGCTTCTCGTGATCGCAAACGGTATCAGCAGGAAGTAGATCGTATAAAGGAAGCAGTAAGATCCAAGAATATGGCCAGAAGAGGACATTCTGCACAAATTGGTTAGTAAAGAATCCCTTGCCCCCTAAAGCATTGTCTGTCTCCTGATATTTTTGATCTTTGTGCATGTGTGCATTTTTCAATCCTAGTTGGAACTGCATGCGTGAACTTGATGTATTTTCTACCATGAGTTATATTTTGGTTTATAGACTGTAATTGTGTGTGTGGTGGTGCATGGTTGTTTGGGGTGTTTTTTATTTATTTTAAAAGGTTCTTTTCCTGGTAGCTGGATTTTTGTACACGCCGGAAAAGGCTTACCATCCTAGAATTCTAGCCTGAATGTGTATTCCATTTCCTAGAACAAAACAGTACAATGATTGCGAGTCTTAAGTCTGTAACGTCACTCCAGTTCCTAAGACTAAGTAGATATTCCAAAGCAAGGAGACAGATTTAAGCCATCACCTACAACAACAAAATCATCTTGCTGTCTCTTGATCTTGTGGGGAAGAGGGGCAAACAGAAACCCACAACTAACATCCTAAGATCCCTAATTACCTCTTCAGTTCTTTGTTCCAAAACATACAGAACTCCATAGCCCTGCCTAGGGAAAAAGAATGGAAAAACTGGAAATTTGCAGTAGCTGGGATTGCTTCTTGCTGTGTGGTGGGAAGACAGTGTTATTCCCTTGGTCCTCCACCTGCCATTATCCTTTCAAGTGCTGAGGGCCTAGAGGATGTGTGACCTGTGGAGGACTTAACTGTGCCTATTACATAGTTACTTCTTATTCAGTAATCAATACACTTCTGTTAAATGCTAATGAAACTAAAATAAGCATTGCAGTTGAATTTTGCTCATATTCTGTAGGTCTGCAAAGAGCTGTTGCAGAATAAAGTTACACGTTTTTTTTCTTGGTCACTTCGAGTGGCAGCTTGAAGACAGGTGCTTTCCTGTCGTACCTTTTCTCTCACATGATCTCAGAGAAGACAAACAGAATATTCTAGTGAGCTTACCACAGGTATAAAACCTCTTGCACTTAAATGTCTAGATGAGCCTACTCATGTCTTACTGGAGATCCTGTGAGGCAGAAACTGAGACGCGTTTCTCTGATGCAGTTGCTATCTGTAGGTACTTTATATCCACTCTTACCTGCTGAAACTTTAAATGCTTGTTTACTGTTACAGAACTTTGTAAAGTCATACTGTTGGACATGTCCTGTTACGAGCTAGTGCAAAACTGATCGAAAGTATAGTTTATCAAAGTGCATGCAACCTGTGAATTACCTGTCAAAACTACTGTTTTTTGAATTCAGTAACAGAGCAAGTTTTATTTCTGTGTGGTGGTAACAAACTGATAAAACAGTGTTATCTGTGGAGTAATAGGTATGCAGAACCACTTTGCAGAGCAGAGTAACTAGGGGCTTATCAATCAAGTAGATGTAGGAAATACAGCAGGGTATAATGATTCCTTAAAGAAATACAACCCTTGTGGAACTTTGTCTAGCGACGTGTCTTATTGGAGTTCATGTAGCCAAGAAATGGGATGCTTAGAGGGAAGTACATTAGGTGGGACAGATAATGATTATCTTCACATGTATTATCAAAAGCTTTGCTAGCTTTAATTCTAATAGGGATGATAAAAGCATAACCTTGTCTATTTTTCAGGGTGTTTTATAGTTGACACTTACCTGTTGGATCTCGGAATACCATCTCCTAAACTTCTTTTCTTATTCAAAGTGCATTCAATCTTGATTATTACATTTGGGCTACTGTAACATAAAGCATTAGCAAATCTGAATAATCAAAGGTAAAATTGTGATGTATATATTTGTAAAGCATGTTTCTTTTCCTGCAGCTAAGCCTATCCGTCCTGGCCAGCACCCAGCAGCTTCTCCAACTCATCCAAATGCAATTCGTGGTGGTGGTGTGTTCACTCAAAACAGCCAGCCGGTTGCAGTACGTGGAGGTGGAGGACGGCAAGACAAAGTGTAAGTTTGTCTTGTAAGAGTTTTTTTTTTTTTTAAAGGTGTGATTAAACAGCTTTGTATTAGTTTGGTTGCAGTTCATTCTGTGGCATAAAATCACTGGAATAAATCTGACTTTTTTACAGAATTTTATAGTTAGAGGAACAGTACTACCTGTACATCTGACTAAGGCTGCTGCTGGTTTTGTTGTAACAACTAGTGTTTGCTCTGAAATGGTAGTTCTGGAGTTGTGCTGGAGTAGAACAAAATGTGAAAACAATCGGTTGGAGGTAGTTCCCAGTCACAGCCAATAGCTACTGTTTGGGAAAGGAGTGGACAGTTTAAATTCTTTTAAAGTATGGTATTCTTCAGAAAAGATTTGGTAATGAAACAAAAAATGAACCTGTTCTTATGTGTTGTTTACTTGCCGTTCTTACTACGTTTGCACACTGCTTCATGTATCAGTAATTTTAAAGTATTTAATGGAAAAATTAACGTCTTCATCAGGTAAAATTAAAATGTTAGCCTGCCTAAATACAGTTACAGTAATTGAAATAATATGTCCACTTACTTGAACGTGTCTCTAATCTCCTAATTGGTTACAGATATATGGTACTTAAGTTGCTCACAGAATCACATCTCTCTAATTAAAAAGTCTGTGTTGTAGTTGGTCTGTTCATCACCTAATAATAATGCTTTGCTGCATTCTCAGTTGTAGTCTTCACTTTTGAGTGTTGGTATAAATGTCTTCTAGGCATTCCTTTAGCTAAGGTTATCAGCATCTTCAGTTTGAAAATACTCTTAAAATGATTGTGTGGTGCTTGAATCCTGGGCCCTTTTTCTCTGAAGGGCTCCAGAGCAGCTTACATCAATCTTGTTTCCATTTGTTTCTTTTTATTAGCTGACTGACTTTTCAAAACTTTCTCTCCAATTTAGAGAAAATCAGGCTGTAGTACTGGTTAGGGTACCTGGTTCTGTTCAGTAGTGTCTCAGTAAATAAGAGGTTGAAGTGAAGGTACTTTAACTTTGAATAACATTTGCCTTGAATGACTAAGAAGCTGGCAACTCATGGATTCTTGATTATGTTAGTATGGTGAAATTAATCTTCAGATAGCTACTTTGACCACAAAGGCAGCAGTCTAGCTCAGCTGTCCAATGTAGAGACGTTTCAAGGTATGATTGACTCAATTTATTGTAGATGCCTACTGTAGCATGACTTTGCACATGCTATGATGCTGCCTAGAATTCTAACTGAAGAGAGACTATTTAGTCTTATACTTCTTTAGGAGTATTTGTAATAGTTGGTATAATCAGGAATAAATCACTAAATTTTGAGCTTGCACCTTGCTTTGGAGAAAAGCTTTCACTGTTGGTCCTGGGGAGTTCAAATAGGAGAACTTAGCACTTTGACTTTTGGACTATATGTAGATAAATCATGAAGGAGTGGAAAATTGCTAAGTGCTGGCTAAACACTTTTTTAACAAACAAACCAAGAAACTCCCACATAATATGCTTACAGAGTCCCTTAAGCATTTGTAAAGCTTTTGTGCAATTCTAATGTCAGCATGTTACCTGTTGCTGTAGAACCAAGCAGAGTTTAACGCTTAAAGGCAGGAGAATGGCTGAAATTTATTTCAACTTTCCTATCTTATTTTTGGAAGAACACGTCCCTTATGGAAGTAAAGGAACAAAACTTTTTACAACTTTATTTTACTATTAAATATAAATCTGTGAATACTCAGGTAGCCGGTATCATTTAAACTTTTGTTACAATAGGAACCTGATGTAGTGTTTTACATTTGACGACCACCATTTAACAAATTATTCTGGAAACATTAAAGAAATACAGAGGTGGTAAATTGTTATTTCTTTCTGCAAATCAAACTTTTTTTAGGATAATTAATGCCAAACGATCTCTTAATTCCCATTTCATCTTCCCAAAACAGCAAAGGCAAAATTTTGCAGCAGCTGATGGGGGTTATCCAGACAATTCTCAGTGGTCTGGAAAAGTAACAACAGTCATGGGAAACGAAGTTGGGTTATAATTGCTTTGTCTTTGTAATGTTTGCTTTGTTAAGGCAACCAAGATTGGATACCCAGTCAGTTTATCATGCTGTAACGTTAATGGTAACAGTTACCAGCTGTTGTGTTGTGTTTGTGTAGTTTCTTATTCTGGAGTAGATGTTTTGTTAGCACTTGCCTCAGTAGTCTTAAGAATTGGACTCTTAAAGGGTATGTAAATGGTGAATACAGTCCACTGTAAACGTTAATAACTTGGTCTTTTTGGCTTATGAGGTACAAGCACTTAACTCTTGTTGTTCTTCTCATTTACAGTTGCTGAAAAGTAAATGCAGCGTGAGGAGGATTGGATATCGTGTAGAGGGAGTCATTCCATGACGAAATCTCTCCCTTTGGGGACTGTAGGATTATTTTTTGAAAATGTATAAATTATACCTGGCCTGTACAGCTCTTCCCCCTTCTACAAGTTCTGCTAACTGATTCCCAAAAAAACCAAAAGAGTGCAATTTTGGTGTCTTGAAAAATGACATGTTACTTAAAGTGTAGCTCTGCTCATTACACAGTTTGTCTTTCATGTCTTAAATTTAGTCCGCACTGTGCCAAGCTGAATGTACGTTGAGAAAATCTTAGTTCAAATTTTCTAGCTTAATTTGTGTACATCTTACTGTCTTAGGGAATGTGCAACAGTGTTTAAGTATACTTTTGTTTTTATCACTTCACACTACATGTCCCACTGAGTTAGAATGGCACTCTGCTCTACAGTTTTCTTTTGGAATGCTACATTAGAGCATTGGAACTAAATTTATTTGTACAGTGTAAGAATACTGAAGTGTGCTTATGACAGCTGCCATAAGGCACTGCAATTGCTACACCACAGAACTAAAGAGTTCAATATGAACAAGGCTGTTTAACTGTTATCTGATTAAATGCCCGTTTCTCGGGTAATTTAGAATTAAATATTGTACAGTAATAAGAGTAAACTTAAGTTTACAAAAAATACTTTGGCAATGGATTATCCCATCTGTCCTGTTCCTGATTCTACACACAGTACAGTCTGGTGGAGTGAAAACATTCTGCTTCATTCTGATGAGCCTGTCTATCCATTTGTCTGTATCTGTGATGGTTCACTCTCGCTATTTTATAATAGTGAAGTGAGCACGATCTAAAATTTAACTTTATATTCCACTACATATACAGTACTGGAATCTTTGTCTAAAATTTTAACTAATTAAAATTTTTTTCAGCAACTGGTCAATGAATTCGGATACAGTAATAAAAGATACAACTTTTTAAAACTGGTGTATCTGGAAATCCCAGAGACATGTGTTTAAAAATAAAAAATAAAGTGCTACCCTGAATTGTATTTGTAATCCATTTGTAAGTAGGTATATGAAATGTCCGAAGTAGTAGTTGTTGACTATTTTTCTTCTCTTTGCAATAAAGTCCTGTAAAGTGGCTAACAATGAAACATGGGGTTTCTTTGGTTTTGAGTTTCAGTACTACCACTGAGCTGAATCTGGGTTTTTAAATTTTATAGTATTAATTTGCCTAACTTATTCATAGGGTTTAGCCACTATAATTTTTAGAACAGCCACCTTCTGGATAGAAATTAGTTACCAGGTCTTCAAGAGAGAAGGAACTTAATACTACTGAAAGAATTCAGTGAGCTTTCCATATGCAGTTGGTACCACTTTGTGTGCTGGCTTGATGATTTTTTTTTTTTTTTCTGGGTATTCATCAGTTATTGTGGAAACAGTAGAGACCCAATGACTGTTCAGACAGCAGATCACTTTCAACTTTTATAAATAGACAAAATATTTATATTATGATGGAGTGTAGTCAGATTTTAGACCTTGAACCACTTTTTTCTATATCTACAGTAGTCTGAATTTTTAATAGTTTGATTTTTAAAGGTTGAGTGTATCAGGCAAAAATCTCACTATTTTGGAGTTTTCAGCTTTTAAGACTCTTCTGTTCATTAAGGCTGCCAAACACTCCAAACTTGCAGTTGTTTTACAGCATGATTAAAGAGAGCATACTGAGGAAAGAAAAATTAAGGAACAGCAAACTTCGAATGGATTTTCTCATAACGGAAGCAGCACTGTCCGGTATCTTTCTCAACATTAACTACAGGTTTTCAGACCTTCATTTGTTAATATGCAATCATAAAAATAAAAAACCCCACTTTCATTAAAATGCATTCAAATGAAGCAGGATTTTTTTCTCATGCCTGTGAATGGGGGTTTTGTTCCTGTAGGTAATTATCATAGGTTTTGGTGCTGAAAATTGCTGTGTTTATAAAAAAAAAAAAAGGTAACTAGCCTATAGCTCAGTGTACATCAGCTTTTTATATTTAAACTTTTTTTTTATTTTAAACCTTTTTTGAAGTTTACCAAGACCTGCCTCTTAAAATGTAAAAAAAAGACAAAAAAAAAACCACCAATTTTTTTGCTTTCTGGTTTGGCTGTCTTAGGTCAGCCGGTCAGGACAATTATTGTTTTTTGTAAATTAAAAGACTCAGTCTATACGGGGAATGTTCAACACTGCTGTTTCAACTTGCAGTCTTTGAATGGTTCTTTTATGTTCCTCTAGATCATATTTTTAAAAAGATGGTTTAGGATAGGAACACGGTGAAATAGTATTTATTTCTGGTGAACAACTAAATTATTTACATAACTTAAATGCTGACTCACTACTGTGTGTAACTAAATTTGACATGAGGACAAGTCTACCTGTGGAACACGATTTAACTTCAGTACACTTAAGATGCATTAAAACAATTGGTTTGGGGAAGACTCCATATAGTTTTAACTTACCTGCATGCTGTAAATGTATTTGTGTTTAAATAAAGAGAAGAAAAATCTTTGAACTTCATGCATTTATTCAGTCTCTACACCTGTTTGTTAAAGTGTCTTTGTATAATACTTCTCACTTGATAGGTTTCATACCCAGCTATCTCTGTAAACAGTGATCTCCTGATGTCTGTAACCTTTTATTCCAGTGTTTGTTAATACAAGTAAGCTTTCCCACACACAAATATAAATAAGTCTTAGTTTTCAAAAGACTGTTCACTATAGAAAAGACACACAAACAAAAAACCCCAAACCAAACAAAAGAACAAAAAAACCCCAACAGCTGATGCCTGTGGAAATGTTCAAAAATTTATTAGTCATGGTATATTGGAATTTGAACCTCTTCAAATTAACTGGGGGATTACATACGCTCATGTAGTTCATAAAAATGCCAACATAACAGCCATTTTTAATGGCTTCTATTGGTTGTGTATGGGGTTTTTTCTAAACATCAACTTCCACCCTATCTAACTTGGATACAGTAAGAGACATACCCTTGGCATAGGGTATGGGGACAGTCACTCTTCTCTTAAAGGAGAGATTTCTTTTGCTCAAAGCAGCTGTTTTGCTTCCAGAACACTTATCTCTGTCTTAGCATTCAGCTGCTCTTCAACAGACAGGCCCGTAGAACAAACCCCAAACCCTCACCAATACACCCAGCTCTCCTTAAGCCATGTTTACGTGTTACTTCTTAGCTGTGATTGGGAGTTAGATACGTAAGATTATTAGTACATCCTTTTCATCGAGGGTTTTGGTATTGGTTGGTGTGGGTTTTTTAAATGGTTGCATTTTAGAGTAAGCTGAAGTCAGGTTACGGACAGCTGTGCTTGCTTCTTTCCAGGAGCAGAAGGAAATTAAAGAACTGGAGGAGATTTGCCTTAATTCAGGCATACTGGCAACCGAGGAAGTATAGATGCACCTAAATTCCATGCTTGTTCTTTGAAATGAAAAGCGTAGAAGCTGATCGGGGTTTGGGCACGTGATGTGTATTTGCATTTGGTTCCTGAGCAACTTAAAAGTCCAATTTCAAAGATTTTTCTGAGATGACAATGCATTTACCTGTTTTGGGATGCACAAAGAATGGGTCAGAGATGCCAGATATATGAGTTGCCTAGAAAATCAGTCAAGTGTGATGATTCCTCTCAGTAGTCTTCTCTAGATGTGTCAGCTTGGGCTTTCCTGAGTATGGTGTCAGTTGTCCGTATGGTGATGCTCAAAGTTCTCCCTTTTATCCACATGCTTGGACGGTTGTCTTTGGAATCCAAGTGAACTTGTCTTGGTTTCAGTTGAAAAGGAATTCCCATGGCTTATCATGAGCCTTTTTTTTTTTTTTTTAACTTGGCTTCTGCTGATTTGATGGCTCCTCATTCTTCTTTGAGAGAGACTAATCCCTTTCCAACATTTCTGTGCCACCTGGACTTTTGTAGACCTTTTTTTTTTTTTTTTTTTTTTTAGGACTCATTTTCCTTTCCAGTAATCTGTAACAGTTTTTTCTACTTTTCCTGAGTTCTATTGTACTGGTTTTTTTAAGGAGCAATCTAGTTGTTTGAGACTGCAATCATCTTCTGGATAATTTTCTCAGAAAAAAAATTAGCTAAATTTATAGAGCTTTGATATATAAATATATATTCAAAAGGCATAAAGGAGGTCTAGATTTAAGTCTGCCAGTAGTTATATGAAAGAAAAGATCTCAGGAGGGAGAAATGGCATCTGTAAAACTGCTCAATAATGAGCTAATCTGATATAAAATATTTCATAATGTATCCTATTAATGGAAGATGTCTCAGTCACACTAGTGAAATGCTCATTTTTTAATATATCTGTATCTCTACTAGGGGATGACCAACTCAAACCCTTTTAATTGCAGACAAGGACTAAGGGATGCTCAAAAAGGAAAGTAAATTTCACGCTGAAGTTTCTTACGAGCAATGGCATGACCTGAAATTACTTCTGAAATGAAGAAAAAATATTATTACATCTCTGAAAAGGAAAAACGGCAGTTACCTGAAGTAATGACCCACAAACTGCTAAGGAATTCATTGACAGAACAAGATTGTTCTTGTCCTGGTTTTGGCTGGGATAGTTATTTTTTTCTGTTCAGTAGCTAGTACAGTGCTGTGTTTTGGATTTGGTGTGAGAGCAATGCTGATAGCGCACTG
The DNA here is from genome assembly GCF_963210335.1 of Falco punctatus. NCBI lineage: Eukaryota > Metazoa > Chordata > Aves > Falconiformes > Falconidae > Falco > Falco punctatus. Next base: position 66,796,148 of record NC_137583.1, read on the forward strand.
ATGTTTTCAGTTGTTGCTGGGTAGTGTTTGTATTGTCAAGGACTTCTCAGTTCCTCGGGCCCTGCCAGCGAGAGGGCTGGAGGGGCACAAGAACTGGGAAGGGACACGGCCAGGACAGGTGACCCAAACTAGCCAAGGGGATATTCCATACCATAGGATGTCATGCTGCGTACATAAACTGGGGGGGGACTGGCTGGGCATCTGCCACTGTGTGGTGAGCAACTGTACAGTGCATCGCTTCGGGGTTTTTTTCCCCCTTCCCTTTGGATTTTATTCCTCCCTTCTTCTCTCTCATTTTTTTCTTTTTTAAGTTTTATATTATTTCAATTATTTTACTGTTCTTATCTCAACCCTCGAGTTTCACCTTTTTCCCCAATTCTCCTCCCCATCCTGCCGGGGGAGTGAGTGAGCTGCTGTGTGCTACTTAGTTGCTGAGTGGGGTTAAACCATGACAGTTCTGTTGGCTGGCTGGGGGTGGCTTCCCTCTCGAATGGACTGGGAATTCGCAACACCAATTTAGGAAGTGTCAAAATGCATCACTATAGTTAATGTGCTATGTGCAAAACGCCAATATGTAGCATAACCTCACTAAATGACACAGAAAACACGTCTGGAAGATGATTAATGAAGGCTGATGGGTATGTCAGAATTTCTGCCTGTGGAGTTCTGAGCTGATGAATCTTCCTGAACTGTTCATCTTTTTATCTTTAACCAATCCTTGCTGGGGGGAATGACAAGTGCAGTGAGACTGGGCAGGGAGAGTGATTTGATCTGCCGACTCCTTCTTGTGTTTCATTATGGAAGTTGAAGGTGCAGAAGATATCGGTCAGCTAGGCTATCCAGCGTAACTGGGAGAAGAGTTACCTGAAGAAGAAAAATATAATGCAAGAGAAAAGAAGAAGACAAATATATGCAAACGAGACTATTGTAATAGAGCATAATTAGCCTAATCACCTTTGAAAAGGAAAATAAGAGGCTAATGACTATAAAGAGGAAAGAAAGGGGTGTTGCATAGCATGGTGTGGCATATCTGCAGCCCACATGCCTTGCAGGTGCGTGTTTCAGCAGCGTACCCCCTGAAGGGTCTGTTGTAGGCATACTGGTATTGTGGAACAGAGCTAAATCACTGTCTTCACCTAAGGTGCCAAGGGAAGTGTTGATGCGTACCTCCAGCAAGTGAGGAGAGCAGCACAACCCACATTCTCTGCATTCCTAAATCCACAGAACTGGGTGTGGAAATGACTCGGAGGTGCCCCCAGGTGTGTATTTTGCAGAGCTATTTCCACAGCATCTGTTGTGAGTAACAAATACCTGGGAGGCCCTGTCCTGTAAATCAACTCAAATTGTCTCCTGCAGTTGGAGACAAATACACTTCACACATGGTAACGCCATATTGGAGATCCCTGCAAAGCCACTTGCTGTTCCAGTGGATGCTTGATTTGGCTTTTGTCAGCAGCAGCATTAAAAAGTGTGTTAAAAAGTAAGTTAGCTCAGCAAAGTGTAAATGCCGGTGTTACCCTGCCCGCTTACTGCCTCCATCAACGCCTCTAGTTCCAATCAGCCCCTGGGGTGTTGCGCTGTCATGACAGGGCACTTAACAAGCAGGTATTTACAGAGTATTCGCTGCTGGTCTTTGCCTGAAAGGGTGTAAATGATTCTTTAAGTGCTTTTACTGCAAGAAATACCCTTTGGCGGAAACCATGAGAGATCTTAGTCCTCTGTCCGGGAAAGCTTGTTTCAACCACAGCTTACTGCGAGCCCTTTCTGCTTTCAGCGCCAGCTGCGTGCAGCAGCCCAGTGCCCTCTGTGGCTTCTAGGGCCTGGCTTGCAGCGGGGACTGCAGCCGGGTGACTCCCCTTCCTGCTGCTGATGGAAAAGGGAAGCTTCTTGGGGAGAGGGTATCCTTTCGTATGCGCTTCCAGGGCCTTGTCCCTTTGTCGGGTTTTCCACGTCCTGGCAGGTTGTTTTGCAGAGGCCCCTTTGCTTGCAAGCGGTCAGGCAGGAGCCCCTGCCACCTTTCCCCGGGGGCTGGAGGGCTCCCCCTGCCCACCTCGGGACCCCAATGTGTGTGGCTGGTCCGTGTGCTGGGGGAAAGGAGCAGCTGCCTGCTTTTCCTGAAATAAATTTATTTTCCTGCTCCTACAGATCTGTTTTTCTCTCAAACCGTGAGGCCGTGTGCCACAGGGCCCCTGAACAGGAGAGGAGCTGAAGCGCAGGGCCCGGCAGGGCAGACATACAGGCCGGGCTGTGGAGGAACAGAAGTTCCCGGTTTGGTGTGTGACACGTCCTAGGTCCGAAGTTCAGTTTACAACAGGGAATGGAGAGTTCTCCCTCTGCCATTGCTGAGGTCCTTCTGGCTGCCCAGGAAAAGACCACCGAGGTCACGATGAGGTGTGAGCTGCGCTTGTCACTGCTTGGGGCAGCCAACGCAGAGCTCCCCGCCTGGGGCTGGGATGGCAGCTGTCACCAGCGGGTCATCAGCGGCCTGACCGCGCTGCCCCAGCTCACCCCTCCTGTGCCTGTAACCCCGCGGGTGTGAGAGAAAGGGCAGGGCTGCCCCAGGAGCGGGGACCTTGTGCGCTGCGAACCGCAGCCCCAGGGATCCAGCTGCTGCAGCGGAGTGACCGTCAGTTCCCTGCGCTCCCCTGCCTCGGCCTTCGGTTACCGGCTGACACCGCGGCGCGGCGGCCGGGTGGGCCCCTTCGGCAGCCGAAGCTGCCGGCCGGCGCCGCGAGGGGGCGCCAGGGGCCCGCGGGCCGCGCTGTGAGCGGGCGGGGGGTGCCGCTCCCCGCCGGCCGCAAATGGCCGCCCGCGGCCGGCCGGGTGCTCCGCGGCTGGCGGGGGGCCTGCGCGGCCCTGCTCCCCGCTGGCGTTCCTGTGCCCCTCGCCCCGCAGGGAGGTGGCGGTTCCTCACATTCACCGGCCAGCAGGCAGGCGGTAGCCGCGCCGCCATGCAGCCGTCTGGTCTGAGGCTTCACTAATTTTCTTCAAGTTCCCAGCTGTTTTTCTTCCTCTAAACGTCTTCGTGGGTTTTTTTGTACAGGTCATTCCCATTCCACAAACCTCGGCCCCATCCCCGATTTCAGAGGGGACACTTCATCAGGCAACAGAAAAGCTGGTTTTGGCTTCCTCGGCACGGAGTACATAGGAACTCCAGCTGCCCGGGCCTGCGGCCCTCCCCTGCGGCACCTCCTGCCCTCCCGGCGCCTCGCTGGCTCAGCCGCAGCCCGGCGTCCCCCGCAGCCGCCACGTCCCTTGCTGCGGGGCTGGAGCCGCCACGTCCCTTGCTGCAGGGCTGCTGCTCGGCACCCTGGTCCCCAGCCTGTCCCGATGCATCCACCTGCCTGTGGGGACAAACCCTATGGACTTTATTCAGGTGTGGTATCACGGTGGACTCCCCTGATGTGTGACCTTTATAAAGTCACCTGAAGAAAACCTGTAGGGTTCCTACCTATGCTAAAGACCCAACTAGCTCTACTGCCATCATGCAGAACAAGTGCTGCTTGCCATGGAGAAGTGCACCGGGATCAGATCCTCTGTGCGTCTTTCTGTATCGTGACATGTGAGCAGTGACTGTAAAACTCTTTCATCCCACAGAGCTGCATAGAATTAAATCTCAACATTGAAATATGGTGAAAAGCTGAAGATTACGTTTCTGAATAAGTACTAAAATATTCTCCTAGGCATTTTCCACTCTTTATTTAAACCATTTATTTCCCAGGAAAATATTTGGAAGTGTCACAAAACTTGACTTCTTTATTTGAACTGGAAAATAGCAATGTAAGATGCAGAAAGTCGGACCTGGGCAGTGGGTGAATCACTATCAAATCCATTCATAGGTGAAGCTTTGAGACATTCTTGTATTTTTCCCTCATTTCCAGCTGACTTGTCTCCATTGTTCCACAGACACTTGAGAAGCACGAGAGAGGTGGGAAGAGTCATTCCTGATGAGAAATGGATTTTTTCCTCCCCATGGTCATTATTGTAGAGGACTGTCAGTTTCCCTTGGCAGCCCATACAATGGGCTTGCTCTCTAATAAATGCTGATAGCATTAAATTAATGTTTCATTCCCATGGTGACAAACAGTGGCATCTAGTTCCAGTGCAGGATAATTTGATGACAATATGGCAGCAGACAAGTACCTCGCCTGTTATGGGCTAATCAGAGATACAGAATGTTTGAATTGGACTCAAAGTATCCACATAATTTGGAGTGCGTTTCATAACCTGGAGACACACTGGTGAAAATGAGCTGGGAATTGGGAAGTGAGAGAATATGCGTAAAAAAATAGCCACATAAAAATAAGCATAAAAGCATGAGTTAGTTTTAACAAATATTTTCCTTCTGCTCTTCATCCAGCTCTAACTGGAACCTGCGCAGGAGCTGTCAGGGGAGGAGAACTGTATCCACACCTGAGTGCAGGAGCATGAGTATGCATGGAGATGAAGAAGAGGACCCTTGGTTCATGTGCTTTTTGGATGAAGCTGGTAGAGGTCAGGCTGCCAGCCTGGCAAACGGTAGAGTTTGGCTCTGTTGTGTTCTTTGGTTTGCAATCTAGGATAAGGCAAGGCTGCAGAGAACCAGACCCAGAGGTGTTTGGAAACTCTTGCATGAAAGAGCTCCAACAGACAAGAGCAGACATCCACAGCAGAGAGAATCTTAGGGCTATTAAAAGTCTGAAGGATGACCAGAGCCTTTCAGCACCCTGCCGTGCTGCGGGGAAGGGAGCTGCTGGCCCTCAGGCAAGACCTGGCTCTGAGGCCCCTCTCTCTGCTTCTCCTCTGCTACTTTTGCCCCCTCCCACTGGGTGCATAGCTAGTGGGCCTTCATTAGGCCCAACAGCAAATGGGTCTTTCTTTTGAATTTATAATACATATGAGTGGATAATCTAGAGGAAACACAAGATACTGAGCTCTTTGAGACAACTTGCAAAGGAGACATTTTGCAAGCACAGGGAATCCAGCCTTCATTATTATGACTTGCCCCAGAGTTTTGTTCTGCACATCAGCAGTTCTGCTGGAGGGGAAGCACTGGCAACAACAGACCAGAGGCAGCCTCTTAGAACAGAGGGTTCCCCTTTCTCTTGCACTCAGCAGTACGTGCTGCATGTTTCTGAAAGGCTATTTTGCTGCATGTGTTCTCAGTGAGAGCAATGCTTCAGTTAGTGCTTGGGATAAAATCTAAGGGGTGCTAGTTGCATTTTTCTTCTCATCAGATTAGTTATTTAAAAGCATCTAATTTATGTCCCCTAGAATTATTCTAAAGATTCTCATCACTCTTGGGTTTTTTATTAATGAAAGCTCTCGGAGCCACATCTGGCATGTTTTATTGATCATAATCTTACGGCTGAAAGCTCATCTTGGTAGCTATAGCAACGGAACTTTTTTTTTTTCAAATGTCAACATAACTCCACAAAAAGTGGAGTAAAGGGGAGCAGATAATTTAAATTACTGAGCAGCTAATAACCTTTTATTCTGTAACCAATTCTGAATTTTCTAATTTTATACAGTAAATAATCAATAGGAACAAAATCTTTTGACAGATACATCTGCCGTGGAAGCTCATGAAAGAGAATAACGTGAATGCACATGGTATCCCAAGAGTAATTTTTGCCGGTTGTGCATTGCTCCCATCCTCTGCCAGGCTGCAGGCATCATGGGCAGGCTGGGGGCAGAGACCCCGGAGAAGTGGCACCACAGTGCATGTATTTACAGCCTTCCCTCTGCTACCCAGCCAGGCAGAGGTCTCAAACACTGCCCATGGCAGTAGGGCTTGCTTCAGCTCTCAGGGGCAAGAGGTGCTCCTGAAATGTGCCTAAGGATTAAGGTGAAATGACATAGACTGAAATTATAACTTTCTGTAAGCGCATCCTGATGCCTAAAGAACCCTGTGAGGTCAGCACCACCAAGTTGTTCTCAGAGATTTTCCCAGGTATGTCTACTCAGGCACAAGTCACCTCTGAACCAGGGGACCGGCTGGTAACCTGGCCTGTGTTGTGGGATGGCTCTTCCCTCTTCTTCCAGCTCCAGTGTTGGGCTCTGAAGGCATTTGGAGCAGTGTTTCTTCATCCTGTGGCATCCTGCTAGCACTTGAAAATGGTGGTGCTGTAACAGTCAAATGAAGCAGTGGGTGGATGCTGTTGCCTCCCTTGCCTTCCCTTAGGGCTTTCCACAAGACAAGCGGAGAACTTCCCTCAGCCTCCAGCCAGAGCGGAAAGTCAGATCTAGCTACAGCTGCCTGCCTTTTTCAAGTCTGCAAGAAACTGCATATGGGTATAAAAAGTATTTCTAAAAAATGTCTTGAGATTCAAACCATGACATCACCTTCTCAGCAGCTGAAAAAAATAGCCCTTTGGAAGTGCTGGAGAGCACAGCCCTAGGAAAATCACAGAAAGCGAAGGGCAGGCTTGTTCCCTTGGGCTCCCCACTGCTCCCCAGGCAAGGGCTGGAAACTGTTCCCATCAGCTTCCCAGTTGGAGATGAAGTGCAAAAGGCTTCGGCAGCCTTGACATGTTCCCCCAGTTGGCATTTGTGTTCTCCAAGTCCCACTCCTGGCGTGGGAGGTCTCCCTGTGGCACTCAGCCTCAGGCAGGGCTGAGGTTCTTGGCAGCACCCCACAAAGGGCCTACATTTATTATTATTATTGAAATCAAGCTTACAGCTGAAGGACAAGTTACCCAGGGGCTTTGTTGCTGCAAGTGTCACCTATTTGACCCCCTTCTGTGCCGTCCTCCTCCCTGCAGCTCCACCAACAACGCAGCATGAGGCTTTCCCTGCAGATGCCCTTTCCACCCAAGAAACCTCACAGATCAGCCTCTTCATTTTGCTCAAAACCCAGGGTGGGTCAGGGTTTTTTTGGAACGTCTTTCCTGGGTTATGTTAAATCTCCATGCACCCCAGCAGATGCTGTGGCCAGGCCTAAGTGGCTGGGGCAAATGCTTTTGCCTTTGCCCTCCCAGCCCCAGCATTTTTTCCCTGTGCAGATGATGCAGCCGCTCATGCGTGTTAATCCCAGCGCCAGGTCACTGAGCGGGAACAAGGCAAGGATTGTTCCTCCAGAGCCCGGGGGAAAATGGGAATGCAAGGCACAGGGAGGGGAGAGAAAAGGCGAGCTGCCCATCCCTGACAGCAGCAGAGAGTGAATTGTGCCTCCGTTTCACTGTGGGCATTACCCAGGGCTGGCTGCTGGAGGAGATGCTGGAAGAGATGCTAAGACCTTGTTGCCGCTGAATAAAAGGGTAAGTTGGCGTGGGTTGGCACTGACTTTGTGAAACACGATTTCCCTGTGCTGCACCCACAGAGCACCCCAGGAAAGGAGATAACCATCAGGAAAATATATAGCTATGGTGCTGCCAGGGATTTGACGCAGCAAAATACTTCTGCCGTTATCGGTTTCTGCTGGTTGAAGCGCACCTCCCTGCCGGGGCAGGTCCCTCTCTGCTTTAATGCTTAGAAATTTGGGGAGATGAGGTGGTGGGTAAAACGTCAGCAGAAAGGACCAGTCTGCCGTGTGGTTAAGGAGGGGCTCCATGATGCTTTGCTTTGAGTTCAGCCGGTCAAGTGCATCACCATGAAAGGTTTGCAATTTTATGTGGTCAGAGCAGAAATGGAAAAGTAAGGTACATTCCTAAGAGCAGACCTAAAACCTAGTGTGCCTGGAGAGAATTTCAAAGGCAAAATGCCTCATGTGATCGGGGGAAAGTCAAGGGGGCTTCTTTTCAAAGGAGTGGGTGTTGTATTGGTCTGGGAAGGGATACAGGTGTATAGAGCTTTTCTTTCCTCCATTTCACTTCTTCTCCTGCCCCTACATTTTCCGGGAAAAACCTTTCACCTTAAGCAAATGTTTTATTGTGTTAGCATAGCTTAGAGCCTCTACAGAGCAGAGCTGGGGTAGTTTGCCTGGTGCTGCTAGTAGCAATAGGTAGCATCATGGCAGGATCATCAACAGAAAATTCAGTGTCCACCGGGAAGTTCTGAATGCATACTGACCTCAGATATTTTAGAAAAGATTGAGACCACCTTTTAGTTTAATTCCTGTTATATCTTTACAGCAGTGCAGATTATAGACCAGCACACACATCTAAGAGGAGCCTCAGACAAAGTCATAATCCAACATGTCGGTGTACTCACAGCGCCCTGCCCTGCCCTTGTAAGGATCTAGTTCTGTTACATCGTGCTTTCCCACACCTGATGTCATCAAAGTCCCTACACATCTGCCACCTCCCAGGCCACTGCAGCCAGGGAGAGGGGAAGTGCTGACCCCTCTTATACCCAGATTAGGAAGTCTTGGTGTCAGGGAACATTTCACTATTTGGTATTCAGTAGTTATTGTGAGTGAGGATGGGAAAGAGCTTTTCTACCTCTAGGCCAGAGATTCACTGTGACTTGACCCAAGAAATATTTACGGACTGTACAAAAAAGGGAGAACTACTGCAGGTGGAGCCGAGAGGATAGCGAGAGCCTGCCACTGCCCTTGGGTGGAGGAAGGGGTTGGACCAGGGTTTCCCACATTTTAGCTGACTGTTTTAACCACTAAGCCAGTGGGTGAAAGTAGCAGCAATGAAAACCAAACCCAGCACTTAAATGAACCAAAACAAAAAGTCATGATTCATGTATGGATCTACAGAGAGGATTTCCTACTCCCACTTCCTATATGCCTTCAAAGAGCTGAAAAACATCCCCTTTTTTTAAAAGATGGGATTAGAAGGAATATTTGCAAAGAAGTGTTTAAGCCCTCGTGGGGAGCAGGGCTGGGCTTTACCCTCCCTGACAGTTATTCCAGCAGCTTGCCTGGGGCATGTTATGCTCCCTGCACTGGTTTTTCATCTTGTGGGTAGGTACCTACCTCTTCTGTGTCTCCTGTGTAATTGGGATGTTATGAATGCTAGTCAAAATGTTAAATATCGCAGAGTGCTATCGCAGCCTAAACAATCCCTGTGACTCTAGTCTGTGTTTATAGCTAGTCGTGTGTGATGGTTGTAGCAGGATTGTTTCCTAGGCTTGGAGTCTGAAAATGCCAGGTAGAGGAGGAGAGCAGGGCAATGCATATAACTGGGAAGTTAGGTTTATCTTCTGTATATCTTACTGATATCATTTGTATTTGACTCAGTCAGCATTCATTTAATGCACATGCATTAACAAATACTCATTAAAGTCAGACAGAAGCTGACTGCTGTCTAATACACCAAATACCTCAGGCTGTATTCAGGTATATATATTTACATATAAATACATAAGTATGTATATATACATGTGTGTGAATGTATGCATGTGTGTGTATGTTTGGATTTCTTATTCCTTGAGACAGTTATGTTCTGCTGATCCTTTGATACAGAGACAGCCTTGTGGGTGCTCTCCAGATGAAATGACCTAATTCAGTTTACACCATGAGTGTGGGGTTAGGCAGGGCCACTCTCCGCTGTGCTTGCAGCCCCAACCCACGCAGCTTAAGGTCAGCAGCAGCCCTAGCAGTGCTCAAGGAGGCTGTGGTTGGAGTTCCTCCCACTCCAGGGAGCAGAGCAGCTGTGGCTGAGCATCCCTCTGGCTGGTGGGAAGGGAGCAGCTACCCTGCCCCAGTAGGGCATTAGCTGCATAAACCAACTTGGCGCAGATTGGGCCTGGCGCTAAGTGTCAGCAAAGCTCACATTCCATTTAATACAGCTGCTTGCAAGGTAGAGCCTGACTTGGCAGCAGTCCAGTGTGTGGACTCCTTGCTGTGAACTTGCTGCACACTCCACTCAGCACAGTGAACACTCGCTAAGAAGCACACAGTGCCCTGAAAATGCAACGTGCCATTCTAATGCTGTGGCTGGTCATACTCCCATGGCTGGCAGCAGTAACGTACCTGCTGCTTGTACCAGGGGACAGCTGGCAATGCAGGTGTCTTGCTGTCAGGTAGCATCGGTGCACCAGGGGAGATGGTGGTAGGAAGCTGCATGCTGCCACCTCTCTTTCTGCACAAGCATACACAGAGCATCAACAAAGTGGAAGATCTTGTACTCTGATCTGCTTGGAAAAAGATATGTCACTGAATATTGATTCACTCTGCAACGAGACTAATACTTTCCGAACAGCTGCAAGTCTCTTATACCCTCTGAAATATTCTTGTGGGGGAGTGACGTGGAATATGTTCCCCTCTAAAATGTTATTTTCATTTGATGTGTGTGCTAATGCGTGTGCAATACAGTCAGTGAGATTACCCCAGGCTGTCACATGTTGGAGACTTTGTACAGTTTGGTTTTATAACGGCACTTCTTACTGCTAAACATTTTAAACTATATTTTTAAAATGAAAAGCAGACAAACAAATATTGGGAAAGTCTTGCTTGAGACAGAGAAAATAGCTCCTGGGGGAAACACGTTTGTATTGCTCTTGGCTTATGAAACACTTCACAGAGGTCAGACTTCTTTTCTGTGTAAAGATCACACATGGGGGTACAGAATGATTTTCTGAAAGTCTCGTAGTATGTTAGCAACAGAAGTAGAACATCTGTTATTAATTAGGCAATAAATAATAACTAAGATGGTGATGGAGGGGATGGGGTAGTAGAGCTGTGTTCAGGCTAAAGCACCTTGCTTTTAGTCTGCCTCTTAAACTGCTCTCAGACAGATTCACACAACATCCTGCCTCTGTATGATTCAGCTGCGCTAGCTGAGCTGTGTCCTGGCCCTCCCTTTCTCCCCTTGCGAACGAGGGCAGGCCTTTGGCCACATGAAAGGGAATATTAAAAGAAATAAAAAGCAACCTCCAAACCTCAGGAAAGGGCATTGTGCTTTGAAGGGAGCCAGTGTGCTCACCCACTCCCCGTGACTCATGTCCTTGGTGGCTGTGAGCAGCAGCCATAGCACGAACCTGAATCAGGATGTTGACAGATGCCACGGGCGGCCATGGGCATGTTTAGACTAAATGGGAGGTTCAGGTCTCCGGTAGCAAGGCTGTGGCACACATTGCCGTTCCTGTTGCAAAACAGGCATGTACCAGCCTCGACATAGGTGCTTAGGGACACTGCATTTGCTTTGCAGGCATTGTTTGAGTGCTTCTGGCTGAGGCAGTGTCCAGAGCATTACCTGTGCAAGAGCCATCACCTTAATTGCATGATGGTTTGGTAACTCGGGAGGTGCAGGAGGCGGTGTTCAGCTGGCAGCAGCGGGGTGCTCCAAGGCGGAGTGACTCAGTGGAACGTGCTGCCGGCCCCCAGGCACCTGGCTGCCTCCGAGCTGCCCTGTGGCAGGCGTGGGCACGCACCCGCCGCCACACTCCTTCCTGGAAGGAGTCTCTGCTTCCGTTTCTCTTAAAAAATTATGACATTAGCTTGTTTGGAGGACTATTATTCATAGTCATATTTCACTAGATAAACCTCCAAGTTGGGTGTGATGCCAGGAAAGGTGCAAGGTTAACAAGTCAGGGCATCAAAATCCACTCTTCCAACCTAACAAAAGCATGTATGAATTTCACTTTCACACCGTGACATGGGGATGCACTCCAGCTGGCCCACAGCTTTTGCTGGCATTACTGGCCTGAGATTCATCGTAATTTCATACTTCTTGAACGACTGGCTTAGACAGATCAAATCTTTGATGTATTCCTACCAACTCTGTGTGTGCGAACAGGCGGAAGTATAGAAGCGCTCGTCAGGACAACAGTAATTAGTTGCAATTTCCAAACTGAAATGCACAATTAATGCTGTGTCACATACTGAGTATCAGTCATGCAATGACAGGGTTGTGATGGCAATTAGGAATTCCAGAGTTTTAAGGCAATTGCTGTGCTGAAAATCCTGCTCAGCTTGTACAAATAGTCCTGAGCTGTATTAATCCATTGTGCAGTATCACGCGGAGGGACTGTTTGCATCTCACAGTAACTGCTGCAACCCAGCCTCCCAAGAGATGGAAGTTCCTCTTTCTTGGAGCACATCTCTGGGTGATAAAGTAACCCTGAGCCCAGATGAAAGCCAGCTCTCTCCCTGAAAAAAAACACAATCAGTGAATACTGAAGGTCCTCCAGTTCATCTTTCTTTGCTTGAAGTCTCCTCCAATTCAAACTCCAAGAGCCCCCTCCTCCCATTGTGAGCTTCCCCCCTTCCACGGAGAGCAGAGAGTCGATATGCAACAGGCAGCCCAGGGCTTCAACCCGCCAACCCATCGAAAGCAGAGGCACAGTGACAGCAGTGCCTGAACAGCACTTCCCTCCACCACGGTCACCACCAGGTTATGAGAGTATTGCACACACAAGGCTGACGGTGAGGGTCTCTCCCTGATGGCACCTGGGAAGAGACCTCCTCACCTGTCCTACAAACATGGAGCATGGAGAGCGCCACAGGTCTCACACTCTGCTGTGCCAGAGGGGCTCAGATCCTGAGAGCTTCACAAAATCATGGTTTGTTGCTCTCAGAGGCAAACACACCAGTTTTACAAATGCCAGCAGCCCTTACCTGCCACCTACCAGTTTGGGGAACAGATGTCAGACTTGCTCACACCACTGGAGATGTGTGAACAAAACTGCCCGCAGCTCAGCAATGCTGTCCACCAAAACCACCGGGTTATGCAGCTTGTCCATGGGTATCCTACCTTCATGGTTCCACATCAAACATACCTGTCCTGGGTCTGAGACACCTTTGCAATGACTAAACTTAGGAGTTGTCTACCAATAACATTTGCCATTGCAAAAGACATGCCAAAAGACAGCTCTGCCTGGCTGATGCCACCGCATTTGTCCTCTGGTCCCATCAAAGGCTTCCAGGATGACAGAGGCACTGCCAGATGTGTTTGGTATGGGGACCCAGCCTGGGATTTCTCAGTGTTAGGTTTTTCTGAGTCATGGTGAATGTTGGGGCAATTTCATGATCACCTCCAACCCCCCAAATGCAGGGAAAGGCCAGACTATCTGCCTACTAACACTGAACCTGAAATTTAAAATCACTCTGCTTTTAATATGCTGAAGTACTTAATAAAAGAGGGAGCTCAGCACTGGTGCAGACAGCACAGCACCCCATCCCTGCCAGAGGGAGGAGAGGGTGGGGGACAGTGAGCTCCCCAGTTTCTTCATTAGCACCACTCCTGCTCTTTCTTTTTGATTTTCAAGAAAGCAAACTTGTTTTTTCACCAAAGGCTTCCCACCTGTATACCCCAAAGCCTTCATGGCCTGTTACTGTTTTTCCTAAAGCATTTTGAACTAAACGCTGCTTTGAAACCTGTCCCCAAGCCCTTCTGGTACTGCTGGATCAGCATTTTTAACCTTCCGCTCCTTAATGGTCCTCTACAATATTTACTGCTCCCACTTTGAATAATGTGAGATTAATTTAATTCTGCATCTTTTTCACATAGTAATTGTTATTAAATCTCTGAATCCTGATGCAGTATTATCAGGTGGCTTCTACAAGCTGCTACAGTGGTAGGGCCAGATCCACAGACCACTGATTTCTTTCATTTTGTGGAAGTTGTACAGGACTCAAGAAGAACCAAGTATTGTTTTCACTGCAGACTTTCCACAGGTCACTAAACCAATGCCTACACTGAACCAACTGCCATTATTATTCTGAACAGGGAGTCAGCCCCATCCCAACATTATGAACCGTTTTTTTTTTTTTTTTATTTCAGTTCAGCAGCTGAACCAAAATATTAATAAAAGAAACAAAGAAACAAAGATCCAAATGAGCAGTATGTAAAATTTGCAGGTGTTTCTTTCAGGTTAAAAAAGCTTTGTCCACATAAAACATCCCATCTGACCCAAAGCAAAAAAAAAAATTTCCTTGCATTCACCAATAGTACCACACACAGCAGGTGGAAAGGATGGGGAAAAAAAAAAAAAAAAAAAGACATTTAAACCCACATCTACCATTTAGGGTCAGTGGAGACTTCCCTGGAGTGGGCTGGCCCAGAGGCATTGGAGACAGCCATATATTTGGGGACCAAATGCTTTGGGAGAGACAGTTGTTCCTCTGGCTCTTCTCCTCCCACCCAGCAGGTTTCCAGGAAATCATGTGAATAAAAGCCTTTGTTAAGAGAAAGGAGAGAGGGGCACTGAGACAAGCTGGAGAGGACAATGCCAGCCAGCACCATGCTGACAAGTCCTCCCTCAGAAAGCAGCTGTGCCCCCGTTGTGCTGGGTGAATGACAAGGATGTCAGGATGTCAAAACGTTGCAATTGTGTCCAATTGAGCAATAAATCGTGTCTTGTTCAGGGATGCTCTCCTGAATAGCTGGGTAATCACTGCTCGTTGGCTAAATGCTCCCTAATGGATGAGGTTTCCTTTGGAGCAGATATAAGTCTCCAATGCCTAGGGGTGAGTGTTTTTCAGTGATGAGACTGGAAGAGCCTCTGAGTGAGCAAAGCCAAAAGCATCCTGCAGAATCCCCCCTTCACAGTGGGCAGAATTGTCACCAACAATTAATCATGTTTTTGTTTGGTTTTTTTTTTTTCCCTAGAAATAACTATTTGGGTCAAATTTATGAACAGTTTTAGGATGACTGAATTACTTTTGGGGGAGAATTTGCTATTTCCTTCTAAGAAACTACTGAGATCTACCTACTAGCAGCAGGTGGAGACCTGTGGAAGAGACAGAAGTGAGACAAAACATTTTCCAAGCAAAGATATAATTAGGGATTAGAGACACTGATCCTACAGCATAGTATAATTAGGGGATTACGGCGTGGCATTGGCCTGGATTAGACTTGACAGAAAAATCTCTACCCTGCTATATAAAACCTTCCGTGTTTTGAAATGGAAACCTGTAAACAAAAGGTCTTCGCTGTTTTAAACCCGTGTCCTACAGCAGCGTCATGCTGCTAAGGCTTGCATGTTGAGGAGTGAATGGAAACTTGTGTGGTGTCCTGGGTCAGGAGTAGAGAAACCCCTGACAGAAGTTGACCACCAGCTCCATCTGCTGCTTCCCCTTCCTCACAGGGAAACCGGTCCCAGCTGAGTCTCCTCTGGTGTCCCCAGTCCTCCCCGGCCAAGCCTTTCTCTCAGCCCCTCCTAGGTGTAGGCAGCATGGGGCAATGGGCTTGAGGACCCCCTGCTCTGGTTTATGGGCAGGTTCCAGCTGCGATTTCCCCTAGGGTTTGGAAAGAGGCTTGAAGGGCACCCACCATGCCCCCCAGCCCTAGGCATCGTGTGGGAGGACAGAATGACTCCTTTACGTGGTAAGGGGGACCAAGGAAGGCACCCTGTGGGCAGAGAGAGAGGGAGAAACCTGCCCGTGCACAGCCCTGATATCACAGTCCTGCATCAGCCAAGCCAGCCCTTAAATCAAATGAACACAATATTGTGAGAATCAGCTACACCAATTACATTCCTTTACCTTCTACCCGAAAGCATTTCTAAAAACAGTAACTAAAAAAAATATATTTAAATCATACCTCCAAATGGACCACCAGCAGGACAGGCTTGGTGTGCTATTGGTACATTAGTTGATTAATTCTTGCTAAAACTCAGTAAAATGCTCTAGTGAAGCATCCCCCAAATCAAGCAGTAAGAGCAATGCTGCCATTCAACTGCAGTATTTTTTGTGGTGCCCAGAGCTGTAGATTCCCTGAGGGGAAGAGGGGAGCGGGGAAGCTTGTGCCCTCCTGCAGCTCTGAGCACTGTGCCATGGGGGTTTTTGTCACACACGATGGTTGCAGCAGCAAGGCTGCCTAGTTGCCACGCCATCTTCTTCTCTCTGTATACCACTTCTTTTCTTTTCTCTAGTACTAATTCTTCAGCACAGAAGCCACTTTTTTACTCTGTTATATCTATTACTTGTTCATGGCAGTATGGATTGTAAATGTGAACAACTGAGTACTTCACTTCCCTTGTTACATACTTTCCAGCATGCAGGTGGATGATAAAATAATAATCTGCATCTTACGGTCAATTAACAAGAATAAATCCATGAATGAAATGCATGTGACAAAAGCCCGGTGTGAGAAGGCCCTGCAGCCTCTGCAGATCCACTTCTTCTTTCTCTTTCTGATGCTCAAAAATCAGTATAAAGTTTCAACAGCCTTCACATGTAAGTACTAGATAATAAGATCTTGACCAAATCAAAGGCTTCTTTTACTTTGGGGAGCACTGATTTTAACAAGGTCATTTGTCTTCTTTCTGTGCAATCGCAGAATGAAAAATTGCAGAATTTACAGAAAATAGAGAGTCATCAGCATATCATTTTGTCAGACTACAACCTGTCTGCAGATAAATGACTGTCAGATTTCCTCAGCCTAGGAAGATAACCTGAACACTGTCTTTGGTGTAGCATTTTTACTAAACTTCCCAGCACTCACACCAAGCCAAATATTCAGGATACTAAAATTAAGATAATGAAACATATGGTTTTAATTAAAAAATATTCCAAAGCAAGTGTTTGGATTCTCAGATCTGTCCTCTTTTAAGGTATTATTTGCAATTGTTTTGCAATTTTATCTATAATATGAACTAAATCTTTGTGATACATCATAGGCTTGTCTAGTAAATGTAATTGTCTCCCCTCTACGTTGTATTTTCTTTGGTCAGGATTATTACCCTCTTGAGCACCTTACTTGGCCTTTTGCTATCTGACAAGCCAATTAAAAAGTTATTTGAAGTTGTAAGTAAAGAAGTAAAAGAAGATTTAGAGCTATAAAAAGTAATCTGTATCTTCTAGAAAAGCACCTATCTGGAGGGTATTAAATGACTGCAATGTACAGTCAGGAATAAAAGGTAACACATCAAATCAGAGCTGTCATTTCATCTCCCATTAAGACATTAATTAATTTCCCTTCGACAGTGATAGCAGTTGAGCTTCAACATAATGACACATGATACAAAAGCATAAGAGCTTCTTTTAAATGTGCATATTGATAGTCACCTGCCTGGGATCCTACATAGTACAGTAGATTTCTTTGCCCACATTTTGCTCAGCAGGACCATTAGGTGGTCAGTCAGAGGCTGCAGAAAGGCTCAGGAGCTCCTGGAATCGGAATGCATCCTTATTTCCAGAGTAGTTTTTTGGTTTTGTAAGTTGTGGAAGATCTTACTGTTCCTAAAATACCTGCTTGCTTAGGGGAATTTTAAATGTGATTCTTCTCACTTGTGTTTAGGATTTAATTAACCTTTGAGAGAAGAAAGTCTTGTATACCTAATGAAATGACCTGAAAAGATCTGTATTTAAAAGGAAGCCTACCAACTGTGTGACAACCTAGTTCTGCATAATAATCCTGTGGCTGCTGCACGGCAGTTGCTTTAGGGTTCACCCAGAGCCTTGGGGGCAACCTGTTCCCCTAGTGCCCCCCGAGATGCCCCTTGTGCTGCAGCAAGCCCCAGCTCACAGCTCAGCCACCCAGTTTAAGGGGCCTGACTTCCAGGAATGGGGATGAGTTTCTCTGGCAGTCCACCCTGGTTTTCCAGCAGATGGCAATAACCCGTAGTGGGTGAGCGGGAGGAGTGGGGGCCTGGGCACGGGTGGGACTGGAGCCTCCCCAGCAGCCCTGCCAGATCCCGGCGGTGGGGAGAGAGGGGGAAAGGAGGGAAGAGAGAGCAAGCCAATGAATAATAGATTACTAAAATCTAGCCAGCTAGAAAATGCATACACAGGAGAGGGGAAGAGTGCATAATTCATCTATAATTGCTCGGGGGGGAGATTTTAAATAAAGAAGAGAGACAGGTACACATTCCCTTTGTTTCTTAAGTTTTCCAGTGGTGGAAATGTGGTTTTATTCACTCATCTTGGCCTTAGGGCTCAAAGGTGACCCAGCTACTTGTCCTGCCACCTGTCAGGTGATGCAGCTGGTCACACATGGGATGCCAAGGCGTGACTGAGGCATGACCTAAAAATAACTGTTGCCTATAATATTGCAAAGAGTGGTGGGCGTATAGGATGCATCTTTAAAAAGACAAGGACAAAATCCTGGTACTATCTTGTAAACGGCTGTTTCATAGCTCCTGAAAATACTTTGGAGGAATTTCTATCTTGTGATTCACCGTTAATCAACCTGCACACTTTGCAAACCATCAAATTTGCGTGCAGTTGGCTTTTGTCACAGGAAATGGAAACCTGTTTAACTTTCTTGAGTTTCTCTGGAGTAAACAAAGGAACAGGAAAGAACAACACAGGTTGGGTAACCTGGAATCTATAAAGCATGTTTCCTTAGGAATCAAGCACATTTGTGTCTAGAAGTGATGATTTTACTTGGTAAACTTACACCCTACATCTGTCAAGATTAAACACCTCAAAATTCTTATAGGCTAAACATAAATATAGACCCATGCTCTCAGCTCAAGAGGTCTGTTTGCGCCAACATCTCATCTCTGAAAGTCAAAAAAATCAAGCTTTTCTGGAGGAATAGCAAATGAGACAACATGTCCTGGTTTCTTATTCACCAGGGGGAGACACAAAAGGCTGGTCTATGCTGCAAAACCTGAGCATTTACAACTGCAGCTGTTCCACAGCTACCTGCGCAAAGCTCCTTTTGTTTTCCCACCTCTCTACGGTCTTGGCCTCAGTGAAAGACTTTGGCAACAAGTTCCATGTTCTAGTTTGTGTGAAAACCTTTCTCAGTTTCTACTTTGTAACATCTCAGTATCACTGAACGTTTGTTTTTGTTTTTGTTTTTGGTTTTTTTTTTTCCCTAAAGAGAGAGCACACTTAGAAACTTCTGATCTACTTTCTCCTTACCATGATGTTCTGTTTTTTTCTTATACAAGTGTTTCCTTGTACTTCTGTTTTTTTCTTATACAAGTGTTTCCAAGTGTACCTCTTCCAGAGATAAACCTTTCCAAGTTCCTAAAAAAAGGCATAATAAAGAGGGAAGAATGAGTAATGCCCTCTCATAAAACATGCAGAAAAATACTGAAAGAAAAGACAATTCTTCCATTTTTATGTCTCCCTTGCCACCTTCCAAGAAGCAAATTAAAATGGTTGACGAACATAATTGTTTTGGGTGGGTATGTGATTGAGATCCCAATAATAATGTAACTGCAAGAGCAATAGTTGAAGACCTGTATCTATTCAAATTTAGTAATGTTTATTATCTACCCTCCACTATATCAGCAAATCTGTTTTAACTTCTGCTGGTATGGCAGCTTCTCAGCCTCCACAGCAGCAACCTGTTTCATGCTTATTTTCAAATTATTGTGTGTTCAGCACCTAATGAGACAATCATTTTGTGGCATGCACAGACTATGTGGTCCAGATTTCCAGCTCTGTGATTATTTTGCTGTTCTGTTACGACAAAGTTAATGTAGGGAGGTGAGCTCTAGCATTTAACTCAGTGCCAGATGGACGGGCACAAAAACCTGCAGTTTGAGAGACCTGCTCAGAAGTAACCATCTTGCACTTCATTTTCTGACCAAGAGACAAGATGCCTATAGATACTGTGTTTCTCTTAATGATAACTTGGGGTTAATAACGCACTAAACAATTTCCATTAAACGAGAGCTTAGGAATGGATGATGTATTTCCCAGGGAATAGTAAAATCACAACAAATAAGGTCGTGATTTTTTATTTTTCATTTGTTCGGAAACTTCATAGATTTGATCTGAATTAATCTGAACGATGCTGCCTAGGGAGAGCAAAGGAAAAGCAATGTCACTGTATTCCCATCACGGAGCTGGGGGAGGGGGCCGCCTCTCTTTGAACATTCATTCTCAGTGTGAAAGACGCAGGTTCAGTGTCTGCTTCAGGGGATTTAAGCCCCCTCCACCACCTCTTTTTCAGTCCTTCATCGCTATCTGCCACACCATTAAATATTCTGGGGTGCTTGCAATCCTGTTGCTGCTGTTCCACTTAGCATTAATAATTAAATCTTCACTGGCAGAGGGACTGAGCTTCAGATATCTTCCATCCTTGAGGAGTGCTCGAGGCTGAGAAGCATTCATGTCCTTTGTTGAAATGACTGCTCATATATTTTCCACACACCAGAACTGTGCCAACCAGAGGGACTGAAGGTGGCCCACTTTAGAGTGACTGTCTCACGGTTACGATGCTAATCTGGAAGAGATGGTAAACATGATTTTAAATCCAGTTTCTGCTTCATTTGAACTAAACTACAAGGTCTTTGTTTTGCTACAAAAACTCTCACATTTGAATTTGTTTTGACCCAAGTCAGGGCCTGTTTTTAATTTTGTTTGCCCCCCCTCCCCCCCTCCTTGCTTTTTTTATCTCGGCAGGGAGCCTGAGAACTCTCCCTCCCTTTTCATTAATTGCAAATATAATGATAACAAAACTCTGAGCCAATGAACACCTCTCATTTGGCTTTGGAGTTTATTCATCCCTAAGGTATAGTTATTATTTCATAATTGGAAGCACCTTCTAGGTATTCTTTTATCAGTGGTATAATAGGTACTTACAGCTCTGCTACTACTTCCTTGTGAACCCACCTTGGCTTTAACAGCTTTTATCTTGGCTCAGCTGTTAGCAATGGACTAACTAGCTATGGGCTCCTCCCTTCCAGGGCATAGTTTCATCCTGACCGAAACCAGCATCCTACACAGCCTCACTCTGTTGTCAGGGCAGACAGGTGCTGCACCATATTTCTTCCCACTCTGCAGGAAGAGATCATGACCTCAGTTATGTAAAATAGCGGATGGAGCACACATATTACATACTACTAAAGTCATGACCTAGTATGCAGCTTCTAGACTATCTAATCAGGGAGTGAGCTAACTAGAACTGGCTAAAATGTCCATATACTGGACATATTTTTATTTTGTGGGCTTCAAAAGAGATATAAGCCTCTCCCCCTTCCAAAATTGTTTATATTTGCCATCAACATTTTCACTAAAAGGTTTACCATTTATTAAATTGAAACCTGAGTTTTCAAATGAAGTCTGTGGTTACACAAATCAATGGTTTTGATGAAAACAAGGAACTTTGGGGACTGGCTTAATGACAGTGATACAGGTGAGAAGTTTCCACTGACGCTTTAGGGAGTGCCAGCATAGGGAATGGCTGAGACTGGGGGAAAAGGCACCACACAACAGCTATGGTGAAGAGGTGCAATGCAGTGTCGCAGCTAACATGGTTTTTCTTTTCCCCCTTTCTTTATCAAGGAGCAATTGTACAATCAAGCTGTGATCTACCCAAAATGTTCCAGAGGATCCTTCACATCAGCTTGGGGTGTAAACCTGTGCTGGTCCAGCCAAAATACTACAGATTTCCATTCTTTCTAATGACACATTGATTTTACTATTTTAAAAAAACACATACAAATAATGAAGACCCAGCTAATCCCCTTCTTATGAGTTTCTCCCATGGTTTGCTCTCTAGTGAAAAATGAATGACTCACTTCTGGCTAGAAGCAGCTGAGACAACAGGACTAATGGCAGCATTAACTGTGTCCTACAGCATTATTGCTATGCCAGCCTTAGAGCAATGAAATACTTTGTAAGGGTTTTTGTTCCTTTTCCAATGGAAAACAATTAGGGAGAAAGAACAGAAAGCACACGGAAAACCAGCAGAGAAACTTGCAGGAAAGCAAACAAGGCAAAATGTGGATTTGGATTCCTGAAGATAGCTCTATTTGAAGAAGGAGCAACGGAATTGGAAGGTTTGGTTCATGAACCCCAGTGACTCCTTGGGAATGGCTATGATATGCTGAAATTGCTAAGAACTCTGAGCCAGCACATAGTTTCCCTCATACCAGCCCACTCGGACTTGAAATAACTTTTTTTGTCAGAAGCAAAACACAGAACTGAAAGAAAGAAACGCAGCATGTCATAGAAGTGTCATAACCTGACTCCTTCTGCAGCAGCTATTGGCACGGAAGGTTTGTTTTCTCTTTCATGAAGCAGAATTAGAGAAGAGTTGGCACAGGGGCTATAATGGAATAGATGAACTGGAGATGGAAGAATTAAAAGTGGCACTTGTACTAGTAAATTAAACATGGTCACAGGCACTGGAACTTGATCATCTATACTGTGAAATTCTTAGAACAGTCCTTCCCATGGCTTTGGTCAGAGGCTAGCTTGCCATATCACACGCATGTTCTGTGATGAGACCTTTCCCAATAGGTCTAGATGTGAACACCAGATTTTGAATATTAAGAGCCCTATGGTTGTGGGCCCTTCTGGGCCAGCTGACCTCACTGTCTGAGAGATGCTCAGGCATGTTTAACTCACTGGTATAGGCACAGCCACAGAGAATTCAGGGACCTTCAAATCCTTCTTCCTTTGACATAAGCAACCAAGTCACATCTTTTCTCTAAATGGATCTAACAGCATCTTGAAATGAGTTAAGATTTTTTTCTCGATATTAGTGCTGCCTCTGAAGCCATTAAAAATCTCCATCCTCCTGATGACAAGGGGCTTTATAAAACAGGAAAAAGAAAAAAGTAAAAAGTAAAAAGAAAAAAGAAAAAAAAAAGAAAAAAGAAAAAAGAAAAGAAAAAAGAAAGCCAATTTGCATCCATTTTTCTTAGAGAGAAAAGCTTCTGTTGGTGTTTCCCCTGAAATATTTACAGAAAGGAATCAAAATCCCTCTTAATCTTTGTGACGTTCAACTGAATACGAGAATATGGAAATGGTTGGAGACCTCACAGAAGATGGAGTGCACTGTTAACATGCTTCAAATGGTCTCTTCCATGATGAATGATAAAAAAAGAGTATTTTTTACCCTTGCTAATACTGGCTATTCTAGTTCTTATTTCTATTATGGGTAGAAAGCACCTCCTCATTTCCAGCTCACACCTATCACAGCTCAAATAGGAAAGTCACCCTGCACATACAGTATTTCATGCAGCAGCAGCTTGCCCAGTCATATAGACAGCCCTGGACACTAAAGCTGTGCCTGTACTAGTAAATGAAACAGGCTAAGACTGCTCTCTGGCCCTGGTGAACTGGCAGCATCCATCAGCTACACTCTGTCACCCTCAAAACCAGAGTGGATGCATCCAAAGTGCCTAATGGGAACAGTCTCTGGTCTGTGCTAATTCTTAAACTGCTTGGACATGGAGAGATTCAGTTCGGCCAAAACCATGCACCGAAACCATACCAGGGAGCATGCTAACGATTTAACATGGTGGGTGGCCCCATTTGTTTATCAGCACAGCCAGAGCCTGAGACCATGATTTGCAAAAACGTTTACTGAGTTAAATATCACGGTTACTAGATGAAGTATTTTTTTCTGAATCACCGGGATCCATAGAGTGAAACCTCTTCCATCAGGATTGCTCTCTCTGTTTTCTTCACAACCAACCCTATAGTGACCAAGCAACATCTTTAAGAGAAAATGTCATGCTTATAGAACAAACTATTTCAGAGAAAAACTTCAGAGAAATATCACACACACACGTCTGTTTTTCTGAGGATAGATAGGATTAAGTTCACTTCAGGCAACTAAAAATTAAAATTCTAAGTCATCAATTTTTTTCTCATTAGTTTGTCTAATACTTTTTGAACCTGAAAACGTTTGGCATTCACCAGTTCCAGCAGCAATGATTTCCACAGTGTAATTACTTCAACAGACTCTGGAGTGTAATCGTTCTGCTCACATATGGGTACCTGCTTTAAGATGAGATGAATTATTCTCTAGACTCTTTTGACTGTAACAAATACAACTCCACTGATTTTCCAGGGAGCTTAGGCATCTACCTTTGATGTAGATACATACTAATAGATACCCCGAAAATTTTGCAGAATGAACCTCTCCCCTGACTTTTAGCTATCCCTGTTAAGCTGAGGTGACTCCCATCCAGTCTATCAATCTCTGCTATTCCTCAGAAACAGCATTCAGCATAAACCGGACAACCTCACAGAACTTCACTTCGACTGTCCACTGGGAATGTTACTGGACCTTGAGAAGCCTCTGAGGTTGCATGGGATTAGCAGAGCTAATTAGTTGTTCACTGAACCATGCTGAGCTCTCACACTGGCGTGAATTGTGAACTTAAGTGATTTAGGGAACTAGAAACTCCTTCGTGTATCTTCTCTAAGCCTGAACTCTGCACAGTATAACAAAATGAACTTCAATACGAATAAAACATTTAACACACAAGGGTTTATTTAATTCTTTTTGCACAGCCATGTAATATCTTTATATTTCTTTTGATTGTGCTTATCACTGGTTCATAAACACAATTCTTTCCTTTTCATTAGACAAAAAATAAGGTACTTTTAGAAATAAAAGACACTGGTGCAGGACTCTTAATTCTCCAAGGTATAAATGGACATTTACATTGTGCTTTTTGAATATCCATTCCTTTCATTACAGGTTTATTCCATGAAAGAGATATTATTATTTGAAAGATTAATTGTGCCTTTTGTAATTTTTGCCTGTTAGTTCAAATGGTGGCTAGATCAAGACATGACTAGCTGTGCAGAGCAGATCAAGATTTAGCTTAGGCAAAGGTCTTAAGTCAAAGCAGCACAAAGAAATGTCCTCCACCCATTGTCTGCTTTAGCAATTCTGACAGAAAATTATTCAATACCTTCCTCCATTTTTAATTCTGTGCTGTGACTCAGAGGTGTATTTTCATGTTCCACATCAAAGTGATACAGTTTGGAATACTATGCTCAAGAAGAGAAAAGTGATAAACAGTTTACCTTCACAGGTAAGTAGTGAGCATGGTCTTGGCAAGAGAAGAATTAAAGGAACAGTTTGGCCAAAACAAATCTCACTTTGTTCTTTAGTAACACTGACAATCAGATAGTTGTAAAAAATTGTTCTTTACATGCAATCTGAGACTGCTAATACAAGCAATAGGCGTATTTGGATTTCCGTGACAGCTACCACTGCATGATCTCAGAGAGAGAGATACAAATACAGGACACCACAATCACCATCTGGCAAATGAACAGCACAAAGTGAAAGCATGCGCTGACCACAGCCCAGTCTAGCTAACACGATTTACAAAAATAATCTTCTGGCAAGGTAGAAAAATCCTACAAATTCCTCCCTGATTTTTCACAGTAAAACAAATAATCTCCGAACTGTGGATAAAAGTTCCTCCTTAAGGCAGAGAACATTCCTTTGTAGCATCATGGTGAAAGTTCTTCACTGAACTTCTGAGAAATATGGGTTCCTTCTTCTACATTCTTTCATTAACTCTTTTTCAGTTTATTTTCCTTATAATGCACAGTTATATAAATGAAAGTGTCTCATCTGTTACTGGAGTCAGGAGATGGGGAGTAGATTGACAAGTTCATGCAAAAAGCCCACAGTATCTGCACTTTGTTAAAAAGTGCTTTTGTAGCAGTGAGAAAGAAGAGAAAGGAGGAACTGATTGTGTGCATATGTGTAGGTGGTATTTTTAGATAGAGGTGAGAGGCTAGAAGCTGTCAAAAAAGTGAGAGTAGGAGCAGAGCAGACAGGAGATGCCCCAGGTGATGTGCTTTCTATCAGGCAAGTTGCAACATTTTATAAAATACACTTTATAAGTAGTATTCGAAGTAAAATGAAAACATTCTCTGTCAGAACTGTTTGCTTAGTTAAGTGCAAATTCAGAATAGTTTCTCTAGAGTGTATTACTACTGAGGTTGTAAGACCAAACACAGAGAAAAAGTCTGAAAAAAGGAATGAAACCCCAAGGAAATAGCAAAATGAGCAAGGTAGATATTTGCAGTATCTGCCTGTTAGCTGTGAGAAAACTTTCTGTATTTGCCTTCTCAGCCATTTCCAAAAGAAAGAATCAACATAGTTCATGAGATTAGTCTGTTTGGTAAGGGGTGGGGGGTGGCAGCCGATGAATAAACAACCGGGATTTAACACCGGTTGTGTTTTAAGCAGCACATTTCTGTTGGTTACCTAATATCGGTCCTGGCGTTACGAGTAACAGGACAGCAACATCCAACCTCAGATACGCATTTCAAATGCATTAAGACATGACACGCATCTAGAATTACTGTGACTGACGCATAAAATAATGGACAGCTGAACTTGCAGAGATCTGAAATAGAGGACTCAGAAAAAAAAAATGAGCAAAAAAGTAAAATGGGAATTTGCCCTTCAAATTTAATGAGCTCAGATTTTTATACACATGACCCTGGTGTTTCAGAACTTTGAATCTAAGGAGAGAAAGCATCCTTTCTATGTCCAATTCAAACATCACAAATGGATCTTTCCAAGACTGGATTTTCAGAACTATGAAACTTGTTTTCTCTGGATTTGTGTTCTATGATAGATTTTAAGTGTTGAGTCAACTTTTTCTCCACAATTGAGGCATTTAGCATGCCAATTCCTTATGTGGCTTCTCCTGCAGCACTATACGGCTACCTGCTTTCAAAAAAAAAAAATTATGGGAGCTGAATTACCTTTGAGACAACTCCCTTTTGGCAAACATAGTTAAATTTGGACAAAGGTTTTGAAAGTTTGGCGTAACAGGATGAACAGACACAGTTCAAATGCTGGCTTTTCATAAGGAAACAATTTAGAAAGACAGAGACAGATATCTTTGTGTGAGTTATGATATAAAACATTCAGAACGCAATAGATACATGAATGAAGAATCCTGTAGTTTCTACCATAGCTCATGTATACTACATAAAGCAATTGTAGTTGGCAGTTCTTCCAGTCTGAGATTTGTGAGGGATTGGATCCTGTGTACTGGATTTTTCCACCTAACACATGCATACAGTACCATCTAAGGTGTCAGTATGACAGCCACCCTACATCTCCAGGAAAAACAAATCACCGTCAGTAAAGGTTGTGAACTTCAGCTCTTAGATACAGAAATCACAGGCAGAGTATGTCACAGATGCTAAAACTGGAGCTTGAGCTGGACAATTTATTTGTAATGTGGAATCTTTCATGACTGCACTTGGGCAGGGACTTTAAATTACGTATCTTCTGGCACCTTCTGCTCTGTTATGCATGTTGATATTATGTGGGACCATTGGTTCAACGCTGACTCAGAGGGAAGAGTGCCTCAGTCTGAATCACTAATGCCATATCCTGCAGCATTCTAGTGAGGCCTCGGCAGCACCGAAGGATAATTACATCACGGTTACTATGATTTTTGAGATGCTTTTATGTATACCTCAGGCATGTCAGTAGGTAAAATATAGCCAGATTACTCCGAAATACCCAAGTGTCTCAAGTATATTATTTTCCACCACAGAACTGCGCATACAGATAGAATCCCATTAGACAAAAACACCCAACTGAACACCATACCCCAAATAACTCTGTATCTTTTTCATATAACTTACAAAAATGTAAGTATGAATACAAAACTACAGTCCTTTTAACATGTCTTTTTGCCTTTTAATGATAAATAACGGACATCTGCATACAAGATGTCGTTTCCCTCACAATCTAAGAAATACAAGTCTCTAGTCTGTTTTTCCAGACTGTGAATAACTGCTGAGAAGGGTAGGTGGGACAGTGGTATCAACCTTACAGTATCAACAAGATTTTAATAATGACATCTTGTGGACAGGCAGCCCCAAGTCAGACGATCCTCCTTGGTGACAAGGGGATGTTTCACAAGTATTCAGGCTAAACCACACAGAAGCAAAGCTTTAAGGTATTTGCAGTGTTTACTGCTTGCCTTGCATGTTGTCACATACACCTGATGCGAGGCATGAAGGAAATATTGGTATTGGAAATAACATTCAATATGAAAATGTGCCCACGTGCTCAGCTGCACTATTGATGCTCTTTCTACCTTTTTGGTCCCTTTCTCCTGCTTGCGCTCCTCAGGTCTCTTCTCATCGCCTTTCGCTTTGGTAAACTCATTCTTCCCCACCTTTTACTATCTCCTTCCTCCTTCTGTGTGTTACAATAATCAAAGAAAATTACGGCCAACATTAGCCTTGATTAGATTAATAGAAGGCAGACAGTTTACGCATCTTGGTGCCGTTGTTGCAGGATGTTTGCAGATTCGTTCAGATAGCACTGGATCCGCTACGGCCAGTTCACGCTCTCAAGGTTGTCTCTGCAACCACGAGGACGGGATATCATTATTTTTTGAAAGAGAAAGATAAGATTCCTTACAATTTGAAAATGCTGTGAAGGCCATGTTAAGCATTCCCAAACTGGATGTTTGACAGCTTTTACCAGCATAATAAGATATGCCAAGCAAATTAACTGGGAATAACTGGATAGGACTGTTTCTTGTTATTTTTGGTCAGACTGTTTAAGAATGGAGGTTTCTTCCGTTACCAGTGACCCCCGGTTGCAGCGAGGAAGGGCTGTAGCTCCTGTTCTCCGTCCGTCTGTTCTCTTTGCTACTGACAGAGAGGCCGAGGCACCGACTCTGCCACGGGGGTCGGGGCGGTTCTCGCCCGGGCGGCGGCACCGGGTTGCTTTAGCAGAGGACGAGCCCGGCGGGCGGCACCGGGGGTCACCCGTGCGCTCACCCATTCCGCACCGGGAGCTGCGTCCCGCCGGAGGCCAGGCCCCGCGCCGCCCGCCGGGCTGCGGCCCCCCCAGCTCTCTCGCCGGGGAGGGGGCTGCCGGGCCGGCCTCCCGCGGAGCCCAGCTCCAGCCGGGCCGGCGAGACCGGGCCCCCGAGCGGGCGGCGGGGGCGGTGCCGGGGCTCAGCGCCGGGCCCCCGGGCACGCTGTCGAGGTCGGCTCCGCGGGACCCCGCGACGAACCCGCCTCCGGCCCCGGCGGCCGCACGGCGAAGCGCGAGGTGCCCGGGCGGGCGGGGCCCCGCACACGCCGCTGACCGCACCGCGCCGGGGCGGGGCGAGACCCACGCGCCACCGCTGCCTGGCCGTCCGGGGCCGGCGGGAACCGGGGCACGCGGCGCCCGCCCCCCCGCCACACCCCCCGTACCTCCGCCTGCCCCCGCCCCGCGCCCCGCCCCCGGCACGTGACGGGGGAGCGGTGACGCCGCCGTGCCCCGGAGCTGACACTGGGCGCGGGGCGGGCGGGCGCCGGGGCAGCGGCTGGCGGGGAGGGCGAGCAGCGAGCAAAGAGCGGCCGCGACTGAAGCGGGGCCTGGGCCCGGCCGCGCCGCCGAGGCAGGTAAGGGGCCGCGCCTCTCGGCCCGGCGCGGGGGAAGGAGGAAGGGGGAGGGCGGGGAGAAGCGCGGCGCCGCCGGGACAATCGGGCAGGGCAGGGTGGCCCTGCGGAGGGCACGGGCACAGGCACGGGCACGGCCGCGCCGGGACTGGCTCGCCGCGGTGGCCCCGGCCCCTTGCCGCCGCCCTCCCTCTGCCGGGCCGCCGCCGGGGAGCGCCTCCTGTGCCAGGCGGCCGGCGGGGGGTCTGGGCGGCGCCGCCGCCCCGCGGTGCCCCCGGTGGCGGCGGCGGCTTCGTTCCCCCGGCGTCGCCGGCAGCGCCGAGTCGTCGTTGGTGGCGGCGGCGGGAGGCAGCTCCGCACCTGGGCGCTGCCGGTGGGCCCGCGGTGCCGGGGCGGCGCGGAGGCCGGGCAGGGCCGCCCGACCCGCCTTGTGCAAGCGGCGCTCACCTGCGGGGGCCGCGGCCGGCGGGAGACAAAGGGAGGCGGCGGGCAGCGGCGCCTGGGCGGCCTCTCCCGGGCGGCCTCCCCGGGCGCCCCGCGGAGCCGGGGCGTTGGGCGCCTCTGGGTTAACCTGAGCGCGGCAGCCCCGGGGGGCTTGGTGGGGGCGGCCGGGGCGTGTTTGCCGCGCTATTTGCAGCCGGTCCTTGGAGTCAGCAACTTAACAAAAGCCCGCAACGAGGGGCGAGTGGGCTGGTGATGCGCTGGAAGCTCGTCAAGGTGTGGGGTGCTGCAGCGTGGCTTGAGAAGTTGTCCTGACAGTTGTTTAAAATGCATCGCTTATTCAGTGCTCTGAGTCATTGGCAATTATTAAATGGTTACTTATTATGCCTTTAATTTTCAAGGACGTGTGAGCGCTGGGAAGCTATTTTATTTGAAAATAGTGCTTGACTGCTGGGTTAGTAATCTCTGAGGAAACAGTTAAGGATTAAGCTTGTTTTCATAAGCTTGTAAGCGGTCGTGTTTTGTCTATATCTGTTGTTTGCATTTGCATCTTTGCATCTATTTTTGCACAACTTTTGCATGCTGTGGATGTACACTTCGTAGAAGGCGTTTTTTATAGGCGCTGGTGAGGGCTGGTTGTCTGCATGTAAGTACTGGCAGAGGAGCGAGTTGTGCGGGAAAGGAGTGGAGCCCCTTGGGAAGAAAGGCATGAATAGGGTTGAATTCCGACGAGGTTATTGTGGGACCGGGCTGCCAAGCAGTGGTTGTGCAGTACGGCTTGAACTCCTAAAAAAACTGCCCGGGGAGAAGCAGCAATCATAGAGTTTAGTGAGCTGTAGCCAGGGGATCTAATCTGGCCTGAACTGTTAAGAACTTATCCTAATTTAGCTTCAGTAATTGAGTTTATTTCTGTATCGGCACTGCGGAAGGGTTCATTTTAGTAGTGAGTGAAGTTTGATGCTGAAAATGGAAAAAGATTACACAAGTCAACTGCTGCTGCTTTGTAGGACACCGTGAACAAGGTCACAGGAAGAATTTTAAGGCAATCGGTTAACATTCTCAGTGGCATTTTAAATAATTTATTATCTGTTTGTATTTTAAATAAGTAACAATTCCATAGCCATGACGAGTAAGAAAAAAACCCCAAAAAGTATTTTTAATGTACCTGCAGTCTCAGTTACCTGGTTCTAGAAGATCAGAAGAAAATACTTGGTGCCTGATAATTTCAAGATGTGGAACACCTATTGCGTGCCTCCTGATTTTTGGTCGTGAGTTCTGGGGAAATGGTGAAGTTAGGGGTGGTCATATTAGCTATGATACATGATCAGATTGCATTTGTATCATGTATGATCACACTTAGGATTCTGTGGCTGTGTTGGGACCGTGCTTCTTTCAAGACCATTTACGTGTGTTTCAAGACCAGCGAAGTGAGGGTCATTCTGCAGTGAAGGTGGGATGCTGCGGGGGACACAAAACGAGGCCTTTTCCAAACAGACCCCCATGTGCCAGCTTGAGCCCCTCGGAGGGGCTGGGTTGGGAGAGCTGCGGGCTCGCCCAGAGGCAAGCCTGTCCTAGGGCGACCCAGTCCCTCCGAGGGGCTCAAGCTGGCACATGGGGGTCTGTTTGGAAAAGGCCTCGTTTTGTGTGGATGTCCCTAAAATCTAGCTAGAGGCAAATGTTTTGTGTGCAAGACCCCCGCCTCGATGCGACGTTCCCCCCCGCCGCCCCCCCGGGGCGGGGGAGGGGAGGAGGAGGAGGAGCAGACCGCCACAAACACTGGAGGCTGCCAGCCTTACTCAGCCTTAGCTGCTGAGTAAGAGGTGGGAACGGTTCCCATCGGAAATCAGGTATCCAGGGGAAGATCCTCTTCCCGAGCGGGGCAGGTGCTGGGCTGCTGCGCCCAGCCGCGGGGGTCCCCTCCCGGGCAGCAGAAGCGCTCCCTGCACCGCCGCGATGTGCCGCCGCGGGGGCACGTAGCCCACCTCACATTAGTTACTCTGTAGTAATCGGGTTTTTCTTCACCGGAACAACAGTGTGGCCCGAGTCTGCATTTTGGTGGAATAATAATAAGTAAGTTTTCTTAGGTCTTTGTTAGTGGGGCCAGTTGTTGTTATTAATCTCGTATTTGGGTATTGCCACATTATTTAAGGTGTTTAAGCTTACAGATGTCTTCTGTGGAAGTAAACAATTTTTCATGCTTATCGTCCTCTAATTAGGGTTTTTCAACCTTCTTTACGAAAGTGGGTGCCATCCAGCATTACAGGTAATAGTAAAGAAAAAAAATAATGCAGTGAGGTTACAAGGCCTGATCTGCCGTATTGCTTCAGTTGTTGACTAGCAGCAGAGGTGAAGTTGGTGCTCCAAAAGTCAGTACTGTATTCACATCTGAATTATTCTAAGCCTGTTGCAGTAGATGTTTGGCCAAGGCTTCCATGGCTCTTTAACTCGAGTTCCGTGAGACAGATAGGTGGACCCTTGAAAGGACATTGCAGTGGGCAGTCTACCTTCTGTGGCACAACAGCTGCATTAAAAAAAAAAAAAAAAATGTATTTGGGTCTGTGAAATCCAGGCAATGGTAGTTGTTTGCAGACCTACAGGGTTCATCTTGATATTTGTTAAACTTACGGAGAAGGATTTCTCACCTGTACTGTAGGTAACTCTTGCTTTTCTCCGTTGAGATGGAGAATCAGAGCCTTGCTTGTTTATAAAACTGTTCTAGTGTTCTGGCCAAACACGGAATATAGCCTGTCTCCTTTTGTTCGTATGTTCAGCATTACCAGATGTTTGCTACTGACTTGATATTTGCAGCTTGGATGAAAGAACAAAAATTGTGCAACTTATTTTTGTTGGGTGATAGTGTTTTTTTTTTGTTTTGGTTGGGTTTTTTTAAAGGGATGGGGCTGCAAAACTGACCTCAAAAGGGTATAGAGCTATTTTTGTAGCTACTGTATCTTACTTGACTTGTATTTCTTAAAATTCTGGAGTTTTTTATGCAACTTACTGAACCTACCTGTCTTGAAAGATAAGTGTGTGTTCCCAATAAGTAGTTCTATGGTACTGACCAAAGAGAAATGAAAACCCCAAGGTTTTAAACACTTGGTAGCCCTATGGGCAACCACAGCCTTATGGGTTTGTTTTGTTTTGTTTTTGTTTTGTTTCCGTGTGGGAGAAGGAAAAAACAGTGTGAATGGTTCCTCATCCTCCATTTCACCTTCCAAGGTAGCAGACTGTAGAGGCAGACTAACTCAGAAACACATTTTTCTGGTATATGACCTTGAAGTGTAAGGGGTCGTTAGCAGCTTTGAAGAAGTGTTCAGGGGAGTCAAGTTTAGTAACAGGGAAAAAAATGACGATTGTATGGCAGAGCTTCCCAAATTAGGAGGAGAGTGGGAATGGCTGCAATTTGTTTATCTTCTGCTACCCTTGCTAGCCAAATGCAGAGTTGCACTTAAAAGTACCCGTTTATGTAGAACAGCAGGTAAAAAAGTTTTTGTACCAAGGCTCTAAATAGACTGTAATGCTGTGAATTTCAATGTACCATTTTATAGTAAACACCAGAATACTAGTTTTCTTCTGTACTGCTTTGTGTTCCTTCCGTCAGCTTTGTTGAACGTGGTACCATCCTTCTGCCAGGTTTTTGATAAAATTTTAAGTCTGTATTTGTGATTCCATGTGAAGTCTTGCAAATGGTGGTAGCTTTCAAGTTACCTGTAGGAAATGGTTCCTGGAAGTAAGAGAAGATGGACTGTGGGAGAGAAGGACACAGTTTAAAGATGGGCACTTCTGTATGGCTTCATGCTTGAGCTTTTTAGCTTCTTTTTTACAGTTACGTGGGAAATGTGTTGATTTCCCCACCCCCAAAGGCTCAGACCAAATAGCAGAAATGGTGAAAGAAAAATTGAAGAACTGTTGGGCATGTCTGCTTCAGTTCTCCCCAGAAGTCCTTTTTGCTTTTTCTGTCCTTAGCAGAGTTCTTTCTCCTTGTGTGTGCCTGCATGGAATTGCATTTGTCCACTCTGTGGCAGGGTAGATGCTACAAATCTTATCACAAAGTCATAACTTGCAGAGCTGCAAGTTTCTGTGTATTTTTTCTCATTTGGGAAACAAGCATTTTTTTCCAAAAAGATTTATTTGTTTAATCTTTGTAAGGTTAAATGTGGCAGCATGTTACTTGAATTCTCCTACATTCTCTTTGAATACTGGAGATCTTCCCCTTTACTTACCTGCTTTGATTTTCAAGATTAAGAAATCTTGTATTTTATGCTAACTTACTATGTTATGTTCAGTCTAAGTTGGCAAGACTGATGGTTATCCACTCATGAATTGAGACTGACACTATATGTTGAGAGAGGACTTGTAGTTCATGGGTGTGGATACAATGGTGGTTGTCTGGATTATAAAATGCTGAAAGTCCTTTTCAAAATTTGTGTATTATCCTTTCGTTTGTTATCCATTTTTGTTTTGTAGTCCTGCTTCATTATTGTTGGGTTTCTTGTTTGTGTTTTCTGTTTTAGCCTTTGAACTTCTGTTTAGATCAGACTTTCTGTAAGGTAAATACCACAAAAAGCTCCCTTAAGAGCAAAGGAAGTATGCAGAATTTAAACCACTGAAACCAAAGTATCTTGGAAACATTGAATCCTTTAATCTAATACTACCGTGGTCATAGATGAAATTCTATATTGCAATTATACTAGCAATTTAAAGAAATAAATAATAAAGCAATCATACCACTTGTCTTGTAGACAACGGCTAGATGCACAGGCAACATGATCTGCAGCTTTGGACAGTGTGGGTCACCTAGCTCCCCAGCCATCTCCTTCTCCAGTTAGGTGAAGGTTAGGCAGGTGGTTCAAGGATTGCCAGCCCATCCATGTTGAATCTGATGACTGGGGTGTAGTGTTGGAGTAAGATTTCAGGGATTTTGTAAGGAGTTTTGCATGCTCTGAAGGGGCTCTTGAAGTGAAAGAGGAATCAAAATAAGCAAATAAAAATATTCAAAAGGGGAGTATTATTAAAACCAGTGTAGTAACACAGTTCTATGAAGAAATTAAGTCTGTGTGTAAGCAAGGGATTGACTCAGACTGGTTCCCTCAGCAAGCCCCCAATGATCAATCAACATTATTTAGTAATAGAAACAACAGGCTTAATGAGCCACTTGATAGCAGGAGGCATGTGTGAATAGGAGAATTAAATCAGTGACTAAGTTGTTCTACTGACTTTCTGCTTTATCACTGTGAAAGATATCTGAAAGTCTTGCATGTTTCCATCAATTAATTAGTCTGACGTTGACAAATTGTATAGGCAGGTGTATTTTTGAAATTATTTTCCTCTGAAGTGCTTCTAAACAATCACTTTATAACTTTTTTTTTTTGCCTTACAGCTCTGATTATCAACAGGAAACTAACACTTCTGAAACAGAATGTGGCTTACCTTTTGCCTGAAAAGGTGAAATCTTTTCAAATAGAAATGGCTGATAAAGGTGGGAAGATCCTTCCAGGACAATTGTACATTGAAGTGGAGTACGACTATGAGTATGAGGCTAAGGACAAGAAAATTGTGATTAAACAAGGAGAGAAATACATCTTAGTGAAAAAGACTAACGATGACTGGTGGCAAGTCAAAAGAGATGAAAATTCCAAACCTTTTTATGTGCCAGCACAGTATGTGAAGGAAATACCACGAAAAGCGCTGATGCCACCTGTGAAGCAGGCAAGCATGCTGCCAAATAATGCTTTGAAGTTGACACATGGATTACAGAGATCGACAGAAAATGTGAATAAGTCACCAGAGCTTTCTAGTTTTGGAAAATCTTCTCCAGTTCAAGTGTCTTGCTTAGTTCGGGATGCCAACCAAAATCTGGGACCAAACAATAGCCCTGGTCAAACTCTTGGTTTGAGTCTGGACCTTACCCAAAACAATGGAAAACTTAACAATGAGTTGCAGTCTCCCAAGGTTTCCAATCAGTATAGAACCATCTCCATGGGTCACTTCCCATGTCCAGAGTTCTTGGAAATAGAGAAGACAAGCTTTTTACATGAACAATCTTGTGATTCAGCAGGAGAAGGCTCAGAAAAGATTCACCACGATTCAGAGTCTGGAGATGAACTCAGTAGTAGCTCCACAGAACAAGTGCAGGTAAGCTGAAAAATGGCCCCTCTTAGGGGTCTCTGTGTGTCTTTTGTTGTTTTTTTTCTTCTTTTTTTCTCTCATTTCCTTATTGCCATAATTGCTTGCTGCTGCTTTGAGATTTGTTCCTGATAAATTCAGATTAAGTAAAATGTCCTATTGGCATGAACTGGTTATTGAAGTCTAAACAGTTGATGTGTATAGCTTTATTCCTTGCAGAAGTACTTGGCTTTGGGGATTAATTCCATTTACGTTAGCCTGTGATTGAACATTACAGTAATGTTCTGTTTTGTTCATTCTTCATTAAGATTGTTTTGAGATGACACTGAATTTGGGTTATATTTTCTTCCAGAGGAAGGAAGCCTACTGCAGTAACACTTCACCTCTTGGCTTATTGAAATAATAGTGCTAGTTACTGTCAGCTTTTCCCAAGTATGTGGATAGATAGTGTGAAAGTTGTAAATTGGTATACTAGTGGATTTAATAGTTTAAAATGGAACCCTCGAGATTTATATGGAGTTTAATTTCTGGCTTGATCATTTTATTTGTAGACACTTGTAATGAGTCAGCCTTGCCAATTCTGCTCCTTACAACTTCGCTCTGGATTAAAATTTAAAACATGTGAGTTTGTTAATTAGTATGGAAGAATCTCAGGAATGATGTACTCCCACTTCAGACTGAAACCGAGCATTGATTGCCTTTTTCCTTAGTAAAGTGGTTTCTCTCACTTTTTGATTTTTTTTTTTTAACAGGACTCCCCCGCCCCCAACAAAAGGTTATCACTCTGACTTAGATAATCAGGTCACTTCTGGTACGGGTAACCAAGTTGATTAGTCTACTGTAATCCAGGTTTGTTGTTGAACCAATGATGTACATGTACATACATATGATTATGTATGTATATAGATAACTCCCCCACATCACACACACACCCCCCCCGTCTTTCTGTAGGGAGATGTTAAATGATTTTAAAGTAATTCTAAGGTTAAAAGCTCCCTAGTCTTGAACTTTCTTACTCTGTAGTGTGAAACTGTTGTCGCTTGGGTACAAACTGATCATTATAGTATGTCCTGCTTGCCAGCATGTATTCAGAGTACAGAGCGTGATGTTCAAATGAAAGTTGATGCTAACTTTAAAAATAAAAATCTTACCATGGAAAGCTGTGAATTGGTACTTTGCTAATACGACACAATTAAGACAAAGCTGCTTAGTTAATGAGTGAGTGTGGGAAGATCTTAAAGATACAGGATTGATTGGGTGATTATGTAGTCTTGAACTGTATGAGCTTGTGTATGTGTATACACACACATTTATTGAAATACTCAGAATCAGTAGTTTTTCAATATCTTACTCTGGTTTTGGCCTTATTCTTGAAATGCAGAGTTTTAGTTGTGGGACTTCATGCTTCTAATATTTGTATCTTTTATGGCAGTTTTATTGTAACACTTCCCCTGTCGCCCGCCCCCCCCCCCCATCCTCCCCCCAAATAATAAGGAATAAATAGGATTACTGAATTTAATTTCTTTTTAGTAATTTCTTGCTTGTGCAGCATGAAGATTGTACAGTTTTCCTGTACTTTCTTTAAAGCGGTGTCCTAGCTAACTGTAGTTGATATGAGCCACTTAGAACTTGGAAAGATAAAATAATTATTACGTATTTTAGAAACATGTCTCAAAGGTATATCCTACTTTAAATAGTTTACCACACTAAAGTTTAGATTGTATGTTAAGACACTTCCTTCTACTATATGTTGACTATAGTTTGATGTATCTCCTCTGAAGTACATTAAATTAATGTTACTTGGGTGTCTTTTGTCAATAAGAAAAATGTGGCCTGCTGCTCAGTTTCTACTGGACTTTGTGACTGTTGATGCAGTGAAACTTAGTCTTTTCCCCTTTTTTCACCTTCCCATCCTCCCAAATATACTTGACTCAATGCTACAACCTATTTATAAGTTTGGATTTCAGTGGGGCAGCTGTGCCCATACTTGTAGACTTCACTGGGTTATGGAAGGTCTGAAGAATGGGAGCTTTCACAACACTAAGTACAAATCCTAAAAATGCTAAATTTTGGCTGTGGAAAAAGCATGGCAGTTTTTGATTGATACTACTGAAGAACTTGCCATTGTTGTGGTCTTGGGTGACAAGAGTGCAGATGCCCACTGTACCTTGCAGTTGTTGTATTTTAAAACTGTGAAGTAACTTAACCTCATTGTGCACAATCACAAGCTCTTTAAATACACTGAAAATATTTGACATTTAGTAGCCATAGGGATTATAGCAATAGTAGCACTGATGTCACTGTTAGCTCAGTCTAGATATCCAGAATGCCAGCCTTCTCACTGGAACAGCCTCGCGTTTTTTTAAAATTCTTTCAATAATGAGCATTGTTTAGTAGAAATCAGCTGTGCAGAAATTAATGGCTCAGAAAGCTGTTTTTATAGCTCTTAGTCTGTAGTGAGAACATCAAGTTCCCAGCTTTCACGCACAAACAGGATTTCACTTCACAAGACTGACTGTGGTTCTCCCTCCCCTGCCTGCTGTGGAGTTCATTTTTGTGCGGTCTGCATTACAATAAAGTCTAAGCTACAGGTGTTTTCTCTTAAATTTGTAAGATTAGAAGCTAGAATGACCTTTGTAATAACACCTTTGCCTAGGTGATCTTTGGGGTGTGTTGAGGTGACACTAGTATTAAGCCCTAGCCCAACCTTCAGTGTGTTTTTGCTATCCCGAGTACAAATGTACGAGATGCAGAGGAATGTTTCTGTTAAGAGACTCTTCTAAGAGGTGGCTACGTTATTCTCTGAAGGTTATCCTCCTTCTCCTTTCCAGTAATGAAGTGCAGGTTCTGCAGCTATACAGTCTTGAGCTCATAGGCTTGCTGGCTGTGGAAATACTGGAAGATCCAGAGTCTCCAAAGTACTGCGTAAAGGAAGGATTTTTTTTTTTTTTTTTTTTTTAGCAGTTGAACTATTATGTGAAATGATGGATAGAGGGGCAACAGTATGAGCAGAAGAATTTGCTAATGAAGATGTAAGCAAATGATCTGGTCAAGAAGACCAGGACTGGGTAGTAAATATTCTTGACACTTTATGCAAAGAAATTCCAACTATTGGGTGCAATTCCGGTGCATAAGGCATTGTAAGGATCAGATGTTAGTTTATGGACTTGAACTGTAGGAAGGCTGGAGGTAATTAGAGGAAGTAAGGCTTGAGGGCAAACAAGCTCCAATTTAACCGGATTTAAATCTCTGGTGGAGACAGTAACTGCAGGTAGAATTGGAATTGAATGAAATGGTTCAGGAGTGCATAGCTGGGTGTAAGAGTCACTGATGCGGTGGTGGCACTTGAAGCTGTGAGAATCAGTAAAAGTCAGTAAAATTTTAGGAAAAAGGTATCAGTTGTGATGTTGTGATCCCACGGGGAGGGCAGAAAATACTCCTCAGAGA
The DNA here is from genome assembly GCF_963210335.1 of Falco punctatus. Lineage (NCBI taxonomy): Eukaryota > Metazoa > Chordata > Aves > Falconiformes > Falconidae > Falco > Falco punctatus. The sequence continues at coordinate 66,835,023 of NC_137583.1, forward strand.
GGCCAGAGATGGGGGGGAAAAAGGAAAATTTTGGAAGAGGAGAATTCTACAGCAGAATAAAGTGGACAATACTTGAAAGCAGCAGATGGGAGGTCCCAGTAGTGTGCAGTAGAACCCGGAGTAGTTTTGCTGAAGAAAAAAATTAATGTGTTTAGGCATGCCTGAACAAGAAAGAAAAGTTGAAGTCGTTAAAAGTGTTCTTGAAAAGGAGCTTTGGGCAGTGTTTGCAGGTAGAAATCTGCTAACAGACTTTAGAGAGGAAAGGGGTGGAGACAGGGAGAGAGTTGGGTAAGTTCAGATATCATTTCAAGAATGGTGTTATCTTTAACGATGATACTTTGGAATGAAGTTACAGACAGAAATTAAAATCTGCTTTCAGTAATGCTAATGCATAACCTACATGAAGTAACTTTCTGATGAGTGTTACTTCCCCTTCTGTCATAGGAGACTGGAATATATTTACGAGTAAAATATGTGCACTGTCTTAATGTTAATTTCTATGCTTATTAAAAGTTACTTTTAGCAGCAGGCTGGTTTTAATCATTATAAATATAGACAGTGACCTATTTGCAAAGATAGTTCTGTCTTTCATCCTCTTTAGTAATTGACTATTGCATAAACTGTGAAGCACTAAAGGGGATTATCACTAGGATAGCTGTTTTCTTTGATTATTCTGAGCAGTAAAGATCTTGCAAAGAGATCTTTTTGTCTTACCTCTGCAGTTTCTGTAGGATTGTTGTAACTTTTTTTTTAATTGAGAAAACAAAATTTTGTGTATTTCTTCTAGAAGATGTGAGACTTCTTCTGTAGATCTTAGCATTCTTGACTTTGTCACTTAGTTGAAAAACTGGTGGCAAGGCATTAGTGTTAGACTTTGTTGGTCAAACATTAAACCTCTAAAATAAATGGCTGTTACTGGTTTTGTGGGGCTGAGAATTCATTTGCTTCTATTTTTTTATTGAATTCATTTTTCCAAGGAATAAATAATTTGACAGTAGGAGGGAAGCACACTATATGCAGGAGCATGTTTCTTAAAGAAATCGAGCATGTTTGCAGATTAATGGTGGCATGTATATTTTGAAATATGTTTTAAGTACCATCTTTTTAATCTCAACTCCTTAAAATAAATGTTTTTATTCTAATGATCGTAGATGTGGAAATGTGCCCATTATAATGAGATGAAGAATAACTTTGAATGGCAGGAAACTAAAAGCTTTATATTTATATATTTAAGGAATTTTGTAAAACATGAAAACAAATTCTTTTTTTTAATTTCAGTAACTGCTGCTAGAACTTTGTGAACAGCTTGAAGTGCTTTCTAAGTTACATCACTAGCTCAACATTGTCTGTTTAGAACCTTTAAGAAGTACTTTTCCTGTTTGTTTTTTTTTTTTTTGTGATGTGGGTTGGTTTTTTTGTTGTTTGGTGGGTTTTTTTTGGTGGTTTTTTTTTTGTCTTTTCCCCCCCCTTTTCCCAGTGACAGCAGGTCTGGATAGTTTGACTTCACAGTGATGCTGTTTGGGATGAGCCCTGTCTCAGTATTTTTAATATGTAAGTCAGCTAGCAGATAGTTGTCCCTCTTGGTCCGAGTAATTCTGGATGTAAGTGCCCTAGAATGAGAGGGCACTGTGTCCCACTAACACTGCCTGCAGCCTGTATGCTCCTCTGAACATCCCTGCTGCAAATCAGATTGACCTTTGGAAAAATAAAAAAGCCACAACAAACACAAGTATAATTTATGTAAGGCAACTGTCAAAAAAACATAATGTGGGAGACAAGTTAGTTTTAGTTGACTGGCTTGTTCTAATACTGGTGTTTGAATGCTTAGCTGAGTACACTACAGGACTACTTACTTGGTACATGCAGTTTCATTTTGTGCTTTCAGAATTGAAACAAACATCTAGAACACTCTTAAAATTCTGCAATTGCCAATACCATCTTATGATTTTTCACCCCTACTTACCTTAATTTCATGCAGAAAATGATAAAGTGGAACTTCCAAGGCATCAACTTCATTAATAAACTTGTGCCTTTCATCCTGATAGAACTGCTTACTAGCTCAAATGAATCTCAAGCTGCAGTGCTTAAGGAATAAATCATAACATGGAATTGATTTTTTCTTTTTTTTTCTTTCATCTAGATAAGTGTAATTTCTAGTGTGCAATATGAGTTTTGGTGCCAGCTGTCTCACCTGCATTTTCTTTTGAAGTAGTGCAAAATACCACCCTCAGCAGGGATGACAGCAGAATCTTTATGGATGGTGGAGTAAATGCTTCAACAGAAAAGCAGCCCTAGGACAAGGAAGGGGTGTTTTGTCTGACTGCTGCCTTAACTGAAAGTAGCTGGAGATACCAGGGACTTGCTTGTTCTCACTTGGCAGTGCATCTGTCAGTTTTAAGTTAGGAACCTCCAGACACAGAACAAACTTAAATTGCTTTGTTTGAGAGTATTTGATCATATCTTGTTCTTGCACTTAACTCTGAATATAAAAAACTGCTTTTGGAATGCCTCTACCTAGTTACAGATATAGGCAGTTGGCTAATATTGCAGTGCTTGCCTATGGAATAAATGTGCTGTTATTTCGTAGAATTCTAAAGAAAGTATCGTTTGTTTCACAGCAGTGTGACAAAACGGTAGGGAACGTATGACTCGGTAGAATAAAATGCAGAACACTTTTTTTCTTTTTTTTTTTTTTCTTTTTTTTAGGCAGCTCTCTCTGGAATAGTAATCATTTGTGCTTAAAAAAAGGAAAGTAAAATCTATGCGTATCTAGTACCCAAACAGCTGATATTTCTCTGACGTGCCTTGCCAGTTATGCTTGATTTAAAAGCGATAGAGAGAAACGAGTTTTGCCCTTATGTGGAGTTTGTTCTAATGCTAAAGGACAACACTATTGGACAAAACAGTCTTTCAGGATAGTAAGAATTGAAGATTTTTCTTTGTGATGGTGAGTAATTGGGCAGCATAGGATTAGATTACACTTACAAATACAAATACAAATTAATTTATTCTATTTTAATATGGCTTCTGAGCTAGTTCTTGGGAAAGACACTAACTTTTAGTATATTGTTTTATGAAAGTGCTAAGTTAATGCAAAGAAGCAATCAAACAAACATAGGGGATGTCAGTAGTAGGAAATGGAGAAAAAAAAATTGTAGAACTCTAACTTCATGGTATTTCTGTATTTTAAATAGTGTGCAGTTGATGGTCTCTCCCATCTTTTAAAGGAGATAATAGTGCTGAAAATAGTGTAGAAGAGGTGAAAACTATGAACGGAGACACAGAATAGTTCATGTGTGAAGGCTTTGCAAAAACCTTACATGCTAGTGGGTGCCTGTTTAGTGCTGCATACAGAGGACTCCTGATTTTTAAGTTGGTACGGTAATTATTGATACTGAAATGGCTGAGAGAATGTTGAGAAGTAAAGCAGCCTTAATTTTTGTATTTTTTCTCTTCTTTCAACAGTTTTTATCTGCTTGTCCTGTGTTTTCTTTTGTAAACTCTTTTGATAGAGACTTAGAGTTTGTGCACAATGGTGCTCTGAAGACTAGCAGAGGTGTTTGGAGGCTGTATTTCAATTAATTGTAGTTCTCTGTCTGATAAAACACTTCTGTAAATGAAAGCTAGAAGTTGAGGAGCTGTCTGAATGAATTGAGATTATTGCTTACGTTGGATTTTGATGTTACTTTATTTGGCTTCAACTCTGTTACTGATCGAACCCATGATTAGAACTTACTAGCTCCTATCTTAAATCTGAAATTATATATTACTTTATGAATTTAACTAACATAGTTCTAATTGTTCCCTTTTTTAATGGTTTGCCTGGGGTTTCTGGATGATCATTGGATCATCCGGTTCAGTTAAGTTGTTCCCCTGTGTTCTGTTTAAGTGCAGTGCTGGAGAGCAGAGCTTCACATATGTTTTCTGGTGGTATCTACTGTATTCAGTGGCCATCTTTCTCTTGCTTTCATTGATTATAGTTCAGTTGAATCACTTTTCTGCTCTACACACGGCTCTATATTGCCAGTACAGCACTGAGATGGAGTGGCGCTGTCTTGAGTGGTATGCCAGTAGCCCATACATACTCCTTTATTGCAGCTTGAATAGTCGTAAGTAGCCTAGGGCAAAGCCTGCAAATTTGATGGATCGGAGGACACACTGCCTTTTTAGTGTCATTGATGTGATGAGACTGCTGCAACAAATGTGCTAATGTAAAGCAATGTTCTAGTAAAATACTATGTCTGATAAAAATAAAAATAATGTTAACTTTCTGGACTCTCATCTGGTTGTTCAACATATCTAATAGTGCATATGCATTTTTTCTAGACAGCTTGATAGATTGTCAGGATATTGTTTAGTAATGATTTATGCTACAACAAAAACTTCATACCGTGTTGCACATAACCATTATTTGTTCCTTAAGTATTTAGAAGAAGCTTTATCCTGTAGTAAAGTGTTCCAACACTAAATACAAGGTTCTTGAGCGACTTCGATTTGACTGCTTTCCCTGTTGAAACTGAGTAACGGTAATACCCTCCTGCCCCTGATGATCTGTCAACATGCTTGCGCTATCTGTATCAATTCCTGGTTATCTGCATCCAATTCAAAGAGCTAATAGATGGCTGTCATGTGTAACTGCCTTGTGCTTTAGGTGCATGCACATACATAGTCACCTGTATGTATATACACATATCCTATATATGTAAAGATATAAAAAATCAGGGGCCACTGTTCTGTTTCTTGATAGCACTTTGATCTTGATTTGCACCTTGTAGTACAACTACCAACTCTAAACTTTCAAAAACTTCATGAGATGTACTCATCAATATTGTCCCGTACTGTGTCCCCCACCTTTTTTTTCCAGTCCTCCAAATAAGTCCATTGGTCCTGGCTGTGCCTTTGTGTTTATCCTCCTCCCAGGTGCTGCACTCAACTTTTAGTGGCATCTTCATGCTGCCGTAAGGCTCTGTAATTTTCATACCGTAATTGTGTTATTCCTTAATGCTCATGCCCACAAGCTGTGCCAGAGGATCTCCTTGCATCCTCCCAGGCATGCTTTTCACAGCCAGGCTCTGTGGCTGCCTTGCTTTAGGCGGGGAGCTGGAGCCTGAGCTCTGAGAGAAGAGGCAGAGTGGCCCTGCCGGTGGCCCTGCAGGTGGCCCAGCTGTCATGCAGCGTTGTCCTTCTGACTCTTTAGTTGTTGCTCATTCACCGACTGAGCTCAGCTGCTCGCTCTGTGTCTGTGGCAGATCCTAATCTGTTATCCACTGCAGCCTTCGCAGAAACAAGCTACAGTCTTTAGTTTTATTTGCTTATTTCCTCTTGCCTTTGCCAGTCTGATGGGTACTGTTCTTCATGTGAGTGCCTGAGAAGAGAGGACGTTTACGGTGAGGGAAGTAAAACTTCAGAGATATTTTTTTTTATTATTATTATTCCATGCTTTCTCACGAGGAGAGGTCTGTCTCAGTTCCTTCTCTTCCCAAGTATGAGAGCTGTTGTTCCTATAGCAAGCTGTGGGTTGTGATGCACCAAGGCTTAAATTTTTCTTTAAGTTTGTTTACTCTTTGTTTACCTGTATGTGTAAAAACTGTATTGCATCCCTTTTTGCTTTTTTCTCCTTCATAAGTTGCTATTGTAACCATCAGTTGAGCAAAACTTGAGTATGTGCTTGTACTTGGATTTTTTTTTTTTTTTTGTGTGTGAGTGTGTGTGTCTTTTATGGAAACAGAAAAAAATCCCAAGTGCTTTGCTAAAATATCTCTCTAAACTCTTCTATTCTCATTTTCTTGTTTTGTAAAGATATAAAGCCTCAGCATATTTTGTCCGAACTTGACGGTGTGATGATACCCCATACAGAATTCGTGAAGGCTGTAAGCCAGAGTGCTTTCTAGCTGCTCCTTGTCATTGGCGTGCTGTTTATTAAAAAAACATAGAGCGCGCATTGTGGGGAAATAAGATGTTACACTGACAATTTATTTCTTTGCAGTTGATTTTCTGAGGAAAGTTTTTTACTGTGGCTTGAAGGGCTGTATTTAAATACCATGTCCTTAGCTGATCTGAGGAGTTTTATGCTTGTCCTTCTCCCACTTCATCTTCTCGCAGTTCCTCCTTACTGTCGGTCCAGAAACTGCTGCTTTGCTTCACCATATATTGTGTTAAACTGTGATTTGAGCACTGAGGACCAGGCTTCTGTGTTGACATTGGTATGATTAGATCTGGGCTTGAGTGCAGTCTCAGAATTGTTGCAAAGTAAATAAAATTTCAGAAATAATAAATCCTTTTTATATTTTCTTAACTGTCATCTGAAAAAAAAATCACTGGTTTAACGTCTAATTTTATCTAAGTGGTAGTTGCGGACTTAATGTTGTGTTTCAACATTAAGACAGATGTTAAAGTGACAAAAGTATACTTACTTACTCGGACACTGAATTGCAGAAATAGCTGTTCTTAAAAATGAAAAAAAAAATCTTGCTAGTGTAAGGAAAATAAAGGGGAAGAAAGAGTGCAGAAATGCATGGCCGAGTGTTTCATGCTTTCTGCCCTGAAACTGGGTGCCAACAAACTGTCTGCAAGTAGATAAAAACAGACTAAGAAACACAGTCAAAGGACAAATATGTCTTATTTTTAGTTGTAGGGGGGAAAAAAAGATGCAACCTGGTTGAGATTTCCATGAGAATTTCATTGCTTTGCTTAGTTCTGGTGTAAGCAGTACATGTAGTCTATCACTGAGTATCTGTGGGATTTTGAGATGGTCTTTAACAGTACAATTGTGTACTTGCCTTTAGCATGAAAAAAAACAGTCAGAAGTGATTTTAAATCTCATAGCTTCATGAAGTTAGGCACAGTGGGTTGGATGTATTTCTAAAAAATATCCTATGGTACACTTGTGCAAAACAGAATCATGATGTTAAAATTAAAGTGATTGTAGCCTATTCTAGCTCAGTTGAAAGTTGAGAATTAAAAAAGTATCTTGGAAGCACTGTGGCATAATTACAGGGGTTTTTTTGTGTGGTCTTAAACAGCTACTAAAGAAACAACTCCTATTTTGTTCAAATGAAATAACTCTTACATAAATATGCCAACTACTAACACTTTCTTTTTTCATCCTATTATAACTTCTAAAGTATCATTTTAAACCAGTGTCTTGACTTAAACTGTTGTGTGTATGTCTTGTCTGGCTGAGACTCGACTTCCTACTTTATTCTTCATTGCCAGAAAAAAATATTATACGTGATGTAATATTAGATACTTTTTGTTTTAAGTCATTAAAATACATGACTTTGAGGGGGTTCAAGCAGCCCTAACAAAACTTCAAAGTTCTGATAGTGTGCTCGAGCATGTATATTGTGGAGGCAGCATCTTCTGAGCTTAGGAGGAGTTGTGGTATTTTGTCTTAATACTTCGTATCTCTCTCCCCTCCAATATAAATGATGGATGCTAATAAATGTGGGATTTCTTATGGTTTATTTGGAAACTTTAACATGGAAACCAAACAGCTGGGTAGGTATGTATGCTGGAGGTGACAATACGTAAACAGGCAGCTTCTGGTCCTGTTAAAAGCCCAGCTTGTAATAGGAATTTAATTTTAAAATGCTTTTCCAGCGGAGCTCTGAACTTCATTTCCGTAAGTGCCAAAATCAGAAGTATTTTTCCTGGTCAGCAGGATTTTAAGCACAAAACACATCTAAAGTGTTGGAAAAGCAAGAAATACTCATTTTAATGCCAAACAGTTTTTTCCCTCTTTTGCTTTTTGCCTTAAGGTTTGTTTGCTTCGTGCAGGCTGGTGAATGTCCTATTCCAACGTACTGGGAGACAGTAAGGATGTCAAAGGAATGCAGTCTCCTAAAATACCAGAGGCTCATTTGAAAATTGAGTTGCAGTCTGTGCTCTAAGTTGTTGTACAGTGACTTTGTCTTGCACCTTGTGCAAAATCTTGCTGTCTGTCGTGGAACCCACTAATTATATTCAGTGTTACACAGTAAACATGTGAGAGGATACTGGATCTGAATGCAGATTTAGTAAAGGATAATCCAGTACAGGGACGGGTGGTTTTTAAAGACAGGGATGTCTAATCTGTTCAGTGTTGGTTGAAACCTGCCAGGTGAAAATGAAATGAAATGATGTTAAAATAAGGACATTCTAGATACTCTATTTTAATAATAAGCTAAATGAAAAAGTGGGAGCTTAACATCTAATTTTAATTTAACCATTTAAAGGGTTATTTATTAGTTGAAATTATGTTTATGTATGTGAAAAATGATGAATAGTGTGTGAAAATGACTTCTGTGTCATTTGTAAGTTTCAGTGATGCTTGAGGGAAGGTTTATGTGCAGAAAGAAGCCTATGGAAACAAGCTATCAAAACCTTATAAACCAGCTTTTTGTTCCAAATCCTTTTCAAGTTGGGGGATCTTTTAGTATTAACTTATTTTGCTAAGCATCTCAATAACGGCATGCTTTATGACAAGAGTGACTTTTTTTTTTTTTTTAAATCGATATTTTAACTTCTTGCTGCTACCAGATCCATTTTGTTATGGTATGCCATTATGTTTTGGCAGGGGTAGAATTAATTTTCCTCTTGGTAGCTGGTACAGTGCTGTGTTTTGGAATTGGTCTGAGAATAATGTCCTTCGTACTGCCTTGATGAAAGATGGCATAAAACTTCAGCTTCTGCTCAATCAATATACATGATTTTGTATGCTAAAATGTGAAGTATGCATGAGGGTTCTTAGCAGAGTTTAGCAGTTTAACATCTTCCTGTCACTCGAATGAGTTCCTCCTTGAGGCTTCCTGGTAGGTTTTGTTATGATTGCTGTACTGTCCACATGCCAGATTGTGTGCCCTCCTCTAATCCTCCATTTCAATGGCAATCTAAAAAGCACAGCTATTAATACTTCCAGTAAGTGTTTAGAAGATTGTTTAGAAGATACAGCTAATTGTTTAGAAGATATAGCTAATCAACCTGTTTACTCAATTGCTGCTCTTGTGAAGACAAAAGCAGTGGGAGTAATGTTAGCCTAAAGCTTATTCAGGTATTTAAAATTTCCCAATAAGCTTTGTATTTTTAAAATAGCTGTTGTACTAGATGTGACTGAACAGCAGACTCTTAACAGTCATCAAGCAGAATAAGCTCTATTTATTGACAGTGGTGTTGCAGAAACCTCTCTGGGTAGCGGGTTGATCAGCTTTTAACACTGTTACTTTATAGACCTTTGTGGGACCTGGAACCTGGAGCTCCTACATAGCCTGAAGTTGCCATAGTACACCTTTTTATACAAGCTCGGTGGAAAGAGTCTCCAGAAGACAGCATAAAAATCAGTGGCAAAGTTGTTTTGTATACAGTAATTTTAAACACACTTATTTTTCTGCCTGCTTTATTCATGGCAAATTAAGTGTTTTTCCAGAAATAGTAATGCTTTAAATGCTGCTTGTTTGTGATGCTCTGCTTTAGCTAAAGCATCAAAGAAACACAACAGACCTCTAAAGGTGCATCGTTTACTGATTACTGTAGTAGAAAAATAACATGCCCTTTACCCTATTATGTTAGTTTTCTTGGAGGCTCCCAGAAAGTTCAGTTTCCATTCACCCAGTGTTTTCTGCAGCTGAACAGGCTGCTGTCTGTCAGCTTTCAAGAACAGCTTTACGTGCTGAGCTTTGCTATATACTTTAGCAGAGATTTTTAATGCATACATGTCCTTAAAAGCATTTTATTTTTTTTCAACAGCTTGGCAGATAGTGCTGCAATACTTTATTATACTTGTAGTTTGAATGAGAATGTTCTCTAAAGGCTGGTGGCTCCAGCTGATCCGCTGAATGCTGAGCATGGAATTATAATTCAGCAGCGTGGGGGAGGGCCATGTTTACCATGAGTGGCAGGGCACCACTTACTGCATGTTGCTTAATCAGCATGAAACTATTAGCAAATTCTTGCTGTCTCAGCTATAACGTACTTCTAATAGGCTTGCTTTATTGCATAGGATAGTCAAAAAAGCCTGGGATGTTTTACTAATTTTTAAGTAGTGTACCATTGCTCTTAATGAAGTTTGACAGCATTTTCTAAACTCCCTCACACTGTATAACAAAAGTACCATAAATGCATTCCTGTGCACTAAGCGCTGGTAACCAATTTGTGTCCTTTCCTAATGAAAGTTTTCTTACATGACAGCTTTTCATATAATTTTAAATTCTGATGTGTAACATGAAATAGATTCCTGACAACAAAAGGACTTTTGTTGTATAATTAGTCCATTTTAATGTACTGTCTTAATTTTGTCAAAGTTCTATATTTGTCACAAGACTTTGTAAATCTTCAGTCAAAAAACCAGACAAAACCAAACAACCAACTCTTGTGAGATTTTTAAAATTTGTTTTGAATGACCCTCCACTCCCAGTATTTTAGGACAGGCTTTGTAATCTGGAGTATGCAGTGTGCAGGGCATTAGTGTGGCCTCTCACTCGACCGTCAGCTGTAAGCTTCAGACAGGGCTAATGCCAGGTATCTGACTTTTTCTTCTCTGCCTTTTGCTTTAGAGGCAGTGTTCATTTTTATTTTTTTAATGGCAGTTTAACTTACTCATTTCACTGATAAATCAGCATGGTTCTCTGATATCTATGGTTTGGTTTGATTTCCATGTTTAGCTGTCAGCAGTGAAGAATGGTGTTGCATGGCAGAAAGCCAATTCAATTACATCAGTTTTACCACAATTAATAATTTGTGAATTTGCCTTATAATCATGGAAGAAGTGGGAAGGGTCACTGTGCTTCCCCACCTCCCACCTTGGTACTGGACAGACTGCACGGGCGGTTTGTGTGGTGAGCAGGGATGTGGTGAAGAACACGGCTTCCTCTTTTTATTGCAGGGTCTAGTTCCCTTACAGCTGTATTCCTTCATTTCTCTCTTATATCTGAGAGTCTTATCTCACTGCTGGAGCCAGACTTTGGGAGAGGCCTTTACAGTCTTAATCCAGCAGCGCAGCTCATAGTCAGAATGTCTCTAGTTTGAATGTACTACCATACGTGGGAACACCAGATGCCACCTTTATCATTAGTGCATCTTTAGCAGACCTGGTCTGGATTGATCTAACTGTGACAGCAGGCGTTTGGAGATGGAGCCAGTACTTGAAATACCAAAATACTTGAGCCCTCCTTTCTAGCAGGCTGTGCCTCTTGGTTTCAGCTCTTCATAAGAGGTCTTTCACCCTGTGAAAACTTTGAGAAGGACCTGCAAACAAGCAGGGGGATTGCTGTTGAACATTTGGTTAGGATTAGCTGTTGGTACTTATCTGAAGGAATGAAATCAGCACAGAAAGCCGGAATATAAAGTTTTGTGTGTGTGTGTCTTGTTACTTACTCATCTCCTTTTACAGCAAACAGCATTTTATGTTGAACAGGTAGTCCCAAGCCTTAAGTGAGAAATTTTGCTTTAGGATGTCAAATGTTAGGTGGCAGGCTATTTTGTTTTCTTTTTGAAGTTACTAAAGAACTCAGATACCACAGTCAGGCATAATTATAGTGACTTCATACTCTGATTTATACTGAAACTTGTAGAAAAAGTTACAGTGAAACAGAGGAAATATTTCTGTTGACCATGTTAATTACCAGTCCAATCTGCACCTCTGTATACCTCCCTAAAATGAGTTCTTAAAAAAAAAAAAATATGTCCTGAACTATGTTATGTTATAGGGAATTTAGCTGACGTGCTGTGCTGTTTAACCTTCCCTTGTTTCAGTTTTCGTACCAGTGCAAAGTACCAGTTGGAAGTACTAAAGTGGAGGTGCTTCCTATTAACTAGATCTGAGGAATCAGAAAAATGACATTTTTAAATTTGATTACTGAAAGGTTGATGAGATGCTGATTCTTTCTTACTTAAAATTGGGTAGCTTTTCTATCGAGTGGGCCCATAACCTCTTGATTCTTACGGTGCTCGACCACTAATCCAGATGGCTACCTATTCAACAGCAGTCATACTAGCCTGGCAGTGGAGGTACTTTCAGTGTTTCGTATATGTTTTTTTCCCCTTGTTGTAATTTTTCGTTGAATGTTAAGGTTTGATTTATTTTAATTTAATTTTAACTTATCGAATTTTAACTTGAATTGCTTGGTAGCTCATGTAGGATATAAGGAATCATAAGAACCTGTTCTGATGCCTCTTTTGTAACACACACCAGTGAACATCACACAGTAATTTTCTGTATGAAACTTTTAAGTTCTGTTTAAGGAAGATTGTTGGAAGATACTCAGATTTAGTTTTGGCTTTTGAAGGTAGATGGCTGTGCTGAGCTTTTGGGGATAGGCTTAGTCCGTTGTTGAGGAACCCATTCATTATTAACCTTTGAATATTCTGGCATACAGTTTTCTTTTTAAAAAAGTAAGTTTCTAGACCATGGGACACTGCCTTAGTCCCTTCACCAGTTCTTTTATTTAAGCTACGATGACGTACTATAGGCTGTATGCACTGATGCTGTTTTGTGCATAGCTTTTGTGCTCAATTACTTTACCGTACAATCCACAGAATTTTTTTATCCTAATGGCCACACTGAAATTATATTTGAACTATTGAACTACAGCTATTACAACTAGCTGCTTTTCAACAGATAAATATTGAAGTTTAGATTGCGCTGCAGCTACTCAGAAGCTTAAAAATGCCAAGCAAAAGCCCGAAAGCCCAGTTCACTTAGTTTGCAAGACATCTGTTTTATATTACAAAATGCAGCATGTTTCATCATTTGCTTATTTGCAACTTCTCAGGGAAGACAAGTGACCTGAAGTTCCTGTCAGCATTGCAGCTGTGAAAGCAAACCAGGGGGAAATGGCCACAGGTCTGGGTAAAACTGCCCTTCATTAAACATGTGATGTTTGCCATCTAACTGGTAATGTTTTAGGTGTTTGTTGGGTTTTTTTAGTTGGCTTTTTTCTGTTTGTTTTTGGGGTTTTTTTGCAAATTGTACCTGGGAGTTGATTTACCAGCCTCACTTCTGAGAGCTGTGGTGAAAATTCATAGTGAAGGAAAAATAATTGAAGCACAAGTGTTTTCCATTTGTCTGGCATGTTTCAGAATACTGCTTCGGGTGACTTAAATTCTGTGCTGGAAAGCTTTTTAATACAGAGATTATTTCACTCCTTTTATGATTGTCTTTGAACACAGAAGTGGATTTGTCTGTTTTTGAACTTACCTGCTCTGAAAAGTCTATGTATTAATCCCATGAAATATAGCATTGTATGTATTTTTCTGTCTGGTTTGTTTGGCATCTTACTAACTTTTTTGGGTTAACCAGCTCGGTGAACAGGACAGCAGCCACTCTGGCGTTGATGTAACAGCGAGAATGGGGGCATGTCCTTATTTTTCTGAAATTGGGAGAAGCTTGATTCTGTTTGGGTGGTTGGGTGGTTTTTTTGTTTGTTTGAGTGGGAAAAATCTCCCTTTTCCTTACTGGTATGTTTCTGAATATTTTATAACTCTTCTGGGTTGTAACTTACTTTAAGTATTATTATACCCTGGAGGTTTGCAAAGGAGGAGAATATAGCGTCTTGCTTCAATTGATTAAGATATTCCCACCATACCTGACCCAGGTTTTTCTACTAAAAATTACTATTAGTAATGTTTTCTAATTTTGCAGAAAGTGACTATAAGTACAGTGAACAATGTACTGTTCCTATCTTTCTTAAAGAAGAGCAAAATAAAAATTGACAGATACAGTCTTAGCTATGCTGGACTTCTATATATTAGTCCTTTGCCTCAGTACACTTTCCATTCCATCTCGTTTGATGACAGCTTTGGGAAAAGCATCCCTTTTTCTGATTCTGTAAGGTAATACATTAGATGCAGAGTGATAGGCGCTTTCTTGTGTTTTGTCTGTGCAGACAGGCCAAGACCTTCAGCACTGCCAGAACTGGTGAGTGCCTCACTGGTTAAGTGGGCAACTCACCCTAGTCTATGCAACAGCCAAGTTCCTTAATGTGGTTTTATTTTGCATTTAACCTTGGTTTGCCTGTGTCCTGAAATAGTCATAATGAGTGAAGTTTATCATCAAGTTTTCTTGTAGGTGAATCAGCCATCAGTACGATACCCCTTCTTCCTGTGGCTGGAGGGGCTTGGATGGCTGCGAGGGAAATACTTGGGTTTATATAGTTTATATAAAGTATTGCATGTGTTACATTTTATGTTAAAGTAGTTTTTCTCAAAATACTAACAAACCACTTTCTTCAAAGGTCAATTTTTTTCAATCCAAGCTAGTAAGCAAAATTGTATTTCTTTCTTCACTCTTACCATTCATTCTACTACTATGTTATGTACTCTGAGGTAACAGGAGTCACCTTAAAAATTCAGCTTAAAAATCTTCGTTATTCTTTGTCTAAGCAACTAGAGGTACGACTTTCTTTTAGTATGAGACCTCTTCTGCTTCAGGTATGTTCTTTAATGTTCCAGTCACTATGGTACTATATTGCTCATTCTTATAGGCTGCTGATTTTCCTTAGGTAAAAAAAAAGGGCTTAAGCCCAACATTTCAGTTGTGCGTACTGGTACAACAAAACAGCGTTTTACTGTACATTTTTAATAACTTGCTCCGTTTGTTTCTAACTTCAGATGTTAATGTGCTGCCTTTCAGGATGAGGGTTACAAATCTGTGAAGCTATACAAAACCTCGTGAGAGTAATAAAAATAGAGAACCCCAGCATGGTTCTTCCTCACTGCATAGGGACAGAAGGAAGAATACCCAAAGTGCTATTGAAAGTTGCTGACTAATCTGCACTTAAACCTCCAAGGAAATTTCTATTTTCCTAATCAGGCTGATGCAAGGTTTCATTCCTTACACCTTGCTTTTCTCCATACGTAAGTGACTTTTTCTTAAATTGAGCCAGGGTTTGGTTCGTGTCGTGTGTCCCCCAACCCCTGGCAGAAATGGACAACTATTCATTATTGTCTCTATAACTGATTCTAGTTTGGATGTTTTATGAGAATTCCTTCTCCTAGCCACCTTTGGGGTTTAATGGTGCAGCTAAATCTTCTTGAGAACTAACAGATTCTGAAAGAGAAGGTCCTGCTCTTCTGTCTCATAAGTTAGTCAGACACTTCAAAAGCATGTCTGACTGACCGTGCAGTGACCTGCAAACACCTTAAGAGTCTAAATATGTTTTTATGTTTGTTTGTTCTCTGTTTTTTAAAGTCTGTATAGAGTTAATTTACTGTCATTCCAGTTTCTTCCATCTGTTTGATGCATATCAGCATCACAGGGGCAGAGGGGAAGGGAGATGGGTGTGCACTTAGTGGTAGTGGGTGGCCAGTAGAGCATCATAGGTATATCTTAAAACTGTATCAATAGTATTTTGTTTTCTGAAATTAATTTGTGGTTTTTTCAACATTGAGTTGACTGAGTCCTTTGAACTGTGTGTGCTTTATTAATGTGGTGACATGAACTGGATTAGCAAAAGCATTTGCTGAACCTTTTGGTATAAGGAGAAGTGTCAGTGCGGCTTCTGCCTTTCTGCACAAAGAGAATTCTGTGTTTGTGTGCATGGGGATTTAGGGTAACTGACTTACTTAAAACAGCAAATTAGTTTTCTCTTAGCTTCCCTTTCTGCCAAGATGAGCAAAGCATTTTTTTCCAAAAGTAAAAAGAGCAAAAAAGATATTTTTTTTTTAAATAGTAGATATTCTGATGTCTTAAAAAGGATAGCTGTTGAAAACTTTGCATGAAATTAAGAAATTATCAGGACTTTGCGTGTACAGGCTTATGAATCTCAGGATCTAACTGTTATTATTTCCCTAACCTAGGTGGGTTTTATCTTAGAGTATGAATAAATTACTTGATGAACAGGTTTAGTTACAATTTTTCTAGACTTGGTTTTTAATTTGATTTTTGGCTTGTAGAGGTATAGAGCTATCACAATAGTGTGTAAAATGTGGTTCTTGAAATTGTGTGTTTTGAAAATGTGTAGTCAGTCAAGATCCTTAGAACATACTTTCCAGATGTTGCTCTCTGTTTATAAATTGGGCAGTATTGAAACTTGTTTCTCAGGTTTTTAATACGATGTTTATGAAAGTTAATGTAAATAGCCATACTAGTGGTTTTCTGAAGGGATTGCCTGTTTATTCCCAAGTGGGACATTCTAATCAAGGAAACTGCCCACCGGAGATTTGAGGCACATGAGTAGCGCAGTACCTTGGGAATAGTAGTTGCACATAATAAACTTGGGGAAAGCTCTGAGAAGCAGATGTGGAGGATAGCAGCTGCCTGTGTGTTCACAAAAGGATAGAGCCTACTCGTTGCATGACAGAATATACTCTTGTTAATGTATTAGTAAGGCAAGAGAATGGGATTTCATACTATGCCATGGTTGCTTCCTAGGCCAGTTAGTATTTACTGGGGTTTGCTGCCTTTATTTAGTCACATAACATATTTGTAGTCTACCACTAAGCGTGCTGATAAATTAGCATTGTTCATACTGTTTGAATACTGGCGATGCTCTGCAGCTGCATATGTTATTAAAAACTTTTAAGTGTTGCAGTTCATAAACTGAAGAAATTTTGAAATTATAGTAACACCTAACAGAGAAATACTAGCATAACAAATGCTTGCAGAATTTGCTGCCTCAAGCAACATTTAGCAAAGCAGAGTTTCACACAAGTGAAATCTGCTTTTACAGCAGAGTAAAAGGACAACAGCTGTAAATTGTGTGGGAGTTCTGCATTTTCTTGTCAAGTGTTTGGCATTAAATGCCCTTTCTGACAGATTTGATGACTGCTGTGGTTTAGAACTTTTTCTTGCAAATCGTTCTTTTATCTCTTTTTTTTTTTTTTTTTTTTTGAAAAACCTTAGTATATGGAAAGTGAGGCATTAATATATACATATCTAACTTTTAAATTGTTAATGGCTCTGGCTTTTTCCTTCCCTTTCAAATAGTAGGATATTAATTTTTTTTTTCTACTGAGTCATGGAGTTTTGGTAACTTGCATGGTGGCAGTTAGATTTCATTCTGTTTGATCAAATGGTACTCAGGCAATCTCTTAGGCTTTTGAGCTTGCCCCGTAATACAACTTCAGCAACTTTTGAGTTACTTGGAAATCTTATAAGAGGTGATGTTTACTTTTCCCATCTGTACTTTCCATGGGTACCCAGGTTTACAGTGTAAGCACTGGACCCTCAAAAGTACATTTAAATGCAATGGGATTGGTACTTCTGAAAATGTAAAGTGTAGAAGAAAATTGCTATTCAGTTTGAAGTAACTTAAGCTGATGGAAACTTTTTCTTGACCTTCAAGCTATTATGAGTTCAAATAAGACCATTCTACCCCACCAATTATATTTCATAGAATAAACATATATAGAATAAATAACATAGAAGTGCTCCATGAAGATGTTAATAATCTGTCTTAAAAAATACCTTGACCTCTGAGACAAATGAAACGTACAGTTATACATTAAATCAGTTAAAACAGTAAATGGCATGTTAAGTGAGGGCTCTTCAGCACTCCTGAAACTCATAAGAAATTATTCTGCTGTAGCACTTCTAAAAGACCTTGTGCTCTTGTGATATTGTCCCTTACAGGACAGTTTTCCACTGGAGAAAGCAAGCTAGTTTTTTCTGGTGTTTTCTTAGTGTACTGTCTAAGTTTTTATGGGAAATAATCCTTGAGACACATCACAAATGATACCAAACAGCTTTATTCTTCACAAATCTGCATTTAAATGTGTACTGTGTGTTCCCCAGCAGGCAAGAAATGACAGCAGTTAAACTGAAACACAGAATAGACTTGGTGTTTGTACTAGAATTATTGGAATTGATACAACTTCTGTAAAGGTGGAGGAAAAATAAATGTGTAAACCTACTACTGCGTGGCATGTCCAGGTTGTTCAAGATGCTGGCTAAATTTCTGAAATAAGTAGCAGATACTACATTATGTCTGTTGAAAGTGTCAGTGTTTTATATAGTGAGCAGGGTAAAAAAGGAGTGAAGGCAATTTACTGACTGACTTTTCAACATTGTTAAATTTGGCTGCTCCTTCCTAGTTGGAGTAAGCTCGCAGTGTAAGCATGTATGAAGTAAAGTGTTTCATATGGTATTTAAATTTTCGACTATAGGAAAAGCAGCTTTGTCTATATCCTTGGACAAAAGCTTTTTTATGAAAGGGAGAAGCTAGATTGTGCAAGTGGCAAAGTACAAGTACGGTAAACACTGTCATCTTTGTGCATGTTTTACAAAGGATCCCGTTGTAAGATCTTATTTCCATTTTTAAAAATATTTGACATCACTGTTTCAATCCTTTGATCGATTATATACTTTCTTTTATTAGTATAAACCTCCTAAGTTCGTATGTAATAATTTTGCTCACTAAGATGGTCATGAGCACTAAAAAATGTGAACAGGAAGTTTGTATAGTGTACAGGAAAAAACGGTTTTCTATCAATTTTGTTTGATCTGTCGCTTATGATGAATGATCTAGGAGCGTTGTTGCTGGTACTTGGAGACACAGCCAGCTGCCTCCCCTTTGTAGCAGGCCACCGCACCCCAGAGAGCCCTCCTGGTGCAGGCGCTTTCCACTTCTGTTGGTGAGTGCTTGTGGATGTGACAGCAGCAGCCACCTGTAGGCTTTCTGTGCTGCAGGATTCTTGCAGTGCAATTTGATGAGTCACTACCTTGATGAGTATGTAAATAACTTGTCACTTCTTTTGGGCTACTGAGAAAAGGGATTGCATTTTGTTTTAGAGGCTTCTTGCTATGTATCTAGATTTTTATTTTTTGAATTGATAAAGCATTACAATATCAACAGATAAAGATTTATATTTTTGGCAACTTTGAGTTTTGTTTCTTTTTTTTGGTGTGTTGTGGGTGAACTAAAGCAGAAGGGAATTTAAACGGCTGAAATAACACAAGCACATTCTGGCAGAACACAATATCCCATGTACTAAGACTGTTTCATAAAACAAAATATTAGTAGATGTATTTATATTAACATAAAATTCTTTTTAATATATCCAGGAAAAGGAGAAGGTAATAGCTCAGCCTGTAATTCAGTGTAAATAGAATGCATAATGGACCAAAAGATAAAATTAGCAAAAGTAAATGAGATGCTTTATTTTACTGCTTTCAGTCTAATGGGAAGTTATTGGTTAGCCGTTTAAAAAAAATTACTTTGAGCATACCTGCTTGATATTTAAATGAGACATTTTAAACACCTAACTGCTGAATGACCTTTATTAGGCAAATACGTTTGAATGATTTTTATAGGATGATGTTAATTCTTCATTACTTTGCAATGTCATACATCTTTCTTATCATTTAATAATGAAAAGTCAACTGAACATGAGAACTTAAATGTAGTTAAGTATTTGTACAACTATAGCTTGTCTGAAATTTATAGTCGGCTATTAACTGGCTTATAATATTTATTGTCACCTTTTTATGTGTTCCTTAGCGTGAATTATCTAGATAAGGTTGAAGGCGGTTAGTGCATAAAAATTGTTTAGGTTCCCATTTCAATTTGACTTGTTAAATTAGTTTGCTATCTTCATCTCTGAGGTAGTAGAGTACTTGCTGAAAAATCTTCCTTGTGGATTTTTGGGTATTACAGTTTAAGTGTGCCTGAATATGTTAGAAAGAAAGTAGGGTCTGGAATGTGTTTGTGAAAACATAAACCATGAGCAGAAAGAGGAAGGAGGAGATGAGCTAATTATTCCAGTTGAAGCTGTCACTTCGTGAAAATGAAACTGTGGGGGTTTTGAGATTTCTTTTATATCATTTCTGTTGAATAAAGCTGGTATTGAAGTTCCAGGCCTTCCTAAAAGGACAGTGGCAATTCCTTGGCAGGAAGCTCGGTTGTTGAGGGAACTGGCATCCTTCGTTCCCTGTCTCGGGATGCTGTGGGATGTGCCTGTTCTTTCTTCATCTTGCTGTTGCAAAGAGCCAGTATTCCCTCGTTTTCCTTCAGTGTAATGCTGTTCTTTCACATGAGCGTGGACAACCTGTTGCTTGTAACTTCATAAAGTGTATTAATATTTGCTTTTCCTTTCTTTAATATTTTCTTTTTTTTTTTTTTTTTTTTTTTTCATTTTTAGCAGCTCGTTTCAGGAATCTGCTGCTACTGAAACAAAAGCTTTTAATTTCAAGTTTATAACACTAAGAAAATCTGCAAACTGAGGCACAACAACTAAAATAATGTATTTGTAAAGGAGGGAAAATCATGTGGTAGGTCATGTTTTGCAGGCTCGCATCGCAGTCATTCTTAAAGCAGTTGTTTATGTTCTAGAATTTTTTGTCTTGGATTTAAGTGCTGTAAAAGGAAGAAGGTAATTGTCAGTTTCAAGGAAACTTTGTCTTTTAATTGCTGGCATCCTGGATGAAGTGTGTTCTAGTTGCATGAAAATAAACAAAAAAACATTTTTAGGTGGTGGGTAGGGAAGAGATCTGTAGTCCTTATGTCTCCTGGAACTGCAGTCTTACCCTGTTGGAGTGCACAGAACCTTTTTTTTTTTTTTTTTTTTTTCCTTTTCCTTCTTAAATAATGCTTAAACAAATATTGCCATCTGAAAAAAGCCATTTGTATAAGGTAACATTAAAATTCAAGGTATCCTCTTGAGAAGCTGGTACGCATTTTGGTAAAGAAAAATACCTTGTGAAATATAGCAAGTTTGCTTTTCATTGCACCGAGTTCAAGTGCTCAGAGGCCTGATAGCTATCTGCGGCCTTTGTTGAGAATGTTGACTGTTCGTTCATGAATGATTAACCGGTTGCTTTATTTAAAGGCACGTATCTACTTCCTACTGTATCTGTATAAAAACTATGTTCTGAAAAAGCTGCGTATACCGTCCCTATTTGAAGAATGTTGTGTGTTGATCCTGGAAACTTTGTCCTGCCTGCATGAAACTCTTTCTTATCAGTTTGCAAGGATTTAGTGCTAGCAGGCAGACTTCTCCGAGACTGCACTTAAATATGGCAAATTTCTAAACTATTAAAATGCAGAGCATTACTGAACTCAAGGAGAGGTCCTTGTTTGTATTCATAAAGTTGTCATGGTGCTTAACGGGCTGTACAATTTTCATTTAAGCTGTAGCATCACAGAGGTATTTCTGCTTTCTTACTTTTCTGTATCACTTTTCTAGCAAGTGTCCTTCACTGTTCTTAACAGGAGAAAGCAACATGAAAAAGTCTGAAACCCATATCAAACAGCAAATGAATGTAAGGCATTTTTGTGCGTGCATGGACATGTTGAAGGACATGTTCTTATGATTCTGATAGCGAGAAGACAAGTTGTGTCTTTTGGTAGATTTGATTCCATGTTTATGAGTTTTTGGAGATTCAGTGCAAAAATGAAGCTCATCAGTGAAGTTGTATCTGGAAGTTCTCATGTACATACAGAGCTGTTTATAGTGTTTAGCATATGTTTGTTTCCCTTAACTATATACATCTGGTTTTGGGAAGGGAGCCATGAAAGTGGTCAGAAACTATTTTGATCTAGGTAATGCTTTATCTATCTGGGTAATGAGTAATGGGTATGGGAAATGAAAGGAATACAGTTAAATTAATGTTTTTTTGGATTAAAACTGTGAAGGTTTTTGCAGAACAGCCTTGAACTTAGAAAAGTCGTCTGAAATGAAAGGGTGAGGGTGCAGGGCATGGGAGTTTTGCAGGGACATCTAGTGGGACCTGACTCGGCAGGACTCTCCTTCCTAAGCTGGGGTGTAGAGGATCGACCTTCCTGCCCACACAGGTGTAGAAAGTTTGCTAAAATTAATTTCAGGAAACTAGGCTTTCTAAAAGCTGTTTTTCTCAACACAGGAGAGATTCTTCAAAATCAACCTTGATAAGTTGGGTGCTGTTGAACTGAGCATTATTGTAGACACACCACCACGCCTCACTGCATGGCTTGAGGTATGAGGAAGTATTATTGTATGCTACGTGGTTATTTAAAGTAGTTCCTGGTAAGAAGGTTGTAGCCCTCAAAAACTTATGAGCTAAGCTGTGTGTTGTAGTTAGACTGATGGCTTTGCATTTTTTTACGTTTAGCTGAAAGCAGTAACTTAGAGGGGCCTTTCAGAAATCTTGCAATTCTTCCTGAAAAATCTGTCGGGAGAGAAACAGGGAATGAAAGTAGCCGAGGGCTTGGTTGGCAGGGCAGTTAGTGGTCATCTCTGTTGTTCAGGACAAGAGTTCTGGCTTTCCCTTGAAAACCAGAAATCAGTATATTGAGTTTGGAAGTACTCGGCATTCAGAAGAAAACCACTCCGTACGCTTTCATATCATGTTACTGTTTTAAACTTAACTAGCATGCTGCCTGAGTTACGTGGCAGTACGTTGTCTCTGGAGTTGCTCTAGTTATGATGCTGAAACCATTGAAAACACCAGTGTGAAAACTCAGAGCCATATTCCTATGTGTTGCTCGAGAAGATCATCTAAAAACTATATCAAGCATTCTGTGTCATGGGCTTTCTATTTAATATAATAATAATATAAATTATTAAACGTAAGTGTTCTTTTAATAATGGCACTTCATTATCTTATTTAAAACAAAAAAAGCAACTGGCAAATGCAGGCCAGACAGCAAAGCTTTATTGTCTTGTGTGGAAGAGCAGTTTTAGGAGGACGGGAGTGTTGTGCAAGCTGCTGGCCTCCCGCCGTGGCAGCCCGGGTGCTCGATGGTGCTGCACTTGCCACTTCCTTGAAATAGAGGAAGAACCCGAAGGTTTGTGCATTCCCTGGTGCAGGTGTATGTTGTTGCTTCAAATGACAAACCTGGTGGCTTAATGGCAGGACGGTTTATGTGGGAAGTGCAGCTCTTCAGGCTGGTTGGGGAACAAATGCAGAAACTGTGCTTTTGAATGGGGAGACCTCAAGGTTACTCTCCCAGCAACCCAGGGAATCGAGGTTAATCCCTGAAGATGGTGGGGTGATGCTTTGTTCATGGTAGTGTTCTTCATGCTGTTAGTGCTCTCAAGGGCAACTCTACCGAAGGCAGTCATTCTACCCTCTGCCTAAAATACAAACAAACAAACCCCCAAAACCCCACCCAAACAAAACAAACAAAAAACCCAACAAAAAAAAAAACACAGGGGGAGGGGAAAACTTGGATAGTAGAAAAAGTCTTCTACTGTCAAGTTTTTTTAACCTATTGTTTTCCTTCTGAATTAGGTAGAGGAGGATACTAATTAGTTTTGGTGCTCTGATTTTGTCAGTGCTGCAGGTTTTTTTTTTTTCCCTCCCTTTGTGGTTTGCCTTGAATATACTGTACTTGCTATATCTAGTAAGCTGTGTTTTCTCTTTTGAAGGTGCACAAAACAAGTCTGTACTTGTTTCAATCTCATTAAGTTCCTCTCTAGCTGTTTCCCCTTTTTGATCATGGATATTGCCCATATTTGGTTTTAGCTATGGTGCAATCCGTTTGTATCTGATTGTGTGGTATGGTATGCTGTCTCGCCTGAGCAAACCGTGATAATTTATGATTAGATGTGGCCTAGATTAGCAGCTTACAATTTTAATGTTTAAAAGGATATTATAAAAGATCTTTTATGTAATGCAATATGTAATTTTTTTTTCTGTGAAAGATGCGACAAGAAGCACAAGGACTTGCCTGCAGCAAAGCTTCTGAATTAAAACCAAACAAGGGGAAGGGATGATATAAATTATATAGTTCCTTCCTTTAGAGTGCCTAAATAATGTGCCCATAAGTACAGAGATGGCAGTGCATTACCAGGAAACTATTCAATTTGGTTTAATAACAAACTGCTTTCACAGTCGCATAATCATAGCTTTCATGAAAACACATGCTCTTACATTCTTCATGGTGTGCTTTGTATACTTTTCCTGTACTTTAAGAATTGAATTTAGTTTAATAACAAACTGCTTTCACAATCTCATAATCACAACTCTTGTGAAAACACATGCTGTTATATTCTACGTGGTGTGCTTTGCATACTTGTATTTTACTTCAAAAATGGAACATCTCAAAGTGTGTTTCTCTCCTAAACACTTCAGTGGCGTATTTGAAAGTACTCGTGGTTTCAGTGAGTGCCATAGACTTTTAACCATGCTTTCTGCTCACCTTCATTTAGCAAACTATTTATTAACGAGAAGTTTTCATTAGTGTTTTGTTTTCATTAGGTATTTGTTGTTCTACTTGTGTGCATGTATATGAACAAACTTAGGTGATATTAGCATCTGTTTGGAAAGGTGTACTGTCCAGGTGTTTTCCAGAGTTTCTTAGTCACAACACTGTACTCATCTTTCCCATTGAATTGTCTGTTTAGATCTTGCTGAGAAGATAAAGGTGCCACTTTATGTTCACCGTCATCTGTATAGCATGAGGGGGAAAGGTTGGGGAGCCATCTTTGCCTCATAAGTGCATCTCAGAAATGCTACGTTTGGTCTTGAACAAGATCACAGTACTTATGGTTCCTGACTGATACTTGAACTGTAAAGCTGTTTTTCAACAAGGCAAAAGCGTATAATTCTTTTGATGATGATTCCAGTGTATTTCAAATCCTCTGTAAGGCATAATTATCAGCTGTCATCTGGAGAAATGCTGGAAAATTGTTTCAGTCTTAAATAACTGTAGCTTGTGATATCTACCTTATCGTTAATAATCTAGTGTTTTCACGCCCCAGCATCTTGTGGCTGTCCTTTGTGCTTTTGTATTTAACAACAAAAAAGGGAGTCTGTTGGTTTGTTTTCTGCTGTAATATATTCTGATTTGTAAGGGAGCATTCTAAAATGCATTTGCTCTTTAACAATACATTTCTTCTCTCAATAGCCAACTACTCCACCAAGCCAAGGGAGGCCTGATTCACCCGTTTATGCTAATTTACAAGAACTGAAAATATCTCAGTCTGCACTTCCACCACTACCTACAAGTGCTCCGGTCCAAATAAATGGGGAATGGGAAACCCATAAAGATACGACAGGACGCTGTTATTACTACAACAGAGGATCACAGGAGCGGACCTGGAAACCTCCACGGTGGGCCCGAGATGCAAGCATTAATAAAGGGGATTCCCAGAGCCATGCAGATCATGAGGTAGTTCCTTCTGAGATCACAAGCAATGAGATTGTAATACATATGAATGCTGTTCTGCTGTGGAATTTGGTACCACTGAGTTTGAAGTGTCAAGGAGTGTCTTTATTGGTCTTTTTGGTCGCGTATTGTGGTATGAAGTAGTAAACAATTTAGCTTTTCAGTCCCTTTTGTGTACAAGAACGTGTACATGGACTGTATACAAGAGTAATATATTGTAAAAATGCCTTACAGTCCCTCAGCAGGTATTTCAGTTTTTCATTTGAAGGAAAACAAAGATACTTTGAAACTAATAAATGAGGATAGAATAAGACAACCATTGTAACTTCCCTTGCCACGAAGTGCATTCTCTTTCCCAGTGTATTTGGCGTATTTCTGAGGGAGAAGGGGGGAGAGGAGAGGGAGTGTGACAGTGCTTTAGAAGCAGTGTTTGTGGTGATGTGTTGAAAAAGGCAAGGGGAATTAGTTATTTTTATCGGTATCAGTTAAATCCACAGTCAAACAAAGGCAGGGAATATACAGGTGTTTGCTACTGTTAGATTAATGCTATGGCAGTAAATTTAAGTATGAAATGTGTTTTTTACAGAGGAAAATATTTTCTTAGAGAGGAATTAAGATGGATTTAGAGGTTATGATGGTTGTAGTGATCTCCAGAGTTCTGGAGTCCAAACCAGACTTAGCGGAGTTCCACAGCACTTTCTACCCACATAAAAAATATATAATGGAAGCTTCTACGAAATGAAAATATTTATTTTTAATTTCATACTTAGTTTTATGCATACTATTAATAATTCTATATGTTCTATGGTGCTTTTAAAATGTATTTTTTTTTAAAGGGGCACATGTGACCAAACTCACATTATATTTAATTCTTAGAGGTGGAATAATCATAGTGAGTGTAAAAAGCAAGTTTAGCTGAATAACTTGTTGCAGCATTGTATTTAACCATTTGCTTAGGTGATTTGAATTTACACATTTGTCAATTATTTCTACTTTGGATAGCTGTAGAACAAACTAGGACAAAGGGCAGTTAAAGGAGCTATATTTTGTTGTCAGATTGTGTTAACTTTGAGAAAATCATTTTCTTCATTCTGTGAATGATATTCTGGAGGACATCAGATAACATTAAAATTACTGTGCTAGAAGCTCTGCCCAGCCAGGTGTCTAGGTGCAAGGGCAGCAAATGCTGATGGGGAGGAAATCCATCTCAGCTTTTGGCAGTTAGCTGTAGGAGCTAGATTATGTTCAGGCCATAAACATATTCTTTGCATAGATCAATGGACTTTTATTATTATTTGAACCTTTTGCTTTTGTAAAACCTTTTGGCAAGGCTTTGCCACTGACCTTGTTTAAGAGAGCTGAAGCTTACTGTGGAGTTATTTTATTTATGTTAAAGGATGATTTGGGTTAATATTTGAAGTGCATATTTATTCTGTGCAGCCAGTCACTAGGGAGAGTCACAGCGGGGTGTGTGTATCTAAACAGCAGTAGTTCAGAAAAAGCAAGGGAATAGTTGGGAGATGGGTATTACTATTTAAATATGCTTAAAAAAGTGCTCTTGTGTTCAAACAGTACTTGGGGTCATCAGTTTCCTGATGGAAAGAAAAAGCAAACATTTATCAAGAAATCTTCTACACTCCACTTTAGTGTACCCTTTTCAAATATGCATAGTTTAGGTGGATTTCCTTGTGAGCCTATTACAATGTTTAGTTTTAAAATTTAATTGTGGACTGCTCAAAAACTTTATATTGCTGGAACACCCTGTTGTAGAAGTCTACCTGTGGGATGGTAGAGCCAGAAACAGGAGGGGGAAAAAAAAGGGACCCTTTCATTGCCTTTGGCAATGGTCTTCATGGCAGCTGTGACATCCAGAAGCATTTAAACAGCCAAATTTTCTTGCCACCGTTTAGTGGCAGCAACAGGCAAACTGGTGAAATGTTTATGGCTGTCACTTTGGTATCTCTGACGATGGTCTATTAATTTGTCACTGGGTGTCCTTTTGCTGAATAACTCTGGTTTGAGTCTAGATAAGATGATTGGGGTTTTTTTAGTAGTAACTCTCCTTATAGTAAGTGTAACTAGTTTTCTGTTGTCGTCATTCTTCCTTCTTGTCATGGAAGAACTTCCAATAATTCTTTCTCCCTCCGCATCTGCAGATGATCCCCTCTGACTCTTACTCATACCTCCGTGCCACAACTTTACCACATAGTTGCATGTTCAGAAAGCTTGATTTTTTTTTTTTTTTAATTTATTTATTGTCCATAACTTAATTCAGGTCAGTTTTCTGTTTGTGATATTTGAGGTGTCCCAGGTTTGCCTTCAGTTAGTTACATGCCAAGTTTTCAGTCTTTGTAAGACCAATGGATGATGCATATATTGATTAGTTTTTAGCTACTCACAAGTTTTTATTTCTAGTAGCACAGGTTCCTTAAGTAATTTATGTCCTCTCTGACTGGGTTATCAAAGTTTGAGTCTAGGGAGACACATTTTGCAAGGTCATATCAATGTATTTTCCAGCAATTGTGTTGATTTTGAAGCTGCTTTTTTTAATTCTCTTCCCCTCCCTCCCTCCCTTTCTTTTTTGTTCTGCATTTGGGAGTGTACTTTGCACTGTGCTGTTCATGTTTACCTTTTTGTTTATGACCTGAGTACTTAAATCAAAATACTTAAAGGCTGAGATCAGAGATGAAGTTACAGTAAAATACAGGACATCCCAGATTTTGTCTTGATTATGAAGACTTAAAGCAAATGTCTAAATAATCAGTAAAACCAGATTTATTATAATTAAGTTGGCTTTTACACACTAGTCTGAGCTTGCTCATTCCCTTCAGATTTACTGATAAAAGTGCATGTTCAGGAAGGTTAAATGCTGGTTATATCTTCACTGATACGTCCTTGGAGGAGCTTGTATTGTATTAGGTAGCAAAATGGCAGGGTGATGTAAAAATGAGAATTGTGAATGATCATGTATTACACGTGCAGTATATTAGAACATGAAATAGATTATAGTTGATCTTGGAACTTTGTGATTAGGAAATTGTATTTTGTCGGATTGTTAGAACGGAGTACAACTGTACCTAATTGGTAAAGCAGTTGGTAGCAGGTATGGCACAAAGAAAGTAGTTATAGGTTATAGCAGTTATTTGGGTAGGGTGGGGGAAGCAATGAAGTCCTATCAACAGGGCCTCTAGGAAAGCGTGTAAGATTTTTTAGACTTACAGATAAATTTTATCAGAAGTATATGTATTTGAGGAAGGAGTGCTTAACAATATCTAGGAATTATCTGTCAGATAGTGAAGCGATTTAATTAGGGTGGACTATAAAAGGAATGAGATGTCACCATATTGGAGAGAAGCAAATCTCTAATATCTAGCTAATAGAACATAATGTGAAGTAGAGACCAAAATATTAACCAGAAAGCTGTAGAAAAGCCAACAGGATTTCATTTAAATTGAAAACTACATTTAAAACATGTGGCCAAGATGCAGTTTTATTCCCTGTTTTTTGTTTTGATATAAACAAAAGGGCAATAAAGGGTTGTTAGCTTCTTTAGTCAGTAATCTTTCTTACTGTTTTGATTTTTAGAAGTAGTAGTAACTTTCAAAACTGGACTAGTTCAGTGATAAAGAGAGGCTTTAACAATTCCTTTTCTTATTAAATGTGTGGTGATGAATTCACCTCTGTCTTCAAGAATTTTCCATGTAAATGGAAAAAAGCCAAGAAAGATAGTGGAGGCAATGATGCGGGGGACTTGCTGTAATTCCCTTTAGTGTCACGGCAGAGTTCTTACAAGGTGTAAGGTTGGGCAGCTGTCTGCTTGAAGTGGCTTTATTTAAATGTGGTGTAGTGTAAGTAGGGATGGGACTCAGAAGAAGCATGGATGATACATAAAAAGCATATAGGCAGTTAATACTGAAAAAGTGTTGAAAGTTAAAAGTTACTGAAAGTGGTTTGGCTGATGTTCTCTAACCCATGTTGATGCAACTTTAGCAGTTGTTCCTACTGGCTGAGGAACAAGGAATGCCTTGGCTTGGTAAACTTTGTAACAACTTGGGAATTTCGTTTAAATTGAGGTCTGCAAATGTATGTGAGATTAGTTAAGCGTCAAGGCTATTATTATATATACTTTACCTTTTATGTGCTTTACAGATAGAATGTTAATAGTCATGCTTGCTGAACAACAGTGGTTTTTCTAGGATAATTTAATTTTTAACTCTTCTGATTAGTTTTACATGTGTACAGTTTCTTCAGTATCAGGAGTTGCTTGGAAGAGGCAGATACACATGCATTATGATGTTCAGTCGTAATTCTTGTTAATAGTGATAATAGAGATGTCCAAAGTCTACTAGTTTGAACATATGTCAATGCACTTAATATTTAACCATTGAAACATAATGTAAACTTAAATATGTGTATACAATATAGCTATTTTACAATAGTACTTTAAGTGGAGCTAATAGCGCTCTTACCAACTCTTCAGTCTTAATTCTTGAAGTGTAAAAATGGGACTGAAGACTATTTTTCCCACCCCACCCCGCAACTAGTGTTTAGAAATTGTCACTTCAGAATTTCATGTTACCCCACATGCAAGAGACGTAGCATTGTTTAATCCATAGTTTACATGCTCACATTCTGCAGGCTGTAGAGGACGCTTAAATTTTTTTTTGGTGTTACTTTATTAATGACCTGAAAATTTCCCATGGGTTGTGCTGTGCTTGGGAAGCTGGCTCATGTCAGTGTAGGGAGTTTGCACATAAGTGGTAAGGTACTCAGAAAAGTAATGCCAAAACCCTATGTAACAATCACTTGGAAATGTTGCTAAAGATATATGTAGTTTCTAAAACTAATGACTGTAAAAACTGGTAAGTTTCTGATACGTGGATGTTTTTTGGTAAGATTTAAGTTTTCAGGAGAGGTTTTTTCAAGCTCAAAACTGGAATTCTCCCTTTCTCCTGCTTTATGGTTTTCCTCAAAATGCTTGTATTTGTGTTACTGAACCTTAGTCAGTATTTAACTGCTGTAATTTCTGAATAGCAGGATGTGTTCCCTCTTAAGTGTTGTGCCTCCTGCTAGCTGAGGTTCCAAGATAGCGTGAAAGAAAATCTGCACTGAATTCCTCAGGAGAATGTGCCATAGAGATATTGTTGTAGGAGATGAATACAGGAAGATTTTCTTTTTTGTGAAGCACAGAAAGGATGCTTTGAATAATACTGCAGTAATTTAGCAAGGAGGTGAACAAGGTGCATGAGGGAACAGAAGCTGTGTGTGCAAAATCTTTTTTATACTTTACATGTCAAACTTGTTCCTTACATTATAAATCACTTCTACCTCTGGAAAATAATTTTACACCTCAGCTACTTGGTGCTTGGTAGAAAGCCTTGCTTTTGCGTTGCTCATTCACACAGATCAGAGCTGGAAGGAGGAGAGTGGAAATACCTAATGTTTTAGGATCTATTGCACAAGTACTGTAAAGTGCTGGGACCTACCAAGGTGCAACTGGAGTTTGAAGATGTCCTTAATGTTTGTTGTATTTCCAGATGTTATTTGGGGAGAAAAGGATTTAGGTATAACAGTTGGAATGTTGCCGGCAAACCAAGGTAGCAGGTTTCCCAAGTTTTTTTGAGTCGATGCAGATTACCAAAGTTAATTCTCTTCATCGTTTAGTAATGTAAATTTATGGGAAAGAAATTTAGGTTAGCAAAAAAAATTGAAGTTTAAGTCTGAGTAGCTGAAATCTGGTGTAGTAGAATTAAAAAACAATTGCATCAGTATAAACAGTTATTCTGAAAATACTTTGAATTGCCTAGCAATTATCAAGCATTTCTGTACTGTAAAAATGCATCTCTCTCTTCTCTGAGGTAAGATATAAAAGTGTGAACTCCCTGACCTTATTACTATTCTCTTTCTAGTCAAATAATCTTTGATCTTTCAGATTTTAAAGCGCTTTCATTCTCAAAACTGCCTTGTATGTTTCTGACTACTTGTAGCATCTTTCGTCAGAAGAAAACGACCACAGTTCTTGTTACAGCCAGTCAGATAGTCAGTATGGTTCTCCTCCAAAGGGTTGGTCAGAAGAGTTGGATGAACATGGTCAAACCTTATATACCAATGACTATACTAATGAAAAGGTACTTTTTCCTTCTTCTCATCACATGTTCTGAATCTTTTTCACTAATTCACTGTCAGAAATGTAGATTTCATTTCTAGAAGTGAAACGCATACCTCAGCAGTTATCTCCTTTTGTTTTTTTAAATATGCATGAAACTTCAGCAAGTGAACTGACTTCTTTTTTTACGTGTGTTCTTTACTATTTAGAAAAAGTTTTCTTATTTCCAGTTGTGTATCAGATTATATAAAATAAACATATAGTGTATTATGTTTTTTAATTCCTGCTCTCCCCCATCCTCTTGGTTAGACTTCAGGAATGAACTTCGTACCAATATACTGGTTTTCTTACTATATCTCAAGAGCTGTTCTTGCCTACATAGGCCTTCCAGTTAGGATGGTTTTGAACTGAAAATAATGCGGCTTTACTGGTTTCATGCTTTCCTTCACTAGGGATTTACAGTACTGCTTTCAGATGTAGATAAACTTCTTAAATCTGCTGATACAGCTGTAGTTTATGTTCTGTTCTAATTATCTAATTACAACTGATGACTGTGATTCTGGGCATGTTATAAAAAATTCTCCAATGTAGGATAAATGACAATGTTTATATTTTAAAGCAGTCGATTTTTATGATTGTTCACTAAAGCTGCATTTTGGATTTTTTTAACTTCAAAAAGTATTAATTGAAACAGTAGGTTTTTTGTCATATTATAGCACCACCTCTTCGATGTATGCAAGTATTTTTTTGAAAGAAATTTTTAAATAGTTGAGTTTTATGCCAGTCTTGGAATTTTATCGTGCTTAACCTATTTCTGCTAAACATCTGTAGAGCACATACCTATGTTTTGGCAAATATGCAAACTTTTTTTTAAATTGCACTGGGATTGATAGGAAACACTGTTTTCTATCACGAACAGTTTATTGGAAGGCAATCTTGTGAAACCTGCTTGACCAAAGAGCCTTGCTGTGAGTGTTTCTGTGCATTTTTTTGTGTGATCTTCTTGTAGACTTTTGCTCATTACAGTTCTTTCCTTTCTGCATAACTAGTCAGAGTTGTCATAACTTTACCTCTTCGATTGTGAAAGTTGCTTATAGAGGTTACAGAAATTATATTATCTTTATTAATGATTTATTTTATGAACTGCATTTCATGTTCCTGTTGATGTTAAAAGTGGGATTGTTCAACAAGTTCAATTATCTCTTAAATTGTCAGCAGTTACTGATTGAACTTCTTGTAATTCTGTGTATAAAACCCTTATGCAGATCTGATGCAAAGATTTTGCCTCCTTAAACTGACACCATAGTGTTGGTGAGAGTGAGATGTGCCATCTTCAAAAATACCTGTTTATCACAATCTCTTGTGTGGTACTGCAGGACTATTTTCGAGGAGTTACAGAAGGAAAAAATACTAGTGCACCCAATTCAGGAACGTTGTTCTGTGGTGTTCTCATCGCTAACTAACCTTGGTTGGTTAATGGAGCTTGTGCACTACTCACTGCTGAAGTGGATGGCACTTTATTAAAAATTAACTTTAAATCCCAAGTATCAGAGATTTACTATGTTACAGCTCTCACTCTGATTACATTTCCTATCATCGCTTTTCTTTCTACAGTGGATAAAACATGCAGATGAACAAGGTAGACCATACTACTACAGTGCTGATGGTTCTCGATCAGAATGGGAGTTACCTAAGGTGAGTTACTTGAAAAAGAAATTTTGACACCTTGGGGCTTTCTCCTCCTCCTCAGTAAATGGTCTGTGAGGCATTTAAATGGGACTTATTCACAGCAAGAGGACTTACATATTGCACTTTTTCTTGCATTTTTGTGGAATTTCTGATTGTGAAGAGAAAAAAAAAGTATTCAGGGTCATGAGAAATGGATGTATGTGACTATTCAGATGTCAAAGATGATCTTGTACCTTTGCTGAACTGAGCTTTACATGCAAGGCTGCAGAACAGTATCTCTGATTTTGCTGTGATGAAGAAAACCTCTATAGGAAAAAAGCATTTTTTAACTGCAAAATGTTTCTGAGAAATTTTAGTCAAATTTTAGTACCCTCCAACATGCTTATACAGACACGTGTGTGTATATATATAAACAAAAGTTTCAGCAGAGTTTTGTGATACCTTTGAGGATGACATAGTTTCACCAGAAGTGTGTTCTGGTATTTATTAATTTTGTAATGAAAATAGGAATTTCTAGGAAAGTGATGAGCTAGGGACAGTTGATAGTCTGAGGATGTACCTAATACTATCTTAATCCTCATTTTCACTTTGAAAAACTGCAGGACGTTTGTCATAGTGATGGAGTTGTATACATCTTTCCTGCTATTAGGATGTTTATTCAATCCTACATAGTGAGGTGACCATAAAAAAAAAAATCCATGCAGAATTGTATGCATAAATATATGAAAGAGCATGTTTCTCAATTTTTGTTTCATCAGTCAAAAAAATCAATATCCTAAGTTACTTCCACTTAGAAAGGAGCAACCCTAATAGATAGTGCTTTCATAATATTTATGAGAAAATGTTTACATTGAAATTCATGAATGAAGCTTTATACTGGACTGTTTTGTTATGTCAGTAAAATAGTTTGTATCTGAGTCACTGTAGAGTTACCTTTGTGAATTCTCCTATGTTGGTCTGATGTATTAGATAACTTATTTTGTAACATACATAAACCTAACAATACAATCTGTAACTATTTGTTTAAAAATCTAATTAGCTATTAATTAGTAATTAGATTAATTAGAAGTCTGAAAATCTGCTAGACCAGGTTTTACCAGAAGCGATTGTTAGCTCAGTATCTATAGTTGAAGTTAGTTTTGGGGAATAATGTCTTGGGTATTTCACTCTGACCTCTGCAATGCAGAAAACTTTGAAAGTGAAGAAACTGCTTTCTACAAAAATAGATTAGGTTTGGGTTTGGATTTGAACTAAACAGCAAATTAAGTTGGCTTTAATCCAACTACAGTAAGTCACAGAGATAATCCAGAATTGTTGTGTGAGGCATATTAGCATAAAGGGTTAGGGTTTAGTATTTGTGTATTAGTGCACGATATTCTAGTGGTTCTAAACAGACATCTGAGCTCTGTTATATTAATAGCCACCTACAGAATAAAACATAGCCTGTTTCAGAGTTTGTGATCTAATATGCTTTTGTTCTTGTTTATATGAAAATCATCACAATTGCAGTTACAAATTTTCCTTAAAAAATATTCTAATGAGCCATTTGGACAGAATGTACTCTTTATTTAATTCCTTCTTGAAACTAGTAAATCTTGAGTGGCAGCAAATACAAGGTTAACAGAAGTAAATGATCAATTGACTCTTGGATTCACAATCCAAGAGTCTCTGTTTCCAGAAACCCTTCGCTTTTAACTTTAAGTGCTGAGGAACAGATTAAATATTTTAGCAAAAGATTTATCTAATTTATGTAACTATCTATCTGAAGAACATCCAGCAGAGATGTTACACTTGTAATTAAGTGTGATTGAAGTTTAGTCTCTCAAATCTTATTGAAGCTGGTTCCAGAACTGCTGAGGAGCAAATGAATTGGAAAGGCAATGTAGACCACAGAACTGCTTTGAAGAAAAATAACCTATGTTGAAAACTTTTGTGAGTGGTGGGAGAAAGACTTCAACATTGTAGCTCTTGCTTAAATGAAGTTAAATTACATTGCTAGGAAAAGGAAACTCCACTCTTGGTCAGTTTTCCCCAGTGTATTTAGTTCAAATATTGCCTTCCAAAATCTGTTGTGAAATGGAGTGATGGATAGCATGGTCATGTAGTGCTGTTAAGGATTCTCTTCTTTTTCTGGTTTTTGCTAAATGGTTCTTAATAGTCTGGACTTCATTAGAACTAAAAATAATCCAGAGGTTTTTGGAAATAGAGTATCAACTGAGCTAATACTATAATATTAAAAATCTTCACTATTACAGCATTAACTGGAAGTGTTATTCCTGAGCATGTTCACATTTACAGTATTCTTGTACATGTGTTTAAAAATTTTGAGGGTATATGTTGGGGAAGAGGGGCATTACCAAACAAATTAATTCAGGCAGTCTCATAGAAAGCCCTCCAGTCATGTATATTTAAATAACATCTAGGAATAGCTGAATGCCTCTGGCTGGTGTCTCAGATGGAGTAGCTTTGACAACTGCTGAAAAGTCCATTAAGGCTGACGATGAGTGTGACCTAGCTTTTTGCAGTGGAAGGGAAGAAGATGCTGAATTATTCTTTAAAACGGATAATAATCTTTAACTATAGGTTGTACTACGTCTTGCAAAAGACTTTTGAGTTTCCTCCTATGCATATGCATGCTGCTGCGTTCAGTTGTTGGCTCTTGCCAATTAAAAAAAAATAAATACACCTACAAATAGAAGTTCATTCCTGTGTAGATTACTATGATAAAATGTTTATTTCCTGTGTAGTGAATGAAAGCCTACAACTCTATTCCAGAAAACTAGTTTTCTAATACAAGTTTTATAATTAAAGCAAGCAAATGAGAAATCTGCATTAAGGTGGGGAAAGTATTAAATCGATTTCAGGAACAAGAATGCTCTAACTTCTGAAGTTTAAAAAAGGTAATTATCAAAATGACAAAAGTGAGGAAAACTATGTGATAAACATGGAATAAATAGCTCAAAGGGGAGGTAGAGAGGACAAACTAATAAAAATCATAGAGTGGTCTCAAACACATTTTCAAAATGTGTTCCTAGCCTGGTATCTGGCATAACAGTATGATGCTCGGCCATCTGCTGATGAAGCTCTCTGATCCAAGAGTAGACTTTGAAAGAAAATGCATGTACTGTAAGCCTCTGGGGTGAACTAATAGTTTTGGTGTAAATATTTAGACTGTGATACTGTCGTTACAGTTTTTCTGATCAGAAGTTCCTGCATCATTAGGTCCCCTCGCTGTATCCACAGAAAAAGCACTAGGTAGAGGAGCTTCAATTTTGGCAGTGTTGATAGACCAGCAGCCTGTTAACTCACTCCGTGCACTGCCAATGACAAGTATGAGCTCAGGGGCCTCATTTCTGATACTCAGGTGAATGGTTTATCTTGCTGGACACCAGAATGCTGTCAGAGCATGCGATCTGAAAAATTAAAATATGATGCAGCTACTATCAGGAAGATACCATGCAGTCAGATGATGGAAGAAGATAAAGATGAGGACATGCAAATAGGGCCTGGTTTGTCCTATGGTAAATTTGTCTTGTTCTGAGTTGTGCTACTTGGCTTGAGGTAACATACTGTGTGTGTTGGCATTCATATCTACTGTAAGTCAATATACTAAACAGTATCATTAGCAGTAGTGGATCATCACCACAGTCTTGTCATAAAACTTGGGATTGCTTGGCAGAAGTTGAGAGTCTCAGCTGATGTGAGGATCCAGATGGATTTTAAGGACAAAACTGCAAGTGATATGACAAACCTGGGATAAGTATGACAAGGCAGGCAGATTTTGTTCTTCTGTCTCTTTAATGTGTATATTTGTACTCAAGAGGCCTGGTCTGGTCTTCCTCATTTGTCCTGGTGTTTGGTGGTTCCCACCCCCCTCCCCTGCTCCTAAATAAGATGAGGGGAGAAAGTGCCCCCAGTTTTGGCTTGGGCCAGCAGCAGGACCTGTGGTAATCGGTGCTGGCTGGGAGCTCTTCTTCAAAGTTCAGCAGTCATAGGGGTGGAAGGTGAAGCAGTGGATGTCCAACACGGCAAAGTGGGTTATCCAGAGGTGTCTTTCAGTCACTTCTGCAATTCATAGAGCTGCTTGGCCTGGTGGTCTCCTGTTTTGTGTAGGTTCTGTTCCTTTACTGTGGCTGCTGCCTCCAACTGCTGCCATCCAGATGTCTTATGGCAGGGAATGAGGAATCTTAATTTCCTAGAGGAAGAAGGAATGAAATCCTTAAAGACAACAATTATTCTTTTTTTATGTATGTAGGCCTAAGAAAAATGTGTTACTGATTTAGTTGATGTGATGAGTAAAGCAAAAGCTGTAACATAGGTGATATGACTATCACAGCACCAACAAAGTTTATTTAAAGCCAACGACAGCAGTAGCACTGAAGAGTGGTTTTGTTCTGAGACAACATTAAAAATTTCTTTAAAAAAAATCTTCAATTTCAGATAGTCTGTTGGGACAACTGCAAGTAACATGGTAGAGTAGTAAGCTGCTAAATGGTACTAGGATGTCAGAATATTTTTAAATGCTCTGTTTTGATCTGATTACAAGAGGGTAGAGTAGGATGATTAACGTCTGTTCTTTACTACTTTTCACTGCCTTTTGCTTCCCACTCTTTCCCATGCAGTTAATTTCATCTGGCAGAGGATGTTGTCAATGCTAACCAAGAAGAACCTTTGTTTCTGTTTCTTAAAGCTGACATATCTGTGTCATCCCCACAAGAATGGGGACAACTGCTACAAAAAACTTGGAGGTGTTATGTTTATTTCAGTCACAATTAGGCTAGGACAGAACCTTGAGCCATAC
This sequence comes from Falco punctatus, assembly GCF_963210335.1. Taxonomy (NCBI): domain Eukaryota; kingdom Metazoa; phylum Chordata; class Aves; order Falconiformes; family Falconidae; genus Falco; species Falco punctatus. The sequence goes on from NC_137583.1 coordinate 66,872,620, forward strand.
CATTTGTCAGGTTAAAATTAAATACAAATCACTCAGCCAGCTGAGAGGATCAGAAAATTTTATACAGAGGCAAAGAAACCTTTTAAGTAGCTGGTGAAAGCACTGAACAAATTCAGCAATGAAAATAACCTTGTGTGACCTAAATTTACACTACTGGTATCCTTACCTTACGCCAAGAGCTGTTATAGTAAGTCTGCGTTACTTGGTGAGTGCAGTCAGAGTATGAGCAGCTTGCTCATGTCCTCCCCTCCTGATAGGAGATGGTCCCAATGAAATGGGGAACAAACTGAGGTGATGTGCTTGAGGGGTTAATGTAATGGGACAAGTCTGAGCTTGTAAGTATTTTCTAGGAGCAGCAGTGTGTATACTTGGAGTTGTGTGCTGCATTGTCAAAAGCTTTAGAATTAAGAAAATAACATCGCACCCTGGGGTACTGCTGTTCAGGCACGTAGTGTAGCAGAGATCATCCTACCAGGCAATGTGCAGTCTGGAATGGACCAGTTTTATTGCAATGTGTGGCCCTTGCCTAATCTCTGTCTTCAAGATTACACCACGGTTTAGGCATTGAAAGGCTGCTTAGTTAGGTAAAAGATTTTGCATGAGAGAAGGAGAGCCCAACCTAGTTGCTTATTGTTGGTCATAAACAGTGGGAAGGATCATTGTAAATGCCTATGTGAGAGCCAACAGCTCCACAGGTAGGAGTCCTATAGAGTGTCAATAAGTGAATCTGACCTGAAACTGTTCTGCAAGGTTTTTTTGAAGAAGGTTGGGTGAGGGCAGCCCAAAGAGTAGCAGAGGTGGTGGCATCTGACCTGGCTAGGCTAGTAGCTCTGGCTACTTCTCTGTAGCCAGGGGACTCTGGCTGGTCTAGAGGATGGCTAGTACAGTTGGATAATGCAGTCTGAAACAGTGTCTGTCTCTCACCGTGACTGTCTTTGGATATCACGGATCAATCAATTTGTTTTAGAAGTGGAGGCTTGTCTTGAGCCCAGAAATACATAAACTTTTTCTTTCTCCCTTAGTAGTGTGTTCTGCTATTTGTAATAAATAAAAAAAAACAGTAAAACAAAAAACCCACCCCAAACACCTGAAGGAGCAATGTTTACTTGACACCTCTATTGTAAGAAAATGGGGCAAAAATGTCAAATGTTCCCTTTAAAGAGTCAGTTTACTAACACTGTTTGTATCACCAATGCAAATTATTTAAGCTGCTGAGATGCCTGTAGCTCAGTGTTGCTGAATTGTTAGCAGTGCTTTTTTAATGTGCTCCATATACTATTGCTTTGTGTTCTTGTTAAATGTTTTTTGTAAAACTTCATATTACTTCATTATTACAGGCCTTGTCTCCTTCAAGGCAGAGTTGTCTGTTAAGATCAGTTAACTTGTGATGGTGTCAAAGGTGCATTTTGAATATAGATCACCTGTAATTAGGCTTTATCCTAACTCTTAATGTAGACTTAAATTCAAAATAAGTTACTTTAAGTCTTTGACTGTTTGAACTTAATTCCCCAAGTTACTCAAATGGAAGGTGCATGGAGGATTTCCATAAATAACATTCATCAGTGTCGCTGAAGTGTAAATCCATTTCTTAAATAAATGGTTCTGTTTCATAGCAAGAATATATTTGAATTGCCCACTTAAATGTTAGAACTGCTGCAAGGAATGCTGTTTGTGGTGACTTTCTGTGACTTAGACATAGTATCACTGAAAATTGTTTAGGTTTTTAGTTATAATATGGGTAGGCAATTCTGCTGCATATTGCTTAGCTTGCTGGCACAGTTTGCGTTGTAGGAGCATCTGCAGAGTGGATATTTCCGTAACAAAAAAGTAAGCTAGTAGATTCCTTGCAGCATGAATGATGGTTCAGCTTTTGATTTAACAAGGGGACAAACTGAGAGTTGCTTAGACCCTCACCATTGCAAGGAAGCAGTTGTCATTTGAGCGTAACTGTGCTGAACTCAATACAAAGTCAGTGCAATCTCAGAATTAAATTTCTGCAGTGGCAACCGATACGTTTCTGTCTGTACATGAACTACCAAATTTTATTCTCACTACTGCAAGATCCATTCACCTGGGAATATTTTACTACTATTGTGCATATTCAAATAATTCAATGAAACGCCAAAGTTATTTACCTTTTAAGCATCTATTGACTTATTGGAGCATTAACTCCGTTCATAGCAACATACAAAGGTAACACAAGCATAATGTCTGCCATGGCAGTATTAATGCTTGTTCTTTATTTGGGCAATAAATGTAACTGTGTTATGCAATTCACCTTAAATTTAGCATTGATGTTATTTAGGTTTAAACCTTGCCATACTTTTCTGGTGTGTGTAGGTAGGTATAGGTTATTCTGTCTTTGAACACCTGAGACTCCAAGCTTACAGTAGGAACCAGTAGCAAAACTGTAGAATGCGGTGTGCTTGCAAAGATTACTGCTTCAGCCCTTTTAAATAAAAGGGGCATTTGTCTTTCCTGGTTTACTTCTTACCCAGTGGATTCTAGTCCTTTACATGACTCTACAAATGCTGCCTTATGTTTCTTTCTATGTGTAGATTTTAGTCTTCTAATGCTGAACAGAAAGAATGAGATTTTAAAAGACTTAAACCATACATTGATGTTTTTTCTTGTTTGTATTTTCAGTATTAAACTTCAAAATATTTTTGTAATTCTTCATAATGCTACCTCAGTGTTGGTGGTGATGATTTAAAATGGCAGTGCTGCTAGTGATAAGTATGCTGCAATTCTGAGATCTAATTAAATGCTGGGTCCTCATGACAATCACATTTTCTCAGCCTGTACATCTTTGGGATCCTCTTTGAGTTACTAAAAACCCTATGTTATGATAGATCCGTTCTCTCCTTGGCTGTTAAAGCTCTGCTGAGTCCTAAAATTATTTTCTGCTAAATGTTTATTTTCTGTGCTTATGTACACTCCACACCAGCAAATCCTTTTATAAATAATTTGATGTCATTGTTCTGAAAAAGCAAGTTGTTGTCCTCATGTCTCTCTCTCCTAGGCATCTCAAACCTTTGGGTCAAAGAGAATCATATCCAGGCAATCATAACTCTTAATCTAAATACCTTACTGCAGGATGGTAGGGTTTTCCTTTTTTTTTCTTTTTTTCTTTTTTTTTCTTTTTTCTTTTTTACACAAGAGCTGGACAGGTGATATGGTACTGTTGGCACAATATGAAGAGCGAGTGTTTAAATCTTGTGTTTATTCTAACTGCTTCGTAGTTCTCAGTATGCTGGTTGGTTGCAAAACCAACAGCAGGCTGTTGCACAAGAAAGCAAACATCTTACCAAGGGAGAGTATTATCCCAACAGGCCAGTCTTAATTACTGCCTCAGAGAGAACTACAGCAGAAAGGACAGTTCTGAGGACCAAATGCAGAATAAAACCAAGGCTATTTTCACACCCTTGGGTGATATCAGGAATGTGAAAGTTTGCAATGTTAAGCTGTACGAATGGTATGTTCAGGTGTTGTTTCCATGAATTAGATTCTACTTACAATTTTTCTCTTCTTTAGTATAATGCTTCACCACAGCAGCAGAGAGATATAATAAAGAGTAGGAGTCTGGACAGGAGGCTACAAGAACCAATAGTTTTAACAAAATGGAGACACAGTACAATTGTGTTGGACACCAACGATAAGGTAGGAGCAAGTTAACAGCATGCTGGAATACCAACTGTTTCTGATGTGTTTCTGAAGTGTTTAATCTAACATAATCTAACAGAAAGGAGTATGCATGAATTTCTGAAATTTCATTTTTCTTACATTCTGTTGTCATTACGTATAACACCCAGTGATAACAAGGGCTGTTTGGTAACTTTGCTGCTGTTACTTTGTGAGTAGTAGCTTTTTTCCTTGTTATCATTGAAATGTTTTAACTAGTGTTGCTTCAGGGTTTGGCATGTACAGCCATTTTACTTATAACTGGGTATCTTCCAATTCAGTTTAGGCTGTGGAGTGTAGTTAGGGTTTGAATTCAAGAACTGTGGATGTAGGTGAGGTTCTAATATAAGGTATAGTGATATTTCACACCTGAATGTTTTAATTGTAGGAAAAACCAAGTAGAAGTACACTAGAAAAATTGCAGACGAATAACAGGAATATTCATAAAATTGGAATAAGTCACATTCGCTAAAGTAAAAATTATGCCTTTAAAGATGTAAGTATTTGTATTATGTAGTGGATTTATTTATCACTTTAATGACTGTTACATTGATCTCCACTAACATCTTAAGGAAAGAGGAAAAGCTGCATGTAGTTACAGCAGGCTTGTAATATTGTTACTGAAGGGCAGAGGATGGCACTGAAAGTACCAAAACACTTGGCTTTCACTGTGTCCAGTGCTGAGCTGGGTGTTTAGTCAGAGAGCTGCGGGTCACTAACAACAAAAGCTGTTTTCTGCCCATTCTTAGGACATGTTTGTGACAGTCTGTTTTGGGCTGTACAGTAGCAGATGCTATTTAGGCCATCAAGGAGAAAGAGCCTCTCTTGCTCTCCCTGTGCCTGTCTCTCCGGTTTGATTTTTGTCTGCTTGTGCTGGGACGTTCTGCCTGTGGGTGAGGAGGGTTGATGTGAGCTGGGCAGGGAGGAACTGAAATGGGAAATGGGCATTGCAGGGTGGTGACTTGCTGGTTTCTGTAACTTCGTGGCAGTCTATCTATATACCAAGATTCACGGGAACTGAAATACTTCATAATGCTGAAATCTTAGCACAGGCTACTCAGAATGAGGTGTCAGGAAATGGCATTGTAAGCTCTCTTTTTCTAAAGATACAGGGGGAAAATGAAATGAATGTACATTTGGGAGTATGGAGAAAAGCCTGTAAGTGGGCCTGTGTAATCGCAGATGTCGAAGACAAACTTCAGTGGGCAAAACATAGTAGTTAGAATGAAAGTGGATCTGCTGCCCAGAACGTTACTTGCTTGACCTGTTGTTTCTGGTACATTTTAATGGCTTTCTTTGTTGAAATGGAGTGTAGGAAAGTGGCTTGTCATGAGTTGACTTAGTTCCTCAGGATAGCATTTATTGGATTTGATCTTAAGCTTTTGAGCTGTCAGTTTAGAATATATCATATGTGGTGTTGAGGAGGCAGCGGACCATGCTTGGCTGGAGACTTTGCACCTGTACACATCAGTTTAGCTTGAACGATTCTGAGGTCCCTCTACTGCTCCTTTCCCCTCCATTCTCATCCTTCTGTACTGAGTGTGTTGTGGCACTGCGTGAGAGACAGCCTAGGTGGAGTCCTGATAAATAAAAGCTGAGTGGATGCTTCTAGCCTCATGTGCAGTTTACGCTTCACAGGTATGAACAATTACATTTGAAATAGCGTGAAAGTTTTGGCCTCGCTTTTAAAGGAAGACTTGCCTATTATTGTTTGGCATAAGATTTACTTCTATTTTGGAGTGACCTTATGTTAGTGCTGCATTGAATGAAGAAGCTCTTGTAAAACACTGAGTAAGTGGAGCTGTTTACTTTCCTTCAAGACCCAATTTTCAAATACCAAGATGTTTAAACCTAGTGAAGCAAACATGAAAGTGTAAAAATGCTTAGTGAATTAACCAAAGGAAACTGTATATATATCTGTAAACATTTGTAAAGTCTAAATCAATAGCTGAAAGTTCCTTTAACAGCTTCAAAACATGCAGGCAGCATGTTTTTTTAATGGTAAGGAGACTACATAGTTGTATAAAGCACAGTGTTAGTGCTTTGAGAAAATTAAAAATGTGTAGTGGAGCAATAAACTAGAGTCTTGTGGAAAGATAGAATTTATTGAGTGCACCTGCTTTATTACCACTGGCAGGCCCACTGTTATGTGTTCTCCTTTAAATTAGTGTGTGGAAAGGGAGTAGTTTGTAACCACAAATACTGGGTTTCTTGTTCCAGAGTTGCTCAGTCTATGAAAGCTATCTCAAATTCAGAATGAAACAAAAATTAAACCAACTAGTATTTGTCTGGATAGAACATCAACCCCAAGTTAGCTTTTCAGATAACTCCTAGGGAAGCTATTTTCTTTTTATTTTCCTTATTCCTTTTTCCAGGGAAAACAACACAATTCTATGAAAATAGGCCAGTCAAAAGAGTGTTTGAAATGTGTCAGAGTGAAAGTAAGAGTTGCCGTGGCTGATGAGATTTGAAGATATCAAATGTACTTGTTAACTGTTTGTTGTCTGTGACACATATTGGTATATAGCCATTAGCTAAAATATTTGGTAAGCAGAGGAAAAAATACCTTCCTGGGAGGTACAGTGTTGAATTCCTTAATTTGAACATGTCCCCCCACCCCAGACATCTGAAAATATGGAACACTTAAACTGTTCTTAGGATTGCTACTGTTCTCTGTTACTATGCTACTAAAAGAACTAGTGGGCCACTCCTGTAGGTAGATTCACAAGTGAATTTTAAAGCATGGGTGTGCAGAGTGTTACGTAATGCTGGAAAAGCAAAGTGAATTTGGGTGAGCTTTCAAGAGAATTAAAAAGAGTGAGGGGGAGAAATGTGTTCACAGTAACAGAGAACAAGTGACATTTTTCTTCTGTTTGAAACTCTTACCAGATTTCCAGGTGGTATATTTGTGCAAAGCAGTTATTACTTCAGAGGAAAAGCACGTGCCTTTTTTTGTTCCACATGGGCAATTTTCTAGCTTTCAGAGATTTAGTACTTTCTTTTGGTTCGTAGTTAATGTCTAGTTTTAAAAAAACTCAATCTAGAAATTTTCAGTGCATGATTATAAGGAAATTAATGATCATGACTCAAAAAAATTGGTGTGTGCTTTTCTACATGTGGAACAACTTAGTGTACTAATCCTATATTTACTAACTGCACAGACATAATCTTTAAAATCTTGGTATTTATTATATGGTGCCCTGTAATAAGTTAGTGTTATAAATGGGCTTTGTAATTTGATAGCAATGTCATACAAAAAAATCTGCCCCTTAATAAGGATGAATGCTTTGCTTTAAGCTGATACAGTATGTATTAACATTTTTTTTGAATGGATATGTGCTAATTAACCCACTTTCAGTGTTGCCTGTAAATCTTATAAGACCACTGTTTAGCAGGAAGGTTTATGACTATCTGAGAAGATCATGAATGCTTTAAAAAAGTACTTTTTTTTTTTTTTTTAATGTATGAGTGTATGTAAAGAGAGAGAAAATATCTTCATGGTTAAAAAAATTAAAGGATTTGTAAGTAAGATAGTAAAGTTTCTCATGTTGCCTGTTTGAATTTTATAGGAATCATCAACTGCTTCTAAGGCCAGTTTTCCTGAAAATGAGTCCTCTCCTTCTTCACCAAAGCATCAAGCCACAGTCAGTATGCAAAGTGTTTAAATAGATAAGTAGCTGTTGTAGAAACTGGGTTATTTATGATTAGAGAATTGAGGGTAAGCCTGCTTGTTATTGAGAAAAATAATGGGATAAAACTATTTGGAGATTGTAAGTTTTAAAAGGAATGTATTGCATACAACTGTGCTTTCAGAAAAAATACAAATGTCTTTTGGTTTAAATACAGTTTAACAATAGGAGATTAAGTTAAAAATACACAGTGGAATGAAATTATGTCAAATTATGTAGAACTCTGTTTACTTCCTCCAACTGTCATGTCTTCTCATCTAGCAACTTGGAATGTAAAAGCAGAAACAAACTCCCCCTCTCCACAGAATGTCTTGCTGTCAGTAGTCAGTAATAGTTCGTATATTTGATATCTCCAATTTTTTACTTGTGTTTCAGTTTCTCTGAAAAGGCATAGAGGAGCAGGCATAAATGCACTATGTCTTTTTGATTTAGTAGAATAACTGCTGAGAAGAAAAATTAACTTCTTGAATTCTTTGTGAATGTTTAACATTTTTGCTTCAGTTTTATATTTTAAATCTGATCATTGCTTTTTAAACTGTGGGGAAAATTTTTAACAAACGAAGTTTTAATCTTTTTATTTTATTTTGGAACTGTACTACAGTAGCATTGAAATTTGTGCCCTGATCAATTTCCGTAGGTAGCTCAGGGCATTAAAGGCACAACTTCTGCTTCATTCTTACTCTGCATGCAGAGGAATGGTTCTCTGGTTTATTCATGCTAATCCATTCTTACAACTCTTCAAACAGTTTTCCGTAATCAAATAAACATTGTTTATTCAGCAAGCATAGTTGATAGCCTTACAAGCAATTATTGCTGCATATATTCTAACTTCTTCAAATATGGCTTAGACCTTGAATGATTAAAATTGTATTTTGTAGAAGAACTCACTGCTGCTTTAGATAATAGAAAAAAAAGCACCTGAATTTTCTTTAGTTGTGCCCTGGGATTTAAATATTACAAAGAAAGCTGGTGAATTTCTGTGTGTTTTGATCCTTGCTTTCTACTTCCTTTTCCCCAATTACATTAATTTTCACTTTAGTACCCCCTAGTGTTGCTGCTAAGTAGGGCATTGTGATACTTTTTATGAATAATTATTCTTTGGAGTATTCCCACTGGTTCCACCATGAGTAATTTATCAAAACCATAATTTATTTGTGAAAGTGGCCATGGGTTGCACAGTCCCTGTGAAAAATGGTGACAGGCTGTTCCACTTACTAAAGCCAAAGGTTTGTTAGAAGAGTGCAATGCATAGGACTGTTAGTGCTTGTCTGCATTGATCACAAATACAAGTGATCTGAAAAATGGGTTAGGTTTTGGTGGTGGGGAGTGACTGATTTCTTCTATTAAAAATATCAGGTTTGGAAGATAATTTATATAACACAGCTTGGGAAAGCATTCAAGCCCAATGGAGATACTAGACTGAGTAGGAGTAGCAGCTACCATTGAACTGCAGTAACATCTGAACCACCAGCTAAACAGTATTACCCTTGAAAACGTCTTTTTTTTTTTTTTTTTTTTTTTTAATATTTTATGTGCTGTGCTTGAAACATGTAGGTAAAATTGTTAAGGTTCATGAAAAACAGGAAAATGATACACGTTATACCATGTGTAACAACGTGGTATAATACGTTGTTACAGTATTCCAGCAAAAAAATTCTTTGATACTGTATTCTGCAGTTATGGTGCACTTTAAATTTGAGATAGAAGATGGAATATATCTTCTATTTTCATTGGATCTAGAATTGAGGACATTTTTGTTACAATAAAATTAATTTGGATTCTTTCCCTAGTTGATTGTTTCAACTAATAGCTTAGTTCTTAAATTAGGAACTGTTACAAGCTGTTACTGAAAAGGAATTGATTAAAAAAAATAATTTAACATTCCATTAGCATCATTCACTGGTAGAGGAAAGTTGAGGTGACAGGAGAAAATGATAGACTTTGTCACGCCATCTTGAGAGTCAGTAAAGGTATAAATTGATGGTTTTCCTTCTTATCCTAGTGCATTTTTTCAAACATTCCTTTCTATTTTATTATTTTTGCAGAGAAACTATAAATATTCACTCCAAATATTTGAAACTTGCAAATACCCTTCTTCAGCAGTATTCTTTTTCCAGTGTTCGCTGACTGATCTCCAAATTTGTACATACCAATATAAATGATTCTCATCAACAAGACGTAACTAAGTTTAAAATTCTAATATTTTGCTTGGGGATAGGAAAAAATAGGGCATCAAAGAAATGTTTCACTCATCTGTTTTTAAAATGAGTATGTTAATATTTTTATGCATTTCAACCATGTTTTATTTAAAATATGCAATTACGTTAAAATAACTTGGAAGAATTTTGTGAGAGAACTTAGGCTGTTTGTTTGTCAGCCATCTGCTTCTTTAGTAAAGGACACAAACACAAATGTGCTATTACACAAATCGTTATAAATTTATGTTTAAAATTTCCACTGCCTAGTACCACAGGTGACTTAGTTTGGCTTGTACGAAGAACCTCGGCCTTGAAGGAAAGCTTTTTACCCTTTGAATGGTGATGAGTACTTTCCCAGAGGAATTTTGATTTTTGCTGATCTCTGCATATTTAAGTATACTTAATGACAGTTTCTTGAATTTATAATATGGGCAAAGATGGCATATTTCCAGAAATTGATTATTTTGGGGATTGAATTCAATGCTGTGATGGCAATTAAAGCAGATTTTCTTTTATATTAGTTATGTCTTACTCTTACAGGGTCAAGAGAAGTATGGGTTACTGAATGTGACAAAAATTACAGAAAATGGGAAGAAAGTTCGGTAAGTCTTGGACTTACATGTGCATAAGGGTTTGTGTAAGGTATCTGACTTTGATATTAGGACAGCATACAGGTTTTTGCAGTTTCTTTCTTTTTGTCTGGATTTGCCTTAGAGGTTTTCCTGTAGGACGTACAAAGTATGTGTCCCAGTGAGCTAAAGGTAATGGATTTCAGAGAGCCAGGGCTCCACCCAGGGCAGTGATTTCATGAAGGTGTACTGATGAAACAGCTTTATAAAATGGGATTTATTTAATAGAAAAATCTGTATAGGTTATATATAGCCTGTCTTGTTTGTTGAACAGAATTGGCATGAGGTGCTTTCAGTCTTTCATTTTGTCTCCTTTTATTTCCAAGAGTACATGTCATGTGCTTCCTAATTCTTTCTTCACTCTCATGAAAGGTTTGAAGCACAATGTGTTGCCCAGCATTGGTCTCCCTGTAGGTGATGAATGACCTAATTTCTAACTTCCTTTCTGTGCTTCACAGGCAGGCATTTACATTATAAATCATAATGTGTAATCACGTAAAGCTGTCTAACATTTCTGGTGTTTTGCAAAGAGTCAGTGTTAAATAGCTGCATAAGTGTGGCACATCCTCAGATTTAATTTAGGTTTACTTTTTTTAATTTAATCTTTTAGGTCTAATGCTATGTTACATCTAGTTCAGTGTTTCCTGGACTTTTGATACATGAAGCATACTTTTTCTGAGGATTAAAGTCAGCACCCAGCTGATATTCGAGCCACCCTGACCTAGAGTGCAGCTGGGCAGCACATCTGACCCGCAGTTTGGTTCCTCAGACCAAATGTTCCTAAAAGCTTGGTAGGAAAGGGTGGACAGTGGCTTATATAAGCTGCTGCTGGTACGGCAGACTCCCGTTTATGTTGTATCTATTGGAACCATCGATCTGAATTACTGCACTGCTGTACAGAAAGATGCAATGTGGCCATTGTATCACTTTGAGAGCTGTTGAGTAATAATTCATGTTTGAGCAGTGGGAATGGATTGTCAGGACTTGTCAAAACTTAGTGTTTTTTAACCTCAGGAGGACAGGTACTTAGGCATAAAAGCAAGTAGTCATCTGGAACAACTAATTTGCTCTTTTTTTCCATTTTTTTAGATGTGTATCAACTATTTTTTGGTAATGTAAATAAGTTTTTTACATAAACGTGGGACACTTGCAACCCAGTTACACGCGATCAGTCAGTTTCAGAATTATGCAGTACTTTGGCATCATCTACTAAGTACGGAGTAGGCTGAGTGTTTCAGATTAGCTCCTTTGAAATTATAATTGTATGGTGTTTCTCCTGGTGAACTGCTTCCACTACTGATTAGCTTAGTTTGATTTAAACTTTGATGGTTAGTCTGGGACTGTTAATGTATATTTCTTTCTACAAATATGATAGCAATTAGGACTTACAGATGACACTAATGAATATATGTGGCTAAGTATATTAACATACAGGTCAGCTAGGCAGCAATGATCAACAGCTTAAATATCTATTTTCAAAATACGTTTCTTATATTTGTTTACAAATATTTACAGAAAGAATTGGATGTCATCATGGGCGGTGTTACAAGGTTCGTCAGTGCTGTTCACTAAAACCCAAGGAAGTGGAACTGGCTGGGTAAGATCAGATCCTCATTTAAATGTTAATCATGTAAAGCACAATAAATTTAAGCCCTCTTATTTGTAGGGCTTAAATACCAATATGCATGCATAATTTAGAAAAAGTAACTGTGTAAGTTAGCAGGAAAATAGTTTCATGTAACAGTTATGGTGCAGAATGAGAAGAAAACCAGTTGTACTTGCTATATTTCAGAAAAGTTTTTATGCTTGATATGTAAGAAACCGATAGAGTTATTCAGTTGCCTGTAAGCTTGCTCCACACCAAGTATTTTTGTGTTTCTAGCTAATGTGTTTGCCTAAGCAGTTTGTTTGACTGTTCTTGGATATTTTTTCATAAACACCAGGTAGCTTTGAATGTGATACATGTAATAAAATAGTCTGGCACTTGGCTTGTTGTGTTGGACTATTTGAATAATGAATAGTATTGTTGCCTTATCTCTTAGTCTTTGCCTTGCTAGATACCATATTTTGTTTTAAATCTGCATAGTGCATGACAAGTATTTGTATCTATTTTGATGTCTGATGAAGACCTAAAGAGAAACATCAAATTGAAGATGATGATTATTCAATTTTTATATCACCTCTAGTTTACTAGCACTGTAATTAAATTTGCTATATTTATCCAGCTGCATTCCTGCATTAATAGGTATAGAAATAGTTCTTTATCTGTGGTTTGCTTACCTACTTTTGGAGGTCTGACATTAAACTGTGTGGATCTCCTATAATAACTAAATAGAGGTCATGTTCAGTATTCCATTATTCCAGTGTATTATCATGTGAATTCCAGCAAACTGCATCTCAAAGATACGTGCTATCTTTCTGTGCTTTGCTGATCTTTCTGCTTGGCTCACTTTCTTCTGATGTGCTGCTTTTTGGGTAGCAAATTGGTATTGACAATTCTTTTCTAAAGCATTGAGTTTGTTTCAGAGCTGTAAATATATTTTTTTGCCCTCTGTTCCTGTAGAAGGGGTGGCTGGAAAAAAAGGGGTGAGGATGGATAAATCACATTTAGGGTAGAAGAGAATGGAAACAGTAAAGTTGGGTAAGATGGTCAAGCAGAAGGAAAAGAGAAGGGAAGGAAAAAGAATAAAGAGTAATAACATGAGATAAGATAAACTATGCTGTCTGGTGAGAAGTGGACTCAGTGACTTCTGCAATTTACTTTTACAGCTAAGGATCCAAAAAGTATTTAGTTCTATAGGTATAAAGATGCATGTTTGGAAAGTAAAACATTTTTGCCTGAGTAAATAATGAAGTTCCAAAAACTCAATTACAGCTACTAATGCTCTTAATGCAAATGTAGCTGTAGATCAAAAAAATTATTTTCACTATATGTTGATACCATTAAGACACACAGTGCTAAACTAAGATATTAGTTAGGAATATATGATAATATTATGAATGAATGTGTGCCCAAATGAGTTGCCCATAAAAGATAATCATGCAACTCTGCTTATTGCTTAGGGATACTAGAGTAAGTTGTGTTATACCTTCCACATACAGTCATTGGGGGAGGGGGGGGGGGGGGGAAGGCATAAATCCTTATGATAATATAAGTGGAGCAAAAGTATCATAGTCACAATATTTCTGTGTGACACTGTCAGGTGTGTGTACTATCAAGTATTGCAAGTAGGGTCAGCAACGTCAGTGTCAAACAGCATGAACAGAATAAAGTAGAGCTGGAAATATTAAGGGAGAATCTGTTTCAAGAACTTTGTGTTGTACACCTGCATACTCGCAGTTGGCTTTGTAAATATGTAATTAAATACTCACCACATGCTCCTTTTGCACTGTGTAGGAAATACTTTTAGGGTGTTAAAAATTCCTCCTCACCTCTCAAACTTTGATCTGTCACTATTTTAATAAGGTGAAGTCAAGTCTAACAGTTTGACATACGATAATAACAATTCTTCCTCCCCTTATAAGAAGAATATTTGTTGAGCATTCGTCAAGTGATTGATGTAACCATATCTTCTTTTTTTGTGCATTATTTTATGACTTCATCACTTTTCTTTTTCTCAAGTCATTTTGCCAAGGGAGCTCAGTTCCTGAGCTTCTGCTCTCACTGCTTTCTTCTTGGAAAAATGCTCTCAGTCGTCGACCTGCTGTCACCTATGTAAACTCTGACCAAGTTTCAGCTGTCACTGTATGTGTTCTTGTTGCATGTTTCTTGTTACTGTAAGGCTATTAGCCACTAATCTTGAAAGTAAATTTGAATTTTTCCAAGGTTTATGTATTGTCACTTCATATAACACCTTGTGTATCCTGTTTGCTGTTTTCTGAGTCATTCAAGGTGCTAATTAACACACGTGTATTGTAATAAACCTGTAATTGTTCTAATGGAACAAAGTAGAAAGAGTATCTGGTTCATTAGTGCCAGAACGATAAACCCAGATTTGCTTACTACTTGAACCACTAGTATCTTGACTAATAAACAGCATGATATGGTCAGTTTTTTAACAGATATTTTATGTCTAATTCTTTAACACAACTAATGCGGGATGTTTGTAAGGTGCCTTTGATACAATGATGTACATGTTGGTTAATTCTAGCTATAATTGTAATACTCAAAAATGTAAATTTTATCTGTAAAAAGCTGAAAGGCAGAAAGCTCAAGGATGTTCTGGCTGTATGCCACATATATAAAGCTGATGAAGATTTGTAGTACTCTATAAAAATTTAAGCATTTGTAGTTAAGTCATGTTTAGAAGTGCTGCTTATCAGAAACTGATAAAACATTTGGTAGCTAACACGATAGCTTGTTGCTCAAGCTGGATGAGGAGGAATTTAGGTAACGATACTAATGTTAGAAGAAACAAACAGGCTTGAGTGGTTGTATAATTGGTTTTTAATATCACTTTCTCAACACTGTTATCAGAATCAAACTAAAGCTTTCATGGAAAAAAATCTTATGCTGAAGACATTAAAAGCAATGCTGGAACGTATCATAATACAAACTGCATGGCTTGTCCTGCAGAGGCTTCCAGGACTTGGAGAAAACTCCTGAAAAGACTGAAAAAGCTTTCTATTTATTGATGTCAGCACACACCTTCAAGGCAGTCTTGAAGCTATACAGCACCTACTGTCTAAAGCCAAAAAAAACCCCAGCCCCCTCGTATTGTTTCCAAAAAGTGTAAGTGTTCTCTGCCATATAAGTAGTATAAGCACATCCCATGACTTTTTTTTTTTTCTTCACCCCCTCCAAAAAAAAAAAAAAGCTGTCAGAAGTGTCTCTAGGACAGCTGGCAGCACCATGTATAGACCTCTCCCCATTTCTGTCTCACACTGTGGCCCTTTCCGAACTTCCCAGCTAGCTCAGAAGAGAAATGCAATAAGAATAAGTGTCTCCTCAGTAAGAGCTGAATTTATCCTGGCTGGTGCTGACTTGGCAGCGCACTCTGTTCTAAGAAAGCTGACTTTATATCTAGGGGGCAGTAGATGCTAAAGAGAAAGATTTTCTTTTTCATGCTCTCAACAGAACCTACTTGCTCCAGGATGGTTTGATTACCTTTAGCTAATCTTTGTATGCAGGGCATCTGTGCGGCCCTGTACAGGACTTGCTTCTGGAAGCTTTCAAGGAGAGGGGAGCAGCTGCTGGCATCTCATTGTCATACACCAAGGAGCAGAAAAGAACCTTGACAGCAAGAGCCTGCACCCTAAACTTAAAGTTTCCTTGAATAAAGAAATTAAACTTGTGATGAGTATATAGTATGTTTGTATATTGGAGGAGCTTTGCAGAGAGGCTTGATTGTTTGCGTGGATTTCCTCGTCCTTGGATCTCACACAGGAGTTTCTGGGCACTGCTTGTGTGAAGGAGCAGGGCAAGACTTCTTTTTCCCCTCTGAGAAATTTAACTTCTACGTTTTGGCTTGTTCTGTGCTGAAGGGAGTCAGGCCAAAAAGATGGGTAGAGTGCAAAAGTGTTTGAGGTAGTACTGTGGTCTGTTAGGTGGGGAGTTCAGCAAGCTAATGTATTGAAGAACTTTGCTTTTGGTCCAAA
Source organism: Falco punctatus (assembly GCF_963210335.1). NCBI lineage: Eukaryota > Metazoa > Chordata > Aves > Falconiformes > Falconidae > Falco > Falco punctatus. The sequence goes on from NC_137583.1 coordinate 66,888,415, forward strand.
TGGCAGTGACTGTTACGGGGTTTTTTTGTTGTCATTTGTTGATTTCACCTGCAGCAGGTCATCTCCTGTGCTTCTCAGCATCATCTAGGTGGTGTTTTTAATGAATCCTGCAGAGGACTTTTGGCAGTAGTCTCCTCCTCTGTCCAGTGCCAGACTCTGTAAATTGGTTGTTTTGTGTGGTTTCTTTCCACCTACACACAGCAGGATTGGTCTGGGCTGTCAGGAAGTGTGTGGCTGGGGCACTTTGGTTGTATGTGAAGCAGTTAGGTGAATCTCTTAAACAGATAGTGGTCTCACAGCTGCCCACAGCTGCAGGAGCCCAGAGAGTGTTCCTGTGGACTCCGCTGCTGAGGCAGAGGCTCTCTCAAAAGCTCTACTGTAATTAATAAGAAGTGTTCGTGGATGAGGTATCTGAGAATTAAGTTAGAAAATGGAAGGTGTTGGTGTTTTGGTTTTGTTGTTTTTTTTTTAATAAATGCTAGTTGGCCTTGGGTAAATCAGAAATATTCCCCTATTCTAGTATTTCATGAGTAAAATAAGAAGTTAAGATGCTACTTTCCATTCAACAGTTAATTGCCGTTAGTACTCAAGGTGGGGAGGTTTTCCAGTGGTAAACAGCCTTTCTAATACACAATTAGCATTAATTAACATCCATGCTGGGAATTTAATCAGAAGCAGCAGATTAGCTCTGTTTTCTGAACAGTTTCTTCTCCCCTTGGATATATGGCTGTTCTTGTACAGGCTGGAAGCTTGTGTTCACAGCAAGGAGCTTGTCCTGGGGCTTATGTCCCCCAGAGCTGTCACACAGGCTACGTTTGCACATCAAAGACATTTTAAAGAAATAGAAAAAACCTTTCTGATGGATCAGATGCTACAAGCTTCCCCTAGAACTACATTAGATTTCTGTGCTACAACCAAGTGACTTACAGCTTTCCCTCCTCTGTTTTTGCATATTTTACTCACAATTAGAGCTTTTTTTTTGTATGGCTCACTGAATTGGTTTCCTTGAGGAGTATTTCAAAGCTATGTGGTATAAGTTGAAACCCTAGTAGAAGTACTTAGTTTTGAAATTTTGTGATACCTAGTATAATTGTAAAAGTAGTAGGTAAAAATAGCTCCCTGATGTTTTCCTCCAGATTGTTTGACGAGTTACTTGTGGGTTGAATGCTTGGGGTTTTTTTAATCACTTATTTGTTCTTTGTTTAGTAGCTAGACAGTGAAATTGAGTTCTGTTTACTTGCAAGGATATGCTTTCAGTATTGCAAAAGAAACACTATCGAAAAATACGCAAAAAGGTGAAAAGCGTTGTCGGATGTGTGTGTATACATAGATACATATATATATATATATATATATGCACACACATACATTATGAAAATGTAAAAACTGAAAGTGCTCTTTCAGTGCAGGAGAGATGCGATTCCTATCTAGGAAAGCCACTATTTCTGATTTGACTTTTGGTTTTATATACAACCATTGATTAACTGACAGAATGTGGTTTTTCTTGTTTTGTTTTATGGTTTTTTGTTCTTTTACTTATTAGTCTTTTTTTTTTTTTTTTTAAAGCTTAGGACTATTAACTAGAATAAAGCTACAATCAAATGCTGTATGGACTTCTACCATTTGTGATAAGAAAAAAAGCTCTGCTGGGATCTGGCTGGCATTTAAAGTTAGGCCATTTTAAGGGCTTTAAGCTGAGCAGCTTTTAATAGGCACACTTAAAAGAGTGTTTTGTGTGTGGATTTTGTTCAGGTTTTATTTTCCTAGCTTCATGCCTGTTGATCTGTGGCAAAGTGCTGTATTTGGGTTAATTTTTATAGACCGTAAATAATGTATTTAGAGGATTGCAAGACTGTGTACCTACTAGGAATTTGTTTTGAAGTTTGTCATCATTGTTCCTTTTTTTCCAGAAGTTTGGTGTCAATCAGTCTAAGCCAGAATTTACAGTGGATCTCAAAGGGGCATTGATTCACCGGGCCTCAAAGGACAAATCCAGCAAAAAGAATGTTATTGAGGTGAATTATTTTATTGAAATGCAGAATTATATCTAATTTGATTAATAACTTAATAATTTTTTTCTGAACTTAAAATCAAAAATTTTGAGTTTTCTACGTTTCTTCCTGTTCAAATGTAGACATGTCTCACTACCTGCAAGAAATGTCCATTTGTAATGTCTGTATGGGGTATGTTTTTAAGTAGACTTATTTACTGTTTACCCTGGTAATTGTTTTTGAGTGGCTATGTATTATCTAAATGTTATGCCCAGGAGAAGTTTAATTTTATATAGGTAATTTCACTTCTGAATTCTAGTGTGTTTATCAATTCTTATGCTATCTGGTTTTATTTCTTTAAAGCTAAAAACCCGCCAAGGAACTGAGCTCTTAATTCAGTCAGATAATGACAGCTTTATTAATGAATGGTATGAAGTTCTTAACTGTACCATCAACAATCAGGTATGTGTTTGAATTGTGAAGGCTCTATTTTCAAGGTAATGTTATTTAGTAAAATAATTCATGTAGCGACTCCTAGCGCTGCATGTACATCTTCACTTCCCGATTTTCTTGTGTGGGCAGGAGGTTGAGGATATGGCAGTTCCTGGTGGTGACAAGTGAAATATAATTAATAGTGGCAAAGGAAGAAGGATGGTCCACTGGATTAAGAACCAGGACATGTGGGCTGACCTCCAGCTCAAAAATGGGCTTCCTTCTGTGGCCAAATACTTGTTCTGTCTCAGTGACCTGAAGGTTTCTGGTAGAGAGTGAGTAAAGGGGGGAGGATGGCCAAGGGGGTACTTCGTGACATGCATTAATCAGCATTTGATACTGCTGTTCACTTACCAAGGCTGGACTAAAATGCAAATGAAAAGCCCTGGCAACGTACTGTGTTATCTCTTCTTTATCAGACAGCGTAACAGCAACTATTTAATCAACAGAAAAGCGATCAAGCATTTGGTCTTGATATTGCCAAACGAGATTTAGCATCTTTGAATTCAGAAGAGGTTGGAGGAGATATTGTGAGAAAATATTTATCTCATATTGAGTTGACCTCATGTGTATTCTTAGATTTTATAGTTACAAGCCTGGCTGCTGCCCATAAGCTGCATTTATGTTGCTGTCAGTGTCAGAGGCCTTCATTTCCCTTAGCTCTGATGGTGTTTTCCACCCAAATGCAGCAGACTAGTGTGAACGGCTTAGTTTTTGAGTGGTTAAGGCTTCCATCTTCTGCTGTCTCCTGGTATAAAATGTCATGACGTAACCCTTAATAACCAGGCAGGGCAGTCACTCAGTGATACCCTTCTCCTGTCTGCCCCATGTCATGCAACTGAGGCCACTTCTTTGTTTAAATATAAACGAAGATGGAAAGGCTGAGATGAGAGCGAGGTGTTACATGTGAAGTTGAGAAAGTGAATGGTGGAATAGGGAGACTTTATCAGCACTCTGGAGGAAATAGTGATGTGTTACTGCTGGTAGCCAAGAGACCTAAGATTACAAAGGAAAAAGGTTCAAAGAGTATATTTTTAGACTACCTGATAATTCGGAGCACTCAAGCTTTGGAACAAAAATCCATCAGATCTGTAGCAAACTTTTAATTCTGGGAACTTCATGTGGTCATAGTAGCTGTGAATCTCTTCCCCAGGTCAGAGTTGCTAGTTCTAGCGTGATGAGACCTTCCTCAAAATAAGGTACAGATTAGGTGCTGGTCTGTCTGCTCCTTCAGGCGTAGCTATCTGTGAAGTATGTAGCTGCTCTTTTTTCTTTACATATTTCAGAAATTTCCAAGTTATTAGATCAGGCTTGTTCCATAATACAACCTAGATTCTAGGTGACGGTGAAACAGCTGATGTTTGTCTAATGGATTTGAAGGAAAAAAAAATAATTTATTGGTTGATGTAATGAAGTGTCATCATGAAAGGCTGTTTGTTCAGTGTTCAGCAAACCTTATTGGGTCTTAGATCAAATGGTGTTTCTCAAACTTATTCAGTCTGCCAGTGAGAATGGTATCATTTCTGAATATATTTTTAGTATGTAGAGTTCAGGAAAGAACCAACTGAATATTATTATAGGGGAAAAAATGTATATTGTAGAATTGTCTACAGGAAATGTTTGTTAATACTATGTTCTATGATTTGGTAAACTGATCGCTGTGTATCTTCTTAACTCTAATAGGTAGTAGAGCCTGATGAAGCATTAGAAGAGGATGTACCAGATTCCCCTGGGGTGGAAAAACAAGACAAAGAAAAAGAGAAGGAGAATAAAGACTCTAAGAAACTTCGTTGTGAGTTGAAAATTTTCCATTAATTGATTTTAGCAATGCCAATTATCATTTTTTGCATCTTCAGTATTATGTGTAAATAGAAAAGAATTCAAAAGGGTAGCTAGAAATGCAACTACTCCAAGTTTGGAAACGGGCTTTTATGTAGTTCGTTCTACATCTTGGTGCCAGTTAGTAGATTTACTTCCATGTTTTACTAATCTTACTGGAAAAAAAAAAGTACCAAATGTGTCTAGCTCCTGCTGACACATGAAAAATAGAAGAAAATAGGCAGTGGTGGATTGTTTGAAAGGTGGTGTCAAATGCACAGAAGTAATTACGTGTTTGTTTTCTCTGACTTTTAGAAATTGTTTTGAATAAGAATCCTTTTTTCCTTTTACACGTTCAAAACTGATTAGAATTGTTGTACTTGTTTTTTGTCTGTGGATACAGCATCTGTAAATTTTTGCACTATTAAACTGGAATTTCACTAAGTTGCTAATGATATATTGGCTCATTCAGAGAAATTAAACAGTTTTAAGTGCAACTTCAGACTTTCGGAGCTGAATTTCTTTTAGCTGCAGAAATGTCTTCCTATGCACAGAAATATATTTATTGGACTATTGAATGTCCTTTACTTCCAGGCTTTATACGTAATTTGCAAGAAAGCACTTCTTTTTTTTTTTTTTAAATAGTTAACTTGATGAAAAGCAAGACCCATTCTGAAACACAGCTATGGTTTTTTTTTTTTTTTTTAAATTCCACATTAATTCTGTATGTGAGCTAACACTTAGTTTCACGGACAACACAAGTTTTTTTGTGACAGAGTTGTCTCTTCGTGGCTTGAAAAATGAATGTTACATATAAGGAGTTCCAGAAAGTTAAGGAAAAAGTGGATGCTTTGCAGATTTGAATAGGCTTTTTATGTGGTTTTGAGCTTAACTTTTGGGGTTGTTTTTTTTAAACATTGGTTCCTTGGCAGATAAATGCAGTTTGTTCTGTGGGTATTCATGCTAAATACATTTATCTTTCCAGCAGTGAAAGCACCTAGCAATATAGATTCCACAGATCAGAAAAAGACCAAAACGAAGCTCAAGAAGTTTCTTACACGACGCCCTACATTACAAGCTGTCCGTGAAAAAGGCTACATTAAGGGTAAATGAACCTTTTTAACAAGGGAAATAGCTTGAAAAGCTGAAATTAGTAGCTCATGTAAAATGGGGTTAAAATGGTCTGCTTTTAGAGTAAACCACATGTATATAGCTGGTTTTACAGAAATCTTGGATGTATAGTGGTTATAGTGGAACTGGTGATTGATTGTAATTCTGAGCACTACTACTGGCTACTAAACTTCATGGAGGATGTCCTGTCCTTCAGCTCGTTTACTGGCAAAACTGCAGTGAAAATTGAGGGCCCAGGGGCCTCTTTGGACTTGGATTACTTCAAATCTGAATGTATATGCTCATCTGTTTCACAAGGGTGTTTAGCCTGACTGGAACTAGACAATCATGTGCTATCTCATAAGAAATTAAATACTTACGCAAACCAGGATGAGGCTAAAGGAATCTTAACAAACATCTTTTTTCTCTAACCTTTTCTGAATGTATACATTTTTTTAATGTGTCACAAACTGAGTCTTACAGATGTTCTTGAATCAAACTTATGAAAGAATTGATTTCCATTTGTCACACTTGTAGAAACTGAGAGCAGTATTTGCACAGGTTTAAGTTAATGTGTTTGTGTAAATTATTGACTTGGTACTCACTGTAAAACTATTTATTTGTATGCTTTAGCAGAACTTGTAGGTGGTGCTCTACTAGGGTCAAAATAGCGTATGGGTAGGCAAATGTCAGACCAAATCCTAATGTGATTTGCCTAACTACATACTTTAACAGGTGTGCTTCTGTTGCGTGTAGCATTTGATATACTTGTGTATCTGCAAATATAATTTAACTGTAAATTATGGATTTTTTGTTTGGGATAAAGAAGCTTTATTCCCAGGCTTTGACGTTTGCTCTGCTTTACAGCTTAGTATTCATGTCATGGCTCAGTAACGTAACTTCTGACGTTAGCAACAGTGAATGCTAAGCCAAGTTTAATTTGTACACATGCATGCTGATGATTGGATTTTTAATAAAGACGTTAAGGAATGAAGAGTTTGTTTTTATTTAAAAGCATGGTATAAATTTTTAAAGTTGGATCTGCACTGTACAGTGTTACATTTACTGTATGAATGAAAAATACACAAGTCTTTATTTAAAAGCCCAGTGTACTTTTGTGGCTGCTACAGAACAAGCTTAGTAAACAGGAAAACTTGGCAAACTCACTATGAACAGAAAAAATAATGAAAACTTCCAGAAAAAACACACTTGAAACAGCATGCACTAAGTGGAGAAGTAACTGTGCTAAACTTTTGTTACGTGGAAAAAAATTACAAAAGTTTCTTCAAGATGAGAGTAAGAAATAAGATTCCTGTATATGTGAAAATTAAAGTCAGAGGCAATTCTGGCAAATCAGTTTGTTACGTGCTAGCATTTTCCTGTGCTACCTAATCTGCATTGCTTTACCTGCTACAGCTGCATGCTAGCCTGGCTTTCTACTGCGTGTGCTTTTTCAGTCCCTTGCTACTGATTCTGCTTATACAGCTGGCTGTGTGAGTAGCAGCAGCAGGACTGAGGTTTTTTGGGTCAATAGCCTTATACACGTATGGCTAATAATACCATTATATGCCAGTTTTCATACTGCATAATTGGTTTGGTGTGCTGTTTGGATTTCCCAAAGCGGTAGTCAGATGCAAGTGTTGTTAATGGATCTACATAAATTACTAAACATGAAAAATGGCCTACATGCCATGCATGATGCAAATGCAAGACAAGTTTCTCTCTTGCATAAGCTCTGAAGTAAGATCTTCTAGATACTGCAAAGGCAGCCACTTACTTATTCAACAGGTAAAAAAAAAAACCACCCAACAAACAAACCCAAAACTTTCTTCCCTTTTAGAGTATGAGCTTTGCTTCTCTATCTCAAGACCGTGTTTCAGTCTCGTGCATCTGAACAGGGGAAGCCACCCATTTTTTGGGCATCTTTGATGAAAACCATAGAAACGGGTCTGACAGATTTTGGCGATAACATAATCTGAACAAGAGTTAACATGTTGCTGAAATACACTGAGACATTGCAAGAATCTGTTCTCTGCCCAAGCTGATTTTAATTTTTGCTCCAGTTTATGATGGAAAACACTCCCCCCTGGATTGTGTAGTTTTTGGAAACAAGACTCAAGTTACCTTTGCCCATAAGTATCTGTATTTAGAATCCAGCCTTGCAGCCAAGTTTCCTATGCATAGTCATACTTGCATCCATTCAGAGCTCTGTGATAAAGTTCTGTCATTTACAAATTCATGTTAGAAGTTAAAGACTCTACACTGAACTGATGCATAATGCTGGGTTAAACAGTAGGTGCAGTGAAAGATGAAATTTTGTAGGCTTTTCCCCTAAGCAATGCCAAAAACTTTCACTTTGGTTCAAGTTAATTATCTCCGTTCAGATTTTTAACATAGATTACAATAAATGTATTTTGAATTCAGAACAGGAATGGAATACAACAGTATCTTTAAATCTGCAAGATTTCTCATTACAGTAATGTCTGTATCACTTTAACAGATGTCTCCTGGTGGATTAAAATTATTTCAGTAGCAAAAGTTATTTACTCACTCATGATTATGTGACTGCTGACACTCTTACTGGTGCTTTTTCTTGCTGGGAGCTGCTGAGAGCTCTTCTCAAAAACTCTTCTATTTTCACTCTAATACTGCGACAATTGTATCCAGTAGTCTTTGCCCTTTGTAGAGGTTTGTTTTAACCTGAACTAGTTCTGTCACTTGAGTCCTGTTCCACTGTAAATCAGTCTCTTTACTTGGTTCCAGATCAAGTGTTTGGTTCCAATCTCACCAGCTTGTGTCAAAGAGAAAACAGCACGGTGCCAAAGTTCGTGAAGCTGTGCATTGAGCATGTTGAGGAACATGGTATGGTTGAAGTTTTTTTGTTTCCAAATCTCTCTTGCTCACCACACGATCTAATTTTGAAAGTTTTAATCCTTAAAATGCTGTAGTTTTACTTGGGGAAAATAATCTGAAATTTGTATCTGGAGTTAGCAATGAGTTTTCAAGAGTGGGGGGAGGTCGGTGGGATCCAAAATGGGGAGAAGGGAGGAAATCTTATATCTGAGAATTTGATCTGCTTCAGTATATTTCAAGCTGAGGAGAAGGCAGGACAGCCATCTGGTAACAAGGCCTCTAAGAAAAGAGGGATGACAAGAAGTACTAGAAGAGCACAGCTCATCAAGTTGTTTTTCAGATGAAAAGAGGGAGATCGTCAAAATGCAACCATGCATTTTTGGAATTAAGCATGCTAACAGTAATTTATATTAAAACTTCCTTGAAACAAACTTGAGGAAAAAGTTGTGTTCCTGCTCTGTATATGTGTTGACTGCCAGAAGACAAGTCTATCGGTTTGGTGCCCTTCAGCCAGTTACACTGATTGCTCAGTGACGTTTTATGCAATTTTGGAGACTAATAGCAGCCACATACTGACTCAGGTTTTGTTTCCTTTCATTGAGAATAAGTCTTTCCTACCTAATACCTTAGAAAATTACACATTTGAAAGTTACATGTGCCCTTCTGGTTTGCCTGATGTAAAAGACTTTACACGTTTTTGTTGAAAGTATATTGGTTGTGACTCTTGACTTGGCTGTAGTCTGTGCTGTTTTCTTGCTTGTTTCTTGCTGTTGTCATTGCCCTATCTCTTGGAAAAGATGACTGAGGGGGGATTATGGAATCTCCATAATCATCGTTCAGATATATACCAGTCTGTTAATCTGAGAACATTCTCTTGAGAATCAGGGTAAGTGTTACAGGGGAATACTACATGTGAATTGTGAGGCATCTTCCATGGGAGTCTCATTTAGGATTTTGTTGCAGCCTGTAGTCCTCTTTTTCAATGCTGCTATCTTATGGCCTGGGAAGGGAAAAGTAACTGCTTCCAAAATAACTGCCTTACTCTAGTTTGACAAACTGCCACCTTGCTTGTAACAGTAGGCTTTATTCCATTTGTGATCTGCAATTTGTGAGAAAGGGGTTATTTTGCTTTGTTCTTTTTTTTTTTTTTTCTTTCTTTCCTATTTTAAAGACAGGACTACAGTGAAGATAGTGGTGAAGTTTTCCTTTTTTAAGTACCTGAGGGGAAGCTGACAGAAATGAACAGCTTTTATTTTTTCTTTTCCCCACTTCTCCAACTCTTCTTCCTACTGCCAATACACTTGAAATCAGTTCTTTCTGTAAAGGAATGACTAGTGGATTATGGGGAAAAGGGATATGTCAGATGGTGCTGGTAACTGTGCTGTGTTGAATCAGACAACTCCTTGAGGAGCTACAGGGACTTGCAGGTATTCTGGCAACACTCACCCCCTCAATGGCACTGACTCACATGCTGCATTCAAGTGGCATTTCAATTAAATTCTTTACGTCCTAATCACTTCTGAGTAACTGCAGTAGCAATCACAGAGACAGTTTTCTTCTTTTCTGGTTGTGTGTGCAATACGGTAAAGGCAAGGGCTACCCGTTTTAGTTTTGTAGGCTGTTGGGTAGTGATGAGTTTGCATGCACATCATTCCTTCTCCATGCAGACCCGGTCACTTGAGATGCTTGCTATGCATGACTTGATTTGATATTTCTTAACCATACATTAAAAAATTGAACATCCACAAAATACTTGGTTCTTGCATGCTAGACTCCCATATATTCCCTGCCTACCCACCAAGAGCATCTTAAATGAGACGCCGAGTCTCACTAGGGAAACTTGGAGCTGTTGCCTCATTATTACTATTCTGTGTAGGAAGTTGTGAGATTACTTTGAGCTTGGCACTACCAAACCTGTGTCAGCAAACTAAACCTCCTCTGATATGCCCTGCCCATAAAAAAAGCTAGTTTAACATTATCTTTTTTTTTTTTTTTAAACCAAGTGTTCTTTTTTATAGGGTGGGTTTCTTTTGTTTGTGATTTTGGGCCTATAAAGAAGCAGCCTAATGATTTCAGAACTCATACGTGTTTAAAGTATTAAAATTGATTTATCACTTTGTTTTAGGACTAGATGTTGATGGCTTATACAGAGTTAGTGGCAATCTTGCAGTGATACAGAAGCTAAGATTTGCAGTCAATCATGGTAAGCTTCCTTCAACTATATTACAATTGCATATATTTTCAGATTGTTGGAAGTTCATAGGAAGCTCAGGAAAAACTTTTCGTAATGTGTAACTGGAGTCTTTCATGAGAAATGATTGTCATCTTCAAAGTAAAATTACTTTAAAATGCAGAATCTAATGTGTAATATACATAACTTGAAAAATCTAGCATCCTGGAAATTTGGCTTTATTTGGAACATAGAGGCATTGCCAGAACATAATTCTATAGAAGGGTGGTAAAAGAATTTGGGATTGGGGGGGAGTGGGGGGGGAGATGATAATTTTAAACAAAGTAACATGTTAATCGTTCATTTTTCTCTCTCAGATGAGAAACTAGACTTGAACGACAGTAAATGGGAAGATATACATGTCATCACAGGAGCTCTAAAGATGTTTTTCAGAGAGTTGCCAGAGCCGCTGTTCACTTATAATCACTTCAATGACTTCGTCAATGCAATTAGTAAGTCCGGAAAACATGCATGTGATTTTTGTATAAGGTCTGCTCAGTAGGTACAATTCGCTTAATTATTTTGGGCAGTAAAAAGAATGTTTTGGTTGTGAATATCCGTAAGGCTTACCTAAAATTGCCCACAGTAATGCACGGTCCGGCCAGGAGGTGGCAATATTTTATCTTGTATTAGCACTGCAAAACGTTTGCTTTTATGCCTAGTCTGTTAAATTTGATGCTCAAGTTTTAAACAAAAATGGTGAATTTTTGTTTCTACGTCTCATCCTGTTGCAGAACAAGAACCAAGGCAGCGCGTCCATGCTGTTAAAGATTTAATCAAACAGTTGCCAAAACCAAATCAGGACACTATGCAGGTACTCTTTAGACACCTGAAGAGGTAAGTAGCAGGTAAAGGAAAGGCTTTGTATTGCTTATACTCTCTTAAAGCTAAATAATCCAATTAAAAGTACTAGGTGATTGTTCCCACTGTATTTTTTGCCTATATTGGACTTGATAAAAACAATGTATCAGTCTCTATTTATACAAGCTTGCAGAGCACCAAACAGACTTCAGATGGTAGTGTCATAGCTGTCATGTTTACTGCCAGGTCCTTATGTTTGAGGGATTGTGTGAGGATCAGGAATAGCTTTTCAAAACAAAACCTTCCCCTAGAGAGGGGAATCGCAGCAGCTGTATATCCTAATAACAAGACTACTTGTTAAATAAATACTGCGAATAGTCATTTGCTTTGGACTGTGCCTTTTACCCATCATCCTGTTACTCTAACACTTAAAAGTCTCTTTGTGTGGCTTTTTTTTTTCTCTTTCAGAGTTGTAGAAAATGGAGAAAAGAACCGAATGACCTATCAAAGTGTAGCAATAGTTTTTGGTCCAACTTTATTAAAACCAGAGAAAGAGACTGGTAACATAGCAGTCCACACAGTATACCAGAATCAGATTGTAGAATTAATTCTACTGGAATTGAATTCCATCTTTGGACGCTGACATTATTCTTGGAGTAGAAACTGGAAGTGCTGGGTTGGCAACAATACTCCATCAGAAGGAAAATCTCTTGCTGTACATGATGTATTATGTTTGTGGACCAAGCAGCAACTTGTTTTTTGCACTTTTGGAGGGGGGAGAAACAGGAGAAATGTTTGACCACTTTAATGCAAATTAAAGACAACACTTTGGATTTCTTTGAGAAGTTCAATGTAAAAAGTGAATTGAAAAGTTTAGTTTGCCTTTTTTAAAGTAGCATTGGAAAAATGTAATATAGGTTCATACACTGGATTTCTTGGAGAGTGAAGCTATTAATCTCAAACTGGATAATCTGGAACTTGATCTTAAAATTATTCCGCTTCATAGGGAAAAGTCCTACCAACTGGTATGGAAAAATTCAGTGAAGTTACTTCTTAAGCTTGTGTATTACAACATACTCAGATCTGTATGACACTTTTCCAAGGGGTTTCTGTGTGCAGTGACTGTCTTAAACTTCTGCTAACAGTTTGGTTTAGTTATTCAAATCTAATTCTTCACTTGAAATCTGCTATCCTTTTCCCTTTTCTTCACCCCCTTTTTTGCTTTTCTTCCATTCCTTTTTTTTCCCAGCAACCTTTCTGGAACACCTTAGTTGCTTTATAGAACAGCACACTATTTCAAACACTGAACTTGTAAGAATATCCAGCAACGGATATTTGTCTTGTAGCATAATAGAAGTCATATTTAATAAACATGTCCATTTTTTCAGGGTATTTCCTGAGCTAAGTTTTGTGTTATGCTGATTTAAAGCTAAAATCCTAAGTAAATACCAACTGTAACACTGTATGGAGTTCTTGATAAAATGCTGTGGTAGTGAAAGTTTTTTGATGTAAATACAGGCTATCCTTCTGATTCTTGTACATAATTCAGTTCCTGTATAGTTTAAGAACATTTTAGTCACACATTTCTAATCATGGGTAGATTAGCTATAGTAGCATAATGTTTCCAGTGGATGTCTGGGTTTCAGCAGGGAAACAGGTTATGGGGAGGGAGGGGGGACCTAACTGTGTGCACTTTTAGATGTTAATTACATTTGCAGGCAAATAACTGTAATGCAAATGGTACTGGATAAATACTGAGTGTGCTTGCTAAATTGTTAATGCACTACAAGAGGAGCCTTTTAGGTTATTTAATATGTACAGGATACATTAGAAAAATGTATTATGAATTCTAACATCTGCAAATAGTGAAACTCATGTTTTGATAGATAGATGTTTGATGGAATCCATGATGCTAAATTTAAGATTTTCTTTTTACATTAATGTAGAATAATTTGTAAAATTGGTTTTGAAAGATTTTGTTACAGGGAGCATGGTCTGCTGAAGATTTTTTTAAATGTATTTTTCTAGACTAACTGCTGTATCTGACATTTGTTATGTCTAACCTGAATAAAGAAAACTGTTAGTTCTTTTAGAGTTTGCCATTCCCGCTTCAGACAACATGAACCCCCTTTAAACAATAAGACTGATGTATCTTACCACTTAGCCTGGATGCTACTTGTGGCAGAGTTGTTGTGCTGGATTAAAAGACAAATACTTACCTTATAACCTGACAATTTTAGGGACTTCCCGGTCCCTTTCTATAACAACTTAAATTCTAACATAATAGGTTCAGAGAGGGTAGAAGGAATTTGTGGATAGAAATTTGTGATCTTTGACACATCCCAGCATACTTGGAACCTACTGTACAGAAACTGGGGAAATAATTGTATTTTGCCCTTGATCTGTTGTGTACCTTTCACAACACAGTTCTGGCTTACAGCAAAGGGGATGTCTGTTGGAGTACTGAGGTGTAATCAGATGAATGGTATGAGAATTTCATGAGCATAGGGCTTGCATGAAAAGTCTTCAGAGATAAAAGAGAAGATGAGTTACCTTGTGGCTTTCTCACTGTCTTCTTGTGGTAATGGTGAAGTCTTGTGGTTTTTTGCGAAGCAACCTGGGTGAGAATTGTGAAAGCTCCGTCTCTGTTGTGTTGTCAGCCTTCTGGTAGGCTGTCAAACCAGAGCAGTGCTGAGTGGCAGGTGTGCCCAAAGCTACTAGAAAATGTCAACAAAGTTGAAGTCTGTTGCTGTAGATTATTCAAATCCCAACTTCGGCAGTAAAAATAAAAAAGGATTCCTACTGCTAAATGAGAGGGCTTATCCACAGGTCACCTTTTCTGTAAGTGTTACGTTTTTCAAAGAAAGAATGCCTTTTCAAAACAATTTGATAATGAGGATGTCACACTTTTCCTTGTATTCCCCCAAAATAAAGCGTTTTGTTATTACAGTATGTAGTATGGTCTTGTGGAGTGAAGTTATATCTTTTGATGTCCTCATTTGTAGTTTGGGGAGGGGAGAGTACTGTTTTTTAATTGAAAGAGGTGTAGCTAAACACTCCAAACATTCAGGAAGAGGAGGCCGTCCAAGCTGACGGTATGCTTGTCCAACTTGACCTTGTGTCTTGTTGTTGTGACCTTGTGTGGACCAACAAGACCAACTTGAAACTGTGTATGTCAGCACATTGGGTTTCTTCAGTACTTGAAATACCTTGTCTCTTGCTCCTGCAGTTCACTTTCTTTTAAAAAATCAAAACCGGATTTTTTTGTGCAAACACAGCAGGAGAAGTATATTTGTATTGGATGATACATAATTAAACGTATATATTCCTCAATTTGGGCTTTAAATCAGATTTGGTTCTGGTTTAAAACCAATTTAAAGACAGAATATAAGCTTTTGCAGCCAGCCGTAAGCAGTCAAAGATACTGGAGGTCCAATATTCTGTATGAGTGCCAGTTGAAATTTTGTTCCAGCAGTGCTCTGCTTGGCTCTAGTTTGGCTACACAGTGTTAGTACCAAGCCACTCAGATGTGCTTCATTTATACCAGTTACAGTTTTCTTCACTTTGAAGCTGTAGAGAGAAGTAGACACAAAAGAGGCAAGGCAAATATAAACAGTCATTTCTTGTAAACTGATATTTTTTTTTTTTTAATGAGTCATGTAAATAAAGCTTCCTGCATGCAAGTGGGTAGGTCATGCTTACTGCCCAGCCCCAGACTTTCCCAAAGCCATGATACATTCCCTTTGTACCGAACCCATTGTATCCTGGCCAGTGCATCCCCTGCTCGCAGCCTCAGGGAGAAGGGACTTTGTAGGTAATGCACTATCAGTTTAGGGCTATGTGGAGCCCTGACTTTTTTTTTCCCCCCCCTTAAAGGGAACAGCTTTATTTAGCCCCGAAGTAATGATATTTTCAGAATCAATTGGTTAATTCATACGCCATAATGTAAACCAAGCACAGTGGGGCATTCTGCTGGGCAAAGGGGGAGGTACAGCATGTCTAATGAGGCCGCCTGCAACTGCTGGGGAGAGGAGAGCTCCTCTGAAGAATCTTAATTAGCCTCCACAATCGCAAAGTTTTGTGGGCAAGCAGCTGGTAGGACTGGATCAGACCTTTACAAAAGTAGCCCTATGTGATTGTGGGACTTAAATGAACATTCTCCCCCACCCCTCCCCCACCAGCATTCTTGTAAACAGAGCACTTGTAAAACAAGATCACACTGTGTAACAAACCAACATGAAAGAAATTCTGAGGCAACTTGGCCCCTTGGTCCTTTTTACTGCCTTGAGAATTAAATGACAGTTTTAATGTTAGAGTTTCCTACAGCTTCCCAAATGGATTGGAGTTTGTTGTGCTTAACTACTACTTTCTTTCAAAAGTATTTGGCAAACCCAGAACTGCAAGGTGGAGCGAGCAGGGATAGCATCAGCTTTGTTTCTTACAGAACCTCATCTTGCAGCTTGCTGCATGAAAATGTAGTTGGCTGGGGAGAGGCAGATCCTTAGTGTGGGAATAAGTGAATGCAAAACACTGAAGGCAGCCAGACAAAGCAGGTGTAACGGACAGGCAAGGTAGTGGAGAAACACAGAAATTCTATTTGTAGGAATCCAGGCCAGAGACCTGGGAGAAAGCCAGGCTGCCAAGAGTGGTTTGGTTTTATTTTCTTTTTCTGCTTCATACGATGCAGATCAAGGCCTGGGTATGTTTTGACAGGCTAAGTTGCTCTGTAAACAGGTAGAGTTCAAGTGACATTGCGAAATGGCAGTGCCCACCTTTCTCTGGACATCTCCAGAGCAGCTTCTGTGTGTCAGCTCCTCGGTGATGCACTTGTGTCCAGGTTCATTTGACACACACACACACACCCCTGAGGGCCAATGGGAGTCAAGAACTGCGTTCCTTCAATGTAATTGTGAATGCACAGCCAGCATCTGTGCGATACAAAAATCAACTTGTTCTTAGTTTGGCAGCATTATTCTGGTGCCACTAAGTGCCCCATCCAAGATCTGAACCTTGTGGCTCCAGAGACTGAAGAGCACAGGTAACCCTGTCTTACAATCTCAGCCCACCAGAAGAAAGGTGTGAAGCTGACAAGTGGGAATACGCAGAAAAAAAGAAACCCCCAAGCTAAACCATCTTCACAAACAATTTAGGTTTGCACGTATGGTACAAATCTGCTCAGGACAGTTTGTCAACTCATGGTGCGAAAGAAACAGCTGTCCTCTAGAAGAATAAATACCATAATTAAAAGCTTTAATTTTTTACGTGAGGCATTGGAAGATAAATGTTAAACATTGGTCAGCTTATCTAGTTCACCATGTGCTGCCGCCAAATGGCTGGAATCAAGCCGCTGGTAGTGTGTTACCTGGTCACCGATGGGCCGGTGGTCTCTGCCTCTTCCTTACCAAGAAGGTGACGCTGAGCTGGTGGTGGCTTGTTGGCTTTCTGCATATGAACGTCCTGCCTAGCTGCTCCTTCCAGTAAAAGGAGGTAACTAACCTAGAAACAAACTGAAAGCCACCTTTTTCCTAGAAAACCTTTCCTATCAGCCTGGGCTGGGCAGTGCTTTGTCCACAGGCATTTCTGCACCGTGCTGCCACCGAGGTGCTCTGCCCCGGGGCCGAGCAAGTGCATCTTCTGTGGGTGCTGGCAAGGCCCCAGCCAACACACACGCGTGACCCACTCGCCTTCACAGCTTGCTTCTGTGAAGAAAAACAGACACAGTTGTGCAAAAGGGAGAGCCTCTCCGCTGACACTCTTAAAGCATTAGGTACAACAAAGGATGCCACCGTATTTCCTGCTATGAAATAGCTGTTTTATAGCTGAAGTGCTGTTCTTACTGATACACTAGTACTGCTCTAAGTTTTCTCTTTGAAGTTTTAAAGGTAAGACTTCTTTTCCTATTAATCTCTTCTTTTTCCTGCATCCACCCACCTGCTGTTCTTGCTGCACTGAAAGTCAATCCAGCTTGGACGGTTTGCTTCCTTATTTGTACAACAGCCTGGAGCAGGGCGGCTGGAATGTGCCGTGCTCTGCCCAGAGTGCTGCTTTGCCTGCGGAGGCTGAGGCATCGGCCACTCGGCCATAGACACTTCATTAAAAAGCAGTCATCACTGTTAATGCTAAATGGTGATGTAAACCAAAGAAACCCCCACAGCACACTAGAAGAATAAAAAAATGGTCCTTTCCAGGTAATAGTTAAAGCAGGCTGCATGCCACTCCTGTTTCCCAGAACGGCCATTCTTCTCCTGTATTGCAGAAGTGTACATAAGCTAAGCAATTAGGTATTGTATTTGGCATGAGACTGAGGGAGAGCGATGTAATTCCATGGAACCAGTGAATCACCATCCGTATCACTTGTGTAGGCTGAGCTGTGAGCCAGCTGTCAAGTGGGTTGCACAATCTTCAAGTTTGCACTAAAACACTGTGGCTATAGGCCAGGACCATACCTGGCCCCTCCTTTTGCCTGAGCTCCCCAGCCTGCCCCATTCAAATGCATGAAAATACCCAACTTTCCGTCCACCTTTGCTATTCATGGAGCACAGCAGCTCTGTGCAGCAAGCCAAACGCTCAGGGTGTCTGTGGGTACAGCTTCTACCTCTGTGCATACACAATTTAGTTAAGAGGGGGAGAAGACAGTTTATTATAAACACTGAACAGTGGGTGACATCATTAGCTCTTAAAAATCATAACTAACTCCTCAGGTGGTTGTCCTAGTGCATTCTGGGCTTTCTTTGCATCACTGAGATAAAAAGAAAGCCTGGGCACACGAGGGCTGGATGCAGGCAACGAAACGTTGAGTGGTGCTGTTGCTGGCAAGGTAAATTCCATTTTGCCAGCACCAGTCTCGGCTGGCAGAAGCAATGCCTGTGCTATACGAGCCCGAGGTGGGGACTTTCCTTCCTTCCTGCTTGCCTTTCTAATTTGTAAGGTCGTGAGCTAAGGCTTGCGGCATGTTGGAGGCCAGATGCACAAATATAATGGTCGTCTCTGGTTTTAAAGAATCTATGAATGAAGTTGGCGTGCAGCATTCCATTTAGCCATTGGCTTCCTTGTTCCTACTTGGCCATTCATGCCCTGTATCAAATGACAGCACTTCTCCTGGCCAAGGCCTGATTCCATTTCTCTCCCAAAGTAACGCTGCTCAGTTAAGCAAACCTGTCCTGCCACCCATGGCAGGACTTGCAGCCCAGCTGTGCTGGAGCGTTCCTGGGGACTGCGATGGCTGCGGTAGTACCAGGTACTGTCACTGTCCCCACTAGTGACCACGGAGTCCTATTAAAGTGACTCTTTCTTTACCACGGCCTGAAATACAAGAGTTGGGTGCTTGCAGCCACAAAGGCTTCCCTCTTTAAAATGCTTCACACCAGATACAAAGAAATCCTCAAAGCCATGAGCAGCTGCCTGGTGGTGCAAACGCTTTGTCACTGCCACATTGCCACTGTGCAGCAGAGCCGGGCACGAATGGGCCCCGGCAGCCCCCTCTGGCACAGTCCTGCCACGGGACGTGGCACCCAGCACCGCAGCCTCTCCCTCAGCCCGGCAAAGGAAACCTCTCCGGGAAAAAACAGGCAAAATAAGGTAGCAGGGGGCCTGCCACAGCACCCAGCGCTCCTGCCCATCCCTGCCCGGGCACAGCCAGCACGCAGCGCTCCTTGGCCGTAGGCAGGGGCACCGATGGCAACTGCAGAGACAGAAGCCAGGGCTGGGAGATACAGAGCTGTGTTTCTCCCAGGCCCAGCAGCAGTTTGGGCTGCTCTTAAAGACCTCCACCGATGGAGAGGGTAGAGTCTCCCAGACAGGCTTATATAGCACGTAATTCTCATCCCACTCTGGAAGTTTTTCTTTTTGCACATCTAAGTAGCCCTTGCTGCAGTTTAATCTTTTTCCTGACTCCGTCCTGATCCATTGCTTTTATCCCATTCTGCAATGTTTTCCCGTGTCTCTATGCACGCAATAGCAGTCCAGGAAACTATAAAAGGTTACTGCGTCTCACTTCTCCCTTCCCTAGACTAAGCAAATTCAGTCCTCTTAATCTTTCCTTGGATGTCGCACAGCTGGCTGGCTTAAGCATGGGACAGGGAAGTGTGACTTCACATCCCCCTCAAGGAGATGCCTTCAGCACTCACCTATTAAATAAAAATAACTTGCGGAATATTCCTCACTTCCCCGTCATCCTTTGACACCCACCCTCCAGGTCAGCCCCAACCTTTGCTTTGTAGGCTTGTCCAGCCCCACTGGTGTGTGCTGGAAGCTCCCACTGTCAGCTGACACAAGCGCTGGTATGGGTGTCCCTGAATCCATCCACATCTGGATCCTCAATTTCCAGCCACTCCCGGGACTAGACAGTTTACAACCCCTGAGGCTATGCAGCAATCAAGGTGTATTTTGCTTCCTGAAGCAATTAGCCCGCACTTCGGCACCTTAGGTATAGCAGAGTGGCTTAAGGACAAGTGCTGCAGGCTGGAAGTCACTGCCTGCCCTGGTAGGTTTTTGAGGGAGCAAGTTGTGCAAATCAGTCTGCTTGACATCTGTAAGGACATGTCCTTGGGAGAAGCAAAAGCTCAGATTAAGGAATGACATATCAAAGTGCTTCAAAATTTACACAGAAGTGTTGGCAAGGCAAAATGGCATTAAGTAGCAGGGAGGAAAGTGAAAACCATCATGAGCAGCTGAGGCGTTTACTCCTATTCCTTTCCAGAACGACAGGTTTGGGCAATATTAACATCCAGGTAACTGCCACTCTTGCTGTCCATGTGAACAACAGCTTTGCTGAAGCATCAGGGACCAGAGCGTTGGTAGAAAGTGCAGCTCCGAGGGCCGGGCTGTGGGCAAGGGTGATGTAGCCTGAAGCAGCGCTAGCAAGCTGCCCCTCTGGCTGTCACCAGGGCTCTGCAAAGGGACCGCGCCGACCCCCAGATACAGGCTTTGGAGAAGGAAGAGCTGCTTTCAGAAGCGGGCACCAAAAGCAGCAGCGCCAGCCCAACCTGCTGCTGTCTCCCTAGAGCGCATTGCAAAGCCTGGCGAACATCCTGGCTAGGGCCGGTGCCACAAACTGGGGCAGGCCCTGGGGTTCCTCTCCCCTGCTTTCTGCCAGAACACATCCCACTGCGGCTCCCGCAGTGACCCCTGGGCAGCTGTGCGTCGGCCTGCCCCAACCTGCAGCTTCTGTGAGACAGCCAGGCTGCCCCACCAGCTGCACACCAGGGAGACAAGGAAAAGCTGAAATTACGTTTCTGCTCACGGCATGAAAGCCAACACTTGAAGGACAGTGCTGTTAGTTACGCTGTGGCAGCTGGAAGAGGTTTTTGGAGACAGAAACACCAAACACATTTAGCTTGATTATCATTTTCAAGACAAAGCTTGTTGTGACAATGAATTATTTAACTTGGAGAGGTTCTCAGCGTCTTATAATTAAGTACAAAAAAATGAAGGCTCTGAGCATTAAGAACCAAGATTAAAGAAAAAATAAGGTAGTAGCAGATTTGGCTTAGTCTAGCAGATTTGTCTGACAAATTAAAGCATGTACCTCCGTATTACTGTTTCACCTGAGCTGGTGAACAGTGCTGCACCTGCATCACTGGGAAGAACATGGCAAAGCCTAAATTTTCTTTTGTTCCAGGCACCCATGAAAAGGCTGTGAAACACTACTGAAAGGCTGTGATTTAAACCCTGAAAAGAAAATATTGTAAAGCCATGTAGTGGTAGTTTGGGGGCTAGTATTGATTCCCCCGCAGTGTACCGCTGTGTGGAAGATATGCCCAAGTCCCCTTCCTGGCAGATAGCTCCAGGTCTGCAAAGCTGAGCCACTGATTCCCTTTTTATTCACATGAAGTGTTCCTCAATCAAGCCACAAAACTCTGGGTGAAGTTGGAAGAGCTGGAAATTATAACCCAGGGCAGAGCAGATGGTGGAGTCACAGTGATTGAGTTACTGCTCCTTTGATACTACCATCTGGGCTTCCTCCCACCTGCTCTGCAAGCAAACCCTGGCAAAGCTTTTGCCCTCCCCCAAAGCCCTATTCCCCACCAAACAGGCCGGCAGCACCTCACACTTCTGCACAGAGTCACTTTTTATAGTTCAAGTGCTGGAAAGACAGGGAAGACATAATTAGGAGGACTCTAGTCCTCTTTTGGCAACCTGAACCCCGCTCCTGTTCAACCTGGCAGAACGGTGCTGTCTCCTTCTCCTGGGACAAAGAATGCAGGTCTGTCAGACTCTTTCCTAGGGAGGTGAAATATCTAACAAATTCTGGCCCCTGTTACCCATTAAGCACAAATCGCTTCAGAATTGCCTTGACTTGATCATACTGGTTGTCCTTGGTCCTGGTCATTGTCCTCGTTACCTCTCCTCCGCACAGCACACTCATGAATGCTACCAAGCTGCAAAAATCCACCCTTCTTACCCTGCTCCTTGAGTGGTACCCTGGATGCAGCTCCCCGTGGGCATGAGGGTCCCAGCTTCTCGCCAAGCCAGCCACAACGACCTACGGCAAGGCTCCTGGCGCGGCCGCAGCTCACCATAGCGTGGCCCTGCTGCTCTGGGCACAAGCAGGGGGCAACAGCCAGGGCCAGTGGTGGGCTGGATCCTTTGACTGAAGACTGCCTTGGGGAAGACAGGGGATGCTCACCAGCCCAGGAACAGGTGGGTTTTCCAGGGAAATTTTGGCCAAGACTGCTCCTTGCCTGAGACCTCACATTCCTTTTCTATTTGTTCGACTGTCTTGCAGGGCTTGGCTACCAGCAAAATTAAGGTTATAGCCTGGTCTGTAAAAAATACCTATCCAATTATCTGTTGAGCCATGTTTATCCTTTATTTTCCTGGCTGCAAGTAGTCCTGGAAGGAACAGGATCGCTCACCTCAGTGGAGCCAGCCGGTCTGGGCATATGGTCTTTTTATTCTTGCTTGCTTTCTCCCAAAAAATGCTGTGCGAGGGCTCTGATCTCCCTTTTAAAGGGATCTCATAGTCTTCCCTCTGAGAGTGCTGCGAGGTCTCTGCCACGCAGCAATCTGTTCACAGCATAATTATTCTCTGTTAAGGCCTCAGAGACCACGAGGCTCCTGACATTTTTCATTGCCTGGAGAGGGGTAATTTTTCATTGCTTTCCCGAGGACTCTTGCACTTCACAACAGTAATGGAGCATCCAGCTACATCGAGCTGCAGCCTACAGTTTATTTTTATCTCTTGATGGACATACGCTGAAGGACTTCCAACTAAGACCGGGAAAACAGGGAGGTGTAAGCAAAGATATTAAGGAAATTCTTGCAGAGACTCACAGCAAACCACACAGTCTTTCATGGTGGGTGTAACACGATTTTGAAATTGTACCGTAACAAGATACGCTTTGCCAAATACTACGCTATAAGTAAAAAGTAGCAGGAGAGAAGGGATCTCAAATTACATTAAAATAAATAAACTCTGAAATACCATCAGCAGTATCCTACACGTCTCTAACTATCTTTCTCTGGCTACAGATCCAGAGGCCAGATCCCTGCTGCAGCTGGTATGTGATTGTGTCAGCCGAGCTGCTGGTGAAGGAAAGACATCACTTCATCTCTGGGACACACACTAACGAAAACAGGGCCTAGAAACGGTACTTTGGCAGGATCTGCACATCTCCAGCTACTTACTGCATTTTTGCACATAGTCTGTTTAAAAGAAAGTAATCGTAACAGAAACCATTCCTGCAAGCCGCTGGTAAACCAAACAGAGCAGAAAAGGGCTGAAATTTTAGTTTGGATTTGAAGCACTGCTGCATGCAAGAAGTGCTTTCAAATACTTCTGAAACCTAACATCTAATTTCACTTACCAAAACAGATGAGCAACAACCTATAAGCCTGAAAAATAAAACCGTCTGAGTTTTGCCAAACCTTTCCAGTGATTTGCCAAAAGACAAGTATTTTAGTTTCAAGCTCTTAAAGGGAATTAGCTGAGAATGGAACTTTAAGGCAAAAAAATAATTTCTCTTTCCATTTATCTTTCTGGTAGTGTTCCCAGGGGGTGCTGAAGAAAGGCAAGTGGGCTGGGCTGCCTTCTCCCCCTTACAAAGAGTACAGGGGGGCTGTGGGATGCAAATAGGGCTAGGGGAGACTGCCCTGGGCAGAGCAAATCCCTGCTCCCCAGTCGACTAGACGCCTCTCTGTCCTGCAATTACTTCTCCCTTGTATTAGACAAGCTGTGCTTAGGTCCCGGAGTAAAATTCAGTCGATTTTCTTTGGCATGGTCTAGGGCAAAAATGGGTATGGCGTTGCTTTGCTCTTGACAGGGGGCTTTTTTTTTTTCTTTTTAAACCCAACCCTAAAATTCAAATTAGCCTCCAGCTCAAAGCCTTTACCACCAGGGCATGAATGCTAAATAGCCTGCTCCCAGTCCAATCTGTTCACTGCCTGGCTAATGATTATTCTCCATAGAAACCTTACCGGAGTCAGTTATTATTCTCTCCTCATGCACTTGTATCTCTCTTGTATTTATATAAGATTAAGTAGCCCTGTTAAGTTTTTACCTCTCTGATTGGAGCTTATTTTAACCTCAATTAAGCCATCAGCCCGGCTTTCTGAAGGCAGAGCAATAGCATAGCCATTATCATTCTCTCCACCTTTTGTATGAAAATGATGCTGAGGATTGGTTGCTTTGGGGATTGCTCTGTGGCAGGTAACCAACGCCGAGAGTCAGGGAGGATAAATGGTGCCAGACTCCCAGAGGTGCCGTGGCACTGTGTAATTATTGTTCCAGACAGCTGAAAGCAGCAGGGTTTCTGGTTCCCCTGCTTAGTTTCAGTCTGCCATGATTGCTGGCACAGAAAGACGCTGATTATAAGTAAACATTAATTATGCCCTGCTTCCCCACTGCTAGCATTGCTGGGCTTGCAAGCAACAGAAGCACAGTGCTGCGCTTGGCTCCCACTGCTGAAAAATCATCTATACTGATTTCAACGTCCAGATTTTCGTCTTGCGTGGTCAGAGGAATATTGCTCCTAAACTTCACCCTCATGCATAGCTAGAGTTATGCACTTTTTGTACCATGGCTTATGTGCTGTACTTCAATGCTGTTGCTAAAATAACGACTTAAATACTCATTCTTTGAAGAAGGTGAGCTCAGGTGATGCAGCAAGCAATTCTGTTATCTGCTCTGGAGCAGAGGAATCATTTTAGTGTCTTTAAAGGAAAAAAACCTCAAGGCAAATAAAACTTATCAATCATCCTATATGTCAAGGTAATTTTTTTCAGATGATGTGCTTTTTTTAAATGGCAACCTATTCCTTCCTCTTTTTAATGTGGCTTTGGGATTTTTTTTTTCTTTGCTAAAAGAGGCTTAAAAATGCAAAGCCCACAGTGTCACAGATGGTAAAACACTGCTCCTCAAGTCGCGCGGACAGTTACAAAGCGATTTCCGTGGCACTCGAAATGCAGTCTCTGATGCTGATGGAATTTCACTGCGCCGCAATTGCACCGCACTGCAGTGAAATAGGTTCAATTTGATTATCTGGCTATTCCATTTCGCCTATATTTACAACCTGCCTGACCTCTGGGGGAAGGGGAGGACAGGCAGCCAATCATGCCGGAGACATTTCAAAAGGTCAAAGCAATACAGCGTTTACCAGTATAATTCACAGGCTCTCTACAATTCAGAGACCACACTCTCCTGACAAAAATTGGCAGAACACAGTTAACGTGAAATATTTGTCCATTCCCAGAGCAAACACGGAAAATAGAGAATGTTTTAAAAATTTGCCCCTTTCTCCTTTCGGCACATGATGACGTGCAAGTACATAAAAGCAGCGCACGGACAATACTGCATATTTTAAAAGTTGCCCTTGGCTGGTGCTGAGAGGTTGGTGTTGGGCTGGTTACCTGGGAGCTGCCACCCCTCGTGCGCAGCCTCAGCTCTGACGCTAACACACTTACAGCCCCACAGGGATGCTCTTCAGTGTGCTGCTGCTGCTGCCACCCCGGCTCCCAGATGGTGTTACCTTCTGCACCTCGTCTCTGCCGTTCCTGGTCAGCAGCGAGGCCGTGCTGTCACTCCTATGTCACGCCACTGTCTCGGGGGGCTCGGGGGCAGAAGGCACTTTGCAAATTTTAACTAAGTTTCACATGCAGTCCTCCCATCCTAAAGTACGGATTCATTAAGGTCATAAACAACCACCACCCATTCCAACTGGTTAGCTAATAAAGTAGCATGATAACTCCAAAAGCATTATTTTAAGAATCCTGTATACTTGAAAGTCCCTAAAAGTCAGGAAGGAAAAATAGCAGCTTCAGGCTCATACAAGTCAATGCAGCTACCCAGTTCTGATTTTTCAATCCCTCCTAAGCCTGAGTCCCGGGTCTGGGTGGCCACACAATCTGGATCCACATTTTGCACCTCCTATCTGTTTGTGTTTAAACACTGTTCAGTCTTAAATCTCGGCAGAAGTTAGGCTTGTTAGAGCTTCTGGGGCCAGAGGTGCTGTGAGTTGTAACAGTTTCATTTTGAAAACTGGAATGTTTTTTGTTTGTTTTAAAATGAACACTTTGTATGGCATCTTCCGAGAACCCCTGTCTGTCATCCCACATGTTATTGGATTAATACAGGAGAGAGCGGAGTCTGCAAGGCAGCCGTAAGAACTACTTCTTAGCATCTTTTATCTTTGTAGGGAAGATGCGTTTGAAAGGCAGACTAACAGAGCAGACCTACTTGAAATAAAGTACTGCATCAGCTCCTCGAGTCAGCACAGATCAGAAATACGAAGTGGTTCTTAGAGGAGGCATTTCCTTTAAATGCTGCATTAAGTTTGTAAAGGATCACTTGAGGTTCCTGATCCTCTTTGTCCCTAACAGAGGTCTCTGGTGACACCCTGCTACTGTGCAGAGCCAAGCAGATGAGGTTTCTGTCTGGGACAGGGATGAGCACTGGCTTTGACTAGTGCTGCTTGGACTGTCTCAGCAGAAAATACTTCGGCCGTGAAGCTCCCTCCACTCCAGTCAGCAACACAACGCACTGCCTGCCACCTTCTGCTCGGTCTTAACAGGGGTATTTGATGAGACTTCAAAATAATAGCAGCTTGCTTGGAGGCGAAGAGGAGGAAATAAGACCCGTGTGCTGTTGGACGTGATAAGCCAAAAGAGCAAGGAAGAAAAAAGGAGTGTACCACAAACACAGACCATGCTCGTGAAGCACGTTCAAGTCTCACACACAGAGCATCTTCCCTGCATCCCAGCTGAAAGCAGCTTCTGCTCACACACGAGGCTTAAAATGAGCTCTGCGCCAGAGGAGGTAAATACTGCTTTAATGTCGCAGCACCTGGCGTGAGCTGGGTGTGCTACAGGACCAGGGAGTGGGACACGGTTAGGTGAGGTGTTTGGGGGTGTTTCATCCAAGCTCAACCACTGGCAAAGGTTTGAGGGTTTTTTCATACATAGAAAAGGCTATGATTTGCCTTCACCTTTAATAATTCTCGTTTTTCTCAAACTCCTTCCATTTCTTTTTCCTCACTCTCCATTTTGTGTTTCCCATCAGCAAGAGGATTCAGCAAGAATCGCTCACCTCCCCACACCTCTTTCCCAATACATCTCAGTATTTATAATAATAAACAGTTCAGGCTGTCCAAAATTCTTTAATACAAGACCATTTTCCAGTGGCCTATAAAACCATAAAAATCAGAAAAGTTTGGCAAGGTTTGCTATGTGGGATTTCTGGTTTGGTTCATAATCTTTGAGAGGAGGCATCACAAAACTTGCCTCAAGAAGCCTCAGAAGGAGCTCAGGGGAAGACCCTGAGGTCACAGATCCTTTGTTAGGGAGCACTGGCAGAAATGTAGAAACCTGCTGAGAGATCACCCTCATGTTCCTCTGTCACCTCCACGCAGGCTAACAAATTTGGACAATTTTTGAGCTTCTGAAAACTCTCAGACTGCACACAGAGAATAAACACTGGCTGGAGTTTGCCAGCTAAAATATCTTTGCATTGAACATGTTCCAGCTGAGGGGTAGTGAGATCCTAACTGAGCTCTCCACAACCTCCTCTCATGGGGCACAAGCACTGGGGGACAAAGGACAAAATGAAAGTTATTTTAGTAACCTTAGTTTTAGAGTCCCCTTTATTTCAGTGCTTGGATCAACAGCCCTACCCAAAGCTGTGCAGACAGACAAGATAAACATTCCAGCTGCGACTGAGCCACTGGAGAAGTCAATATTCACTGTATTTAAAGTATGCAAAAATTAAGGCTTCTGCGAGCAACATGTTCATGTCACCAAAACTGTCAGAGGTGTGTCTTTATAGTTCATCGAAATAATTGTTTAATTATTTATAACTCCGCACCACAGTGAGATTTACACACTTGTTCAAGTAACAGAGTAGCTTAAAAGAGTAAGACGGTGTCTTTATAGAAAAAGCTTGTGTAATTGGCATAAATTCATCTTGACTGGACTCTATCATAGATTGTAATATTAAATTACTGGGATACAGAGTAAAAAGGAGATGAGCCCAGCAGGCTAAAGCTGGGGGTAGGGAATGGCAAGAAGGGTGAGAGACAGCATCTGCAGAAGCGGGTTTCTCCCTGTGAGCAGTCTGGAAACCAAGCTCAGCAAAAACCTTTGTAAAACTGAAGCAAAGGATAAAAATAACAAGGCAAAAGAAAAAGAAAAGAAAACAAAAATAACCACACCATGAAACAAATGTATCTCCAAGACAAGATGAGGGAGTAACTCAGGAAATGTTTCTGCAAATAAGACAGCTCTGTAAAAAAACCCAACCCAATCCCTCCACCCAGAAACTCATGGGTTGATGATGGGAGGATTGCATTTACCCTGACGTCAGCCACAGCTCACGGATGTGCAGGAAGAGTGCTGTGTTGCTTACAGAGACCACAGCTGCTGCAGAAATTGGCTTGCAAAAAAGGGTCAAAATCCACAAAACTCTGCCAAAGCTGTCATCTGAAATGTCAAGCACATGCAACAACATCCAACAGTGAGCAGAAGGAAAATCTCTAAGAAGAAAGAGGACAAACCTCTAACCCAGTGCAGATTCCTCTAGGCCGTTTACAGCCCTCCAAACAACTACAGCTACACAGCCTTGACATTCCCGATCTTTTACAACAAACTGGGCATTGAAACAAGATTGTCCAAGTTTGCTTTCTTCACGTTACAAAAATTAGAAAGGAACAAAAAATTACAGGCTGCACCGAAACACACAGACGCAGAGGGACATTCCTGAGTGTCTGCCCTGTGTCTAACCCCAGGCCGGCACATTTAATTTGAGCTGCTCTGGAAATGCCAGCCACATCAGTGGCCATGGCAAAGCTTTCCTGCCACAGCTGTAACTCCAGCAGCGGGTCGGTGAAGAGCCACAGAAGTGTTACAGGAACCCTGTGGTCCAAAAAGGCAGTCAGTGCCACCATCCCTCAGAGGCACTGGCATCTGTGGCTTTAGGGTCTCTGGAGCTTTGTGCTACTGGAAACAAGAGTCAGAATCACAGAATCACCAAAGGGTTGACTCTGGAGGTCATCTGGTCCACCCCCCATGCTCAAGCAGGGACACCTAGAGCAGGCTGCCCAGGACCGTGTTGAGATGGTATTTGAGTATCTTCAAGGATGGAGACTCCACCACCTCCTGAGCAACCTGTGCCAGTACTCTGTAACCCTCAGAGTGAAAAAGTGTTTTGTGATGTTCAGAGTGAACTTCTTGTGTTTCAGTCTGTGCCCATTGCCTCTGGTCCTGTTGCGAGGCACCACCGAAAAAAGTCTGGCTCCATCCTCTTTGCACCTTCCCTTCAGATATTTGTATGCACTGATAAGATCCACACCCCCCACACTCCCCAATCCTTCTCTTCATCAAGCTGAACAGTGCCAGCTCTCTCAGCCTTTCCTCATGGGAGGGATGCTCCTGTCCCTTAATCATCTGTGTGGCCCTTCATTGGACTCTCTCCAGCATGTCCATATCTGTCTGGTACTGAGGAGCCCAGAACTGGACAACGGCACTCCAGGTGTGGCCTCACTGGTGCTGAGCAGAGGGGAAGGATCACCTCCCTTGACCTGCTGAATGCAGCCCAGCACACCACTGGCCTTCTTTGCCACAAGGGCATGTTGGTGGCTCACATGCGACTTGGTGACTGCCAGGACCCCCAGGTCCTTTTCTGTCAGGCTGCTTTCCAGCTGGGTAGCTCCCAGCATATACTGGTGCCTGGAGTTGTTCCTCCTCAGGTGCAGGATTTTGCACTTCTCCTTGTGGAACTTCACGACACCCCAAACTGAATGTGTAGCCTTGCATCATCTGACCTGAAGACCCAAATCTGGCATTCCCTCTTTTTACCTGCTACTCCTCAGAAATGCAATCTAGGAGGCTCGCTCTGTGCTCAGTTCAGACCCTACAGAAAACACATCAGTGTTGAAAAGTCCCCTTTCCCACCAAATAAACACTTCATGGCGTACCGGTACTGCTGGTACCTCCCTGTCTCTTCCACCAGCTTTGCCATCAGAGCACTCACGCAGCATGGATGACCCCAGTGTTCAGCTCCTTGCCTGGCTCAGAGGCACCAGAGGCCCCTGCACTCTGCACGCTCTCCGCCCACTGACCATGGGATGGCCACAGCCGCAGGGACAGTGGTCATCCTTTATGACAACCCACACAGCCTAGCACCTCCGCTTGCTCCTCGTCCCTCCTCTAGATAACCATGGTGCTCTTCCTCTAGGATTGGGACACCTTGACAGGACAGCACAGCTGCACTGCTGGCCTGGGATGGACCAGAACTCAGGGGAGCAGTAGTGGCCGCTCAGGATGGGGGATATTATCATTCAAACTCCACTTCAACTGGTTCTGCTCCTACAAGCTTCACAGCGCTGAGCTGTTCTGTCTTCGTTTGGCCAGGTCTGGAAAGAAAAGCCTTTTCTCTCCCAGCCCATCCTCTGTGACTACCTCGGGAAAAAGTCTGGGCAATGAATCCCCCAAATGGCAGGACCCATGGCCCTGGGCAATACACCCTCTAAGTGCCAAGCCACACAACCCCCCTTGGATTATCCTTTCCTATGGGTACCACATGCCCCTCATAGGGAAAGCAGAGCTGAACGAGGGCTTTACATTACAAATGGCTGAAGACCAGGTGCTACAAGGAGTGGCATTGCAGCACCCAAAATGTTTTGAGCACTTAGGCTTTAGGTTCTTGCAAAGAAGGAGCAGCAGAGGGGAATAAACCCCAACCTGCTAGGGCTTCCTCAGTGGCTGGCAGGCAGTGAGCCTCCAGCCTCCTCCCTTCTCATCACAACTTCATTGACTACTGGAATCGTGGCTGTACCCACTGCCAAAACAAAATGAACATTTGTGCCCAAATTGTTAACAGATGTTGGGAACATCTCAGAAAATACATGAAGCCTAAATTGGTCTTTCACTGAGAGATTAATATTGTAATGTCATCCCTGCACAGTGCCGCTCACAGCAATCTGCCAAGCCAAAGAAAGTAATTAACAAAGTTAAGACTGTGCTGTAAGTCCAAATAAGGGAAGAGGAAAATGGAAGTTTATCTTAAGCTATCCTTAGCTCACCTTACTGTGTCTAGACGTGGCAGGTTGTCAGAGAACTGTCTAAGCGCTTTGGGAGAGGGTATGCAGCAGACCAAGTTCTTCAGCTCCCAGCTGAGCAAGGCGTGACAGCCGCTTGCAGACTGGAGCTCAATGGCAACTCTAGGAAAGCATAGCTGCATTTTAAGCCTGCATGTTTCAGTCTCCTGATGTATCGAGACACAGGGTGAATTTGAAAACAAACTTAACATTACAAGTCTTATGCAGAAAAGTGTGAGACTTTTGCGACTCTCTCTGCCTCTTCTGAGCATTTTGGAAGGGTTTGAAGAATGGCTTACTAGAGAGATCTCCACAGAGCATCCTACCACCTGTTATCTGATTTATAAAAGGAAGACGGTTAAGTGTCAGCATAAGGGCAATACAAAAGCCATGAAATTTTGCATTGACTATGATCTAACACCACGAATCCCTTACACATACACAAAACCCACCCTCGGGAATGAAGATCACATTTGGCAAGAGGTAGTAGAGCTGTGGATTCAGCAATTTCAAAAGCAAATGATCACACCCAAATAAAAGCACTACTAACACTAAACTATTCAAAGAGTTTAGTCTTCTCCTATGTGCTGGTGTTTTTTGAAACTGCGTTGGTGCAAAAGAATTCCCTTGAGACATGGGGTTTTAAAAAAAGGCTTTGACATGTTTTGCCTTAGAAATTGGTACCTAAGATACAGCAACAGAAGATCACAGTGGGCGAAAGTTGGTTACAAAGAAGGAAAAAGGCAAAAGTCAAATGGAGCTGGGGAGGATCAATAAGCATGAGCAGAGTGTGAAGTAGACTATAGCAATTACACCGTCATTTTGCTCTTGTGCCTGTACTGTATTTTGAAAACACAGTGTTTTTCCGTTCCCTGTGGCATAACCCACAAAGTCGCAGGCTTGCTGTGCCAAAAGCCTTCAAGTTAACATGCTGTATACTTATATCATTAAAGAAATAAGAGGCCACTTAATTCATCGTATTTTAGCCTATATATTCCAAGATCTAAACAGGTTGTGAGTGACAAGGCTTAGTAAAGTTATATCATAATTACCTACTATGAAATTCCTCTAAAACTTCTGACGGACTGACTGCTGCTACAGATGCACACTGGCATAGCCAGGCCACTCAGTACAGTAAAATCACCCTCCCGCAGCTCTCCATATTTGCACACATCCTTATACACACACACACACACACACAGACCCCCCACACACACCCACCACCCCCATCCCTATCTGAGATCAAAGATGCCACAGTGTCCTGTCTTACAGCACAGCAGGAGCTGAAACTGGAAGTGACATGTTTAAAGAGTGGTCATTTAGCACCAGCGCAGACAGGCTTCATGAGTTTCTACTTGCCTTGATACTAAACAGGTGTTAAACAGTAGGCAATTTTATAAAGATTCTTCTAAGTGGAAACTGTCTTGAAAGCAACAAAAACCTCACAGAGTAGGTTTTGTGAAATGTCAGAGGGAAACATCTGTTATTCGAAAACCTAATAGGAGGAAAGCACTCCAGTTAGAAATTTCTCTTTTGCACATTTTTCCATGCTGGGAAGTGCTCCTCTGGGACTCTCACTCTCGCCTGCGGGCAGCTTTGCTGCTTGAGGGCTTGCTTGCAGGAGTGGTAGGATCTGGGGCTGCTAGAGGTTCAGTCAGGACCTGAGCCACCAGAGAGCAGCTGGGGTGAGGCACTCAGCATCACACAACCCCTTCCAGGCACACAAGGCCATGCAACAGCTTAGCACCCTTTTGCCTCTTTAATTTGCTGCACTTCCAGCAAAACCTGACTTTTAAGCACTGCTGGTGTTCATCAAATTGTGTTGCTTCACTGAAAAAAAAGATTTCTTTTTCTTTTTTTTCTTCACTGAAAAAAAAAGATGAGCCTGTCCTTAAACTGAAGTTTACTGAGGACATCAAGGAGGACTCCAAATACAGGGAATAACAGGAATGAATGACAAGTGCTTACAGGCTCTCGTCATATTCCTCCTTTCAGCATTTACTATTGGCCAGTAGTCATAGGCAACTGGGCAACTCAGACATGGATTATCCTAAGGGATAAATATGACACGGCTCCTGAAAAGCTGTTGTTTCAGTTGCAAGCACAGCCCTGGCTGCTCTGCTGGGACTTAAGGAAGGAAAACAACCCTTTTCAGAGTACTAGGCAACTGGTGTTTCAGCCTCCCCTGACACCCTCTGCTGCTCCAACCTCAGGCACAAGGATGCTGAGGGTGCCCAGTTTCTCACAACCTCAGAATCTCTTGACATGAGCAGTTCAAGTGGTGATGCAGCGGGTCCTAGGACAGAGAAAAAAGGAGTTGCTTTTCCATCTAGACCTGGGGCTTGGGGTATGACCTGAGTCTGATGTACACCTCAATATTATTCATATACAAAACCAGGAGATGTGAAGGAGATTGGCAAGACAAGACATATCCAGATTCTTGTTTCTACAGTCATTTCTTTATTCTTCAACTCAGCTTGAGAGCAGTAGAGGCTGGTATACTCCCACATCAAAGGACAGGGATCACAAAGTTTTTCCCCCTGTCCCATGAACAGGTGATGGCCAATGCAGGAAACAAACCCAGTCCTGGGGGACTTCTGTTAGCTGCATTTGGCTTAGGGAAAACTCTCAAAGCCAAAGACACTGAGTGTTTACTGTTGTGCTGTCAGCTTTAAACTGCTCAGTGTGACTGTTTTGGGTAGAATAAATAGTGTTTGTTTCACTCCTCTGCTGTCTTTGGCTCCTGCATGTACCGGTTTATTGGATTAAAACACACAGATTAAGGGGATAAGCTAATCAACAAACAGGCATTGAACTCTGCAAGGCTGGAGCAGATGGTGGTGCCATGCATACTGCCAGCTCAGCCTCCACACCTGGGAGCATCGGCCCTCCCAGTACACCCCACTGTCAGTGTAGAGAAGAATTTGCTCTAGCCATCACTGGGGCATCACTCTCATGGGCAAGCACCACCACACACACGTAGATGAGACGTCACCTCCATGTCCTGTTCACCTGGACTCACCTACTTCTAGGTTTGTGTGGCCCAGTTTAGTCTGTCTGCACCTGTGTTGAGATTTCCTGGAAGAATTTTAGACCCCAACCAAGTACTTGCAATGTCTGTCCTGGCAAAAGCCTCAGACAAACTCAGCCCAGAGCCTGTGACATGAAAACCTATAAATAGGACATGCAGGCATTTGTTAGTCACATATTTTCATGGGGCCCTATTTAGCCAACAACAATTGGCACAGGATGGAGTCTGAGGCAAACCCTTACCAGGCATCCCTGCACTGATTTCCATGGGCACAAAGACCATGTGCTAGCATGCAGGCTGCAGGCAGGATCCAGGGAGCCAGCTGACACTCATTTTTACAACACTCCAACTTTTAAACAAAAAAAGAAAAAAAACGCACCCAAACCCTCTTTTTTTTTTTTAAGGGAAAGAGTGACACACGTACACACTTAGGCACTTTCTTACACAGGTGTGGGCTCAGCTAGATAAGCACTTTTTCCTCTGAGTAGTCTCCAGAGACACCATGCTTGAATTGTCCTGACTCTTTGCATGGACAATTTGTTTATTGCTGTGTTACATCCCTATGGTTTATTGCTATAAACTATGCTCCTAAAAAGCTTAGTGTGAAGTCCCTTAGTAGAAAGTTATTTGACATTCACCTGCAGCTCAGTTCCAGGGAAGGTTACCTTGGATAGGCTGCAGATTTATGATGTAAATGCATGTAGCTTTACATTACAGAGTTAAGTCAGCCCTGCCTGGAGACCCACCACCAAGGCTGCAGGGGGAACCCAGGAAATGCCTCTGCAACCCTCCTGCAAAGTGCTCTGCCTGTCCCAGCAGAAGCACGATTGCTATTTTGGCAGACTGTTGAACCCCATGCCTCATGCTCCACAGCTGGGGCAGTGCCACAGCCACCTCCTTGCTGCAAGTTACACCATCAGAGCCATTCTGACTACCTTTCCACGTGGCCATCACAGTCACCCTCTCCTCCCCTCCACCTGCTCCCTTGCAGTCCTGTTTCCCCATGTTCTCCCCTGAACCACTGTGGTTAGCGGTACCATTGTGTGTCCATCCCTAATGTGTCCACATGCTGGTTGTGAAAGGACTCCTGATGCACAGCCATCCGTTCCCAAGGCAAGCAGTAGCCTTGAGCACAGTGGATTAACTTTGTGAGTTACAAATTAATAATAACCATCCCATTTTCATTATTATTCTAAAAATTCAGAGTGGAGCAGGAAACCTGAATTCCATAGCTGCCTTCTCCTCCAAAACAGAAACACATAAAATAAAAAGGAGCCAGCTTCTCACCCAAAGGCACACTTTTTAACCTCCCACAAACGAGATGTTAAATGCCCATATTTTATCTGCAAGTGTTGTATTGGGCTGAGACATCACAGACTGACCCAGCTGGGCATGGGTCCTAAAAGCAAATAACATGTCCTGAAACACTATTTCAGCATGAGTTCCTATTAGAAATATGACCAAAAGAGAAATCCTAGGTGCACCAATGGACAACTGCTTCACCTCTGAGGGAAGTCAAGCCTGCACTTCACAGAGCCACAGTCACTGCTGGCACAAACTTAAAAGCCCCAACCCATTCCCACCTGTGCTGTGCAAGCCACTTTCTCCAGCCTCTGCCCCATTTGTCTCCTTTCAATTGTCTTGATTTTGTGGACTGAAACATAAGACACACGCTGCAGGAGCCTTTCCATTGCAAAACCCCCAAGCCTTGGGTGAAGTCACAAGCTTTCTGTGAATGTCTTAACCTTCACTAATTAGGAGCCCTCTTTTTAAGGATATATTTTTTAGGCTATACTGACATCTGCAGGTGCACCATAATGGATTTTGGAATTTAGACATTCTATGGTTGAAAAATCAGACTCCAGGTTTGCAAAGAAATTGCCAATGGCACTACTCTGCCTGAAGGGAGCAGAGGAGCAGTGCAAGTTTCCATGAGAGGGTGCGATGCAGTTCAGTGTCCAAGCTCTGCTACCAAACCTGTGCTGATGCTCTAAGAGCAGACCTAATTACTCCTTGCTCATGAAATTGTTCTCAGGCCAGTAAAAAAACATCAGGCCAACACAGTAAAGCACTTGCAAGCTGCAGGTCCTCAGGATTAGCAGAGTTGCATTCAGGTGTGTTTTTGCTGGTATTCAAACCTGTGTTGACCAATGTTGGCCTTTATTTATTGCTAAACTGTAGCCATAAAAATCTACATTTGGAAAATGTGAGAGACTGTAGCTGAGAATGAGGGCCAAATTAACTTAGGTCATCATTACTTGGATTTAGAAACATCCATCAAAATTGTTTTCAGCCAGAATATAATGTGCCTTACAAATGTTCCGATTTTTTACAGTTCTGCTCTTATAGTGAAGAAGTATTACACTTCTGCTTGCTTGCAAAACTGCAGCAAGATGTCACACGTCCTTCCAAATCAAGAGGGATTCACAGTATCTTGCCTTTAATGAAGCTGTACACAAAAAACCCCATGAGATGTGCAACTTGAAGCTGTTGAAGGACAGAGCAAAGCCTAGGTGCCAGGGCAGGTGGACATTTCTATGGCCTGGAAGTTGCAGGGCTGAAAGAAATTGGTTGAAGCTTAACTACCCATTATAGTAGTACAGCATAACAGTTTCGCAAAGATAAGTTGTTCTTAGATAATTTCTTCATAAAGTAAACACACACAGAGAATTATCCTCATCTTCTTCCCAAAGATTTTTCTGGCTTCTAAAAATACTCTATTACCAATACAAGACACTCTGTTTTATCTCGTCCTCAGAGTATTTCAAGGCATGGGGACTTGGACAGCTATTGCATTACTTCTAGGTATTCTTGAAGTATTAAAAAGGAATAAAACTGTGAAAACAACACACAGCCCTCCTATTTAAACAGAGAAAATTCCAGTGTCCAAGCTGTGATATGTTTGTCTCATACCAGATTAAAATTCAGGCTCATTGCCCACTGCCTAATGGACCTCAGCAGACACCCAGGCCCCGGAGCACAGGGAGCCCTGAAGCAGGGGGCTGCAGGGAGACAGTGCGCACCTTCTCCCCTGCAAACCACTCCTGTGTGGTCAGTCCGTGCTCAGGACCTGTGTCTTCTGAGCCCACTAGACACCTTGCAACTCCTGCCAGAGGCAGCGGGGACTGATCCTGGAAGCTGCTACTTTTTAAAATGAGGTTGTCATGGTTTAGTACCAAGTTATAAGAGGATTTACATGTCATGCAAATGAACCTCGTCAGCTGACATACAACAGCAGAAGAAAGCCCAGGATTAAGACACCCCTCTCCCTTATGTCAAAGGCCACACTGCTCACTTTGTCCTTTCAGACATTCCCACTGAAGTCAAAGCAACAACTGCAGCAGCTAAACAGAAAGAAGTTGGACCACGGGTGTGCTAATGTTGAAGATCTTTCCCCCTCCCCAACCAAGATACTACATTTGAGTGTTGTCTCAGTGACTGCAGGTGCAGAGCTGCCTTTGACTGCATCATTTCTGAGATTGGATTGATCTGGTGGGTGCATGGAGAAGCAGATGAGCTGCCATCTCCCCTATCAGCACAACAGGGAAAGGACGCTGGCAGCCTCCTCTTGTGCCGAGGACTAAGGGCCTCAATCACAGTACAGAAGAGGAGGCAAGTCAGGTAACACAGCCATCCTCTGCACAGTGCCTGGAAGGAGTGCCCCAGAGTCGGACTGGTGCCTTGGAACTGCTCTCAAAACACGGTAGCAGTGCTTAAAAACAACCCCAGCCTGCATTAGTGCAGAGCGGTAGCCAGCTATGGATCAGCAGCGTGCAATCATGAGAAATGAACTTCTATCAACATCATCCACCTGCTATGTATCTCTTGGGGCTATACTCACAAAAAGGGTTTTTAAGACCTTACTTGTCAACTAGAACCCATCACCAATAGTTACGTCCCTAAGCTCTCTGCACACTGTTTGAGTGCAGGGAGTCAACCACCTGTGAGTAAGGAGCGATGAAACAAGCTGCAGGGTAAGGAGTAACCCTACACGGCAATTAGGAGATGCTCAGATGGGTCTGTGTGGTGCACCTCCCTATGAACCCAGAAAACATAGAGAAGGCCTGCAGGGATAGCAGTAGCTTACCTCCATCTGAGGTTCACACCCTTGGAGGTACAGAGCCTATATCCCTCCAGGCACAGCTGTCCGCACCCTTTTATCAGCCCTGTAATGGCACATTGTCTGGTGAGCCTGGAGGCAGAGGTACAGCTCTCCCTGCCCCTGGTGGCTTTAGGCATGCCCCTCCCTGCCCCAGGTGCTCTCCCAGTGAGGATCTCAGGTGGTGGCAATCTGGCTTTTTAGTCCCTGCAGCAGAATTCACTTCTTTTGCAGCACAAGAACAGGACAAGGCTGGACAGCTGGAGCCAAAGCGGATCAAAGAGACAGAAAACTCACTCAGCAAGTCAGGCATGGCAGCTCTGCGGCAGGTTGCACTGTGAACTAAGGTTCTCTTCTCCGCTCATTTAACCATCACAATGAACTGCCTCACCTGGGGAAAACCTGGTCCTTCTGACTTGGCTGCACTGGGGAGAAAGGCTTTCTAGTATCCTGTAGAGAGTATAGAGGGTAAAACCCCCTTGGATATCAACAGATCTTCATTGCCTTCTCTCAGTTTATACTGGACATCTGGACAGACAGAGATCTTGCCCTGCATGTGAGCTGTGGAGCAGCTGAGCAGCCCACAGGACATGTCCCAGAAGTCCTTGGCAGCACAGCACCTCCCAGGAGTTCTTCACTTGGTCACAGCTTTACTGTGTGGATGTTCACATCCCTGTGCTCAATATCAACAATACAACAAGCACATCCCCAACAAAGCACTGGCCGTGAACCCATCTTTTTCATCATAGCTTTATACACCTCAAGAGAAAACAAATCTCCCAATCTCTTTATTTCCACAAGAGAAGCCCTGGGGCAGGTAAGCCCTGTAGCACACCTGTCCCACGTTGTGTGCAGCACAGCCAACAGCTGTGAACATGAGGCAGCCATGAAACATATGAGCAGGAGAAAATGGATCCAGTTCTTATACTGCCATCTCAGCAATGGTAAAGACCTTGGAAAGCAACCTGCAGAAGGACACAGGGGCCAGCTGCTTACTTCTCTGTGCCAAGAGGGTTGTAGTACAAATCACCTAACAGACAGAAGCAGGGTCATAAAAGCCATGGTGAGCCTTCCTCTTCTTCTGTTACAAAGACTGGACATTTAATAAAACAGAGAAAACTGACTGCATGCAGGACCCGCTGAAGTCCCTATGCTGCGGACCTTGCTCACTTGCTGACATGTCACAGCTTTAGTTCAGCTAAAAGAAACATAAGAAAAGGTAAAATCTTCATCCAGACCCTACTTGCTAAGAGTCACGGGGAGAGGAGAAAAGAAAACAAACATGAGTCAGAAGCCAGAATGTTTTGGTTTGTGTTTTGTGATGGTCTAAACCTGAAGTCTGATCTGAGAGCTTCTGAAATGCAAGGAATTCAAATTCAGGTCTAGAGTTCATATCTGGATGCATTCCAAATAAAACTAAAAAGGTCTAAGTCTTCAGCTGTCTGAAAATTAAACAGTTATCTGCCAAACTGTCTCCCACCAAGCATGAGTTTATCACAATTAAAAAAAAAAAAAAAAAAAAAAAAAGAGTGAGAGAGAGGAAAAAAAGAGCGGGCAATGGAATGCATTTGTTTTACTTTTTAAGCAGTGATTAAATAGTTTACATCTGAAAATGCCACCTATGAGGAAATAAGACACTAGCCCAGCTCTGAAATGGGGAGCTTTCCAAACTATTAAAAAACCACGTAACACATTGTCAAAACAAGCTCCAGATAAACAAGCATACAACAGGTGAAAAATGTGACTGCAAGGGGTGTGATGACAGTTTTGTTTGCACAATACATTAATTTGGAGGTACTTGAGCATCTGGTATATATTTAGTTCCTTTCTGTTAAAGACAATAAAGCAGGTGAGCATCACTTACACTTAAGAGACCATATGTTTGTGAGATGCTGAGAGGAGCGTTCAGCAGAGAAATACATTCACTTCAGGGGAGCGCAAAGCAGACTGAATTTTTTCTTTGCACAAACTGCTTTATTATCATAAAAGTTATTAGCGCAAGTGATTAAAAATCATGTACACAGAATGCAGCACCTGGGCTAAATGCCTCCTATTCCTTGTTTCCAAGACATTAAACAACAGTCTTGCTTTCGCTTTTGTGGAGAAATAGAAAGGAAAGTTAGAAGTGGCTGCTTTCCTCCACGCTTTGTACTCCTCTCCTAAATTGTCAGGAGGGAAAATCTGCCATGAAAAGGTGGCTCCCAAGAGGGTTTTTACTACTAAACAGAAGCTCCCAGGTGCTTAGCTTAAAGCCTCAGCTGAAGATAGGAAAAGCAGAAGTTAATTTGTTTTAAAAATTCCTGTTTATGATGTCCCCGTTTCCAGAAACACAGCAATGGATGCTTTTGCTCCCACTAGTTGATGTATGTTTTCATGTTTTGAGGAAGCAACAGACTGAGGAAAGTGGTGATTCCACTTTATTCAGTATGAGCGAGGCCTCACTGGGAGTACCGTCCAGTTTTGGACTCTCTAGTACAAGACAGGCGTTGATATACTGAATTATGCCTACTGGAGGCCCCCAAGATGGTTGGAGGCTGGTGCACATGATGCTCCAGGAGAGGCTGAGAGGTCTGGGCTTGCCCAGCCTGCTGAGAGGTGGCTGTCAGGGTCCTACTGCTGTCTACAGCTACCTACGGGGGGTGGGGTGGTGGTGGTGGTGAACAAGGAAGAGGGAGCCAGTGTCTTTTCAGTGGTGCACAGCAAGAGGCAATGGATGCAAGCTGGAACATGGGAAATTTCAGTTAGCTAGTAAGTTGAGAGTCATCTGCTGTGAGACCCCCTACTAAACTGCAGCAGCTGGGCAGGACAGAAATGTGCCCTTGGGGAGCCAGCTGGCACAGGAGGAGAGATGGGAACCACCATCCTGCCCCATCCCATGAAAGGTGTTAAACATATCTGCCTAAAAACCCCTCCTATTTCTCCGCGAGAACAGCGAGGGAAGCACCCATCTGAGTTTTTCTGTGTCTCTCACTACACTTACTGGGGGGTGCCACTGCCAGAAAGGGCAGAGGAGCAACCTCTGGGAGCTAAGCAAACCTGCCAGTGTTTTAGGGATGGCAATTTAGGGATGCATCTTTAGCATTCCCAGCCCCTTGAGGACAAGAGACAGGAAGGTCTAGGAGCCAATTTGCTGGGTCAAGGGGCTGGCCTTTGCCCATGGCTCCTTGCTTTTCCCTGTACCAGTGCTCCCAGAAAAGCACTGGTGGCAGAGGGGGAGCAGCCCTGGGGGGACACACAGCTGCTGAGCTGCTCTCCTCAGGCAGGACCCTGGGGATGCTGGAATAACATGTTTCATCAGCCTGGGACATTTGGTGGGGAGCAACTGACCTGTATAAACTCCCTAGTGGAAAGCCAACACTGACCTCCAGCATGGCCTTTCACTCACCTGCCACCTTCTCCTCAGGGCCTCCAGCAGCCCAGAGCCCTCCAGAGCCCTCTACCTGCTACCAATTTATTTTCGTGTAAAAATGAGCCCGGAGCATTTCATCTTTCAGCCCTTCCTGTGCCCTTGAGGGAGGAGGTAATGGAAGACCTGGCAGGAGCCACACATGCTCATCAACCCAGTGATGTCCCACACTGCCTTTGGAGACCCTCCATAAACATTTATCAGCACTGCCAGCATTAACCCATAGGCTTTTTAAAGTAAAAGACCATGAACCTAAATAAAGCCAGGGTAAGCATATATATAAAAATATCAGGAAACACTGGAGACTTGGAGTAGCATCTTTCCTATACTGGGGAGTTTCCTTCTGCATAAACACAACAATAAATAACAAGTGCTTCAACTAACAGCTATAAATAGCATCTCATGCGCACACTCAGATGATTTACATGCTTGCCCTGGAGTGATTGGGCTGGAATGAGTTGCAGCCTGTTCCTCTTCCTACATGGCAGGAGTTCTCCCATTACCTAAGCTTCATTGTTTTTACACTTTTTATTCCAGGGCTTCATGCATGGTTTGTTTGCTGCTCAGTTCCTTCCCGTGTCCAGCTTCTCTCCTTGCCAGCATTTCCAGCGACGGAGATGACACCTGATGGTGAGCTGATCAATGGCTGGTTTCCTTCCTCTGAACTCACCATGTCCCACACACATCACAGCCCATCAGCTTCCCAGATGTTCCCACTTGTTTTGTTTTCATAGGACATTTGAAAACATTTCAAATCCACCAGCAGCTGGATGAAAATAATTCAGGCCTCAAGCAACTGTGCTGATTTTAATCATATGTGTCCTGTTGAAGAGGGGACACCCACCCACCCCTACTGTACACACTCTTTTCACACACGTGCATGTAAACATGTTTTCTCACGCAAATAACATGTTTATCCTATTGGTTACTCTTGGTATAAAACAGTATCTTTTGAAACAGAAAATAGCACATAGCACTGACAAGAAATTTGCATTATTTGGATTGTTATGGCAAAGGCACTAATGAATAGAAATTTCCCTTGGGAAAATACATAGCACCTGAGATTTCTCCTTACATTCATGAACATACATAAATGAGTCTTGATTGCATGAATTGCTAATTGAGAAAGTATAGTGTAGCTGCCCTTGCTATCCCATCTTCAGAGCTGCAGAATTGCATTTTCCTTCTTTAAAGCTTTCCTGCCACCTCAACTAAACAGAGGCCAGAAAAAGGGAACGGCCTTAGTAAAACACACCACTGTCCCAGAACAGGGGTTCACAGACCTTTTAACTTGATGTGCCAACTCTCAGCCTTTTGGACTACAGGTCCACAGACGAATGCCGTGTCCTCTGCAACCCACACGTTGCTGGAGGTGGTTCAAAGACATATGGGGAGTGAGAGCCTGTTACAAGGAGAAGACGGCACCGCTTCTGCTGAAGACAGGAAACAAGCCAAATGAAAGCTTGTGACAGTCAAGACTGTGCTTGCTTAACCCACTGCTCTGTCAGCCTTGGCAACTCCCACAAGCAACCGCAGAGTCACAACCATCGACTGAGAACTGTTGGCCTAGGAGAAGTCGTCTGCTGCTTTGATACTTCTTGTAGGGACATACGGAGGCAGACCTCCCAGTTTATCCTGGCCCTGCGAAGATTCACGTTTCTCAAGCAGCAGCAACAATTGCAAAGAGGATGTGCCTGTGCTGAGGCTCCACAGCTGCAGGGTGCTGCAGAAGGTCTGGAGGCACTCCCGCTCACCACGATTGTTCGCCTGCAGCTGTATTAGGCACATGATTGCTTCCAGGGTCCACAAAAGGTTGAAGAATGCAGAGAAAACAGCTCAGACAATTGTTTATTTGTGTTAAAAACGGAAATGAAAGACTCTCTCAGTGGAGAGCATCAATTCATGGCCAAGCACCTGTCTTTGGGACTAGAATAAGCAGTGCCTCCACCAAAGGAGATGAAAGCTGGTATCTCCTGCCAGGCTGGGCCATGACACCACCTCGTGTTTCTGCCTCACCACAAGTGACAGGACAGCCTCTCCCTGAGTTGAGTTCAGCAGAATCAAGGTCTCAACCTCTTTGTGCATCTGTCAGCAGAGGGCAATGTAGTTACAAATAACTGACCCGCTCCAGGTCCCCACCCATCAGAAGGCACAGACCTTACCTAGTATTTTATATTGCCATGTGTGACCTAACAGTGTATCCTGCTGTTATGTGCCGTGTTTAACATACCAGTAACACTATGTCATGCAGCTGATGCTAGAATTAAGGTCTAGAGTATTTGTTTATGAAGGCAGGTTCCCTTGCGATCACTGCTATTTGTGGCAGGGGGAAAGGAGGGGACACAGCACTGGAATGGATTTCCAGTGGGCGTTTGTTTACTGTACTTTCGATGCACTGGTTTATCAGCCCAGGGAATAAGTTATAGCTTCCCAGCCTGCCTGTCTGGTTACAAATTCCAGTCTGTTCCTCCAAGCTGAATATAGAGAGCAGCTGGCTGAAGCTAAATGAATAACACTGCCTCACAAAACAATAGTGCTGGGCTCAACATGTTGTACAGACATCTATTTTGAGTTTGGATATTTAAAGACTAAGGAGGCATGACAGGCACATTTATGGGGCAGCAATTACCAGCAGCCTGCAGACTGTGCCTTGGATGTGAACAGATTAACACCTTCCTTCCTGCATGTGTCAAATACTCTAGTAAAGAGTTCACCTCTACAAAGAAAGTGTCTCTGAAGAGTTGAAAAGTCCTTCCACTTCTTGTACATCCAGCATTTGCATGTTGGATACCCTAAAGAAGAAAGTTTCTGTGCTACAATCCACCCTATCTAGAATAAAGCTATGCAATGTAATGCTGCTGGTTTACTCCATCCTGTACCTTTATTAGTGGAAAAAAGCAGAAAGATCTAACAGGCCTTTATGTTTTATACTTCTCTAATTTCAGGGCAAACTCTTTTGTCTAGAAAAATGAAAGCACTGCTAAGAACATCCTTAGTGCATAAGGTGCCTCAATACTTAAGAGCAATTATTGCTCTTTGAAAGCTAATGGACAAGGGAAGTTATTTTCTGTTTTTCAAGACAGTCAGAGCCAGGATATAAACAGATCTATAGGCTGCTTCTGGAGACACTTCACGTCTTTGTTTTGTCATCTGACTACAGCTATGAATGCCTGCATATACTTATATTCCAGAAGGAGATTGGATTCCTATTTTGGGCAGAACCTGCTAGCCTCTATCTAATGCAGATGAAGCTCAACATGTGCAGATGAGTGATTTGTATAACTTTGTGGCCTGAACCTGCAAGTCTGTACTGGAAAGCATGGCGCT
The DNA here is from genome assembly GCF_963210335.1 of Falco punctatus. Lineage (NCBI taxonomy): Eukaryota > Metazoa > Chordata > Aves > Falconiformes > Falconidae > Falco > Falco punctatus. Next base: position 66,933,099 of record NC_137583.1, read on the forward strand.
CTGGACACTGTCAAGACAGACTGAACTACTTTCATGCAGGCCAGTGCTAGGACAGGGCCTTGAAATGGATTTATTTTACAACGCAGTCCCATAAAACTGGATACAAGCAGTCATAGGAACTTGCCAGAGGTTTTATAAGCTCATGGTAGCTTCAGGTACTTGGAAGCTCCAAGCATTGACCATTCTCTTCAGCAGGAAGGAGAAATACTCTCATTTAAATGGTGCTTAAGGGAAAAATCCAATCTTTCTTAACAAGCTCATTGGCCAGTGACCCTGGGGTTAGAAAAAGCTCCTGATCGTAGTGGGAAGTGACACTATAATCCAGGTTTAGGGCCTGAGATATAAATGAACATAAGATAAGAAAGCTCCTGGTCCAGCCTTCAGCTAATTACCAATGTGGAATGGCCTGCAAATAGCTTGCACATTGTTACATTAATAGTTTCATGACAAGTAACTCAAAACAAGTAAAAGATGTTGAGATAGGTTAAAAAGAGAATGCTAACAAATCCAAAACTATCCATGCCAGCATTTGCTGCCTTTTTCTGCAGTTTTGAAACCAGCACAATTCTCTCATCTCATCATGTATCTCTGCATGCAGCAAACAACTGGGACACTGAAAACAAGCAACAGACAGAAAATCCCAGTGAAAAATACAGTATGTCACACTTCTGACTTTTGTCTGAAGATGGCACATGATACAAATACTTTGATCTCACCAATCATGTCCATATTAATTAAACTGAGCATGGGATTAAATGCTTTGCAGGACTACCAGTATTTAGCTGAGGCTTTTGAAAAGCTGAAAAAAGAAGTATATAAAAATTTTGTATGAAACAAAAAGATTCATGTTCAGGTTGTGATTTCTAGAAAAAAGTAGAACTGTCATTGCAACAGAATTAAACATTCACAGCTGTATTTGTGTCATAAGGGTTACAGCAGATAACTGAGGATCATATTCCCACAATCCAGTACTGCACACTTATTTACCTGGCTAATCTCTCTGAGGTATTGGTAAAGAGCAAAAAGCTTCTTTAGTGGGAAAATCAAATAACCTAACCTGGAACTGTGCTCTGGGGCATAGGCTTGAGGAGATCAGGTGGCCAGTGTAGCCTGGACAGTGCTTTAGAGTCACAGACTAACTTCGGTTGGAAGGGACCTCTGGAGATCAACTTGCCAACCTCCTGCTTGGAAAGGTGTCAACTACAGCAGGTTGCTCAAGGTTTTGACCAGCTAGGTTTTGAAAGTCTACAAGGATGGAGACTCTACAAGCTCCCTGGGAAACCAGTTGCAGTGTCAGGACCTTTCCATGTCCCCCTGATGACAAAGGTTTTCTCAATAGCTAATTGGAATTTCTCATGTTGCAGCTGGTGTCTGTTGCCTAAAGCTGTGCACTGCTGAAGAGTCTGACTCCATCTGCCCTTTTGGGGAACCCCCTTCCTGAAGCCTTCCTTTCTCCATTCTGAACCAACCCAGCTCTCAGCCTCTCCTCATACATCGTCTGCTCCAACCCCATCACCGTCTCTGCGGCCTCCTCTGGACTCATTACATTTTGTTGATGTCCTTTAGAGTCCAAAATTGGACACAGTGCTCCAGACGCACTCTCATATCCCTCAGCCTACTGCCTCCGCTTCTGCTTGTACAGCTCAGCATGGAGCTGGCTGCCTTTGCGGCAAGGGCACACTGCTGTCTCATGTCCCACATGTGGTCCAACAGGACTTCCAGCTCCTTTTCTGCCAAACTGCTGTCTATCCACTTGCCCCCTACCTATCCTGCTGCGTGGGGTCGTTCCATCCCAGGTACAGGACTTTGTGTTTGTTGAGTTTCATGAGGTTTTCCTGAGTTCACTTCTCCTCCAGCTTAAGTTACCCCCAAAACAGTGGCAGCTCCACCCTCCAGCATATCAACTATCCCCCCCATTTTGGTACCATCTGCAAACTGCAGGGTATGTAGATACAGGAAATAATTAGCAGGACAACATGTATCCAAACCCTCTGAACAAGCCATGCTTGAGGTCTTCTCTGCACAGCACACTGCAGCAGCCCCGCGGCCCTGCTAGCAGTCAGCTGGGGGGTCGGGCAGCACATGGCGGTGCCGCTGGTGCAAACTCTCCTGCCTCTTGCAGATGGTCATTCTAGGTGCCTGTCATTGTTCAGATGGTCAGAAGTGTAGGACTGCAGTGACTGGATGTCTAGGGTACGAGTCTGGCTCTGTCTGGAAGATTTATTGTTGCAATAATGTAATATTAGGGTAGTAAGCAGGAGAAAAGATACCATTATATTTGTTATAAATCCTTTTGCCTTTAGCCTCCACTGCTAAATTTTTAACAACCAAGGGCATGGGAATAACTAGAAATTCCTAACTGAGCTGACAGTTTCCCCTGATTTCAGCAGTTCCCTATCCCACTTGTCATCCTGATTTTAGCGTGCTTTGGCTGGGACCAGCTCCGTTCTCCACTGACATGGTTGCAGCCGGTCCAAATCCGATGGGTTAAATGCTCTCTTCCTATCTCCGAGACGATGTTTTTTACGGTTCTGGAAACTTTGCCAGGGCCATATCTCCAATTTGAATTTGATCTAATAAAAATCACAGCGTCTAGACAGTGAAGCAAACCGTGCGCAGAGGGCGCGCAGCCCGCGGCCCGCTCCCCGCCGGCGCCGCCCGGCCCCGACCCCCGCCCGCGGGGGGGACACCGCCCTCCGCGCCCGGCGGAAGGTACCAAACCCGCCTCTGTACCGGGGCGGGGGGGGCTAAAGCAAGAGCAGACCGCTACTTCCTACTTCATGCAAGTGTTATTCACCACAAAAGGTTATGCCGTTTCCCCGGGATGCGATTACAAAGCCGAGGAGATACACTTGAGCTGCCTGTTAATAAAGATTCGCTTAGACAAGTGACACCCCCCCCGCCGTGCTGAGTGTTGGCAGTGCTGGCCGCGCGGCGTTCCCGCCCTCACCCTGCCGCGCGCGCCGCGCTCCCCGCCGCAGCGCAGGGCCGGCTCCCACCTGAGGGAGCGCCTCGGGAGCCGCTTGGCGTTGCCGACTTATAAATAGCATACACCTCATCCAACTGTTAAATAAAATCGAGTTTAAAATATTCACACAGCCTACACCTGGTTTCCTCCTAATGGCAGCTAACAGCGACGTTAGTGAGCGCTCTTTTCCTCTGCCGAAGTTCTCTCTGGCAGAGCCCGGCTGGGATGATAGATGGGCTCAGCCTCTGCCCCGCGCTGGTGCCAGGGCTGCTGCCCAAGGGGCCCATCTTCGAAGTCTGCTGCTGGTTTTTTCCTTCCAGAGAGTTCCCAAGTTTGCTGGTTTTGCGTCATGCACAAAGTACCTGCTCCTTTTAATTTTATATACTAAAAAAAGAAAAAAATACAAGTCTTGCATTTTCAGAGATGCTGAGAGAGTGTGTACTGGGCACTTCTGAAAACACAAACCAGTATTTATTCAAGGTGTCTAACAGGTTTTTACTAAAACCTTTCATTTTTCTCGGTGACACACAATACAGAGATTGAGGATGTAGCCTTATGGTTTAAGGATTGCTGAGTAATAGTTTCCACATAATAATATGAGAAAAGGTGCTGTATTTTTAGCACCTAACTTTGGCCTAAAAGGCAACTTGCCCTGCTCGACTTTTCAGGAACTGCTGTGGCGAGCAGCTCAGGGTGCAGGGCCATGTCAGGGCAGGCCGTGCCCACCCTGGTGGCCCTCACCAGCCTGCATCCTCTGGAAATCTGCAGGGCAATCAAACCTGTTAGCAGGCATGAACAGTGAACCACCTGGGCCAAACCCTGGCAAAAACCATCTCCTTCAAACAGGAAGAAAACTTTGAAACAAATTAATTTTTGTATTTAGAAAAAGTAAACATTTTCCTTTTTATTTTAACCTTGACTTATGCTTATCAAAATGGTAAGGATAGGTAATTGAGAAAAAAAACCCACAACCTTTATCTCTGGCCTGAGGAAAGTATTTCAGGGTTCACTCTTTTGTACCAGTTTTGGCTGCCAGATAAAAAAAATTAATCTGTTATTCGTACAGCTCTTTTCAGGATCTCTCAGCCTACATGTCCCATATGGCAGGGTTTAGGCTTTGAGAAATAGCAAATATCAAATATTTGATGCAATTTTGGGGTGGGGGAGGAAAGAAAGACTAAGAAAATATTTATAATTCAGGTTTTGTTTAACTCATGTTAAAAAAAAAAAAGGCTTTGGAAGTCACTGTGGTGGCAGTGTTTAATGTGTTTAACACAGAACTGTATCTCCTGGCAAGCTGGTACTGAATGGGAGGCATTAAAAACAGCCTTCACAAGCTCTATAAAGCCTGTGTACAGTTCCTTTCTACTGGTAGTTATGAGCCCTGTTCTTAGTGGTGTGGAAGCTGGGCCAAAACCTGTATCCCTGTAAACAGGACTTCTGACTTGATCACTTTGGAAATTATAAAATAGCAGTAACATGTAGGGCACGTGAGGAAGTAACAGGCAGAGTTACGAATAACAGGTATAAAATATTAATGATTTGCAAATTGCCTATTATTTTCTGAATATTGTATAAAAATAGAAATGCTGCCTGTTCTGACAAAGCATATGGACCTTGTTTTTTTAACCAGTAGCATGCAGCCAGACTGCTGTGGCTGAGGGGCAAACCACTGCTTTCATGTGCACTTTTCACTAGCAGACCTACACATGAGAAGCTGCTGCCTAAACAGCAGAGCCACCCAGCAGGAAGGATGAAAAGGAAACCAGGATACTGAAAATGGTCTTTCTATTCCCTGCTTTACCTCAGATACTGTACGCAAGCCAAAGGCTCATGGTCCCCCATCTTTAAAAGACTGGGGACAGCACCTTGCTACTCTGCAAGGATGGTGAAGATAGATACGTTTAAAACTGTGTGACTCTCTGACACTAAAAAGAGAGAAGCATCTTAGGCAGGTACAGAGTAGACGGGCTGCCCTGGAAAGCCCTGAGTGAGGAATGTGGCTCAGTATTTGCACATTATAGTTGACACTTTTTTTAGGACTTAGTGTTTTCTGGCAATGATAACACTCTCAAAGGAACAGACCCACAGCCTCTTGCAAATCATGCACTACAGCAGATGTCATTTCTGATGCTTTGGTCCATTACATATATTTTTGGAACTCTAAAAACTCCTAAATCCTCCAAATCTAGATTGAACACCCTATCTATGTTGTAACATAAATATGCATAGCTGAAACCCTGGTTATGACTGTCAATACTAACTAGAGAACCCTAATGTGCTTAAATTTAAGCCCACTTAATTTGCAGAAAGCTATTCAGGTACTGTCAATCAAGCTGGAAATTTGAAGAATATTTAAGTGGTTGATTAATGCAAAATTGTCTGTCCTACTTTTCTTGTGGTTATATGGTGACCTGTATAAATACTGGAGTTTTGTCTCATTCCTCCACTGTGATCAGGTCCATGTCACCCCAAATAAGCCAGGACTAGAGGAGGTGCAAATGTGCATCCCTTTATCAGGCTGCCCTGATAGCAACTCCCTTGTGCTGCTCATTCGCTCTCACCAATGGGATGCAGATGTTCACTAGCTGTACATGTGAGACCCAAATAAGGCAGGAGGAAGAAGTAAGAAGTCCACGGAACTGTTCCTTTTTCCAGACCTATAGAGAGATCTTGCATGGGAAGGGAGGTCAGTGCCAGCAAAGGCACAGATAGAAACAGGCTCACTCTTCCAAGAGCCTGGGTTTTATTAGAGCTCCAAAGTGCTATGAGTCAAGATGCAACTGGCAACGCTAGATCCCTCTTTGCCCAAGACAGCTTCCATCTGAGAAAATCCTGACCCTTGTCATCATTTTGCACATGAAAGCAAGAAGGTGAAAGTCTCTCCCCTCTTGAGGCTGGGGATTTGTGTGCAGGACAGCAGGTCAACATCACAGAGCAGAACAGAGCATTTGTACCGCCAGCACCAGAGCTTTCATGGTGAAGCTTTGATTTCTTTTTTCTTGAAGTCATAGACTCTTCAATAAAGGTTTACAGGATGTTTTCAGCATAAAACAAACTAAAACACACACACAAAAACTCCCCACCAACTTTCTGACCCTTCTTCTTAAAGAGAAATGCCAGAAAAGGTGGCAAAATGCAATGTAAACCACTTAAAATTCAGAAGGTCTCCCATCCTTGTTGTGGGCTATTGTAAAATCTTGTGATTTGAGGTAGATGGGCACGCTGAACGTTGAGGCTGCTGGCATTGCTTTGTTGAACACTGCATAGGCTAGGGCAATTCTGTTCTTCTGGACTTCCCTCCAGCCACTGGATTAGCAGTGCTGTGCTACAAAGCTCCTATGCAGGTGTGTTTCTTTCTGGTGAACCTCATGTAGGGAAGAGGATGCTGAAGACCTCGGATGTCGTCTGTCCTCGCAGGTCTTACTTGATGTGTTTGAGGCCAGGAACAGTTCACATTTACCTTCTCCTGATATGGTTTCAGAAGCTGAAAAAAGCCAGCATCGGAGTTGAAACTCATTAACTGGTTGTGGCAGAGATCACCCAGCGACAATGTCCTCTACCTCCACATATGGTCGCAGAACCTGCCTCATCTCCTCCAGCTAGTGATATGCCATCCCCATAGCTGCTGCAATTACACTTCTGTGTGACACCAGGGAAGAGTATCATTGATTTCTTGCTTGTTTTAATGGAGTTTATAGCATCTAGAAGGGAGGTAGAATGAATGCTGCATCATCAGCCAGTTCCCACAGATAAGCACCAAGTGGTCCTCAAACCATAACTGGGAAATCAGCTTATAAAGATGACATGTACTGACATATACACAGACTCAGTGTGATCGAGGAGTTCCTGACGCTATTCAAGGATTAGGATTTTTAGGGTTAGCTACACAAACCTATGTTTTACTGAGTCAGCTTCTCTGCAGTTAAGTACATCAGATGACCACCTGCTTATTTGACTACTGGACTGTAAGGATGCAGTGGGCCATTAAAATAATATATTCTTACAACATGATGAACACATTTATAAATGGTCTAAAAGTCTAGGTCTTGTAACAAAGACACATGAAGTATATGCGTTTGGGTTGGTTTAGTCCCAAATGTACATGTGAACCAAACCAGCATGTTGTTTAGTTCAGCATTAAAGAAAAATGCTTGTGACTTATTTCTAAGTGTTTATTCTAGTGTGTGTTCACTTCCCTGGGAGTTGTTTTTTTTAACTGTATTCCCAGGGTAGTCAGGATGTTAGTAAATATTCATTGGCAAAAACATCCCCACATGACTGGAATTCACTCCCAGCAGGCATTAAATTGGAACAGAGGAACAAAGGATATGCCAGACTTGATCAGACCACTGGTCTGTCAAGCCTGGTACCCTGCCTCTGGCAGTGGCCCATTCTTTACGCTTCAGACAAAAGCAAAAAAAAAAAAAGCACCTGTCTGGAAATGCATCCCAGATACTTAACTCAGACTTACTACTGCATCTGAAAGTAGCTGGGACTGGAGTTATAAAAAAAAAACCACCCACCAACTTCATACAGTATTGCAGGAAATGATTGTCTTCACTTAATTTTTGCTGCACTTTATTGACCATCTAATTAGGAGAGACCTTACTTCGATATTTACGCAGCTTCTGAGTTTCCCTGAAACAGTGCCCTGAAGTCAGCACCTTGGGTGGCCTCTGTAGAAACTGTTTGATTCCAACAACTAGATTATGCTTTTATTATCATAGGTTATCCTATATTAAGGCTTCTCCAGGCCACCATGCCCAGGACACATTGTAGTGGCCCATCTCAAATCTGACACCCCCTGCCCTCGAAGACTTTATAGTCCAGAAGAGAAAATGTTGCCGGTGAATGAAACAGGTAATCTAGCAGGGAAGATGGAGGGCAGACCAGTATATTCATCAGGATCAAATTAACAGGTTTCTCCCACAGTGGTACAATGAGATCTGATCTGCTCATTGAGTATGCAGTTTTATTGGCAGTGTCAGCAGAAAAGCTGAGGTTTCTGTGACATGGAAACTGAGTGATGCTCTCAGCCCAGGTGTATTGCCCTCTGGAGCAGGTCAGGGGAAGCTGGTGAAGAAGGTGCTCAGCAGCCAGGCTTGGGTGTCAAACAAAGGCTCTTAGAGAACCTTAGATGCCTCCAGTGCTGTGTTCTTCATGGGCAACACGGGAATAATAGAAGTATGCCATATCTATGCAGGCACATGTGCAGGTCCGGTATCTTCAGGTCTGTGAGCAAGCAGAGCACCCCTGTTTCCATGTGAGGAATAAAGGTCTTTAGATAGACTTTCTTCAGGTTTTGAATCCCCCTGCCTCAGGCTAGTCTCAAGCACTTCCAGCTGAGAAACCTTTGATCCTCGCTGCACTATATTACACAACAGGTATGTGTCATGAAATCCTTGCTTTTGACCTCAATAAATTGTAACCATGTATGTTATGTGCCAGTTCTGTGTGAAACTAGTGCATGTGAAAAGTGATGCTCACAGAAGACAGGTGCAGTGAACCCACTGGCAGTAAATGGCTGACTGCTGAGTAGGGCAGGCATGGTAAAAGGGACCAGTGCTTTGACCTTAAAAGCTGTTCTGAGCACGTCCAGTCTGTATGGAAAACTCAGTCAAGAACGGACATCTGTGTTTTCGGTCTGTTAACTTGTATTTGACAGCTTGAGTTTTGGCAGCCTGAAAAGATTAAAAAAAAAAAAAAAAAAAGCAGCCCAGCCAGAGCTAGCCGTGCACTAAAGCAGATATCTGCAAGGCGATTAGAGATGGAAGGGAGACTGAGACACCAGGCGCAGCCGTAGTGGTGGATTCAAAGCTCTGAGAACAGCCGCAGTGATCACTTTTACTCAGCTGGTAGCCATTTCTTTGGGGATTTGAGCTGCCTGGCTGCTGGGTGGGGGCTTGCAAAGTACCTGTGTGGAAAACATATCTATCTGCGTTTCCGCATGCAGCTGCTGGAGGAGAGGAGCATGGCTGGGAGACCAGCAACGTTCTGCACGCCCTATTTCCCTCAGGCATGCCCTAGGCTGAGCTGCTTCACTGCTGGTTTCAAGCTCTTGCCAGCGCTTTCAGAGCTGGTAGAGGTCTTCCCCTGCCTCTAGGGAGCGTTCCCTTGCTGAAGATAATGAAAAAGAGGAGATCATGTATCTGACCAGCACGGAATATAAAACTGGATAGGAAGAAGAAATACTGAGCTTCCAATGGGTAACATAAATGTCTGAGCCTGTACCCGTGGTCTTATTTGCTGGTGAAGTTTTTTTGTTTCATTGCCTTAAGAAAGGAATCAAGATTTTTGCCTGATTGAGCCCGTAACAGGACAGCAGATTTAAGAAATGCACTTGTCAACTTTTTGCTGCTAGGAGGCTAAACGCCAAGAGAGATAAATGCATGCAATACTCACACTAAGACATTTATTAACCCTTGCCACTGTTAGGATTGTGTCAGACCAAAATACACTTCATCACACTGAAGCATTTAATGGTGATATGCTGATGTTAATGATATGCTAATGACAAAAGATTCTGCAGGCATTCTCCTTCCCCCAGCAGCAAGAACCAAGAAGCTGAGACCACTGTGTTGACTGTGGAATTGCATGTGTCCTAGTAAAGAGGTACTTCTGTGCTCTGACATAGGAGCCCAGAGTACTTCTGAAAGTTGTTCTGAAATGTGGTGATTTGGTGGAGGGGGCAACTGCTGTAACACACAGCAGTGCTGTCTTCTGGCAGGAGCCAGCTGGAAGGCAAGGGTCTGCAGGCTGTGCTGTTCCAGAAACTCACCCTGTAGCTGGGCGGCAGCACTAGCTCAACCTTCCAGACCTCTGACAGCCTGTGACCATTCCAGCTCAGGATCATTTAGCAATAATGCCTGACGGAGAGGATGTTTCTTACAAGCTAACATCTGACTGCAGATGTTTTGAGGCTGAAAAATAATCCAGTCAGTAAAAAGCAATAGGAAATGCCAACCTGGTTGGTCATTGCAAGTAAACCATTTGTTTAAAGTTGTGACTGGTAAGAGGGCAGGATTACATTCCCAAAATCTGTAATGCTTATAATGAAGTAAGGAATAGAAAAGCACCATAAAAGCCCAGTTCTAGTCTCCGGCAAGGACAGAAACACTGAACATTTGGAATTATTTTTGATTACTCCTCTAGAACAGCATGCACAGCCCTTATGGAGTGTCCAAGCTGCCATGTGGCTTGTTCGGGGGAGTCGCAAGTGTCTGAGCAGACATATGGTGAGGTGAAGAACCAGCCGGTGCAGGTTGATGCAGACACTGCCAACTCACTATCTGCTGCTGCTGGGCAATTAGGCACATCAGGAACTCAGTGATTTGTTTTTTTTTTTCTCTCTCTCTCCATGTTTGTAAAGCGAAAAGACATAAAATGTCTGCAGGGCTCACGCACACTTTCCACGCCATTGTCTTCATCTCCATCTCCCCGCAGCAGTCACCAAAAATTAAGACAAAAATAACACTGTTTGAGCTGAATGTATATCTGTGCAGAGGGATCATGTAATGCCCTCTGCAGCATTCAAGGCTTGCGTTGGGACTGCATATGGCTCATGGGGTGAAGCAGCCGCACAAAGAGGGCTGTTGTACTGAACAAGTTCCTTCGGCACAATAAAAGTCTCTGCCGTAAGAATAAAGCTCCTTTGTGCAGGGACCGGAGCATTTCCAGTGTGTGGCAGTAGAAGGAACACCCCCAGAGACTGACTGGGCAGCATCAGGCATTCGCCATGGTCCTTCCCCAGCACAGAGCGTCTTTCCCTGATGCTGCCTTCTCACAGCGAAACACACCGCAGCATCGATCTCAAAGAAACAGGCTACCGAAAGGGTCTTCTCCGGCACCCGCTTCTCCCCTCAGGCTGTGGGCAAGCTGAGCAAAGCTTCTGGTAGTCACGCTGCTGCTGCTGCTGCTGCTGCTGCTGCTGCTGCTGCTGTGGGAGGGAGCTCAGAGGGTGCAGTGCTGAGACCTGGCTGAGGCACGAGTGTTTCTGGAAGAGAAAGACAGAGGGGGGTGGGAACTGCTGCTGTGGTGTATCCACGCCATCCTAGGACCTTCTGGCAAGGATGCCAGGCATGGGAGGGACACCAGGAGCTTGTAACCCCTTCTACTGAGCCCTGTGGGGCCAGGGTTGCAATTCACATGCTGGCTGGAGAGTCAGAAAGCCCCAAACACAAATGCTTACACCCTATGCAGAGATGCCTGCATCTAAATGCTCTTCTGACCTAGCTCCAGACCCAGCTTGTGAGCTGAGGGAGCCCCTGTTGCCACTCCTTCCCCAGTGAAAAGCACGCTGTAAAGGCAGGAGCGCTTGTGAGGCCTGTGCTTGAAACCACATCTAAAAACAGACTGTGTCAACAGAATATCAAACCAGACATTGGCTACCGCTGAAACCACATGCAAGGCCTGACTTTAGGCTGAATCTGCCAAATGCGCATGGCAAGATGGCTGGTGTGACCACATTTCCTGTTGTCCCCAGGCCCGGGCGCTGCAGTGCCATGAAGCGGGGTATTCATCCCCGCCAGCGCAGGCCGGGGGATGGAGCGGCCTCAGGTGCCTCGGCACAAATGCTCCTGTCACTGCCAGGGCATGGTACGGGTTGTCCATGTGCTCAAACGCAGAGCTGGGAAGTGCAGCCAGACCCGATGCCATCTGCTGTCGCCAGCGCAGGGCACTTTGGTGGCTCGTGAGGTGGGCAGGAGGGGTCCCAAATGAGTGTGGTCTGCACAGAAGCAGGAGATGTGGGGTGGCTAATGGTAGCAGGCTCTGCGGGCACCTTGGCATCTTGTTGAGCAGCACAGGAAACATTTTTGTCTGGGTCTAGTTGCAGCAGGACCTGTGGTGGTTAGGGGAACCTTTCACAGGGGCTCAGGCGATGCAGACGGAGGCTGCAGGTGGAAGGAAACTGTTCTGGGTTTCAGGCTTCTTCGTTTGGGGAAGGGATGCTGATGGTGGGAAAGCCAGGCTGGGGAGAGGTCTTGATCTGCTGCGATCTCACCTGTTGACACAGCGTGAGACGTGGCCCAGTCTTGTCTCCTGGGATGAGGAAAAGGCTGCTGGCTCACCGGTACCTCCGATGGCAACTGCCAGGGCTTTGTCTGTGAGCAGTGGCTGCCCTGCACCACTGGAATGCCTGGGGAATTTCTGCCTTAAAACCCACTCTGGCTCCAGAGCAATCAAGTGCCGGGACAAGAGGGACCAATTAGAGGGACCCGTGGAGAACGGGAGAGACTGCACCACTATTCATTTGCTGTCACTTCAAAAAGGTTTTCTTTTCTGTGTGTTTAATATGCAAATATTTAATGGGGTGTATTAGAGCATAACAGCCATAACTTGAGACCTTTCAGTCAAGAGTAAACAGGTGCTGAGCCTTTCTTTTCAAGGCCCGGCACAGCTGCGAGCCTGCCCTCCCTGGTAGGTGATTATGGGATGCTGCTGGAGCCTTTTCCACATCCCTCCCCCACGATGCCTCGCCTGCTCATGCAAAGACCCTTTTTTTGTCTTTCTGCAAGAGACTGTCCTCGTCATTCAAAAGGAGCAGGAAAAAAGAATCGTGATTTATTAGCTCTGGCGTAGAGGGCAAGGTTTTGACCTCAGGTGTGAATCTGAGAAAAATACTATTTTCCTGTCAGCCAGCCCTCTCGAAGTGAATTAAAACTGCTATTGTGAGGAAATGGATTAAAGCCATTTCAGCTTTTATGACAATATCAAGGTGGTTACTTTATAGAGCGTCTAGGATGTAGACTTGCCCTAAGGTGCTTTATAATCATTGGTTTAAAGGGAGAGAATTTGCCTGCAGAGATGAATCAATGGGTGTATTTTATGAAACATTAATGACTGCTTTTGTAGATGTAAATTTAGGGGTATGTGCCTGCATCTTCCCGTGCTGTCCTGCAGCTGCAACTTAAGCTCTTTTGCTGTTAGTGAGGATCATAATCCAGCAGCACAGTTTTGCTGGAGGAGCTTTACATCATCTTCTAATGTAAACAATATTGTAAGAGAGCCCGACAGCCCCACAGGATTTTCATTGAGCGATGATTGATGTGGAAAGGGATGGAACTGCAGTGATTCTGCATCAGTCACAGCTCTCGCTTGGCTCTAAAACTGACCCTGTTAGCACAGTCTGACTTGGATCATTTGTCTCAGAAGTACCAAGGGATTTTAAAACAGCTGTGGATTCAACCATTTCAAATGGGAACATATTTTTGGTTTGTGGTAAGAACAACATAAACCGTATGTGTTTCAGAACTCGGGCCTCAGCATTCCTGGCTTGTTTTGTCAGCGCATCTTTGCTCTCCTCGGCAGCATTTGCACATGCAGCTCCACGGCAGCTTTTTTTTTGTTGTTGTTTTGCTTTTCCACTTCAGGTCTTCCTCCCTTCTTTTTCCTCCTATCCCCAAAGAAGGACAGAAAGGAAGAAAATGCATCACCTTTGCTTTTTACAGCTAGGCAAGGTTTAAGCTGTGCTTAAGCTGCTTTTGCTTAAGCAAAGGATGCGTTTATTTTTCAGCCTTTGATGTATCCCCCATCTGATGTGTTTTCTCCTAAATGCTGTTGGATTGTACAAGTGCCCACTGGTAAGAGCAAGTACCAGACACCATGGTAGAGCCCTGTGGAGTAACTGCACTGCCAGCCCTCTCTCTGTGTCCAGATGGGTATCCCATTTCACTAATGCAAAATTACTCTGATTTTCTGCTCCTCTCCCCAGCCCTCTCCATCACTCCTCCCCTTCTCCTTCAGCAGGTTCCTTCCCCACTGACATCTGTTCCAAGGAATGATGAACTGAGCTTTGGAGCAATTACCACAGTTTGCATTCCCCGAACCAGCTTGCAGCATGTGTATTAAAAACACCAGCACTAAAAGTCAACAGGGTGTAAAAGGTAACAGAGTCTCCCACCTCAAAGCTAATGATGTTTTGCTGTGTGAACAAGAGCTGTGGATCTTAATTTGCTGGCTCCTTTCTCATTTGTACAATTTTCAGCCGTTGCTTAATGAAGCCCGCCTGGTTCCCATGATGTGATATTATATTATCACGGTGCTCATGTTAAAGGCTTTATACTTCACCCCAAGCACCTGTGGCTGCTCAGCAAGGAGGAAAGCGCTAATGTGCCAACTTGGATTCAGATTTTGCAGCCGGAAACCCCTTATTTTGGAAATGCTCCTCTACCTTCCTTGCGGCTGAGCGCAGCAGGGGTTGGGGAGCCGGCGGGCTGCTCGGGGTGCCTGCTGTCCGAGGCAGGCTCTGTGCTACAGCCAGCAGCTGGGGATTAATATCACAGAGAGAGTGAGAGCTGAGTTATTTCCGCAATCAGTTCACATAATGGATGTGAATGTCAAGATGCCGCCATCTGAAGTATGAGCACCTTGGAACAAAACAAAAAATTGCTGGCGGTGTCAGCTTTCAGGAATGCTTTTCAGAGGTGGTGGAAAGCTGCACACACAGCACCAACTTTCTTCAGCATCTTCTTTTCTGAATAAAGGGTGACCTCAGGCCCTCTCCTCTTCCTCCACAGGCAGTCACGCAGAGATCTCATATAAACTAAACCCTGTGCACACTTACTACAACGTGAGCAGCTTTTCGGAAGGCAGTTTCTTGGGCAGGCACCCTGCTTGGGGTGGATTTGTGGCTCTAGTGCATGTGGACTCTGCCAGAGGGCTGCAAATAGACCAGAGCATCTAGAAAACCCTATCTGAGGTTTCAGCCCCCTCTTTGCTGCAGACTGTCTGGAGCTCATGTCAGACATGAGACATGGGCTGATTTGTCAGCGTCCCATGTACAAATACCACCTCTGTATCTGGAGCTCCAGGACCAAACTGAAGCTGGAACAGTTTAGTGCTAACCAGGAGATGGCTGTAATCACCCTGGTAGTAAGCCAAACCTCTCTGTGCTCATGAGCTTCTTGGCTGGATGTTTAAGTACTGTCCATATCATCACCATCACCACAGTTGGTCAGAATAACTTTCTCTGACTGTGAGCTCTGATTACACTGGAGAGCTGTCTACTCTCCAGCTGTTAAAATACTTCTCTCTTGATCTGGGCACACAGGTAGAGAAAGCTGCATTGCTCACATCTCAACCTTGGATGCCCAGCAAGCCTCAGTCCCCAGAGCTGTAGCACTGCTATATGGCATTAGTAGGAAATTTTGACTCATATTTCCCCTAGAAAAATGCTACTGACTGCAGTGGGTCAGCATATGGAAAGCACTGCTCCCCATTTGGAAGGATCCTGGCCCAAACCCTGTAAGAGCTTTATAATAGGGCTGTGGAGGATGGAAAGGGAATTCTCCCAGGAGTTCCTACATTTAGTGCCTAAACTGCACAGTGACTGATGTCTTGGAAATGAAATAGCCTGGCTGTTACATCAAAAGAGCTGTGAAAATAATTGTTTTCTCCCAAACAGGCAGTCCTGCCCAAAAGTGCTGCCTCAAAATTTTGTCAGTAGAGAATCCTCAAAGTCTGGATATCGCTCCTTCCCTGCCCCAAGAGAGCTGCAAAGGAGACCACCAATACTGAAAATATTAGATGCAAAATAAGTATTAGATCCTTGGATCAGACCCTGTCCATGGCCTGTCAGGATACTTCAAGCGCTAAACAGTATTTCCAGCCTTCCGCCCCATGTCACCAACTTACCCATCATGTAATGAAGTTTCATTTCTAGGCGAATGGGAGTGCCCTGGCATTCAGACCTGATGGCCTGATTTGAATTTAGATTATTCCATCAAGGTAATAACAAGATCTGGGATCACAATCTGCTGGAATAATTTAATAAGCCATACGAGGTCAGTATTGCTTCTTACAAATATGGCTTAGACATAATTTACCTGGCAGTAACTTGACCTGGAAGAGAGAGGTTTATCTTCTTGGCATGCTGTGTCTGGGTAGCTCGACAATCTCTACATAAATTTGAGATCTTTCATGCTGCAGCTGGTTATTATTACTTATAATCTCTTAATGCAGAAAGTATTCTTTCCAGAGGCCCCTCTCCTTGCCTTTCTTACCTTTACTTTTTTTTTTTTTTTTAAAAAAAAGATTTATTGTATGTTGTTTTGTCTTAGAATTTCAGGCCCACGCCCTTGCAGCCATTATAATTTGGTCATTGCATCAAAAGCCTTTGTTATGCTTTAGGTATCTCTTTATTTCTAAATGTTGCACTATATTACAATATACGATTTTCAGGAAACATTGATTAAAGGGCCCATGTTGAAAACCTTTCTTTGTGGACTTATCCCATAGCATTGCTTAGAACCCCTTTTGTGGGGAAATTACAAGCAGAAGAGGGGAATTACAGGATTACAGTAGAAATGGGGAAAAAATGCTGCAGGGTTTCCAGGGAGGCCTGATCCTGGCCTCTGTCGGGGTAGTTACAGTGCAGATCTTACACACCCAGCTTCCATCCTGCTCTGGGTGTTTAAGACCGGCAGTGGGTCACTGTCTGTCCACACGGTGCAAGTGCATTGCCCTCCTCCATGCCTTGAGACACCCTCCCTATCTCTTGTCCCCTTCCTTGATGCCAGCAGGGACCATGCGGCTCCTCATCACTGCCTCAGCCACCTGCCAGCTGCTTCCTTCTGCTGTCTGTGGTGCTGCCCCTTCTCCCACACCTACTGCTGCTGTTAGCCGAAGTACTGGGGGATTTCTGCTGCCCTTTGAACCTCTCTGGCTGCTGGAGCATGAAACACGCCCTCAGCATTTCCATGTTCTAGAAAGGGTGGTTTCACTTCCCTTTTGGTTTTTTTAAGCCCAGGAGGGCAGCCCACTGCAGGCTCCTCTTCCTGCTCCTTTACCAGAAAGAGCCACAGCTAAAGAGCTGCCCTGTTCTCATGATCAAGTGCCGCGGGAAGCCCTGAGCTGTTTCCACCCATCGTAAGGGAAGCGGGGGAGAGACAAAGCTCAGCTGGAAGTGAGTTGTGCCTCTGGTGTCTGCCCGTCTCTGGTCCACACCATTGTGTGAACTGGCTGATGTGTTCTGTCTTGGTCACTGGTGGTCCCACAAGCTCATGGTGGCCACCCCCATCTGTGCACCAGGGCTTCCCTGGGGGAATCCTGGAGGCATGGCATATGCAGAGTGAGTCCTGAGGGACCAGGATGCTGGGGAGTACTGTAGGGTCAGCCTGCCCTGTCGCACAGATGCAGCCCCTGAGAGCTGGGAGGCAGCAGACCTTTGGTGTTCGGCCTCAGCTTTATGGCCAGCATAGAGGGTCAGTGTCCCCACGTCTGACAACAGCACTAGGCCTAGAAGATGGTCACCAAAATGCAGTAACCCTAGAAGGCAAGATGAAGCTTTCTGGAAACGGTACTGTTCATCTGGCAGAATGTATTTGCCTTCAGTAAAATACATTGTAATGCAAACATCTAGTCTGATATAACCGTTATAGTTGTTGTCTGGGTCCATGCCGTTTTTCACAACAAACTTTTATCTTTTCCACCGTGATTATCTGGACCCCAATATTACTGGTGTCTCCTTCCCATTATCATTGTACCTCATTTTAGCAACATGACAAACAACGGCAGCCTCAGAAATGCCAGTTTTAAAGTGATTAAACTCTCACCCACACCTTTAAATTGGGACAGCTGCGAAAGAGTTTTTATGTAAGATGATGCAGAGCATTACAGCCATCCCCATCAGGTTTTTATTTTTTTTTTCCCTTTCTTCTCCCTTGCCTCAAGACATTGCAATTTTAGCTTGTATTTGCTTTTTTTCCAGCTCATGACTCCACTTCTGACTGGAAGGCACAGTCTCTGAGCAGGCTTGGAGTGCAAGGCTGTCAAGGAGCAGAAGGCACGTGATCAGGAGAGGCTAAACAAGGATGCTGTGTTTCAGATAACTAGCTTCCCTATTTCTGGCTCCACTTTGAGGTCCAGATTCTGCTGCTTCTCATCTCAGAGGCAGGGGTGCAGGGCCACCACAGACCACCACATCTGGTGTGCCCAGCACTGCACAGAAGAAGCACGTGCATGAAGCAGGGCATTGGCTATGGAAGAGGAACCAGCCAGGAGGCTGGGCTAGAAATACCCCAAGGAACAAACATTTTTGCTAGTCCTGTTGCAGAAGCTGAAGGATTTCCTGCTTCTCCAGTGATAAGGAGCATTCAGCCCCATGTGAGGGAGCTGCTTCATCCCCTCTGGCTCCTCTCCCACTGCTTTTGCTTTTGCTGTGCGTTTCTCAGCAACTCTCCCAACAGACTGTCATCCCTAGCTCTTCCTCCCACTGCTTAGTCAAGTGCCTGTGATGGATGGGAGGTGGAGGGGGTGCTCCTGGGGAATTTATCTAACAATCGCCGAACTATGCAGAACTGTACAACTTCAGCAAAATTTCAGTCTGCCCCTGGAAATTGTAGGTTATTTTTTATTGAAACAGAGATTTAATTGAAAATTCAGGGCTATATCTCCTGTTAGGCTTATGGTGAGTGTAAACACTTAAAGTGAATTTTACTTTTAAATTACAGGGTAGTTCATAGGAAAGGAGCATAATTTCATTCCCGTAAGAGTTGCTCACAGACATCTGAGAGTGATGCTTTTCCTATGCAGCCTGCCAGAGGCCAGCATCTGAAGTGCCAAACCTATAAGAGGCAGAAAGCAGAAACGAAACTGCTGCTTACCAATCTGCACTGCACAAAGTGCTAAGAAAAAAAGGTTGCTCTACCCAAATCACCTATTTAAGTCTCATCTTCCATTGCAAATATTACCAAAACACCTATTTAAGGTTGTTCTGCCATTGCAGATATTATGGCTGATGACAAAAAGGAGTGGGATTAAAGCATCTCTCATTTGATATTTCGTAGGTGGCTCTGGAAAAAGCAGCTGCTGCTCCATCCCCACAGGTACCTCATAAAAGCTTTAATAGGGCAACAAACAGTGACAGCCCTGTGCCGTGATGTCGGCTGCAGGCAGCCTCTCCCTGCCTCAGCCAGTGAGCCTGTGGTGCAGGCAGACAGTTGGGGCACACCACCTGCCTGAACTTCACACCTTCTTTGGCCCAAACCCTCAGCCTAAAACCCTTCCTCAAAGGCCTCCCCAGCCCTGTCTCTCTTCCCAGTCCCCTCTCCCCACTGGCCTCAGCCTGCTCCTGGCGCAGGCTGTTTCCCTCCCCCCCCGCCACTTCCCTTCACATTGTCTGTATTTTCTTTTCTGTCTCCTGTGCATCTCTCTTGCTGCCTGTGCCCTGCCAGAGCTGGCTCCACAGCATTTCTCCCCTCTTACTCCATCCCCTCCCCAAATTTCTCTGCCCCAGGGAAATAGGACTTGCTGCATCTGGGCTGCTTTGCTTCCTCCCCGTCAGCTCTGCCCAGCTTCAACTTTTCTGCATTTCTCCCCATGACCTCCTGCACTGAGGTCCAGTTCCACCACTGCCTCTCTGTTATCTGCATTTGCTTCAGGGAAACCTCCTGTTTCCTGAAGTATTAGACTGAGGAGGACCCAAGGAGAAGTGGGGATTTGGGTATTCCTCCTCTATCAGCAGATGTAAAGAAGCTCCTTAGCTTGACCTGTGATGACCCCTCTAGTGCCTTCACCATGGACAATTGCCCTAGCAGAAATGGCTTTTTCTCCTCACTGCTTCTCCCTCCAGCTCTCTTCAGCTGTGCTTTGTCTCTGGTTTCTCATACTGTTCCCCACCACCCCCGCACCCAACAGCCGTTCCCCACCAACAACCTCCGTGGAACACTGTATGGTTTGATGGTAACAGCATCGATTGCACCACTGCCTCCCAGTAATAGCCATGCTGGCTCTGTACTCTGACTGTCCTCTGCACCTGCCTGGCATCACCCCGTATCTGATACACACACATTTGCCTCCCACTGTTGCTCTTTGACTCAGACCACCCACCCATCAAGAGGGTGGGAGACTGCCAGAAAAACAGGGGGAAGGAGCTTACCCTCGGTCCCCAGCTGGCCTTCTCTTTGCCAGGCTTTCCTTTCCTTTTCCCCACTTTCCCTCACTCCATCACAGTGTAAAGTGCCTCATTTTGATTTTTCAGTACACTCTGAGAGGTAGAAGTTCAGTTCTCTTCTTGATCCAGACTGATTTTATTTTCTCATGTATTTTTGTCACCTTTTTAGAAACCTTTTCAGCTCTGCAGCTAGTACTTTTCTGTTTGCCCCTGCACCTGCCTCTCAAAAGATGCCCTCCTATTCCCGCCCCCCCCCCCCCCCCCCCTTGCATCTTATATTCAAAGGCATATTTAAATTAGAAGACTTGGGGAAGCTTGTGCCTTTTAAGTTCCAGCAATGTTCTGGTTTTGGCAGATTTCAGTGATGTTGTAACAGATTAATCTATTGCCTGGGAAACCGAAGCACCCCACCTGCCTCCTGCCCTGCCCTCAGTGGTGACACACACTTGGACTCAGCTGGGTTTGATGTAATTATTCCTTCAATATGTCTCTCTGGGCTTATTATTTATCCCATGTAAGATTCACTTTTACCTTTTTATTTCTGATACTGACTACAACTCTCCTGCTATGCCCTCTCCCTTACCCCTGTATCAGCAGATCATTCTAGTTCATTTCTTAGCAAAAATTATGTGCCTTCATAAGTCTCTATGATTGTGCTTCTCTTCCCAGTCAAAAGAAAACACAGGTGAAATGAAATTGAATTACTTCGGGTGTTTTCGTCTGCATATTTGTAATCTCATCCTGAAGAGCACTTAAAGTTACAGAAGAGCTTGATGATGACTAATACAATGCTGTCCTGCAATTAGCACCATACTAATTTAATAAGCTAGTCTTAGGAAAGAAATTACCATTGTATCAAGAAAATTTACCAACCCCCCAAAACACTACCATCCCAAAATCAAGACATCAGTTCATCTCTTCAGTCACTCACTGCTATATAACTGGGGTTATATGCAGCAAATCTGCTTGTGTGATCCCTTTTCTTTTTCAGAAATAGTGGTTTGCCACATCATTCATGAAGGACAACCCAGTCCAGGAGCTTTTCTGAAGTGATATTTTTTGTTGGAAGTTTCAGAGGAATATCTAAGCTTCGCTTGCATGAATGAAGGCAAATTTTTCCTGCCTGGCTATGAAATTATATGCTTAAGGAGAAAGATTGCCTATTGTGTAGTTTTACAGTCCCTAGCATAACTACAGGGACAAATCTTACCATTACCAAACTCTGCTTTTGGTTTGACTGTCGAAAAAAAACACAAAAGCTTTATATGAGTGGAAAGCTTTCCCTTGTCCCTGAAGCTTCTAGTGCTGTCTGTCTTTCATCTTACTCCATTTCCCCACACAGTGTGAGCTGGGGGCAAGCTGGGCATGCTCTGCCATGCCTGCAGCATGGAAAAACCATTTCTAATTCATCTTTCACCAGTGTGGTGGTGGTGAGTCAGCTGAAGCTGTATCAGGAATCAAAGCGATTTTATATGCCATGTCTCCAGAGGAGAAACACATGCTGCAGCAAGTACAGGGTCTAAAATAATAGACACTAGGGGGAAATAAAAGCATGTCCGTGGGTGGACTGTTAAGCCCACACAGCCAAATCCTGAGAGGTCTTAAACCCTCACAAGCAACTCCTGCTGGCTTCAAGAGAGCTTCAGGTGCTCATCTTCCCTTGGGATCTGGTCACAGGGCTTTTACTTAATGAAAAGGTCTCCACTGACTGCGTGGAGAGTGAAAGGATTTTAGCACGACAGAACGGTTTTCCTGGATTTGTGGAGCAGACAGACAGCATGGATCAGGGTTCATAACAGCAGTACCTGTTCCCTTGGAAATGATGGTCCTGACTGCTGGTGCTGGGAATACGTTGCTGCTTCTGAACTCACTACAGTGAAACAGTGCGTAAAATGGGGAACAAAAAGAGCCGCTGTCAGAAGGGCTTGTAGGTAGCAGATGCCTGCGTGGCTCTCTGGAGGGAGTAAAATCTCTTAATTCAGATAGCTTTGGACTCCTGACTTCAACAAACTGCATATTGTACAAAACAAAACTTACATTTAAACAGAAGAGACTTCTTTGTTTCCACATGGCGTGGCGGGAGTCCCATATGACTATTCCCAGGGATGCAAAGCAATTGCTAATAATTCAGTGCTCATGCATCCCACACAGGGCAGATCTTTACCATGAGACTGTCTTAATATTATTATTATTATTATTGTTTAAAGACACTGAACAGAAGTGCACTAAGTCGCAGTATTATTCTCAGTAGTTCCAACAATGTCTGCAGCACACCTGCTCTCCATGGTCATTTCAAGCCAGCTCCTGCTCTGTTGTTATTGGCTTCATACCAAGAGCCAGCAAAGCAAAAAATTTTTCACTTAAGCCCAAACTTACTGTTCTCCTTGTCAGCTTCCCTGTAATGTATTACTTCACCATGTCCTTTGACCTCTTGCATTTCTTTGTAGAGAAATATAATTAATTGTGAACCACAGCTTAGCTCTGGGAGTTCAAAACAATTTCACGTGTTTACTTGAAACATTAACTTTTTTTTTTCTTTTTTAATTTCCAGGCAGAAAAGGTGATGTGGGTTAAACAAAGCATTGCTCCTTCTAAGAGCTCCAAACCCCAGCAGGTCTGGAAGAAGCTGATGGGAGGGAAGAGGGCGGGAAAGGTAGACAAGGGGGTTTCTCAGCCAGACCCCAGAGCTGTGTCTGGGAGCTCAGGTGTAGGAAGGAAAGGAGGACACCTCTACTGCACAAATAGCCTCAGAGCAATAAAAAGGAAAAGAAGATGGTGTTCTAGAAAAAACAAAAACCAAACTATGGTCGTCTAGTATATAACTACCTAGACTCTGAAAGGGGTATGGGTACAACACTGCAGCCCTGCAAGAAGCTCTCACCGTGCAGGATGGATAGTGTGGTCCAAGATCATACCGAGAGCCCTGGGGGACTGGCCGTGGTGTGCAGCATCAGGCAGCCCTGGCAGCTCACAGTTCAGGTGTACGGCAGCAGGAAGCCTGTTGCCTGGGGTTCAGTGCACAGCCTTTGCCTTTTGGCTCCACATGGCTTCAAGCAGGAGACCCAAGACCAAGTCTACAATACGATAACCTTAACGTATACCATGCAGTTAGGCTGCAAACATCATCACTGTTTTCTGTGCCAGCCTGGGGAGCTGGCAGCCCAGGGCTGGGGCAGCTGAGGGCTGGGGAAAGGCTGCTGCATTGAAGCTGCCAATTTTGCTTCTCTTAGCACCACAGTGGTGTAAGTGATGGTGGATCTCTGCAGATCGCTCTGGGTTCTGAGGGAATATTTATTTACATGCTGACTGCACAAAAAGCTACTGCCGCCAACAGCAGCATCATCACTTGCTGTTCCTGTGTGGGCTCTCTCATGGGGAGAGCTCAGCTAACACTGATATGTCCCAGGGATCCGGGCAAACACCAGGATCTTTGTTTCTCATGGAGAAATCAGGACACACAGGGGGGGTGTTAAAGTGTCTTGCCACCTTCCTTATTTGCATGTTAATTCATAAGGATTTATCATATGAATGATGACAAATCTTATGACTGGAGGATAGTCTTATTTACTTGTCACACCAATAGCACGTCTGTAGCAACCCTACCAATACTGCAGAAATCCTGCTCCATTTGTGGATTATTGTCAGAAGGCACAAGGTATTTCTAGAAGCTCTGAAGGATCCAGTTAAGTCACTTTTTCCATGCTTTTTCTGCTGCAGAATTGTTTCTTATGTTGTGGAACACGCTCACAGCCCATCTGAGGGCAGCTGCTGCAAATCCAACACGTGGGTGCTGTTAATCCCACAGGAATTTTCTTAGGAAATGGAGGGGGAGGGGCAGTTGCATACAGATACAGGAATAAACAAAATAAAAAAACCCACACCCTCATAAAACTTCAGCACATTTCTACTTCTCAGGCATCCAGAGCCATCCAGCACCATAAGCAACCAGTAACTGGAAAGATCTATTCAGTAATAATGAGATGCACTTGGGAATATACTTTCAAAGGGTTGTGATGTTTCTAGTCCTTATGAATTTAACAGTAGTCCCATAGCTGAGACTCCACAGAAAGCCCTGATAACCCTTTGCAAGTCCAGGCAGCACCTTTGAAGTCAGTTACAGTGTTGCCACAGTAATAGCTCTAAAGAGCTATGTTGGTTCTTATGTTGCTGAAAGACCATCTATTTTGTACCACTCAGGTTCTTTGAACTAACACCACTCCCCAGGCTTACAGCACCTGACACATCTGCTGTGAATCTTCTTTGCTTCTTTCTGACTGCTTTTCCAGAGCAAGCTCTCCTATAATTTCATTTATTTTGCTTTTAATAGAAAAAAACCTGGTTCCATAATGAACTCTGTTCCTGACATTGCACTAATGTTATACAAACAGCCCTGCTGGGACTGAAGCTGCAACCAGTTCCTGGAGATCCATGTTTGTGCATCCTTTTACCTTAATTCCTTTCCTTCATTGCAATCCTGAAAACGCTCTCCCATGGAAACTAGTGGGGAAAAGGTCTAGATTTAATATCAAGAAAGGTGCAAAAGTAGCTGCAAAACAGACTGTGCATTGTTTTTTAAAAGACTCAACATTTCATTGTCATATTGGGAGGATTAAGCAATGTCCCAACAAAGTTTGTCACAGATCTGGTGCAGGCTAGGTGAAGGCAGTGGCCAAAAGCTATTATAAAAGCCAAAGCTGGCATTTAACACATGCATCAGCTAAGAAAACACGAAACCTCACAGTGCAGCTCTGACCTAATCATGACGCATTTGACAGCTGGATGCCAGAAAGTTCTTTGCAGCTTGCTTAATGGCACAATGGCGTACCAAAACGGCGGGGTGACACCCTGCCCAGACTGGCATGGCAATCTCAGTCTCGAGCCTATGGCATGAACCAAATGTTCAGTGTTAACACACAATGCTTTGCTCAAGGAGGATGTGCTAATCTGTATGAGATTGCATGCCTCTGGGTGATTTTACCCTCGATCATCTTCTATCTGCATAATGAGAAGCAGCATGCTCAGTCCTGGGCAGTGCCTCAGCTGCTGCTCACCACCCACCATACTGCCCCAGTAACCTGAGTGGCAAACCCAGTATCGAACTGAGCTTTGACACCGTGTCACATCTAGGCCTTAGCAGGGGTGGAATAAAAACCAGTTCTGGAGTAACTGGTTGTAGCCAGGGACCAGGAGGAACAGCTCAGGAGGCAGCAAACATATACTTTTTTTTTTTTTTTTTAAATTTGAGAATTCTCTGCTAAACATCCAAATCATTATGACATCTAATAAGGAAGGGAAACCAATAGCAATTTATCTGAAGCATTACGGTCTTTTGAATAAACTCATTCTCTCTGCCTTTCAAGCACATGTCCATACAGCCAATGCAAATTGGCTACTGTTTTAGTAGCCAAACTAAGATAAATTATTAGCTTGTCCATGAGTGATCTATACTGTTTCCCATAGGAGGACAAGGTTTGAATTCAAATTGATCCTGAAAAGCCCAAAGGAATGGACAGAAATAAATGAGTGACAGTAAAAACTACTTGAGAGGGAAATGTCAAATGTAAAAGTCCCCAAGAAACCAGCCCAGCCTGCGGCCCTCATGAACAGTGACCTGCCAGGCAGCAGTGTGCGGAGAGACCCACAGCCTTAGAGATGCAGGAACTGTGGGAGTCCTTGGTACTGTCTGTCCACAACACAAGAAAAGGCAAATGTCATCCCGGGACACACCTGCAAGAATGTTTTATGTAAGACACAGAAGAAATTATTGTGCTCTACTTGGCACTGGTGCAGTCTCAGCTGGAGTTTGGTGTCCAGTTCTCGGCATCATGCTTTTGCTTTAAGGAGAATAGAAGTTGGACAAGGTCCAAAGGAACTCATATGAAAGACAAAAGGTTTAGAAGATGCTGCCCAAGACAAAAGGCTGATGGAGTGGGTGTCTTCTGTGTGGAAATGGGAAGATGAGGGAAACCTAACAACACTTAACTGTCAGTCAGAAACCTGACTTCTTTCTTTTATAAACTGGTGATATGAAGAGTGATGTCTGCCACTCTCTGCTTTCATTTGGTGGGCTTGGTACAGCAGGACTGCTTTTGCAGTGCAAATTTAGACCACCTGTTAGAGCATTTTCAGACCTTTAATATGTCCTCAGAGGAACCAGACCTTGCTCAGATCAAAGTCCCTCAAGATTCCCCTCAGGATCTGGTTTTGTGGTCGGCATTCATCACAACCAACTGCTTTTGAAAATATCCAGTTGTCTGGGAGATCGTACAGTTCAGCCCTGCAATGCTGTGATCAAGCTGAGACAAGCTCTGGGACAGGATGGTTCTTTCGGAGCAGTGTCAGTCTGCCTCGTGACTTCTTGCTCCAGGAGATGCAGCCTGGACACGCAGAGCTTGAGTCATTTCCAACATGGGTATCTCCAGTGGTGCACCTGCCAGGGCTGGCACGTACAACACAGGGCCTGCAGAAGACCTACATATTTCTGGACAATCAGTTGGACTCAGGTGGCACTTCCTAACGGAAAATGGCAAGTAGCCTGTGCTCAAGCAGCTGAATTGTGCCTGCTGCCCAGGCAGAGGAAGAAGCATCAGAACAGCAATGTGCTTACTAAATCACATATAACAGGGGCACCCAGTGCATGGGTAAAGTATTACACCATGCTGCACTGACACTGCTGGGCAGGAGATGGGGTTTCTGTGGGGTTTCTGTCCATCCTACAGCACAGGTTCCCAAACTGAAGCCTGGGGCGTCCACAAGCACACCTTGTCCAAGGACCAAGTGCAATGCAGTGCCCAGCAGGGCTGACAGCAGGCTGTGCATGTGAAAGCCAAAGAAGGCAGCAGGACAAGGGGAATGGCCGGGACTGGGGGTTACTTCCCCAGCAGGTTACTGCAGCCACATACCCCTGCAGGCACCATCTGCCCTTCCTTTGCTCGAGCTGTTACTTCCAAACCCTCTGCTCCAGGGTGTGGAGCTGGCACAGACCCCCATCGACCCCAGATCCTGTTTCTGGGCCATGCTGACCAAGAGTGCAATCATGCACACTTCCTTCCACATTTATGCAAAAAGCATCCACCCCACATGTATTTCCACTGTATCTGAGGCCTTGCGTAGTCTTGGCAGAAGTGGATGGATTTTGCCCAGAATACACAATTTAGTGCTAATTATCTCTTCCTGCTGGGCTTTAGAGTACAAAGCTTTCAGCTCAAGAACAACAGCTACAAGAGCTAATGGATTGCTCTGTTACCAGGAAGCAAACCCTTTGCAGAGTGCAGAGGATCCTGCCCCACTGCAGGTCCCATGGAAACTCCGCAACAATAGGAGGATGGAATTCATTAACTCTTCAGCGAAGGAGAGAGCATCGCCAGCATCGTAATTGCCTTCCGCTGGTGCTGCTGGGGGGAACACCCCAACACAAAAGAGTATCTCACCTCTCCCAGGACACAGCAAATTATGTTGTAAAAGTAAGAGAACTACCCTTACTGGGTCAATGAGATGCTGTAGAAGAGAAAAGGAAGGAAAATCTATGGCTGAGATTCATTCCCTTCCACATCACATACAGTAAAAATTTGTATTTTCTGCTCTCATCAGGTGTGAGTGTATAGGACGTGGATTAAACTGTTGCTTTCTGAACCCCACTTCACACGGGCATTTATCTCACATCTAGGATGTCCTATGGGCCTCTTTGCTGGGGCTCCACTGACAAACCACTTCTTTTTTTGGTGATACTCCCTGAGATGAGAAAGAGCTTTGCACCACTCTACTGGCAATTCAGCCGCAGGTAATGAATTAACATATGGGAGTCACACTTGGAGCCAATAATAATTTAATTCACCTGCACTGGCACTTAACCATCCAGCAAAAACCCTTGCAGAGCTGCTTTCTGCAGAGCTGCTTTCTGCACAGCTAATTTAGGAGCTTTATAGACCTACATGTGGTGATCATTTGATTCTAATGCTGACAAGTTACCTGAAGGAGAGCCCAAAGTACCTCCTAGCACAGTGAGTATTTTGGCTGGTGGTGACCACATCTCAGCTTCTCTTTCAAATGCAGTCTTTTAGGTGTAGATGCTCACCTACTTGAATATCCTTACAAGTGTAAGGAATAAAATACTGAAATACAGAGCAGATGCTTCAGTACCTTGGACTAGGTCCATTATTGACACAGGACCAACATTACACCCTTCTCAAAGACACTTTCTCACTTGCTCATATGGTGCACAGATGTAAGCTGCTGGCAGTGATCTCTTAAGGCAATGCAGGCAACTTCCAGATTTTCAGCTACCCTTTTGTCTCCATTTCTTGTGCAAGACTGGACAGTTTATTCTCATTTGTGTCTCTGTAGTTATCACGCTAAAATATCCTCGTTATTGCTGTATTTTGGCTCCCTCTTGAAAACAGGGTAAGGGAAACACCGCTGGATGAAAGGAACACCACCCAGTGCTGGAGGTGAGGGGTGGTGTCCACCCCTGGCAGCATTACTGCAGGCCAATGAGATAATCCTGTGACTAACCTGCCAATGCGCAGAGGTTTGAGTGGCAGCTCTTCTAGAGAGCCTGTTACTGCCAGTGGCAAAGATCTTTATGGCTTGGAGCCATGACTACTGGCACCAAAAAGTAAAAGGCTGTAAGAAGTGAGACTCTCTTCCTGAATCAGTTGAGGAGACATCTGTACAAAGCCTGACACCACTCTGCTGAGAGTCACGAGCATCCTCCATCATGTTCAGCTGCTCTTTCCTGTCTCTACAACAGAGTTGCCCAATGGTGGCTTGTTGGGAAACACCAGAAGAAAAAAGAAATACCAGGTTGACTCCAGGGAGGATTTTCTTCTGTGAAATGAAGGTAAATAATTATGCTGCTTTATGACTGGTGCGTTTATTGTGAGGTATTGCACAACAGGCTTAAATAATGCTAAAGTATGACTGCCTCCAGCTTTATCTGGCTGTCGTGTTTCTCCTTAGCTCGTGTCTCAGAGAAGATTGGTTATGAAGGACAAAAGCCTTTCAGGGCTGCAGTCTGCTTGCATATGAACCCTTCTTGCCCAACTGCAGTAATAAGTGTGTGAAGTACATATTGAAATCGTCCTTCACAATACTTTGTCTCGTAACATTTGAAATTGAAGTAAGCTTTTTACCTTTACAAATAAACATTGAGCTAAATGCATTAATGACCATAAATAAACCCGGTATATTTTGGCAAATAAAAGGTAGAACACACCCTTCCTATCTGACATGTGGACAGCCCCGCTTTCCAGCATGAGCATGTCCATGGGGGACCAGCATACACAGCTGCCATGGGGGAAATCAAAGTGGCTGGATGCTGTGCCCCAAGCCCCAGGAGCTCCAGCCTGGGGTCGGCAAAGGCCCGTCTCTCCACCTGGTTGGCTTGCCTCTACTTCTTGCACATTTTAACAGGGTTTGCTGTGCTCCTTTTCTGTCTGGATGGTCTCTACCTTAGTACTGTCCCAAGAGACAGGAGAGACTCCACCTCGGCAAACCTGCTGCCCACCTTGTCCAGTAGAAAAAGGAGTTGTGGTAACCCCGACCTTTGAAAGCAAAGCATTGATTTGCTTATTCTCACATAATACTGAGGATGCTCCACCAGCACCTTCCCCACATATTTCCTCAAAGGGAAAGACACCTGTCTTCTCTCCCTTGCTCTCCCTTACTGTTTTTTTTTGTGTGGGTAGTGGTGGTAGAAACTCAATTGAAAAACCAACTGAGAGACAAGTCTCTACATGGCAAACAGAGCTTTTGCAAAAAACGATAAGCAGCTTGAAGCAGATCTTGCTAGGGAAGAGTCAAGCAGGGTTGTCAGACTGTAAATGTTGAACAGGCCAAGAAACATATCTCTTTTGTGAGTGAAGCTTTTGTGCCCTGTCTTTAAGCCCGAGGTCCTGGATGTGCTGCAACCATGGGAGAGCTGCATCGAGCATGTGGGATTTAATGTGTTGCAGCAAAAGTGCAGGAATGCCAAGGCCTGTCTTCCCTTCAGATGAGGCTTGGGATCTGAGCAGTACAGGGCAGCCCATATTGCCCAGGGCATCTGGCAATTGAGCGCCAGGTGACCTCTGTACCACAGGCGATGCTCCAACCCCATCTGCATGGCTACAGCTTCACTCCCCTAGAGCTCTTACGCTTCACCAGCTAGGCATTGCTGAAAGTAGATCCCACAGCATGCCTGTGGATAATGATTTATATTTCTCTTTCCTCTAAAGATAGGGAAACTGGACCAGAGACAAGATTCTTTTCCTGCTGTAGAGACATTTCGATTGTTTACATCCCTGAATGTGATGCTTGTGATCCAGGACTTCTGCTTATTCCTGCACTGGGGTAGGGTGCAGGCTCCTCCCAGGCAGCTCTGCTGCCTGGCTTTGACAGAAAGGGACAATGTAAGGTAGGAAGAACCACTCAGACCCCCACAAAAAAAAGTTGGTTTGGTTTCTTTTTTTCAGTAGGGCAGCACACAGCTCACCTGGGGGCAGGGGGAACAAGGCTGACCTTTGGGAATTTTTTGGAAGCTTTGCTAACCGGCATACAGATAGCTAGAAAAGTACTTTTGTGGGGTCAGGTCTGAAAATGCTGCAGGGCCATCCCCTTCGCTGGGGAGATGTTGTGTGGAGACTGGCTGAAAACCAGTGAGGGAATAGACATCGAGGCATTTCTTTCGTGTTGGCTGATAGAAACAGCCAGTTTATGTATTTGCTGATATGATGTAAATACCAAAATCTAGACCTAATGTAAGTGCCTGTAATAACCTTTGGCTCCTTGGGCAGGCACCCAAAGGTCCCTGCTGCCCAGACGTGAAGGGTCACCCCAGTGCCAGTGGATTGGCACATCTTTCCTGCCCAAGGCAACAAGGTGAAGGGCACCTAGGTTTTGGGAAATCCCAAAATCGCCCGGGGAGCCTGACCTGCTGGCTGTTCACAGAGCCCATCTCATGCATACTGATGATTTCTGCCCCTTCTGAAACACAGGCACAGCTGGAGTTTTCTTCTAAAGCTTGGGTGGAAGAGGTACCTGTCCCTTGTGCAGCAGCTTGTAGCGAGAGCGCTCACCAAGGACATTGTGCTGTGCTCAGGCTGGTGCTTGTCGTCTGCCCCATTATGGTGGCTGAACGTGCATGGGTCAGTTCTTGGGACACAGCAATCAGCACAGGTGCATCTTCTGCACCAACGGATTGCTCTTTCCATGGGATCAGAGACAGGTTCCTTCTGGTGCCTGTGCTTGTTTGTATGACTCCTGTCATACAAATTCTGTTTTCTCCTTTCACCCAGGTCTTGAAATACTGTCTAAAGAGGAAAACACCCTCAATAAAAGGAAAGGGACCATCCCAGCCCTGCTCCGAAATAGCCTGTGTCTGCTGGGTTACAATTTTCAGTCACTGAGGTGATGATGGGTGAATTAAATAGGATGCTGGGTTCCTCCTCCTGACATGAATAATTTTACCTTTTGGATGTGGGCAGGACTGGGGTTTGAAGGCGCACAGTGAGTCCTGTCCAGTGCAGGTCCAGAAAAACGCAGATTCTCAGGGAGAAATCTGTGTTTTGGAGTGTGTACGAACAGAAGCACCTGAGGGCATCCCTGAGCCAAGGCAGCACCAGCTAATTTGCATCACATTTTGGCGCACCCTATTTTCCCTTTGTACTGTGTGGCTTCCCAACAGAGAGCCCTGGACTTCATTCCTGGGTCAGGCTCTCGGGTCCTTTCTTATGTCTAGCCTGTAGCCTCGAGTGTGGTGACATCCTGCTGCCAGTGGCTCATTTATCAGCAAGGGAAAATCCAACCCATTCTGATTCTGAATATGCTGAATGACTAATAGAGTTAATTGTGCCCTCTGCTCTTGTAACAGTTTGAAAGTGAAAACGAGATGTTGATACAATAGGGCAAAGGCCATTCTCTAGGTCTGACAATAAATCAGCAGCCCCGACTAAAGTAGTCCTGTGCCTTTGCAGGGAACGTGTCATGCTGCCAGCAGCCCACTCTTGCTGGGGTCTTCCTTGCCTTTTTAATTTACTTCAGTTGGCCATCGGTACTGTCTTAAACATCATTGTTCTTGGCTTCACTCTGGTACCAGAACATACAGAAACCCTGTGATGGATAAAGCAAATTCAGAAGAGAAGAATACCTGTAAACCCGCCTCTACATACTATTTTTACCAAAAGCAGCAGCATGCAGAGCACAGATGGAGTGGGAGAGTGGGGAAGCACTGTTTTAAGTCAACCAGTACAGGAAGTGGTTCTTAGCTCAAAATCAAAATGATCTGCTTGCATCATGAAATAGTTTTTAGCAATAGCTGAAAGTCTATGCAGCCACATGTACAGGGAACAAAGACATTTGTTTACACGACGCTGCTTATGCTGCATTTCGGTGTAACAAATGTTGGTGCAGTACTAGGAGCAGAGCAAACCCAGCAGTTCGGGTTTAACTGTGAGCTGTTGTTGCTACAGACTGAAATGAGGTTCTTTCCTAAATTGTTTCCCACCACTGATATTAGGGCATGAGTCTTTGACAAATGAACTGTACAGGTTGTTGCTCTTTGGCAAACCAGCTTTAAATTGGAAAACGTTTCAGAAGGGCAAAATCAAAGGCAAATATAAACTGATGAATTTTATCAGTAAGTATAAAACAGCTTTACAAAGCATTTCAACTAGATCCACTACTAGGACTAAACTGCTCCAGTCTGAACTAGTTTATTCTTTCAGCATCTGTGTACCAAAGTGCAGCCCTCAGAAGCAGAAGCTGCATCCTCAGGAGGCAGGAATGCCCTGGGCTTCTCAGGCAGTCGGCTCAGCATGTGCTCAGTGCCTGCTTTACACCAGTGTAAAAGGAGCAACCCCACGCCCCAACCTTCATTTCTTTCGCTCTGGCAAAAGCTTTGGTGTTAGTGAACTGACCCAGCTGAAAAATAATCATGGAAAAATGGCTGGTTACTTGTTAACTGGATCAGTAGTCCTGATGGGGCTGTACCAGCCTGGGAGGCGGCAGGGGGTGAGCAGGCACCAGATTCTCCCTTCCAGCAGCAGAAACACTTGCTAATACTGACTGCAATAGTTGTTGAATTGCAGGCTCCATGTTTGGAAACACAGTTCTCGGGAGCTTTAAACATCTGCTTCTGGCATTCCCACAAGTCCACCAGCATCAACGCGATGACTAATCCATCAGATCCCACAGACAGCGGATCTTCCTTCACCTGCACTGCTTGGGGAGCACAGTGAAACAGACTTAAACCCACTTAAACCATTTGAGCCGAGCTGCACACTGGTGTGGGAATAACAGGATAATCCGTGATTATGTCCATGTTACAGCAGCACTCATGAGGGACATATGAAACATACACTCAGTTTTTCCATTGAAATGAGGAGGTTCAGAGGCAGCATGTTCTGTTCTGGCCCTCCTGGAAGACAAAGACTCTATTATTGGGTTAGTTCTACTTTGCATGACAGAATTTCATATTTGTTTGGCTGAAGAGTGAACAAATAAACATGATTCTTAGCATGTGATGGAGATGAGGGTGTCAGTCTTGTTGGCAGTCCCCCATGTGAATAATGGCCAGATGCTGTAGTTTGTCCCATAATTCAAGTCTCCTTTTTAAATGCAGTGCAATAGCCATCTACTAATTAGAAATAAGTACTTGCTTTTGTGTGTTTTTTCTTTTCTCTTTTGTCCTCTTAAATAACAGCATTAACAACAGAGCAACTGAACTAATGAAATCCTCGATCAACTTCCCTGCCTTTCTTGGCCAGACAAGCAGTGGCACATGCTGGAGGTGGTTCAGAACTGCGCTTACCATAGTAAGGGATTTACCTAGCAAGGGCATTAGTTTGGTCCTCTGTCCTAGGCAGTCAAGTTTCACAGGTCATGCAAGTACTTCAGATCATTGACATATTATCTGTTCTGTCAAAGCCGGCCAGGCATAGTCGTCGGGTGAAAATGTATTGTAAGATGAGAGAAGGGAACATGCAGCACAGGGTCACAACCGCCATTGCTTAGGGGACCAAGGCCAAAACCAAGGTAGGTGGTTACCAGATACTAATAGCGAGGGAACTGTATTTTGCAAGGATACTTAATTTATTTTCTGACTGAGAAATACGTTGTTATCCCATATTTAAAGCACCCCAGAGATTATACAGTAGCATTCTTCTACGTCTTGACACTGCCAGTCATTCAGCAGAACATCTCCATGTGCTGCTTCAGGACGCTGTCGGTAAGGTAACACGGACTTTTTTGGGGAGCAAAGACTGCTTTCCACAAGGAGAGCTGCATACCAGCATGCATTCATCAAACTCCACATCAGCTAAGGCTACATGTCTAAACACCTAAGTAGAAGGGTGGAAAAATACACTTCAGAAGCTACAGATGATGGCTCATTCGGTAGAATTACAGGAAAAGCTAATTTGTGAAATAGGAAGGTATTAAACATGAGAAATTCCACAGAAATTTAAAATTTCTGCTTAGAAGTAGGTATTTGACTAGACTGTGGTGCAATGGTCTGGTTGACTGCATAAGCCAGTTCTGCGGTGACAATGAAGCTAGACTGCCTCTTGTTTTGGCTTTTTAAAGTGCTGTTTTTTCCATCAGTAGAGACAAGTCACCAGAGCGTGGCCGCCACATGAGGAGAATCTTACTTACCTACAGCAGTCACAAGGGGTGCACACATGTTTGGGTGGGTTGGGAAGAACTGAGAGCAGATCCGTAGAAACTAGGTAGCAAGAGGAGCAGATGATGGACTTGAACAGAGATTTTCAACATACAGTTTAAAAAATCAGGAACATAAATGGTCTTTGACCTATCCATGGTTCTAGCCATGAAAATTTGCATTTTTTTTGGCACCAGATCCTCCAGCTTTTTTCAATTAGGTTTAGGTACAGTGAGCTGAACAGATTCAGATTTCACCAAACAAAATTCATTTCCATTAGCAGGGAAAGCAATGCAGTACTGCCCTTTTTAATCAGAGATCGTGGGGCCACAGTTAGGAATTTGATTAAATAATAAACTACAGTAAAGCAGGAATCAAGCTTTTGTTTTCCTTAACATAAAAAAAAAATAATAATCAGAGTATTTTAACCACAAAGGAGAAAATGCAAGACCTACAATGGTTTTACTTACATAAGTGATCATGAGTTGAGCAATTTCATTGTATGAGTATGAATAATGAAAGCTTATTCATACATGGAACAATTTGCTGCACCGAGGTGTTTTTTCCCCTCCACTCCTCTCTCTGGGGGTTACAGCTGGAGCCCCCACTGGGGAGCCATCAGGACCCAGACAACCTGTGCCTGACAGGTGGCCTTCACAAAAAACCTACAAGGGACAAGATGATGTATTGGGCCAGCAGAAGCTGTAGGAAATCAGCAAAGCTTTTCTTCTTTCCCCTCCCTAAGAGTCACTGGCAGAACGTGCACTACCCCTAGACTGACAGCACACTCGCCTCCTCGCTTATAGCAGCGATCCCAGCATCAGCCCTTGTAGGGAGCAACGAGGCAAATAATACTTCTTTCTGGAAACAGTTCTGGAAGTAAAAATTGTATACGAAGTCTGAGTCTTTGCTGCTTCAGCTGAAGAACCAGTCCCTTGGCTGCAGTGCAAGAGGACAAGCTTGTGAAGCAGTGTGGCTGCTGAAGGGTGGGCTCCACTCCGCCACTGAAAAATCACAGTGATGCGCTGTTTGCCATATTCCTTCAGAACAAACTGCACGTTAATGTAACAGGCAGACAGTGTGCCCATGTTAGAGACCTCATTCCTGCTCCCACCTCTGCCTGAATAACCCTGTGCAAGCTACATTATCAATTTCTTTTGGTTTATTTTTTCTTCCCTCTTAAGACAAGAAAACTGGTCTTATAATTAGGGTTGGAAGAGATACAGAAATTGTGGTAACACTCATCACAAGTGCAAATGCTAAATTCCTTGTTCCTTGGTTTACACAGTGTATACAAGTATCCTTGTTCCTTGGCTTATACAGTCCCTCATGAAGCTTCAGGACCTTTTAAGAGCACTTGACCCAACGATTGTCTTGGAAACCAGAACACCAATAAGAAGTAGCCTGATTAAAAAGATTAAAAAAAAAAAGATTCTAAAGACAATGCCATGTTTTGGGGAACAAGAGTCACTACCATCAAGAATCTGCAATTTATGAACTGAGGGGTGGCTCTTCCCTGCCTGCAGGTGATGCAGGCCAGCAGCTCCTCCAAACCATGGTCACTGGCTCCTGCCAGAGGCATTCTTTGGAGCTGTCTAAATGGGGAAAAAAGCTGACTCAAGGTCAACTTAGTCAGTTTGTCTTGGTGGAAGGCCCTGTTACCTGTGCAATCACAGCCGAGATCATTTGACCTGGCCAGGCTGTAACCATGGCCACTTCAAACACTCCCTGGCTAGTAGCAGCAGCAGCTTGTGGAAAGGTGCTGCTGACAGGACAGCCAGGTCCAACTGTCGGAAACTGGAAACCTTCCTTCCTGCTCACTCCAGCACTTACTGCTCACAAGGACTCAAAATGAAGCATGTACAAGTCAGAGCTGTTCAGCTCTGGGTTTGGAGGAGACCAGTGACCATTATGTTCAGGCTGAGGAAAAGAAATGGAGGACTGCTGTCCACAGGAATGTTTTCCCATTATTGATTTGATTCAGGAGCAGGGGGGGAGCAATTCCAAGTACTCGTTTGCGTGTAGCAACATAGCCTTTCAAACCTGTTGGAAGCCTTTGCTGTTTTCAGAATTTTGCATGATTTTCCAATGGGCTTATTTCTTGAACAATTTGGTCCCACAGATTTTATTCTTGCACACTGAAGGAGCAAAATATTGCCTCTGTATCTTCGCAGTAGCTTACCTGTCATTAA
This sequence comes from Falco punctatus, assembly GCF_963210335.1. Taxonomy (NCBI): domain Eukaryota; kingdom Metazoa; phylum Chordata; class Aves; order Falconiformes; family Falconidae; genus Falco; species Falco punctatus. The sequence goes on from NC_137583.1 coordinate 66,969,788, forward strand.
AAATGGAGTTTCCTAGCATGCAAGGGGTCCAGTGGCATTCATCAGCAGTCAGGCAGGATTTGGCCTAACAAGAGAGCTCCTGAAGAGTGAGGGATGGGAACAGCCCCGTCATGCAAAGTGCTGTCCGACTTGTGGTCTCCCTTTGGGCCCCGGGCGTGCTAGACGTGAGCAGGCTTTCCAGGTGGAAGAGGAACAGAAACTCATGAAGAATGACACAAACTTACTGTAGGTGTGTTTCAGGTTTTTTAGGGCTTAATTCATTTATCCCCTTAATTCCTGAATTAACACGCAATGCAAATCTTATGATCATTACACAAACTCTAGTTTACACAAAGATGAGCAAAACCCAAGGGAAGTCCCCAATACAGCGATGTTAAAATCTAAAAGCAGCATCGGAGACCTTGAGGCTCACTGGAAAGCTAAAAGGAAGACCAATCTGGCATTCCCAATGTATTTATTTGAAAGATTACTTCCCATTGTCCTCATAATTTTTAAAGAACTTTTTTGGGATCTGCTAGCGTAGAGGTAAGGCCTTGGAGAACTTTACCTAGTTATAGATTAGTTCTATGTGACTTTCATATTTGGCAAGCTACTAGGACAAACCTTGCCACAAAAGTGCTCCTGACATCAGCACATTTCATGCTTAATCCCAACTGTCAGTTACTTGCTAATTACATTTTAAAAGAAGAGCAGATTTTATTGTTTTTTGTGAAGCAAATATATTGTTTCTCCTAGAGACAACATATATACAATGTGTATGATAGGCATAATACACACAATTAAGAAGACTCTGTGACAGATTAGTGACCAGACATCATGAAAGAGCAGAGGGATAAAACAAAAGTTGTAAATAATTGATCACTTGTAAGAGTCAATTTGATCATCATAACCCATTGGTATTCATTTTTTTTTAGTGAAAACCGGACTGCAAATATCATTACAACAACTGCCCAAGAAAATAATGAACAATAAATAATAAAATGCAGACTCAAAAGATACTCTAATATTGAATTTCCATTATGTAATTTAGGGATTATTCTAGCAACAATTAAACAAGCTGTTCTGCCAAGGAGAGAGAAAAAAACAAACAACTTTTGTCTTTAAGTACCAGAATGTGAATTGCATACAACAGAACCTCCAACCAAGGAAAGAATTATGTGCAGACTTACACGCTGGTAGTAAATAAAAAGAACACACTTCCAAGAAGCGCTCAGGACAGCACAGATTAAGCTCTTCCCTCTCTCCTCCTCTGCTCAAAAGCCATCACCTATCTTCACTACAGCCTCCATGTGCGAAATGGACTTTTTCATCCCCAAATCGTTACCTTCACCTCTGATGGTCTTCTGCACACTAGAAAGTATTTTCATTTCTTCACCATAGACTTCTATGTTGGTTTGGACTGTGAACTCCTGATCTTTCATCACTTTGATGATAAAAGCCCCAATGTAACATTTTGCTGTGGCAAAACCTGTGCTTTTAGTAGTGTCATATTTTTTCTCTTGTAAATACCTTTGCTTTAAAATCGTCGTTCGGTCCTGTGGCCACCACCAACCCAGACACGCCTTGCCAGCGCAACCATCAGTAAAGGGCTGCTTGTACAGACGCTGACTGTGGGTACATCAGCAATAATTGCATTAGAATAATTTTACTCAAGAGTGCAAACACAACACTTGTTCCCAGTTTAAGCAATTTTTACTCAATCTGTCTGAAGAATAGTGCCTCTTAGGGTTACTATATTGGGTTCTGGGTTGATAAGCCATGGTGCGTTCTTCTTCCACTAAAATTCAAGATAGCTATTGAAACAAACTGGCACTCCAAGATTAGCCAAAATAACAAAACTTCCCAATTTCTTTTTTCACTATCCACTATTTTACCTGATTATTGTAATACGATACAATTAAAAACCCCCAAACTTTCAAGCTCATACATACAGCACTGCTGAACATTGCTATGTTACCAATTACAGATCGGCTGCTCCAGAAAACCAGCAAGCAGACAGTAATGTGGCTATGAGGAATTTGAGAATGCCCCCCGAATCACCACTGGGATGCCACATGAATACTAGTAAAGGAGGAAAAAGCAGCTTCAACCGATCTTCTAGTTTTCTCTGTAGCCTTAAGTCCCTCTTTCTGCTCCCGTTTGCTCAGGATCTCAGAAGGGTATTCCCCAACCCAGGGCATGAAACTTAATATTTACTTCTCTGACATTCTTCCTACAGTGATCTGGTAATATTTTTTCCTATTCTCAAATTACTTCATAAAAGAGGACACACCACTGTCACAGTTTTGCGACTGGAACTGATTTTGAAACATATCAATTAATTATATTCTGGAATCATGAGATGGGCCAGTAGCAGAACCAAAGGCAGAACATCAGGCTGAGGTCAGCGCCCTGCCCCATACTGCGCTCAAAGGACTCTTCTTTTGTCAGGCTGGACTGTGACTGTCCCGACTGCTCGGCCAAGGTGAGCATGAGGAAGCAGACACAGCCAACAGCCCGGGCACACAGGGCAACTGATGGACTTTTCATCTTCTGACCAAAGAAGAGGTCACAGGACAGTGAAGTTTTATTAAAACTACATTCCATTTTTACCTCTCTTTCCCAACTTTTATTTATCTTTAAAGGACAGAACACAAAGCCGTTACACTTTTGCTTTCACTTTTTTTTTTTTTTTTTTTTTCATGTGGTGAAACCTACTCTCCTTGCAACTGCTTTGCCATTAACTTAGAAGGTCTGTGCAGCTGCAGCTGGACAGCTTCTGGTACCTTGGTGGACGGACTCCTGCACAGCCTGGGCTTCCCTGCACTGCACAGCCACCTGCACTGCAGGCACTCGCTGACGGGGCTGGGAACAAAGCCTGCACCTCCCGAGCACCTCTAGATTTCAAATGAGTTTACTCTGCTAAATGAAGATGCATCGCAGGTTTCGTGTTTTTCAAATGGATAATAAATGATGTTATAAGGTCACAAACATAAGAGGCGTCTCTGATCTCAACACATGCAAAATTCAATATACCAATTCATTTTGAAGATAAAAACGTTAATAACGGTTTCACAGGCTAAGTAATGAATATAAATTTTTTTCCTCCCAAACCCGATGACATTTCCTGAATCAAAATTGCCTGGACTTTGCTCTCTATCCAAGCACAGTTTCTCTAGCTTCATTTAAGGTTCTGGAAATCGAAGTTACTGGCCTTTAACATGCAGCTGTCACTTATGTGAGTAACCTTGGATTTATTAAAATTCTTTGTTCTATTACTAAAGACAGCAAAATTTTCCCACTTCAACAAATGTCTCACTGGGTTTATTACTATAGACAAGTAAGGTGTTCCTGGAATATGAAAAATGTGAAAAATCTTAACATAGTTTCAAAAAGGGTAAACTTCACTACCTAGAGCAGAGCCGAGCCAGCTTTACCTGCAAGAAATCCTGAGCTACCTGATTGATTCTTTTATGATAATAATTACAAGGCAACATTTTTAACACAATGTAAATGGTTATTTTTTTTTAAACAGCTTTCTCATGTTTATCTCAATGACATGACTAAGTTAGGAGGTTACTCTACATAAAAGTGCAACATTTGGTACACTGTACAGCAAAATACAGACAAAGTAAAACAACTAATATATGGGATAAATCCTTTGCATGTATTAAAGTTGAGATAGTAAGACTGAGAATTAGTCAAAACTTAGATATGTGAATATAAAATAACTTATATGATGTTCATGTAAAAAAACCCCAAATTAACAACTGAAATCCCCTTTTAGTGATCATTAAGGAACAGAACTTTGCTCAAAGAACAGTCTCAAAACTTTGCTTAAACTCCAAAACACTGTAAACATGCGTATGTAATACAACATTCAAGTTTTTATACTTTCATTACTGAAATGATATATATCTAATGTTGGTGCCATGTCTTTGGAAAGTTCAACAGCAAAATATACACCAACCTTTTCACCAGCTTATTGCTAAATGAAGTAAACAGTTACAGACTTACTTCCTTTAAAAGCAGTCTTATTGAAAGAGCATTAAACTGTGTATTAGACAGATACAAGAGGAAAAAAATAATCACAAAACCACATGGTTCGTTTTGAAAACTCAGTTGTTCTACTAGCATTAGTAAATCAATAAACTAAAGTAGCAACCCCTTTGCCTGCACACAGCCAAACCTTTCACTTACGTGCTCCTTAGGTACAATTGAAACTGAGTATCGACACTGAAGCAGGAACTGTGTCTGAGTAACATCTCATAGAAGTAACTTAAAAATGTTTTTCTAAATTACCAGAATAATGACAGCAAGTCAGACTTGTTGACGCATTTTATTGTGAGATGGGGAGTCTGGTAAAAAACTAGAAAATGACCATGATGTAACAAGGAACTTAAAAATGAAGTTTCAGATTTGTAACATACATACATGAATACAGGAACAAATTGGCACAAAAATGTTAAATATTGTTCCCAACACTGTTTATAAGATTATTCTAATTTGGCTTACTAAGGAAATGAGAGTTTTATGGTTAGACTAATCTCTTAATAAAACTGCAGAGCATCATGCTATTAGTCACACAGTGAATTTCAAAATTTAAGAGCTTTATATTAAAAACTGGGTAAAGGTAAAATGAATTGATTGCAATTGTAAAATTAATACATTCCCATTTTAATTCTTCTGTTCTACAGTCCAAGGCAAGTATAAATGTTAACATAACACTGTTAAATCAAATCTCAATGCAAGAGAACCGATTGCATCTCTACTTTAAATCTTATCAACTTTCCAAATTTTCATACTAAAATATATTATTGTATTAATACAAACTACAGTATTATACACTACACTGTGTAATAAATAAAGAAATATAAAAATAAGACACATAAATATAAAAGTTTTCTAAAACTAAAAAGGTACATATGTCAGTAAGAAGGGTATTAATACTGCCAGGTTTGAAGACATACAGTACAAAATGTTGCACAGATCTATAAACTAAAAGAAATAAAATAATACTGATAGGTAAAAATCAGCTAACATTGTTAATAAATGGGGTCCATAATAACTAACATTTGAAAATACTTATGAGCCAGATAACATGTCATGTATGTGTCTGAAATTAAAGTAAACCAATAAAGCAATAAAGCAGATTAGAAAATTTCCCTTGTAATTATTGTAGAGAAATTCTGCAAGTCAGGTATTAACCCAAAATACCACCAAATAATTAAATAATGAAATATACCAGTGTTCTTACTTCTCTGATGGCTGAGTGTTTTTTTCCCCATGATTAGTTTAGAAGTTTGATACAAATCAACAAATGCTAGTTATTGTAGGCCACACATTGGATAAAGGCTGCTTAGAGCCTTTGTAATACTGATAAATGGCACTTACAGCACACAGGTCTTGCATAAGGCCAAAGGAGATACAAAGCTTCATATCATATCCTTCATATCGTTACTACATACTCAAAACACAATTACAAACACTGATTTTGACGACTTTGCTGTCCTTACCAGTATTAACACTGTTAGTCCCTGCAATCAGAACTCAACGACAATCTTTTCAACTACATTTTTAATCACGAGTAAGAAACTTCAGTTCTTCTATCATCTGCTTTCTTAAGGCTAACAATACACTTTAAATGATAATATGCTCTACTACAACATCTAATGTCATAAACCGCTACCTTCTAGGTTGAATTTACAAAGGTAGCCAAGCACTGTTTGCAACTGCATTACAGGTTTCTGCAAAAGGGAATTTTGTAGTGCAGAAGTTCTCACATTTTAAAACATAAGAAAATACTGAAGCGGATCTAGGAAATGTTTTACCATAAAAAAAAAAAAAATCATATAAATCTCTCCCAATTGTACAGCTTACAAATTAATCAACTTAAGAATGAAAATTAATACTGATAAAACAAACGATGCCAGATGCTTGTCTAATAAATCAGGTTTCCTAAAACCTGTTAAATCTTTGCTTCCAGAGTCACTGTATTTTTCTAATCTGCTTCATGTTATAAACTTGTTCCTACCTTTGAAAACTGTGTGAAAAATTACTAAGTTTGAGGTTCAGGCACACCTGGATTTCTTTTTTTTTTCTTTTTCTTTTTTTTTATATATATATTTTTTTACACAGTAGTGAACAGAAATCACAGTATGCAGGCTACTGTGTTTCCATGAAAAGCATGTATAATATAGAATGAACTTCATTACCAATTTTTTTTTTCCTTATAGAAAAAACTATCATTTAAGCTTTATTTGTTTTTTTCTTCTGACACCTGCCCATTATTCTGTATAACTTCTGGTTCTGCATTGCTTGCTTGATTTACAGCTTCATCATTCTTGCTACCTTGAGTTTTCCCTTCTTCCTCTTCCTCTTCTTCTTCCTCTTCCTCCTCTTCTTCCTCATCCTCAACTTCTTGTAGTTTCCTACATTCTTTTTCTTCCTGAAGTCCTTCTATCTCTTTTTCTTCCTCCTCCTCTTCCTCTTTTTCACTGTCTTCCTCTTCTTCCCTGGTTAGACTCTCTCTCTCATCCGAGTCGATCTGCGATGGAGATGCCCTGGCACCAGCATGCTCGTTATTGAGGGCCTCCTGGCCTGGCTCCTCCTGTTCCGTGCTGTCACGCTCTTCTGCCTCTCTTTTGCAATAGGAGTAGCGATGATTCATGTGTTGAGAGTAAGACCCCGAGTGTGAAAACCGCTTTCCACATTTGTCACATTGGTAGGGTTTTTCCCCAGAATGCAGTCGCATGTGTTCGATCAAATGGTGTTTGTGTTTAAATGCTTTTTTACAGATTCCACACTCGTGAGGTCTTTTACCTACAAAATAAAGCACAATTGGACATCTTGTAGCTGAAGTTTTACAAATTTATACTGTTGTTTTCACCATAAAATGCTGTTGGTGAATGTATTACCAACAATTAATAATTTCATTTAACAAGATGTTCACTCCATGCATTATCAGCCTGAGTTTCTCACCTAAGCCCAAAGGATGAGGGTGCAAGGGTACATTGTCACAATTACACGGGTAATTAGTAAGTTTTTTTAGGAAAACTGAGCATAGAAGGACAAACAGATTCTCAGATGTAACTTTCAGCACAAAAAAGTGCCAGTATAAGTAACTTAGAAAAGGAGACATTTTTCTTGCAGTAAACATTCTGCCTAAAATACATTTTAACTTTTCTATATTGATGAAAATTTTAAATCAACTATGCTTTTATGTCGGTTTTTGAGTACTAAGTCCTTCTTCCGTGTTATAGGTAAAGGGAAAAACATTCTAAAATCTAGGCTGGCACAGGTAAATGCCTTATGTACAAAACAGGCTGACTACACATATGTTAAGAAGAAAAATCTGCTTTGTTTCATTTAGTTCTCTTTCTGCTCTGTTTTCCAGCTTTCTACTTTGTTGCCTTCTTTTTGAAGTCTCTGATAAATGTAGCAGGAGCCTGGTAATGCTACTTTTGATTTCCACACTCAAAAGTTGTTACGCAAAGCAACTTTGCATGGTCTTAGCCTAGATATAAAAGATGGAGACAAAAATAAGACAGCAGTTTTTTGGTCACCCTATACAGATGATCACCACTGCCACGTCAGCATATGCCAAAGGTCGGTGTTGGTCTCTCTTCCCAAGTAACAAATGAAAGGATGACAGGAAACAGCCTCAAGTTGTGCCAGGGGAGATTTAGGTTGGATACTAGGAAAAATTTCTTCACTGAAAGGGTTGCCAGGCTGCCCAGGGAAGCAGTTGAATCACCATCCCTGGAGGTATTTAAAAGGCATGCAGACGTGGCACTTGGGGACATGGTTTAGTGGTGGACTTGGCAGTGCCAGGTTAAGTTGGACTCCACGATGTTAAGGGTCTTTTCCGTCGTAATTGGTGGAAAATCATTACAAATGTGGCTCACTTTGAAAATCCTTCATGCTAGATAGATACACTGCCTTTCATGTAAAGTATCATACACACACACGATCCTTTTTTCTTAATTTATGTTTTTTAATTTTTAATTTTTCTTAATTTATAACCAGGCAAGGTAAATTGGAAGTAATACATCCTCGATTACAGGCTGGGCTCGCAGATGATCATCCATGAGCCAGATGGAAGAAACTCCCCTTTTTCTATTCAAGGTTTAGGTCTTACAAATTTAAAGAAACAGAGAACTGCAGTCCTGTCAAAACAAATATACAAAGCATAGGTTTCTGAAGAAAGCTGAGCACAGACGGTAAAAGGGACTACTACACTTCCCTACGCTTTCTGAGAGCTGGATTCCAGTTGAGATTATCCGTTACACACCACCAATGAACTAACAGTCTGAAACTGCTTTTCCTAGTACATACCTGTGTGTTCATACTTATGTCTCAATAATGAGCTGCTCTTCTGGAATATTTTGTCACATAGATCACATGCATACATCCCATTTTCTGTCTTTCTCATCTTTTTCTTTGGGGGTGTTGAATCAGAATCATTTTGATCTTCTACATTCGATACTCCTTCTGAGCTAGTGTCTTGCCTTTCATCCTTAAAAAAATTACAAAAAAGATTGAGTTCAGTTAAAAAAAATGCACTAACGCAGCACACAGTTCATAAAATGTAAGCTGAAGTTGCACTGTTATTCTCATTCAGTTCCGTAAACAGCCGAACAAAATTGTTTAGGCTTCAATAGTCAAAAAATATCTTTCACTGCGTCACTTTGCTTTGCAGTCCCCGCCACCATACAGATGCAGAAATCTCACTGGGACTGACTAATCACATCCAAATCTGAGTGTTGGCCAGGTCTAAGCTACACTGACACATCATGTTTTAGGGCCTATAAAAAATGCAATATTAGGAAGGAAAGTAAAATTACACACCTATAAAGTACCTCAGGAAATTGGAAGAGCAGATTCAATATCTAACTGCATTTTTCAACTAATGTTTGCCACCCACATTTTGCCACCTCGCAGATTTTGTGGAAGTTAAGACCGTATTTTTTGATGAAGTTTTCACAAAAAGCTATTTAAATTACCATTTGGATTTACATATTTGACTACCCTCTTCTTCATAAAACCACCACAAATACTACTTAACCCAAAATCTGGGGGACTTCAAAAGTTTCATTAATAAGAAGTTTAAAAAAATATCATAAGTGTTGCCTATTTCTAAGCACTTCAAGTGCTGAAGCTCATCTTTAAGAAGCCCAGTATTTTCTACCGGTATCGGCAGTTTCACTACACACAGAATTAATTTTACCATATATCGTCAGCTCTGAACATGAAAATGTACATGTTAGCTAGCTCAAACGTTGTCTGTCATAAACTTTAACATATAAACAACCTCATAACTCTTTAAGGCTCCTCAGTCTCTGGCAATACAGAAGCCTGTGTGAAATGCTAAACAGCCAATTTCTAAGCGTTAATTAGAAACTCTCAGTCTTCATGTAAGCCGCTTTTCTATGCTGCTCCATCCCCACCTCAACACGCACAGGTGTTGCTCCGGAGGATTGACTCCGATTAGATCACATCTGGATGTGCCCAGGGAGGAACAGGGCAGGATACAGGATTGGCAGGTGAAGAAGGTATCTGCCCGACTTTCAGTTGAGAATACTCCTGAATTTTGCTTAAAGTGCCATTACGGTGTAGGATGAATCCAGCTACTCTGCAAGCCAAGAAAGCAGAGCAGCGCGAAGGGAGTAGCCAAAAGTTCCAGAGTTTACTCTCCGGAGGCGGGGAAGGAGGAGATACAGAACCAGTAAGAAACACAGGCCATGGCCTTGCTTTGCTTTCAGATCAGGAGCACTGAGCTGTCTTTAAAACACTGAGCACTAATGCCCTAGAAGACGCTTTGAATGACTGAATATGGTGAAGAACTGACTCGTCCACACACAGAAACATAAAGTTTCTGTCAGTCTGGAACAGAAACAGTCAGTTTCTGTCAAGCTGCCTGAGCTAACTAGCTTTGCAGAGGACTTAACAGTAACATCTATCACCCATCAACAATAAAGCCGAATAAACCTGATAGCTTATATTTACATTTTTATTTAATTTATCTTGACAGTTTTCTGCATGGATACAGAATGAACACATCACACACCACATGCAGGAATACAGGGACCGAAGTACCTGATTTCCACTGGCTTGGGTCTGTTTTGGTGGTGTTTCTTGAACTGCAGGACTAACTGTAGTAGAATACGTGTAAGCCACCTGTGGAATCAAAATGGTTTGCTTATTGGCAGCGAGAGCTCTCAAGCATGGAACACTGTTCTGGTCAGCAATGGCAACAATTGTAGGTAACTGGGCAGTGACTGTAGGTATAGCAATATTTATGGGATTGGCACTTGGTGGGATTACATTTACAATAGGATCAGAGTCTGTAATACTGTTGTCCTTTTGTGGTTCTTTTTTTGCACAAGTTAAGTTCAAAGGTTCTTCTTGGACAGAATAAACACTGTTCTGGTAAACACTAGTTATGGTAGATCTTTCCAATAGTTCTCCATGTTGCTTTGGTAGCGAAAGGTCAAGAGGTTCAATTTGTGGCTCTTCTTGTACGCCCTCTGCTGTGTACGTATAACCCTGTGAATTTCGTGATGAAGAAAGGTTTAGTGGCGATGGGGATGGCGTGCTACTGCGTGAACCATTCAGAGTTGATCCCCCTGGTAAAGTCTGAGATTTTGTTGTACTGACAGGATTTTGTGAGTTATTTGTGCTGTTCTGGGGTTTGCTTACATTTGTAGTTGCTGTTTGCTCATCATTATCTGTGGGACTGCTTAATTTAACTTGTTCAGGAGAAGATGGTCCAGAAGACTGCACAGAAATTTGTCCAGCTTGCATTTTTTCAAACCACTTTTTTACCACATCCAGTGGTAGGTTTACTGAATCGGCTATTTTTGAAAGCTCTTCTGCGCTTGGTTGTGCATTTAATGCATAATATGCTTTTAGGAGCGATAAAAGGTTCTTTAAAGGTGGCTGACCAGGAGATAAGTTGTTCTCCCCAGTTTCTGGTGGGACAGGGGAGTCAGGCTTCTCAGCTTCTGTTCCACTGGGCTGAGGAAGCTGAGGAGGATTTTTCGTATCATAGTGCTTTAATTCTTGAAGTGCATTAAGATCTCCTGGACAGTCATCACAAAGAAGACAAGTGCTATCATTGGTCTCTCCTTCAAAGTTCTTATCTTTCTCAGACTTCACTGTAAGATCTTCTGGTAGTTTTTCATTTTTGCAACTATTTGTAGGAACAGAGTTTTCTTTTTTTAGATTTTGCGGAACAACCTGAAGTTGACTTGGCTGCTCCAAGCTGTAGTTGATGATAATTTTGGTTGTCCCATCTTGGTCAACCAAAGGAAGACTGATAGCTGAAATGAGGGAATGGCCAGCTTGTTGTATAGATGTATTGTTGATTGTTTCTTGTTCTTTGGACGCAAGATTAGCATGATTGTTTTCCAATACTTGCCTTATTACATTACCATCCACTGCCACTTTAAGTACATTTTGAATGTCACTTAAGTTGATGCTTATGGGAGACACCAGACCTACTGTTGGTAGAACAACAGCTTGCACCACACCCTGAGGAGAACTGGTTGCCTGCAATGGGCTACCACCACTAAAAACCCCATTCTGCAAAGGGGTTGAACAATTAATTCCTGAAGCAACCACTATGGGCTTGAATTCATAATCCACAGGTTCAGTTTTAATTTGGTTAACAGGAAGTTGCTCTTGCAAGGGTTTATTTTCTATCTTTTGTCGTATCTGTGGTCTTGCTGGGCTACCTGGTGATGCAGAAAGGGAAGGGGACGAGCACTGAGACGTCTTGAGCCCTGACCGGGCTCGACCATTCACGGGCATCAAACCAATACACTTCTTACTGCTTATGTGTGAACTGTATGAACCAGAATGGGAAAAACGTTTCTTGCAGTTTGGGCACTCATATGGCTTCTCTCCTAAAGGTAAAAAAGAAGAAAAAAGAAGGCATATGCAACAGTTTACTAGGTTACAATGTACCTTCATCAAGCAAAGTAACTAGAAAAAAACACATCAAAATGACCTTTCAAAGAATTCTAGGGAAAAAGAAGTATCTTACATAGTGAATTCAACAGTGAGAGTAATTACGTAATCTATAGCTCTGATCCTAGGGTCCTTTAATAAGTTTGTGATCTACTAGCACAGGATGGAGCCCACGTGATAACAATATGTTCCAGTATTTCCCAGTAAATTATAGCATAAATAAACCTATTTGATACTTGCAGATTTCGTTAAACTCCATTGAAGTAGTACCACTACTAACTTCAGAATGGAAAAATAGCGTAAGCTACTTCAGAATGGAAAAAAATCAGAATTTGATTAACTAAATAGAACATGCCATAAATGCTATGCACATATTATTGCGGCAAACTCAAATACAGTATATTCATATCTTCCTACAATACTCATCAGCTGAAAACCAGGCAAAGTTTAAGTAAAGGGAAACCAGACACATGTAGAATATAGATGTATATTTGCCTTCAGAGATGAATGTCAAGTTATATTGCCAGGAAGAGGCACACAGCTATGCAATCATTACACCACTAGTAAGAGCTGGCTTTTCAGGGCAGCCGTGCTACAGAGGAAAAGGAAAGAGCTGAAACAGTTGGCTGGCTTCAGATTGAAAAGTACATTGACAGAGGCTTTCCCATTTACAGGCACAGCGCCACTACACTCTGGAAATGAAATCAAGATGGTGTTTGCTGAGGGAGGACTTCTATGTTAGGTGCACACTTCATTGCTATTATCATGGCTGAGCAACTGATAAGAAAGGAAAAGGTGGCCTAAAAACTTGTTTTCAGACTTTCTGTCAATGGGTAAATCTGGGTTGAAGACAGATATTGAGAATATCTTTAGAGTGAGCACATTTAACTTATATTATTATATATTGAATTTCTTATAAATTGGAACTTTTCTTATAAACTGAAACTGTTGTGGCAGTATATCACAACCTGTGCCCTGAAGCTACTTTAATGCAACTCGTCTTGAATGACGACAATCACAGCCACAGTAAGAAGCATGGTTCTTCTGTCCCACAAGTGAAAAAGGAGCAGAAGGATGCCCCATTTCTTCTGCCACAAGTGAAATTTTCTTTAACTGTCTGAGCTTAAGCTGCAACTGTAAATCCTCTTGAGTTATTCTGCACATTTCCCGCAAACAGCTGAAGGCTGCAGTCTGTGCTTACAGAGTCCCAGAGGGGGGAAAAAAAAGGGAAACACTAGTATTTTAAACTTCGACTTACAAGACTGGTATCACATCAAAGTTATAAAGAGTAGAAATGGCAACATTATTACACAATTCAATGCTTGGTTTATTTACCACTGTGGATTCGTAGGTGCTCCTTTAGGTGATGTTTATATTTAAAAGCTTTTCCACATTCAGTGCACTTGAATTTTCGATTACCACTGGACTGCGTCACATGTCTCTGTAAGAAAGAATTAATAATTATTGCACAGGACAGCATGTTAGAAAAATAGCTTGTATTTTCACATCATAACACAGAAAACACAATAGAATACTGAAAAGATTTAATCATAATTTTAAGAGACTGAAGGTGGTATGTGTTATACATGAAAAAGAAACAAATTACAAGTCAGGTTAAAACTGAACCATATGTATCTTCTGAATAAATGTGGTACAGTAAAAAAAGAACAACCCAAACCAAACCCCAAAATATACTTGCCCCATCTCCTATCTCCAGATGAAGCTTGCACTAACATGTTTTGTGAGTAAGAAGTTCCAAGATGTATGCTAATTCTATTTGTGAAAGCAAAAAACCCAACAAAACCCCCAAACTCACCACCCACAGAATATGTCACGCAGGACAGAGAAACATTAAAGCGTATGAAAGCCTGTTTAAAGTTTAATCAGTTGACTTGATTTTTCCATTTACAGGCTTCCAGTGCTTACTGTTGGCTTTGAATTTCTCTAAGTAATGATGCCACAGGATTGCTCAAGACAAGATGGCTCAGTGACAACAAAGGCACTCTCAGGCACAAATAAGTCTCAAAGTAAATGAAAAAACCTAAATTAAAACAAATAATAATATGGAGGGATTTCCCCAAGTACACAACATCAAACCTCTTCACTATTTGCATTGAAACTCTGTGGTTATTTTTGTTATATTTTGCCTCGTGAGAGCATTTAATGTTAAGCTCCAAGTTCTTTTTAATTTACCTGTATGTTATACTAGTCTTAATAAAGCAAAACTATGAAGAAAGACATGTAAATATATGTTATATATATGCAATATTTATATGCAAGATGGATAATTTTATCACAAACCGTATAAATCTCTGAATGTGTCATTTTTGAAGACAAAAATTACATACATTTTAGAAGTTGGAGCAGCTTAACTGCCAACATGAAGTGGAGTAATTAGGTTTTTTTCTGTTCAAATTGTCTATTTAAAAAAAACAGCGGGTCCTTTCTAAGTAGAACTCACTCTGCAAAACGATACCCTACCACCATTTGGATGCAGCTGCAGATTTTTGGTAACCGGGGCAAGTATTTTCATAAACTCATTAATAGAGCTATTCATGTAGTCTGAGGAAACAGCCTGCATATGGGCAGCCACCACGACCTGGCTGTGCCTTGACCTCCCCTGGTGTGAAACCGTGGCGGGGAGCTCCTACACCTAGTTCTGGTCTGCTGCGGTTGGCAGCGCTGGGAGCAGACGCTCAGCCAGTGCTGAGGCTATTCCCCAAGTACCGACGGGGCAGCGGGGGCTGAGATCTGCGAGGGAGAAGCAGTGACAAATAAAAAGGCAGGATGATGCTCCTGTTCTGTTTTACACCTTTAGATCTGAAGAACCCACAGCCGTGCAGTTTGCTGGATGAAAGTCTGACAACTCCGCTATGAGATATGCTGTCCAAATTATCAACCCTCCCCGTTCTACACCCTGTTCTCCTGCATACAGATGCTAACAGAAGACAAATTGAAACAAGATAATCTAAATTGCTTCCAAGTACTCTAATTTGACAGTTCCCTTGGGATAAGCACTGGGTTAAGCTGCAGTTTTTACCTCCCAGCATATACGGCTCCCACCCTCCTGGGGGTGGGCTCCTTCCCACCTCCTCCCAGGCTCTGCAGTGAGGTCTCCACTCTGATTTATCCTGATTAGCACTTGACCCTTACTCCTGGGTTTGTCGGCTGTCTTTTGCTAGTCCAAACGGCTTTTCAGCTTTGTTTAACTAAGTCCCTTGAAGATGATGTTCTAGATGATTGTGCCTGACTTGCTGCATTTCACTTTAATGATCCAACTTCACTGAGTCTAGAGGACCGTGTCAGGATTTACTTAAGCCTGCAGAGAATCAGTTACTACTGTTTGACTTGAGATTACACAAGTTAAAGGATCTCAGCATACATACAGCTACTGCAGATGCTGAACTACATAAATATTCATACTAAATACTAGTGCATGTATTCAGTCTGTCAGAAATGTTTCTGTTCCGGTCTTTAAAATGCAATGTTCTGCCTCCAAGGCATGGAAGCCCACATTTCTCTTACCAAATTTTTAACGCATTTTCCTGTTTTCCTGGTCATAGCTATAAGCTGCTTTGACCTTTCTGCTAGGCACTGTTCCAATCTATTTTGCCTTACCTTCTTATAGTTGTAATTCCTTATTCAACTTTCTTGCTGCCTGTCCTATACTTTTCTTTTTCCCAAATCTGGGGCATCCTCAGAGTTACTCTCCAGGATCTTCTTTAAAACTGAGAAAACCATAACTCTTTCCTAAAGTACCATCCTTGATAGTCTTTCACCTTCATTTTCTTAGTTTCCTCCCCTTTCAGTACTGTTAAACTGACGACTTTTTTTTTTTTTTCCCCTCTAATGTGCAATATATATTTTTAAGGCACTGTGCATAACTGCTGTTTTATGCTCATTAAAGAATTAACCACAGCATTCAAAAAATATTCCTCCGCATTCCTTTAAGGACTGAAAGAAGAAACATCAGCATTAAAGTCTGTAACTAGCTACATATACACCCCTACATCAAGTATTTACTGTGCTTAGGACTAAAGTCCACCCTTTTATACCAGAGAACCAAAAGTAATTAATGGGAGTCCTCAAAAGTTATTTGGAAGATGGGAATTACAGGTACATCGGGATTTTTTTTCACAGTTTGACCATGGTCTTCAAGAACTGCCGTTTCTCAGCGGTGTCCATGGCAATATGAAATTTTAACAGACTACCTATGGGTGCTTTGTAAATTGATAAGAAGAAAAATAATACAAATATAAGAAGAACTTTTTCATACTTCAAGAGCTTTTTTGGTGCTTCACATGCGTAAGCAGATGATACATATGCAGCATTGCCTCCTACCAACCATTAGTAGTGTAGAAGCAGCCAGGGGAGCCATGAGGGACAACAGGGATGGGGAGGAGGGATGGATGAAGGAGAAGGTGTAGGATGGCTTTCAGCTCTCTGCTGGAGCAGAGGTAGCTGCAGTTTGGCGTATTTCCCCCTTCCTCAGAGGGAGGCACGGTGTGCACATACCTTCAGTACACTAGACATTACCTTTGCTCATTGCTTTCCAGTACAGACCAATTACACAATAGTCACATGCTGGACATCAACCAGCTAACAGAGTTATCCAAATAATCTACTTTCAGCTGAAGTTCTTTAAGAATAAGATATTAAGTTTGGAATATGCAGCTGTTTAAGATCCACAACCAGGAGGTTTATACTTTACTACGGAAAAAAAAAAATTCCGTTACAGAAATGATGCAACCATGTACATGCACATGAAGCCAATTTAGAAGACATGACAACTCTGTGACAATAACATAAACAAATACACATTTCAAATTCACTAAGTATCTAAACTATTGCCGTTTTGATTCTGGCTATGGCTCTAGAGAAAAAACCACACTAAATGGGTATAATACCGAGTTCCAGGTACTTCACAGAAACAACATTTATCAAATGCAATTGGGCCTTCAAAAGTATAAACCCATTCAAATATATCTGCAGGAATACAATTTAAGCTTCTCTTTGTAGAAATTCTTCTGAGATTGTTTATTTGCTTGGTATTTTCATCTTTTCATTCAAACTACATGCAAATACGGGAAAGGCTTCTCGCCCCTCCAGCTACTTTATTCTTCTGCTGCTCTTAGGCTTCTAGTGGGAAAAACTGAAAATAAATGTGATAGCTCACAAAAAAGCATTAGACAAAAAGCATTCATAAGTTTTATAGTTAGAAATATAAGATGTATATAAGACAACAGTAACTTTAAAGTGAAAGCCAAGCCAATAAGAGAGCAAGACACAAATGAATTGTTCATGGGAAACGTATTTTTGAATAAACAAGAACTGCCATGCCAGAATACGCTGGCGAGGTTATTCCAGACCCCGTGAGACAGTAAAATCCCTGCAGCAGGATGGCCGACAGTTCTTGTAGCAGTTTTTCTTATTTAATTTACCTGTGGATATAAACATTCAGGTTTAAAAATGTGTAATGAATTTTTAAGCCATTAAAATTTTTAGACTTAGTGATGCTTTGTAGAATGGAGGTTAATACTTAATGTGTAAAAAAGCTTCTCCTTTACTCTGTGTTACAGCCTTTCAGTTTAACGCAAGATCTGTTGGTTTGGAGTTGCAAGAAACATTGAAGTACCTTTCCCTTTCATTTCCATTCTTTTCACTTTTCACTTTTTTGCATCTTTCTGTGATGTTTCTCTCCTGTTGCCTCTCTGGAGTGTATCAATCTTTTTAGCTTTGTCCTCCGAAGGCAACATCTCCAAGCCTCCCTCTATAACCTGGTGGTGGAAAATCTGTATCTTTTTTCCTTGGATAATTCCTGACTGTTTCAGTGAGTTTCAGTTGGTTCCTGAGCCTCAGAGTGCCTGTGATAAGCTATGGAAGCATGTACTTGTGGATGAATGATAGGAAATTGTGGGGATAAAGGAAGAAAAGAAAAAGAGAGAGAGTGGAACAGAATCTCAGGACCTCCACGAGATGGCTGACTCATGGAAGGTGTTTCAGGGAACCATGCCCTCAGGTAAGCCCATGAATCGGAGAAAACAAGCTAAGAGTATCTTTAGCCCTTTTTGTTGCTTAATTTAGTACTGAAACACTGTATTTTATGCACAAATTATTGGTATATTGTCTTATAGCATGGATTGCATTTAAAAACTGTATCAGTTCAAGCAAATGAATCAACACTATGGTTTGTTTCTTCAGGGCAAAAATGGGTGCAGTAAATTTTGAATTAGCTAAAGAGGATTCATGAAATAAAAATGTGTTTCAGTGAACATCACAAAACACTTGAGACTAGATTCGATTCACAATTTTTATGTAATGTTAGCTAATGAACAGATAAAACCTAATTACCTATAAATGCAATAAAGAGCTTCTGAAAATTAAAATTTAAACCTAACCACATTGCCCGATGAATGAAAACATAGGAACTCAGATCTCATTCTTTGACAGCTACGGAAAAAGTCTGACTTCAGCAGCAAGTTTAAGTCCATGCTCCGGGACTGGGACTTCAGCACGTAGATAACTGGATGTGAACAGCTTACTTGCTCTGTACATTTTTGCCCACATAACAAATCACAGTGCTGTTACAGAGCATTCAATTCAAATGCCACTTACTTGATCTCTTCCTGATTTGTGTGATGTCATGTGGCGATCGAGCTGCGTTCTGTACGCAAATGTATAACTGCACAAGGAGCAACTAAAGTTATCTTCATTTTTTTCATGGCGATATTTAATGTGTTCCTTCAGAGAGGTAAAACGCTTGTACCCTCGATCACAATATGGGCAAGTAAGCAGTTGGGAAAATGCATCGGGTGTTCCTACACAGGAGAGACAACACACCATATTAAATAAATATACCTTCCAAACTTATTACCATCAACAAAGGTGCTTTACATGTATATATGTTACTGTAAGAAAAAATGCGGCTGCTAGAAGCTCCATCTCATTTAGAAAAGGACCAATGATAACTGCCCCCCCCAGGTATTACATTACTACAGTACGGTATGGTTGCCCCAGTGTACACTGGAGAGGGCTGGCACAATATGATCACCTATAACCACACCTCCCAGTGAGCCTGCTGGACTTCCCAATACAGCACTACAGCTTCTGTTTAAAAAGCGGTCTGAAAATTGTGAAACATCGTTTAAGATCTAGTAATCTTTGTAAATCTGGTTAGCTCAATCACAGACAACCCTCAAATCCTGTTTACAAATTTAAGTCTATCATTGAGACATCTAATAGTCATCCTGTTTGCAGCTCCTAAAGGAATAAATAATATTTGCAAGCTGCAGAGAATACTTTTTTCTTTCTCTTTACCTAACACAGAATTGTTAGTGAAAAGAGAACTGAAAAAAAAAGTTATTAGAAACATGGTTTATAATTCTTATACCTGGACCTGTTGGAGGTCCAGAGGAGGGCCACAAAAATGATCAGAGGGGTGCAGCACCTCCCCTACGAGGGAAGGCTGAGAGAGCTGGGGCTGTTGTGGCCTTCCAGTGTACCTAAAGGGGTGTATCTTACAAGAAAGATGGGGACAAACCTTTTGGCAGGGCCTGTAGCAACAGGACAAGGGTTAATGGTTTTAAACTAAAAGAGGGTGGATACAAATAGATTAGGAAGAAATTTTTTACAGTGAGGGTGGTGAAACACTGGACCAGGTTGCCCAGAGAGGTGGTAGATGCTCCATTCCTAGAAACATTCAAGGTCAGGTTGGACGGGGCTTTGAGCATCCTGATCTATTTGAAGCTGTCCCTGCTCGTTGCAGGGGGGCTGGACTAGATGAGCTTTAAAGGTCCTTTCCAACCCACACCGTACTATGATTGTATGATACACAGACATGTACCTGTTAGCAGGACATACTGTCTGCAGGACAGAAAGGAGAGAGGACATACTGAGTGAGAGAAAGAAGAGAGATCAAACGTGAGGCTGTAAATACGATTCTAATGTGATCTATGGAATCTGTTCTGCTGGCTTTCATGAAGTTGCTTCTGTATCAGTACAGGAGAAGTGAAATCAGATTTCACAAGTCTGTTTCTGAGAAGTCACCATTTATGGACTTCTAACTCCATGTCTTCTTATCAGCATATATCTATCCTCCATATACAGTAACTTATTCTATCCTTGAAAAATTAATTTTCTAAAGGATCAAAACCCCCACTTCCTTTACGAATTGACAAAAGTGTGCTTAAATAAATGCAGGTTTTGCTGTATTTAATTGAACTATGAATTTCTAAGGTGTGACCAATAACCACGCTACTCTTCCATGCTTCAAGGGAAATGGGTTGGAAATTTTGCAAGGATGCTCCTATGCCCTGTGCTGAGCAAAAGCAGGAGAGGAAGCTGGAAGGCCTCTTTTATGCTCTGAAGCATGAGGGGGAAATTTGTACACACTGTCGTTTGAAGTTGCAGTACTATACGCATTATTAATACTCACAAAATTAATCAGTACTTTAGAAAGTACTTCTGAATTATTTATGTTCATGACCTCTTACAGCAGTTATCACCATAGATTTATTATGTGCTCTATGAAGTAGCAATTCATTCTGTTTGTGTGGAATTCACTAACTTTATTTTTACTGAACATGCCATTCCCCTTTCAACAATAAAAAGGAAGAGTCAAACCAGTTTTCATCATTACTAAACCCCAACACCTTCTCTGTCATATAGCTTCTTTTACAATTGTTATGGTAACAGGCAAAGTAACACTTATATTGCACTGGGTTTTGTGTTCTACCCATTTCTGATTTTCTTGGGAGTAGCCAGGTCATCCAAAAATGAACCTATCCCCACACGAGTAGATACAGAATGCTTCCCTTTAATCCTCTTTTTTCCATCAAAAATTCAATTCACCTGACACAAAGAATACTCCATTTCAGCACAAATACGACTCAGTGGAAACGTCAGAAGCACATTAACTTAAATTCTGTTTCCACTGAAGCAAATAGCAAAATGGCAATGGTTTCCCAAAGCCACTAAAGATTCTAATTCTGTCACTTCTCTTGGTTTGGCAGCATGTGTCTTTAGCAAATAACATTATATTTTTGGCATTTTCTGTTATAAATGATTAAAACACTGAACATTATTTCTCAGCATTGTGAATTTCAGAATATTTCCCTGTGAACTTACTGAGCTAGGCCCAATTTATATTATTAATACAAACGTGTAATTTTAATGATTACAAGGAAATCATACTGCAAGGCTATAAAACTAATCTGACAATCTGTGCCACTGCAAGCACAGATTAAAATCTTAATTGAATTGTAATTTTTCAGATGGTACTGTTGAGCATGTATCTTACTTAAATTTTGCAAAACTTGTAAAGTAAGCCACAAAATATTAGTAACTCATGTCCTATTTCTGTATATAAATAGGCATGTACACAGTTTAAAATACTCAACTATTTTAATTTACTTATTTTTTTTCTACAATCTCTGGAAGAGAATAACAAAATTGTTAGCATTACCCCTTTCACTCCTCTCCCTCTGACCCGAGTACAGTAATAACAGCTACTGTAAGATTTTTGTTCAATTATGTACATTTTTTTAAATGACTGGAACACAACTCCTAACCGTTTATGTAGAATGTTACTTCATTGTGAAAAATCTTTAATAAAGGAATACAATCTAGTTGGAACTGCAGTGTCACAGGTTATGAAAGCTGAACATTTCAATAGCAGCACAGAATGCAAACTCAGAGTCTGAACAGGTTTTGCCTTCAAATATTTAATGATGAAGATGCCTTCAGTGTTTCATGAAGAAATGAACAAAGTATGACTTCTCATCTCACTCAGAAAAACACCTTAAGCATGAAACTTCCTTAGAGAAAAAAAGACATCTACTTAAAAATAAGAACAGGTAATTATTTTTTCATGCAAACATTTTCACGTAAAAAGTTTCTTTTTACTTCACTGCTGTCTTTTCAGGAAAAAAACCCCAAAAGTCCATCATAGACCAGCTACCTAAGAAAGGAACTCCTATTTAATAGAACCTTTTGGGTATTTTGTTTAGAAATACAGAAAGAAAGTTATTCTTACATAAAACCGCACTATCTTGCTTCGCTCCCATTACATTTAATAAATGTTTATTCTGTTCTTTCATGCAATGCTACCGAATGGATTTATGAAAACTTGAATTTTTATTTCCAGTTACTTGAGATTACCATTTAGGTACATATACAACTGAACCACACTGCATCTCTTGTTTCACAAAAACAAGTAGAAATGCTTTTTGCATGATAATCACATCCTCTTAAAACTATTTAATGAAGATTCCCCCCGCCCCAATTTATACATGCATGCATTGTTGACTTCCGAAATACGACAGAACTTTTCAGTCAAATAGTACCATTTATTTCATAACAACAGAGCTGGTGACATATTTACCATTTTCATCCTGACCACTAGCTTCTGGTGTGCCTTGTCTCTGGTCCTCCTCAGGTGCTTCAGGGTAGATAACAGCTGTATCTTCTTGTTGAAGGAATTCTTCAACATTAGGGTCATGGTTTTGTTCATTCTCTGCATCAGAATCACATTCATCTTCTTTTACTAAGAGGGAAAAACAAGATACAGGATATGAAATGAAGACTGTAAAGAACACAAATGAGATTCACACTGCCAAATCACCTTCTATCCACGGATTTCAAAACTCTTTACAGTTATTAGCATAGGTCAAGCCCTTTAAGATGCAGGAATACAGCAAGTTTTAAAACAGAGAACAAGTGGCATAATGACATTTAAAAATTCGACTAAAACCACAGTTTGCCTCTCCAACTCAGTACATATTTATCATTTTAGATTAAGTTGTTCCCCTCAACTTCCCTAAAAATCTTAAACACAACATTAATTATGATTTAGCCATAGTAGTTTGAAGGGCAGTTTACCATCTTGGCTCCTATGTTTGCAAAAGTAAACTTGTCTTCAAGACATCATTGTAAATGTTATATAAGGTCTGTTCATTAGCACAAGTCCAAAAGATATTTGAACTCTGAATAACAAGTTGGCCAGCTGAAATGCAGCGAACCGGAACTGTGAGTGGCTTTTTCTCCAGTGTTGGAAAAGGCTATCAAAAATTTTTTCAGATATAGTTAACGTCCTTCAACATTTTCTGGTTTAAAACTTAAGAAAACAATCAATGAGTAACTCTATTTCAAAGTTAACAAACAATAAATTATTTTACTTATTGTTTGTATGATAAATATTTGCTACCATGTATTTGCCTAAATACGTTGTTCATAGTTTATTTTTACCATGGTGGAACATTCTGTGAGAGCTCTGCCTGCGGCACACTAAATCATGACAGATCTCCTCTACTATTAATAATGTGAGGTATATTTTTAATAGGAAGGAGAAGTTTTATGACTCATCTCTCAGTGTGAAGTCACATACTCAATTTACAATTTGACACAATCATTTTATGACATGAGGCAGTCTCTCACATATAGACTGCAATGCTATACACAATGCAGTTCTCCATACTTGTTTGGCTTTATAGTAACTAAAAAGAATGTGTGAAGCTACAGTTTTAAACTTATCAATGTTTAATTATTTCCTTTTTTTTTTTTTTTCTAAATGAGGCTTGCCCTCATATTATGGAACTATTTAGTGCTGAGGGCATTTAAAAAAAAAAGTATAAAAACCTTTTAAAAAGCTGTACGGGCTATATGTTAAGTTTCTTGTCAACCAGAGAAATAACAAAATAACAGAGCATCTGGTTTTGTCTGGTACTGTGATGGAAGTATATATTTTATTTTGCCTTCTGTACAGAGGAGCTGATAATAAGATACAGTATTAGCTTAAGTTTATTTTAGTATGTTACTTATTAGTTTTAAACACTATCTATTGACCTCTACTTCTATTCTATACAATTACACTTAAGATCAGCACTATTCCTTGTTTTGCTCTTAGGAGACAGGGTGCTTCAGCAGTCAGCCCCCGCACGGGACTGCTCCGTGTCACTGCTCAGCTGCACCTCTGGAACCAGGACACCCAAAAGGAGCCCAGACTGTTCCTCCCCAGCTAAAACACTGTTTACAATTTAGGACCTCTAGTGTGGAAAAGCGATGCATTATATAAAGAGAGGTGGAAGAATTTCAAAGACTTCAGAAGGATACTCACCTAGCCAAAATGCAATAGCACTTTATGAATAAGGGACTCAGATTAACAAAGAAATACCTGTACATCCAACTTCATCTGTCTGAGCTTCAGGCCCCAGGATTTCCTTTGTTTCTTTTCCAGCTGAAATAGTACATTTCACAAAAAGAAGAATGAATATTTAAAAAAAACCCAAAACAACCACCAAATCCCCAACACACACAACAATTTAATATACTTGAGTGATTTCTTCAGCAATTTTTTCTATTTCTGTATTGTTTAGAAGAACTGCATTTAAACAAAATGTTCTTTCAAAAATATGGATTGTGCGATTTCAGCAGTGTGTAATCAATTGAACCACAAAGATATTCCATGGTTAAAGAACTGAAGTCTTAAAAGGAAGCATACTAAACACTAACCATTATTTGAAGAGAGGTAAAGACAGGGACAGTGTGTTTCTCCAGCAAACACAGTCAGATACTTAAACAACCCTATCTGGAAATGCAGCTATCTGATACGCTGGAATATTTTTTCCAGAAAAGAGTATCAGCCCCCCCACCCTCCCCTACATAAAACCACATTTACATTATTTTCGTCAATTAGCAGTTTTGGGAAATGACTGACAATTTGCTGGTAATGCCTGCAAGCAGCTACCCAATGCGTTCTCTTTCTTGTAAACTGTCTAGAAAGCACTTACAGGCTCTGATTGCTTAAACAAACAAGGATTTTAAACACATGCTCCCCACTTCAGATCAACTGTGCACTACAAAATCGTTTCACAAATCAATTTCTATATTCAGTATGAGTTTGCAGGTATCAGACACCTGTAGAACTATTGCTGTGGAGCTGACCTGCCTCCAAAGCTCCCCCAGCTCCTGCTGAGCTGCAGTGGTCAAGGATGCAGCCTGGAAGTTTTAAACACAACAGGCTGCTGGGTCAAATCAATACACGGCACAAGATGTTCCTAATTTACGTTTGTTGGGTAGCCTGGACTGGGAAGTTCTTACTGAAAAGGCCACTGCTGCCACTTCTGTCAGTACCTGGCTTATGGTAGGACTGTGTAGGAAAGCTATGTTGGTTGTTTTGCTCCGTTATCGGTAGTATGCTATGCTAATAGATGTGAAATTAAAGTGTTCCTTGATCTGAAATGGCAACTGTTACACTTTTATTTACATTACTTCAGCGCAGGCAAAAATCCTTTAGTTTGGCTAGTCAAAACCCCAGAACATTCCAGCTCTTTAATTACAGTAGAAGCCAATTTCTCCTTCATATGGAAGATGATATATTCTAGGAAAACTTTTAAATCTCAGATAATACCAGGTCTCTCAAAGGAAAAGACTGTTATTTCTGTCTACTTTATTAAAATCCCACAGACCAAATATTTCTGCAGATAGTCACAAACAAGAAATATGCTTAGAAGTGAAGTGTAACTCTTAACTCGTGCTTTAATTTTGTCATCTAAAAAAAAAAGCCCAAACAGGCTGTATTTTATCGGTCAATACCGGACTGTGAGATAATTATCTTTTTGGCTCATGATATCACAGACTTGGTTCAGAATCTGTAGGATGGATGACTGCATGCAACACAAATCTAAATCCAAAATTTAATTTTGTATCAACAATCATGAAGCAAACCCACTATTTTTCTTTAGAAAGGGTTTGTGATTTTTCTCCATTATGAAATAGGAAGAGGGGAATATCAACAAGTTATTACTCATAGGAATTTAAATTACAGTGTCTCCAGAAAATTCCATTGGCTTCAGTACAAATAAAAGTTATGCCTCCCAAGGGAATGACAAGGAATTTATGGCAATAGAGATTAATCTCAGTGAAGTTAAAAACCTCTAATATTAATAATCATGTACTGCCTCTTCCAAATATCTAAAAGTGACGTACAGGGAGGAGCCCCTTTTCCACAGGGGGTGATCTTCCCTAATGCGGTGGGAATAATTAATAATTTGAAAAATGTTAAGTAGAGCTCATTCTTTACAGCTATATATGGTCTACAAGGAAGGCGACTTTGCAATCGTGCCCTTAGAAGTCCAGTTACTACGCTGCAAATAGAGTTGCTGGGAAGCAACAGAAAGGGATGTGATGATGGGGACTTAAGACAGATCTTAAGACAGATCTGAAGACACTGTTCCACCGAGCAGAAGTCACAGCTCTGAATTCCAGAAGAAATTTGAGCTACCTGTTGAATGACCACTTATATACAGGTCTCCATGAATAGCATCTAGGGCATGACTATCCGTCTTGGCATTACATCTGCACATACCAGATAATTGTAAAACACATTCTTGGACTTCTGTATCTCATCATTGCTTGTGAACAGCTGCATAGAGATATGGTGGGACTTCCTAGGGTTAAATGCTAATGATTTTCACATTACAGGCAACAGTGTGCACCAGCAGCAATCACACATGACACAAGCACTGTGTCACAGGCTGACGGTAGACATCTCCGCGTGGGTAAGATAACTGATCAAATTTAAACCAGTAGCAAAATGGAAACTTTGGTTCTAGACAGAAAGACAAACTTCACTGAAATTTCCACCACAGTCTTATCTTCAGAGAAGGGAATAAATTCCAAAGCCCATCAAAAGAATTTCTGATCTAAATTCTTTAGAGCCAGTTTTCTGACATGCATGTACAAAGCACTATTTACAGCTTACAGTACTGCCCGATTGTTTGCTTCAGTGAGTATAAACTTGATCAAAAAGATGCCACACTTTTTAGCCTTCCTCCCCAAAGAAATTAATACGAAATAGTGCAGCAACCTTCCTCAGCAACCCAGCACACTGAAAGAACATAATCCTTCTTATAACACGTATGTGCAACCTAAAATTTTATGAGTTAAAGGAATTTTGGAGTACCAGGAAAAGTTTAAACATAAAACATAAATTAATTTTTAAAGTTTATTTCAAGGTCTTGACAATTTTATTGAATTTTCAATTTTTAAAAGTTATCTTAGTTCTAGGTCTGAGATCTCTACATTTGCCAGATACTTGTATTTAAACATAATATATAACAATGCTTTTTAGGCACATTACTATAATAAGTCAATAAATGTAACCTTTGCTTATTTTTTTTTTCTTTTTTTAGATTACAGCATAGGTTTTACTTCAAAATAAATAAAAAAATATTCAGAATATTCAGAATCATTTCACACATGAATGCTGGCACACTGCCAACAACTTGTGCAGGATACTTGTGGTTCACTTTTTCAAACCATTATGACTGTTTCAGTTAAACCTCTTGAGATAAACACCTTATATTTAAAACACCTGTTCCAAAGGTCTTTTAGAAATTCAGTTAGAATGACTAGAAATGGAAAGAAACTAATCTGATAAAGAAATGTTATGTGTGTTGTTTCTATTCTTGGGCATTCGTGAACAGAATAAACATGTAAAAAACTCATTCTGCCAAGTTCAGCTAAACCCAGGAACTTTCAGTACTACTTTACTGATGAAACACAACTTACTAAGACTGCTGTAGTGTATGTTTTCTAAAAATAATCGCCAGTCCTGAAGATGGTATTCGTGTTGTATGGACACCACCCTCAGTACCTTTCCCTGTATAAGGGAGATCATGTATTCAATACCGCTCTCTCCGGATTTCTAATGAGCAACCAAGACTGATGATATGATTTTCAGGTCACACGTTTCCTTCTAGGAAAGCTATAAAAAGGAAATAGTACTTTACTATTGTGAATCAAACCTCCACAAAACCTAATGTAGCCTTCATTTTTCTCTTGTAGTCATTGCCAGAAATTCAAACAACTTACTTCAAAAAAATCTTATCAAATAAACAACGCTCTGGACTGCTACAAAAGAGGCTTCAGAATGCATAATTTTTATAGAAGAAATTTAAGGTAGTTAATGCAAGCCTGTATGGCAAGTGTTTTTAATCTTTTGTCTGAAAGCCTGTCTTCGTCAGCGACGACCAAAGCAGAGAAAGCACTGCCTACATGGTGATTCTACAATCACAGTAGAATTTGCCTCAAATGCTTCATTTTAGCAAACAAATTTTAAAAGGTTAAAAATGGCACATTTGAAATAAGGAGCCAAAGAAGGTGCCATCACACGTCTAGAGCTCTGAAAAACCCCAGAAGTTTTTCCGAGGCAAGACAGATGTGTCACGTGTGACGTGTCGCAACCACCTGTAGGTACCTCTTCAGGAAACACTCAGCCCAAAGGGTCTTGACCCAGCACCTCTGTGAGCCAGCGCTCTTCTTCAATCCCTATTTCAGGGTTTCTACACATGTGCGTGAAGGGTTCAAGAAACTGTGCACACACAGCCCTGCAGTTCCTGATAGATATAGCTGCAACAGAGCAAAAATATTACAGGATAACTAAGAAAATCATCTACCTAATAATTTAGCTCCAGAATACTCATTTCCCTGCACAGCATATCTTGGCAATAGCAGCTATGTAAAAACAGGCTGAGTTGATGCTATTCTTTGAACTCTCAGCTGCTCTCTCTCAGCTGGATCGCAGTTAGGGACCATATGACTGCTTTCCATTTATTTAGACGTGAGGTCATGCAATTTGTCTTAAACCACCAGTTTTAACAAGGTGGATGCTAAAGAACTGCGGCTGGAGTTCAGACACAAACAAGGATATGCCAGAAAATATTCTGCATCTTTCAGGGGATTAAGGCCAAATTCTGCAATAAATTCCACTAATTTATGCATTTATCCCAATTTGGCTCAAATGGAAGCATGCTGTGTGATATTATGAAACTCAGTATCTGATTCCACAGTAAAAGGCCCATTTCCTGATGGCTTCACATTTTCAGCTCCTAAAGCTACTGCATAATATGTACAACATTTACCTCCTTCCAGTGTTTTCAAAATACAGATTCATTATGAGCAACATAGATTATTCTAAACCTAATAACTGGAAAAAAAGATTTCTGGCTATATTTTACAAGGGAAAAGGCAGAAACAGCTCACAAGGAGAAATTTACATCCGAGTATCATTTTGTGTCATGTTTTGGCTTATCACTTTCTCTCCAAGCTGAGCAAACCCTGAACCTTACTGGGAGCTTTGGCAGAGACCTGTCATGCAAAAAGATTGGGAAAATTAAAAGCAAGTAACTATAGTCTCTGATCACCCTTGAGAAACCTGCATCTACAGATCTGAACCTCCTGTTTAACAATGCCAACGGCATGAATGCACCCCTGAATCTGACTCAAATATTAAAGAATGAACGTAAAATATATTACAATAAATACATTAAAAAACCTTTTTTATTGCAAATATTACATGTTATCTCAATAACAAAGTGATCAAAAAAAGTCCTATCGAATCTTCATTTTAGAAACCTTTCTCTACATAGCATCATCAGTGAAAATGAACATACCTTCATCTTCCCAGCAACTGTTTGTACTCCCTTCTCTTTCACTGTTTTCTGGTAATACTGTATGGTCTGTTGGCAAGTCATCTTCTGGCACACTAGCATCACAGTCTGCTGCATCAGTTACACTTTCTTCTTCCACTATATGCAATTTATCTTCATCGTCTGAATCTGAGTTTGCTTCTACCACGTTATTATAATTGGTGACTGTGGACAGACAAAAAGCAAAATGCTGATCAATATACTCCTAATTTACAGCATGGAGGTCCAAAACTTTCAGTACTGTGGCCAGATGCTATATCCGGGGCCCCTCAGTGGAGTCACATTATTATCCCTTCTTTCCACATGGGGATGGCAGCGGCTTATCAGCAACTTGGACATAACAGTGGCACGCAAGGAGACAGCTGGCAGCTGCTGGGCTCCCACCACGGCTAGCAACCACAACAGCTCTCACTCCTGCACACCCAGCGTGAGGCTGCACAAGGAAAGGCAGCGGACAACTCCTGAGTTCTCTTCTGGGCCACATTGAAGCATCAAGCTTCCAACTGGATCGCTCCAACCTGGATGCCAGCATTACTGTATGTTTCCTTTAAGAATGCTACAGCCTGGTCAATAGCCTGTGAAACACTTAATACTGATAACCAAAATTTTGTTACAGACAGATGTGTGTAACGAGGATAAGCTGTATGTATACAGCAATCAGTGGGGTACAGAAGGAACAAAACTATAGGGAAACAACTGGCACTGAAGATCAAGCGACCCCAGGCTGAGCACACGTAGCTCAGTCGCTCTTGCCCGGTCCCACGGAGCAAACCCTTGCCGGCAGCTCTGCACTCTCCCTGTGCTCACCCAGCCCATCTCGTGCCAGCTTTGCCTGTAACCGATGCCACTCCCATGCTCCAGGAATGTGAATCAAGGAGCAAAAAAATGGGAACATAAGGAGATCTGATTCAGAAGGCCTAAGGCTCCTGATCCAAACTCAAATGCTCTTGTAAAACCCTCATACCCAAAGATCACGCTAAAGACTCAGCAGGAAGAATAGTAAAAGAAAAATCCAGAGGTGACTTAGAAATAAAATCTCGCATAACATTTCCCCAGCTACCATGAAAAGGTAATAACTCTTACTTTTTCAGCCTGGAGAACATATTGTGCAAGTCTTGTGAACAAAGGATTACATGACGATATATATGTTTCTGTCATATGGGAGCAGATTATTATTAAATAGTCTTCATTCGTAAGCAAGCACAAAAGATCAGCTACGGCCATTTCAATTTAAACTGTAAGGATTAAGTATTAAGAAAAAAATTACTTTCACAATCTGTTGAAACGTCTTGTTACTCACACTGAAGTTAAACTATTAAACATTTATATCTATATGTGTATTACTTCTTCACTGCCAAGTTTGAACTTACTGAAATGCTTCGAAATCCGGTTTAAGAAAAGAGAATAAATTTATCAATCAACAACTAACAAGAGTTGCCTTGGCTGCAGTACTCCTGCAGTGGCTATCAGGATCATACCTGGGAGGCACACATGCATGTGCTACTTTGTGGTACCTGCATGCTGTCACTGTTGGCACATGAGAAGCCAGACTGATTCTTTCATGTGAAATCCTGCCTATGAAGGTAGATAAATATCAAACTAGACTCCTGCTCTTCTGAAGTTAGCTTTTTAAAATTTATTTTCTTTTCCCAAGGTAGGTATTCTAGTCATTTAAAAATGCATTTAAGCAGGGAAAGTGAGTAAGATTATGAGCTGATAGGCTACTATCTCATGTTCTTCCAATTCAGGAGATAAACATCTCATCTAGAACATGCATAAGCATGACAAAAGAGCCTTTTGAATTGAAAACAATAATTCCATATTTCCATATTTTATACACACAGTCTTATTTGAAAAATGTAGTAATGCCCCACTATTTATGGTATTGACCTCTTCTAGGACAACAAATTTAGGCAGATTGCCTAGACACTAGTGTCTGGTCCATTCCAATCAGTAAATTGATACTCACTTTATATTCTGTAACAGATTTTGCAAAGTAAAATAGGCACTGTAAGGGATGCTGTAACATTGTGTGAAAGAGAAGACCTACTTGTATTCCTTCACCAAAGCAGAAGAGATTTATTAATTCATTTGCCTGAGAAATGGTAAATGCAACTTTATAAAAAAAAGCATAAGAACAGACATAAAACAGGAGGAAATGGAAAAATTATTGTTGTCTTAAGTGGTTTTTACAGTGATGCTTAGATGCAGAGGATTATTAATGTAAAACACCAACATATTCACCTTTGACACATGCAAAGGAGATCAATAAGAGCATGGATCAAAATTTACAGGCATAAGTTCAGGCTTCAGTAATGTAGATAATGAAGACTTGATTTTTTAAAAATACATTTCCTGTTTAGTTTGGGAAATTTAGTAGAAACCCCTATATTAGATTTAGAGTAGCTTTTCTGGAAACCAAAAATACAATCAAAAAGTTTGTCCTGAAGAATTCCACTTAAGGAGAAGAAATATATCTTCTTTTCCTCATCATATATTTTATTTTAAATATAATCTAATAATTACGACTCTACCTTGAAACGTTTTCATACATTCTCACTACACTCACTCACACGCTAACTCTGCAAAACTTAAAATTCCTCCTTCTCCATAAAAAGTGAGGAACAAACGATCTTTGGGATTTTGATTCCTTCCACCAAAGACCAGGTGGAACAAGGCAACACAACAAAATCAGCAAGAAATCTGGCTCTGACGTTCCTGTTTTCCTCTTATGAAGAGCTTTGGGGGAAATAAAGGGCTCAGCACATTTGGGATCGCCAGGCAACCCACACACCAACTGTAGCAGAAAGTTGAGCACTTAAAACAACAGAAAAGTCCATATTATCTATATGTAACTCTAACTAAATTATTTAATGTTGTTTTCCCTCTACAGGATCCTTGACTCATCTGGTGCACTGATGGCAAACACACAGGAAATGCTCAGTTTCATGGAATGAACTGAGTATTTGTAGCATCCTGCCTCATTTTTTTCAGATTGCAAAGTGATTGCTCATTCTTTTTATCCCCATCAGCCAGCAGCATTCCCAAAGCCTCATTTACAGGATGTTAGCCAAAACGGGATTCCTCATTACATACAATATATCATATATTAGATAAGGCATTATATATGTATATACCACATATTATAGCTATATATTATACAATTATATGATTATATATATTATATATAATTTCCCTACATGACATTCAGCAGGAATGCTTCGAAACATATAATTAACTGAACTGCAGTAGGGTGACAGTTCCTCCGTTTCACAGAGAAGAAACTGTCTGCTTAAAAACCAGAGGATTCTTTTGGCAATCGTGGCACTGCCACGTCAGTGTAAGGCATTTTGGGCCTTACTTTTCAGAGGATTTTGCATTTATACAGCATTTTGTATTTTCAAAGCACACCTGTGTTCATTTCAAAAGCAGCTGTGCTCAGAGCCCAGCTACCTTGGCCTGTGTACCACAGCAACTAGAAACACAGATCACCTCCAAAATAAGTGACCTTCCAGAACCACATAAAGCCTCCTTGAAACAGAGAGAATAAAATCCAGTCTTTCAGTGGAGTTTTCAAATGCCTTAGAGAGCACGCTTTGATTCCTGCAGCCCTTTACTTAAATTACTACACTTTCCAGCAATTAAGGCAAGGGTTCTGGAGGCAACAGCTTCCTTTAATAAACACCCCTGATTCATTCTCCGGGCACCATTCCTCCTGTGAAAAATATTATGTGATCACATAATTAAAGATCTTATCATTACGCATACATGCAAGGGACAAATTAAAACAGTCTGAACAATCTTCATTCTGACATTTTCCAACTTTTTTTGAATGCTCGACTTTCAAAGTCAAGTGTTTGATTTCAAAGAATGTAACGATCAATATTCTTTCATAGAAACGACGGTTAAAAAACAATGAAACTCTGTAATTGACTATATTTTTAGCCAATTCAAATTAAAACCCCATTACATGGTACCACACTGATGCCTGCATGGCTGCAAAGCTTAGCTCAGCAATGCAGTTCTGCTTCTGGTGCCCTAAAGACTAAGGGGTGGCAGTAGCAGGCTGCCATCTTCATTTGCTTCAGGCACGTTTTGGGTACATGTTTCACAGCTCTTTGAAGACACTGAAGAAACCATGGAACTATGGCACCTGGCATCCAACTCCGGGGGTAGCCACCCTCCTCCAGTTCAATCCTAGAGCCAAATTTAGACCTTCCCTATCTGCACATCACTTTGGGTGTTTTTTCTTCTTGTCCTTGATGTTTCCTCAGAACAGCCACCGCTGATAGAAGAGGACAACAAGCTCATGAGGCTCGCTTGATGCCTGGCACCACAGTAACTGCTGAAGTTGGGAGGCATAAATTTAATTAAACCTTTTTGGATAGAGATTGAAACACACTCAACACAAAAGCAGTATGTAGAGACTACTGCTTACAACCTCTGAAAGAAATTCAATTGAATATACATAAACTCTGACTTCAAGGGGCTTCTAATTTGGCCAAATATCCCATGCAGAAAATAAAAAACACATGTAAAACCTCACTTAGAAGAACAGTTACAGCTTTCCAACGAAGTAACTACAAATACTTCAAACTTCAGTAATATTTACTTTTAGTTAACGTAATTTAAAAGTAGTGACTGCCTAAACAAAATAATTCAGGCCGGATCACAGGAAACTGGCACACACAGTAACCAGCGTCTACACAATGAGACACTGCCCTCTGAAAAGCAGGGACAGCTAGGGAGGTGACATCACCCTCCGCCACCACTGCTCTGGGGACGGCTGTCAGCAGCAGGGGGGGAAGAAGCAGACCGCTGAAGGGAACCTTATCTTCAACTGTAAAAGCTATGTCTCACTCAAAACATGAACCATGGCCGTAAGCCTCTGAAAACAGGCCAGCAGACAAGCACACACAACGTATAACAGACATACGGGCCTATTCTGTCCACCGTATAGCATGTAACCTTAGCATAAAAACATACATTACTGTATTAAACAGTTTCATTATTAATTTTACGTTTACTTTCACAGATCACTAGAAAAGAAGGCCCCATTTTCAACATATGTATTACCAACGACACTGAAGACTAAATACTTAGTCAACAAAAAATTTTACATCATTACTATATATCTTCTGAAATGAAGCTGAAATATAAATAAAAAAAAAAAAACAACACACAAAAAATAAATCTTATGAGCCATAATTGCTTCTTTTCCTGTTGATCACTGTCTTGCTACAGGTATCCTGATTCTTAAAGAATAAATGAGTACCTGTGGTTGAAGCTTTCATTGCTCTAAGAGTAAATGACTGAAAATGAATGGCAGAAAGTGAGCTTTGCTTTCTGGATTTTTACAGTCCTAAATGCATAAAAGATGTATGATGTTGCACAACTCTAATTAAAAAAGAAATATGTTCAAATAGAATTAGCAAATTAAAGAGCTGAAACAGAGAAATATATTATTTTGCTGGTTGAATACAGCTAGGCATATGTCTAGCCAAATTCAAATACAGTACTTAAAAGGAAAAGAATTTTTAGTTCTTTGATTTAAAACCAATGAACCCAGGAAATCTAAGGCAAACAATAATACTGTGCTGATGAAAGACTATAGGACTGACTGATTCCACAGCATATACTATAATGGGAGAATCCCCCAAAAGGTGAACAACCTGGGTGGCAACAGAAGGAAAGCTTCTCAAAAAGCTGGCAGCACGTACCTGCTCACTGCTCCCCCATCCAGATTTGCCCTCAGAGTCACTAGACAATATGAAAGATGACACTCCCAACACGAAGAATGACCCAATCAAGTTCATATTAAATTCTGATAGGAATTTAGTCATCTCAACAAGAAAAAAATGTATGTGTTGGAATATGTATTGGAATAATTGGAGATCCGGTGGCAACAGCACAGAACTGCACTAAAAAAAGGACAAGCTTCAACAGAACCTATTTATCATCTCTAATATGTATTATCAAGTTCTGGAAGCATACTTTAAAGCTTTGAACCTGATCTGTTACAATCCTTTCTTCAATACTTGCTAGTGGCCACTGCCTTTTATGTAGAGAGTCTGGTCCAATATTCTTACTACCTGACTCTTTTATATGTCTCCATACTTAATCCAAAATTCTACCTACTTCCGTTGAAAAAAAACCAAAAACCAACTTTTAGGAATTTGTGAGTTAACACAAACACCCTTGAACTTTTTAATATGTTGGACACGTAACCAGCACATTGAAGTTGTGTGGGCTCAGTATCTCAACACTAAAAAGGCCGCAGATCTAGAACAGAGGGATTCTTATCTTTTAGAAATCCTACTTCTAAAAGCTCTTCCAAGTTCCAATAAAAAAATTTGAAAGCTTATTCATGAATACTGTTAGAAAAGAAATCTTTCATTCTACAAACTGGAACAACTCCTGTGCTCTGTGAAGTGCATTCTTGGTTCACGTATTTCTGCTCTGACAGCCTGCAACCATCTCTTGGAAACCATTTATTCTCTGTCAGCCCAACGGAAAATCTGCACCTATATATTATTTTGCTATAGTCTTAAAAATATTTTAAGCAAAATGTATTGAAAAGGCAGAAACCTGATAATTTAGCATTCAATAGTTTATATTTAGACTTTGGAGTATCCTATTAATTTTATTACTACTCCTTATTACATACTACAAACGGAATGTCATACTTACACCTCTCCACTGATAAGCTTCCCAGTAAAGTTAGACCTTTATGTTCTTTTCATATTGTTCCTCTTGGTTTAATACATACACTTGAAATTAATAAATACCTTCCATGCAATAATATATATAGAACCATGTTACTATCTGAAGCAGAAGCACAGGGAAGAGCTTAAGAAAAGGGAAGGCATGTGTCGACGCTTCTTTTAAAATTCTCTGCCTGTTTCCAGTAGTTGTTTGGCTCCTGGAATTCATAAATGAGACATGTTGTCTGCACATCTAATAGCCTCATTTTCTGTGAACTTGTCTGGTTACTTTAAATTTGTGTAAACATTGGCATCCACATTATTCTGAGGCAAGCAGTTTCACAGCTCTGTGGTGGGAAGAGCAAGGTTCCTCTGCTGATTTTGAACACACTCTGCGCTAGATTCAGTGGGTGTCCCCTAAATCCTCTCCACTCGTGTCCTCTGTGCTGTTCATGATTTGTATCCTTCATTGCACAGCCCTCCCTTCCAACATGAAGAGTCCTTGTCCACTTGTTACTCATACAGAAGTTGTTTCACTGATTATTTTTGCAGCACCTCTCTGGACCTTCTGTTCTGCTGCATCACTGTGTCTACAGCAGGCAGAGATGACAACCTAGAACTGCACCTAGCATTCAGGTGCATGCATCATGGATTAGAACAGAAGCACAACAAGGTGCTGTTTTCTTCTCTATCCGTTTTCTAATAATGCAAGTCATATCCTAGGAGTTTTCTTGACTGCTACAAGTGATTAAACTGACACTACTACAGGTTTATTTTCTGTATCCCCAGCAGTGCTGTTCCTGAATGTAAAAATCAGCTCAATACCCATCACTGCACCCTGCTCCTCCCTCCACATACATTGCTTACTTGTACCTACCTTGTATTTTATCTGCCTTACTACTGCTATTTGGAAACAGCACCATTACCTCCCAAACAAGTACATGCAACCCTTAGAACATATTCACTGCTTCCCAGTCATGTCATAGCTTCCATCAGGCAGCAGCGTACTTTCCATAGTATCCAGACACCCAGCAGCACTACAGAGGGGAGTGGAAGCATTAGAAAACATTGCATTTGGCAACTTGTTGAATTCAGTAAAAATACACTACAATGAGATCTTATTATGTGGAAAGTGTGAGGAAACTGTATTATACTCTTAATTAAATCACTCAAGAAAAAAAAACCAACCCTGCCAGAGATTAGTTTCTGAAGTAATCTTAAATTTAATTTAAAAACATGTGATTTTTAAAAAAATTATTCTGCTTTTAAGAACTGTGTATGTGCTATAACTGGAGAACAGAACTATGTTTTATATATAAAAGGTCAACTCACTGTTTAGACATAGACATGCTCACATAGGGAAAGGGGAACTGGATTCAGTCCTTCTGCCTGAAGGGATCAATCTTACATCTCCAAAGTGTGTTTATATAAACAAATGAATAGTTGTAAAATTGTAAGTCTAAATATTTACATGTACTGAGCTCATTTCTGATAGTTTTGTTTAACTAATAAAGGTCTAATTCAAAATAATTTTACACCTCCTAAATGAATATTAATGTCCAGTCAAATGCAGCTTGACACACTTTGTATATTCCAACATAATAAAACCCATAAAATTCAAGGATCTTAATATGTACTGTGGTATATAATAATCTCAATACACAGGTACTGGACTGTCTGGTCTTGTCAACTCAGACTCTGAGTTTAAATTAAATGCTTTGCAAGCAGACTGCATACTAAAATATGCTCTAAATGCTGTACAAAAAGTGAGACTGAATGTTTGGCTTGGCTTACACAACAAACATTAAAATCAATAAAGTTTCTGGTTGTCAATTTTAAATCATGATTTTTAAATCAATCAGTATTTGACACTAAAAACAAAGTGACCCTCAACGTTGAATTTTTTTATTGGTATGGTAAAGTCTGGAGCACAGCCTGATGATCTAAGTCAGGATCAGTTCCCCAGCGTGAGGGTAATGGCTACAGCACTGACACTTGACTCTGAGATGACATAAGTGACACTTGGAGCAAACCTGGCAAATATTCCAACCTCAGTGATTAATTTTTTTGTTACTTGCCTTTGTTCACCCAATCATTAGGTCAGTGTAGGGTAAACTTAGTCCCATCTGCACAATGACATTGGAACAGGACAGTTCAGTAGTGCACTATTTAGAAACCCTGCCGCAGAAGCAGCTCAAGGCTCCCCAGTGGGGCAGACTCAGCGCAGCTTCTGCCATCAAGGTGAATACAACAGCCAGCAGCTGAGGGATCTGCTGCTTTGGCTGCTACTGGCAGGCGGCTGCTTTAGCCAGCTACCCGCTTTGCCTGTGACCAAGATGGTTTCTGGGCAGAAAGATGTATGTATTCCCTCCCAGACTATTCAAACTAAATACCCAAGGCATTCCATTTTACTTCTGTATCATTTCTGAGATGCCGAGCCCAACACCGAGTCAGGAGAGGGATCAGAAAACAAGTCCCGCTGACAGTAAAGGATTTGTAAGAGTCACTGGTTCTGACCGCAAGGACAGTGAGCTTGTACCCACACTAGCAGGCAGGGTGGCAGAAGAGAAACAGAAGCATGTGGTGAAACCACAGGTGAGGACCTCATGTTCACACTCCGTGTTTCAGAGTCATCTCTTAATAAAACTAGTTGTAGTCCAGTCTTAGGGAGTATATTTTTGTTAGTGGCTGCAACACACTTAAGAGTGCTCCTAGAGCCTATCTTCTCATTTCATATAAAGAAAAGGCGTGCTCCCAAGTCAAAGCAAAATGAGTGAGATTCACTTCAAAAACACTCCTGATCTGACTTAAGACACTGAAGTACATGCACCTGCAGCCAAACACCTCTGGAAGGGACACACACTTCTGGCCTGCAGAGTCTGAAGGATAAAACTTTCCATTGCTCATTCCATTATAAAAATGATTAAAAGATACTGACACCAAAACCTCAGCTTGTAGAGGGGAGGAACCTCTTGGGCCATCTACCTTGTTCCTCCTTCCTACAAGCAACCCGGTCATATACTCCCTTTGACAATCTACTTTTTGAAGGGATCAGCCACATTCTTTACAGACTCCTGAGTGAAGGACACACCAGCAATTGAAATGAAAGCTATATGTGGTCTTTTCAGACAGCCAAGAGTTTTCGGTGGCACACGCCAGCCAGATCTGGTAACCACCATCTGTTAGAGATTGTGTGACAAGTGTGGCTGAGTCCCATAGTCCTCAAAAAGAGTGTGGATCCACACTGCTAACAAATATCCTGACAGAGAAGCTGCAATAGCAACACAGGAGAGCTTGAAAAGGACCTTTGGGAGACAGAAGAACGATGGCGCAAAAGACATGGCTGCCAACGAGTACCCAAACCACTCAGCACTGCAGCACAGGCTTAAGGATGAGTGAACGACAACGGAACTCTAGGACCAGTACAAGTGGTCATCTGCAGTACACAGAGCCCAGCTAGAGACCATCACCACCTCCTCCCTTTAGGTTGCTTCTTGAACAAAGACCTTTTCTGCCACTTGCTTGAAATATCTTAAGATCACAGGCAGGCATGGCTGTTCCCATCTGCAGTGCAGATCGGCATCAACTCTGTATGTTACCAAGTATCATCTAGTAAGAAGACCTGACCACAAGCAACCGCCTGTGTTTAGGTAACTCTTGAGACTGTAGATAACAAGTTCAACTGGGGACACTGGTTTCCCACTCATCACAAAGGATTAGACCTCTCAGCAACAAGCCCTAGTACAGAGGACCGTTGGGTTACTATGTGGGAGCTCTTAAGCACATACCTTATAGTTTTAAAGTGTCCATCACCCGAGCAATACAATCACAGCTGTGCATACTGCATAAGCCTAGTCTAGAAGCACTAGGCTACAAATGCATGCCACCTTGAATGGCTCTCCAGATGCTGTAATGGTGCCTTAATGCTACGAGTTCAACTGCTATTGCGTTCAGCTCTGGAGTCCTCAGCACAGGAGAGACATGGACCCGTTGGAGCGAGTCCAGAGCAGGGCCATGCAGATGATCAGGGGGCTGGAGCACCTCTCGCGTGAAGACAGGCTGAGAGAGTTGGGGTTGTTCAGCCTGGAGAAGAGAAGGCTCCAGGGACACCATATAGCACCTTCCAGTACCTAAAGGGGCCTGCAAGAAAGCTGGAGAGGGACTTTTTACAGGGGCTTGTAGTGACAGGACAAGGGGGAATGGCTTTTAACTGAAAGAGGGTAGATGTAGATTAGATATTAGGAAGAAATTCTTCACTGTGAGGATGGTGAGGCACTGGCACAGGTTGCCCAGAGAAGCTGTGGATGCCCCATCCCTGGCAGTGCTCAAGGCCAGGCTGGATGGGGCTGTGAGCAACCTGGGCTGGTGGGAGGTGTCCCTGCCCATGGCAGGGGGGGTTGGAACTGGATGATCTTCAAGGTAACTTCCAACTCAAACTATTCCATGATTCTAAAAATTTATAGACCGTATAAGGGCAGGAAACACCTTAGAAATCAACTCCAGTACTCACATGAGAATTTATTTCCACATAGAACTGACATGAGTCCAGAGATAAGAAGTAGAGAATAAACAGAGAAGTATTTCAAGTATTTAGTCCTGTCCAATAATAATTCTAAAATACAGGAAAACTTAGGTTTATGTATTTATACATATATATATATATACACACAAACTTATATACATATGTTTGAGAGCCTAAAATTAGATTTGGAAATGTGTACCTGTATCATTATATTAAAATAACCTGATTTTGAAATATTTCTCTTACTAGGGCTACTGAAGAAAAGTAACTGAAGAAATGTAATTTTCAGCATGCTGCTTTGAGACTTCTCACTACTCTGCAGCTCTTCTGTGCTAAAAATTGGAATCTTTATAGCTTTGCAAAATGAAGGCTTCCAGTCTTTCAGTGAGACAGAAGATCTTGCCATGGTAATTTCTCTATCAGATTTGCAAATGATGGTCCTTTTTCTAATAAGAACCCCTAACTATTGTCCAAATAGTCTCTCTTTTTAGCCTCTGGATTGACGTAACTTCTACATGGAAATACAAAAATTCTCAGTGGCAGCATAATTTGAAAAATGGTATTATTACAAGGTACTTCTAAGTTTGGAAATACTAAAAATGGTCCCACAAGAAAAAAACTAACATTTAGAAATAAGATAGCCAAAGGTATATGAGAAAAACAACTGTACCCTTCACCCGTTATCACCATTGTGCAAGCCAAGGCTGCAGAGCTCTCTACAAATGAGAACTTAACTCTGTGTAATTCCATGTCAACTGCTGCTGTCAGGAAGTTTTACAAGAAGTTACAAAGTAAGTTTAATACTTTAAGGAGGTATTTACAAAAATTGTAGTTTTTGTAAAAAAAAAAAAAAAAAAAAAAGAGTAGTGAACAGAAGTAATTTTATTGTAGCTTTAAACATTCAGCAGGGGGAAAGCCGTATCTTCATCCATTTTTCTCTCTTGCAGCTCCCCCATTTTACAAGCTATCCCTCAGGTAGCCTCATAAAATGCAAGAAAGTGTTCATTCATTACAGGTGACAAAAGCTCTCCTATGCAACATGGAAGTTTTTACAAGTATTTATATTTCTGAGTGCATGTGGACAAGATAAATATCACACAGAAGGTGGGGATAGCCACGTAATGCACTGGCAGGAACTTTTGACAAAATCTCCTGCTCTCTGCCCATTTTTCTCCTTCTAAAGAACACACATACTTTTCCCATAAAATTATACTGACATAGATATCAAACAGATAAAATCCTGATGTTTATGATTTTTTTAAAAAATCTGAATTGTCAAAGGATATGCTGTGGGGACCAATTCTGGGTAGGTGACAATGATCTAGTCATTCTCTGCTCCAAATTAAAGAGGCAAAAAGTAGAAACCTTTGCTTCATGTCCTATTTCATCCCACGTAAGTCTGCATTTTTGTTTTATATTTGTTTTATATATTAAGTTTTATAGTTTATCATTTTATTCAGAAGACTGGAAAAAACAATCCACACATCTGACTGGTGTCCCTCACAGCTGACTGGAGTCTGATGGCTGCGATGGTTTACTGCCTCTGAGACAACTAAGTGTGGTGATCATTAAAATTAAAATAAAAAGCGTAAGATGTATCAAAATCTGAGAAACCTTCATCTTTTAGTACCTCCAATTACTGATCAA
The DNA here is from genome assembly GCF_963210335.1 of Falco punctatus. NCBI lineage: Eukaryota > Metazoa > Chordata > Aves > Falconiformes > Falconidae > Falco > Falco punctatus. The sequence goes on from NC_137583.1 coordinate 67,012,099, forward strand.
CTGGAAACAGTAAACTAAACTGAGGAAAGGCTGAAAGGAGGAAGTTTTGCCATGGGTTAGATAGTCTGTTTTAGTCTACAAAAATTATCTATCCATTGGTGACTATACCACTCTGCTGTATGTTCAAAATGCTCTATTTCCATGATCACCACACTGTTTCTGCACAGTTCCTACTCCAGATGCTTGACATTTCTTTCCATTATAAAACTTCTCACATATAAGAAAAAGTTAGCTAAAAGAAGTATTTAAAAGGCAAGATCATTAATTACTTTCTCAGTGACAGATTTTTAAAAATAGATGATCTATTACTGCAGTAAAAAATAACCCTTGCACACAGATAAATACCACCAAATTGAAGATGAGACACAGAAAATTGTCTCATCTTTAGTTGGTACTAGGTACCAATGGGTACCAGTCATTTGGGAGAATGTGGTCAGTAAGAGGAATTTATTTGAGTGCAGCAGGATGGAGGTACTCATTGTAAGACATATACAGGCATAAACCACACACACCAAAGCAGCATGCTTCAAAATGACATACAAATTCCCTCATACTGGCCGACTTGCTTTAAAAAGTGCAACACCCTATTCCTGTTCATAACTGTAGCATGTATTGAATACAACTGTAACACAGTTGCTTTAGATTTATCCTCATTAAAGACAATCTGAATTACAGTTTGATAATTAACCTCAATCCATACTCAAAAACTTGACAGCCGCATTTTAGCAGTGTACATAAAACCTCAGGTTAGTACAAATTACCAACTGAAATCAAAATCACTCCATGATGCTAAATCAATCGCTGTACGATAATTCTACTCCCCTGTGGCACATTTGCACAGCATCCACTTCTACAGAGCATCCACTCATGCCTGAATTGGCCTGAATCTTGTGCCGTTATCTCAGATACCATTAGGCAAGGTTAATTCTTCAGGAAGACGTAACTGACAAGTTTACAGAAATGTGTATTATGTATTTCATACTACTGGTGATTTCATCTAACATCTAGGTTATGTAACTACATATGTCTATTTTATACAACACCTAGGTTTACATACAGTAAATATTTATTTCGTGGTTAATAAAAAAGCTGTAATACATGGCTATAATACCAGTGTGGCTTATAAAGTTTTGAGATCCTCTTAGATACAAGGCAGAAGAATGATACTCCAAGTGCCACATGTTATATACAAGAATGACCTATTACTGCAATTCCTTCACGGCCCCAAAGTTTTATGACTATCATATGCTACCATTAGAAAAAGTCTTTAGCATTAAGAAAATTATATACATGGTAGAGGTATAACTGTAACGGACCACATGCCTTATGAAGCCCTGAAATTCTTCTTTATGCATTCCTAAATTTACAGAAAAATAAATGAAGCAACTTCAAACAGATGTTGCATAAATATAATCTAGATTTATAAATTAGTAAAGTAAATATATTTAGAAAGTGGAATTTTTTTCATTTCTTATTTCAAAAGATTTTTTCTTAACCTCTAAATAATTTCTTAGATATACCTCTCGAAAGACACCTAGTTTGTCAAAAGCATTCAAGTAACTCCCCTGGCTGTCCCCTGCTTACAGCAAAGGAGAAGGGACTTGTTTTTGTTTGGTTGGGTTTTTTTAACTTGCCTTTTAAGATGTCAAGCTACATTTTGGCTTCACTCTGACTTCACATAATAACAGATGAGCATTTTCAAAGGTGTTCTAGGTTTCAGTTTTCAAAATATGGGTCCTGACTTTCAGATTAAAGATAACTATTTGTAGAGATTATGTATTATCACAACAGATTGTTATATCAAACATTCCTAATTAATTTTTCAAGAAAATAAAGATTACAAAGAGATGTTAGAATACCAAAATGTAGCTGAACAGTTTTACTATGTAATTTAGATCATCTGGTTCACTTCATGTAGCTTTGCATCTTGACTAACACGAGTTTATTATGCATATTCATACATGACATGCACATAATTTTTTGCATTTATATTCACAGCTAATCAACCAAAACATTGGCAGTAGAAAATTACTTTATGGGAGTGGTATGACAAGTTCCAAGTCTCTCCAGTTTTTAATTATATACTATATTTTTACAGTACTCATTTTTACATTAAAGATTTTTCACATTACTGGTTTTCAATTCTTTTAAAATATTAAATCACTCACCATTTATTTATTTCTGTGAAATGGGAAATAAAGCACCACCTAAATTCTAAGTGTGGCTTGTTCGTTTTGGAAGATAATGAACAGCTATCATTCCCAGAATGCTACTGCAGTGTAGGAGCATGAATAAAGAGACACTCAAAAAATATGCAATGAATTTACAGTGAAATTCCCTGGTGTTCTATTTAAACAGGTGGATACGTGAGATCATGAAAGGTCCCATTTATCCTGTTTAAATGGTAGTACAAAGGTTAAGGAATAGTTTAATCTTCAAAAGATGCATTCCATAAGGATAATCTATGTTGCAAAAACATTAATGGGAAATTATACATTAGTGATTTTTCACACATTTAAATAACTTTGCATAGTTATACAAATCAGAATGAAACCTAATGGATATTTCTGACACGCTAATAAGGAAATAAAGCATCTTTTGCCATACTAACCTCTTCACTTCAAAAGGCTGTGGATGTAGTCCACAGCACACTTTAGCAAGATCTTATTTTTCTCTGATGATCAAGTAATTTATGATAGATGTTTCCAAAGGCAGGGTTGTTACCTTCTTTCAAACTGTGACCTGGATTTGCACTGCTTCATTCTTGTACACAAATTGTTCACATATAGCTACCAAATCTCCCTGCAAAGGCAATTATACCCAGATTTTTGGACTGAGAACCGGACACACCAGCTCTTCAGCCCCCATGTCAAATCATAACCCTTATCTAGCCATTACAGTATCTCACAGACACAGCACATGCTTCAAAGGAAGACAGGTTCATGAAGAAGGTAGGAGAAAAGAATGCCACAACTTTCCAGGATGGCACAGCGATGCTGACTGTGACACTACAGCTGCTCCCCATCAGAGAGAGATGAAGATTCAAACAAGCATTGAGAAAGTGCTGCAAGGATGAAAAGGAAAACATACAAGAGCCTCTTGCTGAAATACAAACTAACAAATGCATTGTAACAGAAAGAAATATTAAATTTAGGCACTAGCCCAAATAAAAAAAAATAAAATATCTCATTCACTTCTCAATATAAACTATTTAGATGAACTATCAAGCTGTTAGATGTACTTGCAAACTATTTCAGGCTGTTCTCCTTAAAAAGCAAAATAACATTCTGAGAAACCAGCACTGCTAGCCTTGAAGAATGATAATCTATCTATCAAAACAGCCTTAATGAATAAGAAAGTATCTTGCAAAGCTGGGAACTTCAGAGCAGATGTAAGATGATGGTATGATATTATCACTGTCTGAACTAATGTAGCAGAAAACGCTATTATTAAGGAAAAGAAGATCTTACAATCTTAAAGCTAATTGACTACTAAAAATATTGAGTGTATACATGACCCCTTGTAAAGCATTTTTTTAAACCACTTGTCTAATTCAATACATAGATACTGAAAAAACCACGCCACAGGAGAGCCATATTGTCATGCTTAAATACCAAAGTTGAGCACCTGCCTGGGCTCCTCATCACTGCTTCTTGCGGCCAAATCAAGTGTACCCCTTCCCCTCTCCTAACAGCTATATGCATCTATAGATCACATAAAACACACTTTCAAATAGACTTTGATGATATGTCCATGAATACAAGCTTGAAATCTGACACGTTCAATTCTTTGAGCCTAAGTACTATACGTGTGAAGACCAAGGGAGCTAGCCCGGCAGACCACCACCCGCCCGCTGCCCTGCCCCATGCACCAGGCAGGGCTCACACTTCCCCTCTTCCCTTCCTGAGCATTAAGTCACTTTCCCAATGGCAACCCTTGCCTTGAAGTCTTTATATTAGACTGATTCCTATTCACTTTCGTATTTCTGAATCCTACTGGCAACTGAAACACCGATCAACTACTGAAAATCTGTATATTAATACATGATTTAGAAAAAAATCTGTTCCCTCAAGAGAGCTGTGGAATTCACAAACAAAGCCAGTACAGGAAGAAGGGGCTATAATTGGCACAAGGGCAAGGATTTCCCACATTTTTATCTAATTTTACCTAATTTAAAGATTTTTTTTTTCAGTTTAAAGGAGCAACAGCCAAGAAAGCATTTTTCCAATAAGAAGAGAAATAGCTTTCCTTAGTGAACAAAACTACAGTAATTGGCTCTGGAACGTGACTGAGTTTCAGAAAAAGCCATTCTGTCCATCGTCCTCTGCTGGCCTTTGGCTGCTTTGCTTCATTCAGCCTCACATTTGTTTCTTTATGAACTCCACAGTTAATTATTCCTTAAACTACTGCAGATTTTCCTGTCACAAAAAACACTCCATAGGCAAAAATATTTCTAATCTTTCATTAGTTTGTTGCTGCCTTTTTTTTTTAAAGACTGAAGATTATAATCATTGTTTGGAGGGCCAAATGAAGCGTTGGCACAATGTAGTAGAAGTGAGAAATGAGCTTTTTGACATTCTTCAATGGACGTAACATTAATGTAATATGATCTGAATGAACAGTAGCTAATAAGCTAATGCTAAAACCTTTCTTAAATATTTGTAATCACGTTCTATAATATGCAGCTACATTATACACTGAATTTCCAAGAAAGCATGCACTCATGTTTGCACAGGATCAACATATGGCACAGTAAAGCTTCTAAGTTTCCCAACAAATGAACAATTTTAAAACAGAGTACAGAATGAAGACGATTTAAAATATCAGTCCATAAAAGACAAGTATGAGATTTTAACTATGATATTGGAATTTACTTTACAGCAGGTATGTTCCAAGACTTCTTAATGGTGATGAATAACTGTATTCAATTTAGTCCAACACCTCCAAATTCTGTCTACACAAGGATGAAACTAAACATTTTAAGACTTCAATTTAAAAGAGCTTATCTGTTCCATTTGACATTGAAATTCCTATGTAAGGTGAATGAACAGCAATAAAGAAGAATCTAACAAAGGATCAACTACGGGGTACCTTAAATAAAAGAGACCAGTTTCCAAAAGAAAGGAGAAAATATCCAAGTCTGTATTTATTCATGTAAGTGACCTGACATGCAGTACAGTCATTCTCAAATTTGATTTTGCCAGCCTTTTGTAAACGAATGGAAAAGACCGTAAGAAATCACCAAAGGCTTGCCTGATTTCAGATTAATAGAGGAGGACAGTAAGAAACACCTGTCAGTCACTTCAAGACAGAGACTTTCTCTTTGTGAAGGCTACTACAAAACAAGCTGAACGCTAACAAACCACAATGAGAGTGTTTGGCTTAAAAATAAAATTGCCTGGTTAGGAGGCAAATGATTTTCAAGTTTACTGTATCTGGTCTCTTACAAAGAGACAGAACTTCTAAAAAGGGAGAAAAACCTTTGAATGCTTAATGAATTGTTTTTTACTACTTCACAGCCAGTCTCTTAGAAATTTCTCAAGAGCCATCCGGTTAAAATCACAAGCCAGAGAGATACTGAAGATAGCAAAGGCACAAGTGTTACCTGTAGCTATTTTAACACATGTAATCCTTTGACTGTACATACAGTATTTCTATAGCAGATTTTAGTTTTAAGAAACTTACTTGCTCTATCAGATCAGTCCGACTGCAATTCACTGACATGCTACAAAAAGGAGTAACAGCAATAATGATAATGCTAATAAATACAAAGTATTTTAACCTAGTTACTCTATTTATTAATCTTAATAATGGATATTTGGTTATTAATATTTCAGATATTAAACATCTCTAGGCTTACAACCCTTTTCTTTCCTAATGGAAAAAGAAGGAGGAAACATGGAATTTGAAGAATGAAGCATTAGCATGATCAGACCTGACTTCTGGATCTTCTGAAATAAGAAATATGTTTTACAATCTCTGATAATTTTTCCAAGAAGATACCCACACCTATTTTTAAGATCTATCTAATCTTCTGTTTCTCCTAAAAATAGCTGAGACATCTTTATGGTTAAAAGTGTAACTAAAATGATCATGTTCTCCTAAAAGGATCAGGATCAGAGAGGGGGCTAAGTCACCCCCTGACTACCTCTGCAGGGGAATTTAGTTTTTTGAAAGCTGTGATGCCATTAGAGAAAGGGAGGTGTAGGGAAGTATACGGAGGACTGGAACACAAGCACAGTCAGTGAGCAGAAGGCTATTGAGCAGAAGTCACTGAACAGGAAGTCAATATGCCCGTGAGAGACAAATAGCCAAAACGAAGGTGGAAGGACGAGACAAGCAATGTTTAAAAAGAAATAACCCCACAACTCTGCAAGGTAGCCTGACAGAAATAGCACTTCTGAGAAAGGCACGAGCACAGGGAAAAAGACCTGCTTCCACCATGCTGAGGACTGTATGGAAAGATTCCATGTTCAACAGTTGATCTAACTTTCCTTCAACCTGGAGAACGTAACATTCAAAAGGCGTTACAGACAGTAAGAGTGCTGCCTGGTAAAAAGTCTAATTAAATAGTCAAAACCAAGGTATGTAACAGTAAGAGCCAAATACATCCATACTGCACTTGGGATCCAAAGTCAGATCAGCAACCCCTCTCCACCTTTGGCCTGCTAAGAAACAGAAATATTAGGATGAGCCTTTGTGGTTAAAAACACCGTGCAGAAGCTTGAGACATCTGTTGTGAAGTGGTAAAAACTGAGACACCTATGAAATATCTTCCCACTTTGTTTTTATTTTTAAATTCCAACATGAGACACGTGAGCTGAAATAAATATTCACTCATGAAGATATGAGTCAGTAAATTTATCCCTGCCTTCAGAGCACCCATCTTTCTGCAAGCTGATATAAATGACATATTGGTTCTTTTTGGAGAACAGGATGGGGGCTGACCTGCTGGAAGGCAGCTCTGCGGGGAAGGGCCTGGCAGCCCTGTTGGACACCAAGGTGCCCGTCAGCCAGCAGTGTGCCCGTGGGGCCGAGAAGGCCAGTGGTACCCTGGGGGGCATCAGGGGCAACGTGGCCAGCAGGTCGAGGGAGGTGACCCCCCCTCTGCTGTGCCCTGGTGAGGCCGCATCTGGAGTGCTGTGTCCGGTTCTGGGCTCCCCAGTTCAAGAGAGACGGGGAACTGCTGGAGAGGGTCCAGCCGAGGGCTACAAAGACTATTAGGAGACAGGAGCATCTCCCTTACGAGGAAAGGCTGAGAGAGCTGGGCCGGTTTAGCCTGCAGAAGAGGAAGACTGAGAGGGGATGTTAACAATGCATGCAAATATCTTCAGGGTGAGTGTCAAGAGGATGGGGCCAGGCTCTTTTCAGTCAGGACAAGGGGCAATGGGCACAAATCGCAACACGGGGAGTTCCTTCTGAGTATGGGAAGAACTTGTTTAGCTTGAGGGTGACAGGGCACTGAACAGGCTGCCCAGAGAGGCTGTGGGGTCTCCTCTGGAGACATTCAAAACCTGCCTGGACATGATTCTGAGCAACCTGCTCTAGGTGAACCTGCTTTAGCAGAGGGTTGGACTAGATCATCTCCAGGGGTCCCTTCCAACCCTGACCATTCTGTGATTCTATGAAAATAGAGAGATAAAGAGCAAAAAATTAAGAACAGACTCACAAGGCTTCACGTTACAGTTTAAATACTATAGCATTTAAAAAACTCTTAAGTGTAAAAGTGAAAATCAGCTTTGTTTTCCCAGCTAAATTTAGATCAATTAGAAATCACTATACTCTAATAGGAAGCAACTAGTTTTGTCCACTGCAGGTAATCACTGTACTCCGGAAACCAGCAGCTGTAAAAGGTACTGTAACAATACATCATCTGGCTCACTTATGAGGTCTGTTGATTAACAAACTCAAGGCCACACAAGTATTCAGCAGAGGAAAGGGGAAAAAAAAAAAAAAAAAAAAGGGAAAAAGAAGAGGGAGTAGAGTGGGTAATCAAACTTTTCCAGCCTCAATGTTACTACACAGTGCACAGAAACACATGTGAACATTCCACACATTGGCTTCAGTCCAGGCTCCTTCTCGGACTTACTACAATGTCATATTACCACTCACATCAGCTTAAAGCCATTAAAAACCATAAAAGGAACCAAACTTCCTTAACACAAAAGTGATTTAAACTCTCTGTGACTAGGAGTTTTGAACAATGACAGGTGACTTGAGACACAAAACCTTCAGGCTGGCCAGGATGATAAATTTAAGATAACTCCACTCAATGGTTATGTGCTTGCTGACCATCAATAAATAGCATATTGAAAGGGCAGCAGTACTTCATTCCCAAGTAACTCAGAAGTGAGGTTAAACATACAAGAAGAGGTCAAAAAGTTAGGAACCTTGAAGAAAAAAAAAAAAAGAAAAGACATGGCAGTATATATTAAAGCCTATCCTACGATGTTCAGCTCAACAGAAAGCTCAGGTAATCATTTTTTAGATTAAAAAGTACACTTTTAGGGCATTTTTATGAGACCAAGCCATAAATAAACAATATAAATGCAATATAAAGCATTTTAAGTACTTAGAAAAACTTATATCATTTGAGAATTTTTTTATTCCAAATATCTATCTATCTATCTAAATGAAATACAGTCTGTTTTGCAAAGCTATATACTTTTTTTCTTCAAGCCATATGATATTCAGATTCTTTTCTCCAGAGGAATTCCCAGACATTTTGACTGACTACCTCCAATGGAAACAAACACTCAACACTACACACCAGCCAACTCCCGAGTGGAATGCCACGTTCGCTTTGGGCCAGCTAAAGCAGGGCAGCGTTTGGAGGAAGCTGAGTAAAAAGTGTTGTTATCAACTAGAACAGCTGAAAGCAAATATTGTCATAATTTGAACACAGCTAGAAAACAGCATCCTTGCTCTGTAAGAAGCACAATCTAATTCATAAGAACAAAAGTAATGTAGATTAATTTTATAACATTTATTTAAACAATATCTAGGTCTTATAGTAGTCCATTAACTCAGTGCACTCAGAAGAGTAATTCCGCACTCTCTCATTTCTTGCCTTATGGGGGTAAAACCTGTGAAATTATGAGTCAACACTTACGAAGAGATATACTGTATGATAGCATTTTGTTAATAGCCACTTATTCTATTAAGAATTTTTAAAGGATCTAGCAAAATTATACATTCTTTCTATAATTCTACTGTGATTTGTACCATCAAGCAGTGACAGTACAACAGTATCAGCAACATGCGCATAGCAATAAACCAATATGAAACGATGAATTTCAGCACCACTTACTAAACACTTTGAATAAATAATTCTGATGAACGTACTTTAAATCTTACCATGCACATGTCACTGCTAAACGGCAACACTGCAGTGAAGAAAAATGACTACCAATTTTTGGCTGCAAGAAACTCAAGGTGCACATGAAAATCCTTGCAAAGTTCTGACATACTCTCCAAAATAATGTAAAATGTTTTATGTTCACTGTCACTATGGGGTATACAAGGAACTCCTTATTCCTAGAAGCCGAGACACAGGAGTGAACTGGAGCTTTAATTACTGTTCACCTTTAAAAATGGGGCCACTAGTTTAAATGAATACTAGTAACTGCAGAGCATAAGCCATAAAGTTATTTTTGCTTATCAGCTGTATGGACAAACACTGAGTATTATCTAAATATCAGTCTTATCTACAAGCTCATCAGTATTTATGCACGGTTGTTAGAAAAACTTGAATTACTTCAATGTGATTTGCAACTAAGTCACAATCCTTTCTTCTTTGACTCTAATTTTAGTATAGCAATGAAAAAAGTACCCGATTGCCTTCCTGGAGTTAGAGATATTTAGAATCTTAATTTAAGATCAAAACCATCAGAGACCAGTTGTACCCTCATCAGAAAGACATGTCTGACTGCTTGATCAGATTTGTTTGGAGCTATTATTTCTATCTGCGAAGAACAACATCCGATTTTTCCAAGTAAAAAGGGATTTGTTCACACTTATTTTAATAATGCACTACAGACAGACCATTAGATACAGGGTAAGCAATTAATTAACATTCTGCAGTTAAAGAAATAAGGTTTTTTTAACAATAAAAATGTCAGCCACATATACCTGTTCTATGCATTTGTCATAATGCAGCTTCCCCTCAGAAAAAATGAGGTACAACTGAGCAGCATAAACGTTCTAACAGTGGTTTAGCAAACAAGGAGCTGTCAACTTTCAATAAGCTATTATTCACATCTCTTTAATCACTGCCACGGAGTCGATTATAAATAGCCTCATACATTTTTAAATAAGGTCATTCTGAAATGAAACAACAAAGAGGGTAGTAAATATTCCAGTACATAAGCAATTTAAATTCTACAGCATAACAGAACTGTGCGTTCTCAAATACTCAGTTTAAAGAAAGCTAACAAAAACGTTTATTAACTGGTGCAGTGTCAGGTGAGATCAATAAACCAGCCCAATTATGTGATAGTTTGCAAACAGATCGGAAATAAATGAAACTATTAAGACTTGCTCACAAAAACAGCTCTAACAGCATTATTTACAAATATACAGTAATACAGATTAAATACAATACATGCACTGCATTAGTAAATCTACTATGCACAGATTTTACCCAAATATGAAACAGTTCCTCTGTGCTTTCCCAGAAGCAGAACACAAATAAACAACTTACATAGAACCCTAATTCATATGAGACCCCGTTCACTTTAATTGATATTTTAAATCATTAGAAATTAATACATAAAGAAAAACAAGGAAAGAACTGCACAAGTAGGAATTCGCTCTTCTTTTTCCACTCTTCTGAAGTTTTTCTCAGGTTCAAGATTACTTCATAAAAGATATGACCAAATAATGCTATTATTAAATCTTTACAAATTAGTTTATGGAAAAAAGATAAAAATTAGAAATATTTATAATTATGTGGATTTTTTTCTCAGAAACATTATAATTGAAGGTGTTGACGGCAATTTAAAGAGGTTAATTTAGCACTACTAGAAAAAGAAAGAATTAGAAGAAGTAGTTCCCCAACTCCCTACTGAGTTGTTACTACGATAGGTACTGTATTACTCTCTCTTATTACATGTTTTGGTTTTTTACCTTGATACTTGTCTTTGTAGATAAGACACTTCCCTGTGGTTTTCCTAAATCATGGAAGAAACACCTACTGATACATGCTGCTGTATCTGCCCAAATATCAATAGTCCTTATTGCTCCACTGTGAACAGTTCATTCCAAAGTAGGTTCCATGTGCAGGGGATCCCAATACTGTCCCCCCACCGCCCCTCCAGCCTTTCTGAGGTATTTAACCCAGTCACAATTTAAGGCTCGCTTATTTCTTAGGTTTAGCTCAAAGGCATTTTGAGTGTGAGGTGAAGTTTATTTAGTTCACAGGTTGCTGTGCATCTGATTCTTAAAGAAACTAACATTTCACGTGAGCAGCAAACACACCTAAAACGTCCTGGCTAGAACCATATTTTAATGTTGCAATGTCACGTTGAAGTATTCATGCATCCAGAAAGACACAGGAGGCGTGAGTTCCTTCTGCCTATACTCGGAGTTGGCTGTGCTCAGAAGCTGTATCCCCATGGCACTGTGCCTAACCTAACAGCCCTGCTGCATCCTCTTGCCCTTTCATGCTCTTACCACAAAGCAAGAGTGACCTTCCAAGTAAAGGGCATTCAGGTCAACTAAGAACTTCATAATAATCAAAACATTTATCTACACCCAAAACATCTTAGAAATCAGTGTAAAGGATCCACTGACGGTTTGCTCTCCATCTTTTCCTACAGTAAGGCAGCACTGCTATTCTATGCAGCTATACCTTCTAACTGAATTCCCATTAAGCAAAGCATATTACAGCCACTTATGCAGTGAATGGATAAAATTGCAGCTGACCACAACAAGATCTCCATAAAAGCAAGGCATGACTTCTAGAAGCAAACTTTGCTATCTCAGTTCCCAGATAACACACAAGTAGAAAAGGTTCCAATGTCAACAAGCATCTTGGAACATGTTCATTTCTACATTAGGCATGTTACTTCTTCATCTAGTTCAGTGCCGTCTCCCTCACAAAGCCCTTACTGAATACTTAAAAAAGGAAAGCCACCAACAAGAAGTTGGGAAATAGCTTACACAAAGAAACACTCTTTCTCAACCTGAATACCACCAAAGTCTGGTTCATGCCCCAAAGCTCAAAAACTTTGTTTTCTTAGGTGTATGCCCTCCATCTACCTTAAGTTCCATACCACAACTTGTTTCTAATAGCTAGGAAAGTATTCCAGATACTTGTTAAGTTTTATTAATTGACCTTTTTTTATAAACCTATGTTAGGGAAATGGATGAATGTCTGAATAGAAACTCATTTTTTTTCTCCAGAAATATGCACTATCTTACATGCTCTAAGTGCATCATCTTCTGTTGTTCTACATTTATTGATAGACCACCTCTGATTTTTCCATTTATTCTGTTGAAGACAGTTCTTCTATACTCCCTTCCTAACAACTTTTGGTAATGACAAAGCCTCTTACGTGCTGTTTACGCTATGCCCACAACCAGAGTTTCCTGGAAGAAACAGAGTCAACTATACGTGATTTCTTACTTGTAGGAGCATTTTGGGGGGTGGGGGGTGCAGGTAGGGTGTTCATGTTGTTCTTAATATTGAGAGGACATCTTCATTGAGTTATCTGCAACAAAACAGAAACCTTTCTTCTCATTCGACATAAAGCTAGGCTTATAACGTGGTAACTGTAAGAAGTCTAGTGTACAGCAGTTTCAGTGGTTGCTGCAAGCAAGTCTCATGACAGTTTGCTTTCAGTTTCTTCACAACCTTGTAGAAGCCGTGGAGGAATATTAAGTTCTGATAAACAAAAGGAAGAATTGTGACATGTTTCCTGCCATGGTGAGAAGAGCATAGTTCAGATCCACAAAGCTCAACAAACTGGAGAGGTGACAAGTCTGAACTGTGAAGATGTTTCAGGACAAAGATACTCAGCACTATTGTCAGAGATCAAGAAAGCTGCAGTCCCATAATGACACCCCACAAGAATGTATGAAAGGATCATGCAAATGAAACGGGTCAAATCCCACGACCATATGTACCAATAATGATGCTACATATCCCCAATACTGAAAAAAGCAAGTGCACCCCAAAGTACAAAAGGGCCTAGAGGAAGATGAGCCCCAAAACCAATGAAAATCAGTAGAGACATAAACCGTAACAAAACTATACCTGTTATTTGTATTCATTAAAATCAGAGGTGACCTCTATGAAGAGTAAAAAAGAAAAATAAGTTTTTCCACAAAATATAAAGAATACACATATACATACATATTTACACACAGATACATACATATAATTAACTACAAAGTTCTTAACATCCTTGAAAAGCACTGCAGTCATTTGACAGTCAGCTAACCCTACAGGACACACACCCACCCACACCCCCCAGCTTCTTGCTGTGATTGTAGTCTAACCATCTGAGCTAAGAACAGAATCAGGAGTGGAAAAGGGAACAACGAAACAGAGAAGATACAACTCATCTAAGAACCAAAAGAGTTTAAAAGAAACCCAACTCCCACGTGGTAGAAGAATATTACTCAATATGTTAGGAACACGACACAGTAAGTTCGTAAGAACGTGATACACATGCACTGATGAAAGTAGCACAATGGCCACGCCTATATGAACTGTAAATGAGAATGAAAACCAATACTTACACAGTAAAAACTTTAAAAACTTGCAGGTGGGCAGCCCACATGGGAATCCAACTCAATGCAAGTCTAGTGCTAACATTCCAAAGAAGATCTTAGAGCACACACAAACAGGAATCTGAACGTGAATATGAGTTCACTGCAATAGGAACACTGACCAAAAGCACAGCCCTCCTTTTATCATAATATAATACAATTATTTTTAACTGTATAAATCAATGCTACTAAATTACCCTAACCTATTCAAGATAAACCTGAAAAACACACCAGCTGGTCTGCTGACCTGCTTATGAAAAGCCCTGCTTCATTCTACTCTTCTGACTCTCCCCGATTCAAACACTTCCCAGCCATCTTACCTGCTGATAGCACAGTTCAAGCCAAGCTCTTCTTATTATCAATAACATATACTTTTGCCTTGCTCAATGCCTAGCTACATTCTTATAATTAATTTGATACAGTTTAATAGATATACTAATGCAAATTACATGGAATTAAATAGTTTAAGGGCAGGTACATGTCTCCCAGTTGTGATGCAATACCTGGATTGAGATACAGTGTGTTATCAATTACACCTTAATATACTCATGCTCCATTGGTTATAGCATCCAAGGAATCGGTAGTAAACAACACCTAAAATTATGTTTTGTTGACTTATTTTCTTCTTCAGTGGCTATGCAAACAAAGAATTTCACTTTTTTTTTATAGAATATATTCAGCGTATCCAATGGATACCTAGTGTACTCTGAGAGCCGTCTCCTTCAGGGGAGGTGGGCTGCCCTGTAGAAGTGCTTATTTCTCTCTAAGCCTAAGTGGAATGAATGTAGCAGTAGTCCAGATTTCAGCGTCTAAAATGCTGAGAACTAATTAGCACAGGTCACTCTTGCCCAGTATAATGAGGTACCTAAGGAAGAATATACCTGGGAGAAGATACCTGGCAATCACCTAAAAGGAAACAGACAATTTTAGGGTTAAGTTGTGCTTGAACCTCCACCCAGGAGTTGGCACATAAACAATGTTGTATCAGCAAGCTGACATAACTTCCCTTGCACAAAATCCGTTTTTCTCTAACATTCTAATTTAAATATATTTGGGAAAAGATGTCTGAACTTCCCTAATAGTGCAGAAATTATGAGTGCCACCTGCAGAAAGTAGGAGGTGACAGCATCACGGGAGAGCAATCCTGGCCAGGTTTGCCTCATCAGGAGCTAAAGTAAAAGGCTGAGAGGATCAGAAAACTCAGGCATGCTGTACACTGCACAGAAGGGCCTATCTTTGTATACAGACTTTCTGCAAGCAGAAGCAAGCTCCACCTGCCCATGTTCCAGCGTGGTCTGATAGAAGCCAATGTCAAACCAAACCCTTCATACATGTCGCAGCACCGTGCCAGGCCCAAGCAAAGCCATCTGCTATTTAGCTTGGTTTATTAGTACAGGTGTGCTGCCATAGAGAGACAGATCACCTATTTCAAACTAATTCAGAGCAGTAGTGCAGGCAAATAAAAAAAAAACCCAAACCCAACAATCAACGTAACTAAGAATAAGCTCACGAAAAAAAAAGAAAAAGGAAGCAAGATCAGCTACAAACTCCTCAAGCTTGCAAACAGCAGCCACTCTTGCTGCAGGTGTCGTACCCTGAGCAGAGAACTCTTTTGTTAAGCCAAGTTTGCCGCTCCCTCTTCAGGTAAGTTTACTGCCTGAAAGAGATGAAACCAGCGTGAAGGGAGTGCTCAGTCTTATTTCTTTCAAAAATTGTCAGTGTAGCGTAGGAGGAAGCTTAATTTTGTCCAGCATTCCTACCCTTGTTATCCCTCATGAATATATTAATGCTTTGGTCCCTAATCCAGTCATGAACTGCTAAGAAAAACAAGTGGGAGAAGCAACAAAAGGTTTAAAACATATTTAAAAATGAAAGAAGGTTTGAGCATCCTAACGTGAGAGTAATACAGGACACCATTTTTCTCATGTTTCTTTGCTGCTGTTGTATAACTAGGAATGAAGATTTTAAAAGAAAAGCTTTGTTTAGAAATTATGACACTCATCAGAAATAACATTTTATAAAGCCATTTTCCTTAATCAGATGAGATAACACAGATAGGAGTCTTACAATCCTATTACACCTACTCAAACTGTCAAAGTGCTCTTCAAAAACACAGTCCTTGTTTTTATTTTCTAGTTAGAGTACAAGCAGAAAATAGATGTTTTGAAGTTTTAATTTAGGTGAGCCTTCGGTGCAGGTATGATCTGCAAGATCTCTGTTAAACAGACCTGCATAGACCTCTGACCATAATTTAGTTTTTCCCACACATGTAAAATGTTTTCCTCAGTAGTGGTTGTTGCCATACATTTCTGTTCAGGAAGCCTGTAGTGTTTTCTTACTGCATTTTGCATCAGTGATTCCATGAGTACATGCACATAGCGACAGAGGCCAATACGCCTGAACAGAAATACGCAGTGCAATACAGCTGAAGAACTAACTAGTGCAGCACCAAAGGAAAGGAATCCCTCTCAAGCTCAGAGTACTACCTTAATTGCAATGTCTTGTCTTCTAAAGTTTAATTTGCTTGCTTTCATTGTTCCCTACTGTAAGTAACTAAGAAGTGCTCAGATTCCTTCTGGATTTCAAGTAGTCTGCTTCGTGTTTATGTCTACACCACTGACACCAGATGATGTACCAGGTACAACAGATGTTTTATCAAATCCCTGGAGAAATGAATCAGGATAACAAAAGGATACATTTTATGATAACATTAACTTGCTGCAAGGTACAACAAAACAAAAAGGTGGCACCTAATCTTCAGTTCTGAACTTGGCTTTTATGCCCTAAGCAGGAGCTAACCTTGGCAACTCAGAAGCCATCCCGCACAACTGGCCGCGTTGTGGACATGGCAGCCCACATTCAGCTGTCCCGTCACACGTAGTATGTCTTCTCTCAGCTTACCAGCGGGGAATTTCCAAAAGAATTTGTAGTTTACCCTGCTGAGCAAAGGAATTAGAATGATGAAAAAAGGATCAGTGACAGAATGGCTTAATGTGGTTCTTGCCAATAATCTGAAAAGATGAGCCAGTTGTCAGAAAGGATCTATGGGAAGGTCCAATCTGCTTTCTAAAGTCATTCTGAATTAGCTACACACTGATGCAGCTGGTAGGTCTGTTGAGAAGGAACATGACAGGACAATTTTTTTCTACTCTCTTATTTTAGAAGTTTTATATACAGAATCACAGAATGGTTTGGGTTGGAAGGGACCTTAAAGATTCATCTAGTTCCAACTCCCCTGCCACAGGCCGGGACATCTTTCACTAGACCAGGTCGCTCAAGTCCCATCCAACACCTGGCCTTGAATGCTTCCAGGGATGGGGCATCCACAACTTCTCTGGGCAACCTGTTCCAGTGCCTCACCACTTCCATAATGAACAATTTCTTCTTTATATCTAATCTAAATCTACCTCCTTTCAGTTTAAAGCCATTACCCTTTGTCCTATCACTACATGCCCTTGTATTTTTGTGCAGATGAGTTTGTTTTGTTAGCCTCGTCCACTTACACTAAAAATTGTTCTGAAGACTATCCTTCTGCTTCCTCTAGTGACATTTTTTTCAGGAAGTACTTACATGAAAACTCCTCCTCCCTCCAGGTTAGTTCACCAAAATCTGTACAGAAAAACCTTATTTCAAATGTCCTATCAAAGCAAATTTGAAATAGTCACATTTAAGCAAATGACACAATAGACAGGTTTGCAGGTAAGAAAAAATTTCTCATAATACAAAGTCAACTTTAAACTTGAAACTAAGAATTGATTTTGGAGATTAGAAAAGAGGAAGTAGAAAGGTAAAGGGAAAGTAATTTTTGCATGGTACCATGTGAAATTAAAGGTCTTAAGAAATGCTTATACATTAGCTTCAGCTCTTTAAAAATATTTTCTGACTTCAGAAAGTTTCTAAAAATAGGTTAATAGTAAGAAATGCCAACAAATAAATTCTTCCTCCAAAGTCAATGACAAGCAGTTAACAGATCAGCAGCCAGAAATGTGCCATCTGCAAGTTATGCCAATTAGATTACTTCCAGTAACGTAATACCCTCTATTCCCCAATTATTAGATCTTTCTTATTTCATCTAACTTTGAATAGTATCTCAATTGCACATTACAGTTACAAATCAACATCAACTCCATGAATCAGAGCATCTCTGCAGGAGTGGTTGAACGTTGTACACTGCACACCCTCTCCTTACCATGCAGTCCACCTAGTGAATACACAAGATGTGCCTGTAAATTTCGGAAACAAATCATGGTAGCACTTACAATTTTGAAGTCACAGGTGAGAGACCACAAGAAATACTTAAATTTTCAGTAGTTAGGAAATCAAAACTCTCCACAGTACTGCTCTTTAGGTGTGACAGCAATTTCAAAGCAAAAAGGAAACCATGACTGTCACCTAAACAGGTACAGTCTTTACAGCACTTGCTAGGAGCAACTGTGCATTCAGTAACACAGAAGTCATTTCAAGACTGAAAGAAGTTTCTGCAATGAATAAAGGAGAAACAGAAATGGTAAAGCATTAGCATGTGTGTGACTAAAATAAGAAAATTCGACATTTTGTCAAGGACACCTTTATGCTTCAAGCAGAACAGGAGATTGATCAGTTTTTACTTGTGTGTATGTTCAAAAATGCAGAATTTATATAAATGTCTTGTAATGCTTACCATTTTTTGTTATACTAGAAAATGCATTCATGAGCTTCAAAGAAATTAACGTTACAGAGATCTTACACCTTCTGTTCCAATGTTAAATTGTGAAAGAGACTTTGTTAATATACAGACTCATTTCTGTTGTCCCACCACATTTGAATGCAATATCCTTAAGATGATTTCATGATATCATCTGACATCAGGACAGAGGGGAAAAAAAAGAAAGAGTAAACACCTGCATATTGAAACCCTGAGACTTAGCTCATTGACTGTCTGTGAAGAGTCTGGTAAAAGTACACTGAAAGTGTGGCTCTTGATGTGACAGTAAAACCTCACATCAGCATATTTGGGAAAAAATAAGGTTTCAACCATATTATTTGATTACAACAAAAGGATCCAAGTGACAGGCCTAATACCTAGAAGTGTCACTAGTTAAGGATTTCACTTGTAAGATAATTTAATTGGATCTAATTAAGTTAAATGGTATTAAAAAAAAGCTGGCTGATGGTAGGTCCTACCCTCTATATGCACACCACCATTGTGACAGCAAACCTTAACAGCTGAGAAACCCTCCCAAAACGATAGTTTCTTCTACCACTTATGTTTAATATCTTAAACCTAAACTACAAAGCAACATAAAGCATACTTGAAAAATAATGTTGCATTAGAGATTCAAGAGGGAAACTGATCACCCAACTGATCACATTGTGTATCACCAAATGATGGCATTTGTTGGACTGACAGGTGGACATTCGCTGGACGGCAAGAACAGAAGGGGTTTCTGCTCTGCCAGTTCCTTCACCCTCTTTCCACAGGTCTGCCAGCCTTCCACCCCTGGCAGCAAAGGATTCTTTTCCTCTCAAACCTTTAAAGTTTTATTTGTTCCTACATTGTGCTATGAGAATAGGATATCATTAAAGCCTGAATGAAGTCTAAGACATGTTACTCTCCTTCAAAGCGTAAGAAAATAGATACTACGGGTGAAGAAACAGCTGGACAAACTTCCCTGATAATGGAGTAGGCAGCATGCGAAGATGAAGAAAGCAAAATGCTCTTTACTTTTGCTTCTTCCAGGCCTCTGGCTGAGCATCTCCTCCAAGACATTAAGTGGCTCTCAGCAGCAAGATGGGTATCAATTTCAAATGCAAGTAGCTTTGCCTGTGTTCCACTATTCATTCACTATGCTGTCCTGCTCATTGATATTCTGTCCAATTTCTAAGTTTTTAATTAAATTAAAAATTACTTTCAGAATCTATTACATGCAGTGTTCAACAGCCTTTGCTAGGCCAACAAAATTGCTATAAATATATGGGTGCTCATTTTTTAAATGAAGACAGAACTCTACATCAGAACAAAGAACCTGCATGCCAGATCCAAGGAGTTGCTGACAGAAGTGCTCCTGGAATTTTCAATATTATTAATATTCTGTTTTCAAAACAGCAAGATGTAATTCATATGTTGTTCCTTTTCATGTACAAAGCTATTTTAACACTTTCTGGTTTATTATAACAATGCATTAACATCCTAGATACTTATTAAAAGCAAAATCATGTAACCAGTTGCTGTGCCATAGCAGTTAGGTGACCAAGCTGTACCTCAGAAGGACATGAAGCTGCCTGAAATTTCAGAAGCTAAAAATAGTCCACAGCTTAAATCAAAACAAAAATTAATGGTATTAAACAATTTTTGGTGTGTGAATAAAAGAATGTCAAATCTAGAAACATGTACTCTAATTTTGATACTGTACTAAATTCCCAATTTTAAAAGACGTGATCAGACACAACTGCTGGCTTTGAGATGAAAAGCAAAAAATCATGCCTGTGAAAGGAAAAGAAAGTTAAAGCACTCTTAAGTTTTCACTTTGTTTTTATTTAAGACTCAAAACCTACCTTAAATATTTTTTCTTTATGTCTGTGCTACATTTCCCTGCTTTAGTTAAGACGTCTTTAGACATTGACTTTTTGAGCTTTTCTGCAGGACAGTTTAAACTACTGTTTTCAATAAATGAAAACTCTATTGTTACAAATGTACAGTTTCCAGGGTGTATAGGATAGAAACAGGACAATTAGAAGGAGTAAAGCCATTAGTTTTCGTTTTACAAATCAGTAACATATATTTAAGGTTTCTGCTAACAGTATCTAGGAAAATGTATTAATGAATTTGAATTCATAATACAGTCATCTGCGTTGTTCTCAGAAAAGTTTCAGGATCTTGAAATTGAATGTTGAAAGCCACTGGCAGATACCCTCTGCATGGCACGTGATACACCCAGCATACAGTTATAGGGATTAATCTGAAAAGCATCAAGACTTTTAGAAGACATAAGAGTGGACTCAGCATACAAAAATAACACAGTGTAGATTACATAAAAAAACATTATCAGCATAGATTACATAAAAAACACGATCAGGAGTTAAGCAAAGGGGATTCCACAGCTGAGGTGAAAATAGTGGCTCCTGCAACTTCATGTTGACTCCCTAAGTCATGTTACTACGGTATTCACTTATAGGACCACCTGCTATTTTTCCACGTGACTTGTGTCTCGTTCAGTGAACAAGACAGGCAATGCTCTCTCACTAAGCAGGTAGTCAGATTAAATTTGTGCAGGTATCATTGAGCGATCACTCACTCAGTCCAAACCTTTTTGTGTTCCCTCTTTGTATTCATGTACTTAAAGATTTTCACAACATCACTCTGACAAAAGAAAGATTCGGCTCCACTTGACAGAGAAAGTAAGACCAGACTTAAAAATTAATAATAAAAAAACCTCCTGGAAAACAAAGTCCTCAATAAGTTGGAAGTTCAATTTGAAGTACTTAAGTCCAAATTTTAAAAAGTATTTATCATTTTGACAGCCATGTGTATGTGCAGATGAGAATTTCAACAGAATGCAGCTGCTCCTGTGAACACCAAGTGCTTCTGCTGAAGTGACCTGAGCAGCCGCTACACATCCAGAGCAACCTCTGTTCGCTGACCACTAATGAGGAGCAGATGTGACGGAAAGTACACAGCTATAATTAAAGACCATCGTAACCACTACTGCTCCAAGTATGGAGTGGCCATGCTTCACGTTTTATGTATGCTCTTCTCCTTCAGCTGGTGACTGGGCTGATCTCCTGGGTCTTGGCTGCTCTGTGTTAATGACTGCAATAACTCAGCACTCAGACTGGATCTCAGACTTGCACCCTTCCTTTCTTCTCATCACTGTGAGCAATGTTGGCAAATTTATTTTGGCTCTCAAGAGTTTCCAATCAGAGACCTGAAACAACCTTGCACTGACATCTTTAAAGGATACTATTAATTACATTCTCAAGACAGATATGAAGGAATGCAAAAGTCTGAAAGATAAAGCTGTATAGGATTCTCTGGTACTTTAAAAGCCTCTGCAAACGTTTATGCTCCTCATGTCCACTCAAACTCAGCCAATACCAACCGTGTCAAGGAGCCGCAACCTGCTCCTTGATTGTTTCCTTAGAGCCTTCTCTTCCCCATCAATTCGTTTGCAGGTTTCCTCTTTACAGTTCCTTTTCATTTTAACCCACAGAATTCAAACAGGTTATCAAAGTAACGTGAGATAATTTAATATTCAATTAAAAAACACTGTGCCAAGCCTTTTCTCAAGCGCATACATCATTGGGCTGAATTAAGGTTTTGCAGGCAGTTTTCCTACAATTTTTAAAACTTTTATTGTTTTATAATTTTTATTTTTGATATCCCAAGATTATAAGCAGTTAAGGAAATCATGTTAAACGGAACCACACTGATGTCTGAGGGTCAGCAGCCAAATCTTGCAAAGCAGAGTTTTTTTTCAGCTATGGATTCAATTTGAGAGATACTAAGGATATCTAAAAATGACCATTTGGGGGGCTTCTGAAATTTTAAGAGCTATTCTGATTAGTAACAGAAAAAATAATTGTATCAATTAACTATTTAAGATGGAACATACCTTATTTAACAACTCTCTGATGATAACTAAATCCTAACAACAGTACATGTTTATAAAATGCATTTAAGGACCCTGAATTTCAAATACAGCACCATTACTAGCCGTATTAGAACCTTCTTTCCTGACCTTGAATCTGTCATCCTTTTGTAACATAGAGATATCTTTTTTCAGTTAAAAAGCAGATGAAAATCCTTAATCAAATTTTACAGAACACTGTGTTCAGAGCTTAAGACAAATCATTTGCTCAAATTTCACTTCATAAAACTTTGCAAGTCATTCCACAGCAAAAAGGAATTTTTAAAAGAGACATGCACGCTAAGGTGGAAATGCAGCACAAAATCCAGTGTGAGTACTGAAGTTTTTGCAAAGCAACAAGAAAAAAAAAACCCAACAAAAACAAACCCTTGCTTTTACAAGGTAAAGGGTTACCCCAGTGCTGCATATATTTAATACATATTTTAAACTATTAGGAGTTAGTTCTAAGATTAAATCTCAGTTTGGAACTGCTATTATGAGGACAAGCTGGCGAAGCAGATGTTTAAGAATTGAAAGGAAAAGAACAGATGAGGGCAGTATAGATTTTTGTCAATTAATACTTCAGAAGATAAGGAAATATTTACAGCTATTTTTAGCCACTGCTTCCTGCTGTTTTCCAGACTTGTAACATTTAAATCAAAGTGCCACTTGCAGGGTAAAACTGCAGCTATGACAACTTTCACAAGCTGAAGCTGTTCCAAGGAAAGCAAAAAAAAGTAAGACGCCAAACAGGATCCTTCTAACTCCTCTTGCCTAAGTGATCTGTGTTGTATCAGCTTATGTTTGCCAGGAAGGATCTCAAAGGGTCATGGTTCATGGTTTCAGTGCTGTAATGCAGAACTAAACATTGGAAACCAGAGGAAAGAGAGCATCAATTCCTACAGGTTAAAGAGGGGGAAACAAAAGGAAGAAATAAGCAGTGTTAAGAAAAAAATAAATTAGCAAGATTTCCAAGCAGAACAGATTAAGTTGACTAGTCACCATGTTACTTAGTTAAAAATGCTCTGTATTTTTTCTAAGTGCACTAACATATATTCCGTTTCAGGTTTACAGGTGGACCTAATTTAGAACAGCATGAAACTGATAAATAGGCAAAATCAAATGATCGATTTCCTCAAGACTGCTTGTTACTCCAGTTGTCACATCTAATTCCAGCTCATGTGTCATGCTAGGAAATCCTAAGTTACTAGCATCAGGACAAGGACTTTTTCCCCTCCCGGATTCATTGAAACCAGAAAGATTTTTTTATTTTCTTGTTTTTTTTGTTACAGTCTTAAGAAAGAGGTAGAGAAATCCAGAAAAGGAACAGTCTTACATATCAAAGGCAGAAGATAAAAAGTTTTGCCAAGTATTTCCTATGTAATGGCACATGTTACTTGTCACCGGAGGACAGTTTTGCTTACCAAAATTAGATCTTTGAAGAGTTGTAATTATACAAAAAATTGCATACACACATACAAATACCTCTGTATCTGTGCATTTAAGGGGATAAAACTAAAAATCAGTGCACTGAAATGCTAAAGTAGTTTTACGCATAGTGAAACCTGGGTAAAAGCAAGTGTAATTCCAATAAAGGTATATAGATGCAACCACAGCAAATGGCTTTTGAATACTGCTATTGGCTGCTGGTAAAAAGCAAAACTATGTTAATGAGGTTGCTAAAACAAAAGGCTAAACATGGAAATGAACTTTCATACATCCACATCAATATAGAAAATGAAAATCTTTGTAAACATTCACACATTCAGTGCATTTCATAATATCTGTTTCACATTTACAGAGCTCTAACTCAAACCAGATGTAATTTAACACACTAAACAAAACAATTCTGAAGTGTGTCACAGTTCAGGTAGAAAAATTGGTTGTTATCCTTTAAAAACAAAGTAAGTGGCATTTCAGGTAATTTACTAATATATCAAATAGCTATTATTACTGTTGGTTTGCCACTAAAAATCTCTCCCTTACGAGCAAAACCCAGTAACTTAGAAAAAGCAGAGTGAAATGCAGAGCGAAAACCCAGAGGATCTAAAGAGAAAGGCAATGCCTTTACATAGGGATGATGAGAAAACTTTGTAGAGTGACATAATATAGCATACTAGATCATACAGACGATGTTCCATAGACCAGAGGTATAAAAATCTTTCTAGCTTGACTATTAATGTATCAAGAGATTTTGATTCAGGAGGTTACTGGAGCCACAAACTGCTGAATTTGGATGGTTTACTGTTCTCCTTGTTTCATGCTGTTCCCTTAGCATCTGCTATTAGTCATGATCTTTCATGTTTTTCTCCATTTATGGAGAAAAATTAAACAGCCCAACTGTTACAGTGGGACAATACATTAAATAATTGACAAGGTTTGGAGGCTGAAAGATGGACTGGACGGAGACACCAAGCAAAGCAGCCCTGCCTACACCCACTGATCCTTGACAGTGTCCAAGGAGGTGGTGGATGATGCCAGTTGTGCTCTGCCCAGAAATGCGAGTCCAGGAAGACTTGCCTGAGATAGAAGATTGCAAGATGTATGGCAGCCTTCAACCACTGCAGCAGAGACATATGCAGCAGGTGGGCTAGACAAGCAGCATGAGATCCACCAAGGCTAGCTAAACACAGTCCACAAGCTCTCTAGACTTAGTGCCACCTGCCAGAACCAGCACATGGCACAGTAAGGGGGCCTTCAGGCCTGCATGCAGGGATGACGACTGTGCAGCAGGTTCTCAGTAAGGTTTCTCCCCACTCTCCTGATGACCAAGGGAGATCCAGTTGCTCTGAGAAGCTTTCAGGTTCTAAAGTGGTTTTGGTGGAAGACTGGCAGCTCCGAATAATCTTGGAAAAGAACTTTTGATACAAGGGTAAAGAGCTGCTGGTCACATCAGAGCCCTCAGGCATGACGGAGGAAAGCCCATGCCAGAATGCTCCATGCAGGAAAACCTCCACCACACAGGAATCTCTGTGGAGCTTGGGAGTAGAGGGTATGAACCTGAACACAGAAGCAGACCAGGTCCTGTTTCCACACTCCATTCAAGGTGGACCTCAAAAACCATACAGAGAACCAGTGCAGGATACTCACTAGCTATACCCTCAGTCTGATTCAGTGCGGACAGCTCTTACAATCAGATTTGATGACTGAGTTGCAGAAAAAGATGCAACAGTTGTGATGAGGAACGAAAATTTCATCTTAGAAGACACTGAAAATCCAAGTCCTAGACCAGACTTTATCAGTTTGGCTCTGGTTGACTGAGTTTGACTCTCTCATCGCTAAGGACACAAGAACAAAGAGACAGCTGAGGTCAAGAAGCTTTAATTATCTTGTCATCACGGTTGAGGGACAGCTCCCTCTTTTAACAGACCAGCAGGGAAACCAAGGCATTTGTTGGTATTCCAAGAGAACTGTTTAAAATTAGGCAGGATGGAATGAAGTTTAAAGATTGCTCAATACTCAAGCTGCTATTAGAATACCATATTTTCACTTGCTTATAAAAGTAACACCAGCCCACTTTGTTAAGGGTTTTGACATACAATCTAATTTGAGGCAAATACTCAACACAGAGCTTATCTGTCATAAAACAGCTCCATTCATTTCAAGAAACTTGGATACAGGATAGATTTTAAAACCCGAGCAAAATGTATGCGCACACACAGAGAAACCTCATCTTCGAGCCTGGTGCTATCTCTACATTTAATAGAAGGAACTAGATATGTTTAATAACGTGCTATTTACAGGGTAGGAATTTGCCTTTGCCCCCCAGAGTTGGCCTAAAATACATCTTCAAGGCACTGTGGGAACAGGAAATTTGTACACACTGATGATATATAAAAGGCTGAGATCCACAACACTGCATAGTAAGTCTCAGTAGTTTTTTTCAACCTTATCAGCTAAGATTTCTAAAAACTGTGGCCACCCCCCCATACTGTCAGGTGTCTGCGTGCTCCATTTTCCCCAGAGCATGACTTTCCAAGTTACAGCACCCACATGGTTTTATCTAGGACACAGACACAACCCCAACAACTGAGTATCTTTTGTGCATCAACATTATCTGGCAGAGTACTGCCACAGTGGTACTTTACCAAGAAAAAGCTTTACGATCTACCTGTAATAAGCATAACTTCAGGGATAAAGTTGGTCTTTTTAAAAATGGATTTTCCCCACAGTTTTAGCCCTTTGGTTAGGTAAGCACTGAAAATACAATCCAGAAGCCAGAAAGTTTCTCCTATGCTTTCAACTACTCTGCTGACACCTAGGCAACATAGAAAGGAAAATGTGACTAGAATGCAAAGGACATGACTGAAGTGAGGGAAAGGAAAAAAAGTAGATTATAACAGATCTGGTGAGTGGGAAGCTGCAGGAAGCTGGCAAGGGAGGATTTGAGCCTACTTGGCAAGGCCAGTGGGAACTGGAGGGAGGGTCAGTGGAAAGCCAAATCAATTGGGCAATGAGAATGGAAGACAGAAGAGGCAATTGACTAGAAGTCTGTAAGAAAAATGGTAGATAAAGGACTAACAAGCAGTTGGATAAGGAGTGAGAATGGGGACGCTGAGAAGGTGGGAAAATTCTGGGAACAGAAGGAAAGGCACAAGCAGGGGCTACCACCAGAGCTGGGAAACTCTGGGAATGCAAGGAAAGCGACATGGAGACACCATCATCACTGGGGCTGAAAGGCAGCAGGAAGAAGGCACATTCATGTAGGTCTTTTCCTGTTCTCCTGACAAGACACGTGAGGTGGGTGTACAAGACAGAACAGATCAAAAAAAGGGGGGAGGGGGAAGAGGTTCAAGAAAGAAAATAATGGTAGTCAGAGAAAGACAAAAAAAGGGAAGGGAACTCTGTGAGCTTCCATGAAGCTACTAGTACAGACTGAACAAAGAGTATAATCGGTACGGGAACTCTGAATAATGCCGTTGGGTATCATGAACAAGACTAAGACAAGCACCCAAAGATGGACTGGGGTAGGGGGTGTGAAAGCAAGGTAGAAATGAGAAATTTTTATACTCAGAGCTGCAGGAGAAGCAGCATCTGTGCCTTCTAGAAACACTTTTCCAAAGCTTCTACTGCAATGCATAACTCCTAAGTGCTACCTTTCTTCTCTTGGCAAATACTATACAGCTTCCTAGCAAAACATACCTTCTCCTATTCTAAGGTGGTCAATGTAACCAGTAGCAACAGCCCAAGCAGTATAATTTCTTGTGGAATTTAAGGGTTCACAACCTACTGATCAACCACACACAGGCTGACAGAATGAAACTGAAAGTGAAAAGGTATCAGCTGAGGCTGTTAAACTCCACTTCTCCCACCCCATGTGAAAATAAAGTAATACAAAACCATTATTTGCGTGTCCCTTCCCACCAAAACTATGGTATTATTCAGTGTAGAGGATGCACTTCCACGGGGAAAGAACAAGGATCTATATGTGACTTTAGCATTTTTGGCTCATGTACTGCAGAATTTGCAAAGTTGTGAATGACACAAGGATTGCAGTAAGAGAGTCTCTCAGCTGATATAACCGCATGCTATTCCTGTCTTTGCTACAGAGTCTCTGTTAACACCAAGAAGGCCATTCAGATCAGATTTCTCAGACCTTACTAGTTATGCTACTTTCTCAGTTTTTCAGATATCCAACTTAATTTGCTTCTAAAGCAAACAGCTACTAAACAATCAGCTGCAGCTACAGCCATGGGGAGCTGTTCTTGGTATTACACAGTATTTCTGTGTTTAAGTCACAAGTTAAGCAGCTTTAAGTACTGAAGTATCGAAAAATGCAAGAAGTCACCCCAAACTGATGGAAAACCTTCCCTTTACAATCCTGCCTCACAGAAGCACTGTGAAATGAGACAACAGTTGTACAGTCTTACAAACGCTTATTTAGAAATGATTTTTATTTCAGAATAGCATTGAACATTATACTGTAAGACACAAAAAAACGTGGAACAGTAAGGTGGAAAACTGTTGTGACTAGCTTTCTGATAGATATATAACACATCTACATTGAAACTGGAGTTCTGCGGAAAAAATGCAAGTGATCAGGAAATTAACTGCAATTATCCATACACATACCTGCACACACATTCACCAAGGAACACGCGCATCTGTGTTTGAAGGAGAAAGGCAGAACAGACAGCAAAAGTAGTGAGATACAAATTAACTGTGTAGTTTGCCATTTTTTAAACCTTGGCTCTCACTTCAGGGTTCTTTTCTCTTTAATAGAACATCACTCTCAAGTCCTATAATACAATCTCCAGGTACTCCATTTGCTACTGTACTTCCTTCAAAGCAAATTACATTTTACAAGATTTGGATATCAACAATTAATTAAACTCAAAGTGGTAAATTACGTTCACAGCCCACTTAAAACATTAGAAGCTTCTTTTGCTGCTGAAGTTTAATACTTAAAATTACCACGAAAAAGCCACCAATTTTTAAAAGCAATGCTTTTCTGGCCAGATGCAAGCATTTGTTTCTTGGTTACAATATCCAGAGACCTGCAAAGGCTGAGAAGAAATTAATGCTACGCAGGGAATAGGTCATCTCCTCTACCTCTACACTGTGAATAAAAAACGGGTGATGGTGACTCACTTTATATGCATATCAAAGGCATGACTAAGGATGAATTTCCCTGCAAAATATAGTAACCCTTTGTCCAAAATAAACTTCAACACCTGTCAATCATTTCTAGAGAACAACTATAAATTAACAGAATTGCTGACACGTTCTCTCCTTTGTTACATGCATTCTCATGAGGTGTATTGGAAAAGCTTGGTCTTAAAGGTTTGAACCAGGTTAAAAAAGAAACCCAGGGGAAGACTGGAATCCAACATGCAGTATATATTTAGAGTGGGTGTGATCATCTGAAATAAAAATTTCCATTTCTGCAGTTCAGTTGAAGACTGAACAGAGAATACAATTTAAAATAAGTCTTCTCATATAAGAGGTAACAGAAAAGGGAATGTCTAAGAACGGTATGCATTGTATTGGTCTTGAAAAACAAAAGATTTACAGCAACAAGATGGACTCTCTGGTGTCTGCAGCACTCTGGTTCAGACGAACAGTCACTAAAAATCCACTGTTTCCATTTTTAATGTTATGTGTAGTCTCAAGGGGAAAATTTGATTTGACAGTAAATTAATCTGTTCTTTTGGTTCTTCTTACGAGAGAAGTAATTCTGTGGTAGCAGCAACTAGGTAAAGCAACTATATTGCAGGATTTTTCTTCCTTCTTGCATTACACTTGCCTCTTAGATCGTAATTTTTCCGTTTATTGTTCTTTCCCATTCTGCACTGGTTTTTGTAACATACTCATTTTAAATTAGATTATGCTGGCTACAGACTTGATGAAATGTTGTTGATATTTTCCCTTTATGTAATTTGGTAAATAAGATAATCTGATATATAAAAACTAGAAAAACCTTTTCAGTGTGCCAGCATCACAATTTTGGTTTAGTTTAATGGTGTGCTATGGTATCCACAACCTTGGAGATGGAGACTAATCACAACTGTGGTAATCAGAACCATTTGCCCCAAATAAATACTTAAAACATAAATCTAGGCTCTAAGAGAAGTCAGGAGTTTTTCTACCAGAATTTCTACCATGTTTCACTCTAGTTCCCTCTCTCCAGTTCTCACTTTCTATGCTTATGAAATTTTTCTTAACACTGGCAACAGATATACAGTTTACATCAGCTGATTTTGTACCTTCGAAAATAGATTTTACATACTTGATATTGTAATCAGCTGTTAGGAGGCAGTAATATTTAGTTCCAAAACTTAAGAGCAAAAAATTATGAAATGGCAATTTTGCTTTGGCCCAAGTCCAACTGTTTTCCAGTTCTGCTTTCTATTTCTCTCTGTATCTATACTCTATTTGCCATTTTTAATTTTCAGACTGTCATTCCACCTCTCTTGAACTGTGATTCTACTTCTCATACACCTCTTGTTTAAAACAGTGCCTAATTTATAAGAAGAAAAAATATCCCACAGTTTTAATAGTACTACTATAGCACTTGACTTTTTACTGCCTGAATGTCTGTTGAGAAATATTGTTATTTATCATGTTAGATTTTAGTCTCTCTGAAAGATGTGACAACTACCTGTTCCTTTGATGCATGCATTTGGAACCACAGATCAGCTACTTGTCCTTTATAGTAGGACAAATACTCTGCTTCAGTATTAGAGTTTTTAAATACACTGAATTTCATTTGTCCTTTTTGCCTTTCTAGCATGAAATCTCTCTGCAACTCCACGTCACTTTTGTTTGTATGATCCTGAATAACTTCACATCATTAGCAGAAATTATTCTTTTTACTATCCCCCTTCCAGATAATTTATAACATTACTAGTGTATTGAACTGCACAGATTCCAGAAGGGACACAAACAAATGCAGAAAACTGTTTCATCACCACTCCCTTTTTTTTTGTACCTTCAATTTGAAATGAATTTCTCTATCCACAGACCTTCCTTATCTCACTGCAGACTAAGATTTAAGAACCTTAACAAAGGTTTTGATTAACCATGTCAACTGCATCCCCCCTGTCCACCTGCACTGTGACTCCTTTGGAGAAAGCAGGAGTGTGCCACCAAACCTGCTGGTCTGGAGCTCTCTGGACTCATCGTGGAGCTGTACTCTCCTTCCCAACTGTTCCATACTGAAGCAGTCCTGGACAATATGACACATGCCACAGATAGCTCCGCTCTCTCATTCTCGTGTTATTCATGAGGAAGACTGTTTGATCTGGGGGGTTGTTGTTCATTTTGCACACAAAGTTTGCCCACTTCCAAACTCCTAACAGTGTGTGTTAAGGCAATTTCCTTTTGCAAGGGAGCAGAGCTGGACTGAAGTGAACATGTCCAACGTCCTACACCGTGAACAGTTACCTAAAAGCACTGCTTTTTTCTTCTGTGACCTTATTTTCTTCAAGTGCCACTTCCATACATTAATCAGTATCTACTATTACAGCAAGCTTCTTGTTTCTGATGCTTGAAAAACAGGCTTTAGTAGTTTTCAGGCACCTTGTAAATTGTTCCCCAAGCTCTTGTTTTGGCCTTCTCTTTGGTGTTTTTTGATTAAGCCTACCAGAACCCAACATACTTTCTATTCCCTATGCTCGGCACCATTTCAACTTTGTGAGAGAGGGTTATCTTCCTCTTTCTGCAGTTCTATTTATTGCATCATCTAATCATACAAACTCTTGATCTTTCACGGAACTCAACCACTTGCAGGTTACGTGGCAATGTCAAGGCTTCAAGAAAAATCACACCACTTGCAGATGACTCTTTTTTTTTTTTAGGGTTACAGGAATATTCTTACAGACTTCCCAGTTGTGTGTGTGGGGTGGGGGGATGGGGGGGTGGGGGGGTTGGGCTTCAACACAACTACAAAGGACTTGTTCTGGACAGTTGCAACATCCCTGCAGGAATGTAGTACAGTGTGATTGCTGTTAGAAGAGTTCCTCAATAGCAGCATTTCCAGTATCTTAACTTGGGTTCAGCACATTGTTTAGGAAAAGTCAAAACCAGTTTTCCTTGCAAGCTCCCCAACAACCTGGTCCGTGATATTTTTGCTGTCTGATGAAAGTGTCAAATAGTGTACTGGGATACTGACAACTTCTTGCACAAACTTACCATGCTCCCTAAAAGGAGGACCAAGCGTGTCTGTGGTCTTCCTGGATTCTGACAGCCTTACAGTGTATTTTAAAAGGCAGGTCCAGATCCTTCAAATTATATTATCTATGAATAAAATCACTGCAGGCAATGATTTTATTGTGACCTTGATGGGACAACAAAGTTCAACTGGGGACAATGTTATTGTGTGTACGTGCATATATTTACATACTAATGCCAGAGCATGACAGCAGCCTGAACTGAAAACTCTATCACCCCCCTTCAGCAATCACAGATTTTTGCACTTCTACAGCTCACTTGTGTACTGCGTTCTCCACTGTAAGTACATAATTAAATACCTAATAATTTCCCCCCGCTGTATACTGTGCTAAAAGATTTTTCAGTTTGTGAGAAATCAGAAATGTTTACAAGCAAATTAAACATTACTTCAGAAAACAAACTGGTTTGGGTTAAGTTTAGGCATTAATAAAATTAATTTATTATTTTATTAATAAAAGCACAGTAAATATCTAAGATGTCTTACTGCTGCATTTTTCTTTTTTCTTTTTCAAGTCATGTCTGCTCTTGAAATACGCAACTATAATTAGATCAGAAATATCTGTTGTAAGGTCCATCTGCATTCAATGTTTTCCAGGTCAGTACTGACTGATGGGAAGTCACAATGACTGAAATAGAATTTTGGGAAGTAATAAGCTCCTTATACCAACAACACTTGTATATATCATATACATAACTAAGTGATTTCAGGATTGACACATTGCAAACATGTTAAACCTGAATCCTACAAGTGTCAAGAAGTATTAAGGTCCTGTCACCCAGCAGAGATACACAAGCTTCCATGTACACATGAAAAAAAATCCCTAGGGACAGCTGAATACAACAAAAATTCTTATCAATAGCTACAGTCATAAAACAAGAATTACTTCTATGCCTCTCAATAGTGCTCACTGAGATTAAACTGTAACTGACATAGCCCACCACCTTTTCTTAAAAAAAGTTTAAAGAGTAAGTGAAAAAATGTATTATCTACTGTAATTTTTACAGAACTTCATTTTCAGATTTTGTTATTCATATGTATTTAATAATTTCCTTTGGTTTCTTCAAGCCATGAGATAAAATTTGAAGGGACTATTTGCATCCAAAAAAACAAAACCAAAAAATCCCCACCCAAATCAAAGCAATTTTAAGGTAAATTTACATTAAAATTAAAGCTATTCACAGCCAAATCTTGAAGTTTGTATACAACAAGTATTTCATATCCATTTTGACAGGGCATCTTGTCAGTATAGCTGAAGAAACTCTGAATTTTGTATTTTCAAATATCTGAATCATCAAGGCTTGAATACTGTACTGAACTCTCAGGCAGGTAAATATTTTTAGTAGCTGTATGAATGTATAAATATGAAGAACTATAATGTCTTCATTAAACCCCATAATCCTCATCAGAACTACTATTCATCAATCCCATATTAGCAGCAGATGTTTATCATACAGAAAACTGTAATATGATTTCCAAATGAAGAAAAGTATTTTCTTGATAAACTAGAAAACACATGAGGAGAACCTTATTCTACTAGATTTTTTAAGTTGCCTTGATACTACCAATTGGCACCACTTTTTTTTCCTCCCACTTCAGAAGTGTGCGTTTTCATTTAGGGCACTTCT
The DNA here is from genome assembly GCF_963210335.1 of Falco punctatus. NCBI lineage: Eukaryota > Metazoa > Chordata > Aves > Falconiformes > Falconidae > Falco > Falco punctatus. The sequence goes on from NC_137583.1 coordinate 67,045,779, forward strand.
AAATTTCACAGTGATTAAAAGAAAATTCCATTAGAGTTACAGCTAAGTCACTAAATAAGGCAGCTGGTTCTGCTTGATGATAAACACTGGTAATTGTATCAGCTTCAATGGAAATTATAGATGCTCTCCAGTCATGAAAACTAGAGAGTAGCTTTAGACACACACACACACACAAAAGGTTAAAAAAAGTTTGAAAGTTGACCAGTGTTCATCTATTCTATGTCTTTATTTTTTTTCGCTGGATCTTGCCACTAGTGTATCTTTTTCTTTTCCTATCAGGATAAAGATTTTTTTTTCTTTTTTTTTTTTTCATTTTAGACTAATGTTTTAATCTGAGTTTCCCATGCATTTCAAACATGACATGCAAGAGTTCAACTACTGCAGTGAGGAAGGAGAAACACTGCCAAAGGCTGGTTCAATGGAAATTAGTGAGCATCGGGCAGGGCAGTGGGCATGGGAAGGACAGGAGTTCCATCTGTGATGGAGGAAAAGTCTCACTGGCTAGTTAGTAGGGGTAAAGCTGCTGCAGAGCACAGAACAATGGGTGTGCCATTCTGACACGTCAAAGCAGTATCATAATAAGAAAATAGCAGAGAACATTTGGCCAAGTCCAAGGTCTTGCCACAAGTCCTATACAAAACCATCCTGTGGTCTTGCTGCACATGTAATCATAAGATCCTAGCTCTGAGGTTTCGAATGTAGGCCATGGAACATCTGATATGGTACTAAGAATAGGTGAAACTATTTATTATGCACACACACACCCCCTCAAAAACCAAACCACAAAAAAAACAAATCTAAAACCCCTACAAGACTGTACCTGATTCATGCATGCATAGAGCTTGCAGTTCAGGACAGAAGACTAAAAGCCTGTTGTTAGTTTCTGATGGGCTTTAGAATTTAGAACTATTAAAAAAAAATAGAAAGAGACAAAATGAATGGAAATTGATCACACAGGATTAAACATTACAGGCAGCTTATGTTAACTTCACTGTGTTTCACTGGCTAACCAGGAGACAGCAGAGACTTAGGACAAAATTGAGATTATCTGTTGACAAAGTCAAAAGAACTCTTACTCACAAATAGACAATAAATATGTATTTTATCTTATAATAATCCCATCTGATTAAGATAGTATGACCATACTCTATTACCTTGCTTTTTAAAATATAAAATATCCTAAATATTTTGGCACTGAACCTTTGCTCATGCAGAGGTTCTTATTCACAGATGCTTCAAAGTCTCCTTGAAACTTTTGTCTCTAAGTTCAGAGTAACATGTCATTCTTTTTAATATTTTTTTTGAAACTTAATTTTTACTCTTTTATCTATTCTTGCATTTCATTTACATTTCATTTGCATTTGCTAGCCATGTAATTGCATAGTCATATAATCAGAGAATTCATGCAATACATGCCTCAGCTGTATTGTACTGCTCTTTACTATTCCTTATTAATGTATGTTTTGATACCTGTGTCTAACTATTTTAAAAGATAGACACACATATTTAGTAATACTTCTTTACCTACTGCCATGAACAGCTAGTCTCTTTGATAATGGTTTCTCAAATATTTTTGGTTCCTATCTAAACACCTGGAAGCCACCAATATGCCATAGCTGTGCAAAATTAATTTTCATCTTTCATCAGAAAGCAAGAAGGAAATAAGAACGCTGGGGTTAAAAATCAAATTGTTAGTTCTCAGGATTTGCTCTGGATTAATTCAAAGGAGAAGGAGGAGAAGACTGATCCTTTTTCAGGGGTCAGGGGTTTTCCCTTTCAACTTGCATAGACGGAACACAGAGATCTTTTGCAGTATGAAAAGTTGTAACTGGGCATTTTATTAAACCATTTTATGAAGATTTTAAAACAAGTTAATAATAGAAAAGTATTTTACAACCAGAGGTTAGGACCAGTTTCACAAAGGACGCAGGAGGGAGGGGAAAGGGTAGGGAATAAAAGAAATGCTTTAAAAAAATGCATTTGGCTAAGGGGACAAAAAAACGATCTAGATGCCACAGTGGCATCTACATCTTCATAAGTGTGTAACAGGATTTTTGACGGGCTACTATTCTTTACCTATAAAATATGGTAAGTCCCTTCTTCTACCTGACCTTTCTGATTTCCTTTGAATTGCCTTATTTAACTTTTATCTAGCCTCTGCACAAACATGCATGTGGAGGAAGTGCATAGGTCACAGAGACATACTGATGCATAACTCAAATACTGAGGTACGTGAAGTACTTTGAAGTATTAATTTTTTTTACTCGCCTTTAATAATAAAAATGTAGGACAATAATTAAGTAGAATAAAATCTATTCATGTACATCATGTACATATTACACACAGGTATTGACAATATGAGTACTCTGTATACACAAACTCTTTTCCTAAAGGACTATTTACTTGCTATCTGAACACAAATCAAGCAAGAATTCATTGAAAAAACTGGATGCACAAAGCATTTGAAAGCAAACGGTGTCTACAGAGTTCTAGATGCAGAATCCAAAACTGCAATAGTTATAAAGTTTTACAGAAATTCAGAGAAAATATATAGACATAACCTGTGACTTCCCAGTTACAACACAGCAGTTACTATTCCTGGCACTAGAATGTCTGCATACCACCTCCATAATGCATTGACATTAGGAATTGGCCTCAACAGTTTAGCTCCTGAAACTATTATACAAACAATATCACGTGCATCTCCAGAAGGCTGAACTCTTAAAAGAAAAAAAGAATGTCTTTTACTTTCAGTATTTTAACATTAAAGCTCAGCCAGGGCCCGATCAGCTTGAGTGCTTTTCTAGTGTGACTGATACAGGTTGCTTAATTACCTAGGATAAACAACATCTGCTTAAAGAATTGCCTTACTTATACTTAATAAATACTACTGCTACTTAAGTTTATAATTCCCAGTTCTTAAGTATTTCACACTGCTCACATAATCAAAACTGCAAAACAGTCCCATCATTGACGTTCTCAAAAGTAATAACATGTTCTAGTTTTAGAAAGAAAACCAAAAAAATACTTTTTTTTTTAAAAAAGAGAAGAATTTACTCCGCACGCAGCCAAAAGGACCAACTTGAGAAAGAGACTTTCTGAAGGAAGACATCAGAGTCTCAGAAAGCAGCACCCTGATACAGACACAAGCACATACCATGGCAGTGTTTGCTGTATCTCTGCATAGGCTGAGGAAAGACTTGCATAAATATTTCCACACAATTCTCTAAGTAGGTCAAGACAGTACAGTTAGGTACAATTACTCTTTGAAGCAGCTTGAAACTTCCTGAAGAATCAGAATTGAATTTTTTAAGCATCTTAAAATAATGAACACAACTTTCACCCAAACCAAATTGGAAACCATAAATCTGTAAACTACAAAACATTTAAAATATTTACATATTTTATATGCAGATAAGTAAACTGTTGACTAACAAATTCCCAAAAGCCACATAAGCACCAGAACTCCTTCACTGTAAGATCAGCATGTGAACAACTCTACAGCTTTGAATCTGATGAAAAGAGGTAAGTTATCTCTCCCCCTGACCTGTAGCCTCTACTTTACTAATAACTTATTGTAACGATAAATGGAAAGACTACAGCACCTGAAGACTAAAAATACTGTTTATAACAAAAATCCCTACACCTGAAAACTGATGTAGGAGATACTCCTGCAATGTTTTCAGAGATGAAGCTTTCATCCTTGCAGAGATAGCTTAGGCATCTAGTAGTACAAATTTTCGATTTGTCTTCAAAAAAGTTTTCTAACATCCCCCCAGCCCCTCAAAACCCGTAATCCATGCAGATAAGTCAACGTGAAGAGCTACAAGGTTTGTCTGTGTGTGTGTGTGGGGGGGCGTGGTGGGAACTGGGGAGGAGGGGAGTTATAAACACTAGTACAATGAACAGTCTTCCCTTAAAATGGATAAGGTACTGAGCCAGTGTCATACTTCAGAAGTTCTTAGGTTGCTTCATGTTATTCCAGTTTCAATTATTCTTCCCGAGCCCTGTGTAGGGGGTTATTGCCTGGATCAAGTTCGTTGCTTGTTGCCGTCTATTAACACTTGTAAGAAAATGGATTATGAAGTTGTAAAGACTTCTATCTATGGAGTAAAATAAAAATTAGCTAGGGTTTTTCTCACAGATAAAAAGATATTAGATACCACGGGGGGGCAGGGGGGTGGGGGTGGGGGGTGCACAGGGCAGGGAACAGACAGACAAGCAGCAGTGAACTTGTTCTGAGCAAAGGCCAGATTTCTGCCACAGAATCTTTCTGTTATTTGAAAATGAAGATGCTCATCATACAAAGTTAAGACTGGCAAAGCACTCCATCTCCATTTAAATTACATCCTAAAATGTTATTCCTTCAAGTAAGTTTATCCTTCAGTAATTTTCCTATCTTGGGGAGCAGAGAGAACATCAAGCACTATGTTCTCTATACAACTCCAGAGGAAACTCCAGTTTTCAATCACCAACAACTTAGCTTTGCACTGAATGCCAACACCATCAGTGTCTTGCACCACCTGCTTACTGCTGAAACTTAGTATGTAGGACCATCCTAAGATGACATTTTTCTGAGTTTTATTTAATTTACTCAAGCTTAGACATGCCTTTTATTAAAAAAGAAGAATAAAAAGAGTAGTAAAAAAGACTTTTTTTAAATAGGTAAGTTATGTGTGTACAAGATTAAATAAATACATCCATATAGTGCAACCTGCATCAGTACAAATGGCAAATCACAGGTTCTGTATCTCCTAAAACATCCCACAAGAAAGATGCATTCAGTAGCCTTCCTCCTGAAAGACTGATGGCAAGAAGGAGACTTCCAAATAAGAGATTCTGCCTGTACCTGTTCATTCAAGACCTGCTGAAAGCCTCCCGGCATATTTCTTCTATAAAATGCTAGGTGAAATTGTATTCATTTATGATACTTATGTCTAGAAATCATAAGAGCATTAACACTTCAGCTAGACAGCGTACCACTGATAATTTTGGGAACACTGCTAAGATTTCTCATTATAAAATTGTTTTCAGTTTGTAATATTAAAATACCGAGTATAAAAATTCAAGATTTGTATACTTTGTTGGGTTTTCAGTATAGACTTTTCAGTTTACTTTGGTTCTTACAGGCGCAGAGATAGACAACAGCTGTGGGGAAAAGTATGAGAGTAGTGTATCTTGTTTTCAGCTTATGCCAACAAGATGCCCACAGACTCAGGGAGCTGGTAACTTGTATATTAAACGCACACTCAGAGTACACACAAAATTCCTTCACAAGGAAGCTGTATCCAGAAAGAGAGGGCAGAAAGCTAACGCTTTACGGCTCCTTTTTGGACAGCTGTGTATTATGAAACAGTATTTAGGGAAATATGATATTCCCTTACAAGACATTACAGATGAAGTGACCAAAAGGGAGAAACAAGAAGTAATTAAAAAAAATTTACACTGACAGTTTGGAGCAGAAAGACTTCCCTTGACTCTCTGACAAGTTTATAATCTCCAAGAAGCCAACCCAGGCATATCAGAAAATCAGCAAAGAAACTGACTTACACTAGTTGCTCACAGTCCTGTCCCATCCTGTCCCACCGCAATCTACCCCTTTGCCCCAAATTCCACCTTAATTGACACATGAGCCTTCTGGCAATTCTGTTTATTGCATTTGTATATGACCTTTATAAATTTCAGATCTTCTCATGTTCAGTAATATCACCCTGACCATGCATTTGCCTACTTGGTTTCTCTCCTACAGAGGGTAAGCCCATCTCCCAAACCCTAAATCCATGAAAGACACATACGAAAAATTTTTAAGCAACAGTTTCATTTGAAGTTTTCTTAAAAATACATTAGCCTTTACATATCTCTACAGACACATACACATATATATGTATGTACATGTATATGTATTTTTAAACCAGCAACTGTATGGAGCTCTTGTTTAGGTTGCAAGTTATTCTGTGAGGAAGGGTTGAATGACTTAGTGCACACACTTTGCACTACAATCCAAAACTGCAGACTTAACAGGATGCTCATCTGGGTTTGGTTTTTTTTTTTTACCTTTTCAGTGTAGAAGTAGAAAACTAGAAGACAAGAGAGAAGGCGTGAACCCATAATTCAGAAGTTCTCCAAAACAGAACCTGTGGTGAAGCAGGTATATCACTCCTCCTCACATATTTATGGAGTAACTATTTCTGGCTTCATGGTCATTATCCACTGAATGTTTAACGATCTTCAGGAAAGCTGCATGGCTTAATGGCAGTAACGTAAGAGAAGGTCCATCCTCATTGACTAGGGCACTGCTGGCACTGACGCTGTCCCTATCCCAGAAACATTTATTTGTGGTTGGAAGATGTAGCTATAACACCACAAATAGGAGGTAAATGGAGAAATAAAGTTCAAGACCAGGGTCATTTTTAGATGATAAAGGTCTTTTTTTCTGATTATTCTCCCTAGCCAAATGATCCAACATTTTAATCTGATCCTAGTTCCAAGCCTTATAGGCTTATAGCTCATAAAAATACCAATTAAGGATACAAGGGGGAAAAGGAAAGCCCTCAATAACAATGCTAACTTGAAAAACACTTGTGGAATCATTGTTTTAAATGTAGCCTGTTTGGTATACAGTTTGGCTTGAAGTGTTCAATATGCAGTATGAGCAGCCACCAGGATCACAAAACATGGAAGTTATCTTTCTGACCCACTTCTGTGTGACTTTGAGCTGCATAATGGCACAATGACAACAAAAGGAGTCAAGCCCTCTCTTTCACAAGGATTCTGGCTCATTTCATATTTGTTAACAGGCTCAATAAATATCTGAAATGGGACTGGAAAGCTATGCTAGCAGTCTGACATTCTTCCCCACCCTTTTGTCCCTCCCAGTGGAGGCTGGCAGGGTTTATTGTTGCTCTGCACAGTAGAGTAATAGGAATTAATGCCATCACTGCACTGGACTTGGAACAACTTTATTTCAACACATTTTTTAACATCAGTATGACAACAGCATTGCAGAATCCCTTAACTTAGTGTACAAAACATCAGCCAAATATTCTCATTTATTACTGCCTGTTATTTTCAGCTATGAACCATTAAACCCACAGATATACATCATAAATTTCTGCCCCTCTATTAACAGTGAATTTAGAACATACGTTACTTTCTACATGATTCTGTGTTTTAAACATTTCTACACGCCAAACACAAATGCAATAACTGCATCCAAGTCTGTCCCACAGAATTATGAATGGTTTGCTACATGTGTTCACAAGTTCAATTCAAAATATGTAACTTTTAAAAACTCACTATGTTAGTGGCAACCTGAATTTGAGATCATCTAGAGTAATGTGTGTTCAACCTGTACATTTGAACCATTCCCAATGACAACCAATTATAAACAAAATTCCACAAGCAGAAACGCATCAGCCTTCTCCTGTGGAAGTCCCGCAGCAACAGGCTATTACAAAGCAAAACCTAGGAGCTTCTGTGCCAGCTTGTACAGGGCAGAAAGCATGATGCAGCAGTTTCCATTAACACCAACGCCTGCACACATACTGCAAGAGCAGAGCCTCTAAGTAGTTTACAAGGACATTCTGTAACTTGTTCAACAACTGAGGTAGATCCAGCTTTCTTTCCTGGTTCTTCCTGCTGCGTTCTACATGTTGACAAGGGAGGTGCAAGCAAAAAAATGGAAGCTAGTACAAGGGATGGTAGTTTGCACTGAGATATACAGTTCATAGTCTGAAAGGCCAAGCAGAACAAGTGCCATTTCTCTAGTTTTCTTTCAATCTCTTAATTCCTAACAGAGTATTTTTGTTTGGTTTTTTTTTTTTTTTTTTTTTTTTTTAAAGCTATTTAATTGTAAGCACTTTTTCTTCTTTAAACTCACCTTTTATGTGTTTATCTGTTTTGTTTAGTGCAGTTGCTAATTAGTAACTAGAGAGTATCTGGAAACGTTACAAGTGAGCATTAACTTGAAAGAAGCACAAACATGTGGATGAGAAAAGATTACAATACAGGCAGCTCAAGAGTAAAGAGGGAGAATGACTCAAAACTTGTAAGAACAAAAAAAAAACACCAAAAACCTCACCACATGAATCTTATCACAGGAGGACCTTCACAAAGTATGGGACAGCAAACTGCTACACCTCTATGAAATACTCGTAAAGCTTAAATCTCTACTTCATGCTGCACTTTATCACCCATCGACCTGCTCCACTGAAAATAAAACATGTAAAATTTAAGATTTAATCAAACTGCAACTGTTTATGCTTTTCTGGTACAGTGAGTGCTAGTCATGCTTTATTAAAAATAGTTTTGAATAAATTCAAGTTGTTCTTCATTCAAGTAAGAGAAGTGCAATAGCACTTGCTTGTGTCCAGCAAGTCCAAGTGCTCAGGAAGGATCCCAAAATGTCTGTCCTGCACTGCTTTTGATGGTTTCCCCTGAAATATAAACACTTTGTGTAGCTTGTGATACTTTCTTCAGGAACTTGATTTGCAAGTCAGTTGAGATGAATATGTAGTTCTACACTTCTCTCTGCAAGGACAACTGCCCTTTTAAGAGATAAAATTCCTACAGTAGGCTACAGGAGACATTGTTCTCATCAAGATGCTATTAACTTTAAATAACTGCAAAAAGACACTTTAAAAGCTAAATAGTTAGATACACAAGTATAGGTTACCTAAACCAAGAAGATGCCCAGGTAGATGATGAAAAGCAACAAGCATTACATATATAAATCTGTAACTAAACACACACTCGCTCCCGATGTGAACAGCCTCCCAAATAGACTGTATATTCAGCTTTATTCAACACATTTAGAAATTCAGACACCAACTGCCAATAAATACCATCACTTGAAGATCAAAATCCCATTCTGAATTGACTAGATGTTGGAAGGATCATCTTTTATCCTGTTAATTCCCAACTTCCCTGTGAACAATGCAACTTACTTAAATACATGGGTGGCGATACCAGGTTAAACACTAATACCCATGCATACTAACAGAAGTATCAGAGACAGTGTTTGGCAAACATTGACTGATACGAGGAGTTTTTTATAGATAAACCAGCATCTGTTTTATGGAAATGGTCTCCCTTTCCAACTTTTTTTAAAAAAACCCAACAACAAAAACCCAAAACAAATCCCCCAAACCTCAAAACACCACCACAAAACTAATGTTAAAATTGAGATCAATATATTTCAACTTTGAAGGGAGACAAATAGAAGACTGCAGTTTAAAAAAAGGGGGGGGAAAAAAAGGTCAAATACAAGTCTGAATTTCAGTATCTAAATTTAAGTATTAACCTCCATTCTACCCTCTCCTGCTTCTCATCTAAATTAGGAGACACAGATCATCACTATTTAAAATGGAGCTACCAAGTCCGAACCCAGTTAATTATTTCAGACATGCTGTTCTGTGCTAACTAAATACCACACGGACTCTTTTATTGGTATTTACACACAACCCTACCAAGTCAGCAGGCCCCTCAGCTGAGCGCCCAGGACAGTGCAGTTACACATCAAGGCCATCTCCACACATAACCACAACAGCAGCCCGACACTGTTACACTTCTATACCTCGCATGTGAAACTCCTCTCACTTTCAGAGTGTTGTAAATACACACTACTCTGCCAGCAAGGGTTTAGGGTCATTATAAACAAAACATTTGCAGCAAAAGGGGCTGCTACAATGCACTTGGATGACTGACTAATGAATGAGTCAGGCCCACTGAAGGCAGCATTAGTCTTGCTGGGAGGCTTTTTCCTCAGCAGAATGACAGTCTTGTCAATATTGCTTAAAGTCAGGCCCTTCCTCTCTTCAAACTTCCCTTACGGAACATCACAAGATACAAAGGGGTGCTGGGTTTGCATGGCAAGGTTTTGGTAGGGGGGGGGCTACAGGAGTGGCTTCTGTGAGAAGCTGCTAGAAGCTTCCCCCATGTTCAATGGAGCTGATGCCACGGGAAGGACCTCACCCTGGAGCAGGGGAAGCGTGTGAGGAGTCGTCCTCCTGAGGAGGAAGGAGCTGCAGAGACAATATATGATGAACTGACCACAAACCCCATTCCTGTCCCCCTGTGCTGCTTGGGGGGCAGAGGTAGAGAATTTGGGAGCGAAGTTGAGCCCTGGAAGAAGGGAGGGGTAGTGGGAAGGTGGTTTCAACTTTTGGTTTTATTTCTCATTATCCTACTCTGATTTGATTGATAATAAATTAAACTAATTTCCCCAAGTCAAGTCTGTTTTGCCCATGAAAGTAATTAGTGAATGATCTCTCCCTGTTATCTCAACCCACAAGCCTTTCCATATATTTTTCTCTCCCCTGCCCAGCTGAGCAGAGTGATAGAGCATGTTTGGTGGGCACCTCACATCCAGCCAGGGTCAAACCATCACAAGGGGAATGCTATTTTAACTGTAATAGGGGGCCCATCTTCCCAGAACACAAAGATCCTGTAACTTATTAGGACACAGACCAGTGTAATTAGTTCAGCAACCTCCTTGCCCTCTAAGAATAGGGGACTTGCCTAATTTGTCCTACTTCCCAGCTCTACTCCCATCCTAGATGGGTAATCACTTACATACTCTTTCTGCCTCTTCAGTTAATAAGACAACCCCTTACACCGTAGAAACTAGTACTTTGACTGCTTTTCACCCAGGAGTTCAAAAGCAGGCGCCCATCACAACTGCAACTTCAGCGAACAGAAGACCAGCTGGTAGAAAAAACATGAATTACAGCTTCAAACCTTCATTGAGGACTGCTAGCATTAATTTAATTCATAAGCTGGAGTCTTAAGGACAAGCAGAAACTGGTGGGCACGAAGGCCTGGGGAATCTCCACAGGCATGGGTGCTAGCATGATGTCAAGTAAGCACAGCTCTGTTGTGAGACTACACAGTCTCCTGCAGAAGCATTTTTCTTTCATGTATTGAAGTGGCTTCGGATGGTACTTGAAAGCTTGACAAACACAAACTATTACAGCTTGAAGAACTTGGATAAGCTGAGTATTTCTTTTAACTTCCAGAACAACTACACTGCCCAGCCTTCAATGACCTTTACATGTACTAAAAGCTTTACAGCTGACAGACTTGATAGCACAAGTATCTAAAGTTATTAATCATTATAAATTCAATAATTTTTCTGTTTGGGTATGCTGTCATTATTTTTCATCCTGCACAGTGTGAGAAAAGGTTATTAATACAAACAGACACAAAAAAGTTCATGTATTTCTGCATGTGCCTATTTTCATATAGCTCAAGCCAGAACATTTCTGGATGTGGTCTTGCTATGAAGGTCTAGATTTAAAGTCTTGACAGGTATGATTTAGATATATTAATACCATAAAAGCTTTAATTATACTGACAAAAGCTGCCTTTCAAATTTACCTTGTTCAGGAAATACTGTAACACATACTACCATAAATCACTATTTTGCTAATACAAACTGAATTTAACTTAGAGGCATCCACAGTTATTAAGAACACCACTCCTAGTTACGCCCCCAGTATACAGTTGTTCTCCATCAAGAGTATTACTCTTGAGTTACACATTAGTTCACAAAATATCTGCAAAACATTAAGAGGAACTCACTCCAGCTCAGTACTTACTCAAACCATGAAAATAAGTTGTTCTGACTTCTCTTCTGAAACTGCATTCATGGAGTTAGTTGATATGTCTTCTGATAACCTGTGTCTTTGTTACATCAGGCACCTCTAGAGCATCACAGCTGAATTTAACGCTAGTAAAAACTATCAATCAAATTTTCATTTTGCATTTCATTTGGTAAATAACCTGGTTCAAGTGCTTTAACTTTAATTTTTAGGTGATCAAAATAAACAAAGAACAATATTGGAAAAAGTTTAAAATAATTATCATAAATTTCTTAAATGGCTCTGCTATAGGAATTACTCTCAACAGCTCCAGTTCATCACCACCCTTATAAATAAACAACAAAGTTTAATTCCCCCATCACTTTATGGCAGCTTGAGTTGAACTTAACAGTACATTTACTTATGCTGTTAGCATTTTCTCTACAGCCTGGGAAGATTTTACCATCTCTTGCATATGCTTCCTTGAGTAGATTGAAGTTAAACACGCCCTACAACTTTTCTCTGAACTTTCAACAGAGTTATACACACACTGAGAATGAACCAGGGTAGCCTAGAAATTGTAGTTCACCAAACCTATGTTTTAACTTCTGATAGTGTATTTACCTGAAAGGATCCTGAAGTCAGAAATAAAAATAGTCATCAGCTAAATATTGCTAAGAAGTTTCTAACAATTTCAGAGACTCTTGATTTAAAGTAATTTGGCCCATACTACTTCTTAAAATGGCAGTCACAACATTTGTTATTATTAAAACCCACGGAACAAGCAGTATAGCCAAAGCAGTGAGCTATTTATGAGGCTATTAATCAAAATGCAAGTCAATGTGAGGAGACTAACAATAAGTGAAACACCTTCAGATCAAGCCTTTGAAGAGCTCTCCATATAATTCTCTAAAGCGACACATGAAACTTCCTCAATCATCTACTGTAAGAAGCTGGTAACTATCTTTGTTTACCAACAAAACAAACAAGTGATTCCACATTAACCTACATAGCACTTTTAAGGACTATATAAAAATGGCAGTCAAAAGCAGCACATAATATCCTAAACATTAGACAGGTATGTTCTTGATAAGTACAGAAAGCAGATTATCATTATTGTACAGAATTTTCCAGAGTAACACAATGCCTAACAGCCATCTGCTGTAATGAGCTCGATGTTGCTGACAGAACTCGGAGGCTGCAAATTACCTGAATGGCTCCAAGTTACAGAGTTATAGCCAAAGGCACAGCAAGTGGGAGATGATCTACATAAAGCGTTGGTCAAATTTAAAAAAAAATAATAAATCCAAACAAAAACCCCAAATCCCAAACAAACAGAAAAACCACCCCAAAACTAAACACACACTCCTCCTTCACCATCAAGTAACCCTAAAGCCAGTGTCTATCATTTTGCTGGTAAACTATTCATTCAGAATAGGAAGACACTGATCACCTGAGCTAGATAGCACCAAAAACTGAACACAAGTACTGCATTTGAATCTAGTGACAGCACAGGAGTCAAAGACACTAGGAAAAAATGAAGAGGAGATTTATTTTCATTCATAGGATGGACAGACTCTTCGTCACTACTGTTCTTTCAGGGCAGTAAGGAAGAACAAGTGTGTAATTTGCGAGGAAACAGTGAGTGTTTACTATGAGGACACAGACCAAACCTCCAAATGCTTCAAAGGAGACAGTTCCAGCAAGGTTAAAAGCAGTCACCTGTTTCACTTTGTCAGCAAGCTCTTTACCCACACTCACTACCAGAGAAAGAAGAAAGAAAAAAAAAAAAAAAAGGTGGAAAAATGACTAACAGTAGTGAGATTCATGTGGAAATATTGAAGTGGTTAGCTAGAAAAAGCCAGGCTTCCTTACAGCTAGCTAAGATGAGCTCAACTTCTGCACCTTGTGAAATTTCTTGAAGAAGAATGTAATAAGAGATGAGCAATTCATTTCTTCGACCAGGTAGATCAAGGTTATTAAAGATAGTTGGTTACAATTACTTTAAAAGAACACTTATCCTTCAATACCATGCTTACTCTTCAATACCCTGTGGCATGATTATGCAAGGAAAGAAAACCCCCTACTTTAAGTCCTCCTCATGATTTGACCACGTATCATATTTGATGATTTCACAAAACTCTGGCCATGGTATGATTCATCCTTTAAATTATCAGTTTTTATTGTTCAACATCAGGCAAGCCACAAATTACCCTTTTTCAACATAAAAAACATAACTATCTTATTTCTTTTAACTTGAGAACAAAGGTAACAATTGAGAATTTTCTGAGACCTGGTGATTTCTTTCCTATATTCTTGCTCAAGATGCAAAGGCTGCTCTGCTTAATGCATTTGAAAGAGCCACTGTAAACCTAAACCCAGGTTTCAGCTACTGTAACTGGCAACTCTGGTGTACATGGCTGCCTAGGTGAACTGAGATAGGTTTCTAACCAAAGCAGAGGCTAACCAGCAACAGAAGTGTTATCCTCCATCCTCAAGAGCTGCTAAGGAGCAGCAACCAACTTGCCAACTTGAATGATTACAGGTAGCTCAGAGAAACACAAAGAATAAAGAAATAGCATCCCTTCCTAAATACACACACACACAAATATTCACATAGAACCCCACCGCTTGCAGGCCTATACACTAAGACAGATAACATAAAATCCCCTCAGGCTACGATTATTCAGTCCCAGATGCATCTGATGGACATAGCAATATGTGAAGAACTCCAGGAAAAACATATTAAGTCCCATTTTAGCCTGCCATAGAAGACTGAGTTCTTCAGTGCACCCGGAACCAACTTTTATGAACAGGCTGAAAGCTGCTTTAACAAGCGTTTGAGCGCTGTACATTCTACATCTTGCACAATGGAAGTGATAAACAGAATGTGTATTTCAATTATTTACTGAAAACATCTGTCTAATCCAAAGACTCAGTTAAACAATACTGCACAAGCAGTTTGTGTGACCGCTTAAAATGTTTCACACCCTCCAGTTATGCAGAAGTTCTGGGCAGATGGAAGCAAAGCAGTTGCACCCCTTTAATTCCACAGCAAAGCCCATTCAACATATACACATACCTTGCACAGGGAACTCCTGTTCTCAATACACATTAGGGCACCCACACAATTTGTGTGCACATACTACCTCATGCACAGAAAACAGATACAAGACAAAACTCTGTTCTACTTTTCTAAATTAAATCGTAAGCCTTAAATATTAAACTTGGAGCTCTGCATCTGTAAGTGAAGAGAAAAATTACTATCAGGTTAAATTCTCAAGTTGCTGCATGAAAGGTGCTAGACAAAACCCCATGTATCTTACATTGAAATTCAGACCTTATGGTTAAATATAGATGAGTTTTTAGATTCAGAAGAAAATTCTATGAGCTTTCTTCTGCTGAGAACTAGAAAATTAAGTAGCAACAAAAAGAGACGTGAAAACTTGATTCCAAATGTCTAAAGATGTTGGTCTCTGTCCACCAGACAGAAGTTCCTAAACAGAATTTCTTCCTCCAATGAATTCATTTAAATAAATTTTGTAAGATGAAGATGTAGTTACCATGCAAAAAGACAAAAGTTTAATTGTTTCTAGATTCCTTATTTATGACCTCCTGTGAAACTTTAAACAAGGCCATTTCTTCAGGAAATGGTGCAAAACCTCAATACTTGCAGAAGTGGTTCAGGACACATCCCATCCCCTTCAGAAGCATCGCTGTTATGAATTAAAAAGCTTTCAGCAAGGTGTAAGTAGTTAATGATCCTACTAGAGTTTTCTTAACAGAAAATGGATGCAGCAGTGGCAGCCAAAAAAGCCTAACAAAAAGGCCCCATAAATCTCATTTTTATATAAAGTCAGAAATACTCTAGGACTTTACTAACCCCCCCTAACTTTTTTTTCTCCATCATAGTCAGAGAACATTCTCCATTTCTTATAAGTTTGTGTCATAGTTTCTGGATCTTAAGTGATAAAAACATATACTAAAGGCCATAAATTAAAGGAAAAAGTCTCAACTTCCTCAAGGTATGAAGCTATCTTAAATTTACCTTTTTAGCCTGATATTAATCTTCAGAGTTTAAAACACAGTGAGGGCAGGGAAAAAACAGACTTTTAAAAAGAGTTTCCTAATATTCTCTTGGTGTAACCCAAGTAACAGGCTGATGTCTATCAGAAATTACCTCCTTGTAATGATATTCGAACAGTCTCATAGTTTCCTCCAGCACTCCTTGCTCCCAAATTCTTAGATGCTTTACATGGTTTTGTTCATAGAGATATAAAAAGGATGTTACTTCCCAGCATACACGAAGAAGCATGCTCTCCTGGAACCTAGACCTTTAGGCTTTTGGATCTTATCTGCTTTACTCTAAAATGCAAGATGACGCCTTGCACTATTCCCTGGGAGAGAACAAAGGCTTAAACACGAAGCCTATCAAAAGCTGAGCAGGATTACAATAGTGAAGAGTCACAAGGGCTACAAATATCCCATATACTTAAATTTTCCCATCGTGATTTGTTTTGCTATACAAGGATCCTCAGTGCAATGGAAAATACAAAAGTCCTTTGTGCAGAGGGCAAGTGTAGCTGAAATAGTGCCAAAAAGACTGACAGGCTTTTTGCTCCATCTGCCTGCTAAAGATCACACGAGCAATCAGCCAGCTGTCTCTACTGTTGATCTCCAATACACAGAAGTTCCTGAAAGACACACAGAAGTCCCAAAACCCCTAGCCACATGCAAAACCACAGCAAAGAAAATGTAATGCTGTTCTCCAGAAGAGACTGGAAGACACAGGAATCAACAGGAAGACTGCAAAGAATTCCAAGCAACTTTTTGTTGTTGTTGTTTAGCAAGGACGAGAGGGAGCCTTACATCATGCTACAGTGACAAGTAATGGTCACAGCAGTAACTCAGCATTTGACTAGTAGTGGCAGTACTCCTACAATTAAGGAGATCCAGCATAACTCTAGCATGACATTAAAAAAACAATACGTGCAAGCCACCGTTTAAAAAAGCAATTATTTCATGGATTTTTGGTAAATGTTTTAGGGTTTGCTGGTGAAGTGGCAACAAACAAGTGAAAAAATGCAGTGGTTGGGGACAGTGGGAGATGCTCGCAAGAAAAATGCTACTGCCACCTTTTCCTGTTGCAGTACAACAGAGTATTAAATAGGATAAATACATGAATATAAATGTAAAGAAAATCTTACAAATTTATTTAGTCCCACCTCTATAAAAGCATATTAGTCCACACTGTTTTCACATGCATAAGTGAAAGATATACTTAGCCACTGGAGGGCTCTTAATCTGAAGATGTACGTATTGGTGCTCTACTCCAAGTATTTTTCTTACCTTTTCAGACTTGAGAAGCACAAACTGTGACTCTCCAGCATTCACTTAATGCTACTATTACAGTTTTATCTCAAACTTATATACATGCTTTGCTTTAAAATTAAAATTATCCCCTACCCACCAAAAAAATTAACATAGTTGTATGTCATGGTATCACAATCTGTGGTTGTATTTTTTATTTTTTTATAAGATAGAAGAGTGATCCAGAGTGCTGAATGTTAATGATGCTGAAATTACGTCTCAACACTTTGGGAAAAAAAATTCGCTTTACTTTTTCCAAACTTACATTCAGTTTAACATACATTAGCAGAGGAACATTTAAAAAGCAACACCAAGATACAACCCAGTCTGTTTTCTTAACCCCCTCAAGTTCCTTATTTTTCAGCTGTAGCGGCTTCAGACTCTTTCTTTGCCACCCAGTTACTGGAAATCAAGTTTTTTCTTGGTAGTATGTGCCACAATTGCATGTTTCAATACACAAGGAAGTGCCAGCTTGTCCACTACACTAGTGATTAGAACCGATTCACCAATATTTAATACAGACATAGCTTGGCAAAGCCTCTCAAGAAGCTCTATTTTAAATTGTGAGTTCAAAACAGACATTGAGACAGGGGAAAGAAGAATTAAGACATTCTTGATGTTGATAATTAAAGAATTTTTCAGGCATTCATTAGGCAAAGGATTGCCCAAAAGGAAAGAATGACATTTTTAGATAAAAACCTGAAGATATCTATATTGATACTGCTCCTGAAATGTTATGCATGACTTGTAAAATTGATCAGTATAATAAATAAGAAGCTAAGATACAAGTTAAAAAAAACCCCACTCAACAAATCACCAAAACAAACAAAAAACTAGAACCCCATCAACCGTGCTTTCAAGTCTGGTAGTAATACTTCATTTACTTTTTGCTACAAATTAAGTTTCTTTGTACCACCAAATGTGATGAAAATCTCTCAGTTAAAGAACAGCGTGCCCAGCTAGCAGCATGATCACTGGCAGTCTGTAAAAGTATCTTTTATCTGAAGCTTCCCAGAAGTCACTACAATCAGAAATGCTTACAAAACAAAACAAGTATAGGGCTAAAATGAATGCAAAGTTTGGTAAAGACCTAGAGGCATTTTTTTCAAAATTAATCATACTCTCAGAAACTTACATGAGTCGTGGATTTGGGTACTCGCATGGAAACAGTTGCTGCCCTTCTTTAAAGGTTACAGATCATTTGTCTAATCTCAAAAAAATTGTAAATCTAGGTGTAGTGGGTTTAGATACATATCTTTACCCAGTGTGCAATGGCTGCTGACCTCAACTATTTAATGAGGGTCTACCTGGGAGTTGTTAAAGGGTAACAAATCAAACAGTACAAAGTGTTTGATGGAAGAATAGAAGCCATTTAAAAGCATTAGATTCGGCATTAGCTGGGAGTTCCAAACCCCTAGTACAAGGGTAGCCAAGAAGCACAATGTGAAACCGACAAGATAAAAATAAAACATCTGCAAAATTCTGAGTGAGTGAATTACAGAATCACGGAATGGTCAGGGTTGGAAGGGACCCCTGGAGATGATCTAGTCCAACCCTCTGCTAAAGCAGGTTCACCTAGAGCAGGTTGCTCAGAATCGTGTCCAGGCAGGTTTTGAATGTCTCCAGAGGAGACCCCACAGCCTCTCTGGGCAGCCTGTTCAGTGCCCTGTCACCCTCAAGCTAAACAAGTTCTTCCCATACTCAGAAGGAACTCCCCGTGTTGCGATTTGTGCCCACAGCCCCTTGTCCTGACTGAAAAGAGCCTGGCCCCATCCTCTTGACACTCACCCTGAAGATATTTGCATGCGTTGTTAACATCCCCTCTCAGTCTTCCTCTTCTGCAGGCTAAACCGGCCCAGCTCTCTCAGCCTTTCCTCGTAAGGGAGATGCTCCTGTCTCCTAATAGTCTTTGTAGCCCTCGGCTGGACCCTCTCCAGCAGTTCCCTGTCTCTCTTACCAGTCAAACACAACTTTTTCAGATTCATGTCTTTGGAACATGCAGGGGTAACTAAATTTTTTTCATAGAAATCACATTATTTATGCAGAAATATGGAAAGTCTAAAAGATACCGAGTTGCTTACAGTTTAAGCCTTCGACTTCTGAGCACGAATTAGAATTTTATTTGGACATGGACTATGAAGAACCACTGTATATACTTCTGCCCCAGAACTTAGAATCATAGAATAATTTGCGCTGGAAGTCAAATTTCCACATGTGCTGCTATTGCCATCCTTCCCATGGCAGAACATAATAAAGTATTTTATTGTGACTGGCTGCAACTAAGAAAAAAGGATTAATAAAATAAGAAAGAAAAGTACAGTATGTTGGTTTCATACTTCTGATGCAGAGGAAATTTTTTTTGAAGTGGACTAAAGTCTAACCAAAGGAGTTTAGCTCTTGCTGAAGTTGTTGGTTTTTGTTGTGTTTTTTTTTCAAAGTCAAAACTCACAAGTTGCTTCCAGTAAGCATGGTGTGTTAATTAGTTTTAAACAGGTCATAAAAGAGTCATAGTTCATATATAAAGCAATTTAACCATTCACTAAAATCCTATTCAATAGGCAATGAAGCTTAACAAACTGCTTGTTCCAGAGGTCTAGCAAAGACAAGTTCCAAACACTCCTAAAGTGAAAACGTACACGTTGACCTTTGTTGGCAAAACACATCCAACATGGAACCTGATTCAGCAGCCAGACTGATTCCTTCTTTCAGCTGTGTTATGCTGCGCCCCTCCCCGCGGCCAGCAAATGGAGCATTAAAAATCACTGTCAGAAAACTTAAGTGAATTTTTCCACAAGTTGCCCAACCATAAAATGTATTTTCAGGAGGAGGAGGAAGCCATCATTAACAGTTAACATTTACAAAAAGTTACTGCAAATCTATGTGTATTAAGCCAGCCTCAAATCCATAAAAGTCATGACTTCTCCCTCCCCCAAAAGAAGGGAAGCAAACAGAAGGAAGATGAAAGAATGGGAGTAGAGAAGACACACAGGGAGAGACTCCCTTGAACATAATAGCCAGTTCTTAGATTTTTGAATCATACAAATCCAGTTGCTTTAATACAGCTCAATATGATAAGTGTTAAATTTGTCTGCTTGCTGAAAATCTCATATTAATATTTTATTCTGTTACGTAACACTTCCTGCACACAAAGCTAAAATCCAGAATCTTATACCTTTATGTAACACAGAGCTTACAATGCCCCTCCACAACCTTCCCCCACATTTCACATCAAATTAAGACGAAACCAGTGCACCTCGTACCTCATCCCATAGGACAGACTCCTGTGCCTCCTCGTATGCCTGCTTCCCTGGGCACCCCTCTCACTGCAGCCCACCTCCCTAGAATGGATGCAGCAGATCTGAAACACAATCCAAGACCACCCCTGGCTGAATCTACCCCATAGACTGGAAAATATTGCTATTTTTCCTCTTCACCCACAGTATGATACAGAAGGATATAAGCAGTTGAGGAGAACACCCACTGCACATGGCAGGAGATTAAATTACAACAAACCAATGCTTAACAAAAACGTCTTCAGACCAAGTAAGTGCAAGGGAGATGGTTGTAAAATGCACACAGTAAATATTTTTGAGAACACGGTTCCTCTTTCCAGCGCTTTTCTGGTTGTACCCAATAGTCATCCCCTTCATTGCTCTTTGAGTAGCATGATGGCAAACAAGGCTATCAGAGGAACAGTAAAGCCTACCACCTCTCAAGACAGTATTTATTGACAGTTACATATATACTTTCCTTTAGGGTTTTTATGTTGCCATAACACCTGGGATCATTTCTTCAATGCATCATGGAGTCAGGTCTTTACAAGAGACTTAAGAGCATGACTCCGCTTGGTTTGAGTTTGTCTTACTATTAGCTGAAAATAAATGACAGTACTCAAATATTAAAGTGTGAGGTTTGCTAGGGAAAAATACAAAACCCATCTGGGCCAAGAAGCAGAAAACGTCTTATTCCAATACTTTCAATTCTTGCTGAGGGTTGCTGTTCCACATTCAGGTTTATAGTGTTTGTTCAAACATGGTACGAGTCCCTCCATTTGTATGGGACTGTTTTCATTCTGCTTTTATCAGCTACTACTCCTTCAGAAAAAGCACCACACTGACCACCTGTACTTAAAGTACGGTTTCAGATCATTCTTCCTGTTTTTCTTAAGCTCCTTTTTAAAAAAGAAAACAACTCAGAACTGATTTTCTCCTCTTGAATTAAAGCACAGGCTTAAGTCACATCAGCTCTCCTGTGACCAGGCCACTTCCCAGAAGCCTGAAGCTTCAGGCCTGGGACATCTCACCTCCACAACCCCCTTATATCAGCTATGTCTGCCAGCTCCTCTTCATCTTTTCATATATAAAATAATCTTTAAGCAGCATATGGCCTTGACTATGCGTGTATGTCCTTGCAGGTTGAGGCTAAAAGGGTTACAGGCCATTTGTCAAGCCATATCACATTTCCTCCACGCCCTTCCTCTCCTGAGTAACCCAACGCTGCTCACAGCTACAGCTACATGCAGAAGCGCGGCCATGACTGAGCAAAGGCTATTATTTGAACCTAGCAAAATACGCTGATGTGCATATAGTGAATCACAGCTATTAAAATAAAGGGCATGACACAGCAGAAGTTAAATTGATGAGATATTAACAATTAATCAAGCTTGAGGAGAAAAGCCTAGTTCTCCAAAATCACAGATTTATTGGGGTACAGCCCACAGTTCTTGCAGTTGGCCAGTGGGCTAGACAACTGCTGAAGCCACGGCACACCAGTGCAAAAGGGAGGTCGTGCTATGGCACCCCTCTGACTCACAGGCGAGGAAGCCCATGCTCTACACGCTCAAGAATCCTGTTCTACTCTGTGCAGTGTGAGATTCATAATCGAAAGGCTTTGCCGGTGTAATACAAGCAGCCAAGCAACGACCCACGCAGACTTCTTAAGAAAAGGACAGTTCTAATAACATTTACTGGCTTATCTTAGTATCTCCAAAAGTGTTACAGGAAAATCAAGAGTTTTGTCAATATAAACTTCCACATTATTCATGGAATTTTTACTGCCATAGCTGTACTGGTCGCAAGTCACACTGCCGCATCTCCTACCAACACCGCTCGAAGCACTGTAACCAGAATGGGTTTTCAGTACACTACTTCTTGGCTTTGGTGTCCTTTCTCTGAAGTGCAGTACTGCTTTGGGATGAGGTATCAATGGATGGCTGGAATGTCAACTTCTTCTCCCCCATCCACAGCTTCAGACAAGTTTTCTGTACTTCACAATGAAATCCACCTACTGAGCCCAACTTCTTCCCTTCTAAATAGTGCATTTGAATGAGATAATTTCATGTATCAGCAGAAATATCTTCAAAATAACACAATAAATCTTTATATTAACAGAACAGGGATGACAATAGTAAGAGATCACAACAAAAGCTTTACTAAGAGAATCATCCTGTTTCACATAGGTCAGTGAACAGCGGTATCAGGATAAGGACTTTTTCCACCTCTAGACCAGACACCTTTTGAGAAAAATAATAAATTACTTCTTTGTATATTTAATTATGGTTGAGGAAAGTCTGTGGATGCTTCCATACTGGGGAAAAGGTCAGTAAGTTTCAGAACTTGAAATGTACAGGTATTGCAACACTACAGAAAGGAGGAAATCCATCTTGTTTACTTAATACCTCTGAATCTGATCATTCCTAGATGATCTACAGGAACACTGACTGATTCCAAGTTCATTGTAACGATTAGGTACTATACCGTGAAAGAATATGCTGAATAAATCTGCTTACCTATCTACATAGGTAAATGTGAAATAACTGGCTTCATAAAGCAACTTGTGAGCAGGTGGCCGTGTTTCAGAGCTTTTTGTCCAAACACAGTGGTGGCCTAATGCTTGAGAATGCAGAAGCAAAAAACCTTCTGTTTTGAAACCCTTCAGAGCACATGCCTATTTGAGGCCGTGCAACATCCAGCAATATACATGCTGAACAATGAGACATCAATATGCAGCAACAGATTCTGGATTTACAACCTATGCTAATAGCTCTGTCCTTATTTCTTATTCTAAGTGACTACACAACACTACTTGGACAACCAGGATATATGACTACTCTCTTGATCTTGCAGAAAGTTAGCTCTGAGATGCCCTAAAGGAGGGGTTCCTCTCCTGAGACAAGACCAAGCAGTTATCTGTAGAAAATGCTCTCACCTTGGGACATGACACCCTTGGAATTGCTTACCCTATTTCTAATGGAAACGTTTGAACTTAAATAACAGAAGCAAATTACAAAACTTGGATTCAGAAGATATTTCTGTGCAGAGAGTTTGTCACAATTGTTAAGTATGCCATTAAAAGCATTTAAAGCACAATAAAAGAACCACAGGAATGCCTGCTCAAGATAAGGCTAAGTATCATACCTACACCTCAAGATGTTAGAGTTCAACAGCTAAAACAGACATAACTTCACTTCTCTGCAGTACTCTCTCTTTTCTCCGCTAACATCCATAAAAGTGGCATATGTTGGAGGAAGAGCAGAAAACATGTAAGAGGCCACTCATGTCCAGATTATTGTTGTCTGGAAAATACAGTCCTTCGGTGCTTTTTGTGTATGCTGAAGAGGCATCCATACAAATACTACAGAAATGCCAAAACATAACCAGATCAACTTCTCAGGATTGCAATTAGCACTGCAGTAGTCCTCTCTACAGAGAGTATTGATGGCACAGTATCATAGCAGTCAATTACTGATTTTGCCTGTCTCACCCCAGGGGTAGACTGGAAGGAAAAGACAGAGGAAGCACGACATGCTTATACAGTGCAGCAACACAAAAACATCACAACATTTCAAGAAGTTTGGTCATTTTAAATATAATTTATTCGCAAGCTGCACTACAATCCCCCAAAAGCCACTAACACAACAAGGTAACAGCTTTCAGTTTTGGATCACTGGAAGTACAGCAGCAAAGTTTTCTTTGCCAGTTCAAAACACAAGTTGCGCTCTTCATTTACAGCTCACCTCATGGATAACAGTGGAAGCCTCCAAATAGTGCCTCTTGCCATGCCTAATATATTTTGTTGGCTGTGCTATTAATTAATATAACAATAACATGTGGCAACCTGGAATCAGAAATAGCAAAGCTAATACCAGTGATATTTATTTCTAAACGTGAATACCTAGATTCTGAAACCCTGAACTACTGAATTTGAGTCTGAACAGCTTCTTACCACCAGCTAAATGCCACACATCTTGCCTGGAAATGAGCTGCAAAGCAGACTGTCAGACATCTTCACATTAGTTCGCTTCGTGGTTTGTTTCATCTATTCCAACCACATTTTAAATTCAGTTTGGTTTGGGATTTTTTTTGTAGCTCAAAGCTACAGAAATACTCTTTATGGGACTTTTCCCAAACTCCTACACATTGTAAATTTTGGGCAAAACCTGCATTTGTTCCATGCTTTTCATACTGGTTACACAGGGGGCTGGACCTATGCTAGTGCTAACAGTTTTAGGATACAAATTTTTTTCCTCTGCCTTAACATTCATTAGCTTTCCAAACCATGCCTGACAGTTGCCTGCTTTCTACATTGAAAAACTGCTACAGCTCAGGGCATCAAAAACATTGCTAAGTATTAAAAAAAAATCCTTAAGGCTACTCTTCAGAAGTTACTCCTCAGGAAACATTTCAAACCTACCCAAAAACTGTTCAACTCATTTGAAGCTGCTTCACTTGACTAAACTCGCCTAAAGTAAGTGTAGACTCATACAGGTTTTAAATGGTCCCTTATCTAACTGCTGCTTTGGTGGTTCAAAATACCCACTGGAAAATAATGACCAGCTGTCCAGATTCCAGTAGACAACACAGCAGGGGTCTTACTTTACCAAAAATTTCATTATATACCTCAAAGGAAATCACTGACAGATACGATAATGTTGTTAGCAATTAATCCAGTTACAGGACAAGAGATACCTATCAGTTAGCAAGACCGTTGTTACTTAATTTTTTATCTTGATGCCACAGCAGCAGGAACTTGCTGCTGTTACTTGGCAGCAAAGAAACTACTAAAATACTGAAGTTGTAAGCAACAGGTTTGCTTTTCACTTTAAAAACAACATGCATTTTCCTGACCAATTCAAAGCAATGAGCAGGTACTTACCTAGTGCAAAGACACTCCCATTAAAAAAAAGAAAACCAACAGTTAACAGATGTCCCTGTCCATAGCCCTTCACACACAAATACAATACAATTCTACATGATTATTACAGGACTGTTCTGAATCATTAGTGATGTTATCGAAAATGTTACTCCTGAGCACCATCCTAAAATAAAACCAAAGCTGAATTTCATATTTGTGTATTTGGTATATTCATCACTTTTAGCAGTTTATACAGACCTTCTATACCTGCACAGCTGGCAGAAGCTTCTTCCTGCTTCATCAGTAATTAGATTTAGACCACTGCTAGATCTAAACACCCCAGTTAGGTTGGTGGTGGTGGGAAGACTGCGGCGAAGAGGAAAGAAAAGGAAAAAACCCCACACACTTCCAGAAACAGTAAGGTCCACTTGGGCCTCACACCCAAAAAGCATCCATCTTTCATTATCTTTGCAATATAAACAAAGTGAAATTGCAATATAAACAGTGAAAGAGCATTGCAAGAATGCAAGAACTGAGGGGGGTGGGGGGGTAGGACATGACACACGACAGAGGAAAAAAAAAGGCACAAGGAACTATTTCATTAACTCAAGAGAATGTTTGGGATTCAATGGATGCACAGCCTGGTCTAAATTTGAGTTGAGTTCTTCTAGCATAGGTCACAGATACTTTTTTTTTTTGCTGCACCTGATCAACCTCTCAGTGCTGGAATTATACCCACAGTTATATCAACTGCTAGCATTGATTCAGTTCAATTACTCTTACACACTACTGCAACAAGAATACACTAGAATAATCACATTCTCTGAAAGAAGGAATAAATCTAACTGATTTACAAATCCTAAAACTTTTTCCTGTCATTTATGTCCCTACACTTGGGACAGAAAAAATACATTAAAATCCCCACAACATCCAAAACTTGAAGATATTTTTGGTTTCTACTTGTTGAAAGCACAAACTTTTAGCTGAGAAGGTAGAACACTCAAAACTAAAAAGAAAAAAAAATAAATTAAAAAAATATTAAACTAGGATAAATTTCCTAACGAGATTCCAACTTAAACAAGATGCAGTCATGGAAAGCCTATGGTACGTATTGTGTGCACCACAGTAGACCTGAAGTAAAACTGTTCTTTTCCACAGTTTATCAAGTTAGGAAAGAACCAGATTTCCTGAACCAAAGTAACTATAACTCTGTTGCTTGCCACAGATTAGTTTGTAGCTGTGCAAATATGATTGACATAGTAGCTCTTCACTGACTTCTGCAAAGAGCTATATTCTACGCTGAACAAATTTGTGCTGCATGTGAATATTCCTCATCAGGTAGCTCCTCCTCCCAAAAAACTCTGTTCTGTTGCATTTTCAGGAGGATGATATTAAGTAAAGTTATGAAATAATACTTGTTCATATCCAGTAAAGCAGATGGTTGATCTGTGGGGAGTAATCTCACACAATATTACTGTCACCAAGTAGAGTCCTCCAGACAACTCTTGCACAATATAGAAAGCAGACAGGCTCCTGGGGCTGGCAGCATTTCAAAGCTCAGCCTGGCCAACACCAGTGCCATTTGCCAGGTGTGCCGTTAAGGGTCAGGTTGGGCTCTGTTTCTAGAAGGCCAGGCACCTCAAGTATGTTGAAGCTCAGGGTTCATAACCAAAGAGCACACACATACAGCAGAAAACCAGCCCAGAGAAAAAGCAAACACGTTGGATCTGTTGCACTGCAAGTTACGTCCATTATATGCTGGGTATCAACTGCACTAGCAAGAACCTACAGAAGATTGTATTCAAGAGAGGAATGGGGAAAAGACGATGATTTCACATCACCATCATCACCACTTTGCAAAACAGCTGTCATCTACAGAGTTTCAGGGACGCTGGCTACCAGCATGGTTCCTTTCTCCTTATTGACCCATTTGAAACAGCGCAACTGCTTTTCTTCCCTTCTAGAAGATGCAATATCTAACAAGGGGCAGGGAGGGGAGGGGCATAATGGTGGCATTTGCTCTGCACAGTGCTATAAAAACTGAAATTGCAGCCTTTCTTGGCAATGGCAGAGGTTTAATGCATTGGCACATGAGCATGGATCAAACAATCACTTTCATCAGTTACTCCGCTCAACAGCAGAAAAGATCTGCAGCATTAGCAATGCATGCTTTCCCCTTCTGCCCAGTCAACAGCATGTCATGTATAAAGCTGGCTTTAAAAAAAATACTCACACATCTTGGGGGGGGGGGGGGGGGGGGGGAATAATTTTGTAACAGAAGAATGTTAACTGTACACTCACTCCTTGCTGAGTTTTTAGCAGCCAACAGCAACTAATACATTGTACTTAAGCAATAGGACTATCTATTTTTCTTCCCAATACAACAACCTGGTTGAAGGAAATTTGGGACACCAGGTGTAGTCCAAGAGCACCTCCAGCTTACTGTGGGCAGTCTGCTGCACATGACTAAGAAAGTGGATCTGGCAGCATCTAGCCACCTGAGAAAGTATAGCCAGGTGCATTGTTCAAATACTCAGAGGTCTGATATTTGAACACATAAGTAATGCAAATAATTTACAGTTCTACCTGAGCAGAGGTTTTACTTGCTGTTCTCCTGATAAAACCCCCAAGAATCCAGACATCCTCCTACAAGCCTTTAGACATCACACACAACTCAGTTGCAGAAGTGGTGTAAGAATCAGTTATTAATTCACTTCCCAATTTGCCTGTTGGGGAAAATAACAACCCCCTAACACCTCCCAGATTTCCCCAATACTTTCTGTGGAAAGCCATCACAGATACCAATGCTACTCAACTCTTTCACAGCAATGTATTTTTGCCATGGGAGAGAAACACAGGCATACTCATTTTAAGCAAAGACACCATGGAGAAGATATACAGTCAAATTACCATCTAAAAGAATATTTAAGAAAAAGGCTGCATACAGTCTCCAAACTTAGAGACACACTGCATTTGTGTTATCTTAACTAAACTGCATCTGAGTAAGTTTTTCTTAACTCTGCTTAAGCAACCAGCATTTGGAAAAGTTTCTCAGAATACAAACAGTGGAAATTTTGTATCTAGACTGTATCATTTACAAATGCATATAGAATTGTGTTCCCCTCATCCCTGGTTAAAAATTATCTAGTTTGATACCTTGGCTAGCACAGATCACAGAAGTTTCATCCATCAATTTCAGAAGTCTAGAGTTTCTGGTTAATGTGGAACGTACCATTTAGAAAGGCTTTTTAAGACCATTTAAGAAATACATCTATGGACATCACAAACCAACTTTTGGTAAACTCCCCAATTTTAACTGTATTTTAAGGTCTAGCATGTAGAAGCAGGAATTATGCTAAAAGTAACTACCGAGAAGCAACATGTATCTGCCTCTGCCTGTTAGAACTACCTAACTTCAGCTTTCACATCTTCCTTGCTTTGAGCAGTAAGACTTACCACAACATTTCCTATCCTTCTTTCGGGTAAACGCAAACTATGCTTCTTTATTCTCAGCACTAATAGTTTGATTGCAATTTTTATGCAAGTTTGGGGTTTTTTTTGGTGGTGGTGGTTTAGGGTTTTTTGCTTGTTCAGTTTTGTTTTTATTATAAATACAGACACAACCTTTCCTGTGTATCACGCTATGCTGGCTACCCTTCTGAAGAGCTGACACAAGAAGCAGGCATGATATTCTAGCTCTGGTCTTCACTAGTGACATATACAACTACAGCACCACTTCCTTAGCATTTTCCTGCAAACAAAGTGCCATTTCTGAGAGTCCTGGAAGCTCACAATCAGTTAGCCACCACAAACCTCAATGTCTTTCAAGACCACACTTTCTAAGGTATGCACACATTAACAGCAGTGAGCAACTACAGTCTGAAGAACTTTTAAGTGTTTTCTGTAATTACACTCTAGCTGAAGCTAGCTATTCAAGACTGAAATCCCCAAAAGGTCAAGATGAAAATTTAGCAAGTGAAGACTCACAAGTAGATAATCTCACTTACTGCTACATATTGGACAAATTCTTTTCAGGCCACCAGTTTCTTTTACATTACATTTCATAATTCATAAGAATTTCTTCCTAATATCTAATCTACATCTACCCTTTCTCAGTTTAAAGCCATTACCCCTTGCAAAAAGTCCCTCTCCAGCTTTCTTGTAGGTCCCCTGGCTACTGGAAGGCTGCAATAAGGTGTCCCTTGAAGCCTTTTCTTCCCCAGACTGAACAACCCCAACTCTCAGCCGGTTTTCATAGCAGACAGGCTCCAGCCCTCTGATCATCTTTGTGGTCCTCCTTTGGACTTTCTCCAACAGGTCCAAGCCATGGTCCACTTTCACTCATCACATTTTTTAGACCATTGAAAGTATGTGGTGAATGTTAACAGATCTTGTGTAACTTTAAGATATTTTGATTTCTACAGAAATAGATTAATAAAATGTTTAGTCCATGAACCTATACCAGTTCTTTTCAGGGCAATTTGGAGAAATTAATGTATAACTGCTAATATAGCTGTGCAGGTAGACATAGTTCCTCTGTGATTTTAAATCACCTGAAAATTCTCAAGTGAAAGCCACTACACAAGAAACTGACACAAACCACTGTTTCAAAGTAAACAGATCTTACTCTGATACAATTATGGAAAGGAAGAGAAGGAAGCACAAAGATACTTGTCAGGCTGCATGAATTTGTATCTGCTGAACAAGGCACTGAAAAAAACCAGCATGAATTTTGAGACAAGGGAGTTGGTCTCCTCCCAAGAAATCTACACCTGAAGGGATGGTTCAAACAATCCCATTACTTGACCTCTGAATCTGAGATTGTACAAGAGATGGTTACAAGCTGAATGCCTACAGGATACCTACTGCGAGTTTGACCAGTCCACTAGTCTACTGCAATGGTGCAAACCTATTCCTGTTCAAACATAAGACTCCATCCACCTAAATGAAGTCAAAGACTATAAAGACAACACCATACAGTACGAACATTAAAAGATGGAGGAATTTCAGCTGGAGCTTTGCACAATATAAGACATGAGCAAAGCCATCTATCTGTTTAAGCAGCATTCCTCAGGTTCGCGTCCGTCCATCTGACCATCCATCTCATTACTTCACTAGTTAAAGTACAGAATGTATCCTGTGGATAGTGAGCACTCTCAGTATTGAGGACATAGCAAAATCCAAGCTGTCTGCACATCTGGAGAGATGCTCTCTGGCTATGAAGAAGCCTTTAAAAGGGAAGTATTAATATAATAGGAAGAAAGAACAAGGGAGCAAGAAAAAGACATTTTTGTATCTAAGTTGCTCAGTTACACAATTGACTATTCCTTGATCTGAAACAACTAGTAATTACTCTAACCACACTGAATTCAAGGCCATTGCACTGAAAAATTCACTGCTATTAAAAAAAAGAAAATATATAATCTTACTTCTTCACAGTGACATCTCACGCTTCAAAGCAGCTTTTCCAATTACCAAACCTCCCTGCTGCAGTGCCCCACACATCAGTTTCACTTGTGATCATCAATTCAGTAAAAAAGCACTATTTAAATCATCAACAGAAATCAACATTTTAAGTTAAAAGCTAGTTGTGACCAACTCTGATAGCACATGCAACTGAATAAGAGAAAACAGAACAATTTCATTGCTGTTTCCTAACAAGACTGCAAGATAGCACACTGATTGCAAGATGCTCATTAATGTCCCATCATGAGACAGAAGAAACCTCACTTGAGTCAGATAGGTCCAGCTGGAGCTCAACACTAAGATGTTCTGAAAGGAGTTGCATGGGTCAGGGGGAAGGCAGGATGCCTGCTTCCTAGCTGAACTCAGATACCAGTCTATGAGTCCCAGAGAACTGTAAGATACTTAAGATCAGACTCCTAGAGAAAACATTGAGACAGATATCATCTTCAAGATGTAGCTTTTAGCACTGTGGAATTTCAACCATTATTATAATTTTTGAAAGAAAGTAACACAGAAGAGAACTCACAAGAGGAGTTTTATCAGCAACAAAAACATCAAACAGTTTTTCAACTGTTAGAGACAAAAACAGTGTTAGGGTGAGATACAGCTCACAAATAACAAAACCTAGATTTAGTGATTTATACATCAACTAGTTACCCAAGTTCCTACTATAATCAATAGTATCTAAAGAACTATTCTGCTCATCCTAAAGTAGATACCCATGTTCAGTTAGCTGAACAGCTCTTCAGGTCCACTGACTAGGTCTCTGCAGACTATAATGGGAGCACAGGCAATGAGCTCACACCCTGGCATCTAAATTTAGGTGCTCCAGTCTGTGAGCCAACCCTACAGTTTATACAGCCAAAGCACATAGGCATGCTGATATGCCAAACATACACACGCTGTAAGCAACTGCTGGGAGAACAGTCCTTTAAAAAACCCTTTTCCAGACAAGGACTCTCATGAGAAAATGTGAGTCAGTATAAGAAGAAAGCCTGCTAATAGAGCACGAGTTGAATTCCTGAACTACGTTCCATACAAGTTTCAGTCTGCACGCAAAGCAAATGGCTTCTAGATATGCATAAGGAGGGAGAGATTTTGCCCTACAAACGTTGTATTAAAAAATAGCAACACATCTGAATGATTTCCCGCACACAACTGGTCAGGGAAAATATCCCTCATTCATGAACTGTGTGAGCAGGGAAAGGCTGGCAAGAATTTCTCTTTTTAATAAGTAAGCATTATAGTTGTGCCATATTTTTCACCAGCTGCCATATATAGGTATGTAGCGCTGGACTTACACACTAGAAAACCAGATAAATAAAGGTTGAGTGAAAGAAAATTGTTCTTTAAAAAAAGAAAAACCCTACACCACCAAAGCCAGAATTTGAACTAGGGCATGCTCAGACACTACAATATGACAACAAAGTACCACTTCTCTGAATTGCTGTAAATTGACCACTTGTTCTTAATCTGTCCCAATTGTGAGACAAAATAAATACAGAGGATAATCTCTGCATCCTAGCCTTCCATAGATCCACTTGTTGACTGAGCCAAGGGCCACATCAATTGCCTGCCCACAGAATAATGCTGGGACAATGTATTTGACAATTATGCAGGCTAACCACCTCCTCTCAGTCCCTCAGTATCACAGTCACAGAAAGGACAGGAGAGCAAAAGTACAGGCTGCATTCCCGACCCTTGAGATGCCAACATCTGAACTACTGAGGTTTTGAACTGCACCCAGCTTTCTTGGTGACCAGGATTCTCCAGGTAGGGGATGACTGACATCTCTCTACAATACATTAGTTCTTTCTCCTTTGGGTTGCCTGTCAGCCTGACCAGGAATGATTTTCCATTAAGAGCCAGGATGTAAAAGCATAGATTTAATGAAATTTGAGATTTGAATGAAACGTTGCCGTAAATAACATGACATTGATTCTCCATTATTCTGTCTTCCTGAAGTCTCACAAAAGCTGTCATTTCCACACCTTTACTAAGATTTCATCATAACCACCTAGGCTAACGCTTTCCCTAAACCTTTGCTTATGAGAATTTTATTCCCTTCATCTAATACTTTGTTAAGTCATTCCCAGTAGCAACCTTTCTGTCATTTCACCTGAACACAGTAACTATTTTGATTGCCCTGTATTCCCTCTTAGCTACTGGGATGGGATTGGCTCCAATAAAAAAACCAAACCAACCAAGAAATAAAAACCCCAGAAAAGAATTCCACAATACTAGCAGTGCTCACTTAAGTCTTTAGTAGTTGGTACTTAAGTAGGATCAAAGTCAGTCTTAAATGAACAAGTAAAGTAACTTCTTGTTTTCCTTTTGGAATGAAGTATTCTACAACATAACCAAATGATAATATTTAGCTAAAGCTCAAAGTGAGAACAAAAACCTTGGGGGTGTCAGTAGCCAGACATGCTAGAGGGGCTCAACTCCACTGTCCCCAGAGAAAGGGAAACCTGGGACTAAAACCACTTTTTTCATGGCCATTCATATGTTCAACACACATTCTTTAAGAGCTTAAAACTATAGCTGGACATAACAGCTTACTACAAATGTAGATTTCAGTATAGTTTGAAGGAATGCTTTGTACCAGTGGGCTCCAGGTCCCAGAAGGCAGGCTTTCCAAATTAGCAAGAAGATTCTGCAGTGTGGCAATTTGCAGGGGCAGATGAGCTGAAGGACCCCCACGTGGCAGGCTTCTGGTCAGCTATTCTGCCAGGAACTGTGGCTTTGAATGCACTTCTGCCCATGCTTTATGGCCTAAGCTACTCCAAATTAGGCAGCCTTTAGGGCAGTTTAGAGTTCATTTACTCCCCCAGGCACCTGTGCGGTGGTGGGAACCAGTAAGAGAAATGTAGAATCAGACATGTTGTTTACCTTCCTGAATTGTCAACTGTTGGTATCACTGAAGTATACAGCTCTCTCTTTAAACTAAACTGCATTTGCGATCAGCTGTGAAATCAGATCAGCAGCACACAGCTAGATTGTTTTGCTGTTTCCATGATGGATTTTTAGCATTGTCTAAGTTCTAAAAACAAGACTGCTTTTACCTCCTTTATATTCACATCACTTAAAAGAAATGCTGCTTAATAGCAGGTTTGATTGTCTGTTCCCTGCTCTGCCACTAAATGACTCCCTTGCTTCATCTCTCTGTTGCATGCCTTCCCATCTGAAGCTGGCAGAACACTTACTCTGACCTTCATGGAAGACCCTAAAAGCAACTAGGGATGTACTACTTCACAACTAGGTAAAAGAGCAGGTTTGTTTCCTTCAGCATTGCTCCTCCAGTTCAGCCTTTTCACTTCACAGCTGGTAGAGCTGCCTCTTGAAATCCCACCTTCGCACCACTAGAAGTTAAAAAAAAACCCAAGAGAACACAGCAGATATGGCAGCCAATAGACTAGCAATGGCAGCATTAGTTACTAGAAAACTTCCCTTAACATCTCAAGAATGAAACAGTCTTGAAAAGGAGAACATAAAGAAAAGAGAAACTCTTACACAGCATGTAGTTTCATAGCCTGACAGAAGAGGAGAGAGGCAGAAATAAGAGAAAAAAAGCTGCCATTATTTAACAGCGTAAGTGGCATTTTAACAAACATGGGAAGTTTGATTTAGCAATTAAAAAACCCTTGATATTGCAAAAGTGAACATTTGACTGTTGCCTTTTAGTTCTGATGAATACAGGTAAAGGATTTTATGGTATTATTTACAAGTACTCAAGATTAGTAGATGAGAGCTCAAACAGCTCTGAAAAGCGTGTATCAGTTTCACTCAACTGGGGCAAAAACGTTCAGAGTTTTGCTATACTGTAAAACAGTAAACATTGTGGCATATATTTGTAGGTGGATATTCTAGATATAACTTACTAGTTTATAGCCTGCAAGAGTAAGGGAGTTTTAAGATGCAGGTTCTTGCTGTCAGTATTGTTACACAATTAAACTAAGCATGCAGCAAAGATGCTACAGTTGGATATGTAGGCTTCTGGATGCAGGTTGGTGATGTTCAGGTGTATAAATGCAACATCTAGAAGTAGACTACGGCAGGTTGTGATGGGAAGAGGGAAAGCGAACAATCCAGGGGGGGAACCCACACAAAAAATACATCATTATGCTGCTCAACCTGTCTAAGATTCTGAGCAAGAGTATGTTGGCGGTGTTAAACACAGGCACTAAATGTATTCCTTAAAGCAGCAAGAGATGATGATGACAGTAGGTTCCCCAGAACTACTCTCCTAGAGCAGTTATTGGTTGCACTAAACAGACTGGAGGTTGAAAATGTCTCTCTCCAACACAGGCAAAACTTGAAAGGATGCCGCTAACAAGGAATGAAAGGCACTACTGAAACCCCATCAGACTGCTCCCTAACCCCAAATATCTCTTTCTTCTGCCCTCTTGCCAGTGGCTACTGCCACCATAGCACAGGCAGCCAACACGGGCATAGGTCCAGGCTCCTGCTACTTCACTTTAAAATTACTCTGCTGGGCTGGAGCCTGTTAGTTCCAACTCATGTGCTGGGCTGTGACTTGTGAGGCTGAGGACTTCTTCAGTTGCTTCTGCAATGGAAGCAGAAGCCCACTCTGGGTGTCCACGTCCAGCAGAGGAGCAGAGCTGCTGCCCCTCTTCAGCCACCTCAGCTCACCTGCGTCAGGCAAGAGCAGCAGAGCCCTGCTCTCCCCACAGCACTTGTTCTGTGCCCTCTTCCAAGATGGACTGAAATAATTCAATTCTCCTTTAAAAAAAAAACACAACAAAAACCAAAAGCCATCCAGCTCATCAGCAAGTCTTTGTGTGAAAGTGTTTTAAATTGGGTGCTGAGTGAAGCGTATTTGTTTTCATGCAGAATTAACAGGTTTTTAAGCCCTTATCCACTAAGTTATGAAAAGCTATGAAAATAGAAAGTAAACAGTGAAAGGTGTGGAAGAAGCTAAAGGGAACTCCAGATTTAACACAGAGAACATCAACGCTCATGCTTCCATAATGACTCTTTTTAGGTTTAGTTTAAAAAAAAAAAAAAAAAAAAAAAGAGCACGCAATATCGTTGCTTAATGTTGCTTTTAATCTCTGAAGTTAGTGATGGCAAGTTATGTCCTAGTTTGGAAGCCTTTAAAAACCAACAAACCTCACCCTTTACTTAAAAATAAACCTTGCAAAGTTTTATTAAAAAGCGAACAGAAAAAACCTCCAAACAAGTGCACATGTAAGGTGGAAAATACTGGCCCATGTGTCAGATGAGAAGCGCTCACCCCACGAAGTGCAGGGCGTTCAGACAGATGTGTTAAGCTGTTTCAGGCAAAGCCTCAGAAGGCGCAGGGTAAATCTACACAAGCTGAAAACCCACAAGTCGGAGAGAAATTTCCCACAAGCCTCATGTGAAAGACTGCCTCCTTATACTCAAGTCTTTGAATAGTGCTTTTCTTCTGAAACAAAGTGTATGAGGTACAGCGAACAAACTGTAAAGGTAACTAGGCCTTTTGTCATATAGTTCCTCCACCCACTTGTACTTTACCGCACAATAACTCGTTTACAGATTCAGACCACTCCAGCTCCACACAGAAACAATCCTGTATTGTGAAGTGAAGCTACCACAGGAGTAAAATCTAAAAATACTACAAAAAGTCTATAACAATCATTTAGTAGAACTCTACAGCTCTTCCCTTAGAGACAAAGGCTTTCCCAATTTGAATGGGTAATAACAGACTTAGTCACTCCTTACTTGAGTATGACTAATAGCCTGCAAAAGCAAAAAATACATATGTACTGTACAGTATATAAAGCTGTTCATCTCTTAAAAAGATGATTTGCACTGAAGCAAAAGACGCTGTAGTATAAAAATCCATGTTATTTACCCTCCCATCTCTACTGGGGAGAGCAAAGCACTATGTAACACAGACCCGTTTCTGCATGTACTACCCAAGACAAGCTATTATGTGTTTGTTTACATCAGCAGATAGGTGCAACAGCTACAAAATAGCAATGGGTAGAACAAATAGCAGATCACACAGAT
This sequence comes from Falco punctatus, assembly GCF_963210335.1. Classification (NCBI taxonomy): domain Eukaryota; kingdom Metazoa; phylum Chordata; class Aves; order Falconiformes; family Falconidae; genus Falco; species Falco punctatus. The sequence goes on from NC_137583.1 coordinate 67,082,345, forward strand.
CAACCAGCAATCTGCCTAGTCAGCTGTACATTAACACAAGTAAATAATGGGAGACCAGTTACACTGTTGGGAAAGTCTGGAAGAAAAGATGGAGTCTACCTACGCTCTACTTGCACTTTCACCTCCTAGAGAATAGTTAGTCCATCCCCCACAAGCCACTATAATAGAATAAAGATAAACGCAGGGATTATGCCAAGTTGACCCCAGGCTTTGTTCTTTCCCTCCAAGCACATTCAGTGAAAAGGTCTAAACACACATCTGATTTGACAAGCATTCAGATTCACAAAGAACGTGGTGAAAGTGAAATCATACTTGGGGCATTCATGGGTCCCTATGTCAAAGGTCATTCAACGTTTCAGCTGCTGCTTGCTAGGACTGAAAACAAACTAGTTTAAACCCCATCACCACAGACACTGACATATAGTTTGTGCCAGCCAAGAATATTTCATAGTGTGTTTAGCCAAATTTATCTCAGAGATAATATAATCTCTGGACAAAACATTTATTCCTCACAACTGTCTCATCTACATAAGGTAAGTAATTCTCCTTTTTCGCCAGATTCTCGACGTCAGCTCACATAACTGATCTGCAGAATATTTAATTATATGAGAAAGAAGGTTTGAACAACACATTTATGTGGGCCCCCCTCCTTTTAAAGAAATAACACATCTTTGTCTACCTAATTAAAGGTTGACTAGTTGCTTCATGCTGGGGGGGGGGGGAAGTCACATCTAAATCAGCTAAACCAGAGTGCTCAAAAAGCTTTAACAAATAACTTCTCATTGATTTTCTCAGTTTATCAAATATTACTTGAGTCTTCCAACCCTCATTAAGGGCATTTAAAGAAGGTACATTAGAAATAACTTGAAACAGTAGCAGTTCAGGCAGCTTCAGGGCTACAGCAAGTGGGGGAGCAGCAACTGAAAACCTGCTGAGAAATAACAACAGTGCAGGAAAACAAATGTATTCTTCCAAAGCCTTTGTGAAGCTCGCTCTCAGCTACGGCCAGCACAGTGGTAAGCCCAGCTGTCGATTCAGCAAGCTGCAAGACTGTCACTCCAAAACAGGTCACAGTTCAGCAAACAAGTTGTTATTTGTTTTTACTGCAGATGAAGAGGTCTACTCACTAAAAAGCAGCATATCTGAGGCAATGTTTTCCTAGGAACAATTAGCCTTTATGTATTACATATAATATAGCATGTTGCTGTCAGCAGATACCAGTAGACTTCTTTACTGGAGAACATCTCAAACCTCACTTTATTACAGAAGGTGGTTCACGTAACAATGCTGGGTTGCCATTGCTGGCAAACAGACATGCTTCTGTCACTTGGTTAGCAACCCAGACTTCCCCAAAGTTGAATGGTAGGGCATCAACAACTCCTACTACTACCCCTAGCTCCTATGCTGAAGCACTTTGAGTGCATCTGCCCCAAACCAGCCTCTACTCCTTGAGGTTTCCACCAAAGGCATACAATTTGGTAATGATAGACACAGGACCCAAAACTGACTGGTTCTCAAGGAAATAAAAAAACAGCCCACATTTAGTGGGATGTGTGCCATTAGTTGCATTACATGCTCTTACACTCAGGCATCAATTTAAATAACCTTTGGGCAGAAGACATCCTTTATCCTTTCGACAAATGGAAAAAAAGCCTCTCACGGAAGCAAAAAATGTGCTTGTTCTTTTTAGCTAAGGGAATTTGCCCTCCCAAACCTCCAGACGCCCAATATGACTTCTTCATCTGCACCTCTCCCCAACAAATAAGAAAGAATCCAATGGAAACAGAAGATTGACATCACCTCAAAGACTAAATATTTTGTTCCAGAGCCCTAATGCCTAAATGGAAACCTCCACGTAACAGGCTTTCCATGAGTGTCCTGCTTGCAGAAACAGGGGAAAAAAACCAACATCAAAAATAAGGACACACTTCTAAAGGGTTTGGGACAGGAGAGATCATTAAAAAACTCTTGCTCTTCTTCACGTGATACTGTGAGGATGCCAACACAGACATCACAAGGCAAGGCATACCTCACTTCTCTCCAGATCCCTTCCGTACCCCAGTGGGAACAAAGCACATCGCTTTCCTAGTGACCGGCAGGTCGTGTTCAGGATAGTATGGAAATCCCTCCTACTCTATCAATCATGCTGTGTAAATGAACAGATTTTTCATGTTGGTACAGCTGCTTACTAGTTTTAGAACACTGAATTTTGTAGATGGCTGTGGTGGCTACCAGACTAAGAATCTGAGAGATACAGAGGAATAAGATTCAGTTTAAAAGAAAAAAATTAACAGAGGTATTGATTACATATCGGTAGCATCCAAGGAAGCAAAATCAAAGTGCTTTTGCCTGTGTGGTCTTCCAGAACACCTTTACAAATCAAGAGGAAATCTCAGGACAAGTAGGTGTGAATGAATCTAAAAGATTTTGAACATATGCTTCCTCCAAAACAAAGCTTGACATTCCTTGTTCTGACACACTACAGGAAGATCTGCTGAATATTACATTTCAGTCTTTGCAAGTCACCCAAATTAAAGAGTTCCTAACTAACAGACAGTGTCCACTGAAGTACTCTGCAATAGTCATATAAGTTTTGCAGAATCGCATGAATTGCTCTAAGAAACCTAAACTACCTATTATTTACAGCAGAGATAATCAAAAGCCTTATTTAATCTCAGAAACATTGATTGGGCTTTTCTGATAGCAGTTTTTCCCCTTCTCTAAAACAGTCTTGCTTGGAACAGACGGGAAGAAAGGAGATGAAAATACACTGTAGTTCTGCATATCTTAAAATTCTGAAGGTCTTGGAGAGCTAGGTGAGAGAGCATGACAGAGTTCGATCCCTCATCCAGGAGGGAAAGCAATATTGTATTGACACTGACTTCTCCTAAGAGCTATTCAGTTCTAGAATGAGGAAAACGCATGAAGCTTTCTAACATTTTTGTCTGAAGCACATCTAAGAGACTCTTCTTTCTATTCACAGAAAAAAAATCCCACAAATCTGGAGTCACCAGGATTCACACAGGGCCTACAACACAAACGAAAGACACCAATTAACAGTATCTCAGATAACAAAACCACATATTCTAACTCTTCTACTGCAAAAACACACTTCTGCTCTACCTATGGAAAACAACAGACAAATAAAACTGGAGGTAACTACGTGGTTCTTGGCTGAACTAGGGATCAAAAGCAAATCACCGTAAAACCTGCGCCTTCCACATCTTAACACACTGCATTTGTCAAAGCTTAAGGCAAGGGTTGGCCATCAGGATTCACAAAAGCAAAACTGGGGGGAGGAAAGGCGGCATCTTCCAGGCCTGTACCCTTCAGGCACCTCATTTTGTGTCAAGCATTGTACCTTCACCTGCACAAGGCCTTCTGTAATTTCATAGTTTATGCATTAGATACTTTACAAAATAGATATTAAGATCTTGCCTCCTCCTCACTACAATTTTAAAATATGTTGTATTTTGAGCTAAATCTAACAATAAATATTCTGAATTGGTTACCTTTTAAACCTGAAAATACAGATCTCCAGGTCTGAGATTTCTGCCCCACGCCACCTCAGGCATTCCATAGCTCTGTGGCTGGTGGCCATCATTATCATGTCCTAAACTCAGGGTCCTAGCTCTGCTGCACTAGTACTTGCCAACAAGAAACAAAGCGATCTTAAGTTTCAACCCAAAAGCTGTTAAAATTGAAAGATAACACAAGTTATTAGTACTAGTATTATATTTTACTAGTGTATTTTTAAATACAGAACTTCAACCACACTAGTTATCTGAAGGTTTATTTTCAAACTAGCACATACAAGACCCAGTTAAGTCTCTCCAAAAAGTCCAAAATTCCTGGTTGCAGTATGCCCAAAAGGGATATTTGGAAATGGTCTACAGCTTGGTCAGACAGACTGACATATCCTATCGCTTGCCACTGATTAGGAGCAATCATACAAATTTAGGAAGCAAGAACAGTAAGTTTCTCCCCTGTCATGGTACAGCTCAACACAAGACTTCTTTTATGAATGTCTTGAAATAATTTAGTGAAGTTGAGCTTTCAACAGTTTTATCACTCTGTCTTTGACATTCTGCAACTTCCAAAACCTGTTCTGAAAACCAGCCATGTCACAATACTGTAGTCACGTCAGACCAGGTCAGTCCAAGGCAGCAATACCTTTTTCCCAGTATGATGTGTGATTATAAGAATCACATAAAAGATGAGAATAGTTCTAGATCTTTTTTATTCATAAGTGCCACTTCCCTAAGCTGCATTAGAAAGCAACATACTGCTTTTAGTTGTGCCAAATCACAGATGTTGAACATTTGTAAAATATGTAGCCACCCCCTTCCCCATAAAAGAGTTCACTTTCTTATTTTTACTCAAATCTCTTTGCATTACCTGTCAGCGACTACCTCCCCCCCCTTCTACCTGCGACGGCAGAAACTAGTGCCTTCCTACTGTAAACCACTGCAATCATATGGGGCAAGGCGAAAAACACCACAGGTCCTTTCTTAATAAATTAGCCTGGAACATCTTTTATAGTTGTCACCATCTACAGACTACCACTGTTAGATAGTTAACTAAGCTTTTGTCTTCTCATCAGCTTCCTTCCTAAGCAGCTACAGTCTTCAGTGCCATAAAAAGCTCATATGATCATAGAACTAATTCTGAACTGCAAAATAAAAATGCATGTAAAAATGAATTAAAACTGCTGTCAAGGGAGCAGCATCTGTGGAACAAGTGGTCTTCAAATGCCCCTCAGTTATTTTCTTTTCCTTGGGGGGAAAGACGGACAGATGACACTTTATTGGAGGAAAAGAAGGGAAAGGAAGAAGTACACATTTTGAGGAAGGGTCTTCCCTTAAAGAAGGGCAATCCAAGAGACGGGAAGAGCTGGTGTATAAAGTGCAGCTGAAAGGAGATCTTCAAGGGACACAGTCCATACAACAGATGGAATATACATCCTGAATAGCCACACTGAAACCTGGCAGCAGCTGACAAAATGAGAAAAATAACACAAAAGTTACTCAAACAGTATTCCCATTTTATTGATTACAAATAGTAATTTGTACATTTTGCTGCTAAAGCATAGATTTCCAGAGTCCACTTAAGTTGTATCTGCAGTGACATATTGAACAGACTCCAACAAGAGAGACAGACTGAAAAAAGTACAGGTTCAGAGGTTTCTTTAAAATTAAGCATTTTAGGACAAGTTTTGCATGTTTTAACAATTCCTCCATATTCTACAAATCAAATTGGTTTTATTCTGACTTGCCAGTTACTTTGGAAGCCTTGTTTATCAGGAGCTGTCTTCATTTCCCAAGCAGACACAATTCAGGATGATCATTCACTTAGCATAAATTAAAGTAGTGCACCTTTTTTTTTTTTTTTTTTTTTGGGGGGGGGGGGGGAGGGGGTGGCAGAGAGGCAGAAGCACCTTTTAGAGTTTGCATGTCAATACACAAAACAAAAAATCTTCTTGAAAGCTGTGGCAAGAGTAGCCACTACTGCTTACAGACACAGTAAACTAGGCAATCGAGGTTTTTTTAAACACTAGATTCTTATAGTGGGTAAGTATAGCTGTCAAAAATGTTGATAGGATTCCTAGTTATTTTTCCTGCTACTGTGCTTCCACACACAGACTTGTGCCTCTACTTGATTCAACTCACTACAGCTTTATATTTTTATATCCTCCTCTAACATCTGGATTCCCTCTGTCTCAGCCAGCCATGTTTCTGGCCCAGTTTCCTTCAAATCTGTATTAGTGCGTCTTCCAAAAGACTTAATAAACCCAACACACTTCTGCAGGGCAGATTATATAATCCTGCAACTAATCAACACACTAGAAAAAAAAAAAATTGAAAGAAAAAAAAGCCCCACAAAACACAAATCCACACACCTGCATGGTGAAAATGAAACTGAGCTGTCAGGCTATTACTCCCTTCCTTCCCACACAGATATATAGCAACCAGGAACAGTAAGTAGTACATCATCCATTTAGCTCATCAGTGTTTTCCTGCTAGAAGGATCTTCAGCATTACTCCGTAAAGCACCTAGGAATACTTTTGACAGTTGAAAAAAAAATTAAGTTTATTTTACACCCATTAACATGATCATAAACCAAAGGCTACTCTCTCCATCTCCTCAATACAGATATCCTCCATGGCAGGCTTGTCATTTTTTTCTTTATAATGGAGTCATTTTATTGTATGCAAGAAGCCTCAGGCATTTTGTACAGCCCATTACTCTTTGCTGCCCACATTCATCTGCTATCAGCCAGAAGCTCAACAGACAAAAGGAAAAGGCAGGAAAACAGGACGCATGGTTGTGCATGCGCAAAAACACTTCAGCTACAAAGTGTTTCCACAGTAGACCCAAGAGCCAATAAGACACACATTTGATTGCAGTCCTACTCAATGCTTCTGTGGTTGAAGGAAGTAGTGCGAGTTCTTTAAAGGCAGATAGGCTGGGAAGACATTTCAAAAACAACAACAAAAAAGAAGCGGCTTAATTAGGATGCCTACTAAGATACATTAAGGTACAAACTGGAAGGCTTTATTCAGTGAACAAGCATCCTGGAACTTGAAAAGTCACAACCATCTTTCCATTTTGAGGATTTGCTATACTAGACCTTCAAAATGCTTTAAAAGTATTGGCAAAAGTTGTAAAGATGAAATAAGAACTAAAAATAAGCAACTGTAAACTATTAGAACAAGACATTTGGCAAGTTTTCAATTGCAGCACTTCTGTTTTCTTACCTGCTCAGAAAAGAACTTGGGGGGTTTTTTTTGAAGTTGTATATTCTTTCCTATATCACAAACTATTGTGATGATACATATGCAAATCATTTCACTGCACTTGTATTTGCATGTGCAATGTGATAGCAAGGAGCTTTAAAGTTTTTGTTTTGTTTTTGTTTTTTTTTAAACAAAAAAAAGAGATTGGGGTAATCAAGAAACAGAGGCTTGCAACTTTATACCAAAATAAAGAAAATTCCCTATTTGCTGGAGTTCTTAACTACCTTATTTATTTTGTTTGTGAAGGAAAGCAGGCAGTACTGGCACAAGTTTTTTTTTAAGCATCATATCTACCAGCAACAGTTTGCATCGTATACCTTGTAAGAATTTTGTCAGGATCATAAACTTCCATTGTGTGTCATGATTTTTATTCACCTAAGTCTATTTCTATCCTTTGCAGCTGTAAAGCTAAAATTGTCCCTTTTGTGTGAACTGGCTTAGCTCACAGAAACAGAAAGTCTGCCACTAGTTTGTCACTCACATGCTGAGGTACAAACCTGGTTCATCCTTGTAAAGAAGTCCCCCTCCATCACGTAACTACCACATCAGCTATTCAGGCTGATCCCTGAAGGCAAGATCAATCATGTGGTAAAACACAGAGAACTATGGCATGTTATATTGCATTATGTGTCACTGAACTATTTCCCTTTTCCTATGCTACAACTACCAATTCAATTTTACTTCTCATTTCTGTTTAAGTTATTATTCCATTTTTGTGTAGAAAGAGTCTCCCAGCATTTTGACTGCAATATAGAATTGATTCTATCTTACTTCCACTATTTGTTGTAAGACATATTTAGGGTTTTGGGAATCAGTCAATTTAAAATTTAGAAAAAGTACAAGGTAAGCTTTACCATGAAGAACAGAATGTCAGAATAGTCTTTTCCATAGAAATAGCTTTGTGGTTTTAGTACATTACAATGCTTATGAACAACAGAACTTTACCTTGTGTTACTACAGGGAGCATTCAAGCCAGCCTAATACATTAAATTATTGGCTATAATAACTACACATACGTATGTCTACAAAACAAATTCCCATTGTAAGTGCAAATTCACTCTCAGCACTCAGTAGCTAGAATGTATGATGAAAACAGGTTATTATACCAAGGCATCCAACAGTCTGCCCCTCTCTAAAGTTGGCAAGAACAGTGTTTTCTCGTTGCCTCTGAACCACAGAAGTTCTGAAATCCCCTGTGAGTCTTGCCTTGCAGGACATGCAATTCTCTCCTGTGGCCATCTGCAGCACTTTTTCGACAGCAGCACCATCCCTGGCAGCACTCTGCAACCTTATCTTTCCTTCCCACATGTACAAGGTAAGAGGGGAAAAAAATACTGCATTTGCATATGTAATTATGGTGTAGCTCAGCAGTGAGCAAAAAATTACTGGAAGTTGAGAACAGATACGCCTGATGACCACACCTTAGCGTTTCAAATGAAAACGCTTTGCAAGGAAGGGGAAGGGACAGCAGCAGGGAAGGAAGCCAGTCATTACAGCTCCAAATCTGCTTCAAAGTCCTTATTCACCACCTCACTCTCTTTGCAGGGCCAACTGTACCTAGGTCCTTCCTGTGAACACTAACACAAGAATGAATCCAGTAGTATGTGACTGGTTTCATTTCACTTGAATTTACCAGCAATACTAGAGGAAAAAACAGGAAAGGCTATGGAAAGACACAAACAAAACAGAAGACTGAACAGCTTACAGATTCTGAATAGTACCTCCTTCTCCAGTCTAGAACGTCATGGGACTTAGATAGCATACAGGAGCTTAAGAGAAAGAGTAAAGCAGACTAGAAGGTGGGAAGAAGGAAAATCTGATGCATACCTGAAAGGATACAAGGCAGAAATTCCTCAAGGCGTTTAGAAAAAAATGTTTACAACCAAGTGCATTTAGTAAAAAGGGACAACTCCTCTCCTTTACGTTTCTGGGCATTAAGAAAAATTATATTAGACTGGGGGAGGGGAAAGATGTTTGGAAACAAACAAAAAACCCAACCTGCTTCTTTAGGTCAAATCTACTGGTTTAGCAAAAAATAACATAATCTCTGTAATTAAGGTCTGATTTTTCCGTTCCCTAGTTTGCACTTTTTCAGATGGAATAGATTTCCCCAGGCCTTTTTCAATCATGTCACATTTGTGATGTTCTGTAATCTCATTTTGCTTTCTCCAATATACACTCTATAGACAGATGTCTCTACAAAATGGAATAGAAAACTGCCTTCAGTGTCTGTCAGTTGTCTGTCAGGCAGAATTTAAAAAGGGATGTTTACTGAAATAATGAAAACATTTCATATCACAATAACTCAAGTTGTTCCCTAGTGTTCCTGGCTCAAGTAGCATTTGATCCTAATGACAACAGATGCACTAGTTCTATTGGTAAAAATACCTTCTGTACCACATTGGACTTTTAACCCCTTTATTTCAAGTATCATCCATGAAAGTCACTCTCAGGATCATGGTGAAAGGACAGCTTTATAATTTGTTTGTCTCCAGTGCTCTTGCCAGCTCCTTCCAGTGTTCCCCATTTAACACCCGAATTGTAGAGAAGCTAAAAAACAGAAGAGCTTGCAGAAAGACAGAGGGTATCAGCATCAAAGCCAAAAACATATTTAAAAATAGTACATAATACTACGTAGTTAGTTAGATAGTCAAGGAAGAGTTATTTCTTTTCCGTCTGATACACTCCAATATTATATGGGGTTCCTAGCAGTTAAAGAAGTGATTTTACATGTCCTTTCACTCAAGAAGGACTGCTACTCATACTCACAGATCCTAATTGGATAGGATGGAACGTCATCTCAGCACAGGATAGAATTTCTCTTTTTCATTCTCTCTCCTCAGTCATAATTGAGCCCCCTAACACATCCGGAAGAATGCATTCATCATTAGACATGTTCATTTGCTTTACATAGTTCTCCAAAAATAGGATAGATGGAACACATTGAAGGCAGAGACACGAGGGAGATGCTGCCAAACAGAAAGCAAACATTTGTAAGGAAAGCAACAAAGGATGCCAGTTTTCAGGTTTTAACCTTTGGGTGACAGCAGTTGTTAACCAAACTGCTTTGCAACAACAGGGGTAAAGTCCTCACATCAAGGAGATTGTGACAGCTGGGAATGACAGCTGAAAAGGAGGGAACTGAAACAGGCTGCTTTCAAACAGTACTGACTTCTCAAAGATGAGAAAGCATATTTTTAGTTAACTTCTGTTGCTCTGAAAAAGCACATTAAAATAAAAGATATAGTTACATTACAGTAATAGTATCAGAAACAAGCAGAGTGAGGCAAAATAAAAAGGCCTCTTTTCTTCCCTGTTTGGGGCTCCTCTGGGGACCAATGTGCAAGTCTAAAGAATGCTGGTTAGTATGTTAAGCTCTAACCAACTGAAACATAGGAATCACTGCCTGGCTGCTCCACATGTAAAAGAAGAAACTTGAGTTTGTGTCTTATCACCTACCCTCCTAGCATGAACATAAGCTGTTGGGCACTCACACAAGGAATCAGATGTATAGGCTCAGATACAGAAAGAGAGGACTCTCTATATATTTTTACTGCCTGAAAGGTACTTACATACTGTCACGATGGGGTTAGTATTTTTCTCAGAAGTACTGAAATAGATTTATAAAGCTATACTGCACTTCACTTTAGTTGGCATTTTATCCATCATCTCACTCTTCTTGACTGGCCTTCCCATTTTGCTCAACCATCACACAGGAATACTACTTACCTATGCAAGAAAGGGGCAAATAGTTTATTAAATAAACAAACTATGGCTCAACAAAAGGAAAACTTAAAATAATCCTGGTTTTTCTTTAAAAGAGGAGAGCAAGCAAAGATTAGAAAGCTGCAACTGTAAACAGCTTTTAAAGACATCAGACTTCTGTTACTCTTTCCAATAACTTATAAATAAACTTAAAAATAAGACAGCTAGGAATTAGACAGCCAGAAAAGCAAACCAAGACTGAGAAATACCCATGCGTGTGATAATTAGCTCAAGAAATTGACTCAGAATATCAGAGACAACGGCTTAATGAGAGATTTAAAAAAAGAAGTCGCCAACATTACATGGAAGCAGAAAGCATTACCAAAAGCTACATACAGAAAATCCCCTATAGAATCCCCAAACAATTCCAACGTTTCAAGGCATCATCTAGTCAGCTGAGCTCAAAGCCATTTCCCATTGAGATCTCCTCTGTGATCATGATCTGTTGCCAGATTCATCGCTCCCTGGAAGGCCACGAAGGTGCATCAGAAATAAGGTATCAGACCTTCAGTGAGAAGCAGACTACTCCCTGTTCTGTCCTCCCTCCTCACACATGGCCTTCGCCTCACCCATTCACCCCTGCCCACCCATTCATACATCCCTCTGCCATCCATGGCGTGCCTGGGGTTTTGTTGTTGGGTTGGGGTTTTTTTGTTGTTTTTTAAAGATTTCAAACGGCATTTCTCTCCACAAGAAAGAGTACCTATCATAACTGATCTACTATACTGTTTCATGACTAGAACTAACCGCACAGCTTCACTAATGAAGATAACGGACTGCCCTCCGCATCCACCTTGCCTCATGCTGCCAGGCCCCCCAGGCAGGAGCAGCACCCACCTGCACCCACAGCCAGCAGCCCTCCATGACAAACAGTAGCAAAACCTAGACTTGGCACATACTTGTCCCAGTCAAGTAGACTTTCCAGGCCTGACATTTATTTATGCATTTCTGGGGAGTTTTTGTTTTAAGGGGACTTAGGATTTTTTATTTACCTAGCAATCACTTTCAAATATTAGAAGTACCAGCCACATGCTGAGACTCTTCTTTAGTTATTACTGTCCCAACAAAACCAATATCTGATTAAATCATCTCTGCTTAGATGTCAACCTCTAAGAAAACAGTCTTCTGAACACCCCACACATCAGAGTAGGAATATCGATGTTAACAGTGTAGGTCTTAAGCCAGTTTTCTCCTGTTGTGTTTTACTTCTGTCTATCTACACATCACTGAACTTAAGATTTGGGAATACAAAAAATACCAAAAGACAAAATTCTACTTATTCAGCACATCATTACATCAACATTGACAACACAGACAGGAAACATCACCAATGAAGGTACTATCTTAGTACTATCTAAAAATTAGTACAGAGAAAATTTGAGGTTTGCATATTGCCACTTGTTTGCTGAAAGTACAAGTATTTCAAGACAACAAAATTGACAAAAATGAAGGGGCTTGACTACTTCAGCTAAAATTAATAGTAATGCTAAGTGGTAAATCTGTTATTTCTCTTTAAGGCTCTAGATCAAGCCAAATGCAAGGGTAGTCCCAAGGATTAAAAATGGATTGAGACTCAGCCTTGCTATGGACTTCCTGTGTGACCTTGGGTAAGTCACTTGAGAATTTAGTTCTCAAAAATAACAGGCCTATTATAGCTGCCAGAATGAAGCACCAAAGTTTGAGACCACAGATGTAAGCCAGACCCTACTTACTTCTCATAATGGCAAAGATCCTACCTGGTGAGCCCTTTCAAAAAGTGTAGGTAAACATGACTGGAATTTCAGGAATACTGATATTAAGCAACTGAAAGTTAACCTGGAACTGTACTTCAGAAACAGGTATGAAAGTTTGCATAAAACCAGAATTATTTCCATTTTTCAAGCTCTTCTTTTATATACTTGTGTGAAACCTATCACACATAGAATCTTTATGATCTCCGGAGATGCAGTATGTGCTGTTAAATACTGAATTGACAGTCGACGAAGCACACCATGTTCTAATCAGCTTGCAATATCAATTAGAGTTTTTGAAATTACTACAAACAGCTAATGAGTTTAAAGCAACGAGCCTGTATTTTTGGTAAATAATAATGACTGAATTTAGAAGTAGGGATTCTTAAGAGTCATTTGGCTAGATACTGTAGTTCCAGCAATTCCCCTGCAATAGAGAGCAGTTGCTCAAAAATCAGTTTAAAAACAAACAAGCAAAAACCCCACAACCCAAGCTTCACAGAAGCTGTTTTTATTTCTTTAACATAGTAAGAGAGTCCCCTGCATGTTAAAAATGTCTGCCGCTGGCATTTTAAACGCCACTGGCATTTTAAACCCTATTAAAACAGATGTTTCCACATGAAGAAAGGTATTGCACTGATATTTTTACTTCAGATTACTCCAGCCTCTCGCCCTACCACCGTAAAACTTCTGTAAGAAGAAATGACAGGTTAATACCACCACCTGAGTCCCAGTGGGGAAGGAGGCAGGGAACAGCTGTAGAACCCCCTTCCCCCGGCACTGCCAACGGCAGAGCTTGCTGACAGAGAGTGAGGGCCTAACTGAAGTCAGTAACATTGATACTAGTGGGACCTGTAATAAAGCCCAAAGTCCACAGAAAGACTCAATGGAGAGGGATATCTGATACAATAGAAAATGTTCAACAGAAAATTCGGTCAGAGCTCACAGAATTCAGATCCTCAGACTTTTAACTGAAAGGTTTCATCTACTTCATCTCCCTATGATAAGGGAAGCCCATGTCAGAGGGGAAGTTTCATCGACTTGCTACTCTTCGTCAACTGCTTTAGCGGCATGTTTACCAGTCCTGTAAGCAAGAAACTGTTTCAGGCAACTAATCACCTTAAACTGTACCTCAGCTAGCTAATTAACTTAAAACACCCTGATTCACAATTGTTAAAATAACAAGCACTGATTGCTGACAGTAAAATGAAGAGATAATAACATTTTTAAGCATATTCCCATTATATTTCAGTAGCTAACATTAAAACAGAAGTATCACTTGTCTATATGAGAGAAGATTTCCCTGGACTTAAAACAGTTAATTCAGATGTCCATGTAGACCTGTTCACTGTGCCTGGAATTTTAACTCAGGCTACATTCCTCAATTCCCAAATTGCAAGTTTAAATTAATGCTAGAGTGAAAACACGATACCTAGTGAAAAAGGAGGGACACAAGAGAAGAAAGGCATGACAAGGAATACTGTATCCCAAGCACCACTAACACCTGACATCCTGCCAGTAGTTAACACCTGGGAGCTAATAGAAATACACCATACTTTTGCCTTATTCAGTCACCTACGATCTTCTTACAGTCTTTAGCTTTGTAACAAAACTTTATAAGAAATTATTATCTAATAAAAAGAGAGGAAATCGAACTGTAAAGCAACTGAAATGGCATCTTACAAGTCAATCTACATAACCTTTTAGTAATGAACTCACTGTTACCAGGGGTAGAAAAACAAACAAAAAAACACACACAACAAAAAAAACCCTAGAAACATCAAATCAGTCTGCCTCAGCCTCTCGCCTCACAAACACCTGACAGCATGCAGAATTTACTCAGTTTCACACATTCTTCTTTTGGCCGTTAAATATGCACCTGAAACCAGAAGGCATACTTACATTATTTGCAAAACATCAATATAAAAGGTTGGTATCCTTTTAACCCTCTGGTAAGGCAAGTTTTAAATATTTAGCTTGTTTTACTTGTCTCACAGTATTACTGAAGAACAAGATGTCTTACTTTTAGTTTTGCTGTTTAATAAAAATTAAGACAAACCTATAACATATATGAGATGTCAAGAAAGCAACTAATCCCAATCCTGCAAGCCAACACAGAATAAGAAAGCATTTCCTGATACTCTATTTAAAGACCACGCAGGATTTGCATAGCATAGCAATGTGGATGACTGGGGAAAAAAAACAAACATCATTGCATCCCTCTTTTCTCCTCCTAATTCCTCTGTCACAAGAGGGGGAAAAGGCAGATAGGAAGAGAGACTCCCAACCAGCACTATGTTTCTGCTTTATCAGGATGGTGCTATAGTCTCAACACTTCGCTAACTCCTTTGCTGTAGCAGATGTTTTCGTGTACTGGCCAGAAGGACAATGACACAGGATAGTCTTCTTCAGGTACGAAGTGCCAGATTTTCTTGTAAGTGGAGGCTTTAATGGCAGCGCCAATCAGCTCTTTTGCTGATCTCCTGTAGGGGCCAATAAACAAGGTAGAAAAGGAACCACCTCTAGAGTTAAGAAGATAAGACTGTCTTCCCAGCTACAGCTAATGCATCAGGATGGCAGCCTTAAGTTCTGGCTCCCAAACACTGAGAGATGGGGAAAAAAACCAAACCAAAACATAAGTTTACAGTACAACAGCTGTGTTAAGTTTACCAACACATAAGAAGACTGAAAGTTTACAGTATACTAACTTGATGCTGTGGCCCAGTATTATTAATTGGTATACTGGATGTCAAGTGCAATCTCTAATAATCTCACATCCTGTGGTAAAGTGGGGAAAAGGCAACTGGAACAGCATAAAATTTAGTGTGTACTATGAACAAGCCAGTTGCTGAAACATCTCCTGTACGCTGATGTCTCATTGACAGAAGGTACTCACCTATAAGAGACTCGGGGGGGGGGGGGGGAGGAGAAAAAAACCCAAGAAGTCTCATATTTATTTTAAAGGTTAAAAGGGTTAGCATTTTTCCAGATACTTTATTTAGTAAATATTTCAAGTCAATCATAAACCCACTGCTCAGAAATTTCTATTATCCAGAATCTATTATCTAACCAATCCTGATGCTTCAATGCACGACTTAAGTTGGTTTTAATTCCTCAAAAAAAGGAACCAAAATCAGCCTAAAACAAGACATGCCATATTCTACATTGCAGAACTAGTTGATAAAGACTCAGAGGCTTTTTGTAGTAAAACGGGTGCAGCAATGAGGTCCAAAAGTGATGAAGATGAAAGATACCTGGAATGATACCACATCTTCTACACCTTTTGTTTTCTGCAAGTGATACACACTGCAGACAAAACGTTTTGTGCCAAACAGCACAAAAATCTGGTTTTCTAATATTAAGCACAAAGGAAAAACACTGACAGCAAGCGTGGTAAATAAATCCCTCCCTTGAGAACGAAAGCAGCAGACAGGAGGGGGCTGACATGCATGCAGGAGAAAACTAAACACCATCTTTTTTTCTACCTGCACAAGTTGCCATTTGCTGCAGCGATCAAGAATCTCTTTTGCCCGTTGATTTCAAAAGCTAGGCTCTCAGAAAAATTCTCTCTCAAGTCATCTGTTGATATGCTTTAAGAGTACGATATTCGTATCACTGGATCTTTAAGAGAAAAATCCATTTTCTTTCCTGTTCAGGTAAACATGTTTACAGCTCCTGCACAGACGCTGGGTGGTTCAGACTCACATGTCACACACATGTCGTCAGCAACAAGAAAAGCCCCTTTCTCTGGATCATCAACATTTTTAATAAGGTAAAGAGAAAAGCACTTTCCAAACTTACCTTCAGCACAGCCAAATCATGAGCTAAATATAAATATTTACACTACGACAAGGAATTAATAATACGAACGTGCAAACAGAAATACTTGCTAGAAAACGCACACAACAAAAATAAGGAAGCCCTCCTAAGTTCAAAGCGATCAAACCCACTCGCTGCCCCTGGAAAGGCCGTTATTTATCCCCACGTACCGCCCGAAGCGGTCAGGATTAGAGGAGCAGCACCCATCGTGACTCTGGTCTATTTCGGAGCCCGTTCACTGCGTACGAAAACATCTCAGATCGCAGGCGAAAGCCTTCCTATCTGTGACCCTGCACAGGAAATGCCACATAAAACCTAAAATTGCCAAGGAAGGTTACAAAATCTCCTGCTTTACATCCCATTCCGAAGAGTCGCTGCGAGAACCGAACTACTTCTCCATTTTCCAGAAAATCAGCAGAGTGGGTGTTACGAGCGGTTATTCCCCCCGCCGTGTACCTTTCAAATGCATCTTAAAGTAACACAC
Organism: Falco punctatus; assembly: GCF_963210335.1. Classification (NCBI taxonomy): domain Eukaryota; kingdom Metazoa; phylum Chordata; class Aves; order Falconiformes; family Falconidae; genus Falco; species Falco punctatus. The sequence goes on from NC_137583.1 coordinate 67,098,940, forward strand.
GTACCGGGGGGGGAAACGACAAACCCACCCCAGAGCAGCCCTACGGTCTGAAATGTAAGTGTAATTCCTTATATAGACTGCAGCAGTTGGTCGCACACGCACGGGGAGCGGAGCGGGGGCCCCCGGCCAAACCGTTACCACCCATTATTATACAAACAGGTACCTCCGAAGCCAGAGGGAAGGCAAGAAACTTCGCCGCCCGCCCCCGCCGCCCGCGAGCAGCCCCCCCACCTCCAGGCCGCCCCGGCGGGACCCGGGGCGGGGAAGGCAGCGCGGCCGCGGGGCGCCGCCGGGGACCAACTCTCGGCGGGGAAGCGGCGAGCGGGCGGCGGGGCGCCGGGCCCCCTCCCGCCGGCCCGGGGCGGCCGCGCCGCGCTGCCCCCGCGCGAATCGCCGCCCGCTGCGGCGACGGTGCCTCCCCCCGCCGACGGCGGCCGCGCTCCTCGGGTGTGCCCCCCCCCCGCCTCCCGGTGACGGCTGGCGTCCCCCACCGCCGCCCCCCAAAAGGCGAACGCCGACCCGCCCCGCGGCGCCGGCCGGGAGCGAGTAGCCGGCCCGCTGCCGGGCGAACGAGGGGAACTCCGGCGGGCGGCGGAGAGGCGCTCCTAGGCGGGCGGCGGGGCGATCCCGCCCGCGGGGCCGGGGCGGGGGGGGGCGGGCGGGGAGGCCCCGCTCCGCTCCGCCGGGGCGCGCAGGTAATAAGTTTCGGAGTTGGGTCTGACGGGGCCGGGCGGGCGACGGAGGCTCCCCCGCCGCTCCCCGCGAGGCTCGGCGTCCCCGCCCGGGCCGGAGGGCGGCGGCGCGGCCGGGGGGCCCCCTGAGCCCGCTCCCCGCAGCGGCGGCGGGGCGGTCGCGGGGCGTGTGGGGGAAGGCAGCGTGTAACGGTCCCGGACAGGCGGCGGAGTGCGGAGGCACCGCTAGGCGGAGGAGGGAGGCAGGCAGCGAGGCGAGGGAGGCACCAGGTAGCGGATATAACGGTGCGGAGGGAGCCGGGCTCCCGGCGAGGAGCGGAGGGGGAATTACTTTCGCGCCCGCCCGACCTCCCCCCTCCGCGCTCGGGACGGCTCTGCCCGGCCCCCGCCCCGGCCCCGCCGCCGTCCCAGCGCAGCCGGGCCGCTGCCCCGCGGGCTGACTGACCGTTATTGCGCCTCGGGTTCGCCTGCTTCCTGCGCTTACACCTGGGGCCATCCGCCATGATCCTCTCGCTTGTGTCTAAATGCTCCAGTCACCTCCTCCCCCGCCCTCCCCCCTCCCTCCCCTCCCCTCCCCCCCGGACCTGGTTTACGACACTGGGTGGTTTTACTTTTACATCACCTTCCTACACCTAGTGCTCGGCCGGAACCTTGTTGCCAGGGGAGACGGGCGCTTTACGGCAGGACGTTTGAACGGCGGCGGGGGAAAAGTTGCGGCCGCAGGTACCGGCAGCGGCGGCCGCGGCCGGGGGAGGCTCGCGGGCGGTTGCGGTCTCGCCCCGGGGACCCCCGACCCGCCGCGGGGTGCGGCCCCCCGGTCCTCTGCCGGCGGCAGCGGGGGGGATCCCCGCGGGGCGGGGCGGGCTGGGCTGAGGGGGCGGGGGCCGCCGATCCCCGGGGAAGCGAAGGGGGATCCCCGCCGTCGGCGCGGCCCGCGGGGGAGCCCTTCCCGCCCCGCCACCGCCGCGTCGAGGCACCGGCCCGCCGCCTGCTTCCCGCTCCGCTGCCAGGTGCCTCCCTCCCGCGGCCTGCAGGGCGCAACCCGTCGGCCGCCGCCCCCAGGTGCAGCGCGGGCGGCCGGGCCTGGCGGGGCCGGGCCTGTGCCCGCCCGGCTTCCCTCGCCCCCGCGCCGGGCACCCGCCTCCGGCGCTGGAGCAGTGGTGGGGCTGGCACCGCCGCAGGGTCCTGTCCCCCCCGCGCCGCGCAGCCAGCTCCCCGCCGCCCTTACCGTAACCCGGCCCGGGCAGGGGGCGCGCCGTGCAGGGGTGTTGGAAGCGGCGGGCTCAGACCGGGACTGTGATCTCGCCTTGCAGGCCCCATCAAGAGACAGCAGCCGGGCGAGAGTCGTGCTGTTGACGCTGCATGTGAAATCTGTCATTCTTGGGCTTTCCTTAACCGTACTTCCCATTTCTATGAAGAGGGGAAGAGGTATAAAGTTCAGCGCCCCAAAAAAATAGAAAGGGAAGGTTTTTCACAGGTAATTAATAAATAATCTCCTTTGGGCTTAATAAAATATGTAATGTATTAAAAATTAAAACATTACCATCAAACACTCATTCTATTTATTTACTGCTGCTTCTCAGGCAACAAAAATAAAGTTTCCATTTCTTTCTAGGCCTAATTCCTTTTTTTCCCTCCTTATTCTTTTTATTCTTTATTTACAGTTCTGCGCTTCTGGCCAATTCTTTTATCCAACTAAGTTTCAGTGACAGTGTTTATGTTAATGGGTACTTTTTATAAGTACTTGATAAGCTACTGAATTTGAGGCCTTTAGGTATTCTACACTGTTTCCCCAAGGTGTGTGTTCACACACTGTAACATACTGCCTCATCTCATGGATACTGAACCCTGGCAGTCTGTAAAAGTATCTTTTATCTGAAGCTTCCCAGAAGTCACTACAATCAGAAATGCTTACAAAACAAAACAAGTATAGGGCTAAAATGGATTTGGTAAAGTTTGGTAAAGACCTAGAGGCATTTTTTTTCAAAATTAATCGTACTCTCAGAAACTTACATGAGTCGTGGATTTGGGTACTCGCATGGAAACAGTTGCTGCCCTTCTTTAAAGGTTACAAATCATTTGTCTAATCTCAAAAAATTTGTAAATCTAGGTGTAGTGGGTTTAGATACATATCTTTACCCAGTGTGCAATGGCTGCTGACCTCAACTATTTAATGAGGGTCTACCTGGGAGTTGTTAAAGGGTAACAAATCAAACAGTACAAAGTGTTTGATGGAAGAATAGAAGCCATTTAAAAGCATTAGATTCGGCATTAGCTGGGAGTTCCAAACCCCTAGTACAAGGGTAGCCAAGAAGCACAATGTGAAACCAACAAGATAAAAATGAAACATCTGCAAAATTCTGAGTGAGTGAATTACAGAATCACGGAATGGTCAGGGTTGGAAGGGACCCCTGGAGATGATCTAGTCCAACCCTCTGCTAAAGCAGGTTCACCTAGAGCAGGTTGCTCAGAATCGTGTCCAGGCAGGTTTTGAATGTCTCCAGAGGAGACCCCACAGCCTCTCTGGGCAGCCTGTTCAGTGCCCTGTCACCCTCAAGCTAAACAAGTTCTTCCCATACTCAGAAGGAACTCCCCGTGTTGCGATTTGTGCCCATTGCCCCTTGTCCTGACTGAAAAGAGCCTGGCCCCATCCTCTTGACACTCACCCTGAAGATATTTGCATGCATTGTTAACATCCCCTCTCAGTCTTCCTCTTCTGCAGGCTAAACCGGCCCAGCTCTCTCAGCCTTTCCTCATAAGGGAGAATTGCAAAGATTAAGGCAGAATCTCATTTTTGTCCTGCTTTAGTAGTTCAACATCCTTGCTTGTCAGCTTTTTGTGCAGAATACCTGTGGTCATGCAAGTGCTTGCAAATGAAGGCTAATGGTGTTTTGGAATTTTTGAATGTTTTTATCATTCTGTGGATTAATTTAACCAAAACTCACATACAGATTTTGATGCTGGTTTTAGTTCCTTAAAGTCTGTCATATTTAAGAAGGTAGTTGCATAAATAAAAACCATAGCTGTAATAATATCTGTAGAGTTGTAACAGCATTCCCCTGCATGCCCCCTCAAAATTCCAGGCCCCTGTTTAAGCACCTTTCAAGTAGTTTATTTTCATTGAGTTTTGTCACTTTTTACCTCTGCATAAGAATTCTTGTCTGTTTTGGGCAATTTATGTTTCCTAACAAAATGAGGAGAGAAGCAGTCTCCTAGTGTTTGTTACAGCTCTTTTTCAAATAGCCATAGTGTCTGCTTGAGCATTACTCTCTTGAGATTTCCAGGCAGTTGGGAGAAACCAGTGACAACTCTTGCTGCCCGTTAGTTTCTGAAGAGCAGTACTGAAACCGGCAGGAGCACTGCTAGCTCTACACTGCTATAGTTTTGATAAATGAGAGGAGAAAACCAAAGCAATCTTTGTATGTGTTATCTTTGATACCAAGTAGGTCTAGAAATTAAAAAAGCAGAGGATGGTGTTTTGTGTTAAATTATTGATTATTGCAATCACTATTCATTGTGAAAGCGTCTAATTCACAACTTGTAAATAGATATGTGGGTGGGTTGCTTTTTGGGGTTTTGTTTTTTTAAACTTTGATATGTTTAATCCAAGCAACTGAGCACTTCATATCTTTGTACACAAAGTTCCCATTATTTACTGTGCTAAAAAGCATCACAATTAAGGATGCAGCCACTGTCAACATGTTTTGACCCAACACAGTCTAATCCTGGATGCAAACCCACTAGTTAAAATTCCGGCTATCTTTGTAGTGTTCTGCAATACGTGAGCACATTGTGTATGTAATTTAAACTGGTTAGTGCTGCAAGAATGAAAGATCCTGTTTTTCTTTATGGTGCACAGCTTTCAATCTGACTTTTCAGTCAAGGATGCAGGAATTAATGTATTAATTTGCAAAATCTCAGCAAAGCAGTATATTTTCTGCATCTTCCTAAATGTGGCAGGCTTAAGAATATGTATCTTTAAAGGAGGAATTCTAAGACTGTGGTCATCCATAACAATTAGTTTGCCTCCAGTGACATAATTTGTGTGGGAATTTAGGCAACCTGTCTAGGCGTGATGTAGCTGTCACGTCAGATTGCATAGCTGCTGTATTTCACCTTTTTTGAAATTTATTTCCATTGTCTAAAGACAGGAATTAAAATACTTCAGTAGTCAAACTGGAGTATGGATGCTTGGAAACCAGCTAATGATTATTACAGATGTTTTTTGCCATTTAAAAATAGTCATGTATGTCGTGTTATGGTTTATGATCTCTTGAGTACGTATTATTAAATAAAAGCAATCAGTTGTCTGTTTGTATGCCTACTCCTTATTCTTCTTTATGAAATGAAGTTTCACAACCTGTCTTGAGTATTCTAGATTTAATGGTGTTCATTTAAAGGTATCAATTGAGTATTACAGTGGAAAATGAGTCAGTGAATTATTTCTTCTTTAATTTCTGGTTTGTGGAGATTCTTTTTTTTTTTTTCCTGATTTCCATTAATGAAACTTTGTTTTCACTTCTGTGTATTTTCTTGGAATGTCAGTTCCTAAAATTTACTTTTCAATTTATGATTTTTTTTTTTTTTAAATGTGCCTTTTCTTCTCTGTAGAAATTGTAGTTGAAAGATTTACTGGGAGAACAATGACCCAGAAATACACAGCCTGACTGCAGCTAGCTGAGGAACTAATCTTGAATAAAATGTGGATTTTGGAAATATCAACATATGGTTTTAGTGCCCTTGCAGATGGTCTTTCCATTTCTATTTGTGCTTCCAAATGAATCTAATAAGTTTTGAAGGTGTACCCTGGGATGTTATACAGTCTCAAAAAATGGTAAAGCCACTTGAAATTTGCACATTTGCTTAGAGTGGAGTTTGTAAATATTTATCAGGAGAAATTATCCTTTTTTTACTTTTCTCAGCTTTTATTTTTTTTCTGGTTTTGTACTTTACTGTGTATGTATTTGTTCATTTAAAGCTTAAAGCTATGATTTCTAATAAATTGTCATGTCATTCATGACTTGAGAAGGCTGTACCTGCTTGAAAGATTTAAGTATAAGGATGTAAACCGCCATACAGCGTCAATGTGTACATAGCTATATACAGCTATAATGATTTGCATGTATGCAATTGACTTTTCAAAAATCGTCCTTGTTAAGAAAAGGTGTTTGTGAAGATCACAAAGGCCTTCTAAACCATTTTGTTTCACTTGCTCTCCTTTTGCCCTGCTTGTTGCATATTGTTTTTCTCTTGAAAGCAGTTAACGTGCTGATGCCTGTGTCAGGGTGTTATGCTGTATAAAGTACATGTACAAAAACATAACGAAGACCTACAATTCAATTCTTATGTGAATTTTAACTTTAGATGTGATCTCTGTTTCAGAGCTTCACACATGCAAAAAATTATTTTAGAGAAGGAAAATATTTGAAAAGGTCATTCCATGTTCTTCATCCAAAAGGCAAATCTTGTGTGTTCAAAATGGAATTGGAATGCAAATTCAGGTACAAGCATTGGGTTGTGAACAGTTGTGATTTTTTTGTTTGTTTTCAAAGTACCTGGAGCTTCAGTTGAGAATGTCTACTTCAATACTTTATTTTGTACTGTTAGATACAGTAGCAAAATGCAATATCAAAGTAGTAATTTTTGTTTTAAATTACACCTGAACTTCTGGCTGATCAAATTACAGTTGTAGTGCAGTTAGATTACCCAGTTTTATTAGTAGCACATTTTCCATTCATCTTTGTTTATGATGACTCTTCGTAAGTGTTTTTATGCATTATATTATCTAATTAAAAACTAATGTATTGTGAATATTTTCCCATATGGTTCATGTTTGTTTCCTTCTGTAACTTACATTCTGTTTCTGATTTAGTTCTACTCCTCAGCCCTCTTGCTGTTTGCTGTCACAGTTGTGTGCGATTGCTCATTTGGATCTCATTTGGAGCTATTCTCTTTGTTATGATATCTGTGCAGCTGGCTCATTTAGCTCTTTAAAGTCCAACTTAACATTGATTTCTTAATTATTTCATTGCATATTCTCATTTATATTTGGGGTCCTTAATTGCTGGAACACATTCTAATGTTAGATGTTATTAATTTGTTATTTCTCGTTTGTCTTGTTTTTTTCTCACTGCAAAGTGCATAATACTTCTGCAGGAAATGTTTGCTAATACATAAAGGAAAGCTGTTGTTTTGGAGCTGCTATAGTTTTGGAGCTTGCAGTGTGTCTTCTGGATATACAAAATTAACAAAGCAAGCCAGAAAAAGGAGTATGTAAGTCTATGAAAACAAACCAACATATACTATTAAAAATCCAATTTTGCTTAAGAAACCTCAACAAGTCATCAGTTGATGCCATGAGGAGAAACACAGATACTGTAATGGTTGTCTTCTGAGATGTGAACAGAAGCTTTGGTGTATTCAGCATAACTGGTCTGATTCCCCAATTTGGCAAGTTAAGGGGCTGTCTGGTAGATACAAACATATGGCATTAAAATGGGCAGTAGTATCTTTGAAACTCAGATGCACAGACCAGATCTGTTGGCACTACAGAGCTGTGTAAAATCTAGTGTAATTAAATCTGAGTTTAGTTTACTGGAGGAGGGAACAGCAGTTCAGTGCAAGAATGATCATGTGTTGATAAAGAATTGGAAAGAGACTATGATTCTCATGTAAGGCTATGCATATCAGGAATTTTTGGTTTCAAGGTAAAACAAGGCAAGCCTAGTTTGGATCCATCGAAACAATAAACGTTTCTTTTTTCCCTGGTGGAAATAAAAGCCTAAAAATATTTTATGTGAGATCAAGTAGAAAATGTCTTTTTTTACCCAAGTATTAAAAGCTTGGGTTAGAGCAAGCATTCGTTTACAAGCAGAGGAGGTGGTCCAGGGGTTTTCATGAACCAAATGATTTGAAAATTCCCTTTTATTAGGTTCCCTATTCTTACTGAAGAGGTTTGAACAGAGATGTCCATGGTGAGCAGTACCCTAAATCACTGGGCTTTAGATATTCTGAAGAACTCTCATGTTCTCTTACTGATGCTGACTAACTGTGCAAGTACTGGAAGAAGGACAAGAACTCTGGTGTCATCTTAAGAGAAGGACTGAAATACTCTGCTCCTCTCACTACTTAGATAAATGTTCTGGCTGTTAGGTTATCTTTCTCTAGTTCAATGACTATTTTACGTAATTTATAGAAACAAAAAGCACTCATCAGTGCAGATGAAGACCACCTGAACTGTTGTCTTTAGGAAGGTGAATTGGCATCATTGGTGAATGATGATGATTCAGATTTGTTTGAGGACAGAATCGAACCTTAGTTTTTAATATCCTGGAGGAACTCAGTGACTACTGGCATTTCATATTAAAGATGGATTACACCCAACATTTCATGCATGCAGGGCGTGTTCTGGATAGCCCAAATCAATTTCTGCAGAGCAGCGAGGTAGAGAAAAGCTGAGCTTGAAGATCTGCAGGTGTTTAGGTAGAGTGAAGAGCTAGGCAGTTGTAGGAATGACCAGAAGCAGATTTTCACATGCATGGAGAATTTAACTGAAAAATCCTGAATAACTAGTATTAGCTAGAAGCTGAAAGCAGTAATGGAGAGCTTTTTTTGGATTTAGATGCCTGCAGGATTTTGTCTGACCACTGTTTTGCTAATACAAAAGCTATCCAAAGTAATAAAACTAAAATTTGAGTGGTTCAGGTGATTTAATTTCTATTTAAAAGATTCATTGCCTATTTCAGTAGCTGTTGGTAGGTATTCATTGGAGCAGTTGATTTCTTGCAAGCAATGACTAATTCATGTTCAGTACCTGTAGTAGGTGACCATGCATGGGACTTAGCTGCCTTATGTGGAGTTTTACTTCTGGGCTAGTCCCTCCAGACGGCCTTTGTAGTTAGCAGGGATCTAGTCAGCAGAGCGTGGTATACTTCACAAGCATCTAAAGTTAAGTGAGACGAATCCCACTCCATCTCTTACTCTTGACATCAATCCAGTCAGTGACATATGCTTTCCTGTCGTAAGGTTTTGGGGGTTTACAGAGATGACTTCATCTCTCTGCTCAGATTTTTACTCCCAGTTTTGTTGGATGAAAATCTGTTGCCTCACCTGCAACTGGTGTCTTTTTTGCCAAGTACCTTTAGATACCTTAATAAGGCTGTTACCAGCTCTCTGGTTCCTGCATAGTGTACCATATATCACACAACACCAAAGGCAACAAAAGCATTTGTTATGGCGTGAAAGAAAATTGCTTTTTTTCATTTATTTGTAATCCAGCCAGATGTTTATAAAATATTTGTGTAGGCTTAGCATAGAGAGGATAACTGTGAAAATCTTATTCTGCAAAGATGTATCATCCCAAACCTCCAAATTTGTTCCTGCAGGTGTGCTTGTATTTGGATTCATCGTTGTAGCACCTTGAACAAGAGGACAGAAGAAATTTTCTTAATTGTTACTAATAGAAGTGTTTTGGTGCCATGCCATTTATTCTAAATAACATCAAGAACTTCATGGGATTCATTGCTAATTTTAGATGTAGGTTTAATTTGCAAAATGGAAAAGCTCCTCACTACAATAGCGTTCTTCACCATGAATCCAGGACTATACTTACTTGCATGCTTCATCTTAGAATACTTTATCTTTAGTTGGTGATTGCTTCATAAGGACTGCTCTGCTCCTTAATAGTATTTATAGGCTCCAAGATGTTTTTGTCTTAACATTGTTGCTTGCTTAAATATTTATTCCGGAAGGTCTGAAAAATTATTCTTGCAAGTACTGTTAATTTCCCCTAAGAAAGGTAGCTTATGCACAACTATTTTTCAGAGTCTCTTTCAAGACTTTTAACTACAATCTAGTCTTAATCTGAGTCAGACTAAATCACATTTTCTCCTGAATAGTAATGTACTACATTAGTTTTACAGCCTCTGAAACTGCATTTTAAGGACATATGCATTGCTGGGGTCTCCATTTCCCTCAAACTGATGCATACTGATACGAATCCTAAGCAAACAGTTTATGTGCTGTTTTTTCCAGGGATATAGTGATGGATAACCCTTTCTGTTGACTTGGGCAAGACTGAAGAAAAGAAAGCAAACAGACAGACCTGTCTATTGCTGTGTCTACCTAGACTGAAATGCCAGACTTAGCAAACAGGCCATTCTTCATGCATAGAAAAAAATACTGGACAGAGTATCCAGCCAGCCAGGGATCATCAAATGTACCAGAGCAAAATCCATGGTTAAACTGAAATGGAAATATTTAAGGTAAGTTCATCTGTGTGTTCTTTTCCTTGCTTGCTACTCGATGCTGTCTCTCATGTCCTACTGCACAAGAGCTCAGGATGCCTTTCTTCACTAGCTTTTCTTACCTTTCAGAATATTAAAAAATATGCATAACAATTTTAGATAACATTTATGGTGTATATCTGTTACTACATCAATCTGTTTGTATATACACACACATGCATAAAGCTGTTTTTGAAGATTAGGAAGGTCACAAAGTCATGGGCTTGGCCTAGATTCATGATCCCTTGGTTATACCCACATCTGCCTGCCCCATCCCTCCCCAAGAGATTACTACCACCACAGCTGAGGCTGCTGTTCAAATCCCTGTGTATTAGCAAAGCAAAACCAGCAGTAGTTCAAATTAAAAGTACTATGCTGGACCAGCAGCTGCAGACTCAGTCTTTCTCCCATTTATTTGAAGTGGCGGAAGAGGTTACCATCTCTAGTTATATGATCAATGCTGTTTTCAGCTGCTCTCAGCTATAACCAGCATGGATGACAACATTACAGAATGGAAATATTAATGCTTCCCTTTTCAGTCATAGAGCTACATTACCCCATCTCTTCCTGCACCTTAAGAAGATGTGTAGCTCAGCAATGTATTAATATATCTTTCCTCCATGTTTAAAATAGTTCCCAAATCCTACTCATGCAAACCCCAGTCTGAAGACAGTCTTGGAATTTGCATGTAAGGCAGTTCTAGACAGATGCTTACATTTAATTTTGACTTACATGACACGCAATATATGGGAAGTCATACATCCTGTCAGACACGTTTCATTCATCAGAGTTCATTTTCCAAATGCTTTGAGAAACTTTGAAGAATCACAACATGGGAAATTCCTTAAACAAGAAGAGTGTTTGAGGATTCATTTGGACTTTCTTGTTCCAACAGCATCTGCTATAATGATAACTACCAGCTAGGGGTATGCATCTCTGCATCTCTGCAGGAGAGGAGCATGGGGGAGTAGGTAACAGAAAAGCTCCAAGTACTTTTTATTCCACTTTCGTGCTGGGAAAAGGTTCAGATTTCTCCAAACCTTTTGCTCTTCCCCATCAGAATCTCAACAAACTCATCAGGAAGCTCTTTCTTCCTCAGCTAAAAGAATGTCAAAAGCACTTCATTTCCCTTTTGCAGTCCTACTTGGATCTAAATCTGCACTTGACATTTCATGCTACGCCCAGTTCCAACAGATGTAGGCTCTGTGGCCTTGCAATTAGGTACTATGTTAAGTGATATCTAATTTTAGGAGATGCCATATGGCTTTCCCTGTATTTTCCTAGAGAGTTTATGAAAGGTAAGCATGCTGTTTCATTGGAGGGATCCATCACTTCCTGAAGTCATGGGAACACTCATGCTTCCTCAGGATGATTCAGTGCTCTTTGGACTGCAATCCATCACCAGACTGTGCAGAGCCCTTCCTACCTCCAGATATGATCTCAAAAAGAAAACATAATAATTAGTATCAGGGCATTTATCTGGAGCCTAAGAATCTAAGTTTCAGGATGAAGATATAGGAGTCGTTCTTCTGTCTTTCCCATTAGAAGATGCCTGTTGATTTTAGGGACTAGTAATCTCCAATTTTTTAGTTACTATTCGTTTCAGTGTAAGAGACCTCTCTTCTGTTATCTGATCATCTGAGATCCTTTTACAAGAAAAACATCATTCCAGTATTAGAATATTTCAGGTTGCCATATTTACTCAGAACATACTGAAGCAGGATGCAAAGCAGTGTCAGAAGAAAGCTACACTTCTCCGTTGGATGCTGAGTATAACCTTCCGGTCTAAAGAGAATCAAAGAGTTTAAGAAATTACTGGCTTAGTGTCATGCAGAAAATAATGAGCAGTGATTTAATAATAATAATGACACTTAAATATAATTATAATAATAAACCACACAAAGACGAAGCTATGTTGATTATGATACATGTTAAGACATCTTGGGGGTTAAGATACACATTGAAGAGTGTCAGGGTTGTCTCTGTGCCTCTCCCATTAGGAATTAGATCACATTCCACAAGTCTGAAGGTAATCTTCTTGTTATCATTTTCCATTATTAAATTTTCGGTGCTGCTCTGTCAAGCTCTAACCACGTGTTTCCTAAACAGAGTCCATCTGACAAGTTGTCTGCTTGCTGGCAGCACATCCGTCACTTGGAGCATTTTTCCTCCTCACCTGACAGCAATGCTTATCCAACTGTTCTCAGAGTGGGAATCTGCAGAAGGCACTTAAAGAAGAGACAGAGGAGGCTGTCCCCGGAAAGCAGCGCTCTTTGAAATGAATACAGGGAGGTTTTTGGCCGGTGCCTCACCATATTCTGCTGAGTCAAGTCAGCTTTAAGTGAATACAAATTCTCCCTTGGGAGTCCTAATTGCAGCTGAGGATCTGAGGAAGTATGGAAGGAAACAGGAGGGCTGCAGTGCTCTCATAGCTGCTTCTTCTGAATATCCAGGAAACATACAAGGAGAGACCCATGACCCACAGGACCTGAGAACTGCAATTGCAGGCCATATCCAGCTTTACTCCTGTTGATTTCATCTGATCCTATTGCAGAGAGATTTTGGGATGATCAGTTAATCAGTAGCAAGTCCCTACAGAGCTGTCTATAATGGGCATTACTATGAAATTTGCCAGCATCAGTGCTGTATCTTTTGTGCACACAGCTGCTGGTGCTTAGTGTCCATTTCTCCCTGCATAGATTGATGTACATGGCATCTGATAATTTTTTTAGTGTATTTAGTATATTGTAACAATTTATATCATGAGTGCGTCAATGCAACTTGTGGAGGGTAATCAGCCTATAGTTACCCTTCATTTATCTACGGGCAGTAAAAAGTAAAAAGCGGTTATTGGTCCTTTCTTGGAGTGACACAGCTGAAATCCATCACCCAAAACATAACGGTGGGCCATATTGTCTGGAGTTGGCTGTGCAGATGGAAGGAGGGATGGGTGGAAGTGGGTGTCACTGGCATACAGCCTGCAAAGCTGCTTGTGAAAGGGTGGAGAGAAGGAACAACAGGAGAAGCAGAAGTATGCTTTGGGGAGAAAGTCCAGCAAAACTACTTTTTCAGCAAACTGCTGCCTAAAAAGAGCCTTGAAATGGCAAGCACAGGAGCTGCCTTGTAGTGTTTAATTCCTGCTTGGTTAGAGAAGCCATAAACCAGAGGTTTCTGAAAACTTCTGATTTGCATTTGGCAGCCAACAGCTTCAAGAGCGGATCAGGGCATGGAGGGGTCTACGTCAGCCCCTGCCCACCTGTGCTCCCGTGCTCCCCAGGGCTCCCCTCTGCCACCCCTCTGAGCAGCCCGGGGACAGCACCCATCTGTGCCTGATTCAGCAAAACAAAGAAGCAGGATGAGGTTGGAAGAGCTCCTAAGGCATCAGCCAGTAATTAAGAATCCTCATTTAGGAAGAGTCTTGAAGCAGGATGATGACCTGTGTCTGGGAAGTAAAGGCTGGGCTTTAAGTCAGTGGCAGTGGCTTGAGAACTCTGGGGTTGCGTTTTGTTCAGGTTTGGTTTTTTAAGTTTTGGAGGGTGATTTGGTTTGGTTTGGGGGTTTTCTGGTTTGGTTTTTTTTGGGGTGGTGGTAGTGGTGGTGGTGCTGTTTTGTTTCTCTCATTTTAAATATCCTTACTTCATATTCCTAAGTGGTTTAGAATGAAGTGCTCCAAAATAGTGAAGCACAGATAAAGAACAAGAGAATTTCCATGTATCTGAAATAGTAATCATCCCCAGAATTCTGAGTATGAATTTTTGATACAGTGTTACAAAAAAATAACAAAGCTACCTGTAGTGGGACATCAGGAAGATTTCCCAGAATATTCTTTGAAAGTGAGCAGTGCCTTGAACCTATCGAAGTGAAAGTCCAATGGAGTATGATCTTCACCTGGCACATGCTACCTTGCTTTCAGCCATTTTTTACACTTTGTTTTTGTCCATCCACTTTCAGATGTAACTAATCTCCCCTGGGTGGCAATTCCAGCGTTGCTGCAGGAATCGTCCCACTGCACATTCTGTAATAAAAAATACACCACAACAGGTTATATTTAACAAGGAAAAGAGGAACAGAAAGTGGTACATCTGCACAATGAATATAATATAGCATTGACTTGGAATTTCCTGACTTCAGCAGTCCCTCCAAAATAATAATGCATTAATAGAATTACACTTAGCTTTCTGCTTTTAAAAGGAAAATATTTGAAAGCAGAAGTCTTTTCATCTTCCAAGTTCTTCTGGCTCTGTGTGTGAGATAGTGGAAATAACATAGGACTGTGTAACCACAGCAAACAAGTGGAGTGGGAATTTTGTAGCTGCTCGGCTGGCCCAAAGCAGAGCAGTAGTGAAGGAGCAGCCTGGATTTTGGATTTAATAGGTGGAATATTTTTTTCCCCTAAACTCCATTCATTTCTATGGATAAAATAAAATTACTCTGTTGCAGGCAGAACTGGTGGTGACCTGTAATTAAGGATATCTGACATTTCCATTATAAGAGGCAGGTTTCAGTTGCCTATAGTTTCAGCTGTTGGCTGGTTTAAATTTTAACTGATTAGGCAAGAGTTTCCTTTTCTGGGTATCCCCTGCAATCTGACTTTTTTAGAGGGATGCAGTAGAGAAAGAGTGAGAAGTTCATCAAATTGTTCATCAGTATCTATAAAGCAATTAAGCAAAAATACGTTCCTTTGACCATATAGAGAAGCTCTAAACTCCTTGCTTAAAATTTGGCAAGTAAGTCACCCCCTTGTTGGGATGTCTTTTCAGCTTTCTGTGGAAAATCTTGGCTGATACATAAGCAGGAGAAATTTGTTCAAATTTAGCACATGGATGTGCAAAAAAAAAAATTCCATCTACTTTGAGCATGCTCCAAAGCAGGGACAGAATTAGCTCACTGAGGAACACTTGATTGATCCACCAGTAAAATGCTGAAAGGCAGCAGAAATATGTACATATTTAACCTCCCAGCAATTTTAACTTCAGTGGGGCTTAGCTGATGAAATGTATAAAGTCATTTTTCTTTCCTGTTTTACCAGTAAAATTCCCTGATATAGACAAACCTTCAAAGTGTAGACTTTATTCTCTCTCTTATAAATGAATTTTATCTTTAGTATCACTGTAAAACCAAAAACATGACCCTGTGACTCACTGACTTCTTCCTAGGTGTTTTTCTAGAAGGCATTACCAAATGCTCTTTGGATACTGACATTTTTAACCATATTAATAAAAATATCAACAATGTGCACAGATGACATAATTTTGGGATCTCGATCAGTGGAGATTGATTGACATTACCTGTATATAGCACTATGTCTTAGCACCATTCTCCATTAAGTCTGGGTTTAATATCCAACCCATTGCTACCAAACAGGGTATTATTGATGCGCCACAGTCACAGGCTTTTGTTCTGAAGCTTCCTCAGTGCTCTACCAAAGCAAAAATCCCTTCTTCTCTTCATTGCCCATGCATCTTCCCCCTTTTAGCTTTTTGCTGTCATCCATAAAATCTAAGAAATGAAAAGGTGTAGAAACTGCATTATTACTGGTAAAAAAACCAGCCTTGCTATTATTTACAGAAGCAGCACCAATCCTTTGTTTTCACCATAAGAGAGCAAATGTGTTTGTTTTCCTTTGCAGGGTATTTGGTATGTCAATAATTTAAGATATTAGGGTTTGACACTTCACTGTTTTCCTGAGGGAGTATTTGGAGATAAGTTCACAAACCAACAGGTTTTAAACAAGACACATTGCTCTTGGTTTGGGAACGGCTCTTAGAGCTGGGTGTGGTGTGCACCGAACGTCAAGCAGCCTGGCTGACGGGCTAATGCCATCATTGCCCGGACTCCCTGAGGGGCTGATGGGGGTCAGGCCATAGGGGTTATGCATCTTCTTCCATTTAACTGCAGGCTTACAGCAAGCCTGAGCAGCTTTTCCTGAAGTGAGCTTGAGCGTGGGATCAATGCGAACACATATGTTCTGTAGCTTCGTGGGACCTAGAAGATCCGGCGGGAATATGTATGCATCTCAGTCGTGATTGCTGCAAGCTGTGATCATGACCAGGGACATTGCAGAGCTTCAAGACCATGTTGAAGACCATGTTAAGGTTAATGACATTATTTAC
Organism: Falco punctatus; assembly: GCF_963210335.1. Classification (NCBI taxonomy): domain Eukaryota; kingdom Metazoa; phylum Chordata; class Aves; order Falconiformes; family Falconidae; genus Falco; species Falco punctatus. Next base: position 67,115,029 of record NC_137583.1, read on the forward strand.
AGCATACTGAAAGCATCCTTCCTCTGTAAGATATAGAAGAATAAACAACGTGAACTGGGACTTTTTTGATGTGTAAGTTCGACACATTGCTGCATCATAAAATCATCTAGGAAATTTTGTTTGGGGGTGTGTGATTCAGACTAAAGATATAATACTGATTTTCAGTAATTAAAAAGTGCAATGTGTATGGTGTTTACAAATTTTAGAAGCTACATCAGGGTTTTGTCTACCGCTTGTATGGTATCTACCTACTACATGTCCTATCATTTAGCTTAAGGGGAAAAAATATGCTGGCGTTGTTTTTTTCCATCTGTTCCATAACCTTTGATACAGAGCTTCTAAAAAGTTTAAAGCAGACTAAACAGGGCACAGTCAAAACAGTAAGGCAGCTTTTCATGCATTCTTTAAATCAGATGTTTTAATTCTAGTTTTCAGTTTGTTTGCTAATTAGAAAACAGGTCCGCAATGTGTTATCTATCTTCTTCCATTTGAATCAATAAACAGAGAAGTCATGAGAAAGGGACCTCTTCCCTTCAGGGAGTCTTTTCTTGTTAATGTTGACTCAGGTTGCTAGTGCTTATTCTTGTCTCCTTTCCTCTTCTGCCTACTTCCCAGTCTTTTCTCTTTCAGTTCCCCCTCTTGTTTCCCAATGTGAGATCTGTTGCCTTACACACAGCATGTATGCATTTGTCCTTCATGTTTACCTGCTGTATCATGAGTGCACTGTATTTTTCAGTCTGCATAGCAAAAGTAAACTCTTTAACCAGACTGAATGATGCTTTTTAAGCCTATAAAATTTTCAAACGTGAGTTTCATTGAAAGTGAAACAGATAAATACTTCAGCTACAAATAATGAATGTGCATTTTTAAATAACTGGTGAGACCTGTTTGGAATTATCCTGAAGGTTTGCCTCCTACCTGAAAAACCATGGTGCTGGCTGAGAAATGAGTACTTTATGTGCTTGCAACTTGATAACATTGAGATAAGTTATTAAATGGTCTCAATTTTTTGATTTGCTCTGTGCTTTGGACAGCATAGTCAGATTTTATAATTTCTCTTTTATGCTTAGCTGAGTCCAGTTCCTGCAGAGGCTTTACATGTATATTTAACTTTATTTTGGTTAACTGTCTGTGTAAAGACTTTTTAGATTTTGGACCCTGAATAGTTTCTTCCTTGCTGAAAAGACCACTTTAAATTTCAATAGGGAAACAGAAAAGTCCCTTAACAACTTTTAAGGAAGCTTTTAAAACAATGATTTGAGGATGTACTATTTAAAGTGAATTGCATCAGATGCTGGCTTATTTTGAAATAAAAGTCTGAATAGCAGTGACCTGCCTTTTGTGTGTTCGGGCTTGCTACTAGGAGATTCAAAAACTATTTGTAAGGGAGTGAATAATCAGAAATTCAAGTGTAACTGAATGCTGTGGGGTCCAAGGGCTGCAATTCCCACTTGTATAAGCATGAGCAGGATATATAGAGTCCCTGCAGACTCTAGATACACCTTGCTTGTACTCTGTATTGCTCCTGTGTGTCAGCTCTGAAGGGTTTCTCCTGTCATCTGGAAATAAAGAAAGGTCAGTTAAAACAAATATCATAAAAGGACATGGTAGAATTTTTCAAATTTTAGAGACATTATCTATCTTCAAATCCCCTCACTAGACCTACATTAAAATAATGATCGCAACCCAAATATAGAACATTTGAACTGTCCTTTTCCAGGCCAGATGTGCTGTGTTATGTAATGCCAATTCACGGTGATTGCTGGAGCTTGGAGTAAAAGGAAAATGAACATATTGTAGATATTGTTCCAAAGAGCAAACGTTATAAAAAAATGTTATAAAACTCAAGGCCTTAAGCAAAAACTTTTAGCAAACACAAATTCTACACAGAGCCTTGCCTACATAGAAGAGGCTGATCTCTCCAGCAAGGTACAATTCAGCCACAGGCCCCAGAGGTTTCAGTAAGACGAGAGTCCAAACACACATCCCTACACCAGTACGTTTTACCCAGATACAAAAGCATTGTTAACTCCTAAGAGCTTATTCCTCTAGGCATGGACATTTCTAAGTTAAATGCACCACAGCAGAAATTTTCTCCATATGCTTTTCAAAACCCTATTAAATAAAAAACATCCAAGCAAGTAGTTGTTGATACGTATGTGCAACAGGCTTCCCAGAAATTCTTTGGAAATAGAGCATCAATGTTTCCCACTGTTCGCAGGGAGGAAATATGCTGAGTTCAGACGGCTGTAATCAATCCACATTGCAAAGTCACAAATGGGGAAACAAAGGACAATCGCTGCCCATTTTTTGCACTGCGGATGCATTAATCAGACTCCATTTTCTTCACTGCTTCAGAATGCATTCTCAGGGGGATGTGCCAGCCTCCTGCCTCCGTTGGTTACATAGCTGTCCCCTGTCACTGCAGCCAGAGCTGGGACAGTACACTCACCACTTGAAGCATTTCACAGTTGTGATCCCAAGCAGAAGACCAGTGCACTGGAGAGGCAGATACACCAGGGGAAAGACTTGGAGTATCTACATGAAGTGTCTGAACACATATAGGGAGCATACCACAAGAGTCACCGAGCTCAGTCGACTCCGGGAGCATTTCTTATCTTTTAAACCTCTTTTCACTGTGAAGAAAAATTTCTTCCTTTTCAGGCATTCTGTAGCAAGAGCAAAAATAGGAACCCAGTTATGCCTGGCCTCGCTGCAGGGAGGTGAGAACGGGTGAGGACAGAGGGTGCTGTGCTGCGGTTACGCCTAGGGCACAACCTGTGCAGGAACTCGCTGTCCCCGACTGAGGCACGTAACCTTTAGCAGCTCACTTGTTCTGGGAGGGGATGGCAGAGCAGCTGCACTCTGCCAGAGCAGCAGGGGAAACTGTACCTGAGCTCTGTTCCTTGAAGGGCTAAGCCTTGGTGTATTCGTATTTTAGGCACCCTTTACCTCCACCTCGTAGACTTGTGATGCAAGAGAGGATGGATGAGTCTTTCCCTAGGCTATTTAGGAGAAACCTGCTTCCATCTGGGAGAGGGACTCAGCAGTAAATGGGCAGCATTGGTAGGCGATTACAGCACCCCCATGGCGTCAGACTCTTTGTGAGGCTGACTGAGGGGTAGGAATAGGCAGGGGTAGGTTGGCAGCTCGGGCGCAGCAGACACCAGTGATCTGCCAGCTCTTTCTGCCTTGTGCTCTGTCACTAGACCCAGATAACTGGGCCTGTCTGCGCCCAGTCTGAGATCTCTGACGTCGCTCTGGGAAGGCTGGTGTGCCTGCGCAGCTCTCAGGCATTGTTCAGAAAAGCCACTGTGGGTTTTCAAACCCATTTAGTTCTGCAGATGTGTTTCATTGCTACTGTGTTTCTAGATCTGTGCCCTTTTTTTTACCTTTAGCATCAATAACATCAACAAGAGAGATTTAAAGGCAGCAATCATATCTCCCCTCTGGCTTTATTTAGCAGCTTCTTTTAGTCTCATAAGGTAGTTTACTCATAAAATAAACCGCTTAACCTTGTAGCCTTCCTCTGCACCTATCCCAATTTGAATGTCTTTTCTGAATGCTAGCGACCCAGTGACTCAAAAGATGTCAGAAGAGGTGTCGCCAATGCCTTGGACAAGGGCCGGAATTCTTCCTATGCTCTACCAACACTTTTTTTGTATCCTGTGATCACGTTTTCCATCCTATGATCACATTTGCAGTTTCTCAGGACCGCGCTGACTGGCAGGCTGCGGTAATCCTGTGATCAGCCAGTGTGTTCATGCTCATCTCCCTCCTCTGTTGTTTCTGTTTCATTCTTGTTGTTAGCTGAAGCTCTTGATCTCACACTTTCTTCTTTTAAGTTTCATCTCATTTCTATTATCTCACTGCCCCTTTCTGACTCTTTCAGAAAAACAAAAAATGCTCTATTGTTGATGCCACCTTATCCTCATTATTATCTATTCATTTTCCTCAAGGGACTGGTATTTTATGTAAAATAATCATGTAAAACTCTAGGTAGGAAAATCAGGAGGCCTTGCTCTTTTTTAAGTAGGATCAATCAAAAAATACCTCCACGCATAGATGCGGTGCTTAGTGACATGATTTAGTGATGGGCACAGCAGTCCTGGGTTAATGACTGGACTTGATGATCTCAAAGGTCTTTTCCAACCTAAGTGATTCTATGATTCTGTGATCCTATGAATTCAGATAATCTTAGACAGCGTGTACCTGCCCACTGCACCAGGGCTGGTCGCTTGTGGAAAGCCAGTGTTGCAGTAGCTGGCAGCACACAGAGTCTGCAGCTCACAGGGAATCACTGTAGGGCATGTATGCAATTGATTAAATGATATTGTGCACAGTCATCAAAAATGGAGCATCACAATACATGTAAAGATGTGCTTTGTTCTAATCTTTGCCTGCATAATATCAGGGGAACATGTATTTCTAGATAAAATAAATGTAAATGGATATAACCAAGCCTGACAAAGTTACCAGACTTGCCAATTGCTGGAGGTAAGCTGAGAGAACATAAATTCCCCATCCAGTTCCCAATAAAATATTTTAAAAACTCACAGGTGGGGGATGTGCTGCTTTAAGGGGCCAGTACAGCAGGTCTCTGAGTGGAGTGATCCACGTGTCCCACAAAGGTGGGTTTGATGAAGCGGTAGAGATTTTACAGGAGCTGAAATATAAATAAAGGAGAAAGGCAAATGTCTGAGGATGAGTCAGCCAAAAGGTGAATGCGTTTAGTCATAAGTGGGCTGTTTTGTAGATCACACCGAGACTCAGAAACCAAGATAAGGCTGCAGAGTCTGTGCTTGAACTTTTTAGAAATCTTTATTTATTACTAGAGGATGACATCCACAATGTCCCTGCTCCTTTCCTTCTCTCTTCTATTCAGCTCCTACTTCTTTAGCTTTCTGTTCTCTTGCTTTTTCCTTTTTCGCTTTAATTTCTTTCTCTAATTAAATTAAAAAGGACTGCATGTGACTTACAATATCTAACTTCTCACTGGCAATCCCAGATTCAGTAGTGATTTTAACTGACAGTTTGTAATTAAAGATAGAAGGTTTATAGGTTTCAACTGCATATCTGCATTTCTTGTCTTCTGAGTGTTTTTTGAAAACATAACTGTCTAAATCAGGACTTTTTATATATGTATATGTATAAATATTTCTGCTTTTCTATCTGATCAGATTAGTGTTATTTAGGTCACCTCTAGTCAAAGAAGCCACGCTGGTATAGCAGTATCAGCTAGGGGAGTGATTGCTTTGGGTTGTTGGTGGGTTTTTTTTTCCCCTTTCTGTCTGGGGAAAATCTGAGTTTAATGTGCAGCGAAATTAGAAGAATCCCCACAAGGACACAATAAAAAATCATGCTTTTTCTGGGAGAGCTTATTTTCCTTTGGGTAAAGCTCTACAGGTAAAATTACTCTTTTTTTCTTACTTTCTTTTCTTCCTCTCCTCTCCTCTCCTCTCCTCTCCTCTCCTCTCCTCTCCTCTCCTCTCCTCTCCTCTCCTCTCCTCTCCTCTCCTCTCCTCTCCTCTCCTCTCCTCTCCTCTCCTCTCCTCTCCTCTCCTCTCCTCTCCTCTCCTCTCCTCTCCTCTCCTCTCCTCTCCTCTCCTCTCCTCTCCTCTCCTCTCCTCTCCTCTCCTCGCCTCTCCTCGCCTCTCCTCTCCTCGCCTCTCCTCTCCTCTCCTCTCCTCGCCTCTCCTCTCCTCGCCTCGCCTCGCCTCGCCTCGCCTCGCCTCTCCTCGCCTCTCCAACTCTCCTGTCCTGTCCTGTCCTGTCCTCTCCTCTCCTCAACTCAACTCTCCTCAACTCAACTCAACTCAACTCTCCTCAGCTCTCCTCTCGCCAAGCCGCGGGGGGCGGCCGGGGGCGAGAGGGGCGGCGGGAGCGGGAGCCCGGCCGGCGGGGCTCGGGCAGCCCGTGCCGCGGACGCGCTAGCCGGCAGGAGCCGGCCCCGGGCGCCCGCAGAGGCGACGTTTCCCCGCGCCCAAAAGCTCCGGGCAGCCTGGCCGCGGGAGCAGCTGCGCAGCGAGAGGCGAGCCCGGGGGAGCGGGACGGGACCCTGAGCTGCCGCGGCCCGGACGGAGGGTGCCCGGGCGGCCCCGCTCCCTCGCCGTGCCCGGGGTGCCCAGCGGGGCCGTGCCCGCACCCCGCCGGCGGCAGCGGCCCTCCCGCCGGAGCGCCTGTGCCAGGCAGGAAGCCGGGGGCGGCCACCCGCCCCCAGACAGGGCAAAAACCTCCGGGCACGTCGTGCTCTTCAAAAATAATTAATACTATAATTTTGACAACATACAAGTCCAATGATCTGGAAGTGAAATTATTCTCGTCTGTAGCCCTGCAGTGAGTTGGCCTTCTGAGGAGCGGCCCCTTCCCCTAACGCCGCTCCGCAGCGCGGCGGCCGGCGTTTCCCGGCGGGGTGAGGTGACCTGCCGGCCGCCCCCGGAGGCCTGCGGCGGCGCCCGCTCGGCGCTCCCGGCAAGCCGTGCCCAGGGCTGCCCGGCTCCCGGGGCGCTTTCCGCGGAAGAGGATGCTGTGAAACGGCAAAATCGATCGGGTCCCGGGTCACTTGGCAATCCCGCTGCACGCCCGCACAAGTACGAAAGACTGGGAATGCTTAGTTAGTGCTGTTCTGCTACAAGAGCCCACCGCAGCCTTCCTATTTTGTCGGCATTTGCTCCCTTTTAGTATCAGTACTGCTCACTGGGAATTTGTTGTGAACTAAAAGCCTTAAATGCAAAGTACTTCCCAGGCCAGTAAGAAATATTTAAACACTTCAGGCATTCAGTCTGTGATTCAGAGATTTATTTATAAAACTGTTGATTTTGGGACACTAAACCATCGCATTTAAACTGCAGAAGTGAGTCATATTTGTGGGAGGTAATTACTACCAGAAAGTACAACTAACTTTTGTAGGTTTCTCTGTAAAATGTCCACTTATGATCTGCAACTACTAAAAATAACATGCTTTGTTGAATTTCAGCACAAGTTATCTTTACAGAATTATGTGGCTTTATACATATATTCTGTTTTCCTGACATATGATAAAATAAATGACTCACATGCCTCAGAATTTATTTGGGTGTTTTATATGGACTGTCCTGACCAGGTAACTTGTTCAGCTTACATACTTTTAATGAAAACCAAAGACTTTGTGGTAACTGCTAGAGAAAAGCCATTTAACATGGGAACAGCGATTGCAGCTAGCACTTAGTGTGTTTGTTCGTCAGAAGAGTCTCTGATGTCTTGTATCATCCAAAACCATAATAATCTACTCAGTCTCTTTTCTTCTCCGTGGTTAATAGATCTTGCGAGCTGAGGGAGTTCCAGATGTCCAACACCTGCAGAAACTACTTGCAGAGCAGAAGGAACTTTCCTCATTATCCCTCAGTCATGACTGAGGAATCTGAGTTTATTTAACTTGTGGTCACTTCACAGCACTCCCTACTAGCAGATGAGTCAGATGCTATGTCACCTATCCCAAGAGAATACCCTGCAATTGGGTTCAGAAAAATAATGCCATCCGTCCTGGCATACGAGGCTTTGAACAGTTTTTCCCATGTCAATCAGAGACTACTTGAGGTGCACCATAAACCCAAGTGGCCTTTCATTGCTAGCAGACCCGGAATCGTTGCTAGCAGACCAAAAATGGAGTTGCTACCCAGAATTTAAACCACAGTCCTCTGAATATCTCCTTCCCCTCCAAAATGGGTAGTTTTAGAAGAGGCCTTCCTTTAAAAACTGCAATTACCTGTGTGTGCGATTTGCCAGGAGTCAGGTAGTCTCTGCTACATTTCCCAGGAATCCTGTGACCAGATCACGGTCAGGAAGTCTTTCCCCTGTCTTCCCTGGTCCTCCAAAGTGAATCCAGCTACCGTCTTTGTGAGGTGATGGGGGGTCAGATGGTGGTAGGATAGGATGGGCCTTCCTCTTGCTTTTCCCTAACTTTCTGAGGAAGAGAACTAAATATTGTCGTCCTTAACTATGCTTCTTTGAGCAGCTCCACCCTACTCTACCGATGGTTCTCAGACAAAGAAACGCTTTTTCCTGGCCTTTTTTTTTTTTTTTCCCCCCTTCTTTTCTAGAATCAGATTTTAATTACCAGCTGGCTCAGGGCAAATATGCTGCACTTGGCCATGGCAACAGGGCTGGCTGGCAGAGGATTACTCCACATTAAGGTTGTTCCTCGTGCTGCTGGGATGCCAGTCCAATGTACCCACTCAGGAAGAGGGCTGGCTGAGTGTCAACCCACGCTTCGAGACATCACTCGTAGTGGGATTCAGCTGGTGGTCAGGGAAGGTCAGGACTGTCTTTCAGCAGCATTGGACTTGGGTACACCTTACATTAAGTAACAAATTGCATCTTTGAGATGCTGTATCAGTACTACTTGCTACAGCAGAATAGGGTTGGAAGGCAAATTGCCTTTTCCCTTGAATTCATTCTACAGGAACGTAGGAATTATGATTTCAATCAATTAATGGCCCACCCACTCTAGTGTCTTCAGCCAAGCAGCAATAGTCCCCAGAGCTTCAGAGAAAGAGAAAAACCTGGTAATAAATATTTATATAAGATGTTTTTTAGGCAAAGTTCTTCCTAATACCAAAGTTATTTTTGCGTGAAGGCTCGTGAAAGATTTGGAAAAATCTTTTGATGGCTTCTGCAGTGGAAGGAAACAGTTGCATCCCAAACAAAATGCAATGATGGGCTTGAAATTAGAAAAATATTTCACAATAGCAATGTATTATGGCTATTATTTCACAGGATATTCGCTATCAAAATGGGCTGAAGATAAAGTCATATTTTTTTTTCTGTTTACAGAGACATTTTAGAGTTTTCAGTGTTCATATTGAATGAAGATTTAACCAGATGGTCCTTACCATACAATTGGTAAAGCAGTTTAAAGGATGTCACCCTCTAGCAACCAGTGCTAGGGATTCAATGGTCATGAGTAATAAAGCTAAGCACACTTCCACTGAAATGAAGCATTTTTTATATGTAACTTAATTTCAAAATCTCGAATTATTTTTGTCAATAATTTTTAAACTTCCTGATTTGAGAAGTTAAGTGTGACTACATCTTGCATACATGGAGAAGGGGGTCCCTGCTAATTCCTCAGCACTCCCTCAAGCCTTTTGGAAACCCTCCAGATGGCTGCAGGCTCTTAGGAAAGCTGGTGATCACCACTGAGCCTTGGGCTGCACTGTGAGCTGAGTGCTTTGGGGTAGGCTCTGTGTTGGTTAAAGCGGGTCTACTTTCATGACTCATAATTTTTACTGCAGCAGTGAAAGAGCAGCATATTCTGCTTCACTTATGCATTTAGATCTGCCCAGCACTTGCCTAAAGCTGAGTTCACGTATTTGCAAAATACTGTTCCCCCTGAACTGGATGCCAATGGGTGTTCTCCTGGAAAAGCCATGTACCAGTCACGTCCTCTGCAGTGCCCCTGAACCATATTGCCAGTTTTTTGCTGTTATTTTGCAGGAGGGATCAATATGAGGGAAGAGAATCATATTAGCACTGTTTATACTTCTTGAGACTGATGCACATCCCATTAAAACATATTTCTGTATTGTAGTTAGTCTTTTTCATGATATCACTGTTGCTTCAAAACAAGTAAGCCAGGGATGGAAACGCTGCTGAGACTGTGCTGCTAGCCCTTGATGACTAGCAGCAAAGCCAAATTCTAGGGGATGTTTGCTAAAATACCAGATTCAGGTGCCACCTCAAACAGGGGGATGCTAAGTCAGCCCGGCGGAGCTCCTGCTGCCTCTCTTTCTCCAGACAGAAGAGGCAAATAAGAACCACGATCCTTCTAGGAGGATTTGACTAGCAGTGGTGAGGGCTTGGCTAGAGGGCTTAAAGGGGGTGCCAGTAAAATGGTGCCCCAGCCCTGGCACTCGCAGCGGGCATGGCGGGGGTGGCATGGGGCTGCCACTGCCGAGCCTGGTGACTTGTTGCACTTGACAGATCCTGCGCTCTGCACAGGCAGCAATAAAGGGTTTTTCCCACTTCCTAGCTCACCCAGTCCTACAACATGGCCCCTTTGTCTTGTTCCTCCCTCTAGCTGCAAGCTATTGCTCTGGGTTAGGGGTAAGCACTCTCCTGGGCTTTGCTTCTTGTGATGCTTCCTCTGGGCTTCCCCCACCATGGTCCCACTATTTTTAGGCATGGTTAGTTGGTGAGCCTCCTGTAAACTACAGCAAGTAGAAACTCCTCAATGGTACATCTCCTTTCCTAACAAGGAATACCTTGCCAGAGGACTGTGATGACCAAGCCCAGACCTTGCATCAGGAGAGGTTTGCTACATGCCTTCTTGCTTCTCTGCCCTTCTGACTTTGGTAAGGACTCTACCTTATAGTTTCAGATGAAAGACTCTTGCCTGATACAGAGAAGCATAAGAAAGGCTGCCTGCAGGCAGGCAGACAGACAGACAGTAAGCTAACTGCATTTTGGTACTGAGCTCGGACTCTGCAGTCTCTGGTTTAAGTGTTTTCGAGTCAGTCGCTTCCAGTGATTCACCTTCAGGGGACCTAGAAGTGTAGTGGGTATTGCAGGGGTAAAGACCGGTCATAGATAACTCATAAAAAGGAAGAAATTTCAGTACAGCAATTTAAATGCTAGCTGACAATTTGTTTGCCAAGTTTTAGTTCAGTAAAGTTGAAATGGCCAGGTTTTTAATGCCAACAATTGAGGTTTGTAAGGGAAATACCAAACCAACCTTGGCGGAAAAAGAGGCGGACATTAAATTACAGGGCAAAGACTACATCTGCTTTGTAAGTGGAGAAATAAACAAGTCACAAAAAAGAAAATCAGTTTGAGTCCTATGTTTAGGCAGAAAAGTGTAAGTTTTACCAGTAATGGCTGAGCTCAAGCGGATGCTTAGCAATCTGTACAGAACTGTCAACGAGGGGAGCAGAGAAGGGGACCGACAAAGGGAAGTGCTGCAAAAATGCTCAGAAGCTGTTGCTCGGTCTCATCATGTAAAGACTTAAAAAGAGCCCAGACCACAAATTCTTGACTGTTCTTATTTTAGCAAGTGCCAAAAAGACACATTCTTTAAGGTATACAATGGTTTTTCTTGGATACAATGTTGACAATATACACTTGCCATTGGACTTTGGTGTAATTTTTCCTGTATAATGTGTAAGAGCGTGCCCCTGAATTCCTGCAGCAGCAGCAGGCCAGCTAAATTCACTGTGAGCCCTATCTTCCATCCAAGAGGCATTCCACTGAAGTTGGAGAAACTATTCACTGCGTGGGGGCTGCCAAGGCACACTGGAGCAAGGATAGCAAAATCTTTTCCCGAAATATTATTTCAGTCATTTCAGTTTTATAAAGGACAGAAGAAAACATTACACATTGCATGGGTAGACTTATTTGTCTGCTCCAGAAGGCTGAACGTATTTCATCCAGAAGTGACAGTGGTGCCTGAAAAACCGCTTCTCAGAATTAGTAGGTTTATTTTGTAGTGCAGCTTGCCAAGCCCAGGTTTCCAGACCCAGTGATGGACATCAGAGAGGTCACAGAACAGAAATGACAAAGCATAGGTGCTGGTTCTTATACAGGACCAACGTAGTGATAATTTGATCAAGCAAATTCTGCACTATGTACTTCCCTAATGGATATGCTGTATACATAGTTAGCGGCAGAGACTGGCAGTCAGTGGCCAGTATTTCCAGACTGCTTTCTTCAGATTACCTATGAATATGATTGTCGTGCTGTTTTTAACTTGCTAGCTCAACTCAATGTTTTCCTGTTCAATTAAGCAGATGTCATGCTATGGCAGAGTAATTCTGGGGTTTCTGCAGTCATTTATTCATAACTGGGAAAAAAGCAGCACCAGGTAAAATTTGGGTACTCAACCACATACAGCAGCCACCTATACATTCCTTTTGTGATGGCTGTAGTCATTTGCAATAAGCTGCTGCACTTTTGCTTAAGTGGGAGTGCTCTATCATATGCAAATATGTAAATCTTGCAATGCATAGGAATATACAGACTATTGCTACTCTTCCTTAATCGATGCACGAACTTTGTCGTTTTTACCTACCAAATAAAATCAGAGACAAGTTTTACCGATTAAACAATCTGTAGCAGCAGGAATACATTATTTGGTTTTCCTTATATGCTCCTTGCTGGAGGTAAATAAGATATCATTGCAATACCATTCACTCTGTTATAGCTCTGGCTGTGTCAGCATTTAGATTACAAACCTCTTCTTCCAGAGGTTTATAACTCAGCCATAAAATGCACCCCAGTCTGAAACTTGGCACACATGGTCTCAGTCTGGCAATGAATTTATCTTACAAAAAGTGAGAACAATGCAACATCTCTTGGGCACGTCCAAGTTATAATTGTTTAGGATCTTAGCGACAGACTGGATCTACATAGAGAAGCCCAGAAAGTATCCACCTGCCTGACACATTGCTCCAGCCTCACCCTTTTAAGGTCCCCATAAAATCCATGTGTGTCAAAGCCTAAAATGTTTCATGAAGTTTTTGCACACTGCAGTGAGTTTAATTCAAAAGGTGACATTTCAGAAAAGGTGTGCATCGCACTTCTCCAGGCAGCATTCCCACCGCCTCCACTGCTCCTGCGGCGAGCAGGGCTCAGCTGAGCTCCCAGATGGCTCTTCATGGTTGATAACCAAAGCCCAGACCTGCTCTGATGGTGAGGAACAATGCCCATTCCACTTACACCTGTAACTTCATTTCCCAGAGCACGAACGTTGCCCCTCACGGCCCCTGCCAGGGCCTGACCCCCCTCTCCCCCTCGCATCTCGTGCGGCACAGAAGCTGTGCATCTCCTCAGCCACCGCTCCTGCAGGCGGGGGCCACGCAGAATGCCGGGCTGCCTTCCGCGCAGGGGCCCCGCGGCCACGGCTGGCCTTTGATTTCCTATCAGTAACATAGGAAAAGGTCCCATAAAGAGCGGAGCTGTTAAAGTCATCGGGTTTCATGTTCAGAGACTGAATTTGCCATGCCCTCCCCTTGGGCTTGTTGAGAATTTATAATGTTACAGTCCCGGAGGCCAGGTGTCCTTGCTCAGCCGCAGCCTGACGGGGAATCAGTGCCCCCGCCATGCAGCCAAAAGCCTCCCCCTCTGCCCTGGCTACCTACCCAAAGTCCCCACCCACAGTTTCCAAGAGACCTCCTGGTGTTATCGCAAGGCTTTCTCCTCCAACTAGTACTGGAACGTAACTGGGGTAAGTTCACATCCTTGGATTTGCCACAAAATTACCATTTCCAAAGATGTTAGTGAGTTAAAAGGTGAATACTATTAGAAGAGCAGGCAAAGCACCTTTTCATGAAGCACATCTACTCCCTGCTCTTGCTCCGTGCCACACCTCAGTTTTTCTCCTCCGGTTTCAAGAACATGTTTTGGCTCTCTTTTCATCCCCAGCCAAACTGAGGAACTGAGTGAGCACTAGCCAAGTTTACCAGGTTTGATATACAGTCACCAACCGACAATTAAGAAAAACATTCGGGGCATATAGCATATAATAATATACAGATCCTGAGTGATACTGTTACTAACCGTTAAAAATTGTATTTTATTTAAATAAAAATAGAAAGGCTGATGAAATTTTATATAGAATCCATCTTTAGGACAAAGATATGAGATGTAGTTTCCAAAGATTAATTCACTTTCATCTTATGATATTTCCTTTTGGAAAGCCTCGACCCTCCAGGTTCTCTCTGTTTCTGCACTGCAGATGGTGGCTGATCATAATATTGATTGCACATGTTTAAAAATGAGCCATTTGCTACTGTATCTTTAATCCAACTATTATAAGACTATGCTTAGAAAAAAATAATGTAGTTTTGAGCATATACATGCAAAAGCATAGCATTAATAATACCATCGTCTTAAAGTATAACTAAACCAGACACCTAATATTCTATAAAAATCAGTTTAAAGAAAAACAGACACAATGTTCTGACTTGTTTAAGCCAAAGTTTGCATTGGATGTACATTCAAGGCATATTTTGCCTGTATTGTTCAACTATTTATGCCATTTGGAAGGAGATTATTTCCAGTCTCCAGCAATGTAACTGATCTTACAAACTCACTGACAATCTGTATCACAGAAATAGAATCCCAGCAATTAGGTGATTAAGTCACTGACGCAACCAATTCAATTAAATATTTGGACTCAATTTTAAAATTTATGTTAACTGATAGTCAAGCTGTTTTGCTGTCTCTGGGGAACATTAAGAAATGGGAAGGAAATAAATCTTAATATGAAAAGGTGCAAGCTGTCATAACAAAGGTTTGGGGAGAAAAATAGACAATCAAAAAATGTGATTCAAATCTTTTAAAACTGAGTCAAAACTGTACATTGCACACTTCCAGAACTCAAGAGAGTTACAGTGATATACAACCTTCTTCCTGAATGCAGGATAAGACCTTGTTTCATTAGATACTTGTCTGGCCAGGGAAGGCACATACATTCTGTGAGCTTACTGGAGGCACACATTAAGCAAGTGTGTTCACCCTTACATTGGAAAAGCAGGGCAGTTCTTTCTGTAGTGGTATTTATAAAAAAAGCACAGATAGCTAAAGCCTATTGTCACCAACTTCCATTCCTGATGGAAAAAAGACAGCAGAAGCATCCACCTAGCAGATAGCGTGTGAAATGCAACATTAGCAGAAGTGAACCAGTGAATCTAAATAAGAAAATAATTTCATGGCAGCAAAAAGAAACCACTCAGAAATCTTATAGAAGATTTGCTCTGGTAGATTGTTAGACTGAGTCTGAAGTTGGAAGAGGTATCTCCTTTGTTGTGATGTTATTTGTTTGTGGTTATGGAGACAAGATGTTTTTCTCGGTGCTGAAACCCTTGAAATGACTGGCAACATTCAAAAAATGAAAATATAGGTCTCAAGTGACAAATTGTATTAAAAAAACATCATCAGCTTTCTTGGAAATTTTTCTTTGAATGTATGAGTTCAGGAAACAGTCTGACATTTTGAAGAAAATTAACTGAACAATATCTCTTTTTCTGCCTAAGGCTTTCCCCTTGCTGGACTTAGTGGTCATGTAAAACTGTGCTGAAACGAGCGTATGGAGGGACAGATTTTTCTGGCCATCCACCGAGCAGCTGCAGCCCAGCTTTTCCCCCCCTGTCCCACAAGCAGTGCATTAACTCCAGCCCAAAGAGCCAATGTCATCAGGATAAAGCCTTGTGGCTTTTGTGGCCTAATAAATCCTTGGTTTTATCCAGACACCCAAAGGAAAGCCATCTGGGCTACACTGGGCAATTTGTGAGTGCCATCAAATGAGCAGTCATCAGCTGAGAGCAGCTTTTGATTGCTGCCAGTCCTCAATATGTGAAAGGTTTTCTCTTTCCGTAACAGTTCCCCAACTTATTCAATCCTTCTGCTTTGTCTTTGGCCTTATTTAGGTGTGATGTGTTTAAACTAGATTAATTTATCTTGCAGAGGTTGGCTTTCTCCGTACCATCTGCAGACGCAGATTAACACCTTGAAAATCATGTCGGCTTACCGTTGAGTGCCTCTACCAGGATCGAAAGCTATCACAATTTGGTAACACACTTTCATTCATCACCTATGTAAGATGTCTTACTTGCATTCTGGTCCACGATTTCTGAGAGATTTGTTTGTCGAACTGCTATCTGAACCATGGTCCAGCCTGACAGAAAGACTGCACGGGTTTACGAAGTATTTTATGCAACAAAACCAAACATGGGTCAGAGAAGGGAAAAGAGCTTCTAATTATTATTTTCAAAGTTGACAACCAACCAGTCATAATTTCATAGATTTCCATTACAACCCTATGAAAGAGGAGTCACCTCATTTCTGAAACTGAAAGTCTTAGCCACTGCAGATTCCCTGTACAAATGGTTTTCCAGACCTCTGATCCTCATTATATACCCTTTATTCTTTGCAGTTCCACTGTGTACCATCTGAAATGAGATAACCAGACCCACATGCAGCATTTAAGAAGCAGAAGCACCGAGGACTGGTGCAGTGGCACACTGGTTGCTGGTCAGCTTGCTGTTTCTCTCCTAATAACTCTTACAGGCTGCTTGTCTTTTCCGCTATTGCAGAGCATTCTGCTGGTGTCTTCAGACTCATCTGTCTCAGAAGCATCCCTGGTTTGGGGAGACACAAGCCTGATATTTCTAGATGGTGAAGAACTTTCTGCTCGTAGAGCTGCCCTTAAACTTACCATGATTGCTAATTTCAACCAAAAAGCCGGAGGCCAATATATGGCTGCAGATAAAACTCTCCATTGTCATATTGAGACTAGAGCAGGTTTCTTGCTAATATGGTCATAGGTGAAATGCACAGCTGTCACAGTTAATCCCTGTGCACTAGCGGGTAGCTCTGACCTCCTGGCTGGGACGGGAAGGTGCATGGGAGAGAAGAATGCCAAAGATTGGAAGGAACCATCCATTTAACTTTTTTATTTCCGTTTGCACTGTAAAGCAAGTGTGTTCTTACTTGCTTTAACAAGTAAACACGTATTTTCTGGGAGAAATGGCTTCAGATTACAATAAGAAGTTGATCCTAAGAAAACATTTTATTAATTTTATTTGTTCAGAGAGCTTTGGAAAGGTGATGGAGGAGCCCATATTCTTGACCAAATCGGCCTATCGTTAACCAAATTTAACCCTTCACCCCAGTAAAAAAAAAAAAAAAAAGGTAATGTAAATATTGCTTAGTCTCATTTTCCATATTCCCAGTGTTATTATTTCAGTGTCACATGGGCACTCCACATATATTTAAAGTGCATATGCTGAGAGGAGCCCTTTGACTCTGCCCTTTTTGTTATTTCAATGTCCAGGAATGAAATACACTGTTTATGTGACTCCAGGCTTTGCACTTGTTCATGTGCTGTGTATACTGTTCATAAACTGGGTTTATAAAATGGAATGACCTCAGCCACCTAGTTTTCAAGCCCCAGGTCCAGGTGTTGACACAAATCCTTCAGTCTCAAGCTCATTTCTTTTTTTACGTTACTGATGACTTTTATGTTAATTTTGTACTTTTTTCTTGCTACTTAGAAAAATGCATAATTAAATTAAAGAATCTTGGTATCCAGCCTTCTCCTTTACTGAAACTTTAAAACTCCCTTAAAGGCCGCAGTTTCTTCCTTCCTTAATTATTTATGTTTTGAAAATACACTTCTAAGAAGTTGTGGTTTCTCCTCATGGCAGAAGACAGTTCTCTATTAGTTCAAGATACCAGCCAGATTCTGCCCTAATACGAGACATGTGATACATTCAGAGTGGGACTTGCAACCACCTGTATTTCCAAGATGGAACAAACAGAAGAGCCTAGTGGAAGTAACTTTTACTCTATAAAATGCTTTATATTTACTAAGTCCAAATTTCATAATGTCCCAGAATTCCCGTCCTAACACACCCACCCCCCACAAATAAGGAAGCATTGCTATCCTTGTTTTATGTTAAAACAATGATACGATGACATAGCTCATAATTTGGGGTGAAGTGGAAATCAGAAATGTCTGACTTTGTAACCTGCCATTGCATCAGACCATCTAACGCTTTATCTTCTCTGTTCTTATATCATTATATAGGAATAAAATATTCTTCACCTCTTTCTTATCACTTGCTTTTATTCAGATAAACCACCTTCTCCCCCACCCCCCCACCCTGAGAAAAGAGATGAACTTCTGGAATTTTTGATTCCCCATTTGCAAAATAAACCCAGACTACCTTGGAGGAATGTTTTAATAAAATGAGTGATTTCAAGGTAGGAGGTCATGCTAGTAGGAGGTCTTGAGTGAGGCTCTGGATATATGAACCTGCTTGGAAGCTGGGGGAGGAAAACAGCCTGCAAGCCAGAGTATTGTGGAGAAGGCAGTAAAAGGTCAATCTGTGTGCACATGGCCCAGAGTTTGCCACAGGTGCAACATCTTTATATATCATCACCTTTATTTTCCCATCTTTGGCCTCAACGCTCGATACATGCTGTTAGCAGGGTGTGGGATTAATAAACAGACTCCAGGAGCAGATGGAGTAGGTAGAGTTGGGATGTATCTGTGCTGGATTTCCAGGTAAAAGATACTTGGAGTAGCGGGCAAGTGGGAGCTAAACCTGAATGCTTGTACAGAGCTAAGGCCATGGTCATGAAAAGAAGAAATTGTAGGTAAAGCTTTGTTATTCTACTTTTGCTCTCAAAAGACACAAAACGACAAGGAGTGAGAGTTCAGCAAACAATGCCCAAACCACAGAATCAGTGGATAACAAGGCCAGACTAATAGCTTATTTCAGGCAGATGAGACTGCCCAAGAGGAAAATAGATATTTATACTATGCAGATGAGAAATCTGGCATCCTCTATGAATCGGAGACATTAAAGATTCCCCAGTTAATGACAGGGTCATTTGTGACACGTGCTTCCAGCTTGCAGGAGTGATCAGTGATTCTAAACCACAGATAAATGCCTCAGAATAGTGAGGGCCAGTAAGCTGTCCTGGGGCAAAAAATGGATACAAGAGCAAAACAGATATGGGATACCAGAGAAAGCTGTCTGTCCTCTCCTGCACTGTCAGAAAAAAACATCGATGCTGGTTGTGGGTGCAACTGGGTGAACAAAGCACTGTGGAGCAACAGGATTAGGTGGGGAAAAGCCACCAAGAGCTGGGTCATACCACAAAACTCATTCTGTGGCCAGTAAAGAGATGCAGGCAGCTGTTGAGACATCTAAGCCAGCGTTGTCATCACCAGGATCACGCACTGCTTCTGCTGGAGGAGAGAGGCCGGGGGGATCACTGGGTGGTATCAAAACAATCCTCCTAGGAGGAAGCCCCTGGGGGACCACAGCCTCTGAGAGCCTGAGATGGGGTTGAAACTAGAAATAGTCTCCTCTTCCCCACTGCACAGGGTGCACTCATGACTGCCAAGCTGCAGACCGTTTGTTTTTGCAGGACAGTGGTAAAGGACAGACAGGCCTGCAAAAACAGCCATCATTCATCCGCTAATCCCAGCACAGAGTGGATCTGCCTGTGGTTGGGAGAAAACCATCAGGTAACCAAAGCATCTGCACCAGCCGAAAGCAGTTAAAGTCAGTATTGAAAAGAATTATTAATGGCTGAGGAAATGCTCCCTAATAGTGTATGGAATAGTGTGCACCACTTGCGGCACAGTAACGGGTCCTGGGTTTCTGAGACAGATGAGCCATTCAGCCACCTACCAATGCCGGACGCAGCTCCTGGCAAGCAAAGCTTGGCAGAAATGCCCCTGGGCATCAGGCCAGGTGGAGAGGTGCTGCAGCACCAACCTACCCACACCAGCGGCTCCCAGGCATCGCTGGGTATTGCAGACAGAGCTGCATGCCAGAGGAAGCAGGCAGGAATGTGTGGCTGCACTCGGCAACCTCAGCACAAAGGTCAGAAGGAGAATATTAGGGCAGAATTAGCCAAATGCTAATCCTCTACATCTGATGTCTGTTAATTTCTAAAGAACACTGACTGACAAGCCTCAACCAAAAGAAGAAATATGGCCGAGAAGGCAGCTGTCTTTCCTCGCTTTAGAAAGCCTGGGAACAGGCATGGGGAGACCCTGGGGGCCTCGTCAGTGAACCACCAACTCCAGTCCCCATGGGACAACCAGAGCTCCAGCCTGCTGCCTCAGGAGGACAACTGTGAATAATGCAGAGCAAAATCCAGCAGCCCCGGCCATTTGCTAGCAGAATCCCAACATACTCAACACAAGAGCAAGACTGAGAGAAGAATTTCTCTCCGTTTTCTTTGGGTTCATTAGTTCAGCTTTGAGTTTTTTAGCATCCCTAGAATCCCAGAGAGGTCCTGGTGGCACATATAATTGCAGCAAGCAACTACATGAAGATTTTTTTAGTACTACAGTGGAAAATAAGGTACTGCCCTTACAACAACATTCAAACTGTATTTCTCTGAGGAAAATAAATAGTATTTACACATGATGACACTGTATTTGAAATGTCTAAGTAACTAACAAAGCACTAATGAACTCTCGGTGCTATAGAGAGTAAGGCAGCTCATGGCCACTTGTAAAGGGATAGTGCCAAAGAAACTACCCCTGTGCTGCTTGGGAAGAGACCATCTGTGATCATGGCAATAGGCAGAGCAGTAGTCCCAGCAGACCATCATTAGGAGATGGACATGCGGGCAAGCTGGTGAATATCTCTGCCAGCCAGACTGGGATGCTCAGCTGATGTACACCAAACAATGCAAGCACTGAGTGATCAGGCCAGGAAAATACCAGCCCTAAACCAGCGTCAGAACTCACTTGTTCCGTTTTAAAGACAGGAACGACATGGCTATATTAACTTGTTGCTTCTTTTTCTAAAAAATGGGCTATGTGGAGGGTATTCAAGCAAGAATTGAGATCATGAAGCGCAGGTTACATTTTCTCAGAGAGTAGGTTATAGCGCACTACAGCAAAATTCAATTGATTCAGTACCATGGGAATCTGAGCACAAGCCCTCTTCCCCTGGGTACCTGCAAAACCAGTGAAAGGCAGGAATGACAGTAAAGAGCCAGGAGCAAAAACTACACAGACAAGAAGAAATGTCTACTTGGAAATGCTGTGCTCTTGCAGCAACTCTCCCAGGGACTAAACAACAGCTCAGCAAGAGACTGATGAGTAGAAAAATCAAGACCCCAGGGTAAGCTGGCAGACAGGCTTTCAGCAGCCACAGGCACAATGGTGCTGGGCTAGATCAGCAGCTCGCAACAATAAAGGGAGCTGAGGGGTAAAGGCACTATCAGACAGTGGCCGAGTGGAAGACCAACGATCAGGCAAAAGTCTGGTGTGGTTGGCAGTGAGACATGGGGCATAGCTGGCACTCAGGGCAGCAGTGGAGATAAAACCGAAGACAGACCAGCAGAAGGCAGTTGGCAAGCACACAGGAGAGCAAGGAAGACACAGCAACTGATAAGTGATTTGACGCAGGAGTGCTGGGGAAATGAGTGTCCCAGGAAGCTGGAGGAGCAGCAGGGCACTAGCCAGGAGGACTCAAGCAGCCAAAGGGGCTTTTAAAGCCTCGTCAGTAGCAATAACACAAACAAGATGTGGAAGGCTGGACTGAAGAGGAGCACACTTGAAAGACAACAAGGCTCCAGGCACTGCTGGGCTGTAGCAGTAAAAGCCAGAGGCCAGTTCAGGCTGTGCAGAGGTATCTACATGCTCAGCAATAGCTGCCAACATGGCGACAATAAACAGCTAAGAGGAGAGATTAACGACCTTCACGGGTCTTGGAAGGAGCATGCATGGCCACAGAGAGGGCCTTGGAGGGGGCACCAGGAACTGCATCTGCATTTGCTTGGCTTGAATGGCTGCGGCAGCTCAGGTTTTACAAGTGTGGAGCCCTTTCATGTTGTTGTCCAGTGCCCAGAACATGAAACACTTGAGGTGAAATCCTGCCCCCACTGAAGTTAATGGGAATTTTGCCTTGAGTCTGGTTTCTCTCTGCTCACACTATCTGGTATAAGGAAAGACAGATCCCACCTCAAGAAAGAGTGGGGGAGTGGGGGGGTGGGGGGGTGGGGAAAGCAGGCAAGGAAAGGCTGTAGTGCAATTTTGCTGGTGAGTGTGTGCCGGGGGTGGGGGGACAGGGCTGGTGTCCCTTACTGCTGGGGACCAAGGCAGGCCCAGGGCTTGCTGAGCTGAGCAGAGACAGGGAGCAGGGCTGAGAGGGCAGGAAAACCCTCAGCACAGAGGGAAGGAGATGAAGGAGGGGGCTGGCAGGAAAACAAAAGAGCAAGCCCAATTAAAAGCTGCAGCAACAGCTCCCAAACGGTGAGGGGGGACCACCATCATAGCACAGGAGGACAGATGGGAGCAGGCCACCAAAAAGACACCTCGGCAGCACCAGCAAAGACACCACAGAGTTGAGAAAAACATGGGAACAGGCTTCCCACAATGCCTCACTGGTGTCTTGGTTTTGCTGCTGCATCGGCAAGGCAAAACACACTCCTGCTGTACTGCTGGGGTGGATAACATTCAGGGCTTTGAAAAGTGAGAAATGGGTAAATTTATTTCTCCGTAGTCACCACAGGAGGAAGGCAAAAACATTACTGTCAGTTCTTTGTGTATTTCAGCAGGAGACCTGAATCCTATGGGTTAGTAAAAAGCAAGTGGCAGAAGCAAGGGGATAGGAAGATCACAACCAAAAGGTAGTTCAGTATCTGGAAGTTGTGTAAGGTGCTGCTACAGGAAAAGGAGCAGCTGCGTGCATCTGAGCTGTGCCCATTCCTTTGACTCAAGCAAGTAGTTTTCATTATATCTTTGGAAGACACAATGAAAGACCTTGCAGAATAGGTCCTTTCCATTAGCTGAAAGCTACAATTGTGATACATACAATTCCTGATTGTCACAGTGCTGAAAGTGCTACAAAAATTCAGAGAGAAATTCCCACAGTAAAGCTGCCAGTGACAGATGACAGCAGTGCTGAGAAAGGTAGAAAAAGAACCAGAGCAAGAGAAGTCTTTGGGCAGACCTGTTCAGGGCTTTTTTCCCCCCCTTTGGCTGGAATGTTTTCTGATGGGAAATGCCCACTTGACCATATCGCCATTTCCTTTTTTCTTCTCCTTCAAGAATGCACGTCTGAAGCCCATGGCTTGCCTAGAAGTCTCTTGTTCCTCCCCAGCTAAAATGGACATGAATTTCCCAGGAGGCTGTGATGACCAAGTCCAGTGTCTGTCCTGCAGGACCCGGCAGCAACACCAGGGTCCCTGTCCCACCACCAGTGCTGGGGCAAGGGGCTGGGCTAGGCCACCATGAGCTCTTGCTAGAGGGAGTGGGCAGGCACTGAAGAAGCAGAAACCTTTCAGTTTTCACTCTCCTCATCCATGTGGAAAGTAATTTCTGGGGAAAAGACTGTGGTTTTTACGCTCCTGGGCTATTGCATGTCTAGCTGGTAGCCTGAACCCTGCCTGTCTCCATGCAGTCTCAGCTCATCCCTCCGCACCACCACAAAGAGTTGTTCCCAGCAAGTTGGGCTGTTGTGAGGTCTAATTACTGAGTGTTTTTGAAGAACCTCATTCATTAGAAGAGCTTGAGCTATACAAGTGCATATTATCATTTAGGATACTTCAAGATGAAAGGCACTTAAGTGCTTGACAAACTGAGAAAGCAAATGCATAAAGGAACCATGCTATTCGCCTCTGAAATGAAGCATCTGGGCTGAGACGTTACAACTGTTCCAGGCAGCGGTGAGGTGAGAAGGACCAGCCCCCCTCAGGTTCAGCTGAGCTCAGGGGCCCTGCTGGGGGGCGCTGCCAGAGGGACCCCGGCACTGGGGGGTGTCCCTGCTTCGGGAGTCTGAGCCGAGGAACGGGGCAGCTCCAGCTGGGCACTGCTGGGCTGCTGGGCCCCTGCCCGAGGCCCGCACATCTTGAAGGATAGAGCCCGAGGGTTTGCAGCTGAGAGTTTCCCCTAATGGTTCTTTCCCTGGGACAAGAGGAGAAGGAAGGAGAACAGGGATGGGAGAGGTTGTGTGCCACACGTCTGCACCAGAGCGGGTCACCTAGGAGGGGCAGTGAAAGTTCAGGGTAGGAAAGATTCATCGAGCCATCCTTTTTATGGCTATTTTGCATGCATAACTTTGAGCTGAAATAAATACCGGCGAATGATTTACATGCCTTCCAACAGGTCCTGTAGCCTTTCAGAGGTATTAGCAGTGTGCCTCCAATAAGGAGTGCTCTGTTTTTCCATGATAAATCCATGCTACACCATGCCTCCCACGTACACAAGTACTCAATTTCTGCAGCAAGTGGAGATAGCAATGAAGAGGCCTGGAAGGAAACCAGAAAGTAGATTACTGAGTACTATAAAGCATTTAAAACACATGCTGTAGTGAGACGGAAGCTTTTTAGAGGGTCTTTGTGAGCTACACCCTTGGTTTTGCTTTGCCCAAGCTGTCAGTCTTGTAAAACATATATTCAATTGCATGTTGCAAATCTCCTAAAAAGGATAGAATTAGTACGTATTACCATTTTTTTTCCCAGTTTCTTAAACTGTGTACAACACTGATATCAAAGCACTGAGTGAAAAATATACTGGACTATATTTTGAAGACTCTTTAGAGGGGGAAAAAAAAAGCTGAAGGAATGCTTCTTAGGTACTTTCAAAGTTGCTGAGCCCTAGTGTGGCGGTACACAAAGGCTGAACCAAAGGGCTCCACTCATCTGACTTGTATATTGTTTCTTAAGATATGGGACAAACTGTTTCATATTTGACATCTAATAATCATGGGAGTCTTTATTTCCTAAATATTAGTGCTGCAATTTATGTTTTAATTCCAAGGTCATCCATTTTTCTGTCACTAATTGCACTCTCAGAGGAGTTCTTATCATTTGCACTGTCCACCTGTGCACGATGGCTCATTGTTTCATCCTCTGCTCCGCTCTCCTCCTTCCTACCAGCCTCTTGGCCTGAGTCACATTATAACCCTAACTGCTAAGAACATGGCTGGCCAAATCTAAAAAAATTCATTGGCCGTTTTAGCCAGGCTGTAATGTTTTTTGGGCTGTGTCTTTATTTTACTTTTTTTCACTAGATCTTTTATCTCACAACAAGAGCACTTGTAAGTTATTCAAAACATTTGGTAGGGTCTAGACCAATTCTTTTTGGTTTGGGAATTGTAAGTAATCAAATCCTGCTGATAACATTGTAAGTCAGTAGGGCTTCATGGCCTTGGAAAGGATCAGGAGGGCTTTCCTCTTTTAACAAACCCCAAGCTGTGCGAGTGCCACACTGCGTAACCCAGGCTGAGCTGAGTCTAGAGCTGAGAAGGAGGAGAGTGCGGGGATCACACCCCACTGTGCAGGACAGCTGGGGGTCTCCTGCTAGCTCCTGCCATGCACTGAAGGGCTTTTGCCTTTGGCTGTCATGTCCCCCACTTTTATCCTCTCTGTGGCATCCTCTGTTGCCTCTGACATGCTCTTACCATCCATTGCTGTTATCTTCCTCCGTAGATGTAGCACAGCAGGGCCGTGTTTCTGCTTTGTGCGTGCAGGGGCTGGGGCCGTTAGTTATCTACAGGACCATACATAAGCAAGACAGCAGTTATCGGCAGGTCACCTTGCAGCTCACCAGCCAAACAGAACTTAAGTGTGAAACAATAGTTAACATTTGCTGGCATCTGTAGTCTACTTAAATCCATCTGTCTTGAAAGACACCCTCAGCTGGCAGTCTGGAGAGTCTTAGAACTTCTTGAGTCCTTGTATGTTGAACACCTCCACCCTGGGTGACTCCCAGGAGAGGCATTTTGCTCCCTGCACCTCTAAAAGTGGAACTGTCTTTATTCATATTGCTGCATTTAGGACCAAAAATGTTGGCCCAGGCTGATAAAGACACACTGAGCTGTTCTGATACTGACATGGCAGCATATATAACAGTAAGAAATCAGTATTACTGAATGCCACTTTTAGGTGAATTTAAGGTTGTAGAAAAAGTAATTCAACCTTATGCTGTGCTGTATAAAACCAGACTCTTCTATTACAAATGAAAAGTGTAGCGCAGCACAAAGAGGCAGAATATTTTCTAACTTGTGCAAGCATATAGATGTATCTTTTATATTTTATTCATATTTTCTTATGAAAAATCAGTGATTTAGGGGATTTGTAATAGAAAGGATCCTGTGATGCAACTGGTACCTTCAGCTCCCTGGAGCAGAACTGCAGTATGTCTTCCAGCAATGCCCTACGCAGTCAGGACTTGCTCTGAAGAAGACTGAGCTCCCTCCAGCGTGACTGACATCAAGCTTAATTCGTCAGGATTCTCAGATAAAGTTAAATTTCAGCAGCGTAGGATTTCTTGCAGCCCAAGGTTGAGGTTTTGAGAACTTCAGTATCATGTAGAACAGTTCCTGAATATGAACAAGGTGGACATAGAGGAAATATGATGCCCCCTCAAATATGTGGACTTTATCAAGCAGGTGTCTGTGAACAAGGAAGAAAGTAGAGGAAGAAAGGATGGGAGGAAAAGCCAGACAAAAGGCAATATCCGGGCAAGATAATAGGGCCAAGGCAAATTCACAGTTAGTGTGTGATGCAGTATTGAACCCCTAAAGCTCCAGAAAGTCCTGAAAGTCTGGAAGCATGCAGCTGAAGGCACAGGCTGAGTGGACTCTCGCTAGCGCTGCTGAAGCTAAAAGATATCTAATTCAGCCTTTAAAAGTTGATTATTCTGAATGGAGATATGAGAAACACACTTTATCTGACAGAGCTTGAATCTGGTGTGCCAGCTTCAAAAGAACAGCTGCTGCAAGCGCATTTCGCAAGGGTTCATTAAACATTGGAAGGAAATTTCCAGAGTCAGAATTTACATTGTGGAGAAGTAACTTTAAAAATAAAATGCAGCCTAAGTTTAACAGAATGTTTCTGTACCAGCTGCTTCTGGAAACAGTCGCTTCAATGCAGAAAATATTTCTTAATAATATGCTATGCTATTGCATAAGAACAGGAGACAGATATGAAGTAGGCAGAAAGTTAAAATGAAGTAGCGTCTCCTTCTTTGCCCAACTTCATAGATACACAGGAGGGAAACAAGCACCAAAAATTGCCAATAAGTGAATGAAATGCTAGAACTTTTTCTTCAGTGGTAATAAAAGAAACATTATTCCATGCTTGTCATAGGGGTAGGAGTAAGGAAGGATGGAGGGAGGTGGTGAATATGAAAACTGTTCCACATCCTTCAGGGAAACCAAAGCAACTCAGAAGTGGCAATGAGTCTAGGTCTGCTAGAGAGTGTGGGAGGTGTCATGTCGTGGGGAGGGGAGGGATGGAGAAGGGCCTTCATCCTGCTGTGCCCTCTAAGGCTCCCCTCCTTTGCCAGGACCAGGACTAGAGGACAAATTCATGTACAAGTCAGTGAAAGCTGCATCCTTTCTGTGTTTCCTTCAATCCACCTTCATTTACTTTATTTAACATGGACTTAAATGTGTATATGTCTTACACGTCGAGAGGCTGAAAGATGGTACAAGCCAAAGCAGCATGTAAATCACAGCAATTAATTTTCTTCTTGTCAGGTGAGCCCAAGAAGTAGAGAGGAGTCTAATTTAATTTAATGGGGAGTCTAATTTAACGTAATGGGGTCTAAGCAATGCTGCTATCATGCAGACACCGTCTAATCCTGCCCAATGTTTCTCCAATCAGTGCTGGTACAAGCGCTCCTTAGGAACGTCTCCTGAGCACAACCAAGGCTTAAAAGTAACAGAAAGGGACACTTTTCCTAAAGAAAAGGATTTAAAACCTTTACTGCAAAACCTGCTCCAATGTATTGCATTAGAAAATCTGTGAAAATGTTCAGCGAAAACAGGAGGTAGAAACCAGCCTCCCTTTAACCTGAATGAGACCCTTTTGTAGTAGATTAACAGAGGAGTTTGCCTTTCTGCCACAGGGGCAGAGCTTGTCAACTCATTTAGAGCAACCCCAGGAAAGCAGACCTTCCCACCTTACACACACACACAGATCGGGGGGGGGGCGCAAGAAAAGGGAAAAAATACAACAAAAGAAGACATTTGTCAGGCTATGGTTCAGGGCACCGTTTTCTGTGCTGCAGCTTCCTTCTGCGCTGTGAGCACGCGGAGGGTTTGGTCACGGCAGAGGAGAGTCAGAGGCTCCGGACAGCAGGAAAGGGGCTGGCTGGGCTTGCTCTTCCCTTTCTCAGAAGAAAGAGAGACTTTTCCAGGGATGCTCTGCAGGCACGGTGAGCTGTGCCTTCTCACTGGAAAGTGTTCCATGCTGTGTTTCCATTTGGGGCGGCTCCACCTTCCACCTGCCATGTACCCGCAGAGCACCGGGGCCCCGCTCCCACTGCTGCTGAGCCCCCCGGCCAGGAGCTCGCCGCCACGGGCAGCTGGCATGGGCCGCACATGGGAGGTGGAAGTGCTTTAGCAGCTGCTCCAGAGGCAGGCAGCAACTTTTAATTGTCCAGAGTCCATCAGAAGAGCCCTTTCCTCAGTATGTGGGAAACAGCCGAAAGGGAAAGGGTTTGCAAAACCCAGTTTGCAGTTTAAGGGGTTCATCCTTGCTTTGTACAGCTGAGAAAATGCATGGGATTTTCTGTGCAACCAGGAGAAGCTCAGTCGTATCAGGTGGAAAGCCACACTGGGGTGCTTCCCAACCTTTCTCAACATTTACACAGTGGATAAAGTCTTGATGGAAAGTGTTACAGTCACAGTATAAATCACTCCTTCAGGAAAACACTGGGAATTTTCCTATGTATTTGCAGGAAGTACTTGGGGGGGGGGGGGGGGGGGATGTTAAAGGCCCTAGTATATCAAGCCCATCCCTTTGGTTTTATGATGAAAAGAGAAAACTCTCAGAGTCTGTATCTGCAGTCAAAGGGCACCAGGAATACTTACCATACAGGAGATGCCCTTAGCATGGCAGGTGATTAGATTAAAATACTCCAAATCTTTCAAAAGTTAATGAAAAGCTTTGCACTATATTCTTTTCCTACTTATTTTGGGTGTGAATAAAAAGTAACTTCATTAAAGTCAGTGAATTACAACAATTACCAGTACAGGAGGAGAATGGGCTCTCTGGAGAGACTCCAAGGTTTCATCATACTGGCTTGCAGTCTGTTTTCTCACTATGATCCCTTTTTTTTTTTGTTATTTTGTCAAGTCAGGCTGAAGAGATTAAATCCCAACTCCAATAACTGTTCAATAGTTTAAGGTCTATAAAATATTTCTCTGCTCGGCAGTTTGCTTCTGCATAATAACTTCCAAAGATTGATAATGTTTCATCTCTGAGGTTTTCAACCAATGGCGTTAACTTTTAACGTGCCCTCATTTACTGCCCCTAATGCTTTCCTTCTCTTCGGTTACGTCCAGCCTGGCAGCGCCCATGCCATCGGCGCATTGCGAGGCGAGGGGCAAAGTGTGGTGAGGGAAGGGCTTGGGAGGGATGTGCAGCCGAAGGGAGCCTTTCCCCCTGCTGTCATGGGGGTCACCAATAAGCCGAGATCCTGGGACTGGCCAAACCCGAAATGCCATGGATGTGGGGTCTGCTCCCGGGAGGGTGGCGATCCACCTGCCGCCAGAGATGGCTGCCAGCTCTGGCGAGGCTGGGAAAGCAAGCGTGAGATTTTTCTTTTGCTTGACAAGCCTCCGGCCCCAACAGTTTCAGAGCCCCCCTGGGTCTCCTTTCACGTTTTGGGAACAAATCAGCATCACATACGGGTACAAAACATGGTCAGGAAAAGAAGAGAACCCCTATTTTGAGGGAAATGGACCAACAATGGGCTCAGCGAGTTGTTTGTGTTCTGCTTGGCAGGACCCAGATCGCTTTTCTTCCTCGGCTCCGCACAGTGATAGAAGCAGGGCTGCAGCACTTAAGGCCTTGGCACCGTCATCTCGGTTGGGATTTGGAGTTACTCCAAGAGGCCCAAGAAACCTGCACCTCAGGCCAAAAAATGGAGGCTGGGAGTGCACAGGGCTGCTCTGGAGGCTGGATGATTTAAGGTAGATAGCAGCAATTTGAAAACGCCTATTGCCTGGCTACTCCTTCAGCCTGTGAAAGTGTTTGTGGATGGCTCCAAAGTTTCAGCTGCTGCAACAGTGCAATTACTTCTCTTTAGGAGATTTGTTTTTTCCAGGAAACATTTCCACCTGTAAAAAACTCGGAAGAAGAAATCAGTAAATTCAAAAGAAAATCTGCAGAGGCATTTGACCCTCTCAGTTAAAGAAGGAGCATGAAAGCTCCTCACTCAGATAATTTCTTCTGAGAAATTCATTGTATTGGTTACTCCCCAGTTTCACATTGGGATAATGACAAGATCAATAAAGGACAGAAACGTCTTTGACCCATTTCCAGGAACAAAGCGCGTAGAGCTCAGCTATGTCCTTGGATTCACATAGTATCATCTATCATTTGCCACGATGGTTTCATCATCATGACAGGGTTGTCTGGATGAGGTTCAAGCAAAGTATTTAACCTCAGGTGGCTACTAGAAAAACTGCTGTGCTTAAGGTATTTGCTTGCCCAGTCTGATTACACAGTCTTGGATTGCTTATTCCCATGAAATTATGAATCATTATGGGTCACTTTGCATTCTGCGCATTCACTTTTAGAATAGAGTACAAGTTGTTTGAGCACAGGGGTGTAGAGCAGCGTCTTCCTGGTGGGTTCTGTGGGAAAACAACCACACTAACAGATGTATTCCTCAAGCAGTAAGTAAATTCACCTGTCTTCACATTTTCCCATACAAAATTCCCGCTGCTGCTGTTATTTCCAAATAATCGTCAGCATGGGAAAATCTTCCAGATTAAGGGAGGCATTACTCTGCATGTGAAACCAAAACTCTGAAAACTGCAGAGCTCTGCTTGGAAATCACAGAGTGTCTTGAATCCACACCTTCCTCATATATATGGAAAAAGCCATGCAGATATCCCAAGATATTTTCTGCCTTATCCTGACACATTCTGTTAATGCTGATTCTGAAAAGCCCAAATGTGATGTCTGCCATACAGATAGGTTGGCCTTAAATGAAATTCTTAAGAAAATACATTATGAAGAAATGTGTTGGCATTCCCCTGATGGAAAACAGAGGAATTACAAGGACAGTTTAAAATCACCACACAGCCATGCAATGTTGATGTTTGAAGGTGGAAACAGAGAGGTAATGAAAGCAAGACATGGTGCGATGTGGTACATGGTGGGAGCTACGGCATCAAGGCTGCAGTACTGTCATGATTACAGTGAAGACCTTGATGTCTGGATCTGCCTGCTTATTCCACAGCTTTTACCCCCAGCTCTTTTGCCTGCAATCACACATTCCAGGTACATCCTGGATTGCCAGTCCTCTGAAAACATTACACTGGGGGCTTCAACTGTGAGATAAAAGTGACCTTCTTCATATAGAAAATATGGCATCATACTAATGGGGTTACCTAGAAGGGAAAGAGTTAAGCGTGATGGCTGGTAGCATGAACACTGACACTGTCAATGTGCAGAAATCCAGCTCTGGTACTAGCAGGAGGAGATCTATGGCTCAGCCCAAATGGCTTTGGGGATATGTGTTATCTGGGATATTGTCAGTTACAGGGAGTGAGAGTTCACTAAAGGCATTCCAGTCTCTTACTGCAAGCTCCATGTCCGTCTTCTTCCACTGTGGCACTCATGGTCAGGGCTTGGCAGATCAGAAGCTCTTCCTGTCTGTTTTCAATCCAACATTTTTATAGTTGTGGGTGATTTCTAAACTCTTAGTTATGGTGCTGCAATTTTCTTGACATTCACTATAAATGTGTGTGCGTGAGAGAGAAATGGAAAGGCAGCAGGGAATATTTCTGTTCTGGCAACACTGCTATGCCACTCCCCTTAAAAAATACATGATGTTTATAAGTCATGGCTGTTGTAAATGTCCTGTTTTATGTACCATGTAAAAAAAATTAATTTATATTATTTCAGTATAACATTCCTACTAAATTCAAAGGTGCAGACTTGTGCCCTAAATAGGAAAATCTCTTGCAGGTTTTGTGGATAAATGCAAAGAAAAATGGCATTCAGGATAACACTCTAACATGCATTGGAAAAATAATAGTCTTTAGAGAACTGCTTCAATAATTTCAGGATTAGCATTTGGACAAGCTGCTGATGTTCAGAAAATCCCTCTTTAGAACAACGAGACTGTGCGTCGGTGGGGAATGTGCTCCACGCCTACAGG
Organism: Falco punctatus; assembly: GCF_963210335.1. NCBI lineage: Eukaryota > Metazoa > Chordata > Aves > Falconiformes > Falconidae > Falco > Falco punctatus. The sequence continues at coordinate 67,146,671 of NC_137583.1, forward strand.
GACAAGGCAAACATATGTTCACCCAGGGCAAGGACTCTACCCACTTCAAAGAGGTTTGCTTCAAGTGACTCTCATGACTCTCAGTGAACTGTGCTTTTCAAATCCTACCAGACTCTACCAGACTACCAGCCACAGCTTCTATAATTATTTCATAAAATATTTGAAGATACAGCAGCCTTCAGCAGACAGCTGTTTTCAGATCTGTACAGTAGCAACACTGTTGGACTCTGGAAAGTCTCCTGGAAGGATGGCTACAGTGAAGAGTATCACCATCTCTGTATGTGACCCTCATGGTCAAGAGAGCATTACCTGAAGCCTGGGGAAGAGCTATGTGCTTGTCCACAAAAGCTGATTATCTTGAACACAAACCAGACATTTATTGGATTAAAAAATGCCTGTACCTGCAAATAAAGAGCGTAGCTCTAGTTCAAATAGTCCATGAAATTAGGTAGAGAAGCTAAGTTCAGTTCTTACAAGGCAGATGAAACACCTGTAGATGCAAAAGGCTGTGGGACTCGGTAGCGCGTTATGGTGCGATCCAAAAAAGTCATTTTTCAGGTAATACTTTAAAATAAGGTGTTTGGGACTAAGAATAGGATGCAGAAGCAAGAGTTAGATCTAGCCTGCTTGCAGGCTAGAGAGTGTGTGGGATGGTTAGGTCCTCAGAAAACCCTGGCTGCTTTGGAGGGAGCTACCTAGAGCTAGGCAGAAGAAAATAGCAGAGGTGTCACTGCTTTCTAGGAGTTAGAGCTGGCTCAGAGCTTCACATCACTAGCTTCTGCCCAGGCATGGCCTGGAGGTGGGAGCCTTCTCCCGAGGCTCAGCACCCAGCTGGGCAGGGCTTGAGAACCAGGTGGCCCTGTTGCCCCATGGAATCTGGTTTTACCTGCAGTTTTAGTGGTTGGAGCACTTTCCAGAAAGGAAAAATCTGGTTTCAGATGCTGTCATTGCCTGAAGGGGTTCTGGTCATTGTCTCCTGCTTTGAAGTGTACCCAGCTGACTAACTTAGGGTGAGAGGTGAAGGAAAGTATCAGGGGGGCTGTATGTAGAGCTGGGCACTGCAGAGGGGTGCAAAGCATTGCAGCGGCCATACTCCACTGTGCATTTACCCCTCCGTCACAAGGGATCAGAGCCTTGGTTTGGGGAAGGTTGTTGAAAATGTGTTTCTCTCAAACCTATCAGAAGTTAGCACAATTATTCCTCTAGCTATATGGGTTTGAACAACATGGGAATCTGGTCTTGTGGCAGTGAGAGATTGTTCCCTGCAGGATACGTTCTGGAACTAATGTGATTTTCCTTCATGTTTGAATGAAAAGCTATTAATATGTATTGACTGCTCACTTAGCAATAATTGTATCTACTTCATTACTAATGACAGTAATGTTGCCATTTAGAAATTTTATTAAAAATTTGCAGCTGAGAGGGGATCCCGGTTTAAATACTGGATTCCTATTTAGCGAAGTTTAGATCAAAGACAGCCTCTGTAATGGTCCTGGAATGCAATGGAGAAAGTTGGATGCTCACAAAAAATTAACATTCCAAAATCCCATCCAAACCACTTTAATGATTGACCCATCCAGCAATTAAAAGAGCTAAGATAAAGGTGAAACTCTTTTTGTAGTCCTGTGCTTTGGCTTTACTGCTCCACAGAGCTCCATCTAAATTACAGGATCAAGGGCGCTTCTTACCTCTCACGTCTAGCTACACAGCCTGTAGAAACCCTAAAACCATACAGGAGTGAGATCTGGATGTGTTCTTTGTCTGCTGTTGTTTCCAAAGCAAGGCAAAGGTAGAAGAAAACTGGATTTCAGTGCTCTGGATGATAGATTATGAGTGCACCAAGGAGCGTGCCTGCCTAGCCTGGATTATCTGGCCAAGCCTCCAGCTGCTGAGCTCTTCAGATATGAGTCCAACCTTGTAAGTGAGAGATCAAACTGTTGGTCTGTTACTCATACTTCTCCAGAGCTACATGGTCAAGTGTGTCTTGCATTTGTGATCACAAGAAGTAAAACACCTCAAACCCTGCCAGAATATTCTTTGGAAATTAAGATCTCTTCTCTTATCTGGTTCTTTTTTTTGATGAGTTTTGCTCCAGGGTCCATTGGCCAGAACAGCAGGAAGGCACTGTCCACTGTCTGCATGGCCCTTCCCACAAAAGGTGGCCAGTCCCACCTCAATTTTTGTGTCCCTCCACCCTTCAAATTGCGTCTATGCTCCCGCTAGTAATAGCCTTCCTCTAGCTGACAGAGCCTCACCATGTGCTCTGAAATTTTAACCAACATCTCACATGCCTATTAATCTCTCGACAAATCAAATAAATTAATGGTGAAATGAAATCTCGTGCCATAAATGGATGGGCCTTGTAAGGCTTAACTCAGCAAAAATACATTGAGATGTCACTCAGGCAGGCATTGCCAGGAGAATAGCAGACTTTCTAATAGGATTTCTCTCCCTTTTCAGAGTTTCTTCCAACTCTGGAGTAAGCATTTTATTGGTCTTGCTGACTCACACCTTTAATTAGGAAAGAGCAATGTTTTCTGTTCTCTGAATAATATGCTTAAATAAAATGTTACAAGTACTCAAATGTATTAAAATATTTAACAAAATATTCCATAATTTAATGTCATATATATTTCTTGGCAGCAGTGAACTCCAAGAGCCTGAAGCTGTAATTGAACAATAAATTTAAACCATGATTTCAGCCCATGTATTATGGATGTGCTTGGGGTCTTTACCAAGCTCCTTGCTGATACCATGTAATCAGAATTCCTGTTCTTCAGACAGACTCTTTCTGTGTATTTTTAATAGACAAGTCCTGGAATTGCAGCAGTAATGCCTGCAAAGTCATATTTGACTGCAATTTTGAGGTCTTAACATGTGGAAATTGGATAGAGCTACGATACCCTTTCCTTCAAAGTTGAAAAATAGCCACTAAATTTATTTTTCTGACATGAGAGATTTTTGGGTAGGTTATTTTCTGGCTTTTTACTAATACTTTAATAGTTTATTCACATAAAGAACTGCCCTTCTGCATACCTTGCTAGAACTTGGTATTTAGAATATTTACCTTTTCAGTCCTTCAGAGATCTTTATCCACTGCTTATAGTATCAGACTTAATCAGTACAGATGCTCTGTAAAGATTACTGTAAATACTATTCAGTAGCTATTCAGCAGGCTAAAAGAAGGCTCCTTTTCTCTAGCCTTCTGTGTGTGAAGACCCAAATTCTGGCTGTATGCTGAATCTATATCCGAGTTAATCCAAACCGCTCCATTCAGTTTATGCAAAGTACCTCTAGCTCTGGGAAATGCATTTGTTATTTTGCAAACATGTATGCTTAGATCTGGATTCAATAGCTTGCTTCTGCAGTGGCAGAGCAATAAGGCAATGGAACAAATTCAGAGTCTGCTTCTGCTTGCATTTTGGCTAGTGCTTCTCCTTGAGGCTTTGCAGGGCCTCAAGAGAAACTGCTCTGCAAAAAGTCATCTGTGCTCATTGCCCTTCATGGCAAAAACCGACCAAAAAAACCCAAGTGCCAAGCAATGAAGGCTGCCATGCCCACACTGGGGGAAAAAATAGCTACTGCTATTTCTTATTGAGGGATTTGGGAGTGCTCTGCTCCAAAACCTGTCCCTTGAGGTTGACCATCTGTTGTTACTGAGTCTGCTCCAACCCCCCTGTTCCTGAGCATGACTGTCGAGAAACTTGTGGTAAGACAGTCCTTGCAGTCTGGACACCCTCAAGCTTCCCGTGACCCCACGCTGCCTGGTGCCCAGCTGGTGAGTGGTGACAGGTTGTTCTATTTGGGTAGTCAGTAGCCAGCAGCAGGGTACCTGCCAGCACAGGGAGCTCCAGTGGCCACACCAGTCCTGCCTGTGAGGCTGTGATTCACAGGAGGTTTTTATGAAGATGCTGCTGATGGGGCACCCATTCACCATGGAGCAGAGTGTCAAGTGTTACCTTTTCTTGCTTTGCCCATGCAATGTAAATTTTGTCTGGGAAAAGGACTGATATTTGATGTCTATCTGCTTTATGTTCCATCATTTAAGAGTGTTTTGGAGACTCCTTCACACTCCAGTCAATGAGAATTAGACTTGTGTTGGGCTGCATGACTGAGCGAATTCCTAAGTCTGAAGCTAGCACTGGGCCTGCAGGAAGACCTTTTGTTCCCAAGTGCATAAGCTTATTTTTGGTACTACAGACTTTCATCCCTTTTCTTTACTCTAGCCCTGAGGGCCATTTACTTCTTTCTGTATGGTATTCTGCTATTCCTCTGTATCTGTGATGTTCCTCAGCATTAGGTCACCAGCTAATCTATTAACACAGTTCTAATGGTTTTGACAAGGTCATTATCAAAATATTAAGACTTTGGAGTCTTGCCTAGTAACCTCCCTCCAGCCACATACTTCTTGCAGGATTACTCATTGCCTCCTTTCCTTCCACACTCCTATCTCTAAGCCAGCTTCTTACTCACCTTTCACTTTCCCAATTGACCCCAGCTTTTCCAGTTTAAAGAAAGGATTTCCATGTGACCTATAGCAAAATATTCTACTAAAGTCCAGAGAGTTGGTCTGGAACATTTTCTTTATTAGATAAATCTAACATCTGATCAAAGGCAATCTGCAGAAGCTACCTTAAAATCACTCCTGTTGTGTTCTACCACATTTTCCCTTCACATTCATGTCTTTAATTACGATTTTCTTCAGAATCTGTTTTAAACCCTGAATACCACCGAGACAGACTAATGAGTCTAGACTTGATCTGAGCACTTTGTTTTCCTTCTGAAGCACCCGTCTTGCCATTTTTCGTGCCAGTTTTTTTCAGAACGCAGGGATGAGATCATCCAGTTTCTCTGAACCAAGTACATTGAACTCCTTGAGTTTTGTTTCCACCATGATTTCCAGCTTTTGTTGCCATCGTCTGTCTTTTCCTCTCATGATTCCGCTCATCAGCCTTGTGGGAAACTGAGGCAAAGTCTGGATCCATAGTGCCACACTTCTGTTTTCCTTGTGTTTTATGCTGCTGAAGAGCTTTTGCTTTTTTGCCTCAAGCCTTGTGACATCAATCTCAGTTTTCCTTTGGCAGTACTAAGATTAGCTCTGTTCCTCTCTTTTTGCATACCAATCCCCTTTCCAATCTTTGTACGGATTTATTCTTTTGCTTACAGCTCTCCCTCCAGTCTAGTCTGGAGTGGAAATCTGTCTTCTTGCATTTTACCCTTTTTGGGGTATAGATTTCTGATCCAATTTTTGACATGCTTGTCCTGAAAGTATTTCCTTCAGCTGCATGTTCAGGACTCCAGCCTGCTGGAGGATGTGGGATGCAGCTGCAGCAGATGGTGTTGTGTTTTTGAGCCCTGCTGAGTACCCACATTTCTCTGTTGCAGTTGCAAGCTGCAGGCTGGAGGATCAGGAGCAATAGGTGGAGAATGAGGCAATTCCTGCAGGCACCTGCTGGAGGAATCTGCCCTTGCTGTGGTCCTGCTGTGCTTCCAGGTGTGCACTATCCCAGTCAGTCCTACGCTTTGAAATGAAGAAAGAAGCCGTGGCAAAGTATTTTCACAGCCACTGGTGCTCTGTTTGGATATGACAGAAAGAGGCAGAGAACGCAAAGTTCACCTAGCTGTGGGGTGGGCACGAGACACAAAATAGCCACGAACCAGGCTTTTAACCTCAAGCTTCCTGACAGGGAAAACAGCAGGAGTTTATGCCAAACCAGCACTTCACAGGCTGCAGGCCAAAGCTCAGCAATGGCCAAGGTGCATTCAGAGTAGCTCAGGATGAGGAGGAAAATAATGGACTGGTGCCGTTCTTGATGTATATAAAAGTAATCTTGAGACTGTCTTACTGCTGCTTTGAATGTCCTGAGGCCTGTGGCAGGGGCAGGACACTGGAGGAATTATAAATACATTATCAAGACCTTTTTTTCTTAATCACCATCCCTGTTTTGGGACTGGGAGGGGAGATGGTAAAGCAGCAGCTTTTACTAAACAACCCTCCTACTGAAGGGAGCCCTGGGGAGACTGAAGAGTTTTCCCCCAGTAAAGCAGCACAAAACATGCCAGCAGTGTGATGGACCTGATCCTTTCCTGGATTTTTATTCCAGCGTTTGAGTCATTTATACCACAGCTGAGGACTGGGATGACTTTAATTCTGGGGTTTTGGTCTGTCTGGGTGTCTAGCAGTGTATGGTAAATGAGCAAGGCAGGAGGCAGGCTCTGCTGTGGTGATGGCAGGCGCCCGGTGCTGTGCTGGGCTCAGACGCTCTGCAGTCAGCACCTGCTGTGCCCTCAATGCAGCCCTTGTTAGCTTAGAAGTGAAAAATAGTTTCCCATTGAAGGAGCGACACTTGAGCACTCAGGAGCTTCTGCAGAATTGCTGGTTGTGTCACTTGGGGTAAGCAGAGCTTTACCAGGTCTTACATGTGTTGTTGGGTCATCCTGGTGCTACAGACAGGGTTGCTGTAGGTGCCAGTCAATGCACCCCAGTCCTGCGCTGTCGGTCCCGGGTGGTGTGCCCTGGTCCTGCACACCCACGGAAGAGCTACACCTGAGCGAGCATGGGGAAAATGCATATGCAGGGACCAAGGCAGGCAATGCCCAGGCACTGAGGATGAGGCTTAGATACTCTCAAGTGAGTGAGTCAGGAAAGCACAACTACTACGTCTGTGCAGCCCTGTACTGGTCTTTGTGTCAGTGGACACTGCAGTGGCCAAATGGGGAAACATTTGTTCTGCAAATAACACACTTGTGTTTTGACATCAGGTACTTTGGAAACAGTCATGTACTCAATAAAACTAAAAGTATTTCTAGCCTGTAACTCACTGTACAGTACAGAGACTTAATTAAAGTCATGAAAGCTGAAGTCCCAACTGATATGAACTGGCACTGAAGTCAGCGGGACCATGCTGACCTATACCATGCGAGGGTCTGACCCTAAAGCCTTTAAAACATGTGATAGCGTCTATAGCTGGGAGCCAAGCAACACTGAGCACTTCTTTCTCCGTGTCTATTTTTCTGGGAAAAGGCATCTTTCTACAAAGCCAGTATTGCCAAAAGGAATAAAAAAGTACAGCATGCCATTTTTCACCAGGAAAATCTTACACTGAGCCCTTAAAGTGTTTCCTTATCTTCTGGCATCTTTGGATGCATGTTTACTGATAGGGTAATTTCCAGACCATTGCTGTTCTGATGGAAAATGGGTTATTTTTTCTTTATTAAAGCTTCTGTCGTTTTATTTCAGCAAATGAAACTTCATGTGTGTTGTTGGTATGTATTGATCACAGGATCATTTTTGTAACACAGTGAAAAGTCAGAGATTTGTTCTATGTGAAACAAAAACCTCAAAGAAGAAGAATGATAAAATGTTGAAAAAAAGTACTTTATATAAGAAAGAAAGCATAAACCCCACAGCAGTGTCTTATATAAAGTAGCAGCAGGAAATTCCATGACAGTTTCCTTGGGAAGGAGAAATGAAAAAAAATTACAGTTGCATAAAACTGTTTTGCTGTTTTTTAGGTTATTATTTCTTTGTCTAGTGCAATACCAGGCCCTGTTTGATAACTAACACAGACTGAGAGCTGTGAAGATGACAGAGTCTAAATTTTCTGGAATAAAAACCAAATAAAACCCTGTAGTTATTTAGAGCCATTGAACTAAACATCATCTACCTTTTAAGTCAATTTATTGTTCTTTTTATAAAATATCCAAGTCCTCTAGTAGTCATATTTGATCATACGCTGTATTCTTTAATGCCAAGTGCATCACTGTGAGTGTCTGTAATTTGCCATCATCCCTGAAGATGTTCTTGAAAATGATATGTTTCATCTCAGTGGTCATACCCTGCTGACATTTTTAAAATAAATAAATTATCAGTTCTGTAGTACTGTTGTCAAGGTTTAAGCGGAATTTACATAGAATGCTGTGCTTCTGTGGGAATTGTCAAATCTTAATCTTCCAGTAAGCTACAAAACTATTATTAACGTATCTCCAGGTAATGTTGTTTAGTGTTAATACTCAGTGGAATATGCTTTTCATTAAAATATGAGAGCAGTCCAAATATGTTTTACCCTCAGGCATAATATTAGCTATGCTGTTTCTTGGAGTGACTGCAATATAGAAATTAATCTAGTCTTACTTCAAATTACTTTTGTGTCACTGTACAAGCTTTGGATTCTTTTCTGGGTGGCAAGATGAGTCAAGATGGGAGAAAAAAACCCTGGTAAATGAAGCCTATTAAAATGTGTATTAAAACCAGAAGTTTCAAAGCAATGAGGTCTTCCCAGTGATGTGCAATGCAGCTTCTCTGCTCTCTATGGCACATTTCATCTGATCTAGAGTTGCTCTCTAGCATATCCTGTTTGGTGAATGTTTATCTCAGCCTCGTCACATGAATGAGCTACGGGAGTTTAAAAGCAAAGCTTAAGTTGGCCCTGGGACATGGCAGGGTGATTCCCACCATGAGAAGAGCAGGCACTGTACCTGGCAGAGAATGAACACACAGTCTAGGGCTGGGTCCCTGCAGCTCCTTCTGCCAGATGGCTTAGCAGAAAGACTGAACAGGTTATTGGAGCCATCCAGGTGTCCTTTAGAAAATGGAAATCCCTCCGTGTGTCCACAAGAAGAAATATGAACTTTCTCATATGAAAAAATAAAGTAAATATGAAGGGATTGTAGGGTGTGTTTGCAGCAAAAGTAGCCCCAGAACTAATAATAGTAATTAATAATAATAATAACAACAACAACAACAATAATAATAATAATAAACATTAAATAAAGAAGACGAAATATGTTTGTCAGTGTGTTGGCAACAGGCTGAATTCAAGGGATTCTGTGAATTTGTTGGGAAGTAAACAGGACAGCTTGTTATTATGTGGATAGGAAAGGGATAAATTACAGCATAATACCACTTCATATTAGGAAAATTTTCTTCCTAGCTGGCAGTTTTATCAGTGCAAAACCGGTGTGTGTGAATTCAGCCTAATAAAAAACAACAAATGGGAGAAAACGGTTAATTTTCACTCAGGCAAAAATTTAACTGTTGACTTAAATCTAAACACTGTTCTAGAAAAACAGACAATTAAAATGCACATTAATGAAGTGACTGAAGAGATGGGAAGAAGAAGTCAGGCAGGGTGCAAATGAGATTAAAAGAAGCTTGAAATATCTCAAGATAATTCATGGGCAGTGCAACAGAGGAGGAAAGTTGTTTCCAATAAATCCAAGGCTGAGCATTGTTAACAATGAACTCATTGCTGGGCTCCAAACGCACTGTGACCAGTCAGAAAATAAAACCTGGAGTGAGGGAGAAACTGATGAAATCTTTGTAGGAAGAGTAAATGTACATGGAAATGTGGTTTTGAGTGTCCTGAAACTATTTGTGAGTTCATCTTGATGCACTCAAATAGTTTCACTTAATTTCTTTTTTTTTCTTTTTTTTTTTTTCTTTTTTTTTTAGTATTTTTTGCAAGAAGGTAGGGAGAAGGAAGGAGCCAGAAGGGGAGGTGTCTTTTCACCTTCCTTCATCTTCTACCTCACCTTGGTCTTTGTCTGGGACATAAGAGACCCAGCTCTAAATCCTTTCTTCTTCCAAAAGGACCAGATGTCACAGAAATGCCCAAAGACATGGCCATAAACTACTCAAGGGGACACTCAGCTTCTTGCACGGGAAAAGCAAAGGGACTGAGGCCTCAGGAAAGCATCTGACTGAGGGTGAGTGGGTCCTCCTCACACTGCCTCCATGATGATTTGAAATTTTTGCACAAAGCAGAACTGTTTCATCAGCGGAGGAGCCCTGGAGAAAGTTACAGGCCATAAGGTAGGAGAACTTCACATCCCTCCTGTAGGTCAGGCTGTGACTGGAGCCGGTGCAGGTCTGTCTCCTCTCCTGCGACCCCTCTGCTCCCAGGCAATGGCTGGGGCACGGTGCCCTCACCACCCTGAGTCAGCACTTTTACTGCACAAAACACACAAACAACCATGTCTTGTGGTGGGAGGACACACCAGCGTCCATCACCTTCCAGCCAGAGCTTATTTATGTGTGGTGGGAAACGATGCAAACTACATTGCTCCTCTTTTGTAAACTGCGCATGGAGGAGCTTCTGGGAGCCTTTGGGCAGCTCCAGCAAGAGAACTGGGATGGCCAGGGTGATCTCTCTGAGGAAGGTGCAACCAGAAGTGACTGGACACGGGCTGGAGGGAGTACCTGAGGCTAGGGAACAGGATAACTCTGGATCCCCTGTACCATTTGCTCTGCCTGGAGCCAGCCAGGCATCCTGCTAGGCAGTGGGAACTCACACCCCAGGACCATCCAGCAGTGCCTTGGCACTGCCTGACTGTGGCATTCCTGGAAGTTTGGTAAAAAATTGCTTCGTGTTGTGTGGGATAAAAGTGAGGAAGACAGTCCATTCCTGCAGGGAAGAAAAAAAATGGGAATTTTGTGACCGAGGGCTAATTTATATTCCAGCCTCTCAAATGTGCAGTTTCTCACAGACTGGATTTCACTATAGTCTTTGGGAAGAAGATCACTATCATCAGACGTTGATCAATACCTTTCTGAAACTAACCTAAAAGACAAATTAAATGTTTGACAAAAGAAAATGCCAGACTTCCTTTTTCCATATTTTTCCTCCACTGCTCTGAGTGCACGCTTTCAGCTTTTCTTTTTAAACCTCACAGCCTACAGCATGCAGTAATAGGTCATTCATTATTCAGGTAACTGTTTCTGTAACTGGGTTAATAATAGTCTTCATAGCTAAGTACAGTAGTCTAGCTGGTAGAGATAAAGTTCCCACAGAGCTTTTGTTTTCCTCAGTTTGCAATAATATTCCCAATAAAACCATTCACGAATACGAGTCTGCCACAGCAGCTTGCACATATCACCCAGTGAATGATTATAACAAGAGTTGTTAAAACTGCAGAGAATATTCATAGGAAGATGGTTATTTGTAAATGGTATTTTTTAAAAAAATGTTGAAAGCTTTCAAGTTATGCAGCTTTCTCTGCTGCAGTCAGTTCCAAGAGCTGACCAGGTTACTGTAATATCTGAAGGTAGTTTGTGATTAAAAAGCCTAGAGAATTTTCCTTCACACAAATACAAGTAGAAGCACTCAATACAGAGCCCACATTTAAAAGAGGAGCTAAGGATAATTTTTGAATCAAATACTTCAGTGAATAGAAAATTGTGAAAATCGTTAGAGTAATAAAGCACAAAAATCTTTATAATTTCATAAGGACATATCAGAGTGACATACATAGAAGTAAATTATGCTTTTCTTAAACTCCTAGATTTCTCCAGGTTAAAAAAATAGTACATTAAGGTTAAGGCGAGATGATGGATATAATTTATTTAGAGTGTTGAAAAGCTTTCAATAGGATTCTGCCCATGAGACTATGGAAAGAAGTCCGGTAACAAGAAGGTGAGGTAAAATCTTGTCCTGGATTAACAGCTGCTGAAGAGACAAGCTGGCAGTGGGAATAAATGTCTGAAGCCTGAGGTTGAAAATTATTAAGAGTGAAGTGCCCTAAGGATGTCTGTGAGGACTGTTTTTTATCTATCCATGTGCAGGTGACTATGTTGTACATATATTACACTGATTTCTTTCAGTTCCTATGGGGATCTGTTTACAACAGACACAAGACAAATATGGACTTTCAGATAAGGAATGTACCCGCTAGCTTTTTTAGAGATTTTTCGAATTATTTCCTATGTCTTAAGACTGTGATCATAGTTTCAGTGGATTTGCTAAGTACTGCATTTCCTAATAACGCTAAGAATTAGATGACAATGAAATGTCAAAATATGCTGCTGATAAAAGCTTGATCAGAAAGGAAAAGCTGCAAAGGATTGTTTGAAACACCAGACAACTCTAATACCACCAGTGGTTGTCCTAACCTGATGGCAGATGAACTTGAACTAAAAGGTAATGCATTTGAAAGAAATAATTTAAACTACTCTGACACACTGATGGCTTCTGAATTAACTGTAATCTCTGGGGGAAGGAACTGAGCATTATTGTGAACAGCTCAGTGAAGATACTATGCAGCAGCAGAAAAAAATTGTGCCTGAGATGCTGAAGTGGGGGGATGCATTAAGCAGAGAGTAAGAACTCTGTTGGGTAAGAACCCTGGTGGGCACATGTGGTTGCACGTGCAGCCACATGTGTGCACAGAGGGGTGGCTCATGAGCCTCATTACTGCACGTGACATTAGACACTAAATATAAAGATGAACTTGATAAAAGAATATTTGAATAAATCAAGTTTCCCAAGTGAGTAGATGGACAGAGCATGATGAAGTTGGTCACTTGCATCTTGGAGCTGGCCAGTCCCTCTGGGAATGCACCAAAAGTTGGTATCATGGAAAGGTTTGGGTTGGCATAAGGGGTGCCTGAGCACTCCGACTTCTCATTAGCGTTGGCTCTGCTACTCTGTTTCAAAATATTTCCAATTGCTTCTGCCAAAGTTTCCCCCTTTCTCATTTTCCAACCAGGATCATGGCCTATCTTGCCTCTCATTATTGTCGTACTTGCGGTCTGGGTCCATAAACCTACATGGAAAAGTGAAACGTTGTCAGTCAGGACATGGCGAAACCATGCAAGGAAGGGGTGAGGGATGAAGCTGGAGGAGAGTGATGCCAGTGAGCAATAATGAGTGGAGAGGAGGCAGGAGACAGCAGAACCCACACAGGAATCCCCATCCAGGCTGGATCAGCCTCCCAGAAGACCTCTCTTCAGCTAAGTTTTTCTCTGTCTCCAGGCCTGTGGTGCACCGACTTCCCTGATGCACTGTTTTACAGTTAGCTCCCCTTTAAGATAAATAGAGGAAGCTCATAAGTCTGTAGTTTAGTTGCAGTTTCTCTGTCTTTGACACAACAAGATAACGTCTGCAAAATGCAAACTGAAGCACAGTTATCTTTGCAACCAGAAGGGCTAAACACTTCATTAGCTTTTTAAATGAAAGCTTAGGTTCTTGAAAATGCAGTCAAATCTGCGGGAAGGACCTAATACCTCCCACATTTTCATGAGCACAGAAGATTCTGCCTGTCCCAGAAAACAAGGAAAAGGGGATGCTTGCATTTACAAGGTGACACGTTTAAAGCAGATAGAGAACGGTGAATAAGTAAAGTAGAGGAAATCTGTAGAGTTCACCAATTAAAGTTGGTTCTGCTTCTGCTTCTGCAGGGTTAGAAAAGCCCCAGACATTCATACAAGTAAATGTTTGCAGCTGCACTAGTTACAGTGGTTGCAAAGGATGTTAAGAGCAAAAATTTTTTCCCTTGGAGGCAGCACAGGCCTGGCCTGGCATAGTGGCTTGGGTTCAGTTCAGGCTGTGGGGACACTAGGAGGTAGACTCTGCTGTGCCACCCTCCTCATTTACTGTGAACCTCATCCCAGTGTTGTTTGTTGTGGCCTTTCCCAGTGGCGGTAGTACTGCATGAAAATCAAAGGTTTATTTAAAAGAAGGAAGTGAATTGTTCAATTCATACCTCTAAAAACAAACTGGAAAATCTGACTCCCAAAGTTTAAAAAAAAAAAAAAAAAACCAAAAAGAAAAAACCTAATTAAATCTGCATGTGTTTCTTTTTGATAGGTCATGATAAGTGAGTGGTTGGTGTCAGCAATACTAAGAATAACTCCTGGAGCTGATGCGAGTTGTGAGGAGTGTTTCAACAGGCATGAGGAGGTACAAATAGCTGCTCACAACAAGGAGAGACTGAGGAAGATGGAGGAAAGTGCTGGGAAAGAGAAAGTAGCTCTCCGTCTCACTATGGTAAAATTCTCTGAAGGTGACAGCGAAAAGGCTCTGGAAGAAGCTCAAATAACCCAGCAAACAACAAGGGAGGCTGGATTTCAAAGGACTGCTGAGAATGAAGATCAATAGTCCCCAGAAGGAGGGCTCAGTCCTGCAGGAGAACAGGCAAAGGCTTCACCATGCTGGATTATTTCATGTTTTGCGTGTGTGTCCACTTGGAGGACATGGAGTTTCTGATTTAGTGGGACAGCTAAAATATCCAAATAGTGGGAAGAAAGTAGTCATTGGCCAAGCTATCATGATAAGAACATTCTTGTGTAAAGGTTGTGAGCTCTTCTTTTCCAGAATTGCCACATAGCAACCAGCAATACATTTTTTTTTTCCATTACTGGTGTGACAGGAAATGCTGGAGACAGATTAGGGGGACCCACATCCCCATGGATCAGCAACAAGGATATCTGAGACCTCTGAAATCTGAAACATCATAACTCAGGAGCTGGATGTGTCCTTTCCTATCAAAGTAAGTGGGGATCAAAATGTTTGCTTTCTTCTTTAGGTTCTTCAGTAAAAAGCTAATGAGGAATTGACATAGGACCCCATTTGAAGCATAACTCAGATAAAACTCCATAATTGAAGCCGAGTCAATGGGAAATGTCATGCTGGCTTTCATAATGCAAACCATGCACCTGCCTCTATAATGCCATACCCCATCAGAAGATACAGTGTTGGAGTCTGATAACGAGCCAACATCACACAGCCACATTGCTGCTGGATGCACTGCACAAGGTGTCAGCATCCTGCCAGACTTATTCCCTGAATAGGCATGGCTGATGTTTCCAGGAGCTGTAAGACATCTAGGAGAATCGCCAATGGGGAGCAAGACCAACGCTGCCAGTAGCAGGATGGGATAGTGCCAAATTAGTACAGAAGTTCCTGTATGTGCCAAATAGCTTTCTAATTACATTGCAATCAGCAAGACAAAACTGTGTCTCTTTAAAAACATATGTCTGTATTCACAGCAGGTCTTCAATGCAGAAGAGGAATTTAGAGGCAAAATGGCAGATGAGAAAGGCTTGCTTGTTTTCAGATATAGCTGGCTTCCAGGATCCCAGTCCGTAGGACTGACCCCCTCTACTCCAGGGAGAGGAAACGAGGGGACAAAGAGGAGGTGGGATCTAGGAGATTAGAAAGTGGCAGGACTAATTCAGTGTATGGGCATACACTGATACATATGTGACCCCGGCAGGTACCCTATCCCTTAACATCAAACAAAACCACTTCGGGTTCTGTTCAGCTTCTTTTAGGTTGAATAGTGTCTTATTCCAAACACAGCACTGGACCATCGGGCCCAGTTCTTTTTGTGTTTTTGATTTCAGTGTCATTTTCTTTCCAAATGAATGTAGAACATATTTCTAGGAGTTGGGTTGCAGCAGCCCAAACTTGAATAAGCTGGTCCAAATTACAAGGATGCATCTGAAACTCATTAAAAAGAGGATACAACAGCTTTTGGAACAGATAGTGGACTCCTAGGAGTACATCATGGAGGAATTTACAAAGAATGAAAAGTGAATCATGTTGCTGTAGAAATAATTATTCAAATATGTGGTAAGTAAAATTTCATCTGGATCTTTTGTACTCTCTCAGACCTTCCTTCAGCTCCTCTAATTGGTAATATAGCCACCATGCAACAGGGTGATGATGGGGTTGTCATGCACAGGGCTTAAGCATCTGCCTCTTCTCCAAGCCATTACCTTTGGGGGCTGAGTACGTTTTGTATCTGGCACAGAAAAATTAAGAGAAGAACATATGAAAATATTGACTGCTCTGTTCATCTGATGGGTGGCTATACTGCTTTCAGCTTGGGAAGGTTAAGGAACAGTGAGATACAGTATAGGTCTGTGCTACAGTAGGTGTACTAGTTCCCTTTCCAGACTCCTGGAAGGTACACTAAGGCAGAACAGCTTTCTCCACTTTCAATGCCTCATAAATTTATATAGGACAGGCCTAACTAGAACTGTGACATGGTCAATGATGCACAGGTGGATAGCTGCTCCTGTCCCACGTACCTCCATGGGGTTTTGGGCAATCCTTTCCAGCTGTGTTACAGCACAGGGGCACCCCCCTGAGATGATCATGCAGTTTCCCTCTGCGAGTATGAGTCTTTTGAGAATTGGCAGTACCTAACTTTGCCAGAGTGTCAGCCTTTTCTCATTTGTCCTCACAGCTTTAGCTGAAGTGGCCTGTCCCCCCTTATCATGTGAAATGACTCCACTACTGCCTCCCCAAAACCTCATTCAGAGCAGGGCTGTGTTTTCCCTGAAATGTAGAGACACAGTCATTATGCACAGGAGTATCAAACACCCAAATGTGGAATGCACAACAGTGGGTTTTGTTAAGATAAAACAATAACTGTGCATTTGGAAATAACACTAATAAATGTATTCAGTATGGCCATTGCTATCTCTGGGCACACAGGCTTTGTGCAGGACGGCTCAGACATAGGTATCATCTACCATACCCAAAGCAACAGTTCTCCAGGTCCCAGCGTGCTCTTTGTTCTGCAAGGCATCTATGCAGATCCAGCACCTTGCAGCAGATCCATGCATACAAAATAGCAGAGAGTTTATTTTATTTACTTTTTGTGAGTCTCCTCAAATTTACCAAGAAGAGTCAGTACGAACCTGCAGTACAAAGTTCTGGGTCCTCCATAATTAGGGAGGGCTAATTCAGCGGTCACTGCTCCCCAGATCCAATGTGTAGTGCTCTGACAATCTGTTTTCTTTGAGATTTCAGGCATTCCAATATTTTGGGCCATTTATTGTAGAAGTCTCCTGGCTTCTGTTTGAGAAAAAAAACAACTCACTCCATCAGGAGGTAGTCCCTTATGAGATACATCCAGCTGGCCACAGCGGGGGCCGGCCTTGTCGTCTTTACAAGCAGGATATGTTAACATGCCAAAGTCAGCAGAAACAAAATAGATGACACATCCACAGTCTGAAGGTTTGTATTCCCAACAAACCCAAGCAGAAATAGGACAGGATGGGGAGCCAGGTTCAAATCAAGCACTTAGTTCAAACATTTACATGCCTAAGATCAAACTCTTGGATTATGGATTAAATCCATAAAATTTGTCGGGAGCTGCCTGTGAATTGTCTCTCAGACATGTCTGAGGATGTTTTGTGACATCTGTTGTACAAGCTTGGGTTTGTAAAACCCACATGCAAAACAGTGGGTTTAGACAAAAGTGCTGATGTCTGAAATTTTCACTCTGCTTGATACGAGGCGCTGCCAAGTCTCCAGCAGTATCTGCATCTGAGGTTCTTTTTCCTCTCATCCCACACACCTTGAGCTGACTGTTACTTGTGCAACCTCTTGCTCTCAGTGCTTTGGGAGCCATATATCAAGGACAGACCTGCTTGGGAGAAGAGAACAGGCATTCTACCAGTTCTCTGATCCTTAATGTGGTTTTCAGCTTTAGGTGATTTAAGTCTTTCTGTTCAAAAAATCTGACATCAGCCATGCACCTTCAGCCATGGAGGTTACTCAAGATTTACAGCTTTCTGTTGGGTGACCATTCAGTTTGGAGCTGTTTTGTTAGGGTGATGTTTGCTTTTGTAATTTGGAGACATTTTTGGCTCACTCTTGTTCTTAGGATTTGGTGTCCCCACATCCTCACGCAGAAAGCAGAAGAACAATGTGACTCAACAGCACTTGGTGGAACATGCTCCCAGGACCTGCTGGTGAAATCACTAGACCCCAAGCCACCTTCCCTGTCTTCTTTTGGGTATTTTTTATCAGGACTGTGCTCCTCACAGGTAACATCAAAGTTTTTACTGAAGTTTCTTGCAGCTTTGTGGATTGAAGCCTCGATCACTGACAAGAGAAAGCCCTCATGAGGCTCATGCCTGCTGAGGGATACCTGACTGTAGGGCATGTCCCAACCCTTCCTCTGCCTCCCCCCCACCCCAGCTCTAGAGTGACAGCCCTGAGGGTACAAAGCTGCATAGTGCTGGAAGGAGAGATCTGCTTTCAGTGGCACCTGGAGGAGCCAAAGCTATCTGCAGATCATGCTAAGGGAACTTTGTTCTTTCTGTTTTGCACTGGAGTGGACTTTCTCTTTTGCTACACATGCATTTGAGAAGGAGGCAGTGACAGCAGCTGTCCATCACTTAGAGACAGAAAGTTCCAGATCAGGCCCTAAAATGGACCTCTGTGCAGACCTGGCACTTCAGCTCTGAATTCAGTGGGGAACAATTCAGGGCTTCTGTAGGCTCAGTGAAACACAGCACGAGAGATGTCCTGGCCCAGGCCAATCCGTGTGTCCGCCTCATTTGAAAACAGGCTAGCAGGGGGGTGATATCTTTTACAGCAGTTATGCACCTTTGGGAAATCTTGTGTGATACAAAAGTCCAGAGGGAAGAAAATACCGTACTGTTATTGCCGGGGGACTGGGGCAAGGCTGCTTGTGACAGCCCATGCTGTGCTGCTACAGACAGCTCCCTTGCCACACACACTCTCTGGAAACAAGGGGACTTGAGGCTAGGAGGTGCAGAGCTCCATGAACATCAGTTTCTTTGCTTGGAAATAAAAAGACTGCTGATTAAATGGGCTTATACATTTTTGACAGATTGAGCTCCTTTTTTTCCTGTGCTTACTATTTTTTTTTACCTTCACTGAATAGGCTCCAAGTATTTAACACTCTTTCCTTTAGATTAGCTAACAATAAAATCTCTTCTCTGAACTTCCCCCAAAACCTATGTAGTTGCATTCTTCCTCGACTTGATAGAGTTCCAAGATACCAACCTGCAGATAACTTGGCATTCAACATGTGGCTCTGTGTATATAAATCTATGTACGCAGTGTATGTGGCATTCTCTATAAAGGCAGGACTGTATATATTAGAGCTGCTTAGCAGCGTAAACTTGGGCAGCAGATGTTTTTTGCATTTCATTTTCTCTCTCTCCTCTTCACCAGAAAGTCTGAGTAGAAATTGCTCATGTGAGCAAGGTTCATCCCTGTTCGATCAATTCTGCAAGTGATAGCTCAGACATGAGGTTGCTGCATTTGTGTAAATGAGGCAACATATGCAAGACAGCCAAATCCCAGGCCTGCAGATCTGGGTGAGCCCCAGCAGAAGTAGAGAAGGTTGGCTGAGGCTGTACACAGAACTGTACTGGCAGGATCAGCAGGCAGGATTGCCTGGAAGGGTGAGCTGCAGGCAAGGACCAGGCAGAGGTGGAGTCTGTCAGCACCCCGCAGTGGGTGCAGGAGTGGTGCAACATCTACCTATGGGCATGAGAGCAGGCAGCATCCTCCGCCAGGCAGGATGAGGCTGGCCAGTGCCCACAGGGAGGTACAGCTCTGCAATACCTCCCCTGTGCCTTGGGGCTTGCAAGCACCGAGAAGAATTTGGACATCAGAGATCTTCTCCTTCCAGTGAAAAAATGCAGCTGATTAATAGTGAATTGAGTGAAGAGTGAATTCTCAACACACACGATCTCACATCTGTTTTTCAAAGGCTTATAACTATTTGTTCCCAGCCCTGTTACTGCTTTCTGTCACTCTCCCTTCCCCCTCCCAATCCTCTGAATGTTTCTCCCAAATTCACAGCTGATCAAAGCAGCCAGCTCCAGCTTCTGCTCGGTGGCCGCACAGAGGTGTGTGGGGCTGGGGCTGAGCTAAGAGCCCCAGCTCAGTTAAGTTGCACAGAGCTGGATCAGCTGGATCATCCCTGGGATGCAGAGAAGCCACCCATGGAAAATGGAAAGTGACTGTAGCAATGGAACGTGTTACAAAACTCCTATTGACTTGATGGAAGTTGGCCGGCAGAAATCACTGTGTACTTACACTAGGGAAGTAATCTGGGACAGTAAATTAATCTCAGCAGTCCTAGCTTCAGGGGCTCTTGAAGCTATTTTGTGCAGTTTTGGTTTGCACAGATTTGTTCCCTATTAAATTTATAAGGACTGAGCCAAACTTCTCTCAAACTGCTGAGCTGTGCTTTGTTTGGGGATTTTCAGAAAAACAGAGAAAGCCAGAGTTTTGTCTGACTCCCACCTGGAAGCAGACATTTGTCCATGTCTGCTGAAAGGCTTGTGACTCTCTGCAAACTTGAGTCAAACTTGGCCTGGGATCCATATCTGTGTCCACCTGGCTTCATGTCTCGTTACAGGAGGTCCACTCAGGGGTGGAACAAGTCAAGCTTCATGTATGAGCTGGACCACCCATGATATTGGTCGAGTCAAAATGCAAAAATAATAGCCGTAATCAGCCAATAGCAGAACTTTTGTTTTCCTCTTTAATAAGAGATGTGTGAAATTCAGAGGGGAAAGAGTAACGTGTCTATACAATGTAGGGAACACATATTTACTCATTTTACTTTTTGCAGATAAAAATGGGCCCAGCCCAAGCATCTCCAGGGAAGATCATATTTGTGTCCAGACCCATGTTGGTATCCCATTTTTGAATGTCAGTGGAACAGAAAACAATGTTTTTCTTTTAAAGCTGAATTTCCAGCTGTGGTGCTGAGAGGAGCAACTCTGTGGTGAGCGAGAGGAGAGGAAATCTCTTGAGTTGCTGCGGATTATCATGCAGCACAGGGAGGAAGCAGATGAATGCTCTCTTTATAAAGGTGCTTGGGCATGGGGGAAACACCTCCCCTCTGTGGGTACAGGGGTTGTCTTGACTGCAGCATTAACTGGGGTGCTTGTTAAGAGTTGTCCCTCAACTCCCTCCTGCCTACCCATACAAACCTCTCGCCTGGGGTGACCTCTAGTCTGACAGGGAATACAGGCTAGAGAGAAGATGCTGCCCTCCCTCTACCTTGCCTGCTGCGCAGGGCAGCGCAGCCCCTCACAGCACAGTGACTGATAAGAGATGTTCCTAGAAATGTGGGTGGCACAGGTGGGGAGCATGGCCACAGTAATGACACCGTCATCCAGGTGGGACGCTGCTGGGGCAGCCTCAAGTCACCCAAGGTAATTCTGCTGTGCAGCCACAGCTTGGTGGACACAGCGCTGCCTGCAAGAGCCACGAAAGGCAGCAGCAGCACCACCACGGGGAACAGGATCCCTGTCATTGCCACTTGTGCAAGCACTCAAGAGGCAAGCCCATGCAGTCTTTCTTCCTCGGCCCCAACTCACCCCTCTGCACTTCCAGGCTGGAGACCACCCGGCTCCCTCGGGGCTGCCAATAGTCCTCCAGCTTTCAGGAGCGCAGCTGTTGAGTGACCTGACAAAGAAACAACAAATTTGTTATGCCTGGTTTATATTTTTGTTGGCACTAGAATTTCTATGACAGAAGAAAGGAAAGGTCATACTTTCTAAGAGACTGAGACGTGAAGGACATACTCGTGTATCATGACTGGTAACAGTGGAAGGCAGCTACAAGACGGGTCCTCACTCGCTACGTAGCAGCCCTGTAACTTGTAGAGGAAACAAAATGCACTCTGCTGGAAACTTCTGTTTGCTTTCATTTGAGGACTAGCAGCAAGGCAAAGATCACACTTTGCCAGGTCTGCTTTTCTCTTGGCACAGGCAAAAGCTTTATTCCTTGTAGAATTAAATATAGGTTTCAGATTTGTTTTCTTGAAGTAGTTTTTTCCCCTTCATACTTTCTTAGCTGCTCTTAGATCGGTGCTGTTAGTCAGATTTGCACATGGCAACAAGCATGAAGATTTATAACCATCTGTGAGCTAAGACACTTTCTTTTCCCTGCAAAGGTTCCCACAGCCGATGCTCAGTGGCTTCCCCTCTGTATTCCTGCACCAATGAGTCATTTCCCTGTCTACCTTCTGCCTACACAGAGTCCAGGTGCTGATGGCTTCTCTGGGATGTTGAGCATGAAACCAAAGTGATTTGTTGAATCAAGACTACTTAAAGTATTTCCTTTTTGTCGACTTTTTCAAAGATTTCCCACCTCTCTCTCTCTCTCTCTTTTAAATCATCTCTCTTTTATTATAATGCTTCGTCACATCTACACATTAGCTTGGTCTGCTTGGCTCATTTCCCACTGATGGTCAGGCCAAAGAGAGGTGCTTTTAAACAGATTTGTTTTCCCCTCTGCAGTGGGAGGGAGTGATGTCAGCTGGGGACCAGGAGAAGTGTATGTAAGCTGCTGCAGGGAGGACAGGGAAGGAGCTCATTTAATCAAGGCTACAAAGAGGTTATCAAAAGATGACATTTGGAAACATGCTCTTGTGAAGCCTGTGCACTTGAATCGAGGATCCAAAGGAACCAAGACAGTAAGGTCCAAACTTGAACACTGGCACGTCTACATCAGCGTCTTAGTTTGGACCAGGAGCCAGCTCCCAAAGCCAGTCTCCCAGTTGTCCCTGCTTCCTGTGCTTCCTTTTGACTTCTGAAGCGGATCTGGAAGAGATGAACCCAATATCTTTCAGACAAAACACACACTTTAAAACATGCTCTGGGAGCCCACCTGGTGCACTCCATGTACAAACACATATTCAAGCCACACCACGCTTCAGGTAGCACATCATTCCCATGGGGCGGCTGCTGAGGGGCCTGGATTTTAGGCTTAGAGTATTAAAAAATCAAACCTTTAACATGAACAGAGGAACAGTGGCCCGTGCTCCACTGTGGATCATACATGGAAAATCTAGTGATATTTGGGAATAAGACCATCTATGTTGAATAACCGTGTTGAAAAAAATGTTTGTGGAATGATATATCACTCATGACAGTTATCAGTACAGAGCCATCTAAAAGATGCTACGTATATTGCATAGGAAGCCCTTTTACACATTTTAGAACCCTTTTAGTCTCCTTGACAATATATATATTAATATCTGTGTAATATATTGATAACAAGTATTTTTATATATTATATTTACACATAAAATAGCCTGTGTATGTTGTGATTTTCAACACAGTGGATCTATTCTTCAGTCCTGATAATCTCTTAAGGGAATACATGTGTTCTTTAGCATGTTGTTTTGTCCCAGTCCTTCCTTTGTATACAGAAACTCTGTAAAATTACTGATGTGTAACTTGAAAGCAAATAAATCTCAGTATCTGAAACATAAACTTTGCTGCTGCTGCTGTATCTTGCTCTACAGGATACTAGGATCATAAAAAGCAGTTATAGTAGTGAAAGCTTAATTATTCTTCACTAATTACTGGCTGAAATAAATTCAATGTCAAGGGCGTCTGTAGTAAAAAATGACATCATGTATGATATAATTAAATACACAAAACTATGTTTAAATAGCTGTAAGTGTCTGGCTAAACCAAATCAACCAAAAAATTCAAAGACAATATTGACAAAGGCCCTTAGATCACACCATTGTGAATAAAGGTTTGTCACAGAAACCATGTTAGTTTTAACTATGAAATTTTTTGTAGGTTAAGGTTTATTTTGTATTTTTGTGATTATTCATTTTTATTTCTATGGTAATAGAAGCCAATGAGAATGTTATAGGGAAGAGTTGGCATATTTGAGGGGGAGACAAAAATGAGTTGATCAATGTATGATATCACTTTGTTATATAGATATAAAGTTACCTAAAGGATCCTGGAAGAGCTAACTAAATCTGTAGTGTGACTGCCACCAAGTTTTGTGTCTTCGGCAATTTTGACCCCACGTGATCACAACAAAATGTCTTAAATTGGATGTTGTTGACATCAGCATGACTTGAACGTGTTCATGTGGTCTGACCAAGGCATACGAAAGTCTGCAGCAGAGCAGGAATTTGCAGTGGCTCCAAGGATAACTTTGATGATCAGCTGGAGCTTCTCCCTTCCTGCAGCTCCAGAGAATCTCAGCATTGCTGACAACTTCTACCCAAGGTTTCACGATGAAGCAGATGTTACCAACGTTAAAAGAGGAACTTACATGGTGTAAATGCTGACAGACACCAAACAGGAGCAGTGTGAGCAGTTACTGTAATGAAAATACTTTAAAAAAGCATCATAACCCTACATTATTTAATACCACAAATCCTGATTAACTTACACTACCCATTGACACGTTCAGTTATGAGTATGAGGTGCTTTCAGCTGATTTGCAATGAGGAAACTGAGTCATCCCAGCCCTTCGGCCGAGGCCGCTGTGGCAGAGGCGGCGGTGGTGCCGGTGTGCCCGGCAACTCTTGAGCAGCGGGCTGGCTGGCGGTGATCTTTGTTCCTTTGTTCCCCTGGCCCTGCTCCCCCATCCAGACCAACCTCTGTGCAGCCTGCTCTTGACTTTGCTTTTTTTTCCCCCTCCTTGCTCACCTGCAGTCTCTGTTCATATTGTTTTATGGTACTTTAGACAACGGGCTTTAACGGCTAAACATAAAAGCCACTGAGAGCATAAACAGGAAACTTGTGTTTAGGTGGGAGTGCCTAGGAATTTTATACTGCTGACCACAGAGGCCATGGGAGAAAGGAAATAGGAAAAACACTGTAAATACCTGGGTGACTAATGACTTATGCTGCTCATCTGGCTTTTCAGAACATGAAAAGTTCAGCCTTTTCCAGGCAAAACAGCGCAGGGCAGGCACGATTTCTCAGGTCGATACTCTCTGTGCCCCTCCACTGCCGGTTTCCCAGCTCTGCTCCCACCACAGAAAGCACCTCATTCCTATAAATTCAAATAAACCCGCAATAAATTGTTGCCTGGCCCTCAAGGCTGCACGCACGGATGGCGGAGGGAGCGTGACACGCGAGGGTGCACGCCCGCTCGCTGCACTCGCACCGCCTAAGAGGATTTAGATGAAAGAAACCAAATTTGCACCCCCCGGTTTTGTGCCGAGGCAGCAGCTGGAGTTTGGGAGCAGCGCGCGCCTTTGTCCAGCCTTCCGTTGCCGGCTCCCGAAAGGGTTGCCATTGTTCCTGAGGGGCCTCCACGGGGCTGCTCGCGCGCCCGCTCCCTGCACTGCCAGCTGCGTGGCCTGCGAGGGGTTTTGTCTTTTGCTGACGGCAGCAGATTTGGCCGATCGGCATCTCCCACGCGACAGCGCTGGGGCAGGATTTCCAAGTTGGCCATCTGCACAGGGGCTCCGGCAGCAGCCGCCTGGCGATCCCCCTCCCAGGGCCAGCGCTGCCAGTGAAACTGCGGCATCTGGTCACCTTTGCTGGAGCGCGGACTCTGACCTCGCTCCAGAGCCGGGGTGGTTTCTCATGCTGCGACTGTGACCCGGCAGAGGAGGGGTGGGAGCAGATGAGGGTGGTCCACGAGCGTCGCGCTTCTGGGTGGGGAGCAGCAGCCCCGTGGGAAGGCACCAAGGCCAGGCCCTTTGGCTGGGGCACAGGCGGCGAGCACAGCCCCCCGGGCACAGCAGGGGCCCACCTGTAGCTCTGGGCTCCGGAGGGAGCATGGCCGAAGGGCTGGTGCTGCAGGCAGGGCAGGGCAGCGCAGGGTGCCGGGGCTCCAGCGGCAGGATGGAGGGAGCCCCTCTGAGGTCCTTTATTCAGTCCTTGCTGCTTCTGTCTCCCACAGCACAAAAATCTGACGCAGAATAACTAGTCTGCTTTTCATCAAGATTGCACAAAAAATCCAGTAACCTGCAAGTAATACTGATGTGCCGGGGCTGCTTCAGAGGACTGGCACATCCAGGGATGGGAGTCCTGGTTCAGCAGCTGGGTCTTGCCAAAATCAAACGTGTTACTGAGTTGGGGTGAAATTTCACTCATGGCAAGCTAAGCACATCTGTAAGCATTTCTCTGAATCCAGGCTGGGGTTTCATCTGTAATGAACTTCTTGTTTGATTGCTGAAGTGATACGATAAGCTATGGCAACGTGTGGCAGGGGGCTGGGGAGGACAGCTTTGTTAATATCCAGGCACGATCACTTCCAGACCATGCAAACACTAAAGTTTTATATACATACAACTGTATACACCTGTTTGTGTATGTTACTTGTATGTATACTTGTATCTACAAGTTATATAGATACAGGTGTAGATACAAATTGACCCAGCCTATAATAAACATAGTTACCTTTTCCTACGAAGTTATAAAAATATATAAGGAAGGTTGCTGTGATCACAAACTAGGAGGCCAAACCTCTACAATTAGACTCCATCATTTTTCCACTAATACTGTAGCAATGAAAGATGCTGGGATCCCTAAAGTCTCTTCTTTTCCTAAGGACAAGTACAGACCACCGATACAGCAGTACGAGCTGACCAGCACTACATTTCCATCCCGATCCGAGAGGACCCACTTGGAATCATCTTCTCACCTGCAGCAGGCACACAATTTCACCGCTGTCGAATGAAATAGCTAAACACTTCCCAGGCAGGTGAAAAACGACACTGCTAAGTGACAGCCCCAAGGCAAAAGTCACAGACAGAGGTAGCTGTAGCAGTACTGCAATGGCGAAGTTTTAGGTCCCCACCCCAGCCTGTGCAATACGTGTGCCTTGCTTTCCTTGTGTGTCGCCCCGAGGGGATGACAGCGCTCGGAGGGCAGCGAGGCACGCATGGCACGCCTCGCACCGGCCCCTGCAGGGGACACTGCATGGCTAATTCAGGGTGGAAGGACATCGCTCCTTCTGCTGAGCTGAGTTCCTCGGACAGCTCGCACACACCGACCCTGAAGCTGTGTCCAGAAGTCCACAGTGGCCAAAGCACTTCTCAGGGTTTTATTTCTAAATCCCTTCTCCTGCATAACACTGAAAAGGGGCTCCAACCCAAGACTCTCCTCGGCTAAATACCCGAGCTGCCAAGCTACAGATTTCAGGGATTCCTTTTGAAACTCTTCCACTTTGTACAAAGCAATTAAATATTCATTGGCACGGGGACTAGGAGCCGGCCTGCTGGATGAGCACCCCCACCCCAAGCCGCAGAGCCCTTTTCACTCCCATCCTCTGAATATTTAATCAACACATACAAAGCAGAGCGGCTTCGGCAGGGGAGCCTGGGAGAGACGGCGGCAGCGAGACCCACTGATCATGGTATGCAGCAGAGGGACCTTGATCCCAGGCCCCTGCTCCAAAGCTGGCAGATGAAGGATTTAAGCATTCAGCTCAGCATAGCTGTGAGCGTGCTAGCTATTCACAGCGGAGGATGTGACACTTCCTTTCTCTCCTCTCCCCCACCCCATCTTTTATGCCAGTTTGATGTGGTTTAACCACCTCGGAGTCCAGCAGAAGACAGGATGAGGAATGCTTCGTTTGTATCCTGAAAACAGTACAAAATGAATGGATGAAAATTTGATGAGAAGTATTTCAGCCATTCAAGCACCTCTCTTAATAATTCAGATGTTTGATTTTGTTCTTCAGTATGCAGTAAGGATTAATGCACTTTGGAGATGATATAGAAACTTCAGTTTTCAGAGAAGGAAAAAAGCCTCAGATTTAAAAAGAAAATTCCACATAGGAGTATGACACTATTATGTGAGCTTCTATCCTCCTGATTTTCTTAACTGGTGACTGGCACAAGCTTTGCATTGAAATATCAGCATAGAGACATCTTTTGCAGCCAGTCTCTAATAAACAAAGTTCACGGCAGAAATGCTGACAGACTGTGATCAAAGCAGCACCCTCAGGTGTTGCTGTGATATACTGCTTGCTTACTAAAACACAGTAGTTCAAACAGCCTGACTATATTTAGTTGGGATATACAGTATTTCTAGCTTGGAGAGCTCAATACCAAAGAGGGTTTCTCTTAGATCTTTCACTATGCCATTGTTCTGCTATTTGCTCAGAAAAAAAAGTCTTTTAGGACACCAAGTTTTGGTGCTTCATCTGGAACAAGGACTCTAGGACTACCTATAGCATCTCCTTGAACTTTAGAGGAGGCTGCCCTGTGAGGACTCATCTGATGTTTCCACTTAGAAGACCATGCTCTCCTCTTCACAGCTGTGTGGAGCAGCTCTTCCCCAGCAGTGGCTGAACATCTTTACTTCGGTCACATTGATTGTGTATGTAAAAACGTGACACTAACAGTACACCATAATGTAGTTTTTGTGTGTTCAAATTATTGCAGCTGAGGAGGAGAAAACCGTCCAAGTGATGAATTCTTGGAATTACCAACACAGGCTCTGCTAGTCACCATTCAGGACTCACTAGAGTCTGGAGCAGTGCTTGGCTCCATACTCAAAGTCCACAACTCATTCTTTGCAATTCAGCTGTGTGTCTAAACCTTTGGAGTTGCCGGACTGCTGGAGATACAAGCTGCTTCTCAAGGATGCCAGCTGGATCTGAACTGCTCTTACTCTCAACCTGGGATAACAGCTGAGAGCTTTCTTTAGGGATGCTTCTTTCAAGAAACCTCTGCAGCAGTTCAAGAGAACGGAAGGGACATTTTTCAGGCAGCAGGATCTGCTCCTATCTCAGGAAAAGTAAGGGAAATCTTGCCTGCTACATATTAAACTGGGTGCATCCAGGTTTGGGGCGAGGCAAACTCATTTGGGGTATGGTCATCTTCATTCTCGATACCATGCCCTTGCATGCTACATATGGAGCAGGGTTCATATGATGGGTAGGACACAAGCCAAATGTGGGACCATTGATCAGCACGGCTTTCTTCATACTCTTTCACCACTGAGTCAGGGCAGGGGACAGGCTTTGACATCTGAAAGGGAAGTCTTGGGGAACATGACAGTGATACTGCATGAGGAAAAAATCAGAAAGAACGAAGGACTTCTCAGGAAAGTCTATTTGTTTCTTGCCCAGTTCTCTCACAACACCCACCACTGTCCAGGATCCTGGCGCTCAGCCTCTGTCTTCTTGATCAGGCAGTCCAGACCCCCAGCACTGTCACATCCTTCCATCTTTGGTCAGTGAATTCCTACTCCTAATCAGTTTCTACTTGTTCCGACCATCTATTTGTGTTTTTCCTTCAGTCAAGTTTTTGCCTCCTTTCCTCTTTGCTTTAGAGATTTCCTTGTTTATACTACCTCAATGTTGTCAATGACATTTCCGAGAGCTCCCATCCCTGACTCTCACCTGGAGCAACCATTACGGGAGAAATCCACTTTCTTTGACTTCGTATGCCATACATTCAGCCCGGGGTGAAGACAGTGCACACATTAGCTTGGTCCCAGGCAGGAGCTGCGAGGGGACAGAACATGTGAGATGACTCTGTGTGGACAAACTGTATCTTCCTTGATGCTCTCCATCAGCCCTGATTAATCTGTTCATGCACCTTGAAGATGGGATGTATGAAGGCATTAATTCTTAAAATAAAAATGTCTCTACTTAGCATGGGCAAAGTGGGTTATTATTTCAGAAATTTCTAACTGGACCTAAATGAGAGACTTCTCTAAAAAGAGCAACAGGCATTTCACAAGTGAAAAGACCCCTTTGCCTCCACTCCTGCCTTTTGAGTCACTTCTATAAACTTCCAAGAAATTAGACCTTTCTGAAAAGCAGTATGTTAGCATTTTTTGTAATATGAACAAAACAAAATGTTTTCTCAATTCCTGTTCCCAGAATCCGCTAAACTGTTTTGACAATTTTTTTTCCAAAAATCCAGCCTTAGGCATACACCTGGAATATAAAATATCAGCCCAAATGGCTAAGTTTGACAAAGTCTCAAAATACGGTTTTATAATAGGAAATATTGGGCTAACTTCATATTATGCACTATTAGCCTCGCCTATTAAAAATATTTCCTTATGTGTAGCAAAGAGCTTTATACAAACTAGCATTTGCAGATGTAGTCACTATTTCCTAGTGTGCAATAGCTCAGTACTTTTGACTTTTTCAAAATTACCAAGTACAACAAGAAAACATTAATGGAATAATCCCTTGATGAATTTTCTTTGAATTATGATGAAGAAAAATGCATCTTTAAATAAACTGATTTCCATTTAATTACATGGATATTAGTTTAAAACAGCTGAATGGACTTTTTATTTTTTAATTGTGAAAATTCTCTCCCAGGCTGAACTCTTCTATGCCAAGTTTCTGTGCTGAGCACATTTTTACGGTCTAGTTATAAACCCTAGAAAAACAACGTTTATAGGAAATGTTGACACAACTTTAACTAAAGTGGTGCTAGCTGACACCTCTATATTTTCAATTTGGGGATTTCTACTGGGAAAATATAAACGCTAATGCAGTAAAGGAAGCCAACTATAATAAAACTCTCATAGTCTTCCTGTTCACCCCATGAAGACCTACTTCAAAAAGCTCCAACTCAGACTGGAGATGAGTTGAAGTTAACTGTATTCCTCTGAGAGTACTAAAAATTACCTGCAGGTAGTTCAGCCTTACAATTACTTGCAAGACTTCAGTTTGGTCAAAGCCACATGAATATCCATTAAAAAATCCTGAAAAGAAAATGAAAATGTGCATAAGCTTAAAAAAGGGTGCTAGTCCATTTATATCCTTCCTAGCACAACATAAAAAGAGGAAAATAGACTTTATAGGTTCTAGTGAAACAAATATAAGTATTCACAGGGGAAAAATACAAAGATGGAAAGTGAAAAGTGAAGTTAGCTTTCCTACCTGTATCTTTTAAGTCTGGCCTGCCTAAAATGAATTAATAAAGGAAGGGCCAGGGCCTCAGCTTAGCCTTCTTTTTAAAGGTGTTTATGTAGATTCATGAGCCCAGTAAGATCTGGAGGATTGTCAGGACAGCTTCTGAGTCTTGGTGAAAGAGATCTGAAAGTCTTGGGTAGCTGATCCTGCCTCAGGAATGAAAACTGATCATGTTAGTGATATACTGGAAGTGAGATAGTGTTGGAGGGAGGGTGTTGGAAAATGTGGTAGAGTAATCGCAAAACTTAAGTATGAAATTCAGAATGAACAAGAAATTTTATTGTTTAAAGGCAAATTGTGCTGAGCCAACCTGACTGCCTTCTGTGATGAGATGACTGGCTCTCTATGTGAGGGGAGTTAGTGGATGGCATTTACTCTGATTTTAGCAAGAATTCGGATTATTTCCCATAGCATCCTTGTAGCTGAACTGGGGGGATATGGACTGGATGGCTGGACTTGAAGATGTGTGGTAAACTGGCTGAATTATCACGCTCAAAGGTTAGCAGCTAATGGTTCACAGTCTAAATGGTGACCAGTTGAGTGGTTTTCTGGATTTAACAGTGGGGCTGACACTGTTTAATGCCTTCCTAGTCACTTGAACAATAAACTATAATGCACTCTCAGCAGATTTGCAGATGATACCAAATTGAGGAGAGTGGCCAATATATACCCTGGAGGGCAGACTTATCACTCAGGAGGACCTAGACAAGATGGAGAAATGGGTCGTGAGGAAAGTCTTGAAGTCCAACAAAGGGAAATGCTAAGTACTGCACTTGGGCTGAATTAACCTCATGCAGAAGAACAGGCTGGAGTCGGGTAGCTTAGTGGTGGCTCATCAGGAAAGGATCTGGCAGTCCTGGTGAACATGTTGAACATATCAATAGCGTGCCAACAATAGCTGTGGCAACAAAGATCTGTCTGCATACTGGGCTGTTTTAGGAAGAGTAAAGCTCACAGGTCAAAGGAAGCAACTATTCTCCTTCCCTTAACACTCATGAGTCCTTATATGAAATAATGTGTCCAGTTTGGGGTCCCCTGGTACAAGAGAAACATTTATAAATGGTAGAGAGTCCAGAAAAAGGCCAGAAAGGTGCTCAGGGGGCTGGAGCACAAGGCACATACAGTGAGGTTGAGAGAACTGGCTTTGCTGAGCCTGGGGAAGCGAAGGATAAGGAGAAATCTTACTGTTGTCTTCATTACCTAAGGAGTGGTTGTAGAGAAGATGGGACTGACTCTTCCTGAAACTGCACAACTGAAAGATAAGAGGAAAGACAAATATCAGAATGGGAAATACCAATTGGAAATAGGGGAGAAAAAAACCCCAGTGAGAATAGTTGAACAATGGCAAGGTTGCCCAGAGAGGTAGTGATAACTCTGTCCTTGGAGATACTCAAAACTTAGATGGACAAGTTAACCCTGCTTTGAAGACCACGCTGGGCAAGGTGATCTCCAGAAGACCTTTTCCACCAGAAAGTTTCTGTTTCTATTTGCTATTTAGAAACCATCCTGACTTGCCAGTTCAAGAGCTGGGTGGGGAAACCAAGACTTTCCAATGTCACTTCTGGCATTTACTTACTCAGCAGAAAAGGAGCAAGTGGGACAGTGGCACTCTGAGCAGCAGCCTGCTGGGTTTCAGATGCCATTCAGATTCCTCCTTTAGACAAACTGGCTGCTGATGGAGCTGGATACTTGCCTGCTTCTGAGAGCCCAGCCTCCTCTGTTTTTAAAGAAAGGCACGCTGAACTCTCTAGCAACATTAGAAAGTATTGGCCTGACTTTTTCTTTAGCTGATATCATACCTAACCTTCACCTCTTCAGAGGTGAACGCTGAAAGTTATGTAAAAAGCCAGACTGAATCATCCTGGTAAAAAACCACAAAACATATTGACCTTGTCGTAGACCTGCAATGACCTATCCTTATAAAGCTATAACCCACTCCATTTTATGCAGTTAACAAACTATAGTCCTTTGATTCAGTGAGCCACTTGGTGCTTTTACCATTACTTTTGTGTTAAGTCTAATTGTCTATTAAGAAGTAATTTGGGTTACACCCCAATTAAAGTCAGACATACCTAACCTTCTGCAGCTCCCAAGAGACCTTTCACTAAGGTACCTCTATGAGCAGAAGAGCTTTGGATCTTTTTTTTTTCTTAACCTTGCTAACATTTCAGCCACACTGGCAGCAATTTATATAGTTTCTGCCTGCTGCCTCCTTCTGTTTTCCCCAAAAGGTTTCACAAGATATCACAGTAACCTTGGCAAAAATGTGAAGTCTACTTTAAGGTTAATGCTAAACTTCTGTAGTACATTATTTTAAGGTTTAAGAGAAAGATAGTAAGTTCCAGTATGTACCTGTCAGTACTAAATGATTGTTCATTTCCTGTGAATTGAGAATAAAGTAATAACATACATCTGGTGAGCTAAGACATGTTGCTTATTTCTTTTTCTTCTCTGAGCCATATCCTCTACCAGCTGTGAGACATCACCATGCAGAATCTCCAAATACCTTTGAGGAAAATTAAAACAAAGGAACAGAGGGCTGGAAGGGACCCCCTGTGTCTAGTCCCCCGCTAGCCTCAGGCCACATCACACAATGCCTGTCATCAGCTGTTCGCACTCCATCTTACAGCCCCTCTTTTCCCCCTATACTTGCACTGGGAAGTCTGCTCTATCCAGCGTTGATTGCCTCAACTAACTAGGTAACGTCCTTCAGTTTCCAGTTAAAATGCATTCATGGGCAGTTTATGCCCATTTGTTCTTGTGCCAACACTGTACTTTATCTTCAACAGATCTTTTTCTTCCTTTATGTTTAACCTCCTGGCCTATTTATAGAGAGCAATGACATTCCACATCAGCTTTCGTTTTGCTACACTAAGTCAAGCTCTTCTGGCCTCCTTATGCAAAGTAGGCTTTCCATTCCCTATCATCACAGTACCTCTTTGCTGCCCTTGCTCCCAGGTCATCTTTGGCCCAGGGGGTTATTGCTGGACACAGTGTTCCAGAGGTCTCACCAACTTATTTTATTAATTACTAACCATTTTCTCATGTGAATCATGCCAGAAGATGACATGCTAAAAGGATATATATCACCAAATAAACTAAATACATTGAGAAAAATCCAATTATAAACCTCTTTCCCTTCTTTAATACAATATTTCTAAATGTTAGGTTCTTGTGGGCTTTGCAAGACAGTGGAATTCGGATGACAGATCCTGAAGCACACATTAGAACCTAGAAAAGGAGGCTGAGGTATGAAAACATCAGCCATGGAAACACAGTGACCAGAATGAAAAGAGTCCAAGGGAGAGGTGAAGTAGGATTTACTACTGCACTGCAACTGATGATAAAGGAGGTGATTAGAAATTAAATGTCAAATTCAATTCTTTATACTCTCCTGGCATGAAAAACACTTGAAACGTAACGATACATATTTACATGAATAAAAATCTCAGCCTGTGGCATTTTCACAACATCTTCCATTTGAAAGCATAAAGGATGGCATGTGAAAATTTACTTTATGCTATAAATACTGTTTTCTTCCTGCATATCTCCAAGTCAGAACGATAGAAAAATGTAACCAGCATGATTAAGTGGAGAAAAGAAGATCCTTTGCATTTTTCTCTGCATGCGTTCAGCCTACCTAGCTCTTGAGTAACTTAATGTAAAAGTTTAGATTTTATATTCTTATTGTTCATTTCCGAGGTGTGACTTGAATAAAATCCTTGGGGGGAAAAAAACCAAAACAAAAGGTCTTAATTATTGAATGTTAGTATGTGGCCTTTTATGGAATAAGATTTAAATGTATATATTGTTTATCATGATACTAAACCAATATTTCTTCAGTCTTTCACAGCAGTTCCAGAAATTAAGACTGTCTTTCATGATTCCTACCAGCACTAAGCTATGCCCCAGTAGAGTAATCTTTAGTACCACACACCACATAAATATCATTGTTTTATCTGATGGTAATGAATTTTAGCAGCAAATAGTTCTTTTTCCAGCCCTTTCATATTATATTCATAAAGGTATGAGGGCAGCTTGAACCATTAAACATTACACTGAAGGCAGCGTTTGGAAGAGACCTGAATGGGGACCTCCCTGCCGGATTAAATGTAATGGTCTCCTTGCAGAAAATGGCTAACTCGTTAGCTCAACCACTCTGTTAGTTCCCAAAGAGAAGAAATTGTGGTTTGTGCAATTTTGCTTTATGTAAGAAGCAGACTCCCAGTCATTGTTCAGATGCAGTTGCATTAGGCAGCGTCTTTGTACCTCTTCTGCTCTTTGTGGTTCTCTAGACACGTGAGCGTTGTCTTTCCACATGTAAATCTTGGTGTGTTTTGAAGATACTTTTCCTCTGTGACCTGCCCATTGGACTGGCTAAGGCTCAGATTACGGTGGTTTTCAATGGACATTAAGCACATGCTGGTACTTCTTCAGGCAGGAATGACCTCTTGAATTCAGAGCTGTAAAATGCAGCTACTGTGTTTACTCAGTTGAGGGACAAATCATGCTCCACAGGTCTCCTATTCTCAAGTTGGTTGTAAACCTTTTTGTTTTGCTTATACTGTGTTCTGGGACTCAGATTTCTCACTCTCCTGGGGTCACTGCCTGTACAAGACTCTCTTGAAAAATACAACTGATTCAGTCCTACTGCGTCAGTCACACATCCAAATCCCTATGTCAGCTTAAGCGTAACACCTGAAAATGGAGAAAATTCAGCTGCATTGAAAGAAAGTTGCTACACAAGATCATCTTTTTCATTCTAATATCTTCAAATGAGGCTATTTCAGGAATTGAGAATAATACTCCTGGAGCAACAAAGTTTATATAGCCAACATAAACAAACCTATGCCTGCTTCATGCCAAGAGGAGGAGAGGGGGGTGATATTTCTCTTGCTACCGACACAGGCTCTTTTGCTTGAATAGTATTTTTGGCTGATGCTACCATATTTAACTTCCCACAATGGCACTGTTTATTTAAGGCCAATATAAAACATCCCTGGCCCTTCTCTCAGATTTTTCAGTCCCTTGGTTGACTTTCATGTATCCTTTTAAGCACATTTTTTGTGGTGCCTTTGGAATCACTACTTGGTGCCTTTAAACAAAATACTTCCAAACAACAAGAACTCCATCTTAGCAGGGCGAGGAAATAAGCTGTACCAGCTACATCATTGCTCATGGATTTCACTACTTTCTGCACACCCTGTTCTCACGAGTAGTTCAGAGGAACTACTGCCAGACCAGAGGTCCGCCTAGCCAAGTACCTTGCCACAAACAAAGATTAGTTGTGATTACTTAAGTGTGTAAAAAAGTATAGCGGTGCTCTGCCAAATACGTACTTGAGCTTCAGACGATCACTTTGCCCAAGGCTGCACTGTTTTGTTTTATCAGACTGATCTAGGAGAAATTTACTTCTGGTTTTTGCTCTCTGCATTTTTGTGGTATAGAAAATGTATTTGCAGCTATAAATCTTTCCCAGCTCTGCACTTGATTTCAAATCAGATATCTGTAGCTGTAAAAATAAGTTTCAAATCCTCATAGGAAGTTTACCAGGTTCTTACAGATAACGGCTTACGGTCAGCCATCACAGCCTCAGCTTTCAACAGAACATTGTTATTTTTCACCCATGATTTCAGGCTGAAGCCTCTTCTCTATGCGAGTGCAGCGACACCATTTCTATTCGTAACCATTATGTGTAAGTTGCTGCTCTCTGGCTTTGCATAAGCCGGGATAGAACAGTGCTCCAGCCAAAGCCACTGCCTAATGATACCCAGCTGCTCTGCAAGCTGCCACAGCTCCTGATAAGCCACCACGAGCTGCACCCTGTGAGTCACTGGCCGCAGTCACAGGACACCTCTGGCCAGGAGCACCCTGTGGGTTTGGGGTGGGACGGCTCTAGCAGGCGGTGCTTCCTCTGCCTGCCAGGGGCAGCTGGGGAACGCAGCCTTTACCCTTCCTGCTCATTGAAGCAAACGTGTTGGGGATGGCTTTGTAGTGGCCTGTCTGCATCCTGCCTAATGTTCCTCTCAGATGTGTTATTTCTGCTAAACAGTATTTACTGTTCATACCTAGGTAAAGCTCTGGCTCTGAATGCTCAGGGCTCCTGGTCATGCTATTCTACTGTTTTCCCCAGGTAAAAATATCACCTACTACTTTAGTACCCTCACCACCACCATTGCTTTTTTTCTGTGTTTTCCTGTGAAATACTGTGGGTGCCAAACACAACCCAAACAGCCGTCTGCAGAAACAGTGTCTCCCAGAGGAGGTGCAGAATGTGCACAAACATGTGCTCTGTTTTCCTAAGGACACCTGCCAGAATCCTGCTGATGCATCAAATATTTGGCACAGGCCACATCTCCAAAGATTTTTCTCCCTCTAGCTAGTGGAAAATATTCCTTTTTTTAACATACTTATTTCATTTTTTTGGTTGTCTCTATATAACTGAATGCTTCTGTCTTTTCCTGATGACAGCCACTCATGGTTTCTCAGATCTCTCAGAGCACTTAGTCACATTTTAGCTCCCGCCTCAGGGTGAGTGGTGTGAACTGTTGTCGTGCTGCACTCTCTCTGCCTTGTCCTGTGCTTCTGAGAGTTTACTTTTTCCCCAGAAGACTTCCCCTAATTATTTTTCAGTTTTTTAAGTCCTTGGACTTTCCAACAAATGTACCTTCCTAATGGCACTATGATTTTTTTAACCCATTAATAGGTACTGCTTTCACCACTATACTCACAAATTGTGCTGAGGTGGTAGCATGACTAGAACATTAACAAATGAAGCATTGGCTTGCTCAGGAAGGACAGGCAAGATTGGATGGAATGAGATATACTGCTTTGCATTCAAGGGTACATATTTGTGCTGGGAGACTGAGAACGTGGAAGAAGTTACAATCTGTGAGAAGGTAAAAGGGGAAAAGGATATGAGGGCTTTGATTGCTGGGATTGCAAAATCTCAGACAAGGAAGACCTGAGGCTTTTTGTGCCCAAAAAGAAGAATCAGCCAAAGGACAGGATTTTATATTAATGAGGGGGTTTAACAATCCAGGTATTCGCTGGTGAATGAATGCAACAGAACACCAGTGTCCAGCGAGTTCCTTGGAATTACTGGCAATGTTTTTTAAAAATGTGGAGAAAGGATTCAGAAAGCAGACTTTGCCAGATTTGATGCTAAGCGGTAAAGAATTATGTGAGAGTGCAAAGGTGAAAGATAACGTGTAAGAGTAACCTTGGAGTCAACAGGGTATATGATCCTCAGAAAGGAAACGAAGAGCAAAAAATGGGTGAGGGACTAGAATTGTGGAGGCTTCAATAAACTACCAGATAGGTAGTAGTTAAGTGAGCATAAGCATTAGACAGATGTAAATTCCTCAAAGAAACATTTCTAAAGACAGCAGTATACATGATTCCACATCAAAGAATCTATAGGCAGTGTGTAAAAAAGATACCAAACTGGTTAAGCCATGATCATTCATAACATATGACCAAAGGAAATAAAACGAAATTAAGTCAGATTACTGAGGGCACTGAAAAAAAGATCATCTAGGGCCAAAATCTGTGCTTTGTCTTTTCTAATTCTGTTTTTTCTGATCCAAAATTAGATGCAAAGGGCAAGAGACATGAGGCCAACAAGTTCAGCAGTAATGAGAGAGAATCCAAGGAAAGTGATTGTTTCTACTTTAAAAACGAAGGAAAGCTATAAAGCCAAGAAGGCTGAAGTAGGTAATTTCACATCAGTTTTCATTAAAATGATCAGCTTTAACCAGTTGTCTAACACAGTTAAGACTAATGATTGTGGGGCTTTAGAACAGAAAATAAGTTAAGGAATTCTTAGACAAGGTTAGGTGCTTTCAGATCAGTTGTACCTGCTTGATAAACTCCATCTGTGAATGGCACAAAACCTTGGTTAGAAAAAAGATCTATCAGCAGTTCTGTGTTACAGTACAGGTATATTTCTGGAAGGCTTCCACAGGAGTCTGTTCTGGATCACTTTCTGCTTGATGTCTTTCCTGGGGACCTGAATAATGCAATATATTTAATAAGTCTGCAGATGACATGGAGCTGGAACAACTGCAGATGGACAGCACAGCACGATTAGAATTCAAAATTGTCTTGAAGAAATTTATTGAACAAATGACCTGCAAGTTTAAAGAGCTACACTTGTGCAAGAATGATCACTTGGACAAATAGGGTTGGGGGGGTACCTGGCTACCTGTCAGCTCTTCAAAAAGAAGTCTGGAGTGGTAGTGGGTCATGAGCTGAGCAGGACTCAACACAGTCATGCTGTTTCGGAAAGGCAGGCCCAATACTGGGCTGAGTAAACAGGAGTATAAGTCAGAAGGCACAGAAAGGTTTTCAGCTGCTCTAGTGAGCATTGCTAGGGCATCAGCTGGAGCATCATACCCAGTTTTAAGCAATGCCCTTCAAAAAGCATGGAAACTAATTCTGAACAAGCCAATGGAGACCAACGTCAATGATTTGTGGTAGGAAACATGACCTGGGAGGAAAGCCTGAGAGAACTATGCATGCACAGCTTAAACAACACAGAGAGAAGACAGAGGGAAAAGAAGATATATACAACTATTCTCAAATATATAAAAGGTCCCATAAAAAAAGATAAGTAATTATTTTCTGAAAAATCGTAAGCGGAGATAGCAAAATCATTAATTTCAACATTAGATAAAACTTACTAGTGGTAAAGTAGTAGAGAGCTACGTTAGATTGATTGTGAGTAGGGAAATCACAGAAGTTCCGAAACTGGAGGTTTTTAGGAACAGGTGAGACAGACAACTGTCAAATATCATCTAGAAATAGTTTTTCCTATTAGTGGGAAAACCTGTGGGCTACATGATCTCTTGACTATCTGTCTAGCCATATATTCAATTTTATGGAACTGTGCTCCATTTATCACTCGATTTTGCATTTTGTTCACACATCCACTTTGGGGGGAGTTCATTACAGAGAGGCCTAAACCCTGCTTGCTTATCATTTCCTTCCTGTAGATTTTTAGTGTTAAAATTCATGATGGTCCTGCTTTTGTTAGTATACCTCTGCCCTTAAAATTTGGAACTGTCCCACTTGCTTTCAGATTTATAGTCCCTGAATTTTTGACATTTCCCAGTAATCCTACCAAAAGGCCCAAAACAACTCCGAATGGGAAGTTCTGTTATTGCCCTTTTTATTCCTGCTGGGCACAGTTTCCTGCCACTTGGAAACTCTTACACAGTGATGCTGTCCTTTTGGTCTTGCATCTTATTCCATGGATCAGCATTATTTTCTCCCTGTTGCCTGCACAGAACCCAGCTTCACAGACTGTTTTGACGGACACTGATTTTTAGCATCAGTCAAGACTATGTAACTCTTTTTACATGGTCAAACCTATTCTAACTGTGGTAAATAAAATTAGGAGGAATGAACTGGATCATTGTTTCTACCCCTATCTATGCTATAGTTCCTAGAGAGATGGTATTGAACAAGTCCTTGGAAAAAAACCAGAGTATTTTGAGACTAGATTAATGGTAAGCACATCCAAAATTTTAAGACGATGGGTGTTTGCCCTTCAAAATATAAAGGGGAAAATTGTTAGAAGAATGAAGAGTGGTGACAGGAGCACCTGAATGTAAATTCATGGTACAGAGGCAGATTTTATTAATCTTTCATATTTTCACTGGACTAAGTTGCAAGGTAAGAAAGAGAATCAGGAGAACCTGATGACTGTGGCCAGCTCCTCGTCTTTTCCTTAAACCCACTCTTCTCAGCAATTCATTCTTTGAGACTTTGACTTGTGCTCAATTTTCCTAGCAGCAGAGTTCATATGTACTTGATTACTTACACAGGAGACAATTTAACTATGAAAACCTCATATGTGAGAGATTAGCTGAGGGCAAAGTAGGGCTCTTAAACTCTTAATGTAAGTATGGTCATGACAGCACAGTTTGATTAAATTGAAACATTTCACTTTGCAAAGTATAGATTTGATTCTAATAATTTTAAGGGTGTCAAAAAGGAAGGGGTACTCATTTCACCCAGTGCATACTGTCTGCACATCTGTCTCCCTGAGGTGAACAAAGAACAAACCCTACATGTTAAAAAATAAACAATTGCCTTTTGTATACGTCATTCATCTTCTGGTACTTGCAATTGTTAAGGACACATCTGCATGATTTCTACAAATCCTATTACACCTCATATACAGAAATGAGGTTAGTGATACAAAGTTTTATTTGAGAGGCAAGACATGCTGTTTGTCTGTATTAAGATAAAATACACTTACAAGTGTTACAAGGTCTCTCCTTTATTTCCTGCAGAGATAAAAAAATAATTTCTTTGTAACATCATGCACACCCTCTTCAAAATTCTACTGCCATCTTTTTTGACATTGTAACAGTTTCTCCACTGCCCACGGTTTTCATGCTAAATTTTTATGTTTACCATCAGTCATGCAATTCCAATTGACATATGATTTGATTTTTCGGCTACATAAACCAATTTTACATTAGTGTAGTTCCAGTAACTGACTGGGGCTACTCACACCACAAGAAAAGCACCAAGCCTTTTTTTTTTTTTTTTTTTTTTCTTTCCTAAAGTTCTTGGGCCAGTTTCTTAGTTGACTTAATTTTTCTCTGTTGTCTTCAGTTTGGCTCTGCTGACTTTATGTATTGGCAAAATTTGCACTTCATCATTACAAGTTAACTTTGAAATGAGTCAGTTAAAATTTCTGCTGTTCTGTTTTACTGATTTTTTTTCCTCTGGGTTGAACATTTTAAGCTCTCTTCCTGCCCTCATAGGCACCCATGTGATTTGCTAAAATAATTTGTGTGAAACTGCAGGCCCAACTTGCAAGAGAGCTCCCTAAAAATAATTGCCTTGAAATCAATGGTCGGTCTTAAGAAAGCTGGTTTATATATTTTATGTGATGTGATAAATTACTGCTGCACTGTATTAAGAGTTTGTACTGAGAATGACTTAGGTGGATGGTATGAACTGCTTTATCCACCAGCTAAAAATCTGTTCTCTTCTGCCTCACTTCTGTCTCATAGGGGAAAAAAGCAAACTAGATTTCTGACTGGTTCTGACTTCAGTAACACAGCGAACAGGCCCCCAGGTGTGTGTGGAGACTGAGAAAGTGTGCAGCCATCACCCTTTTACAATTGCTCACAATTTAAAAGCCAGTCAGCAGCAGGAACAGGAAGAGAAAAGGTCACAAGAGGACAGTGTCCATGGCCAGCATCAGGTTTCAGAGTAGGGACCATAAGGGAGAAAATGAAAAACATTTGGACTTAATTAAGGCACTAATCTGGAAAAATGAGGAACAGTTGAAAGTTGCAGAGTTGGGGCTTTGTATAAACTTCTTTTCTTGATTGCGAAGTAACCTTGCAGTAGCTTCTGCTACTGAGAATAAGGAAGGAAGAAGTTGGTAGAAACAGTGGCTCTGAGGTCTACCCTAGAGCGCTGTTTTTTTATAGTGCATCAGTGAAGGCAGAGGAAGGAGCACAATAGGAAAGGGGGCTGGGAGAAAATGGCATACAGTGCTTAGAGCTTTGCTCCTCAACGGATAGTGTGTGCACATCTTTGAATATATGTATTTCTTCTAGAAGTAGCTTGTCAGTTGTCATCTTCAATTTTCTGCTGAAAAATTATCCTCGTGCTTATATATAGTATATAAATAGCTGGTAAATCTTGAGTTATATAAAATAACGTTGTGGATAATATGCACATATATTTGCTTGTATTTATTTGAAGAAAAAAAAAAAAAGGTGGTGAGGACAGCTGTACAAAATGAGAGGAAAGAAGACAAGATACTGAGCTCCCTTCTACCCTTTGCAAGGCCTAGCTACACTACAGCTTGAATTGGCTAAAGGCAGGGGTATCTGACTCAGTTCCAGTCCTCCA
This sequence comes from Falco punctatus, assembly GCF_963210335.1. Classification (NCBI taxonomy): domain Eukaryota; kingdom Metazoa; phylum Chordata; class Aves; order Falconiformes; family Falconidae; genus Falco; species Falco punctatus. The sequence continues at coordinate 67,188,736 of NC_137583.1, forward strand.
TGTTTTGTCACTAGTTTGAATACAACAGTGCTGAAGAACAAAATTAGTGGACTTTCTTATACTCAGTGCCTGCCCATACTTCAACGTGAAAAGGCTATTAGAAAAACTATAGCTCTGGGCATCCCAGACAGGCAGACACCAAAAATGCTTGACCTCAAAGGCTGTCCTTTCAACTGCTGTAAATTGGCATAGCTATTCACCCGAGTAATGCAGTGCTGCTCAATATGGCATTGATATAAATTTATCCACTAGAAGCTGTATGCGCATGTATGAGTTTATTGAATAAGCAGGGATTCCAGTTAGATGAGGGTCAAAATGGATGCTGTGTGTCTAAATGCATAATTTTCTTTTTTCTTTATGGCCAAAACAAAGACTAAGAAAAGTATATTTTGTTTATGTGCAGAGACTAAGGCAAATTTGCTACAAGACTGGGTAAGCATGTCTTATGCAAAACTTTCTATGGAAAGACAGATTTCTAGCCAGGATTCAGGACAGAAGGATGCTCATGAGCAGGACAAAAGGGACACTAAAATTATTATTCGATATCAGCTGTCTTACACATTTTAGAACCACATTTAATGAAGGGAGACAATTAATTTTCAGTATAATCAAACGCAACATTGAACATCAAACTCTTTTTCCCATTCTGGTTCTGCAATTTCTCAGTTTTACTATTTTTAAGACCCCTATGGCCACATCCTTATCTACAGAAAACTGGCTCCATTAAGAACAGAATGATGTTGACTTATAGGGGTATGGCCCTCAGCCCAGGTATGTCTTCAGTTGAGTGTGGGGCCCTGATTCTTCCATGCATTGCTTTGTATGCAGCTTCTGGGCAAACCAGTTGCAAGTTACATAGAAAGCTGGTCAAATACCTGAAAGTAAGCTGCATCTATATTGCACGTAGGTAAAATACATAAAGACAAGGTAGTGCAGAAATGAAGCAACATCTTGCTCCCTCCCATAACATACAGGAAAAGGATGCAGCACTGATGTCTACTGAGTTATGTAATAACTTGATATCATTAATGGAGAAAAAAGAGATACAGCTTATTTTTTCATAGAAATATGTACTATTCGGTAAGGAGATTTAGAAATTTGTGGTTCTCACATGAAAGTTTTTTTAAAATTACGTTTTGTGGCAATTCTTTCTAAAAATGGCTGTGGCGTGCAGCAAATAGTACAGTTGTTGCTTTGAAAAACTCTGTGTCTGCAGCAGTATGAAAATAAAATCCCACATCAAAGAGTACAGCACAAGTTAGCCCTGACCCACACACAAAGGGCTTTTAAGCAAGGATGTGTGTGGGGTTTTTTTCTAAGCAATGTTTTTCCATCTTGTTCTTTATGAATTGCAAATTTTTTCTCTTCTCGTGTTTTCCCATCACTGGTTAAATATGTTCCCTTTCAACCTTAGCAGAATCCTGGACAGGTGTACTGAAAGCCCCAAACTTGCAATTGAAGGGATGCTCACATGGTTCACTAGAAGCTGGTAGACCTTATTGTGCTATCATTTAAGCCAGATTTATGCTGACTGAACACCTCTGGGTGAAATCCAAGTCTTTCTGAACTCAGGGCAAAGACTGACTCCAAGGACGGCCAAATGAAATCACCTTACACAGAGAAAGCATTGGAAATACCTTTGCTATTTATACATTTGACTTAAGCCAAATGATCTAATTGTTGATGAATTTCAGTAAAGTACGTCCCAACTGATGCCATTAAAGTCAAGCAAGTTAATCTTGTTTTACATATGTGGGATTGGGATCAGGATTTGTCTAAATATTTTTTTAATTTATTTGAGTGGAAGAAGTGAAACTAAAGGTTCTTATTTACAGCTGAATAAGGATGTAAAAACAAGAGTAGTGGAGATGTGGAGAGAAAGAAGGATTACAATTAAGTTCTCTAGTGTCCAGCCTACTAAGGAGTCTAGGGAGAAGCTTCTGTTGACACTGCTTCTGCCAGCCTGTATAGTTACATGACATCCTTGTTTCTTTTCCAAAAGCCTCATCAGAGAAGTTTCTGCCTTTTCTTAGGTTACTTTGCTCACCTAGAATATCATCGAGCAGGTTTTCTGCTCCTTTTTAGCTCTTGGAAGGATTGGCAGCACTTTAATGTTTGCAAGTGGCATCTGTGCCAGTTAGATGGGAATTTCTTTTCCTGTTTTTAACCTCCACTGCTGTCTGAGGCAAAGTTAGTGATAGGTGCCAGGCAATAATCATTAATGCCCTACCATGCATGTGTGTGGACTGCTGCAGAGGTCCTGGGCTCAGTCTTGTCCTTCAGAAGTGGTACGTTTAGTTCCATCTAGGAGCCACTGAATATGAACATCTAGAAGGCACTGTCAGAGCAAATGAAGCAGAAAAGGTGCTCCCAAAAATCAGTGGACACAAATATGTCCCCTCTGCTTTCTGAAGAGATGCCAGTTCCTCCTGTGTATACACCTGGTAGAGCAGCACTGCTCAAAGAAACATCTCAATCTTCCATGGCAACAAGCCCAGAAGCTGATCTGCCAGCCCCAACCTGGTTAACTACTAGCAGGCAGTAAGTGCGGGTAGCCAGCTTCCCAAAGAGCAAGAGTATCCAATTTCTTCTGCATTGTGGACAACTTATACACTGCTGCTCTGGTGCTGCAACTCTTAGGTGACTTCTATTTCCTAGGACACAGATTTCTAGGAAGTGGCCTTTGCCTTTCTGCTAGGAGGCCCAGTCATCTGAGTTTTGCTTCACCATCTATCTCAGGAGCCCTGCTATCTGGCTGAGTTCACATGCATGTCTCATATCATGTGCAGTGATTCCAGAAAAATAGCTCTTTGGTCTTCATCTTCCTGCTCCTTCTCCATTAAGTATATTCCCATGTCCTCAGAAGCCCTGTGAAACTACACTGCCAAACCCGTCTGCCTGCACGTCTGCCAATGCCTGTATGCTCTGACAGACATGCTCGTGGCACTCAGCAGCATCCCCATGCTGCCTGTCAGCAGGTCAAAAGCAGCACTGGCAAAATCATTAGATGCCAGCAGAAGAATCATGGGAGTTGTTAGTTTTAAGTTTAATCCCCACATTCCTGTAGTTTCTGGTAGGCATCCTAGAATTCGCCATTAGAAAAACCACTATGGAATAGCTTCATGGAATACTGAAGGACTTACTCATATAGCCATAGAGCTGTAGAGACTGTATGATTAACAAGAAGAGCACATTGGCTGTGGAGAAAAAAGGTGGTATGGGTGCACTTCTGTTTAACACACTCCAGTTACTGCACTTTCAATGAATGAATGAACTAATCCAACGGAACGAGCCCAGGTAGACCTACACAGGAGTTTCCCACTGGTGTCCCTCATGGCATACCTACTCGTTGCATCTTTCTTGTCTATTGTTTAGTAAAAAACAACTTCCAAGTTTGTACACTTTATTCTTCAGACTGTTCCAGTTAAGAGTATCCCTACAAAAACTTTGTTTCATTCTCTTTTCTGTAGAGAGAAAAGCTTTTATGTTAAAAATCAAAACAGCCCTTCTCCTATATTCTGGTTTTATATTGTGTATATTCTGGCATCGTGAATTTTACCAATGCAAATTCAGAGACATGATCTCTCTGCATGGGTGAAAGATGTAGTTATTTATACATAACATAGAACATGCTTTAGTATGTGTTTCTAGCTAAATATATAACGAAAGACAACTACGAACTCCACAGCATCTCCTGAAAAATTAAAATTCTCAATTCAGTGACATATTTCATTATGCACCTTAATTTGGCTTAGTACGCTATGCATGAAAGCATCAGATCTAGAAACATTAGTGACAGTTACTAAACTTCAGGTTTTACCTCCTGTTCCTTGGGGTTTTTTTATTTCAACATAATTCTGACTACATTTTCAAGTCTAAAGCATATGATTCATAAAAATATTAAAAATACATTAAAAATTAAAAATGCATTAGAAGTTTTGTTTTCTTCTCAGACTCACCCATTTCATCTATCCAGGACTACAGTTACATCTTAAAGGCTTGAAAATCTTGTACCGAGTTTCAATGTCAATTAATTAGTGATGCCTTAATGTGTCACATTTGAGAAAAACTTGGTGATAGCAAAACTTATACCTTCTCCTTCTTGCTTCCAGGTGTAAATCCCTCACACTCAGCCTGTCTTTTGGATGTGTAACTTACACCCATTACATTTCATCTCTAGGTATGATGCTCTGAACTCTCAGTTTCATGTAACTTAAATTATATAATACGCATGCTCATGAATTAAACGACAGTTGTTTCTTTCTTACAGGAAATAAACAGCAGGGTATATGTTACCATTGTTATCAAGGAGAGCTTTGACTGCAGTATGGAACATCCACCTTTAAATCTCAGTAACTCAAGTATGAACAAATGGACTAATAAAACACTATTCTGATGAAGGTTTCATCTGTCCTCGTGCCCTATCTCCTAGCAGATACGTAGGGAAGAGTATTGCAAGAAAAGCGTATTTCAGTACTTTGGAATACTTTCCCACTTGTGATAATTTTCGGCCCTGGGGCTACCTTTTTATTTTTTCTAACTTACATTGTATATATTAACATGATATCATTTTAAGAATATAATAATATAGTATGTTCTATAAATATTATAATATATATTATACATAGTATACTTGCCATTATTAAGCCATCACCTTTCTTTAGCTTTACTTCAGAGCTCGAAAATTCTAGCTAGATTGCTTGCGCCAAAGAAAAGCACCCTCCTCACTTTTTTCCCCAACTGGCCCTGCTGCTCTGGGAGGTGGGAAGCAGCCACAGGAGACTTCACATCCCAACAAGCCTTTGGCATGGAAACAATGCCAGCTAGCTTTCAAACAGAATGAGTCCTCCTCACACCCTGGGTGCATCTATTGCAATTATGCAGAGTCTTATTCCTTTGCTGTCCTCTGTACCAGAGATATCACGACGTTCCTGAGCCCAGGCTTCTCTTTTTCTTCTCTCTTACATCTGACTCCCTTCTTCTCTCTTACATCTGCTAAGTGATTCAGTCAGTATATTAAATCTCCCTTCATGTTCTCGTTACTATGTGGACTATAACTGGTAGGAATTCCCTAGGATATCCTGCATCCTTCTTGTGACATGTTTTGCCCTTAACCCAGGAGACAAATTACCAAAATGGTTCCATGTCTTTCTATTCAGGACACAGATGTCTTGGCACAGGATTTGCACTGAAGAATCACAGCTCAATATTACTGGTCTTTTCCTTCCTCTCGCTGCTAGACTGCTCGTGGGACTGTCACAGGCCTTACAAGCTTCTTTTCTTAACCTGGCTGCCTAAGGAAATGAGATATTTGCAGCAGTGCTTTTCATCTGTTTTTTTCTCTGCCTGTCAGTGCCCTGATAGTAACGCAGGAATCCACCAAGAAACTTTGCCTATATCTGAAAGAGGCAGAGTCTCAAAGAAAATGACACTCTCACTGGTTTTGCGGCAATAAGCAGGTAGGGCAGAACCGTGAGCTAGAATAGTGCCATTGGGGGGGATTACTGGGCATAAAGTGTGACGTGTTTTAGGTGGCAGTGGCCGGCTCATGAGCCAGCAAGCTCACAGCATGCTAGCTGTAGTACTGGTGCCCCTTGCAAAAGGGGGAGCATCAGGATGAATGGTGGACGAATGTATAGGATCAAGGTTCAGGAATTTTAATAAGACGATTGGAACAACTTCTTTTCTTGCCTTATACTGTCCTTTTAAGAACATACTGTTTATGTTTTTAAAGCTAAAATCTGGGTTTGTGTTTGCGTAACTTTGTGGATCACAATGTACTATATGAGCATTGGATTTTTTTCACACACCCCCTCTGAAATTAGGCACTCACTGTATTAATGGGTAAAACATGTAAACTGTCTTTGCTCATTTAAAGTACAGCTCTAGCTTTTTCTTGGTGGACTTTATGGACTAACACCCCTTTTTAATATACCCACGTAAAAATAATACATATGAAAAATAAAATAACAGTAAATGTGTCGATTATGTGAACTACTCAGATAACAAACTACAAAATTAGGCTTCTTCACCATTGATTAAAAACTGTAACAGTTGGTTTCGTAGATATGTATGATATGAATCCTGAAAAAAGCAAGTATAAAGAATAATAATACATTTTGAATGTTTTTATACATACTGATTTTCTGGGGGTTTCAGAGGACAGACTTTTGTTTAATCGTATTTCTGGGCTGTTGCCAGGCTGTCACTATTCCCTAGAGCTGAATCTCTGGACATCAGAGGTTCTCCCCTGGAGCTGCATCTATAGACATTAAAGATTCAGGGTCATTACATACCTTAAGCTAGGAGAGACAGGGGACTAGATTGTAATTACAGCTTATGCACATTTAAGGTTCTTTAAGCTTAATGCAGAAGCCTTGATATAAATGAAAATCAGGTCCTCAGTCACTTCAAAAGTACTCACAAAAAAGGTTAAAATTCTGTTTAACTTCCTCTTCCTATCAAAGTCTTGGGAAAAGAGAGCTTTTTCACAACCGCTGAGGCACTGCATGTTTTATCTGAAGTCTGCCATTTAAAAAGGGCGATTGATTTTTCCACATTAAGGGCAAAATAGCAGGAGATCCATGCCTTGCTAACTCTTACACACATACCTGCTAGCAACAGAGAAGCTCACTATTCAAATCAAAATGGGATTTCTGGGTTTTAACTGTAGGACTTGCAGGGCTCAATTCCTTTGACCTTGTCTTAAATTAAGAGCCAGAAATTATTTCCCCATGAGGCTTAAAGTTAGATTTTTGCCAGGGCCATGGGTCACTTGATTGCATCCAGAAGTTTACTCTAAACTTAGCTGGTGATGTGTCAATGTGATGAGGTTTCAGCACATTTGACCAAAGCTGGTTCCCATGATTTTTAATTCAGTCAGGGAATAGGAGTACATAAAATCTGAATATAATTTTCAGGGGTTTATTCCATGTTATATTTTACCAGAAATGCAAGCATTTAGGAGGACCTTTGATTTCGCACTTGTCTGTAGGCCATAGAGTTATTAATGGAAACAAAAAATAAAACTGCCATGTAGATGCACTGCTGTGAAAAGAAATATTACTAATTAAATGTGGAGTCAGTGACTATGATAAAACCTCTTGGTAATATGCCTGGCCACTGTGGGACAAGAGGTCATGCTTCACGTGCCAAGAATGACAGCATGATGCTACAGGGGTTTGAGAACCAGTTAGAGAGTCAGTTCTCTAGTTCAGTGACCTCACTTCAGTGGGAACTGTATAAACACAGAAGTCGACCAAATAAATTTAGATGTATTTATAACTCTCTTGTGTAATGAAGTACACTGAAGACAAGGGATGTAAAAATTACAGATTGCCAGTAATGGTAAAAGAAAACAACAACAAACACAACTTTAAATATATATTATATAGAGCAGACAAGAAGCAAAAAAACCCCAGCTTTCCAGAGAAGACTGCCAATAGCTTAGTGACACTCAGCTTTTCCATACCAGGATCCTTTTCCTATCTGGTTTGCCTCTAAGGGGAGCCTCCATCTTATTTAGCTGTCTGGGCAGAACAGATTGGCTGGGGTCCTCTGAGAAACCTTGCAATAATATTAAGGCTTCCTTGCCCCAGTGCCTAACCAGAAAAGGAGAATATAGTTTTCTTGCTCATTGGGTATCATACAAATAAAGTATTCAAATTATTTCTTTAAAATGAAAGAATGGAAATACTGAGTAAGAGGTGTTAAAGAACTATTTTAAATATCTTGAGGTTAAAATGAAGAAAACTCTTTGCTCTCCCACACATACCATTACCATACATTTTGCAAAGACCTATAGGATGATGTAAAACAAACCCAGAAGCAACACAGGAGATTGCAATTTTCATTAAAAACGTTATCTTGTAACTCAAGTGCAATTCACTCATCCTCGACCCTGCAGCTCTGCTAGACAGTGCTATGTATGCCAGTTTGCGCTCCCAGTATGTCCTGTGCGGATTGTACCCCGGGACAACCATTTGCAAGAGGTGAAGACCCAACGATCAAGTCTTCTGCACTATGAAACTGACACACAGAGAGCCACTTCTTTGTATTACAGCACAGACATATTGCAAAACCACACACAAATGAAGATTTTTATGAGAATGTGTGACAAAGCAACTAGAAGGCTAGCAGTGTATCCTTGCCGCAGATCAGTCAGGTGTTAAATGAAGGGCTATCTGTGCAGGGTTCCTGCTCTAGTCACTGTCTAGAAAGGTTTCTCTGTGAGCTGCAACCTACATCAAAAAGTTTATTTTCATGAAGAATCTATTGTTTATCAACATAATGACTTCATGAACTAACTCAAAATTCTAAGCAAAAATAATCTAATCCTTCAGTCTCTGAAGCACAGCATCCTCTGTTGCTATACAGCTTTTTTAGAATAAGATACATAGCGGTAAAGTATTATTTCCTGGATTGCAGTTACAAAGAGTATTCTACACTTTCTTTGGAAAAAGAAGGCCATATAAGAATTTTTTCGGTCTTTTAGCATTTTTCCCTCTTTTCAAGCTTCATTGACAGGGCTACAGGAAGTTTTGTAGCAAATACCTTTTATACCCTAGGATGTGTGGCAGCTGGGCTGGCTGATGGACTTACAACTCTGCACATTTTTCAGATGTTTCCTTAACTGCTTTTTAGGAACAGCTATTTTTATAGACCTTTTGTTACTTCTAAGTTGTCCACACTTTATGGAAATTTCTTCCCAAATGAATACGAAACAGTCTCTTCACTACTTCTGACTCGTTCATTTCTGTCCTTCCCATTTAATCTTGTGCTTATTTTCAGTTTCCCTTCCCTCTCTTTAAGTCTGTCCATGAAAGGTTATTTTTACCATATTTTAAAGTGTAATGTCATTTTTTCTATCCTCCCATTTTAAAAATATTTTTATTTATGTACTTGCATTTCTTATCTTTCCATTTCTTAAAAGTAGTTTGTTGTTGTTTTTTTTTTCCTTCTCATCGCTGTAGTTCTTTGTAGAGGCTTTTTAGTCCACAGTAGGAGTAAAAAATATTTCATGATGCTGAGAGAAGTGAATTTGCTTTTTCCTGCTTGCTAGCCTGCAAGTTTCCTCTCAGTCATGCGGGTTTCCTTGGCTTCTCATTAAGAAAAACAAAAAAAGAGACAAGAACTATGTGTTCTTGGCTTGTCACAGTATTTTATTACCTTGAAGGACAGAGATCAACTTGTTGGGCATAAAATGAAAACTTTAGAACAAGCAGCTTGGTTTTTTTTTCTTAAATAATTTTTATTTGGCATCACCTGTCAACCCTTTCATGTTGCTGAAATCTATTGCTGTCTTTGAAAAATCAGTCAACCTAAGCTGGTACGAAATCAGTTCAAAGAGATTTTTCTTACTTTATGATTTCTTAGAAGCTTTTGAAAGTGTCATCTCAAAAGAAGGATAATAAATACTTAAAATATGTTCCTACTCTCTTCTATGAAGCAATAATAATGGATATAAATTCTGGCCTTCTACATATCACAACACAACAGCCATGCTGTTCACATCCTGAGAAGTTAGAAAGTGCCAACCAGCATCATTTTGGCTTTTGTGCACTTACACATGATGATACCGTTCTTAGTTAGGTGTGTCCACCCTTTTTCTTAAAACAGAACAAAGGTTGACTAACCGAGCAATTACCGTGTACTTGCTTTCTCTTTATGGTTAGGTGGGTGATCCACCACACAGACCTCTGTTATTTTGGCTCCTGGATGACCACTAACTGTAATGGATTCTTATCTTCTGTGCAAATGAAGTTGTAAGGTTTTGACTTGTAGCCTGCAAATATATTTTATTGTAAGGGGAAATAGGAAAATAAGCGTCTTGGATCCGTTCCATGATTTGAAATGGAATGTGTTCCTGTGTGCAACACCAGTCTGCTTGTTGTCCATAAATTTGATCCTTACTCCTAGCTACTCCTGCAAGTCCATCTTCTCCTACTTCAGCAGACTGAAGTCTATCATCTGCTCCACTTATGGATCTCTGCCCAGTTTCAGTCTCCTTGTGCAGGCTGTTTTAAGATAAGATCAAAATTGTTATCTGAAAACCTCCATTTGGCCATCCCCTAACACTGCTGGTACTTGAACTCTAAAGACCTGGGATTCATCCCTTTGCGGTAGCTGTTGTGGGCTCTTACAGAGAAGAAATAGGAACTTATAGGGCATCAGAGATCCATTTGAGACTTTAGGAATTAAATTGCTGCCCAGACTTCTCTGACACATTGTCTTAACACGCGTCCACCCTGAATTTTATGCAAAGGTGTTTCTTAGTAACATAGTAACTGCTGTTCCAATTGCTGGCAGCATTGGTTTCAGATTTTCTTCTCATCATTCTGAGCTGTTTCTTCTCAGATCTGCTCTGTTCCTTGGATTTTTTCACCCATATTTATTTTACTTGCTTGTTCTACTTAGTTGATCTGGATCTTGGCTTCTTTATTATCTTAATTGGCATTTCTCCTTCCCCCCCCAAAAGCAGTGTTTCAGCATTTAAAGATTTGACAGGTTAATGATGACAAAAAGGAATCTACTTAAACCTCATTATATTTTTCAACTTCAAAGAGTTTACTTCATATTTATTAATGTATCATCACAATGTTTAAGTCAGAATTATCACTGCTGTTTCGAAGCCAGGGAACCCAGATGCAGACATTAAAACCTAACCGTCTTATATATTTAACAGGTACAAATAGCCAGCAGGAGGTTTAATCTGGAGGAAGCAGAAGTCTGGTACTTACAGAGTTTTTTCAAAGCCTGTGATTGGTGTTGTCCAAGTTCCCCAAACTATTTGAGTGTGCTCTAGTCCAGTGAACTTAAATATCTTAATCACCTTTAAAAAAGCATAATATTCTCAAAGGCTGCTGTAGTACTCCAAACTTGACTATCTAAACCAAAACTAACCGAAAACATTCTCTACCTGGTCTAAACCAAACTAGTACTATGCAGTAATACTTTACCACATTTGGGTGGATTTTCTCTAAATGTGATGTAAAATTCCTCCACGTATGTGCAAGAGAGAATAGCAGACTAACAATTAATGTTCTAAAACTTCAAGGATTATAGGAGGGAGGGAAGTATTACAGTTGTCTGTTCAAGCTGCTCTGCCCACAAAGGCTTCAGTTCAAAGCATTACAGAAGGCAGTGGTTCCCCCCTTTATTACATTGTATTGGCATTTCCACTTGCACTGATACATGGCAAAAGCATTACTGTACAAACACCTCTATTGATTTAATTCTGAAGATAAACTACATTGCTAAATATGAAAAAATTAATATGCAATTTAATACTATGATTTTTTGTAGCCAGTTTATTACCCTAAACTACTAATGCTAATTCTAAGCAGTGCACATTAGTATTGTACATCATAAAATTCTTAATCATGTAGGTACAGTCTTCAGTTTATTCTATGTGATAGTCCACTACCAGTCTTATAGTTACAGATGATGGAGGAAGAACGTTCTCTACATAATATTTATTCTAAATCATTACCAATACAATCTTTAAAACAGTATATCTTTGTCCATCGTAGGCTGTAAAAGAGACAAAGTAATATCTTCATCAGGTACCATAGCTTTCATTTTTTTCTATTGTATTAATTGTTCATTGGTTACTAAGTTCTGCTTACTTTCAATTTGAAGTATAAACTAATTCTATTACTTTGCTTTTAAGAAAGACTAATTCACAAAAGCCTGTAAAATAGAAGTGAGATCACCAATATACTTTTCTGGAAAATATTCAAGAAAACAGTACTTCAGAATATCGTAACCTAGGATGTTAAGGTGCTACTCCACACGAAATATTACCTCCAACAAGTCACAAAGAATTATTTTTCCCAGTATTGTTTTAAAACTTGATATTCCAGATTGACATTAATTACTGCTGCTACAAAGTTTCTACAGTTTATGATGAAGTGAGGTTTGAGCAAAATTAATATACTCCCTATGAGAAATAACTGATCTTTTCTGTGAATACTGAAAACAGTCTATAATGGGAGTTTATATTGTTGTCAGATCTCTTTTCTTTTTCGCCAGCAACAGATAAATCCATTGTAGTATTTTATTATGTTTTAAATGAAAACTAATAGCTGGTAAAAGCACAAACATATTTGCATATCAGAATGAATATTTTGTGTCTCTCCAAGTGGCATGTAATACATCAAGAACCATCGTATGCTAATTTGGTCTCCTTTGTGGTTCAGAAAGGCAGCGCACGCTGAACACAGTAGTGGTTTTGCTTAAGCAACAGTTAAGACTTGTATGACATCAAAAGGAATTATAATTATTTAAGACCACTTGGAGGATTCACCTTTAAATTAATTGTATTTTATAGGTTCTGTAACTGCAAAACACTTCACCTTTAGTAGACACAAAAAGGTGAAGAAGAAGTATGTTTAAACTTCAGTTCCTGTTATCATAAATGACTTTTAAATTAAGTATTCTGAAGCACAGGAACAGTTATTTCAGATACAGAGACTCCAAGAGGAACACATGACTGAAGGACAGTATTGTATCATAAATGTACCTTGGTTCTAAAATGACTTTGTGCCAGTCTGTCTGTTATATCACTGCACATTTCACTTGCCAAGGTGAAGTTACTGTATTCATAAAACTGTGTTTATGTTCAAGATAACTAATTCACTTACATTTCCATGAAATTTGAGTTAAAAAAGAGCCTGAACTTTTAAGGTTTTTTTATTGTTTGGGCTACATTGGAAAAAGTTTTCAGGGCATCTACTTCCTTAGCTGTCACTTTCTGGTAAGCTGCAGAAACAGATTGGCAGAAAACTGCACATATACTTTAAATATATTTCTAATTGTTAGCATACTGTATAAACTTACACTGTTCAAATTTTAGCCTTAGGTACATGTAGAGAAATGTGGATATTTGGAAGGCATTACATATTCTTTGTATCCTCACACACACAGACCTTTTTTCGTTTTGCCATTTTTGGTGCTTTTGGCCTTAATACCACAGCAGCATCATGATTCTAAGCTCATGATACCAACACCTATCAGAATTGAAAGCTTAGCCGAACCCCATTTCCCCCCTTTCGCTTGCTCCCACTGCTCAGGAGCTGTGCTAATGCTATTCCACAGATTCTTTGTTCCAGCAGTGGATAGGGTGTTCCTGTCATCCCCTTTTTCCAGCAAAGGGCTACAGCACAACAGAACAGCTGTGCTGAGTGCAGGCTTACAGGAGATGGGGGTGTCCTGGCAGAGCACATATGAGAGAGGAGGCTGTGAAGATGGAGACAGTCCCACATCACAGGATGATACTGGAAAAGGAGTTGGCCCCAGTGCCCAATATTCTTGAAGCTGTGCAGGAAGAAGTCCTTTTCTTCCCCATAAGGATCATCTTTGTTGAAGAACAGATGGCTAGAAGAAGGAAAAAAAAAATCCTTTTTTTCCCCCCTGAATGTCATATTTCCCTCTTCTCACCTACGTATTCTATACTTCCCTTCTTTTTCTGTACCTTCTCATCTCCCTCCTGCCCAGCCTGCCATTATCTTATTTCTGTCACACATTTAGATCGGAAAAGACCCTTAAGATCATTGAGTCCAACTGTAAGCCTAACACTGCCAAGTCCACCACTAAACTGTTTCCCCAAGCAGCACATCTATACATCTTTCAAATACCTCCAGAGATGGCGACTCAACCACCTCCCTAGGCAGTCTGTTCCAATGCTTGACCACCCTTTCAGTGAAGAAATTTTTCCTAATATCCAACCTAAACCTCCCCTAGAGCAACTTGAGGCCATTTCCTCTTGTCCTATCACTTGTTATCTGGGGGAAAAAAACCCAGAAACAGACACCTCCCTGGGCACACTTCCAGCTCACAGCCAGACAGCTGCTGGCCAACTCCCCCAGGCCCTTTTCCATCAGGCAGCTTTCCAGCCACCCTTCCCCAAGCCTGCAGCATTCATTGCCTGGGCTTGTTGTGACCCAAGTGCAGGACCCGGCAGTTCTCCTTTCAACGTACATGAACCTCATACAATTGGCCTTGGCCCATTGGCCCAGCCTGTGCAGATCACTCTGCAGAGCATCCCTGCCCTCAAGCAGATCAACACTCCCCCCCAGCTTGGTGTCACCTACAAATTTACTGAGGGTGCATTCAATCCCCTCATCCAAATCATCGATAAAAATATTAAACAGGACTGGCCCCAGTACTGAGCCCTGGGGAACACCACTTGTGACCAGTCACCAACTGGATTTAACTCCATTTACCACCGCTCTCTGGGCTTGGCCATCCAGCCAGTTTTTTACCTAGTGAAGCACATGCCCATTCAAGCGAGTTTCTCCAGAAGAATGCTGTGGGAGATGGTGTCAAAGACTTCACAGAAGTCCAGGTAGACAACATCCACAGCATTTCCCTCATCCACTAAGCAGGTCATCTTGTCATAGGAGATCAGGTTAGTGAAGCAGAACCTGCCTTTCATAAACCCATGCTGGCTGGGCCTGATCACCTGATTGTCCTATATGTGCTGTATAATTGCACTCAAGATGATCTGTCCCGTAATATCCTATCTAAACCTCCCCTGGCACAACTTGAGGCCATTTCTTCTCATCCTATCACTTGTTACTTGGTAAAAGAGACTGACATCCACCTCACTACAACTTTCTTTCAGGTAGGTGTAGTCAGTGATAAGGTCTCCCCTTCTTTTCTCCAGGCTAAACAACCCCAGTTCCCTCAGCCGCTCCTCATCAGACTTGTGCTCCAGACCCTTCACCAGCCCCGTTGCCCGTCTCTGGACACGCTCCAGCCCCTCTGCGTCCCTCCTGCAGTGAGGGGCCCAGAACTGAACACAGGATCGAGATGCGGCCTCAGCAGCACCAAGTACAAGGGGACGATCGCTGCCCTTGTCCTGCTGGCCACGCTGTTTCAGATACAGGCCAGGATGCTCTGGGCCACCTTGGCCACCTGGGCACACTGATGGCTCGTGTTCAGCCAGCTGTCCTCCCCTCTGACCCAGTGCCTGCAGGTCCCTCACACCCATTTCCCAGAAGAACTCCTGTACTTTCCAGAGACTCATTTTTCTAGTCTGCCTCCCCAAAATCCACAATCCCACCACCCCTAACGTGCAGCATGATGACCATCTGGTTTGGGGCTAGCTGGGAGCCCTGTTCCCCCCACACCAAGGGCTGATCGGGAAGGGAAGGCCTCGCTTCAAGCACAGTGGTGCCTGGGGAGCCCGCCCTGCAGCACTGTGCCCCAGGGGCTGCGGGGCTGCGGCCCGACGGAGCCCGCCGCCCCCAGCATCCCGGCAGCCGCCGCTGCTTTCCCGCCAACACCCCCCGCCCGGCCCCGCACTGCGCCTGCGCCGCGGGCGGGCGCTGCAGCGCCGGCCGCCCACACGCACACGGCCTGCCCGCGGGCTGTGACGCCACACCGCGCCGTCGCCGTGACGTCGCGGGGGCGTGACGCAGGCACGCAGAGGGGCGCGTTTGTAAGTTCCCTTCCCCTCGTGGCGGCGGGGGTTGCGGCCTGGGGCGGGCGGCGGCGGGGACGGCGTGGGGCGCGGTGCACCCGCTCCCCCCTGCCGGGCCGCGGCGGCGCGGGGCTGGGGAGGTCGCTCCCCTGGCGGGCGGGAAGCGGTGGCGGCGGGGCAGTGGCTCCCGGCGGCAGCCCAGTGCGGAGGTGGGCGACTGCCCCGGCCCGGCCCCTGGCGAGCCCGAGGGGTCCCTCGCCGCGCCCTGCCGCTGGGCCTCCGCGCCCCCGGGGCCCGCGGCTCGCCCGGTCACGGGGCAGCGGATTCCGCGCCCGCGGTGCAGCCGCGCCTCCGGCCGTCGGGGGGGAAGGCCTTCTCCTGCGGCGGGGTCCGCGGGCCGCCGAGGTGCGTGGGGGGCCCGCGTGTCTCCCGCCGCCGGAGGCCGGGGCGGCGGTGCGGGGTTGCGGGGGCGCTCGGTGCGGGGCGGCCGCGGAGGCGGCTGCCGGGCCCGGTGTGAGCGCGGCGCCGGGCGGGCGCCGGGGGCTGCTGTGGTAGGCGGCGTCTGGCCCCCGCCCGCACGGAAGCAGCGACAGGGAGTTAACGGCGGCAGTTAGCGGATGTGCTGTGTAATAAACATCTGCAGAAAGGGTGTGTATCGCTGGCTTCTGCAAATCGTGAAAGTTACTTATACAGTTCACTACACTTCCCCCCACCACCACCACCACCCCCCGTGGCCGTAAGATGAGGGGTGGCGACCGATGCCCTCAGGTTTTGTGGCGCAGAGCTGTGGGAGCGGTTGGCTGGTGTGACATCACCCGCCAGCGTCAGGCAGAGCTACGCGCTGAGCTCCTGACCCTTAGACCTCAGCGCGGTTTCATAAACCTTCGTGCTGCTTCCATAAAAGTGCAAATACGTTGTGCCGTCCTCCTTAGATTTGGGCAGGAACCTGGGAGCCAAAGGGGTTCTCATTTGCTCTCAGGCTGCAGCAAATGGGTGCAGTGTTTGTGCATAGCTGGTGCTGGGGCCTGCCAGTTTATGAACCCGCTAGAACTTCTTATATTGGTAGTAATGTAACAGCATATCACAAGTTTTAAGTGATCTGACGTGGCTGGTATTGTATTGGCACGATGTGGAGGGAAGTGTTTGAAAGCAGCTTAAGAGAGTTTTGGAAAGACTGGTAAAGTCGGCAGTGTGGCAGATTTGAAACAATGGGAGGGATTGGCTTGTTTATTTTGTCCGAAAGTCATGCTCTGTTAAATGACTTGCCTAGTTCTATGCCTGAATTAAAATTGATGTGATACACGATACATCTTACCTTTCATTGCCAGTCTTTTGCTCTTCAATTTACACTGCCTTGTGCTCAAGTTTCTTTTTTTCCCCGTTAACTATATCTCGTTGAAGCTTTTTAATGTGTGTGTTGTAGTCTCAGTTCACAGTCTAGCCCTTAAATGCTGTGTAGGTTAGCAGACTTAGTTTAGAAATTATAGTCTTGAATTTGCATATTTGAACCTGTAATGTGCCATTAAAAAGGGCCTTTCATATTATCATTCCATAATAAAAAGGAAAGAGGAAGATAACATAAAGTAAACCCACAACTCCCTTGAATCACAGTAGTTTCTGTGTGAGGTTTTTTGTTTTCTCACAGGGCATGCAGCAACCAAAATACTGAGCTGCTTCCCCCCCGCCCCTCCAACCTTATTGTAGCTAGTTATTTTCAGCACTAGTTAAGTTAATTTCTTTTTTGAAGTTCTTTTTATGCAAAGCAAAATATGTATTTCAGGGTTGAGTGTATATTTTTTCTGCTTCAGTAGCTAGAATAATTGGATTTTTTCAGACTTGATGTTCATAAAAAATGAGAAAGGAAAACGAAGAAAAAAGCTTACAACAGTTAAGGTGTATGTTTAATTTTTTTTTTTGTGATATGATGTAATGTTCTTAGTGTTTAATTAAAAAATATTCTTGGGTGTTGATAACTGGAGGACCAGAAGAAAACTAGCACTGTGGTATGGTTCAAATGTTTTTAACTTTTGAGCAGGCTGTTAAAAGTAATAGATTGTGGGGTAACTGAAATTTTGTAATTAAAATGTTTATCAAAGCATTTATGAAGGGGATACTAGTTTCCTTTGTATGATTCTCTGATCTCATTTGTGACAATATCAGGACTAGCAATGACAGTAACAGCATATGATGAGGTATTTCTGATTTTCTTACATGAAAATTTTTATATATATATATGTAGTGACTGTTATACGTACATGTTTTTGATACACAGATTCAATGATTATGCTGCATTAGATGGAAGGAGTGTTCCTCATTTGTGGCTTGGGGTGTTTCGAGGTCTTTTATGTGCAGAGGTAATATGTTATTTGTGGAAGTGCTTTAATGTTTTAAATGTCTGTATGAAACTGGTGATGGTTTCATGTATTTATTTGTACCTAAAGAGGTGGATGTTGTCAGGTCAAAGTGAAATGGTCAAATGGTGAAAGTACAACTATGATCTGAAGTTGGCTGAGAACTATTACTGCAGTTGCAATTATAGAAACTTTAAGAGTTTTAAAAGTACATGGTAAAATCAAGAATGTGTGGATTTTATCAGTTATTTTAGCAATATTTATTCAAATATTATATATATTTTAATGTAATTACAATATTTTGTAATTAGCATACAATAACTAATCTGTTAATGTATAGTAAGCCTCAGAGGATGTGCTGTTGTACTAAGGCGAAACATGTTTTAGTAGGTTTATTATTTATTTACCACTTTCTAAAATGTATGCCTGTTTTGTGTTTAATATGATTTTCTGTCCTTTGCTAAATATGTTTCCTGAGGTATTGGAACTTTCTGTTTTTTGTTTTCCTTGAACTAGGAATTAAGATGGATGAAATATTTTATTGGCCATAGCAGCAGCAGGATGTATAAGGTGCGTATGTTGAAAGAATATAGTTCATATCCTTGCAGTATATTTTAATTTTTGATTCTATGTCTATCTGAACACAGAGAAATTACATATGGTAAGCTAGGGTTTTTTTGGGGAGACAGAGGCAGTTGACCTGCTTTCAGTTGTGGTAA
Organism: Falco punctatus; assembly: GCF_963210335.1. Lineage (NCBI taxonomy): Eukaryota > Metazoa > Chordata > Aves > Falconiformes > Falconidae > Falco > Falco punctatus. The sequence goes on from NC_137583.1 coordinate 67,207,233, forward strand.
GCTGCTACATGTTTAACACAGGTTACATGAGTAGATGCAGACAGCCTTAGGTAGCTGTTGCATTTTAGTTTAGCATCCTTTAATGGAAGTTTTACAGTGTTTCCTTTCTTTAATGTTTGTATGCTTTTTCTTTTGTAAAACTGGACTGAGAAATTACCGTGAAGTGTTTCAGAATCTTTTCAGTGTTCTGGTTAAATGTGATCAAAGAAGAAAAAGAATCAGTCACCATCTATGTACCTCCCTTTTTACATTTGAGTTGCTGTTTGTTGGTTGCTTTGTCTGTTTGAAGTTCTTTAACGTCATTGAAGGATGTACTCCAGTGGGAGTGTACTCCAATGAAACAAGTTGTTTTCAAGATTTCAATAAAAGATACTAGTGGTTCAGCAGCAGTAAGAGATTTTTCTATGTGCATCCTCACCTCCAGTCAAGTTAAAATACTGTCCTTATTTGCTTAGACTTAATGCTTCATGTTACCATTATAATTCACTTACAGAGATCCACAACGTGTTTTTACTGTAAAAGATTTTTTTAAACAAAATTGAAAACAGGAGTATATATTTTTACAAGGCTAACAGTGGCAAATAAGAGAACAGTGATGCTTGAAGAATAGTTCAGCACTTTCTCATGAAGTGTATTTGCATGTTGTTTTTATCAAAGTTGGATGAAAAACTTCTTCAGAATGTAATGATTAAAAATAGTATGTCTAGCATGGATCTGTAATGATTTTTTAATTTTGTAAATAAAAAATTGTGATGATTTTTTATGTTTTGCTGGTATAACAAAGAGGGTTTTTGTCAAACGTCAGTTTAAAATGGCATTTGGAGAATGCTGTCTTCTTTGTATTGTGTTTGTTCAGTGTTACTATTGTTTCATCCTGTTCTTCACGTGATATTCGCTAATTAAGTGTGTCTTTGACTTATTGTAGTACTATATTTGCAGGTAATGTTTTGTCCTTAATAAGCTGATTAAATCTAGTGTAAGTAATATTCAAGCTTTTTTTTTTAAGGGCCTGATTTCATGGATATTTATAGTGTAATTAAACGTAGGAAATGTTATCATGGTTTGTGGAGCAATACATCTTAATCTGATAATTCTTCCTAATTAATATAAAAAATGTAATCAAAACACCATAAACCTAACTGTGGTAGAACTGTACTGTGTATTAAATAAGGATGTGAAAGTGTATAAATTAAGGAGAGACTATCTTTGGTTTGTCACTTCAGTCTGTTACCATTTTAGGAAAGAACTATTTCCTCACCTAAACAGTGAACTATTCTTTTTATCGTTGGTTCTTTCTTGCATCTTTTTGAAAGACTTACAGTACTGAAAGTCTTGCCTGAAGGGACGCTAGCTGGTGTCCTGATACCAGAACTGGCTTAGTATGGAACTGTCAGTCTACTTTCCACTGCAAACATGGAAAGGGAGGATACGTAGCTCAATGCATCTTACAGAATTGTAATGCATTGCGGTCACTTTATTTGTGGTTTATTTTTTTGCAGAATGATGAGGGTTTTTTTCATGGGATCATGTAAAGGGTAAAATTATGCAGTACTGTGTAGTTAACATATTTTTTTTAAGTTGGACTTTTTAGAGGCTGCTATAGGATATTAATTTCTGTATATGTGTCCTGCTGTTTCATTCTGTGGCTTAGCCCTTTATTGCTTTTCAGGAAGTCTGAGCCCAAGATTGTTGTTTTAGGAAAAGTATCATGGTTAATGCCAAGAAGTCTTGTGCTGAGATAAGCTTCAGAGCAAGTCACTGCAGAGGCCGGGAGGCTGGGTATTCCTGTGGCTTGTTTGGGTATTTCCTGGGAGAATCAGGTGCAAAAGAGATGGAAAAGCAGCTGAGAAAATTTGATATGTATAGGGGTTGTGAGGGAGAGAAACCACTCCTGGCAGACTTACTAGGACTTATCACTGAATTTGCTTTGGTATCTTCTAAGTTAACAGTTTCATGGAGAATTTTTGCACTTTGATTTTGGCTGGCAAATCAGTCAGAGCAATGTTTCAGTGTCTTCTGCATGAAGCCCTGTGTCATCAGTAACTGAAGGCTGAAATGTCTATAGGAAGTATTTAATGGTTTTACCCCACCTAAAAGCAGAAACCAAACTAAACAAACCTTTAAAAGGTGGTGTTTTACTTTTTTGGTGCTTTATTCATCTGTTGTAAGGGACAATTTCAAGGGATTCTTTCTTCTCTTCTAAGGACCTTTCTCTAGGGATGACATTCTGAAAGTGACGCATGGTGACAAATCACATCTTAGACTGGTGTAATTTATGTTGTATACATGTGTCTTCGCCACTTCACTTTTTATATATATCTTTGTGGTTCTTTTGGATGAACCATAGAAAATAGGCATGTTTCTGTTACTTATTTGTCTAGTTTTGAGCACACTTCAGTCTTCTGCATTTCATTGATTTTAAATAGTAATGATAAAAATCTTAATTTTAATGGGGTTTTTAGCCTCCCTAAGTGAGGTTACAGTCTGTAAATTTTCTGTGAGTGCTTGTAATCTCAGATTTCTATCAGGCTGCTGTTTCAGTGATGTAGTGCTACATACACTAAGACATAAGCTTTTGACAATTCTTGATGTTGCTCAGCTCACTCAAAACAGAACAGGTGAAGAATTAAGGTGGATCCATGGTTTTAGGAAGCAAGGCGATAATGTTTAAATGTAGGCGTTCAGTCCAACATCAGTCACCACTAATTGTATGCACTGTCCTAAAGGTAGAAATACATGAACCCCCAAAATACTGTTAGGGAATCAAAAAGGATCATTCTATTAAAACTGGCATAGTTCTGTTCTGTATATAAGCATACTTTGTGCATGGTGAATCAAGCACTTTGAAGTTATAAGTCTACTAGTAAAATGTCCTAAATTATTAATATGCATGTTCTGTGGGTTTTACTGCTTTTGTCATCAACACATTTTTAGGCTTTACTGAAGAAGGAAAACAAATTATCATTAGATTTAGAAAGAAGGGATTGTTCTGTTATTACAGGGCTGAAACTGAGACCACCCAGATGCCTTCAGCTGTTTTTTGTTATTTTCACAAATAGTTTGTTCTTTTAGCAGAGTGTTTTAAGCACAGAGAGTTGGGTCAATCACACTATTGTGTTTTTCCTTAAATGGTAGTATTGAGCAAACTTTACAATACTGTTTATGATCAAGAAAAAAAAATCTTAGACTTTTGATTCTCTTGGTTTTTAAGCTTTCAGGTAAAAATAACGATAGGCAGTTGTGATTTCAGATCTCAGAATGCACCTTTTTCACGGAAACTTTGTCTAGTTTTGACTGCATGTGTACCCCTTAAGAGTCAATACGGTATCTGTCGTGTTTTATGGTATTTCAATAAGTTAATTCAGGGTTATTATGTATTTTCTGCAGTTCTGGTAGGGTTAGTGGAATGTAGAATGTTGTCTTCCATATATACACTTGTTGCATTTTCTGCTAAAGTCTTAATTTTTCAAAGGGCAGGTCTGCTGTATTACATTACGAATTTGTTCTTGTACTGAAGCATGCTTGGTGCCTCATAGGAAGCCTAGAGGTGAAAAGTCCACATGATCTGCAGTTTAGGGCAGTTACACTTGCTTATTCTGTGTTTATGTTCTCATGTAAACCAGTGATTTTTTTTCTGGGAAGGTACCTTGATGGGCATATGATGAAGATTTGCAGACTGTAGTGGGTGAGATATGAGGAGAAAATTATGTGGAAGGATAGAAAACAAAGACTACCTGGCCCAAAATAATAAGTCTTCACATGTTCATAGTGTCACATATTCAGCGTTAGGGGGCTATGTGTCTCAGAGTCTTACTTCTGAGAGCTCTCTTAACTTCTGATACCTGTGTTTGTACTTGCAGTCTGAGTAAACAAAGTGTGATGGAGAGTAGCATGGGGAATAAAATGCTATAGTAAAAATCAGTATCTTGCGTATCAATATAGCATGCTGTCACAGTGTATGTGGTGCAGATTGCCTCCTCAAAAGGGATGGTGTAGAGTAGAGGAGATTAAGAAAAAAAGCTAAAAGAGTGATCTGCAGGGATGGAAATTTGCTTGTCTAAAGAAAAATTGGAAAATAAATATTAGATTGTTTAGCCTTTGAAAGACAATGAATATGATGAAGTATAACACAAGTACACAGAATGATGAATGGTTTGAGAAAAGTAATTCAAGAGCTTTTGTTCTGTTGGTTCATGCTGTAAGAGTAAGGGGGCATTCTGTGAAATTAGGGTGGTAAACTGAGAGAAGGAACTTGAGAAAGGATATATTTCTTAATAAATTGATAAGACCGAGCTCTGCTGTCTAGGGCTAATTTTAATTGGGAAAAATTGTAATAGAAACTGGATAATTTAGAGTGCAAGAATATTTACATAGGCTCAGGCTACCTTTTTTCCTGAAATAATTTAATCTCTCATCTTTTTGTCAATTACAAGATTCTTCTTTTCCAGTAAGTTTTAATAAAGCTCATCTAAAACCTGTGTCTTGATGGTGGGAGTAAAGGAAGAAAGTTTGCCGTAGTTTGTTTACAGGAGAAATGGTTACAATGTATCGCTAATTTGTTTGCTCTCAGTCCCTGTGTTAGGTTATATCTGCCTGAAATACACTCTAGGTAGTACGTTTAGTTCTCTTGGTAGTATCTACTGTTTTACTTGGGTTTTATTGTAAGTGGAGACATTGAGGAAGAATTTTTGGGGAGTAACATCAGGGTCCTCATCAACTTGAAAATAAATTATATAGGGCAGTTGTTTTTGTGACTTGCCACTGTTCTGTTCAGCTTTTGATTTTTCTGTTGCCTGGGCTCATGCATTAAATAGGTGTTCCTGAGTAATTTAATCCAAGTTAGTACACAAGTTTGTTCTGTACCTAAAGTGATGGAATATTTAGGGAGAGTGAGATGAGCTAACAGTGGCCTTCTGTTTCATCCAGCCAACTTCCAGCAAGTATGTAAGAAGTCATAAAAAATAGCAGTGGGGGTATCTTAATTAAATGAGCATGCTTGACGCTCTGCCAGTCTTTGCTCTTGGCATGGTTCAAGTCCTAGAAACTGTTTGCTTTCAGTCTCTATCAAACTCAAATTGAAAACTGTGATAAAAGCATCAAAAGCAGTGTTCAGCAGAAAAAGACTACAGAATCAGCTTTTGCTCATTCCCACTGAAATGCCCTTTTTACTCTATTTAATGGAGGCTGCAGTTTTCACTTTTGGTGTGTTTAGCAACAGATTGACTTAAATTTGTTGTATTTGGCTCTAGAACAGCAAAGAGCAGATGTCAGGGAGGTGCTGTGGCAGGAATAAAAAAAAATCGGAAGGCTTATGGGAATTTGGCGGGTGAGGGGGAAATCTTCCTCCTTTTTTTTCCCTGCTAGAATCCATATTATAACATCTAGAGTTGGCATTCAATTCAAAACTTGCCATGTTGCAAGGGCTGGTGCATTGACGCAGGCATTCTTTCCCACAGATCAAATTGTGGAAGCAGAGTTTATTTATAAAATAAAATATGCCTGTGAAATTATAATTGATTCCTTAATTATGGAGAACTTGCCTGAAAGATGGTAGCTTAGTGACCTGTGGGACATTTTCCTGGCTTAGAATAGCCACAATTTATACCGAAACATTTTTTCTGTATGATTCTTAAAAATGGAATTCCTCAGGCAGAAAAACTTCAGTAACTGAGAAGTACTCTTGTTAGGGATGATAAGCCTAAAATAATGGTCAACGTTTAAACATTATTTAGGGTTGGAACAGCTAAAAAGTAAGCTTTGCTATTCAGGGATTGTTGGTATTTGAGAAATATGCATTTAAAAGGCACCTTTACATGTTGCCAGTCTTTGCATAAGCAGGTGGGTGCCAGATGTATGTGCAATACTGGAGAAGTTTGTTGCTTTGGTTTATTTCTTTTCACTTTTGTAATGAGCAGAATGCTTCAAAAGTTAGTGGCTGCTTTTCATATTTTAAGGCTGGAAGTATTTTTGCCTTGATAAAGGGGCCATTTCTGAAAACACCTTGTGTAATTTTTTAGTTAGTAGAATGATTACGTGTTTATCTTTCCCACATCTTTTTTTTTCACTCATCATCTACCTGCACTTCAAGAATATATATTGCCACTGTGTAGTTTTTAGATTATAAAAACATAAATGTGATGTAATTTGTAGTAGTTTTGATTGCAGGTTGCTATATGTGAAAGTTGTGCCAGTTTATCTGTTGTCTTATATGTATAATGATGTACTTAATACTGTGTTTTGGTGGTTTGTTTTTTTTTTTCCTGTGATGAAAAAGGGTTACTTATGCAATAATCTGGAGGAGAGGACAGATGTTCTGCTTTTCCTTGAGACGATGTTCCTTAATCTTCTGTTAGTGTTTCAGAAAACCATGTTGCCTCCTGCTTTAGGTCTTCCTATTCTAGTGGTGATCGTAATAGCTCATTTTCTGGAGAGACAGGATTTGAAATAGAATATATCTTACTGTGCACTTAATCCGAATATCATGGGAAAAGCCTGAATTTTTTTTTCATAACTAGTGTACTGGAATAAGTTGTCAAAAGCATCACATTTGTAAGATATGTAATGTATGTGCTCTGTTCTCAGGGCTTACAAAGTCATGACTGGAGTATGCTGTTCATATTTGAGAATAAATCTTCCCATATTTTTTGTGATAGAACAATGTAAATGCACTGCTAAAATAAAACACGACAAACTAGCTTGCCTGTTAGCTGTAGCATGATGAGTTTCTTGGTTAGGTAGCTCATTTCAGTGGCTTGAAAGCGACAAGCCTGGAAATAATTGTGGTCAGAGTTGCTCCAAGAGGATTGAGTGAAGCCTTTTTGATTTCCTAAATGTAAAGGAAGCCAGGTTTAATCAACAGCTGCTGTGAGAGTTATTCAGACAGTGAGTAAGTCCAGTCCAGTGCGGGATTTTGCACTTCTGACCAGTTTAGGGCATGTTCTTTTTCTTAAGGTGGGATGCTGAAACCATAACAGAGTTTGGTGTGTTTGATAGCATCATTTATATCTGTCCTGTACTTAATTTCTTCCAGGTATATTTCACCTGGCTTTCAAATTCCTTTGTTTACTGTGGTGTCTGAAAGGCTTTGTGGCCACACAAAAAATATTTAGAAAAACTGATAAATTATGGACTCAGTATTTAAAGACTTTATTACAGGTAATTTAATCATAAGTATTTGTAAGTTTCTTTCACATGGTAAGATTTCACTTTAAAAGAAGCATGAAACTGTACATTCCATTTAGGCTATATCAAGATCTGCAAGGATCATACCAGTTTTAGGTATTGTTTCCATGTTTTCGTGAAAGTTTTAAACCTGCATTTATGTACTAGCATGCTGTGAAGGTAGCTGTGTATTGCAGGGAGAGCTGGTTTGGGATATTATTAAGGTGTAATTGGTCCAATTCCCTGTAAAAGTTTTGAAACCTTTTAAAGGTGTTTTTGGATTTAAAAATCTTCAGACACTTGGTATATAATATTGATATTCACTGGAATGTGAATATTTTTTCAGTTTTGAGACACAAAAGCTTATTTTCATGTTTTCATTAAAGCAGAACAAATTTTTGTTTGTTGTTAAAATCAAACTGCACTTACAGAAATGCAGATATTTTTGAAAGATTTAGCTGATCAGCTTTTGAGAAGCGGAAAGATTCCTTAGAATAAGAATACTGCTAAATAAGTTGATGGAAACTTGTGACTATAGAACTGATTTGTTCTGCATATGTCTCTTCCTGTTTCAGGAACGCTGTTCATTTCAGAAAAAACCCAAAAAAGTCAAGAACTATCAAATGTTGATTACCGAAGTTGTAAAGTAATGGGCTTTAATTGGACCATCAAAAATGCAAGCCAAGGAAACAGAATAATGTCTTGATGGCAGTATCTAATAATTTGAAAAGCATCTTCCCCCTAGAAAACAAAAAGTAAAAAATAGAATCATCATCATCATTTGAATGGTGGACTATACCAATATGCTATTGCAGCTGCCCTGTCTTACCAGGGAATTAGGACAGGCAGAGTATCCCAGGTCTTATTTAACTCTGGGAGACTTTGGTGATGGAAGAAATAATAATCTTTGATAGTGTAAACCTTTTTTTTGTGTAAGTGAAATTATATCTTAAAATGTATGCAGTTCAATAATGAAAATGGTTTACTTGAATTGTCAGTTTATAACATTTCATACATGAAACACTAGAAAGACCATTTCCAAAGTGTTTATTAATAGTTAAAATTTAATAAAAATGTATAGGTTAGTACTGGTCAGCACAGAATAACCATGCACGCTTTCTTGGAAGTTACTTACAAAGAAGAATTTCAGGTTTCCTTTAGCAGTCTCTCTCCGGTGCTCATCTGTGAATGGTATAGTTACCTGATAATTCAGTCTTTGGCAGTTATATTTAGAGACCTGCTTTATATTGGGAAGGAGAAAATGTTTAACGTATATACTTGCAGTTAGGAAGAGACTGGGTGGGAATATTAACACACAAGTTGACTGACTGTATATGCCCCCAAAAGAGAAAGTTTTAATTTTCTGTTGAAATCTAGTTGTATTACAAACAATTTTATTTAGAAATAATAATTTTCAAAGCTTGTATCTTTGTAATTCACCTTTTCATTATAAAGTGGGTTCACAGACGGAGAACATGACATTCTTTACGTTCAGGTTTTTAAAGTTAATTGTATTTCTTCCTGGAAATAAGATGAATGCTACTAATCTCTCCATTAAAAAACGTTGCTACTAGTGGTACATTACTGGTTTTCAGATATAAATTCTGAAGATGTTCTGTAAAGAGTAGTTGTGGACAGGTGGAAAATGTTGATTTGCAAAGGAATCTTGTATTAGCGTTGCACGCTGTCATAAGCCACTGCTGCTTCAGGGTCCAGCAGATGTATCGGTTACACATTTATGTAATGAAAGGAATGCTCAGCTTCTGACACATTGCCTAAACTTGGCAGGTAAGGGAAACACTTCCCAGTGCTGTTGCCATCAATTCATTTGCATGGTAAGAGTCCTTGTAGTTAGCTCCTGGCTTCTAACAGACCTCAGAATGGTCAGTTCGTCTTGCTGAAAGAAAGGATACGGTTTTATGCACATTGGAACTGTCATAACTCACTGAAAAAGCAACAGCAGTATCGCTGGGAGTGTTTTTGCTTTACGTGTACAAGTTGATTGAAGACAGAATATCTTGCAACAATATAGAAGTATTTTTCTGTCTGATCAACAGATGTTACATGCTGCAGAAAGATTTGTGTTGAGTTTATAACCATAGAAAATATAGTGGCTCATCTACTATTGCAGTTCTTTTGGCCAACATCTTGTATGGGTATTGTACTGTTGAATATTTGATTGCTGTGGAGACAGACAAATCTAGAAGTGACTTTAATCTCAGAAGAATGTGTATTGACTGGGAGAGTTAGTTCAGTTTGTTTTTGCAAATCTCCCACCCTTAGAAGTGAGATTAAGTTTAGTGCAGGAGAAAATGGAACTTTCCCTTTGTCTCCAGAATGAGGTCATTGGTGCTTGTCTCTTTTCAGCCTCCATCTCAGTGAGATAATAGAAGATATAATAGTTTCATATTTCATTTATATCTCCTGAAGAATGGGAGTTACAGTTACTTGTGCAGGCATAATGTCAGCAATGACTTCTTGGCCTTCTTGATTGTTGCTTCTTTACTGTACTGTATCTGCTCTGTTTGCATACCCATGCTCGAAATTTTCATGTGCTGCTTCTGTATTTTATTCTCTCTCTCTCTTTTTTTTTTTTTCCTCCTCTTCTCTATTTTATTTATTCAGTGATTCCACTGAGCAGGTAGCTGGGTAGACTTCAGTCATGCAGGAGTTGGTTGCATGTGTGGTGTTAATGATGGCAAAGGCCCACCTTAGATGTGAGGGTAAGGAAAAGGAAACAGAATCCAACGGAACAGATGAGAAAAGGAAGTGTGATAGTAAAGGAAGATAGAAGGGAACATCTGAGTGACAAGGTGGAAGAAGAGAAGCTAAAGTGCTGGTATGGAGGTGCACTGCAAATATAGTACGTGATGCTGCTGCTCTGATTCGTAATTTTGAGAATAACTAAAGTAGTGTGTTGTTTAAATAAAGAAGATAATTTATTGAGTTTTTTAATCACAAAAGCATCTTTCTGTCTCATTTTCTGGGTAGATCAGATATACTCTAATACACATTTTAGGGGAGCTTATTAGTTTTGTTTATGATAATGAGAATATACCCATCATACTTGTAATAAAAAAATTAATAAAACCAGTCGTGTTTTGTTGCTATATTGCTCACATCTTGTCTGATCAGGGTTACATGCTAATACTTCACAGCATTATCTGTTGGTAGGTATATAAAGGACTACAATATGCCTTAGTGGGGAGCTTAAAAAAAGTCTAAAAGTCCCTTGCTTCATTAAAATGGTTCCCAGGTCTGTGTAAAGAGCATGCACATATGATCACTGTTTGCTTTCCAAAATGGTACTTGAAGGCTTTGTAACCAGGTTGAACTACAGTTAAATTACTCAAATTCCCTTGTGTCCCTAGAGAATAAAATTGTTTCACCAACAAATACATAGGGTAGCTTGAGCCCATTCTGTTGAACTATAGGGTTTATTTCAGAATTTGGGAGATTCATTTTTATGGAATAGATAACTGAGAGAGTTAGCATTCTTGCTTGGATAATGCACTATTTATTTTGGAATGGAGTTTCCCATGACTAAATAAGAACAAGATGTTTGACCACCTTCTAGGGAGGAGACTGACTGGTCAGCATAAAACTAAAAGAAAAAATTCAGAAGAGACAACTGACCATTCTTACGTGGTGTTTGAAATGTTCTCTTGTTTCTTCTGGGCTTTAATTATACTGCATATACATGGCAAGAAGAAAGACCAGAGGTTTTGTTCTTTTCTTGGAAGTATAGCTTTTTCACATCATTGGGAATTTATAGTCTAGTAATATATAGTGGTTTTTTTCCATTCCTGCATTGTGCAATTGGTTTGTACAGCCTCATAGTTTGGCAGCCAAGAGCTTGCTTTTTCATGATTTTTTTTGGCATGAAAGGGTTACTGTTCACATTTCCTGTGTAATTCCTTCTGATCTTGCTGGGCTGTAATTACTTTCTTGATGTTAAACATTCCCAGGCTCCTATAACCTTCTAGCCTGCTTGCACTAGCCAAGTTTGTCCCAGGTGATCATGTGGGCGAACCTCCTGTTTTTAAGGATAAAAATCTCTCCTTCCTGTGTAAGATAGGCTACATACTCATTCCTTTGCTGTGCAATCCCAAGAGAAATCTTTTTAAAAATAATAAGAAGGTAACACATCGCTCTTTCAGTCAGATTTAGCAGCCAAATAGATGACAAATCAAGTGTGTGGGTTTAGAATTTGCTGAATCTTGATTGAATGACTGCAAGTTCACATTAAAGATTATTTTTTCTTAATACATTTGGAAAATAGGTTATGATATAAAAAAGGCAGATTTTGACTGTAGCTTCTTACTTTTGACCATATAATTGGCAAATCGTTTTAAGCTTGCTTGAATGTAGAACTACTTAGTTGAGCCTCCAGGTTGTTTTTTTTTTCTTTTGAATTCTTTGCAGTAGCTGCGTATCTTACAAAAACTGAGAGGATATTACTCAGTTCTCTCTTTCCCACGTAGTTCAGTTATGCTGTGTTTCTTCTGATTTTCAGCTTGTGTATAAAAGCAGTAAACACAAGGTATTATTTTCTTTTTAAATAGAAGTGACTGCATACTGCTTAAAAATGTTGGCTTCAGAGGTGTGGGAACTACAGTGTTCTGTTCTGCAAAGGCACTGGAAGGTCCTGTGTGCCACTGCTCAGCTGCTCTTCAGCTTTAATCTGGGGGAGCCACCTGTAAGAATGCGAGTGAAGTTTGCTTTCCATGACCTTTATGCTGTTTTCTCACAGTGCCAAGAAAGATGCGAGATGGTGGTGGCAGGAGTTTTTTTAGGGTGTGAGGAGTGGTAATGTCCTGATACATTGACATTGGTGTGTGGGGGTTTTTTTTTGTTACTGACAGTGTCAGTACAGTACTGTACTGGAGGTTCTGTGCACCATGGGTTCAAGAAGTAGCCTGTATTTTGATACTTCAGTCAAGAGCAATCTCATTAGTTTATTATCCCATTACAGATAATTTTTTTTTTTTTGGTCGTAATCCTAGTTTTATTACCTCATGCATTTAATTGGTTGCTTTGTGAAATTCTCAGGCTGCAAGTAATTGTTTTGTTTAGCTGTGGTATTGTGCTTGCAACTGAGATACTCAGAAGCCTTCCCAGTATTTGACTGACTGAAGTCTTGTGAATGCATAACTGTGTTTAAGCTCAGTGGGATTATACTTGGAAGAACATGTTGTGTAGGTAATAAATGTTAACAGTTTGAGCCCTTTTCTTAGGGTAATTCTTTTGCAATACCAATGCCTGTGCTTTATAAATAGAAGTTAGAGCAGCTGGTGTGCATGTTAACTCTGCTGCTATGCTGTTGAAGGATAGGAAAAATATATTTTAATGAAAATATCTTTTTAGTTTGCATCAGGAAATCTTGAATTTGATGGCTTAGTTATAATTGGAATGTGGTCAGTATGCTACTCAGTTCTTAATTTCACACTCTGTCATATAATTGGGAAAATGGCTGTCAGGTATGCCTGGTTTTTTTGTTGTTGAACCCAGAGGTTCTTACCTGGGATATTACTCAACACACAGAAAATCTGGTGCTGGCATAAGGTATTTATACAGTAGTCATGTGGAAAAAAAAACCAAACACCATGAAGCACCAAGTGATTATAGCTTAACAGACAGAAGACGATAACTGCTGATATCTTGAAATTAAATTGTCATTTTATCACGGCCTGCATGTGGTCTCCAAGTACCTGAGATTTTGTAGGAAAGCTCATATGAAGAGGGCTTGCCTAATGCATTGAACACATTGCAAGTGTTCTAGACTTCCTGTGCAATGAGGTGCAGCAGGGTAGTGCTTTAGTTACAAGCTTTTTTCGAAACAACTTACTTTTGACTTAGTTGAAAGTGAGTACAACTGTATTGAAGCCTGTTTTCCATCTAATAGGATGTACAGGTCATCTTTCCTTTCTCTTTAATTTTGTTCCTGCTTAGATGAAGACAGTGAGGAATTACAGGTTATATCGTAATTAAAGGTAACCGGTTTCAAATTTACTTTGTAAAGTGCTTAGAATGTAACTGACCTGACTCTCCATTATAAATTTCACCTTTGCAGTGGAAAATACCCTGAGTAACAATGAGCAATGAATTTTCTTCTATGAAAAGTACATGGTTTCAGAATCCTGTGCAAATTACCTCCTGCTTTTTGTGTAGAAGGCATGTTACAGGATGTAAACTGATGCTGTTGATCTTGTGTGTGTGTGCATGTTGATCTTCTGGCGGTTTAACTTAAAACTCTTTCATATTTAGATGTCTCGAATGTACGGGAGGCAAGGTGATGCATGTAGCTGTGATGCAGGGAAGAACTGGACCTAATCTGAAGTGTATGTAGTGCAGAGAAAGTAATTTTGGTTTCAACAAGTTGCTATAGAATTAAGGAATAATTTGAATTAGCGAGCTTTTAAGCTTTCAGACAATGTAGTCAACTGTATTTTTATATTCAGTTCTACAAGTTCTCTCTTTGAGAAGACATGTAAATTACTGTTATGACAAAATGCATAAATATGTCTAGGATTTGATAGTAATTAATTCATTTCACTTATCTAAGGAAAGATTAGGTGCCTCAGTTTGAAACTGGCTATAAAAAGTAACATGTAAACAAATTTAACACACATCAGGTATAATAGCACATTTCATAGAACTGTAGACACTGTTTTTAAATGCAGTGGTTTCTCACTTTAAACGTTCATAAACTGAAGTTTAGTCAGAGTGCCTCTTGACGAGAGTTTTAAGGGCAATTTTTATGTCCCTGGCTTGCTTGCATGACTTGAACAAGTATTAAGTACTGCTGAAATGTTGATTAACACTCCAATATGTTGTTTACCAGTGGTGTGCAAAAAGAATGATTGACTCTCTGAGGTTTCTTGGATTTCTTGTATCCTCCATGCCATGTATCCACTGATGGGGGAATCTCTGAACACATGCTGGTTGTGCAACTGTCTTTCAGGATCTTCTAGATACTGGATTTGGCGGGCTACTTAGATAAGTTTATGACTTCAAAATAATTTTATATTCCATGTCAGCTTTTTTGTGGACTAAATTTCATCTTTGATTCTTCTTATTTACATACACATTACATACATATATCTTTATATGTAAATATATTAACACTGATGGTTTTACTGGAATTGGCAATAGTCTTAATTCTTAGGTAAGTATTAAGCGTGCATAATATCTTTAAATTATGGCAGTCCTTTGTAAAGTGACTATGTATGTACTGCATTTTAATTTCTTGTCTTCCTGTGTATTTATTAATGCTTACTGACATGATGTGCATATTTTTGCTATTACTTATTCTTGAATTTATTTACCTATTTTCATTCCTATTGATGTTCTATATTGATGATTTAGGGAGAAAGAGGGTTGAAAGACAGAGCAGAAATCCCAGAGATTAAGAGGGACAAGGTGTGAGGATACTATGGTAGACAGTAAGAGGTTTTAGAAATCAGTAATATCAAAGTTAATTTAAATCATTTATTTAAAAAGCATAGATGTTGGAAAGCAAAATTAGTAAGCTGAAAAAGGATGCACCAAAAGTAATATGCTCTTGTGGGTACCTATTACGGAATCGTCAAAAAATTATTTTGGAAAGGACTATTGGAGGTAATCTGCTCAAATACCCAGCGTAATACAGGGCTACCTTCATAGTTAGGTGAGGTTGTCCAAGGTCTTGTTTGGTTGAGTCTGGATCACCTCCATGGAGGGATACTACACAGCCTCTGGACACCTTTTTCCAGTGTTTGACCACTTTAACTGTGAATGTTTTTTTTTCTAATATCTTGATTTCCCACTTGGCAACTTGTCTGTATCCTCCTGTTCCTCCTCTTTTGTAGCCTGAAGGACAGTCTGCGGTCGTATTCCATACACTCTCCTGTTTTAGACAGGTGAAGACAGCAGTGAGATTCCCACCTTAGCTTTCTCTTCCTACAGCTGAACTCCTTTTAAGTATGTCTGTGAGGAACCCAAACATGAGCACAGCCTTCTAAGTGCAGAATAGGCGGAAGTGTTCAATTCCCTCAGCTTGCTCTTGTGTATCTATGGAAACTTTTCTTGGCCTTTCACTTCCCTTGCTAGTTGCAATTCCAAATGATCTTTGGTTTGCTAATTCTATGTACGTGCCCCCAGGCAATGGTTCTGTATTCTTCCTGTTAGAGCTGCTGCTTTTTCTACCTTGTGTATGCTTCTTTTGTCTTGGAGCTCAGAGTACTGTGTTAATCTGTGTTGGCTTCTTCCAACACCTGCTGCATGTCAAAATGCTGGACCATTCTTTTACTTTGTAGAGGTTGACCCTGAATATCAACCAGTTTTCCAGAGCTCCCTTATGTTTCAAGGCGGCCCTTTCAAAGGGGTCACAGCAGCTAGCTTTCTGAATTAACAGAAATGTTTCCTCAAGTCCAGGACTGCAGTTTTGCTATTAGTCTTGATTACTTTTCTCAGGATCTTAAGATTCACCATCTACTACAGGTAAGGCTCCCACCGACTTGCACATTCCTGACCAGTTCTTTCTTTAGCTTCCCTGTCACTGTGGAAGACTGTTAAATCATGGCTTATTTTCCCTCTCAAAACCTGTAAGCCCTCCTATAAAATACTGGCAACATACAGTAGGGTGGAATGTTGAAAAATTAGGCAATGCAGCTGTGGTTTCCTGTTCTTGGTAGGAAATAGGTTTTTTACAACACAAGTGTTAGAAGAATTAAATGCTCTTCTGCCTGTTGTTGCCTGAAAATGAAAGTATTTGGCATAAAAGTTCAAAAATGTTCTTGAAATGTTAATAGAAACACATTTCTTAGTTTGTCAAAAATGTGTATGAGGAAGAGAAGAGGAATGGAACAGTTTGTCAGACTGTGTAGTTGCTACTTGAGACAAAGATTATTCTTCTGTTACACTACCCAGTCAGAATTTCTTGGTTTGAGCACTGCCTGTAAGGAGAAAAAACAGGTATCCTGAGTAAAACTGCCATCTTTCGTTTAAAAACTGAAATGGGTATTATTTATGCAGCTTAAAGTTAGATAATACTCAGCTGTCAAAACAACTGTGCATTAAAGACTTGGCACTGAAAATAGTCATTTCAGGTTAGATTACATCTACCACTATAATGAGTTACTTGGTAGACTTACCCTGGAGCTGGTGATGTGCACAAACTTTTTGGTTTCTGAATCATACCCACTGAGAAAAAAATGATTTGTTATTTATCTGAAATAATTGAAACCAGTGCATGTGTTCCTACTTGTTAATGAATTGCAGGTGCCATTGTTTTGTTCTGGAAGGAGGAACAAGAAGATTAGGGTACTGGGGTGATAATTTTTCCACTTACACCTAATACTTAACAGTTCCTTTTTTTTCTGGATGATTTATATATTTTTGAAAGTATCTCTTTTCAAAGTTCACAAAGCATGCTTTCAGCTTACACATGCTCACAGAATTTTTACTAAATAAAATAGGCAGTGATTTTTGAAGGGGAAAAAACCCTGTAAACACCCTTGCTCTTTCCAATTTATTGATGTTTACAGTAGTGTAACAAACAAGATCCCAGGTGTCTGTTATTTTTGACCATTTACAGAAGGCATGCAAGTTCAGTGATGAAAATAGCTTTTTTGTAGCTGTTACTGACTAGTTAAAACATTTTCTGTGCCCTGTAGATTAGCTAAGCCTGTCAGGCATGTTTTTTTCCTGCATTTATGTTCAGTTTTACTGCCTAGTTCACCACATTTAGATACTACTATTTAGCAAATGAGGAAAAGTGGATTAAATACAGTGATAGATATGCTGGGATTTTTTTCTGTGCCAAGAGACAATTAAGCATCACATTTTTAACATTTGAGATGACGTACACCCCCCATTTTTTGAAGTTCTGTCTGTATGTTTAAGGCTTTTTAATTATATGATTTTAGATGGACAGTCATGAAAATAGAGAACTTCAAAATATATTTTACAATTTGAAAGGGATTAGGAAACAGGAATATACTGCATCTTTACTATACATGTGTTTCTCCTGTAGAAAGAATTCTGTTCTTGTCATCTGGTCTAAAAGTAGTTTTATTTTTTCTGTGTGATCAGCTAAATGTATATAAATATTGTCTAAATTTGTTACTTATTGGACGTTTCTTTTACAAGTCCTATCCAAAACTTTGCATTTCAGAAACTTAAAGCTCATTCCTCCATCTTATTAAATGAATGTGGTTTCCAGTCTGTGGATTTTCAGCATCTTTAGATACAGTAGGTATTATAGCTATTGCAGTGGACGGTTTTGCAAATACTGACAAATTATGTATGCATGTAGCCTGAGATACCAAAAAAATGAGTTACCTATTTATCTTTAAAAATAACTGTCAGGAATGGAAATACCTTTTTTTTTTAGATTAATTAAAGGACTGTCATTGCCATTACATCTTTCTATTTTAAGGTTAATTCAGTTCAGGTTTGTAGCATGGTCATTGACATTTACATGCTATGGATCATGAGGCCTGCATGCAGTAAGTGAATTCACACAGATCAGAAATATCTGTAAAAGAAAGGTAGGAAATGTCTAAGGGAGTTATCACTGTTAATTTTTCTCTCTCTGGCTCCCTTCCAGTGCTCTTAAAAAAACAAAACAAAAAAAAAAAAAAGTGATTGGGCTGGATGAGTGAATGAATGTTTGATGCAGATGATGATGCAGGTTGTTGGCATGCACCAGTATGCATGTAAATAATAAAAAGTTTACAACACAGATCTTAAGTTATTTCACTATTAGTGAAAGGCAAATGGACTTTACAGAGAGAAAGTGAATGTGATAGAAGTAATATGCAGGGTTTTCTGCTTCACTGCAAGGGAAGCGTTCATTTTAATTTTTACAGAAATGCATTCACTAATGTTCTTTCTGTATTAAAACTCTTATCTCAGTCTTAGGGGATATCTTGTTCTTTGTCCAGACTTGTATATTTTTGCTATTTAATGCTAGTTTTTGAGAGAAAAAAAAATCACAGCTTTGTAATGAAAATGTTAGTGGACCCAAATAACTTGTATGTTAAAACATTTTTAATGAGCATTTTACTGGGGGACCTCTGTGAAATCTAAATTGTCACAACAAAATCTTACAGAATTTTCTGTGGTCTTGTATATTAAACATTCTGTTGTCTCCTTTAACAGTTCTCACAATTCAGAAGACAAGTAGAGTGCTATTGTGCCAGTGTTTTAAAATTGGAGGATTTTTGTAGTTGTAATTCAGATCCTAGAAAGTAGTCCCTTAAAACTCATTTTGTATTGAGTCAGGGAAGGTTAGGAGAGTTCAGCCCACTGCATGTACAGGGAGTTTTGTGCTGATAAATCAAGTGGCCACTGATCAGTTTACAAAGCTTCTAAAATACTTGTTTGTGTATGTGTGTGTATATATATATATATATGAGACAGTTTTCTAATGAGTAAAAGCCGTGTTATTCTGGTTAATTCTGTACAGGTTTTCTTTCTGATGCGTGTAGAATAAATAGTGCAGGTGTGTTAGGAACAAAACTTTGTGACCTAACTTTGCATATTAGGAGCCAAGAACAAATTCTGCATGCACGTATCTCCTACTTTAATTTTTAGAAGAAGAGCAAACTTTAAAAACAAGGAATACTTGAGCATAAGAATCAGACTAACTTGACAATTGCTTGCTGATTTAGATACTCCCAGAGCAATTAATCTCTTAAGAAACATGATTTGTTTGGTTAAAACAAGGTAAGAAGGGGAGTGAAATTAGCAATACAGTTTAAGGAATGGGGAGCTGTTGATGGCAAGTACTATGTGGCTTGGAGACAGTTGGTTAAGGAGGTAAAGATATTAATAAAAATCTGTGGGCAGTAGGGTACAATAGATTTCTTTAAATATAGAGGGTGTTCTTGACAGATAAAAAAGCTTAGTAACGATAGAAGTCCAATAATGGCCAAGGATGATAACTTTCTGATGTGCAGGAAAAGGCATAAATATTCAATAAATATTATGTTCTGTATTCAGAAAGAGACTGGATTATGCTTTTACATCTCACCTCCTCCATCATTAGTGATGGAAAGAACATATTATTGCTGTACCAGCAACTATTAATGTTAAATGTTTTTAAATCTGCTGCACTGACACCTACAGATACTAAAAAAAAAAAAAAAGCTTTGAAGCTATATGAATTATTAATTTTGAGTTTTAACATATCATGGAACAGTGGAGAAATTCTAGAATGCTAGAGGGGAAGGGGAGCTAATGTGCCCAAATTTAGAAAGTATAATACAAGCACCTTGAGAAGGCAGATAGTAGTATGCTGTCAGTGAAGATTTAAAGAATTGCATAATTAATGCTGATCCAAATGGGCAAGTCAGACCTTGAACTGCTGCGTGTGGTTACTCTGTGGGACAGCTCTTGCACTTGCCTTCACCCTCGTTGGGTTTCACACATTCCTGATAGCTCTTTCCTCCAGCCTATCTAGTTTCCCTCTGAATAGAGGTCCTGCCCTCCAGCTCCTAATTTTGTATCAGTTGCACACATGCTAGGCATGCACTCTATTGCATTATCCAGGTCATTGATGAAGATGTTAAATGGTGTTTGCCCCAGGATTAATCCCAGAGGCAATACCACTGGTAACTGGCTGCCAGTTGAACTTTAAACCACTGATCACCACCCTCTTTTAGTCTGACAGTCCAGCTGCTTTCGCATGCACCTTATCATGCACTTCCCAGTACACCAATTTGGCTGTGAGAAGACTATGGCAGACTGTGTCAAAGACCTTCATAAAGTCAAGATGAATGACACCCACTGCCCTCACTTTATCCACAGGACTAATCATCTCTTCACAGGAAGTATTTAGGTTAGTTGGGTATGATTTACCCTGGATAAATCTGTGCTGGCTATTCCCAGCCTCCTCCCTGTCCCTCAGCTGAAAATGGCTTCAAGGAGGCTTTGCTCCATAACCTTTCTGTGGACTGAGATTAGGCTGATTGGCCTGTGGTTCCCCTGTTCCTCTTTCTTGCCTCTCTTGAAGCTGGGTGTGCTATGTGCCATTTTCCAGTCTTTGGGTATCTCCCTTGATGCCATGACTTTTAAAAGATGCTAGAGTGCATCCTTGCTCTGACCAGCTCCCTCAGCACTCATGAATACATCCTTCTGATCCTATGGATTTGTACATGTCCGGTTGTATTATGTTACTGAACTGCATCTCATTTACTGTTGGTGACATTATGTTAGTACCTCAGCCTTTTCCATGCCTTCTGTCACCTGGTCCCCCTCTCCATTAAGCATTAGGCCCACGTTTTCCTTAGCCTTTTTTTTTGTTGCCAGTATACTTGAAGAAGTCTTGTCACCTTTCCCATCCCTTGCTAGTTGCAACTCCAGGTGAGCTTGGCCTTTCTTACTGCTCAAGCATGCACAGAGAGAGTTGTCTCAAATAGTTAAAATTCCACTGAAATTTAGAGACAGTGAATATGACTACCGAAGTTTGAATCTGGCCATCATGTAGGAATTTGTGCCACTATTAAAAAAGAATAGAGATTTGGTTGTTTAATTATCTTAAGTGAATTCTAACTTCAGTGTTAGAATTTGAAGACTTGACATGACTTAAGCTGTATAGGTGTCCCACGGCATGTTTTTTATGGGAAATTAATGAGAAAGTACTGTGTGTCAAACCACAAAAACCTAGTTACTTTAAAGGCTTGGTCATGCTTAATTGTTTTTCTCTTGAAGTACTAATTCAGTTTGGTCTTGCTTAGTTTGAGATTTAACTGAATGAATTAGGAATACAAATATCCTTAGGAACAGAAGGCAAAGCTGGAGGCCCGTAGAGGAAGAAGAATGTTCCCAGGGTTAGCTTAGTCTGTGCACCACAGCTGGTTGCTGGACAGTGGCCAGGAATAATTCTGACATGTTTATTTCACATTTTTTCTCCGTGAACATGTTTTGAGGACACTTCATTAAGTGTGTCCGATAGTCTTTGAAGCTCTATGCATTTAACATTTTTCAAGCAACAAACAGGGTGCTGGATACAAAAATGAAGATTATATTGGCAAGGACTATTTGCACAATGACAACAACACAAGATAAGTGAGTGAAGGCAGTTAGACTTTGATTTATTCTTTTTTGTATGTTTATCTGTGTGAGGGTTTTTGCGCTGACAGTAATAAATCCTGCAAAAAAGGTATCATTTAAGTAAATCATAGAATATGGATATACACTATGTCTTGCAAATGTTGTCCTGTTTACTGCGTGGTGAATGGCATACCAGTTAGAACAACAGCTGCTATTTTATGTTGTTTCTGGATGCTAATCAATCAAACAATGTCACCAAATCTAGATAAGTCTATGGAATATCTTTTTCTCTCTAAATTTTACAATTGTTATTAAGAAATGTGTTTATATTAGATTGTCTGGAAAATATACTTTGTTATGTTCTGATCACTCAAATGATATACCAGTCACTTTGGCCCAGCAGTTCCTTTGTCAATTGGGTCAGATCTCCAGGAGCTCCCAACCAGGGAACTGGGACATTCGGTGCAGGAGAATCCATTGAAGCATTAACAGCCCTTTCCCAGAAAATGAGAGGGATGTGACTGAGCAAAGAATGTGGGTGAACAGCTGAACTTCTCTGCTGGGGTTTGTATGAAATAGTTTGGGCACAGCAGCAGTAGGGAGGGAGGAGGATGCCTCCTCTGCATGTGCTCAGCACACAGCTGGGCAATTGCTTCTCTAGCTGCAGTTATCACAAGGGTTCTACAGCTGTAGTCCACTTGGGCTGTGGAAGTTGAACTGCCCTTAATTTTGCAAGCTAAATTTGAATGTGTATTGGGAATTCTTTTTATCGACAAGTATAAAATTTATGCAGTGTTCTTTAAAATGTAAGGTACTTGCTGTGGCAGAATTTATATAAAATGTGACCTTTTCATTTTTGCACTAAGTCTGGAACTCTGTGTTTTAGGAGGGTCTTTCAGTGAGACTATGTTCTAATTTGTAAACTTAATATCTGATGATTCTTTCAGTGTAGAACTGTTTATTGTATGCTTCGGAGGCAGTAAATGTGGAAGTCATATAGGATTTCAGTTACTTACACCAATCATTAGATTTTTATGGTTTTTTTAAGTGTGACCTGTTAAGTACATATTCCTTTCTCAACTTTGTGGTGCATAGGATCATATTTGGGAAACACAGGATATAATTCATAGTTGGGCAATGTTTTCAATGTTCAGCATCATTAAGAAAATCCAACTGTTTACATCTCTGGTTTTACAAGTATATGTGTCCTTAAAGTGTACTTTAAAAAAGCTCTCACTCATGCTGGAGCCCACCTGGACCTCTCAGCGTTTTCCTCTTGGGAGGAATTGGCCTCCCTGGGACTGGACAGGTTAAAATCACCTTTACTGGCCCTGCGACTAAGTGGCAGGACTCTAGAAGAGCGTGCTCAGAGACTTTTTAGCACTAAAGGCAAATCTCTAGAAGCACTTGATCCTTCCCTGTTTGCTAAGAATCTAAAGACAAAAGGAAGCAAAAGAGACACTGAAAGAAATAAAGATCTTGTGTTCCTGGAAGCTCAGATTTATGAGTATGCAGAAGTTCTTGGGGAACAGAGACGCCTTACTCATGAGAATGTGCAGCTTAAGCAAGCATGGACAGTGGAAGAGCGGGAGGAGGAGTAGGAAGAGCAGATCAGTGAGAGAGAAGATGAAGAAAATGAAATAATTTTTTCTATGTCTAGCTATCCAGAAGAAAAGGTCCTTAGCCCTGAAACACAGTCTAGGTTAGCAATGTTAGAGGCAGAGTTTGGGGGCAGAATCAGTGTAGCCCCAAACCCGTTGAAAAAGTTCTTAGTACAACATCTGATTAGTTATCTGGTATATTTTTTAGTACAGGGCAATGTGCAAGGACCAGCTGTGTCTCACAACAGTTGTGAATTCTTATCCTGCAGAATGTACAGGTTATTTTTGAGTTCAGCTGAAGAAACTAGGTCTTTTTCCTTAAATGTAAGAAACTAAATATTTCAGTGTATAATTTGTATTAAGAGCTTTTTTGGTTGAGAGAAATTAGGCCTTAGAATCTAGTTTGCTTTGATTGGTCTTAGGCATTGGGTGGCGTTAGGGTTTTTTTGACACTAATACCCCATTTTTCTTCCTTGTTTCTTTACCTTCGGCCTTAGAAATGTATGTGTTACAGGTGAACCCCCTTGTGAGGGATGTTCTCTTAAAAGTCGTTAGTTGATAGGCGATGTGAATTTTAACATCCTGTATATATAAAAAATATAAAAAAATAAAAATATATGATAATAAAAAAATAGTAATTTACATTAACATATACAATACTATATTGGCCTACGTCATTTATTGCTTGATCGGGCAGTTGAAGGTTTGCCTTCCCGCTTTGTCCTTTATGCCATGTAATAGTAAGTTCTTTTTATTTATTTATTCATTCATTTATTTTTCTGTTCTTGAATGCTTGTTTTGCTTGAGTCTGTTAATATGACACATTGAAGTAACTTTTTTAAAATGTGGTATGTTTTTTGTATGAGGGATTTTGCTGTACAAACATTATAGATGTCAGAATGTAGCTTTCTGACTGAAAGCAGACTTCTAAAGACAAATTCTTATAGAAACAACTGTAGATGATGCTCACTTTACTTATTTAGCACCATGGCAAAATTTAGTATTACACCCAAGTTTGCAGCTGTGAAGTCAGGAATAATTCCATTATTTGAGTCAGAATTGCAAAGGCAATTCCCTTTGTGAAGTTTGGAGTGATTTTTCTTTTTGTCTTCTTGCTTTTTGTTTATGTTGACTAGCTTTCTTCTAAGTCCAATGTTAACAACATGCCCAGACTTTATGAAACTAATAAAACCCCTGTACAGAATCCTTCCTGAACGACACCGTAAGTTTTATCTGAGGGATTCAGATTAATGTCCAAATAACCCAAAATACCATAGTCAAAATAGAAGAAGTGATTAAGCGGGATTGATTGTTTTTTATTTAGTCGTTATGTAATGTAAGGGTCAGCTATGATTCTGAGAAGACTTTAGTGCCACATGTCAGACTTAAGTCAGTCAGATTGTGCGAGTAAGTGTGTCATACTCTTGTCTTAATCCTTAAATCATTAATGGAATTTCTGGGGCTGTGTTACCTGAGACATTCAAATACATTTTGATTGTGTGAGTTCTGAGGTATCAAATATCTCAAAAATATGTTAGGACTACCACATTAAGAACATAGAACACTTGCTTTCCTTTCAGCATTGCAGTCCTGGCTGGTTATTTCTGTAGTCTACATTGATAATTAACAGAATGCTAAAACTTCATTTTCACCGGAAAATTGTCATTACGCTACCAGTAATAGCTTATTCCTCAAATGTCAAAGTTGAGGAAGATGGGAAAAAAAGCAAGTAATGTACAAGGAAGGGTTTTTTTGAGTACCTTTTTAGCTAAATCTGTAGTGTGGTAAGAACATTGCAGCAGGAATTGCTGGAACCATCTGTCCTATGTACATGGACCCAATGTTTCCGTGATTTTTCAGGCTATCCTTTGTTGTCAAGTGGTAAATATAATTTGATTTTTGAAAGGCATTTGTTGAGGTTGGAGGGTTTCAAGATGCATGTGGACGAAGCCCTAAGTCCAGTGTTGACCCTGCTTTAAGCCGGGAAGTTGGATGGCATGACCTAGCACAGTCCCTGCCAACGTGAATGATTATGGGAATAGCTGCGTACACAATTGCAGATGTTTCTCTGATGCTATGAGGTTTTAATATAACTGCAATGAAATCTCTCTTTAGTATTTGTGATACTATTTATCTGGAAAGAAAGCTAATGTACTGCAGCAGATACATAATGAAAGATAAATAATGTATTCTGTCCTTATTAGACAAAAGCGGTCATTAATTATGAACAACAGCAAAATAAAAAAGTCTCACAATTTAATCAGGCATTGCAAACTAAAAATCATAATGGTGTACTGCAGTTCCACTATGAATGACATTACATATTGCTAACAGATTTGTAAGATATATAGATTCTGTCTTATAAAACTGCATTGTTGAGAAACGTGGCAAAACTTCTGAGCAGCCTGGATCCTGGCAATAAGTTAATGCTTAGTTTAGGACCAGGATAACATGGCAGGTGAGGTGGAACAGGAGTAGAAGGAATTACATAGTCTGAATTTTGAAATAAATTTTAGAGTAGTCATTGCCAAGTAAGAGTTTTAGATGTTTCTTTTTCTGGGGTTTTGTAAAAATACTGAATTAATTTGAATTTAAATTGTAAGAACTATTAACAACATAGATTTCATGTAGTGTCTTATAAAAATTAAATGAGTAGTTTGTATTTTCCAGAATTATTGTTTCCAGCTGCCCTTAAAATCCAGAAAAAAATGTAGCAATTTGTACTGGTTCATCATTTCACAGTTACTTTCACAACAGTAAGATCCAAGACTGTATTTTAAAATCCGAAGCTTTGACCTTTTAATACAGAATAATAGCAAAAATGTCTAATACAGATGTGGAACTTATACAGGACTCCAATTTGTGGAATTCAAAACAGTACTACTGAGAAGGTATTTACTAAGGAAAACAAAATGACAATCTGTCATTTCAAATTTGAAATTTGGAAAAAAAGATGGGTTTTTTTGGCATTCTATGAATTGTCTAATGTTAGGTATAGTAGCAACTGTGCTGTGCCTTGCTCTTCTTTTTTTAGTTCTTCAGAATGGAGTTGTTTTCTCAAATGGAAAATAGTTGGGATTATTTACAGTTGTAAAAACTGCTCAACTACAATTTAATACATTTAGACTTTGTAAAATGAAGAATCCATATTGCTCCTTAACCTTCTCTTCTCCCAGGTGTACTTTGGAGAACCTTAGCTTTTATAAATTTTTTTGCAGGTCCTTGAATTTGCTCTCTTGGAGATACTTAGAGGTGTAAAACAAGAAGTACTGAGACTATATGCTGGGTTATGTGCAATAGTAGAAAATGTGTGGAACATCCTCATTTCTTGCAGTGTGCACGCTAGTCTTTTTTCATAGAATTGAAAAACCTTAGAAGTTAATATCAAAAGATTTATCTCCTCGTGAAAAGCAATCACTTTTCATTTGCTTTTAATTTCAAGTCAAACTTGAAGTTGCCCTGTGTTGTTTCATAAATAAGCTTTCATTATCAGCAACATGTTACTGAAAGTAGCATAGAACCTGTCGTGTAGGCACAGTTCCACTCTGACAGATGGGCATAGTGCGGGCATGCCAGCCAACCATTCTATACATCACCTAACAGTGTATGAGGGGAAGAATTTTTGTCCAGGATTGCCACTGTGGCATTCAGTGCATGTAAGG
Organism: Falco punctatus; assembly: GCF_963210335.1. Classification (NCBI taxonomy): domain Eukaryota; kingdom Metazoa; phylum Chordata; class Aves; order Falconiformes; family Falconidae; genus Falco; species Falco punctatus. The sequence goes on from NC_137583.1 coordinate 67,233,697, forward strand.
CTTGAAGTTCAGGAAATGCACTTGGACTGGTCCATCTCATAGGATGACCAAAAATTTAAAAATAGCCTGGGTTTTAGGTTCTGCTGGGTTTGTACTGGGAAAAGTGACCAGCTGCAATGAGGCTTCTATTTCTTTTTGGCTGTGTGCTGAAGTCACCTAATGGGCTCAGCCAAAAAAATTCTGCCACGGTCACACATTTCTCCCTGCTTAATTACCTAAGTGTGGAAGCATAAGCAGTATGCAATTTTTAATGTAAGAAAGCTGTTGTTTGTGACTATGTGCATTTTTCTGGATATAGAATAGGAGGATGATGATCTGCTGATGTAAGATGGAATCCTAGTGTGAAAATATTATTTAAAACAGAAAACCTTGAGTAAGAATAAATCAGACTTTTTGTGACTAAAGATTTGGATGGTGAAATGCAGATTTTTTTTGCAGGTTTTTAGAAATGCAAATCAGCTATTGCTTGGTCATTGGGGTTTGGGGTTTTGCAGGGTTTTTTATTTTTTAAACAAATTGGCTTAATGCCTTGTGCTTGATTTTATAAAGTAGCCAAGCACTGCAGGCTTTTGGCAAATATACTTGCTTGAACAAATGCTTTTGTGTGTTACACTAGTCTGTCTTTGTCACTTTTACCTTCCTCAGTATTTTTGCATAGCTGCAATGTTTCAATCTTGTGTTTCAAGTCTGTCTCAGCCTTTAAATACCAATGGATTTTGCGAACTTTCCTGGAAGTTATGCTGATGTGATTCATTCATGTTTTTTGGGAAACTTGGTTTCATTTGAAATGTTTCTACATTTTGGGAAATGTTTGCATGGCACTGTCATTTACAAGATGGCACAGTATGTGAAAGAACAGGTGTGAAAAATTAAGTCAATAAAATTGCTTTTGAAATATAAATGGACATTCATGGGCTTCTGTCAGAAGAACGTCTTTTCAAAACTTTAATTTTTCTTTTTAGCTGAATGTTTTCCTTTTGAAATGAAATGATGTAATAATATTTGACTAACACTTCTCTGCATGCTTAGTTTTAGACCAAAATTCATAATTAAGCTTAATATGAAATACTAAGATTTGATTTAATGCTTTCTTCCAGTACCTGAACTAATGTTCACTACATTATAAGGTGCAGTTGCCATTGAGAAGCCTTTTTCTTTTAACAAAAGGTACCAAAAATAAATTCAGTTAGGGTCGTAGTGGTTTGATTTAATACTGTTATGATAATAAGTACTATAATTACTTTCAGATAGTTCTTTCCCAGAGGATGCGATTTTTAGTTTTGATGTCTGCTTAAAGCATGAGAATGACAGTAAAATTAATGTCATAACCTTTACAGCCTGTTTGTCATTTATTGTGTAGTATCCTAAAGGATTTTGTGTAACATCTGAAATAAATGTCTTAGTATGGACAAGCATCAAATTAGGTTAATTGGGTTCACCCGATATTCAGATTCAGTCTGTCTATCAGGACACCAATTTCATATAAAAGTCCTATGGGTATCTTTCTGTGAAAATTGCTTTTGAATTATTACATGTATGTGCTGTGCTTCATTCTGTTGTTTAAGACCAATTTGCAGTGTATTCTTTTTCCAGTTTATTTGATAGTTTTTCTTCTAGTTGGAAATCATTTATCTTTTCATTCTCTGGCAGCATAAGGAGAAGTACAGACATGATAGGGATTATTTGGTGGCATTAAGATAAATTTCACTTTTTAATTTTGTCTACTTTGCTTGAAATTCTTGTAATAGATCCCATCTTTGAGCAGTCAGCAGCAGACTTCAAGAGAACTGTTTTGAGTTCTGGAGTACTGTGCCTTGAATGATTTTATTTATTGTCCTGTGGTAGAGTTACAAACTGAGCAAGACAGATGTTAAGATTATATAGAATTTTAGAAGTTGTATCATTGGGAAGGCTCTTTGGAGAAAAAGTTATGATAATGCCAGATAGAAATAGTCGGTATCATCTTCTGTATTTGGAAAGAACCAGTATTGGACTCAAATACAACCAAAGAAGACTGTAAGAATGTTTGCCTTCTCAGTGCTCAATAAAAACAAAGGGACATCCTGAATTATTAGTGGTGTCCGACCTAAAATTTGTTCTGGATATGAGAATTTAGCTAATAATTTCTAAGGTTGGCTCTTTTTTGAACATGAACATGGTTTTTTATGGGAAGTAGTCATGACAAGCCAGATTTATAGTCAAATGAAAAAAAAATATAATTCCGCTGAGAGCAGGTATAGTTAACTTTATAGACGTTATATCCTTCAGCTTCTATACTGTGCCTTGATTCACAATTTCAGAACTTTTTGATAAGGCTGCACTTTGTTTAGGACATGCATCAAATGTATGTAGATATTAAGTATCTGCTAATCTTGTTAGAGCATAGCTGAAAGATGTCAGAAATGAGAAAGGAACACCAATAGTTGTACTTCTAGTGAAGTTGTGGTGGGACTGGTCCTAAGAATAGACAGTGGTCAAAAAGACAGTATCACTGCTGATAATTTCGAAAACAGTGCAAAATGTAGACAGGACAAAGTTATGTGGTTTGCTTTGTGTTTGTATTCAAAGAAAACATGCTTTAATACAGTCATACATATTAATGATGGATAGAAGAATCTGTAGGGGTGATAAGAAGAATCTTGTGCTGACTTCAAAGTCTTGAGCTGTTCAGTTTCCAAAAGGGAAGGTTACTTGATTAAATATCTGCAAAAATAAAGGATGGTGAAAGGTTCTTTGGTGTAACAACAATAAAAAAAAATTAATGAATAGCTAGAAGATAAAAAGTTAATTTGAGAAATTACAAATGACACTTTTTTTTTATTATTAGTTAACAATAGCAGATCAATATACTAGCCTGTCAAATAAGTACTGTATTTTCTAGATCAAGACCATTATCTTACTGTATTTAGGGTTGTATTCAAACGAGAAATACCTCTGCAGAATGTTTGGATTTATATGGTCCAGTTTTCTGTCCTAGTGTTAGGGTTTGTGAATGCTCAGAGGAAGATGTAGAGCTTGTATTTCCACATGATATTTTAAGAGTTATTGATCTGTATCCTGAAGTCTGGTTTACTTGCTATAATTCTAAGAAGAATTAGTAACTGTAAGTGAGGCACCCTCTGAAATGATCTAATGCTCCCTACAACTGGGAGGGATCATTAAAATCTGTAAGTGACTTCTGAATATTAATTTTGAGAACTTTCATTTGAACACCATTTCTTACATTGTTTTTACAAGAATACTCATTGCTGTAACTACTTCAGTATGTTTTCAAGTGTTGGGTATTTTGAAGTGGAAAAAAATTTCTGAGTTTGATCCTGTAAAAATACCTTGTTGAGCAATACGGCCTTAAAGAAGGATGCTTTGCACTGTGGGTGACAAGTTGAAAATCCATGCTGATTCCTAGAAGTGTTTTGCAATTCCAAAATTACATCAATGTGATCTGTTCTCTTCTTGTAGGTTACGAGGGAGTTTTCTATGTGTCACCACAACATGAAACTACATGTAGATGAGCCGACATATGTTTGTATCCTGGGTCTGAGGGATCAGAGGTTGACTGCTTAAGTACCACGGACAGAGGCTCTTTGAGGCAGCCTGGGATCTGCTGATACCATCGGCAAGCCTCTGCCAGGAGGTGCTGTGACATACGTCTTATTACCTATGGCTCAGCATAGAAGATACAGGTACCAAAAAGCCTCACCTGTCTGCTGTGTGAGAGGTCTCCTCACAGCAGCCACACTCAATTTCCTTTTATGCTTTGGTGTTCAACTTCCTGGAAGTGGGATTGGTTTTGGCTCTTTTGTACTTTACTGCTGCCCATAGAACCATCTCCTTCTTGGAAGATCACCGTTGCTTTTTGAGAGTCATTTGCATGATAGTAAAGAAACATGTTCAAGACTTATTTTTGTGTTCGGCAGTTGCATCAGAATTTGCCCTAACTATTTTTACGTTTGTCCAAAACCAATCCTTTAGTGCTTCATGTGCTCAGAAGGGGGCTCTTGAGTGCATGTCTGGAATATTCTTTGTGTAAGATTCTACTGGCTGTTAAGTTGGCCAGGAAAGTAAGTAAACTCCAGCTGGCTCTGCTCATGGGAAATGTTATTGATAGCACTGGTATGAAAGCCTAGATCCAAGTAAACCCCCAAGTAGTTGGAGTCCCATCTGTGTCAGTCAGTGGACTCTTCTGTTACCTTCCCAAAGCCTCCAACTGCATGAGGAGAATGATAGTTTTATACCCAGTGTGACTTCTAACATGTTAGTGGTGGTCAGCCGAATGAAGTAATTATGCATCCATTCCAAAAGCTAAACCATTTTATGATAAACAAAATCTAAGTGGATAATAACACAATTTTGTATTGTCATTGTCATATTATACTGTGTCTTTCTTACTTGACTGTTGAATTGTGTTTTACCAAAGCTTGAGCAACACACTCTGACTGCACTGGAAAGAAATGGCCAGCTTTTAAGTTACTGAGTAGCCACTTGATGTAATGCCATTTTATGTCAAAGATTATGCATCAGATTTTGTGATAAATACCACTGTTAAATTCAGGAGAGGTGGCAGTGTAATATTTGCTTCACAAATGCAATCGAGTATCTTCATTGTAGCATCCACGGAAGATTCTGATTGTCAGTCAGTTATATAGGATCCATACAGTCACATTTTTGAAAGAAAATGATTCCTTAACCCTACATATTGTCATATTGGAAATCATGACATGTCCTTTTTTCTGGCTTTAACAGGAGGTTTCAATTACAAAAAGCCTCAGTTAGTTGTGTGATCCAGAGAAAGGCTTGGTTTAGAAATCTGGTGGTGTTTTTGCATGAGGTATGGGCATACTGGGATCCATTCTGAAATATGATTTGGGAAAACTATTGCTGCTATTCTGTTTTTATTTATTTATTTATTTTCAGTTTCTGAAAAGCTATCAGAACTTCTAAATATCTGTATTTCTTCTTCCCAGGAACATCGTTCTAACTATTAAAAGGCATAATGCAGAATCCTTTACCTTTTTCTGCAGGTATAGTATACTTTCTATACTTTTTTTGAGAAATAAGATACTTGTGAATCAAAACGTGGAAGAAATTTCATCATCATTAATAAATCACTGTATAAATTGTCTACTATTCTACTCTAATATGGTTTTTTAAAAAAAGCCATTATACTGCCGCAGTTACCACTTTAAACAATCGCAATAGCTAAAATTATTTTCTTAAGACATTGCTAATTACTGTTACCATCTATAGTTGAAACTTGAAATGTATAAATTTGCTTCTTGTTTGATTCAGCAGAATGAAGTGTTAAGGGCTTATTACTATATTTTAGTCCTCATATAATTGAAAATCGTTGTCATATTTGGCCCTCATATAACTTGGGGTCAAGTCTAATTGCAAGTTAGACTACAAGACTAGCACAAACAATAAAATAAGTATATTTCTAAATATAAACTTAGATTTTTAGATTTTAAGTGCCTTTTCTCCAGCATTTATATCCTTACACTAACATTTTTGAACTCTATTCTTCTATGTTTTCTCTCTTCAAAAGTACTCTTTTGTTGATGTAGTTTTCAGTAGGGTTAGTGTCTTGAATTTTCCCCACCATTATTAGTAAGGATATTTGGACTGCAACTATGTATTCCCAAGCCTCTAAATCTGTAGCCATAACTTTAATTTCCTTTCCCTTTTGATCTGTGTCACAATGCTAATGTTTAAATAGGATTTTTAAACTTGAATGTCATTTTTAATGATACTTCTTAGATGTGAGTGAATGGTTGATGGATATGACATAAGCTGTAATGGACCTTTCAGAACCATTGCAGGTTGTCAGTTAAGTTTCCATTGTCAGTACTTATGTTAATTAAGGAAAGCACTATATATTACTTAACTTGAAGCCTTGAGCTTTTACTGTCATGTAAGTTTATACTTTACCTGTTTTGTGAAGACTGAGTATTTTTATGGTACTGTAATAAATCTGAGGAAGCTATTCCAGAAGGATGTCATGCAAATTGATCTTAGTTGATGAGTTCTGGGTCTAATGGGACTATTCTTTCAAGGGAGACAGTACTTACTGTTGTGTAAAGCTATCCACCTTGCAGTGTGCTCTACGTCCATAAGCTTATGACTGAAATGCTTAAATTAAATTGAGGCTTTTAAGTATTACGAGTTTTCCTTTAAATAGGAATTTGACCACTGTTACAGTCAAGTAGAATGTGTTATCTTTACATTAACACCATTTCTGAATAATAAGAGGAGAATATAGACTGTGAAGCTGTTTGCAAAATTAAGACTGATGAATCCATTTGCTTTGAGTTTTTTTAAAGACTTTTTTTTTTTTTTTCCTAAACAAAAATCCATTCCAGTCAGTAGTATCCTGTTAATCAGCTTGCACCCAGAGTGAATTTTAAGTGACATCCATGCTGTAAACTTTGGAAGGGAGGGTTCATGTTAGAAATCGTAACCAGATTGTGACAAGGAGCTATAGTAGAGTGAAATCGTGGTATTCTACAAATATACTAGTCTCAGTATATATATTTATTCATTTGCTATCACTCTTTTTTGTCCTCATATCAGGTGTCACTTTAAATGTGTTATGGCATTTGGAAAATATTGAGGCTATTAGCAATTTATAATGATTTATGTACAACTATGACATTTGTACATTTCTTACAAATATAAGGATTGAAAATAAATGGTATTGGAAGTAGAACCTATCCATCAGTTCCATTCAGTATAGCATTTTTGTCAGTCTATACTTTGAAAGTGCTTGTTATTTTTCAGTGAAGTATGGAAGTAATGGTTAGTGCAAGTTGAGTGACAGCATAAACCCTTCACTGCTGCCATTTGTCATGTCATAGCATGTATTTTCTGTTCTGTAATTTGAGACTTACTCCTTCAGGGCATCTATATTGTTATCAATTTAAAATATTTTATGAGAAAGGTGATTATCATTTGTATAACGAGCAATTGTTGCTCTGTGTTCAGATGTACTTTTCTGAATAATGTGAAATATTTAATTACTGAGATCGCAATTTTTTCCTAGGAATTATGAAATTATCATGGAAGAATCATGTTCTGTCACTCATACTCAAGCTAATATTTGCTGTTAAGCAAGTGCTGGCGTTTTTTATGGTGCTCCATAATGACATAAAACACCAGCATGCCTTAGGGAATTGAAATACCTTTGGCACTGTCAGATTTCTAAAACATTTTTGTTAAGATGACTCTAACATGAAATAATTGCGTACCTTATACAATTATTGTGCAAAATAAAAGGCTGTGCTAGTTTATTTAGGAATTTATTTCATACTTTTTTATCTTTTTAAAATATACAGTGGAAAAATATATCACAGGCTGAAATCATAGTTTTGCTCCTTGAGTATATTTATTCTCGTTTTTAAAAAAATCATACAGTTCTTTAAAAACTCATTGTATGGTTTAGTACATTTTGTATCCATGTTAGTACCGGTCATTTGGTGCTGGGAGATCTCAAACTTCAATTAGCCATGTAAATGTGTTCCTTAGCATCAAGTCTCACTTTGCTGGAACCCCTGCTGCCTTTATATCATTAACATAAATGCAGGTGCAAATAGCATTTATGTACTTTGATAGAAAGCAGTTGGAGACATTTCACTGTGGGACACGACACTTTCAGATTGTGTACATCTGTTCAAATAACGTATCCAAGCCAGTGACATGAATGCAAGGATAAAAACATCTGCCCCTGAGACCATTTGCCATACGGCAGATGCTTACATCTTTATTTATGCAGATGGTTTGTGTGATGAGCTGAGCAATGATGAAGGTGAGAAAGTTTGACAAAGATTTCAGGGTATTGCTTGGGATGGGAAAATATGTTTGTAACAGCGCTTCATTTTCAGATGTCTGCCAAAAGAAGAACATCTGTTATAAATACTGATGTTTTTAGTAATATGGATGTGTTATTTGGGGCATTAACTAGATCAACACAAAATCAGTAAAGGATTAAAAAACCACCCCCACTCTTGCACAAAAATTGTACTGCAGCTATATAAAAGATACTAAATAGTTTAATAGAAGTAATTACTTTTAACAGAAAGCTAAGGCTCAGCTGCTTTGCTTGAAGATGTTCTCAAGCTTATACAAAACATTTAATTGACTGTGAAGTTTGCAGAGGTAGAGTATTTTCATATCTGAACATGAAGCCGTTCAGAGGTTGCATGCAGCACTGTGAAAGATTTCATGACTTGGGGGATTTTTCAACAGAGGCCGTCTCCAGCGTTGCAGAATTAAGAGACAGATCGTTTAGCCTTTTTGTTGTTTGAAAATTACTGTAGGGTAATTGACGTGAGTCACAGATCTCAGCTGAGCTGGCACCTCAAGGAAGGACCAGACCGTGCCCCGGCGCGGCCGTCCCCGCCTCGGCGAGGCTGCCCGGCTCCGGCGCGGCCGGAGGCAGCGGTGACGGGCGCCCGACTCCCCCTGCTGGACTCCGCGCCAAGGGGCTCTTTGTCTGCCAGCACGCGCCAGAAACACGTGAATTTAATTAGAGACGTACTGATATTTCAGCACACGGCAAGTTAGGGGTATCATCTATGGCCTGCATTCCTGTTGAGCGCATTCCTGTTTTCATTCCCTCCTATGCTGGCACCCATTAGAAGTGTTTGCTGATAGATCATTTATCAGCCGTGTATTCAGTCAGCTCCCTTACAGCACAGCCAGGACCTTCTTTTGAGAACCAGTGCTACCTTTTAACAATAAATGGCTAGCGCAGCCAAGCTTAGCAATACCAATAAGCATTGCAAATAATTGTAATTATGCACAGGGGGAGGAAAAACATTCAGATACTGTAATTTAAATTGTTTTCTGCTACATCCTACTGCTAGAAAGGCCTAGGTATGTTCAGATTCAGCGGTAGGTGATAATTTTATATGTTCTGAAAACTAATGTCTTCCTAGCCAGGACCATAGTCTTTGTGAAGATGTTTTAGTTTTCTTATGCTACACAGGGCTGTGTCTGTCTTTGAAATACACGTATCTATTTGAAGTACTGTGGAGATCCTCTAATCTTTACTTTTGTTTTAAGCTGTAGTGGAATTGTCTACAGGTGATGAAGTTTTGCATATCTCAGCCAGAGCTGCAGAGTCCTTTTTTGAAGAAATTTGGGTCATGAAGAAGGAAAAGGTGGAACAGCTTGAGCAAACAAAAACCCGGGATAGAGGTTCCCCATTCAAAAGTTGGATCACTTAGGTCATTTTCAAGAGAAATGAGCTGTTTAAAAAATCCCTCAGAAAATACTCTCCCAACTATCATCTAAGTCCAATAATGTGTTCTGTATTCTGGCTCTCTCTTTCTTTGGGGAATGATACACCCTGTGTATAGTTCATACTGGAAGACTCAAAATAGGCCAGGCCAAGACTGACCGTCTTCTGATCCTCTGCTCATCTTCAGTGAGGGAGTACTTTCCAAGGTTTGTACTACAGAAGTCACCATACAGATGTTTTCAATGCCTCAAGTAAAATATACTTGCTTTATTGAGCCAAAGTGGTGAATTATTTCTTTGTTTTCTGTCGTATACAGGCTCTCTTCAGAAAGAAAGTGCTCTAATTTTCACCAAAAAGAAATGATACTCTAGAAAACAGAATAACAATTTTTCTCTTCTGTTGTGCTCTCTACTTGCACATCAGTGTTTACAAAAAATAAATTTTCGGACTAAGGGGCATAATTCCCTTACTGCAGTCAGACATACGTGTTTTCTCTCCCATGGAGGGAAGGGAAGAGGGTTGACTCTCAGTAAAACAAAGATAGCTTCTGTTCTCAGCTTGTTTGAAAGGGGGGCAAGAATCTAGTTAGAAAATGCTTATGATATATTCATAAAATGGTTCTACTTGACCTATTTGTGCTGCATAGTTTCTGAAGAATTCTGCCTTCGTTTTTGTAGCAGACTTGGTCATTATTGTTTCCTGTACTTAAGGAAAAAAGTCTATTAATTACCACTTACATTAGGCATATCAAGATTTTGTCCAGGTTAATGTGATCTTGATAGACCTTTTAAAAAGGACTTTATATTGACATAGACTTTACAGTGAATGAATTAGTGTTCAGGTCCGTATCCTTTTTGAAGCTCACTAAAATAAATATCAGCTGGCAGTTCTCCCAGAGAAGAATTTTTAAAAATGCAATTGCAATCTTTTCTTTTGAATCTTCTGTTTATCCCCACCTTCTAAAGTGCCTAATTTGTATTTGCAATGCCATTGAAGGTTTATGAATTATGAGTTTGTGACCAGTGGTTCCGTCACCTCCCTTCAGCTATTTTCTGAACAATTAGTTCCCCCAAGTGGCTGAGTCACTGAGGCCTTGCTTTGCAAATCTCCAGGGATGGTGTCCTCTAGGGAACAGAATGACTGGGCAAAACCTATGGAAATAGAACACTGGATTTGCAGTGATACCGAAATAATTTCCATTCTACTCAACTGAGTCCTGTTGGAGCAGCATGGTTTCTAGATAATGCCCACTTGAAGTTCAGCATGGTTGATTGCTGAAACTAATAGAGGCATATAGAAGCTGAAAGAGAGTCTTTGATGATCTATCTAACCGTCTCTCTCAGACCTGAGTTCAGTGCTCAGAGAGAAAAGAACCAATGTTTTCATCTTTAATAGTGATTTGTGTGGTTGCAGAGGCCAGGCACTCTCTCAAGCCCATAGATTTATCAGCATAAACCTTATTCCTAAGTTCTCTTACTGCCATAGTGGGGAAAAATGTGAGATTTCTTCAGCTGTAAAGGTGGACAAAGTTATTAGTGATTACAGATGCTTTATGTCTAGTTCTGTTTATGTCAGTTTTCATTTCTTGATCTGAAAATATTTTCATCTGCTTAAAACTTATTAATTATGTTAACCTTAATATGAAATGAGTAGCTTACAACTTGAAAGACTGTGCCTTCAAAAAAACCAAAATCTTTTAAAGTTCATAAACACTGCATGAGAGGTGTTAAGAGAACACTTGGATGTGCTAATAGATGTATTTTATATTCATTGCAAAAGAGTGTTTAAAAATCTCTTACATATGTATATTTTGACTGTAAGGTAAGACTTCCAAGACTTTCTTCCCTTATACAGTAGCACAGAAGTGGCTGTTTTTGTAGGAGGTTGTGTTAAGCCTTGCATTGCCCACATGTTATATAAGATGTTGCTTTTTGAATATTGATTTACCCACATGTAGCTAGTACATTTAATATTACAATTCAAAAAAGTTACCTCAAAGCTGTTGGCCACTTGTTATTCCCTATAGGAATAGTATTTAATGCATATTTTAAAAGTTACTTCTGTTGGGACAGTACAGAGATATGTGAAATCTAAATGTGTGATAATTGCAAAATGATGTCTTAGATTGTTATTGTTGCTAATGCTGATACTATGCTATTTAGATGCCTTGATTTCTTGATGTGTTAACTTTTGTTTAACAGGTCTGCTTTTGCATGGGTGTTGTTTTATGTTAGACTTTTCTTTAAGATACTGGAGCCAAGATGCTGGTGAGATTGTATTGTCAGAAAGAAGCCTTAATTGCAGAAAGAAACCTTAAATAGAATCATAAAGTCATAGAATAGTGTGGGTTGGAAGGGACCTTTAAAGGTCATCTAGTCCAGCCCTTCTGCAATGAGCAGGGAGAGCTTCAAGTAGATGAGGATGCTCAAAGCCCCGTCCAATCTGACCTGGAACGTTTCCAGGAATGGAGCATCTACCACCTCTCTGGGCAACCTGGTCCAGTGTTTCACCACCCTCATCATAAAAAAATTCTTCCTTATGTCTAGTCTGAATCTAACCTCTTTTAGTTTAAAACCGTTGTCCTATCACCACAGGGTCTATTAAAAATTCTGTCCCCTTCAGTCTTATAAGCCCCCTCTAATTATTGAAAGGCTGCAGTAGGGTCTTCCCAGAGCCTTCTCTTCTGCAGGCTGAACAGCTCCGACTCTCTCAGCCTTCCCTCGTAGGGGAGGTGCTGCACCCCTCCGATCATTTTTGTGGCCCTCCTCTGGACCCGCTCCAACAGGTCCATGTCTTCCCTGTGCTGAGGACTCCAGAGCTGGACGCAGCACTCCAGGTGGGGTCTCACCACCATGGAGTAGAGGGGCAGAATCATCTCCCTCAGCCTGCTGGCCACACTTCTTTTGATGCAGCCCAAGATACGGTTGGGTTTCTGGGCTGCAAGCACACATTGCTGGCCTATGTCCAGCTTTTCATATACCAGTACCCCCGAGTCCCTCTCCTCAAAGCTGCTCGCAATCCCTTCATCCCCCAGCCTGTATTGGTATCAGGGGTTGCCCCCACCCAGGTGCAGGACCTTGCACTTGGCTTTGTTGAACCTCATGAGGTTCACATGGGTCCACTCCTCAAGCTTGTCCAGGTCCCTCTAAATGGTAACGTGTCCCTCAGGCAGGCCAGCTGCACCACTCAGCTTGGTGTTGCCTGCCAACTTGCTGGGGGTGCACTCGATCCCACTGTCTGTGACATTGGTGAAGATACTAACCAGTGCTGGTCTCAATGTGGACCCCTGAGGGACACTGCTTGTCACTGACCTCCCATCTGAAAACTGAGCCACTGATAACTACCTTCTGGATGCAGCCATCTAACCAATTCCACATAGTCCACCTATGAAATCCATATCCCTCCAATTTAGAGAGAAGAATGTTGTAGGAGGCCATGTCAAAGGCTTTACAGAAGTCCAGAGAGATGATAGCACGATAATGAAGCGACTCCTATGTGTACTTTCAGAAAACAGAGGAAGCAATCTTGGAAATTGGGAATCCTGAGTTACCCAACAGTAGAGATGATTAATACTTTTTCTCCATTCTTTCTTTTTTATTGCACAATTATATTAGGTACTAATTTTATGAAAAGTAGGTCTGTATAAACTTCAGCATTTATCAGTATGTGATTGATAGTGCGATTTGGATGTTTGGGGGGAAAAAAAGACTGAATTAGACAGGAAACTGAAGAACTTCCCTGAATATGAACCATGTATCCATGATCTTGGATTACAAGTTGCTATTAAGTTATTATTATTACAAGTTATTATTAAGTTATCTCTCCAAAATAACTGTTTATGTCAAAAATAGTTTTAATTTATTTTCACACTGAAAAACATTGCTAGGGATTTTAAGGTTGAATGTCTGCTTTAATGGAGTCCAGTTAATGTCAATAAAAACATTTTTATTGTGTAACTTTGTTGTTGTAATGCTCTCTTCTGCTAAGAGTCTTTTGGAGACTATTTAAGGAATCCAGGAAGCATCTTACTGCTCACAGAATTTCTTGAAATGCGTTATATTCCTAATCCCTTAAGATAATGAACTTGCACAGACTTCCAAGCAAAGAACTTTCTAAATGATAAAACGCTTAGTGCACAACTAGCAAACCCCATTGATGCTCAAATCAGAATTAATTATATATAGCTTTAAAAAGATCTAATATTCCCTTTTAGAATTCCAACAAACTGTTTTTACCTTCCTCCTGTGGTATACCAGAACATCTTTTCTAAGCATATTTGTACATTCTGTATTTTAGTGCTTGTGTGAATGATGTACTGTGATTTTCCAGTCCTGCATTAGAATGCTTTGTTATATTGTTTAATTTTCTAAGCTATTTTAATTCCACAAAAGGACTCCTATGTAGACATAATTACATTACTATTTAAATAATCAAGTACTAAAAAGCTAAGAAATGCACGATATGAGATTATCCCTGTGGCTTAAATGTTTCTCCTTTCCAAATCACGTGTAATAGTAATGTTCGTTACCCATTTTAAGTTTGCATTTAATTCCCATATCCCACCCTCTTTGGCCTAGACACTTTCCAAGTCTCACTTATAGTTCTCTTGTCCTTTTCCTGCTTGCCCTCTGTATATCCTAGTTTCTCTTCCACACTGTCAGCTCAGCAGTTAAGAGATAAGGAGAGGCCATTCCTTTGTTCTAACTTGGGTGTTTGGACCTAAAGCTATAGTTTTAGGAAAAATGCAGCCCAGCCTGAAGCAAAAGCATGTTCACTAGAATGTAATCCTTGGGAAAATTAGCTGCTTAAAGTATCTGTTGAACACGTGCCAAGAGCTTACAACTTTGCCGGATTTGGGCAGCTTGTCACAGACAAAAGAGACATTGCTGTGTCAAATATCAAGGTCTTCGTCTATGCACAGGTGTGTTACTAGATTCTTTTTTTTCTTTTTATTTTTTTTTTTTTAATGCAGGCATACCAGGGGATGGCAGGCATTTTCTGTTGAAAGTAATTCTAGAGAATTATCTGAGGCAAATACCCAGAACAGAACATTCCACCCAAGTAGTTATTATTAGGCAAAGAGAGAAACAACTGCAAATTAATGGTTATAATGCATAGAGTTGGGCACTCCTGATTTGTAGGTTTTATGACCAAGCTTACCTCATATAGATATGTGGCAAAACTAGTTTTGAACCGAGAAGGCCAGATTCAATTTTCTAGAATATCTGCGGTTCTGTTGATTTGCATGGGATTATGGAAAGTGTTAAGTCATCATAGAATGTATTCCCTCTATTTAAAATAAAATAAATTAAAAAAAGCTCACGAAAGCTACTGAATCTTCCATCTTCCTGAGATTTTTGTTTTGGTGCTGTTGACTGTCTGCCATGACACTGAAGCTAAAGCATCCCATCTGTTTACCACATTAACCAGCTTTACTCAATTACTAAGCTATCACCTTGCATTTGCTGTGTAATGTATTAGAATTTAAAACATTTTTTGAGGAGAGAAAAATGGCAAAGAGCAAAAAGCAGTAGCTTTCTTAATGCATTAACTGGAAATTAATGTTTTTATTGCCTTTTTCTGGATTTTTGTTGGTTTTGGGGGTTCTTTGGGGTGTTTTTTGTCCTGGGATCTATTTATAACTGACTGAAGCACTTTTGCAGGTGGTGTTTTTTTGCATGCTAATCCTGCAGAGAAACATTGTGTCCAACAAAGTATGCTGGGTCAGCAAAAACAAGAAACTTGTGCTGGAAAGACAGTATCCACAGGTATTTAGTGTGTATGGAGATTTGGCAAAATGAACAATTAACTGTCATTGACAGAAATAAATGTAGTATTGTCTGTTAGAAAGCTGTACATTTTTTTTTCTTTCCCACAGAAGAGATATTCTTCCTTTCAAAATCAGCAAAAGACTCAGCAATGTAAACATGCATTTTATTAATAAGATACTTCATTAATCTTTTTCATCAGTATTCTCCCTTTCCCTTCAAAACAAGATAATCCTTTTTTTGTGTTATTTTCTGTCACTTGTCCAGTCGTACACAAATTAAACACATACCTACACAAGTGAGGTCGTCCTCCAAGGATTATATAAAAAGTTAACACTATTACGCAGTGGTTTCTGGAATTTTGGTGGTTTATTTTAATGTTCAAAATAGACCAGATTAATGGGGAAGATTAAATTACATCTGATGCCTTTTACAGGGTCTGAGTTCAGCAGTGTTACGTGCTTTACCTAGGGAACAGACTGAAGGAAGTATAAAAAGAAGGCAGAACAGATTGGAGTAGGGCAGACTTGAATGACTTAGGAAGGAAGGGGAACCATGAATGAACAGCAGCCCCATGGGAAGACTTTCTTTCCTCCAGGGGACTCTTCTCAGCGTGGCTATGTCAGAGACTTTGATGCATCATTGATTTTTTTTATTGGGGTATTACTGTCCAGTCCTCTACAATTTTAAGGTTGTTTAGAAGGGGTGAAAGCTTACTACATCCTGCAAGTTACTCAGTGATTTGATACTTGCAGGTACTAGCAAGGTAACCTTTTTATTAAAAGTAATAGTAACATTTTTACTAGCATGGTAAATCTTTTAACAGAGATTTTTAGAGTAAATGGATTGAATTGCATTTGATGTAACCTTGTGCATAATTATTTATGTCTACCTGATGCCCCAGCTCCATGCCTGTTTGAAAGACTGAGAACACAGCAACTGAAAATGAGCTTCACATCATTCAGATATTAAATCTGATGTTTTCATTTATTTCCTTTATTCTTAATGAAAGTATTAGAGAAAGAAAAAATACTGCATTCTGCTGAAGGACCTGTAGACTGACTTGCAGAAAGAATGTTGTCTAAAACCCAGGACCATCCTTAGAAATGCTTATTGCAGAGCCTCCCTTGACTGAAAATTCCCCTTCTCAGATACAAGACTTCATGTGTTTGCACAGGCGTGAAGGCCTTCAGGCCACAACTGTCAAGTCAAAATGAATCCTTTGAATTGGAGACAAATAATTTGGAAGTTTTGGAATAGAATTGGAATGTCCCTGAAAGATGCATACTACGTTTCCAGGTGGCCTTCTGGTAGCCAGACAGCCAGAGCATATTCAAGTCCTTTGGTGTCAGGGTGGCAAAGACATGAATTACTATAGCAGTTTCTCTGTGCAAAGGAAACTGCTGAAACTTCACGAAGTATAAATGGAAAAAATAGTTTGGTCACTGATGAAGCACACTCTTGTTAAGGTCAGTAGGACCTTCAGTCTGTGAATTAACTGGCTGCTTTTTCCTGATCTAAGATGCTAAATAGGTTTCCGCCAGTTCTTCCAATTAACTTTTGCAGTCCACAGGCAAAATCTTAACCAAGTCTGAAGGATCATCAGACAGATAGTCTGCATCTAGCCCATCTTTGTATTTTGACACAGCTGCTTATATACAGCAGCTGTGTTGGATGAGAGGGAAGTAAACAGTTGAGTATCATTTGCTTACGAGGGGCACTGCAATGAGTATTTCTGCACTAAACTATCTAATGTAAATTTGAGGAAAGAAAGAAAAGAAAAAAAAAGCTGTACTAAAGGCTGATACCAAGCATAGCTTGCCTGAAAGACATACTGATGATAAAACTGCGCTAGTTGGAAAAGGAGTGTTTGCATAAAATTCCCTTCTCAAACAGTTACATGAATGCTTAGTATTGTGTTAGCTGCATAAGAAGAATATTGATCTAAATGGACCTTGATTCAAAGAGCATTTTGTGGTTCATAGTCATGAAGGTTATGGCTTCTAGAATGGTACTTTTTTTGTGGAATGCTGAGAAAAAATGTGGAGAGCTTTTAAGAAAAGTTATTTTACTGTCTAATTTTGCAGTAGGCAAGTCAATGTATTTGAGAAGCATATGCTTATTTTTAAAGCTAGTGTCGTGCATTATTTCTACAAATATTTCCTTCTAACTTCAAATTAACCTTTTTTTTTTGTGATGCTTTGGCTGCCATTTCTGCATTTTTGTGGAGGTGACATGTCCACAGTAAAAATTCTGGCTTTTCCTGAACTCATATCGTTTGCTACCATTGGTTGGAGAGTGAGTGCCTTATAACTGCTGAACTGCTGGCTTTCCTAAAAAGTTTCTGCAAATCAGTGAATGAGATTTTGAAATAAAATTGGAGAGGTACAAGCCAAATGTGGAGAAAATGGAAGCTGCTTCATGTTGAATATTGGGGCAAGCTGAGTAACTGCTGATTTGCAAAAAGTCTATAATGTCGGTATATGTTAAGCGTAATCTGGAAAAATGAGAGCAGACTCTGTCCCCTAAAAGAAAAATACACTTGTCCTCTCATTTGCTGTATTTAAGCTGTACAATTTGACCTGTAACTAACGTTGGAAGTTCAGGGCTGGTTTGTTTAATGATTACAATACTTCACATCATTTTATTGTAGTTCTTGGAAGTACTTAAAAGTGCTTCCTCAAAAGCAGCAACAAGAAGATACGCTACACAAAACAAAAAATAATCTGAGTTAATATCTGAATTAGTATTCCTAGCAGTTGAAATGATAAAGGTTTCTATACTTTTTATATATATATATAAACAGACTATATATGTAGCGATTGTAGATTGTAAAAAATGGAAGCTCTTAGTGAGAAATAGTATGTGCTCCTAGCTTTTGTAGAATAAAAAGGGCTGTAGGGAGATAGAATTGTAAACCTGCCATGTTTCTGTTTTTGTTACACAAACGCTGTATGCCTGGCTTTATCCCTGTGTATAGGGATCTCTTTATATTTGTGCAGGGTTTCCATGTGTACAGCAGTCCAGTCTGCACAGAATATCTAGAAATCTTGGACACCTTTAGAGACATTGAGCAGAAAGAAAGTTATGGTGGTGCCCAGTAGTTTCACTTAACTGGAGGATCGAAGAGGTGCATAATAGATGTGGGGTTTGATACTGTAGATGACAATAAAAGGATCAAAGGTTTATGCCCTGCATAGTTGTTACTCTATGAATCTGCTGCAGGTCAAAAAGTTTTGAGAAGCATCAGATCTACTGTGTACACACTGTGCAGTTTATATGCGATTGCTCAGTGAGTCTAGCATGTCCTGAAGGCAGTGGATTTACTGCACATGTGCATACCATGAGTACGCACATGTATCTGTCCAGGAGTTCTGGTCACGAAATATGATAGCTCTGTAATTTACAGTGCATGTTGCAAAGTGTGTGACGTCTGAGAAGGACATCCAGGATTAAGATAAACTTATTGGAGTTTCCAGTGTTGGTAGTAATTCACAGTTACTTCTCCACGTCCATCACCGTGTATGATTATATCTGTAATGCAAGGCTTTAAAATGGTAAGGAATGGAAACTTCCTTATGGAATTAACCTTACTGCAATTTTTCAGGGTCCCAGAATCACTTATACATACCCTATTAAAATGTGACTCTTAAAGTGATTTTTTCTTGTATTGTTGCCTTCCTAAATTGCCTTTCTGCTTGGGATCTTTGTAGTTGAATTCCCAGTGATTGAGATTGTTGGGATTTTATGGTTTTTTCCCCCAGGAAACCACTCCCAATCTTTGAGAACTGGAAGCGTCAGCAGTTGAATTTGGGAGTTGGTAATGAGGCTGATATATGAAATTGTAGTGGTACAATTAACTGTGTATCAAATCCTTTCTATGGAGTGCCTGAAAGGTCGGCCTGTATCTCTGCTGCTCAATGCAGATTATTTGTTTTACTTAATTATCCTCACATTCTTCTTTACTGAAAAGTCTTTGTGACATTTACCAACACAAGTAGAAACAGGAAGGAATTGTGATACAACCTTGATAAATTGCACCTTTCAAGAAAATTTTTGAAATTTTGAAAACAGAGCAGTAGTTCTGTTGTGCATAAAGGCACGTAAGCATGTGTGTGATTGGGTGTTTAACAACAGTACATCTTCTTTCAAGTCCTCTTTGATTTTATTGCACAATATTTGCATGTTTTATAGCAGTAATTTTTTTAAAGTCTTCATCAGGTAAGCTTTGGTCTGTATCTGATAAAACCCACAAATTCTAAATGTTACAGAAACTGGAAAAGACAGTGTGACTCTGGGTGAGAGGTATGATCAGAGCAGGTGCTCAGAAAAGTTCTGCATCATGGAGTTTAAATCCTGTCCTGTTATTTCTTCCAACTGAATATTGCCAGAATGCTAGTGGAGCTTTTCCAGGGCAGAAGAGGCTTATAAGTGTATTTGTTCTGAAATGCCATGTAGTTTCTAACCTAGAATGAAATACCCATTTAAGATCAGATGGGGGGGGGATGTTTGCATATCTGTATTCAAGCACATTGCTTCAGGGAGTATTTTTGTTTTGTCCATGAAACTTTTGTAATTCTAAATTTAGTGATTGTTTAAATACCTGAATATTTTTAATGTTTGTGTGTAATAGTATCCTTTGTAAGCAGTTTTATTTTTGATACGGTAGTTTTTTAAAAGAAATGCTATATATTATATTACATCTTTGTTATGTTGTTATTACAGATAAACACAAATCCCCTTTGGATACAATACAAAGTTTTCAGAAGAAAAGTCAGTTTAGGACCATTGCTCCAAAAATGGTACCAAAAATTTTAACATCGGGAGTGGTTTCTTGTCTTCAGCCATCTTTGTCTGAGCAAAGTACACCGGTTTCAGCTGCAGTGTCTAAACCATTGGTGGTACCAACTCAAAACTACGCTGTCATGCAGGTGGCTGGTCATGAAGGGATTTTTTCTCTGTTGGCTGTGCCATATGTTGCCCCTGCCCTAACGCAGCAAGTCCAGCAGTCAAATGTGGCCCCTTCTGAAAACCTAAAGCTGCCTATCCCTCGGTACCAATCTGTAAGAAATAAATTGTTGAGTGACAAAAAACTGACACAAACCTCTGGTTTGGGTGCACATAACAAGATTCCTACCAAAGCATTGATCTCATCACAGACTTCCCCCATGACTACTTTAACTGAAGACTGTCCTGAAACTCATTCTAGTCCAGATTCAACTGAGCAAGAGATGCTAGCGGACCGTGACTCAGCTGAAATGGCAGTTGCCACATTAGTAAAGAAAAGCAATTGTGTGCAATCTGGATCTCCTTTAGTGAACAAAACTGAAATTGCTTACGGTAATGTTTCTGGGCCATCTGTAGTTAAAGACTCTTTATCCAAGCCAGCAAGTACAATTAATACCATGAAACTAAGTCTACGCTCTGTGAAGACAGCATCTGAAACCACAAGAGAGTCATTCATAATGTCTGAGAAACTAAAGGAAAAACCCACAAATTCTGCAAATTCTGTTGCTGTCCTGTCACCAGCAGTTTTTGGCAGTACAGTACAGATGACTCCATCAGCACCAAAAGGAAAACTTCCCATTTTGCCTTACTCAAGGATGAAAAATTCAGCGTTCTGTAAATCCAAGCAGAATACCAGTGTTACAGATGTGTCTGGTCCTTCACTAAGATCAGAATGTGAAAAGGTACCAGCTTTGGTGAAAATCTGTGATGTTCCTACTAAAGCAGCTGATAAGCGATTAGCTGTGTCATTTACACAAGTCCCCAGACAAACCATTCGAGAAAATACCTTCTCTGCATCCAACAAAGTAGATGTTGATAGTCTTAAAAAATTCAGTGGTGCAGCCTCTAAAAGAAGAGGCAGGAAAAGAAGAGCCACAGATGATTTATTGGCTTTTCAGACCAAGCGAAGGAAATGCATCATCAATAAGTTTAGAGAAGGAAGAGAGAGGGTGAAAACTGAACTTCAGCCGCCTGAAGGCGAAAAAGCAGAGGCAGTGAAAAAATACCGTAGTATTAGACCAAAACCAGTGGTAGTTGTGCAGGCTTTTGCACCGCTGACTTCTGCAGCAATAGTAGAGACACTGTCTCCTGACCATTTAGACCAAGATGTTTTCTTAAATAGTTCACTTCCCAATAAATATTTAAATTACAAGCATGGTGATGCTACATCAGCTAAATCAAGTGATTTAAGTAGAAATGCATGTTCAGCTGTACCTAAGCAGTTGCATAAATGTCATGTTTGTAACCATATCTTCCAGTTTAAACACCACCTTCAGGACCATATGAACACACATACAAACAAACGGCCTTACAGCTGTCGAATTTGCCGGAAAGCATATATTCATTCTGGAAGCCTGAGCACGCATATGAAACTTCATCACAATGAAGGCAAACCCAAAAAGCTTGTGTGCTGTGAATTCTGTGCTAAAGTTTTTGGCCATGCCAGAGTGTATTTTGGCCACCTCAGAGAAGTCCACAGGGTTGTTATCAGCACAGAGCCCTCTACTAGCGAGCAACAGCTGCAAGATGCTTTAAAGAAGAGAGACACAAATATTGAAGAGGCAGAAGAAGCAACAGAGAGGTGAGTGTTTTCACTAATAAATCTAATGAAAACAGGATTTCAGGTTGTCAGTGGAAATTCATAAACATCACCATCATGAAAATTGTTGCTTTCTTCCCCCCAGGTGAGATTCCTAATGGTTTAAATATTTTGTTAAGTAATCTAGTCAATCCATTAGACCATCCAGTATATTTTAGCTGATATATTCAATAGAAATTATTAGTGACACTTGAATATCCAAAATAATTTTGCATATATTCTAGTAATACCCAATGTACTGCCAGTGGAGCTATTTTGGTCGGTTGATTTCTCACAGCTAATGCTTTTTCTGTTAATCTGCACTGTCTTCTGTGTCTTGCCCATCTTAGAGTTTTCCCCAGAAGGTAAGTGAACCAACTGCAATAAGTGAAAAGCAATTCACATTTCAGTATTAGCTTATAGTTTGTTTACCTTGTTAAATATCAGTATCCTGTTTCCTTCTCTGGAGTGCTGTGAGCTAATCCATCTTGTGTGCTGCTTTTGTGATCATTTAGCCAAGTAGAAAAGTTAACATTTAACGTATTAAGATAGTTAGAACATTCTTTTGTCTCTGCATTATGATTTCGAGGTGAAGTTTCTTGACACATTATAAATGTTGGCTTTTTTTGCTTCTTCCACTGTGCATTTACTTTCATCATGCTTTATTAAGCTCAGGCTTTTAACCTGACACTTCACTATGACACTACCATTCAATGTTACACATTTCGCTTTGCATACCTCCACTCTGTGGGGCATCAGTTAGAAATTTTTAAGGTATTGAGCCTAAGAAACACCAGTGCTTTTCTTTCAGCCTTACTAACTGTTGTACGATGAATCATTCAGTTTATCTGTTTTGTTGGGTAATCTGTCTGATGTGTATAAATACAATATTATGTGGTCCTTCTCATAGCCCTTGTTCTCATGGTGGGCTTCAACCTACCAGATATCTACTGGAAATACAATACAGTGGATAGGAAACAGTCTAGGAGGTTCCAGGAGTGTGTGGAAGAGACCTTCCTGACACAGCTGGTGTATGAGCCAACTGGGGAGGTACCCCACTGAACCTGCTGTTCACAAACAGGGAGGGACTGGGGGTGATATGGTTGTCAGAGGACGTCTTGGGCATAGCGATCATGAGATGATAAAAGAGTTCGGTTCACAGACAAGTAAGGAGGGGAGGTCAGCAGAACAACTACCTTGGACTTCCAGAGGGCCAACTTTGGCTTGTTTAAGAGCCTGGTTGACAGAGTCTCTTGGAAGATAGTTGTGAAGGGCCAAGGTGTCTAGGAAGACTGAACATTCGTCTTAAAGGTGCAGGAGCAAGCTGTCCCCCTGTGGCAAAAGACAATCCAGCGGGAAAGAGGACCAGCCTAGCTGAACAGAGAGCTTTGGCTGGAACTCAGGGAAAAAAAGGAGAATTGACCACCTTTGGAAGAGGGGGCAGGCAATTCTAGAGGACTATAAGGATGCCATGAGATTATGCAGGGCAGACATTAGAGAGGTGAAAGCCCAGCTAGAGCTCAGGCTGGCCCCTGCTGTAAAAGAAACAAAAAAATGTTTTTACAAACACATTAGAAACAAAAGGAGTGTCAAGGACAATCTACATCCTTTACTGGATGCAGCGGGGAGCATTGCCACAAAGGCTGTGGAAAATGTTGAGTGAGGGACTTACTGGATGCTTTCTTTGCCTCTGTCTTCAGTAGTAAGACCAGTTATCCTCTGGGTATTCAACCCCCTGAGCTGGAAGACAGGGATGAGGAGGAGCAGTGTGAAGTCCCCACAGTCCAGGAGGAGATGGTTAGCAACCTGCTGCTCCACTTAGACACCACAAGTCTATGGGGCAGGATGGGATCCACCCAAGGGTACTGAGGGAGCTGGTGGAGGAGCTTGCCAAGCTGCTCTCCATCTTTTATCAATAGTCCTGACAAACTGGAGAGGTCCCAGAAGACTGGAGCTTAACCAATGTGACACACATCTACAAGAAGGGCAGGAAGGAGGATCCAGGGAATTACAGGCCTGTCAGCCTGCCCTCGGTGCCAGGGAAGGTTACGGAGCAGATCATCCCAGGCACCATCATGCGGCATGTGCAGGACAGCCACAGGATCAGGCCCAGCCAGCATGGGAAGACAGGTTTATGAAAGGCAGGTCCTACTCGATGAACCTGAACTTCTACAACAGATGACCTGCCTAGTGGAAGAGGGAACGGCTGTGGATGTTGTCTACCTGGACCTTAGTAAAGCCTTTGACACTGTCTCCCACAGCATTCTTCTGGAGAGACTAGCTGCTCGTGGCTTAGACGGGTATGCTGTACCCTGGGTTAAAAGCTGGCTGGTTGGTCAAGGCCAAAGAGCGGTAGTAAGGAGTGTTACGTCCAGCTGGCAGCCAGTCACAAGTGGTGTTCCCCAGGGCTCAGTACTGGGGCCAGTCCTGTTTAATACCTTCACTGATGATCTGGACAAGGGGATTGAATGGACCTTCAGTAAGTGTGCAGACAACGCCAGGCTGGGTGGGACTGTTGATCTGCTGGGGGGCAGGAGGCTCTGCAGAGGGGTCTGGGCAGGCCGGACCGATGGGCTGAGGCCGGTTGTATGAGGTTCAACACGGCTCAGTGCCGGGTCCTGCACTTGGGACACAACAGCCCCCGGCAGGGCTACAGGCTGGGGCAGAGCGGCTGGAAATCTGCCGGGCAGAAAAGGCCCTGGGGGTGCTGGCTGATGGCCGGCTGAACACGAGCCAGCGGTGTGCCCAGGTGGCCAAGGTGGCCAAGAGCATCCTGGCCTGTATCTGAAACAGCGTGGCCAGCAGGACAAGGGCAGCGATCGTCCCCCTGTACTTGGTGCGGCTGAGGCTGCCCCTCGATCCTGTGTTCAGTTCTGGGCCCCTCACTGCAGGAGGGACGCAGAGGGGCTGGAGCGTGTCCAGAGACGGGCAGCGGAGCTGGTGATGGGTCTGGGGCACAAGTCTGATGAGGAGCGGCTGAGGGAACTGGGGTTGTTTAGCCTGGAGAAAAGGAGGGGGGACCTTACTGCTCTCCACAGCTCCCTGACAGGAGGCTGTAGGCAGGTGGGGTCAGTCTCTTCTCCCAGAAAATAAGCAACAAGACAAGAGGAAACAGCCTTGAAGAAGTTGCACCAGGGGTGGGTTAGATTGGGTATTAGGAAAAATGTCTTCACTGAAAGGGTGGTGAAGCATTGGAACAGGCTGCCCAGGGAGGTGGTGGAATCAGCATCCCTGGAGGTGTTTAAAAAATGTGTGAATGTGGTGCTTGGGGACATGGTTTAGTGAAGAATTTGGCAGTCCTGGGTTAATGGTTGGACTGGATGATCTCAGAGGCCTTTTCCAACCTGAATGATTCTATGAGGAGGTTTCTGTGGAAATCTTATTTTGATTAGCTTAACTTAAACTAGGGACTTGCTAGCTCCGTGTGTATATGTTTCCTTCACACTGCAGGGCTATCCTAAATCAGTGAGAGCGGCTGTCCAATTGTAAACTATGTATTTAAACTTTTAAAAACTCTGTTACAAAGTTTTAGGAAAAAACCCCAAACCTTTGAAGTTTCATTGTTTCCATCCTGGAGTGGGAGGTGGGACATGTGGTTTTTTGCCTTAAATTGACCTTAGATCACTCAGTGTAAACAAGTCAGCTCCTCTCCTTAGTACGCTACAGGTAATACTCATTTTCACTTCTCTAGCACAGAGCTAGAAGTATTTGGATTGATCTCACTAAATCTGGATCTTAAAAAAAATGTTATTAACATTTTATTAAAAGGTTAGTGCTGTTAAAAGATTTTTTTGTACCAAGGCCAATTTTGGAGGCAGTTCTTAGACTCAGCAGTGTCAAATAACATTTGGTTTCAGTTGTTTCCTAACCAGCCTTATTATTATTTTATCTCTTTCTTTTTTTCTGTTCCAAATAAATTAGATACTGTAGCAACACTATCTGTTTTTAATTAAAAAAATGATTCATGAATGTCATCTCTTGGAGCTTAAAAGGACAGAAATTGTGATCTCTATTCTGTGCATGACTAATACTGAAATAGTTCATATTTCCTTTTTTTAACAGGGGAAACAAGTGCAATTTTGAGGACCTATTCCATAACCCAGGAGAAGTGAAATTACAGATCAAATGTGGTCGATGCCAGTTTATTGCACAGTCTTTTGGTGAAATGAAGTTTCACTTATTGTGCTCTCATGGAGAAGAGATCCAGGGAAGAGTAAAGGAAGGAGTTTTGCAAGGAAATAGAGGAGCTAAGGGGGAACTAGTCAAACATACAACCCACTTCTGGAAACAGCGCAATGAGAGAAGACATTTAGCAAAATGCAGTGCCCATGAGGAGGAGTTTTATACTTTTCCAAAACTGAAAAGACAGATACACTTTCACCATCAAAATAATGTTGATACATTATATAAAAGCGAACTGACTCAGTCAGGAAGTGGTGAAGCAGACAAGGAGGTGCAAAATGTAGGTTTTGATACACCAAGCAAAAAAATAGAGGTTTGGTCTAAAGCGGGCTATAACTGCATTTTATGCAAACAGTTTTTTGGAAGGAAAGAGGATCTTTTTAATCATTGGCAGAGTCGTCATAACTGTGAAGACCCTTCCACTTTATGGACAATTTTTAGTTTGTTAACAAAACAAGGAATTATTAAACTTTCTAATAATGGTGACTGTTGAAGCTGAATTCTACAGTGCTATGAAAAACATCAACTACCTTACCAAATTGTTTATGGTTTTTTGCTGTGTTGCTAAACTAACTCAAGAGATGTATCACTTCAGAGGCGGGGTTTTTTGTTGGGTTTGTTGGGGTTTTCTTTAGTTAGCTAACCTTTATTTTGTAAAGTAGAAAATGTATTTATCCACTATCATTCCAGATGGGTAAATGCAAGCCAGTTATGAAACATTGTACTTAAAATTCATGCTTAAGGAATTTAGCAGCAGCAAATACTCAGTACTAATGGTTCACATCAAGGAAAAAGATTTTTAAGTTAACTTATACTATACACACAGAAATAAAGTAGTTTATGTGGAGTAATCTCAATCTTGAATGAAATGACAAACCAGACTGGAAGTGTAATTTAAGTCCCAACAGTGCTTTGAGATTTTATGGTAAATACGTACTTCCGTGCAGTTCTCTGAATCATTTGAATGTGCATACATGCAGCCAGCACTCTAGAGCTTTGTAATCTATAATCTAAGAGTTTTTAATCCTTGTTTTCTTGATTTCAGTGTCTTCATCCATGTTCATTACTGTCAGGTTTGTTCTTGGCAGGTCTTTCAGGTGTTACATTCTGTTCTGGTAAGAGCAAGGATCTTTGGATTTTTAAAGTGAAAAATCTACATGTATTTTTTTGCCTGTAGCTCTTTGGGTTGAAGATGAGTTAATAGCCACCCATAAAGATGGAAACCTCAAAGCTTGACTGCTTTACGAAAAAGAAGTAAGTTTGTTTTAAAAATAGTAATGACTTGGTTACTTCTGGGAAGTTTGTCGTTCTGCAATAGACTGCGTGTTTCACAGTGAACTTTTAGCATATTCCTTGTACCTCCTGTGACAGCAGCACTACTGCTGCCAACACCATTAGCGCTCTGCCTTTCACACTCTGGGTATATGGCTTTTGTACCTCTGCAGTTGACCCAGTCTGTGGCTTTAAAGGGAAATTGTTCCTTCACTTCTAAGTCTGTGGTGCAGGTAATGAAGCTTTTTCACTTGTGTTGCCAAATTTACTGTACTAGTGGAATTCTGTGCAGCACTTTAACATTCCAATGTCAGAAGCCAGTAACAGTTACTTTCCCAGGATGCAAAGCTGTAGCAGTCTGTAGTGAAGCAATAAGGAACAGTGCATTCTGCCCCCCCCCCCTGCTACAGAGCAGGCATGGTAAGTGACCATTTCGGCATGTCTACAGGGGGGCAAGTCAGTTCAGGCTGTAAGGAGATGGGATTCTGGAGCTCACTTTTGATGAAAAGGTCATTGAAACCATTGAATCTCGTTTGAAATTGGTGTTTAAACTGCTTTTACTTAAAGCCTTATGTACCTCTGAATTGTTTTGGGAGCAATAATGGAGGCAGTATAAGAAATCACTGTATCACAGTGCAACAGATGCCAGAGCACCTCAGAGGGCAAACTGACAAATACACCAGGACTGTCTCTACAGTGCTACTCTGTTCATTTATTCTTGTAGTCAAACTGTAATTGAAGGGTTGCAATGATGAAAGAGTCATTCCTAAAATGTCCTGGGTCGCCCCGCACTGTTTTGCAATAATTGTGGTCATGAGAACATGCAAAGGGATCTAAAAATGTTGTGTTTTCCGAGTGGGATTCCAAAGGCTGTAGCAATATTTTGTGTATGTGTTCTGTTTTAAAACAGTAAAGGCAATTTTGATGAGCTAACAGTTTTGAATGTAGTATTTTGTGGTATGGTGCTTTGCCCTGGAGTTGAACTATAAGACTGGAGCCAAGAAAAATAAAAGACAAAAGGAAAATGCTTATGGGACTGTACAGGTGCTTGGTAAGGTGGAAGAATCCCTGTGGATTTCCAAAACTTCCTTCCTACTGTCTGTTGTTATAAATACATATTTGTGGTTGTTTCTTTTGTTCCATATGTTACTTTTGTATGCTGAACTACTTTAAAAATACTACTTGTTCTTATTCTTGACAGACACACCCATCTTTTAATGCTTACAATATATTCATATTTATTTGCAAGGGATAGATGGAGGAGTATGGCATATTTGGAAAGGAATAGCTAATTTTAAAGTCAGTGTTTCATATCAAACTGAGACTGTATTTAACCTAGTAGAGTGTGTTTGCATTTTGAGGCATTTTTTCCCTCAAACTTAATCCTTTAACTTTCAAAATCAAACAACTTGGTGTTTTCTCTGAAACAGAAACATGAGAACAATTCCTCCTTCACGTAGTTATAATACGTCAAAGGGAAGTTCATTCCCAGCATAAAGAATGCATTTGAAGAGTTGGGCAAAAAGCATTTAAAAGGTTTAAACGATCTAGTTCATTATTTAAATTGGCCATTAAATCACCTTTCTTGAAAAATCACCCATCCCTTGGTCTAGTTTAGTATGTGCTGAAATGAATGCAGCTCTAAGACAGAGTCCCTCCTGTTCAGGAGCAGAACCAATGATGGCAGAGTTGTCTTACAAAAATATTTTCAAAAAGTATTTGTTAAAAATGGTGGTGCATCAGAGCCAGTGGTGTAGATATGTCGTTTGGTGGTGATTATCAGGCAAGAAGAGTCACTCCCTTTCATTTCCTGCAGGAGGAGGAGAAGGTACAGTGATGGTGGGAGGAAGGAGGTTTGGGATAAGGAGCGGGTTGCATGCTATTTCAAATGGAAATTTTCGTGTACAGTCTTCATGGTATTGTTATGCTTCTCTCCCTTTCTCTAGTCCAGGCCAAATGGGTAAAGGGGTCTCAGCTTTCAGCAACTTAAAACCTGAAAACATGTTTTAAAGCAGGGTTCGAAGCCACTTCTCAGTGTCCTCATAAATGTTTAAAATTAGAAGCCTTTTTTTCTGAGCCTGAAAGCATTCTTATGTTTCAGGCTATTACGATTATGGTAGATTGTGAAAGGTTGGGATTTTTGAAAATAGCTTTGCATTAAATACAGATGTGTCCTTTGTTTAAAATGTGTTTGTTTTGCATTTGTGTTCATTTTGATAACATTTTGAGGTATAAAGTGAGCCTTATTTACAGCAACGTTAAATAGTGCTCCATGTTTGCTGTTCAGCAGAAGGGTTGTTATGAATACAGTTTGCTGTTTACCTTGAAGCTGGACAAGTTAACATCTGATTTTGCACATAAATTATATTTTTAAGTTGTTAAAACTAATGTTATTGGTTTTGTAGCTGTAGGTTTTTTTCCCCTCTGATTTTTCATTAAATCTTTGTTTCAGCTTCACTGTTCAACTTTAAAGCTGTTCCTCACATGGAAAGTTGTTCCTTCATCATCACACCATAAATAATCAAAGCTGGAGGAGTTCCATTGCTTCTCTGGCTTGCAGAGTATTGCCCTTCTCCAGCTGCAGAGCTACAGTTTCCTATGGCTAACTTGACATAGTTGCTGGCAGTAAATGTTTTACTTCATTTATTTATTAGAATTTAGATGTCTGCTGTTTAGCTCCATCAGAGTTTCTGTCATACCTCATTAGATACTTATTTTATCTGCTATTCACTGAGCTCCTTAGAGAAAGTGTCGTAAGAGGGATGAACAGGTATTTAAGAGAGCAGATTTCAACCCTGACTTTGTGCAGATGATGCTGACGTTTGAGAATCACCAGCTTATCTGGGCTCAGCCGTGTAGCGTATTATATTTCTACAACACATCCACCTACATGTGCATCTATTTTGGAACGAAATGTATACTTCAAATTCAGCTGTCAGTTATTATTATCAAACCTGTACAATGTAGGTTTGTGATTATTATGCATAAAGATTAAAATGCTATTAACTGTAGTAGGTTTACTTGTCAAATTCCTTATAGCTGTGAAAAATGAAAATCTCTGTGTGCTGAGTGTGACACAGAAAAAATGTGGTCTCATGAAGAAAATTCTGATGGCTTAAAGGTTGTCCTCATTTCAGTGTGTGCTTTTGTAGCTGATCTGTCACATTGTAGGATTTTCTCCACGTTTTATTAAATTGCCGTAATTTTTCTTGGTTAGGAATACTGAAGAAGACCTGAGCCTGCAAGCAAGTTTTAGGAAAAAATGTGTTTACTTCCTTTCTCTGTACAGGCAGACATGTCCATGGAATCAAAATAGTCTTGGTGGCTTTACAAATACGTGCACAATGTGGGGCAACCTGCAAGCTTTGGGCTTCAGTGTATGACTTTGTGTGGCTGACTGTTCTGCGGTTCCAAAGTAGAAACTGCAAATTTGAGTGTAAAAATAATTTGGTTTTCAGACTTGAGTGAACTTCTAATACCGTATTGACAAACCTTCCAGAAATCCAAAAAAATGACAACAGCATACTTCTCTACTTGTGCTTTGTTTGACAATTTTATTGATGTAGTAGTACCAGTGGTGTTCTAAAATATGATAGATCTGG
The DNA here is from genome assembly GCF_963210335.1 of Falco punctatus. Taxonomy (NCBI): domain Eukaryota; kingdom Metazoa; phylum Chordata; class Aves; order Falconiformes; family Falconidae; genus Falco; species Falco punctatus. The sequence continues at coordinate 67,264,345 of NC_137583.1, forward strand.
TGCTGTCGAGTACAAAGGAAGCTTTCTCCCTTCCATTTTTTTTGCCTTTTATTGACTTTTCCATGTAAGCATTAGAAGTGATGGAATGAATTATGATTTCTGCTGCTGAAAAATCCAGAAACATTATTCTGAAGTTATTTTGCAGGAACTTCCAATTTTAATCTAGAATAACAGATGAAATCAGTGAAAAGAAAATTTACTGGAAAGAGACACATAAGCAAACTGTCCCATATGTGGATTTCTCTGCACAATTATACCACTGTAGATGAAATTTCTGAATGATAGGTCTTCTACTGGTAGGTACTTCGTTCTTATCCAGTGTTATTTCAAGTGGCCAAGAGAAGTAAGTATTAAAAAATGTCCATACCTTCTCTTTGACTTGAATTTTGTTAAATATTTCTACTGTTGTGCCAGTCCAGATCATGGTCCAAACGATGTAGATAACTCAGACGCTTTCTAGAGGACTCACAGCATAATTCAGTGGAGGGAAGGCAAAGAAATATGTGAAGGAAATAGTAATAATAAAGGTTGGCATAACGTATTGAATGTAAAGTCAAGCTCCGGTATGACTAGCCTTTGATGGTCTGTATATGTGGAAGTGTCCTGGAGCCTTAGTCTGAACTTCTCGCTTCTACCCTCTGTGGTTACATGGTTCCAGAGTCTGCTCCCTGTTGAGGTATGTCAGGCTGGAGTACCCTCGGTCTCCTTGGGCACAAGCTCTTCCAAATGGTGTAGCTGACTTTGTAAATGTCCTTTTGGTGTCTCAACTACATGCTTGTAGTTCGGTGAGCCACATGCTGGCTGCTGAGACTAGCTGCTGCCAGACTTGAAATGTGGTTGCCTGGTTTTCTGAGGAAAGCCATCTTTTAGCTTTAGTCCATAAAAGTATAATCAAATGCTGCATCTGTGCTTAGCAAAATAGGAAAATGGCTCACTCTCTTTCCTGCAGATACAGCACTGATAAGTAGTAGGGAAGAAAGTTAACTCTTTCTACAAGAAAAAGCAGCTGCTAAATGTGATTTGGAGTCTTTATATCTAGCAGTTGTAAAAGACTAGAATGTCCCATTGCCTAGTTAGTCATAGAATAGAATCACAGAAATTCCATAAAACTGTCTTGATGCAGATGTGATGGTATAAAGCAGCAATTCAGAGATGCTGTGACTGAGGTACTTCTTTCTTTCCTCTTTCTTTTCCCTCTTTTTGCCTTTTTACTTTTGCTTTTTGTATTGCTCTTCCTAGCCACTCTGCCTTTTCAGCATACTCTGTGAGCTGTTCTGGCTGAATGCAGTTCATAAACGTGTAATTCAACAAAGTCAGCATTGTCTGGCATCTTTGCTACTAGCCAAAAGCCCGGGATGGAGTAGTTGTGAGTTCTGTTTTGCAGAATGTTTCAGAAAAACATTGGTTGCAGGGGACCCCAGAGGTCAGCTGGGCCAGTCCGAAGCAGGGCTTAGCACCAGCCTGGGAGCAGGACAGTGTTCGGCTTTTTGATAACCATTTCTGCTGCTGTTCCCACTGGTCCCTCAGCTGTGGTGGAGTTGTGAGCGTGAGCAAGGCGCCAGTGTGGTAGCTGATACTTGGAGCATTGTCACAAGTGAGTGTATGTCAGTTGTAAAGACAGCACAAAACTTGGGACAAAAAAAAAACCCTCCTAAACCCAAATAAAGTTAGAGTTTCAGCTGGAGATCCTTCAGTAGTGAGAACTTAACTTGGGCACAAAACCCTGTTGGTTTTGTTGTAGACCATGGCCAAGCCTCTTGTCCTCCTGCACAAAGCCGCTTACGCTCCCTTGACTGCTCTGCTTCTTCTGGGACTTCAGGCTCTTTGCCTTTCACATGCAGTGAATATACTACTTTTTTCTACAGTTGATTTAGGACAAAAGTAAAGCATTTTATTTCCTGTATACTAAGAAATTTTGTGCAGCTTCAAGTTTAATCTGACTTCTGAACATAACACCCGATCAAGGAGATCAGTATACCTTCCTGTTGCTAGAAGCAATAAATGACACGGTGAGGGAGGAAAGCATTAAATATCCCTGTGACCATACCTTTGCAGCAATGCAGTTGCTTTCCACTGGAAGTACAATTTCTTCATGTTTTTAGTTAAAAGCTTTTATTAATTTTAACTGAAGTAAATACGCTGCTGTACTTTGCTATTCAAATAAATGCTTTTTCAGCTCTGAGTCCTTGGAGTTTGAATCCTGTCCAGCCGTTTTCTGCTATCTGCCAATTCCTTGCTAAGTGCAAACTTGACACTCTTGCCAATAAATCCACCTTCATGCCATTTAAAGTCATCTGCCGTCTTTGCTCTAGAGCTAATCAAAGTTTGCGAGAAGACATTTTTTAAAGGGAACTGGCTCTACAATTCAGGCCATTTAAATTGTTTAAGTTAGTTGAAAGAAATTGCAGCAAACTATAGACAAGTGTTACAGACAGTTTGAAAGTTCTCTTACTCTCTTAAGTGAATAATTGGAGAGGAAATTTTCCAGGGGAGAATTCGTGGGTTTAAGCTGCTTTATGTGCTGCTTTCCTAATCCACTTTTTTAGACTCTCCTGAGCACAGTACAGCAGAGCCCAGCCGTGCTTTGTAAGTCAGTTGCAGCCTGTTAAACTCAAAGCAGCATTTTATTTTTACCTTGTGAGGCAGCTGGGTTGATAAATGGATGGGATACTGGCACTCTGGGAGACAGCTGCGATATCTGCACAGGGTAATAGTCTCCTGTCTTTAAAGAGCAATGTTTCCAGTGTCTTATACGTGCATGCACGATCACACGCAAAATTTTAAAAGGGTTAAGTCTGGAACATTTTTACGTTGCGTGTAGGTGTCACACTGTAGGGTGCATTCCAGTTATGTTTCTTTCATTAAAATTCAGTAACAGTGTCATTATTTATTGCTAATATATCTGTGGCTTATCTGAACCCTGAAATACACAGTAGCCACCTGAGTTCTTCCAGGAAACTGGATTAATTGTTGGAATTTCTTCTAAAAAACATGCTACTCCTGCTGGTTAACACCACATGTAGGGTTTAAACAATATTTCTGAGAGTGATTTATTGGTCCAGCAGAAAAGTCTGGTGCTAAACCTTTCCACTGGGATTTGCTTACATTAGGAAGCAATGCAGGTGGCAGTCTATTTCAACATAGAATAGATTTTTTCCCCTTCCTTTCTGATAAATGAAGTGCTTATGTAAGGTGAGAGATTGAAAAAAAATGAGAAGCCTGAAGCCCTTAGAGGATCTATCTGAAAGCTCCACACGTGGGCAGAGGAACGCAGGGTAAATCTGATGCAGTTTCTGTACCTGCTCGCCTCAAGCATGAAGGGAGCCTCCCGGCTGTGCCTCGGCTGTCCTGGGGATGCTACGCAACAAAAGCTCTGCACCGCAGCCAGGAGTTGGCATTTAGCAACATTTAGCGTCACGTATGGCATAAGAGGGTATTCTGATGCCAGACTCATTTTGTCCATCGCTAGATAATAAATCGTTCCCATACATCCGTGGTAGGCATCCTTTATTCTTTGAGCTTTTGTCTTGTGTTTTCATTTTGTCGATCTGGGTTTGAATTAGTGCTCAACAAACTGTCTGTTCTGAAGCTTTGTTGTATGCGAAACCGCTCCCTTTGGCTACCGTTAATACCTATCTTCTTTCTCCCAAATGATTCAATCATTGTCACTTAATGACAAACATTTGATAGTTTTTTTGCTGACAAGTATTCTATGTAAATCTCCTAACAGTGTCATATTCTTAAATGACTGTAGTGCTTGATTAAATTGGCCCTTCTAAAAGGGATCCAGGTTCACCAATAGTGTTTCCTGCAATGCGCTTCTCTAGAGAAAACCGAGATCTGACTTCTGTAGTCAGAACCAATTAGGCTCATCCTTTTTTCCCCCTTCTCTCTGCAGCGTTCAGATGAATCACATTTTTCAGGCACAGTTCAAGCAGCCTGTCAGGTCTCTGGGGCGCTCTGCCTCCTGGGCTCCGCATTCCCACTGTCAGCTGTGAAAAATAATTCCCCTTCTGCACTTGTGTCCAAGGCAAGTAAGATGATAAATCCACAAGTTAGATTTAAGGGGGGGGGGGGGGGGGGGGGAAGTACATTATTGTTTACTCAGCATTGAAGAAGGTTTTGTTCTAGGAGATATGGCTGCTGTGAGGCATGAGAAAGTGTCCTGGGCTTTAAAGCTTCCTAGCTCATGAAGTTATTAGGATTCGTTCTCGCTTAAAGGAAAATTTAGGGGTTTGTTAGTAAAAATATTTTTAGAGTACCTAAAATGTGGCAGTGGTTTTAAAAAACTTCAGGCTGGAAGAAATTAAAAAGAGAACGAACTGTAAACACAGCTTAATGAAGCCTTGAGAAAAAATCAACAAAAAAATCCCCAACATGTGCAGGCTATCTAAATATAAGTAACTACTTTCAGGTAAAATTCATGATGGAGTGGACTTGCTGTTCAGCTGCTCTGATGTGAAACTGCAGTATTATTTAGAAGAACTTTCAAACCAGAAGAAAACATTAACTCTTTTAGCTTTGGAGGACTGAGAAGAGCAGCTCTCCCTGAGGTAGGAGAGAAGTGCTGGCACGAAGTTAGTCACTTGGAATCATTGCTCAGGTCTCTGCAGCATTTCTGTGCAATGTTCTTTTCTTTGCCATAATGCCATAGTAGGGCTTTGCTGTGGAGAATAGATGCGAGAACTTTAATTGCTGTGAAGTCTGTGAAGCAATTGAATCTTCAATTTACGGTGACAGAAGTCTCCAGTTAAAAAAAAATATAAATAAAAAAGAGCCATTGTAATGAAGCCTTAAGTCTCTTGTCAATCACCTTTTCACCTTTCAAGTTTCCTGCCCCTCGTTATATCACTGTTAGATTTAATACGCATCAGTATCAATTCAGCACAGCCTCGCAGCATCCTTGCTCTGTACAGGCAAACCCTGTCACTAGTCTAATAAACCTTTAAATGTATCCAAATCCTTCTCAAGGGTTTCAGACAACACAGCAAACTATGCTTTGCTCACTGTCAAATGGAAGTGATTAATTTATTTCTAAATGCCAAGCTTCTGAGAAATAAAGCGGCATAGTAAATGCAGCCACCTTCCTTCTTTAACTTGGTTTTAATAGCTTGCTGTACTAATGGCCAGAATTGTAATTGGGTGGGAGAACTTTGAGCTGCTCCGTATTTCAACCCGTGGAATATTAATATTATATATTGGAAACATTTTCGTAGACCACAAAAGGCTAATGTGTGTCAGGAGTGAGATTGATTCAGCAGGGGCCAAGGTTGCCATGCATCTCTGCTTGCCTGCTCCCAGGTAAGCCAAGCGCAGAGCCAGGAGTGCCAAGTCCTGGTCCTTGCAGTCCCCTGTCCCAGCCTCTGTGTTTCCCTTGTGACCGTAGCTGCTCAGACTCGATTTACACTGCTGTTGAGCCGGCGGTGGGTGGTGGGCAGGGGCCACGGTGCTGCCCCCAGGCAGAGGAGCCTCCAGGAGAAGCTGCCTACAGAGAGCTGCGCTGCAGCCGGTGCCGGTAGGTGACTAGAGCGGATCCTGCAAAGACTTCCTTTTGAGACATTTTGGGTATTTCTGTGGCAGTTAACGGTATTCTCATTGCAAGCCTCAGCAGGACCGATGCCCACGCTGTGGAAGCTGTGACCACCAGCCCCCTCTGGCATATGATGGTTGCCCATTAGCCAATGGCTGTGGCACTGGGCAACTATACATGAGCATACAGTGAAAAGGGAGAATTAATTTGAGCTGTGTGGGGCAGTGTACCTTATCTGTTCTCATTAATTCATGAGAAAATTTTGTGTAGCAAGAAAAATCCTGTTCCTTGTGCTGATTACAGTGAGCTGAACAACAAGACAAGAAATCCCAGTAGAAGAACCTTACCTGGGCTTCAGTGAATGTCCTCACTAGTAGGTTATTATCCTGCAACCATCAGTAATTATGGGATGAAGAGTGAAGTTCTGTCAAGAAGCCTAAACTGAGAGGAAAACCAAGGAGTAGTTTTAGTTACTTTTATATGAAGAAAGAGGTTAAATGCTGTATGCAATTACAATACAAGTTGGAATAAATTTGCTTGAATTCACCCAGCAAACTGAAGTTGGCAGAATGTACTGAACCAGGGCAATAAAACCTGGAGGGGAGTTGAAGAAATTCAGAAGTATTTCCAGAGCTGGGTATTTGTTAAGAACAAAGGTAAACAAAGATAACTGGAAAGGTATATAATTTTTTTGTGTCTGCCAAAGTCACTGGAAGGGATGAAAAGGAAAGAGTATTTGGTTCCTCATCTCAGGTTAAATTCACTGGGGAGCTTTTCTTCCCCTCCCGTTTGCTCTTTGCCACATGGTCACACCCCACGCGAAGGCTGCGCAGGTGCACAGTGCACAGGCTGCACTGGTGCCTGCTGCAGTGGGGTGAGGGGTGTGGGCTGCTTGGGCAGAAAGCAGAAAAAAAATCCTTGTTGCTGTTTTCTTTACCAAAATCTGTAAAAAATCTCAGTCTTTGCAAAGAGTAGCAGTACTTAATACTAAATAGAAAATACTGGTTGAAGAATGGATGGCCATGGATGGCCACAGAATGGTTTCTTTCTTGTAGACTTGAAAAGTACATTGTTTGCTTTAGATTTTTTTACCATATGCAGTTTTCCTACCTGTAGTATTGGTTATTGATTAATGTTTTATAGAAGGTCTGGGAGAAATAGTTAAGCAGGTCTGGAAGTATTTTTAGGGATTTCAAATAGAGAAAGACTGAAGTATGCTTTGAGAAATAGCCTTGAAAATGTAATAGCAGTTTGGTGTTCAGGTGTGCTGTGGCAAAGAGTGTTTTGTGTTGTCCGAGCTGTATCCCCCTCCTGTCTGTGTGCAGCACTCCTTTCCAGCAAAATCCCAGCAAATTCCAGCAAAATTCAACGTATAAGAAACTTTAAAAAAAATATTAGAAATGAACAAACAAAACACCATGTGTTTTTTTACTAGGTGGTAAAGCTGAGCGTCAAAGTTGGCTGAAGTGCACCCTTGGGCCTATAGTGGAATCCCTTGTCCTTTGGGGGTCGTATATCCACTGAAGGGGAGCAGTACAAGCACACCAAGCCTACCACTGTTATTTCAGTGTTTTCCATCGCTGCTGAGCTGCAGCTGTCCCAAGCATGGCATTACCACCGTCAGAGCTGTTTGCAGGCTCCTTTGGTGTCCAAATAAGAAAAACATGACTCGTTGCTGGGAACAGAATACTTTTTATCCCATATGAAATGTTTCGCTAGTGAAAGCTGGTGCAGGCTTTATGTTAAAATAATAACGTAAAGTTCAGTTTGCTGCACTTTGATACTTCAGCATTCAAAGCGCGTTGGTTAAGGAGCAGCGGCGGGGAGCACGCAGCCCTGTCCTTCACCCCTGAGCCCTGGGACACCAGTGCCAAAGGGGGAAAGGATTCTGAAGATGGTGGAAGGTTGGGAAGAGCAGCTCATTGCTTTCACTTCCCACCTGCAAGGATGGCTTACGGTCTCGGCCAGGCTTCAGAGATGGGTACAAGGGTTCACGTGGTTTTATTTCATTGTCTCTTGTTCTCCGCATTAGCTGTGGGTGTCCTGAGCTGGTGCATGAGGAGAGACCAGCTACCCCTGCAAACAGCCCCGGGGGCTCTCGCTGCCGGGGGGTGGGTGTGTGTGTGTGTGTGTGTGTGTGTGCAGGCAGTGGGGGGAAATGGGGCTGTTTCAGCACCTTGTAGAAGAAAGCCTGAGTGATTGTGGGTGAGGCTCAGAGCAAAAGGAATAAACTTCTCAGGTCATAAAGTTTGATCTCCTTCCTTACTGCCTCATTGCTCTGGTAGCTGGTAATCGTTGTGAGCTAATAGCCTTCCTCTTTCGCTGTCAAAGCCAAATAACAAGTCCCCATGTGAAAGCTACATTTCCACTTACGTGTCTCCAGGTGCATGATGTAGAGCTGGTGCAATCAAATTTAATCCGTTTCCAATATTCCAACCCAGAAAGTCAGCTAAGTCTCATACGTAGTGTTTCAGTGTTCCCATCACCCTTACAGTACCAACTAACTCTGCCAGATACACAGATTTCTTTAGGATTCTTCTACCTGTTTAATAAAGGTATTAAATAAAATAACTTGAAATGTTGAACCTTCCAAAACGGTGGTACCCATCTTTACCTGATGGCTGCCGTCTCAGCACAGCCCACAGCCGTCTTCTGCCCACCACAGAAGTACTTGGTTGAATCACCAGTTTCTATATGCACCTCCTCACTGAGGTGCCGGGAGCTTACACCCAGCACACCCCACCGGGCAAAGGGTCGGTTGTCTTCACTGAAGAATGGTATGAGATTAGGTTGAGGGTAGACGACTTCAGGAGGTGTGTATATACAGGTTTTTCATTATCTTTTGGCTTCATAAATGTTTCCAAATCGTAGTTCAATATTGAGGGCAGACTAAAGTGAGTACAGTTGTGGAGATTGCTCGGATTTCCCTCTATGTGATGTATTTTTGGCTCACATGTTTATGCTCCTTGGTAGATGTTTTGCAGCAGAGACAGGCTGGTCATTCCCAGTTTCTGTGCGACAGAATCTTTTTCAGGTGGGATATGGGCACTTCCAGTCTTACATTCCCATTCCCATTTAACTTCCTTTGCAGGATCTAACTGGGTTTGTCCACATCCCTACACCTCCTTACCTGTAAGAGTTCACTTTGCCTTGCCAAGCAGTTTTGTTTTCAGTAACTCATTCAGTGCTTACTCCTGCCTACCCTCTCTGAGGTGACAGGGCGAGGCATCTTCCTTACAAGCTTTTTCTCTTTGGGATGCTGGTTTTTAAATAGCATTTTTATGTTTATGGAGATAACATTATGTTATGTGGCTTGTGCCTCATAAGTTCTTCAGCTCAGCTGATGACATTAACCTGTTTCACTGATTTCTTAAAGCTTCACATTAGAAATTGAAAATCTGATTCAGATATTTGCAATTGCTTGTTTTTTTCCCCTTTTTACTTTAAAATAAATCAAGTCATTATGAAGTGGCATCGATGTCTTACCTAGACAGGCATCGGCTAAGACAATTTAGCTCAATTCCATAGTGGGTTTTGGCTTGTGGAGCAATACTCAGCCAGGCTCGGTGTCAGGTGGGTGCAGAGATCCCCACTGTGGGCAGGGAAACTGCAGAGCAGAAGGAAAACATTAAGTGTTTTGAAACAGTTGTGGGAGACTCTGCACGATTTATAGCCTTCAGGGGCCTGTGAGAGGTTTACAAGGCTGGAAGGTTTCTGGGGAGCACTTTTGTGTGGGCTTTTGCAGGTGGCTCCCCTACATCATACATCTCCATTTGCTGGAATTGCCTTATTGCTGGAACTGGTGCTGCTTTGGCTGGCTGCGCGGCCAGTCACGGCTGTCTGGGGAAATGGGCAGTTTTGCTGTTCTCAAGTCCTCTGCACCACCAGGAGGACAGGCAGGCTCCTGGCATGTGGCATCAGTATCAGTAATCGGTGAAGATCGATAGACTGTTTCAGAAAACAATTGTTTATAAAGTGCCTGTGCAAGGCCAGGAGAAAAATCTTTGTATGCAGGCCAGCCTTAACTGAACAAAATCTTTCCTCCAGGTGGTTTTATTTTTCAGTGAAACTTCTTGCAACAATACAGAAGATAGCAAGTGACGTGCTGCAAAAATCTGGTTTTATGTCTGTTCTCTTTGACTTTTCATCAGAGGCCTATTAGATGTTTTCTGATGATCAATTTTTATAATCCCTTTAAATAGCAACAATGTCATTTTAAGTGGTTTATTTAGTGTAACACACAAAGATTGTAATGAGCCAGAAACATCTCCAGGAACACTGGCCACGTCAGCGCCTCCTTTCCTGAAATTATCTTTCTAGTCATTCGGAGCCCACTAAAGTTATCGAGCACAGCTGGAAACAGATGTCCTTGCCAATATTTTGTATGCTTTTCATCCATTGACCACAAAGGCTTCATTTGCCCACCCACCCCAACTCTCTCTGTGACTCTCTGGGGAAGTAAGCGCAGGAATTTGCAGCTCCATTCTTGCAGTCCACAGGTGACTGCAGGGTTTCCTTCCGTGGGTGACCTGTGCAACGCAGGGGGAAATGCAGCCATGCAGGTACCTGGCTGGTGTTACCAATTCATGACAAATTAATTCTCGCAGACTGCCGCGTGTCTGTCTTGCAGGCTTTGGGTCAATGCTTTCTGTGAAAGTGAAGTCCATGGCTTCCCCACCCAGCCTGGCTTCACAGCAGCAGGTCCCAGTGCTGTGTCCCAGCCCATGCTGGACAAGTTGGGAAACTCCCACTCTTCTCCTGGAGGGTGGAGGTTACTCCGATTTTCCCAGGCTTGCCTCAGTGGCCACCCCTCCATCCCAGACATGTTGGCGTTCTGCTGCCTTTCTTGGCTGTATTTAACACTTTTTGGCTTAAATCCCGCTGCTTTTGGCTTTGGCTGGAAATGAAAATGATGGAGACAGAGGCCTCTGCCATGTGCTCATATGCTGGAGGCTGTGGGGCTTCCCAAATGCTTCCCAGGCCAGAGCATGTCCTATTGCATGTCCCACCTGCAAGGTGATGCTGCTGAGGCAAGCTCAAGCACTCGGCTTCCAAAAGCATCCCTGCTGGGGCTGAGAGTCATGAGTATTGACAGTATTTCACTGAAGCCTTTATTTACTCAACTGGTGCAAGTATCACCAAAAGATTATTGCAGAGGGGTGGATGAGGGATATTTAAAGTGGATTTCAGAACTAATACTGGAGCTGATAATTCAGTTTTAGGAATCACAAAATCGTGCAGTCAAAACTTGAACAAGGAGCTATTTGGTAGCATGCAGCATGATCTGCCCATCATATAAATGCATTATCCATCCTTGAAGCAGTTGCTCTACCTGTGTTTTAAGGAGTGTACCTGAATGTAGTTATTTCTCTCGGGCTTTGCTCTCCTGTAGGGTTAGCAGCTGGAGAGCATGCTTTCTGATCATATTTGGTCTTATTTTTAATTCATTTCCCCCACCTTAAAGTATTCATCAGCTGCTGTAACCTGTTGTTTCGGACAGCTGCCAGATCCTAGCTGATGGATTTTATTGATTTCTGACTCTGATCTTGAAAATCTTATTTCAAATTCATCACCTGCCAGGGCTGTGCTGGGAGCCTGAGCTGAACTGCAGCATATTAGGGGTGAGAGAGCTCTCTCGTGGGCTTTGTAGTGCCACCAGCTGCAAAGCCCCTCTGCACCCCGTGCTGTGGAGCAGCCCACCCTGATGCTCTGACAGATCTCAGAGAAAACCCTGACCCCTTCCCCTCCCGCAGCCCCGTGCATGGCTGTGCCCAACACCTCGGCATGCCAGCACCAGCAGCTCCGTGCCGCATCGCATCGCAGGGGAGAGGGGTCGGCAAGCTGTGCATGGCAGATGCCAGGCACAGGCTTGGTGGCCCCAGCTCGGCAGGTGGCAAGCCCCCCATCCCAGCCCACCTGCAGCCCCGCTCTCCTCACACACAAATTATGGTCCTGTCCTCTCCACTGCAACGGAAAGCCTGAAAACCCGAACCAGATGCAAGGTTTCACCTGAGTTTACAGACAGCCTGGAAGCAATAACTCTGGGAGGTATAAACTGCTCCTTTCATCATAATAAGATGTTAACGGGGGGAAAGCCCCACGGCTCCAGGCAGTCCTCTATTAACGCGGCTGCAGCAGCTGGGAAAGAATCGGTTTCCGCAAAGCCCACCCCCACGCATCCCCCCGTGCCCACGGCTAGGGTCTCCAATCCACACGGGGCTCCACACCCTGAGGCAGAGGGTGCCTGGTCATCCTCCCGATGGCTCAGGGTCCCCCAGGTCCTGAGGCCGCCGGTGAGGGCTGTGGGCAGCGGTGCACAGTGCTTCTCTGAGGGCTGAACAAAACATCTGTTTGCCATCACTTTGGGTTGTTTATAGCATCCTGATGCTCCTTTTGCAACATTTTGTTTGAAGGAGCCTGGTGATACTCCCATACAGAATTCAAGAGAAATGCAGCTTGCTGCTGGTTTAAGTATTTCAGCTAAGGTTGCCTGATAATTTGCGAAGTTCACAGAGCACGCTGCCCTCCAACGCAAGGCCGGACGCAAGGGCATGGTTCCCAGCTCTCGCACTGCTGGACGCAAGCCGAGCTGCTCTGCTCTCTCCCTTGCTTTCCATGGGAAGGGATGTCTGGGCAAGACCAAAACCAAACTGACCCTTCTTTGACTTGAAGTAAAAATTTACAACTTTGGAAGCGGGGCTGCAGTTTCTCGACGTGCAACATGGGATTAGAGAAGCAAAACCAGCCAGTGCACCCCTCTGCAGTGCTCTGTACCTGTTTGCTTTTCCATCGTGGCAAGCCCACACATGCAGCACATGGCTCTGGCAGCACCGAGGTGAGGAGGGAGAGAGGTGACGTGTTCTGCTGGGCAACCTTATCTGCTCTGGTTGCACTGGATTTTCAGCTAAGGGTGACTGTGAAGGATAATTACCATCATGTGTTACCTGAGATTACAGGGTTGCTTTCCAACTAATGACACTAGGAGAACCAAGCAGTTGTTAATATTTAATCAGACTCTTGGCTTAACAATTGGATAAATGAGGTGTGTAATTACACAATTATAGAAGACATTTCAGATAGGAACTGTGCTGTTATTAATAGCGAAGGTGAAAGCTGGTGAACATACACCGCTCAGTCCCATCAAGCAAGTAGTTAAAAAAAATCTCCAGCATGAGAGTCTAACAGCATGTCCTATGAGATGGTAAACAAAGGTTTCAGCTGCTTTTGAGATAAAAACTTCCTGCTTGGCCAACAGGTTTCAATGCAAGAAAAATACCAGACCAGATGTTTTGTTGATGTGGCAAGCTGTAATCAGGGGTAACTGGGGAACATTTAAATACGTACACAGAGTACACCACGTGTTTATGGCCGTGCTTTATGTATCATTTCTCAGCAGTCAGGCAATTATTTTCCCTAGGTAATTCATTTTAAATTTTATAGGAAACAGAGATGTACCTTTAATTCAGTGTAGTACTTACCTGCCCAGTGGAACTTTTCTTTAAAATAAATGTTTGTTGTGTAGCACATGCAAGGTGTGTTTGATCGCAAAGTACCATTCAGAATGAAAGTGGAGATGCTGTCTATAATAATTTCATTAGTCTGTTCTTTTAATCTTGTGCTTTATCTCAGCTCCTGAAAAACATTTTATTTTCTCAAGTGAGCTTGATTTGAAAAGATTGCAATAGTTGCAGTTCTTCAGTGCTCCACTACAGTGAGCACTAACTGTAATTCTCTCAAGAGTCAATTAGTGGGATACTGGAAAGTTAACATAAAAATCAAAGAACTTATTGACCAGCATGATTGCAGGTTAGTGATACGAATCTGAATAATGTGTGACATTAAGTCTTAAAAATACTTTGCACAATGCAATGAGGCAGCATCCAGGTGTTAATGTGGTTTCTCAAATGGGAGGTTGACGTTTATTGGCAGATGCTGTGGGCAATAGTGTTCTGATCCCCTCCTCTTCCCAACTAGCATTCCTGAAAAATCTGCAGTGATCCAGATCTGGATGCACAGACATTGTTGAATTTCTCAATGTCTGGCTCTCACTGTGACTAGATACCACCACCTCTGGAGTATGCTTTGAGATCAGGGGAAGAAATGTCCTGTCAAAGTCACATTAATGTTTTCTTCTAGAGATATTTAGTAAGAAATCATGTAATCAGAGAAATGGCTTGTATGCTTGCTGCTTAGATGGTTGCTGGTTCTGTGCCGGTGGCTGAGTTGCACCATGAGCTGTCAGGTCCTCCTGGCATGTGCTTGTGCATCGGTTCCTCTTTAACAATTTGTACTTGGTGTTGAGCTCATGCTGTGAAACGAGCAGAACCCTTCTCTTACAGTGATGCAGAGCCAACAGAGATAACTACGAAAATAAGCTCTTAGCCCCAGCGAGGTTAAGATTTACCTGTATGACATGTTGCCATAGAATTATAAAGGAGGTATAAAGCAATGCACAACCAGAATAATTTCCTATTGCATGTTACCTGGTGTTCCAGCTCAGTGCAACCTGGTTTTCATCCTCTTTCTTCGTTGCCTCACCTTGAATCCACCAATCCTGTCTTACCCAAACTGGTCCCACAGAAATAATTTTCCTCTATTCTGACTTTGTCGTGCACCTTCCTAAGTCTGCACCTCTGCAGCCCTCAGCCTCACTTCTGAGTTCTGTATAGCCGCGGCCTTCCAACCTCCTTGGCAGACCTCTCTTGCTTGTGTGCGATACCCACCTCCTTATGCTTCCCCTCCCTTCTGGTATTTTCATTATGTTGCCACCAAGAACATCTTTGATGAATAAAGAGACTTGCAGCTCTCTTTCCTTTTCAAGACATGATTTCTCTGATCTTCTGTCCCCATGGGCTACCTCCAGATTCCTGGATGAATTATAGTTTAGACACTCAGGAACTTTGGAGCTGTACTGTTTGAATATTGCCCAAACAAGCTAAAATATATTGAACCTGTTTGGTTAAAACACAGATTTCCTTTTCTGCTGAGAACCCAGCCTCATGGTGACTCCACCCATGAATTGTCCAGGCTGTACATTCCCCGAGTAAGGACCACCTATAGCACTTGGCTGTGGAACACTTCATGTCTCTACACCCCTGTATGAACAGATTTGGGATAATGAAATAAGCAGCGCACAAGGCTTCTGGCTCCCACCCCACAGACGCACGCTAGCCTGCCCTCTGAGGGGCAAGCACCCAAGTGGTGAAATCTCTTTTGGCCATTTCAATACACAGTTCTTCAGTGAGCATCAGAAAGACCGGTGCTGGCTGGTGGGTTTGTGGTGGGATGAAGAGAGAGCTGCCTACAAGGTCCTGCCTGCTGGGAGCATGGGCACCATGACACATACTCTCCTGTAATGGGGTCCAGCCCCTCTCAATGCACTACTTTAAGAGATGGTTTCATTGCCTCTAAAGCTTTTTTTTTTTTCATCACATCCCGTCAGTCAATAAATGATCTGTGCCCAGTGCTACTCCAGCAGTCATGATACAAGTCCCTGCTATTGGCTTTTGGGGGAAGTCCAAGACTGACAGAGGGACTTTTCCAGCTAAGGCAAGAGAGATTTATTTGTAAATTAACATTTGTGGCACCTTGAAAACAGAAAATGCTGTGTATGTACTTACATATTTTTCTAACATGAAAGTGGCTTGCATTCAAACCTTCTGAAGCCCTAATGACTTGGCCTGTGAATTCCTGATCTACTTTATTTACAAAATTAAAAATAAAACAGGAAGATATTGAGTCCTGGCATCTGAAGAAGACTCCTCTTCTCCCACATGTCAAGGTATTCCCTTTTGTACCTCTTGGAGATTTTAAGGACTGCAGAGTCAGTGCCCATAAGGTACTTAGAGCATGAATGCATAAAACCTTTATTTAATTAAATTGTTGTAATATGTAGGATGTTTCAAGGATGCCACTTTGTGGATTTCTGCAGATTGGGCACGTTGATAATTTATGTGCTGTCTGGCTTCACATGTTGCACTGGGTTATTTACTCTTGTTCTCAACTAGAACATGGACCATGGCAGCCTTTTGCCTCCATGCACTGCTGCGGTGAGACAGGATGCTTTGCAAAGGCAGCACACGCTGACAAATGCTTTCTCATGAATGTTTGAAGTGGTGCCACACATAGATACCCACGGACAAGCAATTCTCAAAGAAAGACAAGTCAGTGTTATGGAGCTTGGGCATAAATTTAGCTTTTTGCCAAGCTGATACCTCCATTTCCCTAGTTGTGATTTGCAAAGGCAGCTCTCGTGGGTTTCATAAAATCAGTTTGCTTCCGTCTTTTTCTTTGAAGAAAGGCACTGTCACCCAGACCTCACAGAGCTCTCAGCTGGATGCGCATGTTGGCTGCCCTGTTTGATCCCCACTGAGCTAAACGTGTTTGTTTACATTTAACCTTCTCTGAAGGGAGAGTGCATCCAGCAACGAATCATCAATCCGTTCCAGGCCAGGGGGATCCTTCCATGGGCTTATCCCACAGCTCCCAGAGGTGGTATTCAGGGCACTTTATAACAACTTAGAGACACCAGCTATTCCTCTATGTGATAACTCCTAGGGGAAAAAAAAATAGAGGTTGCACAGAGTATGTCTAAACTTCAGGGCACATCTTACCTTTTAACGGAACTCTAAATAGCAAAAGTATCTGCTGATGTGGGTGACGCTGGTCAATGGAGAGTAATCAAACGGCTTACTCAGCTTGCTTTGAAGTTTGAATAAAGAAGGGTTTCTTTTGGTGCTTCAAATTCTGGTCAGGGCAGGGGCATGTTAAGTCAAATGCAGTCAATTAGGTGCAGAGAAGCAGAATGGCTGGGGAAGCCCAGGGAGAGGGAAAATGAGCTTGTATTTTGGCAGGGAGGTGACCGCAAGCCTGAACTCACTTCAGCATAAAGAGACAAGTGAAATAAAGCAGTATTGGGTCCTGCAGGACCCACTCATCTTTTATCTGTAGATTTTAATTTCTATTTGTAAAAGAATAGATGGATGTTATGTGACATTTTTCTAATGCTCCAGCTGTGGAAAACAAACCACATCTGGCACATAAAATAACAGTGAAATTATCTGAAAGCTGTAATGTTCTTAAAAGGAGCTAGAAGTACATGTTCAAATAACTTGATGGAAAAAAATAGATCCAATTTGTGAGATGATAATACGTAAATTTAAAGGGAGGGAAAAATTAAGCCAAGAGAAACATTGCACTTCAGAGATTTCAGATAAAGAAGTTCCTTTCCACCAAACTTCTCTGGGCTTGCAAGGCATAAATTACACTAACAGCATTTAAAAACAGGAATGCAAAAATCAAAGAGCAAAATTAAAAGCTCTGTTCATGTTCCAGCCGTGCAACAAGTGTGTGGCAGATGTTGGAGGCCTATGGTTAAGAAATCCCCTGGTCTGGATGCACAATTTCCAGCATGTCCTGCCAGCACGTCCTGCCAGCACGCATCTGAAGGTGGGTTGTAGCAAACATACTGTCAGCTTTGTAAAATACACAGTCCGTGCGAAGAGGAAATACTGCAAATCTGGCAGTGACACTTTCCCTTGTGTTTCTCTAACAAAGCTGCTATTTCATAGTGTTCTGAATGAGGAGCCACTGGTGCCCGAGAGCTGTCACACTCCATCTCGGTGAAGACCTACCTCCTTTCCCAGTTCCTCTTGCGCTGGTGCAGAGGTTCCCAGTGAAGCACAAGGTAACTCGCCTCATCTTAAAACGGAGCAGTTCACCTTAACTGCAGCCGACGTTGGGTTCAGAGGATGTATCCTGCTTTCGTGGTCCATTATACCCTATCTGGGTGAAAAGACCTATGCTGCCAAAGGCAGAAAGGAGTAATAAAAGTAAAAATAGCATATTGAAACACTTTAGCTGAGGGAAATTGTCAAAAGACTATTGATTTGTTTCTTTGTTTTTATGTTGAAGGTGATTTCTAAAGCTACAGTTTGGTAATGTTCTTAAAATATGTCAGACTTTACACATTAAGTGGTAGAAAAATACCATGCCTCCTACGCTCACAGCAGTGGGAGAAGCATGTTGTGATGACTATATAAAGCCCTTTCTGCAACTGAGTTGTTCTTAATTTAAATATATTTATCTAGCAAACAATAATAAAACATCAGTCAATACCACACACAGATCCCAGATGAATGCAAGACTGAATGCAAATTAAAGGCTTTGCTGACAGCCTAAACAAGAGGGTTTTTCATGCAGGTCTGCAGGCTTAATGTTAAGGCTCGGGTTCTCATTTAAACAAACTCCCCTTTACATCACCTCTGCAGTTGCAGTGGACCTTACTGTGGGAGTAAATTACACGCCCGCTTAATCTGAGAGGGTTTAGATTAAATGTGAAGTGTCATCCTGGGGGTGGAGGGGATGGGCTGGCTGGGGAGAGGGAGGTGACAGGGTGAGATGCTGCATACGAGCTCGAGCTCGACATCCAATCAGATTAACTACTTCTGCTCTGTGTACATTTTATTCCTCAGAATAGCTCTGAGTCTTGAGCTGAATCCTGCGATGGGAAATGCTGGTTGTCCACACCTTCTCCCTCCCATTACTGAAAAGATTAAGAGAAAGTATGTTCACATCCACGTTTCCAATACATTTATTAGTATGAAAAGTATAAAGTTTTTGGAGTCCAACACTGCAAGAGCAAAGCACGAGAAGGCAGGTGTAAAATGTACTGTTTCATTTCAGTGGCAGCTGCGGTTTAATTTCTGTGGCGGAGTGATAAATGACAGGAATTCACAATTTTCTCCCAACTCCCTTGGAAGATGTATTCTATAGAATGAAAATAGAAGCACTGAATTATTAAGAATCATCCCCTCTTACATATGAAAATGGCGTGGTGTCATGTTAAATACACTGTATTAAGAGGTCAATTAGAGACTTATTTTGAGTTAATGGGAATTCATTTTTTTTATTTTACATTTCAAATGCAATCTTTCAAGGTGTACTGGAGATTGAAGGAACAGAAAATAAAGTAATCCTGTTAAAGGCAGTTAATGCTTGCAGAATGCCTGAGAGCAATGCCAGCGGGTGGGAGGGTACAGTGGGGCAAGGGCTGAGCAGACAGTGCCCTTTTCTTTCCACCTACATTGATTCCCCTGTGTGTGTGAGTGAGAAATGCTATTTTTTTTAGTATATTCCCTGTATCTGAATAGACCATAAAACAAAGGAAAATATGCTTGGGCCCCGACTCCCAACCACAGCCCTCATTTCACTAAATCTTACAGCACTTTCTTTAAATCCTGTTTGGTTCAGTGGAAACTGAGTATATACGAAAGTCCTGAGTGCAATATTGCAACTGGTCAAGGTACAATTGTTGCATTAGTCACTGGACAGTTGTTCAGCTGCAGATTTGCATTGGAATCAGCTCCAAAGGGAAACAGCTAGAAAGAGCTTCTCTGCTCTTCAAAGGATTTGCTGCTCCCGTGATGCCCCTGATATATTAATGCACATGAAAAGTGGCTCCCTCCATGTTACAGGAGAGGAGGTGGCTGCAAAAGGGGAAGCCTCTGGACCAAAGGACAAGTCAAGAAATGAGGCAGTAGGAGTATTTTAGCATCTGAGGACAGTCCTGCCCACACATCCCCCAGGACCCTTGCTAACCCCCTCCTTCTACCCTGCCCAAGCACACATCCTTTTTGGCAGATGAACTGGGGACCTGGATTCAGCTGGAAAATCAACCTGAGAAAAAACCCAGTAGGCTGGTTTTCTTCCAGTTGACTTATTCTTGCCCACGTGGCGTAGCTGCTGCCAAAACAGATATATATCTATACTCTTCTTTCGCCTGGTCTCTAGATAAGGTGCACACAGCACTTTCGTATTAGGAACACTGGTTATGGTATAGACGTGCAGGATGGCAATTTTTGCCACCTAGCTAGAGATGATACATACAGCGCACAAAAGGGGACACATTTATGCTGTACAGAAGAGCCTGGCAATGGCTGAGCTCGCAGTCACCCCTGTGCACGCACACTGCTGCTGCAGCATCTGCACTGAAGAGGCTGTACCCCTCCCCAAACAGTACCGCTGTACTAACACGGTCCTCATGGCTCCGTTTCTGTAGCAAAGCAGGCATAAATCCCTCTTGACTCACCTTGTCTGGTCACAGTTCAGGTCTTCAAAACGTTTAGGGCCAACAGTTTCTTTTATTTTGGCGATTTGCTCCCTCCAGAACCAATGAATAGTACCTAACAAAGAAAAACACCAGATCCTCAGCAACCCCAGCACTTGTATTTTGTAATTTGAAAACTATATTGGGCGTAAGGTTAAGAATGTTGCATTTCCAGTTGGTTGAACCATGTAACTGGGTAGGCCTCTTCTGTCTGTAGCTTCTGGGACTAAAGGTTGGATGTCAATATTAACATTAGGAGGAGACTTGTCATCCAGGGCTTTGCCACAGAGCCTGCATGGCTACCTCCTGCTGCTGCCACAGCCAGATCCTGCGCTGGAGTGAAGCTGGCAACCACACCAGCCCTCCTGGCTTGGGAATACGAGCTACTCGCTTTCCTGTAAGCTAGGCCACAAGGCCGTTCATTTTCTGGTACTTTCTGACTCTTGATATTATTCAACTGATTTTTCCTTTACAAACAACAGGGGGAAAGCTGGGAAAGCTGTGGAAAACAGAAAGGAGAAATAGGTCACACTAGAAATTCTGAAACCTCAGCAAAGCTCTTGTTTAAAGTGATTAATTCAGTGACCTCTGACCACGAGGCAGACCTTCGATTTGCCAGCAGAGGATAAAAGAGTCAAGATCTGAATGAGTAAAGAAGGGATGAAGGGTGAGTTAATCCAGTAACTGTGAAGGAACATTGGAAATAAAAATACTCAATAGATATTCTTCTTCTCTTTAGTCCTTCTATTGCATGCAGTTTATTTCTGGATATGCTGGAATATCAGGTACATTTATATTCTTTTTGATCTCCACCGTTTGATCCAGATCCAGCCAGCAGAGCAGAATGATGCTCTTAATGCTATTAAGTAGCACAGTCTGCATTTATTTATTTTTTTAGGAAAGAAATGAAAAAAGTGCTTGCAAAATGGTACAGGTTTAAAAGGAAAATAAGGTGCTCCAGCTGCCTACAACATTTCCATCTTTATTTGCTGAGGTTTCTCATCCTAAAACACACATTTTTTGTGATGGAAAGTGACAAAGTGGTTAGTGGCATTGAACACTTTTGCCTGAGTTGCCTGCAAAACTCTCATGCAGAATATAATCTTTCATCTATAGTTATAAGCCTGTAAGCTGCTTATACTATTTTTACTCTAAATTCATCTTTCATTTGGTTAGTCTTCAGCCATTCAGACCAAATTTACACTTGGAAGTTCCCTAGTAATTTCCATTTAACACCATTAAAAGGTGAGAAAGTAGTCTTGAAATAAATTGTCTCAGTAATACTCATATTTTTGCTGCTGGACAGTAAGCAGATACCTCATTTACAGTATCTGATCTCCTTCATATGATAGCTTTGATCATACTATTTTGTCCCAAGTAGAAAAGAAGACTTGTGGGAAACTTATTTTGAAAAGCTATTTTCCAACAACGCTAATGGCATGAAAACTTCTCTATAATTGTCTATGCCAGTAGCACTTTAAAATGAGAGAAAGAGACCTTGGAGTAACATAAAATGCCTGATCGGTACCTCCTATAGTCCATTACTTAGTTAAGGTACAATCGCTAAAGGTTCACATGTTACTTGAACAATTTTCCACTTTCATGTGTGGTTTAGGTTCCATTTTACAGCAGCAAAATATCAGGCTATTACTGATTATTTGATTTTACTGTAAGGAATAAATGAAGAAGTAAAGATAAAATGTACAATAAAACCCTTGTCTTCACAACATCATAAATGTTTTAAGATTCAACCAATAATATATTAGGCTTCAATCCTTTCCTCAAATAGAAAAACACTTCTTAAAAGTGTGTATTAACTCTTATTTCTTAAGTGCAGGGGGTTTTATAGTTCTCAAAAAGGAATCCTGAGAGAACTAATAACTCTGTTTATGTCTGCACAGCAAAACTGCCATTTGAATTGTCTTTGATTAAATCATTATCTTCTTTTTTTCTGCTTTATTCCCTTCGGAGACATAAGAAGACATTAGTAGCAAAGATAAAGCTGTTGAGAGTCCAAGAAACAAAAATGGGAGATGATTTATATTCAGCTGTCTGGTAAAGGATTAGAAAACTGAGTAATTATTTTATAATATTATAGTAAAGGATGAGGTAAAGTTTTGGCTTTTGACAGGTATGGTGTGATAAAACCAGAATTGCCTATAATTAATATTTATTGTCACTATTTACTGAGAATGCTGAAGTGCGTACTGATTTACAGGGAAATCTACAGATAAACTGCCCCCCCTGGACGGAAACTTTATGTAACAAAATAAATCCTAATGAAACTGATGACAGTAAGGAGGGTCTGTATGCCTCCCTCCCTTCCCAAGCAAGAACCCTGCAGCTCCCTGGCAGGCAAAGAGTTTCTTGCCTTGTGCTAATTAAACCCATTGCTGATTTAGTGTTTGCTCAGCTTGGCTAGATATGTACCAACCACCTGAATTTTAACGCTACTCCATTACAGTTGCAAGGAATATTCCGCTTAAATCCAGAAAAAAGATGTCAATAGTTGGTGTAATATTCAACATCCTCCAAACACGATAGCAGGGATTACACTGACAATAGCTGCAAGTGCGAGTAACAGAAAAGCATTGACACTATATCAATCACAACAGAGCCTCGGCGGCAGTTAAGATTTATGATGTCAACCCTATAATACAGAGCTGTTAATGAAAACAGAAGATTGAAACAATACTGATTTACTGGGTCAGGCACAGTAAAGGCTTTAATGAGAGCATCTTCCTGTGGAATGGCTACTTGGGGCTGTTCCAGTATTGCAGGACCCTCAGTAGTTACAGCCCTTACACATTGCTGCTGCTAGAGTTTTAAATGGAATTTTGAACAGTTTACGTTTTCCTCAAAAAAAGGACTGTGGAAATGAAACTGCCGATCTTAAAGTATTAGCTTTTTGGGCTTAAATTAATAGCAAAAGGGGCAGAAAAGGACCATTAAACACTAGAATGTGTGGTGTTCAAAACCAAATTTAGCATAGAAACAAACAGGGGGGAAAATCATATAACTATGCAAAAACCTGGCAGGTTATAGGGGCTTATATTTTCAGAAATAATGATACTCAGGCCTCTGAAGTACCCTATTGCGCAGCCAGAGACCTGTCCCATCTTGGCCGAGCCTAATTCAGGAAAGGTTTGATTTGATATTCAGACCCCAATTGCACTCACTGCCAACATTCAATTCAGTAATGGTCCGTGTCTTAAAGAAATGCCAAAAATCAGACAAATCTCCAACAGATGCAGGCACCTTTTCCCTGCCGCCCTCACGGCTCACATGCCCTCACTGGAAGACCAAGGCAGAACAAGTGGCTGTGATCGCTTTCAAATGTATAACATTTTGGAAAATAAAAAAAAATAATCACAAAATTCCTGAGCAAACCTCTCAGCACAACCTGATACTCTGAGAAGCTGTTTTTTAATTTGAAATACTGTATTCCTAGTGTCAAGGTCTGGTAAACAGGGAAGGCACAGCTGGTTTGGAGTAATCCTAAGTAGTGATAAATAAATACACCTCTCTACTGAGTCCTCCAGAATCATTACATATATTAAGCAGAGTATGTGTGCACATGTGCAAACAGTTTCTCAAAATAAGACCTCTGTCCCCCGGGTGCTGGGGCTCAAGCCCCAGCTTGGAGGAGTGCTACTGCAGGGAGCAGAGGTGCCTGGAGAAAGGTTTCAGTGCTAAGATGTGACGATTTTCAAGGATAAGATATACAGCCTGTGCCAACAGGATTAGACGATGATTCAGAGCAGGAGGAACTGTGCTTGCCCACCTCCGGCAAACCGGCATGATGAGCAGATGTCTCAGTCCATGGGCCTAGTGTCCACATAAGAAGGGGAAAGCGGGGCCACTGCAGGAGCAGAGCCCTTCCCCTCTGCTCTGCTATCAGCAGTTTATCACCTTTCTTTGCCTGTGATAGTGTCAGTAATGTCTGTCACCACATGGATGCCCCATCCCCTTCCTTAGCCTTAATGAAGGAACAGAAGTCACTGGAGACAGTAGTACCCAAATTTCCATATTTTTTCCTTAAGATCTGTCCCTGCTCTGACACCTCCAGGAAGCTCATGAGCTGTGAAGCCCACTGCCTGTCATGCAGATGACTGTTCCCTGGCTGTCCTCTGGACTATTGGAGTCCATGGGTGCCTCCTGGCCAGCACACACCTTGGTGCCCCAGGCACCCTCAGCCAAGGACTAAGGAACAGCCTGCAGGAAGGGCTGGTGGTGGTGGGAGGGTATCGCACACCCCCAAGCCTCATGCTTGAAAGATTGTTTTTAGAGGAAACCCTCTGTGGATCAAGGTGAAGACTGAAAGTTTTCCTCATTCCTCCCATGTCCTTACGGGCACAGCAATCACATGCAGCGGACTGGACCCCATTATGCTTGGCCACCTGCACATAAAAGAGAGATGTTCCTAGCGCCCCCACTCCATGGTTCCCATCTCAGATTTGATGTATTTCTTCGTGACTGCTTTTCTACCTTGAGAAGAGTTGTTGTTAACCCCATAGTGGGTTTTGGGTGGTGACTGTAACTGTATTTGAAATGTGATGCTAACCGTGTAAGTAGATGCAACACAGTTAACGGCTCCTTGCAAAACTGCTGTGACCCACAAGCATCAGTGCTCTTACTTGCACTTAATAGCTACAAAGGTCAAAGCTGCAAGGGAAGCTGCAAAGACTTGTGTAAAGGACACAGAAAAACATGTAGCTGGGATTAGACTCCAGGAATTCCTTCTTTAGCAGCCTTATTATTAATTGTTGGACCCAGCCCTATTCTCCAACATGGCTTTTGCATGCTTCGTAAACAGACGAATTTTCCAATTGATCGGCCAATAATTTGTCCTCTAAGATTTGTGCACAAGTCAAGGCAGCGTGACTTGGGGATTGAGGTGGATTGATTTGTCTTTGTCAGCAGTATTTAAAAAACTGACTTCAGTTTCAAGGCACACACCTAGTAACAGCAAAGTCAAAGGGTGGTCATGGCTGGGGAAAAAAGTGTTTGACATTTTGCTGCCGTAAGTTCTTCTATTTTGGTTATATTATAGCTTAGTTTGTTTTTTCAAATTCTCTTTATGGTAATATAAAAAGGAATTCAAGCTGAAATAGTTACCATCTGCCTGAAAGAGGACAGGAAAACATGGTTACAAAAGAATGTCTGAAGTGTGGAGCAAAATACGGCCCTGCTAATGGTAACATTTCTGTCATTAACATTAAAGATTAAAGGCTATAATATACAGGAAAATATATTGCATGGCTTATCACATTTTTAATGAAGGGTTCGGTGTTACAGCAGGCAAGCGCTGAGAAGAAAAATGTACCTCTTGGATTTTATTTTCTCCCTTGGGAAACTATCCTATCATGATTGTAGCCCGTAGGATCAGCCAAATGAACACCAGGCAGTAAGTCAGCAGTCCCCAAAAGGTTAACAGAGCTTCTTCCTAATGTTACAGCAATGATTAAAAAAATTAGCTCACATTAACCTTTCACCTTTTGGTGGATGGTTCAAATCTAGTATGAGTTGGTAGTGATTGAGAATGGTTACTATAAGCTTGATGTTTTTTTGGTGGCTTACCCAATGCGAGCGGGTGGTCTCACGCTGCTTCCCAGGGGAGGTGTGTCTGCCCAATTAAAGCTCCAAAAATACTGGCCTCAGTTGGTGCTAACTGGAAATCTCCCTGACAATTTCAGCAGAGACCCCTGTGTGCGCACCAGCACCAAACAAGCTGCTACAGACCACGGCTGCAGCAAACGCCACCCTTGGGCACTGGCTTCCCAGAAAGGTTTTGAAGTCCTGAATGTTTCATTAAAGCAGGTTTTCCCCTGTTTGGTGCTGAGCCTCCCCAGGGACCTACTTTAGCTTTAGCTCTTTCACCCTCCCCCCTTCCCCACATTCCCCAGGTTCTCCCAAGGGTGCTCCCTAACTCCTCATCCCCACACATAGGCCAGACCAGACCTTTGTGTGGGGGTCTTTGTTGTGTGTGCATGGGAAGAAGGCTTGGACATACAAGATTAGGGGTCTGCTCCCTTCAGCTGCAGCTGCAGCAACCCGTTCACCCCCTGCATCTGTGTATTTCATCCACCTCCAGCCCCTGCCCCTTGCCCACTCCCCCAAACCAAGATCCACAGTGTTAGCGTTTCCATAAGGTGAAGACTGCAAACAGGCATTTGCCATAAGGTAACAGGCCCAGTATGGCCAAAGAGCGTGGAGGTCTGGCCCAGTGACACGGACCCAGAAATACAAGGTCCAACGTGCTCCCTAAAGTTCACCGTGAGGATGACTAAAGGCGACATTAGCAAAACTCCAGGATGTCCTGGCTCCCCGTGTGCCTTCCAGTCTTGTACCAATTGTGAACATTTAATCATCAGCATGCACAAAACCAAGCTCTCTGCAAATCCTGCTTGTTTTCTGTGGAAAATCTTTTACCTGATCTAAAAAACTATCCCCCTTCCTCTTCTGTTGTATTTTGCAGCTAGAAAAAATTATCAGGCTCTGGCCATGTGTATTTCTTGCTTCTTGGGTGAGAAAGAAAGCAATCAGCACTCAGGGTTTTTTCCTTTCTTGGGTAAATAGTTCTTGTTAAACCAACCTAAGTAAGGTGATTTGCAGTATGGATTTTTCCCATCCAAGTTATTAGAATAAGTTCAGTCAGCACATTCAACTCTAGTCTCTAGTGGTACATAAATTTAATGCAACACTCCACTCTCCTTCAGTATTTTTGGTGTATACTCGAGTTTTTCTTGGCACGGAGAGAAGCGGCAGGTGGAGTGATCAGAGACTTTTTTCCATCAAAGTGAGATTAGGGGTTTTTTACATCCCTTTGTTCTGTAAAAGCTGTGGTCTAATTCACTACAAGCTATCTAGGACTGAGAATACCATTTCTTTACTAATTTATATGTTTGGTTTAAAGCTGTTCAGAGATCTCAGTGGAGTTTTTCTATTTTTAGTATCCTGCTAAGAATTTTTAACCAAAGGGGTTCATACACAGGAAGGGCAGGTTTTGTTGTGATTTCTTTATTTTTGCATTACATTATCAAAGGCAAATAATTTCCTCTTTCTTCCCCCTGATAACTTCTTATGTCAGGAAGAGAAAGTGGGACACCCAGGCTGGCTTGAGGCGACGGAACGCCGCCAACATCTGTTCAGGACAGCACTGATTGACTTGAGCCTAGGCTGAGCTGGGTATGTTAAGGTTAAAATCCCCCAGTGCATGTGAGGAAGTGTGCTTGGGAAGGAGAAATAGGAGAAGGAGAAATAGGATTTGCAATGAGCTGTCCTCTCCAGGAATATACTAAATAGAATTCACCTGGCAAAGAAAACTGGAGAATGCGTACAGCTTTCTTGGCAGGTGCAGAGAAGGCCTTTGACATGATTTAATGGTATTTTAAAAGGCAGGCACTAGAAACAAATGGGAGTGCGCTGGGATGAATTAGATGGATTAAGATTCAATGCGATAACCTAACAACCTCAGGAATAACTAATGACCTACCCTAACAGAAATGTCTGCCGGGTAGGGAACAAGGCAAAGCTGTTCACTTTAATGATTTTTCTGGCACCAAAGCCTCTCATTTGGGACATTCAGCAAAAGCAGCTTGTAAAAAGTATTGGCCGAAGTCCTCAATTTGTGCAAATTGTCTTGGTTCCTTTGGCGTCGGATGTATGACCCTCTGCCCCACTGAAGCATCTGCCTCATCTGGTAACAAGACAGAAATCAATGCAGGCCTAAATGTGAATGATATATTGATGGTTGAGACACTCTGGTTTATAGAAATCCTTTCATAATATCAAGAACAGGACAGCCTAGAATTTAACTTCCAGGGGTGCTAGGGACTGCCCCAAATGTTTTACGTGTGCAGAAGTGACAGGAACGGTTAGAACATCTGAAAGGGGGGTGACTGTGGCACACAGACATTGGTCCAGCAAGACTCCCTTCCACAGTAAGAGCGATGCATCACTCCTGTGACATTGGAAAGTAAGAAATGAATGTCAGTGTACCCAAGAACTGCCCTTAAAATGAGTACTTTGCCTCAACTTCTTTTCAGTCTGATAACTATTCACTGTGTCAGTTCACAAGGAAAATTATCATGATCTTGGCTGAACAAACTAAAAAATCTCCTAGCATATCAATTAACAAATTGTATAAGAGCATTGCTATTAATTTATTTAATTGAAGTCCCTATTTCTTAGCAGCGCCAGGCTGATTTAGTGCCTTGAAGGCCACAGATACTCTGCAGAAATGAAGAGAATGAGCTGGTCACAGGAATGAAAATCCTTTTTCTGCAGTCATTTACAGGATGACAACACTGGGACAGGTGTCCATAAATCTCAGCTTGGCCACCTGACTTGCAAGCAAGCCAGAGCTACAGAGGACCCACCTGAACGGCGGAGGGCTGTTAACTATGCGCTGCGTTCACTGCAGCTATGAGGGGCTGTGGGTTCTTCCTGGTAAGGAACCTAGGGGGAAAATGAGACCTCCTGTACATTCAGACTGCATGGTGAATATCACAGTAGCATGCAAACATGGCTTAAATCTCTCCCACAGCTTCCCATGGGATTAGAGCAGCCCTCCGGCTCTAAGTAGCAGCAGACAGCACCACTCCCAAGGGACCAAGCATATATTACAAATTCAAGTGGGATGGGGTGAGAGCAGTTCCTCCCTTTTCCTATGCTCTTGTAATGTATGTGCTCTGTACCAGCACCGGCTGATATTGCCTTGCACAAGTCTTTCTTTCTTATTGCAAAAAGTGTTACTAAGCAATGAAGAGCTGCACAGCCATTAAGCCCTTGATGGTGAAAAAGCATCCACAGTGCAGATGTGGGTGTGTGGCCAGCTAATTGCAAATCGTGACTGTGTATGGCACACGCAATTTAATACAGTTGAAAGTTTAGAGCCTGACCTTCACAAAGGCTACATAAAAATGCTTCCCCTGCTCAGCCTCAGCTCATGATTTCAGCTGTGGCACCTCTGAGGCACTGCCCTAGGTGTGGAAGATGTCTCAGTCCTGCAACAGGGTGACATTGTGCTCTATCAGCTGTTACCGGCTCCTTTAATTACTAACAGGTATGTTAGAAAGCATCCAAATTGTAATCAGACTGAAATGGACTTACAATGATATCTGATCTGGGAATTTAGTCCAAAGCTTTCCTTTTCCATGATGGTTTTCATTTCCTGTAATTTAGAGCTGGAAGCATTTATGGAATATCACATGGTTTTAGTTTACACAGGAAATCAGCTGCAGTTGTGGGAAGATACTGACTTAGGGGTTTCAGGGTTTGTTTTGTTTGGTTTTTTTAAAGAAACGAAGATTGCTTCAGAGGAAAACATTGCAGACTTCTACCTCTGCTGTTTGAAGCCCGTATTCTGAAAAGTGATCTATGACTATATAGGAACAAGCAGTTTATTTCTGTTACATGATAATCACTTAATGTGAATGAAGCAATAAATGCCTTTCCTTTTTACATTGAAGAGATAAACGAAGTGCAGGAAAAGATGTGGAGGAGGGTGAGGGGAAGGGATGCTGGGCAGCTGCAGCAAGAAAAACCTCTGAAGCAGGAAGTATCAAATAGAGTGTGCGTGAAAAGCCTGAGATGACCAAATCAGATTAAAACGGGAAGAGGCGGCTATGTTTCTTGAGTCACAGCCTGCCATTTTAATCACTCCCTGTGTGACTCCTGGGGAGGGGATGGGGTACTTCAGGAATAACAGCACACGATACTGCACCACCCAGACCACGCTATAAAGCAGTCTCCGTTCCCAGGGGTGAAAAGCTGGTTCTCCTGATGGTGCCGAGCATGTTTCTCTTATGGGTTGGCGTGCGAGTGCTGAAGTTTCGGTCTTGGGGGGCAAAAAGCACTTTTGAACTGCATTCCCACTGGTAAAATTTCTTCTCAATAAATTACGCCTCTGAAATTGCCTGCAGAAAAGCTTGGTGTGCTCTGGCTGGGGCAGGGCAGGCTGGCATTCCTCGGGGGGCAGGCTGCAAAGTGCTGGTCGGGACATATCAAAGAGCAAGAAAGGCAGCAGGATGAGGGGTGTAAGCTAGCAAACTGAAATAAAAATTCACCTCTTCCCAAAGGCAGCTCTGCCCACTCCATGGGTCTCTTTAGTGCCAGAGTAGAGGGAGATGGTAGGCTGCAAGAAGAAAGAGATGGACCACGTAAGTCAAGAGCAACTAATGAACCATGTTGGAAACACCGTCAAAATCAAAGGGCTGGATTTGCAGGACGGCGAGAGCAGAGGAGTGCTGGCTGCTTGCTTTCTGCACACAGAGGTACATTATGATTTTAAACGAATCCAGAACAGCTGAGGCATTTGTGGACTAAAAGCCAACATAACCGTGACCGTCTTAATCATCCCCTTGTAAAATGAGCAGCCATATGCGTGAAATCAGCCCATACATTTTATGGAATATCTGTTGTATGCTGGACAAGTACTTGGACTGAGGTTTATTTTCTCAGGACTTCAACTCCTGAAATATAAACCGTGTAACCTTTCTCTTCATAAAACCAGAATTTAGAGAGGGGAGGGGGAATTCCCCCAAGCTTTGCACTGCGTGGCATTGCCTCTCACGTGTTGCTGCACTTGACAAAGTCTAGTGCTATAGTGGATACTACAAATCTTTCACCATCCTGCATGAACAGCCCTTGTCATGGCCGGGAAGGGCATTTAAACAAAGGTGGCATGGCTTATAATATTTGTTAGCGAGGTATCAAAATATTTATGTGCACATTATTTCTTTGCTACACTTCTCAAAAGGGTGAGGTTAATCAAAAGGAGCCTGTTTCTTGTCTTAAAATCTTGTCCCAAGATGCCTGTTCCTTAATCCCCAGAAAGCAATATGTATTTCCATACTGGTTGCTTCTCATCTAATTGATTTAATATCAGAGGCAGTGTTACACTGTGTTAGGATTTCTCAAGGCAGGAGAGTTCCTCCTTGACTGGGCTCTGGTTCTGCAAGGTTTTGTGCATGTGTTCAATCAGCAGAGCCGTTCATGTGCATCGTTACTCACACGCGTGGGTCTTTGCAGGACCCTGGTCTGAATGTACTTTATGTTGTACCGTATCCTCTAATACATGACATTGTCACTGGCTTATATGTCATGAGTTCCCTCAGCTCCTGGAGCAAACTGTTGGAAGCCGGGTGGTTTGTGATGGTGAGAGAGCACTCCTTGGACTCATTGTCTCATCTTGGGCTTTTCCATTTGTTCCACTTGCATCTTGCGCCGTTCTGGTTATCTAGTGCTTCTGAGGACTTCAGGCTCATTTTGCGCTCTCTTCTCCTCTCTGAGGACCGTATAACAACACCAGGGAAAATGCCACAGCCTGTCCCACCATGTTCAAGCTGCTGCGTTCATACTACCCGGCCAGCACCAAGACAGCCCCAGAGGTCTGCACTAGATGGAGACGAGGGTAGGGTGTGGGATTCAGTGTACAAGAGAGAAAGGAAGATTATTCGATTGGGAAAATCAGTTTGTCTTTCTGGGTTTTTGGCTCAAAACCCAGAGGACTCCCCACTTCTCCAATTTTTCCAGTTGTTTTCTGGAGCACTGAAAAAATCTCTGCTTCTGCTTCTGCTTCTAGACGGGGCCATCGTCTATTTTCCCATCTCTGCAGAGAGTGAATTGAGGTAGGCTGGGGGTTTCTGGCCACTTCCCTGACCTGCCTGTGGTGTAAAAGCGTGTGCAGGCCAAGAGCTGGAAAAGGCAGGGTCCTCTCATGGTGTGAGGGAAGGTCAGCTCGGGAAGCATGGCTCTGAGAAGGGAATAAGGCAACAAAAGCACACTACGCCATATCCCATGAATGGTACTGGAAGGGAAACATGGCCAGAGGAGAAGATTACACTGCCTGCATGGGAGAAGATGGCATTTAGCACGTTATTTGGAGAGAAGGATGGTTTTGTTAGGAAAGGTGTGAGCAACTGTCTACATGAGAACAGGATTCAGGGAGCAGACTGATTTAGGAGAACAGGTACTGACTTTGGAAACCAGAATGATTTTGCACTTGTGGATGGTGAAGTGGGGCAGCCAGGAGGGCAACGGAGCCACTGACAGACCCTCCCCTTCCAGAGAAGAAATCTTTCTTCTTAGGGATGTCAGCAAACAAATCCTGCTGAAACAAAGATTTGCTTTTGGGCAACAGAAAATTATTTGAGCAAGAGGAAGGAGCTGATTCAGAGCATACCATGCAACAAAAATGATAGGGGACTTTTGAGAGGATGCTGGGGGCCCCAGAGCATCCCTTGTTGTCCTCACATGCTGGATGCGGGCTTGCAGCAGCAGCTGCCTGTGGCACTGGCTGACCCTGCCCTGCATCAGCCTGGGGCAGAGCCTGGGGGCAGAGACTCCTGCCCAGACACAAACAGCAAATTCTGGGGAATAGGGCATGGACCTGGGATGCAGATCAATATTATTTTGTGGTTGATCTCAGTTTCAGTTTTTCTTCAACTAAGGGATATTTCCTGGATGCTGCAAATGAAGAAAGACTCCTGAGAAGTTTAATCACAACTTCTTGAAACGTGAATTAACCCCCACTTCGCTCCCTCCCTTCCCCTCCTCTTGGGATCAGCCTCAAAGCTGGAGCCGAGTACAGGCAGGACCTCTGCGCTCCTGCCTCTTTCTCCAAGTCCTGTTGAAGTGCCTTATCTTTAACTAGTCTCTGAGAAAACAGCATCTGTTGGAACATGATACATTTGTGCAGATGTATTTACCATCCTGAACTAGATTTTAAACAAATTGACATTTTAATATGCATTTATTCCTGTCGCATAAAAAAAACCTGCTGGTATTATGCCAGAATGTGATATATAATGATGTTGTTTAGCGGCAACTCTGTCATTTGGTGTTGTTGACAGTAAAATAAATTAACATAATAAACATAATTTGTTCAAAAACAGCTAAGTAAAAACAGATGGTTACAATATTTTGGCAGGACCCGTTAGCCCAGGTTTACATGTGTGTTTAGACGTTAGTTCTGTTTGCAACATATGTTACATATTTTCTTGATCCCATTTAATATGCAAATACACACCCTCTTCCACAGTTGTATAAACAGGTCCTTTACAGCCTAAGTGACGGGGAGAATGGGGGGAGTGGGATTTTTTCTTGCTTTTCTGTGTCAGGACCAATTCTCAGCTACGTAAATGGGAAAGGAAAGTAGCCATAGTACTGTAAGAAACAAATAAGACAGAAGGTGGAGCGTAACAACATATTTGTGTACTGACACAATGGATCTATTACTGGCTGCTGATACCTACTTGTGTAAGGCGCTGTTTTGTTGCTCACTCTCCCAAGCACACCAGAACGTGCTGTCCCCATCAGGCTCCGCAGCCTCCGCTTACCTAATTCTCACCACACTGGCCTGCACCCCAGCAGGATTAATGGCCACATCTAGTCCCATCCTTCCCTCCATCCTGTTTGTGATGGCTAATGTGAAAAAAATAAAGGGAGAAAACAAGCTGCTCTTATAAGAGAACTTGATACTGGAATGGAGCAAGCTGGGATTAAGTTATTCTTTTTAACTATTTCTAAGATGTGCCTGGACTTATAAAGGCATGGGAATACTAGGAAATTCTTGCTAATGTTCAAAGGTCACACATCTGTCGGTCATTTTCCAGGTATATGGACGTGGTTTAGTGGTGGACTTGGCAGTGTTAGGTTAACGGTTGGACTCAATGATCTTAAAGTTCTTTTCCAACCTAAATGATTCTATAATTCTATAGCAGATGAAAGTAAACTTTGTGCTGCAAGAGAAACTAGGAGCATCATACCTGGGCATATTTTTAATGAGCTGTATATTTTATATAAATTGTATATACATGTGTACATGTACTTAACATGCACCTAAGATGCACCTTTTAAACCACAGGTCCAGAACAGAAGGAGCATGAAGGAGCATGTGTCCATGGGCATGACATGGACCATTGCTGCCTCTCGGTGCACAGCTGCTTCTGGAGAGCTCTGAGCCAGAAGGCAAAGGTGATCTTCAGTGCCATCCTGAGAGAGCCCAGGATGTGCTCTCAGACTGCACCAACCACACCGGGTGAGTAGAAAAAGGGGTGGTGGGGTGGGGGTGATGGTAGTGTCCGTGGTGTGAAGGTGTGAGCTAAGTAAGTAGTAAACTGTGCACACTTCAGGGTTTAGTGCAGGTGCAAGCTTCAGTACTAGGCAACCTCAGGTTGTCCCTCTACCCAACTCTGTAACCCTCTTTCTCACTCACCTCACATTTGCAGAAGGAGTATGGCTGTTCATATCCCCTTTTCCACTCATCCTCCCCAAAATCTTCTGCACTCCCTTGGAGATCTTCCCCTGCTCATCTCCTCCAAAAGCCAGCAAATGTCACTGCCCGATTACCCCTCCCCACACCGGCAGCTCTCCCTGCCTGCCCCAGCACCTCCCGGCACCCTGGAAGGCAACGCTGGGGAAGGGTCTGGGCCACCTTTCTGCCTCCAGAGCAGAAGGGGATAAGGGAGAGAGGGGATAATGCCCTTAACCTCTCCAAGGAGGTATGCAGTCCATTGTTGCAGAAATACGTGGCATGAGGGAGCATTTTCAGAGGTTCCTCAAAATGTCACTGCCCCTTCCTTGCATGGCTCTGCAACATGTCCAATATAAAATATTATTTGTGAAACTTCCTTTTAATTGCTGTTTAATGGCTCCTAATATATTTCAAATAGGCATCTGCAAGTTCATTTTGACATTTATTAGAAGCCCTTAGATACCAATTTAATGGTGATTTTATGACAAATGTCTGACCATTAAAAATGTGATGGTTGATAAATTATAATGTGATGTGCTTTCGAGCATTGGGGAATTAGACTGTTTCCAAATGTGACTGTTTTTGATGTTGTAAATTAAATTTTATTTCTAATTGATTTATGTTTGTGGGCTCTGAAAGTGAAGAGTACCGAAGTTGAAGAGTTAGCGGGGAAGCAGTTTCTGATGAGGGTAAACGTGGTCAGTCAAACCAGCGTAGGTCCTGATGCTTGATTTGGGTGAAGGAAGGTGTTATTTGGAATAATTTGCTTTTTAGAGGAACTGCTTGATCTCTTTTATCAGTGTTCCAGTAAGTACTTTCCCCTGCATTAGTCTGATTATTTGTTTACCACTTTTATTATGGTCTCACAATGTATCACTCACCCTGGACCACCATCCCTTTGTGCCAGAGAAAGGACAAGCATTGGTCCTGCCCAGGCAGGCCCACGGCTGAGGGAACAGGGAGACAGAATCAGCATCATAAACAGCAAACGCTGATCTTTAGAAAGCTTTTCATAGACATAGTGGCAGAAGAGATTTTTAGAGATAATTGGCAAACATTTACAGGAGGCTCCTTGTGAGCACAGGAGGGTAAATGGTAGAGGAGAGAGCTGTGCAAACTGAAAATGGGTGATAGAGGCTGCCAAGGGACCCCAAAGCTACAGGGTTCAGGCGGATCATGGATGTGGTTACCAAAGGAAGTCTCTTTCTCAGGTTGCATGGAAATCTCACATTCACATGAACATATGCACAAAGCAATGGAGCAGAACCATCAGTGTATCTCAGATTTCAAAGTGAGTACAAGACCTGCAGATGTGGGAAAAAGATGCTTTCTCCCAGAGGGCCCCTGACTTTAAGGAGAACAAATCGCTAAGGCCCACATGTGTGCCCACATGGAAAACAGTACTTCCTGGAGACAAACTTACAAGTTGAAGGACATGTTGTCAGGAAGGCAAGGTCACCTGGGACTCCAGAGGCCATAATGTGGATGCAGTGGAAGGATACCTTCATATACACCGTTCATAAATCAGCCATGGCATGGGCTGTACCCTGCCTGCCCCTCCACAGGCTCACGGCTGTCTGGAGGATGCAGCCCTGCAGCCAGTTTGGGTGAGGGGGCCATGCAGGTCTTTCCCCATGCTGTGGAGGCAGTTGTCATCCTCCAAGCCTGGGCTGTGAGCCTTGCTCATCTACTTTACAGCACAGCATGCAATGTGCTTGCATTTTAGTAGCTCTTACACAGGCCTGGAGTCAAAACTAGTGTCCTTAGTAAAAATGTGCATCTTCTCAACTCTAATGTTAAGCCACGTGGTTTTCTAAAAAAACAAAATTTTTTGTTAAACTAGATGCCCTTTTCTGTAGGTTGCAAGCATAAACTAGAAGAGTTCCGTGAAGTAATTATACAGTGTCAAAAGCTCTGTTAGAAAAGATTTTTTCAAATCTTCCTGGGCAGTGTTTCCCACCAAAGAGTCCATTTTGGCTCCGTTAACTTATTTTCTTGTCTATTTTTAGTCTTTGGATTTTTTTTTTTCCTTTGGGTGAATGCCGTTTTACCGTTGCATAGTTAAGGGTGGGGGTACTTGAGACAGGTCATGCAGGAATAATAAAGGCTTGAAAAAAGCATATTTTGCATTTCTACCACCATGGTGCACCTGAGGGTCTTCAGGTTTGATGAAGCTGAGCGTTGCTCTTCTTGACTAAGGGCTTACCTCTGCCAGGACCACTGTATACAGCACTAAGATGGGACTTCACAGCACATTTGTCATGACATGTATGCCCTTGGAACCGTACACAAACTGCCTGTATACAAGAGATCTAAGAGCACCTTTGGAAGCAGCCACTCACAAGTGCATCCATCTGCCTTGCGTTTGGGCTAACCTGGGGAGTTAGCTCAAGGTAGCTGGAACACATTAAACTTGCACTTCAAAGCACCCTGCCAAAGTTCCCCCCACTCTAGTAGATAAACCCCAAAGCGTTAAACGGCTTGTTCCGGGACACAGAGAAAACAGAAGCAGACCCAGGCTGAGCCTGAATTCCCTGACGCCGAGCACTGGTACCCTGTGGCTGGCTGAAGCCCAGCACCACGCTGCCGGCTCACTGCTCTGCCACTGCTCCCCCAGGCACAGGGCACCTCCCGGTCCTCTGCGGGCCCCTGCGCCTCTTCCTTGCCTTGTATGGACGTCCTCTGCGCAACAAAAATTGTTTGGGTTGTGCTTCTCTGGCCTTTTTCTCCCTCTCCCTCGACTTTTCAGAGAGGCAGAGAGAGAGAGAGAGAGAGGTGCCGGCCAAAGCTGAATGCACCATTCCAGGAAAGGAAATACCATTATACTGGCATCATGAATGAGAGGGATCCTAGCGCTGTATTTAAAGCAAAGCATGAGCCCGGGTACATCTGGGTTCTGTTCTCAGTCATGCTCCGGGTTTTCTCTGAAGTTTGCCCTACTTACTCAAAGTCTCTATGCCGCAGCCTCTCTCCCTGTAAAAACAGGGCTGTAATATTTTCCCTGCATCTTAAAAGTATTGGAGTTGTGAAAGACTTGGATACTTCAGTGCAGATGTAATTAAAAATGCAAGATAGGGTGGATTAATTATACCCCAGGCCTCTGGCAACAGAAGCCAAATGTCTTGTTCTGTGGTTTTATAAGGCAGAAATATGTGTTTGGACCATGCTGTGTCATCAGGCTCTGCTCCCTGG
This sequence comes from Falco punctatus, assembly GCF_963210335.1. NCBI lineage: Eukaryota > Metazoa > Chordata > Aves > Falconiformes > Falconidae > Falco > Falco punctatus. Next base: position 67,301,434 of record NC_137583.1, read on the forward strand.
TGCTGATGCACGGGGGCTGAAGCAGGGCTGCGGGCTGGGAAAGCCGCAGTGGGGAAGAGCAGGGACAGGAGCTCCCCCACAACCTGCACTGGAGTTGCTGGTGCTGCTGCTGCGATCTACTTAAGCACAAGGGCCTCATTCGGCAAGTTGCTGGAAACATCTGGAGTTGCTGAGCAAGCAGGGCAATGACTCCAGCATCACCTCAGTAATCACCTCAGCATCAAACAGCCCCACCTCGGTGTAGAGGGCAGGTCTGGGGGGGAGCGGTACATAGCCATGCACAGCCATCATGCTTTCTCCGTGTCTGTATGTGTGTGCATGACTGCAACACGCACACCCTCTGGCCTATACGCCTAGTGGTAAACGACCAACCCAACTGCAGGTTCAGCACGCCAGGGTTAACCTCTGACTTGCTGGCAGCCAACGCAGCTCCAGCCCTGTGCCTTGTTTTGAGTCTAGGAAAAAAACCCACAACCCTGTTTGATTTGTTCCTGTAACAGCAGCTGATCTGGGCTGGATCTTATCCAAGTCTTCATGTGATTATATGGCCCAATCCCCACAGTATGTACACAAAGCTATTAAAAAAAGATGAGACGTTTTAAAAATACAGTTGGGCTTTAAAAAGGCCTACTTAAATTGTAAGAAATACTGAACTTCTGCCAGAGATTTTGGTATTTGGGTGAAAAATGAAATCCCCTTACAAGATCTGTTACATTATTGAGCAATCATAAGTATCCCTAGTTAAATAATGGGAAAAAAAATGGTTTTACTGGTCTTCTGCTAGTGAGTTGTCAAGAGAAAATAGAACAAAATATGCCAGTGTGTGAGCAGTGAAGCAGAGTTCCTGCAGGAGGGGAAAAGCCCACAAGCAGATTGATGGCCACGGTGTGTCTCTCTCATGTAGAAACATGACAACGTAGAGAAAAGAGGCGGCAGGGGAGCTCACTTGCAGTGTGCATAAGAATTGGCAGAGCCCTTATTTTCTCTGGATAACTTTTTCCTAACTGAGCAAATGCCTGCTATAGAAATGTCAAACATTTTCCAAATAAGGTTCCAGGTATAGAGTGTTGACTTTCATATCTGAGAAATCACTTAAAGTGCAAACTTTGTGAGCAGATGTCGGTATTTTGAAGCTGCTTGACATCATTAAAGATGCAGGTGGCACGTTGGCACGACGGACTCAGCTCTGGGCAGTGATGGGCATTGCCTGAGAGATGCAGTATCTTATCACTCTTCCCAAAACTCCAGTCATGCTCAATGAGGAAAGCCAGGCTAAGATCAGTTATAAATCTCAAAATGCATATTTTTAGTAAAAATTACATGCAAAGTCCAATTTAAAAAATTGTAATGATATTGATGTTACTGGTGTGTATGTAATTTTTCACGTGTAACAGGAAACACACCAGATCTTTCATGTCGGCTGAGGCCAAACCTAGCAGACTGTGAAACTCTAGAGAAGAAAGGGATTTTAAAATTACAGCTTTGTCTCCAGCCTCCTGTTTTCTTGCTGCCCCCAGATTTCCCCAGGTGCCTTCTCATTTTCATCAGCTCCCAGCAGCCAGGACCTTGTCATCTAATATGTTTTTAGAGTGTACTGAGTAAAAACGCCCAGTACTCAACGACCAACACAAGCCTGGTCAAAGCTGCCTTGCAGGGTCTTGTCACTATGGCCAATCTGATCCTGCAATGTGTCCGGCACCCTCAGCTCCCCCCTCACTGGCGCTCTGCTGAAGGTGGCTCTTACAATCATAGCATGGTTTGGGTTGAAAGGGACCTTTGAAGGTCCTGTAGCCCCATGCCGCTGCCATGGGCAGGGACATTTTTCACTAGACCAGGTTGCCCAAAGCCTTACCCAACCTGGCCTTCAACACTTCCAGGGATGGGGCATCCCCAGCTTCTCTGGGCAGCCTGTTCCAGTGCCTCACCACCCCCATCATAAAAAAAATTATTCTTATGTCCAGTCTAAACCACCTCTTTTTCCATTCAAAATCTTTTCCCCTTCTCCTGTCACCACAGGCCCCTCTTCTCCGCTAGCAGCAGCTTTTCTTTTGGCTGCATCTCCACAATAAGAGGGAAGGGAGAATGGCAGAACGTAATGTCCAAAGGAATATTCATTCCCTTCCCGTGGGCCCCCAGAGCACCTACCAGTGAGGCTGCACTCCTGCTCTTCCTCACCAGCAATGCTCTAACTGGAGCAAGGCAGGGGGAGCAGCTCTTTGCAACTCCTAGACCAGTGGTTTGAATGCTGATGCTATGCCTTCCACTTAAAACAACTCCCAGTGTCTCTAAAACAGGACTTGGGGGGCACCTAATGTGTTTCTTTGGCTTTTGTTGTTTGGTTGGGGGTTTTTTGTGTGTGTTGGCTTTTTTGAAGTGTAAGTGCTTTATGTCCCAGGTACAAACATCTGCAGGGCAACAGAGGCTGCAGCGGGACCATGCCTGTTTCCAGCTGACAGTGGGTGAGACAGATACCTTCTTGCCCTCCGCAGCCTGCACAGGACAGTGCCGGTGAAGATGGCCCAAACAGGAAAAATTAGTGTGTATGAGCTGGGCCAGCTTCATGCCGGGTGGCAGCTAAAGCAGACTGAGACTGAGGTGTTTTCCTTAGGACTATTTTGTGTCAGGCCCTGGGGCCGATGGAGCTGGAAGGGATTGCTTAAGAAAGAATGCCAGGAGAAAGCTCTGGAAAGCACAGTATGGCCCCATAGGTTTAATCTGAACCCTCTCAAACCATGCGAATTTGGCAGGTTAAGTTTCCAAGTTCATCTGGCCGAGACACTGAGGAATCAAAGCGAAAGAAATCTCCTTTTCACTTGGTTCCAGGTGGAGCAAGATAACTTGTTCTGGCAGCCTTTCAGTGTCCCAGAAATGTGTAATGATGTATGCCGAAGTGCGTGCCCCTACCCTCTGGGGCAGAGTTCAGCATCTGCAATAAACTTGCATAGCCTAAACCGTGCCAGAACAAGAGGATGCTTTTCAAAAGAAGCTGGCGAGTTCTCACCATTGCCTTCAGCAGTTGCAGTTCAGCCAGCTGATTTAATAAGGGACTTCAATGTATGTTCCACTTCCAAAAAAACAGATTCTTCTTTACTATTCAAAAGGCAACAATCAACCTAAGGAAAAAAAAATGTTTGCAAATATGATTGCTTCCTTCATACTGTGAGTTACGCTGCTTTCCTGCTCAGCTGGCACTGTTTTGACACGTACATGTGAGTATTTAACATGCTAATTGAATGCCTTGTGCCACACAGTTGCCGGCCCCTTTTAGCACTTACTGGAAAATTCCCTGAGGAGCCAGTGCCCAGTGCCGTGCCCGCACTGAGCAGTACCGCTGCCGCTGCCCGCGGCCACCTCGCACCAGGACGGAACCTCAGGGCAACATGCAATGAGCCCAAGCCGTGGCCGCTGCAGGTCCCCTCTGCTTCCCTAAGGGATGCCTGGGGCAGCAGAAAACGAGAACTGAAGGAGAAACATTAACTCTGGTTTTCTTTGAGGAAAACCCAGTGAAAAAATAATTCCTCAGTAATACCGGGAAGAGTAGTTCACATATGGAACGTTTAGCAGTGCTGAGAATCACCTCCGCTTTCATACAAGATAAAATATTACAATGATTTATTAAATGAGAAACCTTTCGATTATATTTAATGAGCTTCCATTATACCAGTTTACTGGGAGAGAGACAGTCCTCATTAAAATCGTTTCCAGAATTAAACTGGAAATGTTATTAGACATATTTGGGGACATAAAATTCTCATCTATGGGAAAGGCATGTATTTGTCTGAATGTGAAAATACAAAGTTCCTTTTAAATGTGAAGAAGATGACAGACAGCAATAGCTTAGTGTACCAAACTGAAATTTTAGCTCTGGTCAATGCTTATTTTCAGGTTCTGCACTATTTCCCTCAGCAGTCTTGTTTTCCCATTAAGAAATATGTTAGATAAGGTTTGGAAGCAACTAGGTAAAGAACAACTGAGTTTGCAGTAGCTGCTAACTCAATTCTGTAGTCTGAAAATAAGGGATAGAAGGGTTTTGTTCCAGAGAAGCGCATTGACAGCTTTGTGCTCGGCTTTCAGATCACCTCGGGCTTCTCGTAGAACGATTTATTTTTCACTTTGCTCTGTATTTGTTAAATGGCTTGTGTGATGCATTATAAAGGCTGGAAACACAGCAGCAAAATCCATTTTCCTCATGTATTGCTGATCAGCAGCAGCATGAAAGCCTTGGCACAGCCCGGCAGCGGAGCACGAGTGAGTGTCAGACACACATTTCTTTCCCGAGTTACACAAGAAGGGAAAACTTATTGAAATGTTTGTGTGTTTGTGTTGGAACAGACAGCTTGACAACTCTGCTTAATGACACGAGAGGACTTCTAGCAAAATTTAAAGCTACTCCGATTGCTAATCTCGTCATGAAGAAAGTTGTGGGCTTTTTCTACTTCCCCAACTCCCACCGACTTCATTGTCCATTGATGTCAATAGGAATGAGTGCCCTGGGTGTGCAGTGGCGAGTCTGACATTTTAATGAGCCCAGTACAGGATGTGAGCAGCACTGTACACCCCAGCCCCTGTAGATTACACAGATTTAGGGGAGTGGGAGAGGAAGAGAGACAGAGAAGGGGGGAAAAAAACCCTTTTCTGCTCAGCTTTACACTGACTGGAGCGGAGAGAGCCATCAGCAGGGGATAGGATTGCATCAAAGTCTTGATTTTTTTTTTCCCCCTTAAAAATGCCAGTGAAAGTCAGAGCCTGCAAAGGGTCTAAATAAAATGGGTGAAAATTTGAGCTTCGCTTCTACTGTGAGGAAAAATTAGTGGTGGAACAGGAGCGCCCCTTCTCTGGTTTGGTCGTTGCTGCAGTCCCAGGAATTAATTACAGCTTGGTCACTGGGTAACACTGGCCAATAAACACTCCCAATATATGGTATGGAAAATTTGTTTCTAGATTTCTTTAACTGTCTCAGAACATCTTTTCCTAACAAATGTACTTGCTCCATTTAAATCGCAGAGTGCCTGGGCATTGGCTTTATTCAGAAAATAAATACGGTGTGTAGAGGAATGAAGGCAGTGGGTTGGTTAGCATTGATAATATGCAGCTGGGGCCTTGCCTCGACGGCAGCGGGTTGATAGACATGGACGATGTGCAGCTGTAGCTCGTTCCTGCTAAATAGTTAAATAGGCCTGAGGAGTGTGGGAGAGGGAGGCTGGATGGAGGAGGAGCCCAGTGAAGGCAGAACCTGGATGTAGCAGAGAGAAGGCATGTGGTCTGGAGGATGGAGAAACAGCGTGGACAGTAGAATTTAACTAAGGTAAAGTCTTGTTGCAGTGTGCTAGTTTTGTTTGTGCTGCAACATGGTGGATGTTTGTACTAAATTTGTTAGACAGTCATGCTGCAATACAGCTCAGGGCACCTGAAGTTTGTCATCTGAGTTGCCTGTGTGGTCATGAGACCACAAATGACACCCAAGGGTAACCCCAAGGCAGATGATGAAAGGCAGGAGGTGTGGCTTTACCTTCTGTATCAATCCAACTGGGAGGTGAAGGGACTGATGCTAGTCTTGTGAGCCACCTCACCATTTGTAAGATGAAGCAAATCTCTCTGAAACTCTTGTTGTTGTTGTTTTGCTCTTTTTTTTTTTTTTTTTTTCTTTGTTTGCTGTGCTAGCCTGCAGAGCTGGAACATCTTGTAACTGACAGCAGTGTGCAATGTGGGCTGATGGCCATGTAGGATGGACCTCTCAATAGAGTGGTGTATGTATCTCCTGCCTGTCTAAAACGGTCCAGCCATGTTGGGAAAAACTTCAATATAAGACTCTCTTTCCTCCCATTGGATGGGAGGGGGTCCAACCAGACCTCACTCTCTGCAGGAACAAGACTGCAAACAATTTTTATGCCACTGGCCCCCAGTATGAAAGCTCCTTTTGGAAATGTGCAAAGCTTATTTGCCTCATTTCCCAGAGGGCAATCACCTGATGCTGGATAGAAGCAACATTTTGTCACTATCACCCTGACTTAATTTGAATTTCACTTCCAGGAAGAATGCAGTGTGTGAGGAAATCACTTTGCTATTGCTGGCATGCTGCCAGTGACACAAGTGATGATAGGTGGCTGCTGCTAACTATCCCTTTTTATGTTCTCTTGGCCATCCTCAACAAAACCCACATGAAGCAGGGCATCACACGTTCTTCATTGTACAAGCAGGATCTGGGTTATGATAAGCAATGTACCTCATCAATGTGGGAAAAGTCTTGTCACACTTTTGTACTCTGCTTGCTTCTGGTGGGAATTTAAAGCAAGGCAATAAGTTCTTCTACAGAACAGCAAGCCTCACAGAAAAAGACCTGAAGGTAGAGGAGCTACCTCATCTACTTCTCCTGTGGTGGACTGCTCTAACAGCACATGATCTTGTTTTGATAGCCAGAGCAGTTTTGTATATGCCAAGGGGACTTCCACCCCTACTTTGGGAAACTACCACCTTCTGTTACTTTGTACCTGTGTCCTTGCATAAAACACATTTTTTCCTGTCTGTAAATTCATCCCATTACATCTAATCTTAACCCAAACGAGCCAACCTTAGTGTTTATAGCCTTCAAATACTTGCAGAGGGTTATCATATCCTCCTCCTTTAGTCATCATTTGGAAAAGCTGTTTATGCTGAATTCTTTCAGGCTTTCCTCATCCAACGGTTCCCTCCTGCCTCATCTGTGGTGGTGCTCTTTGAAAGCCCTCCAGCCCATCTGCATCACCCCGGGCCTGAGGTGCGCAGCAACAACTGCAACAGCCCAGGTGCAGCTGTGGCAGAGCCCTGTGCAGCCCCAGCACACCCTCGCCCTGGGATGTGATACCTCAGTGGGCAGCTCTGAGTTGCACAGGCTTGTCCTGTTCCCACGTTGCAGCAGTGGCCACTAACTGCTGTGCCTGCTTTCCAGGTTTCTCTGTCCTATTGACTAGCAGTGTTTCAGATTACTTGCCCGGCATGTATTAACTTCAGTTTTCCCAGGCACAGCCTAAGTTGGTTATTTCTTGCTCTTATTTTTAACCTCTCCAGCTTCCCCCATATTATTGCTACATCATCACTCACTTGCTTTCAACTGCCTGGGCCAAATTACAGAGAAAGCAGAGATGAGCCAGGATGTATATCCAGGTCCTCTGTCAGTGACTCTGCAAAGAAATCACCCAGGCCACAAGATCCCGTGTCTCACGAGTCATACTGACAAACTGTGGGTTAGCAAATGGCTTTTCTCTTTCCATCCTACCTGGTTACATGGGCAGGATGGGTAGCGGTTGCCAGCTGACCCATGTGGTCACAGGGGCTTGAAGGTTTCCAACTACTGCAAGGACCTGCATGGCACCCCCGAGTCCTCAGGGGGGATCATCAGGTATTTATTCCAAGCATTTATTTGAGGTTAGACACAAAAATGAATGTATCCTTATTTTCATATGCCAAATGCTTAAAATTTCCATCAGTGATTTTGGCCATCGTGCTACCTAAAGAATGGAGATCTGGGCGTGATTTGACCAAGAGCAGAAAAGTTCACCACCTTTTGAATTTCACCTTTGCAATTGCTTTCGTGTGGGTGAATGAATTTCAGCAAGTTGGAATTGTTTGTGTGCATTTGTGTGTGTGGTGTTCTGGTCTTGGAGGCAGAGAGCAGGCAGAGGGACACCAGTACTCCCCAAGAGCACAGAGACTGAAGGGGTGATGACAAGGGTCACCAGACAACTATGGCCTTACTTGGGAGTGGGGTGGCCTGTGCTTTAGCCAGCAAGCTGTTGCATATTTTCTCTCTTCAGAAATAGCCTGAATCACCTCACACCTACCTAAGCTGCTTTCCAGGAGGTGACCTGCTTTCCTGAATCCAACTATTTAATCAAACCAGGCTTTATTTCTGTTTTAGTTCTTTATGTAAAGTTATTCCTGGTTCACAAACACTTTCAGCAGCTGTTCATGGCCTTTCATCATTGCACCTCTCACTTCCTCGGGGCTTTTTCCCACTCGACCACTGAGGCATCATGTCTGCCAACATGAAATCAGCATTCCTAACCTCACTCCCTTCAGCTTTTAGAAAAATGGCTCTTTAGCAGGAAACAGCTTACATTTCAGTAGACTGCAAATGATTCTGCAAACTAATATTTACTAAAGTAGGACTCACCTCTTGGAGCATTCCAGTACCCAGCTGCCTGACACCTGGGCAGGCAGGGCCAGCTCCAGGCAGTGGCTGATGTGATGTGCCCCCCAGACCCTTAACACTCAGTGCTGGAGTGCTTGGTAGATGACACAGGAGTCACCTGCTCAAACTCCCCCTGCATGAGCCCAGTCCCCTTGGCTTTTCCCCTGCCCCAGCAGGCTGGCATTGGATGGTCGGGAAGATTACCTGCAAGGTAAAGGTTCTGCAGCCCCTCAGGCCTGACATCAACCCCAAATCTCTCCATTGCTCTGATTACAGTGTTATGGGGCAAATAGAAGCTAGTATTGGCTTCGCCAGCCTAATAGCAGCCAGGTCCGGTGGGCCTTGCTCAGAGGTCATTAGTGGAGACCCCTGTGCCTTGGAGCTCCTCAGGGAGAGGAGGAAGACCCCAAGCTCCTGCACAGATCTAGGCGGGAACGTGAGGAGTCCTGCTGCAGTGGCCAGCGCTCAGGGCAGGCCTCCTGTGCAGAGCCCTGGGTTACTGGGGAAACTTGAGCGCCTCTAGACTCTAATTGTATCCAGTGGGATTCTACTCTCCTCATTCTATAGTCGAGCCATATCCCAGGCTCCTTTATGGTCAGTAGGGTGAGGGGAAATCCTTCTGGATACAGTTAATCTGACTTGATATACATGCCTCCTTCTGGATGCGGTGATTCCAATCCTAGAATGCAGCAGCTGAACCAAGCAGAGCTCTGCTGACTGTAGATCTGAGCAGTGGTGGTTGCTTCCCCACAACCTCCTCTTAGCCCCTGTGTGGAACTGTCAGGTGTACTCAGGTGCAAGATGCTCTGCAAGTCTGAAGGCTGAAAACAGGCAAAAGGAAGAGTGTGCAGGCAGGGCACTGCAGTGGTCACAGAGACAAAGGCATTTACAGCTGCTTCCATGCCCTTCCTTAGCCATTCCTGGCCATCTCCTCTCATAGGCAGGAGCTAAAGGTGAGGAACTACTGGGGCTTCAGCTCTAGGGACTGCTGCAAAAAGTGAGGAAGGGACATTTTGAATGATGTAGCTGTCCCGGCTCTCAAGTTGTGCTTACCCAACACCAGAATCAGGGGAAACAGCCCAGAGGCATCACAGTTGGTGGGCTGGGAGTCAGTGTAGGTCCCCTGATGTCAGTGCAGTGCTGTGCCCAAGCTAACAAACTCAGGGCTTATTAGCTCAGGTGCAATGCCAGGCAAATGTGTCAGGACTGCCGTCAGACCCACTGGTAAGTCTGTGTAACACCAGGCTGCACCTCGTGCCATTAGTAGCTCTCTGTGCATGGGCAGCCCTGGGCTGCTGCCTGGTTCGAAGCATACAGGGCTCATAAACACTACTTGCTTCAGGCCATGTGTGCAAGACCCACCTCCCTCTCCCTTCTATATATACGGTAATAAACCCCATGAAAAAATCATAGCAAGTGAGAGAGCAGAAAGTCCAAGCCTGGTTTTGGTCACCCATTTGGGTCTATGCCTTGGAAATGAGTGAACTGCTGACAACCATCCAGCACAAGTGGTTTACCCTCACTCTGCTAGTTCCCATGTCCTGGAAAAATGTCGTTCACTTATCACTTGTTAGATGCTGCCTGCCTCCTCCTAGGTATTAAAATGTGTCTTACAGGTTGAAACTACTGTGGTCCCAAAATGCTTTCAAGAGACATGATGCATGCAGGTGACAACACTGTCACTGGTGTAACAGGGCAAGAAGGCTGCTGTTGGTTAGTCCATTTAGCCCTTCCTAACAGTATTCCCAGTGCAAGGTAAAAAGCAATTGAGTATTCAGCACATAAGGTGTTTAAAAATGATGGGGGGGGGGAGGGGTTTTCTTTGCAAACTGCCATGCTGTGATCTGGCTGAGTATTTCAGCAGCAGAAAAAAAGCCCCTCTCCAACTCCCCTGTCCCCGAGCACCCAAATAAGGGTGTATGTATGCAGCACAAGCACTGCTCTAAAGCCAAGCCCCAAAAGCTAGCAGGTGCTTCTCCCTCTCTTTTCATCATGTGAGCATAGCTGATGTCTCCTGCCAGTTTCAAAGGCGAGCCCACACAATGGAGACAGGGGGCAAAGCAGCTGGGGGGGCGGCAGGGAAGGGGCACGGAGGGGGCCCTGCTTGGCAAGGTGAGCGGTGCCTGCCAGGCGGCCCTGCCAGCTCTCTTTGTGCAGCTTTGGGAGAAAAGGGGGGAAGGAAGAGGCGACAGCAAGTGAGCGAATTCAAAGCGAAGCGGCTGGGGCCAGCGAGCCGTGGCTGATCTGTGCCAGCTGCGAGCCACTGCTCTTCTAGTCAATGTGCCAATTATTCTGCTGGAGTAGGGAAGAAAGAGCCACTAGACATGTGCGTGTGTTCGGGGCCGATGGAAGAGGGCTGCGTGGATCTACCTTACCCATGCTCACTGACACGCAGCCAGCACAATTTCTGTAGCACCCGGCGTTTGGGGTATGCTCTGTGCACCCCTGCAGCCTGGCCAGCCCGAACCGCTGGGTCCAGCGGGAGAGGAAAAGGGTGGCCACCCTCCCCACGCCTGTCCCAGAGCAGGGAACGCCACGAAACCCAGTCTGTGTCCCCAGGGGGTCACTGCCTGAGCTGCCCCAGGGGACCGGCTCTCAGCACTGACTCGCTTAGACCGGCTACCGGGTAATCCGCTGGTGGGGAACACGTTTGCCCCTGACATCGCCCCAAGCGTGCCAGCACGGAGGGCAGGCCCCTCCTCTGTCCCCTGGGCCGTTGTCCCCGAGGGGCCACTCCTGCTCTCCTGGTCAAAGGATAGGTTTGCCCTTTTAATGTGCCTCTGGATGGAGGCGCGTGGTCCCTGTCACCCGCAGCTGCTGTCCCCAAGCGGGATTAGCGCTGCCTGCGCGGGGAGGTTGGGTCAGGACAGCTCTAAGGCGGCGCTGGGATGTCAGGGGGGAAGTGCGGCTGCTAAAGGCTTTTGGTGAGGGGCTGGCGCAGCCTGGTGATGCCCCTTGGCAGCGGAGCTCCAGGGCACACGGCGGCCGGCGCCGGCCCGCGGGACCCCCCGTAACCCGCCAGCCGGGGGTGCGGGCCGGGCACCGAAGCCCAGCGCCGGCAGCCATGAGCCGGTGGTGAGGAGGGCCCCCTGGGACGGCGGCAGCCGGCGCACCCGGGTTCACCTGGGTGCTGCCTCCGCTATCCGACAGCACGCTGGCGCCGAGCCCCAGCCCGCCGCCGGGCCGAGGTTAACGTCCCTGACCACAATCACCCGAAGCCGTGGAGTGAAACGCCCCTCGCTGGGGCGCACGGCAGCGAGGCCTGCCCGCCCCCGCCGCCCTGCTCCCAGCACGGCAAGCGGCCGCGGCGAGGTCCCCCGCGGCTGCCAGGCTCTGCCCCGGGCCCGCCAGGCCCCGCTCGGCCGGCAGCGCCAGCACAGGCCCCGCAGGCAGCGCGGCGGCGGCGCCCCCTGCCGGCGGCGGGGCTCCATGGCGGCGGAGGGAGCGGGGCGGGCCCTGGTTTGTCGCTGAGGTGCGGCGGGAGGGGGGCGGCCGGGGCGGGCTCTCGGGGTGCCGGGCGCCGCCTCGCCGCAGGGCTGGGGTCTGCGGACGGGCACGAAGGGTCTCCGAGGGCCCGGCGGACAGAGGCGAGGCGCCCCCAGGCCTGCAGCCGGCCCCGGCGGTGACCTCGGGACGCTGGTCCGAGGCACCGGCTGAGAGGAATGGCTGCCGAGCGGCGTGAGGGCGGGCGGGGTGGCAGGGCGGCCGGGCAGGCACGGCCCCGCTCCCGCTGCCCTGCGCCGCGTCCCGCAGACGCCTCTTGCTGCGGCCGCAGCTTAACGCGCGCCCGGCCATTAACCACGGGTGCCGCCGGCCAGCCGTGTGGGGCAGCGCACGGCCTCAGCGGGCCCCGGGCCCGGCCCCGGCTCTAGGCCCCGTGGCTTTTAAGCGCCCGTCCCGATGCAGGGCACCAGGTGAAGTCCCCTGCGGCAACACAACGGCCTGCCTCCAGCTCAGGTTTAGCCAGAGGAAAGGGGTGCGCCTCCAGGGGGCTGGTGATGGCTCACACCCCTACCCCACCACCCCACCCTATCCCCGCCAGCCCAGTCCCTTTGTTGGAGAATGCTGCTTTAAAGGTTCTCTAATATTCCTTAATGAGTTTAGCCAAGAAAGGGGAAGGTTTGGTTTGATGTATGCCCTTCAGGAAGGAACAGACCCTTAAGAGATCCCTCAGGGGACTGAGCGACGATGCCATGTGCCCAAGTGTGCTTCCACAAGCTCTGCTTTCACACCCCATTGTGTTAAATAAGGGCCATCTCGTTCCAGAGATATCACCTGGAAGTGAATCTACTGCTACCAGGCGCTCGGAGACCACTGCCTGTTCTGTCATCAGAAATGAGGCAGCTGTGGTAAGAGCCTCAGATACAAACCCTCATGTTCTTCTAGCACTTGGTCTTAGAGTTTGTGAACAGCAAGTGAGGTGTGTTGGGTAAGGCAGTATCTTATTTGTCCAGCCAATGTGGGCTCCTCATAAACCTCAGCTTACGGAGTCTTTCCACATATTCTAAGGACAAACTGTAGATCTTTTCCTGTAGCATCTGCTCTGTCCGAACGGGTACCAAGACCAGTGGTGGTTCCAGAGGATCTCACCTTCACAAGTAATTCCTGAAGGGCTCCAGCTTGTTCCTCTGTTGCTCAGACTGTGGGCTTTCAAAGTTCATTCCTGTTGCTGCCCTGTGTGATTTTGGCTGGTCCTTCCTCACATTAATGCCAGCCTTGGGTGCTGCATCCTAAAGGCAATTTGGCAAAGTCCATCTTGCAAGTCTTTGCTCATCCAGCAGTCATGTGTTGGCAGAATGCATGGCTCTATCTATATCAAAAGGCATTGCAAAAATTGTCTGTTTTGCTGGAAATTTTGATACTAAAGTAAAACAGAAGCTTCTGGATAAAGCCAAAACTGCAGACTATTTCTGGTAGTTTTCCTTTTGTGAGGTGTCCTACGTTCCTTACTATTTATTCCACTGGTCTGGTACGGTATGGTACGGAGGAGCACAATTCTGCTTCTGGTCTGCAGCCAGATTTGGAAAATTTTTTTCTGAAGTAGAGAATCATCTTTCCCAGATCACTAATAAAACACTTGGAAAGAACTGGGGGGGAAATAAGTACACCCCACCCCACCCCCCCAACTGTGCAGTAAGGTACCAGTAATTGTATTCCTGAAATACAAAAGTTGGAATTGTTAAAAAACAACCCCACATACTTACATTGTAACACTCCAATGAAATGAAGGTAGCAGTCAGTCGGAAAAAGAAAAGCATTAGAACTAGCTGAGATTTTGCTTGAAAACTACTTACATAAATGACTTAAGTTAAAAAAAAAAAGCTATAGAAGTGAAATGATAAAATATTGCCTGGGGCCCCATAAATAAACCAAGCCAAATCAATTACTTTTCTGTCTATAAGTCATGAGTCAATTTATAAAGTATGGAGTGAACGAACAGAAGCACTTATAATAAAGTGTTACCACTTCAACAACATTATTATATAAATCATCCAATTTCTGGAGCTAGGAAGCAGGTGCCTTTCTTTGCAGCAACTCACCATTACCTAGAGTAGCAATGGTATTGAGGCTACTATATGTTTACTGGCTGCATGAAGACAATTAATAGCCCCACACATAAACAGTTTATACAGCAGATTTCCAAATTAAAGTGATTAAATACCAGAGTGCTGCTATCACAGCTCAAGCAGCTCAGCAATTGCCACTGGAAAACATGTGCTGGCTGGGAGAGCCTGGAACCCACCGGCTGCAGAGGGTGGGGGCTGAGCAAACACCACCCTGCAGGGGACTGTAAAATTGAAGCTGAACAAGTGTCAGGTAGTAATGTGGAAAATGGGGATGCTAGAGGGTGCTCCCTTCTGCCTCCCCTTGCTCTTCCTGCGGCGCGTGTGCTCTAGGACTTTCTCTGGTACAGTAAATTGGTGAGTAGTTCCACGGACAGGTCCCTACAGAGGAGAGAGCTCAGATTTGGTTTAGGTAATGTTTGCAACCATGGTGTAGGCAGCCAGGCTAGAAAGCCCTCAAGGCCCCTTCCAGCTTGGCTGAATTGGTAGAGCCACAAGCGTAGAAATATGTGACTCACGGGTCTGTCAGCACAGGGCCTGGACTGTGTGTGTGTGCGGACATGGGTAGCAAAGCCAGGGGCCTCACATGCAGATTCAGGAGTTTTTACCATGAATCTCTACAACTGACTCTACTTTCTATTGGAAAAGATGAAGGAAAGTTTTCTTGAAAACCCCTTATTGTGATGAGAAAGCAAAACCCAAAGCTGCTTCTTTTGTATAAATATTGTATCTTTTAGCAACAAAATGTAAGAATTTTGTCCAGATTCTGGTCTTTTCTGTGAAAATACATTCATATGCTAGTCTAAGGGGCTACACTGAGCAGGAGTGATTTACAAAGCTTTATATAAGGAACACTTTATCATTTTGCCAAGAGGGCAACTGGTGCTTTCTGCTTTGTCAGTGCACCGGGACCACGTGTGGACCTCAAGTCATGGGGCTGCCCTTTACTTCATTTACTTATGAATGTGGCTGTAGAAACAGGATCCTTACTCCTTGGACTGCACATCCTCGTGGAAAGCACAAGATTCGGCATGAAAGCGTGTTGAAGATGCAGTCTCTGCTGCTGATCTTCCTTGCCTGCTGCCTTGGCACTTGGGCACGTTGCACCAGTTCCTCAAAGAATAAAGGGCAGGGAGCACCCAAAGGCAAAGTAGTCCAGCTGCAGGAGTGATGATGGTGTGCACACAGCATATTGGCGCTCCCTCTTTTTCACCATTCCTCTGAAATATACTGCACTTCAGGAGAAGCACGAGCCAGAGACAAAATTTACTTCGCTTCAGCTCCAGAGCATCCAGGCTGGTTGGGGTTGCTTCCTTGGTGGCTCCCCAGCTCTAGGAATTGTCCCTGCATGACCGGTTCCCAGTCCATGCTACTCTCAGCCACCCCAGAGCCCCGAGTAACGTGGAGAAGGGCTATCCTCCCCGCAGGATAGGGCTGCCAGCCGCAGGGCTGGTGAAACGCTGCACTTGCCTGCATAGTTCCCCCTGTTTAGCCCCAAGTCTCACAAAACCAAACTGGGAAATCCCCCACGAAACAGTCCTGACACAGAGCAGGTCCCGGGGCTGCCAAACGGAGAATTTAAGACCACCTGCGAGTCATAGCACAAGTGGGATACCTGGCAGCCAGCACCTTGGTTGTACCCAGAGGGGCTGATTTTGAAGAGGAGCAGCGGTATCACCTGCAGGCAGGTACCACACGCATGAGCAGCAGATTCCCTGCCAGGTAGGGCAGTGGCTGACCAGCACGGTCCCTGGGAGTGCCCTCCTGCCCACCAGCGGGAAGAGCTGCTGCTTCATCCTTTTCTTTCTGGGACTGGCTGTACTTACCGTGTGGGTACTGGGGCTGTGCCTCTGTCTGCAAAAGAGGTTTTGCACTTGTTCACCTCCAAGTTCGGAAGTCAGCACCCAGAAAAATACTGCTAGCAAGGAGCCAGCACAGCACGCATGCTGAGGCTTAACGTGAAGGGAAAAATATTATTAAAATATTTTAGCTGGGGTTTTTAAATTATTATTATTATTACAGGACCGGGGTAGTTGGATTAGATAGAGAAAAACTAACACTGTGACAACACTACTCCACAATTACAGGTTTTAACAAAACAGCCACAGAGCCAGTGCGAATGAGGAAACTGCACTGACTCTCCAGACTTCTTCAGCCAATTTTGGCTACTGCCTCAGCAGGGCAGCAGCAGAAAGAGGAGTTACTCACAATTAGCTGTTCTTCCACGTGCTTGTCTTACTTCACTGGATCAAATCACAGGAAAAAACCGTAGAATCAGCATTAACCTTACAGGGCATATAAATATGAGACCAGAGGAGGGAGAACCAGCCTGACATTTCAAACACTGCACCCCAACCTCTTTCATCCCCATCAAAGATCGATTCACACAGTCTCAGGTGAAAGGTTAAAACTGTTCATCTACCCATGGCAGCATCTCAGCTTGCATGATCAACCCCATGCTGTTGCCCTGTGAGAAGCAAAGGGGACCACGTGTCCCCAGACTGGCTAAGCATGATCCTCACTCAGCGTGTGCCCAAAAGGGATTTCCCTGCAGCACCAGCTGTTGGCTCCCAGCACCGTACTGGGAGAGTGCACCAGGTGAACAGGAGCCTCACATTTGAGTGGTGACCTGGGTGTACAGGCTGCTTTCTCCTACTTCTGGGCAGCAATGACCTGCTATTGCAAACCTACTTTAGTTTCCATGCAAGAAGATGTGGAAAGCAGAGACTTTGGAGAGTATTATCATTTGAGACATTTCTCCCCATCTGCTGCTTGATCCAAAACGGAAATTCAGACAGAGTTAACAGCACAGACTGGTCAAATTGTTCTTCCTGCCACTCCAGTCAAGCAGGGTTAATGCTGCTCCGTGGGGGCACGGAAACCGGCCAAAGCCTCTACCCCAGAGGGCTCTGCAGAGTTCAGACTCCGCACCAGCCAGCCACTGCCCGCCTCCCACAAAAGCAGCACGGGCTTGCAGAGAAGCTCAGAACCAGCTCTCACCAGTTGTGCACATGAGTCCACAACTCCTGCTCAGCTAATACCTGTTTGGGAGAGTGGTGGGATGGCAGCAGGCAGAAACAAGCTCTCCCCAACTAAGGATTAGTTTCGGGGTTTTTTCCCCTTACTTACCTTCCAATTTCCCATCTCTTCTAGCTGAAGCATACAGGCTGCAGATTTTTCAGACATGATGTTTTATTTCCTGTTTTGGTGTACTAACATATTTGGTTTTCAGCCTATTTCACTGCTCACAAATGCTTACCACTTGTGTGGGAATGCTTGTGTAATCAAACAGCAATATTTTTAAGTCAGGATTGAGCAGTGTAAAACCACAGGCAAGAAGAATCACGCTTCAAGGCTTGGAAGCTGCGAGACCGACAGAAAATGCAGAATGCCATGTTCAAGGTACTGCCTTTTTCACATACAAAGTCCCTCTACCAGATACTTCACCTGTGAATTCACCCTAGACATTGTGTTCTTGAGGGTCTATTTGAAACAAGCAAACACCACCACATAACCCATGCAAACAAACAAACTATCCCCTCCCCCATACCCAGATAAAACCTGTTACAGCTGTATTTCCCATGCAATGCTGTAAAACCACTTCAAGAGGATTTTAAAGTCCCTTTCCAATTTCCAACCATAAATGCCATGCCCACAGTGGAAAGGGAAGGTAGCAGAAAATTAAAGCTTAACCCACAGTTCTGTCTGAGGCCTTACACCGACTTAATTTGCCACATTGTAAGTTCCACATTTCCGGAAAGCACGTTGATAAATAACAAGTATATTAAGGACAATAAAATTTTATACTTTCTGTAAAACCTTGAAGCTTTCCTAGGCAATGTTATGAGTAAAGCAGCTAAGTAGGAAGTTGGGTTCCCTGGAACTGGGACACAAGATACCAAATCATGTAAAAATTACAGCAACTCTTGAGAGCTGGCAACACTGAATTATGTTTCACTGCCTGCAGGTCTGGTGCTGGCTTGTCCTTTAGTTGAGGTTCTAAAAGCTTTAAGGGTGAGTGGATGTTGCCCTTCAGCAGCACTTGTAGCACTGATGGTGTTTTCAAGAAAACAAAAGCAAATGATCCTACCCTGCCAGAAGGAAAAACAAGGTCAATCATGCTATGCAAATCAGCTCTCTGTTGGAGAGGAAAATCAAAACAGAGGAACCTGCTACCCCCAAGGTACAGACTGAATGTGAATAAACAAAACTTAACTCCTGCTTGATTTTATCACCAGAGAGGCTGAAAGAGGAAAATACATAGATGCAAAAATACTTCAGATTAATACAGCAGTGACTTTGGAAACCTCTCAGTTCTTGAAAAATAAACTTGTCACTATAAAGCCCTGCATTTTCAAACTAATAGTATATCCCATGCAGAAGACATAGCTCAGGACCTCTGAGGAACTATCAGACATCTAAACATCTTTTTGCGGGAGGCTATGTAAGAAGTGTCCTGACTGAATAGGGTTGCTGCCTTTTCTTGGGTTATTTAATTTCGTTTCTTGACAGAAATTATGAATTAAAGGAAATACACCAGTGCTAAAAATTCACCTGTAATATCTCCGGTCAGGCAAAAAACACTTGTGTATTTCTAGGCTTTTTGTTTATTTACTTAAAGGCTAGTTTACAACTTATTAACATCTATCAAAACAAGATTAATTTTAACTATGGAGCAATATTTACTGCAGATCCTGATGAAATCTACACCTCACACATTCAAAGATGCTCCTTCATTTCCCTGGGCCTAGGAGAATGACAAGAGCGGCAACAGGCAGCACTGCAGGCGATCACTTTCACTTTTTACTAAAACGGGAGGAGTTCTGAATGGCTGCAGGGCAGAAGGAAACTTATGCTGGCAGGAATGAAAATGTGAAATCCACTAGGCTACCAGAGGGGAACCACACAAGTTGTTAACAGAAATGCCAGATGCCTGAAAAACATTTCAAACAATAGTAAATTTTTACCTGGTTATTCTATTCAAGTCCTAATTAGCTCAATGAAAATGATTTTGACTGCAGTGCTTATTGAAAGAATGGACACAACGCCATACTCATTTTCAGTTCAAGTTTTACTCCCAATTACACAAAGGTTGAAAAGAGTTTTTCAGAGTTTGAAAACCAGTTAATAATTTTAGTTTCATTATAAAATGGGGAAACCCAAAGGATACAGGAGTTGTGTGACTGTTCCAATGTTCAGCATTGAAGTGTTGTGCAACCTATTTTTATCTCATACACTGATTATTTTCTGTATTATCTGCCTCTCAAATTATAACTGTACAACACCCGCAGGTATCGAAGGTTAAAATATTTTGATAAAATACTACGTTAGGGAAGGTTCCAATGACTTAGTACAGATTAAAGTACAAAATAATGACAAGTGAGAGCATCGCTAGGAGTTTATTCAGAAGCTTTTACTTTCAGTTCTTATATCACAAAAGACATGTTTAATGTTTACAACAAGTATTAGAAACTGAGATGTTTTTATTTCTACTGTTATAAAAGTAACATAAGAGACAATTCTAAGCCATCTTCAAAATGCAGACCAATCTTTTTTTTTTTGTATATAAACTGTACACAAAAAACAAGGCACTATACATTTTTGGATAATAAAGTATAAAGGTTGATTCGCATAGTTTCTCAAGAAATCCATGCTATAAATACAAACGCTTTGTTCAGTTTAGCACCTGAAGCAGCACTGAGAACAATTCATTAACTATTGCAAAGAGAAAGTTTTCAGAATGCGTAGGAGATACATATTGGTGGTATAGCTAATTCAGTACAAGCAACTGCCATCCAGCTACTTTTCTGTAGTTTTGAAATGAAAGTCTTGAAAGTGAATATATATTGCATTGTTAAATACATACTTGTTCTATGTGTTTATATAAATATAAATTCTTTGTAATCCACAAACTAACAAAATAACACTTTACAAAGAGAACTTCTTCGAAACCAAAAATGGGAAGTATTGTATATAGCCAAAGGACACCTGCAGCAGTAGCTTAGGAAACTACTGTTTAAGTGCATAGGAGAGCAGAGCTTAAACACATTACCTTTAGGAGTCAAAGTTGATTTCCATTTCCAAAGAGTTCTCTTGGCCTTTTATATTATTACACACTTCCGGATAGGTAGTCACTAATAACTTCAGATTATTTCTATTTGTTCTGTAAATGTGGGAACAATTCTTCTAAAGGGCAGAGGAAGTGAAAACTGACATCCCTTTAGTATCACTCCAATAAACACAACTTAGAAGAGTCCTTTTGCCTTCTTCAGATTAACCTGCTTCCAAGATGGCAGTGCATTGTATTCTTCTCTCGTCATCTCTAATGCAACCTGCATTTAAAATGAGAAGATACACCGTTATTAAAAACACTTGTAAGTAGCAAAACTGTCAAACGACTTCACAGCATGATTAGACACACATGCACAGAGTAACAGCGCACCTATTCTCTCCTTACCTCAAAGTCCTCATCTGAAAGATAAATTTCAAGCTTCAGTGGATCAACTCCCTCAGGTAGAGGCCTAGCTAAAAGATCCGCTAATGGATACACTGTTTTACACAGCTTGGCCAGCACGTCCTCCACAAGGATTATTTGATTAGAAACATCAGCATCCTGTAAGGAGAGAAGGAAAACTGAGAACAGGATCACAATGCTGAAATCACCAACTGCTCCCACCGCAGTCTGAAGATGGCATGGATCAACTCGCACTGCATGGCCCACAGAGCACAAAGCTATACATCCAGGTTGGCATATAGGTAAACAACGCTGCCCTACAACAATTTCACAGCTGAAAAAAAAAAATAGGGGTGTGCACTAAGCAGGACACCCCATACTCAAAATCTCAGTTTAAGGTTGACTTCTGTGTTTAGTCACAAAGCCATCATTTTCCACTAAGGATGGCTGCAAAAGACAAAACACAGCATGTCATGCGCCTTGAGATGCCCCTTGACTGAAGGCTTTTAAAGCAGTCACATGTAAATCGGCTGTGACTCTGCTTCCCAGGTGGGGAAGTCAATGCTGGAGCTCTTGGAGCCAGCTGATCCTTTGCGGGGCATTTTGCTCCTCTGCACTTTGAGTCTGGAGGACAGACCAGAACTGCATATTGCTGCCCATTTCACATGGTTGAAAGAGTTGTTCTGCTAAACTCTAGCACATCTCTTTCCAAGAGATGATTCAGATAACACTTTCCTCCCGTTTTTAACAAGAAAGAATATAAGAAGTTACAGGAAAGAACAACCAGGAGTTCCTCTGATATCCACACTCCCAGTCAGAATTTAGCTGTGTTGTTATTTTTTTCCTGTGCACACTCCTGAACTGCACTTTGGAAGTTCATACTCTGGATTTTGGGGCTTGACAGCACGAACAAGCAATGTTAACGACCACACAAGACACATCCATTAGCAACAGGAAACAGTCTGTGCCATGAAAAGATTTACCATTTCTGTGATCTCTGCGATGTCTTCCCTGTGTTCCCAACTTGGGAACATATTAGTGAAGGTCAGAGGCTCTAGGCCAGCATGAATTAGATAGGATTTGGGGGGCTTCTTTACATTTTTTCCTAAAACCGGTCAAAATAAAAAGAGAGAGAAATTACAAATGGTACCATATTTTGCAATGTCACCCGCTGTTCAAAGCTGCCTTGGAAGTATGTATGAATGATTCTCTCCTGAAAAGCTGAAGTAATTTAAGACAAAAGTAGGAATAAGTTTCACCAGTCTTGGTGGGTTTTTTTATGTAGTATGGCACCTTTTAACATGTTTTCCAGTATTCTTAAATCTGCCTTTTACTCTATCTGACCATAAAGATCAACCCATGTATGCTGAAAATTCCTCACAGTTACTTCCTAATCCAATGTATTTCTTATCTTACAAAAACAGAATTAGAATAGAGTAAGCAGAGTTTGATGGTCTGAAATTAGCCAAATTCAGGTAAATGAAAACTTCTGGTATGCTCAGCAGAAGTGTCCTGCCAGCAGCAAATAAAGCTTAAGCTTAGAGGTTTAAGTGAGTTTTTTTAAACTGTTCTTAACTTGGGATACTGAGGTCTAACACAATCCTTTTGTTATTAAATTCAAAGGAATGGGATCTGAAAGTTCACAGAGGTACTGCAACAGCTGGGTGGTAACTACTGATGATTTTCAAAGACAGTCCTGCTTCTTTAACACATGTATCTGTGCACGCTATATAGGACATGGACATAACACTGCCTAGGAGTGATGCCACATCAAATTAAGTCATTAAATTCATTATGCCAAGTACTGGTGAAAAAACTACTGACTGAATGATTTCATTCCCCAAGGATTCAAAACCACTAATAAACTCCAAATATTATTAGAAAGAGGTAGACACACAGTCAGGGACTGGGAGGAGCTGTCATTCAGAAAAATGTTGTACCTTCATCTCACTTGGATTCAAACAAGTCAGTCTAATCAAATCTTTCTTCCAGATAGGCAATGGAAAAGCTGAAGATGTTGCGAAGTCCAGAATCAGGTCAAAGTAACAGAGCAGCATGACACCACCTCACTTCTGAGGGCTGTAGCTTCCCTAAAAACTGTCTCTTGCAAAATTCTGTTATTCCCTACATTATAAGATTTCCTCCAGAGAGTGTAAATCTATCACAGAAGACCCTGGTTTTTACTGTAGTCCCTACCTGCACTTGATGCGCATGGGCTGTCAGGAGGGAGGGACTAAAAGAACACAGCCCCCTCCTCCCCATTGCCAAGGAGCACCCCAGGGACTGATGCAACGCCTGTGCTGAATGCAGAGAGCCTGGCTGGACATAGTTGTTCCATTAGGTCTGCAAAACCTGGACATTACATGTTTGGCTTTACATCAGGTGCTGGGAGCAAACTGATTAGAGACAGTATGTTCACATGAAACTCTGAATACCACAGATACAAGCTCTGTGGAGTGATTCAACATGCACCTAAAAACTTTGCATTAAAAAAAATGCGTGAATCTGCTCTAGTTGCACTGCTCCACTCTCAGTAATTCAGCCAAGAAATAAAAGGAAGTGGCATGTGCTAATGTTCCAGCATAGGTAGGATAAATTTGCGTGTAACTGGATAAACATATTTACTGCATGAACTCTGCCCTCAGCACAAGCTGATCTCCTCACTAAGAATCACTTAAGGGCAAACTAGATTCCTCCCTCTCCTAGTGGTCTGCAGCTCAGCTTTCCAAACTGCTGATTTAGCAGATAAAACCACAGAAAAACTTTCAAGACATGTTGACAAGTTAAATAAGGTTTATGCACAAGGAGAACTGCTAGGTATATTCAAGGGATATCCAGAGTTGCTAATCAATCTCTTTCATACCATCATGTAGAAAAACACTGCAAGCCAGGAAAAGGAAAAAAAAAAAGGGGGGGGGGGGGTTGGGGGCAGGGGAGACACAGATGTGGAAAGAAATGGAAAGAGAAAAATAATAGAAAGGCCTTTTAATGCGTCTGATCACTTAACTATATTCTGGTAGTCAAAATAACTGCAGCAGTGTTGATATCTCTTGAAATTAAATTTCTTCACCTTGGTAAGTAACAACACATAAAAGGTAGTCAGCCCTCACAGCTTGATGCAATGAAATTTTGAAGTGACTGACAGAATACGATATTGTGAAAGTGATCGACCACCAGAACAGCATGGTTTGAACAGTCAAAAACTGCTACAGAAGTTCACATCAGCCTTAACATAGAAACAGTACAAGTAGAATCAGTCTTTAACAGTAACACACTTGCTCTGTATCTATCCAACCACACAGCCCAAAGCTCTAGAGAACTACCCCATGGCAAAGAGGATAAAAGCCAAATTGCTGCAAAATCACGGCCAGAGGTAAAGTGAGCACCCAGCAAAAATACTTGTTCTATGATACATATGCTACACTTCAGACCCCTGAGGAGTCGCTGAAGAGCTTTCTGCTGTGCATCAAACTCTGATGCAGCGAACCCTATCCAGTGCAGAAGGTATTAATCCCTTTTCCCCATCATCAAACTTGATGAAGTTCAAGAAACATGGAAAAGTATCCAAACCTCAGCATGTGTATCTGATTCTATCTCTGCTGGGGCCAGAAAACATGATTTTCATTACCAGAAGATTACAGCATTGCACCAGAAACACTGAGACCAGGATCTTACATTCGTCTCTCTCACTAGCCTGCTGAGCAACTCTGGGCACTTCATTGCATGGGGCTTTGTTCCTCTGTGCTGACATTCACTTCTGCTGTGAAGCACATTGTATGAAATTATTTCAAATAAATGCATTTTATCACTCCTTCTGACTTGCAAAAACCAGGGGTGGGGGTGCTGAAGAACAAGTAACTGGCCTCTTCTTAAGGAATTCAGCAGTCACTGCCAAAGACTCTTCCAATTGCTTCCCTGTCTTTAGCACCCCCATTCTTAAACAAATGCTGCTGCTGTTTGTCATGGCAGTGCCAGGGACACCACAGGATGAACCATGCAGAGCAATCATGCAGCCCAATAAAGGTCATGTTTCGGTGTCTTCAGAACCAGTTTTCAGTTGTCTCCTGTTGGGTGTTACCACCTCCCCTCAGTGATGACACAAGACAACTGAGCAGAAACACAACACTTGCTCCTACTCCTATTCGACCTGCAGATTGGGAATGAAAGACTGGCTTATCCTTATAAGGGTGGAATCCATCAAGGATACCGCCTTCCCTCTTCAAATATACAAATGTCTATGGAGGAAGATGACACTTACCACCAGCTGTATCACAAATTTTAAAGTTTATTTGCTACAAAAGAAATCAGTGGCATTATGAGGTCTCAAGGTCTATAAGCAATCAGGCTTTCCTTGCAAGAGGACATAGCTTGCACCAGTTATGCCCTAGTGACTTATTCACAGTGGGAAACTGCTCTGAATTAACAGAACATGGCTGTTTCTTATGCCCCTCCTAGATGTTACCCCACATCTTTCTTTATTCATCCCCCATCACAAGATGCAAGTTCTGTTCCCAGCCTCACATAACCTTAGATGAAGTGAGAGGAAAGCACTATGGTGTCTCAAGGAAACTCTACTAGTGCAGAAAATAAACTAGTCAGTGTACTGCTACATGATCATCAATTGCAGCTTGAACCACTGCACACTGAGTGGCAGTAACTGTCTTGCACCAATGAGCACAGAACTGAGGCTGTATTTCCAGTATTTCCAACGGCCACCTGTTTCCATGTGAGACTTGTTCTTGATCTTTATAGTCTTTCCACCTGCCCCACTAAATCAAAACCTAGTTACATCAGCAAACTGTATCTTCATTCAGTCTTTTGACATACAAAAGCTTAAGAAATGTACAAGGAGCTAGACACAAAGCATTCAGGTTTAAGAGGCTGTGTTCTCAGAATTCACTTTTAGAGATCTGATGTCTGAACTATTGTCCCACAGTGGGGGCACAGAAGAGAAATAAAGCCCTTCCTGAGAACTGAGTTAGCAGAATGTCTTGGCAATTTGGGAACAATGCCACTACTAGACAAACTGCTTGCTAAGAAGAGTCGAGAACGCATCTTCAAATACAGTGATGTTTATCGATAATGTTGGGGGAGCACCTGAGTACCTTTCAGCTCGGGACAGTAAGGTGTGGAAAGGTATGACACACTTCATACATGACACACACATGACATCAGACCAGCCAGACACAGCAGTCTGTTACCTTTGCAGTACTGGAGCACTGTCTCCATGGCGCATTTCCTGTCTGTAGCCCATCTGATTCGAGCTGATCCAGCGATTTTATTTTCCACAGGCCACCAGCCTTGCCACAGGTACACTTCATGGTGATTATCAACAAGAAACAGTGCTACACAGCCAAAAAATATCAAATTCACCATCAGCCATTTACTGGTTCTCGGAATCCCCTAAACAACCCCAGTCTTAAATGCTTGTCAGCATCAGGACAGGATCATTTCAAAGCTTACCAGCCCCTTTTGTTACTCATCCAGCTGAACCTCAGCTAAACTCGGATTTTCTGATATAAACAATGTATTTTTATAGCAAACTTCTGCGATACAAGTATGTTTAATTAGTTCTCAGGATCTTTATCACAGAAAAATTACTGTTACTGCTTAATGCTGTATATGCATCACATACACATCTTTTCCTGTGATAAATCAAGTTAAAAGTGATCACAGTTACTGAACCGCTGCCCAATGCAGGACAGTTATCTGTTTTCCTGTTACTTAAGTATTTTAAAGCATGTACCTGGCTGTGGGGCAGTGTAAAGATCCTCTTGCAAGAACGGCATTGAATTGATGACAGCAGGGTCTCTTGAAGGGTAAATGTACTCAGTGGCTGAGAATTCTCCTGATGAACTACTGAGGCTGAACAGGCGGGGGGTGAAATTAAACTTTCCAGGATCTTTAAAGAACAAAGGTTAAGAAGATTTCCAACAGTAAGTGCCAGAGATTCATGTAAAAAATAATAATAAAAAAAATATCAACTTTTAGAGTGACCATAAATTTTGTGGGTTTTGAAAAATCAAGAAAGACACCCAGATGTCTCGGGGGACTAGCAACAGCTGTGAAGAACTTGAGCTAAAAGGCTGGCTGCCATCAGTTTGAATCCGATGATGGCTAGTTAGTATCCACCATTTCGTAACTGGCTGTTTTGCAGCTTAAATGAAGCAAGCCCAGCTCAGAGTTTACTTTTTGGCTGACAAATTTTCCACTTGGTAAATCAATTCCCCTGCTACCTTTGTTGGCAGTTTGAAAGCAAAGACTGGACAAGAATGTGTGCAGAACTGCCTCCTAAATCCTTTCAGAAGAGAAGCAATGTGTATTGGTTACAGCATTAACTGTGGCTCTGCACTGCATGAATACAGAGGGACTGCAGAAGGGGGAAAAGAACAAAATGAAATGCTTGGTTTTCCAGCACTTTCCCTGTAGAACAGTATTACTTAGCAGGTTTTTTGAAACATCCCTCTGAAGGGATCATCTCAACTACCAAGCAGTTCTTCAAAAGCTTTACATTAAATCTCACAATACAATAGACCAGTAAACTAAAATGTGAGTGCCAAATCCAGGAATGCAGATCTACCTTGCAACATGCAATCATAGGCCTTCCGATCTCTCCTTCCCAATGCGTCCCAGAATCCCAAGGGCTCTGACCCTTCATCACATTCATGAATTGTCACCTTGCTGCTGCTGTGCAGCCCTGCCTCCAGTGGACATCTACAAAACAAAGAAAGAGAGTGAACCCAGCTTTCCTGCCCCAAACACAGCTAACACAAACCTGCTGGCCACTTGCATTATTAGAACCCAAAAGCACTCTATAGGCTTGCTGCACAATTCATGTCAACATAGGCTTTTGGAAAATGATGATAAAAACCATCAATAAGCAAGATATGGAATTTCAGCAACCATTCTTGTATCATTACTGATCACATTCCCAGAGCGGAGGAGATGCTCACATGAGCTCTCAGTAGGGATCCTCACTGCCTGTTTTTGTAACTACTGCTGTCCTCCTCACATGCTTTCCCAAATTCATTTCCTCTTCCTTACTCACAAGGCTTGATTCTAATCCTCCTATCAACTGGGATTTAGTTTGCTATTCAGATATTGAGCATCTCCCTCCAAATGGAAAGAAACAGGGTTTTTTGCAACTGTAATTATTACAGTAGGAAGAATAAGTGTGTTTGACCTTAAGTGAAAGTGATTACAGAACATGTGTTTTCCCCACTCCACCAAATCAACTACCCATCATTCCTCCTCCTTACCAAGCATGCACATGCTGCAGTTGTACTCAGAGGACAGCTTTATTTATTTCAACTTTCGTTTGAGGCAGACTATTTTAAGTAAATTGGTAGCCTGTATAAACATCTCCAAAACATAGGTCAGACACTCACTGTTCTTTTATTTTATTGGCTGCTGTTCTTCCTACATCCTTGGTGTGAGATTGTGCTTTGCAGCCATGCCACAGGTAGATAAGAGCTTTATTTATATTGAGGACAATCATGGATGTCCGGGAACGCAGGCTGCTGCAGTGACATGCTACTTCAAGTAAGTTTCCTTCATTGGGAACTTCTCCTCGCACGCAATATAGCCTCCAGTCACCTGGAGCAGACAGGAACAGTGCAGCAGTATTATACAGTCACATGGGATTGAAAATTCAAGACCTCTGCTCTGGAGCAGCTGTTCTCATACTGGATGAATTTCACACATCGCATCCCTATATTGTCACAGAATGAACTAGCTAACAGGTTTGGCTAACAATACTTGAGAAACCATGTTGTAGAAAAGATGTTTTCTGAAACCCTGCTACAAAAGTACAAGTATTAAGAGCTGAAGAGCTTAACAGAGCAGAAGAGTCAAGTTTCTGCTCTGTTTCATAGAGGAAAAAGAGGGAAACGAATACAGCAGTCCTACTATTCAGCTCCTCTTCCCCTGAGCACGTTAGGCACGGGAGGTCACATTCAGATCCGAACTGGAACATGTCTACTGCATTGAAATTCTCCTACCTCAACTGCAGCATTCAAGGAATATGTTGCAAAAAGTAATGAATGGGTAACAAAAGCTTAAGAGTTCTCCTTGGAGCAGGAGAACTGCTCTTAAAAATACTCTTTTGCCCTGACTACACAGAAAAGAACATATTTTAAAGCAAATGGACACTTAACTAAAAAACAACTAGAAGAATTTATATGCATACCAATACAATGAAGTCAGCTTGCTCTAGAGTGACAAAATCCATTCTATGCTCAAAGAAGAAACAAACTACCTTGAAACAAAGCACTGCAAAGCTGTCTCATGGGTTTCATGGCATTAGTTTATCTTTTCTACAGAATACAGTAGTTGAGACTGAATCAAAGCCCTTCACAATAGGTAAAAAAAGGATCTGGGGGCAGAAGCTCTTAACTAACAGTAATTTACTTTGTGCATTTTCTTCTTCCTCTTCCCTTCTTCCAGCATGCACAATCATCCCTCCTTGGAAGCACTGCAGGAAGCATGGTGGTTCTTTCCCTTGAAGCACTTGTACCTGGAAATTGAAAGCACCCCTCTTCATTAAAAAAGTGCAGCAAGTATACAGACTCAGAAAAACTAGTCTTTATGGATTATTAAAAATTACATAGTTATGGCTACCCATGAAGATGGCTTTCCTTCTACTATACAACTGCTGACTATTGTTTAAATTACCATATATATCAACATGCAATAGATTTCATATGTGACGTGCATATTAAAAAGAAACCTCTAGCTGGAATCCAACAATCAAGAGTTTCAGAGGATTTGGAATACCAAATAAATTTTAATTTAAATTAATTTAAACTAACCATTATCTGATTTTTTTACAGGACTGGGCCATCTTGCCTGATGTTCTCTGAAATTTATGGAGATAATGTAGGAACTGAAGTAAGTTTAAAATTTGTTGTAAAATGGATTTATATGACAATATGCATGTTCTTTGCTCATTCAACTTTGCATTTTGATTATGAAACCGATATAGCCATTGCTAAATGAGCTATGCTGCACAGTATCCCACCCTCTGGATTAAGTGTATTTACCTATCTCCTCTATGAACTTCTGTACTACTGGTCACGTCTATGCTGCTGTTAAAATCTAAGTACAGCATTATCAAGGTACAGAAACTAACTTTAAACCTCGCATCTTGTATGCTGTTAACAGTCAAGTCACAGCAAAGGCTAACTGCCAAAACACAAAGCAAGCTAGCCTGTCCTCTGAGCTTCAGACTAGCTGAATCTGCAGTTGCTAGAATCTCTGCAAAACAATCTACTATGTAATTACAGAATAAATACATCGAAAATTTCAAATGTATTTTCGTATCTTGGCCTGGCAGAAAGTGCTTCTCCTGTTCTCAGCACTACAAGACAGTCCTGTTATCTCAACATGCACTTGAAGTGAAGGCACAAATTTGTGTAACTGTGCTTCACCTGCTCCTGCAGGGAGAGGAGAGAAAACATCCTCCCCAGCCATTCTAAGAAATACCATCTTTAGAAGTGGGATTTGGGAATGACAATCCATAAAGGAAATTAGGTGTCTCTGGAATTTGGAATAAAGCCAAAAGTAATTCTGAGATCTGGCTATCTGTAAGGCAAGAACACCTTTACAGAAAGACAGGAAGCAAAAAAGATAATCTGCATTGACAGTTAGTGGCTACTTGGGCAGGCAAGTCTTACCCGGTCTGCCACCTAGGTCTGCAGGAAGCTCACCTGTGCTCCTCTCTCTTCATCAAGTTCCACTGTCATCAGTGCCGATGTCCCTTTCTCACTCACTGTGGAGTGTCTTCCTTGCCAAAAGAAATAAACGCATTTCTCTTTTCCGACAGCCCTTACTTGTTGCTCTCCTTTTTGCCTGCTTCCAACTGAAAAAAACAGAAAGCACATGCTGAAGAAAGTACTCTGGCTATAGGTTTAAACAACACATGGTTTTATCTTATCTGCCAGCTCAGCTCTATCCCATCCAGAACAGGAAAGATAAAATGTCCAGTTGGAGGAACATTAGGCCGCCAAGCCAGTGCGTCCCTGAGCAAAGCTGGCATTGTCTCAACTGGTGGAGTTAAGCCCACAGGCAGAGATGCCTGTGTTGGCCAGAGAAAGAGATGTAGAAAGAACTGGTACTATCTGGAGAAAAATAACTGACATCACTTGAGCCAATTTGCATGTGAAATGGTATGTCCAGTCATGTTACCAGAAGAGTGCATTATGGCTCATTTTCCACATTACGCTGTTCTTTGGCAGCAGGAGAGTAGCTGGCTGCTGAGCAATACTGGAAACAGCAACAGTTGAGAAAGCTACAGGCATAAAAGAAAAATATTTCTTGGTAAAGTGATACTAGAAAGGAAAACTACAGAACAGCAGAACACCAAAACAGTACTTTGCAGTCATAAAAAGTTAGGATTAGGTAAGCTTTATTTTTTTTTTATTTTTTTTTAATTAACTCAGTATTTCATGTTGGTCTGGAAAGTGGGATAGGAGAAAACTTCTTTTCTTGAAATATCATTATTTAGTTGTTATGTTAAGCAAATAATGTTTACAGCAACTGAAGTTCAACAATACAACCAGTTATGGAATATTTTACTCTTTCTAGTGAATACTGAGTAAACAGATATAATTAAATCAGATTAAAAAAGCTTTAAACCAGATTCTTAAATAAAATATTAAAATTGCTCCCTTGATTTCAGCGGAGCTGAGCAGCATCCAACTGAAATATTTGAGAGAAAGCATCCTGGTCTTTTTAAGTTGAGAATATTCAAACCACTATGCACTTCTAAAATTTATGGTTTTCACTTTTATCTGTACATTCAGTCCATAAAAGTACCGCCTCCTACTCTGTTTTGGAGTGACAGAATATAATGTCATTTATTTGAATTAGGAGTCTGTTTACAGTTTAGTATTAGTGTTTATCCACTTCTCCCAAGACTTAGAAGCTTTTGTATTTTTCTTGGATTTCCCAGTATCTGAACTTAACAGTCCTGAATAAGACCTACCTACAGTTTTTGGCTAAAAGCCTGAAGCTGTATAGTTATACTGCTTTCAACCAATTTTAATATTTTCCTATTTGGAACAATCATTTTTAAACTATTTCTATTTTACTTACCACAAAAACCACCTATCCTTATTTCAGTGCCAGAAGGGATAGTTCCAGTGAGCATACTGAGCTGACTGATTCTCAACATTTACATGCTGCTCCCAGGCTCTTTGTCAGAACACTGCTAAAGTTTTCCACTTGAGACTGAAACCCATAGCAAACAGTTTCCAGAAACAGCTAAAAGGACAGCAAGGGCAGTGAGTTGGCAAGGGCTTTTCCTGTCATTGTTACTGTTCTCCATTACCCAGCACAGGCTTTCCCTGTTGCTAAGCCTACCTCTCTTGCAAGACATTAGTCCATCTGCCTAGTTATTTTGGTGTTAAGATGTGGGCAGAATTCTGGCTTAATGAGCTGTCCTGTGAACGTGTACAACACCACTGTTGAGTAAAAGCAGAGATGGACAGTATTACATTTGATGTATGAAAAATAAGTACAGCTTTTTTTTTAATGCCTTCTTCTAAACAAAATAAAGGAAGAAGCTCTACTTCCTAATGGCCTGGGAAGGCTAAATTAGCATTCCTAATCTTTAAAACATTTTCACATCTAAGGAAGTTTAGGTCTGGATCTCACCATGTACAGCAGCAGTTTTAGCTGCACTTCACCTTGTTTCAGCAGGATGAAATGGAATTGTTCACTAACCTGTAGTGCTCACCATGTACTTCCACTTCACCACATATGTGTCCCCTTCGTGGAACTGCCCTATGCTTTGCTTAGGCAGTCTACTATAATCAAATTCCAGGATGTGCCAGACATCCACAGATGCCGTGATAATCTCAAACTGCCTCCCATCTTCTCCTTCTACAAGTCCATAGCCCCGGCCAATATTCATTCCATCCAAGACTGTGCCTACAGTTGTTGGGGGCACAGCTACCATTAGCATGACATCATACGGTTTAGAGTCAGATCTGGATTCTTCCTGTCAAAAAACACAGAAGAGATTTCTTTGAGCATAGCTTTTTTCCTCTTACCCCACAGTTCCATTTTTCATTACTTTAATATCTTGTCATCATTTGATGCTCTGTCAAAGCCACCTTGGCAGTATTCATTGAGTTGCTTGGCACTAACATAAAGCAACTATGTGGGTTCACTGTAGGTGGTGATATTCTGATCCCTAGGTCAAAGCCTGCAAGATAAAGAAAGTGCTCTGGATCCTTGAGAACAAGCATCCCTGGCTTCCATCCCAGCTAGGTCATCTAGTTTGAAATATCTAGCATGCTTATTATATGCACCTTCTGGTGAAGGGATTCACTAGAATTCTTCTCATTGTGTTTCTTCAGCTCTGTCCAATCAAGAAATTTTTCTTTGAACAGTATGGTCTCATTATGTTCTGTGAGTCTGCCAAACACAGCCCAGTCTGGGCGTCCTTGTCCCTTCCTGTACAAGGGAATAAAAAAACCAGAATCAAATTAAACAATGTGAAATAAGGACAAGAAAACTAAGTTTCTGCAGTGAGACTAAACTTGAGTTTTAATACCTGGGTATGAGGGGATTGCATTCCCCTGGGTCCAGAGGGTTTATGTCACAATTGGAGTAGTCAAAGGTGCCATTCCACAAGTGTTTTGCCAGCTGGAACGCAACCTTTCTTTGTGCCAAAGTAACTTCCTTTCCATGCCATACATATACTTCACTGCCAAAATCAAACACCAGCACCTAAAAACCAAACCAAAACAAATAAATAATCTACTATTAGGTTAGGTGGTACCCTGATCCTCCAGTTTTCTAGTGCTGCAAGCTGACAGCGCGTTTAACACAAACTCCTCCAAATATCGAAGTTTCTGCAGTGGCATTAACAACTAGCACTGCAACGCAAGTAAGGCCAGGGTGGCGGTGCGCTCTGTGATGTCCAATGGTTGAGGATAACTGGAAGCAAGTACAGGGAATGCTATGAGGTCTATCTTTTGGTGGTAGCTAAGTCACTAGCAGATTAGAGAGCTCTTGTTACTAAAAACCTGCTTTTGTTGCAGGACTGATTGCTGTCCAGTTACAGCAGCTTTCACTGACATTTAGATCTATGCTTCATCCTGCAGCTTGGGAAGGCTGACAGAATATACAGTGTGGGTAACTGGCTCAGCAAACAGGCAGCAACTTGAATACTTCCAAGAAAATGCATCATGTCTTTATTTTGGAAATCTGCTCCCATTCCTACTTAGATGGGTGAAATGGTTGTTCAAAAGGGAAAAGTGCTAAGGCTAGAAATAAAAATGCTCAAAAGGGAAAACAGGTTTGCATTTTGTTTTGTTTTTCCGAAGTGCTACCTGTTTTGCACTTCATGACTTTGGAATGAGCCACTGTTGACAAAAAGATTTACACTTCCTAAACCAGTATTTCACTTTGAAGATAACACGATTAATTTCTTGAGACCTGCAACACACTCTAGACAGCAAAGTGTTTAGAAGCTCTTAAGAAACACAGAGAACCCAATTGTCAGTGATCCTCTCCATGAGCATTTTCAGTTACTGAAAGTCATTATCAGCTGTATGTTCCTGCACTTACCACAGGAGCAGTAAGTGGCACGATACCTCTTTTGGTTGGAGCAGGGTACATTTTGGCACCTTTCCCCAGTAGTCATCCTCGGGAATGAGTTTATCTTCTACAAGGCGGTAAATGCAATTTGTTTCTATTATTGCAGCTTCATACATTTCATCTTCTTCAGGACTTCCAGCCGCTTAAGGAAAAAAGATTGTAAAAAATAATTAAAAAAAATTAACATCCAACTATCTTTAGTAAAGAGAACCGACTAATTTACTAATTTAACTAATTTACTGTGGTCAAACATCAGATACTGTAACTGTAAGAATGCTTACATTGGTAATTTGTCTGTCCACCAAGGAGTTTCCAGAAGTCTTTAGCTGCATGGGTATGGGTATTTATTCCTTCTTCTATAGTCTGTATATAAGAAGCTCTACAGCCAAGTTCCCTCTTTGTCTGAATTAAAGTTGCAAGTTCTGAAGCCTAAGAGATTAACAGTTACCTGAACAGGATTGCTTAAATCTTTGGAATATTTGTGCATATCTTGTTCAGTGAGAAGGCAAAAGTAGATAGGATATCACAGAGCAATCAGCAGCAGAAGCAGTTATTATTCGTTGCACTAAATAAACAGACACTAGAGAAAACGTTACAGAAATACATTAATTCTTTCATTTGCCTTAAAACAAGACTTGATCTTAATGAACATGGGAATAAAAAGGACATCCTGCAATTCAGTCTATTTTTTGTTTGAGTGCAAATCTGTTTCCTGAGGATATCCTCTTTATTCTTGCAGCTTCACAACCTACACACTCCTATGTCAGCTTTCATTCAGTGCACAGGCTAAAACATATTTATAGAAATTCTGTATATCTACCTGTCACTGACTATCTGTTACATGCTACTTTTTGAAACAACTGGCACCAAGGCTCAATTGCATCAGAGACATACACTGCGAGAGTTCTAAAAATAAATACTAAAAAACCCCAACTAGTACTAACCTTTGCTTTTTCTATGACATTTGCAAACTCGCCTACCCACAAGAAACACAAATGTGGAGTTAATAACAGGAAACAGTCTCCGCTGTTCAGTGATGAGGCCCTTGGTTCAACTAATCTTGTTTGAACATGTCTTCTTCCTAAAGAGAAAACAAAGCTAATTACATTCCTTTGACTACTGTTATCAAATGCCAAGACCTAATTTGTTTTGAATGAAATACAAACAATCCCAGCACGTTTCACAAAATATATGGAAACACACTGTTAAAGAAGAATTAAAAGACTACTACTGTGGAAAAAGGGTTTACTCACAGGAAACAAAAAAACGTTACCTCCTACCAACTAATATTTCTATTATTTCCCGTCCTTGCTTTAACAACTTCATGTCCTTCTGGAAAGAAATGAATTAAATAAATGGCAGACAGCAGCCAAATTCTAGAATCCTTTACATTTGCTTAAGTAAAGTTATAGCACAGTTTCTGTAGGCAGTAAAAAGTTTTAAGAATTTTACTTTGCGAAAAAAGTAGCTACTATTTTGCACAATCAGATATATTACTATGCAATGTAATGGGAAATGGGCAAGAATACTGTCACGCCACTTCCAAGTTACTCTGAGCACTGGAAGAACAGGACAGTTCAAAAATTTCCACAGGAGATGGCTAGAATTCCTGCAATATTCTGTTTTCTCCTTGCACGCACACCAGTGGCCACAATGCAAACCTATCTGTAAGGTTTTGCATTTCTCATAGTTTTCATTCTTTTAGGTTTTGGACGTAA
This sequence comes from Falco punctatus, assembly GCF_963210335.1. Taxonomy (NCBI): domain Eukaryota; kingdom Metazoa; phylum Chordata; class Aves; order Falconiformes; family Falconidae; genus Falco; species Falco punctatus. Next base: position 67,336,945 of record NC_137583.1, read on the forward strand.
ATCTCAAGCTGGAGATCTAGAACTTAGTAGTGACTCTTTCATGTTACGATCAGCCTATTATGTATGGAAAGTAAAAGCAGTTCCAGCATACCTTTAACTTGCAACAGCATTAGCTTCTTGTATGGCACAGCACTGTTATTAGAATTTTGTTCTGTTAGATTAACACTCCGCAGGCTAATGTTGCTGAAGTTCTCTTTGCTTGCCAAGCCAGCAAGTGCTACTTCTGAGAAATTGGAGTTTGTAGACACTTGTACATAAAAAGAAGTTGGAGAAATAACACACACACACACACAAAAGAAGACAACAAAATTATATGAAGAAAATTGGCTGTTGCATTAAAAAAATAATTTCCTTCCAATATTTCCAGTTTTTCTCCTTCTTGATAGCAATAGCAAAACCAGGTTGAACTCAGATTAACTGCTAGCCCAAAATCTTTGTGGGTTTCATAGTACCTAAGTTTCTAAGTATCATCCAAGAGTAAACTGTCTGTCAGAATTATGTTATTTGGCAAAAGTACCAGCTTCGCTAGGAAACATGTCTTACCCAATGTTTTGTGAAGTACTCTGTAGATCTTCAATGCCTTATAATTGATTAATGATAAAAGACAGCAGAGTAGCCAAGGCTAATTATCTAAAATCTCCTTCAAATTTGTCTCAGCCAGTGTAATGCAACAGCCATTTACATTTTAAAGTCTTAGCCATGTTTTACTGTAAACTTAAAGCTTAAATTCTTGGCTATTTTTGCTTATTTCTCAACCAAAGACAAAGGATATTATGAATTTATAACTTGGGGAAATGCTTCTCATTGAATGTCAACAAAGTATTACACATATAATTAGTGTAGCTTTCATCAGTACAGGCAAGTTTTAAAGACGATTCCTCTTTGTTCAAATGTAGTAAGGAAAACTTGGACCCAAAATAGTAAAAGTGGCTTGACAAACCTTTAAATAGATTTTACAATAACGTCTTTTGTTGTCTGTCTGCTTGTCAGGGGAAAGCAACATGAAGTAAAAAACAAATGATGCTTTATGGAAATTAATCTTTCAGAGACAAGAGGGCTAATTCCAGTTTCTGAAAAAAAACCAGGACCCAAAATTGTGCCAGTGTACCTGAACAAAAGTTTATCTACTCTTGCCAGCTCTCCCTCCCCGCACCGCATAACATTAGATCTGCTTTCCTGGATCTCCAGTCCTGGCCCTGCAGGCACAGTGGCACTCTCTCTCATTCTCTGTGCAGGGGGACTGTGCTAAAAATAAATCTATGTACAGGAGGTGGCTGTAGGTAGGTTTCCCACAGGAAGTCACATATGCACTTCTCTCCAGACCACCTAGACAGTCTACATTCAACCTTATACCTCAATCAACTTATTGCCTCTCAGACAATACGTTCCATTACTTCAGCTGTGGGGTTTGTGTTTACATTTTTTCTTTTGTTTAGTTTTTAATTAAAATAGCAAGATATGTCTTGTACAAATCAGCCTGTTAGCCTACTTTTTTCTACTTTCATTCGCTTTGATTCCATGAAGGCAACATTCAGTCTTTGTTCTGTATATTCATGAAGAATATCTTCTCTTGCTGCCAGCATTTTCAGGGGGTTTCTTGAGGACTGGACTCTACGCGTAGGCCTAACTGCACGTTTGTGCTCTGCTACAGAAGATATTAACCTGAAAAACAAGCAGTGTTTATAATCATCAGTTAATTTTCCTAGTCAGAATCATCTAGTAACAATGGATTTGATTTGATTTTGGGGGTGACATTTGCTAGGAAATCAGGATCAGTTCCTTGATTCAGGTAGAAGAGTAATTTCAGAAATGTGTAGAAGAAATGAACATGCCCCATACTAAGATACCTACAAGATGACTTAAAGCTGTACATTTTGACTACTGCCCTTCTATCTGCATTACAAAACAATGGGAGTGGCGGGGGGGGGGGGGGGAAGTTCTTACTTCGGTGCATAAGGATCAAAGATAGCATCAAAGTCCTCATCAAGGTCCAAAGGCACTGAGGAGGAAGGGAAATCCACATGGCGATAAAATTTGGAAAATGTTTCATCGTCATCCAGCTTCATCACCTCTTTCACAGATTTTCCTGTAACTGTCAGCACTGTCTCTTGCATCCCAGCAACTGCAGGAAAAAAACCCCTCACACCATGAAAATGTCATACTAGAATTTCTAACTCTAGAACAGGTAAACATGGCTTGTTTGGTAGTTGTTGGGGTGGGTTTTTTGGAGTAGGGATGGTGTTTTGGTTTTTGTTTCTTTTTTTAAACTGATGGAATTTGAAGGAGAGATAGTAGAAAAGTCTGTTGGAAAAGAATGATAAAAACAGAGTGTAACTGCTACTCATATGCAATAGTCTTTATTTCAAAATGGTTGAGAAATATAGCTGAATAAAGATCGGTACTATCAAAAATGAGTTGTTTTGGTAGGATGATATAAGCATTTTATAGCCTTGTATATCCCATCTTGCCTCCAACCACATCATTCCTTCCTATGAAAAGATCTACTAGAACTAGAAGTGGAAATGTCACTACTTTGGATTAGCGAGTACGGCACAATCATTATTGCATGCTACTGCCTCCTCTGCTGAAATGTGAATATGTTTGTTTATTGTATTTGACACTCTGCAAATTACAAAAGGATTTTTGCCTTACAAATGGAGGACAGCCATATGAGATGGAAACACCAGAGAACTCCAGACAGCTTCATAGGTAGCCAACAAGCTGTACAAGGACGTTGTATGAGCTGCTACAGAGAGTCCGTTTTCAAAAAAAGCATGAAGGTGAATTAATTGTGCTTGGGAGCAGCTTAGCATCCTATCTTGATATTAATAAGATTAAACCACATTTAAAGCTGTTTCACTGTATATGGCAATATAGTTCAGACTGCTGTGTGGTTTTGAGAAATTCTGCTCTCAAGAAGAACAAGTACATTGCATGCAGAGAAAGAAGAAAGTTACTTTGACATTTGCAATTTATTCTATTGCATATTTGTAATACTGAGCATAAGGCTTTTTTGTTAAAATTTAGCAAAGACTGAATCACAAAAAAGCACCATTAGTCAGTGCAGTCTGAAGAAAGAAATCTTCAGTTTGTGTTAGCAGGTATTTTAACTAAGAGGTACTTTAAGTGATTTATTGAAGCTGGAGAGTGTATACATTGCCACCTTTGGTAACTCATACCAACCTTTGTTATTCAGCCTTCCCAAGAATGACTCCAACTTGTCAAGCTTCATATCCGATTCCAATTGCATATCAGGCCTGGCTTCAATTTCTAAGCAAACCAGAAATTAAAACTTGTTAATTGATAGAAAGTAAAAATGCCTGAACATACTTCAGCCATTTTTATGCTTTACCTTCCAAGGGCTTTGTAACTGGAGTGGTAGATTTATGCCGGTTACTGAAAGGTGATGCTACTGGTGTTAGCGCACTTGGAGAAGCCAGGCCTACAAAAGAACACAGAACATAGGGAATGCAGTTCTAGATCAGCCTACGTTTCCAACAAAGATGACAGGCGAAGCTTTTTAGGGAAAGCAGACAAGCCTGGCCACTTCCTGCAGTCCCTCATACTTCCCCAGCCTCAACAACTGTCGTATGAGGTATGGCAGAGTATACTGCCCTGCCTGCTTCTTAAATAAACAGCAGCTTCAGATTGTGAATGTCTCATTCACAAGAACAAAGCTTTGTTTCCAAGTGTCTGCAAGCAAACTAACAAAAGATACCTACTTTCTCTTGAATACAGTAATTTTGATTGTTTTCAAGGTAGCAGCAGTTTATTTGGTCTACATTTTGGACTCCAGTTCTACCACAAGCCACATTTTAAAAACATGAAACTGTTTTGAACAAAAAGATACAGTTAGCAGGGAACTACCAAGATCTTGCTTGGTACCTTACCACCACGACCCTTACCCCCCTTATTATTTTAAACCTGTCTCTACTAATAAATGTAGTAGGATGCATCTGACCTGTGAATGCTGTCTCTGGATTAAGCAGTGATTCTTGGGCCCTGTTGCATTTTTAAGAACATGTGGAAATGGAAGTAGAAATAGAAGTTGGAGTCCCGACCATATCAAGCACTACTCCCTCCTTTTGTTGTATTCTTCTCCCTCCTTCTCAGCGACTATCATAAAGCAGTTCATTCTGGACCCAGTGGATAAAATGATTTTTTGTTTAGTTCTTTTCATGTGAATCTACATTGCTCCACTAGGAGAAATGGAACTCTCCGTTTCATGTTTTTTATTAGGTAGAGAAGCACACTGAAGCAAGGAATCACATCTATTACCTCTTGTTGTCTAGACTTTCAGTAAATAGGGAAAATGGCATTCAAACTTTCCTGTAGTATTTATTTTCCAATTAGCCATAGCTTACTAATTACTGAGACACATAAGTTGAAGCCTTTTGTTATTTTGATCAGATTAAACCAATACTGTGATGGGATAATATATACTAACCATGTCTCCGCTATCTTTACTGCAAGTCCTAGCAAGCCGTAATTATCTAACACCAAGATAGATTTAGAATATAATTGAGTAGCTTTCCACATACACTCTTCTTCCCTGTTACCTAAGAGACTCAAAATTCCAGCAGTTTTTAAGTCAACTAGTAAAGCCTTCATCAAGACATAACTGAAAGGACACAGCTCTTAAGCAGCTCTCCCAGGACTTAACCCACAAGACCACCCTAACAACCGCTTCAGATGTTAGTAAAGGATCAACTTCCAATTAAGACTGAAAAATTTTCAGCAACAAGAAACAATTAAAATACAGCTTCTGTGCACATGTATATATCAAAGATTTAACTTTGTATTGCTTTCTCATCATCATCATCTCTTAAAAACTCACTGCGATAATTTATTCTTTTAGGCAACAAAACCAGCACACATCTGAATAAAATCATACTTGGGCTACTTTTATTGATGCCACTGTCACTGGATTACAGTGAATGATTGCTGCACCTAAAGAGATCCTTTCAAGGTATCTTCCTTTTCTTATTAAGAGCAGCAAATGCTATCACCTTCTATTACTTTCCAAAGACCAATCTGTGTAGCGCAAAAAAAAAAATCTCAAAAAGCAGTCCGTGGACAACATTTTTTCTTGGTGACCCTCCAAAATAGGAGGTCTTTTAAACACTGACCACAGGCATTTCTAGCAGCGCAACAATGTAAGCAGCAGCTAAAATCAGTTACTAATAGATGTAATTTGTAGTACCGTTTATTTATTTATCTGCCAACAGAATGTGGCTTGGATTGCAAATGGAGTTACTCCCTGTTGAAACACTGCTCTCACCCGACAATGATTTTTTTTTTTTTGGTGGTTGTCATTTAAGTCAAGGTTCATGGTTGTTGTGTTTAATTATCAAGTTCTTCTCACAAAACAAAATTTAGTATTCAATAACCACAAAGAGATCAGTTTAGGTGTCTTCTTCCCAAAGCTATCATCTTCCCAGGCACACTGCATGAACAGCTGTATTTCTACCATGTACAGACTTCAGAGACTCCTGTCCACTTCAGAAGAATGATTTAATCTGGAAACAGTGACTGAATTTGAGATCTCAAAAATGTTAACATTGCTCCCTTGTCATTTCTACTCCCTGGTTCCATGCCGAAATCTGTTCAGTGATTTCTTCAGCCAAACACAACACTGCAAGTTGTTGCCCAAAACAGCATCCATAAAAATAACATGTGTTTGCTACATATTCCCAGTGATTCTAGGAGTGGGGGAAGTGCCAGCAACAGCAACAACTAGATTTCACAACTTTTCCCTAGACAGTGCACCTGGGTTTTGAAAGGAAGAATAAATAAGAAAGAATAATCCAACTGTGCCCTCTGGGTTGTACCAGAAGGAAAACCAAAACATACAACTGTTCAAGTGATGGACTACCACCAGTCAGGCAGAGCCCAGTAACAACTGGATGGTAGTGCAACAGTGTGGAACAAAACAGATCAATACCAACAGCCACAAGAAGCAAGAGCGAACAGCCTCATGGCATGATATTCAGTTGAAGACAAACAGTTCTCCTCTTGCTAAACATGGATACTGTTTCTGCATAGCTTTAGCTTGACTTAATTTTGACTAGACAGATAAGCAGTGGCTTACTTATATTGGGATTGTTTCATCACTGACCTTTTTTTACCATTCGGCCAGCTACAGTGAACTGTGTGGAATCATTGGCTGCTCCTTTACCCTTGGATTTCCAGGCCTCTTCTCGAGCTGTAATCAGGTGTTTCCTTTCTTCAATGGTCATTTGACTCTCCTGGTTATCTGCCGTTCTCTGCTTTTTGGGGGGAAGAGAGAAAGAGATGTTTAAAAACAGATAAGCTGACCAGGATATAGCTGAACACTGGCTTAACATTTCAACTGCCAGCTGTAGAGGGAAGAGAACAGGAGAACAAGCTACTGAAGTCAAGTCACAGACACAGCTTTGTGACCCTGACATGCTTCATTGCCTTACTGCCCCACTACACTGTGAAGATAAGGTTTTGTTCTACGCTCTTTGACCTTTTCTGGAAACTACCAGCCAAGGCAAATGGCATCCCTCTAAGCAAAGCAAAACATTTACTCTGTGTATGATACAATCTTCCAGACCTTGTTCTTTTGAAGCATGACTTGCTACACCAGTGAGATCACTAAACTTACTTTTCAGCACATGTTTTCAAGTGTACAAATCTGCAGGTGGCACAGAGAATAACAATGAAGTACTGCAACTTCAGCTGGTGATTTTTCTTTTTCTTTTAGGTCACTCGCAGCTTTTCTTGCTTGCTTTAGATGTTAGGAGCCAACAGCCTGAATAAGTAGAAGCAGCTAGGAGCACTATCTTAGTGCCCTCCTAACACAAAAGATTGACGACAGGACATTAAGTAGGGAAGAAACTGAATTTACATACTCTGCTGGAGCTGTCAGGCCAAAGAAATACGGCTTCAATGCACTTATCTTAAAAAAACTAGCAACATTTCCAGGATTATACTGCATAGAAATCAAGCATAAAAGTATTTTCAGTGCATGGGAGTCAGTTCTAGAATTACTTTGAAGTTGTGTGCTATTTGTCATTTTTCTTTACAACCTAGCTGCTAGAATTGAAAAACCACATGAAAATCTAAAGCTTTAGCACAGCTCTAGCTCATACAACCACAGAGTAGAAATGAAAAAGTACGCAAAAACTTGTGAACATAAAGTAAACACTCTTCTCCTTTCAAGAGACAAGGAAGAGATAGAGACCCAGATATTCTTATTTATTATTTTCTTAAAATCAGACTAAATAAATCAGTCACTTTATATTAAAACTATTGTGGCTGCAGGGGACACACTGAAATAAGAGATTTCATAGCTTTCAGCATTTACCAGGAGCATTATTCAGCCAGAACAGTAAAGACAAGAAGTGGCTTGTATAAGGACTAGGACACGAGAGCCCTCCACTCCTTCCCCTAGTTCCATGCATCTCTGCAGCCTTCTGCAGTAACGCTTACTGTCAAGTTATTAGGAAAGATAGCTGGGCAGCCAAATACTATGACTGCAAGTCATGATAATCAAGATAAAAACATCAGATTTTTCCCTAGAACAATGAAACGTTCACTAGAAATAACAAGATGCAAATCTATTCAGTATTGCTTTGTTGGCTGTAAAAGCCTCTGAATGCTTTAAGGAACAACACTGCAAGTAATCTCTGTTCACTTCCCCCAGTCTCTACCCTTCCAGCATCAGCAACGGCCACCTCTGGGATGAACAGCTGGTAATAAAAAACCCACAGCAACATACTAAAGGAGATCTGGGTGGGAAATTAATAAATACCTAATGAAACCACAAACAAAATTTCATACACAAATACTTTTAATTTAGTGAGGATGCAGACTTCCATTACAATATGAGGGGAAGTAACAAACAGGCAGGAAGAAGTGGAATCATATGGATTCTTTCATATGTTTTGGTTGGTTGGTCGGTTTTGGTTTTTTTAAGTGACAAGGGGCTTAATTTTGAATTTTGTCTCCAGTGAATACCTGAAGCTTCTGAGTCTGCAGAGCTACTGGAAATTCTGAAAACACGGACCTGGAAAGCTTGTGTGTTAATCACTACACATAAATTTTAAGAAAGATCATGAGTAATTCTGGAGCTGTGTCAAAGGACAAAAGAGTAGCTGTCTAACTGCAGAAACAAGTATTTTTTAAAATGGAAGATTTCAACCTGATCTATTGGGCAAAACATCTTTGGAGTTCCTACCAAAAAAAAAAAAAAAAAAAAAAATCAGACTGGATGTGTATGTTACAAAACTTGGAGCAATTCCATATTAGATCTCTTCCTAACACATGAATACTCACAGCTTTGTCTGTTAATGAACAAATGAACTAAAAGAATGATAAACTGAATTGACATCAAGCAATCTCTAACCCCTTTAATTTGCCATAACAATACTGATGAAAAACCAAAGTATCTGTGATCATTAAAAGAAAGAATAAGTTTCTATAGCTGGAAAACTAACATAAGCCAATGCAATTATCAAAAGAAATTTCACGAAAAATACACCTGGTAATTGGGAGTAGTTTAGAAAGCTTTCGCAAATATCAAATGGCAGCATTTATGGAGGAATGAGTTGGTCAAGGCACATTCCAGTTGTGAGAAAACATGGCAAGAAAGGTAAAACTCAACAAGCTTTTAATTGCAAATTTTACTTCCAGTTTGAAAAAAAAAAAGGTATATATATCTCAAAGAGGAATAAATCTCAAATACACAACTGTGACATTTTGATAAGGGGAGCTAAAGACCCCAATAAAAACAAGTATTGATGTATCAAGAATAAATAAAAGCTTAGGAAGACAACAGCTCCAATGCATTTTTTTTCCATTAAAGAAAAAAGGTGGTTAAATTCAACAAAATACCCCAATTTATTATGAAGAATACTTCTGTGTGTTCATTGATATCTCTTTTTTCAGACAAACAATAAATTCCTAAAATTAAATGAAACAGAAGAAGGATCAGAAGAACTGGCATCCAACAATGTGAAATGAGTAGAATAGGAGATGCCCCAAACATGAGCAGTGAATTTAAAAAAAAAATTTAAACCTTTGAAAATGGGAAAATGCATAGGACTGATAAAAGCTCAGATGAGGACAATATTTAGAAGAAGTAAAACTAAAGCATTTAAGTACAGGTCATACAAGCCGTGTGTTGTTCCAGACACTCATGGAAAGACTGCTGTAAGACAATCAATGAAGAATCAAAGCACAGGAGTGTAATTAATGCCATTCTGCATGGCATTATGGAAAATAGGTTTAATCAAAATGGTAAGTTTGATGAGATCAATTATGATTAAATATGTTAACACAGTTACCTCTGATTTCTTTAATATATTTGACTTAATCTCAGATGACATTCTGAGGTTTTTTTGAGCAATATAAAAATACCAGTGCAGCTTACAGGCTGCAAACTAGTTAATTGAAAAAAATTTTCTAAACAGAAAACAGCCATGCAGTGATCTCATTCATCCCAACTTCAATCAAAATGTTTTCATGCACGTGGAAAAAAAGACATAGTTCTGCTAAGAAGAGACCCTCAGGATGACACCAACATACAGACGAGTGATGAAGGTAAAGGAGAAATAATCACATAACGGGTAAAAAAAAAAAAAGGGTATCAGAAAAATCTCTTACACCAGGGTTTTAAGAGAAATGTTATTTGAGAAGGGAAATAAACAAAACCCAGCTGGTTCAGAAGACAGATGAGAAAAATTCCCCTGCAACAGTTGTTCTCAACAAATAACCTGTACTGCAATAGCTTCTCCATTTCCTGCCTCTACACTTCTATCCAGGATGCTGACGATTTTGCAAGGTTTCAGGAAAGGGCTAAAATATCCACCCCAGATTAAGTCAGATGAATATTTATTTCTGCTGAAGAGGGTTGAGAGTTAAGTTTTACCCAGCAAGAGTAATTACACATTAATTACTTAATATTGCAGTGAATTGTCTTTATTTTTTCTAAACTGTATGCAGTTTAGAATAAAGACTGCCTATTTTTTTAAATATCTGTTTTTAAGTCTGAGAAGGAGTTACAGACATGATGCAAGAACAGTCAGAAACAGGGATTACTTTTCCCCAACTTTTGGCTAGAAACAGGGATTACTTTTCCCCAACTTTTGGCTAGAATGGATGATGATATGTTTATTTCTAGCACCACAACACATTTTTTGAGGGTATGCACATGCGCTCTACTGCTTTTGCAGCACCCGTTCAAGCTAAGGAAGGGCCCACATCTAGGCAGCATTCCATTTTGTACCCTACAATTTTCCAGTCCAAGCAGTGTCCTCTTTACATCACAAGAGCACAACTGAGATTGGTCTGTTAGCATGCTGCTTTGTTGTCTGGGGTTTTGTTTTGTCTTTTTTTAATGCAAGAAATAAGAGAATTCATGGTTTTCTATGTTGAAGATCAAGACTGGCCCTACCTGGGGGAGTCCAAACCAAGAATGAACAGAAAAAGTATACTTTGCAAAAGGGAGATCCATTTAAAACCAATGTTATGAATTATATAAAAGAAGAATGCAGAAAGTATCTATTCACTTTTTAATACAACCAACTTTTCTAGTTTAGGCTCCCAAGACAAAAAAAGCACAAGAAGAATCCAACAGTTGTACAAGTATAGAAAAGTTTCTGCATTGTTCTCCTCTGCTTTATATGGGTCTTATTTTAAGGAGAAAACTCAAAAGCAAATGCACGGCTTTCTGTTCAAAAGCAGTTTCAACAAAATAGAACATATTCAACTCGTGTTTCCTGCAAACAACAAAACGATTAATTGTGCCAGAAAAAAACCCAAACAAATCTGTATGCACCTTGAAACTACACCAGAAAGAAGCAGCCTTCTAAGAGGGCAGGCTGTAGCTCAGCATGGTTGATAGAAAGGTGAACACTTTTTGGGCATTCCTCTTTTAAAACGTATGGGCCCACTGAAGGACCTCTTCTACTGGAGGTGCATTATGTTATTAAGTTATTAAGACTCTATATTTACCTTCTTGATACATAGAGCTTGAACTCTGTCACAACAAAATGAATAGGTTATCTTGGGTAAATAGTAATAAAGCTATATTAAATCCAGAGCTTACAGAGAAGAGGTAACACTAATATATTTCAGTGACTACTCCCAAATTTAATTTTTAAATAAAAAAAAAAATCAGAGTAAAAAATCATCCTCAAAAACAGCTATGAAAGTGAATGTGGAAATGGTAAACAGTAGTCAAAATTTTAACCACAGTTCCAGTAGCCTCTACCATAATCATCATCCCCTGTTTCAGCAGTGAATACCTGCCCCTTGGATTCACTGCCATTATGCATGCTGGTCAGAATGCTCCCCACACGCGATGTACACTGTGTTTTGTGGGGGAATGAAGAACCTAATGGATTCCTTGTAGTAGTACAACCACAGACCTGAGCTGGGAGGTAAGGGACAAGGAAGTATAACAAAGCAGAATTAGATTTGCATAGATCTGTTGAGACCTTCCAGTGACCTCTCCTCATTTTCTCATGTTTTTCTTCAACTTGCTCCTGCCTTTGCTATTTTTACCTCTAATCATGTGAAACAGGCACTGTTTGCTCAGATCAAGATCCAGTATTCTACTCCTGCTCAAAGACAATTATTTTATGTACCTCTAGCTGAAGAAAGTTTATATTCACCATTATCTATTAATTCTCCATAAGTAAGTCTTTCAAGTTGTTTATGACAGAATTGCAGAGGTATGGACATGATTTTGAGCAATGCTTCACAAGTTTCTCTTAACATTTACTGGAACAGCAGCAGAAGTCTATTCCCAAGCAAACACAAAGTTAACTCTGTTGCCACAAGTTGCTTTGGGAAAGTGCATTTTAAATCTGAATGTAATTTTCTGTATTACTCCTCCCTTCAATAACTAAATAGGAAGTTTATACAGCATTTCACCTTCTACCTCCAAAGATGACATCCATCAGAAATCAGAGAGCTTAATTCTTTCAAACTAGTACTACAGACCAGGGGGTGGGGTGGCAGGGTGGCGGAGGGAGGGAGAGGGAGAGGGGAGCAGGAAGACAGGACAGTCAGAGCATAGAAGCAGGACAGGCGAAGGCAAAAAACCTTTAGACAGGCACTAGGGAAAAGCCCTATAGGAAAGTCACCTCTGAACAAAAGCAGCTTATTTTATAAAGTCAATAAATCAGATGATTTTATGTGTTATGTTGTATATGCACATTACTTACAGAGAAGTCAGGGTACACAGCATTTTATTCTAATATAAATGCTGTGCAGTTACATATTGCTCCTTTTATATACCCGTTTTAACAACTTCCAAGTTTTCAGTGTTATAATGAATGCAATAATGTCTCCTTCATTGACTTTCTCATGTATATAGTCTTAACAGATACAGAATTTTTAGAAAAGCAACCATAAGAGAAACACTAGCAGAATGTCTATTGAAGTGTACACAGCATACTGACATAATACTATGTTTCTTTAAAGCAGCATTTACTAAGATGGTTAATCAGATAAGAGGATTATTAATTTCCTATGTAAAAAAACCCCAAACCCAACAAACTGCCAAAATGTGCTTACTTGGAATTGTTGAGCATTTAAATTGTGCACACTTTTGCTCACCTGATTAATAGGTAGAAAAGGATGAAATTTATGGAGAGCAGGTATAACAGGAGAATAAGTAGAAGCATATACAGGTTCCTATGACAAGGACAGAAGCAAAGCAAAGGGATTAGAAAAGAATCGAACTATCAGAAATGGAGATGGAGGGAAATAACTCATCTTCCCCTAATTTCTTAAAATGAGGTAAATCAGAGTTTTTTAATCTTCTAGAGATGTTTTCCCTATAGGAAAGCCAGAGATCAAAAATGTTGTCTTAATACAACAGCATGTTTACCAAAGCAATTTCATGCAGGAATTAAACAAGTTAGTAACAATACCACTATGACTCAACACAGAACAAAACAGCACACCCAGAAGATACACTTTTTGTATGCTGGCAGTTTTTATGTGCCTGTTTTCATGCACCATTACATTGATGAACATGTCCACCACAATGTGAATAACCACTGCAAGTTTAATCAGACCCTGCTAAATAACAAGCCATCTATTTTCTGGATGAAAGGAAAGAATGCTTACTAAAACTGGGATACTCAAAAGCCATCTGGAGGGAATTGCTAAGCCCACAACACTCAGTGAAGGTGAATTCACAATTCTAAACAAAGCCTGCAAATAACCCCTGCCTCAGAGCTGGGCTTACCCAAAGCTGATTAGGCATGGCTTTATCATCTCTAATTCTTCTTCCTTTTTATAGGTCAAAGCAAATGTGGAACATCACACAGGATATGGGTAAATGCAGCTTGTTAGAGTGCCTCAAAATGAAGCCTAATTATTAGTTTCAGCTTTGATTAGAACTGTATATGAGCACTTGGATGCCATATATGCAATAGATAAAACTATTACCACAGCAAGAGATTAATATTTTGCCTAAAGGTCACTTTTTAAGGGCTTACTCCCTTTAAGATTTTTACACACTTCATCTCTGAGTAATTCTGAATTGACTACTCAGCCCTAGCCTTTAACACCAGTGCTGAGCTGCAATTTGAACTTGCTATAAGAATTAAGTACATTTCAAATGACGTTCACTGCTTTAATGCGACTGCAATGCAGCTGGTAATCACATTAATCAGGGACTGTTAAAAATGGCTGACTATAAACTGGGAATTTTCATTCCAGTAAATCTTGCTAATTTGATACTAAGGAAAGATTATAAAGTTATTTCATTTGGCTACCCATGAAAAAACCCAACAAACTGGAAGCCTTCCATCCAACCTGAGATGATAAATACAGATATACTAAATGCAAACCATTTTCCCAAATAAAAGGGACTTTTTTCCCCAGTAAGACATTCCTCAGTGTACAGTTGTTCCCCTGATGTTAGAGCTATTCTTTGAATTGTCCAAGTATGCTTTACTGTACATATAAATAACTCACAGCTTCTAACAAATTTTCCTCCTATGTGCAGCAATCATCAAAACAGATGCTGACAGATGCTGGACCTCCAAGTAAAACTCAACTTTCCCCCTCAACTATATCTCCTTGAGTTACTTCCTTAGTCCCTTTTTTCCCCCATTTGACATTGCTCTGTCAGCTTTTCCATGAATTTTATGGGTTTTCTACAGATTAACATACACATAAATGACTATAACACATTTGGAGAAATATCTCACCATGCAAAAACCGTGCCAAAGCATTTCGACTAGAAGTTATGAAACAGCACTATTTAATGTAACTATCTTATTAAAAGAATAAATCTTTCAACTTTTGTTGTTTATAAGACATCTAAATGCACTCTAATAAATATTCTTTTACACAGCTATGCTTCAATAATCAAGTCTCCAGAAGAAGTTAGATAACCTTTTAAAAGAAAAGACACACACAAAAGAAAACCTAAAGACGTGTCTGACTATGTTAACAGAAGTGACATACTGCAACTAAAAACTTAAGGCATTATTTTGAACCAGCAAGGCATGACAGAAGTTTACACACCCTTGCTGTCAATGCATGATTGCAAGTGTGGAAATTGTATTTTAACTAGCTCAAAACACAGTAATCAATACAATTCATACGTTTTTATTGCAATCCAGCAACAGAGACTACCCAGATTCTTAAGTACACCATAGTCTCTACAAACAGAGACTTCAGTGGCACACTGCTTGATGGTCCTCTAATAGCCATTACATCGATTAGTTATCAATAACAGCATTTTCAGATTTAAGGGCAGCTGACATGGTGTGTTATAAGTAGTGTGGTCAGTTAAGTGAAGCTTCACATTATTTATCATGTATCACATAATAAATCAGCATCACAAATACCATTACAGTTCAGGGAGTTGTGTATCTAATAAGACTAACGTTTTTTCTTATACATCCAAGATTTCACCCATTGGCAGACATGCAAATCCTTTGATTTAGGCTCTAAAAAGCCAAGTGCCAACACGAACCAACAGAGTGGGTGACCCAGTGTCACAGAAACTCCCACTGCTAGCATTGTCACTTCAAAGCTTGTACCCTTCAAGCACTTCATGCTCGCTTACTTGCTTTAAAAGCCTAACTTGTGCTACGCTGAATGAAGTTGCTGCACATGGTAACACAGCAGGGAGGATATGGGTGCTGGGGAGTGAGCAGAAAGAACAAAGGTTTTGTCTCTGCCTAAATCTTGGCAGCTCCTTAAAGCTTTTTCTCAGCCCCATTGTCTTTAGCTGGAGTACATTTGTTATCTGATCTCAACAGTTGTCATTTCGGAGCCTAGCTTGTTAAAAATGTGACCGCAGTTTTGCTTTCCTCCCTGAAACTATTTTTGCTTTAGGACATCTTTCAAACCAGCAACTGGATTTTTGAGCGAGTCCACAGGGCAAAACCAAAACAAAACCCATAAACCAAACGCAAAAATAAGCTTTCTTGTTTTTCTGTCCAGTTAACACACAACCATTGAAGAGTCACACGTTAGGCACATATTTATCCTCAATAATGACAGACTGTGTAACAACTCCTTACTTCCAATATACTGATGGAACAGAAGACTTTTTGGTTTTGGTGACCTATGCTATTTAATTCAAGCAGCATTCTCACAACTGAATAATTGAATCCAAAGGTTTCTGTCTCCACTAGTAGAATTTATAACACAAATTTTATCCTCACTTGTTCTCTGAGAAAATACCCCTTCAAAAATTAAAAGGCTTTTGAAATAGCCTATTTTATCTGACTGTCATTTTCAAAATAATAGACGCAGAGGGGAAGCATTAGTCCTGTAGTTTAAACCAGCAGTCCATTTTGAAGCAAATCTCCCAGTCATTCTTATTTTGTGTGCTTTGGTTCACACTGCAGAATGTACAGACTTTTGGATGAAACTAAGCCCTGAAGCACAATCCTGGATTCCCATGTAACACCACGGCTGTAAGGCAGTCAGGCCACAGGAGCAGATTAAATTTAGCCTGAAGCAAAACTTCACTGTGAAGCAAAACAAGCAAGTATGGCATGGATAGCAGATCCTCATCCATAACTGTTCTGCTTTACAGACCCACTCCTGATGGGCAACATAACTTACACATGTATAGACATAGCCAGAGTGTGCTAACAATGTGGACTTTCCTCTACACCCTTCTACCCATCTCCCACTCTATTCACCAACACTGACAAAACAAATAAAATCCTTGTCCAGATAGCTTTGGCTATGACAAACACCAAAGATCATGGAAGATAACCAAAAGCTGAATGGCTCATGAATGCTCTGGTACCTGCATTTCCTCAGTGTTTCCAGGATCCAAAATTACTGCTCAGAAAAAGAAGTATATGCACAGAGACAACACAGCTTTAGGAATCTGAAATTTTTACAAGCTCACCCATACTAAAGAAAACACCTAGACTTAAAGTTTTAAGCCAATTTCACTGGAGGAGGAAGCTTAAATCATTCTATCAGTAAAATTTCCAGAAGCCTTACAAGGATACTTACTGGTTCATAATCTGCTAATGTAAAGACACTAACCAATAGTGTATGTCCCAAGTCAGTGAAGACATTCTCGTTTAAAGAGCTCTCACGTTGGGAAAATTGTTATTTAAACAAGCCTGACAACAAGAGAAATAGCAGAAGCTAGTAACTAGTATTAGGCGTGCCTGTCTAGTTGGATGCATCTTCAAAAAGCTGAAGCATTTCAAGCAAGATGTTTTTTCCAAACAAGGATAGAGTTACCTTCTTCAACAGCTGCTCAACTTCTTGCATCTGTGCACTACGATCAGTAACAGGCACTTTTGCATACTCTTGCTTTTTGCTGAGCCTGCTCTTCCAATCTTCTTCACCACTCTTCTTCAGCAACGCCAACCTAGAAGAAAAAACATGCCAACAGGTAGCTTTAAACACTGCACTTCTCATTATCCTCAAAAGCTACCCTTAGTGTTTCACTAATGCTGCATTCAAGAGAATTTGAAATTAAGTTTTCTAACATTAACTATAGTTATTTACATTTTGCACATGTATACCAAATTCACAAACGAACATCAAGCCTTTACTGAACATGTTGAATGGGAGTTCATCTATCAAAACACAGACATTTAGATCTGAGACAGACACTCCAGTTAATTTGTATGGTCAGTGGAAATTGCCAATACAGTCAAGGGAGACCAAGATTCAGTGCAGATCCTCCTAAAGTAAACATATAAATAGGTTAGATTTATCACTGCTTTTTTCCCTCCCCTTCCATCGATAAGGCATAGAGAGTGACTAGCTCAGCTATGGATGCTTATGCTGTAGATGTCCAGAGTTAATAAGAAGAATCCTACATTTGGTCTTTATTGTACTCATTAAAAAAAAAGATTTTAAGATTTATTTTCTTTGAAGTCCAAGAAGAAAGAGGTCTTTTCAGCAGGCACACACCAATTAGGTCTCATCAGGCACATCAAATGACAACTGCAGTTACTGCTTTCACTACAACTCCTAGGGATCACTTAGTACCTCCTTGCTTAGCTCAGGCATTGCTGTGACACAGATCAGTAGTACTAATGTACTAGCAAATTGGTGCTAACTATACTACAACTGTGAAATCTATGTGCAAGATTCAACTCATGTAAAGGATGGCTGATATTTAAAGTGTGGAATACCATTAATCTCAGGTAAATAGGATCTTTTAAAAGTACTATTTCCTAATCTTGAGCAAAATTCTAAATATAGCACAAACGGACACTGACTGGCTCTGGTGGGGACAGCATGTAGATTTATTTTGCTAAAATTAGAACCTGTTTGTCCATACTAACCCTGAGGTGATTAGTTTTGAGGGTAGGGGAAGTCAGTTAGGAATACAAGATCTACACAGGCATGATCTCACTTTACCTTCCTCAGAAATTAGTATTTGTAGGAATTGTCCAGGCTTCAGAACTTATCCTTAGTAATCCATACAACATGTATCTGCAGTACTTGTGCAAACAGTTGCCACCGGTCCGCTAAGTAATTTTTATTCTAGTTGAATTAAGTTTTACTAAATAACTTCCTTTAATCTAGGGCATTTCAGTAAGGATTATACAAAACCCTTAACCCTAGTAACATTTTAACAAGTTCAGTAGTTAAACCTATTTTGACCACAAGACATGGAGATTTCTTTCTAGAGATGTGATTACTGTTACACTCACAGTAAGTCTTGTCTTGAAACTCTGAGAAGGAAAGGGTAGGACTGAATAGGTCTAGCTAGAAGCCAAGTTTCAGGCAGCTGCTTCCTGCAAAAATCCAGGGGGTGCAACCATGCTACTGACCTATTCAAAGATGACCAACTGGCCTTAAGGCAGTCATTTGAGAAAAACTGAGAATGCAGAAAACAGTAAATCCACAGAATACAATGGCAGCAAGAATGTTAGTATTCAAGAAAGCAGTTACTTCCTCTCTTCCTGGCCCGGCAGGCAGTGCTGGCAGGCTTCACATTGCCTGGTTGCTTCATACCTCACAGCACAGGACGAGTAGGGGTGAAGAGGACTCACAATAAGGAGTTGAGGCCATAGTCATTGTTTCCAGAATGCATACAAGATTTCACTGCCCAGAACTAATCTTCTGGAGTGCATCCATGCATGTGTGAAACTGTGGAGGAGACCAAGATGGGACTAAATTGCCACCACGCAGTTGAATTATCTTCAGTAGTTATGTTCTCTCAGGTCAGCTTTGCTTAGAAATGATCTGATAATTGAAGCTGAAAGGCATTTTGGTCAGTTGTGGCCTGAGATGAGTTTGTTTTGAAAAATGCCTCTAGCTGCTCAGCATAGCAGGCAGAAAAAAAAAATATTTTTCCCTTTTTTTAACCTGATATTACTGCAGAGTATTTACCCTAGACCTTTGCCCCAAACAGCTTGGTTGATCAGGAACAGAACATCTAATTCTGATTATGCTTCTGTGTCTCTGAAGACTTTGTTTTGCTTTCTCCTGCCATAAGGATGGATTCATACTAGCCCTCCACTCTTCACTGGTATGAAACAACTCCTAGAGTGAGAACACATTTGTCTGTTTTGAGCAATGAAATCACCACTTAAACTAAACATGTATGCCCTGTATGCCATTGAAAACTTGACTGATGTGTAAAACCTAAAGCCATGAATTACTTTTGAACAATGGAAACAACAATAAAATTAGACTGCCCAGACTGAGCAACAACTGGAGGGCACCTTTCTGTAAGAATAAAGATGCAAGAACTACTGAACTGGTTCACACAAGCAAGCCTACCAGCTACAGTAGCTTAACCCAAAGTATGCAGCGGTTGATTCTTTGGAAAGTCTGCAAAAATGAGGCAATTATTGGGTCTAACCCTTGGATTTGTTTAAGGCCTGCTGCCTAGTTTCATTGCATACCTTTAGTTTTCTGCTTTAGATAAATATTGAATAATCATTCATTATTTGCTTTCACAGTTCTGTTCATACTACTTTTGCCTTCAAAAGTTCCCTTCCTGATCTGAAAAAAAAGTTTTACTCTTTCCTTGAAAGAAAAAAGCTGATTATATATCTGCCCATCTTTGACAGCTTGCTCTGCATCCTTCTTTCACCTACTACTGAGATAGAATATCCACCATCAAGATCAGAATCATCGTCATCCCAAAGGTGTCAGGATGGGTTTAAAGCAAAAGCTTTCACCACTGAATGCAAAATGTTGGATTAATACTGAAGGGAAATAGAAACAAGATCTGAACAATGGTTTTGCCTAAATAAGGAGCACTGTATGAAACGCCTTGGCAAAAGTCCTTGCAAAAAATGTCAAAAACGACACATCTTTCTTCTGTGGCAATATTTTAGTATCTTAGCCGCTAATGTTACCCTCAACACAGATTAAACTGGACACAGGTTTGGCTTTCACACATACACCACTGGCTGTACTTGACCAGGTATTTTCAACTAAATCATAAATCCTGGAGGCTAATATGAGATAAGTAGCTACAAAAAGGAAGCTGATTGTTAAAAAGAGTGCATAAAATCACCATAGTGGGGACTAGTCTGCCTAAGAAAGTCTTGCTGTGGCATCCATACATGAAACAAACGAACAAAGAAGTTTGAAAATTAAGTTTAGGCTGGGCTCTTCCTGAGAAGGAATGAATGATGGTAAGAGATTCACCAGAAATTTGAGTTATCTGTAGGTTTTTTGCCAACTTGTAAAGCAGACCTGATAGGGTGGTGTTCTAGCAACTTTGGTCTTTATAAATGCACAAAGACAGGTAGTTACACACAACTGATGCTCCACTTGAAGTTCTCCCAGACATTCCTCTTCCTGAAGGCAAGACAATTAAAAAAAGCTTTCCACCATTCATATACAACATATCAGTGGATTGGCCTAAAACAAAACACAGCCAAGACTATCCAAAGATATGACTCTGCTACCTCTCACCTCCAAGCTGTATGTTTACATAAGAGAGGATACATGTCTTTTCTTCCTTGAAAAATCATTATTTTCATTCTTCCATATAATATAGGTAATTTTGAAATGCCAGGCATGCACTCACTTCACAAGGATAATATTAGTTCAGTAAAGTAAGTCTTTGTGGAAAATCACTTTCATCCAGACCAGTATGCATGCATCCTGCCCAAATATCATTACATCTGTGGAAAAGCTGTTCTTCCATAAGGTGAAAGAATGTCTGACACAGCCAGAAAAATTCACTGGATGGGAAGATGGAGTTAGTGAATGTAAAAGGGGAAAAAAAAATATCCAAAGTGTAATAGTTAATCTTTAGCAGAAATCTTCTTTGAGGTTTATGAATACTTGGCATCAGCAATAGCCAAGCAAAGAAAATAACTGGTTGTAGTTTTTTGTAATTCTGGGCCAAGAAATAGACTACTGAGGTATTTTGGAAGGCTAAAACATGTTGATACCAATTCTGCCCTTTACAGACATTTGTGGAATCAGTATATACAAATTCCTGACAAAGCAGCAGGTATTTACTTTTCTCAGCTTTGGGACTGACTAGACAGTCATGGAGGCCTAACGAAAGCAATTCCAGACTGTGCGACTGACAGTCTTTAACATCAGTTCCTCAAGAGATCAACTCAACTGAAGCATTAAATTTAGGACTGAAACAGCTGCTAATACTTGGATCTTCCCCTCCCTCCAACCTCTTTTTCCTCACTGGGATCAGGGAAGGCAGATAATTTATCACCTATAAACCAGAAGTTACTGGTGTTAAACCTCACCTGTGCAGACAGTTGACATATTTACAGAAGAGGGGTGGAGGGTGGGCGTGGGTGAAGGTTGCTTTGAACAAAGCAACAGCAAACTGAAAAAGGTAAGTATATCCTTCAGAAGGGGGACTAAGACTATAGAGCTGTTGTAGCTGCCCCTGCATGCCCTCTTTATGTTAAGGGGATAACAGGGAGTGGGGATGGTCTATAAACGAGGATGACTCACATACCTCCTAGAAATACATGAACGTAAGGAGCATGCTTTGGAATCATGTTTAAAACAAAAGAAGTTAGGAGTTCCTAATATCTCCCCCCCCTCACCAAGTAAAGGAAGGCTTTTACACAGCGAAAGTTTAATCAAACAGCTATTTTTATTTATTGGTTCTGTTTTCACTGCAGAAAAACTGAAGTAAAACCAGGCCTATTCGTCAACCTGAATTTTGCAGTTTTACTCACTGGACTGCTACTAGATCTGTTGATGGTTTTGGGCTGAGTTTATCCCCTCAAAGTTTTAACTAAATTAGAATGACTTTTACAAGTACTACAGCAGCTATTGGAGGTCCACCCATGAACTCCTACTGTCCATACAAGCACAGAACACTCAACATTTTGTTTCAGATCAGAATGATCTTGGGCTCAAAAAAATATTTCTAATACTCCCACAAACCTGTCTAACTTATTAGCCTTTTAAAACCCCTACAGTAAGTTCTCAGAAGTCAAAATGGCAACCATGTATTTCTGAAGCAGAGGGGGAAACATCACAGAGTCTGTCCCTGACTCCCGGTACCGAGCTTATTTAAAAGCACACACCCAGAGACCAACAGAAAACCAGCTATTAAAAAATTAATCACATTATTATCTGTTGTAACTAAAAACGGAACCTGGGGAAGTATATTGAGTATATCAGTATAAATGTAACTAGAACATGTATTTTTACAACTTTCAATTTCTGAACTATTTATTGATTATTCAGGTGGCTCTTTCAAAATCAGATTATCACGTTCTCTTGAACAGTAATTCTCATTCACCACCATCTGCTTTATAAGCATGTCAGGCAGATTAGCTGCATGTTTCTGCTGTTAGTATTTGACATCTAATAAAGGCTAATAATCACCACTTAGCTTTTTCAGAAACAGGTTTAAAGCTTCTTTTTATACCATCTGTCTAATGATTGTATTAATAGAGATCATTTTAAAGGAAAGTGAAATTTAAGTACCTTTCTTTAATTGACATCGTTTTGTTGGAATTATCAAGGACATCCTCAGTTGTTTGTGCTTTGTTCTCTCCAACTGAAAACATCTCAGAGGAATTCTTATAAAATTTGCCTTCCAATTGTTCAGAGAGCTCCTGAAGTCTACAGGATGCCACAGCTGCAGTTTGCGAAACTGTCCTCATTGCTGATGTGCTGGTGAGTTCAGAAGTAGGCTCAGCATGGTCTGCCCATTCAAAAGAGAAGTGCTGAATTAGACTTAGTGCTGTTCTGAAACATATTTTACATTACTAACACTGAAGCAGCAAATCTGTTTTTTAATATTCAAATCACATGCTACCCTAACAGAAAAAAAATCTCTGGCTGAACTACAGTACAAAGATTATTTGTGCAGTATTATCTGCTGCATAGACTGGCCATTTGTGACCGAGGTTCACACGAAGCCACTGAATATCATGTTCAATATACAATTCTGAACTTCACATGGAAGAGGCACAAACGGCTGCTCCTGTCATCACACCGACAGGATAACAAATGGACAGATGCAAGTAAGAGTGGAACACAGAGTAGGAGAACATAAGCAGACAAAATTTAAGTAAGAAATTAACTTATTGGTAAAGTAGCTTAATGCATAAGTAGCATACTAGGAGGGCATTTAATAACTTAATAAAGGTATTATTTTCTAGGAGGGTGTTGGGGGCTTATTTGGTTTTGTTTTTTCAAGCAGCAATTAACCCACAGGAAAAACTGCCTTGATGAAAGATAAATGCACCATTACAGTTATCCTTAAGGAAATAAATGATCTTCGTTTTTCTTTTTGAAATTTTACAAGCACAATGCCCCCTCTGATACACAACTGCTCTTGTTTTATCCCAGTCTCCATCTTCCCTGCAGTCACGGAAAGTTAATTGGATAGAACAGACACTGCTTTTGAGGAAGGTAGACAGAACTATACCCTCCTCCCTACACTTGTTTGAAGACCATTAAATTAAAAATAAATTAACTTCACAGAATGAAGACAAAAATGTTTCTAGCACTACAGGGTACTGTGGTCCTGTATCCCATCAAAATAAAACAGAAGATTAATACAACATCCTTCTGAATTCAAGCAAATAGAAGGGTTTTATGCAATGACCAAACTGACTATTTCCAAAGCACCTTATTTAAAGACGGGTAAGTTTACTTGTTAAGTCTGAATTACGCTGTGCATATAGAAATGTAGTTGCTCTGAGAATTACTTTTTTTATATTGTCACCATTTTGAAGAGAAAATAATAGTTTTGCAAAATTAGTTATCTGAAAATTATCTGCTACTAACTACATATACACATATATAGCTAATATGTAACTATACATGCATGAGAAGGCAATAGTTAAGAGTAGATGCTTAACCCAGAGCAGCAAGTTTAGTTTGTTCAGCATTCTGGAGGGCAGTGGCAAGGACAAAAGCAGAAAGGATAAATCTTAGCTTCAGCATATAATACCACTTCTTTCAAAGTAAGAAAATTTGAATAAAATTGAGCCATCTTTAAAGGCTGAAGAATTGAAAGAGTAACAAAGAAAAGTGTATTTGTAAAACTTAAGATTTCACGGGTAATTCTCTAATTTTAAGTGGTGTTAAAAAAATGAAACATAACCAGCCTTGATAATGCTTGAAATAAAGACTTTTAAACTAGAGAAACACCACCGTTTGCTGAATGAGACTACTACAAGAGCAACTATATATTGCAACTCTTTGCCATGTCTTTCTTTTCATAACACTTTCCAAATCCATCTTTTCCTCAAAGGACTGGCCTTCTTTAACTTCCTTTTTACCTTGCATGCCAGTAGTGATTTCCTTCTGTTCAAGAGGCTGAAAAAGTGCTTGTGAACTAAACAGTTCCATGCTGCCCTTCCTCAGGAAGCTGTATGTTGTCTCTTTATGGTAGTCTCCTGTTTTTTCAGGAACAGGATGTGTGGTTTCTTCCTCAAAGGAGCTGTACTTTGTAATTTCATTAGCTTCGTGTGCTAGAAACCTTTTTCTCTCTTCTTCATGCTTCACTGATGCTCTTTTACTTTCTAGTGCTTCTGTTGAGGGCTGCCACTGTTCTGACTTCTGTGTGCGTTTTCCTGAAGAGTCCAAGTTTTCTGCTGAAGAGTGGAATCTCAAATCAGCTCTAGTGGTAGCACTCATGCTTCCATCACCAGCTGGCTTCATGTGCAGGTCTCCAGCATGCAATGAAGAAAGGGCAGATGCCATTGTTGAAACCGACATTGCAACTGCAGTTGACAGGGGAGTAATTTTTCCACTTTCATTTTGTACCTATGCACAAAAAACAAACAAACAAAAAAAAAGGGACCTAAGGATTTAAAAGCTCCGAAATCATCAATTCCTGAAAACAGTCTAATCGTATCAGAGGTATCCTTCTTTATGAATGTAGTGCTCTATAAATACAGACTAGAAACACATATGGAAAGCAACAATGCCCCCACAATTTGGCTGCAGGCAGATTATTCCACCCAGAGAAGAAATGACTGCATGTGAACAGCAACATCTTTAGTAATAAAGGGTGTGTGTGTAGCATGCAACGCAATGTTGTGTCAGGGCTCCATAAAAAGGCTCATACTGGCATGGTACTGTGAAGCACTGGGGAAAGAAATTAGTTCAGGTTCCAGACACCGGATGACATGCCATGTGCCCAAGCTAATCAACTCTGCATCTCAGCAAGACTAATTAGCTTTGGCACAGCTCTGCTCTGATACGGTTATACAGCTTCCAGCTCTGGAGCTAGCTCAGCGCCAGAGAGAGATTCTGCTCTGTGCTGTCCTACATAGAGCAGACATTCCTGACGTTTCTGCCACATAAATCACCTTCATGCAGGACTGTTAGTCTTTTTCAAATATAAACATTGGCTGTCATGTACACCTCTGAGCAAAGTATTTGAATCTTAGAAACATATTAAAAAACCTTAAAAAACCTCCAAATTTGCTTTTCCAGCCTCCACAGTGGAAAAGCTAATCTTTTCTACTCTTCTAAAACAATAATTTTGTGAAGTTTTCCTACAGAAAGTTAAGAAGCAAAATTTTTCTGAAATGCAGAGCTTGGCTTTGCCTTCTCCAAAGGAGACAAAAGCTATGAAAGAAACTGAAAATTATGCCTTCATACACATTAAGAGAGGCTTTTTTGTTGTTTTTTTAAACTGCAGGGCTAGAGAACAACATGCAAAAGGAATAGACAAAAATCACACCAGTAGGAGGAAATCAACTGAAAACTTAAAATGCACGTGCAAATTCCATAAAGCATGGCCAATAGTTATTCATTAAACAAATGGGAAAGCAGAGCAAAGACTATTTTGCTAGCTCAATGATTCCAAAGAAAGAATAAGAAAATAGTTACCAGTTTATTCTTTTTCCATTGCATCTATCAGAATCAGAAATTTAGAAGAGATCAGCAAAGAGATTTCAGCTTTAATTACAAGATATTTACATTTGCAAAATATTTTGGGAATATAACTTCTAGTTATCTCTTTTGATACCTTCTGTTTCTTCCTAGAAAAAATGTAACTGCATCTCAAAACATCCCAACACTACAAATGAACGGTTCACTACAGAAAGTCTTTTTGAAAATATATTCCTATCAAGCCTGGTTCAGAGTCAACTCCGGGTTGTTTTGCTAGGTTCAGAAAGAGATGACAAAACATGCTTCCTCTGCGTTTCCTTCCTTGAAGAACGAGTTTGTTCTGCAAAAGTCTGACAAACTAATGTGAATGTCACTTCTTTCCCACCTTCTTCAGCCCATTTCTGTTGATCACCTTCCTGGCCCTTGAACAAGTTAGTGACACACTCTTTAATATTAAAGAGGCCAGGCTGCGACAGTGGGTGGCATGTGGAAAATGAATGGAAAGAGGACTATGTAAGGTTTTGAAACCTTGTTAAAATTAATTTGCCAAATATTTACTACTACTTCATGCCTAAGTAAAGTAAGCATAAAGAAAAATTATATATCTGGACACCTTTGCACCAATAGTTAGAGAAATCCTGCCTTTTCACTATTCCATTATTATAATACGGAAAAGGTAACATCATGATTGAAGCATATAGGAAGAGAAGAACAGGAACTTTCTAACACTCTGATGGATCCAAATCCCTAGAAATACAACATGCATAGGAGTTGTGCTTCACTGTTAAAGTGATTTCTTTTAAAGCTGTAATACTAAGAGACTGATGTTTCTGCTGTTGTGAACATCAGCTCTGAAAGACTACTGCTGAGCCATCTTATACTCAAACTTCACTAAAAAGCCAATCCTTTTCAGTTCCAATTATATGAAGGATACCAGAACAGGAAGCCCAATTCCACTGCACATAGTAAATAATTTCATTTTGACTATGACCTTCTAAATTTTAAATGTATTCTGCATTTGCAGGGGGAGGTGGGAAAGAAATCTATCCCCACTCCCGGATGAAAATGACAAAACATGTCCTGACTAATAATGGAAACACTTTCAGTGCTTACAGGAGAGAGTCTGAAAGTTACACATGACAAGCTCCAAAATTCCCTGAAAATACATCTAAAGCACGATGACACGTGTCACAGTTTTTACCCCTTTGGTCAGGAATTTACTTTTAAAAGACATATAATACTCTGCCAGAAAAGACAGGCACTGCAAAAGGTACAGCATACACTAATCAGGAAAATGATACACTCTTGAATTACTTAAAAAAGAAAAACACATCAATGAAGTTGAACATTTTAGAGGATGTTGTTCCTCAGTGTCGGAAGACTGCTTCTTGAGAAGCTTTTTCCTGCTAATATGTCATGACCCCAATGTGTAGCTCAGAGAAAGAAAAGACCAGTTGTTACAGCATCTTACACTTGAAGTTGTTTTCTCCAATAAAAAGAAACAAATGAAAAAGAGCTAAGACTGCACTTACCTGCTCAACTTCTCCAAGAGTGACTGGCTGAGTCTGGTAACGAGCATTCATTCTCCTGTGCCTAATATCTCCTCTACTCCTTGTGGAGATGGCCCTGGATACTGGTTGAGACAGTTTGTTAAACAAAGCCATCTTTTCTGCCAAACTTAAGGTGGAAGAATCTGGTTCATCAGACTGATCTTGCCCCATAGCCTCTTTGGCTGCTCTTATCTCTTCTTTAGCTAAAATTTTTTGGTGTGCTGATGCCTGCAAGCTGAAGAAACAGAACTGAAAATGAGTATTGAAGAAGCCATTATGAAATTTTAAAATCTCAACCTGACAGAAGCAGAACTGCACATGAAGCACAATAGCCAATGTAATACAGCAGCCTAAGTGGTTATGCAGTGGTTCAACATTGGCATGATGAATTCCAATTCAACAGCTGAAGATTTAAAAAAAGTTAAACTTTCATTCACAAATTCATTTGATTATGGCACAACAATTTTTTAAAAGGGGAACTCAAGACTGAAGTGAGACTTTTCAGACCAATCTCTTTATACAGAATATAAAGCTATGGAGAGACATTAAAGATGCCTGCTGTAGGACAAACATGGGTCCTACAGTTCAATTTATGTAAAAATCAATTTTATTAGAAAGAACTTGTGGACCACATATGATAAAAACATTTAAAAGATGGATTTAAACTCCAAATTAAGTGCTGTTTTTTGGTTATAATAAATTGTAGTGCCTCTTATAATTTTAAGTGGAACAGAATTTAGACTGTCTTTTGAGTTATTTCGGGTAACTCAAAACCAAAAAAATAGTTTTGTAATATACTCCATTAATTTTGAAGAGCGTTTGACCAATGCTGAAGGCAGACATATTCATTCATAAAAGCTGTAACTGCGGTTGTCTCTACAATATTATATTTCATTCACCTCTAGAATAATATAATTTATGGAGTTAGTACTATTATCTTTTTTTTTTCCCCCATCTCATTCAGAACAGACAAACAGTATTCTGCATCTTTACCTATAGGTGGTGCAATTTCTTATCTTTCCTTTAATTTTGCAAGCTAAAAAAAATAAAATATATATATATATGTAGAGACAGAGAAAGAGGGTATGTACTTCTTGTGAAATCAAGCACCCAGCTTTGGTATTTTCATTACAAGATGACATTACTGTGTAAAAAAAAAAAACAAAAAAAACCAAGAGCAAAGAGGGTTCTGCTAGGTTTTCTCACATGCAAATTCATTTCTTTCACAAAGAAGAATATGCTTCTGGAACAGGTAAGTGTGGTTAGAAAGGTTCTGAAAACAGATGCTTGACAAAAAAAAGCTGCATTGTTTTATCATGCAAACATAAATGACGCTGGCAAATGTTTTAAATATTCTTGAAATGAGTATTGACTTGACACATTGAAAAGGCATTCAAATCTTTAAAGATGCATCTGCTATTGAGGAATCTTGTGCTCCATGTAACATGCATGTTTATCCCGCCCAGTACCTGATAGGTTGTACAGTGCTCTTAACTACAGTGGGACTAGGTACTCTTGTCACTACTGTGTGGGTATTCACAGAACGTGAAGCAGGGGTAGATTCACTTTAAAGAATTGCCAAGGAGGGAAAATTCACAGGGAGAGAGAAGAAAAAAGCATTAAGAAAAGCAATACATTAAGTGTTAACTACAGAAAAGACCAAAACCAAACCAAACCAAAACAGAAAAAAGCCAAACAGCAATGATTTTTTAATTAACTGAGTTATATGCTGCGATCTTTGCAAAATATCTTCAAATACTTTCAAAGAACTAAAGACCCAGAGGAGCAAACAGGTTGTCTATTGAAGTTACTCTTTACCCATAACATAAGCTATCTTTTAGTAGATTATTAGGTGAAAATCATTCACCTTTGCTTAATTTTCCCAAAAAATTGCTTTTAGTTTTTCAGGAAAATTTCATGAGGTATGACCAGCGTGCAAGAAATCTATTTTCAAAAAGTATCTTTGAGATTTCAGAGTGTAAAAGTTTTTCCACAATACAAATATACATTGCTTAAGAAATTGTGCCATTTCCCTCAGCACAATGTATTTTTTTTTATTTGAGTTACAAACCAATGCTATGATTAATCCCATTTACCTGATCTACAGGTGCATAAGCTTTCTACCAAATTACAGTCATACAAGTTATGCTTTACTAGTCCCTCTACTTCTAAAAAGGAATTTCAATATAGTTTCCATTGTGGTTCTCAAGGAAGTTGGCCCTTAACAATAAGTGTTTTCCCTGTTACGAAGTTGTAAATACCACATATATGGAACTTACTCCCAGATTTAAAAGCAGGAACCAAATTTAGAGCCAACATATGTACAATACTTACGTAGCTGCAATGACCACTTCCTCACTGGTAATTGGTTGCGTGTGTGATCTATCCTGCAAACGCCGCAGTCTTCTCTCTACTGCTGAACTTCTTGTAGGTGGTTTAGGAATATTTTTCATTTCAAATGATTTCTCCATTTCCTAAGAAGACATATATCGTAATTAAAACCAGGGAAGAAAGTTCTAAAACAGTACTTTCTTTTTAGCTTTCCTGCATGCAAAGTAGTAAATTTCCCAAATGCCCATCTCTGAAATAGGAGGAAATAATTGCACAGTAGGTATCACAGAGTTAAAACTAACTACACATCTCTCTACATTACATTCTTAAAGAAGACTTTCGAGCAACAGGTCTACTGTATAGATACGTGAGATGAAGTAAAAAAAGTTATGTAGCTTGGACTTGGTCAACTGCATTACAATTCACTCTAACGCACTTTGGGCTCTTCAGCATCTTGTACGTGAAATGTTTAACTCAGCCTTCTGTTAAGAGAATGTAATACTTACTCTAAAAAGCAGCCTCTTTGCAGCTACGCTTAGTTTGGCTCGGTCATCCAATTTCTCTTCATCTACACAAAGGAAAAAAGGAGACTGGATATAAGGAATCAAGTTCCTATTAAGTGCAAGGGGTTTTTTGACTAAATGATTTTTGAGCTCCTCAGAAGTTATGTTTTACTAAGTTAAGAAGCACCACCAGCAAATAAGCTGGCTGTTCCTCCCTTTTAACAAAAGACTTATCATGAACCAAATTGTTTAAACTTTACTTCTTTTTACACATATTGCATCAGAGGAAAATCCTTAACATGATTTGAGAACAAAAGACTTGTCTTCAATACTTTCACGTGCTTTCAAGTTATCCAAGTAACTTTTTATGATAATCAAACTTAATATATCTATGATAACACATGAACTATGAAAATAATTAGATTGAAAGACTTTCTTAAGGGTTAGTATTCATCCTGCTTTGTAGAATGTCTGTTTTCTACTAATTGAACCTACAAAATGGTCTCTTCTGGAAGCGCTGGTCATTCTGTTTACCACCTTGTGTCCCCATTATTCAGAGGCTCAGCTGGTATCCTTAGGAGCTGAAATCAGCATCCTCCAGATCCAAGAGCCAGCATCTCAAAGCTGCAGAGAATATCAGCTTTCAAATAGCATAAAGCATTAAATCTAAATTTAGTTACTCATGAGATTACCGACTTAATTTGTGACACACTTGCCGAGAGTGACAAGAGGGAAAGAGAAGCAAGATGGCAGACTGATTTATATAATTTAATAACCAATGCCTTTGCAGCCTCCTTAGCTAGAAAATGTTACTAATAAGTTTCACACTACAGTAAAGGTTTTTTTAGTTATTTATGTAGTTATTAGTCCTAGAGTGCTGATTAAAATGTGTGTGGGTTTTTTTCCTCGCCAAGTAGCTTATTTATTGTCTAAATCAGGAAAAAAACCCCCAACTATATTGAAAAATAACAAGCCATTCCCCCTCTTAACTTCCATACAAAGTTCAGTATCCACAGAAAGACTTTTGGACTTAAATGAATTTGAAATCAAGTCTGTAGTAAACACAACCCAAGGAAAAATGGTACTTCCAACATATTATAGGTAATGATAGCTATTTTCAAGTGGACTTCTTTGCATTATCAAATAATTATTCATTTAAAACAAAACATTTGCTCCCATTTCTTCCTAAGAAAATAATGTAGTAACATACCTTCAGCAGTTGGTATTTCTGCACTCAGAATTGACCTAGCAAAAAATTATCAAACAGAAGGAAGTTAGTTGGAAATGAGACATAAAAAAAATTAAATGCAAACTCCATCTGAAATAGCAGGACCTCAAAAGTCTTAGGAATAGGAAAACTATCTATTATTCAAGTTTCAACAGTTCCTACTTTGACATCCCTTAATAAAGCAGAAAGGCAAGCAATTGCAGCCAAACTTAAATACAGTACACAAAAATGATTTCCAGTTCATCTTGCTGAAGTTAAAAGTCTAAGATTTGCTGCCCACTCTTTTAACATAAAATGTGTAGCTTTGGTTGTTTACAAAAAAGTAAACGATAAGGCAGAGTAGATTTTTTTCTTCAAATAAAACCAAAAGCATTTATCATTAGACAGAACCTGACAGCTGTAATACCTTAAGATGATTCACTGATCACCATTTTACGTTGGGGGGATTTTCAACAAATTGGTTTTGTCAGTGATGTTTTGGGTTTTATGTCATAAGAGGCTATAACAAATACTTGATTGTTTTTAAAGAGAAACAATAAACTTGCAAAATGTTTATGCTAACAAATGAGCATCTCTTCACAAGCTTGTTCGTGTCTACCTGCACCGGAACACTACACAGAGCTACGTGTGTGCCTACCTATCTGTCTCCTTTCGTTCTGCTGACGTTATAGGTTGAGTTTTAAATCTCTCAGAAGTCTTTCTATTTTCACCAGGAGAAAAATAGCGCCTCGGCCTTCGTGGCCCTCTTTCACGGTCACCATTGGCAGACAAAGTGCTGCCTGCTGTTGCCATCTCAAACCGAGATTCACTTTTAAACCACATGATAGAAAGTGCATAGAAAAGAAAATAGAAGAGAGAAGTAAAGCATAGATGTAAGCATCTCAAAATTCACTAGAGATCACTCTGCATGCTCCTCCAGCAACATGCACAGACGTACACATTCCAGCTACCCCACATCACAACTTGCGCTAGCAAGCAGAAGCACAAAAGCAGGATTCAGACCATCTCAGCCTCCAGTACACACTGGTGAGAGCCAAGCTGTGTGCTTTAAGTGCTGAACACAACTGCTGTTGAGTGTGTAATTTTTTGCTAAGGACGTGCAAATTTCACACGAAAATACGTCTGAAATGTCACCTACAGTTCCGTTTTCTTGTTGGCATTAGCAGTCTCCAGAAAGACATTACGGAGCTGGGCAACAGAGACTTTTGTGTCAACCATGCCAATCTCACCGTTTGGTGCATTTGCTTCCGTGCTCTCCTTACATTTAAAAGCTTCTAGCTTAGGAGCCACAGTATAGTCCGACACTGAGCGAGTCAGGACTTTATGCTTTGCGGTCGACACTTTCCGAACAGGAGTTTTTGCCTTGGCAGGCTGCGATACAGACCCACTCTGTATGTACATAACAGCTTCGCTCCTTTCTATATTCTCAGAGGTCTTAAACTGCTGCTCAGGAGCCTGCCTCTTATTGCACTCCAGCTCTCTCTGAACTTCTGAGTTAACTTTGAGCTTGCTTGCGAAAGAGGAACTCCCCACAGGGGTATCCAATTCTCCTCCTCCAAAAAGGCCTTCATGGTTCTTCCCTTGCTTGCGAATCTCAGAGGGCAAAATTGGTCTTCTGCCTTTGGAAGCCTGTTCACCCTCCAAGGAATCCTCTTCATCGGGCTTTGCTCCATAACCAAGTGCCTCTTTCTTTTCACTCTCTGATACAGTGGCCGCTGACGATTTTGTTAAGAGGCTAACACCGTCTGGTAGGAGAGGGCTGCCAACAGAGTTGTTTGCTGGTTCTTCTGTTGCCATCAGCTGAGCTGTGTGAGCAGTGCCAGCAGGCTGAATATAGCCATGTATTGGTTGGCGGACTGAACTGACGGGCTGATTTATAACCCTATCAAAGGCAGATGTTTCTGTCTGAAGAGGCATGTAGTGGGCTGGCACTGGATGGGATTTTCTGTGAGATACTGTGTCTGTGACAAGTTCAGGGCTTCCACGAGCACTTTCCTCTTTCACCAGTTTCTCTCTAACTTTTACTCTTTAAGAAAGAAAAAGGATTAAAGCTGTGAACAGCAATACCCAAGCTGGGAAGGAACACAGACACCTACTGTGGGCACAGACAGCAACATCGTATTAAAATAAAAAGCAATCAATACATAAAAGAAAGCAATCTTACGATGCAACCCCTTCCTCCCCCTGTCCCCAATTCTTAGCAGTAACATTGCTCAAAAACATTCAAGTGATTCACACGCCCTCAAACATGCACGACTCCTGAGAAGGTAACTGAGCAAGCTCTGAAAACGTACAGCATGTTCCCATGAGGTCACAACTGTGTGTGTCAAACAGCACATACCCATAGCCTCAAACAAACAAGATGATCAAAACTGCTTTCTATGTTATGGAAGTGTTAGGTTCAGCCTGAAATGCAAATTTCCTTGGCAGTCACATGTGTAGTCAGATTTCTGAATATACCTAAATACTGGACAGCTTACAGCATACTAAGAGGCTGTTACATTGGGGAAAGGGACGAAAACCCACATTGTTACATCCACCTAGCCCTTCAGAGGTTTTGCCAGAGACATTTTTACTTGTGCTTTTGTGTATCATGCAAGAAATGTTACATTTAGTATAACCTGTTTCAGTATGTGACAATAAATGTTGAAAGTGCAAGCCTTAAAGCCGGAAGTGACGCTATGGATGGCTGTTGCTCTTCAGAGGGCTTGCAGGGGAGAAAAGTATTAAAAAAAAAAAAAAAAAAAAAAAGGAACAAACCCCCACCCAAAAACAGGCATTCTGTTTTACAATGTTTCCTTACATTCTAACATGCAAAACTGACAGGCATGTTCCCAAAAGTTACCTTACTTCAGTGTATTTTCTGCAATCACCTCTAGACTCGTGTAACGTCCATGCAAAACAGAGTCTTACTCTAACTTTAGACAGTTCATTAACTGCTGCACTAGTGGAAGGCAAGCGTGTGCAGCCGGAGGCTCTATGGCTACAACTGCAGGCAAGCTCTCCAGCAGTTCTACAGCTACGTCAAGTGTTCAGACAGCTTATAGGGCGAGCGTGGGTAAATATTGCATACACAATATTAAAAATTAAAGCTCTGTACTTCCTCCTGTCCCACATGGGTATAAACAAAGATTTTAATTCTGAGGAAGGAAAGAAACTCAAGCACCACAGGAGACCAGCTTTTTATTTGAAAGCAAGCAGTCCATCTGAAAGTATGTGCAATTCCAGGCTTGCTACCAAAAGACATTTTGGAGTTTACATTATTTTTAAAAAAGCAAAATTTAGGAAGAAAGGCAAATTAATAGAGAATAAGCCAGGACATCCAAAGTTATCTGAAACACTAACGTTTCTAATATTTTGGTGTTTCTTATCCCTAAGGATCAGTGCACTTAATCAGGGAAACTTCTCAAAGTTAAGCACAGAAAGTGTGCTCAGTTTGAAAAAGTGATTCTTTAAACAACATGTAGCAAGCATTCTCCAGAACATTAACACTGATGTTAGTACTGGGTTATAAGAATTACTTTAATCAGAATAATGGAAAAAGAGTCTTCCTGCAATGCTTCTCATGGTGGGCTAACTGCATGTGTGACCAAAATGGGAGAAAGCAGCTGCTTGTAGCTCTGATCAAGATCTTGCTTTACTTTTCAATATATATTTTTTTTTATTTCTCTTGTACCTCTCCTTTAATATTCAAGGAATACATTGTAGGAAATGCTAAGATAGAATGGTGTGTGGTATAAAAATCTGCTGCTTTGCAGAGTACAAAGCAGAATAAAGAAGTTATAAAAATCAATGGGAGCCACAATGACAGTGTCTATGGAAGAAGCTAGGGGCATTTTTACTTTATCAAAATACCAATCAGTTGTAAGTTACAGTAAAAGCAGGTGCTTCAGAAAGTTTCAGCAGCTGTTTATCCACAAGAAACAATGCTTTCTAACTTGCTGCTGTTAAAGGAAAATTAAAGGCAAATGTTAAATGAAGACAGAGTAAAGGGAAAGAAAGGGCAGGTTTGTAGTCTGATTGTTAGCCACACAGTTATGTTTCAGGATACCTGGAGGGCCAGCTGATAAGTGAAGGTGTGTCCCCTTCCGAATCTTTCTGAAGAAACCATTCAGGTTTTGCTTTCCCTGCACTACTACAGAAAACAGAACTTCAGGTAATTTTTGAGATTTCAACACATACTCCCATTTTTTCTCCCAATCTTCCCTCCCCACTGATTTTTTTTTTCTAATTACTCAATTAGAGAGGACTGTTCAGGAAAACAAAAGCACAGCAGGTTAATCAAATTGAAAGGTGATAAACTGAAAAACCCTATCATTTTCATTCCACAAACAACTAAAATGTGTTCAGAATGTTAAATACTCTGCAAAGGTAACTTTACCAAGTGTGTTTTGTCCAGAATTTGAGAAGTGAAAGCAACTATGCATTTTTTTTATTTTTTTTTACCATTTGTCACTGGAGGTCCGTTTGAGTGTTTATGTAAGGACACCTGGAAAAGTTGCTAAAGCCATTCCTTTAATTTGTAGTTTAAAGTGGTAAAGACCACTGGGTCCAAAATGAAGTAGTTATATGAATTTAACTAATGTAGAAATTCAGATGGCTATATCATATTTCCTAAGAAATTCTCAGGAGCATCTGGAACTCCTCTGTCCTTTTGTAGCCCTGTATCACAAAAGCTTCAGAAATGCAAACCAAGTCAGCTCAAGTAAAACATGCCGTGTCACTGAGGGACAGGGGAAAGGCAAAAGCTTAAAAAACTAAGTAAAGATCATCTAGTTCCAACCCCCCCTGCCATGGGCAGGTACACCTCCCACTAGCCCAGGTTGCTCAAAGCCCCATCCAGCCTGGCCTTGAGCACTGCCAGGGATGGGGCATCCACAGCTTCTCTGGGCAACCTGTGCCAGTGTCTCAGCACCCTTGCAGTGAATAATTTCTTTATATCTAATCTACATCTACCCTCTTTCAGTTAAAAGCCATTCCCCCTTGTCCTGTCACTACATGCCCCTGTAAAAAGTCCCTCTCCAGCTTTCTTGCAGGCCCCTTTAGGTACTCGAAGGTGCTATAAGGTCTCCCTGGAGCCTTCTCTTCTCCAGGCTGAACAACCCCAACTCTCTCAGCCTGTCTTCATGGCAGAGGTGCTCCAGCCCTCTGATCGTCTTCATGGCCCTCTGGACTTGCTCCAACAGGTCACATCAAATACTTTTAGCCCTGCAAGCACAGACTGTCCAGCCACACTAACATTTACAAACAAACTCCCTGCAGATGACAAGCATCCAAGCCGTTTTCCATTACCTATAGCTATGTCTGAAAGAAGTCCTCACATTGCAGTAGAGCCATCTGGGATGAAAATCCCAAATTAAGCTCCAGGTCATCTACTTCCATTTTTCTTAGCTGGTCTTTAAATAAAAATAGTTGGAAAAGGTGAAATCAATGACTGGTTTTAAGATAACAGTGTATTTACTGCAAATAGGTTTAGATTTGAGAACTCACCTACAGTTGTCATGTCATCCAAATCAAGTTTAGAAAAAGGTCAAACTGACTGTTAAAAACACCTTTTATTTTTCAAAATGTTTTTATGTTCCTAAAGAAACTGACCAAATAGGAGGTAAAAACCTTTCACAGGAGCTGACCCCCATAGCTGGAACTGCTTTGAAACAAGCAAACTTCCTTCTCGTCTCTTAATGTGTAATTTGGCACATTTTGCAGTGGGCATGGCCCAAGCAGCAATTATTTGTACTTGATCATTCACCCTTTGAAAAGAGTAGTCAGAAGGACACAAGCCATGTTTTGAATTTAGAGTTAATCAGCCACTTCAGCAGCCAAACACAGACAATGTCAAATGATACCTTCTCAGCACTTTGTTGTTTTCTCAGTGATGGATAATAGGATTAATTATTAAATCTTCTTAGGACTGAAGGCACAAACCTTTCATATGTATTCCAAAGCAAGACACATTCATTTTCCAATTTGAACTCAGCAAATTTAGATTTAATAACAACAATTCTGCAACCTATATAACGTGGAAGTGACTACAAAACAGCAGCCACCTGGAAAGCTGGTGTTAGCCCTTATTTTGATTGTGCAAATGGCCTTATAGGAGACTACCACATAGTAGCTTTAAACAGACTGCATGGTAATAGGCAATGACTTCTTTACCATTCAGCAACAGGGACAAGAGTTTCTGAGAGGTTATTCTTAAATGTGAATATTACACCATTGAGCACTCAAAGTTGTCAGAAGTATTAAAATGAAGAATGGGCTCTTGGCAATTTGGCCTTTTAAAATACCAACTACTGCCTACATGCATATCCAAACAAGACCAAAAGTGTAAACTCTTAACTGGTATAAGAGCTACACCATATCTCTTGTGGGTGCAGGTGATTTTCTTCAAAAGACAGACAGTGTGGGAAACTTGTTTTATGCAAATACTGACCCAAGCCTCATCCAGAAAGAATTTGAAATTAGTAATAAAGCAGTCAGTAACTTGTACTAAGTTATGACTTATTCAAAGGGTCATAGAATGGTGTGTGTTGGAAGGGACCTCTAAAAGTCATCTAGTCCAATCCTCCTGCAATGAGCAGGGACAGCTTCAAGTAGATGAGGATGCTCAAAGCCCTGTCCAATCTGACCTTGAATGTTTCCAGGGATGGGATGGGATGGGGCATTAACCACCTCTCTGGGCAACCTGGTCCAGTGTTTCACCACCCTCATCATAAAAAAATTCTTCCTTATGTCTAGTCTGAATCTAACCTCTTTTAGTTTAAAACCATTAACCCTTGTCCTATCACCACAGGGTCTATTAAAAATTCTGTCCCCCTCAGTCTTATAAGCCCCCTCTAATTATTGAAAGGCTGCAGTAGGGTCTTCCCAGAGCTTTCTCTTCTGCAGGCTGAACAGCTCCGACTCTCTCAGCCTTCCCTCGTAGGGGAGGTGCTGCACCCCTCTGATCCTTTTTGTGGCCCTCCTCTGGACCCGCTCCAACAGGTCCATGTCTTCCCTGTGCTGAGGACTCCAGAGCTGGACGCAGCACTCCAGGTGGGGTCTCACCACCATGGAGTAGAGGGGCAGAATCATCTCCCTCAGCCTGCTGGCCATACTTCTTTTGATGCAGCCCAAGATACGGTTGGGTTTCTGGGCTGCAAGCACACATTGCTGGCCTATGTCCAGCTTTTCATCTACCAGTACCCCCGAGTCCCTCCCCTCAAAGCTGCTCGCAATCCCTTCATCCCCCAGCCTGTATTGGTATCAGGGGTTGCCCCCACCCAGGTGCAGGACCTTGCACTTGGCTTTGTTGAACCTCATGAGGTTCACATGGGTCCACTCCTCAAGCTTGTCCAGGTCCCTCTAAATGGTAACGTGTCCCTCAGGCAGGCCAGCTGCACCACTCAGCCTGGTGTTGCCTGCCAACTTGCTGGGGGTGCACTCGATCCCACTGTCTGTGACATTGGTGAAGATACTAACCAGTGCTGGTCTCAATGTGGACCCCTGAGGGACACTGCTTGTCACCAATCTCCACCTGCACATTGAGCCATTGACCACCACTCTCTGGATGTGACCATCCAACTAATTCCTCATCCACTGAACTGTCCACCTATTAAATCCATATCTTGCCAATTTAGAGAAGAATGTTGTGAGGAACCATGTCAAAGGCCTTACAGAAGTCCAGACAGATGACATCCATAGCTCTTCCCTTATCCACTGATTTAGTCACTCCATAATAGAAGGCCACTAGGTTGGTCAGGCAGGACCCCCCCTTGGTTAAGCCTTGAATCACCTCCCTGTTCTCCATGTGCCTTAGCATAGCTTCTAGAAGGATTTGTTCCACGATCTTCCCAGGCACAGATGTGAGGCTGACAGGTTGGTAGCTCCCAGAGCCCTCCTTTCTACCCTTTGTAAAAATTGGTGCAATATTTCCCATTTTCCAGTCACCAGGGTCTTCACCTGACTGCCATGACTTTTCAAATATCATGGAGAGTGGCTTGGCGACTGCATCAGCTAATTCTCACAGGACTCTGGGATGCATCCTGACAGGTACCGTACTCATGCATATTCAGGTTCCTCAGGCATCCATGGACCTGATCGTCTCTTACAGTGCGAGGGACTGTGCTCCCTCAGTCCCTGTCTTGCGGTCCATCCACTCAAGAAGTGTTAGAAGATAGGCTGCCAGTGAAGACTGAGGCAAGGAAGTTGTTGAATACCTCAGCCTTCTCGTCTGTTGTTACCAGTTTGCCAAACTTGATCACTGGGGGTGTGTGCTTTCTTTGACCTTCCTTTTCTGGTATACATACCTGTAGAAACCCTTCTTACTATTTTTTGCATTCCTTGCCACGTTCAGCTCCAGGCACACCTTGGCCTTCCTGACCCCATCCCTATACAACCAGGCAGCAACCCCTATACTCTTCCCAGGATGCCTGTCCGCGCTTCCACTGCCTGTGCATTTCCTTCTGGCCCTCTAGTTTGACCAGCAGGTCTTGACTGATCCATGCAGGTCTCTTGCTTTCCCGATTTCTTACACTGGGGGGATCAAGAACTCTTGCACTTTATGGAAAGCATACTTAAAGGATCTGCCAACTCCATTCCTGATGCTTTTGCCCCACTCTCTTTTGTTTAGTATGGCACTACTGCAGAGCGTAGAGACTGCAGAGAAGTAAACCTGACCATACTACAAATAGGATGGAGTTGTCAGAACTTACTTCAGAATGGATCTTACCTATCTAGAAATCGAGAACAACAAAGTCTCAAAAAAAGGAAGACCTTGCAGAAGGGGCCTGTCTCCAGTGTTTGCCAAACATAGCTGACCCCTTAGTGCTTCACACATATAACTTTTAACATATTTAAAAGTATGTCCCCATTAAAAACAGTTTCCTTATAAATCTCTTCCACCCAACTTTTGCAGCATCTTTTATTATAAATAAATAGGTAATGCCAGAAGTGGCAGCTTTAAAAAGAAACAGCTGGAATTTGTGAATGATTTGATAATGCCTTCAGCCTGCTCAGTCTGAACTTGTAACTGGTTTATAAAGCTGCATTATAAAAAAAACCCCACACTTGCTAACTAAAAATGAAAGAGCTTTATAAGGAGACATGGTTTCTCTACATTAAAGGCTGATCTGTGAATGAGGAGGTTCAGGTGTCTCTCTATAGCCAGCACGTGTTTCACCAGGACAACTGCTATCCCACCAATGCTGTGTGCAGTGCAGCTTCTCCTGAGCTGGAGAGAACAATCTAGAAGGCATTTCATTATTCAGTGCTTTATTGGTTTCCCCTCACAGAAACAGTGACTAGGATTTCTTTATGAGAGCAAAAAAATAAACCCTCTTTTTACACTGCAGCAGACCATTCTTGGCTATAAAGTTTGATGGGATATTCTCTTTGCTGTCCTAAGGCTGAAAAATTTGTCCCTTCCTTCACATGATAAAACAAAGAAAAGAACCTGCCAAGGGTCCATTGCTCCAATTTCCCTTCCTATCAGTAACTGGATTAGTCAAGAGATTTATCTCAAATTCACTACTTGAGGATAAGGGATAATATTTTGTAGCATTTGAGTTGCGACTGCTTTAAAGACAAGTTTTTTGGCGCCTGAAAGAACCTAGTCAGCTCAAGGAGTTTCAGCACAACTCTGGTCTCAGCTGCATGGGTGATCCTGCAATGAGTATTTTCCTTATTGTAGCACCAGAATTATAAGCTTAAAACATAAACTAAATAGAAGGTCATACTTCCTAAGTATGTTGATATGTTGACTTACTTTCCCTCTGATGGCTTTTTTGAAATTACAATATTCCTTTAGAATTTTGGCTTAATTGGGAGAGTCCAATGATAGCTCATATAGCTACGTATCCATGCAAAAGAAGATGAGCAGGATTAGAAGTCACCTAAACAATCAAAAGCTATGAAACAAATTATTAAAGAGACTATACTGGTGTATCCTATGCAATAAAGTGAAACGAAAGAGAAGGCTAAGTACATTTCAGCAGTTTACAGGCACTGTAAATAGATGACTTAATCCTCCAGGTCATTAACCTTCGACATGGAAGACTGCTTCATTCAAACTTTAAGGTATGCTTATGCCAGTTAATAAGAAAGGCCACAACAAGTAAGAATCAAGTTTTTTGATTTTGAAGGGAGGAATAAAGCCACCGAGTGAAGGTAGCTTGCTTCTGAACCTACTGCAAAAAATGCCAAAATGTGTAGTTGTTCTGTTTATGCCAGTTCATTTCAGTTTCTTAGAAACAGTCAGCACTGCTCAGCATGATGCAGATGTGTTTACAATTAAGTTCTCCTTACAATTTACATCATTTTGAGCTGCAACACTAACTTAAGTTTTTACAGTTACTATTTTACATCTATGCATCTACATAGAAATTAAAGAATCACACTTAGAGAGAATCTTGCTTTTAAATTCTTAGCTACGCGTTGTTTCCAGTTACCATACCATAATGTGAAATTATGATGTGAAATTAGTGAAAACTGTTGTGTTTTTTTTTCCTTCTGGAAGAATCTGGTTATCCTATTACTGGAGTAAATTTGTCAAATCTGAAGCAATTTAGCATACCACGAGGAAGGCTACATTTTCTTAAATTCAGCATGAAATTTTAACTCTCCCCTCTGCCCCTTCACACACATACCCCAGTATTATCTGAAAGATTAACTGTAACAGTTCAGAAGGTTTTTTACACTGTCTCAGCAGGAAAAGGGCTATTATTTCAACTGACCCAAGATGCTTTTCAGCTTTAAACTCTGAGAACTGTTTTATTTTCGCGGAAGCCATCACGAAGCTATTCAAGACTTTGCTGAGAAACAACTTGCCTTTACTTGGAAACCCCCCACCAAACAATTACAAGATGCCAAAGAAAAAAGTTAAAGGCTTACTCTAATGGAGAAAAGAAATAGTTATGGAGAATAGTTAAGGAGAAAGAAAAAAAAAAAAAAAAAGCAGATTTAGAACCATAAGTGCATCAATTTCTGGTTTGCATAAATATCTTAGTTATTCCTCTCCTCCCACCCCAAAGGGCCTGAGACATCCAAAGCCCCTTAATACATTCATCAACGGTAATAAATACATTAGACATTGCTGCAGAAGGCGATCTAAGATAAAAGAAGCTACTGTACAAACAGACAATAAAAATCATGCTTACCTTTGTCTGATGTTGCTGTGCAAGTGCTGGTCATTCTGCAAATGGATTGGTGAGGCTGCCCGCTTTGGTGACGAAAGGGACTCTCTGGGGGTTTGCTTTGGTGATATTGGCACTTCATTATAGGAGGAAGATTCTCGCCCAGGAAGTGAAAGGGAGACAGAACTATCCAAGGTTGCTGAAGGGTCAGAAACCTGTCCAATGGCACTGTCATCATCTGCTTTTCCATCACTCTTTTCATTTGAGAGGTCTTCTTTGTCTGGAACAACATCTTTTCCATGGCTGGAGCACTCTTTGGATTCAGCAATCACACTCTTCGACTCCTTCACCTCAGTCCTAGACAAATACAAGGAGCCACAGTCCTTGTTGTCATCACCTTGCCTTTCACTTTTCATTCCCTTTCTTTCCATGCTGTCAGGATCTTTCCTTGCCCGTGTATATCTGGATGAGTAGTCAGAATCCAAATCAGAATCAAGAGATAATCCATATTTTTCTGCCAGCTGGCGCCGCCTTTCTGCCTTGTACCTAGCTATTCTTTCTGCTTTTGACTCTAGTTCCTGGACATCCATGTTTCCTGTAGTATATAAGGGCTCTGTATTACCTCCTGTGATTTCTGTTCGGTATCTTGATGATCTGGGTTGTTTTTCTACAGAAGAATCTGAAGTTTCTTCCTCTTCATTTGATCTTCCTGTCAAAAGTACACCATATATGAGCAAGTCCATCCCAAAACTCCAAGTACCCTACCCGCCATCCACATCAAGTGAACTAAAAGCTTCCCATTTTCTTACAAAGTGTACTAATGACTAAATAGACACATGACATTTTTGCACTTATATCTCATACAAATGATTAAGAAGTGTGTATTATTTATAATTCTTTACAAGACTTATATGAAATTATTGTTGGTTTAAAACAATATGGATAATAAACCTTTTTCAAATAAGACAACTGAAGAATTAAAAGGCAAGTTAAAAAAACCCCTGACTACAGCTCTTCTATAAAACTCCCTTCCATGTACTGCACAAATGATAGGGCAGTAAACATGAAGTAATTCAGCAATACAAGATTGACTGATATATGCTGCTTACCTAAGTGGGGACTGTATGGATCAGTTGCACGCATATATCTCGGTGTATCTTCCTCTAGTAATCGGTGTGTGACTGATCCTGGACAGTTTTGTAGAAGCATAGGCTGCGTATCATTTTCAATTCCTTCTAAGCGTCTAGCTATTCTCTCTTTTCTGAAAAAGATGTTAACAATGTGAGATCAAGCATCTTTGAAGATTTGAGGTTTCTAAGTTTCTAAGAGGAGATAACAAAACAGCTGTGTGTTTTGTTTTAAAGGCCAAAGACTTTTTTTTTTTTTTTTTTTTACCTTTTCATTTCCAAAAAATCTTGGTGGTTTGGTTCAAACAGTTTTCTTAATTCTGAAACTGAGACAACAAAAGATTATGCAGTTTATAAGCTACTAAGCTTCAGAAACTCACAGAAACTTGCTATAATGCTTTAGGATAAGAAGGAACAGTCAAATAGAGGTAAGAGGTTTGAAACAGCTTTTGTCAGGGAACAAACATTTTCCTTGTTTTACTCTATTATTAAGCTTGTGTTGTCAAAAGTGCATTAGGTACACAGGTGTAAACACCAAGGTGTCCCCCCCTCCAGGTACTTCC
This sequence comes from Falco punctatus, assembly GCF_963210335.1. Taxonomy (NCBI): domain Eukaryota; kingdom Metazoa; phylum Chordata; class Aves; order Falconiformes; family Falconidae; genus Falco; species Falco punctatus. The sequence continues at coordinate 67,381,110 of NC_137583.1, forward strand.
AGGCTAAGGTAGAATCTGCTATGCCATCCTAGCAGTTTTCAAAATCTAGTACAAAGTGGGTATGTTGTATTTTGATTAGCTGAGGTCAAGCTCACATGCTATAATAACCTATTTCAAAACCAGGTAGTATGGAACTACTGCTTTATCTTGTCTAAACAGAGGTTGGGGACTGAGTATGTTTAAAGAGAAACAGTGTCCTCTATTCCTTACTTTCCTCCACTCCCTTATATTGAGCAAATCGCAAGAATCACAGTGACTCATGGTTGGAGTAAAAATTACCACGTACCCTCATGATATTCCTGCATGGCTAATCACTTTCTACCTTGCTAATTTTCCCTTGTAGTTTCAATTGGACATACTTTCCTTCTCTCCCCCTAAACTGTTTGGTGGTGTTATGTGCTAGTAGACAGCTGTCACAGTTCACAAAATAGTAGTGAACCAACAGGAGGCATGACAGATGAAGTAATCCCTATATATATACACACACACACACATGTGCAGTTATCAGTGATGTTTGCAAACCACACTGGAGCAGTGAGTGCTACATAAACAAGTATGGTGTGACTTCTTACCACCAGGAAGAGAAACCATCCACATTGCCAAAGGATGGGGAGGGGGAAGGTGGTGTGCCTAACAACCCCCTGCCACATACCCACCCGTATCTTTGCCAAGGCAATGATACGGTGCTAAAAGCTGTATGTGCCTTCTGATGTAATGCACCTCTGGGGTTCTGATCCTGTGGACCCAGGGATCACAAGTTAAAGCAAGCTAAAGCCTACAGCCTGCTAAGTCAGCCTTAGATTGCCATCAGAAATGCCTGATGAGCCAGAAGTGTCCAGTAGACGCTGTTCCACACCACAGCAGAAGTAAATCTATCACCTTTCTTCCCTACCAGACTTCATAGCTCTAGATACTTCGAAGATAAACATTATTGAAACACCACCCTTTCAAAGGTCTGATGCACCTTCTCTCGCTTTCCTCTGCATGCATCGCTAAGTCAGGGTTTCAGCTCAGCTGATGGATATTCAGGAAGCTGGCTATAGTCAATACCACTGCTCATACCTCATAGATACAGACATTATTGACATTGGCTGCCATATCAACCTTATGTGCTGAAAGGCCACTAGGACTTCAGGTAAAATTTCTTGCATCACCAAGAATGAATGTGTTCTGATCATGACTACTCAGAGAAGCAAATGAATGAGGTATGAATGTAGTGTCTGAGGCTACACATGAGGGCCCACTGAGCATGTGTGATTAACCAGGGGAAGAAATCAACTGGGCCACTCCCCAAAACAACTCGTTTAGTCTATGTTTTTACAGAAAGTAGACTCAAGCTATCCGCCTCAATTCCTCAAGCCAGGTTAGCTCAGATTGTGATCATGCCATGAAAAAAAATCTGATACGTAGACATTTGATGTAACTAGCAATGCAGAGTAGCCAAGTATGCAGCTACTTAACAGCACTAACCCAAGGGACACTTCTTCCACGCCTAGTTTCAGCATCTGCAGCAAAGCAGATTGAAGCCTATATACTGCTGACGAGGTTTACAGTGCAAGATAGCCACTGAAAGTCAGCAAACTCCAGGCACAGATCTCTGGAGACGGGTGGAAACTGGACTTGGGCAATGCAGAATTTGCATCCTGAACCAATACCAAAGCAAAGGTGAGCCTTTACATGTTGTTTTCACAGTTTTTTCTCACAATGCATGAGCAGTTCCTGCAGCTGCCCTGCCTATTCAAGCTGTGCTAGCTATAGAAGTGTATTAAACAGAGAATTTAACCATATGAAACCAGCCTTCATCTCACATTCACACCAAAGAAAATGATTTCTTACGAATATTTCCCTCTCACCTCTGCCAAATCTACTTCTGTTTAAGTTTGTTCCTCTGGCTTTTAAGAGTTTTTCTGTTCCATCTGTTGGCTATACATACATGAAATGGTCAAAACAAAGCCCATAACTGTTCTGCCACTTCAGACAGGTCAAAGGCCTCCACAGCTCACAGTTAATAAAACTACATTCCATCCAAATCCTGATCATTTTTCTTCCCTAGTCACCAATTTATACAGTCCCTAAAACCATCATCAGAGAACAGGTCTTTTACCCAGCTTTAGTAAAGCTCTAAAGCATAGCTTCATATACTAAAGTCATCTTCCCACCTCCCCCCAAAAAAAGGAAACGTGACTATAAGTTGTTCATATACAAGAAATGTGGAACATCCAAAGAACTCCCAGCAGCATTAGCTCAACACCCTCTTGCTATGTGTTAGCTGAAGTTCCAGAGATTCTACTACCCTTTTGCAGTCCTAAAAAGAGCACTGGCCTCATGAAGAATCTCTCCAACACCTTCCCAAACAAGATGGGACAAAAATAGCATGGGACTACTCTTATGCTGCCTTACACTTTTTCCACACTTGAGATTCCAGACAGTAATTTCAGCTAGGTTGGCCAACATCTGCAGAGCTTTTTTGTGAAAGCAGTTTCAGCAATATTCTTCGTCTGGGGAAGTGGGGAAAAGAAGCACAAATAAAGCAAAAAAAGAATACAAAATGCAGGAAGTCTTCTACTCTAGTGATTTCTTTTTGCTGAATAAAGTATTTGACTTCAAAACATGAAAGCCAGTTGGAGAAATTTCACTCATAAGGACAGTGGTTGGCCATTGCAAGCTTAGGTGATAGGGTTTCTCTTTTTTAGTTTGCAGTTTGGACATGTTGGTGCCAATCTCCCATCTGTTCATGGGATGTTTCTCCCCATGACCATCAAAGGCTATACCATTTCAAAAACATCCATGACAGTGTTAAAGAATAACACCACTTCTACCTAAAACGTAGCACAAAGATCTGATTCAGCATATATGAAAAGACTAAGAAGCTTAAAATAACTAAATTCACAGTAAAAGCTCCTCATCTAAGTTTCTTCACGCCAACACACTTTGTAAGCACTGTTGCTCAGTATAGTTAAGGGCAACAGGAAGAACAGCCACAGTTCAGGAACAGCCCTGAACTTCAGGCTTTAGTTTAGGATGTTGAGCAGGTTGCTATGGCAGGATACTCTCTAAGGTAGACTCCCAAGAGGCATCTTAATTTTGGTAACTGTAGACCTTCTGAGCAAAATTTACCTTCTAATACCAGTATTTAGCAAAAGCAGTATTGTTTCATGCCTTGTCCCAGAATAAAAATCAAAAAGTACATCTGGAGGGCACCTTATAAAAATGCTTACAAAACTCCTTAAATTAAGGTGAAAGATTTCTTACAGATTTCAGAAATCTTTCAGAATCATTTGTTACAGAATATAAATATGTTTTTGCTGAAAGCCCTCTTTGACAACAGCAGAGGGGAAACATGTGGATAAAGTTGCAGGCATGTGACAGCAGTTTTATTTTTAAAATACAGAAGCTGTAAAAACTAAATCAAGCCTTCCAAAAGTCCCTACTAGAGAGTGAACACATAAAATTGTGAAGCCTGTATAGATGTGGATCAGAAGTTTACCTGCCAGAGGCTTAATTTCTCAGAGCTAGTAAATAACCATTGCAACGCAGGTATATACATTTTCATTTTGAGGAAAATTTAATGCAATAGTGAAGCCTACCAGCCTTGTCCCTACCTCCTCTTCTCACCTAGAAAGATGATAGTCTGCAAACCAACTTAGAGAAGCATTTATCTTTTCTTTGTGCTAGCAGAGGCATACTAAATGTCAAATACTTAACTGCAGGCAGCAATGTGTGAGACTTCAACTAGACTCTTTGAACTTCAGTTCAGTCTGTATCAGTTGAGAATTAAATATAATCCTCCAGTTTTCCAACATGTGCAAATCTGGATCGAAGTTAGGCCCTGGATGGGACAAATAACCTGGATTTTCAGAAAGCGTTTGGCCTTAAGTAGTCGCTCAGAATGTAACCATCAGCTCCCACTGCTGATTTTTTCTTAAGTTTGGTACACACCAAATCTGATGCCTTTATTGAGAGAATAATTTCTTAGGAAATAGAGACATCTGGGAAAGGAATTCATTCACTGAGAAGAAACTTACAAAGAAGGTTTTTCAAGTGAAGGCTCTTGCAATTAAGTTGTTGGCCAGCATGACTATCAGGGTGTTCTCAGGGCATCTGTATTGTATAAATTACTCTATCCCATCATTATGTCAATCAAGTCTCTTTGAACATCTGTAATGATTATATTTTTTAAAAAGCACATCAAATATCACTTAAGTGTTATACTGGAAGAAAGCTCCTTTCTAAAGGAACTTTGCAACAAATGACATTAAAAGAGCAAGCCAGTTCCTTTACGCTGAGATTAGTGCACCTAGCCTTGTAGTTTGTCTGAAAAGGGCAAATACCGTTAGATTTTTAATCGAAGTTCTGAGATTCACAGCATCTCTGAGTGAAAGGAACATATTTATGCCAGTTACATGTTGATCTTATGTCAAAATGTCCCCCTTTACTGGTCAAGAGCTATTTCCTAGCAGACTGTGATCTCTTCTAAATAATTCAGGAGAATTAATTGTCACCTCTACCTGAACTGTGTCAAAAGATAAGAGACAGAACTTCTGTTTTCTTCATAAGTCATTCAGACTAAGACAAAAGTTTAAAGAAAAAAAATTCCCAAACCCCATATCTACTGCAAGTCCTTTAGCATGCAAGATTAAAATTCAGTGTGTAGTCAGCAACACAAGCACAGTGATTCTCCCAGCCACTGAAGGGGAATGGAAAAAGCTATGACTACAAGCCAAGTTAGTACACTTGAAATCAGTACTAATCTAACTATACAAAGAAACCGCTCTCAAGTTCTGAATTTCAACTAATCTTAACCTATTGAAAACTAAGTAAACAAAGCTGCACTTTATGAAGCAGGGATGCAAAAAGGCCTTGTAAAAGAGCATTGGTTAATCCCGTTTTATCCCCTATGCATACTTCACAGGGAAAAGAAAACTCATTTACAAAACACCCGTGCCTAAGTGATCTTAACTGTGCCTTGCGCTTCGATAGACTAAACTTCACATGCTGTTAAATTACCACTTGTGTTCATAATGTGTCTCCCTTACCTACCTTTTGGAAGTACTGCTAAGAGATTAGCATCGATATCCTTTGTGCTGTTTGCAAGTTCTTCTTTATCTTCAAATGAGAATTCCTTCTGAAAACTGAAAGCAACATCTGGTTTACAGAACTGTGGATGTTTCTGCTACAAATCAAATAAACCCAAGATGTAACCAATTTACTGCAAGATAGTGTAACAGAGATACCAAAGAAAATATTTTCCATAAGAACAAAATAAGAAATAACCCCAAGAAACTCACAAAGCCAAACTGAACATAATTTGAAACTTGTTTGGAACAGACTGTGACACATTTTTACATTAAAATAGTGACTGGAGACTGCCTTCAAAATGCTCTACTAGCAACTACATTTGAAATTGTCTATACTGAATGATTCTTCATAAATATTTAAACATATTTCATCAAACGCAGTACTGCATGTTCATTCCACCTAGAAGCCTTATGCATGACTGCCCTATTGTTGTTACTGCATTGATGTCTGGATCTTATATGGCTTGTAATACACTAATATGAGCAGCAGATCATTTAGTTTTATATCTTGTCTTTTCAAAACAGCAAAAATGTCCATTTAGATGAAACAAAACATTTCTTTAAATGTGTTCATTAAATATACAAATTTTAACTGTAAAATGTAGGTGTCGTAATGGTCTAAGGTAGCTACTGTCTACAAAGACTTTTTTAGAGGAAGTATTCCTCCTTTTGGGTAAAACAGAGTGAGATTTTTTTCTCTCCAATTATTAAAAATAGAGAGAACTGCTGTATTCTGCCATTATGACTTCTAAACTATCCCAACCAGGCATAAGAAAACTTATACTAGTCTTAAAACCTTTAGTAAACTGTGTGGACAGGTGTAACAGATACAAAATCCCACAGTGATCCCAGGCTCTTCATTTTGCCATGGTAATGATGTGCCGTATCATTTACTGTCATATTTTGGTAAGACAAATTGCACAGCCTTCCTGCTGGAAAATCCTTCCTCAGTATAGTTTTAAAATGGCTTTTTAAATAAACGAATACCCTTTCATCAAGGATATTTAGTTAGAAATGAAAAAAAAAAATTTTTTTTTTAAATTCTGTATTCACTATTCCAGTACAAAAACTTTTCAATGAGAAATGTAACATGTAATGACTAATAACTTTTTACATGAACTCCAAGAAGTATTTGCTTCTTTATCATTTATAGATAATACTCCTTTGTAAGACACTGAAGAGAGAATAAAATTCTTCCAATGACAATAAAGAAATTAGGCTGTGTCACATTGAGGCACCATGCCACCTGCTCCTAATTGTCTCCAACAACTGCACTTACAGATATTATTCCAAGTACTGCCAAGAAAAGCAATGTTAGCCACTACAGAAAATAGAAGGGAGAAGATGAAGAGCTGCGATAAGCTGTCCATTACAGAAAACTGTGTATCCTTACAGGGTAAAAACACTTGGACAAAACTAAACAAAAACCAAAATAAAATTAAAAAACAGCACACAGAAGCCACAAGCAAATGAGTACGTGTATCATCTGAGACTAAGCAGAGACTCAGACAGTTAACCGCATGTTTCTATATGCCTAACCCACACTGCCAACACTCCTGATTCTTATTAGCCTCACAATATGTTCCTTTCTTACAGACACAGCTTCTGGAGAACCCCTAGGTGGAGAGATTCCCAGTTTCCATTTGAAAGCAGTTTCTACTCCTTTTGGCTATGGATGAGTTTGAAAAACGTGAATAATATTGGCCTAAGGCTATAAATCAAACCCAAAATGTATTCTGTCAAATCAATTTGATTACTTAAGACTTGTCTCAAAAGCACTGAGGGACCCAGCTCACGATTTTTGAATACCTGGGCTTTATCTAGCAGCATCTCCAATTGCTTCCATAATGCTTGTGACAGCGCGGTACCTTAAGTTTCCATAAACATGGAATTCTGTATGGAAACACATTCGTTCATACAGCAAAATCTTTCATTAACTGTGCACTAACAACCACAACTATGCCTCAGTCCCACACAAAGTTCCAAAGGTAAAATCATACAGAATCAGAACTGACACTAGCCCACTGGTTCTGAAAAGAGTTGTATGATTGGATTGCTTGTGGATCCTCAACAAACTTTTACATACTGTAAACTAGTTCGGTTCGCTCCTGCCCCTTCCTCCAAACTCCAGGGAGTTCCAGGGACTCTGAAGCCAGAGACCCTCTAAACCCAGTCTAAACGTCTTTCCCTCTGTTTCCATTCATTTGCTGTGTCGTTGGTTACCTTATTTTTCTTAATAGAAGTTTTCCACATCTACTCAGCTCCTCAAGACAGGCTCTCAGTTTCATTGGTTATCTGTAAAAATGTTCTCTACCTATTCCAGTTTTAGGTCATGTTTTTGTATACGGTGACTAGAATTGGACAGTCTTCATGCCAGACCTGGGTCTTAGCAGTGTCTCATAAAAATAGGAATTTTAAAAGAGAAGACATTATTATATGATTAGCCAGATGAATGCCAGGATCTATAATACATTTTTATTTTTATATCTACACTATTATTGCTTGCTCAATCCTGCACGAGAAACTAATATGCCAAGGCTTTGCTTTCATCAGTTGCAAGTGACAGAAAAATTTATCAGCCCCCAATGCACAACTGTGCACTTAGTATTATTACATTACATCCTTTTTCTATTACTCCTCAAGGTCATCCAGTTCTTCCTGTATATGAGCTCCCTCCTCCTTTGTACTGAGGGTGGGTTCCAAGCTTTGCTCACCGGCAGATTTCATTAAAATTCTTTTAATAACCACAAACTTTTTAAGCTTAACCCTCAGTGGGCTACAGAGCATCACAGGCTATCTGCTTTGTGAAAGTTCCTTCCCAGTTTCCCTTACGCTCGTCATTTTCCATTTCCTTCTGGACAGACTGTAAACTTTTATTTTCTTGTTTATTTTTAAATGATTAATTATTTTCATATCATGACTATTTTATCCACAATGGAGGAGTTTTTCCTCTTCAGGAGTGTTTTTGCTTTCTCTTGCAAAGCTGCAGATGGCATTGCTTGTTTTAAATAAGATAATAAATAAATAAAAAAATAATAAAAATAGAAACACAAATTGTTTTAAACTGATGTATCAATTACATTGCTTTCACTTGCACAGAGGATTCAGAGACAGACCACTGCTCTGAAGATGATACAGTCAAGCCAACAATTGGGTATTTATAGATACATATATAAAATTAGTTCTAAAAATGAAAGTAGACATATTTAGGACATGTCACAGTATTCAATAAGAACATTCATTAGGAATCTAAATTGAGTCAGAAGGTTGTTCAAGCAATTCCAAATAGTAAAAATTATTTTTTTAAAAAAAGTATTACAGGACACTACTCATAAGGCTTTAAAAAAACCCCACAACATACAGTTGTAAGTAATTCCTCACCAAGACTTCCCTTTTCACTCAAAGGGATCTATCCAGATGTCTCCCTGCTTTATTAGTTTCTCTGCTAAAGAAGCAGCTGCATCATCAATTTAGTGACTTAAGCAGGGTGTGACTGTCAGACTTGGATGCCAAGTACACTGTACTTCCAAACTCATCCGCAATCCTGTTATAGAACTACATCTACTACATCTACTCACCTTTACTTTTCTTAATTTCTGAAATCATGCTATAAATTTAGGTGCAGATTCTGAGAAGCAGCACCAGAAATCTCTGCACATAATAGGTAGGCTATGCACATTCATTATTCGAACAATTTAAGGCATATATAGGTTTCTCTAAATGAATGAAAGAATTTAGCAGTTTGCAAGAACTCTTTCTTTTTGAAGTCCCTGTTAAATCTGGATACTGCAAGAGGAATTTCTCCTTTGCTTGCCTGAAATTTAGCCTATGATCATGGTTTATGAAATGCAATCAACAGCATGAGGTCCCATGAGTTTGTTTCATGTAGGATTTATGTGTGGTTTGGTCTCAGGTTCCCAACAAACCCATTATACTCTCCAATGTTCAGGAATTCATATGATTCCTATTAAAACACAGGCAACAATATTTCACAGTCTCAACAGTTTTTCGTTAAAAACAATGTGTAATGTGACATTAGTAAAGTATTTGACAGTCTCAGTAGTTATACTGCTCTTGCAACTTCCCAGGTAAGTGCGGGCTGCTTCTATACATCAGGGATTCCAAGATGAAAACTTCATCTGCTGCTGCAGCAGCAGCATACAATTTCTAAATAGCTGCCCCACTAACCTAGTTACATGCCCAAAAGCAAGCACAAGTTTGATCCGAATGCCACTGATCACACTACCTTGCCACCTGGATTAAAGCTATGGGATACACTGAGATTTCGTGATTGAAACACATGCATGAAAATCTGCTTTTATACCTGCCAGCTAGATGATTGGCATTCATTTTTCTTCTCTTTTTCTACTTCCAAGGAGTATTTCCTTCCCTGGACTGTTATGTAAAAGGTCTGTTCTACAGTCATATCCTTCTCTTCTACTCCCACTTCTACCTTCCACTACTTGCCTTCCATAACACAATGCATCTTGTACACCTAATTCCTTCCATCTCTAAAAAACAATATTATATGGAATCAGGTGCACTCCAGATGGTGTGCGTTGACTGAAAAGATGCTTGCACACATAAGCCTGGGTGCCTAAAGGTGGTGTATTCCTGTGCAGCTGAGCCAACAAAACAGCTGGTTGCTGGGGCAGAAGTCAATTCCCAACTCCCTGACCTCCTCTCTGCACTGTTATGAATGAGTCCAGCAAGAGCAAAGGTGGACACCAAAAGCAGTCAGAGTGAGGATGGGAAGAGAGAGGGAATGTGACCTACCACCTTGCTTAACTTTGAACTGTATCCCCTGACTCAGCCTTGTGGAACTGTGCCCTAAGACTGCAGGCACGAGGTAGCATGGCCCTGCAAGGAAGCAGCATCACCTCTCCATTCATCTCTGCAGCATCCCCCTCCCATGTGCTGACAAAGCTCTCTGTATGGCTGTATGATTAATTCACCCACTTCAGCCACCTTCTTTTTTAGACAGACCAGTTTTCCAAGCCGGTTCACTAGATGTCTGTACTGTGTTTGTGCCATGCAAAGAAAAAGGGGCATTGCAGTGGCAGGAGGCTCAGTGCAGAGTAAGACTTTTCCCTTAGCAATGCCAGCTAAAAATTTTCACATCACTTCGGAGGCAGTTAAGTGTTTTCAATACCTGTTCAGAGCATCTGCTTTATGCAAAAGCTTGGTCCTGCAAGAGGACCAATAATAATTTGCCCTGACAAAAGAATAATCAGATTCAAGCAATAACTGCAAGTTACAATCGTGCAACCAGTCATCCTCACTGGGCAAGAAAAACTTGACCTTACCTTAATGCTCCCTTTCTTTGGAGCAATCGTGAAGGTTTAAATCTGACTGAGTTTTCTTTGTCAAAATCTGTGAAACGAAAAGAAAACACACCATAGTGAACATGCTTCAATAGAGAAACTTTTAGGAAGCTAGGTTGTAGTCTCCAATCATTGTTCTTTTTCACTGAAAAAGACCATACAAAGGACTTCCTTCTAGTCAAAGGAGCATAAGCTGTCACATCCAAGATGGTGATAAACCAAAGTCTTGCAAAAATGAGTATATAAGTAAACTTGATAAGTAAATCAAAAGCATCAACACTTTATGGAACTGCCACGTTCTAATCCCAGTATTCATGGTACAGCACTGCAGTATCATTTAAACTCCTTGACTCGGTTTCCCAGCTTATAAAACAGGCAGCAGACATGTTTATGAAGCACTCTGCAAATGTGAAACGCTGCAAACAGTAAGAGCCTTTTTGGCTGAAGCCTAGCAACACTATAAAAACTGCATATTCACTGCAGAAGTCTGAGAGGTCCAGCTAAGGATCTGTTGCAACAACAGTATTACACCATGCAAGACCGAAATATTTCTGAAGGTTTTCTACTATTTGGAAGTTCCAATTTTTTTTTCTGAATAGCCTGAACATGCTTACCTTCTCCTTCAGAGAGGAACACGTGTTTACACATCTGTGTGAGATGCAGCCTTATATTCAAAAAGCATGTATTACAAAGTTACTAGGTTCCCAAAGCTTTGTGAACCATAACAAGCCCATATCTCCCCCCAATTTAACTTTTTCATTTCTGCAGTGAAGAGCATCATCAGAGGACTTAAATGATGACCAGTGGCAAGGGGGACCAGTGCTCCATGCACCAGCTCCCTCCATTCAACAATGAGGATGCTATTAAGAGACATTAGCGAACTCCTAGCCAGGAAGCAGGGGAGTACCTGCTCTGTGACTGCTGTTGAAAAACACATGAAGCTACTAATAATTTACTTCCGATGGGAAAATGGCCTTCCATCCTCATCTGTGTTAACTCTAATATCCCAAGACCCTAAGTTAAGAAACAATTGGTCACTGATGCAGTATTCATTTTATTTTTGAAAGACAGACCTGAATATTACACAACCTGTACTTTAGAACAATTCAAAAGCAGCTACACCCCTTTTACTCTACCTCAGAGCTGAGATTTAAATATTTCAAAGGCCGTTTTGCTAATACAAAGTATTTTAAAGTCTAGGTAGGATGTTTCTTTATTTTTGCAGAAAAGGTTTAATGAAAATTATAGCTGACGACATGGGTCTTAACTTAGAGAGTGTATCTCTTGTCTATGCCTTTGAAAAATTTTCACCCTCCTCCCCTCTTCCACTTCTTTCTACCACCTCTGCAGGTATGCAGATTTAGGAGAAGAGAAGAGAAAAAACCAACAAAACAAAAAACCAGCTTGATAAAGTGGCTTAAAATGTGCAAAAAGGCATATTTTAGTCATCTGCTTCAAGACAGTGCAGATTTCAAGCAGCTTTGCTAATAGCATTCTTCAACTTTAATAGGCAACTTTTCCCTGTTTTTGTTAACATTCATTTTCTCTTTCCAAGTAAATGGAGAATAAAGCACGCAGATGACAAAGAAACATCTTGTTAGACAAAAATAGAGCATTATAAGAAAAACAGTATGAATGGTATAGAAAGTATTATATTTTACACTACAACATTAAAAAGAATATTCCATGCCATAAGTATCCTCTAAAAAGGCTAGATTTACATTACTGTGAGAAGAGTATGCAGTAACTTAAAAAGCCCAGCTCAGTATCAGTTTAGCTAATCAGAACCAGACATATCTTAAATTTATAGCTGTTGTAACAGGATATAACCCATCCTATAGGTTTTGGCACTAAAACAGCTGTCCACCATGAAAACCACACGTAGACCACAGAGAAATTCTCCCTACCCTAGGCAAAACTGGAGAGGGGATATTGGAAGGGAAGAAAGTAGCTTTCATTGATTTGCTTGGGAGATGGGAGGGAGAAGGGCTGCTAAGAGGGGGCACACAAGCTAGTCTGGCTCTTGCTACCCATTAAACACATTCAGTAACATTCAAACATATGACATCTATAATACCTCAAAAACATCTTAAACCTTTGCTATATTTCACAGGGAAAATTTCCACCCCCCATCCCCCCCCCCAATTATACTGTTATATTATTTTGATATTTTATGTATTTCCTCCTGTTCAAATTTAACCCCATGTAGGAGGATTAAAGTTCAATAAAACTTACTACAATATGGAAGTTTTAAAATGAAATACAAACACAGGAGAAAAAGTAAAACAACTCTGCTTCAAAAGAAAATAAATATGCCTACAAAAGAAACATCAGTTTAACACAGTCTTAATTCAATGGTTAATTTAAAGAAAAAAATCCACCCTCGCAGTACCTAATACACAGAAGGAAAATCTTTGCAACAGCATTTTGTTCCTTCTTTCACTGAGGAATTCTAAACATGCTCATAACCACATTAAAACAATTTTAAATATTTGTATTTAAAACCAAGAGTATATTTACTGAAGTGTAAATCAAACTTGCTCACAAGTTTAACCATTTGTTCAGTCTAGTCCCCCTCCCTCTTGGGTACAAACTACCAGATAAAACCACTACCAATAATTTAATACACAGGAAATCAAAAATGCTGAATTTTAATAAAAAAAAGTAGATGCAACCTTCCAGTCTTACTTAGTATATTTAAAGGCCCTAAGTCGGTGGCAAGTTAAGCTAATTAAAAGATCCATCTAATCGGATCTTTCAAAAGTGTCCTTTAGGAAATAAAGAAATAGCCTAGGTGACTAACTGCATACTAATTGCTAAAGTAGCTAATGTAGCTGCAGAAAGATCCAGTCAAACAATATTTACACATGCACACATATATACAAGAAAGATTAAACACACACAAATGAACTGCATTTTCTCCTATCTACTTGGAACTCTTACCTTGCTCCTCAGAGTATTTAACATTTCCCAAATAGCTGGAGATCCAAGGATTTCTGAACATGGTTGCACAAACAAAGGATTCAGCAAAGAGAAACTACAATAGCAGCTAATTCTCAACCAGCCACAGCCCTAGGCCTGTCTTAGCAATATCGCATAGAGATTTTTCATAGCACAGGACTGGAGCTGTCAGGCTATCGCATCCTAGGGAGTACAGTAAATGCATAGCAATAGGCTGCAAGCTGGAGCAGCTCAAGCCAGTAATCAGATTACAAACAGAAATTAGGCACTTGAATACTAAAACAGATTGGGCAATGGTGATTGGGAGATTTATAATATTACCACTTCAAAGATCCAGCCAAATCACACAAAATACGCCTGAAAAATGAATGCAGAACCCCTAAATCCTCATACTACAGAAGAAAAAAGAAAAAAGGAAAAAAAACCTCCAAGAAGAAGAAGAATTCCTTCGTATCTCTAATCAGGATAAACTGCAATGCTTGCTTCAGAAAAACAGCATTGAGGCTGCCAAAAAAATGGACTCTGTTAATCATATCATTATGCTAAACGCTTTGCCTAACTGTTAGTTGGAACACTTAGAACAGACAAGATTTATGGATAACATATGAACAAAATTACTGGTGGGGGTGGGGATTTAGGAACAGACACCACAGCTCCAAATATTTTAATTTGAGACAGAAGGTGTAAAATTGTACAGAAGTATTGTCTAGCTACCATATTCTTTTATTTTTGATGGATTTTGGATTTAAGAGTTGGAACCCTTTATAGTTAATTTTGAAAATCTGATCATATTTGTTTGAAATGGTGCAATAACCCTGGCGCAGTCTTCCACACTAAACTAAACTACCTGGTCATTCAGCACACATAGAAGCATTAAATATGTGACTGAAACACACACTTAACCCCATCCAACCAAAGGCAGTAACTGCCTACTAGCTTCCCTCCAACAGACTTCTTCCCTTCAAAACCATTTCAACTAGTATCAGTAGAAAACTCACCACAAGGCTGGGGTTGCCAGGACCATGAAAAGACAGCCTAGAAACACAAGACTGCAGTTCCTGTCTTTTCTTATCCGTTTTTATGATATTTGGTACAACAGGACCCTGATCCATGCTGGGAAGCTCTATGTAGTGGCAAAAGGTAAGCAATGATGCTGTGAAAGAGACTGCTTAACCACAAGAGAAAAATACAATCTATCAAAAATCTATTAAATTCTGTTGGCTCGCCATGAAGTTGTATTTAGCCTGTCTAGGTCATCAAAACACTGTTTTTCATGCTAACATGTTCTTGCAATGGATAGAAGAGTATGTGCTCCATCTTGTCTAATGGCCGTGCTATTTGTATTCATTTATTCATTTTTAACCATGAATAACACTGCAGTCACCTTAACTGAAGCACCTTTTATTAGCTGATTCAACAGTCCAGAGCTCCCTAGAACAAGAGTCACCACGAGAGTCACCCAACACAAGAAACATGGCATTCAAGTCTCTGACTCAGAAATATTTGATAGTACGTACCACGTTTTTTTCTTTGCCTGTAACCTTACTGGCTCTCGCATTGAATTCTAAACCTCTTCACACCACCACCCATAGAACACAAACGAAAGACCGCTACGCTGCCTTGGCCAGGTGTGAAGGCCTACATGTACTTGAGCCTAATATCTATAAAAGCAGTAACAAAAAATACATTCTGTCGACACTGGTCCAAACCTGCCATTAACCTGAAAATCCACTTTATGGCCTAGACATAAGTGCAGATGTGCTTAACAAACAAAAATGAGACAGTGTAGAAATAACAAAGAAGCTGCCTGGTAGCAGCTAATGGGGATGTTCTGGACCAGTATCTGTGTGGGTATATGAATAAAAGAGACATCCAGTTTTGTAAAGGTGTCTCATTTCCAAATCCTGCTTGTGTGAAGACTGCTTACTTGATCTTGTGAATAGGAGTATTACTACCCGGAACATTTTTAAGCACCTGTACCCATCTGGTACACAGTAAGGAAACTGTTTCCCATAAAGAACAGATAAATAATACTCATTTGATAAATCCCATGGCTAGAGTCTTTAGCAAGCCTGAAAGAGAAGTTAGACTTGACAGCTGAGCTGATGCAATAGCTCATGGCTGCCAAGAACCAGAGTCCTACCAGTTTTTCTCCGCAGGATCTCTGCTGGGTCCCACTCCCCTAGTGACCCAGTCAGATGACTAAACTGGCAGTAAATACTCCCTTTTATTTTTTCTGGGTATGCTCTTCAGGAGGTGCCAGAACGAAGGAAAAGGCACAGGATTCTATGATCAGGAAAGGGATCAACCCTTCCAGCTAACAAAGGAGGAGCTCAGCTTGACTGTCATCCCCATGTCTGGCAATGTCCCATATCACAGAGAGGAGGTGTGTGTTTGTATTTATGGAGGGAGGGGTCAGACTCCAACATTCCTCTGCTGTACATAATTTCCAACATTTTGTCCTCTGCATCCTCTGGGTAAATGAGGTACAGCACACACAGCTGCAGAAAGACAGAATCTAGAACGCCTTTCACAAATGTGTATATTTTAAATGGGTGCTTGCTTGTACTGTTCAAATTCTACTCACAGAATACAATAAGAAACCAGTTTCTCCAACAGTTCTGGCTACCAACTGGGAAGGAATACTTGTGATAAGCTTTGCTGCAAGTAGGACTCATTTCCCTACTATTTACAGCTGGCAGGTCAAGAATACAGGGGTCATCTCACAGGATCAAAGAGAATTACGATAGAGGTCAGTAAAATATCAAAGAAAAGAAACTTCTGTAGCAAGGTCTTCTCAAAACAAAAATAGAAAACAAACCCCAAACCAAACAAAAAAAAACAAACACCCCATAAAAAAACCCAAACCAAAACACAAAACTATCAACACTCTACAGTTTGGCTTAAAATTCTCTTCATGTTAGGTTGGAAGGTGATCACCACTCATTGCTCTGTGCACAGTATCTATGAATTCACATTACTGTCACTGCTGTCAATACTGAAACTGTGCAGAATCTGTGACACCAGAGTTTGTTCAGTGTCACTTCAAGATGAGGGGTATGTGCCAAAGCTGCTTCCAATATAAAACTCTTTCAGCCATGAGAATCTGGAGCCTTAGGGTATTAGACCAATCTTATGCACTTCACACACATTGTTAGACAGATGTAACTGTAGGTAACTGACAACTTCCTTTCCTCCTTTCCATCAAAAAAGAACCACCTATTGCAAGACAGGTCTCTGTGCTGTCTCATAATAGCTTTGGCAGTAGAGAAGACACTGTGGTAAAAACAGTAAGTCATAGCAGGGTCAAGCACAGGTGTAAGAAATCTTAGGTTTAGTTTTTTGCTGCTTTTTTGGAAACAGCAGGTTTAAAAGCAAGTGTTTTCCAGAAGAAAAGAAATCCATCTCCAAATGCTTGATGAGGGAAGGAGAAAGAATATTTTGTCCTTCAAAGAGATCCAGTCTCCAGGACCTAGAAGTATGCTCAGCCAAACTACATTATCAAGGCTGTGTTACAAATCAGTAGTAATGTTCTTGTCCTCCTCTGCCATCATTAATTCTTGAGCATTAGCAGCCTCCAACATAAGCAAACAAAGAGGGAACAACAGTTCAGCCGTTAGAAAGGGGGGCAAGCCCAGCTGGAAGTTAAGTTTTGCAGTCATCTGGGCAAAGAGCTAGAGGTTAAGCATGCATGCATTTCAAATCTGAGACTGCTCATGAAAGACCAGCTGGCAGCTAAATGTTGTTCTGAAGCTTCCCACAGGAAAAGAAGGAAAATATCTTCCTTTTGTCTGGCAAAACCAATCACTGTAATCAAAGCTGGAGTTTAAACGACTTGCAAAACTGTTCCCAACCTACAGGGCTGCCAAACCCAAAGCACTGAGGAATTATGAATTAGGTCCCACCAAGATGAAGTCTTTTTTCTTTCTGAATTTTGATGGCTTATGAATTTATATTTAGAAGTGTTCCTCTGTGATAAGGAGAACTAGATACTTTGTTGTGACTTCCAGTTATCGTAAAAGCAAAAATCAAAGCCGCCCATGATGGCTGTTTGAAGAAAGCCTATAAATAAATAAATAAATAAATAAACCTCCAGAATGCAGAGGAAAAAGATCCACAGTGACTGCAAAGAAACTTTCAGCAAATATGTCAGTTTGGTAAAGAGGAGTCTGAGCAGCACTGAAAACTGAGATGAGCTGCATAAATAAAGATGATGAAATCATATTTTCATCTGCACTTCAGGGGCAGAGATCTAAAGGAGCTCATGAATTTTATTCTACTGCTCTTCTTCTGGACAAGGAGAGCACCCTTGCAATAGCAAGTCAAAGTGAGCTGTGCCAAGGTCTGAGATGCTGTTGATTGTACGAATGAAGGTTGTTAAGAGAGGACTAAACTAGACCACTCACTTCCATTAGTCCATCTGACCTCCCCTGCCAGGCTCCAGGCTACTCGCCCACCCCAAGCCACCTCATCAGTTTTTGGCATGTAGGCATGTGTTCCCAAAGGTAAGTGGCAAGGCACTAGAAAAGCCTCCTTTTTCTCATTTCCCCTTCCCCCCACTCTCCAGCAATTTCTGCCAAAGTGTTTGAGAAATAATTTAGACCAAAGCTAAAGGACAGGTCAAAAATCTAACAGAAGATTACTTCAGTAGTCAACACTTAACACACTCCTAGCTTGCAAACACAGTACATATTCTGGGCTGGCAATGCCATTCAGTTTTGTCTTCTCCATCCAAATCCCATGTATGTGGGTTTATTTTCATTTCATAAATGAAGGTCATTCCTATGGACTTCTAAACTAGGATAAAGTTTACTGACATAGTATCATCCCTCCAGTGGAAAGCAGATATAATCCTTTTCACTTTGTTTTTTTAACCCCTGTTCCCACTGTGCAACAGTTTTCGAATAATGATCCTGGCAAAAAGATTTCTGTTTGATTACTGATTATGTTTTGGACAAGTCTTCAGATAAACTTCAGCAGTGTTGCCTGTGTGCTGTAGTTTAAAAAAGGTCATATGCAAAGATATAAAAAAATCCCTGATCATTAAGTGTTAAAAAGAAGACTAAGTTTTTTAGTACATGATGACAGATGCATTAAATGGATGGTCTTTTTATACTGGCTATTTACTCATGTGCTCTGGGAAAAGTGAGAACAGTAGGTATTTTTCCATGCACACTAAAAAAAGACACCTTCCAGTCCCTAGATTATTATTTCAGATTTGAAGAAATCTTGCTCAAGTAATTAATTTTACAATGAATTGCTCCTAAAAGGAGATTTTGGTACCTTTCAATCTTTCACGTTTTCACAACACGTTTTCACAACACGTTTTCAGAATAAGGAACATGAAGGTAATGTCCCCTGACATTCCTACATCTCGTATCACTGTTCACAACACCGTATGGCAAGACTGTAGCATAATTAAAAGATCTTCAAGGTTTTCCTCTTTAGGAGTAGGATCAGTCTAGACTAACTCCTTAAAGGAAGTTCAAAAGCCATGCAGCCCCTCACATGTGATAATCAGATACACCAGCGAGGCACATTATCCCTACTGCGTCAGACCTGTGGGCCTGAAATGGTAACAGAAGATGTCAAGCATGCACAGGGCCAGACTGTCTAACAGGGTTAGACACGGACTGAGCAAATGGCTGGAAACAAGTATAAGGCAGCAAGTTCTCTCCCAGGAGTATGTACAATTTAAATGATTAAACAGCCCAAGGACTTTGAGAAGGCACAGGTTTTTGCCCAGCAAAACAATTATCGGAGCATTTCACACCATGGCTCACTGTAAAGCAACTGCAGCTCAGATCATGAAGGCACAGGGTCAGCCACAGCCCTGTGGACATCCTGCACTGAAGTCATGACACAAGCAGCAGTTTCTTTACTACCGCAGTGAATGAGAGCTTTGCTGCTGCAACAGCTCGGGGCTTAAACTGCTTTTGGGGGAGAGTGTCTGCAAAACTCGTGTCCTCCAAACAAGCGGCCAGGGTTTCTAGGATGGGTTTCCCCATCTTCTGACACTTCTGGTCTCCTTACTCTCTGGAAGACTTTCTTCCACAGTGCAATATAACCACCACAAGGTTATTTCCTTGCCTGGAGCAGCGAGTGCACCCATGCAGTTAAGCAACACAAAAAGCCCAGCCATGCTACCGAGTTTTCTCCTGGCTGCTCTTAACAACTCTGCACTGCTATCTGCATGCGTGTAAAAGCCCAATAAGGGAGCAGAGGGAGGCACACATACCACAAGAAAGAATTTATAACAAAGTTATTTGGCTCTTTGCAATAGTCATCTAAGGAAAACATCAATTTTGTTTACCACTGTGATGGTAACATTTCACAGGCCACATCATATCCCTGCATACTTACCTTGAAATTTAACTGTCATTTTCAAGCCTTAGGCAGACAGCAACCTTGCAAGACAACAAATCCATGACCCTAGCTCCCATCCTGTTTATAGCATGTTGCAATGCTTTCCCAGAAAATTAAATATTTAGTAAGAGAAATAAAGAAAAAGCATGTAATTTATTCGAGAGTTGATGGTCAAGGTAGGGCAGCTCAACTACAAGTACTGCCACTGAAAATAATGTCACTATGAAAAAGCACATGTATCAGACTTAATTTGCATCCAGCATGGCTAAGCAAAAATTCATGAGGAAAGAAAATCTGGTTAGAACAGTGATACTGCAGTTCTGGAGCTTGTTCTCTAGAAAGCAGGTTTAAATTCATAGCAGTCACAGCCTTTTCTCTTTATTGCTCTCATACACTCCCAGGACCCCCACATAAATCAAAAACATGCCCAGTGCTCAGGAGGGTACCAATCACTAATAGCAAGTTAATCACAAGTTAGATCTGAAGAGCTTTCCCAGAGCTGCCCGGGAAAGATTTCATAGCACTGTACTCATCTAAATCTACAGGGATTTTACTGGAGAAAAAAAAAAAATAACCAAACAAACAAAAAACCAAACACACACATAGACTTTTTTATTTTATTTTAAAAAAAAGCCTTCTTCCATGTGAAAGTCAGTTTTTATGAGGTGAGTATGAAGCAACTTATTGAAGTCCTGGTCTGCACAGAGGCAGCGGGTGCCAATATTCCCCTTCTCCTGGGAGCAGGATCATTGCTTTAGCCAGTAACAGTCAGTCTTCCAATAAAGGGCATAGGACTGCACAAGAGGAGAGAAGAAACAAGTCCTGAGGTCATACAAAAAGCAAATTAATCCCTCTTAATTCAGGTGTGTGTCAGAAAGCAGGCAGCAGCACATGGAATGAAAACATACTTCTTAGCAAAGGCCACTGCAAAGTGTTTCAGTATATGGAATGACAGCCTTAACCAGCAGCCTAAGCCTTAACCAAGCACATGAAAAATATGTCAGGAAGGAAAACTACAGTTATTAACATTTACATAAAAGGATTTATTTTTTTTACACCATCTCTAGCATAATTCTTGGTATTTGCCAAGCAGAGTTCAGTCTCTGACAGCTGGGCTCAGACAGCAGCAGCTCCCCAGCAGCATGCTGTCAGCACCGCAGTACTGGGTCGTATCTCCTGGGGTCTGCGCTGGATCTGTTCTGGGCTGCACGCTTTCCGCCGCCATCCAGCATGTTCTGTCCCCAGACACCACAGCCACAGCTTGCCTAATAAGGCCACGTGTGAGTTGACTGGCTGGCTTATAGGTCACCCAGTGTTTACCTTGCAAGCCAGCAGCACAGCAGGAGCCAGAGCCTACCTACCCCTCTGGCAGGCAGAGGGGGCTCAGCCAGCCTTCCACAACTGCTGTGCCATTGCTCTGCCATCCCTGCGCTTCCACACCGCAGGAATCTCGGCAGACGGGCACTGGTCAAGAGCTCTGGCTGCTCCTACAGGAGAGGTTAAGCTCAGCCAACAGCTTGCAGCTGAGGGTGACGTACTTTAGTTTTACCACAGGCAGGGTGAAACTGGAGTGAGTTCAGGTACAGTTTTCACCACAGCACATTTTAGGACCACTAGACTGAAAAAAATAATCAGGTTTCTCACTGCATGAATTGCTTGAAAGTAGGCCAGCAGCACAGGTATAAACAGCCACCTTCACAGCCCCAAGACTGCAGACAGGTACCTGTCAACCACCAGAACCAAGTGAACTAGATGAAAGCAAGGTACAGACACTCATTTGAACACTACTATTCAATTATTTAACACTCTTTATCAGATATGTTGAGAGTCACTGCAATTCAGAGAGATGGCTTCAAAAGTAACGATTTACTCTCCCCAAAATAGCTATCTGGCAATAAAAAAAATAAAATAAAAAATGCTTCTGCTGCTCGCAGCCTCTCATGATTCAGGCTAGTTTTTCCTTTATACCTCTCCCGAGGTAAATTCAAGATGCTAGATTTGAACACCGTTCTATCCTCTTTCCCAGCAGAGTCTGTCTGCAAGGAAAGCTGCAAGACCACTCTGTGGCTAGAGCCAGCAGACAGAGGAGCAGCACAGGTCACCTTCTCCCACAGAACTGCTGTGAGCCCGCTCCGAGGGGTCATTCAGACTGGCTTCTTCCCTACAGGTCAGTACAGACAGTGCATTTCTGTCCTTCATTCTGCCGATGCCTGGCACTTAACAGTAAAATACCAGTTCAGATGTTATTTGTACCCTGATAGTTCTAAAACTGGCATTCAATTTTCTAAGCACTTTGCTGCCTTGAATGAAGCATCCCCAGTGAGCTTGCTGCTGGAGGGCTGGTAGAGACTGTCCCCTGTCAGCAGGGACCGGCACAGAGAACACAGGTCTACAGGAGGGCACTGGAAAGGAAACCGAGGATCCTGTCCATTGCCCTGGAAACTTGTAGTTCTTCCGTTTTGTAAACTCCCTATCACAGCTGCATAGTTCCAGAAAAATGACACCACCCTGTAAGGCTTAAATACCTACCTAATACTACCAGATATAATGAGACATTTACCAAATAATTCTCACAGCCAGAAAAATCTCTTAACACGCAGGGGATAAAACTAAACCATGGTTATCACCCCACTGAAACAAACCAAACTACCACAGTTATGTGCTATTTCTGCAATGAACCCAGAGTTCACACTATTATAATTAAAAGAGATAGCATATATGGCCAACTCACTCTAAACAGTGCGTGTAAAAAAATGCAGCTGGGAATCATGCTGACAGCTTGTAAGCTTAGCCATTATCATTTTAGGCTGAAGCTGTGCCCAGATGCACACACAGATCTTGGCTCAGAACTAATTTTCTGCTAAAAGTCTATTCTCACCCAATATATGCTTCGTTAATACAAAGAAATGGGGCACACACATTCAAAAAAGGGCCAGTCAGACACGATTATACGCAAGTAGTCCTAAAATAAGCTCACTTCGTGTTCAATTTGCTTACATCAGCAGCACAATATGTTCTTATGACTACCTAATATCACAGGATTGTCAGGGTTGGAAGGGACCCCTGGTGATCACCTAGTCCAACCACCTGCTAAAGCAGGTTCTACAGCAGGTTGCATAGAATTGCATCCATGCGGGTCACTGTATCAATAATGAATGTTGTAGGAAACTAAACAACACACTGGAAATGAGACTCTTAACAGAGTTTAGGAAGGAGTCAGGATAACCCTCAACTATGGAAGTCAGTCGTGCTTCACAGACATCCAGGCTGGGACAAGAGAAGACCCATCAGTCTTGCACTACTTGCTAGGAAATGGGTTCACCCATTTGTTTCTAGCCTCTCAAAACACACACCCACTAACTCAAAGTACTAGGGGGAACACTGTCTGTCCTCTTGGTTAAAAAGGAGAATCTCAATAAACTCAGGCACATCCAGGAAAAAAAAAAACAAAAAACAAACCACCACCATGACACCCTCACTAGTGACTGCTTATTTCACGCCAGTTAATTTAGGACCATTTGTGTAACTGCACAAAAGCAAATATTTTTCAAAATCTTTTCCACTTTCACATTTTTCATTTTAAATGTGAGGTAAAGTAACAACTGTCTTTCTCCATTTTCCATCTTTGCTTACAGATATTAAGAATTCCTTAAGACAGGCTTCAGGAAGGAATTTTTGGGACAGCTAGAAATACAGCAGTATCTCCTCCACTGTGCTAAAGATGGAAAAAAATGAAAAAAGAATTAACATTTTTTATCTGTATTCTGAGTATCTTCAATGCATAAGGACACCTAAGTGGCAGAGAAGTCACCCTCACAAAGAAGCATGGCTTTTTCATTGCTCAGGAGAAAGCACACACAAAGTTATACCTGACTGGTGCAGAGTTAGAGAGCCAAGTTCTCACTGAATTCTTCAAGGACAGGGTATAAAAGTAATTTCAGCAAAATCCATGCATATCAAAGGTGATGCTTAAAGAACAGTGTAATGGCTCACGTCAGACTGTTACTTTAAACAAAGGCTGAGGAAATTTTTTTTCCACACACACTTCCCCAAACAGGCCACTTCCTCCAGTAACTTTACAAGAGTCAACGGCCACCCCAGCCCTTGGTCACGAGAGGAAACACAGCTACCACGTAATCAACAATCACGTGCTGCAGGCACGCATTCGCTGAGAAGATGGACGAGGTTTCAGTGAGGTAATGGGGAGGAGTTCTTCTCCTGGTGTACAGATGGTCAGCTCAAGCTCAAAAGCAAAACATTGTGACTGTTCAAATAAAATGTAGTGAGCAGAGAAAACGGCCTACACATGGAAGAACAAAGGCAGCTGCTTGGGGAGCTGAGAGGTTTGTTATAGTGCAGCTTCCCTGAGCCACCTCAGGAATGTACAGAGGACAGGCATCAAGGTTACACCTGCCTTGGGGGCTACGTGATGGCTGGGGAGGAGTGCTCCGCCACACAACAGCTTTTACTGTCGTATGAGAGAAGCTCAGCTGTACTTGCCCCAAAGTTCACACATCTTCCTGAAACTAGAACTGCCAATTCTAGCTCTACTCCTTTTAGTCTCCTAGCTCTCATCCTTGCCAGTCCCTCCCTTCTCATTTTATTTCTGCTGCACTCTCCATACCTGCACTTTCCTCGTGCACCCCATCCTATGGGTAACCAGACCACACCTGTATCCTTCAGTGTTTTCCAATCTACGTCCACTTTTCCCCTGGCTCTTCTTCAGCTCCCACTGCAGACTTTCGCATTAGAGACCCAGCCCCACCCCACTGGCCCGCTTTACCGACTCCACTCCACATGCTCTCCAAACCAGGCCACTTTCTTGAGCAGGGTTTTGGTTTCCTTTTCAAGGTTTCAGTAAAGGGCTGTCCAATCTAGCAGACTTACTCTCCCCTTTATTAGGCAATATCTGCACATGGGAAACTAAGTATGTGCATTCATGAGAGCTGAACCAAGCTGGAGCACACAAAACTTAACTTCAGCAGCACACTATGGAGCAGGCCAACAAACAGAGGGTGATAGTGTAAACATGCTGATCATCCCGGACATTTTTCTTTTGCAGGTAAATTCCCTTCATCAGCCAACTTGTTTGTCCCATGAATAGCATCAAAGGAATGCTGTGTTGTTTGAAGAGAGGCACCGGGCATGTGTAATGGAAAAAAAAGAG
Organism: Falco punctatus; assembly: GCF_963210335.1. Lineage (NCBI taxonomy): Eukaryota > Metazoa > Chordata > Aves > Falconiformes > Falconidae > Falco > Falco punctatus. The sequence continues at coordinate 67,406,006 of NC_137583.1, forward strand.
ACGTCCCTTAAAAAGAGATAAAAGACAGGCAGCTTGAACAAATCAGAGTTGGAAAGAATGAAGAACTCCCTAGATGTCTTGATGGTCATTGGCAATTACAGCAATGTGCTAACAACCAGTTACACAAAGGGTGTTGGACTAGGTCCTTGCAAGGGAGGCCTTACAACCCAGGTTTTGAAAACATACCTACAGTAGTATTTGTCTAAAAGTGAGGCAAAACCACTGCTCAGGAATAGTGTGTTATAACTGAAGTCACAGACATGAACGGTACCATGCCACTTAGCCAGCAGGACACGGTGGGACACAGCCCTGTGCCAGGTGATGCTACAAAATCCTCAGTCACTAGAGGCCTGTCACACGTGAATGCAGTTTAGGGTTGAGCACAAGGTTCAGACAGCTCAGACAAGGCAGCAGTACGTTCAAGGGCTGCAGGAGGACAGTGCTCAGGAGGGTCTGCAAAACCCAGCGGGAAAACAGGGCAAGTTCTGCAGCCAGGCTGCTCTTCAGCACCCACATCAAACTCTCTTCAAATCAATGACCTTGCAGTTCTCAGAAGCAATAAGGTATCACAAGCCTTGGCGAATTTGGGGGTGCGTAGACCCCAAAGAAGCTTCATTGCTAAAATGCCCCATCATCCTCACAGCCACGGTTAAGGCTAGAGCCACAGTTCACAATTCAAGTAATACATGGCAGTTGTACATGAGCTTCAGCACCTTAATAGAACATGTACAGAATGGGTACACGAGAAATTCACTGAAGTGCACCTAGTTTACCATCAGCACAGTGCCCTGCTCACAGTCTGCAAAAAGATATTCTTATGGCATGAACATAGTCTTCCTCCTACAGCTGGGACCCTCCTCTGGAGCCATTTGATAACTTTATTTTGGCACACCAGCACTACTGGCACATTTACTATTAAGTTCTATATCAATGCTCCACACAAAGCACTTTGAAGGCCAACCAAGATGCTTATTTTCCTCACTGCCTTTCTACACCTGACCTGATTTTTATAAGTGCTAATGGAAAAACTGAATAAAATAAAGCAGTGGAAGAGCTAGGTAATCCAGTAGCTTCTCTAAATAAACAATTTAAAAATTTGTATTGCACATCAGCACACACATCTCTTGCTTTCATTTAAAAAATTCAAGTTCATAAATAGTCAAGTAAACAGAAGAAAGCTCAGTCAAGGCTAGAATTCAAGGCATTTAGACTATCTTGTAAGTGTATTGCTTGCAAATTACTAAGGCAAACTACAGCAGTATTTTAAACTCCCATGGAAAGTGTGCCTGCATTAAAACTCTGTACAAGAAACCTCAACATCCTGACAGCATGTGGCCATGCATGAGATCACTGTGAAATGCTGCAGCATTTTCTTCAGCTCTTTATTTTTGTTTCCTGGGAAGTTTGAAGCCATAATCAGCAGCTTATACCCCAAGTCTAGATGTCAAGACAGCACAGACTGGAGCAAGTCCAGGAGTTGCATTAGCTCACAATATGCAGTAAAAAAACAAAATCCCTTCCAAGGAGATACAGAGCACTAGAATGCTGTTTAATGAAGGCTGAGCAGAACTAGAGGATTTCTCCTAGAGAGGCCACTATATAGGGATTTCACTTGGAAAGCATAATTTCATTTTTATAGTCAAATTCTCACTTTCTTCCCTCAAAGGTGTGTGTGAAAGTATTCTATTAAACAGTTTGGCATATGTAAGTTCTCAACTAGTTGCTTTTTTGGGAGCTTTTTGTTTGCCAAAAATTATCTTTATTTCTTACAAGTCATTATGAGGAACAGTGTGAGAGCATTTAGTTTCTGATATTTCAAGGGTAAAAACTATCTGCAGAGAATCTGGATTTTACAAAGCATTCACAGTAAAAAACAACAACAACCAACCAACCTTTTTACCAAGATTTTTCATCTATTAACTGTAAGAAAATCTGTTAGAATAAACACACAACTCTTAATTGAAAGAGTCTTATTCACCTATCCTATCTTTTTGTCCTGTATCCAGGAAGCAAAGAAAAGCAAAAGGTAGGCAGCTTGGTAAGTAATCTTGAAAAATGACTTCCAAACAGAAAGGCCCGGAAGAGAAAGGTGGAGACTAAGGGATGCCAAGGTGCATCAGTACCAGGAATGCCAGAAATCTACATCAGTGTAGATGACTGTCTTGTTTTATTTAAGAAGTCCAGCAGTTGTTTCTCTGTGTTAGTGATAAACTGTTTTTATCTCCCCCTTCTGCCCCCCAATAAAGAAACCTTACAGTTTATTTGTTTCCTTATCCAAAGGCTTAACTGTTTCCCGTTCATAGACAATTTTTTTTCTTACGATTTTAGATTGTGAAGAAAATAAACAAGTATTGGCTCCATACAAGATACTTCAGTTTTCAAATTTAGAGACTGCAGCAGGACTTTGACCTCCTTTTAGTTACACTTACTAAGAGGGAGGGTTTGGAAAATAAGATGATAAGAAGAACTCGTAACAGATTTTGGGTCCAATTATGTTAGAATAATATATAGTTATACCCATCTCCACCTACTGGAATTGCTATGAATGCCTTTATTTCCCCTCCCCATTTTTAATCCCATCAAGTGTTATGTCAGTTAATTCTTTCTCTTTCCAAGCACTGGTAGTATTAATGCATCAGGATTGAGTCCTATAAATACTCTTATTCCAACATTATAGAGCATGCTGTTTAGCTGTACCAAAAAAAATATGCTACTTATACAATGCACAGCCAATATACAAACAAAGCTCATACCTGTTAGAACTGAGCCATCACACTCCATTGGGCTCCAGTTAGATTACAGTGTTTCTATAACTTGTTCCACATCAAAAATTACTTGAATGCCTAGTGCTGCTACTTCTTTCTGGTTAAATATCAACTCAATACATTAGTTTCAGCTTCTAACACTAGCTTCCCTGTGAGCTTGCTACACAGAGGCCATACTCAAGCCATTCAATACCTCAAGAACAGTCTTAGGGTGACTTGGTGTCCAGCTTTGGTTTTCAGGAAATATCTTGAGACCTGTAAGACAGATTACTAAAGCAATGGTACTACTACAGAGGTAGTGGTGGCAGGCATTCACAACTAATCACAGGTAATTTCTTGAAAAATTTGAGAGCAAACCACAAAAACCTTGGCTCTATGCTAGCACCACATGAAAGGGACATTTTAACATACCTTGATGTTTGAGTTTCTGTGAAACTGCCTTCAAAGAAGCAAAGACACATATGCCATATCCCACAATATCAAGGATCACAGAAGATACCGCAGTCTCTCCCCCTGTATATCCTACTTGCTGTTAAACTGCTCCCAATACACAACAACTTCTTTTTCAATTTGTTAGTTCAGCAAGTTGAAGGAAGCTGTCTTCTGGCAGAGAATGACAGATGCTAGCATAGCTACACCCCTTCCCTGGGAAGTTATTTATCTAAATTAGATTAAGCTTTTCTGACCTCTTCCACCTACCCAGACCTTGGGTTAAATGCAAGGGTTACCTATCCAGCCCCTGCAGTACTAACAGGACACAGCTGAGTAAACAGCTCTGCCCTCTTAACATACAGCAGTTGGACTCAGAAAAAGAGAACAGGCAGGTTCCTGGGCCTCCTGACACGTCTCAGACAGCATCAATCGTTTTGAGTATTATAATTGATACTGAAAGTTAGTTTTGCATGATAAAGCTAGATACCATAACTTTAAAAGCAACTGTTACTATATACAGAGGTTAATTTAGGGGGCATTTGTATGGAAAGCCTTAAAAGAGAACTAAGAAGTCAGATGAGCAAATCAGAAGATAATGACTTCTACTTTAACATGTTTAACCTGACATTGCTTTAACTACAATATTAATCACTTTCAGGTACAGCACTACAGAAAAACAGTTAAAAGCTTTAGAAAAAGAGCACCAAATAGTCTTCCTCTGCTCTCCACAGTGTACAGTCCAACATATACTGACACTGCATCATCAGATGTGTATTGGAACCATGCTGATAAAACATCCTAATTCAAAATTTAAAACCAGCACATTGCCAACTCTGTTAGCAGCACAAGTAAAGAACCTGTCATTCTGCAGAGCCTTGAAACTGTTTTTTTTTAAACATTTCAACTCTGAATTTGGCTTCTGCTTGAGGAAAATAATAGATTAAAAAAACCCACAAGCATTCAGGGCTTGTTAGAATGGATTTTGCAAGTAAATACTCTGTGCTTTTTACCAAAAAAACCCAACCAACCAACAATAAAGGGTGGTATTTCCTTTCTGCCATTACCTTTACAACTATAAACTGACTACTAGGTAACTCCTTAAGTTAGCAGTGTAGGCTAAGGATGGAAACTAGTTGACAAAGAATGCCTGAAACTAGATTTGCCTGATAAAGTTCCTTTAGATAAACTCAACTCTGTCTACAAATGACTGATCTTGCAATCCTGATTCTGAAGTAAACTTACAAAAATAAAACCTTCCAAAGACAAGACAAAGAACTAAAATTTCTTAATTCCCCTAGATACTGAGAACAGCCCTGGGGTCATCAGGTACTGGTTTTATAGCCTTGCCCTGATGAAGAGGCTGTAAATTCCTTATTTCTTTCTCTAGTGAAACAATTATCTTCTCAGCCTCCTCCCCCCACTGAAGGAGTATCATACCAGCAAGCTCTTCCTTGACAGTTCAATGCATGTCTGATTAAACCAAGTGGTTTTTTATAACTTCTGTTTAACCTTGAAATCTGCTGCTTCTATTTCAGACCTGATGAAGTGCTGGTGTGCCTGCAAGCTTGTCTCATTCCCCCCCCCCACCAGCTGGTCTAATAAATTACCTCTTCCTAACAACCTCATGTTAGCTGTGTCCTTAGATCATACACAGCAAAACACTGTTATGGTGCTTCAAACTTGTATTAAACCCTGATAATGAGTACTTCTGGCTTAAGAACTAATAATAATCAAAGTCACCCAAACTACTACCTTGCATTATATAAAGGTCGCTGCTCAACTTCTCCACTCATCACACAGATGAGAGTTAGTTAATATGCAGGGAAAAGGCTCATTTATTAAATACCTTCCAGGAACACGGGCATTTTCTGTTTAAACTGCTCGAAATGTAAATAAATATATTGATCGAACATTTTTTTATAAGTTTGAGGTGACTTGTCTGGTGTTTAGGTTCCTAAACTTTGTGCTACAGAGCATAACTGTAAAACAACCGGTTCTCATGACTTAAATTTAAAAGCAACTTTTTCACTTCATTTGAGAAAGGGAAGGGGGTGGCGGGGAAGGCAGTTTGTTGCAGATAGATCACCTCTTTTCAATACATGAGTGAAAAGTCCTTTTTTATTTTTTCCAAGGTCTGGCAGTTGGAGGCTTAACTCCCCTTTCAGACGTGCCTTTATTTGGAAACAATGCAGGAGCAAGCAGGGCAGGGCTTTTTCATAAACGCTGCCTGGCCACACGCAAACTAACAACAATCAGCAAAATGAGTGGCAGCTCTGCACAATCAATACAGCCATATGCTCCTGTAACTGTCCCTGTAAAAAAAAAAAAAAAAGAAAACAAACACAAATCACCAACCCAAATGTGTAGGTTACAGTTTAAAAAAAGCAAGCAAACAAAAAAAAAACCCAAACAAAAACAACCAAAAACAACCCTTTGTAATTGCTTATTAATCATTAAAGGAAAGAAGAGAATTCTTATCTCTGCTTTTAGGCACAGAGCAGAGCTCCACATAAATCCTGCAAAGCTTGAAGCTTGCACAACTATACTCTTTAGGACACTTACTACCTGTATCACAGTGCTATCTTCAGGACTGCAGTGTATTTGCTCTTAAGAGCAAGCTCTAGATAAGAGGGCACTGCCTCATGAAAGGCACAGGCAGCGCCAGCTCTGGTTGTGAATGAGAGTGGGACAGGAAGCTAACTGAAGTGCTGACAAACTGGACACGGAGTTTCAAACTGGGCACCACCGGTGTACTAAAATGCAGGAATAAGATACAGCTCACACACCGGCATTAGCGCTTGTCTGTTCACTGCAATACCTGCAAGATGGCTCCTTGAGATCACATCCCCCTTCCTCTCACAGATAGGGAGAAGAGACTATTTTTACACAGCCACTGACCAGCCCACTTTGACAAAAATAAACGGAACTAAAACTTCAGGCCAGCTATCTTCCTGAAAATCCCATCTCCTAGGAGTCTCAGGAACATTAGTGGCAGAGGAAACCTAGTGAGGATACCCCAGGAATTTGAAGTTATAACCTCACCTCAAATGCAATGTGAGGATCTATTTGAATTTTTTTCCTCCACCCCGCTTTCTCTCACACCAAGGAATGCTCTCAGCTAGGAAAGTCACCAATTTTTCTTTTCTTTTTCTTTTCTTTTTTTTTTTTTTTTTTTTGGTGGGGGGAAGACTCTATCAAGTTCCATTCAAGTTTTTTTCCCCACCTTCCTCTTCTTGGGTATTGCACCAAGGTCAAATAGAGGAACCATACAAAAAGGCATTACACCAAAACAGAAAGAGGAGGTATCTATTTAAAGGTACTTTCATCTTCCTTTGAAAAAGAACTTTTGTTCCAGAAGTTAAAATTCACATTCTGCACAATCTTTAGCTTGGATTATTCCCTATGCTCACTCCTGGAGCACTGGGTCAGTGCTGTTAAACTGAGGAACAAAAGTCCACTTCATTGCAGATGCCTAGCACTGGTCCTCGGTGGACCATCACCACCAACCCAGACTTCACTTCCAACCTGTCTAGACCACAGTGTTCATGGAAGCACCCGACTTCAATGACAGAATCATTTACATTCATCTTCTGATGGATGGTTGATTATGCCAGTCCTTAGGCGAGTGGATACTGCTCATCCTGGGAGAGTACGCAAAGAATCTCTCGAACCAGACATGGTCTGCATCTGCATGAAAATGCCGATTCCCATCTAGAAAGTCTGAACAATTTAGACAAGAAAACCAAGTACAATAGCAACATAACAATGAGGCAACTATGGGAGAAAGAAGGGGAAATACCTACTAGAAAACTTAATTTGCTAAGGAAAAGCCTGGACTTCAAACAAACAATGCTCTTCTTCCCAGAGGACAGTCCTGTGATGAAGGTTTGGCATCTGTTCAGTTCTTCCTTGGTGGCCAGTAGCCTTGCTATCAAGCTACATTCAAAAGGCTCTCATTCAGAACAGTCTTGGACTTTGTTTTTTATCATGAAACACATCTTGCAAATGTGTGGGGGGGTTTCACTGCCAGATCTCATGTAGAGAGGCCACACAGTTAAAGCACCTTTGGTAAGCTTAAAGTTAGAAGAGGTAGGTGGGGAAAAGACGGTTTCTGTGGCACAAGTCCCTTTGTAGTAAAAGGACTCAAGACTGAGCAATAAGTGTGGAAGAATTAATGATTACTTAATCATGGAAACTGCAAGATTAGGTAAGCGATAAATACACTTTCCTCTCATAGGAATCTGAAGGCCTCTGTCAAAAAGGCAGCCTGTGTTTCACACCCAAAAGCAGATACTACCTCCTCAGTTACCATGCAACAAGGGCTGCTAAAGTTTGAAGTTAATAAGGGATTTTCACTCCCTCAGAACTGTAGCACATCTCACTAGACATTAGAGATTTCCTGTTGCGCTCCCTCAGCTGGTGAGAGCTCTTGGAAGAATTATTTCTCATAAAGTATATTTAAAAAATTAAGACTTCTTGCATTATTATGGTCACATACCAACTCTTTTAGACTTACTGACTGCTGAAGACTTGCCTCTTAAGAAGATTTCAATTTCAAAACAAGTTGGAATGATTTTCTAAACCCTCCCAAACCTTCAAGATCCTATTTAGCATGTTTTGAGATTCACAGTTGTTTTCAGGCTTTTTCCTGGGATTTAAGTACTGCTTCATCTATGTTTACAGAGTTTACTGTTCCTTGTTCTGGCAAAATAAAGGGGGTGATCAGCTGTTCCAGTTCCTTGACCAAAAGGTTCGGTTTAGGTTTTAACATCACACCACATCTAAAAAAAATGCCAAGTATTATTTTGTTCCTCTTTCTCCTATGGGTTACGCTGTTAAAAGGGTCCTGTGTTACAGATCTTGATTCAAGAAACACAGTAACATGTCCTTCCTTTTCACCCTTTCTATTTAGGAAAGGAGGTATTTATTATTTGAAGTGGAACAGTAACATTAATTTCAGTAAGGTCCTAAAATTTAGGACCTTTTAACTACCCTGATTCCAGTGTAACTAGAATCCTATTCAGTGCCTTTGCCCATTGTACTACTACAAGGACATGTATGAGGGATTTGCTTTTGCATTTCTTCTAAATTTTCAATCAATACTGTGGAAAAAATGCAATAGGAAAAGTAAGAGTACACTGAGCATCAACAAAAGTTAGAGATTTTTCAATTTGTTTCTGCCAAGTGGGACTATAACTGTGACCTCTGTAGTTCTTTCCAACCTCTCAGTAATTCTGAAAACATTATAAAATACAGCTATCCTAAAAATCAGGAATCAGATTTTTTTCATAACTCTTTTGAGAGTGTCTTAAAACAAAGCAACAATCCTTAAAACTGATTGCTGCCTTGAGTAAGTGAAGTTACTGTGGCATTAGTATCCCCCATAATAAGTCTAGTGAATGCTACAGACTGCATTTAAAAACTGGCAATTTTTGAGAGAGCCACCACATGCTTCCCAGCCCAGCAAGGCACTTCATGTCAAGCAAGTGAGCCACAAACTGTGACCAGCTCCATTACAGAAACAAGCAGAGACGATCAGCAACTCAGCTACTTGAAGATGATTTATTCCCACAGTAGCCAGATGTAAGTAATTCCTCTGCTCTACACTGGTAGACTTTCAGTTCAGGGAACATATTAGGAGATTCAGAACCTACATCCAATGCTGTGGCTCCCTCTGATTGTTTTATTGTGTAAAAACTGTTCTGAGAGCGTGTTCAACCTAGTTAGCCAAGAATTTTACCATCTCTGTAATTAACTCTGGAGTCTGACATCACCACCCCTCAAGGTTCTCTTAAAATTTTAATAGCCTGGTTTATGAATATTCATTTACTAGCATTACACTTCCAGGGATTTACAAAAACCCAATGCCATGTCAGTTCCTAAAGAGGTTCCATTATTCCTGCTGCTTCCTTAGCATATTTATTACAAGCCAATTTTATGCTGTCAGAAAGTGCATCAGGTCTGCAGTTAGTCCAGCCATCTAGGTCATTTCACGGAGATTAACAGACACAGCAGACATTCGAGTACTCCTGCTAAGGATACCTATTAATCCCTCCACTGGACGTGATGCTTCTTCACATCGCTCATCGGTTCTAGGCTATAATGCCTATTTCTCCCTTATCTCCTCCCGTTTCTCTCCTCCTACATGCCACTGCAATTACAAGCCAAGCACGCAACAACCAGCCCTTCAAAGGCTGCTCCTATGTGAGAGAACAGTTGCCCAGACCACAAGGGGTTTATGAGATGTGTACGGACAACTATTTCATGCAGTCAGCTTGCTTCAGCAAGTGCTACAAGTCAGATGAAACTGGCACACTGCAACAGCTAAATAAAGTTTGTGACACATTATTCCATTACCAAGAGGCATAAACAGTTCTGTACCAAAATGCAGTTTGTTTGACAGATGTGTATTTTTTTCAGAACTGTGACAGTGCTGCAGTTTTAAAACACTGGCTTGGACATTACTGTATTTCACAGACGTGTGACCTAACCATCCCCAGATGTAAAGCATCTCCAGTTCTGAAAGGAGAGCTCTACAGGAGTTCATAGTGCAGGCAGATCAGAAGCTCCTATGAACTTGAATCGGGCAACAAATGTTTAGGCCACAGTTTGTAAGGCACGTGAAATTTATTTAAGGCTACATTAAATGTATTAAGCCATGTGTATTTTTAGTTAGTTATTTAGAGCTTCCTCCTAATATTCATGCAAACTAGAAAGCAAAACTAGAAAGCCAAATAGTATTACCTACTCCTTGGCTATGCCTCTCCTTTGTCGAGAAAGAGACAGCTCAAGAAAGCTCAGAACTAATTTTGTCTTTTCCTAACAAAATGAATTTAAATAGATCTTCCTGAAGGCACAGTCAAACCTTACGCTTAGAACAAATGATGCAATTATTTTCCCCTCACCATCACCACTTCAGAACAAACATGGTAAGAGGGTTGATCTGTCATAAACGAGCATTCAAAGTTTCTGCTTTCTTTTAATCCGAATATTTACAAAGCAATGAAAAGCTCTCAGTTTGGAAGAGTCATTTCCAACAGTACCATTTGGCAAATGCAATATTTAAAGGTATTTCCAAATGGAACTTGCAGACTACTCAAAGTTAGCAGGAGAAAAGGAGGAGAGAAATGCAGGTAAAGAATAACTTAAGTAATTAAATAAATAAAAGAGTATAATCCTTGAAGGGAAAGGGATGGGAAATTAAAGACCAGTAACTCAGACAGTAATGAAAGGTCAGAAGTCCTGAAAGATGTAATCATGATCCTGTTTTAAAAAGGGAAAGGCTAAAATTGTGACTGATACAATGGCCTATCGGCTAGTCCAGAAAATCTGAAGTACCATAAATAAAATGGCTTCACGGAACATTATCACTTGCGATTTTTCTCTTGATGCTTCCTCTAGCTCCCAGGCCACTGCTTTGCCCAGAGACTGGTGTTTGGGAATAGAATTGTAAATACTTACCAAAACCTGGTGAAAAGCTTTGCACTGCAGGCAGTCCTGGACACCACTCAGGGTACAGCAAGCACAGCACAACTGTGGTTGAATTACAGTATTTTTGGCTTGCTTCTGTAAAGAAACCTGACTTTTTGGCCTTGTTTTTTCTTTCCCAGCCTTCTTTGGGGACGGAATAATTTATGCCATGCCTTCAGAACACAAAGACCTATTGTCAAAGTCACAAGCTGCCTGTTTGCCCTAACAGGGACAGATCCTTTGTGGTAGAGGAGGAAGGGGGACCTTTCACTTGTAAGAGATCTCCTTTAGAAGCAGAATGGGGGTTTTGTTGTTGTTGTTATTATGACTGTTGTTATTATTATTGTTGTTGGTTTTGTTATTATTATTAAAAAACACAGAAGGTTAAAATAATTTACTTCAAGAACCCTGAGCTAAAAGCTTGATTTTTAAGAGGGGGGAAAAATCCCAAACCAAGTCTGCCCTGCAGAACTCTATTCCCACCCAAACACCCTTTCTTTTTTTCTTTTTTTCTGGTGGCCTGCGAAAAAAACAGGTCTAAGTAGCTGTCAACCCTTAAAGCTAAACAGCTACAACACTTGGCAGGTGGCTGTAGGAAGGACTTACAGCTACAAGGAAAACCATGATGGGCTGGGATAAAGCTGAATGCCCAATATTTTTTTAGCACCCAATACCCTCATAGGCTATACAGCCAGGTTGGTCAGGGTCCTGAATTATGTAAATATTTCCAAACATTTAGAGCTTGTCTGTCTTGCTAGACCACCTGCAGGGAGTACAGCTTGATGGCCATGGGAACAGTACCACCAACTACACTGTTTTTTACTGTACTCTCCTGAATACACTTAACCCCCTCAGTGAACTCAGTGACAAAATTACTTCTCTGTGTCAGGAAGATTAACACATGTCTGCCCAGTCAGAGCTGCAGTAAAGCATCCCTTTGCAAGCAGAAGGGCACATCTCAGCTCTGTTGGCTTTCATGGTTAGGTTCCAGCCCACCAGTCTTAGAATATGCAAGGGCCACACTTCAGTTTTGCCTCTCTGCTAATAGGGAAATAGTCTTCAACACAAAAATTCAGGTTTCTGGAAGCAATGCAGTCACCAGAAAACTACCTGGTAATTCAACTAATTGTCAGATGTCACAAGAGGGAAGTAATCAGAAGTGTTAATCAATCTGGAGCTATTTCAACTCAAACCATTTAATTGTTAATTTCTTCATCGTTAATAATCTGAAGTCAAGCATCAGGTTGCATTTCATAGCCATTGAATCAAAGACATGAATATGGAGTAAAATATCCCAAAGTACTGAACGAGGCATTGTCAGGGTACACGACACATAAATGAAGTCATGTTGAGAACGAGTCATTTACGCCTCCTAGGGTGTAATCTCATGATGCAATACTCAGATTAAATCTTAGACTATTATCCCAGCATATCAACCCTGTCTGTTCCCAGCAGAGAGGTGACCTGAAGATCCTGTTTAAACTAGCCCATTTATCCAATCAAGACAGTGAAAACAAAAGCATGAGAGAGCTCCTCTTCTCTAAGTGCTTCCCTTGCTCCTTGAAACCAGCTCTACGTTTGCATCTCAAAGCCTGGTCCCTAATCCTTGATCTCTATCAATTCCTGCTTTCTCTCCTGTCTCTCTCTCTCTGTCTCTCCAAAGTCTTGCACGGGGAGCAAGTGGCCTGCTGTGGAAGGCTACTCCTAACAGCAGGAAGACAAGCCAGGGCCACTAAGCCTAATAGTTCCTGATTTATCTTAAGTGTTTGCTGAGAGGAATGTGTGTGGAGTCACTTTTTTTCCCTGACAATTAACTTCCACAAAGTTGTGTTGTCATGACATTTCCTTGTCTGCATTCAGTCTCGCATCATGACAGGCATTTACAAGTCCCTTATAAAAGTCTACTCAATTACTAGCCCCAGGTTTAAATCAGAAATATTCATCCATTTAATGTTTCACTAGAAACTAACTACTTCTGTGCTGGCTTCAATCAAGCTGTAAAGTTCCTGTGATATCAAACTTTAAGTCTTTCATAGCTGCTCTTCAAAACTACCCTCTAACTTTACTTACACCTATTTTTACTTAAGTCCAAACAACTCAGCACAGGCAGTATATGCAAGCCTTCATAATTCAAAACAATCACTTACTTACATCTCAAATAAAAGGTTCAGAGCTAACTAATTTCAAGTAGGAGACCATTCAGACTTAACTCTCCACGACACTCTTTCAGAAGCATGGCACAGAGGCAAATAGATAACTGGGCAATTTTAACACTGACTAGAAGAGCGAGCAGTAGGCTTGGTCCAAGAATTAATACAGTGGCTTAAAATAAGAGAGAAATTCTTTTAGGCATAAGGATATTAGCACAACACATCGCCCTACCTGCCTTACCATGGTTTGTTTAAGCCTCTAAAACAAGCAGACCGAGGCTACTGTGAACACAGTATGATAATCCTTGAGTCACAAACATTTAAATGCTGACATTCCACCTGATGTGGTGAAAGCAATGGAAAGCACTGAAGTACCTCACAGTTTATAGGGCCCCCAGTTTTTGTCCCTTCTCCTGCCATCTAAGAGGAGCCATGTTCCTTACTCACCTGTCCTTCGTTTTCACTCCCACACTAAGCAGCTCTTTTCAAACCTCAACTCCTCCCATCCCCCCCTAAATCAGCACCTGCACTGGCATAGCCATGGTGAGCAGGACTGGGGAACCCACAGGGCTAGAGAGGAAGGGGAAAAAAGTTCTCAAACTGAGTAGTTCCCTATCTGTGCAGCCACACAGCCAACTGACAGACATGGAGAGAGTGGTTCAGGAGCAAACTGGGAAGGGGGATGAGTGTGAGGGATTCCTAAACTGGTGTTTTAAAGCAAGGTTGTGACTTCCACTATTCCTATCTACCAATCCAAACTGTCAGCTGCCTAAAGCAGTCAGAAAAACAGACTTGGAATCCCTAGTCTTAAACATTTGCGGGGACATGATCTAGTAGGTGTGCTTAGAGTATCTAATTTCGGTGGACAGCAACCATCACTCCTGACAATAGTAGGAAAGAACGTGACCAGCCTCACCAAGTGGTGTCCAAACTGCCTAGGTATTTCCAAAAGAAATGCAGAGACCTCAATTTGAAACTTAGCAGCCTGAAGCGACTTCAAAACAGTCCTAAAAGCCTGTCTACAAGCAAGTGAATAGGAAAGCTGCTCTTGACTCCCCATTGTTTAAAGCAGGGCAGCTATGAAGAACACAGTTTTACTATTTCATGTTTTTTCTGCAATTAGTAATTGCTATAAATCCTCCTAGTTAATGTCTGACACACATTACTAGCTCAGAGAACAAAATGTTGGACTGAAGTGTATTGATGCTATGTTTTTTCCATTGACTTAACCATTACAAATCCTTATAGCTACATAGTCCAAATATACATAGTCCAAATAGCCAGAAACACGATTAGCACTGGAAAATCCAAGCCTTTATGGCGCTGAGTAAATGCCAAGATGGATCATTTTTCCTGTGCCCACCTAAACAGAACCCTTACATAAAAAGGGTTGTGACTTCATCTAACTGACCAGCAAAGGCTTCCAGCTTCTGGTCAGAAGAGAAATGCTAACGATTTGCATGTATGGGGGCTTTTTTAACATCACAGCTTGAAGTCACCAAAGTTCCTCTAAGCTGAACAGGTCTCTTATCTGTCACAATATGCTACACATGAGTACAGTGTACATCATGTACATCCTCAGATCTATTCTTTGGAGCTCTGAGATACTTCAAGACAACCAATTCTTTGCTACTCTTTCACAAAAAATAACCTAACCAGGTTTTCTAGAGCTTAAATATTCCATTTTCATCTCTGTGAGATCTTTGGCTGGACAGGTCACATCAAATACACGTGGCGATCAGTAGCTAGATGAAGACTTAGTGCAGTTTTCTACATGCCAATTCTTCTCACACCAGCACTGTTAGCCTGCCTGGCTCTTCAGTATTGTGACTCACATCTGCTGAAAGTGGCATTATGTTCACTTAGTCTATTTTCCCTTTACAGAGATATGTATATGTACATATGTATCCTTAAGACTGCCTGATCCATACTCCTCCAAAATCCTTGCGAGATGTCAAGAGTAGATTCACATGGCATTTCATAAAATTAAATGATCTTACCTGTGTCAGTATGTGTGGTTAGTTCAGTTGGCCTTTCTTGCTTTGAATAAGCCAAAAGACCCTTATCCTTTCTAGAAATTTCAACAAGGAAAAAAATATCAAAGTTTTCCATACCCCAAACACACATAAATTTTGCAAACAGAATACACTTCTTCCAGAGCTGTTCTGATTTACTAGTGTTTCAGGTACAAAATAACTGTAACCAGTTGAAGCACAATTCCTGATGATTGCTATATAAGCAGAACTGATCACCAAAAAACTTCAAATGGTTTTGTTCATTCTCAGTACAACTGGTTATGGCTGACTGAAATGGCAATGTTCTTGATATCTTGCAGAGATACATAAACATTTTTCTGTTAATTGCTTAGTTCAGTTTTAAACAGCTGAGTGGCACAACTCACCCTGCCCCAAATACTAAATAAACAATTGTTAAAACATCTGCAACTCCAATACTTGCACATATAAACTGACAAATGCATTTTGACAATATCAAAATTGCATCTGCCACAATTATATTTGTTGCATACCTTTAGGTATCTGTGTACTGACAATCAGAATACTTTAGTAAGTAGAGCTCTATAACCAAAACTTATTCTGTGCTGTTTTATAAAGTATAGGGTTTTCTACTAATTTTTCCCCAGTGATTATTTTGTAAGAAATGGAAGTAAGAAAACATGAGAAACCTCAACTTGAGAATTTGGTTATTGAAACCTGTAATGCAGCCTTTAAAGATTTGAGTTATAAAATGAAGTTTCCCATTCTGAAACACAACCTTCAGCTATGAACATAAAGACTCCTTCCTTGCAAAGCCAACCCTTACTATCCTATCAGCATGAAAGGATGGATGTTGAGCTGTTTTCAAAGTCAGCTTGTGCAATTCACACAGGTTTCACTGAGTGCAACTCAGGGAGTTGATGTATGTTTTTTGTTAGAAGTAGTTTTAGTATAAACTAACTCTAGTTAGGGTTAAGGCATGCAGTAAACTTTATTTCCCTCAACTTCAAAAGTTTATCAAGTTGCTCTGAAATATCAGCGCTTAATCTTTGAGTCTGTGTTCTATGCTCTGGATGGTTTGACAACAATAAGAAACACATCATTCAAGATTAGCTTTATTCACTGCAAAAAATAGCTACTTGTCTTCACAATGAAGATGAACAAAAAGTGAAATGCAGTGCTTCTGGAGCTACAACTGCCTCAGTTGTTCAGCTCCAGCTGCCTGTGTTAACAAATCAGGTAACTTTTTTTTATTGGAAACTGAAGGCAGGCAGGTGTTACAGTGACTGACACCAAAGCCAAGAGAACTCAGGGCTCAACTCCCAGACCTAATTTGTGGTTACAGGGTTAGCATTACCAACCCTTAGTCACCTCTGGAGAGCCAACAGCTGCCTGAAACACTGCTTCCAGTAGGCTCTTACTTTGTGTTTGGGGCCAGTTGGCACTTAATGGAAATTGACATTGAAATACTGTCCAGTTTTCACACTAATAATAACATTTGGGGGCAATTATTTCCTAAGAGGTAAAGAGTTATTCTAGCTGTCTCTGAGGCTTAACTGGGCTTCTTGTCTGAAAGGGCAAGATTGAAAATTTCACATGTGAAGCACATACGACTTACATATTCCCTAGATCATTTGGTGCAACTGTTTTGAAAGAGTAATCCACACTCCTCACTCCTTTCACAGCAAGCTAATAGGAGACGGTGCTAGCTTTGGTTTTTTTTAGGGAATAGACAATAATTTTGTTTAAGGCTGATATGATGAAGCAAGAATGACATCCTGCAGGTCTTTGCTGACTGCCAAGAGTTTTACAGGTATAAGGAACATAAGGAACACATTTGGCAGTCATTAACTCCATGGAAGTATGATTAACTTCTCATAGTACTTCAGCACGCAATCTCTCAACTAACACCTGAATGGAGTTCCTTTGTAACAGACCACTAGCAACAGCATGGCAGCTTTTGGTGTCAAACGGCTCAGTTCTGTCAGGAAATTACACACTTCCTGCGTAACTGTCTGATGGAGCCTCAAGTTGTTTTGGAAACATTATCTGGCCTTAGTTATTGTGACACATTGATGCTTCATGTCCAAGTTCATCATGATGCTTTTTTATATATCTGAAGAGAGACATGCCATTATTTTAATCTGGGTCTTTGAAATCTGACTTCACAGATTATATTTTTTTTAACTCTGAAAACTGGCATCATAAGAGCAAAGACAAACTACCCATCAACTAAATCCAAATAAATCAGCAAAGACTTAATGCATAATTGCTGTACTCTCTCTACTGAAAGACTACCTTCAACACACCACCACTTGAGTAAGTGACATCAGAAGCATTTTTATCACCAGTTACCCAATGCATTCTTATCTGCTTAAGGCAGATTCCAAACAGGACTTTTTTTTTTCTCATTCAAAATCACAACCTTCCTATGTGTCTGTTAACTCTATAGGGTCTGGTTGGGAAAGTACCAAAACCACTGAATTAATGAGAACATTGTGCACACTATTCCCTTCCATTATGCCAAATAGAGGCTTCTCTTTGGAGAAATGGAAGCCTATGCACTCAGCAACAAAACACCCTGTTACTGCAAACCATTCCCAAGTTTTTGCCTCTTTAAAACTGTAGTGAAATTGCCGTGCAAAACAGCCAACACATTGTGGAAAAAACATGAACTCAAACAATGACAATTCAAACTAAATAAGCTTCTGCAATTTTTACCTATGTTCATCACATTAAAGGCTTCACAGACAAGAGCCAATCTTGTGCATGTGTTCTAAGGAAGGGAAATGATAATGCTGCATTTAAAAAAAAGCAAAACTACAAACCATAAATTCTACACGTTATTAAGAATGTTTTGCATAAACCAATGTACTAAGACTATATAAAGCTTTCAAACCGCTTAATCAACATAAATCTAAACAAGAGAAAAACCTTGGCTCATAACGTTTTACAATGTATGTAGGATAACGCACATACCCTTTCCACACAGAAAACTGGCAAAAGATTCCTCTGACCTGTCTGGAAATGTCTTGGTCACAAGTGGCTCAACTCTACCACCTCCGAGTCTACCTTGACTTGCTGTGAAGAAGGAACATGTACTACCATTTCACTTTCCCTCACGTAGATAGTTTTGGGGAGGTCTGTGTACAGTTACAGCATAATCTCTCTCCTCTGTATAAAATGTAAAAATGGCATAGCTAGATTAATACTCCTTGCCCGTCCCCACTACCTTTACCCTATATAAACTATTAAATACAAGCAATTCAGCAAAGAAATGCCAAGTACGAAGCTATAGTCCTTCTGAATAAAGCTCCTAGAAATCTGAAATCCTCCTTCCTACTGGAAGTTTTTGCCAAGAATGTAATTTAGCAATGCAATCAAGACAAAACAGCATTCAAAGAGGTAGAATTCATGCTTACATTGACTCACTAACCCCCAGAGAAGCAAGGAAGAAAGTTTACCAGTTCCAACAAATTTAAGCATCCGCTGCACAAAAAGGAGTTAGTAGTGTTACTTCTCATTAATGAAAATGTTTCCTGCATCACACCCTTAGCGCATTTAAGCCTGAAACCCAAGTTAAGAGCTCTAACAGTGTCTTCCTGCTCTTGTGCACACTGTGGGGTACCTAAATTCGACATCTGATGTCTTTGTGGTCTGTTTTAAGGCTCTTAAGTAATTGACATCTTCTAACAGGTTTATAGGAACATAACACAGGCATGTTAGTGGAGCAATTTATGTCAACTTGCTTTTTAAAATGCAAGTAGCAAAGGAAAAAAATAATCAGATCATATAAAAAAGGATGCCTATTAAAAATACTAATTTTACTGGAAGCAATGTAAAAACAGTTTAAAGTCAGGTATCAAACTGAAGTACGCATCTGTTAATCAAAGACAAAAATTAACAGGCTATCTGAAAAAGGATATTGATTGGGCAGTTTCTTCCTAACCTTCACTGCCTCTGCAGGTAGGAGGATTCAATCTTCTATAAAATATGCAGATAGAAATCTAAATGTATATCTAACAAAGTCTGCGTCAGAAAGATTAAATATAGGGGGGGTATTTCAATAAAATATTCCTATCTTTAAACTGACAAAGTAGTTTTTAAACAGTAACTCTTCAGATATGTTCCATCTTCTGGTATTCTCTAGGCTAAAACACAGGTTTATATAATTCAGAATTAAAACTCTATATCCATTTGACAGAGAAATACAAATTTATAATCCAAAGGAAATGGCAGATGGCCTTAAATTGTTAGTTCCTAACAGGGAAACTGAAAAACAGAAAATTAATTTCCTTGGGAATGACACCATTCTTGTGTTTCTGGAGATTAAAATGCAACACCTGGAATATCCTTGAAGCAAGGAACCTCCTCTTTCCGCCCCCCTGCCCCTTGTGCTCCTCTGCTTTAACAGCTGATACTGCTGCAGGAGAGAAAGGTAAAACAGTACCAGTAATTTTCACCTGTTGTGTCCTGGTAATTTGTAAAGATAAGAGAATAGGAAGTTGGAGGAAGCTTTCTCCAGAGCACTCCAAGTCTCAGAATACAAGAGTCATCTAATGCAACAGTATTGACATGTTTTTATAGAACTTCTTAAAACACAAGAGAAAACTACTAATGAAAATCTTTGGTTTTACAGAAGTGTTCTGGTACAACTGCCACTAAGGTTAATGGATTAAAACTGAAAAAGAGACATCTCACACAAACAACCAGTGACAGGGCCTTCCATTCATAGCAGAATGAACTCATCCTCTAAGCAAAACCACGAGAATAAAAACACAAAATGCCTTAAGGAAGACTGAATGACTGGCATGCATAGGCTGGAATAAACCCACTCACATTTCAACCTGACAAAGTCACAAAGATTCTCAAACAACTGGCTCAAGCGACTGCATGCAAGCTCTCCGAATGAGGTGCTACTTACTTCAGAATCCAGTAAAAAATCCACTTGTCTGCCTTTACACAAGGGAGGAAAGAAAGTATAGATGCAGCAGAAGGGGACAAAGTCTTCTCAAAATAGTTACTGATAATGCCTGAAGCTGTCTTTAGCCAGGTATTTAATGATTCTTGTTTTATAGAAGCTTCTCACTTCAGCTAAGATTCCTTTCCAAAGCACTTAACACTCACCCGCTAAGAAAACAGAAAAGTGACTTCACAAAAGTTACCAAATATCAACATGCAAGGCTGGCAAGTACGTGTGCAGTCAAGATGATTCAGATAAGTCAGATAAATTTAGAACAGCGCTTTCCTAAAAGCATGCGTTCACCAAATGCAGTAAATATGCAGGAGCTATATCCAAGAGCTGATTCCAAACATTAGAGCAAAAAATTTATTAGTGAAAATCTCCTTTTAAGAGTTCGCTGCCATCTGAAGGTCTCAGCAATGTTATTCCTTGATATGCCTTTAGTATTTCCATCCATCACTGGATTTATCCACATAAAAAGCTATAGGCTCTCCAACCTCAGAGGACTAAACCAAATGCAGTGCGGCAACTTCACATAGGACCAACCTTTTATGGTTGGAACAGTACAGCTTTGATACAGCTAATCTACCATAAATAGCTCTTGAAACTCAGAAGGATCAAATCAGCTGTTGCAACAGTCCCAGCCTGTAGCAGCTTCAAATCCAATTATATTGTCAGCTCTATCTTGCAGCTCTCCTTTTTTCTTCCTTCATCCAAAACTTTTTTAGTTCTGCTCCTGTGAGAAACTAAAAGCTGCAAAGACAAATGCAGCCAAATAAAATGCATCTAATAAAAATTTGAAACATAAGCACAAGTATTCTTACAAATACCTTAAGGAACAGATATTTTATTCTGTTAAAAAACAGCTTAAGAATTTGATGCACATTAAAAAAAAATAAAAATCAGTGCTTACTTGTAAAGTAAACATACAATTTGAAATAAGCAAACAGTTCCAAGAACAGTAAGCTCAGCTTTAAAAGATACTAAGATACTTTTTACTAGATACTAAAAGATACTTTTTAAAAGAAACTAAGCAGATAAACTTCACAGAGCACTATCTGTGTCCCAGATTAAGGCATAAGGCACTGAATTGCTTGTCTATTTTTTCTGTAACTTAAATACTCTTGAGAAGTACTAGAACTCATGTATCCTTGACTTACAATGTCTCCTTTCAGGCAGTTAAAACCATTTTCCCGCTAAGAAGCTGAGAACTATAATTTAAGAATTCATAAGGAACTGGGAGCTTCCAGAATGTACGTTTATTAAACATACAAGTCAATATAACTCTGAAAATTACCACTAGGACTACTAGAGTGCAGTAATTCCTTGCAGTGACACTGCTGGAAAAAGACATAGGTTTGGAAACACAGGTGAGTAGCATTATGTTTATGGCTCATCTCAGTGCAAAGAAACGGCATACAATGCAAGTACAGAAGTATACGCAAATAAAAGATTTTTTTAAGCCATAAATTATTACCATCCAGCCTTTCCAACACAAAAAGTTCAGTTACTCCAGTGCAGTACAAGGACTCTGGTACTTCAAAGGGGAAGAAGTGTCTTGAGGGCAAAGCCTGGATCCGTATCTCCTGCAAGCACGTAAATCCTGAACATTGCCAAGGCATACTCCTATAATACCGGGCATAACATCTACCATCTAGGCATCGGTCCTTGTACAAGTAGGGGGAGAAGGGGATTGCTAATTGCAAACTGCTTTAAGAAGGGCCTGAAATTTGGCTCCTCTAGAAGCTATTCCAATGAAAGGGACAAATACAAAACCCATTCTCTTCCACCTCATGGAAAGTTGTCAGCCATATGCCATCCTACTCCTCCCTGATATTGTGTTAAATTTTATCATCTCAGTTAAAGGGCCTGGGTTTTAACTGATTTGCAAAGCATGTAACATGCCTTGAACACAAAAAGAGTCACTGATTCCAATCTTGCCTACAAATGATGACAAAGCAAGTTCAATTAAGTGTGGGTGGGTTAAATGAAACAGTTTGCTATCTCCTCTAAATTGAGCATCATGAACCTAGCTGGGTCACCTTCTGGAAGTCTCAAAAAAGTCAAAGAACTGAAGAAGGCACAGAGTTTTCCCTTTAGGCCCTAGCAAATGCCCAACCAAATCAATTCAGATACACAGGGGACAGTGCCTTTTCATTAGCGTGGAGTAAACTGAGCATGTGACAAGTAGATAAAACAGACCAGCAAGATCTGCCTGAGTAAGTTTAGCACTTTGAACGCAGCTTGTAGAACTTGTTACATTATGCTTCTGTGGTGAAAAAAAAGTAGCTGAACCAACTGCTGACAAAAGTTCAACAGAGCTCTTAAAAATGCAGTAGGCATGCTTGCAACTGGTAAGAGAAAAAGCAGCCGCGAGCATGCTGCCAGAGCACAACCACTGGTGCTTTATGCCCTATCCATAACCATTTCAAATCCAAGGTCTTTTATTACTGTGGAATTTGAAGGATGCGAGTTATGACATAGAAACACACTCCCTCTCAAGGAGGACTGGGATTGCACGTTTCTTTTATAGAAACCACTCTATATTCATTCTCCCTATCACACGAGGAACTATGTTAGATTTCACTTTCACACCTAATTTAAAAAAAAATAAAAAATAATAATTCTGTGTGTGCTTTTTTCACATAAACTTCCCTGGCTATAAACACAAAAAGCAGAACTGACTACCACAGAAATGCAGCTGTCTCTCCCTCTTCTTCCCCAAGACAAAATCTCTGTAAACAGAGTAGCGAAAGCCACAGCCAATACATTAGATCACCGTGAGCTCTTTACAGCAAAAGTAAAATCTAGTATGCATCTTCCAGCGACTATCACCTCTATTACCAAAGAGAGTGAGACATCATGTACTTCTCAGGCCACACGTTCTGTCCCCATGAAGACAGAAGTACAAATTAACAGACACATTTTTAATACTGAGGTCTTGCATTGCAAGAGAGGATATGTGATTCAATGAGTAACAGTCAAATAACACCAGTGTGATGCACAGTAAAGCACACACAGCCTGAGAAGTCTGGATTAAGCATGCATTTATTTAACAATTCAACTTCCCAGTTTACAGATATCTTCTTTTCAGCTGGGAAAGGGAGGAGAAGGAGAGAGGCTTCCCAGAAAAGACAGACAGAGAAATTTAATAAAAAGTGACTTACCAGCATCCATTGTTAGAATCATGACCCCACTTCTGTGTCCCAGGAAGCAGGAAGCCTTACCCATCCAGTGTATGCGAATGACTCAGAAGGACAGCATGGCTTTGTTTCAGCTTATATCTTCTAGCTCATTCACCCCTCCTCCCTCTCATGGGATAAAAGTGTTGCCTGTGCCTGGCCATCCCTATTGGCTCAGCTAGGGAACCACACTCATTTAGCATATTCAAGTTTCTGTGAGAGCCTAAAATGACCCACAGAGGATTTTTTCTTCATCTTAAAAAAAACCCCGACAACAACAAAAAAACTCCAAACACAAACACTTTTTGTCTTTCTGGGAGAACAAACTATTCGTTCTTCCACTATCAGATGCATACTATGGTTGGTGTTGTTGCCACAGGGCCAAAAAATTACCTGCACTCAGAGCAGAGTGTCAGGGAGGACAGTCCCACAGACTTCAGTTTGGCTACATGTTTTGGTGTCAAAACCTATGCCCTCCAACCTACCTTATCTTTAATGTAAACCCCCAAAACTAAGGATCTTCCAGTTTTCCAGGGATGATTTGCTCTTCCATTTTATTTTTAAATAAGCAAAACAGTAAAAGATTGCTGCCTTTCTGAAGACAGACACCCAGACTCTACAGATTAAACTCTGCAGTGAGGAAGAAGTAATTTTTTTTTTTACCTGTAGGGTTCTCTAAATGTAATGACTGGTATAATCTTATATTCTGCCTGAAGAATTTAGAAAGCTGTTACAATCTATTTGTGAGCCCCCACTCCACTGAGATAATAAAGTGGCTGCAAATTCAGCACAGTGTAAGTGAAAAATCTATCTGATCAAGAGATATCGCAACCCTTTGTTAACTTTGATCAAACCACAGGACAGCCTAAAAAGAGCATCTGGAAGGAGAGAAGGTGGAGGAGGAGAGGAGTTTCTTTCTTTCTGCACTGCAAAATCCTTAAGAACCTGCAGTCATACCCTGAAAGGTGAATATTTGGAAAGACCTGATATCTGTACTTTGGGATACAGCAAACACAGTGAATGAAACACTGGTGTTTCCTGTCTCCAATAAGGGCTACCTTTTATAAATAAAGCGTGGACATATTAGGCTACTGTCTCACCATGTTAGTCACCACTAGACAACCTAAGATTCATAACTCTGCGATACAACCACAAGTGTATTTTGGAACTGTTGCTTGTGGTTGTGGAAATAAACAGAGTACTCCCTCTCCTCCCTCTGTTTTTAGAAAAGGTATCAGTTGCAAGTCTCAAACACCAGTATCTGTAGAGCCACTAATGAAGCTAGAATCCACAACTCAAAGTAGTTAGCAAAAGCAGTACAACTGAGTCACCATTTCTCAGATTTCTTGACCTTCTCTTGCTTTCCATGGCTTCGCACCAACACTCTTGAGTTATTACAATTTGGGGGAAACAAAATATTCCTAAAGAAGAAAAATTCTAGACTTCCAGTAGGACACAGCAATAAAAGTTTTGGAAAGAGGCATGAGTATTTCTGATCCTAGAAACAAACCTGAAATCTTTCACTGAATGGAAATTAGGAGGAAATGTCCCAGGTGGCCAGGCTGCTCCTCAAAAGCCTTACTACAGAAAGAAGCACAAAGCATCAGAAAGGATGTCAGACTGAACAGATTATTGGTTTAATCCAAAATTTACAACTCTCCAATAGTCAGGATGCTGTTTTGTTGACCATAATAAATAGCTAAGGACATTTGTCAATAGCCCAGGCCATGTGCATGTTAAATTTCTGGGAGTGACATTGGACATAACTTCCTTTCTTACCAGGAATTATTAATTTGAAAAGCAATGCAGCAGTAAGGAAGATGATTTTGCACTCTCCCTATCCCACCCTTCTTCATCTGGCAACACCTTTACTAAAATTTCCCAATGCTCTAAACAAACAAACAAAAAAGTCCATGACAACAAAAATCAAAGTTTTGGGTATGCCTTCAAGTAGTACAATCCCAAACCTGCAATGAACTGTTAGGAGAAAATAGCAAAAGAGTGGTCCTTACCACAAGGTAGAAGGTGAAGATATGGTACACTTTCAAGCACAGCTGAGGACCTGACTCTCTGCACAAGATGCCAGGCTAATCCAGCGCTAACACTTCCATCCCCAGGCAAAGTGAGGATAAGCAATATTGTCAGAGAACACTAGGCACAACAGGTACTATGCCAAATACACACATTTTAACAAAAGCATTATCATACATTGTATAAGAGGAAACCCCTTTCAATAGGACAACATTCCCTGTAAGCTTGACTTCTGCAAGAAGTCTAGTACTACTGTTCTGTAGCAGTGAAGTGTGAAATTTCAAGCACACTGCTCCCAAAACAGAAAAAATAATAATATTCTGGGTCAGCAAGAGATTGTGAGGTATGACATGGCATTGTTTTTTTAATTGGTGAAAGCATTAATAGTTCAGCTTATAAAGTATTCAGAAAAGTGGTTGAATTGAAACCATAGAGGAAGGGCATAGTCTTATCAACATCTGAGAAAATAAATAGGAAACAATTGGTTTTGCCTTTATCCTCAGAAGGGCGAGGATGAAGTTTGTGTCCAGGTTAGGGAGAACATAGCACAGGTGTTCAACATGTGATATTAACCTGAAGGATACTGCTTAATTGATGGGGATTTATAAAAACTGGGCATCCCCTATGTTTCAATTTTATCCTAGAAATGGTAGAAATGAAATAATGTTTCATGTAATTTAATATCTTAATTTTATAATACTATATAATATATAATAAATAAATTGATAATTTAAAAATGAATTAAAATATTTGTATTAATAATAAGTATATTATAATTATATATTATTATCATATACAGGTAGTATATGATAAACAGTATGCTGCTAGCAAAGCCAACACACTGTAAATTAAAAAAGAACCAAAATATCTGTTCAGAAATTGTGGCTACTGTGATGATATGAAAAGACAGTATCTCATCCTCATGGATTTTAGTTGTTGATTTTAAATACAGACAGAATACCCATTCACATGGTTTGACAGCATCATCTCTTGAAGGTTACAACCATTTAATGGTGATATATACCGAGAAGCAAGTTCAGCAAGAAACCCTCTGGAGGCTTGACTTACTTGAGTCTTTGCTGGAAGAAGTTCTTTAAGTACACATTACCCTTAAAAACTTAAATTGACATGACTCTTCAAAGAATTTTCAGTACACGCTTTAGTCTTGCAAGAACAGGATACTTCTGCTCACCTTCATTAAATTATTCACTGACAGAAAGTATACAGCTAGTAACTGTGATGTAAATACACTTGCTCTAAACATTTTTGGAGGAGACTGCAAATGCTTTAATGCAAAGTTGTCAAGATCCAATCAATTTTTTGCATGACCATGCTCCAAACCCAAATTTTTGGGAATCAAGATAAGGTTTCCCTTTTCTACTACAAGCCCTTCCAACTTTTCAAGCTCTTGAGCACATGTAAGAGTAGGCACTATCCCCAGTCCCCCACTTTATTTTTTATTTAAATAAGGTGTTGCAAACAGCAAAATAAGCTATTATTCAAACTTCCACTTCTTACATTGTGTCCCCCCAGCCTTCAGAAGTTATGGCAAGTTGCAAAGAAAACAGTTCTGACATAATTTTGGGGCAACAACTGACACAGTGCCTACCATAGCTCCGAGGAAAAAACATAGGCTATGTGTGGTGACAGAACTAGTAGGATGACAGCTGACAGCTCTTTCCAGGTATTATGGCCAGAATTAAACATTAGTTCTGTTCTGGGAAAGTTAAGAGATAGATCATCTATATATTATTTTTCTGATACAAACCAGTGAGATCTTCCTGATCATTTCCAAGAAATCACATCTCTCCACTCACAAAATTACCCAAGAGCAAGATTAATCCAATGCACTACACAATTTATGGGAGCTCTGCCTTTATGGGACTGACAGAACCTGCTACACAGACTTACAAAAAATGTCCCTTTTGTTCTTTGTTTGTGTTTGCATCGGGAAATGCTTTCCCATAGCCAAGAACTGACAAAAACTGAATCAAATCAAACCCAGAAATTATCAGCAGAAGTCTGCAGCATGAAGAGCAGGTAACATGAAAGGTAGACTACAGATATGTAAATAATGAAAATCCTACATTTACAGGGATTGTCCATAGTCTAGAATGGCTGAAGCTATTTAGTTACACAATTGGAAGAGGAAATGCTAGAAAGGTTGGAACAGGGGATCCATCTCAGCTGCCTGCTGCCTTCAGTGCATACTGAGGTGAAGTTTTGGGAACACTTATTGTCACTTTCATGTTGAATAACATTTCTTCTTAAAGCAGCATTAGCATCTCCTAGGTATTCAAATACCATCCAGCTTTTCTGAAGGTCCTAAAGGGTACTCTGGGATCTTAGCTATTATACCACTGCATTTTATTAATGCTACATATGTACCATGAGGCACACACAGATTCTTCTTTAAATATTTGATACAAACAACTGCAGAAAGAAAAGAAGAAAAACAACAACCCATAGTTCTTGGTTCACATCCACATTCATTTTTCAGCACAAGCTCACCTTAAATTCCAAATATCCAGGCCTGACCCTCTAGGCAGATATGCATCACCATGTCCAAGTGGCTCACAATCCAAAAGGCAGTCCTCCTCCTACAACAAAGTAAGTAAAAAAAAACATATATACAAAAAAGTATAGGTAAGAACCACAAATGCACATCCCAGGGTATGAAAAGAACTTCAGATCTACCAGGCAGCTGCACAAATGGGATGACCTGACTGACTACAGGGAATGAAGCAGTTTAGAGTATATTGACCACTCATATAAACAAGATGTTTACCACAAGCAACAGCACTTTTCAAAGCCCAGCTATGAATGCACTGTAGCTATATTGACAGGGAAAGAGAAGCCTTGCAAGTCTGCTAGGAACCCCAAGGAACTTGACCCTTCAGTTATTAGTCTGAGCCTTTAACAGGAGACACATTCTTGAACTACCAATTTCTCTAGAAATGCCGAGCTTTCACTTAGCCACCTCACACGAAGTAGTCTGTATTACACATTTCAGTAAGGTGAAGCAGCAATGAAGATAACAACAGATCAGCAGCATATACCAAAAAAACTACTACCCTCAAAATCTTTAATTTTAAACACTAGTGGATACAACTGGAAGAGCCATCTGTCTTCCTAGAACCACAGCAATCAGGAGACAGACCTAAGACCTCTCCCTGAAGAGAGCACTTGACCTGTCAAGAAAGTCCAGTTCTGCGGGCAACATCTGCTACATAGCTTGTTTATTGATCCCCACACCTTGAACCACAACTGCTTTTATTTTCTTCTTTGGCAAACACAAAACATCTCTAGCTCTGCCTACAACACTGTTTTCCCACAGGGTGATTTAATCCATGTGGAGATTCATGCTGATGCAGTATCCAAGTCAGGCTGTTTCAAACTAGCTGAATTACCCAGCACCACATTGTCATTAAAGATGCCAGGCCCCTGAACTCATAAAAACTCACAATGATCAACTACTCTGACTTGTTACCTCTATTCTGTGCCACCAGTGCAGTTGATT
Organism: Falco punctatus; assembly: GCF_963210335.1. NCBI lineage: Eukaryota > Metazoa > Chordata > Aves > Falconiformes > Falconidae > Falco > Falco punctatus. Next base: position 67,434,513 of record NC_137583.1, read on the forward strand.
GGTTCCACAGAGCAGTGAAGAGTTCACCAATGCAGACCTGAACTCCATGGAACAGTCTGCTGTTAAACGGATTATTGTCTCTCTCTCCTGTAATATAGCTGATAGCCAGAACAACATTTTTACTCTTCCAGGGTGCGATTCAGCTCACCTGTATATATTTTTAGGTGCCAAACACACTGCTTTCACTTTCACAGCAGCTTTATTAAACTTCCTTTTTAATCTATTAAGAGGCACAAAATGAAGTCATGATATCCTATGTGACCAGAGCAACAACTGTTAAGAGCAGTCAGGCCACTGCTCTGCTTCCACTGCAGCTGCTGGACGTGTCAGACACTAATAACAGTATCTAGAGAAGAGGTCAAAACAAAAATAATTAATTGAAAAGACTGAAAGATAGATAGGACAGGGATTTTGCCCAAGTTAGGAAGAAATCTGATTTTAGAAGACAAGCAAACCTCCAAACATAGACTACATTAGAGTCAATAGAACAGAAGAGGCAGCAACTCAGTCTTCTCCCTAATGTTATGCAGCCATTCACAAATTTTAACTAAGCCAGTTTTTACTGCCTACCCACATTTATCTTAGTATTTAAGGCAGGAAACTAGCTACAGTTCCCAGAATATGGTAAACCACATACTATTGTTTTCCCATTTTCAATTTTCATTCACCTCAGATGAGCATTCCTGCTCTTTGGAAAGGTAAATGAGTGGGGACTCACTTCATCCTGGTACGAAAACTGAAGAAAAAAAGAAGGTCAGCAAGGGGTAGTTGAAAGAAACTAGTTTCTCCACCATCACATAATGCTCAGTCTCTAAATTCCTTCCTGCTACTTAACTGTAGGGCTGCCTAATTCTACTGTTTCTACCTTCTTCCTCTTCACGTATTAACATTTTAAAAAGACAGAAAAGGAAGGATTTGAAATCCAACTATAGTTATGGTCAACTACTTCACAGGTTTCCTGGAAGCCACTGTGAGGTGGGAATAGACAACATTTACAACACACAGCATATGCACTGCCACTATCCCACTAGTGTATTTCATTATTTCTTTTTTAGCAAATACTACATTTATGTACTGGATCAAGAGAAAGAACACTGTGGTGCTGCAGTTTTGAAGGCCTGTGGCTTTGAAGCCTGTCAAAGTCTACCCTTTTAAAGGAACCTTGAATATCTGGTGTGAATTGAACTGTCTTGACAGGTCTTTTTATATTTGCCTATGTCACTATATTCTATACAACCCTCTTAGTGTCAGAAGTTTTACGAGAAGTTTTGGCAAGAAGACAAGATGAGACAAACACGAGGCCTAACAAATACAGAGCACCTACCAGGGAACATTTGAGATTGAAACCAAAATGTGAAAGCTGGCAAGTGAATTCCAACCTTTTAAAGACTGACCTTAGCTACAATTTTTTGCACTCTCTCTCCAGTTCATCTGAGAAGTGTCTGGCAAGCCACTTGAACCGTGTATCTGATAACTCCCACTTTTTGAGAGTTTAGAACAAAAGCAGGAAAAGACACTCCAAATACTAATTTTTGCCTTTTTGATGGACTCTGCTTTATTACAAAATAGATAGGTCCTGGAATCAGTCAGTATATCAGGAAGGAAAGACAGATATAAAAATATCATTTGGATACTTGAAATTATGAACTAGAAAGAGGGATTAGTGTGTAATCACTTCTGTTTACCTACAAAGATCCATCATTTTTGATCCAGGATAATAATCAAACTTACAGTTATTCTAGACAAAGATTCTGCTGGATGCAGGGAACATCAATATTTGGATTAATTTTAACACCTGACAGCTGAACCAGGAAAGATTGTTACTATGTGCACAGCAGACAGAAATACAGCTCCCCTGCAAGAATCTGCAGTGACCCATCAGGTTATTCACTAGGCTAGCTACAGGACAGCTACAACAGCTTCTCTTCTTTAAGATAATCTTCATAGATCTGGAGGTCTTACGTGCAGAACAGACTTTAAAGACTTTCACTGAAACAAATTAAGGTTGCATTCCTCCAATGTCAAAAGGACAGGAAAAGGAAATAATTTTTTTGGATGTTTTATTTGTTGCTTAATGACTTATATCACACCAGTTCTGCTAAGCCATTGCCTTCTCATGGTCCTCAAACCCAACCCAAGAAAGCCTGAGACCAAAACTTAGAGATGTTTTGATAAGGCCCCATTCTGCAAAATTCTTCATTTCTTACAGAGGATAAAAAAGAAGAACAAAAAACATACAGTCTGGGAAAACCTGGGAAGGAGGTAGAGGAGTGCAACTTCCCTGTGAAGCCAGGAATCCTCACAGGGAGTTCGATTAAACCAGAGTCTAACACCTCCTTCACGCTATCTCAACTGAGGTGTCATCCTTCTTAATGCTCCAGAGTCATGTAACAAAACATACTGGGCAGCAGCCAAGTGCAAAGGAGGTTTTCAGAATGCTGGTTATGCTTTTACAGTGTCCCCTCCCCTTTCCACCTCACCAAAAAGAAAGGCCAAAAAGAATTTTCATTGGTCCAGGTCTCTCTTGAACACTCAGAAAAAACACTTAGCAGCACAATTCAGCTCTACAAACCTCTATATTGGTGCTAGCTGGTATAAACTCTTAATATCCCATGATCTTATTTTCCTTGTTTTCAAGACATTTCAGAAGAACCCTACACAAATGTAACAGCATAGAGGCACTTTTGTTTGTAGCCAGTTCTCTTAGAAAACACATTCAAGAGCTCAAATCCACCCTGCTGTTACTTTTTCCTATTCCACCATCTTACTTAAATTGTCATTTGTGATGTGATCTGCTCCAGTCAGCAGGACTCTCCTCCAGTGCATTTCTCTCCCATTTGACCTCACATAACACTGTCACAGTTTGACCCTCTGTTCCAGACCCTCTGCCCAATGATGTTTTCAGAAACAATCTGGTTTTGTACATTCCAGATGTTTAAAGAAATTACTTTTCTGGACAACTGAAGAACACCTGCAGAGGAAACAATCTCTATGTGTATCATGATAGAATCATATCTGACTATGCTTCCCTCAACACCCAAAAGTGCAGCCATTCACCTGGAAGTTACCAGTTCAGTGCCCAGGAAGCTGACATCTGCACTAAGATTAACGGGTCCACGTGCAGTTCTCCCACCATGCCCTTAATAAGTACAGTGCACAAGTTAAGGATGATGCCTATAAATAGCATGGCATATAGAAATATATCTGAACCAAAAAGTCGTGTTACTGCATTGCAAGATGAACGTTTGAGATGCACGTTGGAACAACAGAGTGTGCATATTCATGCTTACCACATTAAAGTGCTGTTATTGATACTTGCCAAATACTCCTTAAGCAAAGAGAATTAAAAGCAGGAAGCTCAAAAAAGCCCTTTAGCCAAGAAAGTCATAAGACATGTTAGTGAATGTGAAGTTTTTTCCACAGTAGTAGGCTACAGTTTCTCTTAGAATCTGGTTTCAAATTTGATGAAATAGGATTCTGCAAGAAACTCTATACCACCTCACAGAAGCTCCCGTCATACACTGACCTCTAGTGTAATAAAGACTCAAGACATCAGAGCCTTTTCAAAGCCTTAGAAAAATTATCAGATTAGTTTCCTAGCACTCTGAAGAATATTTTCATGCCATAAAACAGACTGAAGTCAGAAGGGCCTTGAAAGATTACTCTCAATTTTTTAACAAAACTGGAGCATGGCTAAAAGAAGCTACGCAACTTAAATTGTTCTAAGGATGTGAAGATACTGCTGTGTTTACATAAAGTAATTAACATCAAAGTTGCATTTAACTACTTTGAACACCAGCTTAATTTAACACCTAAACAGTCTGGATGTACAGAACTCTTTCCTAACTAGTTTTACAAAGCTCAATTAAAAACCATTTCAAATAGAAACACTTGGTTTGGGCAAGTCCTGTACCAGATAGATCACAACTAGATCAGCCCAGATTCTGTACCAAACTTTTAGAGTGCATGTGGACAGAACTGCTGACTCAGATATACGTACTGTAGCCAGCATTCAAGACAAGAAGTCTGCTGGAAATGTGATATAAAAGCCTGCATGGGTCCTCGCTCACTAAAGTCACAGGGCTCACAGTCAGCTGGGGAGGTGGCCTCTTAGACAGCCCAGGCAGGCAGGGGTGGGAGAGTGTCTGGTTGGTTTTGACCAACAGCTTTTGAAAAGAGAAAACCCCAAATAAACAAACAAAAAACCAAACAAAGATATATAAATTCGTTTCAAAACTCTCAACATAAAACCCAAACAAAAATGTTCCTCCCCCACAACTTCAATGATTAAAGAATCTGCATTTGTTAAGAACTAACTATAGATTTATGATAAAAACTATTTAATGAAAGTGTAGCAAATTCTACAACAGCATTGCTGAACAGGACTATTAAAATGGATACTCAAATTATTTGGTACTTGTAGACCACTTCTGTCCACTCCCTAAGCACCTGACTCTGGACAACAAATCCCAGAGATGTTCCCTTCAGATCATTCCTTACACCTCCTTTAAAAGCAGGGCATCGTTCAGAAGCCGTTTCCAAGTGAAGTGACATTTTCAGTGTTTAAGCTCTCCACTGTCTGTACACACTGTCCCTGAAATGCAGGCCTATGGGCTGTGTTGGAATGAGAGCTTTTATGTACATGCTTATGTAGAAACTCTTATAAACTGAAATCGCTTTTGAACAAGGTCATAGAAGCTTCAGAAATATTAAGTTCAAAAAGAGTTAAGCACAGCATGAAAACAGCCAATTGTAATTTCCATGTATGAAGGAAGTATTTGGAAATCATTTCAGAGATAGCTGTTTGAAATGAAGTTCAGAACAACTAAAGGAGGTCCTTTATGTTTGCACTCCCAGATTCAAGCCTGTGAAGATAATCCATAAAGTAAGGACTCAGTTTTTAAGACTGGCTTTAGAGCTGTGAGTACAAGAATTCAATAAATCCTTATCCATAGTGACAACATCTGAAAGAATAGCTTTGCATTACTTAAAACAAACCTGAAAAACGCTACTTAATGATGTGTTCAAAACTAAACATCTAAAGTTTCAGACCACTTCTGAAATATATGTCACTAGGAAGACAACTACTATTACCTACCACATTTGCCTTCTGCATAGCTGTGAGCTTCCTGCCACCCCAGCAATGAATTCCACCTCAACATAAGCTGTGACCTGTATCCTGGAGTCTGCTTTTCGAATGTACTGTGTCCTGCAATCTAAACCCGGCAGCATCTGGGAGGCTAAAGTTATAGCACCAAGCATACAAGTCGTAATGAAGTACAGCACCCTTCATGCAATTTGGTAAGCGGTCTAAGAAGAAATGGGATTCCCATCTACTGGTCCAGAATGCTAGTTCTTCCTAGAAGAACTGCTTTTCTTTCCTACATCACAGTCATTTTATAGCCAAAAACTCTTATTCCAGTTATAGCACGGAGTCAAACAGTAGCACTCAGGATTTACAAGAATACCAGTTGCTAAGAAAGGTCATTTCAGGCAGAATTATGAATACCACTCATGTTTTAATATGAGAGACCCTGGTCAAAGCCACTCAGCCACTTCATTTCCAATTCAAGTATGCCAACTTGGCCAACCCCTTATCTCATGTACAGCCTATACACCACTCAGACAAGGAACTGAATCAAGAAATCCCTTACATTAAACTGTAATTTCTATCCAGAAAATAGTTTGCCTCTGACTAGAGAGGTAACACGCTCCCAGTCCAAAGGCAGTAACAGTTAATGCATAAAGCACATCAGACTTCTGAATAAGAAGTGCGTGAGTGAGCTCTGATGGCTTGCACAACATATTCTTGCTATTGTATTTGACAAAATATGTTCTTCCAACTATTTTTTCCCTAAATTCTTGTATTTAATTCAATGCATGTGGTGATGGGAATGACTTTTAGAACACTGATGAGCATCAGTACACAGATGTTCCACATTTGTCATGTCACATGAACCTTGTAGCTAACACCCAACCATTAAAAGTCTAAAAATCCTCCCACATAAAAATCCACATGATGTATTTGTTCCTAGAAGAACATCAGACAATATATTAGATTGCTGGAAACAGATTTCTCCAATATTGTCCTTTTTTTTTTTTTTTTTTTAACTGCAACAAGCTTTCTCTGATTTTAAAACATAAAAGTTAAAAAAAACAAAGCCGAAACAAAACCCACAGAAATGAAGTCAAAATGGTAGCTTGACAAAGTTTGCCAGAACTAGTAGAAAGCCCTTCAAATTGAATTAACCATAGTGTATTGTGTAAAGAAAATGCACGTTATATATAATTGTGTCCAGAATTTTTTTGGATAGCTGTTTTTCTGAAGAAATTGCAGAAACACAGGAGTGAAGCAGATGCTTCATAACCAGCACAGAGCTCTAAACTCTTCACTCAAGTTTGTTTATTCCTTCCCAAATAAATCCAAAACAAAAATAAGGCATAGAAATTGATGCCATAATACATGACCTAACCTCTGCCCTCAAATCCTTACATTAAGCACTGCCTTAATGATAAGGAAGATAGCTTAAAATGCTGTAACTGTTAAGAAATTTGTGTGTCCGGGTTTCTAAATTTTGTATTAGGCCACTGATAAAGTGTCATGTTGCAAACTGTGTGAGTTATCTGGCAACTCTGTACAGACTCATTTTTTTTTTACTGAGTTGGCAATATAATACCACATAAGGATTTGTTTCAGACACTAATTCCTGAGCTATCTTTATTAAAAGGCAGCAGCCCGTAAACGTGCTATAGTTGACAGATCACTATCAAAGAAAAAAAAAATAGATCACATTTCTAAGGGAAAGTTACCTGAAGTTAACTGTGTTTTCTACATTATAACCAGCTCAGTACATTTGGATTTTGGCATAGACCAGAAAGCATCTATTAATTCATACATCAGTATTTGCAAGCAAACAATACATTCAAGTAGAATAAACCTAAAGCCACTTCCTACCAGTCATTGCATGTGACAGACCTGCGGTCAGCATCCTATAACATGAGAGAGAGGGTTTCAACCTTTTGCTGACAGAAGCTTGTGTGACCTTGGAGAAATCACTGGGGTTGGTCTGTGGCTGCATGGCAATCTCGGCCAGCTGCTGGCTGCCAGATTCCCACACCTCTCCCTGGCAGCATGAGTCTATCCCTTCCCTGCTCCACAACATGTTTGACCCTGCACTGACTCATTTCAGACCAGCATTGATAAAAATAATTCAATCACTTCCTTACACATTAAACACAGATGACTCAGTATGGGGTCAGAAAAGCAGAGGGGTGTAAAGGGGGAAGCTGGTACACGTGGGTGAGAACATGGTAGCTAGACCCCATAATCCAGCTTCCAGTCCATCATTCATGAAGAGAACTCTCCAGTTTCACAGAGGTCTAGACAGGATGAGTAAACTAAAGGCTAAAAAGGCACTGAGATTCATGTTAAACTCACTGGAGCAACTTTTTAGATTATGTGCCTAAGGAAAGGAAGTTTGTCCACAGAATACCCATTTTGGACAATTCAGTGGCTCCCATCACCCAAATTTCTAAGTTCTCTAGGGGCTCTGAGTTAGACACTATGAAGTACAATAAAGCTTACAAAGGGATCCATGCTACTAAGCAGGACAAGCCATTGTTTTGCAGGAAGCTCCAGTATGAGGGAGGCTCTAGTACAAGGGAGGCTCCAGTATGAGGGAACAGTGAACAGGCACAGAAGGGGCCTTCCCCTCTACAAGCCTACATGCAGAACTTTTGCTGCTGTTTCTGTGATTCCTTCTGTATTTGGGGGGGCATCACACAGCAGTTTTATCTGAACAAGTGCAAATTCCTGTATCAGAAGCACACATGCTGCTCTATCTCAATTAGACAACAACCATAAAAAAGGAAAATGGAAGACATGGTCTTCAGGAGGGTCCCTAGATAAAATGTCCCCAACAGCTGAATCTCATTGCTCTCAAGAAAGGGAAGAGGCCCAATCCATTCTTAAAGCACCCCAAAGGGAAGCTACAGCTTCCTATGATCTTCAGCACGGTGGCTATACTTCTGTGGCTCTTTGGGGCTGGCTAACTCAAAAGCCAAGAAAGACAACCCATTAGGAAGTCCACCAACTCCATGGCTGAACACCTCTTCTCAGCAATCTTTCCTCCAGCACTCATGTTCTGGGGAGCATTTTTTTCTAGACTGCTGCAAGTGTTGTTTTCTTCCCAGTTCTTCTTTGGCACAGCTGTCTTAGGTGGCAGAATTAGATAGGATATATGGAATCAGAACAGGTATGTGTTAATAGTACCAAAGGAGAACAAGAAACGTCACAGAAAATGGTCACTTTATTAGCACAATTGGAATACAGGAGACAGAACATATTCAGGAACACACATTATGTAGCACAATAAGCAGCAAAAATCTCACTTAACATTTAAAGGTTATTTTAAACAGAAGGTAATAAAATTGAACAGTTGGAAACAGATATATTGATAAAGAAATTCAGCATATATCTAATGATAAGTTTCTTTCTTAGATATTCTTTCTACAACTGCCATGTATCTCCTTATACATACTTTACACAATTAAGTAGTAGTCATTAACACATCTGCAAAACCTTAAGTAGCCTCTGGACCCTTTAGTCTCCTTGTTAGTTTTATGAAATCATATCACAAACAATCTGGTCTTATTCACAAGCTAAGCTTTGGAAATGTTACTCCCTTAGTGGACTACATAATGATGGTAAATATTATCTAGCCCTCTGGGATTTGTGTAGTTCCTTGCTAATTGTCTCTGCTATTTAAAGTTTATGTTGCTTATAGCTTACATATGGACTTAGGTTCTTTTAAGGTAGCTGTCTCAAATTATAGCTTAAGTCTAAGATCAGAGTGATTTTGTGGTGTACTTCACTGCAGCCAATAGCAGCCCTGTTTGTCAGTAATAGAACCATGAATACCATACATAGAATACAATAGTCTGAATTTATTGGAAGCAACACCATTAGCACCTGATTTGCCAGTTTTGCATAAATCTCTTCAGAAGATACCTATGCTGTTTGGCAGGCTATTGAATAAACAGTGGGTGGAAAAAAGCAAGCATGATATCAGCTCTTGTAGAGGAAAGTTAGGTATGTTTATTACAACAAGAAGCACTTGTGATAAGAGTTTACATTTTCAGAGTTAAGTAGTCTGTCTATGCTGACAAATTCAGCTTTCAAAATGGAAGCAAGTACCACAAGCCAAATACCAGTAATGCTGAAAGAACCATAGTTTGATTGCTTTGCATGTCATTTAGCTGCTAGCAACAAGAAGCTTCCAACAGAACAAGTGACAGAAGTATAACCTTGCCTCATGTAACTCCCAGGAAAGCAGGGCTGTGATTCTCGCAGCATGTTTACTGTGACGACCACCTGGAGGCCTTATCACTGCTGGCAAACTCAGTCAGCACTCCTCCTGCCTCACCGCTGGGGAAGACATCTGAATGAGAGCAGACCTCCCTGTTTCAGATGCTTGAGAAACTGCATTGCAGAGACACCAGCTCAGTCCTGCCCAGCACAGAAGTGTGCCCTCTTGCTTTTCCGCAGCTCCATGCAAACTCATAACCTGCATGCTTAGGGCAGATGTTCAGTTTACCAGTTAGCCAGTAGCAGGTAAGTGCATTTTCTGAAACATACACAAAGGACTACAACATAAAAGGTAAATTTGATTTCCCTTTTGATGTGAAACATGGCATTCCAAACTCAAAATGACTAAGACTGAGGGGTTTTTTTAGGCTGGTAAAAAGCTTCTGAAAAGCTAGACACATCATAAAGGCAATTCCTCCTCAGCTAGGTAACCCACTGTGCTGAATGTGGAAGGGTAAGAACCTCAATGAATGCAAAAAGTACCTATTTGCATCATCTTTGAATTTCATCTATGTTCAAGGGAATTTTCCTACCTTCAAGCTAAAAAACACAGGAAAATACACCATCAATAGCACAATACAAACAGTTTAAAACAGGGTTTACAGCAAATCTAGGAATCAACAATTGTTTTCAATCCCTCCCTTACAGTTTAGAGAATATGTGCTGTAAAACACCCACTTCATGTATCAGCCAGCTGGCAAACCTAAGCGTTCTGGATTTATGTTATCTGAGTGACTTCTAACCTGCACTTGTATAGCTCTGCTCAGCCAGACCTCAGCTATAAATCAGGACTTTTTTGCATATTTGCAATGTGCACTCTTACTGAGTTACCTCTGACATGTGCAAGAGTGCAAGTAACAGAGGTGGGAGTTTCTTCTGACAAAGTGCCCCAGTACAGAAACAGAGGCCAGAAACATGTACTATAGTTAGAGCTTCAGTCATGAGTTCAGACAGCAAATCACATTACTTGAGGTCTCTTAGGCAAACTCATTCTTTAATCTTCAGTTTGAATTCCATCCTCATCCTTTACATACCAATTAGTTATACCAAAATAAAAGCCAAGTACTAGCTGCGTAAACTATTTCATCCCCCAAATCCGATTTAAACAAGTAAAATGCAGCAACTGTGACACGCTCTAAACAGTGTGAGTGTGGGTATCCCAGTGATATTTGTCTAAATTCTACACAGGAGCCTGTGTATAGGTTTCACTGACTGTACATTCAAATAACTCCAGCAACTTTGACTAAGATGCACCTGGCAAACAAACGAGTCCTTTTGTATCTGTAAACCAGCTGCTGTTGATTCAAGTCACAGCAGTCCACCCTGAATGCATATCCCAACATAGGTAACATCAATGTCTAATGAGACTTGCAGTAAATTGCCATGCTCAACTGTTCAACTCAACTGCTCAGTCTGAGCAAGAACATTTTCAACTTCCAAAACTTTCTCATAAAACCGCTAGAATTAGAGCACACCTGTAATTAAATAAACACCAATCTTAGCCAAAATAAAATATGATCATAGATTTAAAGGTTTCATTATTTAATGTGTTCCTATACAACTAAAATGTGACATCAGAGGTGCCTCTGTTACAGTTTCTCTCTTAGCTCCTTTGGCCAGGGTATCAATTATTTAGGACATCTTCTGAAAGGGCTGCAAAACCAAATTATAATGTTCTTAGACTTATCGAGTAGCAACACTTATGAAAGAGGTATTTTATCAGCGTGTAAACCAATGACTTCTGCCAACCTAATAAGTCCTATGGAGCAATTTCCACATATGCTTATCAGATTGTTTTCCAAGTCCTCAAAATTAACTTTTTGAAATATTCCTTCAAGCTCAGAGACATCTGCATGTTCAGATTTCATAATAATAGCAGCTTCTTCCTTCAGAAGACACATTTGATTATGCTGCAGATTACCGTTCTGAACCACCTCTTCAAAAAAACCCCATACATTCAAGACTTCATTACCACAAGGGAACTTATTTGAGTTGCCTAGTTTCTCTCACTTCTCTGACTCATTTTGCTGCCCTGTTACCTCCTTATTGTAACTTATGTCTATGGCATTCAAAGCCCGTGAAATTTCAGTGTTAATATCAAGCACTTAGGTCTAAAGAATCATTCCTTCAAGCCAGCACTCCCTTTCCCTAAAACAAATCAGTTTTCAGCTGCTTCCACCAATTTTGATACTTTTTTTGACACTTTTTATACTGTCTCCCTCAGCACTTAAAAACAGGAGAAATATTGAAAATCAGATGCATCACTCATCTCTAAGATGGTTTACAAACAAGATCTTGAGGATGTTTTAAGAGAGGAACTCCTCAGTTTCAAATTAATTTAGTTAGTCCAAAGCCATGAGTAGCATAACGTATTCACTGCTTTATAGATGCTGAACAGTATACTTACATGCTGAGAAGTGGTAGTTATCACCACTGTTTACCATGGGACCGACCAGAGAGGAAGAGGAAGAGAAAGCAGCAGAAAGCAAGGGAGCCGACAGCAGTGTCACCGCTGGAATTCCAGCTCATCAACAAGCAACACTTGCAGTGTTGAACTTGCCAGCACTGACAAAATGGGTAACAGAGAGAGATGTCCATTCCTACACTTCAAGAATTTAAAAAGAAAAACAAATCTTTAAAAAGACAGTTCTACATGTAATAATTGTCCAATTTTGAACATCAAGAGCTGCTTTTTTTCCCCCGACCCTCATTGGGCCTTTGCCTGTAAGAGAAAGTCTGTTGAGACAACATCATTCACATAACTTATGCCCTCCTTCCAAACTCACACTGCTGCCCCCTCTAGCAAAATTACTGAGTGAGGCACAAACCAAAAATTTGAATACAAATAAGATGTACATGCTTTCTTTTGGCCAGAAAAGAAAGATACTGCAAATACTGCTAAAGGAGTAGATTCGGTAGAGGTCAGGCAAAGGTAGAAGTGTCAAAGTGGTCAGCAACTCCAAGTGCTTGGCCAGCCACGGTGGACGTGGTGAGTTCAAGAATGTCGTACAAGACTAAAAAGTGGGAGAGGGAGGGAAGGACAAACTGCATTTCAAGTCTTTGCTGAATAAAGGCCTTCTCAGTGAAATTGTGCAATTGGGATTGATTTCAAAGTACAGCAGTACAACAGACCAAGATTCCATTAAATTGGTCTCCATGTGATCAATCATATATCATACACTATAAAATCTGGTGGGTAGTTCTGATCTTCAGTTACATTCAGCTATACTGTAAGATCTGCTTTGCACAGGAGTGTTAGCACACGCTCCTTTTACATCTGTACAAAGAAGGAATCAAATTGGAGTTTGGCAGAGATAGTAGTGATACACTGGCCATTTCCTGCCCAAGCTAGACTAGCAATCACTACCATTCTGCTCTGAAACAGCATCATTCAGTGGGTCAGCACAGCAATGGCAAAATTGCTTTGTGATCTGGATATAACCAGGAACAGCAGACTAATCCTAAAATGAGAATTAAAGCTGTGCAACTCTTAAGACCCATAATAGGAAAGCAGTCCCTTAAAAGCATACCTGCTTTCCAGCAGCTCTTTCCCTAAAGCTAGCAAGAGGTCACCTGATTCAGAATCCCAGTCTCCTCTTCCTTTTTTCCACAGTCATCTCTCCTGGTCAGGATATTATGCATCATCCTAAAATGCACAAGCACATAATCCAACTCCAAGAGAATGCAAGATACCTTGGCTGTTGGGACTATGTGGATCAACTGAACATGGCCTGAGTGTCTAGCAGTAAAGTCTTCATAGCAGGTTAGAGAGGAACACACAGCCAAAAAACCCCAAAGAAAACCCCCCAAACACTCAAGAACAGACTAATCATAAAAATAGACCATAAAATCCAAAACAGAAACGGTTGAATATCCAACCAAAGATAACAGTCACAACTAATTACAGTGTCCAGAATGGCCGGATTCAGAAATGGAAGGGATATTAAATATTTAGTTCTCTCAGACAAGGCAAAAGGACATGACTAATGCTGCATGGTCATTAACCAGTAGGTCATGCACTGTCCTATTCATCAGTCCACGTCTTAACAATGCATTCAAGACACATTCCCTGTGTTTAGATTTATCTCCAGGGCTTAAGTATTTTGTGACAGCATGACTAAAAACATCACCCCTATTTAATGAAATTAATTTAATTAAAAATAAATTCAATAAATGTAAGAATTCCTAAAGTACAACATAATGAGGGACATCTTGGATTCAAGCCTACTGCACTTCTGTTCACCTACATGAATTTTCAAAAATACTCAATCTGTTAGTGACAACATTATCTTACACTGGAGAACAGAGGAACTCATACAGAACTATGATCATCTTCTGATCTGCAATGCCTCAAAGCATCTCAGCTTCCTCAGCAGCAGCAGAGATAGCTCTCTTCACTGAGCAATTATGGAACAAGACTGAAGACTCACTTATATACAAGAGTGAGAGCTGTAGTCAAAAACTCTTTCCCAAGGTTTTGGAAATGGACAGTGCCACACAAGAAAGAAACAGAAACGAGGCAAAGGCAGTAGGCAAGATGAAGCAAGACTCTCAAGTGCCTGAGACAACTAACATAAAAGTGATTCTTGTGAACCAGGTGCACACTCAAATACATGCTTGTTCTAAACAACAGCACTCAATACACAGGCTGTTAGAGGATTTAAAAAACCCAAACAAACAAAAACCAAAACACAATACTCGGGTTGCCATAAACAACCAAATAATACCAGATCTTGTGCTCAAAGATCAAAGTAAGTTTGGTTTCCTCCCCTTCCTTTAATTCAAACACACTATTTAAATAGAATGAATCAAATACATGATGCAATTAAATCTGGAGAAAATATAACGTAGTATTTGTGAGCATAAAGCAAACAGTCCAAACTAAGTTCTGGCAGCACATTTCAGGATAAGGGTCCTCCATGTCACATCTATTAAGTTAAATATATTGGTGCTGTGAGGCAACAGAAATAGCACTTGAACAATTAGTGCTGTAAACAGTGCACAGCTAACAAACCTTGCAGATCAGCTGAGCAGCAAGGGCACCTCTTTTAACAATTAACACTGGAACATCTCTGAACAACATGAACTTTGATATGGAGATATTACCTTAACTTTGAGTCTAAATCTCAGATCTGAATTATGTAATACTTTAGACAGTAAGGTCACCAGATAATAATGTAAAAAGATTTAATGGGAATCTTTTCAGGTCACTCCTGAAAATGAAACCTGTGACAGAGGTTTGTTTAAACAAGTGAAGTTCAAGGCAGTCAAGCAGATGCACTCTGCTCATTGCCAGATGACTTTGAAATTTATTTCATCCACCTGCAATACAGAAGACTCTCCCATGTCTGCAGTGTAACACAACCATGAGTCTCCCCTTTGTACAGTGGATGTGCATCTACTGCCAGAATGAAGTGAGAAATCAAAGGGGTTTTTTGTGGGTTTTTTCGCTTTAACTCAAATACTTCAATTTATAAGGAGCAAAAGTTTTGCTTAGATGTAAAAGAAGACAATGCCTGTTTTATTTTGGTCAAATATGTATATGAGTTACCCTGGAAAATTTACTGATAGTACAGCACAGTCTTTTCTGAAACATGGGGGCAATTCAACACGTCCAACAGCCAACAGAGCCATCTCAGGTGTCCTCTGTAAACAAAGCCTAACAGTCTGCAACATGATGTCTTAGGAGACAAGACTCCTGTACTGTGAGGCAGGTGTTCAGGGTCACTCACTGCCAGTGAACTTACCAAGCTGTATCTGTGACACCACAAAGTCAGCAGACAGAAGTAATGGTTTTGTTAAACTCATCTGGTAGTTCCTAGGAAGCCAGCACACTTGGAACTGACAATCCACCAAACTGTCCTGTTAAATCCAATTACTTTGTTTCAAGCCAACGTTTATAAGTGACTGGCTTTCCCCCTATATTCAAGTGGGTTTGGGACATTCAAAAATCCTGGAGTTTACATAGGTTCTCATAACTCTTTCGTTGCCCAGTATGCATTGGTGGCACTATTGAGGTTACAGAAAAGGCTAGGAATCAGATCATTGCTGGGAATGTTTCCAACCAGACACTTGTATTCAGCTAACTCAAACAAGACACTTGCCTCCTTTGTGCCAAAGTAAACCCCCAATTTCAAAACTAGGTGAAAAAGCAGGCCTTCACTGATGATCAGAAACCAAAGCCATCAGGTTCAACAGCACGTATTGCTCTCTAGTAAACTTCTAAGTACTTATCCCAAGTTTAACAAAGCTTCCTGAAACTTCCTATGTTGTATTTACCCGTGCAGTTATTACAAGTCACCTCCCTAGCATTTCTTCCCCGTTCTCTTTAATTTACACCACCCAGTACAGAAGAGACATGCTGTCACCATGCCTATTGTAACTCCAACATACAGCAGCTCATACTGTCATAGAACTTTACAATCTGATGAACAAGTAAAGGATCTGCAGTTTTAGATTAAGAACAGTTACAATCCAACAGAGCCAAACAACGCTATGCAACTGCAATAGTTGCTGGCCTTTCCCATCTGTGATCTTCCTCGAAAAGTGTAGTTTCCTTTAAGCAACTTAAAAAAAAAATAGCGTGGAAAAGGAACCACAAGCACAAAGAAAAAAGAAAAGAAAAAAACAACTCCAATTTCAGCATTTTAAGCTTCCAATAAATGTTACTTCAGTGTTCCATTTAAAAGCTTTTAATTTGTCAGTTCACAGCTGAAAGGTGTGACAGGAAAACCCATGTTCATGCCACATTAGATGAACTGTGAATGGCATGTATTTTTTTCCCAGTCTGACTCTGACCAACCTTTCCCCACCAGCATGAAGACCAAGGCTCTCAAGCCAAGAGCTGACCAGGGAGGGGACTTTGTGCCACCAGCCCTAACTTTCCTCTCTGTCCCCACTCCCAGCTGGGCTGATCCTCACAGCACCAGCTCCCACATTCACTGGAGGTCTGAGAGCTTCCTGGGTCCACTAACACAGCAGAACACTGAAGTGCTGACCCAGCAACCAAAACCTGAGATAAAGAAGCTTACAAAGTTGAAGAAGTGGACTAGAGCCACCCCAGAATAATCAGCACAGGCATACAGCTGGGAGCAGGAAGGAAAGAGGGAAATGGGAGGAGTGGGGAGCTGTTACACTCATAAAACTTCATCCCCAGAACGGTATTATTGCAAAGCCACACACAGAAAGAGTTGGTCTGAAAACTGTAATACAAGTTTCAAAGGTCATTAAAATTGCCTCTAAAACAAAGTTTTCAGGGTAGGGTTTCAGTGGCAGAAGGGAAATCATTTCTCTACATTACCCTGCAAAGTCTGCCCTTTCCAGAAATGAGTTTTGAGGCTCCACTGAGAAACCTCACTACTCTGTGCAGGGAATATTCAATAATACTGTAATAATATTGTAACTGCTATTTACAATACTAAGTGTGCAAACTGAACAGCTGTTGGGATATAAACCACGACTGAGAGGGCAGCCAACACTGAGGCTACCGCAAAGGAAAAGTCCCAAAGCCCAAGGAAGTCAGTATGCAAGCCATGACTTCAAGAAGCAAGGGAGCAAGCCAAGGGTAGCACACCAACAGGGTGCTGCTAGAGCTGGATCCCAGAAGCCTTGGTGTGTGCAGCATGAGACAGTGTTAACACCATTTGTGAGAAGCATGAATTCATTTTGCACGCACCCTTCCAGTGCAAAAAGTATGCCTGACCAGAAAGGAAAGTTAATTTGGCCTAGTTTAGCAAATTCTTAAAACTCTGCCAAAGCTTTGTCCAGACAACACAAGACATAGCTACTGGCAATTTCCCGCCCTCAGAAAACACAAACTTTCAAAGAGTCATTTAACCTCTCTGTAGCTTTATTTATTTGCAGTATTTTTAGGTTGTAGAAAGAGCAACAGCTACATAGGTAGAGTATAAAGGCAAGAATTGTTCAGGCTTGGGGAAATCAGACTCTAGACACATCATGACAGATGTCCTGCCCTAAATAGCAGCCGTAACGTTCCAGTACTTGAGAGCCCAGCTAACACTCCAAAATAGTAGAAAGCATAAAACATTAATGAAGATGATGTGATAAATGTTTCAAACAAGTCTGCTCTACAAAGAAAAAAAAAATAATCACTTTTATTACTGCTAGCTTAGGTAATTTGCTACATCTCCACCCATCATTCATTCTTCTTTCATGAAAAAAAAAAAAAAAAAAAAAAACCTGGAAGAATGTGCTGTAATTCGGTTATATTATTGATAGTGTATTTCAAAAGAACAAATTAGGGATGCAGTTCTCAGTTAAGAAAGAGAGGTTTACCTTAGGTGAAGTCTGAAAACTGATCATTTGAAATCCAGAATAGGCATTTTCTTAAAAAAAAAAAAAAAAAAAAAAAAAAAAAAAAGAGAGGGGGGGAGAGAAAAAAGACCAGTCAGGTTCAGTCACCTGAACCTGAAGCTCCCAGCCTCTGGTATATACAGCACACACTACTGGTATGCAAGTCACGTTGACGTTGCACACCAGTGTTCCAGTGTTGGCCAAGTGTTGCCATGAAGCATGCACAAACACATGTATGTATGTGTGTGCACATCTGTGCACTGAATGGTGCTGATCCAGGAGCTACCTAACCACCACAGGCAATTTCAAGTACATCAGTTTCAGAAACCTTAACAAAACTCAAACACATTGCTGTATTTAATACAGGGATCATATTCAATTGCTACAACCATCATACTTGGAGACTTGAGGGGGTAAAAATAATTGATAAATAAAGATGGTCTTAGGCTTGTAGGTATTTGACAAGTATCCAAGCTCCAGTAACACGCACTGAGAATACAAGTGACTGGAAACATTTGAGCAAGTGATCTTTCCTATATCAAGAGTAACATTTCTTACAGCAGCTCTTTAGAGGCCACACCAAAAAAACCTAGAACATTCTGAACAACTTTAATACACAAAACTAATGACTGCTTTACAAGAGTCAGAAGTTTTCCACAATAAGAATTTGTGGTTTCCTGTGCAAGAAAGAATGCCAATTCATACCAACATGTTCATGGAAAGTTTTTTTTTCAGGGTTTCCTTAAGAAACTAACTTCTGTAGCATGAAGATTACTTGCTTTGTTTCAGCACGGACTGGCATGATTATAAGCTCTCATGTCAGTCTATGTGAGAAACATTTACTGAAGTAGCATTTGTTTTATTGGAAGGACATTGCAACTACATCATGAAAGCACATTTGTATGTTACTCTAGGAATTTCACAAGAAATTATAAATCTTGAAAACAGTATTTAAGGTGTTCCCTCTCTTTATTGCATTTGGAAAGATATTTTGGGCAGGCTGAAGTTCAGCACAAAACCACTTTGGTCCTCAATTTCCTTACTTCACACACATATATAAGCGTTTTGGGGTTTTGCTTTTGATTTCAGCAGCTTGTTGCTGGCAAGCACCTCCTGGGATCCCAGAAAGAGTATGTCCAACCAAATACTTCTTTAAAGATTTATTTTAAAAGGCTGCAAGGTCAAGATTCCAATAGTAGGTCAGATGAAACAAAATCACTAGTAACTTCTTTTTCGGAGCTCCCTAACTCTCTATTGGAAGGCAGATTAGGTTCCCAAACCAGGGAATGGAAATTTATATCTCACCTGGAACATTTCATCTGCCATCTCCCTGCCCACACAAATCCCTTCAGGTTGTCTGTGGCTGTACTATCCCAGCAGGGTACGCTACACAATGCATTTCAGACATGAATTTTATTACAGAAGTATTAGCTGATCATTCCCCTCTTAAACCACAAGTTTTAAGAACTTGAAATGGATAGCTAGCAGTAGTTAGTTATGCTATAGTTAGCTTTTATTAATTTAAGACCTAGAAAGTTGTTTAAGCTGGGTTCAGTACTACTTAAATTCAAAGTTCATTTTATTAAAGGTAATTTAATTTCAAGCTAGAAAAATTAAACTTGCATTCCATAACAGGAATCCATATAAACAACTTATTTCCATACTCCAGGATTTTGCTTGCAGTAGGAAGCCATAACAACTTTGTTGCCAACCCACAAAAACAATACAAAAATAGGCATTTGCATGCAAGTTGTAAAGTCAGGCATGCACCAAATATTATGGAGACAAGACAAACAAGTGTATTTAAGAAAAAAACAAATCCTTTGTCTGTCAACTACTGGCACTCTACAATGTAACAGGAAGGAAATGGACAGGCACTGGGCAGAGCATCCAGCAGAGGTCTGGTGCAATCTCACAGTCAGGGTGTTTACAGAGTTCTGGAGAGTCTTTACTCTCTGAGCTTTGCAAGGGTCAAGTTTTGTACAAACTCCTTTGAAGTAACATTTGTCACAGTATATGCTTTATACCACAAGTGACAGAATAAATAAGTAATTCAAGCCTAAAGCCAACAGTGTGGTCTAATCAACAACACGTAAGCTATGCAGCCTTTGTGAAATAAAAGTAGGAGAAGAAGAAACAACTGCTTCTTAGTAGTTAACACCTAAACGCTGATTACAGGTGAGAGTACAGCCTCACATGCAGCACACAAACAAGGCAAAAGCATCAAGAACACAAGGAACTATAACAGGCACCCTAACAGCAGCAGCCTAAGCAAGCCAGAGCCTTACTGATAGACATTACCTCAGTAAATATACTTTGTTTTCTTTTTGTGATTTTGTTCATTACTGTAACTTTTGCTTAAGTAAGCTTCTTTCAAACCTTTGAATCTTTCCAGTGATAGAGACAATTGAGTGTAAGTAGGCTCTGGGGTGCCATACACCAGCTATATACAGGGCTGAGCCATGAACCACACAACCTGTATGATAACAGACACCCAAGCTCACCAGTGTGCAGGACAACCCATGGTAAGAGCTGCAAGGACTGCCCTGGAGAGAATTGATGAAGTTAAGAGATGACAACTCTCATCACACATCAACCTGTGACTCGAGGAAGCAGTTCTACCTGCTGCTGCACTACTTCTGTCTTTAACACATACAGTAATTTTTAGTTTCGGAGAGCAGTGAAAGAGTCAGTGAAGTGAGGCAGGCAAAGCAGCGTTTATCATTAGCTGTGCAAAGGAAATCATTAACAACAGCAAAAGGAAACAAAGGTTGAAGAGATTAATTCAAGTTATGTTTTCAGAACAGCAGTTTCCCTGCTGCTGGAAATCCCTGCGCAATTCACAAGGTCTTCTCCTCTGCTAAGCCTTACAGTTGTCAGCTTTCCTGGAGTTGGAAGGCATTACATAGACAGACATGTCTTTAAATTGGTTGGGAAGCCAATTTAAGTTTAGAGGAAACTTTGAAATAAATATTTTCCCCTGTAGGGGTTGAAGCAAATTTAAGCCAACAACATTGGAAGAACCTTTCATTTAAAAGAAAGAAAAAAACCTTAACAAAAAGCTTTCTCCAATGCTCTATTATTATGCCTTTCTAGAACTTTCACCACCTTAGTCAAGAACAGGTTCTGGAGGTGGGTGAAGGGGTAACCCCTTCTTTTTCCCCCCACTGCTTTTAAACAAGTTTAGCAATTTACTGCTGTTTAAGTCTTATCACATGACTTCCCACCACCTTCCATGAGAAAATTGTTTCTCCTAAAGCCTTTAATAACTGAACACCTTCTTAATCACATACTGTCTTCCCCCTCTGCTCTAGTGAGGACAAACCAACACTTCCTTACTTTCGTAATTCTCAAATTCCACTCCTCCAAATCTCCTCTATGTTCATTCCCTAGACTCACCCCAAAGGGGGTTATGAATTAATCAGCAGCACTAAAAAAAAAAAAAAAAGAAAAAAAAAAAAGAGAGAAAAAAAAATTAAGACATGGTCCCTGACCTTCTCTGTGACAAATGTTCCTCCTCCGTTCCCCACCTTCTTTCCTGCCCTCAGTATCACACTCAGTTGTCTTCCTCTATTTTTGAAGCACGAACAGTGTGCTATTCTGGATGAGAACCCCTGTTACCTGTTTTCCAAATAACTGTTCATACATATAGTTAGTAAATCCAGACTACATATTCATTTCTACATTTTCTGTATTAACTATACATTTTAAGCTAATATCCATTACTTTGCTTCAGCTAACATAACTGTATCTGATATGATCACTTCAAACTATAAGCCTGTATTTCTGCTATGATTTCACAAATACTGATTTAGCACTCCAACACTGAGTCTGAAAGAGTAATTTTGCAGAAGACAAGAGCAAGCATCTAGCCAAAGACAGTATTTCAAGTTCTTTTCAGACGCTAGCATTAGAATGGAAAAGTTCAAACTCTCAGCTATTTGGAGATATGATAACCAGATCCTGAATTATGCTACCTTAAACCAAAAAACTTCTTTTTATGTTTCTGTTTTGTTTTTACAGGGCAAGGCTCTATTACTAAGCCAGAGTCATCCTCTCATTAGCATAATTTAGGTAGTGTTGATATTTAACATGAACATGAAAGCTACAAGCTGCCAGGATAGAGTAGGCCTGGTGAAAGGAAAAAGAAAAAGGCGGGGGGGGGGAAGAAATGTATCTACAGTCACCTGAAAATTTCCTCTCTGAATAGTAGGATTTTCCAGACTACTTATAATGGGTAACTAGGAGCCTGGAGCAGAGGCAGCCTTTTCTGCTGTTAACAGCAAAAATGCACAAGTCATTCCTTTCCACTCTCCATCATAAAACGATTCATAAAGCCAGGAAAATTCAAATTATATTCTTCAACTATAAACTGCATTAAATATGTTTTCAAGAAAATGCCTGATTTATCCCCTTACATGGAAGCATGGAATACTAGTTAATAAAACCACCTCAAGCCTCTGAAAACTTAGCTCTGTCACTATCTTTAACAATCTCTTGCAGCAAGTGTATGTTCCTTCTCACTCAGAGTTTCAAACTAACATTGTAGAACACATTAAGTGTTTAGAAGACTAACTTTAGTCATTAAGAGAATTACCCCCCTTTTCCAAAAGTGCTTGAATTTACTCTCTTCAAAACTTTCACTGAAGTTCACCATACGCAGATAGTCTGACTCAACTTCTGTATCTCCAGGGAGATACTTCCAGATTCACTGCTACAAAAAGGAGTTCAGCCACACAAAACATTTCCCGGATGTTTCCTATCCCTTTCATGGCAGGGGCAGCAGGCTGGATGGAAAAATCTAGAAGGCAGGGCTCAGCCTATGGTCCTTCACCAGGTCTGAGCACTCTCTACAGATACGAGGCATTTCAGAGCCCCTGTTCTTTCCTCAACATCTGATCTGAGCAGTGCTGCCACTGAAATAAAACTTATTGCAAGAATTGTTAAATGAAAGAGTTGGCTGACCAGAGAGCAGAGGATGCCTTGTTAAACTGAACGTTTTTCAGAGAAGTGGGGAAACAAAAGAGCTGTTGATATGGTTTTAAGAGGTGCCTTTTCATACCCCAGTTCTTTTGGATTAATTACTATCACACACTGTGGATATACATATATAAGTAAACACAATTGTATTTCATATTTGTGCCCAATCTAAAAACAATAAGATTTTTAAGCAAATCTGTCCAAATAGTGGCAAAGAAAACTTCTAACAACTCTGATACAGTAAGAACAGCCTACTTTTGGTTTAAGCCCATTAGAAGCAGGAGAGAAGCTCACAGCATCAAGCATTTAACAAGAAGTCAATTTTATCTACACTAATACTTAACACCAGAGAAACACATGCAGCTACAGTTGCCTGTATTAAGCAGCTGGCAAGCTCAGAGATGGAAAAGTTGCAGAACAGCTGGGGAATGTGAGACCCTTTTGAACAGGCTGCTATGTGATCCAAAATAATGGTACATGTTTACACACAACACAATGGCAGCAACAGCCAAATGCAGGTCTGGCGAATGCACTACAGCTGCTCCTTCCTTCAGACAAGGCACAGTAAGCAGATACAAAAGAGTTCATATTCACAGAAATATGGCTTTCATCTTAAAAGGCAGCACTTTGATTTCCAAAATAGACAGCTGGCCCTCCAACTGGACTAAACTGTACTAGATTCTGTATTAGAAGTTACCCTTTAAAACAGGTCTGGATTAGGGTCATAGAGCTTTCCAAACTGCTGCTACTTTACCACCAACAGTTTCCAACAATGCATTATTCAGTCCAACAGGTTGCCATCTAACATATAAAAAACCCCTTCTCTCATGACAGTATTCTCCAGCTAGCGTCAGGAAGACAGCCATATACAAACACTTAATATAGATGCTGACTACACAGAAGTTAGCTATCAACTTCAGACAAATATGTTCAGCGTGCTAGAAAGAGTGTTTGAATAAACATAGGTTATTTTACAGTTCTTTTACACTAGTGTTGCATATTGGTGTAAAAGTAAGTTGGCACCGGAAGACGATACATCCCACTGCTTACATTGAGACAGAGGGACGGTCCTTACTTGCTGCTGCTTGTGTAATGACTGATAGCATGTTGCAAGGAGCGCTTGCTTGTTTCACAATTGCCATCTGAAGACAACACGATTTTGTACATGACTTTGCACAAAAATTGCATCACCTTATTTCAAGCGATCTTCCCAGTTTTCAAGTCTCAGAAGCACAGTATCAGTGCTACCATCTGTCTTGCTCAAGACAACCATGATTAAATAGTACTAACAAACTGGCTACTCCTTTATACCATAACTGTACCACTCCTAATTATGCTAGGCACCAAAACAGAGTTAGTAATTTAATGTTTCCACTCACCGCATCTTGATTGAAAGTAGTGTAACATGAAAGAAACATATTTTGACAGAAAGAAGGAGATGGCATTGGGAGATTTCCTCTTCTACTTCCCCTGTACATAGCCATTAATGCTACAATCCCAGTTAAGAGCTATTCAGAAAATGGTAAGTTAAAACTGGACAAAGACAGCTGTCATAGCAAAAATAACAGATGCAAGCACAGTTTTTAACATCCTTTGCTTTTACAAAGAAAAATGCCAATAATAGCCATCACAGAAAGGAAAATTTTGAAATACAGGTTGTAAGATTCCATGTTGTAATTAACAGGACTCCGTCAATGATCACTCAGCAACAAAACGCCACATATGTAAACTTCAATTTCACACTTCTGATAAAGACTTTCTAGTGAAATCCATTTGCGAATTAAGCCATATTTTTAAGAAATTCCCCATATAAATAGAATATACATACTGAATAAAGAAGGAAAATAAGTAGGGCCTTGAATCACACTTTGGGAAAAGATGCTTCTGATACCAAAATACTATTACTCTAAGTGCCCTTCCGGCAGGTGAAGCAGCAACAGGCATGCTACCTTCAAACCCTACCATCTGTAAAGGTAAGAGCACTGATATGCTCTTCCAGTTGCACTGATACAGTGCTCGCTAGGAGCATCTGCAAGTGCTGCCATGTTGTGGCAGAGGGAGCAATGGCTTGTATCCCCAAGGGACCTCAATATGCGCTATAGAGTCCCACCTGCACCAGGAGCTTTTTCCTCCAGAGTTCTGAACCACTTCTGGTACTCAGATCCAGCTTTGAGCACATTCCACTACTCCAGTGCCTCTGAAGTCTTGTTCCCAAAAGAAAAAAAAAAGTAAGAATGGAAACCTGAAATAAGTGCAGGATATTGGAATAAGTTATGACATCAGCAAAGCTTAGCACGGTTCAGCAAACAGATGATTTTTAACAATTACAGGTAGTGCACTGACAGCCAACCTACATTAGCAAGTGAGATGTAAATGATCTAGATCACCCATAAGCTGCACTGAACCTCTCCCAAATTACTCTCCATACTTACCATAGCTGATTACTCTTTCAACCAAGATCACAATAATAAATAAAACAAAAAACAAACCAAATAAAATTAAAACCCCACAAAAACTAAGGAATTCCAGTTCCTCATCAGTTAGTCTCCACTAAACTAATTACTGCTTTAAAGGAGAAGGCATTTATCTTAAAATTCTACTGCTGTACTTACCAGGTACAGACTAAATAACTGTACTTGGAAATCATTCTTTGTAGTCAAATCATATTTATTTTCAATTAAAAGACCTAATAGGATACTTGTGGGCATGAATGGGAGAGTGAGTTTCCATGTTTGAGAAGTTCTTTTTAACAAGCATTTTATATGTGGATATAAACTCAGCTCTTTCCCAGAACAATTACTGCTGTTATTTGCCACAGAGGAACTAAGAAAACAAATCTTTTAATAGCTTATTCCTGATTTTACTATAACTGCACACAGATAGGGTTTTTTTAAAAACATTGTTAGGAGGTACATCTACACCAAAGTTTACTTGCCATAACAAAGATTTCCCTACCATGTAGATCTCCTGACAGCCATGTCCCAACAGGCTCCAGATCATTTATATACATACCAAGTATTGTTCAAAGCAGACTTGCTTTAAGCAAGATTAAATACCTGTTCAGTTTGAACTGTCCCAGTGCCAGGATAAACTACACTAAGCTAGTTCAGACAGTTATCCTGCTGGGCACCAATGGCCTTTGAAACTCCCAGTACCCCAGAATCTGCCGCTTCTGGGAATTAGGCCAGGAGCTGTGGGATAGCTCTCCACAGAGGACATTACAAATTAAATGTTTTAGAAGTGTGCTTGTGTTTACATGGAGCAAGGCTGCAACAGTTCAGCATATGAGTCAGCATGGTTTGCATCCACACAGAACCAAGCAGTGCAGTTGGGAACTATAAATTTTCTAGGGAAGCAGAGAGTAAAATGATTCCTCCAGGGGGAATACAGTCAGGCTGCACCTAAGCAGGAGCTAACACTCACCTGAAGACAGGAATTTTGTTCAGAACTTTACTGCTGAAAAGCCCATGATTTTCCTGTGGTGATTTCTTAAGTTCCTACACAGCACAGACAGTTTGGTCCTGCCTGTATCAGAGAGGTTAATAATGATATCATAGTCAGATAAACTTACAGGCACGCATGTCCACACTAGGATACAGCTCTTTAAGTCTTATAATTAACACTCAACTACTTTAAAGTGAAAGCTGAAGTGTGTTTCCTATCAGGGTAGGAAAGAAAAATTTTGAATGCATCTCAGTACAATAACATCTAAAGTAGTCTTGAGACAGGTAAGCAAAACAGAACTGAAAAAAAGCAAACTACTGCATCTCACCATGCTGTTACCTACAGCCAGATGCATTTAAGGACCAAACCAATACCCTTTTTTTGAGGCCTCAAGAGGCGCAGAAAAACAGGATGACATGTCAAGCCCCTGAATGTCCCACCAGGGAAGAACTCGTGGCAGGAACAGCTGTCAGACCTGAGTTTCAAGAGCTGAGCAAATTACCACTATTCCCTCCTCTTGTCTCCACAAAAGGCACCTCTGTCTTATGGAGGCTTGATGCAGACTACCAAGAAACCAGGACTGTTTCTCTGAAAACACAGGCTGGACCTCTACCACTGTTGGTTATACAGGGCAGCCTGCAGAGCCAGAGGACAGCCCATCCTCATCTTGAACTGCACTTTTGGGCCAGAGGTCATGACACCTCAAAGTAGTAACACTGCATAAGGATCTGTTGTCATAAACCTAATTAGCCACGTGAATCAGTAGAGAGGTTTCCATTTTCAATGGCTTTTGTTTTCATTTTGAACACAAGAGATTAAGATAATTGCAGGCTGAGAACATTTTTCAGCGTGATACAGTTTAGTTTACTCTTAAAGAAACATACTTGCCACAATAAAAATAACCAGACTAATTCAGAACATGTTCCATACGCTATTAGAGGGACTGTTTGCACATCCAGAAGAACTACACATCTACTGGGTTAGGAGTACTACCTTTCAGCACATGAGAAACTATCTGAGCTAAGATCAGTCTATGACGACACTAACAACTGTCAAAGACCCAGAACAACATCAAAACTAAATGAATAATTTTTACTTCCTATTTGCTTCCCAGACCTCATGCTGCTACCCACTGCCAAATAACAAACTCGAGTACACTCAGTCTTTGCAAGATCACTTAAGTCTCTCTTAAGAGAGTCATAATCCACAATCATGTGCAGACTTTAAGAAGCCTTATTAGTGAAGTGGATCCAAAGGTATCATTAAGTAGTCAGCTTTGCAGCATTGGGTATCCATGCTGTACGTTAAACCCTACAAGCACTGCACGCATAACTATCAGCACACCCTACTGATTTTTTCCCTGTTAATCACAATACTTCATTGTTTCCCCCCTTTCTAAACATATCATTGCTTTCTGGAGTTCGGACAAGTCAGGCCGAACTGCAATCCCACTGCTGACCCATTTAAGCCAGCGAAGGTAAGTACTCAACCTCTTCAACAGAGCTATTGGGCTCTAGGCCAAGGAGGTTCCGTGCATCAGTAAACAAGTACCCTGTTGATTTTGTCAGCCTTTCCCAGTATCCCACTGTGCTGCAACCAACCAGCATCATAAAGCGCCTCTTTCTTTACACCACACGTGCACGCTGCTGCTGCCGCCTATGCCTTTTTTTCCAGCTGAAAGAAGAGACAAAACTCCTTCAAAAAATTCTCAGGCCCAGCGCAAAGCAGCCCGAGCGCCGAGCGCGGCAATGGCAGAGCACCCTCTGCCGCGCCTCCGGCTCACTGCTCCCGCCAGCGCCGGGGATACCCCGCACGGCACCCCGCCGCCGTACCCGGCCGCCCGCCTCCCCCGGGGCGGAGGACAAGCGCTCGGCCGCCGCGCTCTGCCCGGCAGCAGGTGCTCCCGCAGCCCGTGCGGGAAACCGCGGCGGGGAGCGCAGGCAGGGCGCAAGCCCTTCTTCCTCCACATGCTGCTGCGCTGAGGAGAAAGCCCGCACCCGGGGTGACAGCTCAGCCCCGGGCGGGAGGAAGCGGGGGCGTTTCGTGCAGCACCTTCGCGAGGAAAGCCTCTCCCCGGGCGAGCGAGGAGCCCGCGGCGCCCCGTCACAGGCGGCGGCCGTGACCCGGGGCAGCGCCCCCGGCCCCGCGGGGGTCTCCCTCCCGCGAGGAGGGGGCGGCGAGCGCGGCCGCCGCCACTCACCTCACAGCCGGCGTCTCGGGGGCAGCCACAGCCTCAGGCGGCCTCCGCCCGCCCGCCCGTCCGTCCGCCCACCCGTCCCTCCGGCCGGCCGGCGGGGTGGAGTGGGGCGGGGGAAGCGGCGCGGCCCCCCGCCGCAGGGGGCCGCCTCCTCGGCTCGGCGGGGCAGCGCCCCTCGCCTCAGTGCCCCGGCGGGAGCGGACGTGCCGACCCCGGCCGGACTCGCGGGGAGCAGCGGCCGCGCAGCGCCACACGGCCCCACGCGGGACGGGGCGGGCGCGGGGGGGGGGGGGCGGGACGCGCCCCTCGCGCCGGCCCCGCCCCCGCGCCCCCCGCCCGGCTCGCCCCGCTTCCGCGCGCCTCCTGGAGGCGCTGCTCCACTCCTTAAAGGGGCCGCGCCCGGCGTGGCGGGGGGCGAGGCGGGGCGAGGGGCGCGTGGCCGGGCCGCCGCGGGTGACCTGCGCCGGCGGCGACGCGAGAGGCGAGTGTCGCCCGGGCGGAGCCACCTGCCGAGGGGCCCTGGCGAAGGTAGCGGCCGCCGGGGCGAAGCCTGTAAGGGGAGACTGAGGTAACGCGGTGGCACCAGATCAACCTCGTCCCGCCGGGCCGCGGCGGCCGCGGAGAAAATGGAAGCGTTGGGTCCTGCCTCAGGCGCCCTCCGCGCCGGCCTCGGGGAGCCTGTCCCCAGCGAGCCCCGCGGGGTTACGGCAGGTGAATGCCGTGGGGTGGTGGGTGCCCAGGTTTAGTGTCCCAGCGCCTCTGTACCTTGGGGGTCAGGTGGGTGGCAGGCTGGCCTCGGGGGCACGGGGCGTGAGGAGTCCTTCCTCACGCAGGTGTGAGGGTACCCACCACCTGAACCAGGGCCTGCCGCTTCATCGAGCTGCCCTGGCCCCTCTGGCCAACGTGTTGAAGTGTGGTGGGAGGTTTTTGGGTCCCTTTCACCGTGCTTGGCCAAATTAATATTTAAAGGGGACCAGGCCCAACAAGAGAGCTCCAGCGCAGGGAAGGAGCTAGGCAGGGCTCAACAACATTACTCCTGTGTTAACGTAACTATGTGGATGGTTCCTGCATTAGCAACATTTCTGGACGGTGTTTCTCAGACATGGGACTTTGGTCTCTATTAACTTGCACAACCTTTCCAGGTGATCTCAACCACGTTGCAGAGTTTGCTGCTGCTGGACGGGAGCCGATCATGGGAAGAGCTCGGGGTGAAGGCTGTCTAGAGGAACAATTCGATGAGTGTCCTGCTTTCCCCCTACTGCTGGGACAACATGGGGTAGGAGCCTGGGGGAGCAGAAAGTCATCACCACTTTTTATCTTTTTATTTAAAGTGAGAAACTTCCCCCCCGTCCCGTCCCCCCCCGATGCACTTGTTTAAAATCAAGGAACCATTAGGAAGATAGAGGAAATGCAATTATGATGTTGTAGACCTCACCTCAGCAGTACAGCAAAGGTATATTTGTCCACACAGTAAAAGGGAAACAGAGCATTCAAATTTTCTGGTGTTAAATAGCCCAGAAGATAGAACTGTCCTTTCTCTTTCATCTTTTACTTTAGACAAGTATTTTTTCTAAGTGAATTACAAGGTGAATTCAAGCCCTGCTTCACTTGATCAGATCTTACAAAGCGACCTGAAACATGACCACAGCACACACCACATAGAGAATTACCAAAGGGGGAATCATTTGAAGAATGTTAAACCTGAGAACTTAGGTAGAGAACACACGGAACTGAAAAGAATACATGCTTCTGTTGCATTCAGTTGCATATGCAAGAGCAGAGCTATCTTCTTTTCTGCATCTGTGTGCAGACTGTGCAGAGAAACAGGAGAAAATCTTAAGGTGTGGGAAACATGCTAAGATGAGGCAAACCTAACAACTTTCAAATCAACACCCAGCAAGTATTTCACGAGGTGCACTACGAAGTATCTTTGCAGCACTGCAGCAGCTTTCAGCTCTAGATGAGCTCAGAATTGAACATTGAGGGCCTAGCTTGAAACATTGCTGAGCTTTATAGCTTTGCGGCAGCAGAAGTTTCTTAATTGCAGGATAATGATGTGGTGTGGGCACATGCCTTTTGCCTAGCGGTTATGAGTTACTTTGTGCAGATACATGAAACCCACATCAAATAGAAAGTATAGACGTGGTCTTCCAGTCTGATTGAGGGAGAGAAGGAGGAAAGCTAGCATAGGAAGGAGGTCAAACATAAACCATAGCAAGGTTAAAAATATTGGATTAAAAAAATGACCTTGAAAATATGGTTTTATACTGCTGCGTTTAAACACAATTTTTCCTGTTGTCCAACATCCCTATTTGAAACTATCAAAAGCCTTCCCTTAAGGAAATAAAAAACCTGCCACTAGAATTGTCAAAGTTTAGCAATGGAATTCTGATCCTTTAAAAAATCCCCTGTAACACAGGCCTGAGATGATTGCGTGAGTGGAGGGGAGAAAACATAATTGAAATGTTAAATTTTCTTTTGTTGTGATTGACATGATACTATCCTTATTTGTTTTCAAATATCAGGATAGTTTATTGATGGAACTTTTGCAACTGAAAACCTGCAACCCATTTAATGAGAACTCCGTGTTCACCCTCGTTCGGAACTGATTTGTCTGTCTGGATTTAGCTTTAGGCACAGTCCCTGCCACTTTCTGCCAGAGATTTTGCTCCTGCAAACTTAATCCATGATCCAGATACATGATTATTTCAAATTTATATTTAGAAAGGGGTAATAGATTGATTTGAATTCCAAGGAAGGAGAGGAAGGCAAAATGTGAATCTTTTGTTCCCAGAACCAGCAAAGAATGAAGATTATTTTAGAAGTATAATTTGGGTCAGACCAACCATCTTAATCCATGTCATTTAAAAAGATTATTTTCCCCACTTTTTTTAATGTGTTAGAGACAAGCATGTTTGATTTATGACAGGAGTCAAAAACATCTGTACTTCGGGGCACAAGCAAATGCTTATTTAAACAATGGGGCTCCCTGGGGGGGGATATAGGAAAGAAATGACATTCTTTTGCAAAGAATTCAGTGTTTTTCACTCCACAAAGAATCTTGCTTTGTTTTGCAAAGTACTCTGCAGAAGACACAATGATTCAACCTATTATAAAGGAGTCCAGCAGCTTTCACCTTTATGTGACTGGTATGAATATGAACCAGGTTAGCACTGATGAAATACTGTTACTGTTCACTTGCCTTAGTGACCTGTGTGAAAAGAATTGGTCATCTCAGTCTCATTGGCAGCGTACAAGTATTCACATCTTAAAAACATTTGGAGCTAGTTGGCACTCTGGAGCCTTGTCTGCACTCAGGATTACCTCTGATTTTAGGAATTATTTTACCTTCTGGTATAAACTCACTGTAGATAAAATCATGCAAATTTTGATCTACACTGCTGTCTACACCATTCGATGGCTGATGGGGGGACTGGTTCTAACTGCAGATGACTCTGAAGGAAAGGACCAGTTTCTGAATAGTTACATACCCTGAATCAGCTCTCACAATGTGCTTGAGTAGTTTATTTGAAGTTTTTCAGGAAAAAGTGTTGAGGGTATCAGAAGATAAACATATGTAGCATTATTTTAAGTTCAAGCCTGCACTGGGTGGAGATTCCATTCTGTAACCAGATGCTGTGCTGTATATGCATTGATATGATTAGAAACAGGCTTAAAGTAACATTTAAAATTTACTAGTAAACTTCTCAGGCTTCAGTAAACCAGGTCTGTGAATGAATGTTGTGCCTGCTTCTTTTAAATCCATGATCGTGAATCCAGACATCATTTCAGGGACTTTCATGCCAAGCTTAGGAACTGACCTTGGTGGCTCCACACAGTTGATACACTATGACAAAGATTGTGCCTCGTTGTAGGGCCCAGTGTAAACTATTAATGTCAACAAAGAGGCCAGAGTAGAGAGACAGAAATACGTCTGTTCTTGCAATGTTTCCACATATGGAGAAAGCAGGGGGAAAAAGTAACAAACTGTATTTCAGCTGCTTTTCTAAATGAACATACTCAACAATGTGGCAGGCTAGTAGCTTTCTCTTCCTGCGCAAGACTATGCCAAACTAGAGTGAGGAAGCCTAGGGTCTTTTAAAAGAAGGTGTGAAAAACTCTGGGGCAAGTGTAGAATTTAAGAAAAGAGCCAAAGCCTCTGTCCACCCTCAGAAGAGCAGAATGACAGAGCTCTGGCAGCCATTGCAGCCACCACCGATTTATTTACAAGTTCCTGGAGTCGTTCCAGTGTAATTATGGGCCTGAACTCCAGATCAGATTCACTTGACATTTGAGAAAGTCTGTGGAAAACCAGTAATAATAAACTGATAATAGCCATCCGTCTCACAAGAAAAAAAAAAAAAAAAAAAAAGGTAAGAGAAAGGGCAGGTGGGGAGAAGGAACAGCAACAAAATCCCCAAAAGATCTCCTGCTTGTCAGAAGATACTTTTAGTATATACCCCTATGTATTTTCTAAAAGGAGCTATGGAGAATTTTGGAGTAAGTCCTGACTCATGTCAGTGCTATTACAATTACTGCACTGGAAAAAATGAAAATGGGAGGTGCAAAGGAAGCTGGGATAAGTTGGGACAGCAGTTTCTTTTGGTGGAGTAGACACTTTGTGGCCCACATGGCATTTGTCCAAGCATGCTCATCACCTAAATTATATTACCATGAATCTGTTGGCTTCGGAAAAAGATGTTTGAAGAAACTATGCTGTAGCATATGATTTGTTTTCAGTTTCATGCACAGTATAGAAGTACACTTTTTGTACTTTACTGCAGGTCTCTGATTCTGCTTGTTCATATGATTGGTATGACATGGATGAATATCAGGGTTAAAAATCTTTGTATTTAAAACATCTGCAGTCTTATATCAGGATTTATATTCCACTGCTCAATCCTTTCCATTTGAATCACTCCATATTATTTTCTATTGAATTTCTGTAAGACCGCTTTAAAAACCCAACTCTGGGAGTTTTCCAGAAAAAAATATTTTTTGAGTAAGATAAGTTGATTAATTCTGTTGAATGGAAAAGGCATCTTCTCTGACCAGAAAGAGGGCTGACATTTAGTTTACAGTTGTCTCAAGTATTTTATTTCAGGTGATGGAATTGAATTGCAAGTTATGAGTGAATGTTTAGCAAGGCAGGAACAATTAGTTACATTTATGCTACACCTAAACAGCATACTGTGAGTTTTCCTTATGCAGGTTTCAGAGCATATCACCTAAATATGCACAGGTATAAAGGAGTCCACATGTGTAAATGGATTTCTTCAGAGGAAGCATTCCAATTAGCTGCTTTCATCAAACAGCACCAACCAAATGTTGAGTGCTTTGGCAATTAATACCGAGCTCAGTAACACTAGACAGTGTCTGAAGGGTAAGGAATCCCAGGTAAATGAATGGGGTTATTAGCCCAGGAACATGTCATCTTCAAGTGACCTGCTTTACCATGCTCACCTAACTTCTCAGGAACTTCCTACTCACAGCTGGAGTAACTCCAGTTCTGAAGGAGAAAGAATATTGAAAAACGAATGGTCACAGCTGTATGCAGAACAAATTGAGTTCTCAGATATCCAGTGAATATACACTTCTTCAGGTTAAGTGCATGGGAATCGCACACATTGAATTGTTTTAGCCCATTCTCCCTGATCTGACAATGGTATCACCTATTTCTGCTCTAGGAACTGTATGTAGAACAGGATTTCTATGTTATTTAAGTTGGGGGGGGGGGCAGTTTGGCTTTTTATTTAACTTTAACTCCTTTATTTGATATTTGTTAAACATTAAGTTATTGTTTTATTTCTATATGCTTTGATACTTTCATATATAAAATATATGTCTTATAGGTCTTGAAGAGGTAACTTAGCAGTCTGAGGTGCTGGTGTAAGGTCAATACATAGTAATGCATTGTAATAGTAATTACAATAGTAATTTACAAAATTACTTTACAAAAGTAAAGTAATACATAAGAATGGAATTTTTCTGTATTTTTCTTACCCACCATACATCTGGCTTTCACCAAATATGTCGTTTTTTCTCCCTGGTAATTTTGTTGGGGCAGAATTTCAGAGTGCTGACAATTGTCTGGAGCAGCCTTTCCAGAACAGCCACTCTGCCTGGGCTGCTGGATATCTGGAAATCCTAGACACATTCACTGTGCATTGCAGATCAGCTCTACAAAGTATGCAGTACTTCCACAGTGTTAGACCTTCTGTGCATATGTTGCCCAGATGAACTGCACAACCTATAGTAAACCCACTTACTGTGCAAAGTCAGATTAGCTATATAATTTATGTACTATACATCTGATACTTTGGCATGCTGGGTTTACAGTTGTTTTCTATTCTCCTGGGTATTTCTTGGGTGCAAATCAACTGGCTTTTTATTTGCTTGTTTGCATGTCTTTCAGTGATGAGACATCTGGAAAAAAACTCATTTCTGTTTGGGGTCAGTGCATAAAAATTAGCAAGACCGTTGTAGTTGGTCAGCTGAGGTTGCATCCAAACTATTGAACTTGGTGGAGTGTTGGAGCACAAGGTCACAGTGAATGAAGCTTTCAGCTACTGACACCGTCTGAAGAACATCAAGAAAAAGTTCAAAGCCTTGGTAAATATCCTTCAGAAGGTAACTGGCACAGCTGTATGGATTTCAACAAAGGCATTGGGTCTGTCTGCCACAGAGTTTTCTTCAAGTTATTTGATGTAACAGTCCTCATATGGAGCTCATAGTTATTAAAATAAATAGTACTTCTGGAATAATATGTGGGATTTTGAATGCTATTCCTCACCTTGGGCTCTCCATACCATCTAACAGTCTCACAGCAGATATTTAAATGTTAAATGCTTAACATACAAGAACACTAAAAATAATAATTCCATAACAATAAGAAACATCACCATTAGCAATCCCATTTTGCTGTTTGTAAGAATTTTGAGATTGATTGGTGTCAAATATGCACAGTCTGTGGTGTCTAAGGGGAACTTAATGCTGGTATTCCAGAAGTATTACCTTCCCTTGACAATACTGGACTGCGCTCAAGCACACCCCAGTGACTTCAGAAAAGTACACATCTTCTGTGCAGGTGGTGATACAGTCATTTACCTGTGATGTGACCATGGCACAATGAAGACTATCATCTATAATGCTAATGACTTTGAAATACAAGTACATGCAAGAGGCATAAAAGGAATTCCTCAGCCTTCCTAGCCTTGGTGGGCTATGTAACTGTGGTGTGAGTTTGTAGTCTGTTGCCTTCTGGAGTAACATATGTAAAAAAGAGATGGAACAAAATCAGTGTCAGTCCCTTCACATGCAGGGCTCTTCCCACATGGAAAACCCTGCAGGTTCCAGTCGTTGTTTTAAGTCCTTGCACTTGTGTAATTGAGCTTACCAATTACTGTTTTGTCCATATGCCCTTCCAACTTCTGTTTCCACAGAGGCTGTTCTGCATGGGTGTGCTTGTGTTTCCAATGCTTTAAGGGAGTCTTTAAGATATAAACAATGATGTAAATAAATGTACAAGTCCTTTCAGCAGTTCGCTCACAAAGTCTTAACATACATTAGCTTTTATGAAAGCCATATATGAAAGCAGGGTGTTTACTTGCAAACATCTACAGTTAGAGCTTTAACTACTTCAGTGTGTGCACCATTTGATTGCTTGTATGGGATAGTATGAGAGCAGTCCATCCACTGGGAGTCCTTGTGCTGCAGAACTTCTTGGGTTTAGAGGAAGGACTAATTTGCACTACTTTGAAGTAACAAGAATTTTATTCTACTTAGTCAAGTCATTAGGTTATATTGAAGCGGACAAGAGTGTTTGGGAACATCAGTTTTCTTAATTGTTTCAGTTGGAAACAGGAGGGGAAGAATCAGAAACATTAAGTGTTTAATCCTGATATTTTTAAGGGTTTGGGTTTTTTTACTTTGGATTCGGAAGTGGCAGGTAAATTCTTTATTTGGCTTAATTTTTAATAGTGATGCAAAACTTAAATAAATTTAAGCATGAAATGAAACACCTTGGGAAAATTACAACTGTGAAAGATTTCAGATTTTCTTCATTGGAGCTCACTGAATCAGAAATCCATGACCCATTGTCTTCATAGGCAAGCTCTGTCCACTACTCAAAGATCTAGTGATATTCTCCACATAAAGCTGTGTCTTGGTCTCGTTAGCTGGAGCCAGAGTCATTGCAGTTGAAGTTAGGAGATGGAAGTGGATGGTTCTGAATGATCCACTAGCAATAATAATTTGTCTGGAGCACTCTTGTGCTTAAACACAGACTTCCCATGAAGAGCAACAATTGCAAATAATTGAAGATGTGTGAAAAGAACAACCTTTTTAAAATAATCCCTCCCAAGACTTATAGCTGCCAATGTCATACAAGCATACAGTATGAATCATGTTAGCACTCCCAGGAAAAACCTGAGTTTCTTGCAATATTTCACTAGGATCCTGCAGTTTAATAGCTTATTCATTATTTATTTTCCCTCCTACATTAATGCATTAGCAACAGATATGAGAGGGGCTAGGAAAAAAAAAAACAAAAAAACCCCACAGAAAATGAAATAGAAACACTTGTTATAGGCAATTATAGGCGATCCACATCAAAGGATATAAGACTGTAGAAGGTGAAACTGTACCTTAGAGTGACTTCTGTTTGCAGGAATGAAAATATTTGCAGTCTTGTCATCTGTGTAATCAGAAAAGCTATGTGGAACCCATCTTCCTCCAAGCCAGTGTGCTCACATCTCATCTGTGTGAAATAAAGATCCCAATTTTGGCTTGCCTAAAGCAGCTTTTCAGACAAATAGAATAAGGTTATTGCAATAGAAAAGCTCTAATTTAAACAAGTAACGCTCTGTACAACTCAGAGCTTTTTCAGCAAACTGAGTTCATGAAGGAACAAAAAGACTAAACAGTGATATTTTGTCTCCTAATGAAACCCCCCAATCTCTTTTAGGTTAAATAAGGCTTTCAAGGCAGAAAGACAGATTTTATGAAGCAACTTTTTTGTTACTACCGAGTGATATGGTGAGTAGTTTGATGATCTAGCAGTTGTTCTTTGTTGCATGATTGTATTGTGATCTTTCATATGAAAAACATCATTAGTGTCAGTGTGTTGTGTAATGGAAATACTGTCTTTAGTATAAACTGATTTTGCTAGTGCTTTTACATATTCAATGGTTGTCTACAACATGATTCTGATAGCAAGATTAGACAGAAAAACAGCATGGGCCATCAGCTACAACTCACAACTACAGTAATGGAGGTTAGTGTCATTCAGCTGAAAATCTGGCCTCTGAATACACAGAGTTTGTGTGAGCACCACTGCACACGTTTCCAAAGCCATCCAGAATATTGCCGCTATATTGTAGGTAGTAAGGCAGAAGGTACAAAAAATGTTTTAAAAGACATAGTTGTAAATTCATTTGCAATGCTGACGCAGTTTCACACATATTTTCCCCAGCCCTGAAGATATTGTTGCCAAAGAATTGTGTCTGGTAGCAAAACATGAAAACATAATAATCCCAGGTCTGACACTGTGTCAAGGAGTGTTTTCCATAACAATGGCCATTTTGCAAAGATCAGAAATTACATAGTGATAAAACACATTCTCTAAACCCACAGTTGAAAGCACCTCAAATCAAGGACAAATGCATTTCTGCCTTGTATTTTATAATTTATTTATTTAGGCCCCTCTTGAATTTATCGGTGAAGTACTTAAGAACTCTCAAAGAATACAGTAGTCAGAATAAAATGGGTGTAGTTGAAGATTTTAAGTTAAGCATATGCTGAAATGATTTGCCAGATTTATACTGAGGAGTGAGCTCACAGGTCACAAGCTGTGATTGGTAGAGTTTTGTGGCAAAAGATGTTGGTACTTCAAGCTCTGGTTTTGCTTCTCATTTTCTTCAGCTATTTGAGGTCCTACCAAGTGCTATGATAGCTGGAACAAGAGAAAAAAAAAGCTGGAAACAGCAGAATTTGGCAACAAATATTTCTTCACTGATAGACTCCAAATTTTGGGTACTGAAGTTGTAGATAAGCAAGGGAGCATATATGCTTGGGAAAATCCCTGGAGACTATTTGCATTAACTCTGAACCCCATCATGTTGTTGTGATGGTAGAGAAGACCCTGAGCAGAACCAGTCACACAGCAGAAGGTCATTAAAAGCTCAGTGGGCTTAATGTCATAGGAAAGTCATGAGCAGTGAGCTACCAAACTGCACTCTGAAACCTTTATCTTACAGTGAATTTATGGCTATGTAAGGTACAAGGCAGTGGAAAATCAGGCTCTAAAGCTATCTGTCATTGCATGCAAAATGTTTACATTTTAGCCAACTAAAATATCTTGGTGTGTTCAAATAATTGTAAATTCATGATCCTGAAGCCTGTCCAAAACCAGTTAAAAAAGCCAGAACCTACAACAAGGATGTCACAAGTCAAAGAATATTAAATGTGCTGCACAGGTCTATATAATGAACACATTTGGGTGGGATTGCTTGTATGTTCACAGATTTGGCCTTGCTTAAGCAGATTTGGCTCACTTTATTGGAAACTGCATCCTCTTACATTAGAGTTGGATCTTCTTCCAATACTCCTCTGGTTTTCTAGTAAGTAAATACTAGCTACCTACCAGCTATGTTTACATCCAGGTCCGACTCCCTACATTCTTAATCATTCTCACTAGAGCAAATAACCTTCCCCAGTCTAATGTGAGTATAATTATATTTCATTACTTCACAACTGAGCCATGAAAGAACCATAAAATGTTATATGTTGTTCTAGAAGCGGTGAGGGAAACACTGAATAATACTACTCCTCAGCAATGCTGGCATCTATGGATGGATGGGGTTCATGGTGCTGCGTGTGTGCAGATTGTCTAATACAGAAGCATGAAAGGGGAAAGTTCAGATAACCTAAAAGAGACTGAACTACCATAATGAGAGTACTTCTGCAGGGTTTCCTAGCTATTATTTCCCAGTGGCAATAATGCCAAAGACAGGGAGAAAGTGTGTAGATAAACATCTCATTGATGTGGACAATGACTGCGTAAGTTTGTTCTTCAGACATCCACCGTTGTCGTATATCCTGCTCCTTTGTTAACATTTGAACTTGAGTGAAAATGAGGATTGTGAAAATTGGTGGAGACTTGAAGTTCTATTTTCCACTATTGTACAGCCTTTTTATGCTGCCATGGTGGCACAAAAAAGCACAAAGTGGGGAAGGAGCACTCTGCTGCTAACAGCATCTCAGGTTAAGATGTTCTGGTTGGAGCCCAGGACATGATTCCAGGGCAGACATCTTTCCAGTCCCATAGAGACAGGTGACCCTCTGGTGACTGTGCTGCTAGCTTACGTGCCAAGTATGCCAAGTATAAGATGTAGAAAACACTTATATAACATTTATGGTATTTTTTTTAGTAAAATTTAGTAGAAAATAGTAACCAAGGAATACTCTGAAGCAGCTCCTCAATCTTTTCCTAGTACTGGGCAGGCATTTTCTAAATTAGCGTTTTCCATTTTAAAAATGCTGATTCGTCAGTGGGAATATGTCAAGGTGGATATTTCACATTGGAAATATTCATACTTAGTAAAAAGATATTTGATTAAGGGTCATTGCAAAGGTTTTGGAATGGTGTATTTTGTATTTATTACTCCTCTTTCAGAAGAGCTCTTATTCTTTAAAAACAAACAAAAAACTAAATGGTTTTTTTTTGTTGTTGTTTTAACAAAACAATCTATTTCTATTAACATTACTTTTTTGAAATGTTCTGTTTTATGGACTTCACAAACTCTATTTTTTCCCCCTTCCAAACTGGATATGTTTCAAAATAACAGAATTTCATACGAAATTAAAGTTCCAGTTCTGCCATAGCCCTGTCTGAGCATTTAGAATGGGCAATGATGGTTAATCCCTGTAATTACCCCAATAAACCTAAACTTGCAGAAGAGAGAAAAAAAAACAAGAAAAAAATTAGGAGAAGAAATAACTTATGCAGATTTTTGTAATGAACATGTCCTCAATAACCTAAGCATACATACAATTGTCCCTGTAAAAGAACTAGTTCTACTTATATACAGGAGCTTTCTAGCAGTAAACCTGTATCTACCCTCTGACACTGTTGTATGAAGGAGATGTCAGTGGTATGGTAAAAGCCATTCCTCTAGTCACTTTTTTCAGCAGGCTAGAATAAGCAGATGGACTTTTTTTAAATCTGTAGTGAAAATAATCACTCATAAAACCATGGAATCTGAAGGTAACCATTTGGGGCCTTTTAAAGCTGCCTTGCTTTCCTCGACTGTACTATTTCAGCTGCTCATTATTGGCATACTTAAATATTCATCTACAAACTTGGAAATCCCAGTTCTCTTTCTGAACTGAGTGTCTCTAGTTTATTCACCCAAAGTCTGAGAGTTTTATTTTTCAAGTAAATTTAACAAATGCTTTATCTCTCTCAAATCCGTTTTCAGAAGATTAAAAGAGGGAATATCTAAAGAGGATATAATTTCATAAGGCATTCACCTACTTAGTAAGATTGATCCTACCTAAGACTATGGATAATTTAAGCCATCTGACCAAATCACTTTTCATTTCTAAAAATGCCTTGATCAGGTTGTATAAAGTAAGTTGGGCAAAGGGGGAGAGATGTGTCGACAATAGTAAATACAGCCAGGTAAACTAAAGAGCAGGGAGAGAACCGCAAAGATTAGGAAGAAGGTTCCATGCTACTGTAGCTTTTTGTAAAGTCAAAAAGGAACCAAAAGAAAGTTCATGACTTTATTTATTCCAGGAATGTGTAAATTTGGATTCACAGAGAAGTAACATACTATCTACATAAAACATTTCCATTTGCTGGCTCCTCCCATCTGGATTTACTGGATTATAGCCAAAGAGCTGTAACTGCCAAATTTTTCTCTTAACAGAAAATCCATCTGAGCAGAATTTAATATTGGCAGAGGGTGTTTGGAGACATGTGTGAAAAATTAGAACCCTTTAAGGGAAGAAGCCACCCAATTAAAAATGTGCAGAAAATAATCTATCATACATTTCCATCAAATTCCTTTTGATTTCAAGTACCAAAATAATAACTGGATCAGACCCCAGTTGAGTCTAGAGCTGGCTGAACTGTTTGTTATGGATTTACCATTATTTTTGGAGAGAGAAAAAATCTGAATTAGGCTC
The DNA here is from genome assembly GCF_963210335.1 of Falco punctatus. Lineage (NCBI taxonomy): Eukaryota > Metazoa > Chordata > Aves > Falconiformes > Falconidae > Falco > Falco punctatus. Next base: position 67,476,005 of record NC_137583.1, read on the forward strand.
TTTAATGTTTTTAGTTTTGCTTTTTACATACTTTCTTTGTGGAATACCTTGCTTAAATAATTCTCAGTCCTTTGGCTCTTTGAAACAGCTTCCTTTGAGCATTTAACTGCATTTATCCATGTTATGTGTTTGTACTTTCAAGTATTGTTTTTTCCTGACTGGATGACTCTTAAATTTAAAATAGAATCATAAATCAGGGAATAAAAATACCAAGCTGCAGCATATTCTGTTTCAAGAGGATAATCATTTTCCTAAAATGTATGAAACATTTGTAACCACAGGCATTTGGAGGAAATGCTAAATAAGGCAACAGATTGAGAATACTACTAATTAACAAATCACGTTCTTCAGCTTATTAACAACCGTATTTGCTACTTAAGAAGGTTTTTTTTGTCTTGCTCTGTAAATACTGACTCAACCCTACCACAATATGGACCTGTAGAATGGAAATGAGTGAGGCAGAATTTTTCTGCTTTGTAGAGAAAAGCAAAAACCTACAAAATAATTCTTTGAAGCTCCTCTTTGTCCTGAAATAGAGCTAACTCTTTAATTTTGATTTATTGTCAAAACACCTTCTTGTTTAAAGAAATAACCCCATTTTTTAAGAAAAAAAAAGTCAAAATCATTTCCTTAATTCCAAAGTAAATATTTAATTTTCAATATTCTGGGGCAAAAACATTTGGGTGGCATTCATTTGACCAGCTGTAAGCACCACAGTCTTGAATACTTATCTTTGAATAGAGTGAATTGACATCCAGACATGCCGGTTTCTCTGAGTTGACTATAACTATGGAGTTAGACAAAATCCTTAACTCAGATTTGGCTACAGACAAGAATTTTCCCAAAAAAATCCCCACCCCTCCCAAACCTGTCTTTTTGGGAGTAGGTTTGAAATTACTGCACATATTGAACTCTTAAATTTTTCATTACTTGTCAGTTCAAACCTGAATTATTCCACGTATTTGGCCCAACCCCACTTCTGAAGCATGCCCCAGAGAGAGAGAAATGGTCATATAGTTTTTATTTCTTCATGTTGATAAAGATTTGAGTTCTGTTATTTCATCCCCGTTTAATTATTTTTTTATCATATCTGTAGGGTGTGTTACAGAGTTACCCTTTATTCAAAAAGAATGGTAGGGTGATGGGTGGACTTGATCATAAAGGTCTTTTTCAACCTAAATGATTCTATGATTCTGTTATTCTCCACATTTCTTTCATTGAGGCAGTCACTGTTTCTGGGCGTATGCAAGCAAAATGTTCACCCCACCAGGCATATCACTGGAAGTCTGAACAGAAACAGCTCAGTGAATTTCCAGCCTTGTGGTTTCTGTGATTGATTAAATAGAGTTCTATGCATTCCAGAAGGAAAGACAAACAAAATCACACACTTCAAGGAGCATCTTCTGTAACCAGCATAATACAGAGCTGAGAAGTTATTCTGGTATTTGGTAACAAGAATTTAGCAAAGATCTTGGCTTCACTGTGAAGCTGCAGGACCTCACGAGCTGCAGGCTGGCATCCCAGATACAACCAGTGAAGATAAAATAACCGTATAACAAATAGAAGATTTGTAGGCTATATTCCTATATTGGCAGAACTACTTGACACAATGGAAATTAATTTTGTTTCTTTTCCCTTGCAAAAATTATGATATACCTGTCATCTTGTGTCTGGTTTGGTAACCAGTTACAATATTTTTCATAGATTCAAAGCACAATTCAGGTTAGAAAGAACTTCTGAAACTCATGTGGTCTAATCTCCTGCTTAAAACAGGACTAACTTCAATATTAGATCTGGTTCCTTGGAGTTTTGTCCAGTTGAGTTTTGAGTGTCTGCAAGGATGAAGTCTGCAGGCTCTTTGGACAACTCGTTCTGGTGTTTGGCTGCCCTCAAGGAGTTTTTTTCCTAATGAGAATTTCCTTGCAGTTTGTCTCTGCTGCTTTATCTCCATCTTCTCTATAACTAATTAATAGGTAGTTAAGCAGCAATTAAATCCCCACTTTTGGCTTTCTCTTCTCCAGGCTGAACAAACACAATTGCCTCAACCTCTCCTTATAAGTTGTGCACTTCAGTGTCTTGACCATTGTAGTGGCCATCTGCTAATGCATATTATAATTCTCACATTTTCTGCAGTTTCTTACAATTGCTACCTTAAAAATCTTAAGCCCTTGAATTTGCGTACATTTTTATTTGCGTAATTGCCGATGCATTTGCTGTAACCTGATCATCCCAAAAGAGAACTGTTTGAAAAATGTAACCAGATTTTCTAGTCATCTGGTCTGTGGAAGAGTGAATTACTCCATCAAAGCAGCCAAATTTAACAAGGTAAAGAACTCCATTTAGCAACCATATCAAAAGCAGACATTGTTTCAAGAGGCTTAAGACTCATATTCCATCCAGATACCATCCCAGGCCGTTAGCACAAATAAGTTCCTAACTACCTATTTAAAGGTAGATGGAGAATGTATTTCCTATCTAAAACTGTTTAAAATCCAGAAATAGTAATGAGTGTGTACATAGGGTTAAAAAATGCACATACGTTTCTGGAGCCATGCCAGGAAAGAGCAGTGACAGTACAATCAAAATTAGTACTGAACCTCTTTTTGCCAGAAACTATTAACATAGAGTGTAGAAGGCATGACCGGAATTAAAATACTGATTCCTCTTTGATTTCAGTAGAATGACACCAGGGCAGACTGGCAGATTTCTCTCCCTGAAGAATCCCTAACTACACATTCAAACCAGAGGACACCCTCCGAGCCCAGTCATCCTTTCATGTTCATGGGAATTATTTAAAATACTGTAGCAGAGTCTGAGCCTGTGCTCTTGGCTTTATCCATCTCTTGCTCTTGCATGGGGAAGCCCCAGAGTTAGTGTCAATCCAAAAGCAAGCATGTTGTGAACTGAAGCGAGGAGTAAGCACTGTCCTGAGGGCTGGTGTGAGTGCCTGCTGTTCCCACCAGCCCTTCTGCAAATAGGTCAGCAGCCAATTTGTGCTCTTTGCCTGGCCATGAGCGCAGGCTGCCAGGAGGGAGGGAATCAACAGAGCTGCAGTAGCCCTGCACAAGCTTATAGTCAGTGCTGAGTGCCGGCTAGTTTCCATCTCAAAATGCTTCACCCCCTCCCTGCAATGGGGAGAAGGTTGATGGCACTTTCCAGAGAGTCTAGGGGTGGGTGTTCATTTTTGAGGGACAACTGGGGATTGGCAGTCTTGGCTGCCTGTTGGTTGCTTTTGTGCTTCTGGGAGGGAGGGCTGAGCAACTTCTCTGACCCCAAAAGCTTCAGCGTGCTCTGAGGCTGACCCAGTGCCAATATGCTTCCTGTAGCTGATGTATTTTTCTCATCCTCATAATCAGTGACGCCATCAACTGCAACACCAGCTGCAGTGGAGGAGAGAACCTCTGCCAGGTATGGGGTTGTTTTTCATACATAACAGGATTTGACTAGTTTATTGAAGGAAGTGGGGTTGATTAGTCGTGTCACTGGGCTGCTCATTTAGGAACCAGTGGCAGAGTCCTTCCCCAACCATTTATGCTGGCTTTAACTACTGGGGCAATGGACACAAGGAGGAAGTCAACAACCTTCTAACCGAGCTGGCTTAGTAGTGGCTTAATCTGACTATTTCAGGATTTCTGGATTTACGCCCAGAAGGCAAACCTAGTATGTGATATAAATGATTAAGATAAATACTATCATTAAATAATATAATATATTCTAGAAATTAGAATAGTATAAGTTGTTATTATATTTTAGAACCAAATGTGTAGGCAAATATATGTAGCTAGCTGGGCTGCTAATACCCAGAAATTCTTCCTGAGTGCCCTGCACAAAGGCAGGACTTTTCTCCTGCTCTGGTGAGCATCAAGCAAGCGTACTTACAGTTAGTATCTGCCCTACTACATATGTATTATGTTATTGAAGTGTATATGTGCAAGATGTCCATTATGTCCCAAGTATTTCACATTTACATGACCCATGCCCCCCAAAAAGACAAAGCAACTATGTCTCCAACCATTTAGTTTATTTGGAAAAAGAGCCTCAAGGCTCTTCCTACCCGATTTTGTTGGTTCCTTGCTGTCGAGTGGTAGCATTTTTGATCTTTCTTTCTTTCTTTCTTTCTCCTATTAGCCTTGCCACTCAGCCTGTTTTGTTTTAAAAAAGAGTTACTGCAGAAGTTTCCAAAGAATAATTATCTGGGGAAATACTTGTGTTCTCTGGAAGCCAGTATCATTAAATACCTGTGGATTTACTTCAAAGCAGAGGAAAGTTTAAATACAGAAACACTGGCAAATTAGCTCATTTCTATTTTTTTATCTGCCTATTTTAGATTTGTAGCTACAGACAAACCTTAATGTAGGGTAAACTTTTGCTTAAGGAGGCACTATTCTTTGCTGTGAGATGAGGGTCAGAAACAAGCTCTGGAAATATTTGTCAATAAACCCCTGATAAAACTAGGAAGCTATTCATGTGGTTTGTATTCACACTACGTCCTATAAAGCACTATTTATCATGGTGACAGCCACCAAGCAAATCTCATAAAGGGACACTGCTAAACAGTTTCAAAACTAAATTGTTGAGTTGGAGCATCAGACACTCAGCTAAGCTGTGTTCTGGGAAGACACTAGAAATATCGCATATCCACTTGGGGAAGGAAAGCATATGGACTCATGTAAATTAACTTTAATATACAAAAGTGATATACTGAGCAAAGTAACAAATGATGCTTGCCACCTGTTCAACATGAAAGGATACCTTGAAATTAGAGGAGGATGAGAGAGGGAATCAGATGTAAAGGATACATTCACTGAAGATGGTTTGCAGTGGGTTGTTGTCCCTGGAGAAGAATATGTCTTACTCAGGCAGTGATCCTGCACACCAACAACAGTTGTAATGTTAGCACCATGTATGCTTTTCCTGGTATGTTTAAAACATTAGGCAGTAGGAGGATAGTTGGTCATAGAAAGAACAGAGCTAACCGCACTTGTGGCTTTGAGACAGCAGGAGTTCTGAGGCCTGGAGAGCTGACAGCAAGTCTCGAGATGGGCAGGTAGAAAATTTTGACCCTCTGGTTCTCTGTGGGTATTCCCTGATTTAAAAGATTTGGGCTTATTTGGGCTGGCTTGGCTTTTGAGTTAGAGAAATGCCTGGCTTCTCTGCCCAAAGGTAATGAGATTGTTTGATTTTCTGTGAGGGTCTTCACCAAGAGTCTTCTGTGCCAGCTACCACAGTACTTTCAAGAGTAGTCTGGTTCAGGGCTCTGCGGAGGCTGTGCAGAGGAGGCAAACTGCACAGTTCCCTGGCTGGTGCTTTTTCCAGGCCAGGAGAAGAGCTAGCATAGATCCCTTCTAGCAATGATGCAAAGAAGGAAACTGGAAAGGCTAGTACCCAGCATTGTTTTAAGATCTCAAAGAAGCAGCCGTCAGTTTCCTGCTCTGTTGCTGTTGAATGAGTGAGCTCAGCTTTTCCTCTTGCTCATCTTTCCCACATCTCAGTCAGGGTCCTGAGTGCACCAAAAGGCTTGAACTGCTCCCACCTTTCCTCCTGTTCCAATAGTCCCTCTTGTCTCCTATTTCAACAGTATTTTCCCCATGACATCCCCTGAATCCAGGTTTATGTAATATAAGTTAAAAAATGAGTCAGAAAGAAATGGAGCTAACAAGCCATGCATCTGTCATCACCCCCTCCCTCAATTTGTCTCTGCTATTATATCCCACAAACTTGACCATAGTTTGTCCTTTCAGCTTGCAAGTTATTAAGGTGGAGAACTCTTTGCATGCATTTGAGCAGCACACCATTCAGTGGGGACCTAATTTCTGCTTGGGGCATTGCTATAATATTAATTACAGTAATTAAAAGTCTCAGGTGTGCTTTGGCTGGAGTTGAACCATAACAAAAAGCAAGCCTGTAGACTATAAGCAAGGAAGAAGCTTACTCAGCCATGACAATGGAGTTTCTCACTTTTGTCAAAGATGGGATGATGGTTTATATTTTTCTTTCCTGAAACAGTACAGCAGATTCCCTCTAGGAAAGCCCAGGGGTTCTAGCCCAAGGTTTTTCTCAGTGAGCTGGGCACAGAGATAAGTGCCCTAGGGACACCTCCATACATCCCTCCTGGTATACCTAGATGAAAGCCATCTGCCAAGAACTCCCTAACACCATGTCACGCTTGGCCCACCAGCCATCAGTTTTTCGCTGTCCTGGGTTTCACTCTCCAGGCAGAGCATCTTAGCAAATCCATGTTATGCTCAGCCTCCAAATAGGGATCTTGTGATTCCTTTGTATTTTCACTACACATCCAGGTACAACTGGAATTTCTGCTGATTGTAAGAGCCTTGCCTCCAAGGTAATTAGACTGGCATCAGTTTTTAGGCAAATAAAGTCTTTTGTCCATACATGTGCATATATTTTGTCAGGAGTGGTGCATCTATTGCTCTGCTAGGCAGCTATCTCAAGCCTGCACCTTGTAGACTAAGATACATTAGGTGGCATTTACCTTTGTACACTGGCACCGGTCATTTGTATCCATGTATATGGCAGAACTGCCTGAGCAGTGAGTGGCAGCTCCCTTTTTGTGTAATGACAGGGGAGCATTTTAAGATTTGTCTAATGCTCACAATCACTGGCTTCACTCAGTTTCCAGCTTCAAGACTGGGGCTGTCAAGCTGTTTTAACACAGCAGAAAGTATCACAACAGGGAGCTAGGATGACAGGAATGCACAAACAGTTAGCAGGTTCATTAACTCAGACTTTCTGGAAATATGGAAATAGTGCTGTGGACTAACCTTGAATTCAGGAGACCTGGGTTATTCCCATGTCTCTGCCACTGCCACAGTATGTGAGCCTGGGCAAGAGGTTTGACTTCTCTATTTTACCTCCTGCCCATGTTTGTTGTGTAAATAACTAGGCCTTGTTACTTAATCCCCATAAAATTCCTGTTAGGTTAACATATTTTTCAAATATGAAAACATGTTCACAGGGAGGTTGTAAACTGGTCTGAAAAGCTTGAATGGAAATGCCATCCCCTCACTCTAACCACTCTTAGATGAGAATCTGTCCCTGATTGATTTCACAAGGTGATCTGGCAAATCAAGTTAGAGACTAGAAAGCTGGAGACTTTCATTTATAGACATATTCTTAGATTGGATCCTTTTCCTTATACTGCTGTCATAGCTAGCATTGGCCTGAGGAAAATGATAGATTGAGAACAAGAGACAGAGGGAAAAAAGAGGATCTTGCTGGCACAGCAGGCAGGGTCAGCAGTCAGCTCAGGCAGGGCCTGTTTTGGCCTTGTCTGTCCCTCTTCTGGAAAAGACAATTGGATAAAGGGAGGGAGATTTGTGGAACTTTGGAGAGTTTTTCAATATTAAAAATGTTGTCACCAGACTAAGCTAGTATGGGAAACATTTGCATCCTAATTGCATTGCATTTTTCACATTCAATCAATGATTCATCATATTTAGTTTGTTCTTTGACAGTTGTTAGTCCTAGGTTTTTCAGAGAAATGTGCAAGTAACTTTGTAAGTAGATACTGTAAGGTTGGTCCACCCAAGGCAAATTCCTAAAGCCTGGTAGCTGCCTAATCACCTGGCCCATGAAGGTTTGTTTCCCCATGGTCATGGTTCAAAGGCACAATGATACACTGATTCCACACATTACCTAATTACCACACTGAATTATTTGTTATTCCAAAGTACAAGTTATTAGAACAGGAAGGAATGTTTTGAACTGTCTTGGTTTCTAACCTACCCAGATGAACCAAAGCACTGGGTAATTACTTTTAAGTGCTCTTCAAAGGGCATTGTAAAGCAGTGCAAGGCTTGAAAGTAGTGTCAGTTGCATCTATTTTTGAGGCCATGCCTCTATTCTCTATATGCACCTCCCTCAAAAGAAAATTAATAGTCAGAGGAAGGTTTGGATGGTCTTCATAGTTTTCGGAGTCTGAGTTCAGTCAAGTACCTGAAAGCTGATGTTTATTTGGCATTTACATATACCCCATATTTTAGCAGATGAGGAACCAGTGAAACATTCTCTCACTTAAAAATTTCCAGTTCTCTGACTTGTGGCAGTGACCAAAAACTTGCAAAACCAGCTTTTCTTGTGGTATTTTGGCCTTTTTGGTCCTGGTCCCATGAGGAAATAGGTAGTTTAAAAATACCTAAAAACTTAATTATGAGAGCATTTCAGGTAGTTACAGCCTACCTCCAAAACAGAAATGTCCTCAGCTGACAACACTGGCAGATTTTGGGGTATGTCTTCTGGATGAGGTAGCTCTTTTCAGTTAGTTGATTCCACTGCTTGTGGTTGACTGAATTCTCTCAATGTATTTGATAAAAGAGAAACATTCAGGTTAAATTTGAGTTTATATGTTCTCACTGTAACTATTAGAGTTTGTTTACTCCTTTATAGCTTGCATCTGTCTTAAAACAGACGTCAGCTGTACTTGTATACTGTTCCTAATTACATCTTTCAGCCAATATATTCCTGAATACCGAAGAAGAAAAAAGCACTTGCCCCTTCTCATGTTCTCAGCCCTTCTTACAAATTCCACAATGACAGTGTCTAACCTTTTGATGCTGCTGTAGCCTTTAGAGGATTGCATCTGAGGACACCACAAATACCTACTGGTCAGTAACAACAGCGTAGCTGGTACGCCCTTGCCTATGTATATGCTCTGGGGAGCATGGCTTGTCTGCAGGAAAGACCTATTATTTCTCAGTTCTTCAAGGCATTTTCTATGCCTTGCCACTGTGGAAAGGCTCCATTTCTCTTGTGTAAGTTCACTGTAACCTCACTGTAAGTGAACTCTATGTAAGTTAGCTCATGGACTAGACTTGGAGTCACAGTTGGGAAAATACTTTTCTCTCACAAGCTAGTGCAGAGTCAAACATAGCAAAGCAAGGCTGAGAACTGAGCTAAAAGGATTAGCAAAGATGGCAAAGAAGGTTTGTAGCCACCTTTCTGCCCCTGCCTATTACCCTGTAGAGAAGCTGCTGTTAGCCCACAGACAGAATATCACGGGCATTTAAGGTTCAGTGCCTTTGTAAAAGACTAAGAAATTTTGGGGGAACACCAAGATATTTAGGACAGTCAAGTCAAGAACTGGTTCTAAAAGTGAATTTGAATTCATTTGGGGTGGAAGTGCACATCCTGAAAAGCAGCACCTGGTCTCCTGATGGCAGATCTTCCACTGCTAGATCATTTATTTGTGAGGAGATTGTTTTTTACCACCTACTAATTCACCAGCCAGACTCAGAGTAGAAAGGCTAATTACAAGCAAGGCGACAGGAATTTTGTTCTACTACAGATTCTGATCAACGGCCTTGAGTTTCTCCTGCATTAAATATTTCGAATCCTCAGCCACCAGCTGGGATTTGGGCAGAGGCAGAAAGACAGCCATGCAAAAATTAGTGAGATACTAAGCTAGGAGGCTGATGTCCCCTGCCTAAGTAAGGCAAAGAGACTAACTCTTGTGATCACCCAGGGATTTTTTAGTGTAATACAGCCTTTGGGATTTATAATTCAGGCCGCTTGGGGTAATGTTGTTCTGATTATGCTATAACGGTCTCCCAGTGTGATAGTTACAAAAAGGGCAGTACATAATGTTGTACACATTCATGTTTTCCAGGCCAGTTAAACAAGCTTTCATTTTTATTAGAAGGAATCTATTCAAACTTTGGCAGAGCAAATCAATAATTGTGTGTTTCCTTTCTTCCTCCCACTTGGAATCTAGTCTGGATCACGCTCAGAGATGGTGCAGGGGGAGGAGAGAAAGGGACCTCCAAGAAGTTAAATTCCTCCCACGATTAATTGAAGCAAAACAACCCCATTTCATGCACTGCCCTCCACAGCAACTATATTAATGTGGCACTTTACCCTGTAACAACAAAACAGAGAGGCCATAGCTCACCCTGCTGCAGTCCCAGCTCTGGCTCTTCTCTGAGCTGTTTTTATCCATCCTACCTAGACAGAACCTTGGGCTGTGGCCCTTGGAGCTGTCTGATCCAAGGTCTGATCCAGATTTCTGGCCTTAGTTCTCCTCTTGCTACTGACATCTGCTCTATCTTCAGCATCCTTTGGGTGTCACTGGCATCCAGCTGTGCATTTCACAGGATACTGGTTTGTTCTGCACTTGCACCAGCAGCTGACTGGAGCTCTGCCCCATTAGCAGCACACCACACCACCAGTTTCTAGTACCGTTTAACTGAAATGAGCTGAATCCTGAAGAAATGAAGCAGGCTGCATGTAAAACAGTGACTACATTTATATAAACTTTCCTGTGGCTTCCAGTTGGTAGGAGGTGAATGGAGACGGAGGATGCAACACCTGGGAATGCAGATTTGAAGAAATGTGGGAAGTTATTGTAGGACTCTCAAAAGGCAGCATCTGCTCCCCAGACTTTAAATGAGCCCTAACAATAAAATAGGTGGTCTGGAAGCTCTCTTGCATGAAAACCTGGGGTTTAATCAACTGCCCCAATAAGGCAAACAGTCCCATGTGCAGATTTCATATGAGCCTGATCTTTAGAGGATTTTGTGAATATGGTGGTGAGCTCTGACTAAACCCCTGGTAAAATCCTCTAGGATAAACCCGTAATTCATGGCCTTTGTCTCATCTTAGTCACTGGATATTCACACTCTGACTTAGTGAGAAGTTAAAAAAAGAAGTACACTCAACTAGCAGAGTAAAACTGCTGTTTTCCATTTAACTCTTAAAGATTAACTCTTAAAGGTTAGCATTACTCTTAACCTGAAGAAAGAAAAAGCCCAGCAACTAACGAAGTTCTGCTGCACTGGTCCTCTGCTAAATTTGATCTCTTGCGGATTGGATCCTCAATCCATCTCCTTTGTTTATCCCTCAAGTGCAAACCTCTTCAGCTGACATTGTTCCACTTTGAGCACTAATTCCATGTTGAGTCATGGTGCTGGAATGCCAATAAATATGGCCGTAACCATGCCCCAGTTTGTTACTGCAGATCATTTTGGCACAAAATTAGGCCTGTTCTTATCTTTGTCAGCTTTTCTCAAAAAAGGAGCTTCAGGCCTGGCTGTGGCCTTTGGGTGCAAAAACAGGAGAAAGATTTTAAAACAACAGAAGTAGTTCATACTTTGTTGAACCAATCTACACAGAGAGATGGGCTTCCTAGCTTCTGAAACTTTGCCAAGTGGGGAAGTCCATGCTTCCCGCTATAAGGACGACTCTCTATTTCTGCTAAGTCAGGCAAAGAATTGCTACTTGCTAATTGTGATAGGATCAGAAAAGGCCCCAATGTGACTAGTGTTAGGTAGGGCTCTATTTCCCAATATCTGTTCCAATGATGGTTGTGTGGTTAAATTTGTTGCTCATAAATCACTTATGGCAAGAAAAAGTGCATACTTAATAAACCTCTTTCGTTCCTTCCTCCCTCCATGTGTCGTCCCCCCCCCCCCCCTTTCTCTCTCTCTTTTGTTCTTTTCCTGTTTCAAGAACATCTTAAAACAATTGGATTTTTGGCAACTGTTCCTCACGAATAAGTTGTCAAAAAGTCCTTCAACTAAAATGAAATCACAAGCAGGCCCATGGCAATCCCCTTTCCTAATAAGGTTGTCCATATCGGCTGGTTAAGGCTGTCGAGTATGATCCATGTCCCTGGGGCCTGGAATGCAGTGCAGTAACTGAGGCATCTATTTAAAAGCTAGTTGAGAGATAATTGTGTTTATCTAATATTTAATCATTTGTACGAATTGTTACAAATAAATCAGTCTCTTGGATATTGTCCTTGTGTAAAGAATTTGTATCCAAAAATACAAAGCAGGAAATCACAGGCAGTGCGACATACAGGCAATATGAGTTCTGTGCAGATCCCTCTGCAAATTGCTTTAGTTTATATTACATTAAAAAAAGCAGGGCTCTTTAGGCTGCAGGTTTCTAGGCCTGACTAGTAGAGGCATTGCATCTTAAAATACTGTGAGGTTGTACTACACCCTCTGCCCTGCCCTGACCAGGGGGACTGCAGCTGGTAGCACTCTGCAGAGGGGCGGCAGGTTGTTCCCAGACTCCAGCCCCAGCACAAAGGGGATTCTGACTCCCACACGTCAATCACCCTTGCTGCTTTGCTGTTGAGCAATACTTTTTAATGAATGAGCCATTATCTTGAAACTGCTTTGGAGTGAGTGCCACTGGCTGGGAGCCAACACACTTTCTTCCTTTATTGAAGGGTGTTATTTTATTTGTGAACATCCTTCTTGTTCTTAATGACTTAATGCCACCAGCTTCTTGTTTTTAACTGAAGTAATATGCAGTCCCAAGGCCAGTTTTTAAGCTTGGGTCCCTAAACCTGCATTCAGTCACCTAGCAATCGTTATGCCTAGTGAGTAGCATTCAAAAATGCTTCCCAAGCAGGTCCAGGTACATACCAGCATCACTTTCCAACTGTTTTCCAATGACAGCTGAGTGTGGGAGGTCAGCCGCAGGGCAGAGCCATCCCATCAAAGTAAAGGAGGACATAGACTTTTGTTTGTGTTTTCTGGGAGAAAATAATTTCTTCATCCAAGATTTCTACATTCAGTGGTCACAGTTTCACTGTAAACTCCTTGATAAGGTTTAGGTAAAGTAAATAGATTGCATTTGTGTTTACAGCACACAGTGAAGGAATATGTATTCATGCCAGGGGAAGATCTCATTAAATCTACTTATACCGCTTACGTAGTACAATGCTTATACATTCTTCTCCAGGGCAGAATGCTGGGACTGTGATTAATAAGGACAGTGCCCTTTAAAATCCTGCACTGACAGAATCCCATTCCCAGAAACCTGGGTGGACCACAAAAAGAAAATTTAAAAAGCCTCCAAAATATGTTAAAATTTTAAAGAAAATTATATTTTCATCCTTCCACTGCAAAAGCTACAACAAGTGCAATGCAAAGAGCCATTACGCAAGATATCTTTTGCACTGAGTTAGTCTAGTGGGATAAACCTTATATAAATAACTGCAAATATATATAAGTATGTCCATTTTTATATATACATATAAAATATTTATTTTTATACGTGTGCATGAATGTATGTATATATGGTGTGTTGTTATATGTACTGTGATGGCACTGGAATTTCTGTCCCACATAAAGAAGATCCTTTTTTGAACATTCCCTAAAGAAACTGCCCCCAAAGTGGAACATTCCTTAGAGGGCAACTTGTTACCAACCTTGGCTCCGTTAACAGTAACCATTATCTGTCTCATCATTGACAGCAGCAGCCTAAAGGGATCTATAATTCACTGACAAGAAACAATTTAATTACCCGTAACTGTTGTAACTTGCAGATCAGGCAGCACAGCGCCCCAAGATAAGGTCCATACAGGTTGTACCCAGGAGCTCCTTGACTCAAGTGCTTTGTGCAGATGAGCCTGGGATGCTTTGATCCAGAGCCAGGTCCCTGGCACACCAGCAGCACAGTGCAGCCTGAGATCCAAGCACTGAGGTCCAGGTCCTGGCTCCAGAGGCCCTTCCAGCACTGGCCTGCAGCAGCAGCCAGGTGAGGACGGAGGTTTCCACATTGCTCAAAGTGGAGCTCAAGAGTTCATTTGCTTGATCTGTTTCATGTATGAAATTCCTCCTGGCATGAATCCTAAGTGGCTCCAGAAATGTGATCCTTCAATATCCCACCACCTGTTGTGTGATGTATGGAGTCGCTGTAATCCTACATTCATAGTCAGGGGAATATTTTCAGGCATCCAGACTTTGATCTGTACTTGGATTATGCAGATGTTTCAAAATGAGCCTAAATGTAAGGCTGAGTATTTAAGCACATAGCTTTTTGTTTTGTCCTGGAATGAGTTGGGCTTCTTTCTTCTTGGAGCCTCCTCAGGGAAGGACCCATGCCAGATCAAAGTTTCTTATAGCACACAAAGATCTATTGTTTCAAGAACTGCTACAAATTAGCAGCTGCACTTAAAGGGTGGAGGTATTTTTCTTAGCCTCATTTAGAATTGTTTGGAGTAATTATCCTAAAGTACATTGATAAAATAAAAGTCCCTCAGGGGCTGCCAGTTCTGTGAGGATCCCAGTCAGCCACACATTGTTGTCGGATATCTGATCAGTACATGATAATGTGTTGAAGGCAAAGTGGAGCTAAACTGCTCTAACTGTTCACAGAAAGACTGCTTCTGTTGCCTCTAGCAGCTGTAATGAGCCTTAGTGGTGGCAGCCATGGATTTCTCCCAGAGTTAATGAGAGGACCCACTATATACTCAGACAACACACGGTGGGAAGGGAGGCATCCCTCCAGCATGCAGATGTCTAAACTACATCCTTCACCCACGCCTGAACCCCTCTGCACTTCTGGATGTACCAAAGGCAAGCAGCAGATTACATGGTCAGAAGGCCCAGAGAGGGTTTTTGTAGCTGTAGTGCTACTCCCCAGCCCTGCCCTCAGCGTTACTGCAGCACAGGCAGTGACAGCCAGCCCTCCTCCTGCCTCTCCAGTACCCTCCAGTCCAGATAGACAGGGTAGAAATGGAGAGCTGGGCACTCAGCAGCATGGTGGAGGTGGTGGGCTGGGGAGGGAGGCAAAAGCCTAGCTGCCCTTGTTTGACAGCTACCTGAAGAATGTTGTTTCCAGCCTGCATGACTTGAATCCTTTCTGGGAACTTCACTTTAACTGGTGAAGGTGTGATGCTGCTACAGATGAGGATCTGTACCAGCGCTGGCAATTTGTACTATCCAAATGGAAGTGTTTATGTAAAGAGGACTCAGATGCAGCTCAGGAACTACTGTAACCAGCTGGCACCACCAGTGAGCAGCGTTACCCTCTGCCCAGGCTGGACATTTCTTGGGACTCTCCTTTTAGCTTGGGTTTGTGTGCTACCTACCGCAATGGCCAAGTGGCCCATGCATGTGCTCTGTAAAGGGATTCTGCTGTTATGAATAACAGGACAGAGAACACCTATGCAGAGGCAAGATTCAGCTCCATGGAGCTGTCATGGTTGATGCCTTCCCTTTGCTGTTCTGGAGGTCTTGAGCAAGGCTACAGAGAAGGGATGTTCCCCCACAGCAAAGCCTGGGCTGAAGTCAGAGCTTTACTCCAAACCTCACATTCTTCTTTTCGAGGAAATATGGGTGTTTAAAAACAAGCATTCTGAACAGAAATAAACCAAGCTATTTTCAAAATTCTCTGTACAAGGCGAAGTCAGAAGAAATCCACCTGGAAAAAGTAACTGTTTTTTAATAGTTTAAAAACTAATCATATTTTACACTTCCTTAAATGTTGTTATTGTTTCATTATTTTAGGGGAAGTCACTAGTATAGCATAATGTGAAAATATAACAGTGAAAATTTTATCTTGTGGTCATCACAAAATCAAGAGGGAAAGAGGTCACTTACGCTGTCCCTGTTCCCATTTCAGGAAGATAGTAACAACAAAGTTGGGGCAGCTGCAATTGAGCATACATTAGGGCTTTATTTTCTGTCTCAGAGTGTCTCCAGCCAAAATTGTTTGGATCCAGGTTGGCTCACAGTTTTGATCATAATTTCTGGCACACTCTGTCCCTTACCTCTCCCCTCTCCTAAGGCAAATCTTGCTCATACAAAGTGAGTGCCATTTTCCACTAGGTTTAGCTGGCCTGGAAAGGGGTGCAAAGCCAAAATGCTCAGGGAGCAGGCCAGTGCATCCAGCCTTCCCATGGCACTGCTCCCCAGTGCTCCTCTGGGACAGGACCCCTACCTGCACCCTGTGGCTGCAGAGCTGTAATGTGGCTCCACCTCTGCCACCTGAAGAGATGGAGAATATGATCCAGGATGTCCCAGGGACATGGGGACAGAGCACAGAGTTGGTGAAAACACAGTCATTCAACTCAGTGCTGTAACCCTGGTACCAATCAAGTCTGCAACAAAGATAGATAGGACAGGGGAGACCACATTGCTGGGCAAACTGGGACCCTGACCTTCAGCACACAAAAAGCCTTGTTCTGAAGTGGTTTGAGGTCAGATGTGTTATCCCTTTCAGGTCTGGTAGGTGCTGCTATGGACACTCCCGGCTGGCCCTTCGGGGGGTCAGCAAGTGGACTCAAGCTCCATTTTACTAGGAATGCTGAGCACATGAGCAAAGATGGGGAGTTTGGCTAAGAGTGGCTCTGAGATTGTGCTGTTCAACACACAACCAGGACGTGCACTTGGGTTACTGGGCCTGGGTCCAGTAACTGAGAGGAAGAAGGTTAGGGATGCCTCACATTTACCTATTTGTGGGAAGTGAATTAATGTGCGCAAAATTCCATTGTGCTCATTTAACTTATTTATAAGAAAATCACACAGATTTAGCTCTGAAGTCATCCAGAGCACTGCTAGCCTTTATTCATGGTAACATGAAATCTCATTCCAACCTTTGATGCGCTTCCCCACTCTGTCATTATTTAAAGTATGGTTTTACTCTAAAGATTTTCTGAATAAAATTGGCAACTGCTTTCTTAGCAGATACATTCCATGTGCAAAATCAGAATACCAGTCTAGTGACTTCAATAGCAAGAATTTTTTTCACATGTTCCTTTTTCATGTTGATGGTGCAAAGGCCAAGTTGTACTCTTGCATCTCAGGCAGCAGCAGTACCACTCTTCCCTTTTGACCCTAAGCTTTTAGCCAAATGAAGGACTGGTGGACTATTTCCTTTAAAAGGAAAAGTGTTGATGAGGAAGGTACTTCTTTTGATGCACTTCTGTTAATGCACTAAGGGTATGCACTGGTCACAAATCACAGGAGAAATCAGCCAAAAGGGGATAATCTCTTTTCTTACACCTCTAAACCAGTCAGACACCTTTTCTTTCTTGCATAGCTTTTTATGTTGCACTATTGGAGTGTTTTTTTTCAAGGGCTCTTTTTACATCTCTGCTAGCTCCCCTTGGCTGCTCAGCCTCTATCTCAAACACATAAGCCTTTGTAAAGGAGAGGCAGTAAAAGCTCTCCCCCCTTCTATGCTTCATGTGTACTTTCATCTGGGTTAGTGACACATACCTGTGTTTGATGTGGAGGTTCCTGTAGGTTTAATTATATGGTTTCTTGTGGAACATAATGGTTCCTTCAGCTGTCAACTGGTGTTCACTGTGGCTGGCCAAAGACAGTATTAAGCTTCATTAATACCTGCTCAATCAGATTCTGCACTCATTCATCACTCTGCAATCCCACAGAAGACAAAGACAGTCCCCGGTGCGGAGGGCTTGGGTACAACAGCATGCACCACGCAGGGGTGTTGCAGTGTAGCCCCGTCTGCAGGCTGCTTGGGGTGGGGAATGAGAAACAAGTAGGGGAAACTTGGCTTGATTTCCAGATCTAAAGTGAATCTTTTTGCATAATGAATCAGAAAATTGTGGTTGTCTGAGAAAGAACTTTGCCAAAAAAATCAGAATATTATTAAATATTCTGCATTAAAGAATTCAGAGGCATCCCTGTATTTCTCTGGAGAAATCTAGCCTGGGTTCTGTGGAATTTGAGGAGGATGATTGTTTTCTCTGAAGGGGTTTGTTGGGGGCAGGTAGGTTTTAGGAAAGGATGGTGGGAAGCTTTCACAGATCCTGGCTACCCAGTGTGCCTCCGTACAATGCTTGCTCAGCATCAGGGCTCTTAAAGGAGAAATACACACAGATGTGGGTACGACTGGGCTTGCTTTAATCGCAACTCAGAGTTGGGTCACCACCTCAGTGAGTGGCAGAGAACAAAGAGATGCAGCACAGCTTATACACACTTATTAAATCATTAGTCAATGTCCAAAGTTTTTGGGAGTTTCCTTTGGTCTTGTCAGTTCTGCAAAATCATCATTTGACCCTGTCCCAGTTGATTCATCTATTCTGGTTCCAGTCTCTGCCTCAGTTTCAAGATCCCCTTTGGATCATGATCTTCTTTCCACTTGCTTTAACTTACACAATCCTTCAAGCACACTTACTTATTGAACAAGCAATTCCTACTCATCTATATTCATTTTTCTAAAGACATCTGTGTTTCTGAGAGCACCTGTGTATACAAATTGATCATCTGTTGCTTTTCTATTATCCTACTGATTAACTTGACTGGGTTTTAAACCAGCCTTGGATTAGAGCTATACAAGGGCTGAGGCCTGGTTCTGCCAGTTAGCAGCTTCAGCGCTTTAAATTCCTTAATTCAAAATACATTTTCTTTAACAAGGGCACCAGGGGTTGTTCAGAGTTCAGGCTGGTCATAGAAAAAGCAAAATATCTACTTGGGCCTTAATCTAGAGCTGACCGAACAGGAAACAATAAAAATACAAGAATTTTTGTCTATGTAAGGACTTGAAGACCTGAGAGCTACAAACCTGGGTTCAGCTCCATGCCCACTTCCCTCTCTGTTATAGGAGAGCGTCCTGTGGGATGCTAGAACCTCCATGTAGGTCAACTCCTCTGTGTAAACCTGGTAGTAAAACAGATGTCCTTGCCCTGAGCTGCCCCGTACCCCCTTGAGCCATTAGTAGCCCCTTACATGGTGTGGGGCTTAGAGCAGATCGGGCTGCGACTAATACCATCTACACTAAGTCCTCCTCTCTTATAGTCCCTTCCCCTTTATGACAGACTTTATTACTGCAGCTGTGCACTGACCTCATGGTTCCAATGATTTTTCCGTAATACTCTCAATCCCTTCCCTGCTCATTGCTCTGAGTGATTGGTTCCTTGCCCTCATATTAAATTATGCTACATTTTTCTGCAGCAAACTGCATTATACTGTATTACATCTGCTGGCCCAATCTCACTAACAAGCCAAACCCTTTTGAATAAAAGGCATTTTTCCTCACAGTTTGTACTGCCTCCAATGCCAGTATTCTCTGTGGACCTGAAGCACATTATTATTTCATGGGTATCCTGCAAATAGATCCAAGCAGATGCCAGGGTTTCCTACAGGATATATCTGTGATAATGTATTTGCAGGATTTGGCCTTTCCAAGGCAGACAGGTAAGGCAAGAAGCTATTGCAGTCTTTTTGCTGCCCTCTTACAGTAATTAAAATCTTTCACAAGTGCACTTTGCTTTTTTCTCCTAATCTGGTTTTTGATGTTGCTTTCCAGTTTGATCAGTTCTATAAATTAATTAGTCACAGGCTTTCCCCCAGAGGGCCATTAATTGCTGACTGCCTCAGAACCACTGGACCATTATGCTGACTGTATTCATTTAGGTTTCTAAAAGATGCTCAATACCCCTGTCCAACAATTTGCTACATCTGAACGTAATGGAGTCCTAAGAACCATAAATGTCCCATACGCATGAGCCCCCTAACTCTCCCCCCACCTCCCTCTGCAACGCCTGGGAGAACAAACAAGCCTCACAGGCAGGTTCCTCCCATGGGGAAAGGCAACCTCATTCACTGCTTGATTGCTCCGCTGAATCTGTTTTAGTCCTGTTGCTTTCATTGATCTGAGTTTGAAATGTAAATTGGTCTAAAAAGATAAACTTCCAGCTCAGTCTTTGGCAATGGTGGTGAGAGGGAAGAAAGGGTTCTGATGATGCTCAGAGGTGACCTCAGAGTTCAATAAGCATCTCATTACCCCCAGCTGGAATAAGGTTGCTGTGAACTGGGGCTTTGGGAGTAAATTAAGAAAGGGTAAAGGTGGCCCCAGGCTGGGAGGATATCGAGAAGGTCAAAATAGAGTGAGTACCTCAGGCTTTGTCATGAATTCATATGCAAAAACCCTGTGGCAAGACACCTTAGTTTGAAAGGAAATAGCTGAAGCTAGCATCCCAGGGAATATGTATCTGAAGCTTGGTGCAGATTATTTCTTCATGTTAACAAATGTGCATTTTCTCCTGTACGTGGGAATATGTAACCCTTGAGTCTTGCTTTGCAGCTCCTTTACCAAAAGGAGTACTTCTTAATCATAGCAGTACACATAGCTGTCACAGAAACATCTGTGCAAGCCCTAAACTTGGCTGCATTCTTCTTGCCCTGATTTCTACACTGCTCTACACCCCTTGACTGTGCTTGCAGTGCGGATTTTTAAATGGCTTGAAGTGTTATTAAAACAGGGCTTGTAAGGGAAGAAACAGCTTCTGCAGACTGAGGAATATGGTGTCAGCAAAAGAAAACTATGTCTATCAGCAGCATAACTGTATGTGTGGAATGATTTTTTATAAATATCTGTGTCACAAGACAAAGTACTTCCATGTACATCTGATACATTTCAACTATTTCAGGGCTTCTGGGTTCTAGTCTAGTGTTTCCACTGGTTGGCTAAAAAGGATAAACATGAACATTTAAAATTAAATATTTACCATTATATGTAATAATAAAAATTACTTGAATGTATTATTATATTAATATAATACTAAATTATGAGATATTGTTATAGTGTGTAATATAAATATAAATATGTAAATAAAAGCATGGGCATGCTTTGAATCATTGTGCGTGCTTCTGCTCAAGAACAAGGGCTCAGCCTTCCCACTTCAGCTGTGCAGAACATGGACAAATAACAAACACAATTTTTCTACTCATCTAAGTCCCAATACCTGAGTGTGAACAACCTGAGGGATAAGGAAATGGGGAGGAATAGCCTGAGTAGAAGCTTGGGGGTACATAGGTGGGAGGGTTTCTAGAGGCTTGTGCTATGCTTTGGGAAGTTTGCAAAGGAGTTGTCATTTCACATTCGTTCCCTTAATTGTCTGCAGTTTGGGTAATTGCAGGGAAATATTGGAAATTGCAGTGACACCAACAGTGATAACCTCTACAGAAATTGTGCAATCAGTTTTACTGGCAGGACTAACATGCTCCAAAGGGCTTAGGAAATCGATTGCTAAGCCTGTCTCCTAGTGAGAGTAAGGCATGAAGTTTTCATGAGTCCAACACCCATTGACCAGGTTCTTTTAGATGTTTCACACAAGCAGGGTTTGAGGTTTAATATTGTATTTACTTATTCGTAGATATTTGACAGCATGGGATTCTGATTCCACCGAGTGATACAGCAACTTACTAAAATCAGAACCCAAACACAATATATTGCAACATAGAGTTGGATCATGATGCAAACATGATTCCCATTAGTGGCTGAGGGCAGCTCAGGCCCATTGCTGTCTTCAGGGTTTGTTTTGTTGGTTAATGTTTACACTCTGTGTTGGGCTGAGCCACAAGTACACTTCACCCATGCTGGTCTGGCTGGCTCAGGAAGATAATACTTCCCTATTATTTTGGGGAAGGCCATTTACACAACCAGTTGACCCCCTCAACAGATACAGCTGTTTATCTAAAACAAAGGCCACCCTTCAGTCCCCTTTATGTTAAGATAAGTTAAGCTTCCTTTACAACAGCTGTGGTCACTTCTTACATGCTTCTCTGCGCTTCATGAGCACATCATCCTTACCTATCTTCTTTGTGCCTTCTTCCCCTGAAGGTGCTCACTGGTCAGCCACAGAAGTCCCCTAAGCTTCAGAGCAGGCAGTGTTTCCACCTGTGAAGTGGGCAAATTAATTTATACATAAAGCATTCCTGTTAGCAAAGGACAGTATCCACACTTGTACGTTTTAGAGGCAGGACCCTACCATCTCCACCTAATTTTTAGTTGCTATCAACCAAATCACATAGGCTAAACTCTTTGCTTCTGGTGGCAACTGCTGGCACCAGTGCACAATCCGGGCTGACCACGTGCCCCAGGCAGTGAGCTGCCCTGCCTGCCAAGCTGCTGTGTTAAATTAGCAGACTCTTTTTCTGTAAACTGTGCCATACGCTGCGTAGCTTGAGTTCCTGGCATCAAAGTAATAGTGTCCAGCATTTTTTTAATGGATGGTCATCTTTCTGGGTTTTGTAAGACATTTTCCCCGGCTGGAGACCATACATGGCTAAGATTTATGTATATTTATTTCAATGGCCTATTCGCTAACTCTACAAGATTGTGCACACAACACAGGGCATCCAGAGCTCATTTACCCCAGAATGGGGGAGGAGCAGAGAAAAAGACTGAAGACTGAACAAGTGAGACCAATATTAAAAATAATTTTTTATAGCATTCTTTTGAATGAATACACTTTTATAACATATTTTTCTCCTAAATGATGTGTTCAGGCAGAGGCCCAATGTTGTAAAAAGACACATAATTGGCACTCAAACAGGTCTGAGTTATTGCCTGGTCGGTGTAATTTTACACCTGTCACTGCCCATATATTTAGAAAGAGTGAAAAAAACAGACCTGGGGTTGTTTCCCTGCTGCTTGCCTTCAGGCTGCGCTGACATGCTCGCTGAGTTTATAGCGTGCCTTTGTGAAATGCGGTGCCTGCAGAGGCGAAACCAAGAACTCATCTAAGACACAGCTCCGTGGGGGTCAGCAAGTGGCCTCTGGTGGCAGTCACCACAGGAATAGCACAGCTTTTCAGGTTTGACCCTGCTTTCCCATCTCCTTTTGCAGGAGGCAGGAGCCCACCGTGTGCCAGTCCCCATCCCGATGTGCCCCTCCTCACCCAGCATCACCCAGCGTGCTGGAGGTGGGCAGCCGGGCAGCGCGCTGAGAGAGCCGCCTTCTAAGGGAACTTTTATTAGATAGTTTTGTGTTGGGTTTTTTTTTCCCCCGGGATTTGCTGAAAGTACCTAGCCTGTGGCCTCAGCTGCTTTTCTTAGGCTTAAAATATACAAATATAAGAATAGAAATCCAAAAGTGCTGCCAGCTGAGGCTGCCCAGACGTCAGTAGCAGTTATTCAGAAGAATAACAGCACGGCCCAGTCCTCTTTAATTTACCTTCTTTCGGGTGGCTGGGAACAGAAGGCTGGGCAGGACTAGTTACAATGCCTGCCCCTCTCCCTGCCCTCAGTTTTTGAGTCAAGGCGAGTTGCAGTTTGCCCCAGGTTGGTGGGCTCTTCCACCCAGAGGCAGAAGCCCCACTCGGAGCTGGAGAGCAGGTGCTCGGCCATGGCTCTCCGGGAGCATTCTGCAGGTGTCCTGACACAGAGGGGCCAGAGACTGGGGAAGCAAATCAGCTGGAAACTCAGCTCATGAGCCCGGCTGTGCTAATCCCCTCTGTGGAAATGCTTGTCCAGGTACTTCAGGGCCCTAGGCGCTGCTTCTTAATCCTCCTCCTTCATTTGACCCAGATGAATGATTATTTTTTGATTCTTCTTTTTCTAGTTAGTCAGTGAGTCAGAAACAAGGCGGTTGCCTGCAGAGCTCCAGTCACACTTTTCCTCATAAGCTTTTGCATTATGCAGCTGACTCCAGCAACTGCTGCTTGCTAATGCAAACTGGGGCAGACCTGCTGAGGGTGGCAGGTTCGGCACAGGCAGAGCACCCTTCCTCCTGTGCCAGGCTGTCCGGCCACCCATGGCAGCCCTCCTGTGTTTCCTGGCAGGTTGTGGTCCCTCTCCCTTTTCTCTGATGGAGCTCTGGTTTGTATGGCCTGAGCAGAGAGGTTCAAGCTCCAGTGCAATCAGCACCACTTCACAGCTGTTACTTAGAAGATTCATTCAACAAAAGCTGGCCAAGCTGCATTATTAGGGTGGAAAATCAGGGTATCATCCATTTTTAATGGTTTTACAATGCTGGAGAAAGACTGGCCTCTCTGGCTGCAGGATTGACACACCTCTGAATACAGGCCAGTCAGTCAGGCCCAAACAATTTGATTTTAAAATCATGGTAATTTGTACAATAACTTATTTCAAATACTTTTTCCTTTTGATTTCTGTGAGTCATTAATTACATTCATTTCATATTTTCTAGGGTATTTTTCCTGCAGTGCTGAGAGCAAGAAAATTGTGCCTTGTGAACTGACATTTGCATTTCTTGTATGTCCAGATGATAAGTCTCTAAGGACACCTGAAATGCTAAGACCCTTGTGACAGCAGTGGGGCTTCAGCTAGTCCCCTGAGGCCAGCGAGTAGGAATACTGAACAAGAAGCAATTCTGCTTATAATATATTTTGTCCCTCCTGAGCTTAAACTTTTTAATTTCCTGAGGCCACAAGTCACATAAGGAAGGGTCTCACCCCCCCCAAGCCAGGCACCATTACCTTAGTGTTATATTATATTCACACCTGTGATAAAGATTGAAGACATAGACCCGTTTTTTAGTTTCTATCTGTAAATTGTAGCCTAGAAAAGTAGGGAGACCTGCAAGCCCAAACCACCCAAAGTCAAGAGGGGGCCTTCAAGAGGGAAAGGTTTTCCAGAACAAGCTTTCCCATTGTGAAAGGCTAAAATTATTGCTCTCCTGTGATTTATAGTGCGAAGGCCTTCAGTCTTACAGAGCACCTGGAATATTCAGCAGTAATTCAGAAACAGAGACATGTGTTGTTGATGCAGCACATCACTGCATATATATATATATGATACAGTATCAGAGTACCTGCACGTACTTCACACACCAAGAGATTATCCTGAATGTACTACTAATGTCTGTAATTATATCTGCTATTGTTGGCATTAACTCACAAGCACAGAATGAACGTGGCTACAACAAAGCCCTCTGGCTGCTCCATCAATTACTCCTCGTTTTCTAGATGCAACTTGTATCTGCTTGTATCTTCCCAGAAACGATCAATAATGAGAGATGAGAACAATTTAATTTATGGCTTCACCTCAAATTAAATCTTAGGTTACAGGTATTTAATCTTTAGCATTGTAATGAAGCTACTCATACAGGAAGGTTCTTTACCGAACTGAAAGTACCAGTGTTTACTTTTAAGTGCCTGCAGCACTTCCCAGTGAATGACTGGACAGACCCATGGCCTGTTTCCTATACACTGCCTAGAAAAAAAGAAGCCTTCTGTGAGAGACCCCAGACCATCTTTACCCTCACCCAGGTGTGTCAGCAGTTTAAGTGTGCTTCTGAGCTTAGCTGCTCCTCTTCTTTTCTCCTGACCCCCAGTTCAGCCCTTGGGCCACTCCCACCTCTCAAGTCTGCAAAACCAGTGCTGGGCAGTGTGTGACCACTGGTTTGAGTGAAGGGTGCTCCCTGCTAGCAGGGCAGAGCAGCCCTGAGTGCTGCATCCCTCTGTCCCACAATAGTTTCCTTTCCTGTCCCAAATCTGCACACTTCACCCCTCAATCCATGGCATGAATGAGGGAGTCAGCATGAATAAGATGTGGGACCAAGGCTTGAGAGACCTGGAAGTGGTGCCTGCTCTGCTCCTGATCTGCTTTAGATATGTGGACACTCCCTGCAGTCTGGATCTGGGTGCTCTGTATTCCTCTAAACCCCTTGGCCTCCAGCGTAGTCACTGGGCAAAGGCTGTGACACCTTCAGGAATAGGTAGCCTGTAACCTGTAACCTATAGCTCTGCTGTCCTAAGCCCCAACAGCAATCCTGAATGCCCTGCCCTTTAAAGTCTAAGGTTAAAACCATTCTGCCCGTTCTTTGACCTCATGGGGTTGCTGGTTAATTTTTACTCTGAGAACTGAAGCAAGCATTGGCCAATGCTTTGTTCAATGATTTCCAAATGTAGGTGACGTAGTTGCAATAGGTAGCAGCAGGCCACCATTCCCAACTGTGACCTTGCATTCTGTGGCACGTCTGATTGTTGTTGTGCATGTTTCCAAACTACCTGTGCTTGAACTTATTTCTGGTGTGCGGCCTTCCCCTCTGTCACTCCTCTTCCAAGTCACCTCTCAATGTCCAGTGTACCCAGACCACTTTTCAGACACCTCTGATAATGCCCTGCATTTTGTTTCCTTCTTTTTGCCTGTTCTTTTCTGCTGCTAAATGAAGAAACTTGTTTCAGCCCAGTTACAGCCACATCATAGTCCTGGGTGAGATGGGGGTGACATTTATTGAGCTATTTAGCCCTGTGCAGCCACCCCCACAGGTGTAGAACCAGGCACCCATTCCCTTTCCTTTTAACAGAAGACATATGAGGAAGATATACCAGAAAGACCACCAGAGATAAAGAACCTGTCATCAGAGCTTCTAGACAGATGCTTCTTGTTGTGGCAGCCTGTGCAGAGTCACTGCCCCATGAGAAAATGCAGCCATGGCTGTAGCCATCGGAGATGGAAAGGTCAATGAGACGTACCGCTGGGAGAGTCCAAGAAAGATTAGGGTTTATACATCTTTTTTTCCTGACAATCTCATGCAGCTTCTCAGCACCATTGGTAAATACCTCATGATACTGCGGGAGGATTTAACGTCCCAGAACGTGCTTCTGGGAAGCACTGCATGTCCCTGGAGCCAGCTCATGGCTCAGGCTGCCTGTCCCCAGCAACACTCGGGATGCCACAGGATCGGGGTCCCCAGCTTCGATCAGCCGGGACAGTCCAGTGTAGCACAAAAGCCCAAACATGAAGCTAGAGAAACGTACACAAGGGAGAAAAGGCAAAACAGTGCAATTCAGGGTAACTCCTGACTGAAGCTCACTAAAAATGTATTTTTTCCAGCACTGGTAGCTGGGACAAGTGTTTGGTCTCATTTTTTTCTATCACCAAAAGAAGGCATGGACTCCTGCTTGGAATAATATTAAGGGTTGATTGATTGCAGATTAAGAGCATAAAAATAAAAGATTAAGAATAAAAGCTTAATGACGTCAATGGAAAGATTCTCATTGGCTTGAGCGAGACCCAAGACACTGCTCAACTGATGCAATGGGTTGTTGGGGGTTTTTTTGAATGCAATTGTTATAATGTAAAAGCTTCTGTTGAACAGATATATCTCATACAAACAGAATTACAGAGAGACCCAGAACAAAAGGACAGATTTAGCTGCCCAAGGCTGCTATTTCAGTGTGGATGTATGTTTCTGTGATGTTTCACAACAATGTACTTCACTCTTTGCATCATACAGAGGGAAAGCTCAGGTGTGCTGGGGGACAGTAAGCATTTTGAACCTGGGAGTTTCCCTGTGCAAACTAGAACAGCTCTCTCTCATACAATAACCAAAATGTTCTTTATAAAGATTTTTCTGTGCTTCTAAGAACCTGACTGCCATTGGGGGATCTTTACCAGACCATAATGATTCTTTCAGCCTGTGTGCTCACAGGAGCGTGTCATGCTTGGCACAGAGGCATATGCATTGTTTGCAGGAAAGACAAGGTGCCCTCTTGCCTGTAACATATATTACCCATGAGAAGCACACATATAAATATGTCCAACTTTGTATTACAGGTTATTGTCCTCTTTCTTCAAAGCTAAGGAATTTTCATGAAGTGTGTATACATCTGGTATAGGATCAATTCAAGATTATGATAAAAAGATTATTTATAGCTCTGCATTGACATTTGTTTATTGTATAGATGACATCACCATGCCAGACCATTGCTTTAACTCAACATTTCCCACTTTTATTGCATTTGTGATCCTGTATATGGTCACAGAACAAATCATTAAAGAGGATTGCATGAAGGATAATGAGTACCATAATACGTTTAAGCCTCGCATACACTCTTTAGCTGGACTCAAATTCTTTTGATCTGTTGAGCAAAGTTGCAAGAAACAGAAAATAATGGATGTTGAATGACACATTTGCTTGTAATCTCAGATTTTCCAAATCCCCCTGGTGTACCTGTGTTCCCCTTTTCTTCACTAATGAATTCTGACACTGAAACAGATGTTGCCTTGTAAATTCTCTTACATTATTTTATTTCCCAGCAATTCTTTTGCTCCAGATTCATTCAGTAAGAGGTAAATGCTCAAATATGCTGACCTCTTTGTCATGTCTTTCCTCCTCCCCTCCCCTTGCTGTTTGCCAGATCATGGTAGACTCAATCCTGCATCACGCAAGAGTGACATGGGAATGACAAGATTTTAATATAAAGCAGTGGTCAAGTTTCTATTATTTTCTACAGACAAAAAAATCTGTTGGGTGATTTATTAAAACAGGCAGGAAAAAGATAATTTTTTTTTTTTAACTCTGTATTTTTACATTAGGTTTGCAACTTTACTACTAAAGCATGCAGTGGGACCTGAGCCTGAGCCCAGTCACAGCTGCCAAACTGGGAAAGCAGCTCTGCACTGCCAGGCTGTCTGGTCCCCCGTGAGCCCTCCAGCAGTGCTTGGCTGGCCTCTGTCCCCAAACCCACTGGGTACCACCCAGAACGGCACCGCCAACATGCTGGCTGCTGCTGCTGCAGCCATCAGTGGCCTTCCCCTCCACGTCGATCTGCCATTGCACAAGCAGCAAGCCAGTGTATGCTGTTTCGTTGCTGGGGCAGGAAAGTTGTTTTATACGACTTTACAGTTTCGCTTGTAAAACACCTTCTTTCGAGTAGCTGTAGAAAGCAACCTTTCTACCAAGAGACTTGTTCTAGCCAATTTTTCTTTCTGTGTTCAAAATTTTAGAGAAAAGAGAGGTTTATTTATGCAAAGTAGGAAATGGATTGCGCTGCCTCTGGAATGTTTGTATAAGGGACTACACCGGCCCCAAGCTCAAACTAACTGGCCAAATTAAGTTGCCTAAGATTTCTTCAATGTATGGCATTAAATGCACTTGTATTTAAGGCACAAATGTTGTGGCACAAAATCATTTCATGCCTCTGTACAGCGGATCTGCCAATAGAGTCAGAGGCTACACAGACTGTGAGGGTGGCCCTGCAATTTCCATTTGGTTTGTTGAGATGTCTAAGAATTTTTGCCAGATCAGAACCCACTGATTTTTTTTTTTCTTGGCTACCTCCTGTTCTTCTCCCTACTTGTCACTTTTCTTTTCATTTTCCTTCTGCTGCTCTCTAGATTTTCAGAACTTCCACATTTTTATGATGTCTTGAAAGCTTATGGTAACACAGAAAAGTGAAAAAATAGGGGAAAGTGCTACCCTGTGGCCACCACTTAGTTTATTATATTTGGCAGCAAATAAGAAACTCAAAGCTAAACTACCAGAAAGTTGAAGTACTCTGAAAACATTCCACAAATTGTGAAAAATGTAAAAATATGTTTACCATTCACCTCAGATTTTGCAAAATGAAAATATTTTTTATTCCATTTGGGTTAGTTTTTATTCCATTCTGATTTCTTATCACAGGCACTAGAAGTAATAGCTGTTTAGGCCTGAATTGTCCCTCCTGGCATGGGCTGCAAGGGAAAGGTTTGCAAGCATCCTTGTGAGTTTTGCTGGCTGGTTGTCACTCGGGGGGAGAGGCACGGCTGTTTGCCTCTCTCTCCCATGGAAAGGCCTTGGTGGCCAAATCCGGTGGTTTCCCAGGAAAATACATGAATTCAGAGGGAACTCTTGGAGTTGGCCTGCCCTTTACCTCATGGCCAGCCCTGAGTCTATGCCCTTTTCCTCTCCTCTGATCCACCTGACCACAGTGAAGCGTGACTACCAAGGACCTGCAAAAGCAGTGGCCTTTGCTTGATCCATGGCAGTGGCATCATGCGGAAGCGCTGACTGAAAATTCCCTGTCACCTCAGGCTGTTGTACATGTGGGACTGATGAGCAGCAAGAGACCAAGGCTATGCACTGCCTTCGGGAGCCTTGTTTGCATTTAAATTTGAATTTGCAGAGGCATGTATCCCTGCAGGGACACCCCTTCTGTGTGAGCTGTGTCTCCCTGTGCCTGGGTGTCTGCCATGAGGACCTCTCACCCCTCCAGACAAGCAGGGCTGGTGATGCAGTGTCTGAGGAAGAGGTGTGCAGAGGGCTTGGCTCAGCACTGCTGGGCAGCAGAGCTAACATACCTCCAGCCACTGCTGGAAGACCCACCGACATGCACCTCTGCCCCTTCTGCTGTCACAAGAGCAGCTCACTTGAAACTATTTCTCCTCATGCTATGCACTGCGTATGTGCAGGCAGCCAGGGCCAGCATCTTCCCTGGCAGGGCTGCTCCTGAGTCTCTGTGCAGCTTTACACAGGCAGTGCTGGGCTAGTGGAGATGCTCGCGGGGCTGGTGGTCCTGGTCACCCTGGGGACTCTCACCTACACCTGGGGCAGGGTGCCATGCATCATGCCATGGGATGAGAAGCACTGCAGCCTGGTGTTAGCATCTCCGTTGTAAATAGGTAGCACGGAGGGAAACTTTCCTTTGGAAGGCTTCTGGATTCACAGTCGTCTGCCTATAAGCACTGCAAATCCAATCTCCAAAGCCCTCACTTCCCTAAAACCGATGATTTTTGCCTGAGTAAAGAATTGCCATAAAAATTGAACAAGTGTTTTAGGATCTGCCCTTCTGGCATCTTCTCATTTTGTCTTGGCTGCTGCCTACACGTGCTCAGGGGATACCTCCAGAGCTCAGTTTTTGCTGCATTTGGCTGCTAGCTGCTAGTTTTCCAGCCTAAGATCATATGTGATTTGGCCTGGGAACACATCACATGTAGCTTTACATCAGAAATGTAGTTTGCCAATTGTAGGTCTAATTAACAGACCAGAAAAAAGCCCCAAACAATAGCTTCAAGTAGCCTTAAGCCAAGTTGTGGGTAGAATATTAAACAGACTATTTTTTTCTCAGAGTGTATAGAGATAATTAAATCTGTGGCTGGGGAGTGGCTGAAGACAACCTGAGGGGAGCTTTGAAAGGCTCATTAGCTTGCGATGCTGGGATCTAAACTTTGGATTCATTAGGCTGTTCGAGCCCCAGGAATATTTCCTGGGCTTTCGCAATTTAGACTCAGCTCTACCGCTCCTGTACTCACTTACCTTGAGAAAGGGAGAAGATGGCAATTGTTGACATGAGGCTTGTCAATGGTTCATGACAGCCTGTCCTGTTCTCAGGATTAATAGGGTAGTTGTGCATATAAGAAACTCTATGGGGATCCAGAAGATTCGGGTTCAGTTACCGGCTTTGCTATGGATTCTGTAGAGTCTTCTCTTGTCTGCAAATTGGGGATAAGTAACAATTCACTTTCTCTGCCTTGTGTCATTGAATGCAATGACTTTAAAGAAAAAAGAAACTCCTCCAGCAAAAGAGGCCGTCAGATCTCTGTGCCACTTGGAACTAAGAAGCACTTGTGATACGATTCAACAGGCAAGTTGGAGAACTCAATGTGAATCAAACAAGGAAAAACATCATGGGATTCAGGACAGGACAAGAACAGAATGCAAACTCAGATAATAATAATTTATGTACATACAAAGTCACAGAAGCATAGAAAAATAAAGGGGTAGGTACCCCAACAATCCCTTAGCCCTTCCCAGTTCTCCAAAAGTTTCGCCATTCCCTATGGACATCTGTCTAGCCTGCTCTCAAAGATGTCCACTTCCTCCATCAACACCACATTTTCATGCCTTGCTTATGAAAAGGGCAAGATGCAGCATTCAGTGGCTGGCTAAAGTCAAGCTACTTGCCCTTGCACGCAAAGACTGCTACCCCACCAGAGGATTAAACTCACTTTATTTCATAAATTTGTTCTTAATGAATCCATCCTGAGTGCTATTTATTTCCTTGCTAATAATTAAAAACTTTCCAAAAGATTAAAATCAGCTACTGAAGGCCAAGTTCTTGCCTCTTTTTCACTAATATGGATCACGTTGGTTACCTGGTTGCAACAAAGACATACATTATATAATATAAAAAATATACAATAAATTTAAGTCTTTTGCCAACAGCTGCAACCTTGTTGAACTGTGAAGCAGGGCATTCCTTGGCCTTTTTCTTTTGATGAGTGTATCTATCAAATGGCATTTTGTCAGCCATATCAGGTTGACTAATAAAGATGCTACTTCTCCGTATGAACTCAGTGTCCCGAACATTGTAGGCTTCCACCACGTGCAAAGCCACCATGGTCATGCCCCCTTTTGAGATGTTCCTGTTTTGTTCTTGCCTCTCTTCTGCCTCAGCCTTGCCTCTCTTTTTCAAACTTTATGCCAAATTCACACAATATGGTTTCCACTTTTTTGTTTCCCTGTAGAGCCCGAAGCCACTGTTTTAGCCAAGCTAGTCACTACCCTAATTGGGATGTTTGTCCTTGTGCCCTTGCTATCACTTCTTTGAGGAAATGCCATCTCTCCTTGGCTTCTTCTCTTTCTTCCCTCCCCAGGAATCTGTCAAGCAGTCATTTTCTCCATTTATTTATCCTTAGGTATGCAGTCCCTGTTGACGTACTGTCAGAGACATTCTGTGGATGTCCTGGGGGTGTACTTTTTCATTACTATTCCCATAAATTAGAAAGAAAATCCAGACACATGATTAAAAAATGTAAATCTTTTGCTTGTCTTCATTAGAGATTCCTTACAGGCTGGGGAAATTTTCAGCCTAAGTCTTTGGGATGAATAAATAAAAGAAAAAATAAATATAGATTCAATAAATACTATAATGTAGCTTTTAAAACCTTCTGGTAAAGTTTAATAAAACTGAGTTACTTTGACACATGTTTATCATATAACTATTTGTAGGAACATGGTATATATCAAAAAAATAAAACTTGCTTGCATTCCTACAGAGACATATTGTAATGTGTGAGAAGAACGTCTTGGTCAACAACTATTCTTTGCTTTCGTAAGCTGAAATATTTTATCATATAAATAAAAGAGCAAGACAGTAAGTAAAGGTTATTTCAGTGAAGGAAAGTAACAGCTAATCCAGGAGTTAGATTTTTCATTGCAGAAAGCGTTTTACAACATTGAAGTTTCTTTCATTCCAGATGAATATTGCAAATGAATCCTAATTGTGAAAAAGTACAAGATGGGTAAAACATCTTGTTCTACCAAAAATGAAGATTTTGATCTAAATAAGCTTTTGGGAAGAGGTTATAGTTTATAATACAAAGAAAAAGAATGATGATATCCAAATAGAAAAATGTTCAATGTTATTAAAATTATATTTCCTTTTTTTTTTCTTCAGTTGATTTTTTTTTAATTGAAAGCCAAAAGTATCCTCAAGACAGTTAACTGTAGTCAGTATTTTGCAAGAAAAATCTTTCCATTGGAAGACTTCCAGCCAGGCATCCATTTCAGGTCTGTAGAACATGTAATTGACTTTTCCATCTAGTTCTATCAGACACATTTAAATATGTATTATGCTGCCTGTTTAATGTGGGTGACATGTTTTACTAATATTATAGTGCAATTTCGTGGTTCCACTTTTCTCAGTGGAATTTTGCAGTTGCTATCCACAACCTGAGGTGCAGATTTTGATGCTCTTTTTCTTGCTCTTGTACTGTGACATGACCTACCTGATGCTTGTAACTACAAGTCTGTTGAGGTGACAGCATGTGCATGGACAGCTAATCTGAACTATGAGAACATGGGTGTTCCTCAGGATGATACCTGGTAGCTAGTGTGTGTGCTCCAGCCTCCAGACCCTCTTGGTGACTGCCCACCAAAAGGCAGCAAGATCTGGCTGTGAATCCTGAAGTGGAATCCAGCCCCCAGAGACAGCAGGGGTCTCTACAGGTGAAGGTGTCTGAGATCCTCTGTCTTCTACTGTCAGTGGTTATCTGGTCAATACATCAAAGGTGTTGGAGAGCCTTTGGTGATCACATGTAGGCATCTAGCTGAAATGCCTCTCTACTCAAGTGGTGTATTGGCTAGATTGCTAAGGACTATAACGTGGCTCAGACACCTAAGATCACCTGTAGGCACAAGTGTCCTGATCCGTGAGCTGAATCCTGCCTCTAGTTTCTTAGTAAAGCAGTCAGATCTAGGAATCATGGATCTGTTGTTCTACTGCAAACTTCCCCTTTGCACACAACTATATGGCCCAAAACTTCCGAGAATCTAAAAAAGGTCATATCCGAGAATATAAGTTCCAGTTTTTGAAGGCTTGAGAGTCATTACTCTGTCCTCATATCATTTCACCATGTCAGACAGACAGAAAGTAATTATACAGCACATGAGGGTACTTAGGCTGCTATGTGCTTAAAAATATCGTCAACCTTTAAACAAGGGACACAGCAGTATTTGTACAGCAGGAGCTGTAAAAGGACTGGATAGTTTATTTCTTCTTGTTCTCGCTGGTTACACCTTCTTTCCCTTTACCTGGCAGTGCACTTACTGTGCTCTGTATCAGCAGTGGAAGGAAGATGGCAGCATCAAAATACCAAAATTCACATACATACAAGTTATTCATCAGGGATTTTCCATTGGCTTCTCAGAGTTTTCAAGTGGTACTGGCTTAGCACATTTTTGATGTTTCTCTAGTCTGAAGATGGTCACAGGAAAATTGCTGAATGGTCTGCAATCTGAACAAGCAGCAAGCAAGACAAGGGGTATATTTTCTTCCACTGCAGTTGTTGAATTCATGTGTCTGTCCCAGAAGCTTGAGAGTTCTTCAAGAAAAATTGGTGCCAGTTGTATGACTCGTGGTTACGAAGAGTCTCGCTACACATCTGTGTGGACCAGCTCCAGGTCTAATCTGGAAAGCTGAGTGATCATCCATTCAACATCTTTCACATGACATACGCCTATCCTACTTCTGACAGCTGCAGAATAAACACAGGGTTTCACACAGGAGAGCATGTGAGTATTCCCTTGGATAATAGTTTGGTGCCAGTTAGAGGCTAATGTTCCCATATCTTTTTTTAACTAATAAATACCTCCATGAAGGAAATCTTAAAAGAAAATGGTTCTTTACATGTTTGGTTACTTGGTAATTGTGGGAAAAAAGATCCCAAGACACCCACTGCAAGCTGTCTGCATGGCAGTTAACTGAGTGCTTGGTTATCTGAACAAGCCTTTTTTATGACTAACTAAATGCAATGTAACATGAAATTCGCAACTGTCTCAGCTGCTCATTCGTGGACTGCATCATTACTGTTCCCATGTCATTCAGTCATAATGATGAATGAGAGACGAATTGTTTTATCACTGGCAGAAAGAATGATTGCAGCGCACCTAAAATGTGATGAAAGTTAGTGTGCAGATATGACCACCTACTGCCTGAGAAGTAAGATAGCAGAAGACTTTCTTGCATGCACAGCTTGCTGGAGAATTCCCAAATGAATTACAGGAAAATATTCTTGCATGGCATCGCCACAGACCTTGCTCTGGGAAACTCGTTCCGAAGACACTATGAGCAGCAGGAACTACAGAAATGAACCAAGACCCATAAAGGTGACTCAAGACTTGGGATGTATACAGGATGGCAAAAGAAATTTAAGTTACATTATTACATCTGGGGTAAATCTTTGAGTGACTATCAGGCTATTAGGAAGGTTACCACTTCTTTTTAGGCAAGTTGGTGCCTGAAGATGATGATATCAAAATCTTATGCAAGAGGGACCTATCTGAAAAATCCCTGCCTCACTGAAAAACACCTGCACTTCAAGAGGAAACCCATTTTCCCGATTAAAAAATAGGCAAGGAACAACTCAAACTGTTGATATCTGCAAATACCAGTGCATAGACTGCCTTTGGTATGTACAGGAAAAGCACTGCATACTCAACTCACTGTCTGAAACATACATGACAGTAAACTTTGTCATTTACTGTATCAGAAACATGATTCCACAGGTACTTCATTCTACTGAGGTATTTGTTTTAATGGGCTTGTTCTGAAAGTCTGTAAACAGTCAGTATCTACTCAATCTCCCCAGCAAGAGCTTTGCTTGTTCTTGGCCATGTCCTCTGCTGGAAAAGCTCAACTTGAGCCGATGCCGCTATATACTTTTGATTCTATGTTTAACATCCAAGTACAACAGCCAGGGTCTTCAAGCCATACATCAGAAGGGAACATGCTCATCAGCTTCTTGCTGTGAATGCAAAAAAAGAGGAGAGTTGCTTTTGTAAACAGGTAATTAGAAAACTATACCCCCATGGCAGCTGGTGCACAGAGAAAATGCAGTAGGAAAACGTGCTTCAGTTACTGAGGAGGAGCCAGCAGACAGTTCTGCAGCTGTGCATGTACCAGTCACAGTCATCATCAAAGAAGGAAATTGAGAAATGGGCATGTGGTAATGGTGGACACCTGATGTTCTCAAGTGTGCCAATTCCAAATGGGCTTGGAAGCAGCAGTGAATTGTACATTTTTAAGCGCTGCTATACTGTTAAGAGATAAAATAAATGAAATATTTATTTTTCTGTAGAAGCTCTCTTTATTCTTCTGCCAATTTTTGCTCATCCTTATTTTCCAGACATGCTTGGTTTTACTTTGTTCAGCTAATCAGTGGCCTGTATTGGTACCCCAAGGTCTGTAGAGTGACATTTTTAGGCTTATTCCTTGGATTCACTTTTTGGAAGGAAGAATGTTGAATTTTCCTGGTTTAGACAAGGAAAGTTTTAGAAGGGAAAATGAAGCACAGATCCATTCTGTATAAGAAAAAAAGATCCCTCTGCAAATCATGTTTTTGTGCACTTCCTGTGCAGTTTTGCAAAGCAGCTTTGCCATCTCAGAAAAACACAAGAAAGGTGTTTTGCTAACAGGAAGTACCAGCCAGCACCTTCTTGCAATAAACAAGCCATCCACCATGCAGAGGGGACAAGAAAAAGGTATCCATCTTTTTGACCATTTCACCACTGACTGTGTAACATTATCTCTCTTCAGTGTCACCCAGCAAAATGGTAGAGTGGAAAGTGTGCTGAGGGCCACGCCTACACACCCAGCCTTTCAAGGGAGTCTTGCTCTGTACTAGCTGGATGTGGTCCCATGGACCGAATGCCCCTGTGCTGTTGAGTGCATGGCTGGAGTACATTCCTGTTTGTTGAAAGGGATCCAATTCACATCCACCAAAACTCCTCTGTGACCACAGTCAAAGCATGGCACATTAAGACATTTGCTTCAGAAGTCCCATCCTGGTCTGCGCTAAGTTGTTAATGGAGACACAGCCAGCTGAGGGGTCTCCCACTGTCCATTCACCTGACATGGCAGAGACACTCAGGGAGCTGAAGGGGACAGCAAATCCCCTCTCTAATAACTTTCTGGCAATACTTCCACAACTTCTCATAATTGCAATACTGACAGCATAATTTTCCAGCTTTAATGGTGATGGTCTCCAGGTCCATGGCATCTGAATCTTTCTGTCCCTTGAGCCCTATGAGCCAACCGTGATTGCACAGAATACAGATTAAGGCTATTCCATGTTCTACATCCATTGGACATTTGTCATAAAACCAAGGGGATATCAGCACGGACCCTGAGTGGAGCCAGCTGCCTGCCCCACCAGCACCTTGAGGCCCACCAGTCCCCTGTGCAGTCAAGCCATGCCAGTTGAGAGCAGACAAAGTAAGCACTTAGACGGTGACTGATTAAACTGGGGTTATGGAGTATTCGAGGAGGCTGCCAAAATGCCTTATGATTAATCAAAATCTTAAAAAAACCCAGGGAATCTGAGTGCTGCGAAATCTCACTCTGTTTTTCATCTCCCGGGAAGGTAAACAAATGAGCCTGCTCCACACCAGAAGTTAATCGCCTTGGGAGACCCTGGAGCCGACAAACCTCACAGCCATTCCTAAAGCAGATCCCTGTCTTTTTCCTAGTGATTCTTTTCTAGCTAGTACACTCTCTTCCAAACACCTCCTGGAGTATCTCCCTCAGCCTGGCCCCCTGTCCCCTCTAGTCCCAGCCATCACCCACCAACTCCATGCAGCAGTGGCTCTGGGGGTTCCATTCAAGGGCTCCCTCAGGAGATGCAGGGAAAAGGCCATTGCACAGGGGTGATAGATGCACAAACACACAATGGTAGAGGGACAGGACTCCTGGAAACACACATTATAGCTCAAGCAGGGGAGAACATCTGTCCAGTTACAGAAGTGAGAGCAGCCGGGTTAGGTCAGTTTACAATACAATACTTCGCAATAGGTGAAATCCAGCTCGTTTCGTCCAGCGGTTCCTCCATGCTCCTTCCCTTCTCTCAAGTGAGGAAGCCTGAAATACTCTTCCTTCTGTTGCGCTCCCTGATAACTCCAAGCATCCTGGGAACAGGGCAGCTGACTTCTCTGCCATTTATTCCAAGACACTAAGATGAGAGATCCAGCAGCCAGCATGCCTTAAACATAGGGGAAGGCAGGCGGGAGCTGCCCTTAAATTAGGAACCCACAAGTTGTAATTTTGGACAGGAAGAGGGAGATGGTCATACCAGTTTTATTTGTGGTGGGATTCTCGAAAACCAGAGAAAACATGATGCTTGTGATGTCAGGGCCCTTTGTCTGGGGTCTTCTTGCATGTCTGATGGTTCCTCAGGGTGCTTCAGGAAGCCTGCAGTGTGCTGAGCAGTTTGCTGTGGACTATTGACTGCTTCATTTTACATACACAAGACTTGCAGTTTGCTGAGTGCCATTTTTGCTTTCTCCCTGCCCAGTGCCATCAGTCATAGGATTCTGGAGGCAGCTGGAAAAGCAGCATGAACACCAGCCATCACGACGAGCCAGGAGTCTTGTGGGCTCCATTTCTGCCCATGGCCAGCTGAAATACCCTGTGCTGGAGTACAGGAAGGCACCAAGAAATCTCCAGCACATATGGACTGTGCTTTCTGCTTAGACAGACTGGATAAACAAGTGCCAAGTCAGAATATGGCATTTTTCTTTAAATAATTTAAGTTTACATGTCAATGCTTTGAAACTTAAAGCAAACATTGGCGGCAGGAGGTAATTTTCTGCATGGCAATGCACACGTTGAAAAAACTTTGGACTTGTGAGCAAATGGCACATTCTTATCTGTGATACCACAAACAACAATACATGACTCAGTCTGGGCTCAGAGCTGTAAGGGGCAGAGCTGTGTCGCTCCAGCATCACAAGCATTTCTGCCTTTTTTTTTTTTTTTTTTTTTTTTGTCTCCTGCGTGCTCAGTTTCCCATGGCACCTTCTCAGTCACACCTTCTGTGACCACTTTGCTTGGAGTGCGTATTCTCCCCACAGAATCAGAAAAATGAAATTAAATGAAAATATATTCTTTGCTGAAGTTTTTTTAATCTGCGGAGGGAGCCAGACAGGAAATTCGTACATTGGTCCTCACTGACACTGCAAGTAATATAAACTCCTTATTTCCTCCACAGCTGGCTGGAAGCTCAGTCCCTTTGACACAATGAGGGGAAATGTAGTTTTATGTTTGTTGTATTGTTGGAGCTTCTCATTTTTACAGCTGCTATTAGACTCCCTCTAGTTTTTATAATAAAAGGGCCTTGTTTCTCCTCCTGTGCAGGTTAACCTCCCAATAAATAAAACTTTGGAGCATCTGCCACACAGTCCCCAGCTCTCACATCTGTGCTCGCAGTGGGCATTGCATCAGGAAAGAGCAGATGAACCGTCAGCCTGGGGTGCACTTCGAGCTCCAGGTCTCCTCCCCCTCTCTCTTCCCAGTGCAGCCACCCCCCAGGGGCCTATCCTCTGTAAGATAAGTGAAAACAATAACATTGGTAATAGCTGATCTGGATGCGCCCCAAATATTTGCCCCATGATACAAATGCTTGTGGTATCCCACGGACCATCCTCCAGACAAATGCTTTGAATTATCTGTTTCCAGGAATGAGCTTTTGGGAATGGCCCGGAGCAGCTTCCCCAAACACTTTAGCTACTTTGGGCCAGGCGAGAAGCTCCACCACACAGGTAAAACCCTGGCCTCGTGCCCTGATGAGCTGCCTGCCCTCTCCCCTTTCCGCAGGGATGAAGGCAGGATGGAGCAGGCAGCCAGACAGGGGCATGGCGTGCGGGCTGCGCACAGGGCAGGGGCTGGCTCTGCGCAGGCTGCTGCGGGGCTCAGAGCAGAGCAGGACCCTGTAGGCTGCGGTCCCAGGTGCTGTGCCAGGGTGCCAGAGCCAGGCAGCGGTACAGTCTCTGATGGCAGCCCATGGGACAGGCACCTTGCAGGTCCTGACAGCCTCCCAGGTCCGTTCCTGTGTTCTTCTTGGGATGTGACAGCGCCTTGTTATCAGACCTCTTCTTGTGGGAAACTTCCCACGCAGTGGAGTTTGTTCCGGCTCTCATAATTATCACACCTAGGCTCCAGTCTGCAGACTGTTGACAGACGCCCAAATTAACGAAGTCCTTAGTGCCTTGCAATAATAACCTTGGTTAATAAAACTGGGCGAAGAATATAATCACAATAAGGCTGCTATGTGTACACAAAGGCAAGATTAATAAACCTTTGTCAAGCCCGGGCTAAGTCAATAAAGTGGAACTGACTGGAAGCCAGGACAGCAGGCAGGTAATCATTAATCTGTATGTGTGATATTGAATTTAAAGACCAGATGTTACTGGAAACCCTTGCAGATGCATGGGGTGTCTGGGAGGGCACCGCAGCCCCTGTTACCTTACACCCCTGCGTGCAGAGCAGGAAGAGCCGCATTCTTTGTGATTAACCCAGCTTGAACTTTGAAATCTGAGTCCCAAATATTTGCAAGAAATTTGCAGCTAAAACAAAGGATTGGGGTTTGAAAGGCCCTTTGGTTCTACAGTGTGGGACAAGCTTCCTACAGGGCTTGGGGCAAGTCCCTTCACCTCCTGGGACCTCACTTTCCCATGTTCAGAGTATGATTCTTCCCCAAATATATTTCCTTTGTACGTCTCATTTCCAGGGGCAATTAGTACTGAAGTTTTAGAAGGGAAAAACAAGAAGGCAAAACTAAGAAATACCAAACCCTAATACTAAAAGTCTGAGAGAGTTTTTGCTTATTTTAAAAAGCACTTCAAAAGAAGTCTTTGCCTAAATACCTGGATAGTACTTTGTTACCCAGCTCACAGTTACTGTACAAGAAGGCACCACATTTCCAGGAATCACATCTTCACAGCTGCAAGTTTCCTATGTGGAGAAAGATGGTCTTACATTGTGTGGGCTTTAACAGAGCCGTTTCCCCAGCACTGGGTGGCCAGTAAATAATTTCCTTTCCTCATCCCAGAGCAATCATCAGGGTCTCCAGAGGACAGGGTGGGTGAGGGGTGATTTGATGGCCCGAGGATGCAGCATGCCCACCCCACAGGCAGGCACGGGGAAAGCCCCAGCGCAGGCTCCTGCAGATGAACCCCACCAGCAGCACTTGCTTACACAAGTCGCAGCCAGAGCAGACTACTTATTTTACCCTTGTGAAAGTGCTTTAACTTAAGAATAAAATATTGTTTTACCCTCTGCCCTGCTGCTCAGTGTAACTCCAGTGTTAGCTTCCACAACTATAACAAACCTTCTAAGCAAACAGCTTTTAAGCTCTGCTTCCAAACCAGGCTGGATAAGGAGCAAGCAAGCTCAGTTAGGTGCAGTGGCCGAGCCATTGCCCATTCCTCTGTCTCTGCTCCCCCTGACCCTTGAGAGACGGGGCTTAGTCCTTCCACTTTACAGCT
Source organism: Falco punctatus (assembly GCF_963210335.1). Lineage (NCBI taxonomy): Eukaryota > Metazoa > Chordata > Aves > Falconiformes > Falconidae > Falco > Falco punctatus. The sequence goes on from NC_137583.1 coordinate 67,517,006, forward strand.
CACCCTGAAATGAGTAAATAGGATATTTGTTTCCTCATTTGCATGGGTATTTTAACTGCTTGGAGCCAGGACAAAGCCTCTGCAGCTTTTAAAGCTGTGGGTTTGAGTGGATCGCTTCCCTGTAGGATGGCAAAAGTAGCCCTGATGTGGCTGCACAGGGTGTTCTGAACTGTGTCACCCGTGTGACAAACAGGGGTGAAGAAGCTGATTTTGCAAGGTGGCAATAGTTGGTCAGACTCTCCAAGGTGGGGATGAGTCTCCCCATCATCTCTCCAAAGAGCACAGCCCCGGTGGCAAGCAGAGCTGGCAGGAGGGCAGGGAAGTGATGGAAACTTCCCAGGGGAGAGTTATTGAAGAGACTGAACAGGCTCTGGTACACCTCAGCACAAGTAAACGTAGCAATGTCAGGCCTGAGTGCCCTGTTTTGTCTCATGACAGCACATTCACAAATATCTCAAACATTTATTTTCCTTTGTGCAGCCTCACATGCTGCCACCCAGCACCAACAAATAACAAGCTCCTCACTTTTTAAGCACAGCCTTATGAGGAAATATTGTTACAATGAGCTGCAGCTCAAGACTGGCATGAAGATAAAATTGAACACAGGAATCGCAGTCAAGTGAGAGCGCATGCAGAATAGAAGCTGCAAGGAGAAGTGGGGCCAGGAACAATTGCAGTGGTTCCCAGGAGCCCCATGGGGAGAAGTGGCCTTCACATACTGAGAAATTCAGACCTCTTAGGAAGAACTTGCTGTAGAGTTAGTAAAAGCTGGTTTATGACTCTTCAGACTGAGATGGCCATCAAAAATGAACAGGTAATTTATTTTTTTTTTCTGAGGTGCAGTGAACTGTGTTGCTGCTGTAGCACTGCCTTCACCAAAAGGAGCTGCTGTGCCGCAACAGGGTCTGTCCTGTGGGACAGGAGCCTTGCAGAGCTCGCATGAAGTGTCGGGTCAGTAATTCTGAGCCCTTGGATATGCAGCTGCTTTGTTTGCCATGTGAACCGGCCTGACTCCAGAGAACAGGTGCTTAGCGTGCTCCTACATTCACATCTTTTGAAAGACACCCCCACTAGACATCCCAAACTACTAATGGTTTTGCACACCCCAGCCTCAAGCCTCAGTCTTCTTAGCAGACTCTAATGCCAAGGACAGCAAGGCTGGCCAAGAGAAGCAGCTGATAAGACATCATGTGGACCCAAAGCCGTGGATTTAATTGAGTTTAAAGGCAGAAGATCACCAAACTGCCTGCAGATTAGGCATTTAGCTAGTAAAGTTTTGCCTAGTTACTTGCTACTTGAGCCCCTTGGCATGGATTAGACAAAAGCACACTAGTCCTCGGGGAACAGATTACTAATTGCCGCCACCAAAGAGCAGGATTCGCCCTGCTAACAGTCATACCCAATTCCTTGATCAAAATCTCCCGGTAGGGGAACCAGGCAATGTCATCCTGATGTGGGGAAAAAAGAGCCTCACTGTAGCCCCATATTAAACCCCAGGTATGTGAAGAGGGAAGACGGGGAGTTCTCTGCCCATTTCACATCCCATCTGCTCAAGACTTACAAGACTTTTTCCACCCCTGTATTGTGCTGTGTACCTCTCCCAACATCCCTCTAGAAGTGCAGACAAGGAAATTGTATTGCACCCGTCCTACCAGGGCTATGTCAGAGAAGAACTTCCCTATTTCTCTTTGACAGACCTCCAGGAGACCCTGGTAAGTCCAGGATTTCCTTAAGCCCCTATTTCACTCCACCCTGATGATGAGTCCTGCTAAGAGCCTGGGAGCTGCTGTGGAGTGCTGAACTCAGCCCTTGTATGAGCCACTACTCACCAAGCCCTGCACCCCACCCTGGGGCTGCCATCAGTATTCATCTCTATTTCCATTTGCAAAAAGTGACTGGTTTGAGGGAAGGGGAAGCTGACCGCCCACGCCGTCAGTGGGACCGTTCATCAGCTGTGGGGGGCATGGTCTCATACCCGCACAGGAGCAGAGGGGTTGTCCTGGGCCTGGCCACCAACAGGCACTCTCCTGGAGACCTCCCCATGCCCCAGGCCTCTCATGGCTGCAGACTTGGCAGCTGGCACAAGCCGCCCTCCCTGCCCCACACCATCTTTCCCTAAATATTATGTTTTATAACGTGTTGGTTTTAGCTGTTGTATTTGGCAGGCATCCTTGATTGCCTTTAGCAGCAATGGTTTACTGACAGGAAGCAAAATTTGAGGATGCTAGCGCTTTATTGCAGCTCCCCGACTTTGTCTCCTACACACACATGCCACCCCTTCACTACCAGGCCCAGAAATGGGGTCAGGTGGTAAGAACTGATGCTCAGGGCAGAATATATCTGTATCTTCCTCCCCTCAGAACATTTCCAGGATCAGACTTTTTCTCTGTGTTTTGTTTTTTTTATAATGTTCACCAACTTCTTGGTAGGACGAGATGTGGTGTAGATCAAGAGGTTCAGATTTCCCTTTTGGGAGACACATGCAGAGTTTTTGTCCGTCTTAACACTGCAGGCTGGCATTTCAAAACTCCTTCTTAAATGCCAGAAAAGTAGCTATCGTCTCATCAGAGTTCAGATCCTGTGTGCTGTCTGTCTGTAAGGACCTCAGTGGGTATAATAGTTGCTCCCTGCCAGTTTCTGAACAAACTTGATCTTATTTCTACAGCTACTTTTGGATGTTTCAGCCACACAAATATATGGTCAGAATAAAGTGGAAATGGGAGCTAGTGGGAGGTGGGAAGAAAGAGAGAGAGAAGATTCATCTCTTCTTCCTGACACAGTGCTTTCATCTGTGAATATGGGTTGTTATCCCAGCAATAGGATTTGGGCTGAAGTTTTATAGCAAAGACATATCAAACCCTCCCCTATTCTGAGGAAAATAGGCATAAGCGGAAATAAATACATAAATATTCAACTGAGACATCAGATGCTAACCAAGGCCACCCAGTGAGTTGGCTTTTATTCTAAACCATCTTTCTGTTCTGTATTTGTGCATGTCTTTCACCGCGGGGTGCTTGGCTCCATGGGGACCATGACCTACCACTTCTACACTGATGCAGAGCAAGGTCTCCTGTGCTTCACAGGCTGAGCTTTGCTGCACTTACCTTGTCAAGTTTCCTTCAGAAACAGCCAGGAAGCTCCGCAGGGTGGAATATGTAGGGGAGGAAAGCCCTTTGGCAGGGCTGATTTCTGAACATAGTGGATGAGCTTCATCTTACCTAACACTAGCTGCTGGAAAGTAACTGCTGAGCAACTAGTCCTTCCTACTTCCACTCCCACTAGAGCAAGTGAAGAAAAGTGGAAAAAGAAAAATCATTTACCCTGGATCTTTGTGACCTGGGGCCTCCTAGGAGGTGAGATGAATCCCACCCCGAGGAGCTTTGTGGGTTTTGGTCCACTTTGCAGGGAGCAGGAGCGCAGAGCCAGCACTTGACTCTCTGTTCTACAGACCTTGGCTTGCCTTTTGGGAGCTCCCAATGTAGCCAAAACCAGTGTCACCTCCTGGGTTTTACTCTGAAAATGCGGGGGCTGTACACAAGGGCTGGTTATTCCTAATTCTTGGTGGTTCAAGACCACCTGGTGCGGCTTGACAGGAGTGGGATGCTGCGTCCCCTCGCAGGACCACTGCCTGTTGTGCACTGTGCATGGTCTGGAGTCCAGCTGCAGAGACATCCAGCTCCTCTGTTTATGCTGCAGCTGCCTCCCAAACACCATCTGAAGGTGCAGGCGAAACAAGAGCACTTCTAGTACTGCATGCAACGTATGCAAGTTACAGGATAATTTCTGTCTCCAGGAACTCACAGTCTAAATGAAGACAAGGCTGCAGCGAGAGATGTTGTGAGAACTGGCAGCAGGAAGAAAGGAGGATGGAAAAAAGGAACCTTGTTGCAATCTCACCCTTCTTTCAGCACACTGCCTTTTTGTTTAATGCAAACTTTCCTGTTTTCTGGAATGATCTCCCAGCACATCCCACTTCTTTCCTGTTTATCTCTGTCGATATCTGATGCTTATACTGCATCTCTAGATACATAATGCATCACTTCACATGTGGTGTTAATAAGCAGTGAGTGTCTGCACAGAGTGGTTGCAAAGAGCATCTGACTGCATTGCAGGATGCCTGGAACTGGGGTTGTTTTCTCAGATGAACATAGGCAGGACATATCTGAGATTATTTTTGCTCCATTCCTTCTTATCACATACATATTTTCAGAACTCAAAGTCTGGACAAGCAGAACATCGCGATGTCAACCAAGGGAAGATGTAAATCTCCTTAAGTAATTTTTAATGAAAAAAAATATTGAGTTACTCTGAGTGCCATAGTTTCTGGGTGGCTGACTTTAACTTTAGGAATCCATACTTAAAGGGAAATTTTACAGTCTTAATATATTCCAGATGCTTTCCTAGTCCCAGATGAAAGCTCTGTCGTCGTTTACTGTTAATATTTTTGTCAGCAGTAGAATTTTATTGTAATAGCCCATCTTATTTGTAGTCACTATTAGCCATGAGAGAAACTTCCTCTACAAGTAACCCCTGGGTCACCCCGTGAGTGCCCCGTCTCACTCTATTTAATTAAAAACCATTAACTGCTTGTTGTGTCCAAGACTTGTCTATGTAATGCATGTATACAATGACTTTCTACCTGATGAAAACCATTTGCTTCTAGCAGTTAGACTAAGAAAAATAAAGTTATACTCTACAGTAACAATAGTTGGCTTTATAACAGCTCTCTGGTGGAATAAAAACAAGGGATTTGCTTTGAAAATAAACCTCTATGAACTTGGATCAACAACAAGGAACATGGAGGTTTACTGCAAAAACAAGAAACGCATTTCACGCTGTTAAACTTTGATCAGATGTTAGTTTTTCACAAGGAGAACAGTATTTAAACATGGCAATTTAGATCCTTTGTAGTGACCGATGGTCTGATTAGAGAGGAAAGGGGGTTTGGGGGAACACAACAAAGCAGATTATCAAAGCACACGTCCTCTGGATGGACTTCTGAGAACCTTCCTCTTCAATGAAGAGCAGCTAGAGTAGAAAAAAATGCCACTACATGATGTGGTCCATATGACCTTCATATAGTAGTCCATATGATATATGCAAGTTGGAAGCTGCAATGTTATTTTTTTCTTACCACTGCCTCTGAAGATTAACCTGGATTTTGAAAAATCAAGTCTTGTTGCTCCTGCTCTTGCCTCTCTACCTTCTTCACAGGGCTCTGGAGCTGCTGACAGCAGCTGAGAGGAGCCACAGGGGCACACATGCTCCCAGGGCTGGGGCCAAGGCTTGGGCCAGCTCCTCAGCACCAGCAGCAAGGTTCTGCTTTTTGGAAAAAAATGTTACCTCCCTAGAGCAGCGGTGGAGATTAAGTATGCTGCACCCTGAGGTGCTGCACGGGGACTTGAGGACGAAGCATGTCTTTTAGTTGTGGGTTGTATTACCAATAGGAATGTACCAGGCTGTGAGCCACACCAGTAGTGACCACTCTGACACTCGAGACATTCCCATGTTGGATCCCATGAGGGAAATGTTTCACGACATGATGGGAGCCTGTGCAACTATAACGGAGCAACACAAGGTGGTTGCTGGTTTTGAGCAAAGTCTCTGCTGGGCAGCACACATCCAGCTGTGCAATTGCCACTACAGCCCTTTCTGTTTCTTGACCCAGCCTTGCAGATGCAGCTGGTCAGTGGTGGAGCGTGTGAACCAGCTGTGTCCCATGGGTGGAATCTGGGCACGGCTGTAGGATGTGCAGGGGGACCCAGCTGTGCAAGTCTCACATACACACTCTACATGTAATTTGGCTGGGAAAACTATCACTGAGATGCCCAAGACTGTGGAGGCCCTGTTCTGCATTAATTCCGACAAACCCTAGTCATGCTGAACCTCACCAAGATGAAGCAAGGGCCTTCTAAAAGGACTTACTCTGTGCACCCTGCTGTGGCCTCCAGCGGCTGAGGGTCTCCTAAGGAGATGGCTACTGGAGCCCTGCACCCCATTTTACTAACCAGTGTTTATTGCACAATTAGGGCCTTTAAGTCTTGACTAGAGTCTGATTGTGCTCAGTAATGGAAAAATTTTACTGCAGGAGGGTTCCTACTCTAAAAACCTACGCCCAGAAGAATATCTAGAGAACCTATTAAGTGTTGGGGAGTATGGGGTCTGTGTTGAACTCCGTACCCAGAAACCCCACTGTAAGCAGAGGCTGTAACTTGCTAATGTAAAGCTGCCTCTGGAATATACTATGTGAACTAGAGCCAGGGCATACACCTGTAAGAAAATTGGGATGTGGACCTCCTGTTTAAAGCCATGGATGAATTTATTCCTGAAAGGTGCAAGATGATGGCAGAAGGAAAAGGAAATGGTGTCTACTCGAGCATTACTTGATTGAAGGAGTCTAATTGGACTGGGGCTCCCATATTTGCTCTGCTCTCAGTTTTGGTACTGGGACACCCATGCTCCTGAGAAGCCCCAGAGGCAGGGCTAGAAACATAACAAGATTTATTCCAAAGTCCTTGTTCACAGTATCTGGATGAATTTGAGCAGGTGTAGATTCCTAAAGGGATGTGAAGGCATGCAATAAATGCCCAAGACCTCTGGTCTTTGGGGGTGTCACCTTCTTGTGCAGTCTGTTGGCACCTCAGGTGTAATCAAAGGGGTTTTTTAACCTTTACAGAAGTTTCCTTTTAAGTTTACACACGTGTTTAAAGCAAGACTTGAAGTGCAAGCTAAGAAGATATTAGGGAGATAATTATTATCCAGGGGCAACATTCAGATTACAGCAATAATGAGATAAGGGTTTGTCAGGTTTCTTTCGTCCTGTAGCTGTAGCTCTGGTTGTATCTTCACGAATTTGCCCTCAGAAAAGAACTCTCCTCTCAGCTAAGCTCTTCACCGTGTGTAGCTATTCACAGGAGCATAATGGAGTCACAACCAAAGAAAAGGAAAGGGATGTTCTGCAGCTATAGAGCGTGTAATAAGCCTTCATATCCTAGAGGCTGAAAGAAGTCACAGCTCATCTGAATGTTGTTCAGACACTAACATATTGTTTCGGAATATTCCTTTGTACTTTAGCACTGTGCACTGCTAGTAGTATCAGTGAACCACATCTAATTACAGATAGTACAGCTGTATCTGCTGATGTTGGGCTACTGAGGGAATTTCAGAAAGACTTTGATTGGAAGGGAATAGACCCCCATAAGTGGACTGTGCCTTGTATATATCCTGCTTTCATTTTGGCACCATTACCATCATTCAGGTGTTGTTATCACATGTGAACATAAAATCTTCTGCAATACCTGCACTGAGAGACAAATGATGATTGACAACATAAAACATGCACGGCAACAACTTCTGAAGCAGCCTCTGCTCTTTCCTGATATTTGTGGTTAAGATGGTCATTGTAAAACCTCATGTCTGGCTACATGGAAATTGCACATCAGTGTTTACTACTGGCTTAAAACCCAGCAGACAACTGAGCCATCCTCTGACACTGAACAGACACCACCACTGGGTATCACATATTGCACTGTGTTTGAACCCATTATGGCTTGAGTTGCTCCGACATTTTTTGAGAGAACAACATTCTATTTAATTGAAACCTGTTATGACAGTCTTCATTTTCTTCGTTACTTTCTACAAGCCCCGTGTCTGTAAGCCTATGGCTTACAGACCACTGGTACTTACTTGGCACTGCAGTTGGCATACATTGTGATTTGTAAGGTATTAGGGGTCAGCCAAGAGAAATATCAGACTTTACTTGATGCAGGTCAATTAACTGGCTAAATTACACATGATCTCCTGGTTATCATCATCTCATGGTACATTCATGGGCCATTACTCAGCAAACCTATATACCGGCTTTCTCTTGCTCTTCCACTTTCTTTTCATTTTGGGTTCCCTGCCCCCCGCCCCCCCCCTGCCCTTTAGGTGCTTATGGAGTCTCTTTTCCTGAGCTGTGATCTTAATTTCCTCCTACCCTCTTATGCATCCTTTTCCCTGAATTTTGTTCTTTCTACCATGCCTCCCACCCCAGCCCCACAACCCACCACCCTCTGGACCACCCTTGGGCCCTTCACTTCCTACCTGTGTTCCCCAGATACAGGCTGGAGTGACTGTGGCTGTCAGCAAGCAAATCCCTGTTGTAGCTGCTGTGGAGGTTCATATTTGGCAACACAGAGGTTGGTACCATAGTCTGTATTGGTTGGAAATAAGCCACAAATGTGGAACAATTCTTTGTTCCTTGGGGCAGCCAGAGGCACTATATTTCCATTAGAGGTGATGCATGTTCCTCTTAGGCATACATTGCTACCGCACTTCAATACATAATTAAGCTCTTCTTATTTAAGATGATACTTATAGACAGTTTTATTCCATGGTGGTTTTTTTCTAAGCAATATAACTCTCTGTATGTAGAGCTCTGCCTCACCTTGTTTAGATAAGGAAAATATTATTTCAGTTCCTGCATATGAAGAAGGAAAGGGCATCATAAATTCAGTGCATATTAAAAAATTGAAGAATATGACTGAAAATAGAGCTTAGACCACTTTCTAGTACAATCCTCCTTAAACACACGCAATATGCTTGGTAATTGACTTTCAACCTTTTGTCAACATTTTTTCCATGAAAGTGGTTGAATTGATTAATGAAATTTCATTTGCTAAAATAAAAATGTAATGTCAGGTATTTGAAATCTAATATATACATGGAATGATATTGCTTTTCATCTTTTCTGTCTTGCTATTACACTTTAAAAATAAGAATTAAATACAAGATGAAAGACTTTGCTGACAATTTTTGGTCTCTGTTCCTTCTACATGTTGTGTGAAACATGACAGTTCACTAATAACTCCTCAAGAGCCTCTCCTGTAGTATTTACAATAAGCCAAATGACAATTATTACTACTCTTAATCATCCATACAAAATGGTTTCTTTACTCATTTTCACAAAGTTCTTTTGACTGTCTTTGAGGGCATGTCTCTTGACAGGTCGAGGATGTTACTGTGGCAGTCACTATCATGACAACAATTTACATGAGAGGTCACTTGAGTAACCCAAAGTGCTTAGACCCAGTCTTGGGTCATACTGGCTCTCTTTCCTCTGCACTGTCTGCGTGACTGGCATCATAGCTCCAAGTACCTGGTCCATACTTCCAGCTTTTAGCTTTTGCCTTTGACGTCTTGGGACACGAAATTGTCCCCATGTTGCACATGGTGACAAGACAACTCCCCTGCACATAGGATTAGTTGGAACTTTGCAAGAAGACCTGTCAACAAGTACATAAGACAGGTATTTGTTATTTACATACCCAGCGAGAAATTTTCTCCCATGCGTGCCATTTTCCTACCTGGCTTCCTTCTCCAACAACAAAAGGTCTGCAATATTACCATGTTTTAACTGGCAAAGCCTCAAGACCCAGTGATTCTCATTTCAGGTGTGAAAAATGTGGTGAAAAAATGGAGACCCCTGTTTTGCTTTTTCTTTGCTTTGCAATTAAAATCTGTTAAAATGCAGGGGATTTCTCCCTGTTGAACTCTAACACAGAAAATCCAACTTAATCAGAAGTTGAGCAGCCTGGTGCCACCCTGTGAAGTCCAGCCAACTGCCCCTTCCCCTCTCATGACCCATGAATGAAATAGGTGTTCTCTGGTGTAAATACCACATGTCCACCTGCATGGATAATCACGAGCTGGCCATCCAACAGGCAACCTCACTGGAGTGGATCACTTCTGAGCACTCGCTGGGGGCTTTTCCGCCAGACCAGGCACTGACCTGGGTCTCTGTCCTTTGTGCAGCCCCCCGGGTCTCACAGGACAGGGAGGAAGAACCTCTCTGAGACCCTCATCCTGCTCCAACCTGGCTGAATTGGCACACAAGCTAGAAAGGTGCTGGCTGGAGGAAAGGAAAGGAGTCTGACAGGCAGAGTGCAACCGCCCAAGCCTAACTTCCTTCGGAAAGCAGGCTCAGCACAAAGCCAACAAGATTTTTCTAGAGAGATTTCTTTCTACAGCTTCTAGAAGCCTAAGGAAAAACTTCGGCCCTCTTGGACTTGTCTTTACAGTTTGGGCACTTACATGTGTATTCAAGTCTTACTATATGTAGGCATAAGTGACGGGTTGAACCAGGACCTTAGGACTCAAGCTTGGTCAGATGCTGTTCCGCCAGGAAAGTGGCTGTGCAGGTGTTCCCTGGAGCAAAGGGCTCCCTCCCCGTGGGTGCAGCAGCCCGTCAGCACCCCGGGGTGGGGGCTGTGCCCAGGGCCCAGCCTACCATGGAGACTTGCTCCATGCAGACTGCAAGAAAGGCTGCTGCTTCTTCAGAAAACCAAAGGCTGTTGGCTCAAATGCCAGGGTAGTGCATACTGCTTGCAAAAGCCCCTCCCAAAGGAGCCAAGCAGAAGGGACCATGTCGCACTTTTACTTCAAAATTCTTTTTATTTGTACATGTGCAAGAAGGAGACAGAAATTTCCTGTTATTTTTAACCCCACTCTACCTCCAGTTGTAAGGAGTGGGTATAACACACAGCACAAAACCACAGGCCACACAACACGTACACAAACAGGGCTGTGGGACTGGGTGGGAGATGTGGAGGGCCAGTGGCACTGCTGAAGGGGTGAGCAGGGGCCCTTGGTGGGCTCAGAGCCAGCACTGCCCGAGGCAGCTCCATGGATCTCACATCCAGGTGGCTTGAGCAGGGCTGGGGTGGGCACCCCGTCCAGCCAGCCAGCTCAGCCAGCTGACAGCCTTCGGGAGCAATCACTCTTGGTGGACTCTGCAGAGCTTCTCTTTCTTTTTGCATTTCATTTCTGTGCCAACCACAAACAACAGGTGGAGTTTCAACACAAGCTCTTTGGTGAAATGAAGCCAATCATCCCAATTTTGCAGCACGTAGTACGCTCTCCCTCCCAAAGCGGAACGCAGCTTTGGAAGGGCAGCACCTTATCATAAAACAAGCTGTTGTCTGTGTTTGAGTGTGAGCAGATTAATGATGAATCAGCTTTTTATGAATACCTCTTTTCATCCCTTCTTTATCCCTCACCTGTGTCTTGCTTTTAAGACAGATGGTGCAACTTCCTTCTCAACTTCAGTTCCCATTGCTCACTTCTCATCTTGCCGCTGGGGAGCACTCCCAGGTAGGGCAGCTCATAAATAAATCTTTCCTTACAATTGCTCAGTGACATGTGCACGCTATAAACAATCCAGCAATGTTGAATAAGGAGCTAATTCAAGCTGGTGACCCTTAAGCATGAACTGAATACACTGAATAAAGACAGCTGGGTTATAGGTTTTGCTACTTCTGTAAAACATGCTTTAAATTAAAATAAATACATTAAATGTGAACTTAGATATGATCCGAAACAAAAACCCATGCAGAGTAAGTATGAATTCCCAGATACAGACTAGCAGTCAGTTGCTTAACAGGGTAAAAAAATTGATAAGCAATTGTAATTTCAGGATTAAAATGTGTAATGTAATGAAATTAGGTGCATTACAGAAGATCCTGCTTCACTCTGTTCCAAATTAATTGTTCTGAGATAGTATTTCCAAGTTTCTTTTTCTGAAAGTAAAGATGAGTGTAATTTGCAGTATGTTTCCACAAACGACATATGTACTTCCTCACGACTTGCATCATTAGGGTTCTGTTAAAAAAGCCTATATACTGCAGAGTAAGGATTTTTTTACAGTATGGAGCCCTATTAACATTTCTTCCCTCCTGAAGGTCATGGGAACTGTTTCCCATAGAGTTCTGCAGAGGAGCCTCTAGTTAAGTGGCAGCCATTTTATTAAAAATATCTGTTTTCTGTCAAGGAAACTTAGGACATCTTTAACTGTCAGAAAAGGCTATACAAACATGTGCTATAGCAGAACACAAAATCCGTATACATTTGTTAATAACATGCTCTGACTTCACCGATAAAGACAAGTTTATCAAGCCCGGGAGTTACCACTGTCATCATTAAGAAGCCTCACACTCAGCCACAGCTGACCATGAAGAAGTACTGCAGCAACAATATTATCTCTGACCTCACCTCAGGGTCAGGCTGCAGTACATGCCATTGCATTTGTTATTACTGTCGTATTTTGGATAGTGCCTGTTACAGCAGGAAGACAGCGGGTATCTTTTCTGAATTGCAAAAACCAGCCAAGCCAAGAGCCCGGCGTCAGACCTCGTGGGCTCCCTTCCCACATCAGTACAAAGTCACTTCATCCTGGCAAGCCACGCAGCTGCTCTGTCCTTCCTACGCTGGAACTTACACGCTCCGTCACCACATCTGAGCACGTCTCCATCCTGAGGTCCCCGCTGGGATTAGCTTCACACGTGCTCGCTTTCTTACTTTCCCTTCCAGTATATACAATGATTTGAATTTTCTAACACCACACACATGTTATTATACATTTAAGAGAAGGTAACATCAAAGAAACAAGAGTTTACACTGAGGGCAGAAGGTGATGAGGTATTTCCTGGGGAAGTTCATGCTAAGGTCTTAGAGTTGAGAAGTATTGTTCTGAGGAGTTAAATCTTTGGTAACCTTAGGAGTTTATGTAAGTTTATGTTATGTGTGGTGCTCTTTAACCAATGTTTAGTATGCAGTATGCATTATTTGGCTGGGATTTGTATGGCAACCCAGTGACAGAAGAGCAGAATACAGGCTAGAGATTTATGGTAGACAGAAGTTTCTGAAGTTCCTACTTGAAAAGGCAGTGTTCTGCGGTGGCACAGGCGCCCTTCGACAGGTGCTGCCCCGGGGCACCCAGCTGAACCCACCTTCTGCAGCTTTTTCTGTCAAGCCAAAGACTGTTTTCCTTTGATTTTGTACAGCAATTCAGTATAGCCCAAATACCTGTTGAGACGCTAACACAGTATAAATATTTACTGCTTTTACTGGGTTTGAGAGACAGCTACTCAGGTTGCAGCTGTGGAAATCTGGAACTGGAAAAAAGTGTCCCATGATGGCTGAGAGATCCAAGAAGTAGCAGAAGAGAAGGCAGCAAGGATGGGAGAGATTCAGCAGAGGTCTGGAGAGAAGGTCCAGTCTGGGAGTCACTTGGTTTGTACAGACTGCCAAGAGACGGGACCTGACTAGGAGGCACAGGAGAGATGAACAGGCAGAGAAAGGAAGGTCAGGCTCAAAGCATGGACAAAATCATGGAGAAAAGAGAAGGAGAAGCAGGAGTAGGTAGAAATAAAACTGATGCAGTACAGAAGCAGAGACCACTCAAGCATCATCCTGCAGATGGCCAGGTTCCACGTACTGACTTTAGTATAAGATGAAGCCATTTGTGAAGAAGGACATGCAGGGATATATAGCCTGAGGTAGGGTGAGATCATTTTAGCACCACAGCAGGAGGGCAGTTTTGTAATCCTGCAAGAAATTTCACATAAAAGAGCTACATACTCCCTTTCTTATTATTACAAACAATAAGAGAGTGTCCAATATGTGTATGCTCCTACATGGCACCCTTTGAGGAGGACACAAGGAAATCACGACACAGTACAAGCACTAGAAGGAGTCAGAGGGAGCTGCCTGGTTAGAGAGGAAAGCGAAAAAAGCCCTAAGAATAACGGGGGGAAAATGCAAAAGGAAGCAGAGAGCCAGGAGGAGTTGGAGGATGCATCCAAACCAGGATGCAGACAGATTGGAGAGCAGGCCAGGCAAGGCACTGGGAGCTCCCCTGTAGGGTAACGAGCGGCACCCATCAGCAGTATGTCTGGGATATTTCCATGAAGCTTATTCTTTCTGTAGGGGCCTAAGGAACTGCTGCTCACACTCACTGTCCAGCCAGCATCTCCTGTGGAAGGACAGCCAGAAGCCACGGCCATGGAAGAATGAAGCCTGAAGCTGACATCAGGGAAAAGGTGTTGCGAGGCAAGGTTTCCCCAGGAGAAGGTGACAGGTTCTTCCCCATGGCTGCAAAGTTTAGATGCTTCCCATTGCTCTTTCAGTTTTATTTGGTTTAACCCTAAGAATGTAAGTGGTTATTATTGGGTTTCAAACCAACATCTAATTTTCACATTTGAAAATCTCTTTAGAATAACGCTGCATTCCCAGTAATCACTGCACCAAATAAAATTTATTCCGAAGTATAGAAACTATCAAGTATATGTATTGTTATTTCTTCAGTATCAGGAATTCCTGCTTTTCCCCTGGTTCCCTGTCTCAAAGTTGCATTGTTCTAGCTGAAGAAGTTATTTCAGGGTTAGTTATAAGAAACATCTGAGATGATCGCTGATTGAGACGTAACCCAGCCCTGTTTCCACAGAAGTTCCTGCTGACCTAACATGTCATTCTTTCCTTTTGTTATTTAACGTATTTTATTTTTCTAGTAAAAGACATACTCATATTTTATAATGACATTATATTTTTATGGAGATATTTTCCTAATGCTCTGCATGAAAAAATTTTATTCTTGTCATTATTTATGAAGATTTTCATATGAAGTTATTTTTGTTTCATTTGGCATCTAGATTTGGGAAAGAGCCAAGGGAGGAAGTGACAAATCCATGAGCTTAAGATGGGAAACCCTGTGATTGCAGAGCTGTTCATACCTCGTTAGAAGTTGCTTTTGCCTTTGGCTATTTCATACTAACATCATTTCATAGGATAGTTTCTCTATACACATCATTAAAATACACCATAAAAATATTTGTTCATCAAAAACTGACTGGAATCAAGTCTAATCTTGCCCATTATACACTCTACCACGTTTACACAACACCCAAGAGAGAGGACCTTAATGGGACGTGGGGGGATGACTGTATATTAAACATAACATAGTAATAACAGCTTTACAAAAAGAACGGATCATCTAATTGCTATCCTGCTTATAAACTATTTTGTCTGGAAGATACTAAGTCAATCACAAGTACCACCTTGTATGTGTATATTCCTAAACACTTTTCCGTAGCATCTTTCCTCCTTTGCCTGAGGCACAGTGGAAACAAGCAGCAGCCACTCACTCAGGTTCTTTCCTTATGAAGAACACTGCATATTTCAGCATCAGAAAAAGGGAGGTTTTCAATTTATTTCTCTCAGGAGCAGCTCTCAGGGTCTCGAGATGCTTATTACAGTAGTAAAGCAAATGAGAATAACTGCATTGAGTAAGTTGTGCCTAGCACAAGCCCTGGATAGTGATTCAGAATAATAACAAAAACATTGTAAAACAATATAAATACCAGTGTGATTAAAAAGCCTCCCTCTATAGCAAACAAGTCAGAGCACACAGAAGTAGTGTGACGTCTAATAGCTGCCCTGAGCTGCGCAGTATCTAACATCTCCTATCTGAAGCTCTCACCATCCCTGAGGACAGCCTCCAGCAAGAAGGCATTTTAGTCCCCAATCACTGGTCCCAAGAGGGCTTGGTGCCTCTGTGTAGTCCTCCTGTTGCATTACAACACTAACAGGGGAACCACAGGAATGTGGATGATCAGCAGCAAAGTTTGGAGTGAGGCTGCCTGAAAGAAAAGAGAGGTTAGGATGAGGGCTGCGTTGAACCGGAGCCAACTTGTCCAACCATGGTACTTACACAGTAAATAACTGTGATGACAACTTTGCTCACCTTTCACCACTTGCCCCTTTTAAACAATCCTGTAGTATCTTGTGCCCTTACTCCTAACAACATATCACCGTGGGTGTTGACATTTAACCTGTTTGTCAACAGATCCATTTACATCTCATTTCACTCGCAGCCCATGCAAGAGGCAGTAAGTGAAGAGCATTTTAGCACAAGTGATGAAAGATGTCATTGCTGGTGCCCTTTAGCACTGCCTGCACTGCCATGAAGCACAGCTACCATTAGTAACAGGGATCTGAGTCTAAAGCCTACTTTCAGCCAGCAAGGTCAAAAATTTATGGTTCTGACCTTTTCTTTCTCATTTGATGTTGGAGTGGGCTCAGGTCATGTTCACAAGGAATAGCATAAAATCCAATAAAGCTGATACAGGTTTGCTGTGAAGAAATGCAGAGAAAGGATTCCACCTCTCCCTGATACAAATGTCTTCAGCAACTTTAATAATGAGGGCCATAAAGTTCCACAAACTTTACAGGAAAGGTTGTAAGGTTGTTAAATGTTTCAAAGGGGCACACAAAAGAATGCAATTATTCCAAGAAGACCTACATTTACTCTTATCATTATATAGTTTCTCAGATGTATTTCTCAAGGTCTCAAATATATGTTTCAATAAGAGCAAGTCTTGTTATGGCATAAAGATCTATGTTAGTTAAACAAGCATAACGCTTAAGTGCTGTGCTCTCAGCAGACTGTAAACAGCTTCGACTTAGTTTGTGTTGGTCACTTTGCACATGCAAGCTAGAGAGACGCACAAGACCTCGTGCCGCATTCCCCTGGTTTGACCAAGTTGGCTCCGTGGGGCTGCTGTCCATGCTGACAAGCCTGGGAGTTTTAATGGACACTTTATTTTTCCCCGATTCTTACTTTTAAGGCCAGCCAGACATGAACTATTTGGCTGAGTCACTTTTCAGCACTGGAGTCCTCTGATGTGCACAGCTGCCCTACGGTCTCCAGCATTCTCTTCTCGTCCCATCACCAGCAGCTCAGCATGCAAGGAGCCGGAGTGCAGCGCTCTGTGCACACCAGTGATGGAGGGCCACTGCCCAGTGACCCGGGGGTGAAGGGGTATTTTAGGGACTGTTGGCTCCTCTCTCACTAAGCATGACAGATGAGAGTCACAAAGTTCAGCCAAGATCAATCCTGCTGGTTTTTAGGATTGGGGATTAGCTCAACCCATGGCAGACACCACAGCTCAGTGAGAAACCATTTTCCAAATAGCAGGTTGCTCTGCAGTCTCATTATCTGGAATGATTTTTATTTTTGTTTTGGTTTGTTTTGGTTTTCCCTGAGAAGAAGGTCAATGTCATGTCCAACTGCTTAAACACAGACATAGTAACTGTGCAGAGATTCAAACACATATCCTCTGTCATGCTGTAGTACAGCTGGCACGATGTTTTTAATTTTGGTACAGTTTGGTTTACTTTTAATTTATTTTCTTGCAGTTTTCAACAGGAGTGAGACATCACTTTGACAAGGAAAGATTTAGAGCAATTCTGGGCACTCATAAAACATGCTGATATGAGAGATCTGCAGATATCCTGCATATTTTTTGTGCTGGTGGTTGTGTTTTTTTTTTTTTTCTTTGTATCTGTAGATGCTCCCCCTGGCTGCAGTACCATAAGTCTAAGGACATATAGCCTTCCTTGAAGATAATATTGCCCAAACTTTCTGCTAGGATGCATAACTTCATCAGCTCCCCAGGTTTTGGATCTGAGCTTGGGACTTCTTCCAGAAAATGTAATGTCTCTTTGTGTTCAAGCTATCCATTTTATTGTGCATACAAGCTGTCCTCTGCTGTCGGGGACTTCAGCAAGAATTGTTGCTTACAGCGTCTTTGGAAATATCAAGTAGTGGATAAGCTATGAAATAGATTGTTATTGTATTATGGATATTTTTAACACATTTGAGCACTGAGCAATACAAACGCATTTTGATTCCTATTAGCTAAATCCCTTGGCATCTACTGTGCTTCCATTCCGGCTTTTGTAGTCTAGCAGGGGACACCATTTGTATCAGCCTACCCAGGGCAAGGGAGCAAGAAATGAGCTACAAATCAATGCTGCTAGTACTAACTAAAATAAATGCAGGGGGAAAAACAAAGAGAAAGAGAGCAGTTAAATGGCGATCAGCAAGGATAACAAGATGAATAGGAATAGCAGTTACAACACAGGTTCTAACCCCAGCAAGACCACTATGAGAGATTATTATATCCAGTAATGTCCCTTGTCAAACTTACTGGATTATAAGTACCTCAGCTGCTGCTTGTATAGATACTTTAACTTCATTTTGTAAAACTGTGGGACAGATATACTAAACACCTACCTCTGGCCATCTGCTTATTGTCACTGCAGCTCGTGACCCGCCTTGCATACTGCTGTGGGCCACTATGTCCATGTGCAGCCCTTCCTTTCTGGTCAAGAATGTGGGGGCACGGAAACTCTCCTGACTATGGGGTATCTTCAGATACACGGGTACACCCACAGGACCAGCACAGCAGCGTGTTGGTTGTGTTACTACAGGTGGCCAATACTTTTCCAGGCAGTCTGCTTCCCTCAGGGAATACTGTGTGTTTAATGCCACTCAGTTTTCACACTGTTGTTTTTCTATGGAGCAAGCTGACCTCTAGAAACCAGAATCTTTTAAGTTTTGCCATTCCTAAAGCGCTGTGAGATTGAGCCCTATGCTTCTGTTCCTCTGGGTCCCCCCCAGCCTGCCAGGCCCCTGGGGCTTAGGAGGCAGCGATGCCTGGGGCACCCTGCGAGCCTCAGCCTGGTGTGGGAGCTACACCCCTGCAGTGGAACAGGCTTGTGAGCCACAACACCTGTAGATTACTGCAGTACAATATGCTTACTCAAATGCTTGGTTTTCAGCAAAAATAAGGATAAATTTTGGTTAGTTTTTTGTGTTATTTGGGTTATTTTTTTCATGTAAAACATTCAATTTTACATTATTATTTAGCTCTCCACCTGCTTGCTGGATATCAGCATTTTAAACCTCACCACCGCAGTAGCTGCAGAGCATTACCACTGGTGCAAGAACATAACACCATGCTCAGATGGACAATCTTCACAGCAAGGGTTACCCCACTGAATATTTTACACTTTTTGTTTTGCTTTTTGCTTAGCAATTAGAAAGTGCCCTTTGTGTTTCGACAGAATTATTGTAGTTGGACAGTCTACCAAAAAAGGCAAGAAAAACTGTTTCATGCCAGTCAAGAGTTCTCTTTTTACTTTTCTAGCAATGACAGAGTCACAGAATAGGAGTATTTCAGAAGTGGGAAATCTGGAGTTTTTGTTAAAAAGGGGTGAAAGAATATCTACAAGTGACAACTTGCTTTTGTAACAAAGGTTTTCTCAAACCCAGGAAACATTTCACAGTAAACCTTTCCCTGTTTGCATTTCAAAATAGTTGCTGAAATACCACTTCTCAGTACTTGAAAATACCCAGTGTGTATTCCTCTCACACTCTCCTCATCAGGGCTTCAACAACGGATGGGCCCTGCTGACTTTTCAGACCTGAACCGCCCTGCATACTTGTCAGTGGTTTCTCCCCCTTTTTGGTGTCGATCTGGAAGGAAAAGGTGGAGCATTGGGTGAAGCCAGCTCCATCCCACTCCCCCAGCCACAGCCAGCCCAGCCCCTGGAGCAGACTATTTTCTCATCGTTGCATGACTAACATAACCACAGGCACTTGAAGTCCATGGGAATTTTTCCAGCCAGTATTCAGAGGGCAGCAGCAACCTTTCTGCTGAGGAGGGTCTTATGACATATTTGCTATTTTTTTCCTTTCAGTAAAGAGTTTGCCAGCATCGTTGGTGCAGTGATGGACCCCAGACTTGGCACCACTGGAAAATTACTCTTCTTGAATCCTTCATATTCCTTGAATTTCATGGCAGCACAGGTCACACTGGTGACAGCGACAGTCTGAGCATTTTCTCAGGCATGTTCTCTAGTTAAGCTTTGCCCCAAATGGCTCACCATGTCATGGTTACTGCACCAGAGCTCACAAGACAGACAGCGAAGCCTTGCTAGGCTGTGTAACGTTTCACAGCACAGTACTGTCAGCTCATGGTGGCAGCTCACAAGGCTGGTAAGAGCCATTTTAATTCTTGCATGTGCTGACTCTGCCTTTTCGGGTTCTCCTCCAGTCAGTCCGGAGCCTGCAAGCCCCCGAGCAGGGTTAAGCATCTCCCTCCTGGGGCTCTCATTAGGAGCAGCTGAGGCATCTCTGCTTCTTCCCTGCCTCTTTCTACATCTGTTCCTGTGTTTCTGAGAGGTTTTGCCAAGAACACCCCAATTTATTTAGCTCTCACATCTGATTTGTCACAAGATTTCTTAAAAAGAAAACAACAATAAAAAAGCTAATTAAACAAAAGTCTTTTAAATCTCCAAGAATTAATTTACAGACTAGATGTGATAGCTTCCCAGAATGGCACCTTTCCAGCTGCAGCGTCCCTATCACTCCAGTCCATGATGGGACAGATTAGGCACTGAACTGCCGCCAGCTGATACACTAGAGCATTCTTACTTATGAGAAATGTTGAAATTTGGTAGGCTTTGACCATTCCTCTGAACTCTGAATGTTTGCAGGGCCTGATTTTGGCAAGTTTGCACCTCAGTGAATAGCTGTGTGTTGTTCAAAATCTACGTGACCACAGAAATGATACCTTTTCCATAGAAATGTGACCTACACATACTTCAGCTACATGAAGTCTGGTAAACAGAGAATGCAATTATACTTCAGCATGAGGAGAGACACAGATCAGGGGGTCTGAAGATGTTTTACATGTTTCAGTTTCAACTCTGTCTGACTGAAAGCTTGATAAAAATCGTATCTCGGCCACAAAAACTGAACAGCCAATTAATTACTAACATTGCCTCAAATGACTTATAAATAAAGGAGAATGTGGCCATCTTCAAGGCTGACACTTTAGGTATGAAACTCAGTTTCATGTTGGAGATCCTCCACTCCCCACCATGATGAACTTTCTGCAGGGCCAGCCTGGCTGCTGGCACTCCGTCTTGCCAGCCCTGTGGGGATTCAGTTCTGCAAAAACCTCTGGATGATGCTACTAGCATCAGCCCGTGGCTGATGTCTGCAAGCAGGGAGCATCACCAGCTAGTCTGTAAGATAAATCTGTCAGTCAGCCTTACAGAAACACAGAAAAAGTCTTCACAAAAAAAAAAAAAAAAAAAGAGTTGAAAGAAACTTCTAGCTGTGAATTCTCTATTGCAGTGGCAGCATGTGGCTAAAATCCCAACTATCAGTGGCTACAAGGCACAGGCCAAAATCAGATCTTTGTACTTTTGAAATATGGAGGAATTAATATTCAAGCCTTCAGGCCTAATTCCTGCAGACTTTTCTAACTAGCTCCACAATGTCCAGTCCACAATAAGGAAAAAAAAAAAAGTCTTTGGTGAGAAAGGAGAAAATTTCTTGTGACTGGGTCTCCAATTCTTGCAGAACAACTTACAAAAAAAAGGACTACAGTCCTTTCCCTTGGTTCAATTTATAACCGGATCACTGGGGTAAAAATACAGATTTGGGACCAAACTGCTTCTTGCAATAGAAGAGATTGTTTTGTTTGACTTGTTTCCTACAGAGGTCAAAGAAGGGCAGTTATTTTTTCACAAATCTAAATGGGTATCAAGTGATGGTTAAAATAGGAAAATACCCCAGGAGCTTTGGCCTCTCTGCATAGGTGCAAATCTGTAATTCAGCTGAATTCATTCCAGAGCTATATTAACCTGAATGCAGGTCAGCAAATGACAGGCAGGACACAAGAGCAGAATGGGGCAGGAGAAGAGACTTGTTAAACCCTGGACTTGCAACCAGATATCTGCCAGCGGCTGTTCAAAGACTCCGGAGACTGCAGGCGAGCTGGAGGCAGGCACCAGCACAGGCAGCACTGAATCAGGGCCTCGTGCGTTGATTTATTTTAGAAAGTCCAGGACGCAATTACTGCATAGCCTAAATATAGCTCTATCAAAATGGAAAAACAATCCGGATTCAGCTGTGTACAATCAACAAACTTCCTCACACCTCTAACACCCACCCCTGCTGTACAAAGTGCGAAAGTCAGCCCTTCATGGGGGCAGAGGAGGAAGGAAAGTGCCAGTGGAGCGAGGACAGACCCCGAGCAGGAGCTGGGTGTCCTCCGCAAACACAGCAGCAGTTATACAAGGGGACTTCAGTCTGCAGAGCAAGCTGGCTGCTACCAGAGCAAGAAATAGCAACGACCCAATGGCAAAAAAAACCCCAAAAAAACAAAAAAAAAAACCCAAACCAAGAAAACCCCCAACAGTCTGTAGAGAAAGCAAATGGTAATGACATGTTTCTTGGGCTCTGGTGCTTCAAAACCTTACTCTGAAGCAAGATGGGGAGGAAATCTGGTTTTCACTTGTGCAAGCACTCTTGGCCAAATGTCTTCTCTTCCCTCCCCCTTCACTACTTCGCTAGAAATCCCCTTCATTACTCACAGACAAACAAGGCTGTTGCCATAGAAGTTTCTTGACTTAGTTAAAAAGTGATTCAAGAGGATCACCCGGTGGCTGAACTGGCTTATGCTGAGAGTAAGACAGAAGAAACCAGGCCCTCTCTGGTGGCTGGGGCTGCAGGGAGAGCCCCAACTCTCCTGCTAGAACTTGCCAATCTTGATCTCTGGTTTTGCTCAGAAAGTGAAGCTGAACAGGAAATTATTGTGCTGCGTGACACAGAGAAGTGTATTATGCAGTATTAGGAAGATCATGTTTATGAAATGTTATTTTTCCACTTTAGCAGTCAAACCTTTGGACTTGTTTTCTTAACATAATTTTCATTTTCCGCAGTTATTTATGTTTTAATGCTCTCCTTCTCCAAAGGATAAGATCCCCTCCGCTTGCACCAATGCACAAACTCTGTGTCTCCATAGCAGCCCCAGGGCCAAGGGAAGGGAAGGTGAGTCCTGACGCACACCAGGTGTGTGGTGGAAATCATTGCCATGTGCCTCTTCACTACTGACTGATGCCAGAATAGCAAGCCAGGCTCCTGGGCACATGTGTGGCTTTGGGGACACTGCACAAGGTGCAGAGGGGGAGGCAAAAGGAAGGGGCTAAGTGGGCTTTTCCTCCAGTGGGTAGAGCTGTGGGCTTGGCTCCTTTATCTTTCAGAAATGGTCTGTAGCAAAGTGGTGGCATTGCAAGGAGCCCTGTGACCCAGAAAGTGCAACATAATCCATTTCCAAGAGTAAGACTAAAATAAAATACACACAGCTCAGCTCAGTGTAAACACTAACCACCTTCCTTGGAGCCTTTCTGATGAGCCTCCTCTAGCTACCGCTATGTGCTGGAGCAGGAGTTTGGCACTGCCATTGCAGATATATGCCATCCCAGGAACATTCCCTGAGTTAAGGGTCCCTCTTGCCTCAGAGAACTTGCACCTCTCACATGGTTGTTAGAGACAGAAGCTGCCAGGCTCCAGAGGTGCCACAGCAGTGAGCCTGCCCTGCCGCCCCTTTGCTGCTGCATGGTGCTGGCCCAGACACGTGCCATGCCATGGTCCATGCTGCTGCTGCTGCAGGCACCGAGCAGCTGTGGGCTGCCCCGTAGTCCCTCTGTGACCAGGCACACTCTCCCCCTGGGCTCCCAAATGTCCCTTTGCCTACAGATTGGCAAGGGGTAGGATGCAGCATCCTGCCTCTAACGGAAGTGAAGGACAGAGAGAAATCCGTGGGGTCTGCCTGCAGGAAGGAGGGAAGGATGACACAGAGGAAGCAGCCAGATCTTTTGGGGAGGATGGGGATGCCTGGAGAGGCAGGAGGACAGTCACATCCTCATCAGCTCCCCTAGGTCATGTCAACTGTCTGCTGAGCTCTAGGCAACTGTCTGACCCTGCCCTAGGCTGAGCAGGCTGCTGGGTTATCCTCTGAGGAACAGGATGAAACCAATCTTTTGATTAGCTGTTGGTTAATTAACAGTAGTCTACTGGGTGAGACAGAGGTCCTACAGGAGCTGTAGCATCTGGCGGTGTAACCAGAGGCTCTGCCACTGTGCAGGATGTGACACCAGAAGGTACAGGAGGGTAGCATGGGTGTGGGTACCAGCCTTCCCTAGCCCAGAGGCTTCATTTGGTAGCTTCAATATTTAGGAGACATGTTTTTGTGTTATTTTAAATTACACCCTGAAGTTCAAGATAAACCACTGTCATGGGCCTGAAGTTGAAAAGCAAGACAGGGCTCAGGGTGTATCATGTGTGCATGTGGATCTAATTTTTGGGGGAGCATTAACAAAATAATCTCTCTCTGCTGAAGCTTACTAGGGCTCCCAAGAAATCATCTGAGAGAAGTTTCTGACATCTTTAGAGTGTTAAGGCTAAGGATTTTTTTTTGTTTTAGAGCTAAACATGTGGGACGCAGACAATGTATTTTTCCATTCCAATTAGCATTTTCCTTGGCTACACTGTGACTGGCCCTGATGCTTCTAAGAGACCCACGGATTCCACACGATTTGAGGATCGCTGAGGAAAACAGATATGCAAAGGCAGTGTAATTATGCAGGACTTTAAGCAGCTTCCACTTAACCAGTGAATGCTGTAATACCAGTCTAAAAGCTTCAACCAGCCTTTGACGTAAAATTTAACTGTTGAAAGAGCAAGACAGAGAGAGAAAGAGGGAGAGAGAAAAGGAAAAAGCCCTGAACAGACTTTGCAGACTGGAGCTGTGTAAAAACCGCTGATCAACTGCTGTTTGATCAGTTGAGTGCCACAATTTGAACAGGAGTGCTGAACCTCTGCTCGAAAGTTCTTTCCTTCCTAGATGTGAACTCAAAAGTTCACCTATCCACTTGGTATTTAATTTGCAATATTGATGTGCTAAGCTGCTCTCACACACAGTAAATCAAGGAGCAAGGAGCAGAAGATAACTGCCAGCCCATACAGACAGTGACTCTCTTCATTTATTACCCAGGGAAGTATGTCAATTTTGCAAACAGAAGTGGCATTTTCCTCGCTCGGCAGCACTAAGTGTCTTATTACAGTAGGACTGTCAGGGTGAGAGACTTATTGACAACTTGGGTTA
Source organism: Falco punctatus (assembly GCF_963210335.1). Lineage (NCBI taxonomy): Eukaryota > Metazoa > Chordata > Aves > Falconiformes > Falconidae > Falco > Falco punctatus. Next base: position 67,541,629 of record NC_137583.1, read on the forward strand.
AAAGTCCCCAGTGCCCCGTGACTCTAACTCGGTGAAAGCCAGCCTGACACAGACGTGGCCACTTGTATCTCTTTATAGGACATGAATGCACTGCAGTGATGCCAGAGGTCCTCACGCATTATTTATCTGGGAAACGATGTGTCTGAAAGGGAAAATAAAAGAATTTTGACAAGCTGCCCATGCCAAATGTGAAGTGCTCTGCTGTCTCCTGGAAGCAAGCAGGGTAATTCTGCAGGGGTACGCCTTCCTGCAGCTGGGCTGTCAACCCCAGCCTTTGCCTCTGTTAAAACAGGCCAGAAGCTCAAGAGGCAAAAAGCAAGAGATACCTGTTTGATCACCCACAACAGCACCTCTGCACTAGCAGCTTTCAAACAGCTAATCAAAAAAGCAAGCACAGACTGGTGTAATGCTTGAAACATGCTGTTGCCTTTGCGTGTCACTGTCATCCACCCTCACATGCTCCAAAGCCCACAAACTGTTTTTTTGGTGAGGCACTGGAAAAGCTATCGCCCGTGAAGCTGAGCAGAGCATCGTGCAGTGACGTAACCCTGCAGTACAGCACTGCCTTTCTCAGGACAGAAGCTTTGCACTGAATTTGCAAGGCCTCAGGACTGAGGTTTTTGGGCTTTGCTCTGTCTGAACTCTTCTTGATCTGCATGCAGTTTTGTTTTACTTTGTCTTGCATCATTTAGCTGTGGCAACAAGTTCTCCTAAGTGACTCCATGTGCAAAGCTGATGTTTTTAAATTATTTTTTTATAACTTTGCATCTAAATCCATAGTTTTACGGAGATCACAGTTATTCTATGCAGAATGAGATATTTATGACTAATACAATAATGTAGTGTAGGGGAGGACAGGTCTGCTACAACAGCCGTCGAGAAGTGGAGAGACAGGGTGAGGCACAGAGGAGCACAGGCATGGGATGAGGAGAGATGTGGCACAGGCTGGCACTGGTGATCCCACATCGTCTCTCCCATATTCAATAAAAGTGGAGCTGGAAGACACTGTTTCGGGATTAAAAAGAGAACAAAGAAATAGTACAGAACACATTGTAAAAGACACCACATATAGTAAATTCCAATGGAATGAGGAGCTGCAGACCAGTGGAGAAAGAGAAAAGTATAAAAAAAAAATGTTAGCAAGCTTACAGAAATGGCTCCAAGTAGATCCTAGATTGAGGAAGGAGACATCATCAACCTGAATATCATGCCCCCCCCCCAGCAAAGCACTCCAGATGCCCCCAACTCACTGCAACATCCCTAGCCCTACCAGACTGAGACCATCTACCTCAGGGGACAGAGGAACAGCCTGACACCAGGAAAAGGGGTAGAAATTAAGTGTGCATGGAACACTTTTAACTGCACTGTTATTCTTTCTTTTTCTGTGACAATTAGATCTAGGCTAGCAGTGATTCTGAATTACTGTTAAAATTTCTATTAGTGTAAGGTGAGCTTCCTTTTCACCTGTAAACAAGATTTTTAACATAAAATTTGCTGCGATTAATGAAATGTGATGGCATTAAAATGATGGAAAAGCCATGGACAGGAAAGAGTCTACTAACCTTCTCCAGGTTTGCTCTGGCTGTCACAGTTCCCATGACTGAGCTGTGGTACGGGGTGACTTCTGGAGGCTGGACAAGGCATGGCTGGGAGCTACATAGCACAGCATGTTCCTGGGCGAGGGTCAGCTATTCTGGCACAGAGCGGCCGCAGTGGCAAGCTTTCACCCACCATGAGGAAACTGCTGCCTTTCCCAGGAAAGGGAACACGAATGAATCCCACCAAGGAAATGAGAAACCTGGGACAGATGGACTGCAACACAAATTGTTTATGTTAAAACAGTAAAGATCAGGCCAGAAAATGCAGAGGACGGCATGTGTATAACTTGTAACTTAACCCAGGCTGCAGTGATATGGAGACACCAGCTGTCATACCCTTCGTGGATGCGTAGAAAACATTTAACATGATTTGAGAGGACTATTTGGATCAAGTGATGTTGAGGTTTGTTTTTCACAAGACCTTTGCTGATAGTGGTTTTTTTTTATGAACCTTCCCCTGCCAAACTGTTGCCAAAACTCAGCAGGATGCAATTTCTTCTCCATTTTCCCTGGGAAAAGAAAAGCATTGCAGTTCAGTGGAGCTTATCATACTAGCAGGTATCAAGTCTTCAACAGCCTTTAATTAAATCTTTCCCCCACCCACCCCCCCTACCCCCTCAAATAAGAAAAGGGGTATTTGCAGCTGCTAGGTTAAAGCACCTGGGAAACACCAACTGCAAAAAAATAGAGGCTTGGAAGGCCTGGGGGGCCAAGTGCCAAATGCATTATCATGCAAACTGTATCAGGTAGAGCACCGACTACCAGATCTGTAATCACAGCTTTTATGAACTCCAGGGGCTGCAGTGTGCTTTGAAAACCTCGTTTTTGGATGGACATACCCAGATGCTGGATCCAAGTCAGCCTAACCAGCTCAGTGGAATGAAACATGGATAGATAGCATCAAGCTTTGGATCAATAGAAGCATAAGACTCTGGCAACTCTTCAGATGAGCCAACATTTTCAAAGGTCACTGCCAGTTTTGCAACACCGGATTTGCTGTCTAATGCTCAGACCTATGCCACCTGCTTTACAGATACACAGAAAAGCTGGTCTTTGCCCCAAACACCTTACTTTCTAAACACATGGACCCCATATAGCCAAGGCTGCTGCTAGAATTAATAGTCTACTAATCATGTTAGCTTTTACTTTTCAGCATATGCTGATGCCATATTTCTGCAGCCAAGTTATCTGTAACATGATGGATAGTTTTGTCTGCTTCTAATTTTCAAGTAATACTGGGAAAATTTTAGATTTGACCAGAAGAACCTGACATTATTCTATGGTTTTGTTCTTGGCATTGCTTTCATGATTCAAAAACATTCCCAGTGCCCTGCTTTCAAACTCTTAATAGAGATGGGGGTGGCTATACCCAAAATTTCCTGTTTCCATCATTATGAGTGGGACTTACTCAAGAAGTGAGCTGGTTTCCTGTTACTTGCTGCAGAGCCCAGACCTCCCGTATCGCCAGCCCAGCACCAGAGCTGCTCTCACACTGTGCAACCCAGCAGCCACCCTATGCCTTGGACTGGGGCCATGGGGCAGAAGAGAGGCTGCTGCTGGGGAATATCACTCCATGAACCTTTCTGGAAAGCAGTCTAACCGTAGGACCTGCTGCATTACGATGTTGCCCTTCCAAAGCAGCTGCTGGTGGGTAGGGCAGGCACAGTGGCTCTCCTGTGCGGGCAGATGGAGTCAGGAGGGTGTAGGATCCTGCGGCACTGCCACGGTCCTTGCCTGAGTTGGACTGTGTACTGTCAAAGAAAAGCACTGGGGAATGTTTTGCTGCAGAACGTTCCATTTCCCATCCTGGCAAGATAAGTTATAGAGCAGGGTGAGTTCATTATGTTCCATGTTTGTTGATCTAAGTGAGACAGAATGAACTAGGACGGACTTTATTTGGCTAGAAAGGGCTGAACAGCAGCTAATATTAAACACCTCTCATATGAAGCAGGGACATTGGTACTGAAAGAATTATATGACTTAATGTGAACATTAATAAAGTGTCCATGAATAATACATTTTAAATTATTACCTAGATATTGGCTGGCTGGAGCTCCACCCTTAGCCCATATTTCTCTGGCACTATTTAACTTGTCACTAATTTAGGGAATTCAAGGCACTAGAAATCCTAGCTGTGGGGGAATATGGATAGAGTTAATAGTATAATCCTTGTCCCATTCATGCACTGTTTCCCTTTTGCTCCTATAAAAGATGGTAACAGTTAAAATGAAGTCTATGAATGAAGTCTATAAAATGATGTCTACACTGGGTCCATGGCCTGTCCCCATGAGATGGGGCTTCTGCCAGCCCAGGCCGTTGCAGTGTCCACAGGAGCTTGTCAGAAGTGCAGGAGCCGTTTGCCCATGAGGCTGCAAGTGCCTCCAGCAGGTCCCCGCTAGTTCCACGTGCCATTGACGTGGCCAGTAACTGCATTGTGTCTGACTAAGCAGACATCAAATTCAGCCCATCTTCTTTTGATTGCGAGAGTCAAGATCAGGATTCATGTGGAAGACATCCCATTAGCCAGAATTTTCCCAGCAATGGATGGAGGAGATAGGTAACACTGTAATACACAGACTTGTAAAGTGACGCTTACACTGGACTTCTCTCTTCTTTCCCCGTTGGCTGCTCAAGTAGCTGTATCCATTTTCAACACTACATGTGTACCTCATGCACAGTTGCTACTTGCAGCCGTGAAACCGCACCTCTAGCAAGTACATTAGTTACACAGGGTACCGCTACACAAACAGACTACTCTGAATGAAGTGGAAGTGTGGATTTACTGTGTCAGTGTAGCTGCTAGTGGCAACTACTTTGAGGCAGTCTCTTGCCTTGGAGCAAATGTCCCTTTATGGTTAGGCAACTTTCCACTTACCCCAGGCTGCGGATGGGACCTTGCTGTGGAAAACATGATGTGATGTAAAAGCATAACCCCACAGTCACTTGTTTGTATAGCTGTACCTTTAGAAATAAGAGTTGCAACCAGAGCAGAGCTTGAAAAGAGCCCTGCTGCTGGCCAAACAATGCTTTCAAAGGACTTTCAAACACTGCTTCATGTGGGATTTATAAATTGTTTTGCTGCACGAATCGCTGCGACACCCGAGTCCATTTCAGCCTGGGTCTGAAGCATGGTTTATAGTTAAAAACACCATGCAGCTGTAATACAATAACAAAGCAGTTCCTCTGACTAAAACTGGCTGCAGTCCTAGGGGCTTTTCTCTTGCTTTCTCAGTCACACCCTTCCCTTAAATCTCCTCCTGGGCCATGCAGCTGACCCCAAGTCTGGGGCCTTTAACAGTTAGTCTAAACCAGCAAAGTGATTTTCCAGACCAGAACATTTAGGTTTTGATATATAGATAAAGAGTGAGTTTTAGTACTGTCTCATTTTTGACTCATGAGCAATGCCTGACCTTATTGATGTGCTCCCAGCCAGTTTTCAGAAACTAAGCTATTGGGAAACATTCATCCTCAAATTCCCAAGCACCACAGGTGTCATGTGGATGTCACCAGAAGGCCATGCCAAATGTGCACCCACACATCTTTCCTGTGCCAGACCACAAACTGTAGAGCTTAAATATCTGCAGCCTTTCTACCGCTCTTGGGTACATACATAGGTGACAGCTGTTGGCTTCCTTCCACCAGTGTAAGCACCTGGAGAAGGCAGCCAGCAAGGACCTGCGTGCATGGCCAGGCACAGCCACCCCTCCCCAGCCCAGCAATGCTGTGCAGGACTGTGCTTTAATTCGGGGTTGGGGTAGGGCTAAGCAGAAGGGGCATTTTCTGCAGAATGTACCTGTTTTCATGACAATTTTTGGAAGGTAGAATTAAAGTAAGGGAATGCATAGAAATGCATCTTTGCAGCAAGCCAGTTTGAAAATTTGAATTTTTGAATGTGATCCTTAAAAAATAATCTTTTTTTTTTAAAAGAAAACTTCAAAATCTGCAGAGAAATATTCCCCAAATTTCTCAAATTTTCCCCAAACTGAAACTCCCACCCAAGCCAGGCACTTTCACCGAAACAAAAGCATTAACAAAGCTGGATCATTAACATTGTATAAAAGCCCAATCTCAGATGATTGTGTTGGAAATGATTATACTTTCAATATCTTTTTCTTCTTTACCAGTTCTATTAAACCACAGGAGATACTATAACACATGAAAAATTTAGTAGTTCTCAGCGCTCAGTGACCTGTCCTTAGCAAGCTAGGAGTCTGGTTTTGTCATCAATCCAGACATCACCCCACCTTGCCGTCCACCTTGCAGTACACTAGAGTGTCTATGTGCTGCACTAGCTCTACTTAAACCAGCATCCTTTAAGTGGTGAAAGTTCACAGGACCAGTTGTCTCTAGGCCAAGCATTCCAGTAAGTGAAATTTATTGTTTTAATATTCCTTTCTCCCATTTCTCCATCAAGGGATCTTCCATCACTAAATCAATATGACTCAGCCTGCTGCAGGAAGACAGAAAACAGGACAAGCACAGGCTGTCTAAAAATAAAACGGAGACAAAGGAGTCCTCTGCAATATTGAGTTTTACTACAGCACCAAGATGACTTGAGAGAGCTACTCCGTGAAGCCAACGGAAGAAGCAGGTAGCAAGAAAAGATTGTAATTGGTGTCAATATGACAAGAATGGGTGAAAATCGTCCCGGTCTCCAGATTAAAGACAGAAATCTGAGATCCTGCACTGAGCAGGAGCAGACAATTTGGTCCCTCCAGCCCAGTGCCTTTATCATCACACTGGTCACAGAGGAGGGCAGGAAGGTTTAAGGGTGAGCATTTCCTCTGTGCTTTGCCCCTTTCTCTGTGCTCAAGGCCAGAAGGGTAAAAGCATCTCCTATCTCAGTGTTCACGGGCAAGTTCTCATTGCCAGAGAAGGGAAAATTGGGCTCTACAACACCTTGTCTTATGGATGGCCCAAATGTACTACCCAAGGGAGAGGACAGAAATAACATCAGCATGCCCACATCAGCTGTCCACGTAGGAGCCACTAGACTTCCCCTACCTGTAAGTGGCCCGTCCAGCTTCTGCAGGACACCTGGAAGTTCTCTATTGCTAATAATGCTGAAGGAGAGTATGTAGTGCACAAAAACAGGGTAAAAAAACCAATCCAGAACATTTACAGTCTAATTAAAGAGTTTAATTCTTTATACACACTGTAAAACTGAAAATCCAGAGTAGGCCCATTCAAAAACAAAGCAAACCAGATAAATGTGAGCTGTTTCACACAGGGCTATGGGTGTATTTATGTGGAAGACTGAACAAATAAATTAGTGGTTTCTTCTCTGATAATGTAAATACTCCCAAGAACACTGGAGATCCCAACAAAGTCATCTGGATGGGGATATAATGCAGTGCAGATGTGAAAGAGCTTGAAGGGAAAGAGGGAGCGTCCAAGCCTTTCCCGAAGCTCTCCTAACACCCTTATGACAGTGATCTGCCTCAGTGTTGTTGTTGGCATGGCTCACTCGGCAGCCGTCACAGCCCAGCTTCATAATTGAAGCTACAGGCCCAATTCATTAAAAGAAGATTTACTGGTGTTAAGAGGGTTTTGTTATAGATCTTGTTTTCATAAATGGGGCTCTACAGTGCATTATGCGTGTGAATTACAGAGGAAATAAAAACCTCTGAATTATGGGGAGAAGTGCATGTGAGCAAGGCTCTTGGAGTGAGAATAGTTCAGTATGGAAATGAGATATGGATCTGGGGGAGAAGAAATTCAATCTTCTCCTATCCGCTGGTGTCCCAGGAGATGTCACAGCAAGATGCAACCACACTGGGGTTGTTGCGGTGCTCTGTACACCGTTCTGCTCCTGCTACCGTCCTGCCTACTCTGACAGCTCCAGGGGAGGTGGCAGGGAGCAGGGGGGCTCCAGCTCCCACCGCTCACTGCCTCCTAAGTGTCGCCTCTTCTGTCTCAGAGAACTGCTCAGCTAAGTGCTGAGACCATGTAGGTGTCTTCTACACTGGCAGTGACTTTCCAGCCAGGCTTGCAAGTAGAGCCCAGCATGGTTAGCAGGGGGAGCTGCAGCTATAGTGCAAGTGACTATGAGAGCTATAGTGCAAAAGACATGTTAAACATCTGGGTATGGGATAATAAAGAATGTTTAGCAAATAAAGACCTTGTCAATACAAGTAGTGAATTTTTGGACACATCCTGATTTAAGCCTAATCAAGTCCCGGTTGCCCATGTGGCAGAATACTAACAGCGTGGCTATGTACAGCGTTACCTACAAGGCAGGAGCCACACAGCGGCTGGATCCAGGTGGGCAAATACGGCGGACAGACCAAAACTCTATAAGACTGTTTCTCCCTCCCTTTAAAACAGTTTATTCCTATTAGCCTTTATGTCTAGAGTGCAAAACAGTTGAGCAAAGTATCCTGTGCCTTTATTGAACCCTTCTGTTGTTAAAAGAGCAGTTAGATTATTTTATCAAAAATCTGTGGAAGCTTCTAATTTTTTGGGGGTTTGAATCTCAAAATCCATAGAAGACTATTGTGTAATTAATAAATCTAATGGGTAACGTACAGCTTAGTATTAGCCCCTTTGGAGCTGCTCAAAATCCATGACAGCTAGCAGTTCACAGATCTATAGTAGCCAACAAGGGAAATTGCTGTATGTTTTGATTTATGATGCTATGTTATAATTATTTTCCTCTTGCAATATCTGATATGCTGTAGTGACCTACAAGTGACACAGCTCTTCCAGAGTGTGTCCTGTACACAACCAAGCAATTTCCCTGGCCAGATCTTGTGCATAGAAACCATTTTCTGGAAACATTCATTCACATCTTTACAAGTGATTCACTTACTACAGGGGTATCATAAAGTCCAAAAAAGTTTGTAGGTATTTTAATAAAAAGTATGTGTGACATGAAGCATTTACTGCCTTTAATTTAAGTTGTTCGTGTTTCTCCAGCAATCAGAAGCTTGTTTCCAGAGGCCCTGCAGATGTTCAAGTGCACATTGGATTTGACAAGGTCTATTGTTTATGCCAAGCAGTAGATTTTTATGCAACATTTGGAAATGTTCACAGAAAAGGGCAATTTTGGACTTGTACAATGAGAGTGATTATGCACAAAACCTAAAGTTTCACTTGCCCAATGGGAAAACAAGGAGCAAAACATCCTTGAGTCATGAATTCAGTCGACTCGGTCAGTGTCCAAATACTGCATACTACATAGGCTGCTCCCAAATTGCTTTTGACCCTGGAGTTATCCACTGAATAATTTTGTTTAAGCAAAAATGTTCTAAATGGTCATAACTTGCTTGTGGCCAATTCACAAAAGTAAAAAAAAAAAAAACAAAACAAAAAAAAAACCAACCAAAAGAGGAATCATCCAAATACAATCTTTATTCCAAGAAATTTATTCTGTTCTAATCACATGGCAACATTCAGCTATATGTATCCAGTCATAGCACACTGGCAAGCCATCCACAACAGGACGTCAGGAAAATCAACTTTGATGCTTCAAACCCATGTTTTTCATTTACAAACCCCTCAGGAACCATGTAGTGGAGGGCAAGATCCTGCATTTCAAATGCAAGCTGGCTGACAACAGGCTGTTGACTTGGACAGTCTTCACAGGAGTTGTTTCAGGGATCCACAAATGATGGCTGAAAACCATAGTTTTAGATCAATCATATTTGACAACCCAATTTCAGGGCTGGGATTTTAATGTGTTGAAACCGTAAAGTTAGAAAAAGATTAAGAAGCCTGCCTAATAATTGGCATTCCAGCCTATCAGAGTCATATTATCTCACATAAAGCTTCTATTAGATGAACAACACAAGGGTTGCCAAGATGAGTGTTCAAAACCTGGGCAATAGGTTTTTATGCTCTGTTTTAGCACTTTGAATGACACAGCCATGTTATCCTTCTGTGGCAGTCATCACTGTAGTGGCTGTCCTCCACAGAAAATAATTATTATTTTCAAGACAGTCTGTAAGATTAGCATTTCCATGAGTGAAGATCCCATCTATAGTGACCCATATAAATCATGACAGCCAGAGCCTGTCAGAAAATGGATTGCTCTGTTTGAAGTGTGTCGCGCCTAATTTTTCAGTATTTTTAAGCATGGCACCTCATCTGTGCAAAGCACAGCTCCCACAGGCTTTCAGTAGCACTACCTACCTCTTCAAAGACTATTTGAATGATGTGCCCTGTGTCACTCAGGGACAGGACAGGGACAATTGAGCTTTCTGGGGTGGTACTGTCCTTCCTGCCCCTGTGCTTCCTTGCTGCAGTGTGCGCTTCCTTTCCATTTGGGCTCAGAGAGGAAGGACTGTCAGGTACTAAAACCACAGTCTGTAAATGTACCTTGAAGACTGGTCTGGTGTTTCAAAGGCCGTCCTTTTGCTCCATGCTCTGCAGTATAGCCAGTTCTTTTGCCACACTGCGAATCCTTCCCAGAGACTGAAAGAACTGTCACCCATCCCACCCCTTACCCAAAAAAGGGCACTCAAGAATTTCAGGCCACCAGAAAGAAAAAGCATTTTTCATCCTTAATTCGGATCTTGGAAGTAGCTCAAGCTGGATGTCTAGCATGGAAAATATCCTACTGAAACATTTTCACAAGTTTGGGGAAATCACAAACAAGGAAGGCTGGTGTCTTATAACAGGGAAAACTGTTCAACCCAAATAACAGCAGAGCTGCTAGATGTCTCCAAAACAACACTTGATATTAAGATCAATTAAGAGTTTCTTCACACGAGGTTCAAAGCTAATAAGCTAAGGACTGGTGTTTTATAAAGACCTAGAAGGACTGCAGAGAATCCTCTACATTTTCCCGTAGACATTTGCTGAGATTAGACTGACACCAAGAGTTGTTCTGAACTAAATCCACAGCCAGAAAGTGATAGTGTCCCTTGGTTAAGGTGAGTAGCCAGTCTCTTCAGATTGAATCACTAGATTTCTTTTCTACACTAACAAGCTAATTCATGGACTACAATTGGTCACTTAATAAATCAAGGTGACAACAACTGTTCATACAAAATCAGCTTGTTTCTTCTTATGGATGGCTTCTTCAAAAATGTCACTGTTCACTTGCAGAAAGCTCTGTTTGGAAGAGAAAGGAAAAGCATGAGCTGGACACTGACAATCTGTGTGAGTATTGCCTCTCTGCCTATTTTTCTAAAACAGGGCTAAACTGTGGGAACTAAAACAGTGACTCAAAATAGGTTCTGATTTAGATACCTAATGTTAGGCAGATATGGTTGAATAGTTATTACCCCAAATTCTGTTTCAGGTTCTTTGTTTAATGCTTATATCTATTCTTTCGGATTTAGTTTTCGCTGATACGTGTTTTCCCTAAAGCCTTTTGCACTGCAGGAAAGATCTCCCTGAAGCCAGTTTGTGTAGACCTTTAAAATAATACTGGCTTACACATTAAAAGACAGACACAGCTGCACTGAAGGGCACTAGGATTTTGATCTTATAAAAAGAAGAACCCGAGTTTAAAGAACATTCATTTTATATAAATAAATCTGTGCAGAAAAAGAGTGTAAGAGAAATCTGTGCCCTTTAGAGACCGGGGAAAGCAGCTGGCCTGGCTCATGGAGGAAGCAGCCTGCAGGTGCTGGGGATGGGCCAGAGGGCGAGATTCTCAGCTGCCAGACTAAACCCAGCCTCTGCCGCAGCGGGAGCAGGAGGATGTGCTTGAGGAAGTGGGGCTTTTGTGGTAGCTGGCCTTGGAGAGATGTTCACCCCCTCCTGGCTCCAAGTGCTTGAAGGGAGCTGCTTGGCTTTTTGCAGCTATCAAATGCAGGTATCTATCAGGCTGGATGTTGTGTTTGTCTTTTCTTGTGAAATAAGACTTAGTTTGAGACGTGTTTGTTCAGAGGTGGTGGCTGACAGGCGTTTCCCTTAGGGCAGCCTGTGCTCTGACATTAGATCAGAAACAAGTCAGGTACGTGCTTCTGGAGAGCTGAAGAGGACAGCCTGATCTATTACTCATTTGAAACAAGAGGAGTTTCTATTTACAGGACTTGAAATCTTTTCTGTTTATTTCTCTTTTTTTTTTTTTTTTTTGTCCTGCTGTCATGACTATGGATTTTCTCCCTCTTCACTGTCCTTTATATGAACACCCTGCCTTATTATAAGCAGTATTAGAAGGTGAGGGGAGAAGGGGAGACAAAAGGAGTGCAGTTGCCATGTGTTTCTTCCCACCCAGGCAGATCTGAAGTGCTTGGCCATCATCTCCCTCCTATACTCTGCAACACCAAAGGGATCAGTATAGGTAAAAAATGTTATGCTGTGTTGCATGACTTGCAAAGGGCTGGCAATTCCAAGGGCTGTGTAACGAGCTGAGGCTGACACAGCACAGGTAATGTGATGGCACTGCCTGCCTATTGTGTCACCGCAGAGGAGGAGGTGGCCCAAGGCATCTGACCACCTCCCAGCTAAGACAGGAAAGGGATGTGTAGAGAGCTGGGAAAAAAACCAACACCAAAACATTTTATGAAAAGCAGATGAGAAAGAATGGAAAATCCACTCATAAAGATGCAGTGCTAGTACAACCTTTTCCTACCTTGAGATCTCAAAATGCTTTACCTCTCTATAAGATGGGAAGCACTCAAAGCCCATCACCAAGTTCACCAAACCTATTTACATCAAAATCAAGGGTGAAAAATTGCCTTCATGCTGTGCACTCTGGAAATATTCCTCTTTCTTTCCTCCAGCTCATTTCCTGATCTGTTTCAATATAAATGTCCCCTTGACCACAACAGATGTACACTGAGTTCAAATGTTGGAGGCAATCTAAAGTAAATTTGGGATTGAAATGGATTTCAGGGAAAATGGCGTTAATTTGGCAACACGTCTTTCAAACTTTGAGAAAAATGTGTACGGGATGGGTGAGGTTACAGAACAGCCAGACAATTAATTGTTCAGTTCTTTGAGTGTTCCCAGTCATCCTGGGTCCCAGCTCCTCATGAAAGAAATGCCAAGACACAGCCTTCCTCCTCCAACATCAAGCTAACATGCCTAATCCCTTCCCAGCTATTCTTTAGCCATCTCAACACAATCTACAATGAAAAATAAAGCCAACCTTCATAGACTTTCATTTTACTCGCTGCCTTCAAGCTATTTTCCATACAAGTATGAAATGTCAAATTTGCCTGGGCTAAGTCTGAAACCACAGGACTGGGATCAGACAATTCAGTTGTGGTATCAAAGGCAAATGGGATTATGGGTTACATATTTGGGACTGGGGTATAGGATGGCTGGCATGAAAAGAGGTATGAAGCTCTGGCTGCTAGGGTTTGGCAAGTGGGAAGAAACTGTGGTTAATCCAATTTTGAAAACAGCTTCTTACTGCTTTGCCTCCATGAGAACCATCACTGGAATAAACCCCAGGTCTTTTGAAATATTCATTAAAAATAAAAGATTCTCCTTTGCTAGAAGCCTGGAGTATGTAAACCCAACCTTATAATCTGGACATGTACCAGGCAGAACAGAGAGTCTGGCTGCCATGCATTGGCTTTTATTCTTTTTTTTGAGATTCTCAATCTCCTTCTAAAATGATCCCATTTTGTACAAAAATTTTTGTATTTGGTAAGAGTAAGTGAAATTGTGTCTGTATAGACCATTAGTTGGAGTAAACTGCTTACTAGCTAATGGCATCCCCATTTAGAAAGAGGAAGGCATCAAAACCAGAGGGTTTTGGCCAGGGTGTGAGGTGTAAATGAGAACAAACCAGGCATGACACTAAGGGCAGGGAGATAGGATGGCTACAGGAGGAAAACAGGATGCTCTGAAAGGGTTTACTGAAGAGTCAAATATTGATGATGTTGTTTTAGCCAAAGCGGAACTAGAGGTGTTGTGTTTAGGACCAACAGCAGATGTCGGTGAAGTAGAAACTGATGTTTTAAAAGGTCAGTAGCCAGTGAATGTGGTGACACTGTTGAGTAATTTCATATACCTTTTGTTGATCACTTCCTAGTCCTGGGAAATCCTTTCATAGTCATCCTTCGGGGAAGTTGCTAAAGCAGAACCCACGTGTCTCAGGGATACTAGAAGGGCAAACTGGTAGATCACTGGTGGCCAACTAGAAGAGAACACCGGGCTGGGTGCTGTAATGGGTGCCTCTATAGACCTGAAGGGAGCTGCTGAGGTCAGGTACATGCTCCCAGGTAGGCCTGTCCTAAAGAAAGTCACAGCGAAAGTGATTTGAGGAGAGACATATATTGATACATGCCTCATAGGTAAATCCAATGAAGTGTGAGCTCCCGTGGAAGTTTTTCTGAAATTTTTGTGTCTTTCCTGGTCTGCCAAATGATGCTTCTAACGTTGTGTCACAGCACCAGCTAGAGCAGCAAGGCACCACAAGCAACCTGCCTGGCCTCCCCTCCCTCACCTGCCACTGGCTTATCCCGCCAGTTTAACAGGACTCGGAGCCCACCAGCTCGCACCCATCCTATCCATCTCCAACCCAACGCCAACATATCTCTGAATGCTCCCACTAAGCCCTGTTGCCCTATCACAGCCTGTTTGCATTTCAGCTCTCTCACAAGCTCCTTTAATCTTTGGTAACAGGCGCCTGGCCAGCACACAGCCCCCTCTCCTCTGCACTGCTCCCTGTCCCCCACGCTGCTCAGCACCCCCAAGGCCAGGGCAGCGCCAGTGGGTCAGGCTGGGGAATGGCGTCCCTGCCAGCCCGGCCTGTGGGGGATCAGCCGCCTGGCCACGCTGGTCACGACGGGGCTGGCAGCTGCGTTTCAAGGCCCACCCTGCCCTGCCGCAGGGCCTGGGTCTCTCCTCCAGCTGGTACCAGGGACGCTCAGGACTACCCGTCTTCCTGCCCCCTCTGCCTCAGCTCGCCGCTGTGCCTAGGGGCGGCTCGACCACTGCGTCCCTGCGTGCCCCCAGGCCCTCGCTTCGCGCCTACTGGCACCTCGGGGGCCGGGGCCCTCTGCTTGGCGCTGCCCGTGAGCCCCGGCCCGCGGCTCGGCGCCGGCAGCGTGGCCCAGGCCGGCCGCGCCTCAGCTCCCGGCCCGGCGGCGGCGCGCCCCGCAGGTGGCGCTGTTGCAAAAGCTGCCGCCGCCGGCGGGCCCGGGCCCCGCGGGGCGGCCCAGAGGCGGCGGGGGCAGAGCGGCGGGCTCGCCGTGCGCCGCCTGCGTGGGGAGCGCGGCCGGGGGCAGCGGGGACGGGGGGGCAGCGGCGCTGCCCTCTGGGGCTGCAGCGCGGTTTTTTGCAAGGCTGTGGGGAAGGCCTGGATTTCCCCTCATTTCCCCCTCTGACAAAGCCTGGTGATCCTGGGGGATCTGTGGAGGCTGTGTAGGGCGGGGGTGCCACAGGTGGTGCAGCAGCTTCAAAGACTTGACAAATCGTGGCCTTTTCTCATCACGTTTCCTCTTACATTAAGAACACCAATAAAACCAAGTAGTGTTTCACTGGTGGACTTTCTTTTGTGGAAAACAACCAACGAAGCGTGGTGGAAAGCCTGAGGGCAGCCTTCCCCCACATGAGAGACCTGCAGACCCCTGGACACAGCGCTGGCATAAAATGGCACCCTCCCCAGCAGCAGCGGCGCTGTGGCTCCGCATGTGGGAAGCCCTGGTGTTTCCTCACAGATCTTGGCTTGGGGTCAGGACATGTCTCAAGAGGGACCAGGGCAGCGAGGCAGCCCTGTGTGGAGCCGCGAGGGCTGCCAGCTCTGCGGGGTTGCAGTGGCGCTGGGGCCGTGGCCCAGCAGCCGTGCCTCTGAGGGGATTTCTGAGGAAGGGGCGCATTGCCTCCTCGTCTTCACTCGGCTGCTCTGTGTGAGAGCTGGGCCTGCTGAAGGGCCACTGCAAACTGGCTGAACAGGAGGGTAAAGGGCTGACTCCCTGGCAGGCCGCTGGGGCCCATGAACGGTTGTCATGCCCTGCTGTGCAAAACCAGGGTGGACACCAACATGGGAAACAAGTGCATGACAAAGATGACCCAAAGTGAAGGGAGACACACTTCACAGCTGTGGTTTTTGTCTCTGCTAATGTCTTCCCCCTCAAGGGTGAAGAGTCCTTGAGGGGGACGTTGGGGAAGGAGGTTCACTGCTGCCTTCCCAGGGGGTTCCATTGAAAAGCACAGTCAAACCCAACCGTCGGAGCAGGAGTAGTGGTTATGAACCATTTGTAAAGGGGGCACGCAAGCCAACAGCCACACTCCAGTAAGGTTTGTGCTCTGACCGGAGATCAGAGGTCAGCTGCAGCCATTTAAAACAAGTGACTCTCCTGAAAGGAGCTTTGCTTTTTTACTGCTCTGTCTGCACGTAATTGAGTTTTTTGTTTCCATTCTCAGCTTGATCTCTTTGCTTCACTGCTCCATGGCTACTATGAACTCCTTCAGCTATTTATATGGTTCAAATGTACCGACACTGCCTAAAAAAATCCTTAAGGCAGAGTTTTAGGAAATTGGTCAGAAGCCTTAGAAACTGAGTCATTGGGGATGGGTTGAACTTTGCTTTTTTTTCTTCCAGCTGCCTGCTGTGTGTTTGTCAGATAGGGATTGAACTGAGAAAGGGTCTTGGAGTTCAAACGCCTTCCCTGCCGCAATGAGGTGGAGCATGGCACAGGATGCAGCTTATCACAGATAACAGCTGTGTGTACCAGGGGTCTCCGCTTCCCTCTCCCATGCTGCTTGCTCGGCTCCCTGCCTCTCCCGCGCAGGCTGCATGGAGGGAGGCTGGCGTAGGATATGGTTTTTGGACCCATTAACAGCTCTTCAGCCAGCTAGTCTGTGTCACAGGGCATATCCTGCTGATTCAGCAGTAGAGGGCAGTTCCTATCTCAGGGGGAAGGAGAATAAAAGAGAAATAAATCTCCTTTGCCTTAGGAGGCATGAGTTATACCTCTCAACCCTGTCTGGGTGAAATGTGGACCTATATTACAAAACTCTACTGCTTCGCTCACATAGCTAAAGCAGTATAATTTCTAAGCAGTCAACAAAACTGTACAGATACAAATGCAGTCAGCAACATTTAGCAACCACTGAATTATAACTTCAGGTGGAATAGATGCTCCGTTCTGTAGAACTGTGTGCACACCAAAATTTGGTGGTTGTTGTATGAATTGGGCATGAGGGGAATATGGAGGTGATCAGATAAAACAAAGAAAACTTACATTTTTTTGGGGTAAGGGGGTTTTAACAAACTATTTCAGAAGGTTTAAAATGTATCCGCAATTGTTTCATTTTTCCCACGCCCCTCAAATCCTCTTTCTAAATCTGTTATCAAAATCTTTATCCAGAGGTTATTAAAACACCAGCACCATAGGCAATAATCATTTGATAATAAAAATGCAAAGTACACAGTGATAAAAGGCACAATGTTCTCCATGAACATCCCCTTATTACAAGAGCTGACAACATTAATGAATTTTGGTTTTCACTTCTTCAGGGGAATAAAGGATGAATTTTACATAAGGAATGTTTCTGTTTAAAAACTGGCCCAGGAGCTGCTTGGCCTCTGTTTGACTGTCCTGACTCACCTCCCTGCAGTCGCTGTGATTCTTGGGGACAGGAGAAAGGGCCCTGTATTTTTGTCATGGTGCTGATATCCTTCAGGGGACCTTTGACTGAAGTGACCAAATTGTATGAGAGCTGCTTAGGGTAAGGAGAGTCTTGCAGAAACATGGAGGTGTGTCTGCACTGAGACGGAGTAAGAGCTGAAAAGTCATGCAGAAGGAAAAAAAAGTTTTGTGGATACTCTTCAGCCTCAGGCACTCAAGAGGAGGCTGAGAAGGGAAGGAAATGAGAAAAGCAGCATATCATGAAGTGAAGAGAGCACTGACATTTTACAACAGCCAGAGATCTCCTCCACGGTGTTTATACTCCTTTCATGTGGCGTTATCAGAGTTCTTTGCGAGAGTTTATTATCGTGTACTCTCAGACAGCAAGCAGACAGCCATCCTGTGACCCACATCCTGAGTTTTACAGCCCTCCTTGTCCTGTGCCATCTGGGGTATTTATAGTGTGACCCACCACTGGGAGAGCAGAGGACTTCCTTTATACTCTAAACATTATGCTACAATAATAATGAGAAACTGGGACAAATGACAAGCCTTCCTGCCCACAAAATGTCATAACCCTGCCACTTCACATGACGCAAGCTGGCTAGGTCACCATGCTGTTTGCTCAGCGGGTTTCAGATTACTGTCTGTTGTTGCTACTACAGTGAAGCCAGGGCCAAAGGCTGTACCTGGGGCAGTAGATGGAAGGAGAGCCTAAATACTCTGCAGGCTAAATGAAGTGGGGAAAGGGCAAGAGCAGAAGCTGAAGCTCCCAGTTAGGACAATATCTGTTCAGCCAGCCCTTCCCAAGGCCTGGCTGTTAAATCAATGGCAAAGCAAGCGACAGCTAGCTTTTGAAGTACAGTGCTGCACAGCAGCAGTATAGCACCTCAAAGAAATTTAAGGGTTTTTTTTTCCTGTTGTTTTTTGCAAACATTTGCTGTTATCTCGATTATTGTTACAAGAAGTGTTCTTATTTTAAGGGGTAAATGGAGGGATTTGGCTTCCTTCCTTTCTGCATCATACCCTGAGGTATGACACTACTGCAGGCTGGTGTTAGCACCTCACTGGATAAATGGTGCAAAGGGATTCCCAGGGTGCTGTTTTTCTTCTCCCAAAGAAAGGGAAGATTCAGAGCAGGACAGACAGAGATAGCTTTAATTGAACCTGAGCATGCATACCGTTGTTACCCAGAAAAGGTCGGACATGCTCCAGGGCTGTAAGATAGATGTCAGTGGGAAAGATAAAGATGATGAGGTGTGGGTAGAGTAAGATAAGAGCTAAGGGTCTTATTCAATTAGCCAAGGGTCAGGCATTTGTGGGGGCTGGTGTAGCAAAGAGTGAGTGAGCTGCTGGCTCTCCAGCTAGTGCTGGAGAGGGGGTAAAAGGGAGCCCTGAAGCTGGAGGGGTTTTGGTTGACTTAGTGAGAAACCTTTTAAGTGAAGGTGCAGCAGCATCCGCTCACCCTTAGTTGCCACTACATTTTCCTACTGATTTGCTTTGCAGGCCAGGGTTGGCCTGAGAACCTACGGATTGGCCCGAAGGGAGCATACACTACGTTAACCAGCCTCTGTTCCTGTCTGGTGGCAGACAGCAGGACTTCTGCCTGCCTGATGCACATTGTGGGAGTGCTGGCCAGGTAACATCCAAGAGCAAAAGTGAGAGATGTCTCCCTGCTGGTGTGGGCCAACATCAGCCTTGGTACAGCTGCCCACCTCTTTGCAGAGAAGATGAGTGCGGGTGGGTGGGAACAAGCTCGGAAAGGTCTGTGCTCTCATGCCTTCACCTTTTCTACTGGGCTGTTTGTGTAGGTTCTCCCACACATGGCCAATCCATTACTTTGAAGCATTGGGTCTCAGGGTAACAGGACAATTTGGTCCCTAGCCTACACTTTTGTCTGAAAAAAATAAAAATATATTTTTTAATATTAACTTGATAACTTAGCTCTCTTGAAGTCCTATCAGCACAGATACAGAGCATGCCATTCTTTAGTGCAACGTAGCCAAAGTAAACTATCCCAGTGCCATATCAACTTGTGCAAAGGGAGTGGAAAATACTCACATGGAGTGGAAAATGCTCTGGCGCTGCAGGTTTGCCCAGCACAGATGGCTGGTTGCCAGGCAGTAGGGGAGGAATCCACTCTCACACAAAGGCAGAACATACCCTAAAGGTAGCAAACAAACAGAACACAACTTGGAAAGGAGTGACCTATAGTCTGTGCTGCTCTGAGAAAGTGCGCATGTGGAAAGTAATTCTTTCAAGTAAACACAATTTCTTTACCTGATGTTGTAACAGGCTAGTCAATACATCAGGTTTTGAAGTAGCAGTCTCCTGGAGAATACTGCAGCCTTTTAGCACTTCACCAATACATTTATCTTTCTTGAAGGCAATGCAAAGATCAGAGCACATGCTCCATTTTGCCCCATGATAACAACATCAGCATCACAGAGGAGTGTATCCATGCAAAATCTTTATTTGGAGAATGTTTTCTCCTGAATAACAGCACCCCTCCAGTTTACACATAAGCCCAGAAACACAGTATTTGCATTGTGCAGAAAAAAATACAAAGGAAATTCTTAAAACACATTAATCTTCTGATATATAAATAGTATTGTAATTGCTTACCCCTATTTTATCTCTTTTTATCCCTCTAAATCAGCCCTTGGGCTAGTTAGAGCAGGAAACCATGGCAATGACATAGTATTAGTTTTGGAGATAAGCCACAGTATCATGAAAGTCAGCGTGGAGAATTATCTGCATTGTATAAGGACAAAGACACAACGATACTGATATACTACTGTCTAACACATATATCTCCTTGTTTTCCTTCCAGGTTAGGAATGGCTTTTGGAATGGTTCTGATTATTTTCTCTGCAGGTCCAGAGCTTGAAAGAAGGCTGAGATTGCTGCTGTTGAGGGTGGAAAGTTCCTCCTTCATTTTATAATCTGTGTGTTATTGCAGTTTCTCTTGGCTGGGAAATTTCATTTTTATTTCTAATCTCAGCCATGTGTCGGTCAATTCTGAACTAAGTTCCCTTCACCCTCTCCCTGCTGTGCAGCTCTGCAAGCCATATTGCAAGCATATTTTTCAGCATGGGTGGGAGGTAGCATTGTGGTTTTGGGTTTTGCTATTGATATCAGGATTTCCCTTTTTCTTTGTTTGAAACATTTTTTTTCTTTAAAAATAGAGTTGATGGTAAACAGCTTTCGTTTAGTCCCAGGGGGAGGTGCAGTGAGCATTTTCACGCAAGTTTGAATAAGAATTAAATCAGAATTTCTCAACTTTTCTAATACATTCAATGATACAGTCATCATCTCATGAAATCTTCAGCTTGATACTTTATTTGGATTATGCAGAAGAATAGGAGTTTAAACTTTGTAGTCTTCACTTGTAATTAAATCTCACTCCACTAAATTAGGATGGCAGCATTGTGGCTTATTGCCAGCAGAGGGAAATTAGGGGATTGTTTGATCCTCAACCAAGAGAATACCAGTGTCCTCCAAAATGACAGCTTTACAGAAAACATTCAAAAGGCTGACAAGCTGTCAATCCTTTCCATTCCTTTTAACATGGTTTTGTCTCTCTTCTTTGTGCTGAGGGTTCCTGCCAAGTAAAGATTCACTTCTCATATTCGCTTGTTTCTATCAGATCTTGAACGTGGACAAAAGTGCCCACTTTGCAACTGCAAGAACTTCTGTCGTTTAAAATGCAAGAACATCTCACTTCTGCTTTTCTGCCAATCACTTCACTAGTCTGAAAAGGGGCGGTGAAGGAAATATCAGCTTTTTAACCCAAAGAGAAGGCCGAGTGTTATAAAACTACAATCAGCTGGGTGTCCATGTGGCAAAGGCAACAGAATGTTGACCCTAGATATTAATATTGATTTATGATATTAAACAAACAGAAATATTTGACTAAATTCCAATATTTATATGTAAATAAGCTTGATGGGACTGGTAATTTTCTAAAGGTGACAGATTAATTCTGTCACCTTAGCACTTTAAGCATGTGCTGTCCTTCATGTTTTTCGAGAGCTATCGGGTGTTTCAGTGTATGGACTATTTGCTCCCAACATCACAAAGCGAGTCAAGGAAGCTCAATGGCTTCGATACCTGATACAGTCGCAGTGAAGACCGACCTGCTGTAGAACCTGCGGTATGAAATGCAGCAGCCCTTCTTATGCCTGGGGAAGGCTTCTTGAGCCAGTAGCTGACAAGGGATGCTTAAGCCAGGCATACGGCCAGGCGTTTCCGTTACCGGTCTTGAGCCGTTCGCCGGGATTTCCCGCCGTTGCCTTCCCCCTCCCACCCTGTTCAGCTGCGACGGCAGTGGCGTTTGAAACTCGCGCTGAGGAGCTTCCCAGACCGCGCTTCTGCCCAGTTCAAAGTGCCTCCAGCGACGAGGCTGGAGCGGGGTCGACAGCAGCGATTCCTGACGGGAACAGACCTGCGGCTGCCGCCGAGGGAGCCGCACGAGGGAGCGCTTCGCCTTGGAACGGCCGCACCCCCGGGGCTGCCCCCGCCCCACCGCCCCCGCCGGGGCTGCTCTCGGACCGGTCGGGAGCCCCCAGGCTCTGAGTGACTCTTCTTCCTCGGACAGAAGAGCCTGAAACTTTGTGTTCGTCGTTTATCTTCCAGGAAGCTTCCTGGAAATCTTCCAGGAAGGAAGAAACCTCAGCGCTGCCGCCAGCTGCTGCCACTGCCCCTGCCCCGTGGGCTGACCGTCCATTCTGGGTTTCAGCCGGGTAAATAGAAGGAGGTGGCAGGCCCTATTTGGCTATCCGTCTCCCGAGGGGTCTCCCATTAAACATTTTAGAAATGTATAAGCCAGGCACGGGGTTTTTGCACGAATTTCTGGGAACGCCCATGAAACCAGTATCTTCCTAAGGAAGCCCTTTGATAACTTGCCATCCAACCCCATCATCCCCAGCAGCAGCGGTGCAACAACAGCACAAGCTGGATACACAGCAGCTTGTAACAACGTGATTTGTGAGGTTCTAGCTTTGCTCTTCCTCCTGAGAACGAAGATAAATGCACAGCTCTTCACTGCGGCTCTGCAGTCACACGACCGCGTTGCAGGAGGCACTGGAAACACTGCCACATCCTCCTCCTCACACCGCCACATCTTCCTCCTCGGCATCCGCTCAGCCCTGGGCTCCTGCTGTTGCCATTACCAGTGACAGCTGTTGCCATGACATTTTTATGCACCCATTGAGACAGGCACTGAAAGTCACCATCTACTGTTTTTTTAACTACATCTGGTGTAAAAAGAGCTTACTGTTAATTGCTGTTCACAACTGCCAAAAGGTATCTGGAAGGGTGTTCGACTATGGTACCATCCAGCCCATTCCGTAGCTGACATTTTAATTATGGCGCAGGTACTGTAGAAACACTGAAGCACGATCGTTCACAAAGCTGTACTCCATGTACTTCTTAGTTGTCTGTATCATAGTATCAAATAGAACAACCAGTGTTGTTAGAGGAATACACCATTTTTAAAGCAGTACTAACTTCAGTCTTTCATCCACTGGTCAGTCACACACTACTGCAAAATGAAGCTTACTAACTTTCTAGGTTTTAATTTCTCATTCTTGGCCAATAAAACCTTCCCCACAATATTGCTGCTTTTTCTTTTCTTTCTTTCTTTCTTTCTTTCTTTCTTTCTTTCTTTCTTTCTTTCTTTCTTTCCTTTCTTTCTTTCTATCTTGGCTGTTTATGTGCATTGGAAAAGTAATTACTTGACATGACTGATGAAACAGACATGTTGCATAATCAATTAACCTCCTCCCCATCAGAAGAAAATGGATTGCATGGGAAACTTACTCCACAGAGGCACGAACTGAAGGTGGTGGTTCAATAGACAATTTATAGTTCTTCAGAAATCAAGGATAAATTAAAACTTTCAAGTTATTGTTAGGCATCTCAACTTTACTAGTAAGTGGGATGATAAGAGCTGAAGAAGTTCTATTTCAGAACTAGTTTTTTATGGGTAGAATTGGGGAGGGTGAAACATGTTTTGTAGCTATTTGCTAGCCCCCAGATGCCCTAGATGGTGATGAAGAAAGTGGATATAGCAAGACTGGTGGAAACAGTTTTTCAACATGTATAGCTACACAGCATGCACAAGAGTTAATAAAATGAATTATACACCACATTTTCTTTTCAAACAAGCTTTAAATAGTCCATATGTAACAGAATCATGTGTTACAGACAAGAAATTCTTGCTGCCAAAACACAGGATGAGTGTTTTTCCCTGTCGTTCTTTCCAAATTACAGACTTAGGAAAAAAATATTTCAAGAAATTGGAAGATTTTAAAAAATAAAATTATGCTAAAAACCAGAAAAGGCCAGTAGAATAGAGAAGTGAAGTACATGAACAAGTCATCAGAAGAATATTAGTACATAGGTACTTACAAAAAAACACACAGGAGTGGACATAAAGGCTTTAAAGACACAGATACTATGCAGGTTAATTCAGTATCAAAGAGCAGAATGCATAGGCTTTATTATAAATTCTTTAACTCATGCATTTGTGTGTGCAGATAAAATATACTTAAAGTCAGGTATTTAAATGCTGTCAAGAAGACACCTGAACTCCTCCCCAGGAACATCAGTTGACTTCAGGGAAGAATTAAACCCAGTTTTGTTTATTTTTATACACTGGCCTAATCCAAACCCATAATCTGTAAAAGGGAACAGATTAAAAGAAAGAAACTAGGAATTTTATCTAAGCCACGAAGAGACACCGGGACAAAGACCCCAACCCACTTTTTGTTAATCACCATCACCGGAATGTAATGGCAACAACACCAGCCCAGACAGTTCTCAGCTGTGCTTCAGAAAGTGGCTCCAAGAAGAATGATCTGAGGGTTGAGTGGAGAAAAACAGACATTAACCCTGTAGTACATACATACATACATACATACATAGATGACTCTTTTCAGAACAAAATAAGGTAGCACTACTGAGTATGTGGCAATACGTTGTGTGCATTAAGATATACAAGTGAAATCTCCTAGGGGCACCTTCACTCAGAGGGATAAGTCTTCTTAAAATATTATAATAATAATAATAATAATAACCATAATAATACTTCTTTATACTTGCCACTTGTTAGCAATTGTTTACATCGTAGAAAAATAGATAGTATTCTGTAACAAGAAATATAGTTACTTTGTTAAAATGGGCTATTTTAAACCAGCTACTATTCTTTCATATAAAGAATTTCTAAACAGCAAAACAAAAATAGGTAATACTGAGTGCAAAACAGCCAGTGGTATACTTTGCATTGGTTTGAAACACTAGTTGCCAGCTACTATAATTACACGTTCTGTACACTGTACTACAAAAGTCTTCCATCTTTTAGAAGCTTTGGGGGTTTTGCTTTTCTCTAGGTGGCAAGTAATTATTTAATCTGAGCAAATTCTAACTCTGGAAGTCAGAAATAACTTCACAATCAGTCTTCGCTACCATTCTCTTGCATTTTGTCCCCCATGTAGTGCAGCAGCACTTTCTACTTATGGCCAAAAATCCCTTAAGTTAAACAAAGTTTAGACTGTAGATACCTAGAAGTTTAGCTTATAAATTCACATTCTTTTAAAAATCATTTCATTAATCTCCCACGTTTACATTTATACAAAAGAGAAAGCTCAAAAGCCTCACTTCATGCATTTCATCGTCCCCGCTAAAGACTGAAATAGAGTTCAGATAAAAACTTTTTGCCAATGGTAGGTATTAAGTCTTAACACTAAAAAGCCAGATGGTTCCAATGTAGAAGTCAGATTTTCTGTGGTCTCCGCAATAGTTTCAGATACAAATAGCTAATTCCTAGTGGCAGTGGTAAAGGCATTATCAGTACACCATGAACACCACAAATGGAGGCAATTTCCAAGCATCAAAGAACAAAAAACACAGAAAAAGCACCCAGAAAAAAAATAATCAGTGAAACATTCTTAGTAGAGCAGAAATCTCTCCATTCTCTCTTCGTTCATCTCACACCTTTTCAACTTTGGTGGGGTCATATGTATCTGAAAAAAAACCCCAAGATAACACTATTAATAAAGTGTGAAATCTATTTAACATTGCTAGTTGATGAAATGAGACATCTTTTCTCTAGTTTTTATTTTTAAAAGAAGCTAATAGTGGACTTACAACCTTAAAGATACATACTACATTCCTGACCCAAATTCTGTATTTACACCAGTGTTAATTCAGAAACAACTTGGATCAAGTGCATGGAAATAGAATTCTGGCAGCCTTGGGTAGGTAGGAACAGGCACACTGAATGCTAAGTGATCACTTCTAGTTTTCAGATGCTTTGACAGGGACAGAAAGACCAAAGATTTGCCCTCCTTGTACTGAACATTAAGGATAAATAAATGCTTTAAGTTTCCTAGCAGCGTGTTTAAGGCTGGCTGAAGAAGTGATGATGCCATCCAGTCATCAGGGTCTTTTAATTCAATTGCAAAACCTTGGTTTCAGATTAATTCAACAGAATACAGGAAAGCACAGCTGTGTTATATCACTATGGTTAGATTGTCTCGCTTCAGTTTGCAAAACCGCACCTCATGTTTTGAACATTATTCACTAAGGCACTGGACTGGCTTACTAACACTGTTATCCATTTCAGCCTACCTCTTGTCAGTTCACAGGACAGACTACATGTTGTTTTTCTTTTCCTGAATCCTCAAGGATGCTCTTCTGTCAGATTTTTTTAATTGGATTTATCCCAATGTTGGCCATGAAGTGAGCAGTTACAAACCTTTTCATTCACCCTTGTGACTCTGGGATAGGATTGTGTGGAAAGGGCTCTGCCTTGTGAGATCTGCCTGCCCTGTGCCATTATGCACACATCTGACTTACCCTAGGCTCCTTCGGATGCATGGTCATGGTGTGGAGCAACCAGGGCTACCTGCAGAGGAGTCTGTAGGCACACAGGGGCCTGGACGAACTGGCACCACAGCCCGTGCTATGGTGTGCTACTTGCTGCTCTTACGCAATCTGAGTATCTCTGCTAACCTTAAACGTCCCTCTTGTAGGCTGTACTCCCACAGCACTCGCATTTAGACAGTTGAGCATGAAAATAGTTGCATATCACACTTTGAAATAAAACGTTTGCCCTCAGGACTTCTATGCTGATGTGAGTGAACATTTTCAGTCAAACAAGCATAAAAAACCTCAGAGGGAAATTTTCACTCCTGTGTGCAAGTGTCCGTCTGCTGCATCCAGACTCATATCAAAGGGGAACTGGCTATGAAAGAACTTCTGGATTTGGCCTCAGTGGGTGGACACTCCTGTGCAGGATCCTTTATCGCTTCTGTTGCCCACTCTCCTCAAATTGCTAGGCCAGCCAAGAAAGGAGTCTATGCCAGCAACACTTGTGTTTTCAGAACTGCTTATCACTATTAAGCCTCTTCCGGTATTTCCAAACTTGAAGAACAGACACCACATGAATGCAAAACAATCAAGGGGAAAAAAGTTTTTGAGGGCTAGTGCACTCCAGGATAACATTGCATCTTTCTAAGCTTAATGCACTGATGGTGTGGGAAGATGCCTCTAAAGCAGAAACATTTCTTAGATTGCAAACATTTTGCCATCTAAACTGCTAGAACATACAAAAATTCAGAATTGTTCTGTGTGAGGCTGACTTAAGAATAAAAATGGATTTACATTTCAGAAACCTGATTTTCCTAAGGCCAGACACATTCACATTAATAGAACTCCCCACAAAATTACAGGTGCTCACTGTTTCAGGGAGTGGCAGGGGACGGGAGGAGAAAAGCAGGTCACAAGATACAAACCCCCTGCATGGCTCAGTTTATTCCTTGAAAGCTTACCCACACCCCTAGAACTTAAACCAAAGACACAAAAGGGCCAGACTGCCAGGCTATGTCACCCTTCTCAGGGGACAAACACTGGAGTTCTAGCACTGATACAGAAATGTTTATTCAACATTTGGTTAAGCTCATTTGAAATGCTCTTTACAGAAACAGAGCCAGATCAGCAGCCTCATGGAAGCAGTCTTCACACAGCAAAGGAGAAAAGACATCCAGTGCATTTGGGAACATTTGGAGATGTTCTTCTAATGGCAGTATTTGCATAGTAAGATGAGCTTCTTGCACACAGTTTTGACAAAGCTGTTATTCTGAGATGACTGTTCGCCTGCCAGGCTGCATTATACATGTGAAAGCCTGCTCCTGCTAAGGGCTCTAGCCTCTGTCATGGGCCCAGTCTGCAACTGGTAAGACTAACATCACCCTACCTCACTCCAAATCAAATAGCCTTTAGCAATATTTACTCTTCAAAAGTGACAAATGCAATGGTTTTCCAGGATTAAATCTCATTTTGGCTTTCAGTGGTACCAGTGAGCTAGTCTGGAAGTTGGAGTGAGAGTTAACAGAGGAAGACACAATGCCAGGCCGTTCTACAAACATGAATCTTCAGTCCTGCCCCATTAAGGTAAGGTGAAGATCCTGTGGCCATCAACAAATCGGGGTCTCTCTGGATGGGAAGAGGCCAGTGGCAGAGATGCCTTACCACCCCATGTGTGTGTTACCCTGCGGTAGTGGATGTGTGCAGCAGGAAGGGACAGCCATGCTATCCAGATGTGAGAAGGGCTGTTCCATCTGCGATGGAACTGCTGCAATGGGAATGCACTGCAGAATACAAGCCTGGCATTGTCAGCAAGAGGGATAAATTTAGACCTAATTTACTGCAGAATAACTCTCCAATAAAACACACACAATCTGTTTTGATACATCCCTGAAGTCATGTCACCACAACAGTTATTTTCTTCACTCCAGCAGAAACCCCAAGGGAGGAAAGCATATGAAGTGCATGTGGGGCATATGAGACCTGATGGGTACAAGGAAGCTGAATTAGCCTGTTTGGAAAATCTGGTCTAGAGAAATACAGTTCAGAGCAGAAAGTGACACAGAGCTGTGGGATACGTGAAAAAAAACATGAAGGGAAAGGCTGCAAGACTGCACGAGTCAATACTTAGAACTCACACAAATACTTCTCTTTAGATGGAAATACATAAATCCACTTTAAAGTATGCTCCATTTAATTTCAGTCCCTCTGTACTGGAAAACTGTGAACAGATTTATATCAATGAGGTTTAATGAATAACCTGTGCAGATTTCAAGGTAGAGTGTCAGTTGTTACAGAGAGGATGGAAAAGGAAAGAGGAGACTAATATTAATCTAACAACTTTCACACCACACATTTGTCCACTCCAATTAATTTAATGGACTAGACAGGTGGCCTGGGAGATTGATCCCTTTACGCAGATCTATGGCAACAACTGTTTTTCAGTTGTTCTATCCAATGCCTTATGAAAACTGTTTCGGAGAGAAAACAGCTCATGTTACTTTGGGGATGCATACGGACTGCACAAGTTTATATGCTTTTGAGATGAGGAACACCAAAAAAAAAGGTGTTCACTGAAAAAGTCAACTTTTCATTAAACCTGCGGAGCAGGTAACAGTTATTCTCAACATATGATCTGGAAAATATTCATGAGAGAGAGAGAGAATTTTCCAGGCCCCTTAATGCAGCCATTTCCCAGAGGCTTCGCAGAAGAACATCAGATTTTTTAGTTTCTTCTGAACTCCAATATAGTATGTGTCTACTTAAGTACTAGAGAGGGGAAAAATGCGTATTCAAGGAAAGGCTATGATTAAATCACCACGTGTTTCCAGACACTGGCACTAGTGTGACTGTCTTTGGATTCTGCTGTTTGAAGCTGGCCATTCCCTGAAACAATTAGACAGAGATAAGACCCCAGGGAGAGCTCCAGTCTCTGTGAATGAGTTTCAGTATCACAAGTGAGTTTTACAGTAACTCTTCCTAAAATGGGATCAGAGAACACTCATGTATCTCTTCCACAAGGAGAGCAAAGGGGGTGGCAACCAGATGGAGGTAGTACCACCTACAGCTTGATACTATTTGAGCAGCATTATGTGGGTATAAGCAAACTAGTCATGCCCATTACATAAGGAAATAGTACCCATCTGGATCTCCCATAATAGGGTCTTACCTAAAGAAAAATCTTTGTTGATCTTCTTCTTGTCCATTCCACCTAAATATCCATTTTCACTGAGAGAGATAACACGCTTGGAAACCGCCCCTGAGCTTGTCAGTTTGCTTCCTCTCTCCTCTTGTGCCCTTGACAGTTTCTCCTCATCCACCTCCTCTCCCGAGTCCGCACTCTTAATGCTCAGACGTCTCATCCGGGACACAGAGTCAACTTCTTTCATTCGCACTAAGCGATCCATGGCAGTCCGACTAGGTGGAGAAGTGAGCTTGCCTTGGAGCGTCTCTATCACTTTTGAGGTGCTTCTCACTCTCTTTTCTGAATGCTGATACACAGCTGACTTGCAAACCAAGTTTTGGTCCTCACCTTGGCTGGGACTTGCAGGTTGTTCAAGAACTTGCTCAGTTACAAGTGTTTTAGTGCTGGCTTCCTGGTGAGTGGTCAGGCATTCATCAGGGTATAAAGGCTGGCCTCCTGCTCTGACAAAGAGAGTGCTCTCTGTCCAGCCACACTTCCGTCTGCCTTCATAAGAACTCTCTTTTTTTCCTTCTTTGTCACTTACTGTGCTCATCCCCACTGATGACCCAGTGTCCTGGGCACCATTTGCAGGGCTAGTACCTGTACGGGGCCCAGCATGGTCGTCCGGAAGGAGAGACTCCACTGCTATATCTATACCTAAAATTCTTGCGGCTCTTGCCTGCAATGACTCATTCACAGGGATTTCCACTGCATTTGCATTTGAAGAGTGATCAGAATTGTTAGCACCAGATCCTGGGGCTACATCAAGTCCCACTGACCTCAAATCCGGCTCAGAGTGCCCTTGGCTCCTCTTTGTTAGTGACAAGCGTACTACAGAGCCTCTCTCTAATACCGTATCATTCGTTGGAGTTGCACCTTTGCTCAGTTTAACAAAATCTAGGTAATTTTGGTCTTTGCTCATCTCCTGCAAGACAGGGTTATTGAAAGGATTACTGTTACACGAAGTGCTTGGGCTACTGGACAAAACTCTCTTGAGAGGGCCCACGTGAACTGACTGCTTGCTTGTTCTGCTTTTGGCTTCCCCCATCCTCATTTCTGTTATCAGACTTCCATCTGCTGGCCTGACTCCTTCACTGCTCCCTTCTGGCTGTGAGGAGCCTTGAGAGCCAATGCAGTCCAGCTCACCACCATGCTCTGTCCCCACACTCCAACTTTCAGACTTACTTTTAACTCTTCCTGACTTAAATACAGGCACCTCTGGTACAACCATTTCCAGTTTCCCACTGTGTTTTGGTTCCTGGTTTGACTTCTCATTTCTGGCTGCCCTCCTCTGCATAAGGGTATCTGCCTGTGGAGAAGTCGCAGCACTTTCCAAATCTTCTTCACTGCTTGTGCTCTCCTCCTGCCCTTGCAGCTCCTTGTTAAAACTTTCTAGCTCACTTATTGCATCCCAGGGACGGCGACTTACAGGCTTCAACAGGAACTGCCCAAACAGCTCTTTACTGTTGCAGGGAGTGCCAGCTTCTCCTTTAACTACATCTCCCTTGGAAAGAAGGCTGGTTTCCCTCTCCTGGGCAGGCACGGCCTGGCTCTGGTGGGCTTTTGGGGAAGGGGCCTGAAAGACCAAGGTGGCAGTCCTGGAAAATGCACTGTTGCTAGACTGGCTGAAGTACATCTGACCCTTTATATCACAAGCACTCTGCCTGCAGCTTCTCTCATCAGAAGGTAACCCTGTCTGTTTTGACCCTATCGTGGATGCTGTACATCCTAGGAGCTTTGGAGACAGCAGTTTGTTACTATCGGGCTCCCCAGGCTTTGTACCATGGAAAAACTGTGGGCTTTTAGGTTCTTCGGCAAAAGTGGTCTGTGTCTGCTGGTCTTTGTACTGATCACCTGGCCAGGAGCCAGAGTATTTGAGCTCTCTGTGTTTTGTAGGCTGAATAAATCTGAGGTCATTCATTTGTTTGAACTCCTCTGGTCTCCACAGCTCTTGTTTTTGTAACTCATTTTTATTGGTCATGCTTCCTGTAAGCGCTTGTAACTCCAAGTCTGTTGAAGACATACTTAAAAGACTTTGTTCTTGCAAAGCCCCATTGTTATCAAACCCATTCTTATCAGGGCTCTGGGTTATGTTGTTGTTCCTATCTGTATCTGGCAGATTGGATTCTGATTTAACTGGGATAGAGACCAAACAAAATATAGTTTCATTCATTTTTTTCTTTGAACTTTTTTTGCTCTGCATCCCAGTTCCAGGTTCAAACTTTTTCACTTTTGTAACAGTTTCACAGGTGCTGTCCATATGTGAATTTCTTACAGAAAGTTTGCCTTTTGTGTACTCTGCACTGGCTTTGTTACGGGGGCTGTGATTAGTTGTGCTACA
Organism: Falco punctatus; assembly: GCF_963210335.1. Taxonomy (NCBI): domain Eukaryota; kingdom Metazoa; phylum Chordata; class Aves; order Falconiformes; family Falconidae; genus Falco; species Falco punctatus. The sequence continues at coordinate 67,573,108 of NC_137583.1, forward strand.
ACTGTCTCTTTGGTCCAGCAAGGCACAATTTTCTTGATCTCGGATGGATGGTGCCAACCATCTGTTGCAATGGGTGGAGCTGTTGGAAGTTCTTTCTCCCTTTGCAGAACTGGACAAGTTTGATGCATCCAAAAAGGCACTGTTGTACTGTATTTCAAGATCTCTGTCTTGCGAAGCACCAGAACTGGGACTACGTGCATTTTCAGTGTATTTAGCATTGTCCTGCAGACCTTCGGGTGGTGCAATTTTAATATGTCGTATCCGAGGATCATCAAAGGGAATATACTGAACAGAACGCAGGTAGTCAGCAGGGCGCCTTGCATGGCTTTGCTTCCCATGAGGAAGATGGTTGTCTTTGCAAGGGTCACCTCCAGTTTCAGAAGTATTCATGGCTGGTCGTTGGCAGGGGACAACCCGCTCTGCAGGACCCTGCTGATCGCTGCTGGCATACGTGTCAGTGTTAGGCACTTCATTGAGGGGATGTGGGGTCGTGTTTTGGTGAGGTGGGGATTTGTAAGAAGGAGGAGGTACATAGACCGGGGGCTCCAAACCAGAGTCTTGAATGCAAGCATCTTGCCTTGGCTCATTAACTTTGGCTAAGTAGGAGATAGGTTCATCTTTCTGGTAGTGGTCCTGGAAACCCACAGTTTCTACAGACGCCCTAGTCTGCCGCTGCAATTCATAGGATGGAGGCTTCAGAGGTCTCCCATACTTGGGTTTCACCAGGGGATGGAAGTGGCCTCCTGGTTCATGGTGCTTAGCTGGTTCCACACTCAGTCTGTTTGGGGGGTAGGAGGGGGTTTTAGTTATGCTGAGTGAGTTGTTACTGTTGGTCAGGGAGGGCATTTCCACACACCTCATGCTCTCAGGTGAAAGGACCCTCGGCAATGACTGCGATTTCCCCTTGTTGTGGGCACTCAGTACATTGTCTCCTCCCAGGGTCAGTGAATACAACTCTTGAAGCAGCTTCTCCCTGTCACCCTCGGACATTTGCCTCCCTACCTTTTTTGGCTGGTTCCAGCTTTCCATTCCCAGACTTTGCCATTTGCAGTCGCTGGGCACTTCGCAGCTCTCCTGCAAGCCGCTTCTTCTGACATACCCTGCACCCATCCCCACCTTCAGCTGACTTTCCTTGGGGTGCTGGGGTGCCCCCGGCGCCGCAGCCAGGCCTTTCATTTCCACGCTGGATTTCTGGGAATAGCCCAATAGCACACTGAAGTCCTGTCCCCGTCTTCTCCAGTAGGTGAGATCTTTGTCAGTCTTAGGTTGGGAAGACCATGCTAATTGAGGCCTTTCATAAACCCTGAAAAAGAAACACAGCGTCACAGGCAGTTTGCACAGGTGCTCCTTTCTTTCTCTTATGGGTAAGGCCATTAGGAGGTCAAATGATGAGTTATGCCAATGGGGTTTGTGTAATCTATTTGCAACCAGATTACTTTATTATTTTAATGAGAGGATTTAAGTCAGTCATTAACATGAGTAAAGGAAGGGACTGATGTTCTGCTGGCATGTTGTTAGCTATGCAGAGCTGTTAGAAAGAGAAACAAATGAACACAGTTGCATACTGTGCGAACATGCACAGCCCTCCTCGATGGACACCAGAAAACCAGAAATGATTGTGCTGAACTTATTTCTGCACTCTGCTATATCAAAACCTATAGATGTCAAGGGGACTACTGTGGTACGCAAGTTTAATAGGAATCCAAAAAGCAGAGGCAGGGAGAACAGACAGAGGGCTATTTCATAAGATATATTCTAGTATATGAGCTGAAATTAAACATGTCATTTCCAGCACTGATTCTTGTTCATCTTTCCGAGCGAACAAATTTCTTCAAAGTGTTTTGGATTAAGTGACACATGCCACAACAATGGTGATGTATCAGCACAGTTCTGATTAGATGGAACCAATATTTAAAATTTAAAATACCTCAAAAGAGGTATAAAATTCTTAAATAAAAGAGGGATGAGCTCCAGCAATCTATTACTGGAATATAAAAAAAATATTTATTGCAGATTAGAAATCCAGAACACAGATTTACATGAACAGAATAGGTTCTTAGTGTGTTCTGAACAGAGTGTAAATTGTTTTATATATTACTGTGGAACAAAACTGGTACCCTTCTACATAAATAATTAATCTCCTACTTGAACTGTATTCTGCTATTCTTGTACCTAAGGTGTCCAACAATATAACTGCCTTTACACTATGTGCCTGCCACCAGCATAAGACTGGAAAGAAAAATCAAAATTGACAGAAATAGGACAAGTATGTAGATAGAACCCAAGAATTTCTTTTTCTTTCCTCCACCCCAAGGTATATAAACAGTGTCATCTAGCTCTTTTTTACTAAAAACAATGATCTATTGAAATAGTAGTTTGTGAAAATATAAAACAATTCAAAATTTGGAATGAAAATTAAGATCCACAGCAATTTTCTTTTATGTATATTAACTTCATCCTATGATTATAAAAGTTTAAAAACCAAACTGGGACAAGGGACATCTTGTTCATATTAATTCAACTGGATTAAGACTTAACATCTGAACAAAATGTTCTGCCTCTGAAGCACGAAGTACAGTTTGATTGCTGAACCCCAGGAAGTAACAGACGTCTTCATTAATCAGTGAGATATAACAGGACACCTCCTATATTGGAAAGTTGATAGCAGTAACAATGAACGTTTCCATGCCTCTCTGCATGTGGAAACATGGAGCTGAGCAAATGCTGCCTTCTTCTGAGATTATCAAACCTACCTTTTTATCTCATCCTCCTGCTGCTATGGCACCTTTTGTGTCTGTGTTTACAAAATGAGGTGAGAAACAGGGTCTATCTAGCAATAGTGAGGAGGGAATGGACCGATTACTCTTTCTGTTTGATTTTGTCCATCATCATAAAAGGGTCTACAGAAATTGCAGGAAGTACAGGGTCATAGATTCTGAGATCAGAAGAGACGGTTACGATTATTTAGTTTGACATCTTGCTTAACGCAGGCCATCAGACTTCCCTGAAATGATTCCTGCTTCAGTGTCTTCTAGAAAAGCATCTAAAAATCTTGATCTTCAAATTTCCAGAGCTGTTGTTGCAAAGCTGAATTCACCATTTAAAAAACCCACAAAGTAAACCCAAATTCTTATCAACACAAATATAAAAGCATTGGGGGAACTGGGGGAAGGAGGTGTGGTAGACAATAATACTGAGATTTGCAAAAATTGCAACTAACAGCACAGGGTGGAATGGGCTGGCTGTTTAAAGGATTTAATAGGAATTCAGGAATGGGGAAGGAAGCATTACTCGTCTCTTTCCTAGGAAACCACTAAACCAGAAGAGTTTTGGTTAGTTTGCTTTTTTAGAAACAAACAAACCCCAAGCTCAAACATTCATTAAAGTAAATTAGCCCTAAACTAGGACAGCTTCACTTACAGAAAGGATGTCCCTCCATTTATTAAAAGCTGTTTAAAAGATTAAATTTGTTTTTAAAGATTAAAAGATTAATAACTGGGCCCCAGTAATGAACTTTGGAACACGATGCAAACCACCGTGAACTACACTACGTCATCGTTGCAATGCAAGTGTAGAAAAGACATTTAAAAAGGTATTTAGAGCATCTTAAATCTGATCTTCTCTATGATCTATTCACAAGATGGACAACATCAGTCTCTCCAGCTCCTGGCTCAGGTGCTACAGGTGGTTACACAGCCTGTATCATGGGCCCCGTAAACCTCTGGCACGGACAGCACTGCACGGCGCAGCGGGAAGGAGTGTCTCCCCAAGCACCCTCCAGCTTGGCTCCAGCCTGAAGACTCCTCTGTTCCCAAGGATGGAGAGCAGCTCCTGCACACTTGCAGGCAGCAGGCACTGGGGCAGCACAGCACGACCACGCTGCTCGTGGCCACAGCTGCAGCAGTGAGTGCCCCCTTCCAGGACATATGACACTTTTGGGTCTTGCAGTCAATGAAGTGGTGGGAAGGGGAAGCATCCAGGAGTCAAGCCAAGTTCAAAATGTTTTGCTACAGCCTCAGCAATGCTACATCTCTGGATGGAAAATACCACTCATGCTGCAGTCTTTGCATCTGTGACACAGTTTCAATGAAGGGACTGCACAGTCCCTCTTAGCAGCAGCTAGTCTCTGTGCCACTATGCAATTCTGTCTCGCTCCATGATGCACCAGTACTGACACACAAAGAAATGCACACAGCATTCATGCTTCACAGCTGGGAGGGGTGCCAAGGATGGAGCGGTCTCATGGGACCAACTTAAATCACGGGAAGATTTAAGTGCCAGAGGCAGAGTGGTCCCATGGGACCAAAGAGGTAGACTTTAGCATTATGAACTCTTTTCTAACAGGCTTGCTTCTAACAAATATCACAGGCCTTTGTTGCACAGGCCTTTACAAAAAATGAGGCTATCAGTCCACCTTGCACTGGCTGCATGACCACATTTCACTGGGTTGCCACTCTCAGAGCAGTGCATTGAAGCTGCCCAGTTCCCCTAGGGTGACACTGAACCAGCAGGACATCTCATGATGCACGCAAGGGTCCAGAAGTGAAGGAGTGTGGCACAGGCTTCACAGTCAAAACTCAGCAGAATGAGGCCACTGCAGGGCTACCTAGGGCATTTCTGTCCATTTCTGGCTACCAGCATGCAAGTGGTAGGTGTTAGGCAGCCGGTAGCTCAGTTGTGCAAGCTGCAGGCACCAGGACAGACTTCACACCCAACAAGGAGGCATTGTTAAGAAATTTCTAGGATTTGGAAGCAAGAGGGAAAAAAATTCAGAGAGCTGTCCTGGACACTGGCAACTTCTGTTCTATTTTGGGATCCTATCCTCGCATACACTCTTCTGAGCCCCAGCACTGGGAACCACTAGTACACTTTTCTAATTTTTCCAGCAGATGATCACATTAATGATGTTATCAATTTATCTCTAAATTTGCTAGCTACCAACATAGTTCCTCCCATGTAAACAGCTAAGGAAAGTGCCTCTTCTCTCCATTCAGAAGAGAATCAGGAGGGAGTTCTCCATCTGTGAACCCTCTCATGGCTATCCATAGGGTCATTTCTTTGCTTTTCCATTTCCTTTGCTTCTTCTCCTCTTCCAAACCTTTACTGTGCAGCCGCCTAATGCTCAGTTAAGCAAGGACAGCCAGGGCAGCCCTCCCACCACCTGCTCCCCCACACTTTGCCTGAAGAACAACAGGATGGAGAAAAACATCACTTCCCCGCTCCACCGGGGTGTCACTCCCCCTTTCCAAGCAGCAGCAGTGGGTGGTGTGATGTGCCCACATGCAGTTGCTATGAGGCCTTCCTATGAGGCAAGGTTTGATCAGCAGAACCTAATGAGTGGACACAACAGCATCATCCCGTGACATGATGAAAAACCCTGAGTCCTGCAAGCCTGTCTGCAAAGGCAGCAACAAGGTGGGCAACATCATTCCTGTACTGTTTGGAAGGTGACTAGCTCTTCTACATCAGTGGTCTGAGTGAGAGTGTGGTGTAGGTAACCCTTGGCTGAGGAGCCCGAATCATGCTCTGAATTGCCATGGAGGTGGTCAACGTCTGAGAAGGTAGTTGGGACACATACTGCTTCTTCTGACCCTCTCCTGCTACTGTGCTGCACTGGGAAGGCAGTGTCAGGAGATGGCTGCAGGAAGCCTGCGATGCCCAAAGAGCAGCATCTTCGTGCTGGACTTTGCTGGGTGGTTGTCCCCTCTTTGGGCCCAAATGGTCCCCAGATCGCAGTATGCAGTCCTTTCCCAGCCTGAGAACCAGGAACCTATTTCCCACAATGATCCAGAAACCAGACAGTGATGTCAAAATCTGTGGTGGAGTTCACTGACCCACCGGTAACAGACCAGAACACTCCAAACTGGGCCATCAGTTTTAAAACAGCTCACACTTGCATGGCAGCCCCATGCCTCGGATGCTTTCCCAGGGCAGGGGAGTGGATCTCCAGGGGACTGTCACCCTGCAGCTCAGCAACTGAAACACCGGTGCTGCTGTACTGAAGCTCCAGACAGCTTTCCTGGATCTGGCCCAGAGACCTTGCTCCTCCCCTCCTGTAGCAGCAGGGCAGCGGCAGTGTTGTGCTTTGCACCAGAGGTACTTTGCACACTCAGGGATGGCAAGATAGGGATGGCTGATATAAAGATTTTCCCTTGTTCATAGCTGTTAGTGCCTTGTAAGAGCTCCTAGTAGGCTCACTGGGAATCAGTTTGCTGTAACAATAACAGTAAGAAAAGATTTCTGGTTTTATGAGACAAAGCCATCTCCAGCGCTGTGTTCCCTACTTTATGTGGAAAAGCCACTTCTTAAAACCAGGATATAACATTTAACTACCCTGTCAACTGACAGGTTCCACCCCTTTTATTTTGAGATGTTAGAAAGAGACATTTAAACTGTCAGAGAGCATTATTTTGCATTTAGCCAAGACCAGCAGTTACAGGTACCTTTGCCACGCCTGAGACTGGGGGCAGACACACGAGCCCCCATGGCTGCACCGGGAGGAGAGCAAGGCAGGGAGGCAGCAGCCCTCCCACACCGCCATGCACCCACACAGGCTCTGCCTTACAGGTTGTGGGAGCAGCAGCACTGCGGTAGCTTCCAGCCTTGCACAGCCACGTCTTCTTCACACCAGGTTTTCCCCACACTGTAAACTCAGCTCCAAGGTCAAGCGCCAGCTTCCTTGGCACCCCTGCACACCATCTTCCCCTGCTTTAAAACCTCTTTCCCTTTCACTCTTTTTTAGTATCTTTCTTCACTTTATTGCCATCCAGTTTACTTCACCCAAAACACACCATAAAGGGCATTCCTTATTATCTTTAAACCTGTGTCATCTCCTTCCTTCTCCAGAAGGGATGGTTCCACCTGGGGACCTTCACCACAGGTGGGACTCGCTTTACAGGGCTCACATCTCTTCCTACCCATTATCCTAGCTGGCAGCCAGGAGCTGTTCCTGCTCCAGGCAAACAGGCTTGCAAGGGGAAGGGATAAGGCGGCAAAGAGCAGACGAGGCCAGCAGCCAGGGGACACATGCCTTTGCCACATGGTGCTGAAAGTCTTCGTAAGAGGACAAGCTCCCAAGGCGACAGTGTTTCACCCTGCTTTCAGTTTCAAGCCCACTTGGCAGGAGGAAGGGGCTTTTCCTCGTAAACAGTTGTCACGCTTGGGCTGGCTTCCAGTCCTGCTCTAGCCCCTTTCCTTTGTTCATCCGCAGCACTCAAATAGCTGCAGAACAATGGCCGAGCGGTGGTGTGTACACACAGCTCTTCCTGCCCAGCCTGCCCCAGCCCCAGCACGCACGTACTCTATGTCAAGCAACCCAAGCGCGTTTTATGGAGTGACGACAAGAGCTTCCACTGGCTTGGGGCACAGGCACCTTCTCATGTTTACTCCAGCAGAGCGGCCTTATAAAACCAAGGAAGTCCTCAGCGCATGTAGGAGCACCCGCCAAGAGCTGCATAGGCTGAACCTACAGCAAAAACCAGGGTGTGTATGTGGCAGAAGAAGCTGGGTTCAGGTTTTTAAAATGGAAGAGAAAAAACTTTCCCCCCCTTTTTCACTGTACTTGGACCGAGCCCATCAGAAAGGCCTTTCTGATGCAGACCACATCAGTAAATGAAACATCCCCACACCTGGCCACTTCCTATCACCCCAGTATTCTCAAAGGCCTTGCTCTAGCAGAAGGTGAATGGATGTGCCACTGCTTCATGTGGACTTGGGACTTGCAGTGCATGGGAATGGTCACTAGTATGGAAGCCGGAAAGGATCACAGGAAGATGGTGTCAAGGGTTAAGGTCATGCTTAGTTATCTGTCAGGACCAAAAGGAAAAGAAAGCAAAGCCATGGCATGATGCTGAAACTTACCCCCCTTCTGAAGTATGAAAAGTGGACAAACCCTGAAGGTCATGGTGGTAACCAGGACCTGCTTGCCTCCCTTGGCTCCCACGGCTGCTTTCAGTGCTGCTTGAGTTGGTTTTCACCAGAGGTTTCTTGCTGTAAGCCCCAGCTCTCGATTCTGCTTCAAACCCGTTCAGCGTTCTTTGAGCAGATCTGTTCCCCGTGATTACATGCCGGTATCCATCATACCTGTTCTCATAGGAAACAGGGGGATTTTTTGACAATTTGTATCCATGAGAAATCAGGAGGTCTTCCACACTGAACATGTTGTGCTGGTTTCACTCACAGCTGTGCCATCACAAAGCTCTTTCCAGCAGGACCCATCACTGGAAAACAAAAACAAACAGAAGGCTGCTTTAAACAAGGAAAGGTATCTTTGATCAGATAATAGGCTGCTGAAGCTAAAAGTCTCATCCCCTGGCCTCAGTCTTCCACCCTTATAATAAAATAGATGAAGCAAAGTGCATGCAGATGCTGATGAATCATGTGGTGACCTTCCCTAGACAATACACCTCCATGCACTCAGCCAAGTAGCAGATGCCACACTGCTGCTGACTCAGTCCATTTCACTGAAGAATTCACTGGTGATTGCAGCTTTCAGATTTCACTAAGTGATCTCAAAAAATCTCTGCACCAGAGCTAAGCCCACCATCTGAGCCAGGCATTTCCTTAAAAAACAATTTTTCTCCAGTCATAGGGAGGTGTGTTCTGTATTATGTTTTAAGTTGCTGCAGGAAGAGGGGGTGGATTACAGGGCAATATGCCTCTCCCTGCAGCTCTGCATATTCCCATTAAGAAAAAATGTTCACATGAACAAGGATGAAATATGCATGAGAACAAAAATGAATTATACAACCACATGAGAAACCCAGGTAATATCATGCAATACCCCAGCTAAACAGTCATTTTTACAGATTACTTTCTTTTTGGCCTGTGTTGCCCTGCTGGAAATCAGTAAACGCCAACTAGAATAACACAAAACTTAAGATTTCGAGTACACTCTATTTTTACAGCACAGTTCCACTGTGTAAAATGACTGGAAACAACCTGAGATGCCCATGTCTATTATGTCTCAAAGATTTCCAAGACACAGGACAGTCAAGATTTTTCTTCCCAGTGACAGCCCTCAATTCTGCGCCGACTAGAGCAAAGATTCAGCAAACTCAATTAGCTGGCCAGAAACAATCTCTGTTGTCTATACCACTCTCGCAGCTTATTATGGCGATTACAGAATAGTCATTCTTCCAGAATTTTAAAATGAGTGGAAGGTAATGACTGATTCTGTAGGTTGTGCATCACAATGGACCTATTCTGATACATTCCTCCTTGCTTGAACTGTGTTACCAGAAGAAAGAATTTAAAAAAAAAAAAAAAAAAGTTGATAAAGGAGAATTTAAACATAGTTATGTAAAACATAGAACATTGAAGATTACTTTCCCTGCATGAAGAGTTCATTTAACCTGCCTGGTGAGTGCCGTGTGTCCTTAGCAGCAGCAGGTCTACCGGAGGGACAGAAGCCCAGCACTGGCAGCTACTCAAAAGCAGATCATCGCTGCAGAGATCATGACAAGTCAGTCCATTTCATACACTGGTCTCTAACGCTCTTCTTGGGCAAGAAGAAAAGGAGAACTGTTCACTGCTGTTTACAATAATTTATTTGAGATGGAGCAACTACCAAGATGGCATTCATTAGTACTACATCTCTCAGGCTACAGAATACACAGAAGCTGATGGGTTAGCTTAGAATATAAACCCGTTTCTGCGGTGTAGCACTTCACATATTACGGCCACTTTTTGCCTATCCAGCACCCCATCCATTTTCTGCTCCCGCCCTGTCTCCTGGATGCTCTGCAGACTGCAGAGCCGGTCTGGCTGGCCACTCCGGGCCAACCTGGTGTGTGGCTCCTGGGCTCGCAAGGACCCTCCAGCCGCCTCTGCCCTGCACTGCCTACGGCGGCCACAGCACTTGCCTGAGGGCAGCCCACAGTGTGGAAAAACATGCACAATTTTTATGTGGAGCTCCAGTTTAACTGGTAACCTGAAACATTGCAGAAGTGGCTTTTCAGCCTGAGAGCCTGCTGAGCACTTAAACCGGTTTGTCTCTAGAACTTAATGAATCTCTTCCCTTTTTACACATGTAACACTACACACCCTTTAAAAACAGAGAAATAAAGCTCTGTGCTGAAGATACTTCAGGAGTATCCCTTGCTAGAACAGGGCTCCAAATTCCCAGTAAGTGCTCTGAGTAAGAGAGCCAGCAGTAAGTACAAGCAGGCAGAAAGCAGGGAGGAGCGGGACCCTTCCCTCTTGGAAGGAAGGGAAGGCTTCATGGGTTATTTTTGAATGCTGACCTAAAAGGCTGATTTTCCATCCACCTGCTGCCCTGGACTGTGGAAGGAGCCAGGTACAAGCAGAGCAAGGTGAACAGCTGGCTGCTAGAGCTGTTCAGATTCTAACAAGAGAAAGATCCAATGTGACTACCGTAAACAGCAGAAAGCCCATTGGAGCACTAGCAGGTGCAAGGAAGAAATGTGCTTTTCCTGCTATTATTGTCAGGCTGGCTTGGAGTGCAGCTTAACCCCCTCTCTGCCGCCTGCTGCAGCTACGGTGCCAGCAGAGAGGCAAAAGCGAGCGGGCAAGAAACCTCCAGCCCGTGGGGTTTACTCTGATCCTCCTTTTGGCACCAGTGGTGAGGAGCAACGGGGTGGAAATGCACCATGAGGAACTGGTGTGACTGTTTGCTCCCACTCTGCAAATTTATCATCACGTGTGGAAGGGTGGTGGGAAGGCCTGGCTGGGAGTGGGATGCTATCACCGTGCCCACCACAGCTCTACAATGGGAACAAAAAAGGCAGAGAAGCCTGCAACAGCCTCTGCCCACCACGGTGCCCTCGGCACCAAACCCCCCAACAAGCTCTCCTAAGACCCACCACATGGAGAAATGCTCCACGCCCACGGCACAAGCTCCCAGGAGCAGTGGCCACAGGCGGCTGCTAGCTGGGACACTGTCAGGACACGTGCTTCGAAGGGCTGCACAGAAGCCATGGGGGGTACCGTCCCCCCAGCATCGGCCTGGGCCAGGGGCAGGGGACCCAGGGGCTCTGCCCGAGCAAAGCCTGCAGGATAGCAACCATGTCAGCACCCTATGTCCACAAGGATGCTGGCCAGCTTTGCAAAACCTGGTTGCAGTTGCTGCGATGCTCTTTCCACCCGTCCTTAAATAAATAAATCTGAAAAATAAAATCAAAGGAATTGGATTGGCAGGAGTAACCAAACCATTGCTTCAGTGCTGTCTTGTAAATAATCTGTCAGGCTCGGCCACAGAGTAAAGGCTGTGCAGAGCTTCTAATTTGAGGGAAGATCAACAACGCTGGAAAACAGTTTGTTTTTCCAGCACTCATTTGTTTTGTTTGCCAATGACATCAGTGCTTTCTGATAGGGTTAGCTTCCTGAGGATGCCTGCTATCTTGCCAGCGTTTCCGACTTGTCCCCGGCAGCCGGTACAACTCTACATTACACTGTAAACAGGGGCCAAGCTTTTCTCTGGAAACTTCTCAGCAGCACTCTGGGATGCAAAGAAACAAGCGTGAATGACGGAAATCAGCATCAGCCCCCTCGTATGCAGACACAATGGGGACCTGCAGCCTCAGCGAGCAGGACACAATGGGACCACCAGATGGAAACATCATCAGAGCACCTTGTCGGGGTGCTCCGTCCAAGAGTGAGGATCTCATCACTGGCCCCAAGAAAAGCCAAAAGCACTCCTGAAAGACACCCTGGAGAAAGCTGGTTTTTGAGTTTCCTTGCAGCTGCTTCTAGAGCCCATTCTCAGTGCGGGAAATGCACTGGTTTCTGTTGATGCTCAGCCTTTACCTGCAGGGTTTTTTTCAGTGGCAGGGGTTCCCAAGCCTTATTATTCTGGTGATACCACCACCACCTGTACGATGACCAGTACCAGCAATGATGAATGCCAACACTTGCAGCAGTGGTAGAAGCAGCTCATACCTCCATGCTCTGAAATGGCTTACATGCCATTGAAACATCCCTGCTTGGTGTTTTGGGCAGCCCATCAGCACGCTCCTTCCTTTAGCCCTGGTTCCAGAGAGCGTCCTGGCACAGCATCCACATATTGGGTGGGATACCAGCAGTGACAGAGAGTTTGGCCCTGGCTGCTCTCTGTTACATCTCTCCTGCCCTCTGTTGCTTGAGGTAAAATGGAAGGTGGCAACCCTTTAACCGTTTGAATACCACTCCTGAAGTTCTTGCACAGGATTTGCCCTGCCCACCTCTGCAGAACTATTTATGATGTTTTTGTAAGCGATTCGGTACAACTTTACAGAAAAGAAAACATCAAAAGAACATGATTCATATTGCAAAATGAAGCATACAAACATCATGAATCGCAAAAATCAAGGCACCCTGCTTGGATGCAGAAGTTATCGTGGTCTGTAATTACATGACTTCAGGCTATTGAATTCTGCAGGACTCCTGCCTCATTGATGTGCAGGCTAGGTGATGCTAGTCTTCCTGGGCTTTATCTACAGCAGCTACCCAAACACTGCACTGAAGACAGGCATCTGAATTACAAAGTGTATTATCTAGGTGGGTCACACATTAAACTAGCTTATCTTCACTTGTGTCTGGGTGACATTATTCCCATTTCATATCAGACCTGTGCCAGACAAAAGTATTTATGCAGGCAGACTAAAGTGAAAACAAGCCTCTCCATTCTAGGCTCCCAGTCTGAAGTGCCTACAACTTGATTTTTTATAGCATTTGGTCTTAAAAATGAACTAGGTATGTCCAAAGCAACTGCTGCAAGAACATAGTGCCTCTGCACATCAACCTAACTGTGGCAAGTCAGCTGTCCACACAGTGAAGACATGGGATGAGCCAAAAAAACTGGTTGCAGTAATCTGCCTACCGCACTTTCCTCTATCCCCCTGCCCATCTAATCCAGCACCAACACTTTTGTCCAGGCAGCCCTGTATCCCTCCCACCCCTGTTAACACCTCACCACCATGCACCTGGTGCCTTCATTTTCCACTTCCCACACCCACCTGTCCTTCCTGCCACCTCCCAGCATCTCTTCCCTGCCTTCCCATCTCCTGGCCCCACCAGTCTAGCCGCTCTTCCCACACAGCCCACCACCATGGCTAGCCAGCCCTCCCTGCCATCCTGCACCCCTTGCAGCTTCTCCCGACCAGTCCTTGGTTCGCAGCCATCACCCTGATTTCCTCCTTCTCCTCCCGATGACCAGCTTCTGTCCCGTCTGCATTTCCAACAGAAGGACCTTTGTGCCTTCTCTCTGCTCCCAGATCTGAGACCCTGTCTCACCGGTACCTGGAAAAAGCAGGAGCCATCATTAGGGGGACAATCCATCTCCACCACTGCAGCCCTGGGCAGGGGGCACCACGCCGGGGGCATGCAGGCGTGCTCTGCTCGTCCATCCGTTGGAGTGGTTAGGGCACAAGCGCCATCTCTGTGCAGGGCTGGGTCACAAGTGGGCTGCTCAGCACGAGAGGCTGGGGGGTGCTGATGGATGGGAGGGGAAAATCTTCAGAAAACGGAGGAGCTAGAAAGAGAGACGAGCCTGCCGAGAACATGCGCAGATTTCTCTGAGCCTTGTCACCATAGATCCTGTTCCTGAACATGATGGCACTGCAGCTCTCAGTCAAACAGCTGGAGGATTTCTTTTCTTTCCCCTTTTTAATGTGGGCAAAACAACATTCCTTCTCTCCTCCCTCCTCCCCCCTAGTTTTTCTTGGAAATGGTTGAATTGGTTTAGCTGACAATATTAGAATAAATTTAGCCTGAGAGAGAGACACAACCTGAAAGTCTCAGATCAAATGATAAAAGCCCGACAGACTACAGCAATGGAAAACAGGTTCTTGTAGTAGCAGTTTTAATACTAGATGGTACTACTCTCTCAGTCTAAATATAACCCTCAGCTACATCCCAGAAGAATAAGTCTTTGGTCATTGTAATTGCTCCTGTTTTCTCACTCTGGTTTTGCATATGTGCATATGAGACAGCTCATAAGAAATAAACACATTAAATGAGGCTTTTACCTTGATCATTTCATCTCTTTTGGGACAATAAAGTCAGACGGGACTGTAAACAACAGGCTGCTGGGGTGCTGTGCATGCAGTTGCCCCAGCATGCCATCCCCTGCCCTCCACTGCAGAAACAACACCACCACATTCACTGGCTTCCAGACACACGCTCCATTGGAAAGATAAAATTTATGTGCTTGAAAAGCCTTCAACAATAATGTTCACTATGATCAAATATTAGATATTTAACGCAAAGATAGCCTAGAACACAGGAAAAAGAGATTAGAGAATATTAATGTAAGTTGGATGTATTCAGCTCGGCAGGGCTTAATTAAGCGTGGGCTAGGAGTAAGGAAGCAGTAGGGAACTAGCCCGGGCAGCCTCCAAGCCATGAGTAAATTCCTCCTAGAAATTCTCAAAGGATGGGTGAAAGGCAAACATATTATTTAACTTCAAACAAAAGGGGCAAGGAGACAGATCTGAGGTATCGTAGAACAAACAGCCTGGCTTTGATACCGACTCAGACAAATTATTATTCAACCCCCTTGCAAATACTTATAACAGGTGTTGATTTATCACGGAGCGGGAGGAACAAGTGTGCGATCCATGAGGAGCAGTGGTGTTTCCATCCCCTTGCTTCCCACCCCACACCGCAGCTGCATCCACTCCCACATGATAAAGTTAGGAAAAATCAGAAAACACAGACTTGTCAAGAACAAATTAAGTCTAATCAATTTAACTTTCTTTTTGATGAAATCAGTTTAATTTTCTTCTGTGACAAGTTGGGAGCATACTGACCAAGGAGGAAAAAACAGTAGAAGTCGCACGCTGGAATGAGGAAAGTTTTTGATGGATGCATGTGATAGTCTTATATGCAAACCAGGTGAATACGATTTAGGTATAATTTACTCTAGGTGGGTATACAAATGTTTGGAATTTGTGTTCAAGGAATAGTTAGTAAATTCAATGCCGACCTGAAAAGACACATAAAGCCTGTGCCTGGGGTCTTGCTCTATCCGGTATTTCCATTAATGCCTTGTAAATTAAAATAAAGATTACAATTACAAATCTGTAGGGAGTGCTGCAAGCATTTTCAGGGATTGCAATTAGAATAACATCTTAATAAATTAGAGACTCAGTCTGAAATGAATGACTGAGATTAAATACAGGCAGGAGTAAAGCACCACGTTGAAGAAGAAGGATGCAATGCAAATGTGCAAAATGGAGTGGTATGGCAAAAGATTCTTCAGGGGACTGGAGCCGCAAAGAGAGAAGACATCATGAGTAGTGCAGGGCTTGGTACACACAGGTGAATACGCTTAGAGGTATACTAAGAGGAGCATCATGTATCAAGCTCTTTACTCCTCTCAGCCCTATACCCAGTTTTGGGCCCTGCCTCAAGCAAGATGCTGCTCCCTGCCACTTCCTCACAAGAATGATAAAAAAGTTTAGGGAGTGTGACCCCTGGAGAAGAAGGTACAAGAAGTGGGCTTGTTTAGCTGAAGGAAAAGGGAGGAGAAATGAGGGTGAGAGAATGACAGATGATAACAAGTTTTAAATATGTCAGGTTGCTAAAAGGCAGTGATAATCCCGTCCTGCTCCCTGTGGATGTGGAAAACTGAAGGTACTGGTTTAGCATACAGCAAGGGAGATTTAGGTTAGATATTAGGAAGAACTGTCTAGCCATGATGATAGTTAACCACTGGTTACGCTGGGAGGCTACGAATCTCCATCAATACAGGTTTTCAAGGATAGGCTAAATGAAGATCTATCAGGAATGGTGGAGGTGCAGCAGATCCTGCCTCAGAACCAAGGGATTTGGGATGGAAAATAAACATTTTGACATTCCTCCTCTCCCTCCCCCCCAAAACAGTATTGTTTTGTTGGCATACCCCACACATTTCCAAGAAAAGCAAAACTCCTCTGTACAAGATTCCCAGTCTTACAAATAGCCACCTCACTCGAATTAAGTGTGGCTTTTTCCCCTGCTACAACAGTCTAAAGTAGAACAATCACTTTATCACAAAATGCCACCAATGACCTGCCTTACCCCCACCTTCCCTGACATTGTCTGCATTGAAGGGAAGAGTCAGGGGGTGCCAAGGGCAGGCAGGCCTGGGGAGGTGGCAAGGACCACTCAGTCCGAACAGAAACTTTGCTTCTCCTCCAGGCATGGGAGGGGTAGGGAGAATGAGACACACTACATGTTGAGGGATCCCAAGCAGAGAAGAGGCAGTAAATGAGCAGAGTAGAGGCACGAGAACGGGGTCCTGACCAAAGGACCCATATCAGATCACAGACATGCACCAGGCAAAGCTTCAAGAAAGTTCCCATTACAGCCAACACCATACTGAGGGCTACAAATCTGCTAGTGCTAAATGCATAATCATCTCTGCTGACTAGATGGGACAAAGACGTGCCAAAGTCATTACTGGAAGATAAGCCAAATTTATGTTGGCCTCACATGTCTTCCCAGGTCAGTCTCTCCCATTCATATCACAGAAATTAAAAATAAATCTGGGGGCTTTTGTGTTTAACCCTCATTACCTGTGGGCAGGAGTGTTCACATTTTTTCTCTAACACAGAGATTCACACAGAATGAAAATTGCAGCTCACATCCTCTTTGCATTCCTTGAGCAAAAAGTCCTCACTGGAATCACTGAGGAACTGTGCCAGAGAATAAATTAATGATATGACGTGTCTCCCATAAAATTAGGAAGTGGGGAGGAGAAGAGGAGAAAGTCTTAAAGAGTTTATTTAACTCTCAGTAGGTAGTTATTCCTGTCTTGTATCTCACCAGTGCAGATGCATCAGCAAACCCGCTGTGGCATGAGAGAGAGTGCAGAGCATCTCCTGGGGGAGACCTTAATGAGTGACAGCTGCTCTCCAGGCATTGCCAGCCTGTTTGTTAGGAGGTTTCAGGTTGTATTTCAAAGTTTGCCTTCTCAGATTTATGAAGAAAAAATGGTAGAGCGCTAGATTTTTTGTTTTGATTTAAGTAATGTGGGTGTTTGAGCACTGGGTTCACACAATGCTGAAATACATGTCTGACTTCATGGATGGGAGTTTGCATCTGAAATATGGTTGATTTTTAAATATGCCATGGACCAACCCAGCCCTGACTGAGCACTGATTTGCTGAGGCTCATAAGCATCCAAATAGAAGCAAATGCATAAAAGGAGAGAGGAAACATCCGTGCATGCACAGATACCACTGTTCATATTAGCTGGTTTTCAAAATATCAACAGCTTGCTTCACCGATGACAGAGCAGCACGTTACTCCACTGAAAACAGCCCAGATATTTTTCAGAGAAGGAGCAATTGTTAAAGAGCACTCACTGCTACTCTGTGCTCCAGATATAACCAGTCCTTACACCAATTGGCAGCATATGGTGTATTTCCTCAAATGACAGCTTTTGTTTGTCACAACAGGAGAAAAAAATAGTACATTTATTAAACAAAGCGTAATTAGCCAACTCTTTCCCTCCCAAAAAGGAACTGCAGAAGACAGTATTTTTTAGGACTGCAACAAATGTTTCTATGCTGTTTACAACACTTCAGTATGGAAAAATCCACTCTGGTGGAACAAAGCACATGGGATCACATTCGTTGCTCATACCTTAAAATCAAAATGTTAAGAGCTGATCATCTCAGCTAAAATACCTATGGGCAAAGTGCTAATAAGGTACTCCAATGCTGGGACTACATGGATCATTAGTATTGTTTGCATTTTTTTTTTAACAGAAAAGCTCTCCATCTGTACAAACCAAAAAAAAAAAAAAAAAAAAGGATCTCAACAAGAACCGTATTAAATCTTTCAAAGTACAAATTTTTAATAAAGGATCTATCACATAGTTGAACTTCTCTGAGGTGACAGTGACATGACTTATAGAGCCAGGGCTCCGTGATCAAAAGGATTACACACATTAACATCCTACTAATCACAGCAGGACAGGCCAGCCCATCAGGCCAGGACTCACGGAGGAGAGATCCATAAACAAACACTTTCTCCCGCTCACAACCGTGGCTGGGAGTGGAGGCGTTCCAAGGTTGGTGTGGTCTTCTCCTCTTTCAAAGAGATAAGGATTGTGTCTGCTGGAGTAAATAAATTCTCAGCATAGTCTGACACATCTGTTTGTTTACTCATTTTCAGACACTACCATCCTCTCCTGTGTTGTTATCCCTTTTATATTACCCTTGTATGTATAATCAAATGCCCTTTCTTCTGGATTGACCCTCTGCTTCTTCCTGTATTATAGATGCCTTTGATCTTCCTTTCTTGCATCTGTGTGTCCTGCCTTGTAGTCTCAGCAGGATTTCCCCCCCGACCCCTTGCTCTACCAGAAAATAAATGCCAAAGTAGCATTTATACGCGTTAGTGTAGAAAAAAATAAGACAGATGCTCGAGAAGCCTACATGCGAGTGCCACCATGCTGCTGAGGCACTGCACGTGTTGGGTAGTGCTGCCTACCCATAAGGTAAACCCAGGCTGATGAAAGAAAGGTGACCCAGCTCCTGAGCACGGATCAGCCCCCTGACCCAACAAGGTGAGCAGCCATCATCATGACAGGGAAAGAGGGACCATCCTAAAATTTCAGAAATGGCTGTTAATTTTTCCCCCTTTGTCACACACATGGGGACTTGCAGGGTGCCCTCAGCACTTTCAAAAAGCAGAACTCAGCCTTCATAGGTTTTTTTCTTTTTTTTTTTTTACTAGCTCAGATTTCAAAACCCCTTCCCTTGCCCCATCATTTGAGATGGTCCAAGTTATGGCTGACAGATGCTATTAATAGCCTAACTCTAATACACTTGGGCGACAAACAGGCTGCTGCTGATTTTGCTTTTCTACAAGCACTGCCAGTACCAAGAGAACTCGGAGTTATCTCTAGGTAGATGTGAAAAGATGCCACCAGTTCACACGGAGACCTTAAGATCACAGCAAGACGGCTGAAAGGCTGACCAACCCCTTCCTTCATAGCTGGAACTGGTGAGTAAGCTTCCCCAGCAAGCCTGAGACCACTAGCTCTTGAAACAAAGCACAATAACAAGGTTGCAGAAAGTGAGATAACCCTTTCCACTCAAGAAGTGCAAAACAACATCTGTTAAAAAACAAATAAACCAGTGTAATGGCTTCAGCAAGAGACCCAGAGGATTTTAGAGATGCAGCTCGTGGCTTGGTCAACACATTGTGAACAGCAAATTAGAAGAAAACAATTGCTTCATACCAAGCTCTCCCACCCCTGAACTCCCTCAAGGTTAATTAGGATGGCCTCTGGCCAAATTAATTAGAAGAGGAGATTTGGGCAGGACTTTGCTACGCACTCGTAACTAATTCCAAGGTGACTGAGAAGTTCAGAAATAAAGCCTGCTTGGCAAAACCCAAGCTCACATGTGCCATGGCATTTCTCTGACAGTCAGGAGAAACACTTAAATGTAATCTTCCCCTGACTAACAGCTAAGGCAGAAGAATTTTCTGCATCCTTCCCACTGAACAATATGCCCTTGTTTATTTTCTGTGTGCTTTTTAGGTCATAAGAGGCCAGTGAAATTATGCATCTAAAGAACAATATACTACTGTAATATGCCACTTGATACACACAGCCCAGCAGAC
Source organism: Falco punctatus (assembly GCF_963210335.1). NCBI lineage: Eukaryota > Metazoa > Chordata > Aves > Falconiformes > Falconidae > Falco > Falco punctatus. The sequence goes on from NC_137583.1 coordinate 67,592,668, forward strand.
GGAACAATCCGTCTTTTCCAAGAGCTGGCAAATACATGTTGCAGCATGGAGAAATCCTGAACATTACCATAGGAATGGAGGATGCAGAAGTGGGCCCAGCCTTTGAAACAACACACTAAATTGGTATTTTAGTTGGTATTATGACATGCCCTGATGGCACTGCTTAGGAGAGCATCCTGCCTCAGGAGAGACAGCCCTGCCCAGCTTCTGTACCCCATGGCAGAAGCCCACCTTGACCTCCCGTGGACTTTGCATCCTTGGCAAAGGGGATAGCTAGCAGGATCACAATTTTTTTCCTCCAAGTGGTACCACGGTGAGTGGTAAGACTGCAAGAGCATAGCAGGGTAGGGCAGATCTAGCCTCTGTGATTACAAACTAAGCACTGGCACAAGTTCGGGGCTCTCACAGTGGCTGCATCTCTGAACTGCAGAGCCCTTCTCTGTCGTTAGTCTGATATTCTTTATATGAAGCTGGAAAGTTGCTATTTTCCATGTGTCTGTTACCCACAAACAGCAACAGTGTTTCTGGGCAGAATCTGAACTTCCAAAGCAACAAAGAGAAAATGCTTCAGCCCATGCAAAGAAATATAGCTGAATACTTTTCGGCAGGACACAATTCTCATTGTCACTAACCAAGATTTAATGACTTGACTGTGTGGATCAGACTGACTACTCAGAACAGTTACATTGCATTTTCACTTACAGATGCTGGAGTAACTTAACATGTAGGGTCCGGGCCACTAAAAAGCCATTATTCTCGACTCCTGACAAAAAAGAAAGGGAAAAAAAAATTCCAAACCCTTAATAGATGCAAGAGTCCTTTGGCACAGATCCAGCAGCAGACTAAGGCCATAATTTGTAATTCTGAGGCAATTATGAAGTGACATAACAGCACAGATCTTCTGACATAACGGTGCTTTTTTTTTTTTTTGTCTCCTTTGCAACAGTACACGGCTTCAAACAACCACGAAAAAGGAAATAATCCACAAGATCTACTTGACCACTCTGTAAATCCCAGAATGAGAATAAACACCAGGAGGGGCGGCAGCTGGTGTTCCCGACCCCGGTGCCACACGGCGGTGGGCGGCAGCGGCAGTGAAGGTGAGCGGCTCCCGGGAGCGGCAGCCACCACCCTGCCCGGGCGGCCGCCCAGGGGTCCCCAGGGGAGCGGGCCCTGCGCGGGGCTCGGGACGGCCCGGAGAGCCCTCGGGAGCGATGGGCGACGGGGGTGAGAGCAGCGAGCAGGTGCAAAGCGCACGGAGCGGCGATGGGAACCCCCCGGTGCCGCGCGTCTGCCGCCCGCCCCGGGACACCGCCGAGCCCCGCCGCCCGCCCGCCGCCCCGCCGGCAGCCCGCTGCCCCCGCCGCGCCCCGCCGGCACTCACCTCTCCGGGCGGCCGCCGCAGGACCCTCGGTGGCGGCTGGGGCCGCCGCGCTCAGCGGCCGCGGCAGCCGGGAGGCGCCAGCCCGCGGCGGGGCGGGGGCCGGTCCCGCCCCCCCAGTCCCGTCCCGTCCCGTCCCGTCCCGCCCCCCCGCCCCGCCCGCGGGCTCGGCGCATCCCGGCCGGGTAGCGCTGGTCGCTGCACCGGGGAGACGTTGCAGAATAGGTTTTCCCTGCCTCCCCCCCGCCTCCCCTTTTTGAATTTTTTTGTTCATTTTTTTGCCCTGTTTTTTTGGTTTTGCTTTCCCGCTGCACCCGCTCCGGCCCCGCGCAGAGCAGCCCTGGCACAGCCCAGGTGGCCGCGGCACGGTGCCCGCGTCGCTCCGCAGGGTCCCCAGCACCGTGGGGCCGGGGCGGCTCCCGGGGCAGCAGCGCATCAGATCCCCACCCGCGGAGCCGTGCTCACGGCACGGGGAAGCGCTGCTTTGCCCTTAGCAAGCCGCAGGCAGCAGCCCTCGCAGGCAGCAGCCCTCGCAGGCGTTACACGCTGGCTTCCCAGCCCGGGATCCACCGATCCTCCTTGAACCCATCCCTGTAAACACGTTGCCTTGTGCGCTGGGGAGCTGATGTCCTGCACTATCGGTGAAGCGTGGGTGAGGCACTTGCAAGCTAAAAAAGGCGAGCCCCGGTTAGCTTCAGGGACCAAAGCCCACCCATCACAGTCTGTTCCCTGGGCGCTTCACAGCAAAGCCGAGTCGAGGACGTGTCCAGAGGCACTGCATCCTTCCAGAGAGGTAACCCAGAAGGGCCTGAGCCAGGAGCCTGCCCCGGCAGCGCCAGGTCTGCCAGGAATATGCCCTTACATGAGGCAGGTTGTTTTATATGTAAAGTTGAACAGGCACCTACCTCCTCCTCTCTCTCGCTGCAGCTGAGCTCAGTCCATGGCTCAGCTGAGAAGACAGACATCAAATTGCTCAGCACAAGGAAAATCTGCAGAAGGGAAGACTGGAGTCCATCAAGGATGGAGAGGGACCAGAGGATACCCTTTTGAAACTCGCTGTGCCCGCTGGCACCCAGTTGCATGCCTAAAGGGCTTGTCCTCTCCATGGTTTTCTCTATGACATCTGCAAACATTTTTGAAGTGTTGCTGGCTGGCTGCTTCCCCATGTCTCCCCTCCCTGTCATTTTTTCAGCCTCTAGAAACAGGTGAATGATTTGCAAATCTGTTTTGGTTTAATGACACTCTTGAAAAAGTGTGTTTGTGAATCATTTACTTCAGTAATTGCTTGCGTCCGTCAGCTGCTGACTATGTCTTAACTGACTTTTACCCTAGGCAGTGCTTTACACATGTTCATAAATTGAGTCCTGTTCAGTACGTGCTCTACTTAATAGCGGGAAAACAAGGGCGGTGAAGTTACTTGATGAGTCCAAGGTCACAAAGAAGTCTGCAGGAGAGCCCAGAACCATATACAGGTTTCCTGGTGCCCCGATTTTGTAGGGTGCTGGGAGTAATTGTCATTGACCTGCTTTACTATGGACATCTCCTTTTGTCTTCCAGCAGTGAAGCTCTGAGCCTGCAGCTGCTGACAAATGAACCATCCACCAAGGGCAATGCCACTGGTGGCAAGGGGACCTCCAGCAGGACCCCGTGCAGACACCTTACACCCCGTCCCTGCAGGGCACCTGCAGAGTTCTCCATGGCTTTGCTGGTTGGGAAACTCCCATATTTTCCCATGGTAAAGCCTTGTACCTGACACAGTGAATCAGTAGAAAGTTTAGGGTTTGTCACAGAGCAGCTCCTTGTGGGTGTGACGATAACATGGGTTTCCATCAAGGAAACCGTGCTGGCACAAGTTAGTTTATTATTTTAATATCTTGAGTCTGACAGGCAAATTGGGAGTTGTGGGTTTTTTAAATACCTGTCTCTACTGTCTTGTATGAAAAAAAATTCCAGGATGATTTTCTCATCTGCACGGCTGCAGCTCTAAGCTGTTTTCTCTCCTTGGTTGTAGGAGAGAGTCCTGTTTACAGCCCTCCTTCCTGAGCCAAAAAGTTTTTTCTCCCTGTTGGGCAGTTACAATGCACCACACTGAGCAGGTCCTTGCTGCTGGAGTTCTCAGTTTGCTGTTGGGGAAGTTGCTGCGGCACTGGCTTTAGGGTTTGGGAAGAGGGACGGCACAGGCTGGAGCTGCCACTCCAGCAAAGGAAATCTGGATAATTTACTGAACAACGTCAAGGTGAAGGGAAGGGACAACTTTTTGTCTTCAGGAGGTCACAGCCTGCAGAGAGTACAATAAAAGCATAGAGGACAGCACACCTCAGAGCTGCCTCTCTGCATCTGGGGGTATTTTTTGTTACACCTCTTCTGAGAACACTTCATAGGCTGCAAAGGGAGGTGCAGCCCTTGGAAGAAGGCACTTCTGCAAATTTGTTTGGAGACCTGCAGTCACTGAAGATTTCCCCTGAGTGAAGTCAAAAGACCTTGAGTTGAGAAACAGAGCTTTCCTCCTAAAAAAAGAAAACTGCCACCTGTGCTTCTAGCTCTCCTGTTAAAGAGGAAAGCCTGAAAACCCAGGCTGAACAAAGCTCCACAGTCAGACACCAGAAAGCAAATTGCCTGATTTTTGAGACAATCTGAGGGATGTCCTGGGCTGGATTCACAATGACCGATGTCAGCTGGCATCCCCAAATTTTGTCCAAGCAGGATTGCCCAGGGGGCTGGTGTAGTGCATGAAGCCATCAGTCTGTTGTTTGGGAAGCCTGAGTGCTGTGCTCCTCAGCAGCAGCAAGGCTTTCAGGGACTCCCTTTGCTCCTGCTGTGTCTTGTCCTGTGCCTGTTAGAGAGCAAAGTCTTTGGGCAGATGTTGCTTCTGGTTTTGCCTTAACTCAGTGTCCAGGTAAATGGGGTTGTGGTCTCAGGTAGTTACTGCCATGCAGACTGTGACTGCCAGGAGAAGGGCAAAGATGAAGAAAAACAGAGGCGGCAGGAAAACGATTTTGCTTTTTGATGGTCGGAGTAAAAGTTCACAATTGATAGAGCATTGATTGCTCCCCTGCAAAGCCCACAGTCCTGCAGCCACCTGAGATCTCCCTCTCCTGGCTCTTTCTGAGAAAGGGACCATAGTCACACATTCTTCAGTTCAGAGCTTCAGCCTCAAAAAGTCTGGAAGAACTACATATGGCTGTGAGAGGAGTGTACAGATGGGGTTTGCAGAAGAGAAAAGAGTGATAAAGCCTCTGCTTTGCTACAGAGGACTCCTGAGGTGGGTGAAAATCAGTGTGATGGGGCAGGGGGACATGACGGGACAACAGAGAGAGCTGTTATTGCCCCACTACTTTGCATGGCTTGCAGGGAGCAAGGAGAAGGGCAAAGAAGCCACGAATGAAAAGCTGGTGGTGGCTGTATGAGGCAAAGGTGGGTATCTGGACAGGAGCACAGAGGGGCTGCACAAACCCAGCAAGCAGTAGCGCCGTTCCCTGTGCCACAGCGGTCAGGTTCAGATCAGCCTCCCACAGGACACGGTAGAGCGAGACTGTGTGCCTGGGCAAGAAGGGAACGCCAGGGCCCAGCTCCTCGGGAGACACGGCGCAGCGCCTGCAAGTCTGCGTGAGTGGCCGTTATGGACACAAATCGTGGAAAACAGGAACACACAAACATGAGAGACAGGCCAGATGGGAGAAATACAGATGAATTAATGCACAGGGAAGGGAAAAGGAAAAACACACAGGCATGCTGCACACCAGCCAGCTCTTCAGCAGCAGCACTGCTGCGTGCCATTGCTGTGATGAGTGACTGGGAAGTCCTGCTCTGCTCAGTGCAAGTTATTACTCCTTTATGCTTTTATAATTATTTCTGGCCTCAAAACCTCCCTGAGTCCACTGTTTATGTTTTACATCCCATTGTCAGTGTTGCTGCTCGGGGCCAAAGCTTTCTTGCCATTCCTACACAGGTTGTTGCAAGGCTTGGAGCCTCATTTCCAGCGGTGATCCTACATTAGCAGTTTTTACATTGAAATCAATCAGATTTCTTCATAACTTGGTGTGGTTTGAAGTGACTAGGTGCATTAATTATTCCCTGAAAGACTGTAACAGTTTTTGTCTTAGATCCAGTTGCCGGGAATGTATTTAGGAACATACACTGAAATCACCACATACCTGAAGTTTACCATAACTAACTAGCCACAGATGTGCTATTAAATCCATGCTTATTTTTTCCTCTTGTCCGTCCTATATGGCATGTTACAGCCATGATATATTAAACTTTCTTAGAACAGATGCTAGTCATAAACAAAACAGCTATTACCCTTTTGCAAGAAAACATGTCACATTACCCATCCTGCCAGTAATCACCTGTTTATAGAATTGGCACCTCTTTTTAGTTTGGAACAGAGGAGCTTCAGATATTTTATTGCTACATCAAGGGAAACACTAAGCATTGCTGGGGAGAGGGGATGTTTTCATTTGCCAGTTCTTTGGTGCTTCTTTGGCTGTATTTTGACCTGGTATTTGGGGATTCAGTTCTTGAACTACTTTATCACTTCCTAAGCATCCCAAAGAAGCAGATGGGATGGGTGTATATTGAATAGAGGGAAATAGTTGACGATGCCGGGTGGTGACCATTCTGCAAGGACAATTTAATACACAACAATCGGTGTCTGTGCAAGGTGTTGGACCACAGGCTGATGGGGAGGAGTAATGGTGCACTGATGGAGAATATTTTCCTTTAGATGTAAAGACTCAGCTATCATGTCTGCTTGATATACCTCAGAGTCCTACAGTATGACATGTGAATGTGTGCTGGAGGGAGGAAAAAATGAGAAAAAAGCGCTAAAAAATAAGACTAGTTACTACAGAGGAAGTGTACACCCATACCCTGTGTGTTCCCGAACATTGTGAAGACTGCCAAAAAGGCTAAGAGGTGTGGCACACAAATTAGCCATCAGAATTTAGCTGGTTTACGTTTGGGAAAATTAAGTAGTGCTTCCAAAACTTTTGAAGTGCTAAATATTGTTAAAATAATCCTTACAGCTCTTTCACTCAAGGACTTGGCTCAGGATGCTCAGCAAATATTAATGAGTTTCTCATCATAACACCCAGGAGAGAGATGGGAAGTTATCACAGTAATTAGCCCCGTCACCCAGCTGAGGAACAGAACAGTTAGGCCTCATTTTTCAGGAGAGTTTCCTGACCAAAATATTTGTACAGTCGCTCCGTTGAAAAGCTCTCTAGAAGGGTTAGGAGCCCTAGCTGGCCTCCCAGCAAGGTGTCGAGCCTGGGGAGGGAGAGGGTCATCCCCAAAGGTAGGGGAAGATGAAAGAGGAATAGTTACCCAGTAGCAGAGCATATTGATGTTGGATCTATCCTATTTTCCTAGTTTAAAATTTGGATGCTTGCCACTCTAAAGAAGGCTAATCCCTACATTGACTTAATAAAGTAATATAGATTTGATGCATTATGTACAAGGGTACACAAGCAGTACAGCACAGATATTGTAGCCCCATTGATCTCCAGGAGGGTACCTCTGGAGGCTGAGCTGTGACTGCCACGTTGTCATTCCTGTTAGTGATGTGGGCTTCACTCATTAGGGAGTGAAGTCTCAGACACTGGGAGGTGGGGTCACGGCTGAGAGGTGTGCAGCTGGGAAAAGGTCTTTTTCCAAGCGCAGGCAAGGTTTTAGCCTGATTTCTCTATTCAAAAAGCAGGGGTTAGCAAGAGCTGTGGGTCCCATTAACATCACTGTGTGGACTAGTGCTGGTAGAAAACACACTTCAAATAAGGTAAAAGAAGAGCAGGCCCTGGTCAGATGTCATGTATTACCACAAGATGTTGATGATCTCCAGGGAAATGCCCACTTTGCCATTACCTGTGAGCGCTCAGTGACTCCCAGCCAACACTCAGCAGCCCATCAGGTCATGCCTGATAGCTGTTGATATCAGGTCTAGTCAAGCAGGAGGATGCACCCTGTCCTCCCACCAAATTTCTAGCTACAGCTCAGTACCATCCAACTGTGACTCCAGATGTACTTGGCAAGTTCAGACACTGACCTGCTGGAGTTACAGTGAAGGATGAGAACAAATTTAGGTTGCCCACAGGCATTAGCTAAAAAAAATCTTTGCCCTTTTCATGAAAGCAATTGCAAATCTACTCTGAAAAAAAAGGAAAGCAACTTCATCTTCAAAACAGCTGCAAACATATGCTTAGCAATATAGAAAATTTAATCTGCACACACACAGAGTAGGCTGAGCAGCTTTATCTGAGAGAATAGCATCTGAAATAGCAGGGCACCTGGGGGAGGAGGTGTACGAGGCCAGGGTGATAAAGGTATGTGAAGTAATGTAGAAATAGGAGAGGTGGTTTGGGAATGTCTCCTCCCTTTCCTGAATGTATATGTATAAAAAATTCCCTGTAAGATGGCAAATACAGTACTGATAAAAGGATTCTTATTTATTTTCACTGATACAAGTAGGCTGTGAAAGTCACTGCTGTACGATATGACTGAAGCCCTGAGGTTTGTAAGGAACAAACAAAAACATATACCAATGGCAAAAGAACCTATACATTACAGCAGTAAATATGAAGAAATAGAGCCTAGAGGGATTACACTCTTCCAAGCTTTGGCCAGACCATAATTACTGGGAAAGTAAAGGAAACCTGCCCTGGAGCAGGTTACCCCCTTCCCCCAGCCTTGGTCGCTGCCGTTTAGAGAGGCATGGAGATGCTGAGGGACCTGTGCACAGCCAGGCAGCGGCACGCAGCGGGGCGGGCAGTCAGGCCGGCAGCTCTAGGCATGCTATTGGCATGATAGTCCTCTTGCTTGTCTTCAGAAGCAGGAGATAAATGCCTTTGAGTGACCACCCTTCCCACAGCGCTGACCATGCTTTGAGCGGTGTGGCTTTGGGTGCTGCTAGTGCTGGAGCCTCTACAGCAAGCCCTTCCCCACGGAGCGCAGGTTCACACAAGGGAGAAGGGACCATCACTGAAATGGTGCGTTTTAATACAAAACCGACCACAGCACACAGTAAAAAAGCTGCTTTTATAAATGCTCTGTAGCGTATTTCTTATTAGTTCCATAAAGACTGAAATAATAGCTATTCAAGTTTAACTCACCAATTTTGGCTTCTTCTGTGGTAACATTGATTTTTAAATCGTATGTTTCAGAAGGCAGCGCTGTCCTTTCTGACACAATCCCTCCCTCCCGTAGGTCTGCACAAGGTGGTTTTATGAAATCAAGGGGAGACAACTATCTATAGTAGGTTGTTTGAGTTTTTTCATGAGAGAAGTTGAGCCCGGTAGCAAGGGCAGAGCATGAAGAAAGTCTTGTCTGTAACAGGAGTACTCAAAAAGTGCAACAAGAGTTTGCAAGACCCCTTCATGCCAGCGCGTTCCCACCAAAAGCCTCACCCAAAAAGCTGAAATTACAGTCCTTCTCTGTTAAAGAGAAAAAATGTGAGAATGGCTTGTAATTTTTGAACCAGAAAAGCTATGTTTATCCTCCAAAGAATAGCCCCTTGAAGATGTGGCTGTCATCCAGGGTTAAAGAGCAGGCAGAAAGCCCACAGAGGGACAGGCCCTCAGCAGCTCAACACCCAGCACCAGGCATCTGTCTCCTCGGGCGAAGGGATGCTCCTGTTATCTATCTGATACATACCAGAGTGTCGCGGCTTTCCGTATCCAAACACATCTTGACACTGGAGATTACACAGATCCCAGAGCTCTGGAGTAAGGCCAGGGACGCGCACCCGCCCCCCGCTCACCGCCACGGGAGGAGGCAGAGGCAGTGTGGAGAATCATTATCAGAGAGCAATGACATGTCACGGCGTCTTGAATGGGCCAGGGGGTCAAGGGATTATGACTCAAATCCATTCTTCATAGAAAAAATCTTTTCCAAATGCCTGACTTAAAGCTATGAAATCACACAGGGAGCGTGCTGTTATCTGTGGGGGTGGTACAGACACTCCTCTGCTTCAAGTGGGGATTCAAAAAAAGAAAAATATAGCTGTGCAGAGCATCCCTGTTGCACAGAGTCATGCTTGCCAAGCTTCTTTCCTTCCCCCCACACCCACTGGTGGACAGGTTTAGAGGAGTGAGTGGGGTTGTGTCTTTAGTCCCACAGTAATAAACTTGCCTTATGCACATACATTTTAGTCTTGAATTTAACTCTTACTTGCTCTCAGATTATTTTACAGCAGGTTATGCACTTCTGCAGATACTGCTGTCATCCCCATTTCTGACCTGTTATCCATTGGAATTGCTTGTGGAGGGACTGGAGGGCAGACGCTTTTTTGGAAGAGTACTTTTGCCAAGAGGTTATCTGAGCAGCGTTAGAGAAACAGTTTTGCTCAATAACCTTTTAAGTTACAGCAACTATGCAAAGGATTACAGCACCAACACCAGAATGTCAGCCTGCACCATAAAGGTTTGCAGGTCTGCAGGGACTGTATTTGGGTTTGAAAGTCATTGAAATATTTTAATTATCTTGAAGAAGTTGATACTGATGTTACAAAGAAATCCTGCTTGGAAGGTAGAAAAATTAAAGCTCTCATACTAAAAAGCTTTTCTTCATACTAAAATGCTTTTCTTGTAAAGTTGAATTCTTCCATTTCCTTCCTTCATTCCAGGACCAGAGAGAAAATGGAACCAAGCATCAAAATAATAGGAGACTGTTTTTAGGCAAAGCTTCATTCAGATTAATCAGAAGGCATCCATATGCATTTTACTAGGTTATCTTGTTCTGAGGCCACCTTTTATGCAATTTATGCAGCCCCTGACTCACCAGTGGAAATTACACCTGTACCTTGTCGTATTTTCTGTGCTTTGGATCAGAAACAGCCACCGTGGAAGCCTTAATTTATCCCATCTTTTCTTTCACTGGCTCAAGCTTCACCCTTGATATTTGGACATATTGCAGCGCTGTGATGCAGAAGTGCCGTGCAGGCTCTCCTTAGGAGGCAGGCTGTTTAAAGACCAGGATGCTGCGACACATTTATACCATGCACTCTTTAATCGTATTGCTACCCTGCCTAAGCCCAGCCATCCACACAGGAAAGTCCCTGCTCTGGGGGTCCCACACCCCTCTGTCCAGATGGGGTGGGGCCTCACAAGACCTGCTTTCACCTCAGGAAGACTTGAACCTAGGAGGAGATCCTTCATTCAAACTATTCTGAGCGCCTTGCCTGTCCTGGGGAAGGCTCTGGGAGAAAAGCAGCCAGCCAGCCTCCGAATGAACTGTGGTTTGAAAGGAGGTTAAACCTCCCCTGCACATGCAGCTTATAGCCAGCCAGGCAACATCAGAGAAGCCAAGCTGCATCCGCTCCAAGGAGAAAGTTAAAATAGAAATGAGTCTTCTTACTTCAGCTCTGCCTTTTGTTGTGCCCTGCAGGCAGCGTTCACCTGAGACTGTGTATCCTCCCAAGTCAGAGTACGCTCGCCTAAGTGAAAAACGGCACACACAGCCTTACCCCTTAATTCCCATGATTTCTAGAAGAGCCTCGGTTTGCCTTCTGTTCAACATGAGCTTAGTGGTCATGAGCAGTACCACAAACCATGTCAGTACTTGACACATCTCAGAAAAGAAGCTGAAAAGCGAGTTGCAAAGCTCAGTGCATAGCTCAGGTCCTTACAAGTGGCCACTCCATATTTAAGGAAAGGCAAATAATCATCACAGAAATAACAATACTGCTTTAAGATGCTGTCCTCCTCTACCCGCCAGGAGCCATCTTCCTCTTTAACAGTGTCAGATGCAGGGATAGTGAGAGATGCAAATCCCTTTCCACACCAACCCAGTGGTACTAGCCTGGCTAGGTTTCTGGAGTGCACTAGGCTGATGGCTTTGCAGTGAAGCCAGTGAGGAAAGTTCTGCTGGGGGGTGTTTCCTTGTAGAAATGATGAAGGAAACAGCTAGGGGTAATGACACCATAACCCAGTACAGCTGTTTCTGCAGTGATCATTTGTTCACATCCTAGGATGCACTGAAAGAGCAGCTTGGAGCATTTCTGTTGCTGCTTATCCTCTGACTGGGCTGTTGTTAATGCAACACTCACTCAATGAAGTGTTTGGGATGAAGTCCAAAAAAACACTTAGGTGCCTAAATCCAAGACAGCCATTCACAGCTGCCTAAGGACTTAGGTTCCCCCTTTTGTATGCCCCTTCCCAGAGTCTCTTAAAAAACCCAGACTTCCACAATGGGGTGACTCTAGGTGCTGCCAGCTTAGCTGGGCTTGGCTGCCGGAGCCTGCCTCCCACCTCTCTGCCATCCAGCCCTGCAGGAAAGGTGGCTGTGTTTGGCATCACTCAGATGCTCTGTGACTGTGCCCTGGGCTCTGAATTCAGCAGTTGCAGGTGCTGTTGCTCAGACTGTGTCTGGTGCTGCTCTTCCTCGTTGGTATAACCACCATGGAGGGGGTGCTGCTGGCTGGCTCTCTGCAGCCAGAGTCATGATGACTATGGCACAAGGATGACTTGATGCTGATGAGGGAAGAGGCTGCCACTAGCCTGGCTTGAGCACATTTTCCCCCATGTAGCACTCCTCCCCCTCCCTAAGAAGGGTCCAGGGTAGAAGCGATGGACATACGTATCACAGAAAACAGATGTTCCCGCTTCCGCTGCCCTTGCTACTGATGGTCTGACAGGGACTGGTGGAGCCAGGTGGACTCCGCAGTCTGGCAGCTGCTGTGTGTGTGGAAGCTGGGTGGGTCATGGGATGCCAGGCTCAGAGCCACTCATGCTGCCACCCATCAATAAAGCTGCATGAGAACAGCTTAAACTCATTACTAACACGGCGTAAAGTTTCTCCATTTACCAACTCTTCTACTACATTGCAGAGTATACCTGTTCATGTGCCCCTTTGCTCAAGACAGAGTTCAAAATAGTTACAGAAATCTGGTTATTGAAGTCCAGTGATTTACAGGGAGCACCAGAGAGTGTAGTTTCTCTTCTACTACACCTTATATTCACCTTACTCCCAAAAAAGCCAATTACTTCCCAGGAAGTTCTTGGGGTACCAATAATGAGCTGAGACACGTGTGCTGGGAACTCATTAGCTGGGGTGGAAACACCCCTTCCCACTGCCTGGCCGTCTGTTTGGGTGATCTGACAGGCGTCTTTCAACTGCATTCATGTGTCTTGCCATGAGAAAATTAAGCTTTGCCAGGTTTCTCCTCTTGTCTGATAAAGCAGTTAGAGGTCCGTGTAACAGATACTTGTACTTTTCAAATATATGTCTCAGGTAGGGCTCTACACGTGCAAGCTGTTTTTCTCATTAAGCCCTTCAGTTACTGCAGTTTACCTAAATCCATGCTGGACTGTAAAAGGCTTAATCGATGTAACACATTCACTCCTGATGATGTCAGGCAGCCACCACACCAATCTAACAGATGAGCTGATCTGATAGCCAGTAGATTTGGGATGGCAAGCAAGGTTTATCATGTTAAACCAGGTACCATCAGCACCTTTCAGTCCTGCAAAAATGCTTCGATTTTTCATAAAGCTATTACTGAGACATGTAAGGAAAACACGAGATCTGAGCTCCTTCCAGCTCCAACCTTCTGTTGCTGGCTCCTCTTCAGGAGGAGGCATGTTTCTGAAATTATTTCAAAGATGAGATTTGGCGTCTTCTCTGCCTACATGCATCCTCAGCAGGAAAGAGCAGCAGAAGAAGGAAGACTGAGGGCTACTGTGAGATGGAAAATGAATCTTCTGTAGATCTGTCCATGCATATGTATCTGGCTGGGCCCCGTCCTCCAGCCATGCTCCGATCCATGTTTCGAAGGGACCATGCTTCCTTCTCAAATTACTGGCGCTGGCAGAGCAGCACAGCTGGCAAGTGAGCTTTCAGGAATGTCTTCATCCTTCACAATTCATATGAAATAGGTCCAAGTAGTAATATTCTTGGAGAGCCAGATACACAGATTTTGCAAATGTTGGGAGCAGCAAAGCGCGCTATTAATAAAACAGTCACACTGCTCTTGGTTTTGTTCTTGTAATAATTGTAAGCAGAAGTTTTCTTTTGTCTTGGTCAAGTCTCTGTTGCTTCAAGTTCAGAGCTGTCAGAGGCAGCTGAGCAAGGGACCTTTGTGCAGTGGACAGCAATATCTAATCCAGCATGTGCCGTTAGTCGACTCTGGTATGTTCAGTGGAAGAGTGAAGAGGGCAGCTTGTCTGAGGACTCACTCTCCCAACAACTGTTAACACTATTGCAGCTCAGAGTAGCTTGCCAAAGGTGTCTTGGCTTACAGAATAAAATGGATATTTTTTTGATGCGTACAAACATATCCATGAATGCATACAAATGGTAAAAGCTAGTAGTATTACATCAACTGTCATATTTATTAATCTATGAATGATAACTTATTGTAACAGGGTACCTTCAACAGGGAGAAATAAAGGACATATTCTCAAAATACTGGGAACCAGATACCAAGAAGGAGCTGCTCGTAAGTGTCTTTTTTATGCTCATCCAAATGTTGTGAAATAAGGTTGGTGCCTTCTGGCAGTATAAGTCTGCTTAAGAGGGAATATTTTGTTCTGATAGTCAATAAATTTTCCCTACACATTTTCAACAGGTAAGTCTCAACAGCTTCCATTAAGGATCCAAGTCTTTGTGCTCCAGAGGCCAAAGCACCCACCATTTCTCCTCATTTGCGATTTGACAAGTTTATCATTTACACTATGGTGTGTGTCTTTGAAAGGAAATCCTGGTGGAATTAACCAATACTAGATGTCAGGTGCAGCAGGAAAACATGCAGCGGAGCATATTTATGTTAGAGAGAGACTTGTGTGCTTAGGTACACTGCAGTGGATATTGCTGAAAAGGGCAGCTTTTCTGCAAAGTTCTGTTAGATCCCCTCAGCAGGAAACAATTATCTGTAATACCAGTTTCCCACAGAATCTCGCAAATCCTTCCCTACAGGGATTTCACCTTTCATTGTTTCCTCTGCACAGGACAGAAAATCCAACTGCAGTGGTACAAAATCAGATCTGAGTCATATTTTTTTTCAGCCTCTGGCAGCTGAAGGGAATAATCTCATCTTTGACTAGAAGGAGGTGGGCAAACAGAATAAGGGCTGGTGACCTGAGTCCCACGGTGACCTCCAGAGGTCCCTTCCCAATGCACCTGCTTCATTGTGTGATGCCCAAAAGGAGCGGGGTGGAGGGTGCAGCTGGGGGGTCCCTGCTTTGGGGGCACTCATGCCTTGGCAGCAGAAGGGGTCCAAATCCAGGCATGCCAGGGCCCTGAAACATTCATGGGAAGGAGCACTGCCCTAACGAGTGCCTGTCAGGAGGAGCACCTCACAACAGCTGCCACCTCCCCATGTATCCTCGGCATCCCCGTGGCAGAGCTCCTGGCTGCCTTGAACCAGCTACTCTTTTTCTTTCAGCTGTGGCAGTGCGGGGTTAGGAGGAAAATTACAGCCATGGTAACCAGGAGGCATATTTTCAGTGTGTTTTCTGCATTTTTCGCCTTTGTCCCTGTCCCCTCTTTCAAAGCGAGGTATTCTCACTGCATGGCTTCCTGACAGTTTGGGCACAGCCCTGCCTGCACAGGCAGTCCCAGAACTAACCCACAACACGTGTGGGGGTCCGCTCCCTTCTCCCATGCGAGAAAGAAACCCTGAGCTCAGCATGGGGGTGCTCAGACCCCGTACTGGGCAGCACGTGCCCAGGGAAAGCAGATGTGTGAGGTTCTCTGGGGAGGTGGGCATACAGTCAGAGAAGGGACTTGTCTCTTCGAGCAGTTTGGCATATTCAGAGCTACCATATGCCAAGGTTTCCTAGCAGAATCCACCTTTTCCCACCTCTACAGACATTTCTGGGGTGGAGGCAGAAATAAGGACTTTGCCCATGTGGTTAGGGATGTGGGTAGGACGACCCTGGGAGCAGAAGACAGTTTGCTGTCCCCAGTAGTTGGCAGCCCAGCAGCAGCGGGACCTGGCCTGCTGACTGCAGGTACAAATAACCAGTTAGATGTTTTAGCTGCATTTCCCACCAAGAAGAGGCTGGTGAGGTTGTGGTCTGTCCATCTGCCTCTGGCAGCATGTGACTGCCAACCACTTTCTCCCAGTCCTGATGGGGAGATGTTTCAAGGCCATGAAGTCCCCATGGGCTTGGGACATACAGTGAGATGGATCCGTCCCCAGCACCAGCTGCCCTTTGCCCAGGCAAGTGCTGGCTGCTGGGGAGGGCAGCAGGAGCCATAAAGCAGTGGCCAGGGCATCATGAAGAGCCATACCCTGCAGAAAAGCAACCTCACAGGCTGCTACGAGCAAATCCATCACTATTTGTCCATTTCTGTCCCGAGCTGTTTATTAACTCCAGCCCAGATGACCTGACATTCAGGTAAGCCGGATCTGATTTTCTGGCTGAGGGAGCCCTCAGATCTTTACTATTTCCAACGAGATTTCATCATGGGAAGCACATTGCCCTCTGAGGCCTGATCTTCAATACCAGCAGCAGAAAGCACCAAGCACGCCCAGCTGCCAGCTAAAGGAAACTCAGACCTTTGCTAAGCTCTGGCTGCAAAACAGGGATGAGAAGGAATGTAGAAGCAGCCCTTGGACACAGCACCCCCTGAAGGGGCTGAGCTGGGGAGGCCCATCAGTGCCCATGGGTGATCCAGGGTGCAGCTGCTCCCCTGCACAGCTGGCACGGGAGGATGCTCATCCCTCTCCAAAATGCAGGCTGTGCCAGAGGGTCGCTGGTGTTGTGCTCCTGGTGCCGCTCCGGTGAACTGCTTCAGCAAGGCATGCAGGAAAGGCAGGAGGCACCTGGGCAACTGCAAAGGCTTTGGGGGTAAAGGCAGAGGGACAAACAAGGGGAAAACAACAAACAGGAACAACTCTCCTTGATATTTTTCAAGTTGTTAGGTACCTGGTGCCAGACACTGACAAATTAAATTCAAATGTCTCAAGGTATTTTGTTTTTCAAAAATTGGAAACTTCCATTGGAGAAAAACTTGTTCAAAAGCAACATTTTCCTGCAACAAGTGACTTAAGAAAACAATGACAAAGCCCCTTATTTTGGGAAGAACGTTTTTAAGTCACAAAACTTCAAGTAGTTCCTCTCCCCACTGCAGATGCTGTCAGACATGCCCAAAACATGCATGTGTATATAGAGCTATGATTTACTCTTTACGATTTTTTCATTGTCGGC
Source organism: Falco punctatus (assembly GCF_963210335.1). Lineage (NCBI taxonomy): Eukaryota > Metazoa > Chordata > Aves > Falconiformes > Falconidae > Falco > Falco punctatus. The sequence continues at coordinate 67,609,195 of NC_137583.1, forward strand.
CTTGAAGCTGCAGGAGAGCTACCTTGTTTCATCCTCAGCTGAAGGGGATACAAAATATGATGCTACTGTCTAAGAAGTGTGAGTACAATTGTGGAGGCACACAGACCTGCAACACTGAAATTTAAAGCTATGGAGCAATTCTGCAGGGCCGTTAATATCATTGATGTTCATGCCTGATCATCCTTTTGTATTTATAGTCATTTTACTTGCTAGAATTCTCTAGCAATTTTTAATTTTAAAAAATTTCATTTCCCACTTGAGATCTCAGAGGAATGGGGTGAAAATGTCATTTGCATGATAATCAAGGTCTCCTTCAAGGGAAGGGTAGGATCTGGAGCCACAATCCAACAAGAGTGGGAATATCCATCAAAAGTTTGTCCACTTAATTCCAGATCCAGATGATGACAAAACCTTTGTTTTGTAGAAACCAGGAGAGCAACATCCAAAGGGAAAAGATCTGTTACGGTGAGCTCCGCACACTGGAAAGCCCTGCTGAAGTGGTCGCAGGGGGAAAATGAGGACAGTGTCAGACAGTGGCAGGCGGGAGGTGAAGCACAGCAGTGAGGCAGTCAAGGTGGGCAGCAGGGCAGGCTGCGGGGAGTTGCAAAGAGGTTTGGCAAGCACTGTCAGGGGGGGCACATGGAGCTGAGCCTGCCTGAGAGAAGGAGAAGCTGATGAGCCTCCCTGGGAGCTGGTGAGCCCCCAGGACTGCAGCTCTCCAAGCAGAGCTTCTACCTTGCCCTTGCCTTGCCAAAGTCTGGGAGGGGGGTTTGTGGCACCAGGTCTCAACACCTTTATAGAGGATTTCTATTTTTCAGCCTCAGTGTTTAGTTCTTATTTTAAGTTTGACATTTTGACTCAGTTGCAGCGTAGCCGTGATGTCCCATGACATGCTACAACATTTACAAAAATCAACAACAGTCCCAGTCCTTCATTGACTAGAACCACTCCTGGTTATTTCTGCGTGCAATGGGAGAAGCAGGGATCTTGGCCTGCCTCCGCAATATGTCCTTGAGGAGGTTGTAATTATTGAATTGGGGGTTGTAGTCTTTCTGCTGGGCGTGCTCTGACTGACAGCCCGGGCCAGCCAGCACTTCTCTCCTTCATAATAGTGGAAGCTTATCTGCCTGCAGTGCCAATAAAAATAAATCATCTGGTTGCCTTATGCTCTGTGTGGATGAGAACAGAGTCATCAGTGGTCTGTGTACTTCTAAGCTAACTTTACGCCCACGGCATTCTTTTTTTTTTAAATCAAATTGCAGGATTTTGAAGAGGCTACTATGTACTGGAGAAAAACGGATGGCTGAGGCTCAGTGTGTGCGAATGATGAGGTTACAATACATTCATTGTTCAGTTTGAATAATGGTTTTTCAAATTAGGTTTGCATGTATGAGTGTAATGTTCTCATTGACTAGAATGATGCACAATAGACCACCCACAATTTGGGAGAGTGCTATGAGTTTGTCCCTCTGTGGGCAGGCATCACTTAGTTCTCCATCCCCGTTCTGTCAATATCTCTTCAGCCTGTCCTTAATCATTCCTTCTAGATGAGCTGGAAACATAGCTGGATCACACAATTTTCCATGGTGGCCTCATATGCAGTTAAAAGATGATTTCAAGTTGAGAGTCCTCAAAACCTGGAGAGTTGAGACCTGTACCACTGATCCAAAATCCAGCTTCAGCATTTTCCACTCATTCAGTGTGGGAGTAATCAGGATTTATTCTTCTGAAGTCAGAGATTTGCATGACTTTAAAGCAGAGTACATGCCTCATCTGTCAAGGGGGAACCATGTAGCAGGTTAATGTTTTTTTACAATATACTGGGGGTCTCAGCTGCTCTGCAGTAGTTTTGTCACCGTCCCTATTACCAGCCCTCCTACTTTCATAAAAAAGTAAGTGTGCAAGCAGGCAAATACGATGCAGTTTGTGGAGGAATCACTCCCACTCAGGTGGCATTGAGATAAAATTATACAACTTGAAGTTACCGAGGGCACAACCTCCGGCTGTATTTCCATCTGGAACATATGTTGCTCCCCCCTCCCCCAGCTCTTGTTGGGAAGATGCTTGGACAGGTTGTTATTTATGTCGGTGCAAACTGGTGGTACCAGGCATGTCTCTGTGGTAGTGAAGGAAAGTATTACTGCCGGCATCGCTGTGCAGCATATGTATGTGATGAGATAATAGACATCTGGCACTGAGCGGTTACTGAGGCTCTGTACATCACTTGTTTCATACTTTTGTGCAGAAAAGCTACCTCCAGCACAGTATATGACTATGGTCTGGAGTAATAAATTAAAGATTGTATTGGTCCTCATGAAGCACTGAGCTGTGTAACCCTGCTTTCAGGTCCACAGCTTTGCACTTGTACCCAGATGCTCCCAGGGACATTGATGCATGAAGAGGGACTCGGGAAGCTCTCAGGTGTCTGTGGGCTTACTCCCTAAGATTTGCTTTGCTTCCTCTCTTCATCTGCTCTTGGGCTGGATGTCTCACACCTGAGACCCCGCAGGTGATGCATGCTGTCTGGCTAAGTCTTCCTGCACGAGCATCCACAACCACAGCCCAGGCACCCGTCACCTCCCCATCCCACACCGCTGCTGACAACTCACTGTCCAGGAGGCAGGGTGTGCTGACTGTTTTCTGGGCCCAAACAGACATGAATGCCACATCTCCCACTTCTGGGACAGATGAGCGTTCAGGTCCCGGCGCGAGGGGCAGGTTGTGCATTGCATCCAACTGCTGTTTAGGCTACACACCCTAAAAAATCATGTTATTAACTCAATGTTAACATACAGTTAATCTTATTTCCAAATGAGGAGATTACAGATGCCATTGTTCACTACTGTTGAGAAGCATGAGATGACTATGGCGATGCCATTGCGGAACATACAGTAGATTCAAGTCTGTGATGGGGCATTGCCAGCTCAGAATCCCTCAGGATGGGTACAGGACCAAATTCAACTCTCTCTTGCACTGCCCTGCAGCTAAACTGACTTCATTTTGCATCCCTGTGGTTTTATGTGGTAAACTGGTGAGATATTTGATCTCCAGTACCAAGAATAGGAACCAAGTGTCTGATTCCAGTGCATGATATTCTGCAAGCATCTACTTGAGTAGCCAGGTCTGAGTAAAAAAAGAAATCAAATAGAGGGATGTGGAAAAATCTCTTTATGCCTATAAAAGGATCACTTCAAAACCACAGGATTTTGTATAGGAACCTTTTTCCTTAAATAGTAGAAACAGTCTCTGGGTACATTCCATCAGTGTAAAAAATGGAGGTTAGAGGAGAGCCTCTGTGTCCGGCAGCAGTTTCCTCTCCTTCTGTCTCTCCTTTTCCTTCCCTTGCCACCCGTTACCTTGTGTTAGCCCCAGAAACTGTGCTTGTAGGAAGCATGAAAGCAGTATAAATGCAATATATATATTTATAGACATTGATATAATCAAATGCATACATATATGCATATATATGTTGTGTAGTTAAAGAGGATCTGCATGGTGGGATTTTTCTGCATTTTTCAGGAAACACCCTTCTGTCCCATTTTCCCACCAAGATAAACAAAACTTGGCTGTGAATTTTGCTGGGTGGCTAAAACCCCAGCACAGGCTCCTACTGCAGGCTCATGCTGCAGCCTCCTCCCGCCTGCTACCAGCCAGAAGACAGGGAAATGAAACCTAAAGCCCTTCAGCAGCACCTGCACAAGGGCAGTGGACCAAATCCTGCCACGCAAAACCCTGCTGACATCACGGGGATTAGATGGTCTGCTAATCAGGGCAGTGGGATTGGTGTCAATCTTTTACTTAGGATGTGATGCTGAGTCCCGCAGTGGGCAGCATGGGGTGGCTGGGGCTGGGAAGGGACTGGGTCCCCCTGGGGATGAGCAGTCATGGGGGGTGGCACTGGGCTTTGGGGTGCCCTGTGTGTGCTGCCATGGGGAGGAGGAGGAATGTGGGACCAGCTCTCCTCGGGCACTGGACTCTGGTGACGTTCAGGGCAAGGGTCCTGCCGCTGCCCTTTCCAACTTGGGTCTCCCAGGGCAGCAGAGGACAGGAGGGGGGAGAAATTTTCTGTGACTTTGGGGTTCAGTGGCCCCTTTGCAGCAGGTTTGTCTAAGGGTGGGGTGGGAAAGGAGTCAAAAGCTTTCCATCTTCAAACTGGACACAGGCTCAGTTTTTGGGGGGTTGTTTAGAAACCGGGGTTACGTTTTTAGTACTTTATAAGAGGAGTCTCATGTGTTTACATTAATATGATGAAAATGGCATGCAGAAGGGTCCCTGGGGACTCGGACTGGCTCCAGTCCATCCCTTCACCCCATGCCTAAGCCAGTCCTTACAGATGTCTGGATAACCTGTTCTTAAAAACCTCTAATAACAGAACCTCCACAGTCTCTTGAGACAAAGTATTTCAGCGTTTTACTACTCTTACTGTTAGCAACATTTCCCAAATCTGTCTAACTCTTTCTTAACTCCCTCCCAGCCAGGCGAAGTACACACCCTCCCTGAAACTGCAGCATGTGGCTGCTGTCTACAGCCGGGACAGAGAGCAGTTATTTACTTCCATTTTGCTCAGCCCCTTATGTGTCTGAAAGCTATTATTTCTCCCTTCAGACATCTGTTCTTTATTCAAACCCAGTTTCTTTAGCCTACCTTCCTGCACATACCTGAATACACCTTTCTGGAGGAATAGCACCCCCATCCATAAAAAAAAATCTCTAGGTGAAGTCTCACACTAACAGTGGGAGCTGAACAGATGGAAAGGAGATGTCTTGCATGCTGTATTTCTATTTATATACTCCACAGTGGAGTTTGGGGGATTTTTTTTCCCAACAGTAAGATATTATAGGTACTTAGTCAGCCTGTGACCCATCACAGCCGCAGGTCCTCAGAGCCAGCAGCAGCCCAGGCAGCCAGCACCAGCCTGGCTCAGGGATGCTGGGGAGAGCTGTGCATTCATCCCTCCCAGACTGCATCTTAGGGCTTTTCAGTCCCTATCTCCAGTTTGTCATTCCTGCAACCCACAGCCAGCGCAGTCCTGCCGCAACTGCAACAAGCACATTGCTCTATTTTGCCATTGCCTCAGCTGTAAGTCAACATGCAGGTTAGTTCTGGGATGAAGGGAGACCTCCAGGGTCCCATTCTAGGCAGTCCCCTAGAAAACGTGGAATTATTGACACCTTCCACATACAACTTCACCCTTCACCCATAATGGCTTCACCCTTCCCATAGTAGTTTCACCCCAACCCCATTTCTGCTTGCTCATGTAAGGGATGACAAGGTTGGTAGAAACCAGGAGGAAAAGGTGCTGGGGTGAGAGTGCACCCACATACCCCACAGGTGAAGCCTGGGGTGGCACAGCAGGTAGCACCTGCAGAGTGGGAGCTGTGGGAGCTGCAGGCTGCACAGCACCAAGGAGAGAGAAGGGGGAGCAGCTACTCAGAGCATGGGCCCTGCTGTGGGAAAGCTTTGGACCCCAGTCTTGGTGTCCCACAGAGCCACACATGGGCTGGCCCAGGCAGGGCTTCAAATGGGGCAGGGGCTCTGCTGTGGCAAGGCAAAACATGCGAGGGGCTGGGAAGCCGGAGTTGGAAGCGAGGTGCTCCCTTTCAGTGCATGCTACTCAGTTCTGTTACTGTAATCAATATTGGCAACCTCGCCATGGTAAAAGCTGTGCATATAGCTGGGCACCTCCAGAATGGCTATGTTTCCACTTCATGGACCCTTGCACCTTTTGCCAAGTCCTGTCCTCTCCAGAGTGAATAGGCCTTGTGCTGCACATCCACAAGTTCCTAGTAAAGTTGTTAGTGCAATTAGAAAAAGATGAAAAGTACCTCTGAAGCAATTGCTCAATCTCCTTTTCAAAGAGCAACACATACAGTCAGAGACACACTGCTGGAGAAAGTGTACTCCATGTACTGGTCTAGCAAACACCTCCTGAACATTTTTTAATGTGACCTGGCAGCAGACCAGGGTAAATGGCATGTTCTTTTTCCAGTGCTTTGTCCCAAAGTGTGTATTTCAGAGGCTTAAAAGAACAGTCAGTCAATTAAATGTGATAAACGAGGCCATTTGTCACCAGCATTTTAGCTTTTCTTTTAAAGTATAAAACGAGATAATGAGCAGGGCTTGAAGAAATCCTTTGTGGTGTTGGGAGCCAAGGGCACATGATATACAGAACGGATTTTCTGCCTCTCCCATCATGAGAATGCGATCTGACAATACTCCCCCTCGTGACACAGAAATCAGAGACAATGTTAAGAGGGGGGGGAAAAATCACTAATGGTTGAAAAAACAGTGACATGTTACAATGGAGATAAGAAAAGAAATGCACTTAGTTAAGGGCAGATCTACCACCATTGCAAACTTCCCTTTGTAGGTGCTGGTCAATAGGAACAGTGACAGAGAGGCAGCTGCATTCTACCTTTAGCTTACACAAAAGCCTCATGTACCAGTGACCAACTTATCACCAACTCATAAAGAAGCCAGCAGGGTATGCATCCAGGGGAAGGCAGTGGGTGATGGAAAAGATGGATTATCCCTTTCCCCAGCATGGGAGAGGGGACATGCCTGTGACGGGCTACCTGAGCTGCAGGGTCCTGCACAGTATGGGACTCCTGGGGCTTTAGGGCTCCAGGTGCTGGGAGAATATTCCTCCTGTAACATCCACAGGTGCATACAGCACACTGGGACACCCCATTCACTGACAGCCATGTAAACAATGCAGTATGGGGATGTAGCCCCTAACAGCGGTGGCAGCTTGCAGGGTGCAGCGTTAGCATGCGTTGGTATTCATGGCTGGAGGCTAGAGCTGGGTCTGGATCCAGAGCTGGAGTGTTTCCAGTTCTCTTTTAAAAAATAGCACCTTTCTTTCTGGCAGGTTCCCTGAATATGTTTCCTTCTGTGCACTGTCCTTTTTTATCATGTGTGTCTAGGAATTAGGAAACATTTACTCCAATGTGTGAAATCTCTCTGCACCTGTGGGACATGAACATATTGACTGTATTGGCTGTATTTCACATTGGTGTGTGTGCCACCAGATCAATGTTACTTCTGTACCCTTTTCCCATCTCCCCTCTGCATCTACCCACTTGTGCTACCTCAGGAGGAAATTACTATTATTTTTTTTAACTTCTTTTCTCAATTAATCATCATTTTGTACTGAATACATTGAGGTAGGAGTGCCAATAATTATGCTTGTGCACAAACACAAATAGATATTTAAGGAGATGAGAACCAGGGACATTTTGTCTCTACGACATATGTTTTATTTATGTCTGTACTGCGTTGTTTTGGCAGCATTTGATTTAGTCTTGGGATGAAAACCCTGTCTTCTTGCAAACATGGAGAGCCTCACACATGCCTCTGACATTAAATAACTAATGCACACAGCGCATGGAAACATACATTTTAAGAAAACTGCCCAGATGCACCAGCAGCAGGGGGTACCAAAGTAACTAAAAAGGCAAAGAATTAAAATCTCATTGAAGGAATTCAGGAAAGGAGGTCCTGGTCAGGTGCCAAATGAGTAAACGTCAAACATGCAGTTGAGCCAGTGGCTCAGCATCAGGTTAGCCTCAAGTCAATGAGTTTTCAGCTGATAATGAACTTTGTGCATGGCCTTTGATGGGCTTCTGCATGGAAAACTGCCCCCTCAGCACGCCTGCCACCCGGCAGCAGCAGCGTGCAGCCCTGCTGGCTGCACCCACGCGAAGGTTTCCAGCACGCATGGTGGCTGCCACCTTAGTGAGGTCCATGCCCAAGGAGATTTTTCAGATGAGGTATCAAACAACAGGACCAGATCTTGTGCTGTATAAAACTGCTGGTAAGAGCGGCCTGTCTGTCCCTGCCTCCCCTGGAAGCAGGCTCAGCCCCAGCCCATGGGTTGCCCCGGCTGTGGCCTGCTGAAAGGGTGGGATAATCCTGCCGAAGCCCTTGGTGGGCTGCCCATTTCCACTCCTTCCAACTCGCTGGCTTCCAAAACAAATTCCTGTTGCAAAGACTCAGGCCCTTTCAACTCTGCATTCCTGCCTGTAACACGATCCCTTTTGAGGAGGTGGTGAACTGGTACAACTCGGTGAACTCAAAAGGAAAGAGATCCCAAATAATTGTTGGAAATGATTGGAAAGAAATATCTTGTAAAACAACATCCTAAACAAAACAGAGCTGAATGTTTCAGAAGCAGTTAGCTGTGAAATGGCGTGCTTTCAAAAGCACAGTGCCTTACCACGGGCAGGCAATGGAGGTGTGGGAATCAATGCCAACACCTTTCCCTTTCCCACGTGCAAAGCCCGTGAAACTGCTGCCTGCACCACAAGGCAGTTGTGTGAAGGTGCTACCACCACCTGTTTCACCAACAGTGTGAGAGATGCACCACTGCAGTCTCTAGCTACAGCCCAGGGAGTCAACGCTCCATCCTTTCTGCAGCAGAGGTTTGCTGACATCCACCTCGTTTGGCTGGGTTAAGCGGAGAAGGAAGAGGAGGCTCTGACTCCCAAAAGTTCACATTTACAGCTTCAGGAAGACAGTTTCTTTGCAAACACTTTACGTGGTTTTCTTCCTCCCGTTACCTCTACAGAAAGTGGAGCATCTTTAAAACTGCACTAGCCTCCCTTAGGGAAACTTGTTTTCAGAGCCCTTCTTGACCCGACTTGGAGCAGGGACATCAAAGGCAAGGCAAATCTGGTCCCCTGTTAACTTGGATCCATTTGGAGCTGGGCTGGGAAGCTGGAGCTTGCCCGGGTGTTCACAGTCTTTCGAAATATTTACTTATCTGACTGACAAGAGAGTTATTTAATAAGTTATGATGTCTGCAGTTCAGTGTAAACAATTTACAGTGCCATGATTGATGCTGGGCCCTGTTTGGAGAGAGGCAAGACTGATTGTATATACTGGGCTTCGTTTTGGAGAGTTCAGGTCCAGCACTGGGCAGTAATATACTTAATAAATAACAACAGTTAATCATATGGACTCACACTGTTTCAGTGCTCATGGAGTCACACAAACATGGCTGAATTAAATCAATGCTTCTTTGAGCTTACCTTGGCCGTGCAAATGTCAGGGACCTCTGCAGGGGTGCCCTGTACAGTGGTCACAGTGCCTGGTTCTGCTCTTGTCCCGTGCCTGTCCTGTCCACAGCCCTCCAGCACTTACTGGGCAGAAGGCAATGGCTGGCTTTGTGGGTAGGACAGCCAGTGCAGATGTGGGGCATCACACTTCAAGCCTCTTCTCCAAATCTGGGAGGATGGAGGTTGGGAAGGCAGTCTCACCATGTCCAGGAGGCAGCTCCAGCCCCTGCATGAGTAAAGTGAAATGAGTGGCCTTGCTTCTTCTGGCACAGCTTCAGGTCACGGTACATGGGTGGGTTTCCTCAGTCTTTCCCTTTTCAGTGTCTTCTCTCAGGACTCCAGGGGCTTCCAGGAGGAGATGGGATTTCTGCTGCAGTGCTTTGGGTGACATCACCAAAGCCCTTTTCCTGGGTGAATACTTTCCACTACAGGTGTGCAAGATCACAACAAAAGCCTGTTCCTTGGTGGAAGAGGTGTTCCCACCTCCAGTGGAAGGACACAGGAGTGTGATTGCTGTGGTTCACGGGTGCACGCAGCCCAGCTGGTGAGCCATAGCTACTGCTGATAAGCACAAGCCCCCATGAGACGCCAAAGCAGATAAGAGAGGGCACAGATTAATGTCAAACTGAGAGAAGTCAGCGGTCCTGTTGTTCTGTTCAAACTGGAAACAAGTTATTTCAGCTCTGAACCATCAAAATATTTTGTTCCTGGAATTAAGTGACCTGGACATGTCTGCTGAAACAGCATTTTCAGGACCATGCAGCTCCCTCAAATTTTCTGCAATTTGACTTTCTGACCCGATTGTGTACAAAGACAAAGGTACATCATTCAGAAGTTCCCACGAAATGGAAATGTTGGGCCAAGTGCAGCCATGTACAATGCAGGAGCTATGCAAAAGCTACAGCTGAAAGGCAAAAGCTTGGAAGGAGAGGAAGAAAGAACCCTTTCTTGCTACCAAGCAGCTGTTCAGATTGACTAGTAGAGGCAAGAAATTAAAAAAAAAATATTTAAGAACTTCATTCTGGAAATACTCTTTCAGACACATTCACTGTCAAAGGTCTACTCCAGATGCTGTGAGTGAAGAATGGGAGGAAATTAAAAGGAAGGAATTGACCCTAACACTGACACAAGAGGACTGAGTGGATGCGAGCTGGATAAAGGCTCCATATACCCATGCAGCGAAAAATGTGCTTCCTCTGAACAGAGCAAAGTAATGAAGTATTGATTTGAAATTATTGAACGGTGATACTACATCTATGTTGCTGACGATGGCCTTGTCTGATGGAGAGAAAAGTTCAAGGAGGTCTTTCCAGTTCAGACTGGAAAAAGGAAAAGGATGTCTGAAGCAGACTTTCCAACTATTGCATTCACCGTGGGAGGAAAGTAATACTCAATGCCCTCCTGATGTTCAAAACTGTTTCTGCAATAATCCTCAGCCACCAGAAAAGGCTAATTGATCCCCCAGGTTCACCAATAGCATTTGCTCTCAAAAGGATCTATCTTTTAATGTAGTCAGTTGAAATCTGCACTCAGAACAAGAAGGATCTTGAGCAAAACGCAGCCTGCCTCTACCTCCCAAGGGACCATCCAGAGACACGCTGCATTTAGCAAAGCAAGTGAAGGTTTCAGGGGGACCTGAGGGACAGCAGGCTGATGGCACCACTCTCAGTCTCCATGGAAATATGCCTCGATGTAATTACTGGTAAAGAATAAAAGTGATTCAGAGAAGCTCTGGTACTTCCTCCCTGTTTAGCTCCCGTGATTAAACCCACACAGAGCCTAGAATGGGGAGATGAGCCTCAATTATAGCTAAGGAACAGCATAATGTATTATCTCCTTTGCGCTTACTGTAGCGGGTGAGTAATCTAATTTCTACCCAAACTCATGTTGACTATAGAGAGTTTGCCAGTGTCTGATTCATCAAGATGCTGGAATAATGTGGAATTAGAAATGCAGAAGAAGGCCTGTAGCTCTTTGCCCCTTATTCTTCAACACTGACAACTTTGGGCAAACTTTTTAACAGCTAGCATTAATACAACCAATACTGTGGTGAAAATATGCCTTCAGCTAAAATTAAATACAAATAAATGGCCTGCTAAGTGAAGAGTTTGAATCCTCTCTTTCATGTACAATATAAAAATCTTTTTATTTTGGATGGTGAGTCCTTCTATAGATTTGTGGACTCCAACTGAATGGTACAGAGCTTCTTTTATGTGCCTTGAAGTTCTTTTGCTCAGAAAATGCCCAGAACTACAGGTTCTGAAGTTATAGTTTAAATACTATTGAAAGGTATCAGCAGCCTCCACTCCCTTGGCTGGCGAGAACTGTGGAGGGTTGGCATCCCTGTGTTTCCAGCCTCAGACATCGTATGTGGATAGCAGTAGAAAGAGACAACTCTCAGAGCAGCTTTCCTGAAGCTTTTCTGGATGGAGCTTATTCCTGGAAGTTACAGGGTCATTGAGTTCCTGGGACAAAAACAATATGACTGCTGAAACTCTCCCCTGCGACTCTGGGAGCTGCTGGCACAATTTGAGGCTGGGTCTGTAAGCTCTGTGGAGCAGCCACCAGCTTTCTGAGCTGTGGGATCTGCAACCCTGGGAAGTAGGGTACTGTCCCACAGCACAGCAGTGAGGCAGGAAAACAGTTCAAATAAATCTTAAAAACATGGATGGGGTCTTTTACGAAGGGCAGTTTTGTACAGCAATTTATAAAGAGCTGAAGGGGTGTTATTGTTTAAATAAATATTTAAGGGAGAATCCTCTCAACTTAAACACAGCGAGCTGTAGCATATGGAAAGCAGCAGCATTTGATTACACATATGCAAGAGGCCAAAGCAAACCATTAAGAACAAAAGTGGTGAAGAAGGAGAAAGTAATTTCATTTGATTGCTTCTCCAAGATACGTTATTGACATCGTCATTTCTGCCTGGTGCTAAAGTGCAGCAGGGGTACAAACCCTGGCAGTCCCGGCAGTGGATGTGCTGTGTGAGAAAGCCATTCTGCAAGCTCCACTGACATTTTGCCTGATGAGATGGCGGGGGGTAGAAGTATAGGGTTTAGCTCCACAAGCGATACCCTGCCTGGCAGCTAGCGACCCGACACGCAGCAGCAGGACTGTGTGCCCAAGGAGGAGGGCACAACGGTTCAACAGACACACAATCACAGCCTTGATACTAGAGGGTGGCACATTTCAACACGGGTTCACTTTAAAAGCCTGCTTGGTTTGGTTGAGGCTCAGGGATGACAACTCAGGTGAGAGTTTCTTGAGCCCTGTAGCTACAGAGATGGAGTCACCTTGTGCGGTGAGCCTGGCACAGCCGGAGCTCGGTGCCGTGCAGTCAAAGGTTTGGTACAAGGAGGTGCTTTCTGCCCTGCAGGTAGAAAATGCCAGGGGCATAAACATCCAGCCGGCAGTAGCAGAAAAGAAGAGAAAACAAGGTAAATTCACTGCTGAGGGACAAGACATCTGAAAAAAACCAAAAAAGTGAAAACATGCTAAAAGGCTGTAAGCAGTTAAAAAACCCTCAATGAGTTTGAGGTTATTAGGAACCTGTGTGTGTCATAAATCTAATACATAGAGTTGGACTGTGGGATTCACAAAGGTGTTATAAATGAATTGATAGACTTAGGGGACCCCATGACACTCGCCTCTGGGGAGGAAACTTGAATTTATGTCTTGGTAGGAGTTTTCCAAATGGTCTTCACCAGTGCAAAAGGCTGAAACATTCATTTTCATGAATGAAACATTCAACCCTGTGCTAGTCTGCTTCTTTTGAAAAAGGTAAGGCATTTACCTTATCAGAAATGAGTTTTTCTTTTCTGATACAACTGTGTATTCATTCCTTTTCTGAATTTAAGTCACAAGCCAACAGACCACCAAACAAATCACTTTTCCAAAGTGTCCTTAAAATTGGAGGATTCTGTAAAGGTGACACATATTTCATGGACACATCTGAAGACATGGCAGATTCCCTGTAAGAAGTAGGACATTATTTATACAGGAGAACACTGTTCGGATTATCAAGATGGCTGCTACAAGAGTACTCATCCATGGCTGTATCTTGGCAGGAGACAAAATCTGTACACCCGTTTATGAAAAAAATCCTTTGATGTTTCACGCCCCATCACATGTCACTGGACAGCAGAATAACACGAAGATAAATTTACATCTGGGGTGCAACCGTGGGAAGGCAGTAAGCATCTGTTAGTGTTGGGATCAATCTAGTTCTCTCCAGGCACAGGATTTGAGGACCTCAGTGTCACTGTACAACCAACCACCTTTAGAAACCCAAGACCCTGGCATGGCTCAGGACAGAAAACCTGGCCCACACAATCTGTGGAGACATGGGGATCTGCAGAGTAGGTCAAAGCAGATCATTTGGAAAAAAAGCATTAATTTCCAAAACAAAATAATTCTTGATTCATGACTATTTGGAAACAAATGAGAAATAGGAATTACACAAAAGCTCCATTTTGTTCATTGAGGAACTGCAGAATTAATCGCATGTACTTTAGTTTCCAGCAAAGGCTAAGTCCCAAGGCACAGTGTTGTGATTGTTGAACTGGGCATGTCACACATACTGGTTTAATTCAGACCAAAACTGCAGGGAGACCATGATGGAATATAGCCAGTAGCTGGCTGGGAATAGAGGTGGGGTAGGAGCAAGGTCTGGGTATCAAGCAGGTCAAGCTATTCAAAAAGCAATGAAGATTTTGGTTAGCACTCATAAGATGATCTCACTCTTTCCCTGGGCTGTGTGCAGCAAAAGGAGCTGGTGGGACCAGCCAGGGTTGCAGATTAGGACACCAGCTCTTCCAGAGCTGTTCAAGAAACCTTTTTCACAGACCTGACTGCTTCATTCATGATGTTGCTTGTAAACATCACATCGAAGTTGTAACACCAACAGCTTCCCAGATATATTTCTTTTGTGATAACTTCCACAAGGACATCCCCAATAAGGATCTCTGGTCCTTTGACTGTAAGTCTCCACTTCACCCATCTGCTCTCATCCAGCACCAAAGTTTAGGGCCCTGTTTGCCACAGTGTCCATACACATACTTTCTTCTCTTTTTTCCATGACACTCAGAGCAGAAGCCCGTAAGCATTCACCACTCCTTTTCCTTTTCTGTTTCATTTCTTCTGCAACTCCCTGCTTAAGACTCCTTCTTGTGACGTCCTTGACAAAGGCGAGGATGCCCATTTGCAGCAAGCCCTGCCTGCAATCCTGGCCCACACTGTCTCACAGCTTCTTAGAACTCCTTCATCTCTCAGTAGCTGTCTGTAAGCAGCTCTGGTCTTCTCACATTGTCAGCTCCTGTTCTTCTGGCCTTTGCTTCTACACTGTCTACAGCTGAGCTCTGGGGTGTGCATGAGGCTCCCAGGAGCTGATGGAGATGATGACACTCTATTGCCTAGATTTGTGGGAGAGGCTGTACAGGGTGCTTCGTAACCCATGGCCATAAAAGAAGTGAAGGAAACCACCTCTCCCTGCCACGTCAGCAGGGGCAGAAACAAACAGCCTGCAGCTCCCCATCTTGCAATGTGGCAATCACGTCAAGTGGCAAAACGGAAACACTGAGATTTCACCATCTGTCTGCAAATGCTGCATATATATTGCATACAAAAATAGGCTCTAAGAAAACTGCTAAGACTGAAAAACCCATGAGGCAAGAGATGCCAGAATTAGGCCTCCCTTGTGCTATGTGTTATGATACACTTGCTAATTAAATGATCACACAGTGCTTTGCCAGAGGTATCAGCTTTATCCTATGGTACAGGATGGACTGTCTTCACTGGAGAAGATGTAGAATTTTGTTTCATCTTTAGTGTTCAGTGTGATCCTAGGCTTTATTTGCTACCCAAGTCCTCCTCTGAATAGAAATTACTGATTTTCTGAACACTGGCAAAGTTTACTGGGTGTTTCACAAGTGTCTCTGGTACCTATGTAAGGGGGTGTGGTGGTGCTTTAGCAGGGAAGAGGCAGGCATGCAAGCAACCAGGCTGATCACATCAACCACCAGTTTGTCAGGTGTCTGGCTTGGTCACCCATCCCAGCTGTCCCCGTCAAAGCAGTGGGTCTTCCCTGCAGCAAGACCTATGCCCATACCCACCCTTGCAGGATTCACAGCACCACAGCACAGTGCTTCAAAGTCATGAGCTGAGACCAAGGGTGGTCAACAAATAGATAGAGCTGGGGCTGGGGCTGTGCAAGGGTGTTCAGTATCAGGCGGTGCTGGACATCCTCAAGGCAGAGCTCCCGTTGGGTGCCACGCCAGGAGCATACTTCATTAACAGGGTCTTACGGCACATGCAGACAGCGGGGCAACCCCGCAGCTGATGACTGCAGGCTAGGGAAAGCCTCAGAGAGACCCGCCACGAAAGACCATGCAGGGAGAGCGGGTCTGAAGCCAGTTCTGCAAAGCAGCACTCATATCCCCTAAGAGGACCATGGATGGGGCAGCTCAGGTTTCATGTCAGGCTCTGGCATGTCTGGGCTCTCCCTATGGCTCACACCTTGACATACATCTCCCCACCCTGTTCCTGAACCTCCTGAGCCCCTGACTCCTCACTTGTACCATGTACTCCCCATCCCAGTCCCATGCTATCCTTCAGCTTTAGCATCTCAGTACCATACCTTCCCTTAGCCCAGCATCCCCAGGGCCCCTGGATGCCTCCTGGCTGTGCAGGGAAGGTGTCAAAAGCGGTGTTCCCTGCCTGCATTCCCATTGCCCCACCCCTCTGCCTTAAGCAGCATTACGAGGAAAGACCAGTTTCATCTTGCTCCTAGAAAGAGCAGAAGGGTAGTCCAGGCCCTGCAAAGCTGTGTGGAGGCAGCAGGAGCAGCAGTAACTTGGTAGCACCAACTGTGTCCAGGAGCACTGGGGTCAGTACTGGGAGCTGCCAGGATGCTGGGCTGATCTCGCTCATGTGGGAAGGAAGCTCAGCAGATTTTGACTTCTCAGCCCTAGCACATCTCTAATAAGTTGCTATTTTTTCCCTTCAAAGTCTATCACTAAGCCAAACTGGAGGAGATTTACAAAGTAAAGAAAAAAAATAATATTGCAGTCCTAACACAAAGCTGCCAAATTTCAGATCTCTGCTCCAAAGCGCAGAGGGATAAGAACTACCCACAGAAAGGATCACCAGGTTCCCCCCTCCTGTTTCTTCCTTTCTTTTTTTTTTCCAGTTGGACAACAATGCCTTTTTCCCTATGCTCATTCTTGGAAATGGCTGTAGAGTTTTGGCTGAAATTTTCCAGAAAAGAACTTAGCCCAAGGCAGACAATCAAGTTGGAAGAACTCAGTCTAAACAGTTCAAGCCTGGCAAAGTTATAAGCAACTGCAAATACAGTCTTATAGCAGGACACATATAAGTAAACTTAATCATAGGAGCTGCAAGCAATCCCACCTTTGATCTATTCAGAGTTATAATAGCTGATGATGCTGTTCCATTCAAGTGTGTCTTATCACGATTCAGATATGTCACTGGTAAAAAACTTTAACTCAGTCATCCCACTGAGGCTTCCCACACCCCTTCCTACTCAAAAAGCTCTTCCCATCTAACAACTGATCAAACAAAAAACCATAGTTCCCTCGCCTCCAGTATTTGCATGTGAGCTTCAGCTTCTTGGATAGAGGCAGCTGATGATAAAATGGGATTGCTCTCTGAACTAATGCATTCAAAATTAATAAAAGAAATAAAGCAACACACTCCTCTGGCAGGTTCCCATACATATTTTCCATAAAAGTTCATTTTTCCACAAGAACAAATTGTGAGTTTGTGGGGGATTTGCACTGAATCTTGATACAGAGCTTAGAATTCTTGGCACTGCTCGGGACATTAAAATGACATCAGCTCCACTTTCTATATTGAAATTTTATAGTTACTGCCTGACCACATTTCTTTGTTCTGCGCGTATTCTCTCTCCTCCGAGCTGCCTCTCTGCTACGGCGCACTGTACATGAGTATCATGAAAAACTGTGTTTGTGTTCCTTACAGCCCTGCTTGCCCTCCCTGCGCTGGGCACTCAAGTGATAAAGCTGCATTTCTTCCTCCAGGACAAAGCAGCATTGTTGGCTCAAGGGACGAGGGCACATTTGCTAGCCAAGAGGCTTCCCTGCAGCCTGACAGCTCTGCGCTGCGAGGGACCTGGCGTGCCAAGCAGGGTCCTCCTCTTCTCTGGAGGAGCAGAGGAGTGGAGTGCGTGCTAGCAAAGTGACACGGCTGTGGGACAGCGGGGACCAGGGGAGGCCAGTTATTGCAGGCAGGACACTGTGAAACCATCCTGTCTTACTCAGGGAAGGGAAGGGGAAGTGGAAAGAAGAGGAAAAGGAGCACCTCGGGGTGGGAGACAAGGCTTTCTCCAGCACTGGCAAGGTATCACCTGGAGCAGTGTTCATTCAGTGCTGTCTTGATGGAGGGACATTATAAGTGCTCCCCCCACCACACACCCCCTGCCCCATGCCTCGGGGGAGGGAGGGGCAGTGTATTTTTAAATTAAGCAAAAATCTGAGTAATGGTGTTTCTGTGTTATGCAGCAGCATGACCTGCTGTGTTTGAACACCATGGTGTGGGAGGACCAATCTGGTACTCGGGATCCCCTGTGAATCACAGCACGAGGAAAAGCAAGAGCATTGGGGCTGGGAGAGTTAACAGACTCCGGCACTGGGAGTACAGTTCCCTGGACATCAGCACAGACATCACGCTTGTTTCCTGGATTTCAAATAAAATAAGGATTCAAGGAAAAGATGATGCTTTCCTACATCCCCTGTGACTTGGAAAGCAATAAGAGCAAATAAAGGCAGTTAATTATCTGACATGCCACATCGAAACATTTCTGAAAGCACCGCTCTGCCTTTACTGTAAGTCATGCTGGAACAGCATTAGCATATACTCTGTAAACAGACTCGGTGCCATCCTGCGGCACAGCCCCAGCCTCCCACACGGGGATTACAGCAGCTGGACAAACCCAGGAGGGACTATACCTGAGAGTCAACAAAATGCCAGTTTTGCTTTCATCTGGCTTGACTGCAATAGTACTGGGTTTATTTCCTACATTGCCTACATGCTCAGCCTCTCTAATGTGTGACAGAGAATCACTGCTGTTTGCTCCTCTGTGCAAGATTATCATTTCATCATTTCACTGTCATACAGAAATAGCCACAAGACCAGATTAACAGTTAAAGATTGTAAAGCCATTTGCCAAACACTTCTTGCTCTATAAGCAACAATATTTTTACAATTGCATTTGCAACGGCATTTCTGAAATCACATTTATACACTCCTTTACAAGAACATGCAACCATATACAGAATGCAGAAAATCTTTACCTTGCATGCCCAGAGGAGAATGCCCGGTTTCCTCTCATGGATCAGAAGTAGGATGAAAAGGAAACCCAAGAGAGACCTTTGAACAGACTCATCTGCTGAGAGTTGTTTAAATCCCAAGCCTGCTCCCACTAGCAGCTCTAAGTTTGTGCTCTGAATAGAGGCTGTGTTATTTTAACCACAGGATTTCTAGTCATGGGGGAGGAGAGATGGATTAGGTACGTTTGCAATCTAATGCTTCACATTTACCTCAACTGAAACGAACTACTTTAAGCCTGATGTAAATAAGTACTGCTAAGATATAAATTTCAAGAGCCCGCTAACCAATTATGCTTAAACTAACAGACTAAATAACTGTGGAAAATTCCAGAGGAATAAGATAACATACTTTTGTGTTCTTTCCTAAATAAAAGGCATGTGTGGAATTTCATGCTAGATACTATGGCAAGTGAGGGGCAGCAGATGAATTGCGCAAACTAACCTATGTAAGGTGCCGTACCTTGTAAAACAATATTCCTAACACCTGTTAGCATGGATTTCAGCAGGCATCCTAGCAATCTGGGGTTTTGTGGCTTGTAAAAAGTACAGATATGAAGGATTTGAATCTAATATTTCAAAAGACCAAATAAAGCTCTTTAAGGTAATAAGGCAAGATTTTAAAAGGCCACGAGGTCTGCAGTTCTGCAGGAGCACAGACATTAGCCCACTGAACAAATGCCATCTCCATCAGGGATGTAAGCTTTAATACCCTCCCTGCCACTCATGGATCGCTATGGAGATTGTTAAATGCAGGCAAAATATTGTGCCCAGGACACCGGTTTGGGGTTTGTGTTGTTTAATCCAAACTCTGCCTTCATTTCCTAGTTTATGGCACTTTTGTGCCGCAGCTGCTGTGGTTGCAAAGCATGGCTACAGTCCAGGCTTCCAGAGCCACCTCACAGCTGACAGAAGAGAGATCTATTAACTTTCTGAGAGGTATGATTTGTAAATAAAACACATTCTTAAACTTTGGACTGAACTGAGGAAAACAATTTGGATGCAAAACACCAGAGGAAAGGGGACAAATTCCAATTTGTCTTTGACAGCAGAGGCTTCAGGAAGACAAGTTTAATTCCATTTTGAATAAAACCTGGCTCTATAAATAGCATTATCTTACACTTACATAACGCTCTTCATCCCAAAGCATTCCCGAGTGCTTTGCAGACATAATCATCCCATCTGAAAACCGTGGGCGGACCTCCCACCCTGGCACAGAGGACGGTGTCCTGCAGGAGAGGCAGCGGAGCATCCAGCCTCCAGCAGGAGCTGGCAGCTGGCTGGGGTGTCACAGCCTGTGCCTGGCTCCTGGGGTGCTGGCCGGGAGCACGGGGCATTATCTTACCGGGTCACCCAGGTACAGAGTTTGTGGTGATGCACAGGACTGGTATCTGTAACTGCCAGCATGGTTAAAAGCCTGTTGCCCAGCTCAGCCCTCAGGTTCTCAGAATGGACTGGAGCATCTCCAGGGATGTTAGCCTGCTTCCCAGAGCTCAGGCTGAGCTCTCTGAGTTCCACCTGGATGCTTGGCTCAGTCTGACTCACCTGAGCTTGGGCTTTTGCTGGGTAGACCACTGGGATACCAAGCATCTGTGTCACGGGCAGGGATGTGCACCTGAGCTAGAAGCAGAATGTCCCCACACCTCCCACCACCGTGCCTCTGGCCCATCAACCAACTTTTCCTTCCACCACTTGAGCAGCTCACTCCACCCCAGCTGGCTTTCTTCAGCATTGCTGTAACTGCTGTAAGATGAACCCCACTGATGTTCCCCAGATACAGGTTCTACCTCATCCTTGTATGGGACGCCACAAGGACAGCAGGCATGGGAATGCTCCTGGGGCAGGGGCAGGTGTTGCTACAGCACTCCTGGGGGGTAGGGGTCCAGCTGGAAGACCCCAGGTCTCCTAGTTTGCAGAGATATTGGTATGACAAGCATCAGATCTGTGCACCAACATTGCAAGCTGCCAGACACGACTTTAGGAAGAAAACAACCTGTCTCCTTCTCTCGTGCTCCCTCCTTCACCTGGATGGAGGATCTTTGCATGCACAAAGGAAATTTCTGTGCTGCAGAGGGGTGTATTTTTCACTTTTGTTTAGCTGGCTTGATAGGAAACAGCAGGAGGAAGAGAGGCCAGCAGAAGCTGTGCTGCAGGTTGACCTGAAAAGTGCACATTTTCCCAGAGAAACTAAAAAAACCAACAAAACGGAAGGAGAGAAAGCAAAAATAATTTTGAATTAAGTGAAAGCATTTGAACGCATGGTTTGGGTTTCTAGTTTATCTCTCAGGTCACACTTTATCCAGTTTACAAAGAAACAGCAATTTAAAAACAAACATAAAAGGAACAAAGAGTTTAATTTCTAAAATGTCAAGGCAAGACATTTCAGCATTCCACATTGCTGCTATTTCTTTGGGATGCGGAGATAAGTAGTAACAGAGGGACGGATTTAGCGTTCGTTTCCTTTCTCCTCCTAGACAAGTCAACAAATTGGACACAAATTTACAAACCGGTTCCTTCAAGTCTTCATTTTTTATCAAAAAGAAAATAAAATTATTCTGTTGGAAGCCTTTGCCAGATTTAGGCTCCGGCACAGCAGCCGGCACTTGGAAGTTGAACACCTGCCTATTGATGAAGTTTGTTACTTTTCTTTTGTGCCTTGGGGCAGCTCAGACCTGCTCCCTGCCCGACATGTCCTCCTGCTGCAGTGCAGACCACAAACCTGCCCACTGCCTCTGAAACAAAGTCAGCTCTGCATAGTTTCCTAGAGCTCTTTCTTTCTTCATCCAACCCTAACATTAAGGATCTTAGCTGGAATGGCTGTTTCCCAAGCAACAAATTATTCTTGGTCTGTGAGAGGAACATTCGCTTTCAGCACCCTCTCTGTGATGCTGGATATTTCTCCACCATAATCATGCTGAGCTGAGGTCTGTAGGCTGTGGTGCTCCCCTGCCTTCCGCTAAAGCCTGCAGAATAAAACAAAGCCCATGCTAGGACTATTTAAGGATTCGATTTTGCATTTCAGTCAGTGCTTAGATAAATCGAGCAACAAATGAAAGGAAATGTGAAGCACAATGAACTGTACAATGAAGTACCATTTCGCAGCAGCAGCAACTCCCACACTGGCCTCTCCTTCCGAGATAATGGGACAAAGAATTCATAATAGACGTTGTTGATGGGAAATTACATGTTAAAGGAACCTGAATAGTTATCCATCTATTTTGCATGTTTTCTCCCTTTTTTATAACATCAACTGAGGGTTAGAGATAAAAAGTTTCTATTTCTTTTGAATTAGGGAACCATTCCTAGAAGTGATATTGCCAATCCCCACTGTTAGAAGATCTTCCATTAGGATCTACACAAAACCATGACTGATCTGGAGAATACAAGCTTTTGGGAAAAAAGCCCATTGGGAATTGTAGCAGACCACATTTTCACACTTTTGCTCTGCAGTTTTGACATCTGGTACTTAATTCTGTTGTAAAAGAAAGCAAATGTTTTCTTTAATCAAAGTACTCTAGGAACTGAGGCCCTGAACAAGCTCCTCCCAAAATCAAGTCCCATAAGACACAAAATTGTGGTAGTTGTTAAAAATCAAAAAAATGCAAGAAAGAATGTGAATTTAAGCTTATGTGTCTTTAATTATTTTCTTTTTGGACTGCAATGCTTGTTTCTGTTCTATTTACTTCTAATATTATGTCAACTGCAGCCATCGGTGAACATAAACCACCAAATGACGTGGTGAGATAAACCCAAATGAGCTTACAGTTAATTGCAAATTAACCCAGGGAACTCCACCAAAGAGTTTCCCTTTAAATTAGGTGCGTGCAGCTCTCAGTGACAAGCCCAAAACAAAACAGGTGGGTGCCTGGTCTGTGGGATTCAGGCATTGTTGGCCATCACAGGAGAGGTGCTGGCAGCCATTGACCCTACGTGGGCATTGCTTCCCCTCTCCAAACCCAGCAGGTCTTCTCCCTACCATGAGGAAGTTGCAGCCAACCCAGCAAGAAGCACCTCCCAGTTAAAGGCATTACGACTCTGTCCCCCGTATGTGGGACACTGCTTGATGCAGGCAGCCCCAGGAACTCATGGAGAGGTGGCAGGTCCAGAGGACATGGAGCGGGCGTAACCCCCAGCCTGTGCCCAGGAGATCTGGGTCTGCTGAACAAGAGCAGGGACATGCTGGGGTGGGCTAAGCACCACAGCCAGATCCTCAGGCTTTGCCGTGGCTCTGGCACGATGAACAAATTCAAATCAATCTCCTTCTGGAACGAGTACTTGTGGAGGAATGTTTAAGTGTCACAGCCTATCATTGCCTCAACCATCAACTTTGTTTCACATAGTGGAAACCTCTGAAGTTGTGTTGAATGTTAGTACATGAATGCTGGGCAAAACCTGAAGTATAATATGAACTAACTGCAATGGTGCAGGCTCTTCTTACCCTGCACTGGTGGATCTCAGAAAACTTTTGGTGGGAGGATTTCAGTTAACAGATCTGATTGGAAAATTCCTGTTTAGTTAGAAGTGTTTTATTATAAGTTAGAAAGAGGTATTGTGATCTTATTATGTCTTATTTAAACTTTTTTACCCTGTCTGTTTTTCTGCCCCTCTTCTACATCCCATCTCCCAGCCTTTTCTGACTTGCAGTGAGTATGAGATAGAACAAGAAAATCTGCCTGGATCTTATAAGGAAGAACATGTGTTTCCTGAAGGAGGCTTTTGGATGAGCTAGACAGCTGAAAACCAGTCTGTATAGACAGCTGACTTTCGCTGGGCACAAGACTGAAAATAGTTCTAGAGAAGAGCCAGTTTTGCCCGGCAACAGAGAAGTTGCCCAGTGAGACCTTCCACTCTAGATGGTATCTTCTCCCCTAGTCCCACTAGATGGGCATATGTGATTGCTACTACTGCATATGCCTTTCTTACAAGGTGCCTTCTGAGGTCCTCAAGCATATTAAATCCCAACAGTCAGGCTAATCTGTCAGCAGGAACCATTTGCACTAGATATGTGACTGCTATAAACTGAAATTTCTGCCTTGGAGAACTTGTGTTATTAGAAAGCTCTATTGTCACAGGAGGAGCTCTTTGCGTCTCCTGCAATGTCTATATACTCATCTTTATTGCAGAAAGGAAGATTACTTACTGTGACATTCACGATCAAGAATGAAGGCAACTGAGTTCTGATTTTTGAGATTAAGGGTTTTCACTGCGTCAGCAAAGGAGTCACGTTCTTGCAGTCAGGTACATGTATCTCTAACAATGCGTTACATACTGATACCCAAACCAAAGGCATTTTCAGGTGCATCAGGTAGTTTTAGGAGTGTCAGCTCCTGCTTTACTTTGTAAGAAATGCCTCTTTGAACCCCTCTGTCTTATCTTGCACCCTCCTAAGCATGAGCTTCTCTGCACATGCAGTAGAAGCCACCATGGCAGTGCTCATCTAGGCCCAGGAAGGACCAAGCCAAACTGGGGCAGCTGGAGGGCTTGCGCTCCTCTCTGAACTCCTTCACAATACAGGCTGTGTTGGGTTTATGTGGCAAGGTTTTGGTAGCAGGGGAGCTGCAGAGGTGGTTTCCACGAGAAGCTACTAGAAGAACTGCAGCCCATGGGAAGGGCCTATGTTGGAGAAGTTTCTGGAGGGCTGCCTCCCATGGGAAGGACCCCACACAGGAGCAGCATAAGAGTGTGAGGAGCCCTCTCCCTGAGGAGGAAGGAGCAGCAGAACATGGGATGCAACCCCCATTCCTGTCCCCCTGCGCTACTGCAGGGAATAGAGATAGAAAATTCAGGAGTGAAGTTGAGCCCAGGAAGAATGAAGGGGTAGGGGGAAGGTGTTTTTAAGTTTTTGTTGTATTTCTCATTATCCTACTCTGATTTGATTGGTAATAAACTAATTTCCCCAAGTCAAGTCTGTTTTGCCCATGAAGGTAATTGCTGAGTGCCCTCCCTGTCCTTATCTCGACCCGTGAGCCTTTCATCGTGTTTTCTCTCCCCTGCCCAGCTGAGGAGGGAGGGACAGAGCAGCTTGGGTGGGCACCAGGAGTCCAGCCAGGGTCAGCCCAGCACACAGGGGAGGGCTGTATGTGCTCCCACAGCAGCAATGCCCCACCTCTGCATGGACCGTGCCATTGCGCCCACAGTGATGGTGTGTATATTTAGGATCCTGATTGTAAAACCAGACTTGGAGCAACGTATTGCCTGGCTGTCTTCTACATACCAAAAGCATGAACAGAAGTAGCATAAGAGCATGGTGTGCCTCAGGAGGCTGGTGTGCAGCACTGCTGGTGACTCAAAAGAAAAAGATGGTCACCACAATGCTCCCCACAGCCCACAGGCTTCTTTCCCACAAACAGGTTTAGCTGCAAGGTGGTAGGATAAAGTTCCTGGTTTAGAGGATGCATTTAATTGGATAGGAGCAAATAACAGAGGTCCTTGTTCAGCCGGAGGTGTCAAGGCACATTATGGAGAAAATGGAGAAACAGCAGGCTGAGAGGAAAGGAAACCAGGGGTTTGGAGCAGGAACCTCAGAGGTGCTGAAAAAAGAGGCTAATGAGGAAAACAGAGTTAGCAGAGCTGTTTGCTGAACTTCAGAAAATGTTGATATTCAGGGAAAGCATGTGATGGTTATTGTTAGGTAACAAAAGTGGTTCCTCTCTTTCCTCACACCTCCGACTGCAGGAGCCCAAAGACCTCTGGCGGGTCCCTGTGTCACAGACAATGAAATGAGCCATGTTAGTGGAAGATGCCATCACACTGCTGATGTCTGGTAGTGGTTACGGCTTGTCACTTTATGCCGTGAAAGCAAAATGCAGAGCCAGCCACTAGGAAGAAAGCAAGTCCAGCCGGATGGCTGCTCCTCCAGGAGGAGTAATTGCTGCTAATGAAAGTAACGATGGGTCTGACACGAACTGGAGTCCTATCCTCTGGCCTCTGTGACTCCGTGGCTATTTTCATGTGACAATTCTTGATGATTTCAGCAAGGCAGGAGGCATCTAGGCAGCTGGGAGGGGAGTGAGTCTCTTTTTAATGCATCCAGCACTGCAGCCTGCATCTCTAAGAAAACCTCTGTTCCCACACCTTGCCTTCAGCTACTTACTTGTAATTGTTTCTGTTACAATTAGCCAAGTGGCTGTCCAGGCTGCAGTGTGAAAGCCTGTCTGTTGCACTAGAGATCCTACTGAATAAAAAGGTAAGTCAGAACTAAAACGCAGAAAGTATGGCACCACACCAATGCTGACCCCTCACACTGTTTGCAGAGCATCATTTAAGTTTTGGCTTTGTTTTTTGCAAGAAAAGGTATCGTGCATATGATATTATAAGACTCAGGAAAGATGCTTCACCAGCCTGCTCACAGGCATTCTCCGAGCCTTCATCATGCCCAGCAGCCCTGGAGGAATTTGTTCAAAAATTATGAAGTGTGCATGGAAGAGCTAAAATCCTGCTGAGCCCTGAAGCCCTTTGCGCTGCTCAGGGTGGGCAGGATGAGGTGGGGTTGTCTCTGCCTCATCCCAGTCATACCAGCCGTGAGGACAGTTCCTCACAGGGAGATCAGGTCCTTCTCTAGAGCTCCCTGGGGAAACACACAAAAGGCTCCTAAGGAACTGCAAGATCTGCTTTGAGCTTTTTTTTTTTTTTTTTTCTGTCTAAAGCAAGACAGCCAAGCCAAAGCTAAACCTTGAGCTTTCCAGACAAGAGGCCTGAATAATGTACTTTCTCTCAGAGATCACGATTTGATCCCCAGATGCATCACAGGCTCCCTGTATCACTTTGGCAAGTCACTTTGTGATGGATTTTCATACACTTGGCACTAAGACCAAGTCATTACAATAACTATATAAGGCAAGATCCCCAGAAGAGCTCATTTCCCCTTGTCCGGAGTTCTTTGGAAGAATTAGCCCATTATTTTACTTAGTAAATGGGAGCTCAGCTCTTCTGAAAATCTGCCCGTGCTTGGCAGCCCCGAGTTCTTAAGAAACTCTATCCCTCCACCTCTCTGCCTCATTCCCATCTGCATGTTGAAAGAAACCATCTTTCCTCAGAGCCCTTTGTCTGGCTTTTCTATTCCAACCATTAGTTCCTGGTGGTGAGACCTTTCTGATGTGAGGTGTCCCAAAAATTCTAGCACGGCCACGCATGAACCTCTGACACACACCTACCTGCCCCTGTTACACAAACACACACTGCTGGGAAGAGGAATTTAATTTAAAGCAGCAAACTGCACAGAGGGAGGACGCTAGAAAGGGAAATAAAACACCATGTTAGATTCCTCTTTGATGGACTTTCATCTGTTTTCTCTTGTAAGATCCTGGGTGTTTGGGACCTATTTCTGCTTTGTGCACTTGGAGGATTGGAAGGCACATTTTCTGGGGAAGGCAATGTAAATCCTTTTCAGGTTTTTCATGACAAAGATGAATAAGGACGAGTGTGCTCTGTCTAGAGTGAGTACCAGAAGGAGCAAAACACCAGGATTTCCCAGGAAGTGTAAAGAAGCTGAGCTTAAGGTCAGAGAAAACAGAATGTTCCTCAATTTTATGGCCACAATAATTCTGCTTGAGCTTTTTCTGAAGCTGATGTTTAGCATATGATTTTGCAGCTGCTGGAACTGTTCCTCTGAGCTATGGAAGCTTACTCACAAGCTAAGCTACAAAGGTAGTTGCACTCAAATTATACACTGCCCCTAGCAGATTAAAGCTCATTCCTACCTGTCTGTATTCCAGGAAATAAAGCCTCACACTGTCGATGTAGGTCCTCCACTAATTGGCAGTGCAAAATGTTTAGAGGAAATGGAGAAAAAACAAGGATATTTTCGGCAAAGTTCTGATAATCAGACTCAGATTTGCACTAAGACCAAAGAGCTCACAGCAACCTTTCCCACCAAAAAATGACAGGAAAACATGGTAAAATTAAGGAGAATGAAGCAGAGACTGGCAGATGAGCTCCCAGCTCATCCTTCACAGACACAGCTTGCAGGGCTGACTGCGATATTTTTGAAATCTTGAGAGCCTTGTGGAAAGTTATAAGTGCCAATGGCTTCCACTAAAGGCAGGGCATTTGGCACATTATGGGCAGCTTTGCCTGCTCTGCAGACTGTGCTGTGGGTGTACCTGCACTAGCTCCTGGGGAGCCTGCAATGAAGCAGCTGCTGATGGAGTCAGGGTCAGCCTTGTCCCCTGGCCTGCTGTTCCCACCTGCCCGCAGCAAGTCAGAAGCTCACAGGAGGCCACAAGTCTTATTCTGGGCACTGCTTGGTTCAGTACGGCAAAAGCATTCCAAAAAGATGAGAGACTGCATCTACATGACATGTCTTTGCAGAGGACGGAGCCACAGCCCCGTGCTAGCCCCCTCGCTGCCACTGCAATGCAAGCTGTCAGTGCTTAATTGCCATTAATGTCATAGAAGACTATGAAGACAGGAGTGGGAAAAATCACCTGAGTAAAACCAAGGTGCAAATATCTTAGTTGCATGCATTATGCCCTCACATGGGTTCTCCTGAGTTTGAGGCTGGTCAGTTTTGAAGCATGGGTCTTTCTTTACCACCCCCTTTGCAATGCATTTTGTATCACTACAGAAAAGCAGTATCAGACTGTGTTGGGCTGTATGTAGGGAGAGGCCTGGATACAGAGTCTTTCACTTTTAGCTAATCTCTTCAAATCTATTTAAGACAGGAGCATTTTGAAGCTCTTACCCTCTGAGAACTATTTGGCAGCTCAAATTAAATGAATTAGGCCAGGCTCCAGAAGATGTGACGCTGTCACAGCAGGGTTGGCAGCAGACCTAGCCAGAATCCTGATCCCCATTTGCAGATGGGGCAAAAAGAAACACTCTGTCCTGTCCACAGCCACACGAGGAGATGAGTGACATATCACAGGCAATTTCTTCTCAGAGCATGACTGGCTCTCTGGGCACAAAGCCAGGCTGCTGTGCCCTGCCGCTGCTTGGTGGCTCCGCTGCCCAGATGTGAGCAAGCAGCAGCCCAAAGGCAGCAGGAGAGAGGAAGGCAAGGCGGTGTGCTGTCAAAATTCAGGCCCATGCGGCATTTTCCATTATTAATCAGGTTTGTCTCCTTGATCTCATTAATTTTTTAATTTTCCTTTTTGTTTACACCTTCATTTGAAGGAGATATGGTTGCACTTGTTATCAATACTCAGAAGCAAAGCAGCTAACCAGCGATTATTCCAATGCATCTGTGTGTTGGTATTCCAGAATGACAGAAAGTCTATAAACAGAGTTTTTTAAAGGCTTCTTGTTTTGAAGCAGGGCAGAAACACAGTCTCCCACTCTGGGAAAACTCATGAGATTTGAAAAAGCTTAGGAAAGCTCTGTCGTGAGGAAGCAGAGGTTCCTGCCTGGTTTGCCAGCATGAGCCCGGCTCCCCTAGGAGGGCTGCTCGGAGGAAAGCAGGGAGGGAGCCCTCAGGCAAAATCAGCTCCTGTTTGCAGCCCTGCAACTGCGCAAGCTGCTGTGGAGATCTGGGGCCCTGTGGTGCCAAGCGGCTTTGTAGCCCCCATGGCAAAACTGACGGGTTTTAACTCCCCAGGCTCTAGCAATCTGTCAAAATTGACACGTTTCTGCAGAACATTCCCATTTTGACCAACTGGCATTTTCAGATGGAAAAAAAACATGCAGTGGGAAAATATCCAACCGGATCTAGTCCTCACAATGCGCTGCACTGACACACTATTTATGCACTGGAGGTTGGCGTAGCTTTCACAAGGAAACGAATCCAAGAGAAGCCTTAACAATGAACTGCAGCCAGCATTGGTACATTAAGATAGCAAAAATCTGTGCATTAGCAAACCCAGGCAGTGCCATGAATATGACTGTAGCAAGTCCACATCAGCTGTTGTGGTAAAGAAGTTAATTAATCGATAAAGTCCCATGCAAACCAAGCTGCCCGAAAACAAACCCACTCCTTCTCTTCCCGTTTAAGCTCAACTAAGCAAAATGGCAGAGAAAAAATTGCATGAATTAGACACTCAGAGTCCCAACCTACTTTTTACTGACCCTTCATGCCTCCTAAAGAAAGGCAACATAGTGTTGCCTGCATCGATCTGAGGATAAAAATTATTTCTGAATTTAGGAAACCAAAGACCAGAGTGTTTTGTTTGACTTCATTTCCTATGCATCTGCAGATACATGATTATTCATAACACTCCTTTTCAATATGCCACACATACACAAGTTTCATGCTTTTTGAGTGAAATACTGTTTGCTCCATTTTGCAGATAAAGAAACAGAAAACATGGGAGGTTAAATTGCTGGCTTTAAGACACACTGTGGGCCCTTGTCAGATTGACAACTCAGAGAGCAACTCTTGACCTGTGCCTGATTCATCTGACACTGCTACCCCGGGAGTTCACAGCAGTATAATTCAGGTGATAGGTCTGGTGTTGGTGGTCTTACCGATGCTTGCTCAAAACCACCAGCAAAAACCTAGGGTTCACAGAATTTAGCATCAAATTAGACTCCCTGCCACAGCCAAGACCCAAGCACTGTCCTTCCAGTGACCCTGCTCTTTTCACAGCTCGCCTTCTCTGTCTGCTGCATCCTTATGCTGTTCTGGTGTGTTCTCCTCCTCCTGCATTTCTCTCCCACCACCAGTCCCTTGAGGCTCTGAGAAAATTTGGGAGAGGCTGCTAAATTTTCAAGAAGCTAACTGGATTAAAATGCAAATCTTAAAAATGAAAGATAACCCTCTCCCTGCAAACTGTACTTCCCATCTATCCAAGTGACAGCACTGTGATACTCGGGGGATTCTGTGTTCACACCTCGTGTAACAGGCTCTGGCTTTTCTTCAAGGCTCCAGTTCCTGGAATAATCTGATTATGCAAAAACACCTAAGTTTATTCAAGGAAAATGTTACTAGCTCTCTTGTTTGAGGAGAAAAGCTCAAGAATGCGAAACTCAGAATCCAGGTGGCAAATTAAAAAGCTGTTGGGTGATGTCTTTTAGCTCACCCCTTAGCTTGCACCTCACTTGTGAGGTGCTCTCTCCCTTCTGAGACCTTCACCTGCCTGTTGGGAAGCTCTCTGAGCCACAGGCCACATGCACTTCTTCTGTGAACTACAATTAGCACAATATATTGATCATAAGTAAGCATCAGGCTAGCCTGGCAGCCCGCTGCTGGCCTGGCTGTGCTGGAAGGGGCATGCACGGGCTGAGCCGAGGGTGCCTGCACCAGGAGTGTAGCATGAGGGGTGAGGGGTGCAGCAGGAGCACGGCTTTGAACTGGGCAGAAGCCCCCCTGGTGAGGGCAGTGGGCATGGCACAGGAAGCTGCTGAAGCACGAGCTTCCCGAGAGAGATGGAGAGCTTGCACTCACCCAAGCCCCGTGGAGAAGTCTCCTGAATACCAGTCCTGCCTTAGGCACAGCTGAGGTCCCATCCTCTCTCCTGTGAGAGTAATCTCTGATACAGGAGCATGTATGATGGATCCTCTTTTGCCCATTTCAGCCAGACAAAACCAAAATGCTCTTTAATTTTCCCCTGGAGCATTTGCTTCTGCATGCTCAGTGGTCACTGTAGAGACAAGCCAGCAGCAGATGCAGTGTAAACAGATGTTGCCGTTGATGTGGTGTTCATCTTTGGAGCAGCATGGTGCTTGTGGTGCACTGCTGACATGTTTCTCACCAGGCTCCTTGCTGGGCATCTATGTTGAACGGTGTCTGCTGGGCTCCTAGCTGCATGGTGTGAAGGCAAATCTGCCTTGTGAACTAGCAGCCACACTGGGGAGGCTGTGGTGTGGACCAGGAGCGGCTCATCCAGGGTTCACAGAGGTTTCACACCATCAGCTCCGGCTCAGGCTGTGCCAGCAAGGGGATGTTGCTGCATCACTCTTAGCTTCCACAGCTTCAGCAGCCCTAGAGAGGCTGGTCTTATTAGCCAGCAAGAAGTACCTCACTGCAGAGAAGAGAAAACTCTTAATAATTCCCTTGCACAGATGCTTTTTTGCACAAGGTTTCCTTGTTTGAAGCTCAGTCCTCCACTCCGGTCCCACAGGAGCAGGATTAGCTGACCTGCAGGGCACACTGCAAGGCATATTTCCTTCCAGGTCTTCTCCTGGGGAAGTAGGGAGGGACATAACAGAAGCAACCTGCAGTGTGTCCAGCTAGAGGAACACAGCACTAATAAACAACACTGATTAGTTGCTGTGGGAGTGCTTGGAGCTATGGATGGAGACAGCCGGTCCCATGCACTGGGACGCTGTGCTTTCACTGCGCCTCTCCCTGGCCAGGCAGCTTAAATCCAGCCACAGCATCACGGCTCCCCAGCATCTCCCACTGCTCACAGAGATCCTCAGAGTCCTCCCGGGGGAGGAAAGGCTGGAATGAGTGTCCCAAAAGCCAGAACTGGGAAGTATCATGTCCCCTTTCAGCCTCCATTCCTGAGTGGTGTTCATTGCCCCAGCCTCTGTGAACTTCTCAAACTCTGATGAACATGTCCTCGCCATCTTGCAGGTGAGATAAGAGAAGAGCAAATGACTGGTTCAAAGTCATGCCGAGGGACTGTGCCCATGCCCCCAGATGAGCTGGGCTCCCCAAGCCTTCGCCCAGCGCATTAGCCGTAAAGCTATCCTTACCCTTTCCTGCATACTTGGATCATAATCTAAGTCCTTTATCTCCCCCATCTCCTAGAGCAGTCAATTAGCAGTGATATTTAAAAAAAAAAACCCAACAAACCCAGAAGATTGACCCAAGAAGTTTTGCCAGTTTAGAAGCAGATATGGCAAGGCTGATCAGCCAGAGGAAGGGGTCTAAAAATACAAGTTGCCCCACTGGTCACATCTGTAGCTAATGAACAAAGAGGTGTTGGGCACCCCTGGGACATCCTCTCCTCTGGGTCTCCAGCCCTTTGAGGAGTGGGTCCTGGTTAGTTTCTGCTGCTGCAGCTATACTGCAGGGTGGTTGTTTCTGTTTTGATGGCTGTTGTCCCTCATTGAAGAACTAATATGTTTCCTTGAATATTTTATTTATTGATCTTTAATAGAGAGTAATGATTTTGAAAAGTATAATTCCTCTTACCAATATCAGCCTTTTAAACTACCAATATATTTCAACATATGATTGGAAAATAACCAATACAATGAAAATACTGTGTTTGAAAGCTTATAACCACCACCATAACTTTGCTGAAAGAAGAGCAGGTAGATATTTTTGGCCTGGCAGCTAGATTCATGGGACTGCCTGGCAAGTCTGTATCTCAGATTTGCAGTGTGACAGTACCTCCATAGGCAGGTGCTTATGCCAGAGCGGTGAAAGGACTTAGCGCCACCGAACATAGCTTTTGCTTGCTCATATTGGAAGGCTGACAGCAAAGCAAGAAATATTTTCTTTTCCCTTTCTTTCCTCCCCTAATTTAAACAGGAGGAAGCCGTCTTAAAATGACTTCACTTCAATGTGGGACTGGAAATTGTTTAAATGACTGCAGTGAGGAAAAAGAACAAAATAACAGAGAAAGGACACCAGGGCAAAATGGTGCAGAAAGTAAGCAACATTTTCTTTTTGCTATTTGTGTAATGGCCAAATTACACATGTATGCTCTTGACAGGGCTTTTGGAGATAGAAAAGCTCTTTCCAGCTAGGCTGGTAATCTCACCCCCTGGAGAGGCAATTTTGGAAGGACGGCTGGTGCCACGAAGTTGGCACGTACCCGTGGGAGCAGGGTCACCTACTCCTCCACGGTACATGGAGGAGACTGCAGCAACGCCAGAAATGCAGAAGACACCGGAGAGGGGCTGTCTCATGTAGTTTACAGGGCCCCTTCCCACCACGAGGACACTCCATATCTGCATATTGGCAGGCACTCTCCTAAATATAATGTGCTTTAATTTGTCTTTACTCATTAGCTGAAGGACAGCGGTGGACAGCAGGTATCCTTAGTGCTCCCCTGCCCAGAGATGCCACAGCTCTGCTGGGGTCTAAGTCCTGCTGGCAGCAATGCAAGAGAGCAGCAGCAGCAGCTGATGGAGGTCACCTGGTTACTCATAGCTCATTCGTACCCCTTGCCTGGGCAGGAGGAGGGTCACCATGGCTAACCCCTGCTAATGAGTGGTGGGAAGTGTTTGATCTCAGCCTCAGAAAGCCAGGCCTGTGGGACAAAGAGCCATCTCCTCCTGGTACATATCCTCCTTTGGGTGGACACCAGACCATGCCAAAGCCTGGTGGGGTCAAAAGTGAGTTTGGTGGAGCAGCCAGAAGTTCAGTCAGCTGAAATGTGCTGCCAGCCCCAGGGCAGGTGAGCACCTATCTGCCTCCACTCCTTTCCTCACTAAATGTTACGTTCAAACGAGGGCAGTGCTTGTGTCCTTGTTGTAGATGAAGGTGGGCTCTAACCCTAAGGTTTGAGGCCTGACCCCAGATTACCCATGTTGACCTCTGGATAGGGAGTCTCCCCTGGGATATGCTGGGGACCCTTCAGTCCCTGGGAGGGACCCAACATGCAAGGGGACCTTAAGTATCTCAGACAATGGTTGAAGGTTCATTTGCAAAGTGTTCAGAAGATGTCGGATAGCGAAAGCAACTTTATTCATCACTGATACTTTCAATATGTTTTTCTGAACCTATCGGTTAGGAGCTAATCTTGCTGAAGGTTCATTTCTCCTGCAGCATGCAGTGCCACTCTAACAGAGGCACTGGGTGCTCTAACAGAGGGGAGAGTTATTTTGGTAGTCGTCTTCAGGCACTCGAAGAGTCTGAAATAGCTTTTTAATAGGTTTTTTTTCTTAATTTAAAATTAAATTAAAATTATAAAAATTAAAAAAAATAGTTTTTTAATAAACTTTCTTAAGCACAAGAGCAAGATGGGGCATGTGTTAGGAGGGAGCTCAGGATGCCCAGGCTGGGCTGGGCAGACTGGCCATGGTGTGCTATCCCCGGCAGCTCGCTGGGGCTTCACTGCCAGCCCGTATGCAGGGACCACAGACACCAGCAGCTCACTTGTAGCATAGGAATCATGATTTCAGCTGGGAACTGGCAGTTTTACTGGGATAAGGGCTGAAGGGGCAAGGGCCTGTTTTGACAAGAGTGGTATTTAACGGCTGTCAGGTGTACTGACATGGAGGAGAAAAAGCTACTTATGTAAAGCCAGTACAAAAAATTGAAAACATTTTGCAATAATGCCTAGATTTCACTTCGCTCTCTGCAGGGAAGAGGGAGGAAAAAACTCTGTGGCTCTCAGTTTTGTGTTTAAATGGGCAGGTTTCCTTAGGAAAAGCCTCTGACCTGCTAATAACTAATACAGAAACACTTCACTTTCTCCCATCTTTTTAAAGCTGTTCTTCATCTCTCCTTTCTAGTTAGATAGGCAAGGCAAATTGAGGCATATCCAGCTAGAAAATGGTTACTTAAACCTGTTATATTTCAGGAAACTACAGCCTTGCCTGAAGGAGATTTTTCAAAAAACTTTGTTCTGGCAATCAGATATGCAGGAGCTCACTCATTGATAGAGAGGATGCAAGTAGTATTTCACTGGAGAGTGAATTTTAAGTAATTTTTTTTCTCTATGAAATAAAAATTCAGCTGATCAAATCTGAGAAATACTTGAAATCTCAGTTTGAAAAAACACCCACCCAAATATACCTTTACAGTTAATGATCCTTGAATCTCTAGTAACAGGCTTCCTAGAGGACTTGCTGTCCTTACACAAACTCCACAAAACCCCTAATACCCACATTAAAGATGGCAATATTGAATGATACAGAAATAGTGTACAAGGAGTGAGACAACCATTCACCAAATGTCTCCTCTTATGCTGCACAGGTGGACAGAGCAGAGCGTTTCTCCTAAATCCACCCCCTGCCTGTGGCTCAGGGTGAACATAAACACCAGCTGGAGAGGTGTTGCAGAACACATACAGGAGGATACACAACAAATTCATACAAAAGAGCCAGGGAAAGAGTCAAGAGGCTGCAGAAAGAAGGTGGATCTTGAAATAAAATGTGGGGAGGGGTGTGTGGAAACAATGCTACCACAGCACAAGGGGACAATGTGTGTGGTGGTTTGGTTTTGGGTAGTGGTACAGGGCACACACAGGGAAAGAAGAGAGAGAAAGAGGTGAAGTCCATTTCGGAATAGGAAACATGTCCCTCAGAAGGCCTTTGAACCATCCAGAGAGCTGGCTTTGCTCTGTGTACTGCCATGAGAGACAGTCCATCAGCTCCCCTGGAGAAAATCCTTATCTAGTAGCTGATTTTCAGTGTGACCTTGAACTGAAGTGTGTGAATCCTGGCCCAAAAATGGTTTCCTCCAGTTTCCAGAAAAGCTGCAATGGGAAAGGCATTGAAGCAGCCATGGGCACTCAGGAAACTCCATCAAGGAACCTGGCAGCTCCAGCTTGGACCAAGGCTTGGAAAACTGAGGTTTTATTCCCAGATCTACCAGTAAACTGATGTGTGGTATTGGGGAAGGCAATGCACCTATCTCTGCCTCACTTTCAACTCATGTAAAATGGGAATAGTGACCTTTTCTGCACTGAGCTTTCAGTTCTACTAAAGAAAATAATAGATAAGAGTTCAGTAATTACTATTATTATTAAATAGGCAATTAATTAGAGAACAATTGATCTTAAGAGCTTTAAATCAAAGATCCTGACTTTCTTTCCCTAAGCCCCCTGGCATCAGTGCTGCATGTATGCGAAGCTGCAGAAATCCAGATTTCCCTGTCAGTGTGGCCACAGGGCTCACAGATCCACTGCCTGTGGGCTGGCAACCACCACCCTGAGCTGGTCATGTTGGGCATGTGGTCTCTTGGGGAATGTGCCACTGTTGGTCACTCTGGATGGAAGAAGATAAAGGCTGGTGTGCAGGGAACAGCCTTAAGCCCCAATGAAGGGTCAGTGCCTAACGAGCTTTACCCACCCCAATGATTGCATGGACAGAGTAACAATGTGCTCTTGTACTCTGTATGCTGATGGGATTTCTAGATAATCCATTTAGTAGGCCTTGAAAATCCTTTCTCAGAAATCAGCATGCATTGTCATCTACAAGCTACCTTAGATACAGTTGTCTTATTTCATGAAGGGCTTACAAGGACAATCACAAACTGAAGTAGTATAAGTGACCTGACTATGCTCTTGGTTTGGATTCGGTCTAAGGCTGCTGCATCATATTAGCTTGGGTTATGTGAAAAGAAAATGTCATTGACAATTGGAATGGATTTGAATGGCCCTTCAATATATGCAGTTCAATGGAAAAATGAGTTTTCTTCACCTCTGGGGACTCTGCCTCAGAGACAGGTGGAGACACTTCTTGCAAAGGAACATTACCCATACTTCTATTTGATGTTTGCTCTTAATTCACCAGACCCACTCTTTTCTGTCTGCGCCACTCTTTACAGCCCTCACGAAAACCATCTGCCTTGTCTTGGTGCCTTGGTGCCTGCAATGAGCGTGTGCATGTTCTGCTCCGTGTATCAGAGCAAAGATGGATTTTTTTTTTAAATGGTTGTATTCCAGTAACAGCTTCACTATCAATACTCTCCCCATTTATTCAAGGAGTTATGATGTCTTTATACAAACATACATGAAGCCTTAAGGTTTGTCTTTCTCAAAGATGTGCATAATAGACTTGTACATAACAATGCAATTTACTTAGCAGATACTGTCCTTCTCAAGGACTGATTTGTATTCCAGAATCAATGCTAATTACACACACAAGGAAATGATTGGAAGACTAAAGGCTCAGACCTACGAGATCTGTATTACGAGAAGATGACTGGGGAAATGCATTTCCCCACACTTGTGTTCAACTGCTGTTCCACTGGTGGGGCTTTTCTTAGCAAGAGAAGGAGCATCACTGGCTGTGAACCCTTTATTGCCTTCAAGAGTTTTGTCCAGTAGGTTGTTTTATTTCCTTTTAACTTTACCTCAATAGATATGTTTTTAAAACAAAACAACCCACCTTCCCAGGGATCAATGATGAAGAATATACAGAATAAAATAGCAGCAAATACTTGCAGACAATGAAGGTTTTGTTTTCTTCTTTAGGGAATTTTCTGCTATTGATGAACTGTGGAAAAGCAAAAGCTAAGACACAGTTGATGTCAGTATGGGATGAAATGGTAGTAAAACTGATGGGGGAAAGGTTCAACAGAAGCATAGGGACACTGTCAAAACAAGGCCAGGAAGAAAAATAGCCCAGCAGTTCTGTGACAGTAATATTCCTTGTATTAATATTCATATAACCCACTACTACTTTTGAAGCAATATGAATTTGCAAACATATCAAAGTTTCTCCCTGCCCACATGGGCATGGGTGAGAAGACCTAACAGACACTAGAGGTTTTCTGAATATCGGGGGTATTGGCTGTGCTGGAGGTTGGGTCTGGAGGGGACAGGGCTGAGGGTACACCTCAGGAAAGGACGGGGCTGGAGGAGGCATGGTGTGGGGGAATAGGGCTGGGGAAACAGGGCTGGAGGGAACAGGACTGGTAGGGACAGGGCTGGCTTTTCTAGGCTCATAAAGCAGCTATGTCTCAGGTGGATCTGCGCTCTTGGCTCTGAAGTGCCTGAAGCTGCCCAGAGCCTGGGGTGTCAACAATATCTCCTGGTGATCTTCTCAAATATGCAAACCATCCACTTACGGAGCATTTATTGTCTGTTTTGTGCTTCTTCCTGCTCTGCACGTTGCTTGGCTGCTTTGTAGTGGTGGCAATTCCAGTCCCTCATTTAGGAACTGTATGTTGGCGTGCAGGCTGAGCTAAGGTGTAGGCAGGTACTCCTGCTTGGGAAAGAAGAGGAAAATTCTTCCTCCCCTTAGCTGCCAGGGGAATGTCAGACACCCTAGGCACCGAGTAAAGACCCAGACACGGCCCCACAGTAAGCAAGGACTGCTCTGAATCTGCAGAAGCAGCAAAATGTCCCAAGAGCTGATGAGGGGAAGAAAAATGAACCCTCTTGTTTTGGTCTCAGTTGGTCTGTTTGATTGCTTCTTGTCTGCAGTGTCCTGGGGAAAGGCCTGGGAAGGAACAGGCACTTTCGGATGAGCCGAAAGTACACATAAATGGTGCAGGCGAGGGGTGTCCAGGAAAAAGCCTCTCCAAGAGGAAGACCTGGAATAGAGCGGAGAGGGAAACAGCAGTCCAGGGGAAGCAGAGAGGGAGGGATGCACTACCACTGCCCGGTGGCTCAAGTGCCTGTCCCCAGGGCAGGAGCAGGGTGGCCGGAGCTGGCGCTGGCGTGGCTGCAGCTGCGGAGCCGCCTGCTCTGCCGTGGGGCATCTCATGGAGGAGGAAGCCAGATGTGCACCCGCGCTGCTGGCAGGAAGACAGCGTTTTCCTGCAGACACTGTCTTTCACACTGGTTAATCTCTGCTCAGGGCTGAGGAAACTCTGTTCTGGCCTTGAGTCAACAACATCTCCCTTTCTATTCCATGTCTTCGACACATCACGGTGTTTTGAATGAGTTGGTTGGGGTAGTGTGGCAGAGCTGTCTTGCAAGGGAAGAAGAGACGTGCCATGCCCTGGGAGCAGGTCGTGCGTATTTAGGTGGCAGCCTCATTGCAAACATGGAGCTGCTAAATAGACCCTGGAGCTCCCCACGGACACGGGCAAGGCAGTAAAAATAAACCCTCAAAGAATGTTGCTGCTGCTGCGCCCTTGTCATGGGTAGGGAGCTTGCTCCCTAGCTTGGGCTGCTGTGCTAGTGGGATGTGGTGGGACCTTGTGAATCATAGTAGCAACCGCTGCAGGAAGGATTTGGGAAACTGTAAAGGCTTGAGGAAGGACGATGGGTGTAACTGGAAGAAGTGATAACTCTGCTTTGTAAAACAGTGTTTGAGGCTTTCAGTGTGGTTTTGGATTTTGTCAGAGATGAGTTCAGAGGGCTGGGATCACCGCTTGCTTGGGTGGGTCTCATCTGACTAAGCACAGATGTATTTAAGCTTATTCTTTAGAGTCCCTTTGAAGTCAATGCAGAGAAATAAACACTTTAGGGGTGCAATTCCCCTTCTTCTGAAGCAGAGGTCTAAAACAGGTGACAAAGATTGCATTCTTAAAATATCTGTTTCCCTCAACTGAGTATAAAGAGCCTGTGGTGACTTGCTCTGCTGGAGATGTCCCCACTGCAGCTATCCAAAGGAAGGCAAGGTGAACCCCACTGTAAGTGGTGCTAAAGAGAATGAAAATCTCATCAATCTGGAACACAAAATGCAGCAAAATCTGGAGCTGGCTGTCAGAGCATGGGGGGTTTAGATCAAAAAGAAGGTGCTTTAGGAATGACATCAACCCAACAGAAATGGTTTAGCACAGGCTGGGGTGGATTTTCAAAACCCAGACATTTTCCTATAATGCATTTTTAAACAGAAATGCTCTAGTTTGAAGTCAAACTAATTCAGGGAAGCTCCGGCCTGAGTTGCCTGGGAAGTCAGAGTAAATGTTTATAACAGTCTCTTCTGATTCTGTATTCGGCAGATCTAAATGGCAAACCGAGGACAGGTTTCACCAGCTTTAGTACATTTTTTCTAAGGTTTGCAAGTTGCCGCACTACAGTGATGAGAACTAGATCTGATAGGCATTAGTAATGCTGAGCTCACCACGGCTCCATTTGCAGTATCTGCCACTCCTTCACCGGGGCTGCTAGAAAGAAAAATATTTCTTTGCTTGGACTGTCCAAGGCTGTGCCAGGAAAGCAATTA
This sequence comes from Falco punctatus, assembly GCF_963210335.1. NCBI lineage: Eukaryota > Metazoa > Chordata > Aves > Falconiformes > Falconidae > Falco > Falco punctatus. Next base: position 67,649,240 of record NC_137583.1, read on the forward strand.
TTTTGAAAGGGAAATGACTGAAATCATTCAGGGTTTTGCTCCAAAGAACAAAATGGGACATAATTGAAATGGGGATGTTGTGGAAAGGCTGGGGAATGCTTATTTTCCTGACTGAGCCACCACCGACTTTTTCCCATGTAGGTAGCTACTGCTCAATCAGACACAAGAATGGCACAGAGCTAGACTGGGAAAAAGGCTGAAAACAACTTCACAGAAGGTCAGACAAGCATTTTTTTCCAGACTGAACACTATAGGTGCATTGTTTAGGAAAGACTGAAGTGAAAAATATGCTTGAGCCAGGGCAACAGCGAAGTGCAGCCTCCTCACAGCTCTGGCCGTGTCTGGCTGGTCTCTACCAAGGCAGGGCTCTGTGTTGTACCTCATGTCACTGCCACATCATGTTAGTTAAGCCTTCACAGAGAGCTATAAAGAAACAAACTGCTGGCTTTAACATCAGCTGTCTTCGTCTCACAGCTTTCCTGCTTAAAAGCAGAAAAAGAGAAGGGTTTGTGGCAGTGGGGGCATCCCTCCGTTTTAACCCTTAATTTTAACACACTGTGCATGAAAGATTTTTGTTGTGATTTTCCCTTTCTTCTGCAATTTGAAATATTCTTTTGGTCTACTTGAGAAACACATTTCACAAATTCTCTTTTTTAACTTGCATGCACCCGTGTGTGTATAAACATACGTACTTATGGCACGAAGTCTTCTGCTTGAATATACTACCTGGGGCAGAGGCAGTGGTTTTGATCCAGTGTCTGGCAGGAGGGACTCCTCAGAGTCCTTTGGGAAGAATCCTGGGCTTCAGTGCTTACAGAGGCATACCGTAGTAGTGTAATAGGATGGGTTGTTTGTTCGACAGCCAACTGGGAGAGTATCAGGCCACCACAACTAACTGCTACACAACCCTTCCTCATGTGTACTGTCACTGTTTTCCTGCCCCTCTCCTTTTGGCTGTCAGTGTTTCTCCAGCCTCATGCCCCCTCCTCCCAGGTACCTCTGTGACTCCCCCAGTGACACCCTCAATACGGCACAACTTCCCCAGACCTGTGCTCTGTCCCTGATGCCTAATCACGGTGCCTAATCCCCAACATGTAAATTTTTCAGTCACTGCTGCTTGCGTTGTTATTCTGAGTCACTGAAGCTCGGTATTAGAAAGATCTGTTTAGTCTTTAAGTCTCATCCCTTTTTCATATGTAAAGATCAAATCCCTTTTCAGAGGACACATTAAAACATTAAATATTTAATGTTAAACTACACTTGATCTTCACCAAAAGCCTTCAAGAAGGTATTTGTGAAATCCTAGGCTTAACTGATAGTTGCGCCCCCCACCCCCCTTAAGAAACAGCAAGGGAAGCACCGTAGTGTATGAAGAATGGGAAATGTCCCGCAGGGTACCTTCAGTGTAGTGAGGTGCGGCTGTTCGCCACCCCCTCGTGGGCTCTGCAACGTGGTGTCTGGCACAGCACTGGCACCCAGTGGGTGAGGGTCCCCAGCAGAGACCCTGCCTGTGGGTGGCCATGGGACATCACAAGAAGAGCACGGATGTGGACGTGCTGGGAACAGCGTTGTCCCAGAAATGGGATACAACCTCCACTGCCCGCTAGCTGCTGGGAGAGGCAGTTTCATGGTAACCTCAGCCCTGTTTCTTATCTCGCTGACGCTAGGGCGTTCCCTCCCTTGCAGAGAGATAGCAGGATCCCCACGCTGCACCTCCTTCTCCCTGAGTAAACCTGGAAGTCTGGGATGGCTTATTTGGGATGGCCGGGGAGAAGGGCTCTGGGTGGCGGCTGGAGGAAACACTGCCCGCTCCCCCCACAGCTGCACAGCCTCACCCGAGCTGGTGCGAAGGAGTCTGGAAAGCATCACCTCTATTAATAGTGAGGGTGGGGTGCCAGAACAGCCCAGAGCCCCTGTGCTATCACCCACATCAGTAAAATCTCTAGTGCCAACCTGTGAAAGCCAGCTCCACCGCACAAAAATGCAAGGAGAGATGCAATAGTAGTTCAGGGCTATGTGCTTACAGAACCAAAGACTAAAGAAAGCCTAAGTCTGAGCAGCTTGCATGAAAAATAAGATGTCAACACAGGGAGAATTTTCTATGTGAGTACCGTAGGTCTGAATCCAGTTCCCTTGGCTGCACCTTTCTTAGGAAAAAGGGATGAGTTTGCAGCAGAAGCATGTTTGTCCGTGGACTGCAGCCCTGACCTGCGCAGAAGGATAACCTTCTGGAAGATTTTTCTCTGTGTTTTGTAATGAATGAACAAGAGCATAAAACTACTTTCTAACTGCTAATGAGAAACCCAGAGATCCCTGTAGTCAATGGACCGTGGAGGTTATAGATGAGGAAGATCAGTAGAATTAGGTCAGTTGGAGCATCCCTGTGCCAGTGCCAGAACATCTTAAAGCTTAAAGGGCTGGCTTTAAAGCAGAGCAGGCATACCCATTCCAGATTGCACAGAGGTTGTAAGGGGTCTAAATCAGCCCTGAGCATCCCAGTGGTAACACGTGCAGCACTGTTAAGGTCTTGCAGTTGTTTTGGTGGCAATCAGGAACTCAGAAGACCCCACTTTACTGCAAACATTCATTTGACCCTCTTCCCTTATGATTTTTCCACTCCTGTCTGTAGAAGGGAGCTCATGTGAGAACCACTTTCAGCATTGTGAGACGCTCCAGTCTTACAGTTAATATAACTACCTGAGTAGTTAAGATGCCTACTCTACTGACCTGGGTAGTAGATGCAGATCTGCACAAAACTAGAGCTTTGTGTGAGGCAAGCCTGGGATATGACTTCTCAGATTCTTGCATCTTTTGGTCTTTAACTCATGCTAACTGTTGGCTGCACTGGAAAAGTTCATATTTGAAAAAAATACCTTCAGGATCCTGTTCTTCGTAGCCCTCAGAGAAGACAAGGATACACAGTTGTGGGCATAGGGGATACGAAGGGAATGAATCCTTCACTGTCTCTCCTGCTGTTTCAAGTGTCAGAGGAAGCAGGACTGAGAGTAAAACAAACATTTTGCAGCTCATCAGCCTCTTCACCTCAAATCCCAGAGTTTTCAGGGTTTCCAAACCTACTAAATTCAGAAGGAAATGCGCTCCTTAATGCTCTTGCTGTTGTGACAGCCCAGTAGCCCTACTGAAAGGCAGCAGAGAGCAATTCAGCAAGGATCAGCTGGACCTGTGTGGCACTAAAATACAGGAGGGTGTTTCTGGGGCCCCACAGCAGTCTATTCCAACAACAACCATCCCAAAAGGCTTTAGAGAAACAAATTCCAAAGTGGGATAGCCCCCAGGTGTAGCACAACCCCAAACAGCAGTGAGGAGGCACTTTCAGCTCTCCCAATCTCCTGATTTTGATAAGCTTCAGGTGATTTTTTGATTTTGGTTTGGTTTTTTTAGGAAGTAAGATCCCAGCTGCTCTGAGAAATGACAAGGGAAGGAAAGGCCTGAGTGTATTACTCTTTTGTTGCTGCGCTGTTGCACCAGGCTCAGAGCCAACAGCTTCCTTGCAGCTGTCTAGTGGAGGGACAACTGATGTCTCCAGAGATTAATGAAGTAATTTGGATGGGCCACCTGCCTTTTCATATGTACAGGGTGGCCCTGTGTTCCTTACGGGGTAATGACGCAGTGTTCAGGAGAGGAAATCTGGACCCTTGCATATGCATTGAAAAGAGTGCAGTAAGAATAGACCATGCACCCTCCTTCAGACCTAAACCAATTGTCCTTCATGGCTCTGTCCTGTGAGACGTTGAAGGACAGGCAAAGCCCAACCCATGGTTCATGGCATCCCCCCAGATGACACCAGCTTGGACCTCCCTCCTGCATTGCTACTGGATCAGTGCATCCTGAGCGAAGCCATGAACAGAAGTCACAGGATTTTGCTCACAGGTCACCTTTTTTGAGCTTTCCTTCTAAACTTCTTTCCTCTCCTTCTCTCCCCACCTTCTGCCACGTCTCCACGTGCTAGAAAAACCTCACGTTAGTGATGCCCAGGATCACGTTACCCAGGCACAGAGCTGGCAGATGCTTCTGCTGGTGGCAGCCCAGCCTTCTTTCTCTCCCAGTACTCTCAGGGGACCTTTTCGCCATCTGCTGCCTCCAAAGTGCAGGTTTCCACACATACCGCTGGTGCTAATAAGAAACATCAGGGTCATTCCAGCAGAAATTATAATTATCCCCTGCAACTGGGTGATGATTTTAGTATCTTCCCAGTGGGAAACCTGTCACTGGTTACTGAAGAGCAAACCCAACAAGCAGCAGAAATAACATCAGCCAAGCCAATGTCCTCAGCTAGTAATGGGGGAGAAATGCCAGATTTACTCCTGTATAAAGGAGGAACTGTATAAAACCCATGTATGGTCCCCAGTTTTTCAGGGACAGCTTCAGAAAAGCGACCACCTGGGTGGCCGTAAGGAAAGCGTGCTCGTGGTCCATGCCTTCCCCTGCCTGGCTGCTGTGGGGCTGCCGGCTCTGTCTTGCTGCATCTCACCCACAAAGCACAAGGCAGCAACACTGGGGTGGGGGGGTGCCCTTAGGCACCTCTGGTGGGGATCACAGGCCAGAGGTAACGGTCCTACAAGCACAATGCTAGACTTCTGTGAAGGAGGGCAAGGCTGGTGTGCAAGCAGCAGCCTTGAGGATTAGTCTTTCCAGCACAGCACAAAGGTGAAAAACATTATGCCCCCATCAAATAAAAGGAAGGAATTGCTGGACTCAAGCTTACCAATGTTTTCCACTCTTGTGGGGGAAGAAATGCTAATCACATACCAGTCTGGTGCTTAGTGGGGAAAAAATGCTTTTTTATTTTGGATGACAACATCAAAAAGCCCAAAGCAAAACAAACTGATGAAAAGGAACATGACAAACTCTAAAGAAATATGCTGGGTGGTTTCTTTCAGATTCTTAACACTTGCCCATCACATATATTTAGATACCTGCCCTGCATATGTTTTGGATGCTTTCAGTGCTTACACGCTAGCAGCTCATTTGCAGGGGAGCCAAGCCAGCGTGCCTGGCCAGGTGTGCGCTGTGGTTTCTCAGGGCCATGTGGTGCCCAGATGCACAGTGCAGCCTCTTGCTGCCCTGTGCACATGCGGCATGCTGCAGCAGCTCCTGCCAGCCCTGCTCTCCATCACAGAGTGGTGACAGCCAGCACCTAGCACCCCGGTCACCAAAATGTCTCTCTGTTCACAGAGACTTGTAGCTCTGCGCTGCACAGTTTGTTGTGCCTCATATCTACTCAAGCAGACAGTCTCAGCTGGTTTTAGAAACACACCACTGGGCGTGCCAGGGCTAGCAGATGCTGGGTGCAATGTGCAGGTGTCCTCTGAGCAGGAGAGGCCATGAGGAAGGTCACTGCAGCTGGACGTTCATTCCCTGGCAGGCTTGAGGCTGCACTCACAAGAGCAGGAGTGAAGTCATAGATCTGGGTCCCTCTCTGGTTGAAATTTGGCTTTACTCCTAGCTGAGACAGACCCCAGGGCACTGAGTGACCGCATGGAGCGGCAGGCAGGGAGCGAAGGGGCAGGTTAGCCCAGCTGGCTTCTCCTGTCCACACCACGCTGCTTCACCAGGCTGCTCTGGTGCAGGCGCAGGCACCTGCAAGGCAGGGGGCTGCCATCGCCAAGCATGGCCTTTGTGCTGTTAAAGGTGTAATTACTTCAGGATGCTTTGGTTAACAAAGGAAAATTAGCAGGAGGAGGCTTTTCCCAGCTGGGAGGGAGGGTGGGAGGAAGCGTGGTGGTGACTCACACAATGCCAGCCCAACAATCACAGGAACTTGCTCGAGGAAATGACTAAAATAACCACGCGGGGCAGTTCTGGAGAGCCTGCTTCACATAAATAACCAGGACATACAAGCTGAACTGCACAAGGTGAGAGCGAGCAAGTGGGGAGGGGGAGAGGGAAGGTCTCAGAAGAGGATGGCAAAAGGCACAGCTGCCACCCTCTGCAGTGAAGGGCCCTCTGTGGCAATGGCTGGAATGTCAGCAGCAGTGTCAAGGGGTGCAGAAGGACCATGGCCTTCCGAAGGCTCCCGAGGGCAGGCATTGCAGGTGACCTTCAGGTCCTATGGAGATGGGGCTAGGCAACCGGTCATCAGCTGAGCAAAAAACCAGCCAAGAGAAGGTTTTCTTCTCCCTCTTCCCCTTTTGGAAAAACATGGCCAGAAGCAGTTATATCAGCCTGGCTACACCAGGAGGAAAGTATTTTCCATGTTGCTGCCTGAGAGGAAAGGCACAGCCCCCATCCCTTCCCTGGCAGGGAGGGCAGGGCTGCTGCCCCCAGCACCATGGGTCCAGCGAGCCCCACTCCGTCTGCTGCCGCACGCCTCGGCTCGAGAGCAGGAGTGCCTTCATGCAACATACACAAGCCTTTGCAGAGTTTATATTAAAATAGTGACTCTAATAAACAATCTCCCTGTAAATCAAGTGAACAGAGGAATGTTGCCACGCCAGCCTTTGTTTTTGAACTAGGGTCTCCCTGTTGGCTATCACTAAGATGAATTTGTTTCTTCATCACAGATATTCCCTATATAAAATGTATAGTGTATTAGCTTTGATCTCCCCACATGCAGTACTTGAAGCTGATTCCAAGTTTTATACAGTTAAATACTACCACATGCTTTAAGAGCTCAGTACTGCCTTTTCTATAAACTAGCGTAAATCAGAGTAAGAATTTGAACTGCTTCTTGCCAAAATAGAGGGTGTGCCTCTTGCCCAAGCTAAACTCTTTTCTTCATCTCTCCTCTGCTCACAGTTAACCTGCAGTGTAGCAGCCTGGGTTTATACAATACCCGTTACGTCCCATACAGGAGCACTGCAGCCTTCCAGTGGCTCTGGGAAATGCAGAAGAAATATAACAGCCCAAATCACCAACAGTCATGAAAGCCTTTCTGATCCTCGTTAATCCCTCAGCATCCTGGTTATATTTGTGTATCAAAACACATGAAACCTTGGGAAAAAAATAGGAAGGGAAAAAAAAATCATCTGTAGGACATACAGGACAGCCAGCCTCTGGAAACTCACCCAACCCTTCTCCATCTCACCATTCACAAGGCCATCTCAAGTACAGGAATATCATTCATCACCACAACAGCTCAGTTCAGTCCCAGAGCATGAAACATCCTTCTCTTTGGGGGAACTGCACCTTCCAGCGTCTCTGGGAGAGGCTGAAGAAGAGGGCTGGGCTGGGCAGCAGGGTCTGTTCCTGCCAAACACAGCCAGTCTGCTAGAAATCAGATTGAAGTCCCGCAGTTATCTGAACACAAGTTCCTGAAGGACACGTGCTAGGGCTAAAATAAACAGCACATGTGCAGGAGGGCAAGCAGGGAGCAGTTAAAAATCCCACTGGAGGGGAAATTCCTGGGCAGGCTGGGTGTGACGGAAAGACATATAAACATGCAGGTAGCCAGGAGCCCAGCCTGTGGCTTTATTGCCAATGAGGGCTTGTTCCAAAATGGGTGATGCTTTCCGTGGTGCTCAGCTGCTGCAGACAGTGAGAGCACCAGGCACTGGTGTGTGGTTCAAAGCTGTGTGCTTTGCTTCCATCCAGACGCCCCCATGGAGCCTGGCTGGCACTGGGACCAGGGCATATAGAGCATGTTTGATGCTGAAAATGGAGTGAGGCTCCTAGGATAACCCTCTTTTTCTTTGCAGGTGAAGCCCACCCACTTTGGAAAGTACAGCATAAGAGAGCACACTTTCCCAGGGCAAGCACAAAACACAAACCTATTGGAAACAAAGCATCAGGAGCTTGTTTGGTCTTGGTTTTGCATGAGCTTGTTTTTCTTCTGCAGCCTTCAAGGGCTGTCGGGGGGTCAGAGCCCTGTCCCATGGTCCCTTGATGCTGGTGACAGATGCGAAGGCAGCACAAGGTTTTCTGAGCTGGTTGTACAGTTGCGTTGCCCTGCTGCACTCAGAAGGTGACCCAGCAGGATTTCCTGACATTTCTCCAGACCTGTCCCAGTCTGAGGCTGTATATCACCGTTTTGATCCACTGAGAAGTGGGTTTCTTGCAGTCCTCTTCTGCACAGAGGCTCAGAGCACTGGAAGACCTTGTCCTCACCCTGGACCAACGACGAGAAAAACAAGTACCTGAAGAGGGGAGGAGGACGTGACTTGATTTGGTTTCAGACTGTGCTGCTCCACACTGACAGCTCTTTGCACCAGCCTGAAAAACCCACTTCATTAAAAAATACAGAAACAATTAAGCACTTACTCCTGTTTACTTTTGCAATAGGAACAATTGATCCTTCTTCCTTCTGACTTCCACCTCTGACCCTAATTCCTCGCTTTGCACACAAGCTAGATGGGAGAAAACAGTAGGAGAGATTAAGGTTCTGGACCTCAGTGAGAAACTTAAATCAGCTTTGAAATAGTCACATTTTTTGGCCTAACTAAAGGAAGTTATCGGTACAAATCAGGCTTTGGTCACTTTTTTGTTGTAACTAGAAATATGCCAGCTTACCGGCTGCTGGAAATTATAATATTTTTTTGTTCTTTTTTTCAGTGGGATCATGTAGCTGTTAATGTTAGAAGAGAAGCTGAGAGCAGGGCAAAGAAACAGGCAACATAAAGGCACTGCTGTGACTGTGGCTGACAGTGTGGCAAGGCACAGCACCCCTTGGTGACACACAAGAAAGAAGCCGAGTGGAGGATATGGCACAGGGTCCCAGGCTGTAAACGAGGCATGTTGAAAGGAGCAACGGGGAGAGGAACTGTGAGACCCTATAATGCCCCTGCTCCTTTTGGGGTATTTATTTTCATGGTTTTATTCTGTATTTTGCCACACCAGTGGTGGCACATTTTGCAACACTGTTGCTGGTGAGTTTTTTGGTGCTGGTGACCCCCAAACCCATCCCTCATTAGCTAGCATGTGGGTCCCAGTACGTACTGGCACAGCAGCTTATTACACATTTGGAGCAAGGGTGCGACCATCAGCACAGCCAGTTCCTATCCCAAGACCTTCCCGGGGATCCCAGTGGCCTCCAGCATGGAGCCTCCGTGCCCAGGGGCTGCACAGCTGCTGGCCACAGCTAGCCCGGTGTCACACCTCGCTTGCCAGCAGACAGTTGCTTCACTTCTGTAAAACGGGTAAGAACAGTAAACTATTTGCTTTGCTTGAGAAAGTATATTGAACAGATGCAGCTTCCCCACTTCGGTTTGCTATTTCTTGACCCAAACCTTTCCAGTGACATAGTTTATGCACATAGCCCCAAAAAGCAGTTGCACTGGCACAGCTGAAGTAGACAGTAGCAATGACCACAGTCTCTGCTAGCAGAAGAACATTCAGCACCAAACCTCCACCTCATGCATGACAAAGACCAAGAGAGAACCCAGAACCACCTTTGGGATAATAACTTTATGTGTGAGAGGAGAGATAGGGGAGACAGTAGAGGGTGATGGAAGACAAGTGATACATTTTCTTTCTCCATTTCTACAGAATGAAGGTTTAAGTTAAATGTTTCAGGATTATAGCAATGCGAGGGGAAGTGCACTGGGGTATAAAACATATGAAACATCCCATGGCAAAGAATAGGTGAGAAATGCCCAGCAATAACAGAACTTCAGCTTCACATCTGGTCTTAAATATGTAAAGCAGCTAAAACTCCACTGGGCAGTTTCCACTGCCAAATCTGGATGTGCTAGACCTTATATTCAAAATGTTTTCTCTCTGTAACCAGTTGAAGTTTCAAAGCAAAATGTGCTTGTCCTTCACTTGGGTTTCCTATTGGCCTTTTGCTGCTCAGTGTCCCATATGGCACTGATGCAAGATGAGAAGCTGCTTCACTAAAAGCTCTTTCCCCCTGAAGAGAGAGAGCACCTCCTGCAAACACAGTGCTTATACATGTCAGCGTCTTGGAAGACAGGAAAATGGCTTTTTTGTTTTTTTCTGAAGCCTGAAATATAACCACCTTCCTGCTGGCCATGTCAGCATGGCTGCCACCAACCGAGACTAAGGCTTTGTAAACAAACTCCAAAGATGTCAGGTAGCTTCCTTTCTGCTGCCAGCACTGACATCACCTGCGGTGGGTTACCTCAGCCCCAATACCACTGTGCTGACAGCACCACTTGGACGCCTTCGTTCACCTTGCAGCAGCACGTGCCTGGTCTCCAGCCAGCCCTCTGGCAGCAGGCACATGTGCAGGCACACCAGTGTGCCCACAGCATCCTTCACAAGCTGTTCAGGCACGTGTGGACTCATTGATTTTGGAACTGTTTGCAGGCTTCCATGTTTTTATTGCATTTATGAATTGTTTGTGATTATTTCCCACTGGGCTCCAGGAGAATGGTGTATGATTATGGGTGTGATCATGATATGTGCTGTACCATTAGGTAAGAGAAGTGATTGCATGGACAGAAAATCTGGGAGGCCAGAGCTGGGGGAATATGTATTACCATGGGCGTTTTGGCTCTGGTGACACAGGTCCAAAAAGAGTGGATCACGGAGCAAACACAGCATTACCTGGCTCCTGGTGCAGCCAGGTAAGGTGTCCACTCTGACGTTTCCTCCACTTCCTGAAAGCAAACAACAAATCTGTCACATCTCCTTGGAGAAATACAGATAAAAATATCGATATATGCGTCTATAGATCCACACAAGTATTTTGCTTTTCCAGGCACCTTCCAATGCAATTCTTATTTCTCTTATATGGCAGTGAGGATGTTCAGGGCCAAAAGCTTCCCAGAACTGGGCTTCAAGAAGTGGCACATACCACCTCGTCTCTGCCCTTACATCCCTGATATCCACCATGGAAAAGGACAGCAGTCGTGCAACTGTCACTGCTTATCAGCATCCCAGCACTGGGGAGAGCCAAAGACCACTGGAATTTACTCTAATCATCTCTGTCCATTGAGTGTGGTTGCAGAAAGTCAGACATGATCAACCTCAGAGCACAAACGATAGCTGCAGTGCTTCTTCTTTGTCCTGTCACAGGCAGAACAGAGGCTGTGCGTGGATCCAGCCCCGGAGCCACCCCGCTCACTGTGGTGAGGTTTTCCTGCCTATGGCTCCTCCAGGAGCAGATATTTTCATAGTCCATTTGGTTTCTGCCCCACCAGTGCCCTCACAACAGTTTCTGGTGCCCTGCTGGGCAGTTTGCATAGCAGGGCAGGCCTTGACAGTGAGGTTAACCCACTGGGTTCTGTAGAAATCACTCTTTGGTCATACACAGACTAACAGAGAATGACACCATGTAATTAATTTTCTGTTACACACAGAAAAAACCACCCCACCCTTACAGGATGCATCTCATTTTCTTGCCAAGCCTATAGGGAGGACCTTCTCGCTCTCCAAGTTAAAACTGTATGCTCCAGAACAGGGAATGTAATTGAAAACATTTAAGAAGAATCTAAAACTACAGGGGCATGGGCTTGAAATCAGAGACCCATGCTTCTGCCTGTTTAGGGGATTCAGTGTGCCCATCAGGTTGACTGTGTACTTGGCTTTAGACATCTGGTTCGTGCCAAATGCAGCCTGCTCTGGACTTGCAACCACAGTCTGGGAGTGTAGGAACAAGCGGGAGGTGAAGCCTGGCTCTCCATGCTCACGGTCAACGGATCTCCCAGCATGGGGGTATAAGTTGCTATTTTTTTTCTCCTTTTTTTTTTGTCCTGGAACAGTGCTTAATATTTTCTTGGACAGAAAATCTTTCCAGCTAGCAGTGTCCAAAATCCAACTGTCACACCATGGCTGAAACTATGGAAGGATCCGGTCTCACTGAAAGAGCTGAGAAGGAAAAAAGTGTCAGCATGGGGCAGAGAGGCAGCTTTTGGCACCCAGACCAGATGGGAAGATGGGGAGCAGGCTGGGGCCAAGGCAGGTTGCTGGGGTGACTTGGGCACATGCAGAGAGAAATGGGGAGGGGGGCTCATCCTTCCCACCAGCCAGCCGAGAGGCTCTGCAGACAGACAGGCAAAGGCCAGGCCGATATTTCTGAAAAAGCTGCAGTGGTGTATTAATGCAGAGAGTGTTCTTCTGCTTGAGGAGGCACACATAAAAGGCAGACAAGCACTTTGGAAAAAACCCGTCATTTCAGAGTATGCCTGCTCCATGGAAGCGTGAGGACTGGCATGCTTGACAGCAACTGCCAGGAACTCTTCCCCGAGCCTGCCCAAGGTTTGTAGGGAGCACGATCAACTCATGCTGGGCTCACTGTGGTAGGGCAGGTGGACTCCCATGCCATGCCATCCCATGTATGGGGCAGCCGGCACAAGGGCACCCAGCCTCAGAGGGCAGCAGCTCAGCAGCCTGTGACACCTCTGATGGCTGTGCAGCTAAAAGCTGTTCTCACCTGCTGTTAGCACTTTTTAACATCATTAATCTTTCAGGGAAAGTCTGCAGTATTCTAAGGTACACTCTGGATAGAAAATTGTATGTTTAAACAGAATCATTTCATATTTTCACTGCAAAGATGCAGCAATGGTACCCCTTGCTGGGGATTTGGTGATGTTAGCACTAGGGCTGGGATAAGGTTAATGGAAAACTTTGACTAGAGCTCTCCTTCAGCAAAATGAAGCTGAAATTTTCAAGCGTACACCACAGGGGTTTAAGTGTGCAACCCTTGTGCTCCTCAGAGTGGGAAATGTGAGTCTACAGACATGCTCCAAAGCCCATCTCCTCCTGCAAGCACTGAGAAAGGAGGAAAATTTAGAAATAAGGTGCTGGAGATGAGTGGGAGGAAAAGGGAGGGAAGGAAGGTAGATATATAGAGGTTATAATTACATGGAAACATTGCTGTTGAGATTTTTTTTTTTTTCTGAAGAATGCTACAGAACTGAATGGGGGGAAAAATGAATATGCTGTGAGCACTGCACAGAATTAACAGAAAATTGTATCCTTGCTATAGGATGTTCTTGAGTCCCCTGAGACCAGGGGGAAAATCTGGAGCAAGAAAGACTTAGTCTCAGTGGAAGTGGTCAGGTTAGGGAACATTTGAACAAATTGGACATACCCAGGCCCATGGGACCTCATGGGAGGCACCCGCAAGTGCTAAGGGGCTGGCCAATGTAGCTATTGGCCATTGCAAGGCTACTCTCTATAATCTTTGAGAGGTCATGGCAATCAGGAGACATTCCTGAAGACTGGAAGAAAGCAAATGTTCCTCCCCAAAAAGATTTGCCAAAAAACTTCAGCAAAGAAGACCAATTGTATCCTGGGCTGCATTAGATAAAGCATTACATCAGGTGGAGGGAGGTGATCCTTCCCCTCTGCTCAGCACCAGTGAGGCTACACCTGGAGTGCCGTTGTCCAATTCTGGGCTCCTCAGTACAAGAGACATGGACACCATGGAAAGAGTCCAATGAAGGGTGATTATGATGATGATTAAAGAACTGAAGCTTCTCTTAAAGAGGGGTAAGATGAGAGATCTGGGACTGTTCAGCCTGGAGAAGAAGAGGGGTGATCTCACCATTATGTATAAAGACCTGATGGGAGGCTTTAAGGGAGATGGAGCCAGGTTCTTTTCGGTGGTTTCCAGTGACAGGACAAGAGGCAATGGGCATAAGCTGAAATGCAAGAAATTATATTTAAACACAAGAAAAATACTGCTTTACTGTGAGAGTGGTCAAACACTGGAGCAGGTTGCCCAGAGAGATAGTGAAGGCTCCATCCTTGAAGACACTCAACATCAACTGGACCTGGTCTTGGGCAACCTGCTCTAGCTGACCCTGCTTTGAGCAGGCGCCTGGACTGGATGATCATCAGAGGTCCCTGCCAATATTATCCAGCCTCATCAGTCTGTGATTCTGATGTTACCCACCTTTAAGTTGTTATGATTTTTATCTCTTCATTCAGTCACTGATAGAAGGATCTTTTAGTGAATGGCAGATGAGCTTTTTGTTGGCAAGAAGCATCTGATAGGCCAGACTTTACCAGTTCTCAGTCTAAACAGAAAAATCTATAGATCTCCACAGGGATTAAACAATGTAGCTACCACATGTACCTGACAGAACTTGAAAGAATTACCCTGGAAAAATGAGAATTTTGTAGGAAAATACCACAGAACAAATAATATCATTATTCTGGTTCATGCTTACAGAGGTATGAACACAGCTTCTGGGAACCTTTTTTTCCCCCAGATTCAGTCTTAAAGGAATCTGTGGAGGAATGGAAAAGGTTTTGCACCTCACCTGGGACTTCAGCAAAGCCCTTTCTGATCAATGGCCTCATGCTCCAGCCTCAGGAGAGAAGGCCAGGCAGGTTAGTTCAGAGCTTGCAAGGAGTGCTTTGGTGCCTTTGACGTGTGTTCCTGCAGAATCAGCTATTCCATGTTAAAAATACCTAATTTTTGCACAGCAGCTTGCAGCGTCACACTGAGAGAGAGGAGATGAGCAGAGGGAGGGAGGGCTGATGCCGTGAGATCTGTGGCAGGCAGAACAGATGCATAATTTCATGCTGAAAGAAATCACCTCCTTATACGAGCTGCCTCTGTTATCCCTCCCACTGCTATCGGTGGCATTTGTCTTTTTGGAAAGCGAACCTACCACACAGAAAAAATAATTTATCTTCTCTGTTTAGGAGATGTTTTTGCTGGCAGAGCCAGACACTTTCTTTGCTTTTCCAAGTTTTCCAAGCGCTCTGGTGGAACACTTCTAAACACCCTCCAGTAAAGCGCATTGACACAGTCGTTGCTTGGCTGGGAGCACATGCCCCAGTGGGGAGATGTGCTCGGCTTCGTCAACCACTTGCACCTCAGCTGGTGCAGTGCCGTGTACCCTGACAGCAGGACAGCCTGCACTGCGTGGTGCCACATGTGACTTCATGGAGCAGCGATGAGGAGGCTCGGCTGTGGTTCAGCTAAGCAGTAAATGTTTTCTGACAAGGAACAGCAGTGTGAAGTTTAGTCTTCTGTGCTGTACTGAAGTAATCCAAAATTATGATCTACAGCATCTCCCCTCCCACTGAGTTACTGCTCCTGAGAGCAGACCACCCAATCTCTCATAGCATTACTGCAGGCTACTGCGAGGCCAAGTCCACATGGTTGCCCCTACAAACTGCAGGACAGCGAGCTTTCCGACCCATTACCTTTGCCATCAAAAAGGACTGGTTACAGTTAAATGCAATGCAGATAATTTTTTTTTTCTATCAATGCTGGGAATAAACTCAAAATCAAGACAGGAGGTGGTGTTTCACTGTCTTCTGACCCTGAGGATCTGCCCGTCTCCCAGCTGTTGAACATCCAGAAGAGGGATAACATTTGTCCACGACGGACTTAATACCAGCAAGGTTTAAGTGATGCAGCAGTCCAGCACTAAATAAGCTGGTAGGTGAAAGAGAAAGTAGACCGAGGGCAGGAATTATTTATTTCAATAAAGAACCTAGCCGGGGTTTTTCCCAGCATGAGGGAGAGAAGGAGGGTCAGGTTCAGGCAGGTGTGAGCAGGCCAGAGGAGCGGGGGATGGCACACAGCTCAGGCCCTGACTTGTGTGCTTTTAGCATCATGAAAAGCATGAAGCGAAAGACAGAGAATCACGGGGGGTCGCAGGGCAGTGCCTGCCCTGGGCTGCAGGATGCCCTGCCCCAAACCACAGAGGAAGCCACGGATGCCCCTGACCATCTGGTGTATCCCTACCTCCCTGCCAGGCTCCCGTAAAACGAGTGGCAGGTGTGTAGGGACAGTGGGGGCTTGCAGTGGTGCTGCCAGCACAGGCTGGATGGCAAAGGGCAGCAGGGACAGCTGACATGCTGGCGTGGGCACTTGCTGGTGCACACACCACGTGCAGGGAACACGTGCAGCACCGGCACGGGCACCCAGGGCAGCGGAGCCATGGCACGGAGAAGGAGTGAACTGCTGAGGACCCTGAGGACCTCATCCCAGAGCGGAGTGGGGCTCCAGCTTGTCAAGCACTGATGTTTCAGATGGGTGGTAAATGGCCTGTGCTTCTCCAGTGTGAAGCTAATTACTTACCGAGATTAAGCTTCACATTTACACACCACAGCCTCACAAACCGCCCCCTCAAGTCTCACTGGATGGGAAAAAGAGCCTCTCTGAAAGGCAGAGGGATTTTCTCTTGTGGGCTATCCCACGGCACACTCACAGAGCAACCATTTTCCATGATGGAAAAATGTCTCCTGTTTTGAACTGAAGCGGGTGATGAGAAAATCACTGCCAGCTGTTTTGAAACCCAGCTGCTCATAGCAAGTCAGTCCTCGGACTGGGTCCATCAGCCGTGCCTGCTTTCAGGTGATACCAGAGGAATCTTACCAATGTGCTTAACTGTAAATGTTGCAACTATGTGTCCATGGCATGGCTGAGCTGTACAAGGCGGTATTGTGTAGTTTAGCTGAGAGTAGAATGCCGCATGTTTAGCTACCAAGTAGATAAGAAGCAGTCTGAAAACAAGACATAAGCCAAGAGTGCTGAAAGAGGGCCAGAAGAAAAGGTTGTCAAAAGGATAATAATAAGAAGTTGGAGAAGAGGATGAAGAAAGGATGAAGATGTCCCAAACAACCACCATCAGAGGACCCCTGACCCATTAGACCACACGTGTAGTAAGAGTGTAGATGTGATAAGTAGTTCTTGCAGCTGTAATGAATATGCTAATAGTTTCTCAGAAATGTCATTAATCTGTATAGATTGGCCATATAAAAATAAACAGTGAACAAAGTCAGCACATTTGGGCGAAACTTATCCTCCGTGCATTCGGCACCAAAAATAAAGCGTGCCTGCTTTCTCACACTCCAAACCAGGTATTAGAGAGTTTTGCCTCTGAATTTTTGGTATCAAATTGGCAATGAGAATGGGATCCTGCTTCTGGGCTTGGACTGAGTATGGGGTCACGGGACATCCAGCCGGCACCAAGAGGATTTCTCGGGGACATCCCCACCCCAGCTCCGCCGGTCTCATGAGTGGAACCTCACCGGTAAGGTAAAGACATTCTTTTGATTTTGAATTTTGATTTGAAGTCCTATCCATGTCAGGATGTGTTCCTGGTGTTGTAAGATGCCTTGCAGGGTGGGTTGGATCCATCTCTGAATTCGACAGAGTCTGTACCTGTGTTTGTGTGGGCAACACAGGCACCTGAATTAGGCTCTTGTTGGTTTGAGTCTGTCCCTGTGTTGACATGGGTGACATGGGTACACGAGTTAGACTCTCATTTGTGACAGAAGCACCTGAATTGACTCTTGTTTGTGCCACAGGCACCTGAATCAGACTCTTGTCTGAGTCTGTGCCTGCGTTTGGGTGAGCAACATGGGTACTTGAATTAGACTCTCGGTTCGAGTCTATGCCTGCGTTGTTATTTATCTTAGGTTTGCCTGCTTTCTAACACTCCAAACCAGGTATTAGCGAGTTTTGTTTCCGATTTTTCGGTATCACAGGTGTGCGTTCTCTTAAGCTTGGTTCAGTACAGAGTCACCCATGTGCTAACAGCACCAACCTGCCTGCCTTTGCTCACTGGTTTTGAAATACAAATGAAATTTCTTCAAGCTATGTAAATGTCTTAAAAGGAAGAAAACAGGATTGGCACACTTTTCACACTGTCCGTGTAGGAAAGGACTTCTCCTTCCATTGATACAATGAGAGAAAAATGTGTTTTGCATGTATCCCTAACAGGGTTGAGCAGCATAGAAACACACTCATGGACTTTGCGGGGGAGACGGGCAAAGGAGGGAGCCAGACCCTTCCCATGTTAACATTTATTCACTTCCCAGGGCCAGAATTTCCATTTCCCAGAAGAAATGGAGCACTTTGCCCAGGGTTTTGGAACTGGAGCAAAACCCAGTAGCATTACAGCAATCAAAGTTTCCTCTCTGTCTTGTTGGGAAGTTGGGGGTGATTTTCTCTGCCAACAGAAAGAAAAGCAGCCAGCTGCCCCATCCCTAGGGACTTCAGATGATCTGGCAAATTGTGCTGCCCAGGGGGTCCCCCAGGGAGGGGCAGCAGGGGAGGATGCTGAGAAGGTCTCTGTGAGACGGCATGTACCCTAAAACTTCCTGATAGAGCACAAGACATTTTGAAATTCCTCAGCCAGAGCTGCAGCTTGTTCAAGCATCAAAGCATAACGGCTCCCAGCTCCGAAGTCAGGCTGGATAAGGACAGCGCTTTCCACATTACCTCTTCTGCAGCTAGGAAAGCAAAAGCTGCAAGGTCCATGCTATTGCA
Organism: Falco punctatus; assembly: GCF_963210335.1. Lineage (NCBI taxonomy): Eukaryota > Metazoa > Chordata > Aves > Falconiformes > Falconidae > Falco > Falco punctatus. The sequence goes on from NC_137583.1 coordinate 67,667,346, forward strand.
CAAGAAGGATGGGCTTATGCAGGGGGATTTCCCAAGGAGGAGTGCAGCTTGCTGAGGCCAGGCCTGCGAGAAGCTCTCTGCGTCACAGGACGCTGTGTGGACATGAGGCACGGGACAGCCATGGCGGGAGCGGCTGCCTTGGGAATAAAGCCCACGTCAGTCTTTTTCTGATTAAAACATAATGAGAACAGAAGTTATTAGAAACCAGTCTGCTATTTACTGCTGACAGGCTGCAAGAGCTCATAAAAGCAAACAAAACCCAAGCCTGTAGCTTCCTGTGCTCGTTAATCAGGCAGAGGAGCAGGGGGGCTGTGGGCTGTGTCTGGGTCACTTCTATGGCTCCTCTCCCAGGGGTGATCACTGCCTGGCCAGGCCAACGCGTGTGCCCACACCAGAGGGCAATGCAGGAGCAGGAACAAGGGCAGGGCAGCTCCCTGGGTGGCAGTGGCAGCTGCAAGGGTGTGCAAACCTCAGCTAAAGGGTGTGCAAACCTCAGCAGAAAGGACAAAGCTGCCGCCTTCCAGCAGCTACAGCCAGAACTCACTCAGGAAGGCAACGCACAAGGCTCTTTCCAGAGGCACAGGGAAATCTAACAGTCTCCAACATTTTCTTGTCTTGGCTGGTGCTAAGCCTGTGCTTATAGATGTGTGTAAAATGCCTTAGAACTGTGAGGGAAGAACAAGAAAACTTTAATGAACAATTGAGAAATCCAGCCTTGAACTCTGGGGGGGTGGGGGGGGTGGGGAGTGGAGACCTTCTCAGCTACATCCTTAGTGCCAACAAAGAAAATCAACAGGGACCTCATTTCTCTTAATTTTTATTGGACTCAGACCAAACCCACTTTTTAAAAGTAGGTTGTGGTTGTTTTTTTTTTTTTCAAATTGATGCATTAAATAGATGCATATAGAAATAGCCTAACATAGCAGAAATTATTACACCAACCAAATCTAAATACAATCTTTAAGCCTAACAGTCAAAACATGTGTGGTAAAGTCTTACTAAAAGATGTTTTTTCATGCTATTATGCTACTCCTTGTTCTGGCCTTACAGATGTTTAAATGGGAGGATTAGAGTGTAGCTCATGATGCATACTCCTTTTTTGCTACTTCTTTCAGCAACAAACAGGAGTGGCAGTGTTAAAGAAGGTTATAATATCTTCTTTAATTAGAAACATCACCATTATTTGAACATTTGAAATAGTCAGCTATGCTTTTATCACAGTGTCAACTGAGCTATTTGTTGGATCAGTTGGATCAAGTTTCCAGACGACTTCCCATTCTTCCAGATACACACTGGCTCATTTACAGGAACAAAGACCAGACTGGAATGGTCGGCTGGCTCACCAGACCTACTGGCCATTCATCACAGTGTGATGCTTTATGCTCAGTTTCTTCTTCCCAGCATAAACTGTTGTGCAATTGATTTTTCAGCGATTTTTTAAAGATGCGGAAAAGATTTGGGATTCAACACTGGAGCCCTTTGAAAATTCATGTTGCATTTACATACAGATGCTTCTCTATGTCAGAACGTGGTGTTCTGCTCTGTGCTTGCATGCATTTCATGTAACAGTGCAGCAGCAGAAATCAAAATCCCATTCCATTATTATTCTCTATGCCTTTATTCATAATCAAGAACAACCAAGATCCTCAGCTAGTGACTTCTATTGAAAGCCATTAAGCTACTTATACAAATACTGGATAGAGCTTTAGCCCTACTAGAAGAGAAATCTGACCTTTAGGCAGGTAGACAAAATTTCCCTGTTTTTTTTTTTTTTTTTTAAATTAAGCCTCACCAGCAATAAAAAAAAAAATATTAAATCACATTCTCATGATGAGGCTGAAATTAAAACATCAATTACCACCCACTCCACTTCTGAATTGTGCTGCAACTTAAAATCTTTGATTGCACATATCTTTATTCCATACTTATTATAATCACCTGACTTGGTATCTTTCCTGCATGAGACATTTTCATAAGTTAACTGAACCCCAGAGAAAAGAATTGCTATAAATGGTTAGGACTGATGGAGGGAAGAAAACAGTCTCATCAGAGTCCACATTGTGCTAGTAAACATGCCAAGAAAAAGTATGATCATTAGACAACATCATGTCCAGCCATCAAGATTTATTTCCTTCTTTCCAGAGGGAAAAAAAAAAAGGGTACATGATCTGATCTTGGAACACTGTCTCCAACTCCTTCAAAAATCTATTCAGCTCTCAAGATACAGGACAAAGAGAATAAATTTCTCCTTGAATGTGTGTGGTGTGGAACCTAAAAAAGTATGGTTTTGGCTGTAATGTTTGCCATAATATATATTCGATCCATGCTGTAAGGCATTGCGCATTTCTCCCACTCACTGGTGTGAGAAGCAGCTAACAGTCAGTTTCAAGGAGATGCATCATTTGGGAAAGAGTTACTCTCCCCAAAACAGGAAGGCACAACACGTGCCTCAGCTTCTCCTAGCTACAGAGCCGTATTAGCTGCAGTGCTGCTGTTTTCTCTACATAACAGCAATGGAGGACCAGAGGGACAAACTTGGAAACTAGAGCTTGAGGTGTTTGCATGGGCATGTGCAGAGACACACCATGCTCCGAAGGGTGCATGTTACTGTCCAAACCTGCCAAAGATACAGGCCCAGGTCCCTCCCTTGGAGTACTCACAGGGAGAGAGATGAAATCTTGGTTCTTCTTCTTCAGTAAGCAGAGGCTTTCCTGGAAGGAAGAGACATCAGGTGAGAGCTGGTAGACTCCCACGATAAGACGGGTCGTCATGATGTGCAATAAAATGTTGTAATGTGTTACACAAAATTATGTCCCCAAGAACTTCATCTCCTGCCAGTTTGCAAAGCCCATGCTGACTAACAGGCAAAACCCAAACACACCGGTGAACAAGTGTCTGAAGTACTATTACAGATATTAGAAGACACAGGGCTGCAAGAAAAGTCCTGAGTTAACCAAGTGACCTGGCAATTTCCCCTGGCTCTTGAAGTACATGACATATCTACATGAACATGAGCTGCTGTCAGGAACTCACACTGGAGCAGCCTGACTATTTCCAAGGGCCTTCTCCTTGACACAGACCAAGACTTCAATCGCAGAGCTTGGGTAAAGAGTAAATGAGCTGTTAAATCTGAAAAATTAAACCTCCTTATATAGACAGTGTCCAGCTATGCCAGCTAGACAGCAAGTATTTGACAGCAAGCTGTTTATAGCCTACCTCTGCCAGGGGAACAATTTAAGTAGTATCAGAATAGGGTTTTTCTGGCCATGCTTTCCATTCCCAGACTTCTTTGTAAAGTCTGCGAACAGAGATGCCAACACCCCCCATTCTGACCTACAAAGCAAACAATTGGACTTGTGTTCCTGCAGCGTTATCACTGAAATGAATCATTGTCACGTCTCCTCAATGGCCTGGCAAGATGGAGAGCTTTCTGCTGGGAAGCATCAGTTGAATCCCGCACCTACTGCTCTTATGACACCAATGGCGTATTTTGTGTTTATCACGGAAAAGAAAAACACTCAGCAGAAAAAGGCTCAGCTCTAAATTTTGCTCTTTGCCAGGACAAACACAGGAGGAAGTGAAGCACAACTCTGAAAGCTCTAGCTTATTAAACTCCAGGGGGAGAAAAAAAATATCTTTTCATCAATCTTTTTTGAAAAACAAAATACAGATGCTAGATAAAAATGTCCATCCCCTTGCAACTATATAAACTGCATCAATCTGAGGAACAGAAATGGCCATGCTACAACATCATTGTCCTCTCTTTCTGTATCCGAGAGGAATTTTACGGTTGTGTCCTGCTGTTACTGGAGTCAGGAGGAAAAAAAAAAATCTTGCTAGGAATGGGGCATGGGGATGACAAACTGTTCTTTGCCTTCTCAGGCTTCAGAAGTCCCTGGGTCAACTTGGCAACTGAATCAGAAAGATTAACTCCAGGGGAAGGCATCCCCACTGGGAGCAAGCAGCTGGCAGTAGTTATTATTTATAGTCTTCTGCTGCCACAGTGGGTGGGGTCTAGAACAGTGTAGGAGATTTGGACCAGGTGTCTGAATCAAGCCTGCATTAACCTATGTGATGTTCAGGCTTCTCTCCCAACAGCATTTGGAGCATAAAATCCTATTGCTTATGCCTAACTGCCACATACTTGTAACCCTATACATGTGGGATAAAATTAGATCATGACAAACTGAGACACCCATATTCCCCCTTTATAATTTATAAGGGTAAAAGGCAAGTTTTTTGCCAGGGCAGGGTTCAGGAACTTTAGATATCCTGCTAGAAAACGTTTCTTCTCCCCTCATTAAGAAATATCTTTCAGAGTTTGTCAGACATCCAAGATATTACTTCTGCTCTTTTCATTAGAAACCATGTTTTGTAAGCAACAGAGACATACTCTTCACAGACCACCACTTACTTAAACAGATTATTAATCATAAAGTGATGCTGGAATGCAAGAAATGCTACATCTCCAACCATGACTCAACAGCATTTGGTATGACCTCTATTTTGTTTGGAAACAAACCCCAAATTTAAAAACCTCTGTTGGGTGAATTGAAGCTGGCTGACCATTAGGTTGGCTTTTTCAGGTTTTTTTTTTTGCTTTTTTTGGTGAGTTCTTCAGACGTAGTTCCCTGGACACTGAGGGGTTCAGAGTTCAAAAACACTGCTCTATGAAATGCATCCTCATTTCGGTATGCAACAAACCTCCGCCTGCATCTGAGGAAGGAAAGCTCCAGATACGCCATTCTTTATCTCATCAAAGACTTCAGCAGCACAATGGAACAGCAACTTACTGAACAAATACAGAAGAGATCTTCAACTTTATTATTTATCTTCTAGAAGAAATATAAAATTAATTGCTGCAAAATGTTCCAAAGATTGAAAATATTGTCTACAGTGAAAAAAGGGAACTAAAATCATACAGCCCAAGTAGGAGAAGTGTGAAAGTCTGTTGCTATCTGTAAGCATGTGCATTTTTAGGATAACTGAAAATTATAACATTCCATGTTTCTCAACCAACTGCAATGCAAACCCTCTTAAACATGGATTTTAGTGCAGAACTGTAATAGCTAAGGTCTTTTGTGTCTCAAGAAAACAGATCATGGTCATTTCAAATGAGATCTTACTTTGCAAGCTCAGACATCAAGCAATTACAGCAAACCCTCTTTTGATAGGTGTCCAAAGATAATTTTCAAAAGGAAGTATGAATCACCTAAGATCCACAGAACAGTTCTCTATATTGTATTTTTGGAGTCACGAAATCTCTGAATCTCATTTTATGGTGGAGTCAATAATGCTTTTTTTTTTATTTACTGCAATGGCTAAATACTTACTCACCTTCCCATCTATCGGATATTTTAATCTCCATTCAGTACAATTTCTCAAAGCCCATTCTTTTATAAAAGTAGTGCACCACTGGGAGGACTACAGAAAATTAGGGGAGGAAAATTGGTTCCAAGAGGTAAGGCAGTGTTCCTTGTTATTGCTGAATTGTTACATGTATTACTTTCCACTATGTAATTATTTTTTATAATTAATCTAATAGTAAATACCATTTCTCTAATTACTCGAAATATGAAGCCTTTATGTATTCTCCCAGTTCTTTCTCTCACTCCGAAAGTCTCTAGCAATAGTTCCTAGATAAGGACTTTAGAAAATCAAACTTAAGATGTAAATAGTCAGAAAGAATGTAAGTAACACTGCTTTTCAACCTAACAATACGTACCTTTTCTCTGCAGGAAAGTAGAGTTTTGCCTGTGTCCAGCATGAGAAAAAGCAATGCGGAATAACGGGAATTGTTCCATCCTCTGGAGTCAGCAATACAATTGGGAGGCTATGCCTTGGTAATTCGTGGGGCTTTTACCTCTCCCCTTGGGCTGCAAGGATAATACCTAGAAGACATATTCTGGGAGCTGTTCCATGCAAAATTCCTGTACGGGGCTGCACTGTTTACATTGACTACAAATCTGTATGCACAAGAGAGCTAAGCATGGGAACAAAAACCTATCTCTGAAGTCTTTCTGTGAAACAAACTGAACGTCATCTTCCCCATAACAACAGGCAAAACCAGAAATAATTTTGAAGGGTAAAGTGTCTACCAAAAATGTTGCAAGAGACTTCTGCTTTCTAATACTACAGACCATGTTAAGTCTCTTAAATGAACAGACTTCCAAAAAATATGTGAACAGTGTAGGTGAGGCCCATCAAGCCCAGCTAACTGACCCTTCTATAAGCCATGGAAAAGATAGTATGGAGAAGCAATCTATACCAGAAATAAAGCAGCTGGAAGAAGTTACATTGCAATATGAGAGCCATGTTTTAAAAACTACCTGTTTTTTGAATACAGCTGTATTCACTACTGCTCCACAAAACACTATGGGCCAAATGACACACTGTTTTTTACAGATCAGATCAGACGAGATTTGATGAAAAGACAATGGGGAGGGGGAAAAGAAACAGGAGGGTCCTGCAAAATAAGCAAACCTCTACTTGAAGAAAGCATGAGAAACAGGTCTGCAAAAGCAGTGAATCAAGACTTTCAACTGAGAGTATTTATAGAGGAAGAGATTTTATCTCCAGGCACAGGTTAGCCTTGTATAAATCCTAACCCTTGTTTCAAACAAGGTGACCCCAAATTACCTGTGACATTAAAAAGAATTTTGTTCTAGAAGAGAACCTTGGTGATAATTTTGTGCTAAGACAAAGCATTTGGATGAGAGAGCTTTCCTGTGAGCAAGATGATTTCACTTTGAAAAACTTCCTAATTGTTGATTGATTGGATCTCCAAAGCAGCCTAGATGGGAAATCCTAAACTTGCTACAGTTGAACTTGTCATGGACCTTTAACTAGCATGTTGGCAGAATTATTTACATAAAGGTTCTTTGTCCATCTTTCCTTTTTCCAAAGGTACAAGATTGTGTCAAGTAAAAACATAGCCTATACCCCCCAGAGAGTATAAATGAAATTAAACTTGGAAATAAGTTTGCAAGAACAAGGACAGGCTGTTTTAAGGACACGCTTCCTCAATGACCACAGACCCGGCATGACCATGGTCTACAGCTACGCTGCAGCTGGGGGCCTGGCTGCTGTGGACCCACAAATAACACAGCACCAGCAACGTGCCAAACCCAAGCTGACAAGCTCTGCTGGGCAGCAGAATCCTGCTCCACAGCCACACGAGTGTCTGCATGGTGTTGTGTGCTTCTCTGCAGATGCACCAGGGGACTTCATAAGCTGGGTAAGAGCAGTGGCCATATCAAGGCTTCCAGGAACAGTAAGGGAGGACAACTTTAACCCACAGTTAAGGGATGCAGCAATGAACACAGACTGAAATCAAAGGATACAGGGTGATGGGAACCGAGAGGGACCTCATGAATAAAAAGAATCAACAGGTACCCACCTCAAATGTACAGATACAAACACGGGGCGGCCTGAGGAACAAGAAGGAACTAGAGCTCCTCATGCTGTACTACAGCACTGTTGGAATAGCAGATATGATGGTGGGAGCACTGTGATGGATGGGTACCAGCCCTTCAGGGAAGACAGGAAGGAAGAAAGGAAGACTGGGCGGGCTCTTTACATGAAGGAGCAGCTTGAACATTTGTGATGGATGCCAGTCTGATTGAGAGTGCGGGTGAGCATCAGAAAAGAAGCCAGTGACAAGGATATGGGAGGGTATTGCAGACCAGCTCCCAGGGTGATGAAGACAGCCAAGCACTGGAACAAGTTGTCCAGAGAGGCTGTGTAGTTTCCATCATTGGAGATTTTCAAGGCCTGACTAGGTAAAGCTCTGAGGAACCTTGTCTAATCTGACAGTTGATTCCACTTGAGGCAGCAGCTGGACTAGGTCCAGAAGTCCCTCCCAACCTGAATCATACTGTAGATCTGAAATTGAGGCAGAGAAATAGAGCACCTGCTACCAGCCAAGAAGTCTGTTTTGTGACTGTGTCTTAGCTATGAGCATCACACACAGGTACTGACCCAGCAGCCAACTGTAGACCGAAGCTGCAGTTTTCCAGGAAGCTAGAGGAATGATGGAGCAATTGCAGTTGCAGCAGAACCCATTCCTGCAACTCTTGTGAACAACAAACATCGGGGGGGGGGGGGGGGGGGGGGGGGGGGGGGGCAGGGGGGAAGATAATCCCTGGCAACAAATGTTAACCTGAAGTTATTGTCTCAAAGAGCATTTTCTCAGGGCAAGGAAGTTCTAAATGTTTTCAGTTTCCCCAACCACTTAAGAACCAGGGAATGTGAGACTGTATTAAAAAGTATTCCCAGCGAGGGGAAGGGGCAGACAGGCCAAAATGCTTTTAATTCACTGATATTCCTTACACGTGGCCTCCCCAGTAGTTCTACCCTACAATATAGCATACCAGTGCCAAGTTTGAGGAGTAACTAAAACTTACTGCCTCATTCTTTCAGAGACATTGTTTTCATGGTTTTGGACCTTATGAACTCCCTCTAAAATACAGACCACCACCATAGTCCTTTCTTGACAAATATCCAACCCTTGTTTTTACTGACAGAACCATATTGATTGCTTCTAACCATCTTCAATACGATAAGGCTGCTGCCTTCAGGAAATTATAATCACACCATCTCTCTTGATTTGCTAACTATACCCCCTCAAATCTTGGTCCTCCTCTCCTCTGTCTGGTTCTCTTCCACAGGTAGCTTCAGTTCCACCAGTGTCACGCAGCTCTTCTCTCAGCTCGTGCTCCGGGAAAGCTTTCAGTCAGCCCTCCAGCCCCAGCCTCCTCTATGAAAGCTGTCCATTGGGCTTATCGATATCATCAACGATAGCTGCTCCTTGAATCCTCTAGGCTTCACTCAGCAGCTGGTCTCCGGCTCCGTGGACAGGCAGACATCTGAAACAATCAGCTGTGCATTTCCATTGCTACAACCCTGCTTTTGGACTCTTTCTTTTCTTTTCAGAAATTGGCCTGCAGCCATAACAAGGGTTCAGAACTACTCCCAAAAGGGACAGGCAGCCTAAACAGAAAAGTGATGCTGAAAGGCGCTGCATGTACAGCAACCATGTTCTGCCCTGCCTTTTAAGGAACACTGAGCAGCCTGAACGCCTGTACCCATTTACAAATGAATCATGTGGTTCGGTGTGGCTCAACTGTACAACCAAACTACAAAGTTTATTGCTATTTGACTACAAGCATCCTGCATCTGTGTCAAAATTCTTATGTTCCCTATCTATGTCACTGGGAACATAATGCAAGTACATATACGCTGCCACCATTCTGCTATATGCTTCTGTCCCTGATAACCCACTGCACCGCAGTACTACCCATTTTGTTTAGCTGGAAAAAAGAAAACTCACAAGTACTTGAGTACTGCCCTAATCCTCAAAAAGCTTCAAAGTCTCTTGCTGGGGAAGCAGCATAAAATGCATCTCTAGGTTCTGTAAAGATTAAGGTAGCAATAGGCTCCTTACATCATCTGGGCCAAGCTTGCTATCAAAGCCTTTGGCTTAGCACCAGTAACAAGCTACAATAAACTTCGTATCAACCTCTAAAAAGAAATTCACACACTAGCACCAGGATTTAGGTAGAAAACTAAGTTTGAAATTCAAGGCTCAGTCCTGAAGAAGTTAATACAAGAATTAATACCTGTGACCAAGATACTGACTATGTGAGTCATTATTTGAGAAAACAATTATGAATCAGAAATGGACACATATGAGTATTATTTTAAACTCTGAATAAACTAATATGGAATTGATCTCAAGGTCTAACCCTTTAGTCTGCGAACTGCTGGACAGTACTTTTCCTTGCCCTGTTTTTACAAGTATTTGGGAAGTATGCATTACTGCTCACAGTACTTCCAACAAACAATAGCTCAGGGAAAAGAGAAAACACACTTTTAAACTGTTCAGAAAACATTAGAAAGAAAGCCCACACAAAATCATATACCACTGCAACATTAAAGAATCTAAAAATACTGAAAACAAAAACAGTAATCTTAAACATCAATGTTGCATCTGTATGATAATCTGTGTTACAGTAATTTCTCGTACAGAATTTCTGTTAAGAATAAAGACAACAGTCTGTAGTTGTTACCACTGTTGCCATTTAGTTTTAATGCACAAGTGGTTCTCAAACTGGACAGGTAGAATACTCACAAACGTACCTGGAAAACCTGTCTGATATTTGCCTGCTCTCCATCTCCCCTTCTGACTTCCCTCCCCTCTTCCCCTTCCTCTGAAAACACTCTTTTGTGGCAGATGGGTAAAGAACTCAATGCTTTAAGTCAGTGAGAAGCACTGACTCTCACTGGCCCAACTGATCTGGAAGGGGGATAGTCACTGTTTGCTGAATAGCTAAAAAACAAGGCAAGACTGGAAACAGGACCTCAGGATATGATTCTCTGTGGATCTCTGCAAGGAACAGATCCCTCTGCAAAGGTCGGTAGGAGGAAGGTTCTGGTGTCACCTGGTAGGCAGCAGCTTTGAGGAGAGCGATGAGGCAAGAAGGGCACGCAAAAGTCCCTGCCTGAACCTGAAATACAGGTTTAAAATGAAGTCAAAGATAAAATGAGAAACATGAGTGTATATACAAGTGTGGGTGGGAACCAGTCCTGTGGCTACAGAAAACAAAGAGAGCTGACTGAAGAAATCTGAGATCAGGTGGTAAAAACAACAGCAAAATCACTTCTCCAACAGAACACAGTTGCACTACCCTCTGAGAGCAATTCATTATGAAACTGCAAACCCCACTATCTAATTCCATTATCTTTATTTTGTCTTGGCACTATCTATGTGTATGGAAAACAACTGCAAAAAAATATACATGTGCTTTGGTTTTACTGACTTCCAGAACACGACTGGATTGGAAGCAATAGTTTTAACACATTCATCTTCTTTCAAACTGTGGTTTCACTGAAAGGTGGTTGCTTCTTGAACTTTTACCTAGCATATCATTTGTATGTTAGCCAACAGAATTCCCAAAGGCAATTTTTTCCCATGCATCTCCTGTCAAGACTTCTTTTTTAAAAACATGCCCAACTGAAGGGTACTTCCAAAATGTATTGTAAAACTTGAATTTGAATGCTCTTCATTCATACAACAGATGGAAAAAAGTGAAGAGTAAGGAGGAAAAAAATGTACAGAAAGAAAGCAGACCTGTACAAAAAGCATAACGATGGAAAACAGAGGTCATTTGACTCTTGTTTCGCCACAACAGAAATACCAGAAGTAATGTTCTTCAGACTGTCACATTCAATTCCTAAAACAGAGTATCAGCTACCGTGTTTCTTTGCTGAAAGTCACTTTCCTGCTGCTTTCTGTACAGTGTTTGCAGTATTTAACTTTAAAGAGTCCAAGAGGCTTCTGATTGTTTCACTTCCTATTCCTTTCATCCTATTTTTCATCTTGCTGGGATTACTTTTTCCAAATGGTATCAGTATGGCTGCCAGTCCCCAAGGCTCTTTATTGATCTTTCGCTGAGTTTTATCTTCCTTCTGTAAAATCCAGGCACTTTCTCTGGCCATAGCTACAAATTTCTCCAGCTGCGGCTGATTAACATTCTTGCTGATATTAAGGTCTTGTTCAAAGGGATTCCAGATATAAAGAGGAGACGACTCAGGTTTATTTACTTCCTTTCCCTGCAGACAGTGTAAAGAAAAAGCAAAAGTTGCATATGTACATTATAGGCTGAGCAAATAACAAATCACTTGAGTTATTACATTAGTATTAAGAGTAAAAGTATTTTGACCTAGTAGAGAACTTTTTGCAAAAACCCCTGTCATTATTAATCAAGTTAATTTTCCTGTCAGCCTGACTGTATGACTCCTGTTCTCTGAATCCTCTTAGTGGTGGTTTTCCTTGCCACGTTCAGTTTAGATTTCCTTCAAGGCAAAGAACACACAACTACAGCTTAGCCTGTCTTTTTGGCTGTTCTCCCATTTGCTTTTCCACAAACCTCAGACTTCACTCACTGCAACCTCCTACTCCTACCTCCCTTTGTGCATGGCAGCAAGAGTGTGTCATATTAACCTGCAGAGCCCAGTTTGATAATACTAGTACAAGCACTTGAACTGCTCAAACCATTCCTCTCTCAGTGCTCATTAAGAGCTAGTGTAACAAAACAAGACTACTGCCTTGGCTGAAATTCCTCACAGTTCACTCTGTCTTTTACATACAGAGCTATTTAGGTCATGGTCCACTTTCGGGCACTTGGTATAGTACAATGCAAGTTGTTGACAACTATGTAGTTTGCTATTTAAACACACTTCCATCTCGGTGCTTATCACTGCTACTTAGCTGATCTGCGCTGTATTACAGAAACTCTTCAAGCCTTCCACCAGAAGCTCTAGCAGGAACCTACCACCTACTGCTATTCCTGGAAGTGTCCGCGTACATGCTACACACTCTTGCCCCAGGGCCAAGAGGACTTAGTTAAACACAAAAATATCATCAGCACAGACATTTCTCCTGATTACCTCAGGCTCCAATACCTGTGTGTTTTCCCTTGGGTTTTTTTAAGGCTCAGTGGCAAACAAAAGTTTCTCTAGCTTAATGAATCAGTTTCTAGGATCAACTGGCAGTGGCAAAAAGGGCTCTTAGGCCAGTAATCCAGAAGTACACAAGCAGGAAACAGAAAACAAACAGGTGTCCACACAGCAACAGGGCACTGAAACCTCCCATCCTGGCAGCAGTCCAGCAGGAACAGGTGCAAGTTAAGGTAGTAACATTTGTATATATTTCTATTATAATTGCATACACACATGTATCAATAAATAGCATGACTTAAACGTATAAATTGAACCAAAGGGACAGCACAGAAGGATCATGTTAACTGTCACACTTACTGAATTGTAACTACACTTACTGTAGGCTGATATAAACTGCAGTAGAAAACTCGAGTGCCAAAACCAAGTTTCACAACTCAAGTTGTAAATTTTAATGCAGACACTGTTTGGGTCTGGACTTCCAACTTCAAACACAAAGTGGCACACAGGGTTTGCCATAGACTTCTGTTATGACATACATCATAACATTTTAAAAGTTTTCCTCTCACAGAGGCAAAACAGCTTCTACTTTTTTAAACTGCCACTTTTATTACACGGTTTTCAAGAAAAATCATACAGGCTTAGCATCTGAGTTTGTGCTTTCCAGCATATTCAGGTAATGACACTGTAAATGTTCTTAATGATGCTGTAAATGATTAGGCTCTGAGAGGAAAACTCTACTCTTTCACAGAAAGGACTCAGTTTCCGGATACAGCCAATTTAAATGTACTTTGTACATACAATTAAAAATGACACGAATTGTTGCTTAACATACATAGTTTGTCAAACAGCAAAGAAATTCAGTTAATAACGATGAGAGATTAAAATTCATTTACCTTTCGAAGATTTATGGAATTCTTTCTAAAATCAAAGTTTCCAAAATACTCAAAAAAGTCACCCAATAATACATCTAAGGGAAAGAAAAACAGCAGCCATCAGTAATACCAAGGAAACCTTTATTTTCAATATGCTTGTCAAAATAATAAAAAAAAAAAGTTGATGAAGATTTACTTACCAAGTGTTTCTGTATTTTTTGTAGGTTTAATCTTGCTTAAATCACTAACAAATGAGCAATCATATCCTCCAATTACATGCTTGTCTTTTTCATCTGAAATAAAAATGGGGGGCATATTTTGAAGTGATAAACAATAAAATGCCATTGTATTTAATATAATTCAGATAACAGACATTAATGAATTCAATGAATGCTATCGTATTAGAGTAAATCAAATCAGTAATTCACAAGTGAGGTTTCAGGTTAAGATTCAGCTTAAACGGTGTAAGATTTAAAAAGAAAAAAATTCTATGGACTGGCAAAGGAAAAGACGCATGAGTAAATGGCTTATTTTCAAAAGTTTACAGGAATAAGGTGTAGGACATCCCAGGACCTCTGGTTACTTCTTTTAAGGAACAAACCTAATACCTCTACATGCAGAGCCTTATCACACACTAAACAGCACAAATCTCTGAGATCAATACCTATACGAGGGTTAAAAAAACCAAAGACTCAAAGTGTCCACCATCTTTTCCTGAAAACCTTAAAGAGAATTAGGAATATTCTTGTAAAATTTTGGGCCAGGTGTTTTTGGTTTATGTATAAAAATCCTACAGAATTCTGATAGAAATAATAGTTCAAATCGTTTAAACCGATTTTAAACCAACTGAACACAGATCTTTTTCTCCACTCAAATCACTCAGTGTTTTCAAGGAAGCGTATCAATAAGCAGAAGGCATAAGTGAGGAATCAAGAACCTGTCATTCTCTACACTTTCATAAGATTACTGAAGGTAATACACCCTGAAAGCTACATATGAAGCAGCCTGAACACCTTGTTTGTGAAGAGGTAAGAATTATTTGCAGGTTGCCTGAACAGTCTCAAGGATAAAATAAAAATTGTGACTAAAAACTATAGCCTTACTTTTAAACGCTTGGCATCTAGAAAACAATACACTTATCAATCTGCACAAAAACCTTAGCAACTACAGAGACACTGGAAACCCTACGAATCTTCTAAAACCACAAAATACGAAATATCCAAAAAACAGCCAGTATGGAAGAACTGAGCAAATAAATGACTTTTAATTAGCTGAGGCATACAACAGGCCTAACCCCTCTAAATAGAAATTAGTATTGTATTGAAAATGGATTTATTTTGCCTTTAAAAAGACATTATTTTCACACACACAAAAAAAAAAGTAAAACTTGTAGAGTCCCTTAAAATTAAGGTAGACATAATATGCATTAGCATTTGAGAACATAAAGAAATTACTTGGGTTTATTCATCACAGAAAACAAATGTGAAAGTCACATCAATGAACACATAAACAGCTGTCCTTACCTGCCAATTCTTTAAGTTGGTTTAGTGTTGGAATGATAGGTGGAGATCTCTTTTGCAGAAAAAACATGACCATCATGGTCAGAGAGAAGTTTGTAATCCAGGTACCAGGAACACTATTTGTCAGTCCATGAACACGGGCCCAACATCGTACGCTGAACACCAGTGCTCTCACACGGGAATCCAGACAGCCATAGATATACAAGAGTTCTGAACTTCTTATAGCAATACTGAAGAAGAAATGAGAAGTAAAAGACAGGTAAATAATGAGAGAATTGTAAAGTACCAGATGCAGTGTTTGTTGTTCAGCCCTACAGCATCAGTTATAAGGGTAGCCATAAAAAAAATTTACTTTTATGCATTTTAAAGAAATAAAAGAGAATGCCTGAAACTGTCCAGGATGAAATACCTGGTAGTTTTCCACAGTACAAAGTATACAGTTATGGGTAAATAATAACACCGCATTAGCACTATCTCCTGTTTGGTACCACAGTGGGAGAAAAAAAAACCAAAACAAAAGCAAAAAAAACACCAGCGAGTACTCAGGAGTGAAACTATGCAAAATCAAGGCAGAAAATGTAATTTAACCACAACTGCCTTTGAGGTACATTAGATAATATCTCTATCCTAATATATAATAAAATATAACTAGAAATTCTCTTACAACTTTAAAAAGTAATAAAATAACACACTGAAAAATACATGAAGCACAGAGACACGATGAATTCTGCAAAACAAGCCTATCTGGCAATTGCCAAATGACTAATGTTTGGTCCTGCTGAAAAAAACAACTAATCTGGAAGGATAAAGGTTTTCAGATGGATCAGGTTTTGATCTGCTTCATCACACGGTTGTACAAACATTCATGCAGTGTACAAATGGGAAGACAAGAAAAAGGAGGGGGGAAAAAAAAAAAAAAAAAAAAAGGAAGCAGAGTATGAGAGCAAACCTTACTCTGGATTCAGTTTTAGTCTAAAGTGCTTGTTGAACTACAGTTACAGGAGTTTTTACTCCCAATCTTGCACTGAATTCTTCTAAAAATCCACCATGGCATTCTGGGGAATTTTACCATACCACATCAAAGTTTCGTTGTAACACCTGGACATCTAAAATTTCAACTGTGAAGTGCTTCCTTGTATCCACAGAGGTTTGTTATTACTCCAAATGATGAAGACAACGCACACAGTCCCAACCAGTCAAACCGTCAGCACAAAATTACAAGGAAGTTTGCACAGAACTGCATGCTGACTTTCACTGTGGCTACGTACACAAAAGTAATTTTATTCTAAGACATTTGTTCAGCACTCCCTCGACAACTCCTGCATGTTCTGAGACAGAACTTTCAGTAATTTAGAAAATTCAGTCTAGGATCTGATTGCATCTGATGTAGACAATCGCCACTAAAAGTTATATCAAAAGCATTTTTAAAGATAATGATTTATATTATACTATTCCCTAACAACAGTGAAAAGGGTAACTAAGTAATTTTTTATTATGTATCCTTATGCCAGGGTTATGGATGTATTCTGGATTAAGGTGGGTATTTCTTTATAAAATGAGCGACAGCAAAACAAATTATATGCTTTACTATCAACCAAATGAGAGAAAGCTGAAAGAGGAAAAATAGCAAAGAGGTATTTGTAAGAAGCCTGCTCCCTCTATTGGGCACTGCTGCAAAAGGTCCTGCATGACAGTAAAGTTTCAAACTGTTTTCTGATGCAGTTAATTAATTCAGCATTCAAGATAACTTGTCAGCAAATAGGTGTATGCAGGCTCTTAAGAAGGAAAAAAGGACTCCAAAATAACTAGATGACAAATCACTGAAAATCGACACAACAGAGCTGCTTAATCTGAAGAGCAATCAAAAGAAGGATGTGCATATGTACATACACACGAAAGGAAGTAGTAACAAACTAACACTGCCTTCTTTCAATTCCTTATAAGCCAATCTTATTGTATAGAGTGGTTTTCAAGTCTTCATTTTCAACTAGCAAGTGTTTCCTATGCTGGAGAAAGACACCTTAAGCATATCAAAACTTTAAGCTCTAGAAGTCATAAATATCCTTTTTACTTTCAGAGCCAACATTCGCATTTGTTAAGAACACAGAAAAGAGTAAACTGAACATTCCATTACAGCTTTTCAGAACATAAGAACATTAGTAGTATTCTTAAACTTTTTAAAACCAAGTCTCACCTGTTGCTCACTGACAGATCACACTGGAATCCTGTTGGTTGATGGGAAAATTTCACCAGCGGGCAGCGAGCATGCAGTATCTTCTGTACACTCGAACACCCGGGACCAAAATTATCAAGGCAATCACCAATCACAGAAAGAATTTTCTGAGTTGCTAATCTTTCAGATGGTAATCTTTTCATCTGATACTCCATTTCAAAGGGACCTTTTTTCTAACACAGAAATTTCAAAGTAAACTGTTAACTCTGGAACCAAAGAGACATTTAAGAACAGTTCTGAAAGGCTGCAATAATTTGCAAAGGAGTTTGCACAATTAAGAGATTGAAAGACATGAACTATTTAAAGCAGCCCGCAGAACTTAAAGGTAAAAACATATTGCTTTCTGGTTTATGTTATTTTTCAGTGATTCAATTTTTCCAGGTTAATAGTGATCAACTTACTGTAAAGTTACTCATTCAGATGATGGTATAATACTGCTACATCTCACTATTGCCTAAAACAAGTAATTATGGAATTCCCAAGAGAGTGTGTATGCTCTGATGGAAAAGAGGAGCACACAATTAAATTAAAGAGAGGCAAAATACAACCAAACAACCGTTAATTTCAAACCACCATTAATTCCATTTCAAATCCTCAAAGAACAATGTGCTACTAGTGAATCAAGTAGCGGTGTAAAGGAAAACGCCTTTTTCATTTAAAAAAAATAATGTTAGTATGCAAATGACTTAATCCTTCAAAATTAAGATAAGCTTCTGTAAGACTTAAAATAACTTCACATCACATACAGTTTTTCTGACAAATAGAAAACTTGTGAAGATGTATTCTGACAACATGAGAAATTAATTTTCCTTTACGACTTTGTATTTTGAATTGTCATATTTGTAATTTATACCTCAATAAAATAACTTCACACCTGTGAAATCTCTGGTCTTAAGCCTCAGCTAATTTTGCTTGCTAATCCAATACTTAACACTGACTTATCCTCCCCCTTGAAACATGTCATGTGTGAATGTATACTATACAAACAGCATTACACAGTGACCTAACTGGTCCTCTGAGGCACAGAGGTGATTACTTTCGGTTAGTGTAAAGAAAACATGCTGTCACAGACAGGCAAAACAGAAGTTATGGACCTTGCAACCTTTCCCATAAACTCACTTTAGGTCCCGATTTTCTGAGTCACTCTGGCAATCGTTGAGGCGACTGTTGCTGCTCTCCTCTTGCCAACAGTTCTCCAGACAGCATGCGTGTTTGAACATACCAGGACAGAGAACCCTAATCCCATTTAGCCGTGTAGCTGCATGCTACAGCAGGGCTGGCTCAAAGTGAAAGGAGCCCATAAATATCAACACTGAGGTAGGTAACAGGAGAGAGAAAGACAGGGACTGGCTGACATGTAGGTGTGCTTGTATTCGGACCTTTATACTTGTGACAAAAATCACAATGATTTTTCATCATTGTGACTTCCCAGACAGCAGCTTAATAGCTCTCAAAAGCTGAATGAAGACTTTTTTTGTAATGACAAAACAGACACAATTAATAATTGATAGGACCTTGGTGCCAGCTGTGGGGAATGAAGCACTAAAACACTTGTCCCAACCCTGTGGTTCTCCCGCTATTCTTGCCATGTCACTCAAAACAGCAAATGTCGATAAACTAATGCTTTGGGATGAATTGATAGAGTGCCCTAAGCAAGAAGCATACCTGTTTTAACTCAAAAACTACGACTCTAAAAATATCACAAAACTCAGTTTTAAGTCATTAACTAATCTTCCAAACTGCCTGCATGTTAAAAACACCTTGATCTGTGGTCAAACATGGTATTGATAATCCACTCTTGGTAAAGAATGCTCCCATTTCACTGCTTTTTTAATTCACAATTAGTAATCAGCTTGCCCTAAGACTCAAAAAACGTTATTTAATGTAAATAGGTGCTAAAATGCCTGGTCCTCCTCCATATCTGGTACCTCCTGAAAGGCTGCAATAGCACAGAAATCAGAAGATACTCTCTCTACTGCTGCTATATCATGTTATAACTAAAGCTACCTTCCCTTGTTGTCACTTGTTCTAAGACAGTCATCTTACGCATACTAGTAACACAATTTGCCAAGAAGGATAACATTATCCCTATAAATCACACTGCCAACTATATGAGACTTTTGCCTTCCTCTGAAGTGTTTTATCTGTTCCCCATCACAGGAGATATACTCAACATCTTATTTTCCTACCATATTGGGTTTATGTGGCAAGGCTTTGGTAGTGGGGGAGCTACAGGGGTGGCTTCTTTAAGTAGACACTAGAAATTGCTCCTAATGTTGGACAGAGACAGTTCCAGCCAGCTCCATGATGGACCAGCCGCTGGCCAAAGCTGAGTCCATCAGCAATGCTGACACCTCTGTAAGAAAGGATAAAAAGTGCTGCAGAGCAGCTGGGAGAGTGAGAGAAACAACCCTGCAGACACCTAGGTCAGTGAAGAAGGAGGAGGAGGAGGTGCTCCAGGTACCGGAGCAAATATTCCCTAAAAGACAACGGTGATGCAGGCTGCCCTCCTGCAGCCCATGGAGGACCACAGTGGAAAAGACACGCACCCTGCAGCCCATGGAGGACCACAGTGGAACAGACACGCACCCTGCAGCCCATGGAGGACCCCATGCCAGAGCAGGTGGATATGCCCTGAAGGAAGCTGCAGCCTGTGGAAAGCCCACACGGATCAGGCTCGTGGCAGGAGGTGCAGGCCATAGTCCCTATGGCGCAGGTTTTCTGGCAGGACCTGTGACCTCATGAAGAACCCATGCTGTAGCAGTCCTTTCCTGAAGGACTGTACCCCGTGGGTAGGACCCATGCTGGAGCAGTTCTTGAAGAGCTGCAGCTCCTGGGAAGGACCCCACACTGGAGCAGGGGAACAGCATGAGGAAGAAAGAGCAGCAGAGATGAAGCATTATGAGCTGACTGCAACCTCCATTCCCCATCCTCCTGTGCAACTTGGGGGAAGGAGAAAAAAGTGTTGGGAGTGAAGTTGAGCCTGTGAAGAAGGGTGTGTGATGAGAAGGTGGTTTTAATTTTGGTTTTTTAATTTATTTCTCACTATGCTACTCTGTTGTTAACTGGCAATAAATTAAATTACTCCTCCCCAAGTTGAGTCTGTTTTGCCTGTGGTGTTAATCGGTAAGTGATCTCCCTGTTTTAACCTCAACCCATGAGCTTTTTTCATCTTATTTTCTCTCCTTGTGTTCTTGAGGAGGGGGGTGGTGAGAGACCAACTGGCTAGGCAGCTGGAGGCCAGCCAAGGTTAACCCACCACACCTACAAAGCACAAAGCTCTCTAGGTGCTAGAGCCTTAGTCTCCCACTTTGACTATGCTTGAATCAAGACACAAGAGTTGCGATAATGATTTTTACACTTCTTTACAGGACAATGCTCTAACATACCTTATTTTTGTACATACTTTCACATCGATGCAGCAGATGTGCCCATGTTTTAATGCTCCAATATTTAAATAAAATCAACAAGATCATCATCTTTAGCGTATAAAGACTGCTTGCACACATGACAAAAGCCTCACTGAATACACAGAGTGTAAGTGTGCCATGCAGCCTATTAACCTACCATATAACCTGAAGATACACAGATAGTATCCCTGCTGGCTTCTGCTGCAGCATCCCCATAGTAATAAGTCTGTCAACCACCCACAAGTAATCACAACTGCTAGTAACCCTCATCCATCATTGAATACCTCGAAGTTCACAATAGAACTTCTATTTCTACAGAGGATGAATGCTAAAGAAAAGAGCTTGTTGCGAAACATGCTTTCAAAATAGACATTTTCTACTTGAAAGATTTTTTCCCCTCAAAATTTAAGAGGCAACTTTACTGTTGACATACAAAGGGTTCCTAGATTTTAACACTTCACACACACAAACACACTGATCCTACTCTTCAGCTGATGCACTTGCTGTCATTTTGTTTGATCACTGCAGTAATACTAAAAACTATGTATGTTTGAAGGGATATCTCTTTAAAAGTAATGTACATGGCAATATACAAACTGTAAAGAAAAGCTGAGTTAATTTTCAATCTTCAAAAGCTTAAGCTCCTTGTGGTTATTTTTTGGTGTCTTTTTTTTTTTTTTTTTAAGGAAAACAAAGCTAATTTTTCCTGAACTATTTGTTGCTATACAAATAAAAAGAAAAGTTTTCAAAACACCAGAATCACTTAATTGCCCATACAGAATCCATGAAGAATCCCAACTTCTCTACAGGGTATTTCTGATCCAACTCTCACTTCTTCCTATCCTGATTCTCATCTCTCTCATATCTCGATCTCCAAGACGAAAGGATATTTACACTGTCCACAGTCAAAAAGCCGCACCAAGAGACAAGACCCTTCCAAAAATGCCTTGTCTAGTCCTTTCCCATTGTTTATGCATACACACACAAGGACTGAGACACAACCTACTCTACGTAAACCTTTTGATTTGAAGCTGCCCAAATACCAACAGTGAACATGTGAACTTGGTTACATAGTGCAGATTTCCAAATAGTAATATGGATAAAGGCAGGATCAAGATGAAATTTAGTATATGCATTGAAAAATTCAATACCTGTTGACTGAATATTGTTTGCTGGCAGTCTAGTAACCCTCCAGCTTCTCAAGGTAGTGATGTAAATTCTGTACTCTGGTTAGCAAATTCAAGTAAGTGTATTTCAGTTTTAAGCCTCTACACTTCCCTAGTAATGACCACTTGTCCTGGTGCTTACTGTTGCATTATCAATAAGGCATTCAAATAATTACGAAGTATCTTACAGGAAGTCTGACAACTGCAAGTATCTGCACTGTTGATCCTGTTTTGCTCCTGGGTCCTGGTCCCAAAACATCTGTAGCTCACACATATCAACTTATCCTCAGGTTCCCATCAGGGGTAAGCCAACTAATTCCCTTCACAATGCAAATCAAGTGCTGTTAAACAGTAATTTTCTCTGGACAGACAACACAAATATGAGCACGTGTGCCACCTGCAACTATTCACCAACACTATCACAGGTCTTAAACTTTCACACCTCCACACGCTCTTGTGTGTGTGTATATATATGTATTCTTATATATATCCACTTCAGTACATAGTTCAGTAACTTTTCTATAGTATGAAGTCAACTCTTCCAACTAAGAACCTCACAACACTCCCAAAACACACGTGCACGCACACACACACACACACTTATTATACTTTAGAACACAAAGGAACCGAAAAATCAAAGCTAAGCTTTAAACCA
The DNA here is from genome assembly GCF_963210335.1 of Falco punctatus. Taxonomy (NCBI): domain Eukaryota; kingdom Metazoa; phylum Chordata; class Aves; order Falconiformes; family Falconidae; genus Falco; species Falco punctatus. Next base: position 67,689,664 of record NC_137583.1, read on the forward strand.
GCATGGATGAAGCCCAGCAGCTCCACAGAATAAAACACATCAGTAGGATGGGAAGGTCTGACACTGGTGAATCAATTTCAGAGTATGAGGGTTTTCTTTCACCATTAAAATAATCCTAACAGTACAAAGTCTATGAAAACACCAAATCATTTTCTTCCTATTGCAAGGAAGACCTCTTTCATGTCACATCCAGTTTTTGGAAGTCTTCAAATCCAAACAAACTTGTTCACAATCTCTAGTATGAACTCATGTAAAACCTAAGTATAAACAGATTCCCGTCTGTGAAACAGCAAATGAACTGCTCTGTTGAAGAAATCCAACGGACTGAAGATGCATAGCATAATCTTACCATCATTGTAGCATGCTTTTGTATATCATGGAAGTCCAGAAACATGTCCACATCACATCCCAATTTGCCAAAGGTGTTGACTGAAGAGCCAAATGGCTTTACTGTGCTGTCTGGAAAAAATGCACGTGCAAAATCCCGAACCAGAGAACAGGCCAGAAATCGGAGCTTGATATTTTCTTCTGTAAGCTGATACTCATTCAGTAGAATGTACATCTGAGTGCTTATCTAGTAAAGACAATAAATGCTGTAAAAATACAATGACCCATTTTCTATCTATTAACATGTATTTTAATCTATTTAATATCATTACAATTAGAAGATTTGTTTAAATATCTCAATCAGGTTTATTTCATGCAGAAAAAATTATTTTGTCAATTAAAATTACTAATTTCATCTATTTATTTTAATATAGAACCACTCACACAAAATTCTACCAGGAGTTCCTTTTTTAAAAAAAAATAAATTAATAAATTGCTTTATAAGTTGCACATGACCACTTGTAAACCTGAAATGGATGTGGTTCATTTTTAATTGAGAGAGATCCAGAAACCTCTACTTACACTGTCTGCACAACAAAGCTTTTGAATAAGCTCGTTCACTGGAATGTGAGACTGAGGAGAGAGATGAACAGGTGTCTCTTCAGCAGCTTGACTCACTGGGTTTTTCAACTTGAAAGTAAAAAGTCTAGATTTAAATGGGACAACATAATGCTCTGCAGTACTTGGGATTCCAATAGCATCCTGCAGTGAGGCTATACTGTTCTTTTCCGAAAATTCTACTAAAGCATGGATACCCTAAAACATTAAGAATGGAAACAGACAAGGTTAGATAAATGCATATAAGCCTTGATTACGATTGTACTGATATTATTCAGATGTTCCTGGGAGTATTGAAACAGTTTAATATGACAGTCCTGAAGCTGGATGCTAGGTTCTCCACCTCAACACTTTTTAGACACTTTTTCAAAAGAAGTAAAAAATATTTAAAATACGGTATTCTTGGCAGTAAGCACTAAACATAAAAGTTGTAAAATCTATTTATCTTTAGAACTGTAATGCTCAAGAAATACTGTTAGCTCTACTGTTAGAACAATGAACAGTGCTATGTAAAAGTTTCAAAGATTTAGTTTGCTAGCTAGCCCTTAAAGATGTTGCTTAGCTGACTTATGAATAAATATCTGTTGCGAAGCAACTTATACACATTACCAAAATTAAAAAATAATTTAATATACTAATTATACAGAATTTGCTTAACTTGTATGTATGAGGCCTTGACCAAATCCTGTTATTTTTGTCTATGTCTCGATCTTAGTTTACATTGCTAATTACTTACATGATTTTCAAAAAAGAAATGACTCTTAATGTTTCCATGACTGGATAAATATTGCAATAATTTTTTTTCATTAATTTTTGGTGGGCACTTAATTAAAACCGTCTGTTCTGCTTGCTCCAATCGTTCTGTTTGGACCTCTGTGAATGTCTTCTTTCTGGCACTGATTCCAGCATCTGTGAGAAGAAATGAATACCATTCATTCTTGATGAATCTTACGTAGCAAATTTTCTATATAAACAGAAAGATTTAACACTGATTTTAGTACACTCAATCTCTTCCTCTGGACTGAACAAATGCTTGTCCTGGCTCTTTAAGAGGTTTATAGCAAAAGAGAAAACAAACAAGAATGAATGAAAGACACAAACCTAAGTGTATTTCCCTCACAAATGCATACATTTATAAGAACAAGGCATAGGAAATGTAGGAAGAAAACAATACTGACTTCCCTTGATGCCACAGGAAGCTTGATGATACAAGGAATCTTTGTTCTTTGATTTGCTGTTCACCATAAAACACTCAGCACAGTGTCAGACTCTACACACAAGCCTGGAGATATCAGCTCGGGTATGAGGCAGAGCCAGACCTTTGTCAAGCTGCATTGAAGGGATAATCTCTCTCAGCTACCACAAAACCAGCACTTTCACCTTTGGAACAATTCAACACACTTATTTTTACAACTCACCACCTTCTTTTACAGTAAACTCCTACTCAAAGTTTTTGTTTAATACTATACTTTCATTTACTCTACTACAATAAACCCACAGATCACTCATATCTTGCCACACTACTAGAAATTTACATTGTTGCTGACAGCCTACAGAATTAACATGGAAATGAGACATGCTGGAACATCCAGAAACACAGAAACTTTTTTCTAGATTGCATACAGGCAAAGGGGCAATGTCCCAAATTAGAAATCATAATCACTTCCCTGCATAACTCTGAAACTAATCCAATATCACATCCAACTGACTACCACATTACTAGAGCCTGTGAAGCTGCTACCTGTTAATATTTCCACCTGTAATTCAGATTGGGGACCTAGAGAACATTCAGTTATTTCCCTGCAACCACTATCTGCTACAGAAAGATTCAGCAGAGAGCTCTTTATTCTATGGTTTTGATTTTGAGGAACCCACACCATATTTTGGCGTCAAAAAAATCTTAACTCTCATCTAACGACACTCATATTTATTATTATTATTTAAAAATCTTTTGGTTTACAAGTCTATTGAGCTCTCACACAGGCTTGAAAAAAATAACCAAAGCAGTTGTTTCAATACCTTAGTTTATATTATATAGCTTTCTTCATTAGAAGACCAAAGAAACACTTTATGAAGACAATAAATATCCTACTTTCTGTAGGGGCAGAGAAGTGTGAAATGAATGTGATGCAGAAAGGACAAGTCCCATGGACGAGCGACACAATCAGGAGATGAACCCAGATCTTCTCACTCCTGTACCTGTACATGCTTATTTACTATAGCAGATGTGCCCTGACATCTCTTCCTGGCTCTGCTGTCATTTGCAGTCTGAGGATGGCACAGACGACCACATCCAAACGGTGGCTCTAAACATTTTAAATGCATGAAAGGCAGTTCACTTTCTTCCCCTGTTCCATACAACACTTCCAGCTAGTGGCAGAATTTCACAATTATTTCGAACAGATATACACCAATACTGCTGCTGGAAGAACAAGCCTCATCCCTGCATGGTGCTCACGCATATTCTAATGCTGCCCTCCGCATGCTGATGCAAATGCAAGCATTCACCTAGTCATGTAGCAAACCAGGCGAGACTAATGATCAAAGGTATACACCAAAACAAGAGTAACTGGAATTTGGAATTGTTCCTTAATCCAATTGCTGCATATTTGTTAGTACAAGGACATGAAGAGCTAAAGACTGTTAGTTTTATGAAACTGTGATAATACAGCCTGATCTTCTCCTCTCTTTAAGAAAAGCTTTCTACCTAACATTTTTCAAGCTCTAAAACATGGATGTAAGTCCAGGCCTGAGGCTCACAAATGCATTAAGTTACACGCTACACCCCAGTGCATCAATGACAGGCAGCCCTCACCAGTTCTTGGCTTGTACTAAAGACACAGCACCAACCAAAAGCTTCCCGTGTCTTGTTAAGGGGGTCTCTGAGGATAACCATTATCACTTCGCTTATCCCTAGCTGATATCTGCGTTTAATAACTCAGGCCTAGGAAACGACAGCGGGGTCTGGCCTGCTGGCCTGCACCCTGACGGTGCGGCCGGGAACGCACAGGCCGGCCTCGCTGCCGCGGGGGCGGCCCCGGCCGGGGCTCCCCGGGCTCTCACGCCGGAACGCCGGCAATGCTCAGGCGCCTCTCCCGGAGCTGAGCCGGCCGCCCGAAACACCACAGGCGGGCCACTCCACTCCCCACGCCCCCGCCTGACCGCACCGCCCCCCGGGAGAACCATCGGGCCGCCGCGGCCCCTCACGGCAGCGAGGCGCTGAGGGGAAGGCGGCGCGGCCCGCAGACCCCTACCTTCTCCCGCCTCCTCGGCGCCGGCTGCCTGCGGCGCCCTCTGCACCGCGGCGCCGGAGGAGCCGAGGCGGGCCGGCCCGGGGAGGCGCAGGCGGCCGCGCAGCAGGCAGAGCGCCCGCCCGCCCGCGCGGTGCGCCATTACCAGGCAGCGCCGCCGGCAACGGCCTCTGCGCAGGCGCCGGCCGGGGCGTTGGACGGCAGCTGGCAAGGCTCAGCTTTCCTCCGCCCGGCGCGCTGGGCCGCCCTGGGGTGACGCCCGCGACGTTTGCCGGGCCGGGAGGGGCGGCTGCTGCCGCCGAGGCGTGTGCGAGCTGGCGTGGGGATCCGACCCGGCCGGGCCGAGGCGATGGCTGCGGGCAGCTGCCTGCCCCGAGCGAGGAGGCGCACGGCGGCCCCGGCCCCCTGCGAGCCCAGCTGCCGGTGCCCGCGGGCACTGCTCGCGTCCACCCCGCCAGCCGGGGACAGCAGGGCGAAGGTGGGCAGAGACGTGAGCCCCAAGGGGCCGGCGGCCGGGATCATGGAGGCTGGAATCTCGCTTTTGGCAGGCTGGCTATTTGAGGAGGCGAAATGGAACGATTGCCTGGTCCCATGCCAGGGGTGCGAATGCAGAGTGGCTGCAGAGGAGTCAGCGTGCACGTCCTGCGGGACCAGGAGTGCAGCGGTTAGGGCTCAGCTGCAGGGAGCCCGGGAAGCAGGCGCAGGCCTACAGCATGGTTCGGCCTACAGCATGGTTCCCCAGGTACAGACTGAAGAAGATGTTGTTTTCCTTAGTATTTAAAAACAGTCACTTAGGTAAGAACTGTGGGAGCATCTGTAGTGTACGTCAGGGGCCACGTGGCTACTTCATGCATTAGCAGGTCTTCACTGCAGAGCTTTACTCTTGGTAGCCTCCTGGTAAGTCAGGGTGTGTAAGTAATTGCAGTGACCTAATTATCTTGGGTTTGTATCCCAGGATAATCCTGAAGACAGAGTAGACTGCTTTTAAAATACTGCAATTTATATCCTACATATGCATGTCATGGAGCAGAAACTTGTGTTTCCTCCATCTCTCCATGGCGAGTTTCCTCTGGAATCCTATGACTTGTCCTTCTTAAACTCATTGATGTGGAGGGAAGAGAAACTCCTCCTCTTTTCCCCTTTGAGGCTGATCTAAAAAAAGAAAATGGTTTCATTAAAATTAATTGTGCGTTTAGAAAAAAATAATAACCCATGCAAGTTCCTGAAAGAGAACTAGCGTGAGAGCTGCTACATGTTAAGGATGCATTACTCACGCTTACCCTCCCACTCTCAAGGTGCTGCCAATTCCACCCTTTCCTTGGCCTGGCCTCTCTTCTTTTTACCTCTCTGTAACCTACCTTCTTCCTCAATCCCCTTAATTCCCTTACTGTTTGTTGTTTTTTTTTTCCCTTTAATCATCTTTAGCTTTCTTGCATTTTTTTCACAGACATTTCTTAGCAAACGCACAGAGTAATGCACGTGAACAAGGTCAACCTCAACAGAGATGACGACACATCTTTCTTCATGGAGGTTTGCCAATATATTTGTCTGCTGTGTATTTTGGAAAAGAAACCACGTATGAACTGGCATTAACTCTGCTAGCAGTGTTCCACATACTAAGTTACAATGCTAAGGAGAACAAAATCAGGTAGTGAGTCTGTCTGAATGCCTGCACATTTCAGAATATTATTTGTGCCATACTTTGGACAATTCTGAACAACACAGGAGAGGTAGCAAACAGAAAACCTTCAAAGAAGGGAGTCAGTCCATCTGGTAACGTAACCAGGAAAAGGAGTTGTATATACTGGTAATAAACACTGAAGTCTAAGGTGAGTGAGTGAGTGAGTGTCCTGAATCTTTATAATGAAAGTTTTGCCACTGACTTCAGTAAGCAAATAGTCATTTGTGCACATAATAAAACAGAGAATACAGTTGGTGTCTCACGAGACCTTGAGACAGGTCCAGCTCATCAGGTCCTAGTGTTGCGGCAGCTTGTTTTGGTGATCGAGAGGTGCCACTTCTGTGGTTGAAAACCGATTCACTGAAGAGGAGCAGTGGGGCAGCAGTCCCACCAGAGTCACTGCCATTTGGATGAGAAATAAAATGTAGTCCTGCCCAATTTTAGCAATGACCAAGTTCACGCCACTGTTGCCCAGAGTATTTTAATCCTACTGCCACTGACAAATCCTTCGCGTTGTTGTCCTAAATTCCACCGGAGCTTCAGCGGAAGCTTTATTCAGATAACGCTGAAACCAGGCGTGCACGGGAGGCTGGTGGGGCGCCCGCTCGGTGCGCGGGGGAAGGCGGGGGCAGCGGGAGCGCATCCCGGGGCCGCCAGCCACAGGCAGCTGCCGGCGGGGCCGCGCTCCGTGCGGCCGGGGCAGGGCGGCGCTCGCTCCCGCCTTCCAGGAAACGAAATGGAAACCTCGGCCGGGGCCGCCCCGGTGCCCCGCCCTCGGCAGGGCGGGCGGCGCTACCTGCGCCCTTCCCCGCCCCCGGGAGTTTCCCGCGGGACCCGGCCGAGTGGCCCCGGCGCTGGCTGCGGGAGGGCGCACGGCCTCTCCCGGCGCTCCGCTGGTAAGCGGGGACGGGGGGCGCGGGCGGCGGGCAGCGCTGGGGAGAGGGGCCGGAGAGCCCCGGTGGCACGGCACGGGGCTGCGCCGCGGCGGAGCCGGCTGGCGGCAGCGGATGGGGTGCGGGGGCTGTAGCGGTGCCTGGCTGCGCTCAGCTGCCGCGGGGTCCGTCGCTCCGTAGCACCTGCGCTGGCCCCGGGGCTGCCGGAGGGGGGGCGCAGCGCGGGGGGGGGGGGGGGGGCTCTTTGCCACTGTCAGCGCCGGGAGGTTCGGGGGGGTTTCTTTTTCTCAAGTGAAAATCTAAAATGAGGTGGAGTTGAAGTTGTTGATATTCTTTGTCCCTCAACAGCAGAACTTTTTTTTTCCTCCCAAGGGGATTGTGTTTTTGAAGGTTTGTTGATAACTTTGCTTAAAAACAAATAAGGAGGGTTTTTTTCATCACTGGTGGACAATTACTTGCTATTTAGACCAGAAAATTATTCCCTGAAAGCAGCACAAGAAACCTTTATTATATGTATATGATTTTGTTAAGCCAGTCTGTGCAGTTTTTCGTTAGGTGTCTTTTTTTTTTTTTTTAATTTTGTCTTTTAAAAAAAGAATTATTGTAAGTTTTGTTTGTTTTCTTGATTTGTTGATTTTTGACACAGAAAAATCCCACAGAGGCTCAGAAGTCCGGTATCTGGTTACTCTTAGTTTAACATGGTGGATAGAAGGATGCTCTGAAGCAGCACACTTCTCAGGAGAAGGGGTTTAAGGAAAAGCCACTCATGATAAATAGAGAAATAAACCTTTGGCTTGGAAATTACTCATGTGATGATGTTGAAATAATGGTAGAACTGGAGAAAGAGTCTTGTGCTTTAGCAGCTGACTTAAGTGCTTATATTTAGTTTTATTTTTCCACTGCATGTAAAACCACTTTTTTAACTGAGAACTTAAGCAAAGCATACTTAGTGATGTAATTTCTCTGTGTACCTGGTTTGTATGGAATGATTTAGAACATTACTTGAGTGTCCACCACAGATACTAGTACAGGATTTAGGAATAAAGAGGAAGAATGAATTCCCTGTTGGCAAATGTACACCATTTTTGCCAGTGGTGGAAATAGATATATTGCTGCATCATTTAAAAAATCAGCTTTAGGTGGACTAGACACTGTTCTCTTTATGTAAACATTTAATACTTAGTTACTTTTTTGGGTAGTAGTGAAACTGTCAAGTGTATTATTAGTATTGCACTGTAGTTTGGGAACATTTTGAGGAACAGAGCAGAGCTGGTACTTACAGAAAGCTGCATTTTGTCCTAACTGTGCAGAAGCCTTATGCATGAAAACATTATCGGAGAGTGAATTAATTTAATCGTGGTATGTACTTGCCTTTATCCACAAAAGACTAGAGCATCTAGAGGCTCATGTTTTTCTTCAGAAAGTCCCTCAGGACTAGTTTCTAACTTTACCTCACTTTGTGCATGCAGTTTCTTGGTTCCTTTTATGACTGGACTGCTTCTTCTCTCTACCACCACTAATTCAGCACTAAAAAAAAAGGCAACGAGTAGAAGTCCTGCTGTGGGGGAAAACAGAAATCTCATTTATAATAAACATCTTCGGGCTTTGTTAACAGCCTTCAGCTTGGGCATAGAGCAGGAAAATGATATGCTAGGTGTTAGGAAACACCCCTAGCATCTTTTATTTCTTGTGTAGGCTGGAAAACCCTGACCTCGCTCAGCACCCCGAATACAAAGCCTGGGTGCTCCCCACTCAAGTAGTGCTAGTGACTGCAAGGTTTCCTACCTGGCTGCCCTGATGCTAGGGGTGCCATCAGGCTGGCTGGAGGCTGGGTGAACTGGTGTAGAGTGCTGGTGAAAGCCGTTGTGTCTGTCTTCGGGGGGCACAGTGGTGCTCTGCCACTGTCACCCTGGGGTTTTGAAAAGGAGCGCCTTGCACCGCAGGCACTCCCCTTGCCTTTTCCTCCTATGCAGCATCTGCTGAGCTGTCCTGTCCTGCCTTTCAAACTCGCTGCACGTGGTCAGAGTTTCTTTGCCAAGTCAGCCGCATCATTTTACTCGGTTTTCTTCAACGTTATTGCTGACGTAAATACTCTAACCCATGAGAAATATGTGCCGCAAAGCTTCCGCATCCTTGTGGGGAGGGTAAGAAAGATAATGATCATAACCAGAAACTGTACCTGGGTAAAATGGCATTGCTTCGTGTCCTTAGGGGACAGTCTGCTGCTGGACCTTGAGATAAATGGGTTGTGAGCTTGCTGCTTTTCTTTTTCCTTTTTCTTTTCCTCTTTTTTGGGGTTTGGTTGGTTTTTTTTTTTGGAAGTATCTTTTTGTTTGGATGTTACCTTTTGCTCAGAGTACATGATTGCAGTGGATTATAAAAAAGGGAAATGAGAGCTCTCTAAATAGGGCATGCTCTACTGGGTTTTGCTAGAGAAAAAGGAGATCCTTCTCTGCTATTGGTAAGTGTGAGGCAGGGAGAATAAAACTCAGGATCTAACCATGGAAAAACTATTTTTCACTACTACTTGGAAATCTGAATGATCATGCAGTAGCTTGATTCTTTTCTGAGCTGTCATCTTTTTCTGCAGAAAATCCCCTGTTATCTCAGCCTTGTGATTACTAGTTTTCCTTTCCGTGAAGTCTGTGAAGCAAATGGTCATATGAGTATAAACCAGTCCTTCTGCCTGAGCTGGTATGCCATGGCTTTATTTGTTTTGCTTTTTTTAATAGACTACTACAGAACGCTGTGAAATTATCATCGGTGGTAAATACAGGTTCAAGAAACATGATGACTTTAGGGATTATATTGAGACATTATTGATGGTTTTGTGTGATGTAACCTGGATAAATACAAGGTAAGTGTTCTAGACTTTAGCATATTGAAAACTATTTGTATAAGTATTTTAATGACCGACCATGCATATGTTTCTAACATGAATAGAGTAACTCTGACTTAAAGTAGGAACCTGAGATAGGAAGGGACTTTATGAGAAGTTGAACCCAGTTTTGTAGTGAAAGTCCACTTAAGCAAAATGGTCAATATTTATCTTCAAAAATTTTTGTTAGGACTAGTGAGGGCAGAACAGACTGCTGGAAACTGCTTCAAAGCTTTTATGATAACTCAATTTCTGATTGTCTTCTGAAACTGGTGAAAATTTCAGTTCAAGTCTAGTTCTGATCAAGTATTTGCAAAAATGATGGTTCGTGTATCTCAGGTGGTGACTTACTTGTGCTTTATGCAACGATACTAATAGGTGCTTATTACTAGTGGAATGATCTTGCTCCATGACCTTCTCCTTTTCCTGGACACATCGCTTAAATTGCTCATAAAAACTTAGGGATAAACTAATTGAGTATGTTTATATCTATTTCTGTCGTTCATTTCCAAGTAATGAATTTCTTAATTTTTATTGAGGTTGCTCCTTATTTTTGCATATCCAGCAAAATATAACTAGTTCGTGCTACCTTACTGTGCCAGTTCCTTTAATAAAAAGCTTTATCAAAGTAAATTCCAAGAATGAGTGACAGAGGAAGTTCACTAATAACTTCTAAATAGAATTTCATTAGCAAAGACTTTTTCTCCATTTCCTCTTCATCCAGTCTACTAATTATTATTTTCTTCATAATACAAATTAATAATTTTAAATCTTAACTGTGTAATGATGAGCTGTCTATCACCACGCTTACTTCTTTTCTTTCTAAAACATTCATTTGCTAAAAAAAATTTAGATGAAAAGTGTTTTCAGGTTTGTTTGTTTGTTTTTTTGCAGGAGTGGTTTTGCAAAGTGGACAGTAATGGAGTATATGAGCACGGGGAGTGATAGCAAAGAGGAGATTGACTTGTTGCTAACTAATTTAAATATGTCTGAGGTGATAGACATCATGGAAAACCTTTATCCAGGTGGAGACCTTGCAGTCTATAAAGACAGCTTACTTACAATGTGTGAAGAGTCAAATCAAAATGAAGAACGTACAGAATCTTTACTGTTTTGTGAAAGGGAGGTTTCTTTGATGTCCTCTGTCAAATACGGGACTGTGGAAGACCTGCTTGCTTTTGCAAATCAGGTATCTAACACTGCAAAACAATTTAAAGGATGCAGACAGCAAGAATCTGGAATCCTCCTGAATATGGTATGTCTCTCTTCTTTTCACTTGAAAATTAGTAAACCTTAGGAGTTAGAAGGTTTTACTGAACCTAAACGAAGATCACCCCCAGTCCCAGGAGTAACAGTTAGGCTGTTGTTCTTTGTGCAGACTGGGGAATGGAGGGGATCTCTGAAGTCATCAAGTCTAGCCCATGCAGGCTCAGGCAGCTATGGAGAAAGGACTGTTGTTTAGAAAGGTTGACTATAGGTTAACAGGCTCTTGGTATCCCTTGAAATTACAAAAAATTTCCCAATACAAACTTAAGACACATAGTAAAAAAGCAAAAGCCACAACTATGATGGCTTAGAGGTTCAGGAGATGCTAAGGGTTTCCCAGTGCCTTTACTTCATGCAGTAAAGAGTTCATTATGAAGAACTCCCAAATAAAAGTCTAGGATCTATTTTGGTGTAGTTACTGAATTCACTTTATCTTCACAAAGTGTAAAAGAGCAAGATAAGGAGAAAAAGCATATAGTATGAACTGTGACTTTCAGAGCTACAATATTATATGATATCACACACTGCTGAATTCAAGTATAGATTCATTGCTTAGAGATATGTTCATTTTTTCCCTAAAATTGTGTTCTATAAGCACCTGTAGATATTAGGGTCATTGGACTTCTATTGAAAATCAGTTGCTCTGGAAGCAATTATGAAAGGGAAGTTTATTCAAATATATTTGTGCTGCTGCTGTATTTTCTTAAAGTGTTCTGCTTCTATCAACTTAAATATCTTGCATGTAATATGTTTTATATGTGAACATTTGTTGCTTGAGTCCTACTGGTTACTGGGGTTTGAAATAGTACAGAGTATCACCTTATTCTGATTTGGAAGGAGTATTGCAAAAGAGTCAGTTTTAAACTCTAATGTTGAAATGACACCTAGGAGTATTAAATGTTTCCTATACTTAGGATAGACACTGTTCTACATACTCGTGGTTGTTTTGCTTGCATGTTGTTTCTACAGATACATACAATTGCTGTGAACCAAGTACTATTAGGTGCATGTGATCCCATTAAGCAGCTGAGGACTGGAGGCAGGACATTACCTGTATGTGCATTTCAGCAAGTGCATCTACATTGTAAATATCTACAGCATTTTAGTTAGGATCAGGAGTGTTGCTGATTGCCTGGTGACCCACACTGTGGCTTGCATCACAAAGGGTCTTGGAGCACACAAACTGGATTTCTTTCATTTGAAACTGAAGCTGGAGGATGCGTTACAGCCACAAATGAGCATTCACTCCATGAGCAGGCTAGGAACTAGTCCTGAAAACCTCCTGTGTGGTGGTGGTTGCGCTCTCCCTCAGCAAGTCTGCTCCACTCAGTCAGTGTTTCTTTCCAGGATAGGTGTAACCCCTATGGATTAGCTAGTCTCAACCCCTTGAAATGCAGAAGCAAGCAGGCAAAATGTATGGATTACTAGGCTTTAGCTTGGTTCTGATAAGTAGAGGGAAGGCTCATTCTGCATTTCCTAAGCAAAATACCTTTAATAAAAGATACCGCCCCTCAATAGTTAAGAACTTATCATCCCCAAAATTAAGAACTTTGAAGAATGAACTTATTTCGTGTACATACTAGTCATAGATGACAGCTTTAGCAGCCAAGAAGTTACTTTCCCAATTGAAAAACATGAAGGTGGTTAAAGCACAAAAAGATTGTGTTACATCTTAAAAAGAAATCTAAACCAAATAATCTTCCTAATATGCTGTTATCTTAAAAAATGTAGCTGAAGAGCTCGGTATGTGAGGCCATGTGACAGATGTGAAGTGATAAATATCCTTGATATGCTTTTACATATATTCAAGGATCTCAATAAAGTAGCTCTAAGTAGGTTAATCATACTCCAGATACTGACAGTACTGTATATACCCGAATTACTTAAAAGCATATTCACAGGAAAGATTAATTCTTTAGCTGCGAGAATATTAAGAGGCTGAAGAAATAACATCAAACCTCAAGCAGTACTCACATGGCTGTAGTCAGGAGTTTGGTCTCTCTCTGACATTTGCAGAGGGAAGATTTAGAACAAGATACTGACTTAGATGCTCTGAATTGCTTCCTGGAGGAGCCCTCCTTGCCTTGTTGATGATATAGAGGACCAAAGCTCCCAACGTTACCTACCAAAAATGGACAGTGTGCTTCCTATTCCTTTTTTTTTTTTTTTAACTATAGTATAAAACTAGAAGGTAGCTGGTAAAATCGTGGCAGACTTCTTTGATCTTTTACTAAGCAGCAGAAACAAGATGGAAAATCAAAATATATTCCCCTAGCAGTACATGTGATATTAGGAAATGCTGAAACTCTTGCTCACATCATGTAAGATAGCTTGTGAGTAACAGGTATGTGGCATAACAAGTTAGCAGATTACAGGAAGGACAAACATGTGCAGGTAAATCTAATAAGAAGAGGTGGGTAATTTCATTAACCCAGCTGCTGTTGTTGTTGTTTCAAGACAATTAATTGCAACTTACACTTGGTAAGTTAGTCACTAGAGAGAAACGTGGATGCCTGGGCTGTGATTGAATGCCACACCTCACATGCTGTTCCCATTTGGTGTTTCTAAATAAAGACTGCTGAATAGATTGCATGCATCGTGCACGTATATATGAAATTTTTTCTTTCTCGCTACATGTATAGAATTAATTAGGCTTGGAGTAGTTTTAACTTCATTGTGGGTTCTTTTTATTTGATTGTGGTTTTTTCAACTCCACAGATCACACCCAAGAATGGGCGCTATCAAATTGACTCGGATGTTCTTCTGTTTCCGTGGAAGCTGACTTACAGGAACATTGGCTCTGATTTTATTCCTCGGGGAGCTTTTGGGAAGGTGTACTTAGCCCAAGACAGAGAAACCAAGAAAAGAATGGCATGCAAACTGGTATGTTAGTTGAGTATTTTTCTCTCTGAGCAAATATTTTATGACATAGTACATAAAGTATATTTCCAAATATGTCTGCATCAAATTCTACTGTTAGGCTGATGATCATCTTGGTTTTGCTGGGCTACACAAGGTAGGAAAAATGCACGTTTTTAATTGTTAGTTTCTTTTAATTTTTTGGCTCTGAGACTGCAAAAGTTTCTGCATTTTGAAAGTATCTGGAAGCCTGTGTAACTGCCACATGAGCTGTGGTGCCGAGGTAGACAACTTTCTACTTGTCCTGCTGTACTCATGGTGGTAAAATAACCAGCGTGAGATCACATGCCTGCTGAACATGATAGCAAAACCCCATTGCTGCAGGTGGTTTTAGGATCTTGTCCTTTAACTGTGATCCTGAGACTTAAGTTTTCTTCACTGCCAATGCCATTAATGTCCCTGAGGGCCCAGCTTATGTGCAACTCTCATTGTGTTTTGGGCACTGACTGAGTTTAAGGCTGTGAGATGTTTCAAGAAAACTGTTAAGCACCCTCCCTATTTACATGCAAGCCAACATTTTCTTTCAACTTTACTTTTCCACATACTATTCTGAATTGAGCGGTAAATATTTAGGGCCAGTAAAAGCTCAGCTGGGACACTGCTCTATATATACCAGCTCGTGAATAAGTACCTGTATTACTTCTGTGTGTGAAAAAGTTGGAAAGACAGTTGTATGTCCTTCCCTTGCAGCCAACGTATCCACGTGGGGACAGATTGCATAACCTGCTGCAGAATTAAAACATCCTGATGCTTCTGAAAATATAAATAGTATTTCTCATTGCAATGAAAATATTGGCTTCTTACTTGGTTTACAGCCACAAGTCTGAGGGGAGAAGAATAAAAGCAGTGGTAGTAGCCTTTCCATGTGTAAGCAAACACTGCTTTTATTGGCTTAGCAATCTGCCATCAGTACTTTTTTCAAGAAATATAGTGCTTGCCAGGTGCTCGCTTTGAGAGAGGTTTCATTTCTTGTAAGCTGTAAACCAGTGCTGATAAGGATTGAGTTGAGGTCAGTGGTGGCCCTGAGCATGGCTGGTCTGTAGACTGTGCTGAGCACTGATCCATGTGTCAGGTGGGTGTATAGTTCTTGTAGAGCAGATGAGGCTGTGCAAAGCTAATGGAAAAAGCGGTGGATTTTTATCTCCCTCACCAGGAAGTTTGCATAGAGCTTTTGCGTAACCACTGGGTTCTGACAGGAATAACTCTTGCTACATTGCTTTTTCTGGAAGTTTGCACTTTTTATTTGGGCATGATTCCAGAAACTCTCTCAGCTTTAAACAGGATGTATCTCAACCAGAAAGGAAGAACAAGTCACAGCATCAAAATAAAGCTCTGTATTTTAACAAGTGCATAGGAGTGCTTTGCTTCCTCCTTCCATTTTAATCTATAGGACAGCTAGTGTTAGTATGGATAACTTGGTTTTTGAGCTGCTTTTTTGTGGTTTTTTTTTCGATGTTTTAGGTTCCAGTGGAACAGTTCAAACCATCGGATGTTGAAATACAGGCATGTTTCCGTCACGAAAACATTGCTGAATTATATGGTGCCATTTTGTGGGATGAGACGATCCATCTCTTCATGGAAGCTGGAGAGGGAGGATCTGTCATGGAAAAGCTGGAGAGTTGTGGTCCTATGAGAGAATTTGAAATCATTTGGGTGACAAAGCATATTCTGAAAGGACTTGACTTTCTCCACTCCAAGCGGATTATCCACCATGATATCAAACGTACGTATGTGTGATTCCTTGGGATGCTTTCTAGTCCAGGCTGGACTGGGACTCCAGTGGAGATCCTAGGACTCCACTGGGGCATGTAGCCTTGCATCTCGAGGAGGGAGGGATGGATAATCTTAAAAAAGGACAAGGTCAGGTCCTGTTATTTACGCTATTCATTAATAGCGTAAATAATTGATCTTTACGCTTTTCATTAATACACTCAGTGGAGAAGATTATTTGAAAGTCATAGTTCCTTTGCCTTTCTTGAGCAACTCAATTTGAAATAAAAACCTGAACAGAATGAGAGAAATTATCAGTCTATGTTAAGCTAGAAGCTTCCCTCTTTCTATGTAAATTCATCTTGAGTGCTTCCATGCCCACCTTCCACTTGCACCTTCTTTTAGTTTTTATGTTTCTGCGTGGCCGTTACTCAGTTTGAGACACTTGGGAACTAAATACGTAATTTGTACTGGTGTGGTTTTTTTAAATTTAAACAAATTTTATTATATATTTGCTTTTCAAAAGCTCTGGGTATTAACATTTATAAATAATCAAAATACGTTGATATTAAACCTAAATTAAATACATTAATAACAAATGGCTTTAAAATTTAATTTAAAATACCATTTCTCCCAGCATTACCTTCCCCCTTTCTCCCAGCATTACCTTCCCCCACAGATAAATTCTGCCTTTCTAGTAACAGTACTTCTAATGAAGATGTATCTCTTCTGTGAGTTCATTTTTGCTAAACTTGAGAGTTTAAACTAGAATTATTCAAACCAAAGAGTTAAAATAAATAGTTTGACAGAAGATGATTATCAGGAATTGCTATTTTTTTAAATCTGTTTTGCATATTTTTTGTAGTTGATACAGGTCAGTACTTTAGATGTAAACCTTTGAGATTCTGACAACTATAAAACTGCTTTATTTTCCCCTTAGTTGTGCTTTCTCGCTTGTGGTAAGAGCCTTTCCGATGGGTTTATCGTAATTGGCAGTAACAGTGACATTGATTAAATGGTTTAAAAACCAGATCAGCCAGAACCCATCCCACTACATCTTTGATAGTGGATAGGAGAACCAGCCTGTTGTGAATGTGGTGGATGTGAGTGCGTTTTGCTTCTCCCAGCCTTTTTCAGCACTGTGGGATGGAGGGTAGGAGCTGGGGTGGAGCTGGCCGATGGCTGCCACGCCACGCACCCGCCTGCAGCCTGCGCTTTGTGTGAGGGGGGCAGGCCCTTAATGGCAGCTGTGCCCTCCACTCTAGCGAGTCGAGGTGTGTGTCTTCCCTCACCAGGCGGAATTCAATAGAAAAGGCCGTTCCTGACCATCCCCGATTTCTTCCTTGCTGCATGGGCTGCCGTTGAGTCTGTCCTGCTGGCCCAGGAGAGGATTTCGCTGACAGAAAGACTGCCCTGAGCCAGGAAGGGAGGAGGACTTTCTGTTGGCTCTCTGGAGCATTTTGGCACTGCTACTCATTTTAGCCTTGGCTGGAAAGCGGTTAAATCATGAGGCTATTTGGTAGGGGGTGGAACTTCAGTCCAAAACCAGCCGAAGCTGGGGCTGGTGTGGTCCCGAACAGGCAGCAGAGCCTGCTGCACTGTGGTAGTCTGGCTCTCTGCACCGTCCTTTATGTGGTGTTTAAAATCCATATCTTCAATGGTACCCCTAAAATTACAGATTCATGTACGTAGTTTCATAGCAGTGGTAAGGAGGCAGCTGTGTGAAGTATTGCTTCAGGAGTCAGTGCTGCTGAAATCAGACCTGCGTCTTCCCACCGGCGGGTCAGGATGGGCACTGTCAGGACAGAAAATGACACACGGTTTCCTCTGGGCAAAAATGCATTTCTGTTGTGTAACTTGGAGACTTCATTCATCC
Source organism: Falco punctatus (assembly GCF_963210335.1). Lineage (NCBI taxonomy): Eukaryota > Metazoa > Chordata > Aves > Falconiformes > Falconidae > Falco > Falco punctatus. The sequence continues at coordinate 67,707,083 of NC_137583.1, forward strand.
ACGTCTTCTGAAACGGCAAACAGGAATTTCTCAGGGCTTACACGGAGCACTACCTTCATAAGTATTTGATCGGAAATACAACTGCAAAGAAAGCCTCTTGAGTACAAAGTTGTGCCTTAGGCCGAGTGTTATGAAGGAAAGTGAAAGGAAAGCTCCTGGATACTGCTGCAATTCAGTGGGATTTTGGAACACTGTGTCTTTTATTACTTTTGCAGCCATAGTCTGTGCTCTGTTGTCACACTGAGCTGCTCTTGCTGACCCATGCAGGAGGCTGGTGTGGCTGCTGTGGAGGGGCCTCAGTTACTTTCTGCTTCTGTCTTCATTTAAATCATTAGTGGAGAGAAACTTCTTGGTGACCAACAGTTATGTTGTTTATAGCCAGACCTGCACAGCATGCTCTTCACCTTGGAGACCATAAAACATCTTCAGGGCAAGCCTCACTGTGCCGAGGTGCCTTCCAGTCTTCCACCTTCATCCCTTACCCTCAGCCTCTCACTCTCTCTCTCTCTCTCTGGAAAATGACCAAATGTTGATTCTTCTTTTACATAAGCCATTCCAGTTTGATTTTTAAGGTGTGATTTTAAAATTGGACCCAATCACTAACAGGCCCGTTTTGGGTAGGAGAGGGACTGTCAGCTATAGAGGCTGGTTGTGCTAATCTCCCTTTTCAGGCTAACATCCAAATGAAACAGGCGTGCTGTAGAATAAATGCCAAACATGCTAGAAACTTACATGCTGTTATTTTTGCTTTTCTTTTAGCAAGCAACATTGTCTTTATGTCAACTAAGGCTGTTTTGGTGGATTTTGGCCTAAGTGTTCAAATGACCGGAGACATTTACTACCCCAAAGACCTCAGAGGAACAGAGGTAAGAAGCTGAAGGGACAAAAGCCCTTATGCTGTGTTACTGCCATGGTTGTGATGCTTAGGCTCAAATGTGGAGTTTGAGGGTAGAAGTTTGGGCAAAAGAGTTTTGTAATAACTTCTCAAAAAGTTACAAACAAACATCAATAAAATCTCAATTATATTTTTAATTTCAACGTGCAGAATAGAGGATCAGGTGTTACACTTTGAAAGCCATGTCACTTTCTCTGCAGTCCCGTTTGTTAGATTATTAAATATGAAGTCAAAGAGAAATCAGGGTTCACTGAAGTCAAAAGAAGGTTGTTTGCAGTGGATCAGCTGCTGGTCAGAGACACTTCAGACAGGAATTTGTTCTTTGTTCTAGCAAAGATTTCTTCTGAGATACCAGTTATGGACTGGAGTGACCTGCCCAACACAGTAGTTTGATTCCTCCTTTGAAACTGCAGAAATTACAGACCTCTGGGTTTAGTGCCTTAGCATTTCTAAGCCCTTTTCCCCATCTACATGTAATGCACTTGTCCTTTGGGGGTTATGTATGGCACAGTTGATTTATCTATTAAACTTGCTTAGACATTACAGTGATGGAGGTGGGGGCCTTTTAAACGTTCTCTATAACTTTGACTCTGAACGTGCACTGAGGTCCTGCACACCATTTGGGCTACATTCATGCCAAGGTGTTTCCAGGGCTGGTGCTTTAGCAAACAACCAGGCAGCAGCAAGTAGCTTGGATAGTTGCTGCAAATGTGGGTTTGTGTGCTCTGTGTTGCTGGAGGAAGTTGTTTACAGGAAACGCTTCAGCTGAAATGTTGGTGCTTACAATTTTGATAGTCTTCCACAGCACAGTGTTTAGAGGAGATACTTGTATAACTGACAAAAAGTATTTAACTCCTTGGAAGGGTAGGATAAACCAAGATTTCACAGAACATTAGGCTTGTTTGTTTATTTTTTTCCAAGATATTTGGGAAAATACTTGAACATTTGTTTTCACTGTCTTTCTAGTCAGGGGAATTAAAAGCTTAAAATGCTTACTGTACTGGAAGCAACATGCTTTCTGGCGTTTAATGTACATGCTTTGTGGGGGGGTTGTTTTGGTTTAGTTTGAAGTTTTTTTAAGGGGCTTTTGTGTGATGTTAATGAGAATAAGAAAAATGGTGGGAATTAATTGAAGGCTGTGGTAAGGTATTTCACAAGGATGGAGATGTGTGTAAACAGGAAATTTCCAGGTTTGTGGAGTGGACTGGTGATGATCCACGTCTAGTTGGAGGACTGACCTACTGTGAAAAACACTTAGTTCTTGATTTAGTAGGGAGAAAATTATTCCACACTGTTGAGCATCTGCAGTCGTGTCTTCAGAAAGCGGATAATCTCCACAACCATGAAACGTGGCAGTGCTTGGTGTTTGCTGTCTCAGGGGACAGGTAGCCAGTCCTTGGAACCAGCAGTCCTGCTGCTCTGTCGCAGCATCACAGGCCAGAAGTAAGGTTGCAGAGAGGGCACTGGGAAAGGGGATTTTCGAATACCAGTGACAGACTTACAGGAGCATCATGAATGCTAGCGTATAGGTTTTTCTGCTCACAGTCTTCCTCCTAGGCATCTTCCTGTCCACAGTGCCTTTTTTCAGCCTTGTGGGGTGCCGAATCCAGTCACCCACAAATGTGCTCTACAGTCTTTATTGTGCTGGCTTTCTTGATTTTTTTCAAAGTAAGATTTTGGTTCTCCAAAGTCCTCCTGAGTTTTTCACCCTCTATAATGCAGCCTTAAGAAGTGGTGCAGCTGTCCAGGAGTGTTGTTTCTGCATGTGGTTGTGCAACCCCTTGTTAGGGCTCTATCACCACCATGCAGCGTCGTGCCTGTGGACTGACTGATTTCTCTTACACCTGGTATTGGCAGGGACTCGTATCCACAAAGGAAGTGGCAGTTGGAGTTACCTTTCTCCTGTGCATGTTCTTGTTTGGGGGGGTAGGGTTTCTATTTGTGTCTATAGCACAGGTGGTCTGAACGTAGTGAATCTTCTTTGTGTTTATGAAAATGAATAGTTGCAATTCTGGGCAGAATGATTGAAAGAGAGTTAAATTTTATTTAGTTGGTGTAGCATGACAAACCTGGCTTTTCTGAACAGTGTGTGCACAAGGCATGCGACACAGTATACTAGGGTTGTGATGAAACTGCTCTGCAGGAAATATATTTGCTAGGTATTTGCTATGCTTTGTTATGTTTCTGTCACTGTTAAAATATGTAAGCTTCAGTTAAAACTATCTGAGGGGAGAAAAAAAGTTGTCTGTTAAGTTTTATTAAATGTGGAAGGTGTAATTCATTTGCAGGAACGCTAAACTAAAACTAGTACAGCATGAAGAAAAGGACTGGTTTTTAGCTGGGTTATGTCTCTGGTCTGAATGGCAGACAAGTGCCAGCCCCGCAGTAGGAAGGAGTGAGAATGGGAAAGTATTCAGAGCTTGTGCTGCCTGTTTTGGTAGGTTTAGGCTAGTCTAAATCAGTCTGAAATCATAGCATTGGTGCACATCTAACTTTTGCTTTTTGTCCTTGTGCAGTGGAGGTGCATCTTGACGATTTTTACACTTTGACTATAACTGCAGACAGGTTCTTGTTCCAGCATTCTTTCTTCCTCAGCAAGGCAGCTGCTTTTTGTTTATGCAACTTTCACTCAAGTTGCCTGTATTTGCTAATGCCTTTTTTTTTTTGTGGTTTTTTTTGGTTGTTGTTTGTTTTTTTTTAACAAAAGTATAAATTCTGTTCTTTGCTCCTTAAGAGACTTTAAAGGTGGCAGGTGCAGATGTACTTGTTCTATCTTAGCCCTGAGGAAAGCAGTGATAGGAGTAAGTAGCAGCTGTAGATGCCTGCTGAACCTTTGCACATGCTTCCAGTTGGAAGCTCTGTTTGCAGGTATCATATGTGATTTACTGGGAAATACTCCTCAGAATTTGCCTGAGCCCTACAGCTGTGCTCTATCTATGGTAATAAGCAGTAAACCCATGTGATGATGACTTAACTTCCTGCTCTTGTGTCAGTTAATAGCTTTTAATGTGATTCTTTGTGGCAGGATGACTTGAACTAATTAAAGTTCTGTTTGGCTCCTTTAGAGGGAAATTGGGTGAGGGAAAAGTAGAAACCAGCAGCAAATAGGGTGGCTTGCTAACCTGGTGTGTTGGGCTGTGCCCACACGGTGTTGAAACCTGCTTCCTGGGCCAGTGGTGGGGGCAGAGCTGTGCTGGCAGCTCCTGCCAGCCGCGGGGTGTGCCACTGCCATCCTGCCTGTCTGGTTCCCAGCTGCCTGTAGCTGGCAGGAGCTTCCCACCAGATCCTTCTTCAGGGTCTTGACAAATCCAAATGTTTCAGTGAAATGTTTGGGTGGAGACTGTATTTTGGTTTAGATGAGATTAGAATTTTTGGTTAAAAAAACCCCGCAGGGTGGAAGAGGGTTGCTTGCCTCAAAATAGCTGCTCTGGGGGTAACCAGGTGGAAAGGGCACGCAGCAGGACATAAGAGACCTGACTTTTAATTTATGCATTGCCTTAAACCTGGCTTGTTCCGCACTATCCCATTTCTTAGGATGATGCCCCAACATGCAGGTTATTGGATAAAGGGTTGAGAGGAGAAGAGTAAGTAAGGCAGGAAAGTGTGCATCTGTCAGTTCTTCTCAGAAGAGTTGTGTAGTATCCAATGCAAGGGATGTGAGAGAATGGACTCCTACCCCCAGCTGGGTGGCTAGCAGTGGGGGTCACCCTCTCTCTTTAGCCTAGCACGCGCCTATGTTGTTCAGGCAGAATGGAGCAGTCCCAGCAGTGCCCCACAAAATAAACTGGCAATTCAGGCACCTTGGTTCTTTTGCTGTGGAAGGATGAGGTTCCTGCTACCCAACTGAACGAAGCAGAGTTATAGCCTGAACCTCAGCCTCTCACAGCTGAGCGAAGTCCCATAGCCACTGAGCTGTGGCCTGTCTGGAGAGAGCAAACCTGGAATATGAGTTTGTCCAGGTGCCAGACCAGAAAATCTCTGTGATTGTGGTAATGTGCAGAGCAGAAAAAAATCGTATTTTCTAGGTGGTGCTTGGTCTTTAGGCTGCAGGTGCTAGTGGGGTGCATCCCTTTAGAGGGGGGTTTCCTGGATAACAAAATGTCACAAATTGTCTTTGCCTGTTGTTTCCCTCTATTGATTAATCTTTTTTTTGACTGTTCTTCCCAGATTTACATGAGCCCTGAAGTTATCCTCTGCAGAGGCCACACAACAAAAGCAGATATCTACAGTATGGGAGCTACTATTATTCATATGCAAACTGGCATCCCGCCCTGGGTGAACAGATATCCTCGTTCTGCATATCCATCCTACCTCTATATTGTAAGTGTCCTTAGCAAAGCCATAGCTCAGTTTCAGTTGAAGGGTTTAAAGTAGCCTTGTTTGGAAAGCTCCAGTCATATAAAAACTATCAAAATCTTTGTCAGAGAGATGATATCATACTTTTTGCTTCAGGGGAAGGAGGGAAGAAGTGGGGGTTTGGGTGTTTAGGGGAAGACAGAGGCTGAGCTGGTGTCATCTCTGTGGTTTGTGTTACCATTTACAGGCCTTTGGTGTACTGCAAGGACGGTGTTAGAACAGTGTGAAACTTGATTGAAACAAGCCCTACTTGTCTGTTTTGCCTAGGAGTTGCAGATAAAAACTGGAGTCTCACAAATTTAATTCTCTGATTCTTCCAGTGTGTACAGAAATCTGGTAAATTTACATTGCACCAGATTTTAGGCTTGCCTGGCGTTGATTTGAGTTTTTAAATTTATGATAAAATTTGAATTTGAAAAGGTGGATTTTTGTGCAGTTACATGTTCTGTTGTAACTGACCAGCCCAGCTTAGGGAGGTGATGAGTTGTAAGTGGGGAATTCCCAGACCACTCGTGGTTATCTGTGACTTCCCCTTCCATTGTTTTATGGAATAACTGTTTCAACGGTCTTTTTATTCCAACAGATACACAAGCAAGCGCCCCCCTTAGAGGACATAGCTGAAGACTGCAGCACTTCCATGAGAGAGTTGTTAGAAGCAGCTCTAGAAAGGAATCCTCATCATAGGCTGTCTGCAGCAGACTTACTGAAACACGGAGCCTTACACCCACCCCCAGAAGAGCAGCCGCGGTGCCAGAGCCTGGACTCAGCGCTGTTTGAAAGGAAAAGACTACTCGCAAGGAAGGAGCTGCAGTTGCCAGAAAACATTACAGGTAATGGTATCCAGTTTACTTACCTTGCACCTTGTAGATTTTACTTTGTGTCAAAACTTGATTTGAGTGAGTGTTTAGAAACAAACGAAACTCAAAAAGCTGCTGGAAAGAGACCAGTAAAAATCCCAATCAGATGAGATCAGACCCGGAGCTCATTAAGTGTTACGTAAAATGCCCATTGACTTCAGCAGGGGAAGAACAGCGTGAATTCTGCAGCTCCAGAAAGGCTGGCTCATGAAAAAGCCCTGGCAGTCATTCAGGGCACTTTGCAAAGTGTAGGTTGCTGTCCTAAATTGCCTTCATTTGCCACAGCAGTAGCGGTGTTTTATTGACACTAGTGATTTGTTAACAACAACAAAATAAAAAGTCCAACAACCACCACGACCACCAAATCCAAAGCTTTTTGCCTCTCAGAGAAAAAGATACACACAAAACCATAACTGTAGTATTGTTGAGTGTCAGCAGTACAAGCCTTTCATTTTAAAACCAAAAATGACTGTAGAATAGAACATAGTTCTTGTGCATTAATAAGTGCTTTATGAAGGATAATACACGAACCAGTTAGGAAACTCAGTGTGTCCTCAGATAATACCAAGCCCAAGGGAGATTTAGTGCCAGCAACCTATTAACAGACTTCAAAATGCTTTTGTTCTGTCTAAAATATGTTAGGAGAGGCCTAACAAAGGGCATTTAAAAACTGACCCCAGACAAGTAGTTTATTTGATTGTGGTAAGTATTTGAAAAGATACCTATGCAAAGTTTTGTGTGCTGTAATGCATAACTGTTGCAACAAATCCACTTAGCATTTAAATTGATCACAGCCTTTGCATCTAGAATGGCATTGCTCCTTCTGGATTTTGCTTTGTGGGTGCATAACCCTTTGACTGGCTCAGGCCATCTGGATCAATTCTTTTGAAGATGAAAAGATACTTGAGCATTAAACTGAAACTTTAGGTGTTTGAGATTCCAGGACAGTCATTATACAAGTATTCAGGGGAGTTCTGCTGTTGCAAACTAGGTCTGGTTTCTTCAGACCTTGATTTAAAAGGAAAAAAAAAAAATCATCTTGAGACTGATGGTCCCATATTTATTCGGTATTGTCACACCCAGTGACTTAAAGAGGATATTATCTGTTTAGATTAAAATTGCTTTATAATGAAGGGGAATTCTCAGCTGGCAGAAAGTTAGCAGTTGGGTTTTTTTCTTGCATCAAACTCTCCCTTAGCACTATAGCTCGATGGATCAGGAAGCTCTGCCTAGCTGTCCCAGCTGAGGGAGGTTTTTTTTAAATAGTTGAACACACTTGGAGTTTTCAGTAGCAAACTGCTTAATTTTCTTTGCACTAGTGTTGTGGATTGATTTGTTGTCTTTTATTTTACATGAGGTTTATGTTATGTTGTCCTTAAAAATGAAGCTTTCTAAACCACAGATAGATAAAAGCAAATATTGGTTGTAGTGTCTACAACCATGAAACAGAACTAGTGTGGCTATTTGTGCAACAATGACATGCTTTTTCTCTTTTCTTTTTAGATTCCTCGTTGTGTACTGGGAGTATGGAAGAGTCGGACCTGCTAAAGAGGCAAAGATCACTCTACATAGACCTTGGAGCTCTAGCTGGTTACTTCAATATTGTTAGGGGACCACCAGCCTTAGAATACAACTGACCCAGTAACATTTTATGTTGGCAGGTCAGAAATGGACCTCTACCTCTTAAAAATGGATTTTAAGACTTGATTTTCAAATTTGTACATAAAAATATTGCCATTGTAGGCTGTCAAATGTGAATAGTGTTTAATTGCACAGATGGTTAAGCTAAACCCTTAGGGGCTCTGATAAGCTGATCCCAAGCAATGACCTTTGTGCATTTGTTGGTTGACCAACAAGAAGATGGCAAAAAGAACACTGCTGGGATGTCTTAATCCAGGATATCTTCCTGTGCTGGGCCTTGCACTTTTATAAAACTTATAATATATATATTGCTTGCAAGTACTTCCATGAAAAAGAATAATAGTAATTGAGCATGTGGGCTGTAAGATTCAGTCTCTCTAAGCTGTCCTTAGAGGAAACCTTAAAAAAAAAAAAAAAGTTCTTGATTTAACCAGTTAAAGAGTGGTTCAGTCTTGTTTTGTCTTTGAGGCTTGACCAGTCTCTGGTCATGCTTAATGGAAATCAGGGCCTCTCTTAAGCAGAGCTAATTTCTATCAGCTATCTCTGGAGCCAAAGCATCACTTGATTAAAGATGTGTTTTAACTTTGCATCTTCCCTGGGCTGTCAGAGCTAATCAGGGCACTGTCCCCCTTTGTGGGTGGAGGTAATCCTTCACTGGCAGTGTTGGTTATCTTTGGGAATAGCACAGCAAGCTGGCCCTGAGAAAGCATGGCAGTGGCTTCCTGTGTTACAGCGACTGCAATGGTATCTTGAGTAGTTTTCAAGGGTCGATCAAATGTTATTCCCAATCGGTAACAGTGGGCAGGCTCCAGACTCATGCTTCTTAATACTTCAAAAATTGTACACGTGTAATTGTCGTGAGTGCTATGGTTTGGAAAGCGTGTCAGAAGTGACAAGCTGTGTTTATGTTCCTATGGAAATGGAATTGTATTATTGTTCTTGCTGTGCCTCGTACATTTGAAACATGATGTTTTGGATGATAGTAAAACTATGTAAACTGCATAGTTCTGTACATCCCATGGGATGAGAACGTAAACTTTTATAAAACTTTCTTTGATGCTTAGGATGACTCTTTATAAGCATTTGCGTTAAAATGGCATACTATGTATGTTGTACACTGAATCTTTCCTGAAGCACAGTCTCTTTTTCATACATCTGGTATTTAATGCTGCTCTTGTCTAACACATGGTCTTAAACAGATGATTTCTAGTTTGATACTGATATGGTCAAATAAATCCAGCTCAGTGCCTTGAGATGTGGTCACTCTGTTCTTTCACTTTTGAAAACAGCATGCGGCTGTGTCTGTATTTGGGCTAATGTCCCCTGCCGTGGCCTCGGTGCGCTACACGTATTGTTCCACTTGTTGGGGAGGTGAGTGAAGGTCGTTGTTGATGGATTTTGGGCTTTGGTAACAGATTATGAGGGTTTCTGACAAAATCTCATTCTCGGACCCCAGCACTCCTTCTGGACTGCCTGCATGTTGCACAGTGGTTTGTGTACAACGTGCAGCTCTTCAGTCCTGATGTTAATTGTTGCAAAAAATCCTGTTGGGAATAACCCACCTGCTCCAGTACTTTGTGCAAAATCTATGAGGAGAGCTGTACGGGGGAGCTGCCTTCATATTTATAGTGGCTGTAGTGATCAGGGTATTTAGGGATCAGACTTCCAGTGTAGCTGACTGAAAGAAAACATGACCTAATGGTTTGGATGCTCATCTTTGCTTCAGAGACCTGGGTTCAATTTTCTGATCTTCTGCTGGTGGCTTTAGATCTTTAATGAGATTCATAGAATTAGTAGGAAGTGGCTTTTCAGGTAATGGAGGTGGGTTTAAAATCCCTTCCCCAGTTTCCTTTCTATAAAATTAAGGCGTTTATCCTCACCAAATAGTGGCTAGGTGTTATGCAGATGCTTATCAAGTGCCTAGATCCTTCAACAATGAGATCCATGTCAGAATTATGGGCTTTTACTATTGCCTGAAAAACGTTACACTGATTTTTCTTCTTTTTTTTTTTTTTTCTTTAATGCCATCTTCCTCTTCCCCATGCAGTTAAATCATTTAGCATGGCAATCTGCATATGGGAACAGCTCACTATTAAATACTCGTTCTTAGGATATGGCTGTTGTATATCTTTACAGTACACAAGTAATAAGTGACCAGGTTATCCAAAGTGGTTATGGTTTATGTATTGCTGGATGTAGGTGGTAAGGTTTGGCTGAGTGAACTAATAGCTCTTTATAGGCACATCCACAAGTCTAAACAGTATGAGTCTTCATGATAAACATCACTTCAGAGGACCGGTACACAATCAACAAGTATACTGAAGGTATAGTGAACACCAAGCTCTGCTGCTAGCTCTGTGAGCTTTCTAATTGCTGAGGACTATTTTTCAGGTGAGCCTCAGGCTGCAGCTAACCAGGGATTTCCCTCTGGAGCAATAAACAATATCCCAAGCATATCACATCTCTCAAATGTATCCCACAGTGGTTCAGCCCTGAGTCGTGTAGTTTCACCTGTTTGTGCCACTGCCTGGGGGACAGGGTTGTGCAAATGAACTGGATTAGAAGTAACCTGGGAGGGGGAAGAAAGTTCCTCTCATCTGGTTGCCTGAGTAGCTGTGGTCTCGGAGTAATCAAGGGTGGATATGAGGGGGAGGGAACAAAAAGGCGTGGTGGGAAAACCCTGCCAGCCCAAGCCTCAAGGGGATGGCTGGTCTACACTGAACTGTGGGATTTTGCAAATGGTTTGCCTCTGTGTTGACTTCTGGTGCGTAGTTTCATTCTCTCTTGGGGGAAATACTGAGACTCATGCTAACTGCAGAGGAAAATACAAGTGTGTGGAGAAACCCACCGCTTGCAGTAACTGATGAAATGAAGGAGCCAGAGGTGCCTTCTCCACCCCTGGTCTTAGCAGGTTTTTCATCTTCAGATCGGTCTGTGACCCTGAGACTGAGCCCATTACCATGCACCTCTGCAGGGCTTCCTGGTATGAGCAGCATACAGTGGTTATGGAGATCGTTTGAAGACATGCTGAGCTCCCCACTCTGTTCGTGAACAAGGGTTGAGTTTAGGTCATGCCTTTGAAACAGCATGGGGGGAGGGAAAGAAGTCTAAGTCCCTTTTTTCCCATTTTCTTGTAGCTGCTGCTTCTTTGCATCCACTGCCCCCTGTCCTGTCTCCCATGTGTTCTGCAAGCAAGAGGGTTTCACTCGCTCCCTGGTTTCTGGAGGTTTCTTAACTAGTCCTAAATTCAGGCCCTTGTTTTTCTAATCATGTGTCAGTGGACAGAAGAGACTGGGAGGAGCAACTAGAAGAAGTAGAAATAAGGGGTTTCTTGCCTGCAGGTTAAATTAACTTCCCTGTTAACCCAAATGGAAGTTTGAGAGAAGTTGCAGTAGAGTTACGGAGCTTCTGCCAAGCCCTCCCAGTGAGTGATGCTGGTGGGGATGGGATGAGAGGCCCTTGGCCAAGCACTAGTCCCTTTGTTGGGACCCTGGGGAAAATGGTATGGTGCTTTTCTGGCTAGATGGCAGAAGCAAAGAAGCAGCTGGGGAAGGGGCACTGGAGGTGTCACCCCTGCAGCAGCTGGGAATACCAAGTGGCTCGGCTGGGAAGGGCTGGGGCATAGGGAGCTGCGGGGTGCCCTGTGGCCAAAACTGGGAAGGTTTGTATGGCTTGGGGCTGTACTAGCTGCCTCCAGGGCAGGCTCAGGCACCATGGGTGAGAACTTTGATTCCTATGCTTTGCTTTGCATCCTGTGCCCAGGGAGAAAGGACTTTGCAAATTCCCAGTAAACGAGTACCAACGCACTGTCTGGAGCCCAAGCATCCTTTTCTTTTCCTTACAGGAAAGGGCCAGCAAGGTCCATTTCTAAAACTGTCACCATCCAAAGCCAATCATTTGGACAAAGGGAAAACAAGTCCTTTATAAATGGTGTGTGCTGGCCAAACTGAGCAACGCCCAAAAACATACAGCTGGACCTTGGGAGTGGCTCATTATAGTCCCATGGATGCACTCGTGCTGCTTCAGGCTGGACACCAGAAATAGCCCTGGCGACTGATACTGGGGCACAGTGACTCACCAGGGAGGAGTGAGCTGCCACAACAGCCTTTGCTCACCTGCGCCCACACCTCATGTCACCTGAGCAGTGGGGTGTCATGGCCATGGGGTCAGTCTGAGTGTGTCCAGGAGAAGGTGGGTTTGTCCAGAGAGAGGCTGTCAGAGGGAGGGGAGCCAGGGATGCTCCAGAGTGAGGTGTGCGAGAGGAAAGAGCTGTGCATAGCAGATTCTCATCAAAGCTATATGCAATAGCAGCATCATGCTCATACATAAATCTGGTCTCAAGTGTGAACCTTATTTCATCAGGAGCCAGTTTCAGAGGAAGGATGCTACTATAGTGTCCATGCAGAGAGGGACAATGCCCGCTTGCAGGCTATGACACTTGGCATAGCTTTGCCAATATGAAAAAGTCAAATTAAATGGTAATGTTTGAGAAGTTTTAAGTCCCTACTCGTGCTGATAGCAAGTCATATGCTGAAGCACCACACAACTAGAGAAAGGTGAGGGGTGGAAATGAGAGACGGGCAGGGAGGGACTTGGCAGGGCATATGTGAGCCAGAGAGGAGGGGGCGGTAGGAAGGTGTCCATCAAACCTCTGGAGTCAAAGTGCCAGGGAGCAGGGAGCAGCCTGGGGGCTTGTTGAAGCTGCTGGCAGTGCAAAGGGTTGCCTTCCCCTGTAACTCTCACTTACAGTAAGCCAAAGTCAACTATCCTTCTTCCTCTGCTCACACACCCCTGCCCCCCGCCAAAAGAAATTAAAACCATAATTTGCTCAAAAAGCAAGTCTTCAAAACCGGTGTGTGAATTCCCAGTGCAGGTCTTTTCACTTTGTCAGCTCCACTCTCACCTGCCTAAACTGAAGATGAGCAGGAGCTGCTGCTTATGATCCCAGTACATATAAACTGATGATGGAGCTGACCGGAGCAGAGCCTATGCCTGTATCACGCCATCAGTGCAGATGCTGCTTCAGGAGCCTTTACCCACCAGTGGTATGATCTCTTCCACCCACTGAGCTGTTGTGCCTTGGTTTTGTGCACAACAAACTGAAATTATACTATTTTCCAAGACAAACTTGGTGTCCCCATCACCTGTGCCAGCTTCCCTCCCATCCCACAGCATTTGCTCTCCCTCTGCAACACCACCACTAGTCCCTGTGAGTCACCATGTGCACAGCACATCCTGCGGTGGCAAGCAGCCTGGTGGCCTTCTGGCACAGGCACAGAGGGATGCTGGGGGAGGCTGGCACCACGTCTCTGCCTCTGTGCTGGGTCACCAGCTTCTTAGAGGTGACTTGACTGTCGCTAGTGGCACAGGTGGAGCTGTTTGGGGACCCCTGACTCCTTTGCCTGCTGAGCTCCTGCTACAGCACCTGGAAGTGGTGGGTTTCGGCTGCTGCCCTGGGCAGGACCAGGAGCATGGCCATGCCCTGGGGATGGCAGCAGCCCAGAGGCACTGTGCTCCCATTCTCCAAGTACTCCTGGCCCAGGGACAACCTAGACCCCTGGGAGCATCCACCAGGTGAGCCCCTGCTGGGACACTGGAGCCAGCCACTGCGAGGACCATAGCTGCACTTTCTGGCATACAGACATGGCAACACCAGGCCACCAGGGATGCTGGCAAAGGCTCCCACTCAGGGATGTCTTTGAAAACTGGTCCAAAACCCCCATGTAATGATGTCTGATCTAACTGGCTTCCTGCTGACCCTACAGACCTGCTGTAGAGGGTCATGTATGCTTCATCCATGTGGGTTTGTGTGTAGGTGGTTTTGGAAGAACAGAAAACTAGGTTTTGCTGTTTCAGGCAGAGTTATTCAAACACCATTTTCATGTACGCACTTGGTTATTTCAAGGGAAATGGAACCATTTTCTGTGTAAGGAAAGATCTTTTCAAGCAAGCAAGGAGTACTCTTTGAATTTAAGTTGGCTCTTCCCCAGAAATAGGGAAACATCTTTGACTGCAACATGTCAATAAGTTATCTTGCCAAAAGAGCAACGTTTCAGGGAAGGGAAATGACCCAAATAATGTTAAAAATGTTCTGGAAGGTCTGGCTCCCTTTCTGCACTGTTTTATGCAACTACTACCCCAGCAAGGTTGTATTTTCCAGCCTTGCAGCAAGACCACAGTATTAACTGTGACATCTTCTCTTAGTCTTCCCTGTAGTGCACATGAACAAGTGCAGATTTGATAAAGAAGTCAGAAATTACCTGGAAGGAGGCCTCAAGGTGTGTCTCTGAGCGTGCGTATATTAAAAAGAGGTGTGGTATTTCCTCCTGCACCCCATGAAATTTGTAAATGGGGCCAGAAGCATTCCTTCCTCCATGATGAAGGGGGGGGTGACTTCCAACACTAATTTATCAGGTGGACGCTCGGGCACTGTTGCATATTCAGACACCTGAAGCCAGAATTAGTGCGTGTGTCTGTCAGCGGGCATCCCTGCACACCTCATGTCCTGGCATGCCAGAGGACAGGAGGTACCACCCAGCAAACCCCTGAATAAGCAGGTCTTGGGCAAGAGCCACTTTTTTATGCATGCCTCCAGACCACTTGTTAGGACACATGGGAGATGAAACCAGCATGGTAGGAAAGCAATGAGGAAAAGAGGAAAATTATGGATTTAGGCTAGGAAATGCGGTGTTAGGAAATTGCAGACTTCAGCTCCTTGGAAACTTCAGCTGACTCCAGCTGTTGTAAGCTGGAATTTGCCTTCTCTTAGACTTTAATGTTTTGCATGCCCAGCCTTCATATTTCAGTAGATACTATTCTAGATTTTGCAATAGTGACGATTACAGTACTTCACTGTGCCTTTTTAGTCAAAAAAGGTCTTATCTATGAAGTGTTTTTAGTGAACTGGATAGTGCTACTATGTGAAAAGTCATCGTGATAGCGTCAGGCTTCTTACAGGAGCAATTAGTACCAGAAGCCATGAAGACAGATCACCTTCTCCAAAATGGTATTGTCAGTGTTGTATTTGCAAATGTAGTCTCAGGCAACATCACCTCTGCCCCTGAAAGATTATGAAACAAGGCAGAGGTTAGACACCAGGGAAACATGTCCAGCTATTAAATATCGGCCTGTTGAGGATGACTCATCTTTGTAACACTCCCTGCTGGGTGCTCCTCCAAGTCCCGTGAGGCTGTGATTATTCAGCTGAAGTCACGCACTTGCAGTGATAGAACAGTTTCAGACCATAGTTTTGAAAATACAAACAACCAGCTGGGTGCGTAAGACTGCATGCACAATTTCAAGTCTAATTTATAAGTTCAATTGCCTTAAGTTTGTAAATTGGTATTTTTTACAGAGAGAGAGAGACATAGTTTCAGAGCTTGAATGGGACAGCCCAAATAACCGAGTGTGACTGTGCAGTCTGCCCTATGTGGAGCAGGTGTTGGACTAGAGACACCTCCTGCTCTACGTGGACCTGAACCTTGAGGGGCGGCAGCAGCAGGAGAAAGTCCCAGAGCAATGGCACCCTTCCTTTTGCCCTGCTTGCTTACTGCTCTCCCCTTCCCAGTCTTGAAAGCTCTTGGGAATAGCTTTTATAATGTCCACCTCCTTATGACACAGTGTCTTTTACTCCCTGTCCCTGCAGCTCTCCCAGGTTATTCCCTGTGCTTGGGAGAAACTACAAAAGTAAGCCTTGTTTCACCCATCCAGACAACTTTTATTGTGCTGCGGGGCACTGTCCCCTCATGCTTCCCCCTGCCTGTCTCAGTCTAGTTCTCAGAGTTCTGTCCCCTCTCCTCTACGGTTGCTGGGAGAGGGACTACCAGGACCTCAGGGCCTTTCTGAGCAGAAAAGTCCACCTAAGCACTAGCACTGTGATATGAGGGTTGCTTTCCTCTCTTCTGCCAGCCTCTGCAAGGGAAGGTTTTACTGGGAGAGGAGCCAGGCAGAAAGCCTGGAAGGGTTCAACCCTACAGCAGAGGACAATACTTGGCATAGCTGTACTGTCACCAAAATGTGCTGAAGAGCAGAGGTGGCCTGTACTCTGTGTGTCTGAGCCAGCATGCTAGCAGTCCTGGGCCGGCTTAGATGTCAGCTACTTTGGGAATCTGACGGCTATGGGAATGGGTCCTGTGCCACCCACCAGCTGGTGCTGAGCATGGCATCCAGCATGTCTCCTGTGGGAGCACCAGTGTATTGCTATAATACGGAGTGGAAAGCTTAAAGATTATTTCTACTTTCTGAGCGATGTCAGTGCCTCCACCTCGTCTCCTCTCAGGGCACGAGACAGTAAACCCAAAGCCATTCCACCGCCAGCTCATGACTCAAGGCCATAGAATGATGCATGCACCAGAAGGGCACTGGGGATGCAGAAGCTGACCAGAGACATGGGGTGTAGTCTGACCGTATTTAATTTGCCTAGTGCATTTATGCATAACAAGCACACATGTTTCTCTTTTCTCTGAAATAAGTCTTTTCCAGACTTTTATCTAATACATGCCTCCCTGTTTTGCAGGACACTAGCTAAAAGTGCTCTCTCCGCGCCTTGCTGAGCAGGCTGTGTTTCCAAATTTAAATCTCTCCTCTCCTCTGAACAGTCTGATTTGTGTCACCCTGCCCTCAGGTACCCTAAGACACTTGCAGCTTTGATAGGCTGATGCTTTCGTGCCCCTTGCCTGGTGTCTGCCCAAGACTCACACAGTCTATATGGAGCTATCTAGCCAGCAAAACAGGAAAGTTGCCTGCATTCAATGAGCCTGCTCCTGCCCCAGCAGCTGAGTTGCCTCCTGTCACTCAGACACTTGAGCTCGGAAATACTCATTTATGGCAGGGTCCTTATAATTATCTCCACCTCCTCCTAAGCAGCCAGTAGTGTAGTCCCAGACATGCACTGTAGAAACCCCATACGGAGCACATCTGTCCCGCATCTGCCAGGACAACAGGCAGTCACATATATTTAAGGAGCTATGTTGCTGCTAGTGATGAGCTTCGCATAGCTTTCCATCCCAGGGTGGTGCATGCAGGGTTATTCACAACCTCCACAACTCCCACGGACTCAGTCCTGGTGCGTAGCTGACTCCCGGTGTCACGCCAGTGACTGTACGGGCACGCTGCCAGGGACAGACTATCTTCCTGCATTTGTCCCGGTTGGTAAATGGTTTCTCAGCCATGTGTGCTGGATCCCTCAGTGTATTTCCTTGCTTTTGAGATCCAAGCATGGTATAACGTTTATTTCTTTGTACCTGAAGCTTGTCTCACCTTTCACAGGGTGTGGGAAGGAAAGGCTCATGTCCGGAGAGCAGTGTGTCCCCATGCCCCATGCGAGGCAGAGCTCACAGCCTGCCTCACTCACACAGAGGAAAGCCATGGCCCCTGGGACTGCAGGAGGGAATGCAGCTTCCCCAGTTTGGGCTGGGCATTGCGACAATGTCATGCTCTCTGCCTTGTGCCTTCCTCCGCCGTGGTTCCCCGGCCTTTGAGGTGTTTTCCACAGCGAGGTTTTGTGGAGTCCCAGCAGGGCTGCTGGAGATGCCCTGGAGATCAGACCTTGATGCAGACCAGCTCGAGCAGAGGAGAAAGCTCTAGTTTGGGGCAAGATGAACAGAGCAGACACATGAGACAGAGAGAGGAAATGGCTCATAAACCTTAAAACTGAAAGGGATTATTATAATCTTGTCTAACTTTTTGCGTAACACCAGCTAAAGGACTCTTCGCAGAAACTCCTCCAGCTCCTCTGCCCTGCCCTGCTCCCTGGAGCAGAAGGGGTGGGGAGTGGTGGATGAAGTACTTCAGGAATATGAGAAGACCCAAATGCCATGGCTGAGTGATACCAGCTGTGAAAACTGGCCTCACAGACATGAGCTACGTGGATTTCTGGTGTGAGCAGAGGAGCGCAGCAGGACCGCTGAGCAGGGCCGGGCAGTGTGAGCACTGTGAGCACCCTTGGGCTGGGACACCTGCAGCAGATGGTCCTCTCCTGTCTCTGCTGGTGGCAGTGGGAAGTGCTATGTCAGAAGGACACAAGCTGGCTACTGGCTCTGGTCCATCCTGTGCCCCCAGCATGATGGTAGCCACCCTAGGAGCCACATCCTTGCCTATGCCTTCAACTGCCTCATCCAGTGTCTTCACATCTTTGCAATCCCAGACTACTTTGCTCTCATCCTTCTCCTGCACAGACCAACGAGCCCCAGACTTTGCCCCCTTCCTTGCCAGACTGCCACTTGGTGCCCAACGGTTTTCGGTGCCCTCTCTGAAGCCAGAGGGTGCTACATGTAGTTGCTTCTGGCTGAGTCACCCTGGGAGCATCCATGGGCACTGAAGCATTGGTATTCCCCTGCCCACCTTCCCCGTGACCCACATGTCACAGCCTCTGCCCGTCCTTGGGCACTGCAAGCCCGTGTGAATGCAAGGAAAGGGAGGTGATCCCCCAGCGGGGAGCTGCTTCCAATTTGCACTCCCTTGACAACTTTCTTGGAAAAGTCTGTCTCAGCCTGATGTTTCCTTATGCACGAGAACAGTGCAGAAATGAGCTGGCACTGGTAAAAGCTTACTTTAAAAAACACTTTCAGACTTATCTGAATGCAGAGAAAAGCTCTTTTTCTGTTACATTTTTAGGTGCCTTTTTGTAGTCTGGTAAGCCTAGGCTAGTTTTATTTTCAGCCCTTCTAGCTTGGGGATTTCCTGAGAGCTTAAAGGAAGAAGATGTCTGGAGCCATGTCCTAAAAATGACATAGGAACTGAAGTCCAGCACCTGATCAGCTGATGCCAGCCCTTGATCACGTCTAAAGGTTCGCTATTTATTTTTTCTTTATGCCTAGACTTCCCTAGAAACTGGGGGGAAACTAGAACTAAGAAGAAACTAAGAGGATGTAGTAAAACTACTGTCAGGGAAAATGTCTATATAATCGTGCTGGTTTTCGTAACAGCCCCGGGCACTGCTGCAGGGTGCAGCAGACCTTGCACAAAACAGGAAGAGTTCCTGCGGTGAGTTCTTTCTCCACTTCATTTAACCCATACTTTGCTGTTTGTTTTGATGTCCTTTTACTGAATCAACTTGCCTCATGACAGCTTTTGCTTTCCCCTTGCACTCTGAGACATTCAAGGCATGACCTCGGCTGCTCAGTCCCTTTTCCCAGCCTCTGTAGGCTCCTGCTTACACCTGAAACCCCTACTCAGCTGCTAGCTCACCCCATTAGGGATGGAGCCTTTCCACACTTTCTTCTTTCTCTTGAAGGGTGTTTCTCCAAACAGCTTCTGCATCTTCTGCTTGGTGGAGGTTTGGATAACATATAGCCCATAAGCTTGTCAACACTTACACTTGGACAGGCAATTGCCCTGCCAGCCCACGGCCCATTTCCTCCTGCTTTGACTACCAAGGGCTCTGTGTTTTTTTGTCTCCTATGTGACCTGTGTGCATCTGTCATGCAACCAAATGGAGACCTCTTAGGCACAGGACAGCTGCCCATCCATACACCTGGAAGATGTGGGCAAGTGTGCCATGGCTGTGAGGCAGGCACATGTCTGGTTCTGCCGCAAGGAGGGACGCCACATGCTGGCCCTGCACCCACGTGCATCAAGTCCACGAGGAAAAAACCTGCTGGTCTCCAGAACTGTCGTTGTTACCCTCCTCTCCGGAGAGTGCTATCACAATGCAAATTTGACCTTAAGGAACTTATAACACGTTCCCAACACTGCCCTGCTAGCAATTCTTTATGACTGGTTCAACAGATTGATTTTTACACGGATCAGAATTGTTTTCTTTCCCATTTCCAAAGTAAGGAAATCTTTCCATCCCCTCCCCAGTACCGTTCTCTTTACTGCTTGCTATCAACTCTAAAACACAGGGTGACATTCCTGCTGCTGTTATCTCTGTACAAGCTAATTTCATGCCTTTCACTGAAAGATTAAGATATCCCTTCATTTAATTGCCTGGGCTGCTGGCATTTATGTATGTTCCTCTCGATTTCCTAGGTTTTTTATTTTGTCTTTCTGTCTGACATCACCGTATTTCTTAGCGGAAACAGGAAAAATTCTCTCATTTACTGCAATGTTTCCTTAATAACTGTCCTTATCAGCATGACTACTTCCTTTCTCCTTGATGCACATTCTACTGCCCACTAGACTTCTTGTATCTTCTACTCTATCTTACTTTTCTCTTCCTGTCTAGTAAGACTAGGCACAGCAAACAAAGCTTTTTCAACAGTTGAAACTTGGAGCTGAATGGGAAGTTGCTCTGACCATAGGCTGCAAGAGCAACTGCCCTGCCCAGATCTGTTTCAAAGGTTTCTTTCCTTTTTTTTTTTTTTTTTTTAAACTTGAAGTATCTGCTAGGATCAGCTGGGCCAGATCCAGCCCCTAAAGGCTAGTCTTTCAGTTGTATAGATTTCATGCTGTGAACGTCTCTGAGGTCTCACACCCCCAGATTGTCCTTATGGCACAGAATCTTGAAACATCTCTGTTTCCACTGTACAGTCAGACTTTGTACTCTGTTTCTGTGGCCAGAAAACTCCACCAGACATCACCTAAAACTTCTTTGCTTGAAGCACCTTCCATTGTCCGCTGTAGCTGTGCTGACCTATTCCAGGATGAAGCCCTTGCAGTAGCAAGACCTGGCCCTCCCCACGCATCCTTGGTCCACAGCAGGAGGACAGCTGGGAAAGGTGTGTGAAGGGCAGAAGCACGGCTGTGCCTCAGGTTAAGGGACTACAGCATCTTTCTCAGCTCTGCACTGCCTCCCTGGATGACTAACACCAAATCTATACAAAAAAGTGACTACAAAAAAGGGACAGTTACTACCTATATCAAACTACGGCCACTTGATGAAGGAAAATATGAAGAAATATTACATACTTAAGGAAACAAGATAGTTGGTCTCTAATTGAGAAACAGAGCATAAGTTAAGGCAAGTCAGGTAAGGCCTTGTGTTCAAAGAATCTGTTGTTCCCCAGCTCTTTGGCAAAATCAAAATTTTGTAGTTATTTTGAAACCTTCAGACAGCAATTCTGTCTGAACAGCAAAACACTATTTCTCATAAAGATTTTCTACTAGGCAAAACTGGAACTGAGATGCGGATGCTGATACCAAGTGGGTATTTAACAGGGCGGAGAAAGTATGTGGCTGATTCACAGGGATAGGCAAGTGTCAAAGTTTGGTTTTCCTTTAGCTAATCACAAACCAAATTATCTCATAGTGCCCCTGTTTTGTTTCCAAAACCTCCTGACTTTGCTTGAACCTAAAATAGCCTGAGGACAGCTTTTCTTACTGTTTTTCACTTCTGCTTTTGGTGGTAACTGGAAACCAGAAGCTTCAGCACACATGAAAACAGTGGTGACAGGAGAAAGACAATTACATTTACTCCTTTGAACTACCAAAAGAAAAGAAAAAAAGAAAAAAGAAAGCTAGAACTTCCCAGATTGCTCTGAGCTTTCAGTGGAGCCTGAAGGGAGGAGGCTGGTGCAACTGCAGTTATTTCTGGCAGGGCATGGGGTAAAGGCCAGGTTATCTGCCTCCAGCCTGGCTGGAGACTGCCCATCCAGATGCAGGGATTAAATGTGAATCTGTGACACTGACTATGAATGGCCAAGACACAGCTTTGAAGCTTGTGAGAATTTCCTTCCCCCTTTTTACCAGGTACACATGTCCTTCAGGGAGGAATTCCCAGGGAAATCCCCCTATCAGGACCTTGCCTCAGTGCAGAGGGGGACATTTGATCCCAAGCCCCTTGTTTTGGCAGAAAACTGCTTGCTAGCTCAGCCTGAAGCCCTGTCAGGGTAAGCAGGGCTTTGTGAGTGGTTTCCATTGGTAGGAGAAGCAGGTGGTGCAATCCTGGCTTTCCCTCAGACAACCATCTGGAACCATGGGGAGTGCCCAGCAGCACCCTTGGCCTGGCAGGAGCCCATCCCAGCCAGTGGGTGAATTTCTGGTGCACCAGCCCCTGCCTTTCAAGGTAGCCCTCTGCCCTTGCAGCCACACCAGATGTGACTTTCTGTCACATCTTTGCCCTCCTTGATGCTCCCCCCATCAATGGCTTCTGTACCGTACCCAGCCCTTGTGCCACCAAGATGTGCCTCTTCCCACTCCCCTGGTGGGCTGGCCCTGCCTTTTGGCTCCTGTTACCAGTTTAAGCAGTGTGTTGGGAAGGACACAATGTGGTTTCATTCTCTTTCCATAACACCACCTTAGAAACACAGAAATGTGCTTCTGTGATGTTCCAGGATTTCCAGAGCTCAACCATGTCGCAATTAGATGCTTGGCGGGTGCTAACACACTTGGATTGCCAAGAGAAATGAGAAAAGGTAACAGAAAACCCCATAAAACTATCTCAAATTATCCGACAGCATGTTTTATGAAAGACACCTGGCTTATGAACAGTGGCGGAGGGTAGAGGGGTTGTGTGGTTTGGGTTTCCACTTCTGGGGAAAACCAGAGCAAGTGTTGGGGCTGTCACCTGTGACCACCAGCCTTACCCAAAGCCATGCTGATACCAACCTGGTGATAACAGCACCTGCACGGCTCACTGATGCATTTCCCCAGGGTACTGCAGAGCAGTGTCCCGACAGCTGAGCCTTGCAGTGCATGAGCCATGTTTGCAGGGGGCAATGAATCCTCTCTGCTCTCAGCTCTACCAAAAGAGTCTTTTCCCAGAAAATGACCCAACCGTGACTGAAAGGGTGGTTCAGCAGCTGGGGTCAGGGTGCAGCCCTGGTGCAACTCCCTCTCTGCTGCAGCTCCCAGGACACTGGCCATCTGCACCTTCCTGCTCACAAAGCAGATGAAAACTTGGAAGGCTGTGCAGATAGACCCTCAGCCCTCTGGCTGAGTGGTAGTAGATCAAAAGCAAAAGACTGTGATCTCTACCATGGCCTCTTCTTTCTCTCCATCTCAGGATTCAATTTCATCCAGACCTTCACTGTGTGATATGGGGCTGCAGGGTATATAAAAAAGAAAAGGCATTTAGAGAGTGATACAAGAATGTGAAGCCCATGGCAAAGTCCTTTTGCCCTTGGTTTCACCCCGGCACTGGGAGGACTCATTTTCACGCTGCAGAGATGCCACCAGACCCTGCCTATGCCTACATTTGTCCTTGACTCCCAGGAGGAGATGACCTTCCCCTAGCAAGGTGTGTCGTTCCCTGAGTCATTGGGGAAATCTGGGGCATTGACACATGCAAAAGCTGTCAAAATATGTCCCTGCAAGCCCATGAAGATGATCTTGAAGATGATGTGCTGTGGGGGCTGGAGAAGCAGGGAGCAAGTTCCAGTGCCGCAGCAGGTCCTGCTGTCCCTGCTGTGAGGCAGAGGGATGCCATCTCTTTTTAGATGCCATCCCTGCTCCCCTAGCAGAGCACAGCAAGCAGCAGCAGAGCAGAGGGAAAACAGAAACACCTTAGAAATGTCAATAATACTCCAAAGCCGTTCTAATAATTAACCCTTTTGTGACTTTACAGTTTTGCATAATGGGCCAGAAAACACCAACAATTTGCTCAACTCCTTTTTTAAATTCAGCTGGAACTGAAACTCTGTGCAGGTTGCCTGACAATAATGAATCATAGGGGTCATTTATACAGAAAAACAAGTTAATCATGTTTGCAGCATATAATGAGATACGCATCCCCACAGCTTCCCCAGGGAGTCACTTAACACCCAGAACGGCAAGAGAAAGTTAAATTTAGTTTTTCTTGTCTTGTCCTCTTTTGAACTCTTTTTTGTAAATTTATCCCTCCTTTTTTTTTGCATAGAATGAAATTAAACCTAAGCCTGAGCGCAAGCTGGAGATGTGCTGGGGCAGTGCTGTGGGGATGGCTGACTGGTGAGAAGGCAGCATGCTGCAGCCTGAGAGTGAGCCCAAACACTTTTATTCCTGAATGACGTGGCAAATGCTGCTCTGGGCATCTCAGCGTTACTATTCTGGTCTGTTGACCAAGCTTAGGTTACTCAGCCAGGCTCAGGAGCTGCAGCGGGTGCAATGGGACGTGATTATTTGCATTGCCCTGCTGGCAGGCTGAGGCCCTCCAGCTGCCAACTGCCTCTGCTATCTCCAGGTCAGCATGCTGGATTCTTGCCTTGAAACAAAGGTAAGTATAACATAATGTGCTTTATTGTCTCTCTAGGAGAGAAATGGAGTGACGGCTGGAGCTAAAGAGGCTCAGCCGCAGCCCAAACTACAGTTTCTGCCCCTTAGGGTTATGTATAGGCAGGGCAAGTTAGACTGTCATTCTGGCACCGTGCAGGGCAGTATTAACACAATATTTAAACTCTTTCCTGCTCTCTCTGGAAAGTCTGACGTTTTTCCAGATCCAGTGGACTCCAGAAGCAGAGCTACCGAAGTCAGCCTCATTCCTCCGGGTGCTGAGAGTGGTTTTGGGGAGGTAAACTTGAACCCCAACCCTTACTTGTGCAAATCCGAAGGAGGCTCCGATTCGGTTTGAAAACTTCTATCGCCATCTAGTGATGTCCCTGCGAGAGCCACATATTCGGGAACTGCAAGGCTGGGAGCAGCGGGTCCCATTCCCTGGAGCCCAGAAGGTGACAGAGGAGAAAAGAAGGAGCAGCTGGAAGCAGGGCTGCTGCAGCCGCTTTCCCCTCGGTGGGCTGGCAGGTCGGGTTTGCAGCGCACCAGTTCCCCGCTTTCCTCCGGGGATTCCATCTGCCCAAAATACAGCCGAGCCTGCACGGGTGGCTGGGAGGGCACCGGGGTTCTATGCTACCGGTGGGTACAGTGCCTGGGCCCCACAGACAGTGCCTGTCACCTTGTCACTCTTTGGTCTGTTGGCAGCCATCAGCTGCCCCAGGGTCACAGCAGCTAGTGCTCACCTGTCAAGGGACAGGACTGCAGCAACGCTCAGTTTAAATCCCCAAGCAGAATGTGATCTCTTTTGTGTTTCACAGGTTAAACTAGGAATGTAAGTGTCCTGGTAATTTGGTATTACAAGCATTTTATGGGCATTCCAGCTTTACTGCCATAAAATATAGGACAAACCTTTAAGCTCACCAGATACAGGAATTAACATGTTGCAGAGAAGCAACATGGCAAGCACTGTCAACTCAACGGTAATGTAAATTTAATCCACAGTAGCTGAATTTTCTTAAACAGAAAACTGTAAAGAGATGACCCAAGATATTTGTGCAGTAGGAGCATGAGGGTCCAGAGTCACAAGATAAAAATAAAATATATACACAAAAAAGTTAAAACAACAGCATTGCTTGTTCATTGGCTCTGCCCTTCCATGCAGCTGTGCAGCAGGCACAGGTTGCCACCTTGCCTGGTGCCAGTCACACAGGTGGAGCCACGCAAGCATGTCCCTGATGCAAACCTGGAACAAGGAGTCCTTTGCCTTGCCCCCGGGACTTGTTCCCATCCCCATGCAGAATATGTCTCCCACTCACTCATGCCTGGGACTAGATCTGACTTAAAAACGATCTCACAATAAATCAAATAAATCTGGGAGTGAGCAGGCAGGGATGGAGAACTGGAGAGCCTTCTGCTGCACTGCTGCTGAGCCTCTGATTCCAACCCTGGAGTCCGTGCTGACACCCTCACAAGTGTGACTTGCATTCCTTTCCTTTCCATTTTAGAGCACAATTTCATTTTCTTCTAATTCCACTTTACTTTCATTCCAGTTTCTTCCTTCTTCTACTTTCCCATGGGGTACCCAAGTGCAACTGTGAGCACTTCTCATGCTGGTGGCTGGGTGGCACCGAGAGGTCTCCAGGCACACTGGGCACATCCATGCCATTGATTCACCATACTGCTGTGGAAATGCCATCAGCACTTTCTTCTGTCTCTGCTGATAGGCAGGATTTCTACTTCTCCCTTTGGTTCTTGGTCTCACTTTCATCCAAATGACTTTTCCCCTTTAATGACACCACCCAGAATTTCACCAGGCATGACTCAGTCCCGGTTGGTTCCTTTTCTGTGAAGCACAGCACGGGAGGAAGCAGGTATTTGCTCTTGCAGGCTGTGATCAGACTGGCTGCAGCACGTTTCTGGCACCTGGGGTCCCTCAGGACTGCACAGGCTTCACATCGGCCACCTCGATGATAGGTCTGGAGAGGTCCAGGCTGGCCTTTCTGCTGTGCTGACTGCCCTGCTTTTGCCCGCTTTCCAGGCTCCAGAGTGCATCCAGCCTGTTTGCCTGTGTCTCTGTCCTCTCCCCTGCCCTTCTCACCTTGGGGGGTTCCCACCTCCTCCTCCAACCTTATACCATGGCCAGACTTCAGCAGTTTCTCCTCTGCAGTGGTGGCCTGCCTTTCTTCTCTGCAGTCCACAGCTCTTGTTGTAATACACTTTGCTCTGGGCAGGCTTCTCATATTACCCAAGGGTTTTGTGATTTTACTAAGGTTATTTCCCTGACACCTGACTGCCTCACAGTTTCTGGTGATGCTAGCTGGAGGTGCACAGGGATGGACCTAATCACTATATGTCTGTAAAACCACCCAAGGAATCATAGAATCATTTAGGTTGGAAAAGACCTTTGAGATCATCACATCCAGCTGTTAACCCAGGACTGCCTAAACCATGTCCCTAAGCACCACAACTACACATTTTTTAAACAACTCCAGGGATGGTGATTCTAACACCTCCCTGGGCAGCCTGTTCTAATGCTTGACCACCCTTGCAGTGAAGACATTTTTCCTAGTATCTGATCTAAACCACCCCTGGTGCAACTTAAGGCCATTTCCACTTGTCCTGTCGCTTGTTACGTGGGAGAAGAGACCGACCCCACCTGCCTACAGCCTCCTGTCAGGGAGCTGTGGAGAGCAGTAAGGTCCCCCTTGAGTATCCTCTTCTCCAGACTAAACCACCCCAGTTCCCTCAGCCGCTCCTCATCAGACTTGTGCCCCAGACCCTTCACCAGCTCCGCTGCCCGTCTCTGGACACGCTCCAGCCCCTCTGCGTCCCTCCTGCAGTGAGGGGCCCAGAACTGAACACAGGATCGAGGGGCAGCCTCAGCCGCACCAAGTACAGGGGGACGATCGCTGCCCTTGTCCTGCTGGCCACGCTGTTTCAGATACAAGCCAGGATGCTCTGGGCCACCTTGGCCACCTGGGCACACCGCTGGCTCGTGTTCAGCCGGCCATCAGCCAGCACCCCCAGGGCCTTTTCTGCCCGGCAGCTTTCCAGCCGCTCTGCCCCAGCCTGTAGCCCTGCCGGGGGCTGTTGTGTCCCAAGTGCAGGACCCGGCACTGAGCCGTGTTGAACCTCATACAACCGGCCTCAGCCCATCGGTCCGGCCTGCCCAGACCCCTCTGCAGAGCCTCCTGCCCCCCAGCAGATCAACACTCCCCCACAACTTGGTGTCACCTCCAAAGTTACTGAGGGTGCACTTGATCACCTCATCCAAATTGTTAATAAAGATATTACCCAGGACTGGCTGCAGTGCTGAGCCCTGGGGAACACCACTTGTGACCGGCCGCCAGCTGGATGGAACTCCATTCCCTACCGCTTTCTGGGCTCTGGCGTCCAGCCAGCTGTTAGCCCGGTGTAGAGGAAAAGAGGTTTTACATTTGCTAGGTTTGTGTAGTGACTTTCTGAAAGAAAAGTGTATGTTTTTCTAAGTGGGGATAAGGTTGGTAAAGCAATGCAATGAGTGATGCATGTTAAATGCAGATGGGGGAAAAATTGATTATATAAAATGCAATTAACATTTTGTTTAATGGCTGAGGCTCAGCGGCTTTTTAATGGCTCTTTACCCCAGAGCTGGAGCTGTTGCTTTTTCCTAAAAGTATCAGCACTGGAAAGAACATTTATAGAACCACATTTTCTAACCAAATGGGAAGTAACGGGGTTTTTTTCTTGCCTTGGGAGAATTCACAAACTTTATGTTGAGGCTTTCTTGGACTTTCCAGTGAGGTTACTCATGGTAGAAGGCAAGGGACAAAAACTTAAAAGCTGGGAGAAAAACAAATAAGCTGAGGGAAGTAACTTCTGAAAACAAGGAGAGCTACAAAAAGATATTTCACTGAACTGGTTATATTTATTTATGTTTTAATCTTGGTCAGAATTTTAAAACAAGGTCTTTGGAATTATTCTTAACTTGTGTCATCACTTCAAAGCAGTATTTTAGAAAATGTGTTTATGGCCGAAAAATACCCAATAGGTGCAGGGGATTTCGAGTGCATTTCAAGCCAGCAGTGCAGAGTTGTAAGAAGGTGGCTTCATGCCCAAAACCCACAACTCATATAACACTGAAATCTCTCAAAACACCAATATTGGCTGTTGCTTTTTTGCCCCAAAAGATCAAAAGCTTGGACATGGTGCATTCATCCTGAAATACACAGAAACAAACCCTACAGACCAAAAATTATTCAGGATCCCTCCTCCAGCATTTGTGAAAACCCCTCAAGATAGGAAAAAATACCCTTCCCTTACCAATTAGCTGCTTCTGGAGAATTTTTGATCAGAAAAAAATATTTTTCTGAGTCCTTCTTGAGTATTGATTCAGTTGTTGTTGGTGAGAAGACCACTGGACTCTTCCTGGCTCTTCCCCTCCTAGCACTAAAAAATAATCCAATTATTCTTTCTGCTTGCAGAAGATCTGAGCTGTCCAGGCATCTCAAAGGATTGCAGTACTTTCTTGTGATGTGTTATAAATGTTTTTTAGAGCACATGCCCTTGGAATGGATGCAAAGGCCAAAAGATACTATAAGTCAGTATGACCTCTCTCACTAATGGTCCACACCACAGTCCCCACTCTGCACCCATCCTGCAGCCCAGCTGCGATGTGCAGCGTGGGCCACCTGCTCCATGTTGGGGGCCAGGAGGGTGGGCAGCACCCAAGGACCCTTCCTGGAGGCCTCCCACCAAAACCTTGCTGTAGTTAAGTGGTTCTTCGCAGGCAGAGAGCAAGAGGAAAAATGCTGCATCATTTGGAACTTCCAAGTTTTCAAAGACTTCTCTAACATTTAGTATGGAGAGGGTTTTAAAGAGAGCACTTGTTCTCAAATTCACAATTCTTTATGAAGGAAAAGCAGTATACAGTGGGTTTTGAGAAGACACGAAGATGTACAAACTCCTATAAATGGTATTTGCAGAATGAATTGGTGTTCTGTAATGAAACATTACCAGCAAGCATAAATTAAGTCAATACCCGTGCTTGTGGCTCAGATGGAAAGATAATATGCCCAGAAAGAATCAGATCTTATCCCATCCTGTTGTTGTCACCACTGCCCAGCCATATAAATATCACCTTGCTTGCACAGCGAGATACAGACTGTACAACACTGTTGACCCATTGACATATTAAAGAGGAACTATGGATTTCCCAGAAGCTCATATCACTTCCTTGACAATGATGCAAGGACTTAAATTTATATGCAACGTATCCTGCTATCTCCCCCATTCATCTGCAGGCAGGATTGTGAAAACTGAGCAGAGCTTTTTTCTGCATCCAGCTTTGCTTTTGTTGGCAAAGGTTTCCTGTTCCAGGTAAAGAGAAACTGTGCAGTAAGGAGAAGATTAGCTGCCATCTCTCAAAAAACTTCATTAGTTTATTAAAAAATGGCCAGGAAGTTCCTCCCTGCCTGGCTATAATACGGTTTCCTTCAGCCTGCAGATTAAAAACTGCCCTTTAGCTGCTCTGCTCTGTATACACTACAGTCCTTATTAAATAACATTTGACTGAAAAAGGATCTGGAAAATCAAATAGAGTTTATGACTAGTTGATAGAGATAAAGGAAACTACATAAAGATAAGCGCTTTCATGTTTCAATAGCAACAACAGGACCTATAAAAATAATCATCAGTATACAAGGTCATTTCCTTGGAAGTATAAACCACTGGTCCTGTCTTTGACGAGCCTGGAAATTGTACCCCAACAGAAGTCATACACAAACCACCACCTCAGCAAAAGCTTTACCTTGCAGTGGTTTCTAATGGAAGGAGTCCTCAGTCACTTGCATTTTTCTGCTTTCTTTTCACTATTAATATGTTTTGTAGCTGTGTTGGTTTAAGGGACTCTGTCATTGGCAACTGATACTAGAAGCGGCTCTTAAATCTGTGTAACTTTTTACAAACTTCACCTTGCTGAATCTTTCCGACTGATATTTCCTGGGGCTTGGGGGAAAGTGGTCAGATTTTTTTTTATGATTTGAGCAGGAATGGTTTACTTCTATTTAGGACCAAGTGAAAATCATACATTTCCCATTAGGATTTCTATTTGAGATTGAGGTGAAGATAGGCTGGCAGAGGGAGGATGAAAGGCTCTCCAGGGGTTTTCATGCTGGATCTCGCAGAAACAGTGTATCGACATCTGCATAGGTGAGCTCACCATCCGGGCAATCTGGGTTTGGAAACTGGTTTTGTGAGCATGCTTGTGCCTCGCTTCTATATACAAGCATTTACAAAACTGAATACTGCTAGTGCTTTCATTAAAAAGCCTTACAAATCTCTTATTTGAATTAATTTATTTTGGAGCAGAAATAAAATCTAGTGTCTGCTGATCTAATATATGCCAGCAAAAAACTGTATGTCTTGTGCAACTATTATAGAGTGAAAGTCCTCAGGCAGGGAAATTAGTTATTATATTTAAAGAAATTTAAGCCCTTCCCTAAACCACTTTATACAACTTTCCTTCCTCTTTAAATAACAGTACTTCTCTATGTTGTAGCAACACTAAAGCTTGCAAATTACCCCGAATTCTGCAATAGCTTGGGGTTTTACACTCCCTAACTCTTAGAGTCGGCAAATATTTATGAAAATTTTACTTTTCATTAACAACAGTCTAGTTGCTATGGCTGCAAGATATGTCCACTGCTGTGAAGTTTGTGTGCCTTAAGCTGTCCAAGACTGGAAAATAACCCCATCATCCCCATACTTACATTAAGGGACCCCAGTCCCTAGGCTAGTGCCAGGTGCTGGAGGGAGGCACGCCTGGCTCCTGGTTTTCAGCACCTCAGCACTGGCCAGGCCTGTGTCTCCATGCCCAGCTCCCCACTCCCACTGACATTTTGTGGATGCCACCATATTTTTCCCATGTTCGGGGTTGCCATCCCCTTCACATTCTGCTTGGGGATTTCTGAATATTGCTCCACTCTCACCCGAGCACCATCTCGCTGCCCTTCTCTGTCGCTTTTCCCGGTGATGGTTTTAGAGCGCAGGAGAGCCTTTCCCCTCGGACACCCAGGTTTGGCTGGGGGGTGTCTCCCCGGGGTGAGTTTGGGAGAGATGCCAGCATGCAGCCCACAGCAACGGTGCTGTGCTGTGGTGGTCAGAGCAGCCCTGGGGACTGCTCATGTTGTGGGAGGTGTGGTGTTAAAGGGGAACCGGGTTTTACAGAGAAATTGGGGGGTTTTGTTCCCTTGCTCCGGGGATGTTTTCCACCATCTGCAGTGACCAGGGCACTGAGCCATGGTGACAGCTAACCAGCTGTGGAGGCAGCTGCCCATCAGCCCTGCCCAGCTGGCCTCGGCACGCACACGGAGGGCCTGCTGTGCCCCCTGAGCCCCCTCCCCAGCCCGGTGGTGGGCGGCAGCACACCCTCTGCCTGGAAACACTCTGCCCGTGCCCCACCGCCTTCGCCCTCCCGCAGGAACGAGCTGCAGTGGTGATGAGGATGGTTCCGCTCCGGCTGGTTTTCCTCCAAGTGTGAGCACAGGGGCTAGGCAGGGTTGAGAGGCACCAAAAATACATGGCTGGCCAAATGGAGGAGTATTTAATGTGCTGTCTGAAGTGGATCAAGAGAGATAACTAACATATCTCATAGCATTTATGGAGAAAGAGCCCCGCACAGACCCACCCTCAGTTTTATATAGCTGCATTAGCATGGCAGGAGACAGGCACTGTTGCCTAAAGAACTCACCAGGAGACCAGGATCTCCTGGAGCCCAAGGTTTTCAGTTGATTTGATATGTGACCTTGGGTGAATGAGTTAAACTTTGTATGCTGTTCCTTGCTGAGTTATTCTGGGCACAGTGGACTTCTCCATAGTAGCCTCCCACCCATTTGAGCCTGAAAGTAATGGGATGTGGTAAGCTGGGGGTCCCCAAGGCTATCTGCCATAGGAGCTCACTGGGATGGCCCCCACAAAGTCTACTTGGTCAGTTCTGCATCACATGGGGGCGGGTTTCTTCAGTCCTTTCTTCTCCTGCACTCTTTCTCTCCAAGAAAGCAGCCACGGGAGTAGCATGGAAGTATTTCTGTGCCAAATAATTGGTGCTTTATGGGATGTACAAAAGGTCCTGTAACATGCAGCCATCGAGTAATTTGACTGACTCATGAGAACTGATCATTAAAAAAAAAAGGTGGATTTTTTTTTTCTTTTTCCCATTCTAACAATATTTGTCTTCATATGTATCTTTTTTATTCATATCTAAGCCCTCTTGGAAACCTTGCTTGGCTTCAATAAAACCACAAGGCAGTGAGTGTCAGAGATAATGGGATAAAAAAAATCCTTTCTTTTATTCATTTTAATGTCATCCTTAAACATGTAACTTTTCAGACTCATTGAGTTACAAAGTTTCAGTGCTTCCCATTGCTCTTTTTTTACCTCTGTTACCATTTTCATTTCCTGTCTTTCAGCTCCCACTATCTCTGCATCACTTCTTCTGAAAGATTGACCTGAGCTGAACAAATTATTCTTGTCAGGGTAGACTTAGCACTTACTGAACATTTTCAAACACTTTTTAATTCAAGAGAGCTATGACTATTTGTACTATACAAGGTTTCAACCTGTGAATATAATGGTATTTTCATCAGTCTTGGGGCAAATTCCCAAACCCCTTAAAGTAAAAGGGTGCTCTGCCACTAACACAGAGAAGTTTCTGTCAGGTTTATGGATGCAATTCAGCTCACAACTGAATTTAGGTGTCAGTTTGTGAGGCGAAGCCCTGCCATGTGCATACTGCAGAGCAAGAGGCAGCTTTAAGTAGGACCATAAGCACCATGAGCATGTCATGGTACTGCAAGTCACTATTGTGCTGTGAAGTGAGTAGAGGCAGAACTGTAGCAAGGGCAGGTTGACAGGCATAAAGTGAAACAAATATGTGACTTCATCCTCCTTTGGCACATGCAGTAGAAGTTCAAGTCCTGCTGTCGTCATGCTCCGTGAAGAGTGTTGACACCTGCCTTTAAAGTGCTGGCATGACTGGGAGGCACAAGGTGACTGCTGCAGATGGTGGCTTGAAGGCTCGGCTCTGCGCAGCGTGGAGGGGCAGCATCAATCAGCACTGGAAAATTGGCACAGAAGATTTTTCTGACCCGGGGGGGGGGGGGGGGGGGGGCGGATCCAGCTCAGTGTACTTGGCCTGGACAAGTGCAGGTGTCTAGACTTTGTGCTGTGCCTTTAGGAGTTCTGCTGGAGATGAGAATAATCTGGCATGTTTTTAAGGGGAGAAAATGACCAAGGCAAAGCTGTTCCTCCAACTGAAGGCTATGAGAGGAGACAGTTTTATAACCATCAGAGTAATCCTAAACAAATCCCGAAAATTTAATGGGAGTCATTTTAGCATATTTCCTGTAATTTGTAATATTTATTTTGATATATGTTCAGAAAGTTTATGTAATATTTTTCACACATGAGCTACTTTTGGCAAAATAGAGATCTTCACATGCGTACAAATTTGCTATTATGATTGGCCAAGCTTTAATAAATGATTTGTAATAGCAAATATTGGCCATGGGTTTGGAACAGGGATGTGCCAGGACCACATTAGCCAGGGCTCCGGCATGGAAATATCTGCTTATTGCACATGACCTGACCTCATCTGGCCTTTGTCTGACTGCTGCAGAAATCGGTCTGACCTGTGGCCCTGCTTTCTACCCAGAAAGCTTTTCCAGACTGTACAAGATCGCAGCTTTAGGGGTCAGATTCCTCACTTAGAACTTGCGTTATACCCCACGTCTGTCATTTCCCTGTGGCCCTGGGAGAGCATTGTGTTCTGGCTTTGAATACCCTTTGCACAATGTGAAAAACACCGGCAAAGAGGGACAAAAATTGATCTCACTGTCAAACATGTAATATTAGGGAAACTCTTGCATCAGAAAGACTAATTCTGGATACGGCCTGGATCTGGATCCCGATCCAGCTTCTTATATCCACTATAAAGAGTGATTAATTTCTGCAATTAATTGAAAATAGTGTAGGAAAAAAAACCAAAAGCAAGCTGGAATTAAATAAGAAACATTTAGAAACAGGAGTTCCTGCGGTACCACCTTGTGTACCCCTGAGAAAGCAGTGGCCTGTGTTAACGCCGTGTGAGAGCTGTGTTAAGCGCATGCCCTCACAAAGGCCAAACAGCTAAAGTGAAAATGAAACCGAAATGGTTTTATTAAGCTATGAGAGAAAGAATCATGGTGTTTGATGTCCTCAGCTTGCTGGGTGCCCTTGCCCTGCTGGTCGCCGTCACCCCCGCGGTGTCCCTGCCTGGGAGGAAGGCGCCTCCTGCCTCGCTCCGGGGCACCCAGGCTTCGGTGCACGGTCCATCACCGGCTGCTCTTCGCTCATGCGATGCTCTGCCGGCCACCGCCTGGCTCAGCGCTGGGTACCCGGCCCCCGGGCAGCCACGGGCAGCCTCATGTCACCATGCTCTTCGTACACCCGAGTCTTCTGACTAATTCCCTTGGAGCGCACAACGGAGAGAACGGTGCCCGGCCCGTGCGTGCGAAGCGGGGCGGTCGGCCCCAGCGCCCCCGGGCAGACGCTGCGGCGGCTGAGCGCAGCGCCCCGGCCCGGCAGCGCTCGCCCCGTCAGGCGGTGGCTGGTTGAACGAAGGGATTTTCCCTTTCGCTGGCTGCTGACCGGCAGCGGGTCTCCTCGGCCGTGGCTGCTGAGGCCGGCGAGCGCGGTTGCTGCGCTGCCGGTGCCCGCACGGCCCCAGCCCCGGGCCGCCCCCCACGGGGCGCGCCGCCCGGCAGCGCAGCCCGCGAACAGCCGCGGCACCGGCTGCGCCCGGGCTAAACCTGCTCTTCTAGCGCGCACCGCGCACCCCGCGCACCGGCGGAGCTCACGCCGGTGGGAAGCGGGCGGTTGTCCCCTGATTTTAAATCGCACAGCACAGCGCAGAGCCGGGCGCGACCCGAGCGCCGCCGCCTCAGCGGACGCGGCCCCCCCGAGCGGCGGGACCGGAGGCCGGGGGCCGGACCTCGCTGCGGGCGGGGGGACACGGGGGCTGGGGGCCGTGCTCCGGTGCGGGCGGGGGGGACAGGGAGCCGGGGGCCGGGCCCCGCTGCGGGCGGGGGGACACGGGGGCTGGGGGCCGTGCTCCGGTGCGGGCGGGGGGGACAGGGAGCCGGGGGCCGGGCCCCGCCGCGGGCGGGTGCGTTGTTTTCTAGCACCACCTAGTGGGCAGCGCGGCGCACACCTCGCGGCAGGGGAACGCGCTCCCCCGGCTGCGGGGCGGAGACAGCGGCTGCCGGAGCTGGCGCTTGGCTCTGCGCCTGTCCCCGCCCGTCCCCCACCAGCGCGGCTCCACGGGGCCAGCACACAGCCCGCCCGTCCCGCGGGCACGGGGCTGCTGAACGGCACCAGAAGGTCCCAGTTTATCCTCATCCCTTCGTGAGAACTTGGCTGGACAGACTCTGGAAAAAACGGAACGTCTTGTAAGAAAAAACCACGTTTAACAAAGCTGCTACTGATCTAGTTTTGCTGCCTGAAATACACGCTGCAAGCCGGCTGCTGGCAGATATAGGGGGCAAAAATGAAAACATTAATTTTGTATTGTCATGGCTGTCACACACAGAAATTGTGCCAGGGTTTTCTTGGCCTTTTCCCCCTCCCTTGTTTCAAAACATGCAAATAGTAAACAGACAACAGATAAGGCTCAGCCACCACTGACAGAAATATTTGAAATGAGGCAGTGAACAGCAAGACTGCCTAGAGCCCCCGAGCACTCCTCTTAACTGAAACTGGGTTTATAGGTTGTGTTCAAGTCAAACAACCTTCAAGCTAAGCTTTAACGTAGTTTTTGCTGTCAGTATATGTAGGAGAACCAGGCCAACAGGTACCTTTCAGCAAAAGCTCAGGCCTGATCCTGCTCTGCCTACTCCAAACACAAATGAAGAACAAACCTGTTTGTCCCCACCCAAAGCAGGGATAGAAATTCAGATGCTGTCCGAAGACATGTATGGGAAGAAATATATGACAGAACGGTGTCCTTGTTTGCTTAGCAGCACTCCTTGTGGCACAGAGCTCTAACCAAAGGTGTTCCAGCACCAGGTGTTGGAGGTGCTGAAGCTTTACTCGCCTTAGTAGACTTGTACCTTATTCACTCAGACTTGGGACAGAATATGGCCTCTGGAATTCAAAGAGGTTTGGGAAAAGTCTGTCTTTTGGTTTTGTGCAGCGTTTTTTCCTGCAAAACATTTGCATTTGTGTTATAGCTGCCTATTATCATTACACAGAAACTAACTACCTTTTTTTCATGTGTATTCTTACAGAGCTCCTGGCATGCAATTTTGATGTTGACTTCTGGGGGATTATTTCCAGTTCTTGCCAACTGAGAGGAGAATTCACCCACTCACTGTATATAAACATATATTGTAGATTGCTTGTGCAAGACCCAGTTGCAAAGCGATAGAGAACGCAGTCAGAAAAGGGAATTTGGCTGGATTTGGCATTGCACTTATCTATTGCCACTATGCAGATTCTCCTCTAAATGTAAAGATATCTGTAGGTAATGTGCAGTGAGGTCCATGCTTCCCCGTCAAAGTCCCAGGGGAGAAGGCTGTTAGAGATGTTTCCAGCAGGACAGAAATGGTGGGAGTCCCTGTGCCAGCAGCTTCTGCTCTGGGGAAGCCTCCTGGGGGCTATTGCAGCCAGCACAGCAAGGGCTTGCTCTGGCCAGGCTTCTTCAGGTCTGCCCAAACCTCTGCTAGGAAATCCCGGAGGCTCATTTTTCTGTACCTTATTTGAAGTTTCACTAGGCACAGAAGATCCAGTCTCCAGGCTTCTGTTGAGTGGGTTTTTTTGTGAGCAGAGCAGCACCCAGTTTCACAGTGCTGATGTAAACATCAACCTCAAATAATTAGTGCATGTGGCCAGTCAATCATCTTGCTGGCTCCAGATGGAAATGTGCCAAGACATTTCTGTACTAGTGAGGCCATTACATTTGCACTTTATTTGCATTGGATGTTTAAATATTTCTGTATCCCAGTCACAGTTTCCCCCACCAGTTCTTACAAGTGTTATACATGTTTTGGATGGAGCTGAGCAGAAAATATTTTTAGTTAATATATAAATTCACAGCAGTTTTAGAGCAATTGAATCAATTTGGGTCAAGTTTGATAAATCATTTTGACAAAAAGTGGGGAGAAGGCCTGGAAAGCATCTTGACATATTGTTTAAAAATGATATTTTCATTTTGAAATCAAGCTATATTTAAAAATGAAAAGAAACAAATCATCCCCAAATACTTCTTTCCAGTTGGCAGCTGAAAAAAGAAATCTGTTTTTCACCCAGTTCTGCTAGAGAGTTTAACACAGTTTGGTGACCTAGTAAGCATGTCTTAATAGTGAAAGAAATATTTTTGGATTATTTGTGGTTGTCCCTATAACGGCTTTCCTCTCAGGATTGTCACAAAGGGTTTTGCAAGTAGGGGTCTTGTCATACCCGTGGTACCTCTGAAGAAATCGTTATGCAGGTGACCATCCCTTCCAGATTACTTTTGAGGGCTGATAAATCACAGTAGCAAGAGGAGAACTTCTGTAAGATGAGAGCAGAATTCCTTGTAGGTAACATGTCTTACAGTCTCTTGGCTAGGAAATTTCAGTGGCAGTGCTCACAAAATGACTATCTGTCTCAGCTCTCACGTCAGGCTCAATATCATCCCGATATCATCAGTATCATAAAGGAACACTGTGAAGAAATTTGCCAGGTCTTGCCCTTTTTTCACATCCAGGTGCCTTGCTGATGCATAGCTGTCAAGTTTTCAATATGAGTACAGATCATGTGCATAACACGCTTGTAGCTTATGGGATAGATGAAAAGACAAGGTAAAATGTAGTTGACGTAGGGATGCTGCACTATGGCACCCACAGACAGCCATTTCCTGCACTCCCATTAGCATCTGCTAGACGATCTGCTGCTGTCAGTGCTCTGGCTTGTTTATGCTTGCACAAGAGTGTGAGGTATGTAAATACTCTCTACAATATACAGATATATATTTTTAGTGCATGATAAATATTTAATTGTGAATAAATGCTCTGATCAGTTTAATGAATCCTCTGGTCATGTTCTGACTTCTGTTTGCTTGTTCATTATTCATAAGCGTTTGCTGAATAACACAGACAAACCATTTTCAGACTATGAGTTTTCAGGGAACCATTCATCTCAGCTATTCACTATTCATCTTTTGTGGTAGAAGACTGGCTACTTAAACCACACGGTGGTTTTCCCCTGATTCCTAACTGGGTATTTATAAACAGTAAAATAAAGACGGTCAAACTGTGAATGCTTTTCTTTGATTGTGAAGGTCCTTGTTTGCCTGCCTATGGGGGCGTACATCCCAGTAGCAGCCTTGCCTGGAACCATGTGCATCCATAACAGCACACAGAAATCTGGGCTTCGGGGAAAGATCTATGAACTTAAAGAAGCACAGCATGTGAGAGCCATGCTTCAGGGCATAGAACCTATTACGTGTGTGTTTTGGATGGGATCTGGCAGATCTCATGTTTGCTTTACAGAGCAAAATAATGCTGCTTGTTCTCATTTTCAAGGCTTTGGTCTACTAGTTACCTTTTTGTGCCTGTATACCCGTCTTAGTCACATGGCTGTCTGGTTGGGTGGCTCCTTCCTAGCACCTGCATCCCTGGGTAGGGCTGTGGTGCCAACATTAAAAGTCACTAAAATAGGAGAGACAGAGAGATTTTCATCATTGAAGTTCATCTGAGGGTAATAGTCTTGCTCTCTGCTGAGACAAAAGAGGGGGGAGATTGCCCTCTGGCACGCTTGTGTTTTCTCAGACAGGTCAAGATCTGTGTTTGGCTGGCTGCTGCGCCTCTACCAGGGGCTGAGAAGCAGGGAGAGAAGGGAACCAGGGTGGGAGATCTCACCACTCATTGCTGTCTGGAGCTCTGGTGCTGTCATCTAGGGATGAACCTGCAAAGAATGGTGTATGCACAATTGCTGTTCATGGAGCAGAAACTGCCTGGAATAACATTGCTTTTGCAAGACCTCTGTGATCTGATTCTGGGGACAATTTAGGTCCCAATGCTTGATGGTTCAGGGTGGATTCTCTCCTATGGCTAGATTCCCTCTGTGCTTTAGGAGGGCATCTCAGAAGGGTGACAGATCACCTCTGGCAGTGCCTATTTCCCTCTGCAGACCACAGTGATCAAGGCTTAAATGCAGACATTGACATTTACCTATACTTGCTGTTGTTGTTGCTCCTGCAACACACGGAAGTCTTCAGTGATCTGTTGATGTCTGTTGGAGGAGAAAGCTATTCACTTTGCTAGTTCACAGAAGAGTGTGGACACCTTTGAGAGGTTTCTTCTGTGAGAAACCTATCTACTTTAATGTGACAACGAGGTGTTTTCACAATCAGCTGGGAGTGATTAATGGAGCTAAGAAGAGATTAAGTGAATGACTGCAATGAGCTGAGATGACTTAGCTTTTATTAGTATCTTCCAAGTAGATATTCTTATGGGGAGGGTTTGTGTACTATCACCACTAGTACTGTGCTGCCCAGTCAGACCATACTGGAAGCCACTGGAGTGTGTGAAAACTCTGAGTGTCTGAAGAATTTTAAAGTAAAAATGTCCTGAAGCACCTGTGGATTTTAGGGTAACATAGCAAGTGGCGAGGGACTTTGTGGATTACATTTAGCCATGTGCTTAAATTCTGATTATGTGCTAATTCTGGTGGCCATACCTTTTTTTGTCTTGGGCCTAGACAACAGTGATATCCTGGGGCAGAGGATGATGGACTTGCTCCCAGATAAATACTTTTTTTTTACTTGGTTCTACCTATGTATCTATTTCAAAGTTTCTTCTAGAGGCCATCATCATCATAAATAGATGGAGAAAGGACAGTTGCCATGGTGAAATGCTAAGTAAGTAGTATTTGATCTAATCAGGTTTTATTTTGAGCATTTCTAGGTCTGTAATTTAATAATAAAATAGTGAGTTGGATTGTGGATCCTTTTACTGCCACAGAGGGAAACCAGTCCCAACCTTGGAGAATGCAGGAACTTACACTCACTCCAAATAGCACCTTGCTCCTCCCAGAATTGCAGATAAGTCAACAGTGATCCTTCCTCCCTTACCTACAATGTTTTTTACTGACATACATCAATGTGTTTTATAAAGGTGGTCATTCAAAGACAGTGATATGGAGACAGAGGGAGGCATGCTACTCCTAAACCACTCACTGTGCTTCTCTGTGCAGTGCCCTGCACTATGTTGCACTGGGGACCAAGAGGACTTCTCCTGTGCTTTGGGGGAAGCCATCACCTGAGTGCTGCAGTAAGTCAGAGCCACCGTCACAAAGTTATGGCAGAACAAGGCAAAGCAGCTGTGCTTGCAATTCCTTCCTTGATTCCAAAACAGTATCAGCACATTGGGGGCAGTAAAGGAGAAGGGGAAGGGCTGCCGTAGACACGAGGAAAGAGATACAAGTTGAAGTACAGTAGGTTTCACAAAACATAAGAGTACAGAAACCATCAAGAAGCATCCCTAAACTGCAGGAAGAAAGATGAACCTTTGCTTTCCAGGCCAAGGACTAAATGTAACACCTTTGATAAAGGGTCTTGAATGGGGATGGAGCAGCACTGGGTGTGTCAGGCAAGGTGTCATTATTCTTTACGGACTGTGACTCCCGAGTTGTCTTGTCAAGCAGAGAAGGGCCAGATCAGTCCACTGCAGTGGGAATTTTGTGCATACAGAAATCTTTCTCTGTCTCTTCCAAGTAAAGAGAAGCTTGGGACACTCAACCCCCTGAACATTTCTTTAGCCGACCTAGGCTGAATGTCAGAAGTTTTGAACAAGGTCGGCTGATGGGCTGGGCTACCCAAGGGCCGAGAGGTGAGGCTGGGGTGGTCTGTGTCTCCTCTGCAGACTCATTAAGGTGGGTCCAGCAACACTGTTAACACTATGTCCAAAGTCTTCAGATGAGAACACTTATTCCTCTGCAGATGCATCGGCGAAAACTGTGACTGAGCTGGCCAGCGAGCGTGCCAGAGCGCTATACTGGATTCCACTTACTAGTGTGATGAGGTACAAGTTTCCATTTTCTCCGTGCGATGTCTGTAAACCCGTGACCTTGCTAAGGAAGTAAAATAAAAAAGTAAATAAAACAAGGTCTCATTCTGTGTCCATGTGAGATTACTTCAACAGTCAGTTTTCAACCACAGTCAACAAAGTACCTTATGTTTATCAAGGCACATTTTCCATTATATATACAGACTTTTTTTTTTTTTTTTTCAATATGAAAGGTCATTTTGGGAGCCCACAATACCACCCTGTTACGTAGGTCCAACAGAATTTCTGGAAAAGTTTAATTTGTGTACTGTGCTGAAAGCTCTCTCAAACAAAGTGTGCATCATCTAATCTATTTATAGAACACCTTGCTCCTCTTAAATATACTCTTTTTTTTCTATCAGCTAAGAAAGCCTTCATTTCTTTTACCATCTGTTCCTAGCATTTTATTGTGAACACTAAGGGATAGTCAAACTTGTTCAAAGCAAAGAAAAATGTCTGAGATTTTCTGTCTTCTCTCCTTAAATTGATTTTTTTTGCTAGTCTGAAAAGATTTTCTTGAGGATTTGGAAAACCACAAGGTTTTAAAAAAAAGGAAAGGACCATACCTGCTGAACTAAAAGGCACTCAACATATATCACGTTCAGTCCACTCTGGGAAACTACAGTCTGGCTCAACACCTTCAGTAGCACCTGAGCAGCCTCCTTGAGCAGATAGACTTGCTTAAGCATATCTGAGTGCAGAATTGGGCCCTGTGGGTTGTTCTCAGCTATGGGCTTGACTCTGCTGTGGTGAGGTCAGGCCATAAAGAGGGGGTAAGGAAAGGTTGCAGAATTGGGCTCTCAGCTATGCTGGGAGTACTTCAAGAATTTAATTTGGCCATGGAAATATTCCCAGCGCAGCAGTATTCCCCCTCATTAAAGGAGAGAATATCACTGCAGCCCATAACCTCTGTAGGGGAGGAATTAACTTTTCATCTGAACACTGCATTTGGATAGGAAATGAGCTTAGTGGGGTCTGTGTGCTAAGGAACATGTGTTCCAAGTTTCAACCTATATGCAGAGTAACAATGGTCAAACACAGACCAGGAATGAATTACTTTGAAGTGGTTTCCAGTTAAAAAATATCCCTATTAGTTTATTCCTTCTCTGGATGCTTTCTAGTGTCATAGAATTGTGTTAATTACTGAAATAATTACTGAAACGAACTGTGCAGTTTTTTTTTTCCAGATTGAGAGCGTGAGACAGGATCTTTCAAGCTGCTTTGCATCGCTCATGAGCAAGTTCATCCATGCAAAGCTGCATTTTGACCTGCAGCCATGCTGGTCTGCATGAGCCTCCCAGTGTGGACAATCATTAGCACAGCTGCAGCAAAGCTTCTATGGTCTTGCTGTGCAGGACTGCAGGATTTGGGGAGCCTGGCGGGGCTTATATGCAGAAGTCAAGTAAGACTTTATTTCATTCTACCTTGACTTTGGTTTCTTATTCTTGCTTTGGTCCATGGTATGAAAAATAAAATAAAAACTTAGGGTTTGGTTATACTTTCAGGTTGGTTTTAATCCTAATAAAAGTATAAATAAAAAGTTGAAGTTTAAATGTGAATCTTTTTTGATCATTCATTCTTCCATGGTAATTTTGTAGAATATACTCTAATGCTCTAATGTTGTCAAACAAACATGCTTCTCCTGAATAATTTATTTGAGAAAACCTAAGTAATATTTTCTGATATTTGTTCTGTAACATTGGACCTCTGTTGTGAAGGCATAAATTGGAGTTCTGAAAATGTTCTTTCAGCACTCACATAGCTTACTGGAACTGCAAGTACAATTTCTGCCAGTTAATACAGCTGAAGCATAACATTTTTATGACATTCCCAGTCGTTTAATGTTTTCTTTCTAACTGAAATGTGGCTCATCTGCTAAATGAACCAAGAGTTAGCTTAATCTTTTCTGGAGTGTTTCTAAGTCCAAATAGCTCTTCTTTTCTTAAGAGATTTTATAAACCTTA
Organism: Falco punctatus; assembly: GCF_963210335.1. Lineage (NCBI taxonomy): Eukaryota > Metazoa > Chordata > Aves > Falconiformes > Falconidae > Falco > Falco punctatus. Next base: position 67,749,966 of record NC_137583.1, read on the forward strand.
AGAAGTTTCAAATCTTCCTCAGATCTTTCATAGCAAAATGTGTTCAACTTTGATTTTACGTATGTATAATGCATGATTATTTTCAATTTCTAACTGAAGCATTTCCAATTACATACTTGTTTTCATCAGATGAAATTTTGCCTTTTTGCTGCAGGACAAAGTCTGGATGTATGTGTAAGACAGAGTGTGTGTCACCCTGGTTTGGTTTTTTTTTTTTTTCTTGGTTTTTCACCGTTGCTAGAGAGGATTCAGGAAAAAGAGAAAAAATGTTTGATGTTTCAAGGTGACATTTTTAATCAAGCACTGTGCATGCTCAGTTTGTTTATACTGAGGAATTTTTATTGCCATGCTAGCAGCTTCAGTATAAGTCCAATGCCTTTAAAGGCATCCTTTTTTCAGTTTGAACACCACAATTTGTGGTCCATGTTCTGGTAGAAATCATTACACTTCAAGAGTTGCTGCAGGATCCCCGCTGCACACAGTGTAGTAGGATGAGTATATTTCTTTAAATTTCGTTATAATTTTATAACTAGAATCAGTCTCAATTTGTTTGTGTTATTTCCATCCTTTACAGAAATAAGGTGCCTTACCTGTTGTGCCAGAAGTTTTTCTTCTGGCAATGTCTGTGCTGCAAGCTGCAGTTTATTGGCAGTGTGATTTTAAACTCTTAACTTTAGCAGATGTTGTCAGCTCAGTGCCTTGAAATTGAACATGTCACCTTCTTGGACAATTTTCTCAAAGACTGAATTTTCAGTCTTCTTTCTCATTTACTTCTTTGCTTTCCTTGACTCCTGCGGTTATTAGCTTTGCTATTTTCATGATATTTACTCAGTTTTCTGTTGGGTTATTCCAAGTATGCCAACAACTTAAAGAATTGTTGATCTGATTTTAAAAAGAAATTGTTAAGCCTTCCCTTTCACTCTTCCAATATTACAGTCCAAAAGCAGCTTGTCTTGCAAGAATGCAGTGAATGTTCATATTGTGTCGTGCAATACATGACAATGAAATTAGACTTTCCTTCATCTATTCTGATATTATCCTGAAGGTTGGTTGCTGAAGTGGCAACTTTGTCTCTTGTGCTTTCTGCTTTAGTGTAATTTTGACTTCTGACTTTCCAGAATGGAGTAAAGAATTTTGCAGCATTTTGAACCCTACAGTAGTTTAAATAATCAGCTTTCAGAGATGAAATCTGGGCAAGCATCCCATAAGGTAGCATCATTTAGTATTACAATAGTTGACTTGTTTGTGAACATGAGTGCGGAATGGCTTGTTCCATCAAAATTCTGCACTGGGGCTTTGGTAATACTGTGCATTTGTGTGCTGGGTTTGACTGCAATAGAGTTATTTTCTCCACAGTAGCTGGTACGGGGCTGTGCTTTGGATCCGTGCTGAGAGCAGCGCTGATAACGCGGGGCTGTTCTCGTTCCTGCCGAGCAGGGCTTGCGCAGCCCCAAGGGCTTTTCTGCCTCTCACCCCCCACCAGCGAGTGGGGCTGGGGGGGCACACGGGGCTGGGAGGGGGCACAGCCGGGACAGCTGACCCCAGCTGACCGGAGGGACATTCCGTACCACGTGGCATCATGCTCAGCATGTAAAGCTGGGGGAAGAAGGGGGAAGGGGGGGACTTGGGGGTGATGGCGTTTGTCTTCCCAAGTAATGGTTACATGTGATTCAGGCCGGCTTTCCTGGACATGTCCGTAGTATCACCTGCCTGCCCATGGGAAGTGGTGAATTAATTCCTTGTTTTGCTTTGCTTGTGTACACGGCTTTCACTTTACCTATTAAACTGTCTTTACCTCAACCCATGAGTTTTCTCACTTCTACTTTTCTGATTCTCTCCCCATCCCACCAGCAGGGAGTGAGTGAGTGGCTGTGTGGTGCTTGGTTGCCGACTGGGGTTAAACCACAACAGTTTGTTATCCTAGTTTATTGTCCTTATCTGTAGGGGTCTGCAGCAGGTCTGCAGACAAGTTAGTTGACCTTGAAGACTTAGTTGTGTACCCTTGAGACATCCACAAAATGTGAAGCACGTAAACAGGATGTGAAAATGCAGAGCTTAAAACCGCAGCATAGGGGCACATACAGCAACAGCAAATATCAAGCAAGAAGAAGGCAAAAAGCCTATCAGCGTCTGACACATGTACTATCTAAGATATATAAGCAATATGACAAAGCAATAAAGAGACATTTTGTCTGAACCCATCCACGCTGATATGGTGTTTTTCAGTCCACCTTGACTTGTGTCACCATACTTATCCTGTGTTTCCTTCATACAGAAAAAAAGAAAATGCACCATACCTCTGAGGGCAACATCTTTGGCTGTACCTGACAGTTTGACTGATGCTCCCTTTGCTTCTTCTGGTTAACAAAGAAGTTCCATTTTTACACTGCTGTTTGAAAACCTTGTGTGTGAGATTCTTCTGGGTTTTTTTCTTCACCACCAAGATAGAGTTGCCTAAATGTACTGCAGAGGAAATTCAATTTCAGAAAGGGGCCCAAAGCAGTCATATAGCCCTGGTGAGTGTTCCCAGAAATTAATTAAGTGTAGGCACAGTTTTGTAAAGTGTGGACAGGAAATTTGAGGAACAGGTTAGGGAGGGATGATCATGGGTTTTTACTAGCTTGTGTGAGCTGTTGAGGTATGGGTAGAAGACCCATTCTCAGCTGCCCTGTCCTTGCATGGCTGAGGATGAGGACACTGTCACTAAGCCAAGGTCTATCACTCTGCAGAGCAAGTCCAGCACCTAAAGTGCTGTGCACAGGCCCTGCTTCTCCATCCCCACCCTGCTACTTTTTCTTAGAAGCTGATTATAAAAAGCTGCTTTATTTTATCTGGACATTCATCTCTGTACTGGTCAGGTCAGTAAATAAGACACAATTACAATCAGATTCCACTCCAGTGCTGGTAAAAGCAACAGAAACAATTCTCCAAATCCTTTTTTATTCCTGTTTAATCCTATTTAATTGCTTCTAGTTGCCACAGGGCTTAGGAGGAGCATCTTCCATCCCCTACCTAGTGTTGCTCCAAAGTCAGGCCAGAGCCGCTGGAAGGTGACTCAGCTGGCTGGATCAGTCTGATGTGCTTCCCCAGAGGACAGGCAAAGTGCAACAATGAACAGCTATGGTCACTGCATGGGTTGCAGGTGTGTGAGAGCCCTTGTCCTCATGCCATCCTTGCAGAAACTGGCCATCCAAGCCAGGATGCTTAGAGAAAGAGCATGTGGGTAATTAATTTAGTTGCACTGATGCCCCGGGGCACAGGGGACCCTGAAGAGCAGAGCCACCAAACACATGCAGGAAGCATCTCCATCACAGTGTTTGTACGGAGCATGTCACATTGCCAGAAAGCGAATGCCCTATTTCTTTCTTTAAAACCATTTTTACAAATTAATTACCAATAGTTAAAAAGTGATCATTCCTCACCTCACTGAACAGTTACTGCATTTTCACGCTCTGACTGTTTGGCAAAGACCAGCTGGATGAGGAACATTGCAGACACAAATTTATCTACACGAAGATTTATTTGTCCTCCTGTTCACATGATTCATGCTCGCTTTGGGGGGAAAGCTGTGGGTGAGAAGGGATGCTAAGCTACCATGATTTTCCATGCCTTCATATAAAAGAAAATATCTCTTCTATCCTTTTATTTATTTTTTGTCCCATTCAGAGGTGATGTGGAGTGTTGCTAGAACAATAGTTACACTAATCCAGACAGTCATTTCATTGTAAATCACCAGGGTGCAGATTTTACATTTCAGGTATTATTGGTTTTGTTCTGTTTCTTCACTTCTTGGGCTTAAAATCAGCCAACACAATCTTTCAGAAAATGAATAAAAAATTAAATGTCTCAGGACTGGAACATGGTTTGCCATGTATCAGCCTGGGGAGGTGTTCTGTAACTCTGCGGTAAACCCCAATACATATAATCACAAAGGAAAAGCTGACAGACCTTTAGCAGTAGCTTTGCAGTAATAAAGTATTATTATTAACAGATCCTTTAATCCAGTGATCTCCAAGCACTTTAGGAATATTCCTTTAAATGGTGCACAGGAGTAAGGCATACGGTTTAATATTTGTTACACCATGCTGTAGCAACAGCCAGGTCTGGGCACTCTTTTCTCAGCCTGTGCTGTGTGAGGGACTCAGACTTGGGGACATTCCCATGGCAGAAGTGTTGGGAAGACATGATCTAGCCTGAGGATAGAGGAGCAGGTGAGACTTGCATGTGATGGCAAGTTTCTCTGGAGAAGCAGCTCAGTGATTAACTTCTCACAGATCCTGACAATGTCCTAAACAACATCAGGGACTCAAAGCTTTCAAGAGTATTTTGCTGCTCTTTCCACAACATGCTCTATGCATTTTTATCTCTTCTGTGAGGTCAGGCTCCTCTGTAACTTGTGAGGGACACCATTTGCTATGGACACATTCAACACCATGAACCTGTGACTGGCAGAGCTGCTCATCCATTGCCTCCCTCTCTGCAGAGACCAAGCTAGAGGACCTGGCAACAGCAGGCATTTGAAGGAAGTTAGCTAATCATTGCATGCAAAATGCTAGGCCATGAAGCTTTGTTTCCCTCTTCTTGGCCGAGACTTAAAAAAATGCAATGTTTTTATTTACTGACTTAATCCCTGGCCAGCCTCCAGGGAACTCAGGCTGCAAAGTCACTGGGGCCGCCTGTGCTCAAACTGTTTGGGTGAGTTTAAGGGACTAGGCTCTCAGAGTGAGACCTGAATTAGTGCAGGTCGCAATCAAGTGGCTTGAGCCTTTCTCCCACACATCCTTTCCTTCCCTTCTCTGATGCACAAATACACCTCTTGCATCTGTGTGTGCTGCTCAAAAGCAGCCAGCAGTCAGCCCGGCATAGTCTCAGGCAATGTTTCCCTTCCTTCTCTTTGCTTACCCCTTCATTTAACAGATGTATTTATTATATTACATACCTGCTATGCAGCATTTCACCATTTAGTCTAGGAAAGATTTTATTATTTTCTGTCTTGCTCAGCAGCTATTTGTTTAACGCGGACTTGAAAGGCTGCACTCACAGCTTGCTGGACAATGAAGTTAGTCTTTTAAAGGATCTGTTTGTAAAATATGTTACATCTGCTAATGAATTTAGGGACCTTTTCATGGCGCTTTAGTGAACTTCAGTCCTTGCAATGAACATGCAGGGCTGATGGATCACCATGAGAAAAGGCACAACAAGGGGCACCCTTGCACAGATACCTGGGCACAGAGCTCCTGGCCACAGTGCATGTCTCAGTGCTTCCCCTGGGTGAGGCAGGGATGGCTGTGCATGTGTTGTTAAAGCTTTCACTTGCATGTCTTAACTCCCTGAATTCCTCTCCTGTGCCAGATTATCACCTTGTGGTATGAACGTACCTTCACCAAGACCAGCACTGCCTGGCTCCCATGGGCTGTTTGCCAAGGTGGCTGCCAGCCACTAGATATGTCGCACGTGCCTTGGTGTGCTGGTCACAGCCACGCTGTGAAATCCTGGCAGGAGAGACACTGGGTCTGCTGAAGGACTACAAAGTGACCAAGGCTGCCTTAACCTAAGAAAATAAAACTGATGGCAGGGTCAGGAATTTGTATTACACTCCTGAGAACACCACTTTCTCCATATGGCATGGATGAGCTAAGAGATCGCTCATTCCCAGAGCATCAGCTCAGCTCTGTGAAACCATTCAAATGTGGGTTTGGACCAGATTTAGTACAAACTGAACATCTGTCTGAACATCAAAGTTCACCAGCCCTGAAGTCCCTGTGTTCCCCACCCCCTCCCCAAAAATCAATCTAATTGTGGGGAAAATATATGAGCAAATAATTCATTTGTAGTCTGTGGGTGGCCCCCGATGTGAACTGGAGCACCGAGTTCTACACACGCACACCCCCACGCAAATTCTGTCTTTGCTTCAAATCAGCATCAGCGAGCCTACGCACACCTCTCCTGAGTCCTTTATGCAAGACCTTTATCCTTTTACCAACAGGGAAGTCAAACCCCTGGGGTGAAAGACAAGTTGAAAGCTAGGATGTGAATGATTTGGCATAAATTGGAGCTATTGCAAGATTTTCCAAGATGAGCCCACTGGGGGACCAGAGAACTCGTGATGGTTTAATGGTTTGAAAAAGAGAATGGGACTTAATCTAGACCATGTGCTGAGATGGGCTGCTAAGCATGGAGGTAGAGTATGGCAAACCCACCCTTACTAATGTGACTGCCCTCTCCACATCTGGATCACTCATAAATGACGTCTGTCTTCCTCCATTCCCTGTTCTTAAAATACCGAAGCTCTAAGCCAAGCTTCCTTTTTGTAGTCAGTCCCTCCTATTTGTAGTAGGTTTTGTACCTCAGAGGTGCCCAAGGCTGTGCTTGGAGACCTCTCTGGGGCTGTGGCATGTGGGAAGCAGGTTGGGCAGATGCAAACCCTGCACTGCCCCTGAGCCAGGCCAGGCATGCAAGCTCCTTCAGCTCTTGCAGAGTATGCTCAGGAAAAGAATATTGAGACATGAAATTACTCCTGCATGACAGGGTTGCAAGCCAGGCTTCGGACCCTGCAGCTGCAGCCAGAAGGAGCCTCCATGGTGGACTTGTTGAAGGCACACAGCAGTACCATGGCTCTGGAGATGAAGAGACAAATGTCTAGCTGTTAACTGCAAAGGCTGTCAGACCCCAGGAAGCAGAAAAGAGGAGGAAGAAAGGAAAAAGCAGTCACAGCTAGAAAGGTAGGAACTGACCAGTAGAAGAGGAATTCCTATGGACATAGGGCCTGAGCTCCTGCTCCCCCTATTTCTGACCGTATAGCTCCCTGTTTTCCCAGTTCTTGCTGCTGCTGTGTCCAGCCACAGAAGTGGAGAGAAACCATTGCATACCTTTGACCCCAAAATACCTTTTAACTATCTAAGAAGGGAGAAGGCTCTTCTGCTTTCTCAGCATAAACACTGTGATTTGTATCTATAATTCCTGGTCTGAAAGAGCTGCTTGCTCAGTCTTGGTGGGATTCAAAGTCCTCTTCTGAACCAGAGCAGGTGCAATATGTTAGAGAGAAAACAGATCCCAGCAGGAGCGCAAGTCCAGCCCAGAGATATTGCCTGCAGGGAAAAACACACCCTTGGAGAATCACAATCCCTTTGTTCATACTGCTATGAAATAAGACATTTATTCGTTTGAGCTAGTCTGCTCAGCTCTAACTGGGCAGCACTAACCTCAGTACTGCTGAGGCATGGATTTGGATGGAGGATTACTGTGGAAGCTGGAAGATCTCACAACTCATAAACCATCTTCAGCATCCTCCTTAGGACATGACAGTCACTTTTAGATAACAGCATCCTTTGGTTTGGTTTAGATTTTGCAAGCCTCTGTAATGAGAAGCAGATCCATCTCACTGGCCTCAGGGTGCCAATGGCTGGTTAAGGGGACTAAGATAGTCCTGTCAGCCCTGTTTACTGTCAGTACATGAGGCAGACACTCACAAACACAACTCCTTCTAACAGAGGTGTCTAAGTGAGGTGGGTGGACGATTCCTGAAGACATCTACTTATCTTCTCTGCCACAGGAGCTGTGTCAGCTACATCTCTGACTCTGCAGGACTCGGTGGGATGACCCCCCAGCCTGCTTGCATGGCACAGCCTGGTCCCTCTCTGTCCACAAATGCATGTTGCAGCTGGACTAGGGTTGCTGCTTACAGACGGGACCAGCCACACTTCACAGCGCACATGGAAAATGCCTAAACCCCACGCAGGTGGCCAGGATGAACCCTGTAGTGGGGAAGAACAAGGTGTTACATGCCCTGCAGAACACTCATGGGGACAGAGCATCATGGAGGGTGGTGGAGACAAAACTGTGAAGGATAAGTTTTGCAAGAATCCCAATTAGGAGAGCCAGCACCAGGAGGTGCCAAAAAAGTCTGTCACCGCAGACCCCCTCTCACTGCTGTGCGGGGTGCCTGGGGCTGCTGTGTCAGGATGACTCCTGGGGATGGAGACCATGAGAACGCTGTCTTTTCCTGCCTGGACACATTTAACTTCTGACCTGTATCAGCTGTCAGATTAGAAGGGGTTTAGTCACATCAGTCTGAGCAGGAATTAAAGCCAAGCTCCAAGGGTGAAAGGGCAGAGCCTTAAAGGGATCACCTTAATTGACAGGGCCTCTTAATCCCCCTGTTCTTGTACATTAATCCAAATACCTCCAGTTCTTCTTCCTAACCTGTTTTCATAAAGTAAAGAGAATTATACTTAATATAACAAAGCTGAGTGTAGGAGGAAAATGTGACCTTAGCCCCTCTGAAGAAGGGATTTGAGGCTGTTGTGAATGCTGCTTTTTATCCTGGTCACTCCCCAGCCCTTCCCCAGCAGTTTGAGAGCTGGAAATGATCACAGCTTCTCCTTGGCCAAGCCGTGGCAGTGATGCTGTGCAGGATGGAGCTGTTGTTTGATGTTCTGTTTGCAGTTTACATTTATACTGGCAGTGCTCTGATAACCCGGGTATTTGAAAGAGGCCCAAGCAGAGAGGAACTTGGAGCACACCACATCCATCACCTGATGAGCATGGTCAGTGGGGCTTTGCTGCTTGGAGCATCCCTCTCTACAGTAGCAGCTGGCGTTCAGGACCTGGAGGCTCTGCTGCCCACCTCTGGGGGGATGTGAAGGGCTGGACAGAACCAGAGGTGCCTTTTGAATTGGAGAAGTGCAACGATTGCTTTCTTAATGCCTGATGCACAGGTGATCTCAGGCTCTTCAACATTCAGCCCAGCAACCTTCCAAGCTATCAGCTAAAAAGTGTTGGGTTTCCCCAAGTTTCAATAGACACAAGGAATTATGGGCAGCAGCCTTTCACATCACATCACATCACATCACTTTTTAGAAGCAAAGAGCTGATGTGCAAAATCAGTCCTTTCTGAAATGCCTTTTTACAGTAAACTTCCTTGAATGCTGTCTGCAGCGCAGGAGGTGTAACTGAGGTCCCAAACACCAAATGCACTCTGTGGGCAGTGGGAAACCTAACTGGTAACCTGGCAAAGTTAATTACAAGCTGTTAAACTAAGCTGTTAACAGCTAAGCTAAGTCATTAAACTCTCAAGGGCATGGATTATGCCTTTATGTGCTTTGGTAGTGCAGCTATGCACTGCAGGCAGGGGCTCTCAGCTCTACCAAAAGATATACAGGGGGATAAAGAAAAGGTTCGGCTCTTGAACCATGAGTAGGAGGGAGAAATCCCACACTTGGTTACAAAAATGTCTCAGCTCTGACACTAACAGAGTTTCAGGTGTTGGGGACAGTGCCAATGGTGCCAACCTTGGGGACCACGCTGACCCTGGGCGGTTTTGGTGGTCATCACTTCTCACCGCTATACAGTGCCAGCCTAACGGGAAAAAATAATTCCTAACACTGTCCTCCTGCCATCCAAGTGCATCGTGTTTTGTAGCCATGCTGGCTTGTTCTGGAGGTGAGAAACTTACCCTGCAATCCAAGTTCCTTTCAAAATACATGTATGGCTTCTATTTTTCTGCTGGCATGGTGGTGAAAGCCACAGAAAATTGTGGAAAGAATGAACTTTCTGGGGGCAAATTTATTTTGTCTGGTTCTCAGCCTGCTTAAAGTTCAACTCAGATGTTTCAGGAACCAGATTTGTACCAAAGGGAAGCAGTCTAAGAAACAGTTGTGGATAGAAGAAATCTGAACACTATTCAAAAATAAGGATAAAAAAAAGCTTTTGAGTGGGCTGAAGGAAAACAAACACAGATCCCATGAGGACGAGGAGGAGAGAAGAAAAACTCCAACAAAAAAAAAAGGAAGTGGATGGTGAAAACCCGGTCTTACAGAGGTCAATAATATTTTGCTGCTGGCTTTGCTGGGCCAGGATTTTAGCCACAGTTTCTAATCATGGTGATGGACTCTTCCTTCCAAGGTTGTTCTTCCATCTTGTGATTCATCACATCTCATGTCTGGGCATGCAGTAGCACAGAACTCCCATTTAGTTAGGAAAATACTCTTTTAATGGAACGAATCACTCTTGGAAAAACCCCTAGTTTCAAATGACAAGAGGAGGAGGGGAAAGGTTCATGACCTCTACCCAATTTTTGAGCCTTGTGAACACAAAAAAGTCATTTGAAAGGTTCATAAAACCTCTGTTTCCAGAAGATTTGCTCATCTCCAAGTTTGGACTTGTCAGGCCAGAATCCAGATTCCTCCTCAGATCCAGTCCATGGCAGACAGTGACACTGATGCACTTTGTAAAAAGCCTAGCCAAAACCAGAGCCCTGGAAAAGGAGCTATTTGGGCAGCAGAGGCAAAAGAAGGGAGAGTCAGTCCCTTTGAAGTAATCAGCTAGGCGAGGCGTTGGATAAGCCAGGGCCCTTTGTAATCAGATGTCTGAGAGGACTGTCAAAGAGATGTCCCGACACTTGCCTTGTCACTGATGGTATCTCAGTACAGATAAAATAAAAGCAGCAGTAAAAGGGAAGTCTAAGCCGTTATCTGTCTGCACCTGGGCTGTGAAGGGCACCAAGTGGAGACAGCACTCAGCCATGTCTGAGGCTGCAAGGAAATTTTGGGGTGAGGAGTCTGCTTCGTGTGAGGTGCAGGGCTGCATCACACCACAGCCCTGGGGAGCACAGCCTGGAGCATTGACTCCTGACCATGCACTGGGATTTTGTATTTATGGTAGAGAATCTGTATTCACAGCCTTAACTATCACCTTCCTATGAATGGTGGGCTGAAAAGGTGTTTTCTTCCCAGATAATGGGGAAATGCTGTTACAGCTTTTTCAGACAGATTTACAGGCTTTCATAAGGGTACTCACTACATCTCTCCCTGGCCTCCAGTGTTCATGGGAAGTAGCCTCACAAGCCACGGAACCAAACAAAATCTCAGTTTTGATGTTTCCTTTCCTTGTAGATTTCTTGGAGTCAGATAGGATTGGGGTTATGTAGCAGCTTTTACTGTGAGGAGGTATTTCTAGGCTGTCTGTACCCCACGCACTTTAAGTCAGCTTGCAAGAATGTGATCCCTTGAAGCTTTTTCTACTGCCAAAACTTAATTGGAATTGGCCAACAGGCTTGAAGGCACAGATGGATAGGCAAACACATAAACAAACAGTGCTATCGTATTTACTCTATTTTTCTTGGAAAGCGCTACTCGAAGCTCCAGTAACCTAATCAGAGATCTGGGGTAATGGCACATAACATTGGCAACCCATCTTAGGCCCTATTCTGCAAGGCATGAATCATCCATGGGCGCTGTACAAGCACTGAGAACCCATCTGCACATGTGGTAACCTCAGCTGTGCCCAGAGTCACAGAAAGAGACGCACGTTTTGAAATAACCTTTCAAAATATTGACCATATCTCCACAGCTGCTGTGAGACAATAGCATAAAATACCCAGTGGGTGTCTAAAGAAGGAGCCTCTGCATCACTACTTGGTAAATTCTAGTCCTTGACTGTTTTGTTGTGGGTTTGTTGGGGTTTTTTTGCTGTTTTATTTTATTTTATTTTTCTTTCAGCAGTGGAAAGGCGCTAATTCTGCTGTCTTAGAAATCCTCTGCAGACAGGAGAAGGTCTGCTTCATGCTGGGATTTAGGATTGAGCCAGTGCTGTGAAGTACACCTCTTAGGGATTTTTCTATTTGATCTTTAGGCTTAGTGATGCTTTGTGCTGATGTCCTACTGGCAGAGATACTCTGTGAGCAGATACCTCTATGGGAACTTTGCTGAGCTTTTATTACATCCTAAACCTACTTACTCCAGGAAATCAACCACCATCCAAATTCTAGCCACCATGCTAGACCAAGGGGGTCCATAGGATTACAGTGGTGTGAAAAGAGACCTTGACCCCTTCACTATATTTAACATGAATCAATGTCACAGTGGGATTGAAGCTGTATGTATATTAACCATCTTCCCATACTTCCTAAACTACAGTAACTATCTCCCTGCCCTCCCCCTGCCCCCCTCTTTTAACAGCAGTATATATAGTCCAAAGATCCCTTGTCAACACAGCTCCCAGACTTCTAGCTCTTTGAGGGGCAAACGTACTTTGTTTTATTACTTGTACGGCATTCCTCAGAGAAGGGGACTCTGACCTTTTTAAATTCCTCTTGGAGATTAAATACCAAAACCAGCAGTCCACAAGGGAATTAACAGACAGCTTCAATATGCACAGCAGGACCTTTGGAGGGGTCAAGTTATTAACACACTGGGAAATGTAGTTTGTGTCTTCCAGTGCAGGATATATCTTGCATTCTAGATCAGATAATGACAATGGGGCCTAGAGAGCTGCATTTCTGAGATGAGTTCTGCAGCTCTCAGCAGATCTTCCAATTCTGCATATTTTACTGAAGACACAAACTCTTCTGACTTCAGAATTCTTCATATAACCAACTTCTTTTTTGAGAGAGATTGTGCCTTCTGCATTAACAGTGGGCACATATGGCTTCATTTTTCATTGGACAAGGAATCTTACCTGGGGGCTTAATGCTTATTCAACCTCCTACCACCTCAAACCAGGCAATGCTACGAAAAATGTTTGGTTATTATTTACATATTTAAGGAAATTAATGTCAGGCATTGAAAGCCCTTTAAAGTTCCTTTTTGTGCACTTTTGGATAATCAAAGTTCACAGAAACTATTTAAACCTAATGATACCTAAATGGTCATGGAAAACTCATTTCAGCTTTCTTGCAGTGCATTTTTGTACTGGAAGCATGATCACAAAGGGTCACTTAAGGTCATTGGGCCAAGGAACAAGAATACGTGATAGAATCAACCAAAGGTTTTAGATTGATTCACCAGTTCTGTAAAACTTTAATACTTGTAAAAAGTAAGGAAATATGAAAGTTTAACGTTCCTCCCTTGTTTTTAAACTGCTGTGCATCAGTCTGAGATTTTACCTTTGAAATTCTCAGAGGGATAACATCTTACGAAATGACTTCTTTTTTTTCTCCCCTTCATTTGTTTTATGTGGTTGGCCACTGCTAAACAACACAAGTTGTTGAGATGAAAGCTCTACAGTAAATGAAAATCGTGAAATAAACGAATAAGTTGGAATATATTACTTGTTATGAAATATTCCTTTGGCATGAATTGCAATAAACAAACCAGCATCCATTCCAAAACATCTGTAAACAAATCTTTACTATTCCCTGATTGCCAAAAATCTCACACCGCTCAAACTGACATGCAAAAAAGCATTAATGTTTGTGAGGGATGAATTTCAGGAAAGCTGGGTTTGGTCTGGATAAGCATATCTGACATATGCAAGCCTTCTGGGAGCCTTTAAAAACAAGCTTTCTTGGGAGATTTCCTGCACTTCTGGTTGGGTTGGAAATGTCATGACAGCTGGCTTTGCCGCAGCACTTGGGCACTCCAGGTTGTGTTCCTGGCCAGAAATCAGGGAAACAAAGATGCCTGGAAAGGGAAGAAACCACATAACAATACTGAGACCTTCTAGAGCAATTCCCAGCCAATGTGCTCAGTGTGCTCAGAGCTACATGATGGCTGTGTGGAAGATCTGCTACGCTACTCCCTCTTTATAGAAACAAACTGAGGAATGAATGGTTGAAAAATGCTTTCCATCTCTTTTCTAGCTTCATGCAGGATGCACAAATTTGCAGGCCAAGCCTTACTGTTCTACACTTGAGGCACAGGAAAAGTGCAAATGTAAAAGCTGTCACAAATCCATTGTACATGCCCACATTGCTGCATAATATAACATCTCTTCCACCTTCTGCACTCTCCCCATGAATTAATTTGATTTATAAAATCCCAATAGCAACTTAAAAAATCCAATCCCGCCATATGGAAACCAAATTTGAAACGGAGAGGCCCTGGTAGAGGTTTGAATCCTAACCTTAGCGGAGCTTCTAGCAAAGGCAAAATAGCCTTTGGCTTTGTCCTAATGACAACATTAGGACATGTTATTATTTGTGCACCGGTCTCACCTCATACAAACAAAAAAGCGTATGAAACTGTGGAACCCATTGCCAAAAGAAGCTTTGTGTGCTAAAAGACCGCATGGGTTCAGAAAGGCAAATTAAGAGAAGAAAAATCTAGCAATGGCAGTGAAAATACCCATATAATGCTCCTAAGTACCTTCACTATGAGTTGCTGGGTGTCAGGGGAGTGTCCAGAGACTGTGTCAGTGTTTGCTGTTTCTGCGCCTATTCCGTTCCCTGGACATTCACACCAGCAATATGGGAGCATCAAGTACAGCAGGAGAACAGGGAGGAGATCTCACCGCAGGAGTTGGGCTGCTGCCCTGAACCAGTGCAAAAGAAACACCCGTTTGCTGCCCATCCCACGAGGATCAGCTTTTCCCTTACCTTTGAGTTGTTTTCTACTGATTTGAACATCAAAACTCATGTTGCTGGACGAAACTCTTCCTCTAATAAGACTTCTAGGTATGTTCCAGATAGCTTATTGCTCCTTACTGGCAGACAGCTGGAGACGTGCTCTTTCCAAAAGATATCCCAAGTGAGACCCCGAGCTGATACCTCTTTGGGCTGTAAGCCTCACTAGGCAGTGTGCCAGCCAGGCACTATCGGCTGGGCTGTCATAAACATCTCCTGGGAACACCTTGTTCATTCTTGGTAGTCTTGAAGAACACACCCCATCCCCTCGTGACTGGAAATGGAGCCAGATTTGCTGCCTTCTGCTGATTTCACAGACAACTCAGAGGCAAAAAAAGGTCATTTTTCCAAGGCAGAGATTCATGGAAATACAGATCCCTTGAATATACAAGGGATGAAGGAAGGCAGAGGGGTGAAGGTCTCCTGCTCTGGTCTTGCTGGGATACTTTGGTATTTCCTTGTGATTCCTCAGGCCACCGCTTGGGTGCTGCCCTTCCCATTGGCAGTTTTCCGTCATACTATCCATCCTTGGATTCATATGACTGACGGACTGAGGAATTAATGCTGTGCCTGCTTTGCAAGGTTGCGCTACCTTTGAGCAGGGCTTTTGGTGTCAGGCTTCCTCATGACATGTATTAGGAGCTCCCTTGCAAGTTGACAGAAGGACTTAACCCACCATCTATCTCTGTGGGGACAAGCTTTTTCTGCTTCTGCAGCTTGTAGCTGTATCAGTAAAACATAACAAAGTGTAAAATACATGTCTGGCTTTTGATCCTCGGGCCAAATGCAACTCTGGCTTTCCTATCAAAAGAAATGTTTATTTTCCTCCAGTAGGGGATGGCAGGTTTTGCACGCAGAGTGGGCAGTGCTTTTGGCTTCCAGTCTAATTCCTCATCATCCCCTGCTACTCCATACAAATCCTGGGAAATAAAAGTGTCACCAACCTGGCAGCACAGGGGCAGGAAAGAGGTGGCAAAACAAGTCTGTTTGCACAAGGCCTCAGTGCTAGAACTGTTGTTCTTCTAGTAAGGAACCAGTTTAGGTTATGAACACAAAGGCCTTTGATGTTGCTTGGCAAACAGTGCCTTAAAGATGTTTTCATGTGCCGAGTCCTTGTCTGGTGGCTGGTGGCTAATGCCAGGCAAGCTGTGCTCTGGCACAGACCCCCCTGGTACACATAAGCCCTCCTGAGGCAGCCACAAAAGCACCCCCACCTCTTCCAGCCATCTGGAGAGGAGGAGATAGCTGTCTCCCTCACAGGGTCTTGCAAAGCTGCATTGACGTTTGCACAGTTCTTTGAAGATAACTTATTTACCAGTTCATATTTGCTAACTGGTTCCATCACTTCAGGTAGAGCTTTGTGTGGGCAGTGCAGAAGGCTCCAGCCTGACGCTGACCCCTCTGCCCCTCGGCTCTGTGACTCAGAGGCACATCCTTGACAAGGTGCTTGGCTAGGGGTATTGGTGGGACTTGACTATGACTTGGCTGCAGCAAGGAGCTCTGACACTGCTTCTTCATGGCAGCTAGCGCCTGGCCCTGAACATGTGGATGTATGCGAAACGTGCTTTGGGGCTGCCATGCTAGCTTCCCTGGGGAGCACACACCTTTCCCGGGGCCCTGCCCTCTTGCAGACACTGTCTGGCATCTACCTGTCCTCCTGCAGCTCACGTCCTTCTAGCACAGTCAAGATCTCTGCCACCCCCCCAGCCCATCTCCCAGGGCTCTGCTCCAAGAGGGGTTTGTGTCCGCTGTCGTTCCTTGAGGAGGCTGAGGAAGATGGCGGCCATTTTGAACGTGCAGTTGGCACCACCAGTAAAGAGGCTGCTGATCCCATGAGGGAGACCAAAGCATTGTAACAGGGAGAAGGCATAAACCCCTGCAGGAGATTTAATCCTCTTACTGAGCTGTCAGTTATGATTTATCATCCAGTTTAATTTTAATGCTGTTGCATCTTCAGTGCTCCTACCCTGTGCAATGACGGGGCTGTTTCCCTTGGGAGCGGGGGAGCATGTGCGTACACACATGTGTCAGTGTGTGCATGTGAGAGCGTGAGTGTATGTGAGTGTGTGTGCAAGTGAGTGCGTGTGTGTGCGAGTGTGAGTGCGTGTGTGTGAGTGTGATTGTGAGTGCATGTGTGAGTGTGTATGACTGTGTGTGAGTGTGCGTATGGCTGTGTGTGAGTATGTGTGAGTGCATGTGAATGTGTGTGTGTGCGTGTGTGCGCGCGCTTCAAACTATGTAACAGGAGATGAATTCAAAGTGCCTCCTCTGGACATTGTCGCTGTAGACAGGCACTTTGTTTGTCTCTGCAGTGGAGCCGTCAGGCCCTCCAAGTCCCGGTCAGCATCCCAACCCGAAGCGAGTCCCGTTTCAGTGGTGCTCCTCCTCCCCATGCCGGCACATAATGTTTCTATTGTGCCGATGCTGTTTTTCTGGGGAAGCGGCAGGGATTTAAATATCATAAAGGCAGAAGCTGGGCTTTGATATACTGTCAGCAAAAGCTGAATACTGTAATTTTGAGCAATTTTCTTCGAACTCCCCTTCCCACCCTCCCCTGCCAGCCCCCGGCCCCCTCCTCTCCCTGGGCCTCCTCCCTAGTGCTTTTTTCCTGACAAGCTGCTCCGTCATTTCTCTCGCATGATCCTCACCCAGCAAATTAATGTGCTGCTGCTGATGAGAGACAGTGGGTTACTGTGAGCATAGGCTCTCTCGTCTCCTCTTGCTATTACACCCTGGAAACATCAAAGGTCCAGTCATCCTGTTTCCATCTTCCCGTGGGTCTGTAGGGCCTGACTCAACAGCATGGTTCAAAAGTGCAGGCTAGCTGGGATGTCGACAGCCCCAGCCCCACAGCACTCCATCAACAAAGCCATTGTCAGTGCTACAGATCTTCTTCCCTTTTTCCTCCTGGGATTAACTGCTGTAATGGGTGTGTGTGTGTAATTCTCCTTCTCCCACTTCACTCCTTTTAATTTCCAGCTGAGGCAGTCTTTTGTAGGAAAAGCACCTTTCCTTCTTTTTTTTTCTGTTCAACTATTTAATCTTTTGTGATCTGCCCTTCTAGGCTGCCTGGCAGTTCCCTTGGTGATAACCACGCTGTTTGTTTTAGCTGGTAACAAAATACTGTTCTGAAAAGTAATTCTGATTACTCTGTGAAATTAGGCTGTATTTTGTATGTGCCCTTTCTATGGTAGAGAGATCTTTGGTAGCAATGATTTTTGCATGTGTGTGAAGGAAAGGGGCCTGAGGAAAGGGCTGAAGGTCTGCCTTCAAAAAATACGGAGCTGCATTTTAACCATTTCTGGGCTTTTACATCCCTATGGATGGGTGTGTGGTGAGATGAGGAAAGAAGCCGTTGGGAGCCAGGGCTGTGCCAGCGGGTGCCAACTCCAGCTGCAGAGCTCTATCACAGGGCAAGGCTTGGTGTACCTCCATCTCCCTTCCCAGGCTTTGGTTCATGGGTAAGCAAAGTGCCCAGAAACCCTGTCTGCTCCAGATTGCAAGGGAAAGTCAGATCCTTCCAAAATCAGAGTGCTTTGTGTCTCTAAGCCACTCCATAAACAGCACTCATACCCCATCCATAGGCTCTCTGTGCAAACAGCAGTCAGGGAGAAGCATAAAGGGCCCATATATTCTCCATGGCATCTCCTGAATCCTCTGTGATGAGGAGCAGCAAATATTTCCCTTCTGCTTGGCTCCAAAAGTGCCAGGGGGGCTGCTGACTGCGGTGGCAGTCCTTGCCGTTCAGCCAGGGGACAGCCACCCTTCAGGACCAGCAACACACACTCAGGGAAGCTTCCCTGAGAAAAAGTAGATGTCCACCCCTGCAGCTACGAAGACCCCTGCTACCACAGGGCAGCATCCCCAGCTGTATCCAAGAGGCTGCCTTGCAGCAGACCTGTGGCTTTCATTCCCTTGGTGCTATGTTTTATTGTGCTTAGGTATTGGCTGAGTTTTTCTGTCTCTGACTGCTGGAACAACTCAAGAGTGCTGGCCTCAGTCCGAGGACTACAGTAGCTCTTCCTTCCTGGAGAAAGCGAGACAGTCTAAGGAGTAGCTTAGAGCAGGAGAGGCTCATGTTTCATCCCGTGGGATTTTAACTGGCTTGAGGATTTTATTCACCTGAGTTGCCCCTCAGCATCTCCCTCAGGTGACACACACATCCACATCTTATGCCTCACGTAAAGCCTATGGAGACCACAGACAAAATAAAAGGAAGGCTGACATTCCAGCGATAAAAGTGGTTTGCTCTGTGAAGCTGGGCTCACACCCTTGTGTTGTCACGCAACATACAGCCCTGGGTACATCTAACATTGCTGCTTTTCAGTTCTCCACCTGCAAGAGAGCTCAGGGAAACATACTGTAGTTGAGGTTATATGGTGTCTAAGTGTGCTCAGATTTCTTCCTAGTTGACCAGGGTTTGCAGAATTTACGGTGTTGTAGGCTTATCAGGGATGAACTTCAGTATGTGCCAAACTCCAAGTGATTCCAAAACAGAGCAAGCCCTTCTGTTAACTACCTGTCTGAGTGTGTTTTCATCTAAGGCAGGTCCTACAGAGTTTAGCAGGGTCCTATGGGGTTTTGGAGCATGTTACTAGAGGATCTGTTAAAATGTAGAAATTTGCCAAGGTTACAATTGAATTATAAGAGGTCTGAAGCTCCTAACCATGCCACTCCCATTACCTCAACACAATTTAAGTATGTTAAAGAAACAAGGAGAACGACAAGCCCATGCAGCATAGTAGTGTCTGAGTTGCTGATATTAACGCACTGAATTTCATCCTGACTGTTTCAATTTGAGTCAGTATTTTATGACCAAGTTCTCAGATCTCAGTGGCTAAAAATCTTGCTTCAGGCATCCTTGTTGTGTTATTTTCCACATAATGACATCGTTGCGTGTAATGAGATGTTAGCAGCTCATTCACTGCTTACATCTGTCTTGGAGGAGAAAATTGCAATTTCTTGACTTACACACTGATTAGTGTAAATGTAAGTTAGTCATGGCAAATTTTGAGAAGTCCAAACTTTGGAAATTATGGCAAGAATGATGAAGACTCAAAGGTATGTTTCAAGGGAACCACCTACTTTTGCAGAACTTGACCTCTGCATTTGATTAATTTTGTGCCAGAGGTATGCCTCTCACAAACCTGCATGCTCGTTTTGAAGGACATGGCGTGTTGAACAGGGAACAGATTAAGCAAGTCAGAGCACCATCAGCTTAAAACCCTTACTAAAACCCTCCTCTGTACAATATGTAGGAAAAAAACCCACAGTAGGATCAAATAGGTCCTTTGGGGGAAAAAAACTAAGCAAAATCCAGAGGCAGCTCTTTGCTTGGAGGGGAATGACAGTGTTTCATTCAAGTCACACTTGAACCTGCGAGTGCTCTTCTTGCAGTGGTTTGGGTTGCTGACTGTTTTTTCTGATACAGTCGCCCTGAGTTCAGTATAGGATTTAGCCACCCACATGCAGGCAGTTAAATGTAGGTGTCTGAACACTGGATATCTAAACTCTCATCATAGTCGATAGACATCCAGTCAATGTGGTCAACAGAGTTTGAGTCAATTCCTAAATATGACCAGCTAGTGCCACTTGAAGATGATCTAGGATATTGACAAATCTGTACTGGTGGGGAGGTATCGTGTGGGACCTGCAGAGAACTGCATGCTCGCAGATCTGCAGCTGGAGGCTACACAGGAAACCTCCTGATAGCTCCAATGTCTCTCGGTGCCTGTGTTTAAGCACTCTATTGAGTCCAAGGAGCCCTGCATATTATTCAGCTGAACAGGCGAGAGGTGTCTACTTTAAGCAGAGCTGAATCCCACTCTAACTGCTTAATTCTGCCTAAAAGACTGCAGCATTGCAGTCCACATGAAAAAGTCTAAGGCTGACACCAATGGCCCCACTGCTTATCTCCTACTCCCTGAGCTCCCTCCTCTTGAGACCCAGGTATCCTGGGCTGTGCCCCTTTGCAGCAGCTTAGATCCTAGGGCCAAAAAGGTGTTTCTAGTGAGCACTTTTCTATTGAATTTAGGTGGGAAATAAAATAAAACATTTTGTTTCAATCTTCTTCAGAACAAGACTTTTAAGCTTGTTGAACTTGTAGTGGGATGTGTGTCTTGCATCTGCTTGACAATGATGTTGATGAGGACTCTTCCTGGAAGACCTCTTCCAATGCTCATGCAGCCCCTCCGATGGGGAGAGCTGTCTGTGGGCTGTTTGGCCACAGCTTACATGGTGACATGTAGCCCCGTGAGGAGCCTGGCCCTCAGATGCAAGCTGGGGACATGAGAAACCTGAATGACAGGTCCTAGAAGCAGCAGCAGCCGTTCAAGGGGACACAACCAGACACAGCCTTTTGGTTTGACAATGTCAAAATACTTTGCATTGACAATGTCAGGAAAATGTGTTTTACACAGACATTTACCAGAACTTTCTGTTTCTTGAGAAACTTTGTCTATTCAGACTTTTTGCTCCTGATGAAAGCAAATTGGCAATGACCACTGTTTCTTGGTCTGAAAGTCTGATCTCCTGCTGCCTGCTGAGCAGCAGCCTGAGTAGTATCTACAAGCAAGGGAACAGGGAAATGTTTTTGCTCTCATGTTTTTCTCTCTCTTAAGTTACACCACTCCTTGTAGCCCTGCATCAGTGAGTACAAAGTACCTCCTGGACATGACATCATGCCACAGAAAACAGACTAATGAGGCAAAGGAAGTGAGGCTCACTTTTCTGCAGGGAGGCTGGCTCCGATCACCTGGTCGTAGTTAAGACAGATCACACTGAGCTGTTCTGCTTTGTAAGAACTGAATTTCATTCTGTGTTACTGCATGTTTATCTGATATCTTGTAAAAACTGTTGTCCATTTCTCCTGCCTTTAGATCTTTTGCTTTTCTGAAATGCTAAATCTCCAACTGTGACCCTTCAGCAAAACCAGTTCACTTCATCAAATGAATCCTGTGACTTTGATTATGTAGGAGCTTTCATTAAAAGGGGTCCAAAGTAAAGCAGACAAGGAAATGTCTTTGTGATTTGCAGCAATGCATTGAGAAACAAAAGGAAATGGATGGCAGAGATAAGAAAAATAAAATAGCCACAATTTTTTAATAAGGGGAATGGAATTTCCCCTGAGGGTCTGTGTTATAATGCTCTTTAGTAAAACACAAGCAAAACTCATAGTAGCAGAACTTTAATACAAAATATTGCTAACTTTGAGCAGCACAATGAAATTGTTAATAATCAGAAAATGCTGACATGAAGGCATCACCAGCACATTTTAAGCTCCAGATGATACTGCTCCCAACAAAGAAATGTCTATTATGGATTTAACCATAAAACTGGAACTGCCGTGTGCACTGCTGCTATGACATATGCTGCAACAGCATCACATTTTGCACTTTGCTTTCTTTGTTATTTTAATTATAGTGTTCAATTATGGCACAGAAATTCTGATTCTTTTCTATTTTGCCTACACTATGTTTAGTAGCTTTAAAGAACAAAAACATCCTTGGGTGATGTATATGGGGCTAGTTTTATCTTCCATGGGACCATTATTTAACTAGTACCAGAGTGCAATGCAAGAGCAGCATGTCTACAAAGGGGTTCGGTTAGCACACAATACCAGCATAGACTGTACAGATCAGTGCAGAAAATCAGCCTTTGCTGACAATCTCACATGTAAATTCTATTTACTTTTTTTCTACAAGGATTGTTTTGTATCCCACCATTAAGCAATTAAGAGAATGAGGTTGATGCTTGGATTTTTTAATATATTTGTAGTTTGAATTATTCTAATAGCAGATATGTGATTGTTATTCCATTTACAAACACCTTCATGAAAATATCAACAGCCATCACAGAGCTGCTGTCTTGTGTAAAATCCAGTAAAACTATGTAGCAATGTTGCCTATGAATTGAGTTTCCTTGTCTTAATTAAAAGTTAAAGCAGACATCTACCCTGGTCATGGTAGGTCCCTTCAACCAAGCACAGTACAAACCCCCTAAAAGGATTGTCTTACTGCTAACCTTTCAACATCATCTATTTTCTTGTAGCATTGCCAAAAAACTGATTATCCTTTTAACAATTATAAAAGTCTATTTTACCACTCTCCCACAATTTGAAAGATGCTGAAGGGATTTTGTTCAAAGTTTCCACAAAGATTACTCCTCTAGCTGAGACTAGCATGGATGACCTCAGCCCAGAACACTTAAAAAAAGATCAGCATGTGGAAAGCAGCTCGTGAAAGAAAGTGTCCTGCGACCTTTAGGGAGAAATGACTCTGGCACAAATCTAAAGTAATTTCCCTGAGATGGTTTGCAGCAGCCACAGTTCCACTAGCCCAGAGGGTATCAGCTAGAGGGAGCCAGGGCATGGTCCAGCCAAGTGGGAATCAGCACCTGGGGCAGGACAGCAGGATGGGCTGAGGCGGACAGGGCTGATGTTCCCCACAGAAACAGCAGTCCCTGTCCACCGCTGCTGCAGAAGGGTCATGAGCAAACACACACTGGGTGCCCTGGGAGACTGTGAAAGGATTCATAGACGTTGGGCCAGAAGAGTCCATTAGATCATCTTTTCCTCACTAAGTGCCAAATGTGATTTTCAAATACCTTTTGAGAGCTACACGGTGGCACACCCCTTAGCATTAGAAAGTCTACACTTTCAGCAAGGCACTGATACTCAGGAAAAAAGGACCAGGTTCAATTTCAAGGCTCTTGTAGTAAAGCCACACTCTACCCATTATCTAATAGCCTTGGAAATTCAATTACAATGTCTGAGATCTAAAACGTGAATGATACTTCCCACTGCTATGCAAGTTAGACAAAAATACTGAACCCAGGGACTTACCCTTAAGACTTCCCCCGCTCCCAGCTGTTAGCTGTTAGACCATCCTGGATGGTCTTTCCCCCACGCCCCACTTTAGGAGTCTATGGGACCCTGCCAGCGCCAGCGAGACTGACCATCTCTCCCTCTCCCTACCCTGCGGCTGGTGGGTAGAAGGTTCGGACAGAGCAGCAAGAGGCAAAGTGACAGGCTGGTCTCCATAGAATGACACTGGGCTCCACTCCATGGAGGCAGGACATGCAGCAGGTACTGAGGCTGGGGCAATAAGCTGTGGACCAGAGCTGGAGATGGCAAGCTGTGTCATCAAGAGAGGGATGGCAAGTGTCACAAAGCTGATCTGGAGCAGGGTAAAATCTGAGCCTGATCTAGCCCGAGGGCGAGTGAGTTGCTGTTGATGACACCAGACTGAAGGTTTTCATCCATGTCCCCTTTGGCAGAGCCCCAGGAGCTGCCTTCCACCATTGCAGACCCAGACAAGCATCTGGTCTCTGTTGAAAAATGTCAAGAGCCAGAGAAGCCACCATTTCTTCTGCTTGTTTATTCTGGTTGTTAAGCTCCTTTCGCTGATTAAAAGTTTATAATGCATTTATCAGTTGAATTTGCCTGGAGATAAGTCCCAGCCATTGGTTCTTGTTATGCTTTTCTCCCCTGGATTAAACAGCTCTGCTGTGCCCAGGATTTCTGCCCATGACAGTGCTTATGCTTTGTAATCACATCATCCCTTGATCTTTTTGATCAGGCCACCAGGAGGACCTTCTCAGTCCCAGAGAGATCTCTGGGAGATAGCAGTAGTGAACAGAAACACTGATTTTGTGCTAGACTGGCTCCACACAGCTGGGTGCAAGGGACTGGGTTCCCCTGTTTAACATCACTGACACAGGAGCACAGGCCATGAATATAGGTGAGGATTTAGAAACTGTTTGAAAGGATTAAAGAGATTCCTGAGTCGCTCTAACGGTGTATTATTTTTCAGTGAAGGTGGCCAAGCTATGAAACTGTACCTTTTCAACATTTCTTCTTCTTGTGAATCATACAGGTGCTTCTTTCCTCAGCATCTTCTGCTTTACTCACCCTACTTCATCCTTATGCAAACACAACAATATTTACTGTCTTATCCTGGTTTAGATTAAATTACACTGAAGTTCCCAGTCCATCCTTCAGGATCTGTGTAAAAACAATTATGTTTCTTTTTGTAAGCTCCGGGATCAGTAGCTGTAATAGCAGGACACCAGCAGGCAGGGAGCACAGCCTGGAGAGAAGCTGCTCCATGGCTGATGGCAAGTACCTGCCCCCAGCCTGCACATGCAGGGGACCAGTGATGGTGGGGTGCATGTCTGGGTGTGTAAGAGAAGGATGCAGGCAGCCCAGAAGCAGATGCAGAGAAGATCAGGCTGGCAGCCAGCATGACAGACCACACAAAGCAGCTTTGACAGAAGGAGCAATTTGGGAGGGTACCAGCAGCTTTGACAGAAGGAGCAATTTGGGAGGGTACCAGAAGTTTCATTTTGAATTGAGAGCAAATAATTCTCCCTGGTTGCATGAGTTGCCCTGTGCCTGGTACACTCTATAAGTCTTTAAAGAAAGGGGATTGCATTGAGGAAACAGCTAAATTAATCTTCAGTTTCTTCTCTTAATAAATATAATCTTCAGGATCCAAAAATCTGGCTACATACTCAGGTTGGAAGAAGGTAGTGGCATTTGGCCGGTAGCAAAGTAAACAAAGGAACTAAATTTATGGTGGTACCTGTGGCAGGGGCATGTTGGTGTTCTGGGATGTCTCCTGCGTTCACAGTGCAGCTGGATCTGGCACCCCTGGCTTTGTTCACTGGAGTTGGGGGTGTGGAGCTGGAGATCATGGATGAGATCATGGAGCAGAGGACCAGCTCTCCTCTCTGACCTCATAGACCTCAGATGAACACTTTCAAGTCGCTATAGCAGCTACACAATCTGGTCTCAAAGAGCTTTGCAGAAAATGACAGCAAAGCCCCCAGCTTCACTGTAGGGAAGGCTGGTTAGACACACAGCTGGGTTTTGTGGTGGTACATAACACTGACTCCAACAACCCCAGCTGCCTTACTCCATCCCCATGCATGCAGGTGATCAGCCGGCAGCTCTGGTCACACACAGCTCTGCTCTCAGTGCCCTGAGCCATGGCCCGATGGCTTGCAGGCTGTCATGGCCCACAAGCTGCACATCAGCCTGTTCTAGCAGTGGCTTCCTGACTGCTGGCTGATCCCCTGGCATCGCTTGCCTCCCTTGCACCTGAAAATAGTGATTGCAGCATCAATTAGTTAATTATTTTTTATGTTAAATTCATTTTTTAGGGTACAGTAGTGAGAAAATGTGGATGTTATTGCATAACAGCAGTAACTTAACATTCAAGAAAAGCTCTTTCTCTCTTTTATTTTTCCTTTGTGAGTGGAAAAAATGTTAAAAACAAATCTAATTTGCTTGTAGGCTGAGATTTCTGCCAAGTGAATATTTATGTCCAAATTGGAAAGATAGGGCATATAATGGAAGTGTTGAAATACTCTCAAGCATTCTGGAGCTGTTTGATGACACACGCTACAAGGTCAGTTCTGTTTACTTTTAAGAACGGTGGCAAAACTTCCTTTAAATTGATGGGGAAACAGGACCAGGCCCTTTATTTAATTTGTTTCTATCTTGGTAGGAGGTTTCTTCTTCCTCTAAAATGTGCCTATAGATGATCTCATGATCCCTGTTGTCCATGTGTGCTGGCAAGGTCCTCATGTAGTTACAGTGCTCAGACATGACAGCGTGCCAGATTACTTGCAGTCCTCATGTCACCAGGGGGGCTGCAGGTTAGGGGGATACTGTTTTTTCATAAGGATTACTAAATTTCCCCTGCAAATACCACCTCCTAGAAATAAACGGAAAATTTGCTTTCATCAAGAAAACAAGGAAAACACACTGTCTGCCTTTCTTGGGATTTTGGATGGATGTGTTTGAAAGCCAGTTCCTTACTTGGTTTCTAAGTAAAAGTGAAGCTGGACACCTAGATTTTCGCCTTAAGTGAAAGGGAAAGACAGGCAGATTGTCACACCTTACACAAGGCAGCTGCCCTGTGTCCTCAGAGCTCTGCCATGAGTCAACTCCATATTCTGCTGAGGAAGACACCAGAGCTGCTATAGGATGTGGTTTGACAGAACTGCTGCCAACCACATCCAGCAGTAAACACACTTCCTCTGTGTTTCTGCATCTGCTCTAGGACCCCAGCATTAACATTCAAATATTTGACATATCCACCATCTCCAGAAAACACAAAAAATGTGCAACTAAGCCACAGATGAAAATTTTGGCCTCAATTCCTGGTACTGTATAGAAATTGCTCTAGATTTTCCTCAGAACAAGAATGAATAGGATCTTCCAAAGATTATATTTTCTGTTAGGATCTGGCATTTTGACATGAATGAAATTTTTTTGGTGAAATGGCAGTCATCACACATTTAAAGCATCCACCAGTGACTTAGATCTCTAGACCCAGGCTTGGATTTCAAAGCTCAGCAGTGTCCGAAGGTAAGATTTTGATTCAGAACCAACCTACTGACAACAAATATGTTGCTCTGATTTTTTTCTCTTTTCTCCTTTAAATGCAAGAACAGCCACCACAACATAATACAAAAATACTCCTTTGTATTCTTGTACTTTCCCAAGCATTCAAAAAAAACCAGCAGACAGAGCTAATACTCATCTGTGGTGACAGCCACCCCCACCACCGTTTTTCTTTAACCCTCTCTGGCCCTGCATCAAATCTTCCCAGCTGTGAGTCACAGCCAATCCTACACCAGACATCTCTTTCCACTGCACTGTGGCTTTTCCATGGTGGAGGAACACCGCCAGCACAGGGCTAGCTTCATGCACAGCTAGGGACTGCTGTAGAGATCTAGCTGCAGGACTGGCCAGTTACAGCACAAGCTGCACCGTGGGCAGGAGAGCTTGCGTGCCTCCTTTGCCCTGAGAGTCATGAAAGGGCTGTGCAGCACTTTGGCTTTCCACAGGAACAGCTTACATTGCTGAGCAGATACAAGTTTTACTGAGTAAGATTCTGGGCTGTATTTTGCTACATTTTTATTTCAAATAGATAAATAAGAGGTGTTGGAAACCTTGCAAATCTGCATCCTTTTTTTGAGGTCTTCTCTTTTTCATTTGCTTTGAAAACTCCAGAGAAATCAGCTGTGTCCAAGGCTATTGCTGTTTACCCAGCTCCCGACCCTCAGCCCCTTGCCCCATTCAAACATGTACAAAAAAAAAAACCCTGGGGAAAATCTTTCGGGACTGAACCCTAAATCACATTGGAAAAATGGAAAGTCTAGTTGTTCTGTTGTTGTTTTTTTTAAAAAAAACATGCTGTTAGTTAGTCTATACCTTGTTGAATGTATTTGGTTTGCAAATAATAACTGAGAAGTATTGTGCAGCAAGGGGGAAGCCCTCCCCTTGCAGAAGAGTAGAGGCAGCCCCATCAGCTGCAGAGGAGCTGAGCTGGGGACTTTCTCGCAGGTCACATCCTTCCACCCACTCAGACAGGTCTCATCCCTTGAAGTGCGTTGCCCAGCCTTCCCTGAGGACGAAAGAAGCAAAGAGAGCCTATTTAGGTACTAGACTGGTATAATTCATACCCAATACAAGCAGGCTCTGTGTTTTATAAGGTCTTCCCTAATGAGGGACCTCCCATCACCAGCCCCACAGAAGGACTTGCAGACCCTCCAACTCTGGCTGAGCATCTCACATTGAGGAGTGCAGCCATCACTATCCCTTGATGCCACCTCAGCTGTCTCCAAGTCTGGCTGGGAACAATGAATTGCAATGGCAAGTCCTGCCACCTTCTGCCACTGCAAGGGTCCCTCCTCCACTGGGACGTTACAGCTGAGCACAGCGTTGAAGGCACAGCAGACCATGCTCACCACTGCACACAGCAGTGCTCACCACAGGGGCCCTAAGCCTGCTCACTGTGTATGTCACACAAATTACTTACCTCACCTCTACTCAGAAATGCTGCTGCTTTTGCAGTGAGCCAGGCTTTGCATCAGCCCACCACAGGAAGCACAGAAGGCTAATGAGTCCAACAGCAATGGTGGCGAGGAGGAAGGGGGAATCTGAAGGTAGAATCTTGCCCCTCAACTTGGAATGTATTCAGGATGCAGTGGTTAACACCACTATTTTTGCACAAAATGCCTTGGGACTTCAGATAACCACATATTTATATGATCATTGGAATTGTCTTCTACCCCCACTTCTATTTTCTTAGCCTGTTGCTTACTCTCCATTTACAGGCTCCCTATGTTCTAGCAGCCTGGAGTCCCAGGGTTGGTTCAGAGCTACACCAAGCAAGGGCTGTCATATAGATTCATCAGGATTTCAGTGATTAATGCTCCCAGATGCTGTGGGAAGAATTGCTTCCATGCTAGGTGCTTCCAGCTAAGAGACAGCAAAAAGTGGGGGAAGGAGCACTCTGAAGGACGTAGAAAGCATTAACAGAGAAATTTTCAAGGGCTAACCTACTACCTGATGGGCTATTTACTGATCATTTATTTTTCACCTGAGATGGTTTTCTGGAACACTTTTTCTCTGTTCCTTCCTCCCTAGTCTTTCTTGTGAGATGCTTTGCAGAGGCTGAGGCAGTGCAAGTTTGCTTCTCCATTCCCACCCATCTGCAAAGCATTGAAGTTGTGGTTCCTCCTCTTTGGTGTGTCTGTGCTGCCTTTGTGTGGCAGTCATGCTCCTCCATGATCCTCCAGAAACACACATGAGCCCTGTCAAAGAAACTGTCCCTGAAGCCCCTTAGCAGGCAGTCATTCCTTGTGGATTTAACATAATTCTTTTGGCACAGATTATGTCATCAGTTATGTTACTAAATAGCAGATCTGCAGAGAGAGAAGCACAGTCCCATGAGCTCGCTTGAGGGCAGGACACCTGCCCAGAGCAGATTTGTCCACTGGGTGTAGTGAGGGCTGGGCACTTGAGCAGCCCTGGGTATCAGTGTGGGGCTGGATGCTGTTCATTCTCCCCACTGCTAGGCTGCCATCATCCTCACGTGCTTGGATGCTGCCAGGCAGGAACCCTCATCTGCTTCTGCAGGCCAGCAACAACCATAAATGTACATTTTCCCCTGAAAATGCTGGTGTGCCTCCCTCTATAATCACATGTAAGAGAGAGATGGAAGGAGAGGAGGGAAATGGGAGGCAGATCCATCTATGCTTATGATATTTCAATCCTTTCCTGCCTGTTCTGCTATTAGAGAAATAAAATAAAATAAATAATAAAAAAAACCCCAGCTATTAGGGAGCTTTTCTACCTATCTGGAAAAGGAGGTTTTGGTCTGAACAGGAACGGGAGGTCTAGCCCCAGCCTTCTAGACCTTGGGTTTTCTCATATAGCAGGATATCTGGTAGTCAGATACAGCAGAACCCTTCCCATGTGTGCTGGCAGACCCAGAGGCAATACCTGGACCTGCCTGGAAGTAATACCAGCCTTGGGTGATCACTTTCCCAACTACTCCACAACCAGGGGGATGCATTTATCTCATCCAGCCCCACATCATAACCCACCTTAATCACGATTGCCTATCTTCCACCCACAGTCAAAACACCCAGAGAGCCCTGGGGTCCCTAGTGCCCCAGGAAAGGAAAGGATGGATATGGGACAAGGGAAGGGAGCTGGCCAAGAGGTGCAAGGTGAAACCCTGGAGAAGGCTTGGGGGCAACAACACTATGTTGCTTGAGAGAAACACCTCTGGCAATGTCTGTGGCCTCTCATTCCACTGCCTCAGGAGTCAGCAGGGCTACCCACACCCTGCACAGATCAAAAGAGGAGCTGGAGCTGGACATTCATCACCCTCAACTTCCTGTGGCCACAGGCATTGAGTTGCCCAGGTTGTGCTCCACATCCCCCCCAGCTCCATTTCGGCCAGGGAGTGAAGTTGGGCAGAGAGGGAGGCCTCAGGCTGCTTCTTCTGCAGCTGGCCCTGGAGAGGCAGTGCTTTCGTGCTCCTGCAAGCCATCCTGCAGTGGTTGTCTGAGGGTCTGCGGTCACTGGTGTGCCACAGCTGGCTGCTGAACTGGAAGATGCCGTAGTGGGCACTGCCATTCCCTTTGATGCTCTGAGCTGCTGTGTTGAAGGTGCTCTTATAAAAAGCCATGCAGAGCCATGGGCAGCAGCAGAAGAGGCACTCAGGCTATGCCACAGCTGCCAGCCATGGGCATGGCAGCAGCCAGGAAGGAAAGGCCGTGGGGAGACAGGGGACTGAAACTCACAGTTAGCAAGGCTGTAGCCCCTGTAACCATCCAGCCCCTCTTCCTGGAGCACGTGAGCCAGCTTGCACTAGCTGAACACCTTGGCTTTGGTGGCCACAGTCAGCAAGGCCAGCAGTAGCAGCAGCAGGGGAGACCCCATTCCTGCAGGGCTGCTGGTCCTTGCACACTGGGGATCCCCAAGGCAAAAAGTAAAAACAAGGCATAAGCAGGCAATAAAGCACGGTTAGACATCCAAGACCAGCTCCCCAGCAGGTGGTGGCATGGCTGGCTCTGGTGACACCGGGCTGCTCCCACCTGCCGTTGGGGTGTACACACCCATGTGTGCAGGCGTGCACGTACACTGTGGCCATGCTGGACAGCCTGGGACACAAACGGGTTTTATCAGTGCAGATGTGGAAAACAGAGCGCTTCAGGCACTGCCATTTTGCAGTTTTCTTATATTAGTGGGGAGAAGTCAGGTGTCCTGTGGGAACTGGAAAGCTGACAAATTGGACCCACTAAGGGAAGGGTTACATGCTTTAGCTGCTCAGATGCCTCAGCCTCTTACGCTAGTGCTGGTCAGCCTCTGAGCAGAAGCTGTGATGTGCAGTGACCTCATTGCCATACCTAAACTCACTAACCCTTAGCCCCGGTTTGCACATCAGCCTTTTATCCAAATACCAGCATGCACGCTGAGTCATATCCTACAAGTCCCAGGTGTTTGTCTGAGGAAACACTTCAAATCTGCACTTTACAAACAAAATTAAGACCCTTTCCTTGTGGTAATTACTCTCTTGTCCCTCCTTTCTTCCTCCCTGTGCACCCGCTTTTACCAAACCTATGAGGTGATTTGCTTTCTGGCTACGCAGCGCAGTCCTGCAGCCCTGGCAGGCTGTACCCAGGTGCCCGTGCCACCAGAGCCATCTGCAGCCCTGCAGAGCCATTTGCAGCAAGGGGCAGAGGCAAGGGCTACCTCCAGTGCTGCCTCCGGTGATCATTGTCTGCAGGCAAGGGCAGTAAAGGGCTGCTTAAAAAAACCCAAACATGTATACCTAGAGGAATCCATACCTTCAGCAATGGGGCTCAGGGCTGGGCCTGGGTGGGCATCCCAGAGGGCTGTCCCCTGGCCACTGCTCACCCTTCCAGAACCCCCACTCCCCCACCCTGTCAGCTGGGGATGAAGCCCCCCGAGCCCTGCCTCACACTGGGGGAACTGGGATCCAGCACAGCCAGCGAACATCATAGCTGTGGCGGTGGTTTTCAGGGTCAGACCTCTGAGGTTCATTTTCTGTTTCACCTGAAAACTGGCCCTGCAAGTGAGCCTACCAGCAGTGGTATATTTTATATTTTAAGCTCATATTGCAGGATATTTGCACAGACAGAAATATCACCTTCTCATGGAGAACATAGCAGAACTGTTTCCAATGCCTCCAGCTGGGTAGAAGTAGGAACCCATGAACAAAATTCAAGTAAATTTGTGTGGGAGATGTTTTTAGTTTCTACAGAGAGTTGTCCATGAGTAAGTGGCAAACCAAGAATTAGCACATAGGTCAGTCAATAAGCTGAGGCAAGTGACAAATTACACACTTGTTAGATGCTGTGAAGACAGTGAGAGGGTCTTCCAGTCAAGGCAGTAAAAAGAAACATGAATGTGCCCATTTTCCTCCAGTTTGTGGTGAGGACCCCAAGAGGTTTTCTGTACAGGTGGTCAGTGCTTGCTCCTGGCATGTTGGTATCTTCAGCTGAGTCAAGGAAAGCCAGTTCTGCCCTGTGAGCTGGTACCACCTCACAGCTCAAGCAGGGCCTGGCCACACAGCGAAGTGGAGGTCTTTATTTACTCTTGTTTTACCATTCTGATATCTCTCTGTTTTCAGCCATGAACACTAGTAAGCCTAGTGAAAATTAAAAAATCACTTAGAAGCAGAGCAACGGAAGGAATCTCCCCCTTATGGGAGCATTTGCTTTAATTTATACTATTAAAGACAATAAATAACAGGACTCCGTAATGACATAATTTGCATATCTTCTTGGTTTCAAAGTATTCTTTATCAAGCAAAATGAGGTTTCAAACATGTCTGTGATATCTCCTCTGGATTAAATATTAAATGTGATGCCAAAGTAATAAATACAGAAATCCTGCCTGGTTGTTCTAACATGCAAGTCCTTAATTGTGTGGGAAGCTGCTCAGATGGGTTTCAGTTTCAGCAGGAGATAAAATGCCACAGACCCAGTACAGTATCTGTGTCACTACAAGATTTATAGCTTGATTCCCTGCCTGGAAACAAAGGAACAAATAGCCGCATGTCACGCACTGAGCTGAAACATTATGGATTATATTATTACTCGAGTTTCTACAGGACTTCTCAGTGGGGGAAAAAAAATTCTATTAACTGTCTTTTACGACTACCAGCAGGGCAACATGAAGAGAATAATCTCCTCCATTTATAAGGTCTGGGGGCCTTAAAACCTGAATAGCAGCCCAGGAGCTTTGTCACAAGGTCTGGCTGTTTCCTTTTCTTCATAAAATTCCTATCTCCATTAATCTGTGTTTATTTTCGTTCTGCTTTTTAATTTGCTTAATGGACTTCAGCCGAAGTCTCTCCTAGAAGTCAGAGGAAAGTAAACTCTGATAAATCCTTTGGGACTTAATAGTCACAGTTAAGCACTTCTTTGGATTATTTTGTCTGACTTTCATCTTTGCTGCTGCAGAAATGTCGGCTGCCTAGTACTGCAGCCCTAACCCCATGACTTAAGAGCCTGGGAATGAACTAACAAAAGATATCCCTCTTTCTTTCTCCTTCTGCAGGCACGGAAATACAACAAGACTAGATTTAAACTCATAAAAGGCAACCAGGGTGTCCTCCACATGTTTGGCCCATGCAGAAAACATGCTGGAGGCTCAATGCTCCTTGAACTGTCAGTGTCTGCCAGTTGCCCCCACCCCCAGGCTTTGGTTTCCAGGGGTAGAAGGAGGAAGCCCCAGCCGGACAGGAGCGGCTGTGCATTGTACTGTACCCAGGCTGAGTGTGGGGAGCACAGCCTGATCTGGGCACCTCCAGCCTCAGTTTCCTGAAGCCAGGTA
Source organism: Falco punctatus (assembly GCF_963210335.1). Taxonomy (NCBI): domain Eukaryota; kingdom Metazoa; phylum Chordata; class Aves; order Falconiformes; family Falconidae; genus Falco; species Falco punctatus. Next base: position 67,783,478 of record NC_137583.1, read on the forward strand.
CCATTGCTGTACAGGAGGTACCAACTGCTCCTCCGTCACACAGCCTGGCACCCTCTCACCTCAGCTTCCAGCAGAGATGGGGTAAGTTTGCAGATCCCAAGTCTCATGGGGAATCTGCTCTCTGGTAGCCCGTAATGGGCATCAGAGTCCTCCTGCAGGAGAGGAAACCTGTAATAATTCCTTGTTCCCAATCCTACTGGCATCATCTGCTCAATAATGTTTCATGTTATTAATCTATTATTATTTTCTTTTCAGTGGGTAGGCTTTGAATAACAGCCAAGGTCAGTATTAGTCTCTAAATACCTTTTTGTTAGTAGTCCAAATCCTTTGTGTTCTAACTCATATATTACTTTCTATGCAGCAGATTTATTTTTGCAGAGCATTTATTCCTGCAGGATCCACTTTTTCAGAAATTGTGGTGTATAATTAGGTCCCAAGCGCCTATTTCTAATCCTGAACAAAGGTTCACTTTATTGTTCATTTCAGCAATTCATATTTTCATTTTACTTCTTCCATGTATGATAGACATAATTAATTAGGTCCCATCCCACCAACTTTTCTATTTCCTTTGTCTAATGATCAGGCTTTTCAAAAACTCTCCAGGGTTTTACATGTTGCTGGAGCAATTTACACATGTCCACCTGTAGTGAAACTAAGGCATGAAGCATAAGCAAGCACTGAGAGCTGAGCTCCTCTGACTGACAAACCCTGGTATAGGCAAATGATGGGCCCATTGACTTGTAAGACTGAGATTTTACAAATATTTTGGCCCAACCTGACTCTAGACTGAGGGCAATATGTTCCTAAAGAAAATTTCTAGCCTCCTGATTTTGTTTAACTCACTTGATAAAGCTGTCACCTGTGAATGCGTAGGCTTCTGTCTCAGAAACAGTGAGTAGATGGCCATGGAGAAGGTAATTCCAGCCATTTTTATAAAAAACACACCATCATGTGCCAGGAGAAAAGCTGAGCCATTGGGCAGGCCCTATATCCAGCCTTGACTACTTTGCCTTGGATCTGTTTTTCTTTCCTTGGCATAAAAGGGCTTAGCCCCCCACATGCTAACCATAAATCTCAGCAGTACCTTAATTACAACATATCTGATCTTTCTGCTGGTACCAGGTGATCAGCCACAGCACAGCTTCAACTTGCTGTTTTATGGCATCATCTGACATAGTAGTAATGAGAGATTAGGAGCTGGAAGTTAATATGGTGACACATGTAATTATACAGCTCTAGGGTCTGAAGGCCTTATTAAAAAGAGTAATCCAGCATTTAGGGATACCAGCAAATGGACTGTTGTAAGCATCACAAGGAAATGTGCTCTCTGGAACAGCTGAAGGCTTTCTTGAACTGTGGTGGCTACAACCATCGCTACGCAGACCAGGCAAACCTCAGTGTGCTTGAAACCAGGCAGCTCAGGCCATAGGAGAAGAGCAGCCGAGAGAGCACAAAACTCTACAGGGTGCAAAACTCATCCAAGAAACTGGGTAAATACTCCAGTGGTTTGCTCTGTGGAGGTGGCTGCTGCCGTCAAGCTTGCTGCTGACACCCCAGCTGGTCACAGGCCAGCGCAGGGCTGTCTGCACCGCTCTGCAGGCACAGCAGGGACTGGAGGGGCCGAGCAGTCAGTTGCACAAGCTGATGCATCTCCTGAGGTCGGCTGGAGACAAATGATCAGGAGTCCTATTTTGGAGCTCCCAGTGGTGGAACAAAAGCAGAGGTTGAGATCCCATAACTGCTTCTGTGAAACTCACACTAAACAAGGAAAAGCTGCACAGCTTGGCCCATGATGACAAATAGAAGACTGGACCCTGATCAGATGAGCCACTTTCCATGGGTGGACAGGAGCCCTTGTGGCTTACTAGTCTGGCTCACTGATCCATGCTCTGATGTCTGGGATCCTTCTAACAAAATTATCACATCTAGTAAGAGTCAAAGCTGCTTTGTGGGAACCATGAATTTCCTGTCTTCTTTGCATTTGTGAAGAAAGGTTTTGCCATGTTCCCAGGGTAGAAGTCACAATTTGCATTAGGAAAATATAAACAGAATGAAAAGATCGGCCCCATGATAGAGCCAGCACAACAACAGATTCAGGAAAGTACTAACTAAATGCTGCACAGCAGGCAGATTTTGATTTATATTTGTAAGCCTTTTTGGTTTCAAAATACAGTATTCTCCCTCTTTCATCTCCAAACCCCAGCCAATACAGAACAGAAACATAGCTTTTGGCGGTCTTCATTTTTTAGCTAAACTTGTTTGTGTTCTTTCTTAGTGCTTGAAGCAGAGCAGTAGCAAATTACATTACTGCTTCTCAGTTTGTGACACACTTGACCATGTTTTTTCAATAAAAATTACACCACTTAACTTTGCTGGGTCAGTAATGAAGCAGCAAGAAAGATTTTGTTTGGCAAGAAAAACTAGTTAAGAATCCAGAGCTTCTTACAGCTAAAGCAAAATAAAGGATTTAGGTTAATTAGACTATTTATGAACTCTAAACTCTTCCCTTAATTTATGTATTACGATGAAATGTATCTCTGTGGCCGCTTTGAGCAGTATTCCACACGCTATGGGAATATTTTTCCCACCCTGCACAGCAGCAGCAGTGCGCAGACACTGCAAAGCAGAGCTTGTCCCTGGGGTACCGATGGGAGCCTTCATGTCTGTCTAACTGAGGAAGAGGTATGTCCCTTTGACATGAACTCGTACTGCAATCCAGCGCAGAGTTCCCATCAGAGATGGCCAGCTGGCTGGAAGGGGGCTGGGACAGGCTGTCATTTGCTTCTAGGGCCATGTCAGCTTGGTGGAAACGTCTCAGCTACACAAGCTTTCTGAGGACTCAGATTTCAGTGTACCTCCATCATGAACCTGTTTCCAGCTGAGGGATGGGTCAGCTGGATTGATGCTGAGAACACTGGTTATGTTTTCTGAGGAGAACCTGGAGGGTAAGAGGCACTGTGCCACTTTTGGGAAAAAAAAGTTCATTTCCAGGTATGTCAGGCATCAAGACCCCAATCTTCCTTCACACAAACCTCCTTTTCTCTCACCTTCCCATTATTTCAGCCTCAAGACACCGGCATCTCTAAATGTGGCAGCATGCTTGAAAACACATGGTAGCAAGTATTGCTTGCACTGAAGCTGGCTAGGTAGCATCACAGCACACCTGACAGGAATGGCAGCCTAAAAATAGGTATTGCGTTGTGCCATTTTCAGTGGGTCTTTGAAGGCATCCAGACTAATGCCTCTGCATCTAATGAGACCTCCTGAAACAGCTGCTTTGGCTTTGAAGAAGCTGCTAAGTCAGCCAGAGGCATGGGAGGGTTCGGGGCTGGGGGGCAGGGCTGTGCTCGCCGGAGTGCTGCCCTGCCCAGGGTAGGGGTTGATGTCCCCAGGGGTGCCCATGCAAGCATGGTGTCCCCACGCAGACAATCCCGTGCAGCCCATGCCAAGGTGCAGATGCCATTCACCTTTTTCCAGGGAAGATGCAGACCTCTGTCAGGCAGACATGCACCAGTAGACAATAAGCTTGTGTTTTGAGAAGCGTCCTTCTGTGTCACCTGGGAGCAGCGTATGGCACCCAGAAGTGCAGGGAGCAGGGGCTGGCATCAGCTGCTGAGTCCTTGCATTTCAGATAGGGACTCTTGCTTGGCACCACTTTGTACTGAGCCAGCACCAAACCCTCACTGCATTTGCGAGGCACCAGCACGTAGGCAGTGAATCCCTTGGCAGAAGGTGTAATTGCACCCCTCGTCTAAAAGTGACTTTTTTCTGGCAGACAACAACTCTCCCTCATGCACTTACTATAAATATTTGGGGGGTGGCGTTGGCTTCAACAGCATATAATGTCAATGGCACTGAACCTTGCAACCGGGAAATGATCTATGTTGACAACCACACTTTGGCTTTGCCTTGAATTTTATTTTCTGTAAATGCCTTGGCATTTCTTTTGCAGCGTCAGGCTTTTTTCCAGTCACAACGGTCTGTTTCATCCATGTCCTTATCTCTTAAGAACAACACTTTAGTTGTGGAAGAATTGTTGGTGCTTGTCTGAACTCACGTAATTTTGATGTAGGGGGTAAAGAAGGCATTTTGGTTCATATCTGAAGGGGATTTTCTCAAGTTCATACACAGCTGTTTTTAGCTGGTAAACTCATATTACTTGATGATGATGATGATGATGATGATTACTATTTTTGTAACTTCCTTCAATGGAAATTATGCAGCTGAAAAGCTTACTGTAAGAAGCTGGGAATATTTGCATACATGTATACACACACACATGCAGACATGTATGTACATATGCATGGACACATACACACAGGTAATCTTTCTTTTTTGTCAAATCAAACTGTTTCCTAATACTGAAAATGCAAAGACAAAAGAGTTATAATTTGATTTTTTTTTAAATTAATGACATCCTCAAATTCTCAATTGACTAATGGATCATCTTTTTTCTTGAACAAAGTCATAGATCCAGTTTTGTAGTTTCTTTAACAGCCTTTGTGCCTGTCTAAGAAATAGATGGAATGATTTTACTGTGATCATTCCTGATGCTTTCACACTCAAAAGAATACTGGAAATGCTATTAGGCTAGAAGGGTATTTGAAATTATTTGTGGTTTGGCAACAGAGGAAATTATGTTTGATGTAATTTTTGTTCCTATTTGTAAGGGAATTTAGTAATTTTGGAGACTGAATGTTTATCTATGTTTATCCATGAATGCCACGTGAGTTAACTGCATCAAATCTGTTAATACGACATGAGAGGTGGCAAAATGCTTTTGTACAATGGTTCTTCCCCAGTAGAAAGATGAAGATAGGTATTTCTGGAGTTTGATCAACTCCAGTGATTGAAAATAACCCAGAAAGCTAATCTGCAAATAAGGAAACAGATTTCCAATTTGTTGTGTGGCTTTGTTTTGTTCTTTCTTTTTCATCTCTATTTTCTTAGATATAACATGGACAAGGAGAGGCACTAAAACAAGCCATGTTTTTGTGTCAGCCACAGGAACAGCATTCCACCCTCAGTTTACACCAGCTCCAAATTTGGGTCCATGGCGCTAACCAAGAAAGCCTTTGCATACATGTTCCTTTCAACATCTGTAGGCATTAAAAGCTTTCTAGGCTACTCAGGGGTTAAAGTTGTTCTAGTAAGTGTCCTTAATAAGGAATTCAGATGGTTTCTGTTTGGTTTTAATTATGACAGCCTTTCATATAGGTTGGAGGGGCTCTTGACTCTGTCCTGTTGAGACATTAAAGGTCCCTTTGTTTAAAAGTTCAGAGGCAGATCTGAGATCGCCTGTAGTTCACCTTTAGGATATAGAAAAGTGCTGAGACATGGCAGGGTTTGATGCTGGTAGCCCCCACGGTGGGAGCTGTGGCACAGGGAGTTGTCAACATTGCTCTCCCTACTGCAGCCTGCTTGCTCCGGCCGCGATGCTATCAGCATTCCTCACTGGAGCCTGTCTGAGTGATGGCTGATTAATGAACTGGGGCTACAGCTATCTGTGAGAAAGAAGAATTGCTTATTTCACCCATGTCACAGTCCAAATTGGGGAAGTCTGACAGCATCTGGTTCGCTCCATGTAGAGACACCAGATACACAAAATGACTTCTCCCAAAATTGCTGTGATTTTCACTGATTTCTTCCCTGCAGCACACCTCTCCCCAGGAAACAAAGCAACCAACCCTGGAATTTCTTTTTGAGGTAGCAAGAGGGGAAGGAAAACCATGACCCTCCTCCGTAATAACTTTTATGAAATGAAGCACAAACACAAACTTGTTTCATAAGCACTTTGACATCAAAAATCTCATGCACTGTTTAAACTGAAAAAATAACAATATTGTAAGTAAATATGAGAGAGATCTCTGTTCTGATGAGTGGAGAGCCCTTTTACTTTCTGCTCTTACATGTGATGTCTGCCAGTTTATTCACTGTCTCTTCACTTAGCTGCTACAACAAAATCAAAATAAAAAGTTGCAGATGCACTCCACATCACTAGCCAAGATGCACAGCCTGTAGCAGTAACCCACATTGTCCTTCACGTGCACCAATGCAGAGGGATGCTGGACCTTCCACATTTCCATTTCAACCACTGTACAATATGCCACAGAGCTCGTCAGTAAAAGAGCAGATCTCTCAAGAAACTTGCTGGATTCACTATTGTTACTCCCCAATTTCTCCTGGCAACCAATTATTTTCTCATCCGCGTTACACTTGGCAGGACACTTAGGGTTTTCCAGATGGTACAGCTGGCCTCTAGTTTGCCTGAGAGAAAATATCACTGAAGATATAAGGCGGCAGAAGTTTGAATCTGAAATCTGAACATAGCATTATATATGTACTGACATTAAATCTCTCTGCCATTGGTGACCCGCTGCCAGGCTGAAACATTTGGCATATTTCAGCTAAGTAGAAGATAAAATTGTTCACAATTGCCTTCAAATAAAGCCATAGCAGGCATCTTACTGGACATGTGGTTCTCTAGAAGGTCTTCCAACTAATAATTCTCATACCAGTGATTTATGAGCCAGAGATGCTGCAAATTGTGCTTGTCTGAAGGGCAGTATTACATCAGATATATTACATTATTTCAGTGTCAAAAAGACACTGAAAGCTGTCAAGGAGTCTCTTCAGTGGCTGAAACATCAACCAGCCTATTTTGCCTTAATCATGATAGTAAACCTCATAGAAAACGCAAAATTTGTGCCATGTCAGTCAGCCAGGACATAGATATGCTGCCTCATCTTTTAATCCTCTGCCAAATCAATAAGTTCTTCTCAAGGACAGGATTTTCAGCTGCAATATAGAGAGATATCATGGGAGGCACAACATAAGCTGATCAGAGTCTTGGCTTTGCAAAACCTCCCTGTTACCCCAAAGCCACCTGCAGACCGTGGCAAGGGCCCTGCCATTTGTGCAGGTGCTGGGCCAGCCTGACTCTAGGTCCCAAATTTGCTTCTTCAAAGGAAAATCTGGGTAGGTCATGTATTTTATGAAAAATATCTGCTTTACTAAGAAACTGTATTTTGGTGAGATGAGCATGTCTGATGAGCTCATGTTGGTGTGCTGTGCCACAGTATCTGAGACTGAATGAAAATCCCTGTCTCTGGCTGTGTGGCTGTTTGATCCTGTCGTCCTTTAATGTGATGGCTGGAGATTTAACAGAAACCTTTGAATCTCAAGCCTGTACACTCTAAGAACACATTCAATGCGACAGCTCCTGGGGGTTCTTCATGCATCCCAGAGGCAAATGAGGGACCTGATGTTAATCTCCTTCCAGATCCTGGCACTGCGATGAACTTTACAAAGTTAGAATAACATCAGTAGTATTTCCAGGTACACTGAGACACTGCAGCAATGGAGGAGCAGGGACCTCTGGTCTCAGGGGCAAGGCTTTTGCTTTTGCTGTAGGCACACACCTGCAGCTGTTCCTTCCCCTTAGGGGATGCTCAAAGGGGCTTGGTGGTACTGGCTTTCTGGTTGCCCTGCATGCATGCAATTTTTACACAATCTGCTTTCAGAGGCCTGATTTCTCTCCCCTGTAGCTGTGTCAAACACTCCAAGCCTGGGAAATGGAGACGCAATAGGAGAACCAGCGGAGCATTGCCACAAAAACACCAAACAGGCAAAAAAGTTGCACATTATAGCAGTCCCTGTACCCATGGCAGCTAATATGATTGCAATACGCTACCATCTTCCCACAAGCACAAAACTTCCTTCTGTTAATCAGCACACTGCTGTGTAGAACACATAAATAATCTTATAAGAAGGTGAAGGAACCTCCATGGCCACAGGAGAGGCAGCTGGACCCCAGGGATGCATACTTGCCTCAGGACCCAGGACATGCAAAGCCATGATATTGTAGGAGCAGCAGCACCTGGCTGCTTTCAAAGCCATGAAGCAAACGCTGCTGCTTTCTCAGCTAACAAGGCTGGGGTAGCTCAGGTAGTGTTAATTGCAGCACTCTCACTTCCAGTCATGGTTGTTTCTAATTTGTATAAAGGCTGAATGGGGAAAAGAGGGTTAAACTCAATATAGTCATGAGGAAAAGAACAAAGGGGTTAATTCATCCCTGATTTATACCTTGTGCAGCTTTGCACATTGCAAACTTGTGTTAGGACTCAACAGGGCTAAGTTTTTCTATAGGGCCAACTTGCAGAATAAAGTTAAACATCTGGATATGTGTAGGAACAGCAGGTTCGTTACATAAAAGGTAAAGTCAGAGCAACTTGGAATTACTATGTGCTGAGTCCGATGCTTGCCTTTTTTAGCTTTATATTTGAAGTCTGAGTGGTCTACGCTTCAGCCCTTTCCAGCAACCTTCCCACTCCTTCCCAGTCGCCTCCATAAAACATATTTGGGTGGCAGGATTAACGCGGACAAAGTGCACGTATATCATCTGGGGTGGGCAGCCTGGTTTAGAGATTTCAGTTGTTAGGTCTTCTCAGGGGGACCCTTAAGGAATTGTATTAACAAAGCACAAGGAGTCAGATTAGGAAAATTCAGCCCCGCTTTGAATCCATCTGCTAGATCTTCACAGGCAATTCGGAAGTACTCTTCCACATGGTGCCAGGGGGACAGCTGGAGGAGGCTTCACAGTGTCCACTTTTCAGTCTGATCTCAATGAACCTTTGTGGTTCTATCGATGCCAACGTGAGAACATTTCCTCTGAAGTCATTTGTATAAACAGCCCAGGGACCAACTCAGAGCATTCAGCTTTGTTCCACAGGACAGGGACAGTAGCCTGACTGTTGATTTATTTAAAAGGAGAAAAACAACAACAAAAAATGTCGCCAGGAAGTTGCATGACTATCAGGAAATGCTCACCAAAGGGACTGTGTTAAGCAGAGTATGTAAAGCCAACAAACAAATCCACAAATGTTTTATAAAGTAACACTTTTTATTTGTATTTCTGACAACACATTAAACTGTTCTGTCAGGGATGTCAACTCTTCTCTAAATCCCTTTTCACTTCTTTAAAACATTTTGAAGCATGGAGTATTTCTTTAGGACACATTGCAGAAAATGGCTGTAATAGGGAATTTATTTTCATGCTTATGTGTTCCCATTTTGTCATTAACATTCTTTCCACTGTACCATGGCCAGGAATGGGTGCCAGGTCTGGGAGTTTAGAAATTATTTCTGCATCATGTGGAATCTCTGCTAATCGGCTGGTGTTCTCTGATCCAGTGGGAAAGTCCAGGGATTTTAAGCTGAAGCACTTTCATGCAAGCCTGTTGTGTCTTCCCATAATACTTGTGCTCCCCTAAAAGTGGCTCCGAAGATTTCCTGCCCTAAAATCTCTTTCTGCCCTCAAAGAGGAGAGGTGAGAAAAATGTCTGGTAATGCCAGGAACATGGGCATTATTCAGAGCAGGATGGAAAATGGAAAACAAAATTCATCAACACTTTCTTCAGCAAAGAATATGTCTATTCAAAGGCAAGGCTTTTATTCTATGGGTTACATGCAGGTTTGTCTTTTTTTGCAGAGGGGGTCCCTCACAATAAGGTACTTTCTGGGAAGAGAAAACAGCCCTTATAAAAAACATGCTTTCAAATGAGAACATAGGTGGAGTGAAAGTGTTTAACTCTGCTTAGCATTACCTTGCATTACTAGCCCCTCAGATCAGAGCAGAAGCCCCTGCTCCATGCAGTGCTCATTGCTCTTCTCATGAGAGGGCTGCAGCAAATGAAGCAGCAGCCTTCGAATGACAGCTGCTGACTCCCATGGCAGAATGAGGCCAAGCCGTGGGGCTGTGGTGCCCAGTGCCCTTCTTGATTTCACTGGCCTCATCAGCTGTGCAAACAGGGTTGCGTAGTGCCTGAGGTCCAACAGTAGGTGAGGAGCCAGGCTTTGTCCTTGTGCAGTTCAGCTAAGGGCTGCCTGCTGGTGACACCTGCCTTCCATGCCAGCTCGGATCACCTTCCCCCCAGTTGGAAAAATTTTGGATTGTATTTGGATCCTGCCCTTGTAAACTCTATAGAAAAGAAGGGTGTCATTCCCTTTCACCCACCTCATTTGTCTGTGCTTTCTTCTCCTGAAGAGTTTATTTGGGATTCGATTTGGTGAAACACTTTACTACACATTTTCTGCACTCAGAAAAGCAAGCATGGCTTGACTAGATCCTAAAGCTTTGCTGTATTGGGTTCTTCTTGGTGTGTTACAGTCTGGTGCCCACCCACCACTAATTGACTTGAAGGTGGGATACTGAAACCAAGAACTGGAGGAAGATCCTATTTCAATGTCCGATACAAGCTAGCATGTCCCTAAGCTTCTATAAACACAGGGTTGAGCCTAGATTACATCAGCACAAACCAGTTAAAACTATTCACTTGAGAGCAGAATATTCCGTTTCAGTAAAAACTGGAACTGCAATTTCATAGCTCTAATTCCCGTAAAATTTCCTCAGACTAATTCTCTTGCTATTTCTTACTTCAGTGACAATCAGGTTGTGTAAAACCAGCCAGCTCTGTCTTGACAGGGCTGAAAGAAGCCCTGAGGAGAAGGACTTGGGGGTGTTGGTTGATGGGAAGCTCAACATGACCCAGCAATGTGCCTTTGCAGCCCAGAAAGCCAGCCGTATCCTGGGCTACATCAAAAGAAATGTGACCAGCAGGTCAAGGCAGGTGATTTTCCCCTCTCCACTCCGCTCTTGTGAGACCCCACCTGGAGTACTGTGTTCAGCTCTGGGGTCCCCAGCATAATAAAGACATGGACCTGCTTGAGTGGGTCCAGAGGAGGCCACAAAGATGATCAGGGGGCTGGAATGCCTCTCGCATGAAGACAGGCTGAGAGAGTTGGGGTTGTTCAGCCTGGAGAAGAGAAGGCTCCAGGGAGACCTTATAGAACCTTCCAGTACCTAAAGGGGCCGGCAAGAAAGCTGGAGAGGGACTTTTTACAGGGGCCTGTAGTGATAGGACAAGGGGGAATGGCTTTAAACTGAAAGAGGGTAGATGTAGATTAGATATTAGGAAGATTTACTGTTAGGGTGGTGAGACACTGGAACAGGTTACCCAAAGAAGCTGTGGATGCTCCATCCCTGGCAGTGCTCAAGGCCAGGCTGGATGGGGCTGTGAGCAACCTGGGCTGGTGGAAGGCGTCCCTGCCCATGGCAGGGGGGTTTGGAACTGGATGATCTTTAAGGTCCCTTCCAACACAAACCATTCTGTGATTCTGTGATTCTATGACACAGCCTTCCTCATGGCCCTCAGCAAAGAGGCATGGCCACCCAGCCCGCGGAGAGAGGAGAAACCCTGACGGACGGGAGCTGAAGTGCCCTGCTTGCCTCCTGACAGCCCGACGAGGAGAGCTGCCCGTCGCTGCCTGCCCAGGACCCAGCAGATGGCACTCCTGGATGGTGTTTCTCCCAGATCACAGGCAGCATCTGCCTCCAGCTGCCTCAGCCGCCCCATCCCGGCTTCCCTCCTGGGACCGGGCTGGAGGGCAAGGCAGGGCTGTCCCTGGGGAGGTGAGGTGGGCTCTGCTTGGCTGTTTCATCTTAAAATCTGGTGCTCAAACTGCCTCAGGTGCAAGGCTGGGAACCCTTGCCAGCACCCTGACGCAGCAGGCCAGTCTTCTGGGGCCTTGTGCTCCTCTGTAAGGGGAGAAAGCCTGGATTCAGCCTCTTTGAAAGCCATTCCTGGCTTCTCCCTAAAGCCTCACTGGGTCAGACAGACTTCACATGAGAAGGACAAACCTGTGGGGTCTGGTTGGGCTGCACAGTAAATACAGCTTTACCAGCAGGTCTGGAGAAGTCAGCATCTTGCACATCAGAAAATCACAGTATCACAGAACAGCTGAGGTTGCTAGAGATCACCTAGTCCAACCACCTGCTCACTGCATGGCCAGCTACAGCATATTGTCTGGGAGTATGTCCAGTTGGGTTTTGCATTATCTTCAAGGGTGGAGACTCTGCAATGTTTTGGGCAACCTGCTCCAGTGTTTGAGCACCTTCACAGTAAAAAACTTTAAGTTAAATTTCCTGTATTTTGATTTGTGCCCGTTGCCTCTTGCCCTGTCACTGGGCACTGTTGATAAAAGTCTGGCTCAGACTTCTTTACTATCTCCATCAGGTATGTACACACACAGACAAAATCTCTCCCCTCTGCCTCCCTGTCAAGCCTTTGCTGCCACTCCTTTGATATTTCTTCTTTCTTTCTTATGAAACATTATAATTTAACAGGCCCTATAAGGATGCTGCTGCTGACACACAACAGCTCTGAGAAGTCACAGTTATTAGATTGCTTATGAACCTAAAAACGGTCTGTTTAATAAGATTTCACAGGATTAACACCATTGAGTGTTCCCACTTCTATCAGCCTTAGCTCTGTCATCCTACACAAGTAGGCAGGGTCCCACCTAAAAAGTATCTTACTGGAAGAAACATTTTCATATTACGTGTCTAACCATAGGGCTGAGATCACAGTGAGGTGCGTATCTCAGCACATAGTAGGTGTTTCTTTGTTCTAGGTGGAGACAGCCAACACCAGAATTTTGGATCAAACTATTCCCAGCTTGGGGGAAGAAATTTGAAGTCTGGATCTCAGGCTCTTGAAGCTTTGCTGTTGACAGATCCAAAATACTGAAGGCTTTTCTGGAACTGGGGTACAGGTGCAAATGCAGTTCAACAGGGTGAGCTTTTTTGCTTAAGCTTTTAGAAATGTTACTTGGCTTGTTCCATCCCTGTTGGACCTTCCCACTGTGATAACTAGCTCCTAATAGCAGGCTAGGTAAGGAGTTTCTTCTTCCTCTTGTGTTTTCTCTTGACAAGCATTGGCTCCGCTAGACAGATGTCAGCATGCCAAGCCACGATATTCCTCCCAGCGTGATTTCGTAGTGGTTTATTTATTTATTTCTGTGCTGCATCTTGCTTGCTTGCCAGTGGAAATCTGCCTGGGGGTTTTGTTTCATGTCTCTTGCAATGGGACGTGGAAGTCTGCCTTCCCAGCTTTACCAAAGCACTCCTGGCCAATATTAGGAGAAGATGCCAGAATATAACAGCTCCTGCACTGCATGGGAAATGCATCTCTGTTGCTAGCTAAAAACATTTGTTTTTTGGTGGTTCCTCTCATCTCCTCCTCCTCTTTTAGAACTGTTGTTAATATTACATTTATTTTCCAGAAAAGCAAAGAAGTATCTTGCAGCCCTGCCAAGAAGTCTTATCTGCACACTACACCTGAAATTTAAATTCCTCTACAGTCAGGGTCCAACACTTATCATGCCATTTCCCTGATCATCTTTATTAGTTCCATTCCCTCAAACTTCTTGCCGAACAGAAGTCTTCAAACCTATTTTATCCATGATGACTTCAATTCCTACAGAATGGAGACAAAAGGTCATCCCCCAATGTAATGTTTAAAACTGAGCATTACACAAGAAACACCACAAGACTCTTACTGCACCTTTTATTGCATTCAGACACAAGACTATGTTGTTGGATATATGGGTCCTTCAGAAGGTTTTCAGATGGTGCCTGTTGAGGCATGAAGACAAGCTAAAAAGCGGGTCTGATGCAAATGTGACTGCAGTCACTGGAAGGCTGTCAGATGACTGTAATGGATCTTCAATCCCAAATTAATTTATTTGAGCCCATGGGATTTTGCAGTTGACTTTATGGGTTCCTAGATAATGGCTTCCAGCATTTCATCCAAATCAACTGCTGACAAGGGAGCGCGAAACCTTCCTGAATGTGCTCTTGGCTTTAGTTTATTTAAGTTTGTAAGTAACCATTTAGTAGAGTTTCAGAAATGCTGCTTCATGCTAGAGAAGAAGAAAGATATAGCAGTGGGTTTTGGAAGAGCTACAGTTTGGCTCCTCATTATGGCAACATCAGAAAACACCATCACTGAGCTGCTGTTATGGCAAAAATGCAGATTTTTGCAGAAACTCAAAATGTCCTGAATGTTGCATTAGTTTCATTGAAATAATCTTGATTTTTCAATGAAAACTTACTGAAAAAAGTTTAAGAACATTTCCATCCCCATCTTCCAGTCACATCAGACTGATCAACAGCCAAATCTGTAAAATCCTAAGAAGACTACACAGCAGAGAGCTGGCTGCATTACAGGAAAGCACAGCTTGTCATAGGAAAAGACCCTGTTTTCAGTCTTGCACCAGAGGCATCCAACAGCACATCTGAGCAGCAGAGATGGCAGAGTGAAGTGGCCTTGTCCTGGCTGCAGCTGGCCATAAAGACATCTAGATTCTGTTCCATGTCTCTTCCTCCCTTCTCCTGCTAGTGAATACCAGCTGTGGAGGGATAGTGAGCCAGGGACTGGTGAGAGAAGTAACCTACGGCTGGCAGGAGAGGTTGGAAAAGAAGATTACAAATAGTTATTTGAATGCATGTGCCGCTTGATAAAGTCAGCATTAAAGGTCCCCCTTCTTGTTCTTAGCATGCTGCAATCCAACCAGAGATGCAGATTCTCATCCAGAGCTTTCATAACTCAGGCTGTTCAGACCAACCAAATTCACACTTGCTGGTGCTAAACTGTAGTCCAGAGCCCTGCAGGATGGTGTGGGAGGAAAGCAAGGTACCTCCATTTCTACAGTCTTTTCCCAGACCTTGTAAATCCAGTTGTGGCCCTGGGTGTAGCTGTGCATCCAGGCTGCAAATTAAAGCTTCAAAGGAAGCTGGTGTGAGCTGGTACCTGTTCAATCAGGCAACTTGGAAAGCCACAGTGTAGAAACATGAGCTGGTACAAGAAGTAATCAGAACACTTGGATTTACCTGAGTCATCACCATACCTTACTAATGAACATCTTGGGGGCTTGGCTAGAAGCAGGTAAACTCCTTTGGAAGTCAAAATCCCATAGTCTTAAATTGACTTGGGTATATGTACTACTTCTCCTCTGATTCTGAGATGAGCAAATGTGCAAGATCACTACCATCAAGGGGCGTGAGTATATGAAAACACACAGGACTGATTTAATGGAAAGATTTAAAGTAAAAAGCCACAGCTGGCAAGGAATGCAGGGGAAGGTCCTCAGAGATGGCGCTGAGGTGCCTGAAGCAAGAAGCAAACAGAATTCAGCTGGTTGAATTAAAGACCCAGTGAATTCATTGAACGGAATTTTATCTCCAAGTCTCTTGGCTTTTCATCCCATCATGTGAACAGCATCAGGAATAGAGAGGCAAGAGTGCAGCTATCTTGATGCTCTGACAGGCTGCAGAATCAGGCCTCTTGCTTGTCCTCCTCGGTCGAGTGATTCTGTGTCTTTGGCTGTGTCATGCCTGCCTTCAGGAGCAGGAGGGTGGAAGAGATCTGTAACAGGGTGCTCAGAGTGTGGTTATTAGGGTTTTGTCGGGAGAAATGAGAACTCCTTCCACTTCAGCTTGTGAAGGACCCCCAACAGTAGTGGATAGTGTTCTTTCCTTGCACCCTGAGACAAACACTAAATTCCTACAGGGCAATACAGAATTTGTTGTACCCCTTTGTTCAGGACTTTTATAATTTACCAACCTTGTTTACAAATTTTTGTGAGTTAATCTGCAAAGGCACCAAGTTTTTCCTATAGACCAGTAATTACTGTTCAGGGTTTTACCCTTGACTTTCCTGGGCTCAGTTCCACAAAGGTATATGGTGAGTTTTCTGGCATCTGTCATCACATGACATCAGTGGACCTTTCTCTATTTTTGGTAGCCTTTTCCAACAGTGCCTATCTCTGTTTCCCTGAACTGGGATTAGGCATTTACATTTTTTTAGATATCTCAAATTCTAAATTAGAGGCACAGAAGGCTGCAAAGCACGCAACATGTGAGGTGATCATAGCTTCTGATGGCTGTATCAGTAAACCAAGGTCTCTTAGCTCTTTCAGGACTGAGTCTGGAAGAAGTCAAACACATGCACACACGTACACACCCTGTCAAGCCTGAGGCTTTAAAACCCCGGGTCTAGCAATATGTGTGACCCTTTCCCCCCAGCTCTTCAATAGGTCATTGAAGGCCATATAAGGAGGGTTAATCCTGGCCCATGATGTTGATTAATCACTTTAACATTATGAGACTCGCCCATGTTTCTGACGTGAGGATGAGCTGTGGAAACACATGCACTTAAATAGGTCAACCTGAACATGTCAGCTTGGTGAAAAATAGTTCTTGTCTCAGAAAACTAAGCAGTGAGGCAAGTCAATGTATCATGTCTTACATTTACTAACAACTGCCCCATAGCGCCTCATGCACAAGACACTGTTGTGTGATTATTTGGAGGTGGTTGAATGCACAGCAGCAAAAGGGAAGTTTTGACAGCAGCCACAGGGTAGAGGTATGCACTCGTCTCCTTGGCCCTGTGAAGTAATCCATACGTATAACTCTTGTTGCCTCAATTAGCTTCCCAGCAAGGCATGTTTGCTTGTGCTGGGCTCTGTTAAAGCAGCCACTCATGTTCTGACAAGCTGCATTGTCTCTTCCTGTGCCCCTACATTTTACGTGTCCCACGTGCTTGGAAGAGATAAGCAGTGTGTGTTTAGTTGCCCTCTCCATTCTTCTCTTGACTCTATTTCTCTACAGCTTGGTGTTCCTCCATACACAGCACCACTTCTCATTCACCATCCAGTCCAATATATGCAGTACAAAACAAAAGAGATGCAAGCAACATCTAGACCCTCACGGTCTAGAAGCTCTATCACGTCAATGTGGCCTGCAGTAGCACTAATAAAAGCTGGTGGATGGGAGATGGTTACCTGTCAAACCAGTCTGGTATCGCTACGCTGCATTTCACAGGGTCTGGAGGATGATGCAAAGATACCTGAATGCAAAATCAACTCAAGTCAATCAAGTCAAGCTGCTGGCACCAGCCTTGGGGGGTGGGAGAGAGGATGGTGGGTGGAGGCAGCACCTAGAACTGCTATGCTGAATGTTTGATGCTCCGGGGTGCCAGAAATCCTACTGCTCCGGCACGGAACTGTGCCTGCCCGCGGAGGCAGCCTGGGCTTGGCTCCCAGTGAATTCGCCCTGCAACAACCAGGTGTACAGGAGTGAAGGCTTCTGCAGGAGCCAGCCTGGCTGGACTAAAGCCAAATCTTTGACATGCTGTTCATGTATCTGTGCATCATGCTTCAGGAGTTTTACAGTACCAGGGGATCCCAGCCCTGTATTTCCCCAGCTGATGAGGAGCTGACTATAAATCAATGCCTATTTAGCATGATTCAGCTTCAAAGCCCTGAGTTAACATTAGCAGACAGATCTCTGACAAAGATACTCATTATTCAAAATGAGGAGGTGAAGGCATTTGCTTAATGTCTCCTGGTGAATCAGTGGCAGCCCAAGGAGGTGCACTGGGAGGCCCTGAGTCCCCCCAAATAATTCACTAGACTTCATTGCCTCTCACGCTAATGGTTTCCATGCACAGAGAGCAATACCGAAAGTCATGAGTGAGTGTAAGAAAGATGCCTGCGAGGGAACTTTGAAGAGCCTCGTAAAGACAGGGCATGCAGGAAATGCCTGAATGACAGTATAACTGGCTGTACCTCCTTGCACATGAAATCTGCTGGATTCTCATCACGCACATTATGCCACTAATATCCTTTGAAGAGAAAGCACTTTCCTATCCATTCATGCAGCTATGTGTCTGAAATGCACTTCGACAGGTAAAGCAACTTGCTTGTATTTACTTCTAGATCAAAAGCTGTTCTGATATCCAGGTATATTTGAATTACAATTAAACTCCTCACAGCTGTAACAGCCCTTTCCACACCTGTCTTGACACTCTGGTTTTAGGCAGGTGAGTGGGAGTTAGAAGGTGCCTGAAAGTATGTGCTTTTTTTAACAAGACAAATGTGTAAGCAGTGAACAGTTTTGGGTTGCAGATGTTTTGGTTCAGCTTAGGGGCAGACATTTAGGCCCTGGTGAGCTTCCCTTAGAAGTCTGAGCAACTGCAGTTCAGATGTGTGCTCTTCCTAGATGCACACTTCCCTGTCCCCTCTCTTTGGAACATGGCAGCTGTGCATTTGTGAGAACTGGTGTCAAATTAATAGTAAGTAATTGGTAAGAGCTGATGAATCCCTCAGATGAAAGGCATCATCTTATTACCAACTTTTGTCATTGTTCATTGTTATGAAGCCATCAGTTAAAGGACTTGTTGCTCCTAGAAATCTTTTTTGTGTGTTTATGAGATTTTAAATGGTTTAAGTTCTTGCATCTTGCTAATGTTTTAATCTCCAGCTTCCCCTCTTCCCCTTTTTTTTTTCTCTAAAAGAGGGTTTTGCCTTTTTTGTTTGACAAAATCTCTCAACGTGCCATATAGGCTGTGTAGACAAGCTATTTACACACCCGCGTTGAAAACTGTCTGAAAGCTGACTGTGTATTCCCAGACATGCCCTAGCTGAAGATGCAGTGTCTGGGCCTCATCTCTGCTTTCTTAATAATGTTTCTGTAAACTGCAGTGCTTGTTTGAGGTAGACAACACTTGTGAAAGAAGATGGAAAAGTTTTTAGAAGTAAAAGTTGATCAAGTCCAGCAATGATCTGGTCTATGCGTCTGTGTATGCCTGGGTGTGTGTATGTGCAATTACCAGAATGCCAGGCTGCAGCTTGTAAATAAGAACCACAATACAAGGCAGATAGAAAATAAACAGCTCGCAAGATCAAAGAGAAAATCACTCAATATACGTGAAACAGAATATCAGACACAGCACTAAATAGGATTAGACTGGAAACTTAAACTACTTCTGTGCCAAGTCCATGGCTGGAATAACTTCATGGAGTTTAGTGGTGAACCAGGGATGAGTTTAGCATGGGGTGAACTTTTTGTTCTCTGGTAAGTAGTGACATAACATTGAAATTATTGTTACTGAAGTATAGTTGACTCAAATTAGGTAAGGCTCCAAGCAGGAGTTTAGTTGCTGTGAACAGAAACTGCATGCAAAGTTAACAGAGGCTAGTTTAGACAGCGATTGCTTACAGTTGATTGAAGTAAGATAACCATCCTGCTGAAAACTTTAACAATTTCCACAGCCATTCACTCTCACAAGGCTTCAATTAGACTACTGTGCATCCCTTCCTCTGCACTGGAAACCACGCTGCTGCTCTCTGAGGCACTTAGGCGCTTACATGGGTTCTCTTCTCCTGCTGCCGTATGGCTGTAGGAGGTGGAAACACCCATCTTCAGCTTTCAGATCTGGGGCTGAACTTTTTAAGTTTTGATCAGAATAGCTGTTTCCGCTGGTTTGCTATTACAGTTCGGTAAAAGTTCAGACAGAGGAGCTGAAAACTCTCTGCTCTTGGGATAAGCAATTTTGGCCTGATGGGTTTACTAGGCACACCCCACAGTTTCACTGCAGAATCTTCAACACAAGTTGTGTACGTCATTCATGCTTTGCTGGGGAGGGACTGTGTGGGATGAGTGACAGATCCCAGGGTTTTCTGAGATCAGAGAAATAATCAAAAATACAAAACTACTTATTTTGCTGGGTTCTAAAATGAACAAAAAGCTTCAGACAATGGGGAAGTTGTAATGATTGAAAATTATGTAGGAAATATAACCCCGGACTATCCCTATTTCTTTATAAATAAATACACAGCTCCACTGCATCTCTGAGTTTTGCAATTCATGTAGCTCCTTTGCATCCCCACCAAAACAAGCAGTAATGATTATAACCCTTTTTTTTAGGAGGAAAAGAAAAAAAAAATCATCTCAGTCCTAAGAGCTCACTTATGAAAGATGCTCTTAACCTGGCAGACTTGAGCAAAGATACCACTGCGGCTGTTCCACCGTGGGAATACAGTGGGGAAAAGATCTCTAGTCTTCAGAGCCCCACCAATGCCAGATACTCCTGGTGTTTGATTTACAGGCTGCCCTAAATAACTCAGCTTCCCCTTGCTGATAGCAGAAGTCTTGCTTTGCTTAATCCCACTGAACAGCAGAGAGTTGGTGTCATCTGCACTTCTGATGAGCATTTACTTGTGAACTTACTGATAACACCTCCTCTAAGGAAGCCAGTGCCGGACAAAATAATAGTTCCTCTTCTGGCAAAGTTATTTAAAACACAAAATAACAAGGTTATGTTACATATTTTTGCATCTTATAAGAAGATGCATGAGATTTAATTTCCACAGTGTATTTCAGTGACGACATTGTTTCCTAACACTGAAGTGTTTATGTGTCGGTAGTCTCTGTCAGCCTCAGCTGAATGCCTTGGTGTTATCCTGGTAATGGGCCAGGTCTTGGAGTAGAGGACAGGAGATATGTGTCTCCTGTGCTAATTCTTGGTCATCCAGTGAAACATAAAGTGGAAGTAGGAGAGAATGGAGGGCCAAGAGAGGTGCTGAGTATAAATGAAAGTGATGACAGAAATCATGTTTTCGGGGCTTTCCTGGCACAGTAAGGCTACAAGATGCCATATTATTGAGTTTTGCTCTCTTAGTTTTGCTACAAGGCATACTGATTACACAAATGACTCCCAGATGAAAACGGGATGTGATTTTGGCATGTTTAACAAGAAGAGTTCTTCTCCTAACTGGGTTTAGAATTTGCCAATACTGCTAAAGAATCAAAGTGCTGTATTAAACAAATGTTCTTTTTTTTTTTTCTTTCCACACACCATCACCACCCCCACCCCCCAGTTGCTTCCATTGCAGTCTGGTTTGTTTCTTTAGTCATTCTGGTATGCCAATGGCCACTCATATTATACTCCAACAAAAAGCTATAGCCCTGCATAACCAGAATTTTTTTGAAAAAAAAGTTGCCTTTAAATGCTTGAACATTCAGAACTTCTTTTTTTTTTTCAGTAAATCTCAAAAAGGTCACTTTTTCTGTAGTTCAGAAAACTACATTCTGCAATTACACTTAATCCTATTTGTCCTTATCCTGAACTGTATCTTTTTTTCTTCATCCAGCTGCCACCTTTTTGCTAGGAAAGGTATTTGTGGAAGAAAATCCATTGATTTTTATCTTCAGTGCCATCTAAAAAAGATATGCATGGGTTTGCTCATGTCTGATGTTGAACCAAAACGATAATTTGGGGGCCATATATTCAGAATGTAAATGACTCATCTTTAGGTGAAACTGACCCTAATTAGATCTAGATCAGCCATCATTTGACAGAGGGAAAGAAAATTCATTTTCTCTGAAATGTGGTAATGGCTAGGAAACTAGCCCCAGAACCTTAAATTAAAAGCAGGTTTTAACATGCTGGCTCCATGCCTGCCTTCAGTATCAGCCTCTGCCTGTTTTAGTTAAATAAATGATAACAAAAGGAGACAGGCTGGGTGATGTTAAATAAAGAGAAATTTAGGAGAGTAGTTATAGCATTAAACGGGGCCAGAGGTGAGGAACTATAAACTTTGTGGAACAAAGTGCAGCATCACAGTTTCTTCAAAACTCTGTTTACTAAATCCTTTTTACTCCTGGTCAGGCAAAGCTGTTTGTTGGCTAAAGTGCTTGTCCCCAGCCCAGGGCACAAGCATGCTCCCAGCTGGGGCACAGAGCATGGTCCCAGCATCAGTCTGGCCATGCTCCTGGCAAGCAGCTGCCCCGCACAGGCGAGTGTGAAGGGTGTGATGGGAGATGGCAAAGGTGGATCTTGGGGTGGTCAGTGGCCCTACTGATGTGGCATCCCCCCAGGAGCATTTTACACGGCTTTTCCATCTCATTTTTCATTTCATTTTCATAACATGCAACTTGCTGTTCTTCCCCTAACTGCTAGGTGGCTTTGGAGAAGGAAGTTTGCTGGAGAACAGCTGTATCTCCTACCTACAGATTTTGAAGGATTTGTGTTAAGGAGGTACACTGAAGGAACAGCCCATCTCACTCAGTAAGAGTCCTAAAAGAACTTTTCTGGCCACCAGTTATTTTAATGAAATCAAAGATATCCCTGCATAACCAATTGCTCTAATAACATATGGTGGGCAAAGCTCAGAAGATTAGAGGCTTAATTCATATAAGCACCCGAGAGAGGCACACAGAGGGGAACTGAATTTAAAAAAATCATCTGGACCTCGCTTGTCTTTGAAATGTGATGCTCTTGTTATGAATGAGGCTATTTAGACATCTGTGCTCTGTGTGTGTGTAGCGAGACATAAGAAACACACTCATGACCAGAATAATCCCATAACCTGATGTTCTTGGGTAGTTCAGAGGACCAAAAATCAGCTTTTTAGATGTTTAGCTCCAGGAGGACTGAAGTGGAAAGGGAGAAGCTTGTACATCAGCTGGCTTTTGGGCTGGAGCAGGGTCCTGGTGTGCAGGTATCATTTATCATATCCTTGTGCCTTGGTCCAGACCTATCCCTGCCTAATGAGCTGCAGGGCCAAAGCAAACCCATCTTCCATGGAACTTTCTGCTGGAGCTGAAAATAAAATACATCCATACTTTGGAAGACAAGACTTTGATATTGCCTCACACAGTTTAGGTGTGTTTCCCTGACCTAGCAAGTCCTGTCAAGGGCCAGGGAAGGCATTCCCAGGCAGGCATGCAGAAATCAGGAGCTGCACCCAAAACTCATGACATTTTTAGCATTGCTAACTTTCATATTGTTTGCTGTTGCCTTCTGCTTTCATACTTTTCAGCTGCAAGGTTTCCAGCTTTTGAAAAAATATGAGGGACTGAGAAAACAAATATTCTCAATTAATTAATTTATGTAATTACATAAATTCAGGATCTGGGGATTTAGAAAAAAGCATTAAAAGCTGAAAGTTGGTAGGCTGGCTGAAGGCTACTGAGATCTTCAAGAATCTGATGTCTATTTGAGGAATACCTTGTGTACTCTTAAGTTAATTTGTTGCTGGACACTGAGCACAGTAAAAAGAGGTGGATGGGGAATATTTATTTCAGCACACTTTTATGGAAAACACTATCATATTTTCTTTTTATGGAAAAGTAAGTAAAAATTTTGCCAACATTTTTGTTAATGCTTTCCATTAATTCATTCACCAAATGCATTTTTCTATTATCATTTATGCAACATAATCACCTTAATTTAAAAATGAAATGTCAGTGGAAATGTGTTCACAATGTTATTGATCAGACATTCAAAATCACTTCCTCTTAAAAAGAAATTAAAATAAAGTACTTTAAATGTCAATGTTTAATTCAAGATTCTTTTCATATGCTAGAGTCTGCAGTTCAGGTACCTGCCCAGTAAGACGGGATCGGTTTGCTTTGAGATCTCTGTACAGAGAATATCTGCATCAAGGTCTCTGATAGGTTCAGTTTCCCTTGTGCTTTTAAAGTAACTTTTACAAATGCAGAACATGTTGAATTTTGCAGAACTCCTGCTGGTTTCTGGGTCCTGACACCTTTGACTATCTGAAGTATTTGCATCTTAAAATATTCTTGGGAGATGGAAGAGCAAATTTTATGGCCGTAATGGCTTGTTCATGAATTTCAAAGTGTTGTTATCAGGACTGATGCATAGGTCTGGGGAAATGTCCCTTTTCCACCAACCAGGGAAAAGGGAAGGGCAATGTGCATTGGATTCTTTAGGAGAAATGAAAACGAAAGTGCTTGTGCCAAGCTGATAGTTTCTTTGAAGGGAGAAACAACTAAGTCCTCCCCAGTAGCATTACCATGGTGGTAGCACTTCCCTCCTACCTCTAAGATTTCTTAGGAAACTTCACCTTTTCCAGGCCATGCTGGCACTGGGAGGACACCTCTGACAGTAGGCAAAAGTATACACCTTCAGGTCGCCTTCTATTAAGTGTTTTTTTGCAGGGAGTGCCTTCCTGTAGTTTAAGAGGATTTTCTCAAGTAGGTTGCATCACTTAGTCCCACATATCTGTCACCCACCTCTGCTTTGCTTTGCTTTGCTTTGCTTCATTAGAGCTGTTGCCTGGAACTCCCAAACCAGGCTTTCACTGCCTAGCTCAGCTGGCCTGAAGTTCAGTCCTCCGGTTCCCTGAGGCAGCGCCGGTTGGCACAAAGAAATCTGCTTTATCTTGCAAGTAATGACTTGGATATTATACACTTATGGAATTTTGCAGGATGGTATTTCCTCAATGATTATTAATATGCTCTCCTTGCAGCTGAGGCCAGACTGATGCCTTAACTCACATTTCTTGCCTTTTCTAGCACTACAGAATCTTTATGTCTCCAAATCTAGCCCTTAGTGTTCAGCCACAAGTGCAGAGTAGCTACACATCCCATAGTTGCTGTCTCATATCCACTCCCAGCTGGAGAGCAACGCTCTTACAGCTGGGGTGATCAGCCCCAGCCCAGGCCAGCCCAGGCATTTCCTACATGGTGTCTCTGCAAGCCCTGGTCTTGTTCTCCATTACAACCAAAGCCAGGTATAAGGAAGCCCTGATATCTAGAATTAGGGGCTGTGATTGATTTGTGATATGCACAGGGAGGACTGGTATTTTGAACCCATCGGCACACAGGCGATGGAGGGCAGATGTGGTGTCAGAAGTTACCTGAATGGTCAGCAGTGATCTTGTTACCTTCTGGACATGACTTCAGCTTTCCAAAGGAGACATGGTTTTCAAATAGGAAGCATGCAAAGCAATGTGCTGTGGACTGAAGTGAAACACATGCAGGAAAGTATAAAAATGCATTCTTTAATGTCTTATCTATATTGCTGGATCTCCAAGCATAACAGTGTGAATTTAACCTCTGGCAACTTGGTCATGTGGGAAATGTTATTGAATGTGCTACATGCCCACAGAGGACTGTGGGATAGAGGAAGGTGGATCCAGAGGGTCTGGCAGATGGCTAATGCCTCACAAGTACTGCAGTGCATGGGAGAATGGAGCCCTGCCTGTGCAAGAGGGGACTATGACCTAATTTGTGCTGAAAGGGACTTTCTACACATGTGGCCCCTCCGTAGCACAGCTGTAGGTGTCTATACGGCTCTCTGGATCCAAGCTCACATTCTGAGCTCACAGTATAGGGGGTCACTAGTGGACTCATTCTGTGGCTTTCTTTGGCTTCGGGCCGGGAAGCAAACCCCTCTAGCTGTGGTACAAATGCAGGGAACTGTACCTATGTCTTAGGCTGATGTGAAGTGGGAAACCCAGGCTGGATCATGGTGGTGGAGCTGCCCAGCGACATGTCCTGCCTTGGCACAGCCAGGGTCATTAACCTGGTCCTAATTCATCCTGCCAATAGATTTTGCTGTGATTACTCACATGCTTCACTCCAAACATGTTGCTGAGCACTTTGCCAGAATAAGACTTTTACTGCTTATCTAAAATGAATTAAAAGCTATCACACTTTTCACATGTATATTCCAAGGGCATAGAGTACCGGTTTCTCAATGTTCATTTGCAAACAACCAAGAATACAATTATCTTTAATAATGAAACCAAAATTCTTTGAAAAGCAGGACCTTGTGAGTTGGGGCAATGATCTATACACACTTTACAGCAGCTTTCTTGTGTTTTTCATGCTTTTATGGTATGGACCTGCTGCAAGCCCTGGATAGCAAAGGGCAGCACACTTATTAGCAGAAACATAAGGAATTAAGTCTGTTTTAGGTATTAAGCGTTCTCCTTGTCCACCCACATATGCTAAGAAGGGTAGCCATATCAAGGTAATCTCCTTGTTGTTGTTGCTCTGTGTATGTCAGCTCTTCCATGACTAATGTGTCCCACATTCTTATCATCTAGATCTTGACATCAGATGGTTCCTTTTAGAGTGGGATGTGATTAAGGACTGCCGGCACTGAGAGCTCAGAGATCAGCTTACACTCCTTGCTCCGAATGAGTCTGCGACCAGCACACTGAGAATAAAGGCTTCCTGAGGAGGATGAAAATAGCACTCATATGTAATATGAAACATCAGATCTTGAGCCTGTGGAGATCAACCTAAGCCCTGGAGAAGCAGCGAACCTTGCTTGTCCCTGTCCCAGCATTTCCCTTGGCTTGGCTGAACTAGCACTGGAGCTGCATGCTTACCTTCGAGGAGAACAGGAAGGGCTCAGGACAGGGATGAGTGGTCCATACATAACATGGAGATGAGGAAACCACAGAAGTAATTCACTGAGCTCTAGAGATCAGCTTCCCTCAGCATGTGTCCCTGGATAAAACCTGGCATTAGCCAGAGCCCTCTAAAGCAACGTTAACCCTATACCTTCCCAGTCAAACACAACAAAAACAAAACCACACAGCCACCCCAGACTTATTGCTTATAATCAGCCATCTCCCAGGGACCTGCACAGAGATAGCAGTGCCACTGCTGTTGAAGAGCACTGAAGCCAAAAGCTGAGCACCAGTTTTCCCAGCCCAACACAGCTATCACCTCTGGTACCTCTGCAGGCAACACAGCTGCTGCCAAGCTCATGCTATCTGCTCTCTGGCACTGAGAAGAAAGGTTTTGCCTGCAAGTCACCCAGCATGGGGGGATTCACACCTCGGGTGGCTCCCAGGCTGCTACTGCTGTCTGCAGCCCGTGTTCTCTCCTGTGGATGCCTTTCCCTCCAGGGTATTCTCACAACTTTGTTGTCCCATCTCTTCTGTTAGGTATGTCTATAGCTTCTCTGACATGAGTTTTTTATAGAGTAAATCCTATTTATCAGTTTTCTGTTAGACAGGATGTCAGAAAGGGTCAACTAGAATGATTTTTTTTTTCTTTACATACAGGACATTTGTTCTAAAGATGGGATTTAGAGATATGAAAGGTTTGATGAATTTAGATCAGGTAAAATAATTAAGAAGTATTTCTGTTCTTGGAGAAAGTTTTCTTTCTGATACTCTGATGTCCTTGTGAAGAAGACAAGATGAAGAATTTCTTGATTTGATGTTTCAAACAGAACTATGTTTATTCTTTTAATCAGAAACTTTTTTTAATCCAAGAACTTCAAAAAGAAACAAACAGATTTCTGGGGATTAAATACTCTGAAATGAAGTGTTCTATCAGGGGTTAAATAAAAATTTTCAGATTGAATCTCCTTATCTTTTATCCTCTTTTGCTTTAAAAAAAAAAAAAAAAAAGGAAAAAAGTTTCTGTGTTTGCTTCACCTAAACTTGTTTTTCTCATCAAGCAGATATTGCCAGTTTCTAGCCCAGTATTGGTGGTAGTCCATGCCTGGATAAGTACTGTAATCTTATAAATTATAAAATAATTAAAAAAAAAAGTAATAGCGCTGTATCGATCAGTGTCTGGTGCGTATTTCAGTAATGGCTTTGTTGGTTAGACTTTACTTCCCTCAGAAGTAATAATTCCATTAAAAAAAAAACAACAAACAACAAACCAGTTATTCCCAGTAAAGTGTGGCCCACTGTTACACATCACTATACGGTATCTACTGAAATATTTGTTCTGGATATCTTCTTTTTCTACTAATCTTAGCCCAAGATCATGAGAAATATGATCTAATGGACATTGGGGGTGGGGAGTGAGTCCTAAGCATCTTGAACAAATCTACTGCTGTAGAGAGAAAGGATAATTTTCTCTGTGCTGCTAATACGGATAGTTTCACTTGAATTGACTGTACTTGGTATATGTGGAAAAGCTCTAACATCTTCTTCAGTGTGCCTTTCCTTTGAAGTAGTATAAAATGTCTCTGTCCCTTTTCTTAGGCAAATGATCTTCCTGGGTTCCTTTCAATGTAGTTTTTACATAGCACTTTAGGTATGATGGCTCTGTTGTCTTTAATTACAATCCCATATAGAATTAGCCATGTTTTTTAATCAAATGATGGTATTACCTGTTCTGCCTCTTTCTGTTTGTTTTTACTTCCATCCTGCAGTTTGCTTATCCCCACAATGGAGCACTGTACGCCCTGAAATGAGACCTTGCATTGCCATGGCTTTTCCTCCAAAGCCAGTGTTGCAGCTCAGCAGAAGCTCCATGGCTGATGCAGGGATTACTAACAAAAACGATGAGAGGCAGTGCAACCCCTGAGCTGTGTCCACTGTGTCCAAGACAGCTCTTCAGAGCTTCTGGAGCTGTGGTCCCCTGGCTGTGCCCACTCTGCTGATGATCACCCGCATTCCAAAGAGGTACATTTGCTTCAGTATTTGTTTTTTAGTTCCATATTCATGGCCTTAGCTTGGATTTTCCCAGGTGTGTCAGCATGTGTGATCCAGGTGTGACTTTCACATCCACCTCCTTTGCCTTTGCTTCTTCCTTGGCTGTCACGAGGTCAGGAGGTCCCACTTCATGCAGGGAGACCTCAGAAGGACTCCGGACACTCCTGAAGCCATCAGCCAGCCACGCTGCTGTATGAGACTAAACATGGGGCAAGTTCGCTCTTCATCAGCTACTGAATTCCCCTCGGGCAGTGAGTGTCACAGCGATTTCTGAGTTGGGAATATCTGGGAAAGGTTTGGCGAATGTATTAAGAAAACAATAAGGCTGAAGAATTGCACAGAGTCAGAAAACACCATGTGGGAGGTATACATAATCTGAGTTCAGAGGTATCATCTCTGTGATGGCTGACACCCTGTAATTACAGGCTCATAGACACGACTTGTACTTAAGAGTTTCACTTCAACCATAGATCCACAGAGACAGCCTCTCATTTTGGTGTAGCCATCCTTCATTTCTTTGACCTAAGCTTCCCAAATGTGTCTTTTGACTTTGGCTTTTAATACAACCCATTCTTTTCCTCCTTTTCCCAAATAGTCTGTGGAGCCAGACTAATCGCCACTCATCAAGTGCCCATTGTGTTTCTATTTCCCTGTCCCATGGTAACAGACACTTTTATTGTGATTATTCATCTGCTGTCCTTTCATTAATGAAACATTTAGATTTCACTGCCACAAGGCCTTTTCAATAGCCTGATATTATAAATACACTTTCAAAAGGAAACCTATTCTTTGGTACCCCTAGCACTGACACTTGAGTCTTTTCTAGCTTCTTGCTTGGCCAGTGACAGCAAGTAAGAAAAGCCCACTTCGGGAACTGATGCCCTCCATTCCCTCTTGATGGGCTAGTTCTCAGTTTACTGCAGATGCCCCTGAGTAAGGAGTCCTAAGGGGAAGGACCATCACTGGGTTTTAGCATGTCTCTTCCTCCCACCGTGAACTCCAGTATGAGGTTGCTTGGAAAAGTTTCATGGGAAACTTTTGGGATCTTTGGGATCTAACTGATTCTCTCTGCCGGTATGTATTTGCTCTAGCCCGTGCCAGATTGTGCATGTATTGCCCAAAATGTCATTTAGGTAGGCCTAGTATGTCATATGAGGAGCACATTTATTAAGGGAATGCCCCTACTGCTGCAGAGTCCGGGCTGTCATTGCTGCCAGGTGCCTGCCACGTCCCTGCTGTGCCTCCAGGTGAACTGGCGGTCTCATTCTGCCCAGCAGGCTGTGTGCAGATCAGCTCCCCATACTCTTTGGCTCGGTCTACTTTTCCCTTTAATTAAGACCTATCCTGTTATCTAGAACCTGGAGAAAATTAAGACACGTTTAGCCTTGCATTGAGTAAGTGTGTTTATCATCATTCTTGGTAGCATAAAAATGTCTTTTCCGGGATGACTGTCTCCTGGACTGCTTGCCCTCAAGGACTGTCTGCTTTTATAGGTCTGGTCTGGGGGATAAGTGAGTGATCTTTCCAAGCACAGAGACCACCATATAGACTGAGTTATGGACTATGCCCTTTGCCTTAGTTTATTTGAAGTGTCTAGTGATAAAAGAAGAAGAAAACCTACCCTGGGGCAATGCTCATTTTTCTAGATCATATTCATCAAAGCAAAAATCTGTCGGTGGCATGGTGATGATGGCAATTTTTTTCATAGGGTAGGAAGCTGTCCTCTTAATCCTCTGAGGAGGGATCTGAGTCAGTCGTCCACCAAGTTCCTCATTGTGTCTTTGGCTGTCTTCCATACTGCTTCTTCTTCCCCTCTTCTTTAACACCTTAGACGTATTTTTTTCTGTTGCAGATTAAAAAAATAGGACAGATTCCCCTCAGAAATAAACCTCACATTTCTACTTGTCTCTCTAGTTATGGTCATGGAACGTGATGATGGAGCTGTCTTGCAGATCTGTCACTCTCAGACTACGCATCCATAGCACTGAGACCCTGGCAGCATCCCTGCTGGCTGCCTCTCCTTTTCTCAGGTTCATGCTTTTCCTCACTCATCTTTTTGCCACATCCACTTACCAGCTTGATCCATTTATTATTGTTTCTATCTCTGTGGTTGAGTCTATTTGTGCTCAGAAACACATGCTGTTTTCGTTGCCCTTTCCCCCCCCCCCCCCAACACCTGTGTGCAAGGTCCCTCAGCAGTTCGAGTTCCCTTCACAGTTTGACCAAGAACCTCCAGAGCCCAGGACTTCTCAGGAAGGGCAGGATGGCTGTTTTCTGCTTGTAATACAGCGGCACTTCCAAGCCCCTGCTGCAAAGCAGGTCCTTCCAGACACACTTCTTCACAAGATGGTTCCTGCCCCAAAACACTTATAATTGGAGCATAAGGCAAAAGACCATGAGAGAAACAACAGGTTCACAGCACACAAGAAACCAGTGAGGTAATACTCAGGGAATAGGTTTATATAGTGAGATAACGAGGCCATAGCAACCTATAATGAGATTATTCCCCAGAGGCTTGTTTTTATAAGAACTCTAATGTGCAGTCAAGGTTTTCATCATGCTGCTGCCAGCCCTGCGCCTTGCTGCTGTTGCCCTCCATGACTGCAGGACTGGAACAGCCCTGCCTACTGCTTATGTGTCTGCAGAGGAGCAGAAGGCAGAAAAATGCTGAACTTTGGACAGGGGGTTGTGTTCAATGTTTACAAGAGGATGGTGAGAGCAGCCCAGCTTCAGCCTGCCGGTCTCAGGTGATGGAAATGCCTTTCAGAATTTGATCTTTCAGCACAATTCTCATGTTTTAGCCATCTGACAACCTGCTCTTTGAAAGGGCATCCGTGTAACTGTGTGAACATGGCCCTTTCAGATCCCTTCACTATTGTGCACTGCTCTGTGAACTCAATACACCAAAGTGGGAGCTCACACACATCAACATCTTTTATATGTTTCATCAGGTGCGTCATTCTCATTTTATAGCCAAGTCACCTGAATTTGACCTGAGCTGTCACAGTAAGGGAGATTCTGCAAGCTTGCAGACTAATAGATTTGGTTTAGAAAACAAATCTACACTCTTCCCTAAGCCTTGAATTAGTTTGATTTGTCCCCAGAAACTACGTCTGGTGACACCAGTGTGGCCTGTAAAGAAAACATTTATCATTTTCTAAAATCTTCTAGTTCCTGACTTTTCTCTAAGCTGCTATCTATGCATGGGATTTATGGTCAGTGACTGCTCTTTGTTGTCCTTCTGGCTAAAGAAGCGTCAGCCCAGAGATGACTGTGGCATTTCTGGGATAACTGACGTGGCTCCAGTTTTGAGCTGTGAATAATGTGCGGGGGATGAACTGTTCCAGAGCAAATGAGAAAGTTTAAAAAATAAAGAAGAAAGGAAAAAATAACATGAGAAAATTCTTGGTTAATTTTGAACATTGACTACATTGACAGATTTATTGATACTGTGACAGTCTTAGAAAAGAGAAGTCTTTTACATGTCTCAAGTACATTTTCGCTAATTGCAAAAGATTACTTCAGTCTTATCGGTTGTCATAATGAACAGATCAAACATATCATCACATATCTATGTAAGAATATGCACCAGTTTAGTTCAACCTGGTGCCATGTGTTTCATGAGTATTCTTATTTAAGGATATATTTCAATTTATTATCAACCTTATCGATCTGCTTTGAGCTCACGTAAAGTCAAGCAGAAAAAAACCACCTGTCTCAGGAGATTGCTGAGTTAACCACATACTTTCAGAGCAACTTGTTTCATAGGGTGGGGTTCCTCTGGCAGTCTTGTAGACACCTTTATCTGAAGTGGTCACCACAATCAGAGTATCTGGAGTCAGTGAATCTAGGGCACAATGCATTCCATCCTAAAGCAGATGCATCAATGAGATTAATTGAATTATACTATATGGGCACCTCTCCTTCCCCATTGCTCTTAAATGGAGCTAAAAGAGATGAGCTCAGCTGAAGAGCTCTAGGCTCTGATGCTCTACTCTTGGGTCATACAAATCCAAGCTGCTTTTCTGCAGAGAGGTAACTTGAGCTGAGCTAGGCACAGGAGCCAGCTCCATGGCAAGCTCCGGGGGTGCAGGGTCTGCCTCTGCCCCAGGTGCTGGTGGATCTGTGTAGGGCTGCAGAAGATAACATATGAAGGATTTGACTGTTGCTGCTAAAGGCAGTGACAACAGGAGCCTTGGGAATGACAGGCAGAGACAGAAATGGAACCTAACACTGAAGTGAGGTTATGAGGTGCTTAGGAGGTTCACACCTGACTGCAGAAAGCACCTCTATGGGCCTCCTAACATTTTCTAGAAAAGGCAGGGATGGTACAGCTAGCACACTTGCAGCAGTGGAGGAGAAAGACATGCATGGTCTAAATACGCAAGAGTGGAGACAGCCGAAGGTTCCCATCAGTAGAGGTACTCACAGGCCAGTGGACTCTGAAATCTCCAGGGGGAGAAGCAAGGAGGGGTAGTTTTAAAAATGCAACCCCTGCTCCAAGGATCAGGAAAGCCTAGGGGCAGCAGTCGGTCATCCTGAGAAGGACAGCTGTCCTTTCCCTTCTGCCTCCTGTCTCAAGAGTGATGATGGGAGTGATGGAGTCTGGAGGTGTAGCCAGTGTTCGAAATGACCAACTGGTAAGAAACCTCAGGTACCCTCTTCTGCACAGGGCATAGGGTACATGAAAGCCAGCACTTGCTGAATCCTCTTGTTAAATTCTCCTTGGAATTAAAACTGCCTTGTCAGGATCCTCTCCAAAGCCTCCTCCAGGACACAAGGGCAGGATAAGGACTTCCAGGGCACGAGAAAGAGGCAGGCATGAGCTGCCTGCTCCACACGTCAGCAGTTCACTCCTGACCACAGCTCCCTCACTTCCTCTGGGCTTGTCCGCGAGTGATCCTACAGATACACTCAGCTTTCTTGAATCCTGTGGGGTTGGGTTTTTTTGAAGGAAATCTATGACCACAGGTGTTTGGAAAGCAGAAATTCACTTTGTAAAATATTTTCATTTAATGACCTTTGGGTTCTATTTGTTCCAATTAGGAGCACCTGTCTCCCTTTTTTTGCAATAATCTATGCATAAAAAAGTAGAAAAGAACAATTCATGTGGGGTTATCTGATGTTCAACTCACTGTTGACTTCAAATTAATGAGATATTCCCCCTGTTATTCTTTCCCTTAAGAAATACAAACAGTAATTTAAAAACAAGTTTATTGAACTGTTTTGATTTAATTGAAAAACCACAGTGTGACATAAAATGGTGGTTGTTGATTTGGTTGTGTTGTGACCCATCTCTCCCCAGAAAGAGCTAGGGGTGAACTTAGGACTAAAATTTCACGGGGTGTTAACTGTCTTCATGGGACATGTTAAGCTGCTTAGCTCTGAAAAGTTTGTCATTCTGACTGGTTGGGCAGGAAAGCTTCAGGCTGTAGAGCCCAAGCATGAGGTTTGACAGCCACATCTTGTAGCTAAGCCTAGCCTAGCTGATCCAGCGTGCTGCAGTCCTGGAGAAGAACATACTTCCCTTGAAACATTTGGCAAAAGGTAAGATGTTGTACTTGGTGGTCTTGCCCAGCAGAGGGGATCCTGTGGCTTCCACAGAACAGTGTGAACTCTGTTATGGAGCACAGCAGGTAAAAGAAACAATAAAAAAGTGAAAGCCCACAGTGAAATAATTTTCCAGATTCAATAACTAGCTCTAATTAAGTACTGGCAGAGCTTTTCAAATTCCAAAGGCTTCAGGGTGTTTAAATTTTTCTGACATCCTCCTATTATCTGAGATATTAAGGTAGTTAAAGCCTGAGAAAAATGTAAGCTATGTCTGCATATTTTGTGTGGTGCTATCAGTTAATCCCAAGGCTTTCTGAAGGAATCTGGTTCTTAGCCTGGGATTTAGAGAAATGACATTAATGTTCCTTTGCCTCCAACACTACATCCATTAGATTTAAATTACAGTCTCTCACAGCCTGGTTGCTAGATGTCCCTGCTCTTGTGTCTCTTGGCACACGTTTCTCACTCATCAGTCTGCAAAAATGCTGCTGCCTACCTTGTCCCTCTCTCTTGCACTCTGCACCAGCAGCATCTGAAGCCATCCCATGACCTACCTTCCTTACCTGCCTCCCACCTAACTCAGTCCTGGGTCCTTTGCAACCCTGCCAGGTATCATTCACCTGTGCTTTTGGCCTGAGTCCCCACCTCAGGTCCTCCTTTTCCTTGACCTACGGCACATCCTTGGTTTCTCCTGTGGGATTTTGGAGGAAACTAACTTGGAGAACGGGATGTGGCACATGGCCCAGACAATAGGGGAAATCAGAGGTCAGAGGTGGAGGCTGATGTGGTCCTTATGCTTCAGGAGGCAATTGCATCTGCCACTTCAGCTGAATGAACCAGCGATCCACCCAGCTGTGGAGCAAATATGCAGATTAACAGAAGACCTGAGACCCAGGGCCCATACAAGTACTCAGGGGCATAGCTGCATGTAATTTCAGCAGTGTTTAAGAAGGATTAGGCACCACAGAGAATTTAGGGAGCTGCACCTCTGGGCCTAAAAGCCAATGTTGATTGTGTAAACAAACTGGTCTCCAGCTGCAAATTCAGCAGAGCAGGTGCTGCAGACCTAGACCCTTGACATTGGTGCCTTGGCACACAGGACACAGGATGTGACAGAGCTGACGTGATGAACTCCTCCTTTCCCTGCCCAGCAATGCAGCTTTGGACAGAACGGTTTGGGGGCTGGGAGTACCTGCCTCTTCAGACAACACTCTGTGGGTGCTCAGCTCTGGGCTCCATCAGCTCCCTGGGTGAGGGGACCCAGAAAGACCAGCCAAACTTAATGCTGTGCATTTTGTTTCACAGGAAGGACAGAAGAACAGGCTCTCAGTACTGAACTACTGAAAGATGCAAAAAAGGCAGATGCACGAAGCAGGGTCTTCCCCACCCAGTGCCTGTAGTTTCAACCATCACATCTGATGGGTCAGGTGCTAGCCTGCATATAAACTCTGCAGCAGGTTTATTCTGCAGAGCAACCCAGAGTCCTGGCTTGCACTCCTGCAGCCAGAAGGGCCTGCTGGGGCTTTCCAGGCTCCCACTTGGCCTGGGCATTTGAAGCAATTCTGCATAAAACCCAGCCCACAGCAGCCGAGTGGTTCGTCCTGGTATGTCCCAGTGAGCTGGAGAGTAAACCCAGGTCCCTTCCAAGACCCACCTCTCATTAGTGCAGGCAGTAAATGACAGAGGGGAACATGGAAGAAGGGGGGCAGGGGGGGAGGCAAAATATGAGAAAATGCAGCCAAGATGAGTGTCAGTGATGGGCAGAAAAGACACAAGAGAAATGGCCTTCTCTACTCAGAAATGTTGCTCATAAAAAGGAAGAGAAAAAGAATAACAATGTTTAGGATCTTTTGTAGTATCAAGAAGGCACTGAAGGGATCAGTTTATGAAGAACGATTAAGAGCCAGAAATCCATAGGCCACTTTAAACCCAGCATGGCAACAGCTGGTACAGGCCTCTAGGAGAGGAGAGAAAATTTTAAAGCTGACTGATGTGGAGTAACTGGGAGTCAGGAATTGGCTGAACTTAGATCACTCATGACTGATTCAAATTCCCTTAAGTCACACTGCTTTTATCAAGAGAAACCAAGCCTCTAAGGCTGAAGGGCTCTATCAACAGAAATGGACATTGTCTTCTGGGAAAGGCTGGCAAGTATCACCAGACAACGATGATGAGTGCCTTTGGCAGGGTCTTGAGCCAACCTGCCCAGCAGATCACCACATGCTGCCAAAATGTGCAAAACTTTAAGAACCTGTATCAAAATCTCCTCCTTCTCCCACAGAGGAAGGGGGAAAGTGTGTGTTTGCAGTGGGAAGCTTCTGTCTGGTTGTCATAGCAATACACCATGCTGGTCTCTAACACTCTTCTAAAGCAGTATGTTAAAAAAAGGAATAATAGGATTAGCTGGCTAGTTACATTGCTGAAACCTAAATGTGATAGTAATTCAAACACATTCTATTTCTGGATGAAATTCTTAGACTGGAGGTCACTTTTCAGAGCAAAGAGATGATGCTCATTGTTTCTAGGGGCTGGTAATTCTATATGTCTAGTTTGATGCTTGCTAGCAGTATCTCCTGAAATTAGAGGGGCTTTCTGTGGTGGTCTCAAAGGTTGCATTTACTTCTGGTTTCTTTTTTGTTGCAAACAAAGTTGCTTAACATAATTATATGGAAAGAGCAAAATAATCAGTGTTTTATTATAATTTAATTAGGAGATTATTTTTTTTTTACATCACAGGCTAGAATTCAACTTGATTTAGTGATCCAAAGTGAATAAAGATGAGACCTCACATTTATTCATGCTAAGCTTAATTCAATACAGGCTTCAGTTGCACACACACAGATTTCTGACCATTTCAGAGAAAATGAAAAGCTAAAATGAAAACAGTCTTTAAGTGTTGTTTTATATACTAAATATTGCTATTAAGGGATCTGCTTTGACCAGGCAGATCATAGCAATATATTTGGTGAAAGCAGTATGTGTAAGGTGGCCTAGTGTTTCCCTGTTTCAAGATATATCACAAATATGATAGTTATCCCTATAGCCTGTGACATCAGAGATGCAATCCAAACATATTCCTTCAGCAGTATCTTGACATGAAATTCTTTTGAGAAAGATCCTGTGCCAAGGGAAAAATATGTTGAAGGTTCTCCAATCTTTCACAAGAGAATACCGTAGTATTCATAAGGTATGTGGTCTTAGAGAAGCTGAAGTGACCTTAGCAGTTTGAAAGGAGATACCGGGTCAAATAAGCATAAAACCACAAAAACGGTGTTTAGGATTTAAAGACTTGTTTAGAACCCTTATTAATTGTGCACAGTTGTTATGTAAGCTGTGTTTCTTGATTTCAATAGCAATACTGGCAAAGCTGGCTGCCACAAGGTTTGGAGACCTTGGGGATGTTTTAGTGGCTGTTGGACCATAATGGCAATGCTAGCTGCAACAGCCTCATCTTCAGCACCATGCGAGCCTAAGTATTAAACCAGAGAAAATGAGTTAAAAAAGTGTACTAGGACTCTAGGAAACAGGATGGTGTTGTGCTTCTGTTGGGATCAAAAGAGCACCCTGGGGGGCTCCTGTTGAAGGATGGCTGGTAGACTTTTCTCTGCAGTTATTATTGCTTTGCTCTTCCTGATATCAGTTTTGATTCTCTTTATACTCAACCATGCTTTTTGTTTGTTTGTTTTATTTTATCACATCCATAGTCTCTTACAGCTCTGAAAATAGTCCTTACCCCCTCCCAAGGCTGGGATGAAAAACACGGTGTGGGCACCACGCAGTCAGGGGGGTGACACACAGGAGCTGGGGCAGTACAGCATCCCAGCTGCTCAGGAGCTTTCGGGAGCTGCTGCAGGATCCAGAACCACATGGAAACCTGCCCTGGGAGCTGGAGCCCAGAGCCTGTATGCACCTCAGAGGCAGCAGGGGAGTCTTGGCCAGGCATGCCTCACTGAAACAAGGCACAAAGCTGTCCAGCCAGAGCTGAAGGGGCTGCCCAGGAGATGTCACCTGCAATCAGTAGCAGCAAATGGGAGAGCACCTTTGCACGTCCCTCAGCCCAGCCAGGGTTGTACTTCAAGTTCACTTGAGTTCCAGAGTGGTGGAGCCCCAGCACACCATCTGTCACTGTGTTGACAGTACCAAGGCACATCACTTGAATTTCAGCCATGGTGTACAGATTGTTTGAATCGATGAAGGAAGGTTGTCATCAGATCTCTTAACAACAATGAACAGAATTATGCATTTGTTTAACAATCAGTCGTGCATGAGATGCAATAATTTCCGGTTCCTGTTTCTTGTCTATCTTCCTGTTTTCAAAGAGTATTCAATAAAAAGAAAATATTGCTCAAAGGAAGGATTTAATTATAACTGCCTTTTTATTCCCTTAGCTAGAGTGCATAAAACTGCATTTTATGCTCTGATGTTGATCTAATTTTTGGATACTGGTCCAAATACTTTGATATTACTCCAATGTAAGTAGATGCGCATTAAAGAAATTAGTTTTGGACTATACTTCTATAGATCAGAACAAGATTATTTCAATTTAAATAAATGTATAGTTGATATAGTTGCAAAACTGCATAATCCAGAAAAAAAACCAGTTTTGATCAAACAAACATTTTATTTGACCCAGTATGAGACATTTCATTTACTTTTCATGAGATAAGACCTTTTAAAGGTAATTTTTCTGGATTTCAAAATGAGTGTTTGAAAGAAAATTCCTGTTTCATTTTAATAACATCAGAACAAAAAGCTTTGACTTTTCTGATCTTCTCTCCTAATCTCCATTTCTTTTGTAATTATTAATTTGATTTTATCTTAATTCACAATCTGATTGGTTTACAACTTGCACTTTTTAGCAAATGCATTATAATTTAGAAATATATTATGTGGCCAGTTCCATGATGCATGTCTTTTTTGTTTCAGTGCCCCATTATTGTATTGACATGTCTTGCACCGTGTTATGGAGGAGAGGGAGAGATGAAGGAAGGCTGTAAGAAATAGATGGTAATTTAATGTAAGGTATTTTTCACAGTATCCCAGACAATATATCTAAAGACACACTAAATATAATATTCCTTCTGACTAGATCATAACAAATTCAGTGGTGGAGCTTGCCTCCACATCATAAATCTATGTGGAAGCTTAATTATTTTACCAAAAGTGGTAGAACAGAGTACTGCTATTTTTAACAGAAATGGAAGTAGCTGCTGCCACACAGAAAGGATTTATCCCTTAGATTTAGACCATACTATATCCAGGGAAATATGGTATTATTAAAGGTGAGGTGTTTGCAACTTGCAGCAGCAAGATTGATACCTCTGCAAAGGACCTTCCTGAATTGCATGGCTAGCAGTTAATTCCATGAGAATGCAATTCCTGTCATTCAATATTTAATTAAAAGCAGTATTTCATTCTATAGCTGAGGACTGGGTCTCAAAAAACAAAACAGGGTTCTAAAGGACAGGTCTCCTACAAAACAGACAGATTTCCAAAGTACTGGAAAGGTTCTGTGATTTTTTTAAATGTTAACTTCATAATGCACGTTACTTTTCAAAATCCAGGCTCATCACTATGAGACTCACAGATAGAGGTAGCAGCTTAACTTTAATCCTCTGTGTTTTGACAATCCTGGCCTGGTTTTGCATTGCAAACTTACAACCTTGTTGTAGATGTTGCTGAGACATTATGTCAGGGGAGGGGAACAGCAGAACATTTTTGCTCTGTTGAAGGTTTGGAGGCTTTTTGGGGCAGTGTGATGTCCATAGGAGCTGGATGTAGCTGTTCATATTTAATAACAGACCAGCTTTACTTGGTCCTTTTGAGGACAAAGAAAACAGCTCTGCTCAGAAAATCAGGATACATGTTGATATACGCTCGCTGTTTGTGAGATCGGATGCACATCCCACATTAATTAGCACTGGGGAGAGGGGGAAATACCGGGCGATGTTTATGGCTGGAGGCAGCAGCAGGCGTGTGTACGCAGCAGTGTGCCAAACTGGGGGCCTTGAACAGTGCTGTGGGGGCACTGGAGATCCTCACTCCTGCAGAAAAAGTGAGTGGTATCTGTCCCTGATAGGGAAAGGAGGATGTTCACCCTGCTAAACCATAGATTTTAATGCAGGTTTCTGCACAGGGCACGGAGAGCTGACCTCTGCCTTCCCTAGGGAAGAGTATGAGGGATATGTCCTCTTCCATCCCCATGGACCCATGGACGTTGTTGGGGCAGCAGGAGGTTGGGCTTTTAAACACAGCACCCAAGTTACCTCCTGCAGTCAGGAGATATTTTTTAAAAAGCTATGGCTTCTTTGTGGTGGTGTCGGTGCTTGTGTAATGCTTATGGAGATTCACAGCTCACCTCCTGCAGTCTCAGTCAGCCAGTGCACACAGTCATTCCTTCTCTTTACCTCAGACCACAGGCGCAGAAGGTCCTACCTCCTCTGCTCACAAGTTTTGTCTTCTGTTTTCTCTTCTTTATGCGCCATGCTGTCTCTCAAACTTGTCAGATCTCCCTATAAAATTTTTCCTACAAAATCCATAAGCCCGCTGCCCTACTGGTGCTACCAGCCGCCTTCTGTGCCATGCTCCCACCTACCATTTGTGCTGCCCTTTCCCGGCAGCTTGCCCATGCCGCTTGGCTGCTGAGGTTGGTGCTGCATCCCTTATCCTCCCATTTAACACCACATGGGACCATGGCTTGGGCCACTCCCATGGGAGTCAGTGGGGTCTCTCATAGTAACACACATGCCTTGCACAAGCCAAGGTCTTGCACCTGGCTGCATAAACAGACCAGCATATCGCTTTTGCTCCTCCTCACAAACAGAACATTCCTCCAGTCACCATCGAAAGCATGAAGGGTTAGAAAGGCTGCTCTATTTACTGGTTTTTGTTCTTGATGGCTGCTGTGCTGCCCTCACGCCCACAGAACCCACATGCTGGGCTTGCCTGTGCTATGTGATGCAACCAAATTCCGCCATGTGGGTCAGCACCTTTCATCCTTTCCCTTAGCAGAAGAAGGAGTTCTCTCTCTCTGTGTGTGTGTCTGTGTCTGTGTCTGTGTGTGTGTGTGTCTCTGTGTCTGTGTGTGTGTGTTGGTGTTTCTTTTGAGTACCTGTGGCTCAAAGATGACCTGTTGCTAGGTCAAAGAAGTGCATCTTAACAAAAAGCAGAAGTGGGGACATCTGTGATGGCCTGTGAGAGACTTTCTGAGTTTGTTCTGGTAAGGCTGGCTCCTGAGAAAGTTCTGCTTCTCACAGAGACATGGAGAAGGTTAATTGTGCTAAAAAAAAAAAAAAAAAAAAAAAAGGTGGTATTCACCACAGTCCTTGGTCAGAGCTTGGGATCCCTGCACCCAGGGCCATATGGCTTGACAGCCAGCACAGAGAGAAAATAATGCTTGTGCTTGAATTTGCAGTAGGTCATGCTACTTGCTGCTAGCTGACATTTCCAAGTGGCTGAAGACTTCAGGTTCAGATATGCCATGCTGTCACAGCACAAAAAGGAGATATGACAAGTTCAGTCACCACTAAGTTTATAATTTTTCAGGTTGATGATGCCTGACAGGTAACCAGCTGACCATCTTATGGCTGAAAGGAGATGGGAGAAAGCACCAGTCATGGATACTTCCACATGAAAGCTTTGTGTGTGAAATGAACTAA
The DNA here is from genome assembly GCF_963210335.1 of Falco punctatus. Taxonomy (NCBI): domain Eukaryota; kingdom Metazoa; phylum Chordata; class Aves; order Falconiformes; family Falconidae; genus Falco; species Falco punctatus. The sequence continues at coordinate 67,824,598 of NC_137583.1, forward strand.
ACAAAACAAAACAAATTAAATGAAATGAACTCAGAACCAGCACACAATGTGTGGACTCAAAGCGAAGCCTAAAGACATTTATGTCAATCCATACATTCATGTTCAGTTCCAGAAAACCTGTTTGCATGCCTGTGCTGATTTTGACCCAGATGGGGATTGTCCTGGTGATTACAATCCATGCATGGCACTGGACTGGAAGGGCTTTCTGCAGTCAGCATCTTGCTGACATTTGATTCATGCCTGCTAAGGCATTTCCCCAAGAGGAAGTCTTTTTGTTAATTTCTATTGTGATGCCTTGAGGGCATTTTCCTTTCTGTGATCTCATCAGACCTCAGAACAAAACAGAGCCAAATATGTTCGGCATTTGGCTAGAAGACCTCATGAAAGCAGGTAAGTGAGAATGGTGTGAAGTTCTCCGCCAGTGAATCAGCCGGGGTGCTCTGTGCTGGGCCCATCGGTGAATGAGTGTACATAAATGTGCACGAACATTTAACTGTATGCAAATGTGGAGAGAAGCCAAATTATCTTTTTGCATCCGCAGAACACTGTGCTTCCTGCCTTGAATACTGCTGGAGACGTTGCTGGACACCTAACAGTGAGCTGGCAGGTACAATAAATGTACAGAAAGCTGGGTGATTTGCTTTGAAAAAGCTTTGAAAAAGGCCTGGTTTCCCAGGTTATATGGTCTTCATATTCAACCCTTCAACATATTCAACATTCAACCCTTACCTTGTTTCCCTAAGTCCCAGAATTTTTGTTTCCGATACCATCCAAACGCTCCTGCCAGTTTGCACACCAGCAGACCGGGACCCTCTGGCACGTGTTGCCCGAGTTCACTGTCTGTCTGCCCTTTGTATCCAGGCTTGGAGCAGGGCGTTGGCAGAGGACATGAGAAGCCCTTAGTCTTGTCTCCACAAAACCCCAGTGTTATACACAGACTAAGGAGTTAACAGATCATGGAGTTTTTCTGTTACAGATTTAGAAAAGCAGAAACCAAGGTTATTTACTGTTCCCACACTCTGCCCTCAGAGCCGTTTTAAATTGCTAGGTTAACTAGCCATTCCTGAAAGAAATTTTCTGTGCACCAATGTATTCTTTGTGGTTGAAGCAAAAATTACTTACAGACAGTGCAATGTTTCTTGCAAAGGAAAGCTTCAGCCAATGGAATATTTTAAAATTCAGCTGTGATATCTATGAGCTTCTTTCTGACTAGGGGTTAATTTCTATAACTTTTCATGCAGACAGAAGAAATGTCTCACTTGCCAAGAGACATTGTCAGAGAGAAGTAGAACATACTCAAAAATTGCCCTCAGTTCTATTGTAGTTACTGCTAATAGCACCAAGATGTAGTGTAAGCACACCGCAAGCCAACTTCTGATGTCAATTACAGCAGTGTAAATGAGATTAGAAATTGGCCCAAGCCTATAGGTTTAAACATGACTGTCTTGAACTGTATTTTCAGGACAGATAATGTTTTTGAGGAAAACAATGCACTTGTTAATTTTAGCATTTTTATCTCAGCACTGTTTGGCAACAGTTCTAATATATTCCTAGCACTTGGCTTTATTTTACTGTTCATTATGTTGCCTGAGAATCAGCACAACTTAGCCTGTCAGATGAGGTATTTCAATGAACAAAACAGAGGTTTGTAGGTTGGGAACCAATAATGGGAGAAACGCAAACAACTGTCATTAGGCATGGATTTCGTAATTTTTGTGAATGGCATATTTTCCTCTCTGGTAGGTCTGTATCAGGTCTGCCTCTGTCCCATCTGGTATTCAACACTTAGGCTACTTATTATTACACGTAGAAATCCATAACACATTTCAAACAGATCAATGGTATCAGAAAACTTGCCATAACGCAGGAGTAAAAAAAATCCTATAAGATAAGAATGAATTTATTTTCCCTGACAGCTGTAATCTTTCTGGATACTCAAAGACAACATTACTTCAACCTCTTTCAATTAATTGACATACAGAAAAGAAACATTTGTCCTGCATATGAAATACCTTAACACAAACGTGAGTCTGTCCCAAGGAAAAATAGTTGGGACTGGTACTATTTAGGCCAGCAAAAGTCTTAGGTGGCTTTTAAGCATCACTTATGCTTTTCTTTTGAGACTTGGCAAGAGGCTTCTGTGCTGGCCTTTAATACAGGCATTGTTGCTGCTATGAATGTTACTGAGCTAACCCGAGATTCAGGCCAAAGCTGTGGACCTAAATGTCCTTTCCAGGCAATATGAGAGTTCGCGAAGTTCAATTTTCTAACAAAAAAAAGCAATCAAGATGCCCTCACAGAAGATCAAGGCTCTTTAAAAACAATCTGCAAGTGTTCCAGTGCAACCCAAGTCAACTGAGAGCAAGGAACTACCAAGGAACACAAGTATGCAGGAAAACATGTGAAAGATCTAATCACTAATGAGAAACATTTACTCCCTCACTCTCTGGATTGTCTGCTGATCTTCCATTCACTTTTTCTTTCCCTTTTTTTTTTTTTTTAAAGTATTTTCTGTGCCATAATTTGCAACAGCTGGAACCATTTTGTGTGTGTGTGTATGCATGCATGTGTGTATGGGCTGGACAAAAGAACATTACCAACTCGAAAAGGAAAAAGGATGGGCACTGTTTTTGGAACTTGGCTCTGAAGGGGATGTATAATGATATGAGAAAGATTAAGTAAGTGGAGGAAGCTGGGGGATCTTCTAGCCACAAGGCTGCTGCAGTGTGTGTGGGCTCAGCAAGGGTCTCGGCACATCCTGTCCTACCAGTGATACCCTGACCCTGGTTCAGAGATTTCACAGCGCTGTGGAGCAACAGGGTGGATACATTCGCTGCAAACCTCTCTTCAGCCAAAATCATTCCGGGCTGAGGCCCGGCCAGTGACTGATAGCTATGCACAGTAATTTCAATTTCTGTTACATAAACACAATGAGGTGCTGTTTATCGTGGTTCTGAAAGATTTGGGGCTGAGATATTGGGGAAAACAAACAAAGAGACACTTTGCGAGCAATCCGAGCAGTAAATGGTTCCCCTTGGCATGCTTTGACAAGCCATTTCATTTTAGCTTTTCTGAATCAGCTTAATGGGGAAAACTCAATACTCATTGCCAAACTTTTATAGCAATTTCTCTTTACCACAGTGGTCATAAACAGATGCTGTTATCCTCTATACTAGGAACCAAATATTCCTCGGGGCAGGTTTGTGTAGGATGTGCAGATTGCTCCAAAATTACGGAAAGGCTGAGGGTTAGGGATGTACACAGTGGAAGTGAGCATTTGGGTTAGTCCGGTGGAACACGCAAATTCCATCAAAAACTTACATATGTGACATTGGCCAATGTGACACCAAAACATGTCACTACCTATGTTACAGCACATGCAACCTTGTGTGTGTGTGGGGAGGGTGTCTCAGAACTTTATCTCAGAAGATCATGTAAGCGAAAGCAATATGTATAAATTAACCATTTTCCTTCCACAAGGCTGCTGCAGCAGAATGGCACAACCGGGCTGTTAGTGCAAGTTACAAACTGACGTCTATGGGAGGAGTTGCATCAAGAAGTTCAAGGCTTGCACTGCGTTAGCCCTCCAAAGGGATACAACCAGTGCCCCATTCCCAGCCTCAAAGGAAAGCAGAGGTTGTGTTCAAGGCCTTACAACAGCCTTTTGCTGGTGGATATAGTACCAACACAAGTGAATGTTCCTCGGGGCAGATTCAGCTTTAATAAAAGTAATTCATATGGGAGACAAACATGCATTTTTTCAAGCATGGTATTTTGAATTACATACAGATATGCCCTATTCAGTATTCAGGAGAATGTGTAATTATGCCATTTTACACATGATAATTCCCGTAATACAACCAGACATGGTGCTTGCATTTTATGACACAGCATCACATTGCTCAACAGATCACTATAAGTCTCAACAGGTAAAACAACCATCAGAAAACACAAGAAAAATTGGTTTTAGCGGGACATTCTTACATTCATACCTTAGATCTGTTGGGATAAATTCCCCATGAAACAAATATGTCCAAACTTTTGGCTGGAGAAGAACCTTGGAACAAAGTTTCAGATCTTTTCCTGCCTGCTGAGCTTTGGGGAAAAAAATCACCACCAGAAGTGTCTGGGCCACCTATATCCTTCCTGCCTCTCAGCTACAACTCTCATAGACTTGAAATTGGAGTATAGCTTACTCCAGTTGTACATTTCCTGCTCTTACTGCAGCAGGCTGCTCCTTGAACAAAATCCCAGCACCACTGTGTTCTGCCCTGCCGTGTCCTGGTCAGGCAGCAAACTCCTACCCACTGAAAGAAGTGCGGGTTGGTGACATGCCCAAGGCACAGTCCCTAGTGAGTAAACCTGAGTCTTAAAGTATTACCTGCAACAAATATAGTCGGAATGCCAGGACACCCACCATGCAGGGCGTCTTCCCATTTGGTTCTTTGCAATCCAGGGCTTAAAGCAAGACACATCACAGAGACAGCCCAGTAGCAAAGGTCAAACTGCAGTTTCCAGCTGCTGGGGTCGCTGAATGATACTGAACCCTGGCTGATTTTGCTGCACCCTGTAAGACTGCTGGTTTGTTTCCCCTAGCTGTCAGCATAAGAAGACCTCTGCCCAGAAGGCTAAACATACACTGGCCATGGGCTGCCTTGGCTAGGCTGTGCAGAAAGGCTACATCAAGGCATGAACTGGATCCTCCAAAATCTCTGCTACGCCCTCTTGTTCTGCAATGCCCTTCCCAACCAGTAACACCCCGTACCTCCAATCAGACCTCCTTTGCTGTTCGTTTTGCCAGCCCCCAAGTCCAGAAGAGCCGTTTCCTCCTCCAGACAACCCATAATGTGGATCATGGGTTTTGATTAATAGACGCGTACATTCCTTATGCCTGAATGCATGCCATAATTTATGAGTAACAACAAGGATGTGTTCTCCAAAGAAAGTAATACTTGACTAAATTGTTCTTTTGACGTAAACCTGTAATTTAAAAATTATATATATTTAGAGTGCAAGTCAAAACAGGAAGTGCATTCCCAAAGTGGATAAAGATATTTCCAAACCTAAATATCTAGTGATACAAAATTGCCTTGAAATGTCTCTCCCTTCCCTGCCTGACAAAACCACCCTTTACTAAATAAGCCTGCTATTTATGGGAGCATTTTGCTATACTGGCAAGTTAGCTATTACTGTCTCTTTCAATGGTGAGACTGAGAACTTTTGCAGTCACAGGCTGCCCAAAGACTATTCTGCCGCTGGAAGTAGAAATGTATCTGTCAAAAGCAAAGCAAATCTGGCATTGAGAAACCATTTATGAAAGTTCAGAAAAGAATGTATCAGGGAAAATCAATACAATTGAGTAGCAGAGAGCTAAATACCCAGTGGGAGAGTCATCTAGCTGAATGCAGACTTTTTCATCTTAGCTAACACTAACTGCTGTTCCATTCATCTACCATGGGGAGCTAGTCATAATGGAGCTAGTCTCTCCATTAGCTATAAGCCATCTGGCACGGCTGGTTTGGCTGCAGACACACATGCGGCAAGTATCAGAGGTTGGATGCTGTGATGCTACCGCAGGGGTGAATCTGAACATCAGGTGAAAAACATTAACAACAAAAGAAAACACGTCATAAACAGTGGCGGGGGGGAAGATTAAATAATGGCAGGTATTAGTTGATAGGAAGCAGCTGATATGCTGTCTGACTTCTTACTTCCACTCAGGGAGCAGCCGCCTATACGCAAACAACCCCTCCAGCAGGCAGGAATTGTGCCAGTGCGGAGTGACACAGAGCTCCAGGAATCACTCCTCTTTTTCATTACAGAGTTGCCTACCTGCAGCATATGCTACCAAAGCAAAGTAATCTGTCTCCAAAAGCATTTGGGAATTCACAAGGTAACAAAACCTATATGTACACATAAAAGGCTACACACACACACACATATATGTATATATTACATGTTTTATTTATAACTCTAGATTTTGCATAGGAACTGATTGCACAGATGTTAAAGCAAGACCTCACAAAACATGTTCCAACAGACAGGAGTGAGTTTGGCATGATAGCAACTAGATACGGGAACACCAGTTTTGCCGAAGTCCTAAATCCCAGTGTAATTCTTGATTCACAATATTCAGATATGTAATAGCTGAAGCGGTGACTCAGAAGAGACAGAGCTGTTGCCTCAGTGCTATTTTCATTATTTTATGAGGCACAAATTAGCATGGAACTGTAACCTGTAATTAATTCTATGGCCAAATTGTATTATTATTGTACTATTCTGTGCAATTGCAAACGAGTACTTTTTTTTTTTTTTTTTTCCTGTTGTATTTCTACTAATACCATTTAGTCCAGGAATTGTTGTATGACTACGGGTTGTTCTTCTGGTAGGTAGCCTGGAGGGATCACCTCCCTTAAGATCTGAGCTCAACCTGGGTTCCCTTCATTTCCTGGCAGATCTGGACACATTTCTCCTAACAAGGACAAGTAAGGGAGATGACCTGATCCATGACCCTCCTGGGAACTATTTCCCATAACTTCAGAGTCACCATGCTTTGCTCTAGGCTAAAAGGGATAGCATAACAGGAAAAAAATGAATAATTCCTGTATCAATACTGCCACTGTTGGTAGGTACAGGTGAAATGTCCATAGGTGATCAAAAGGTGGGCAGTGCAATTCTGCGGCAGTAAGCTAAGTCATTTACATGTATGTGTAGCCTTGCATCTACCAAGAAGCCCCCTGAAGCCATAGTTTTTAGAGCATCTTTTGTATATAATTATCTGGCTGTCAGAGTACACACTTGTCCATATGCTTTCCAAAACGGTATTGCAAGAAGCACTAAACATCTTCATCAGTTCACAGCTGCAAGGAAGATCTCAAGGATGCCTTATGCCAACATCTGCTCTGCAGGCTGGTTGTGCTCTGGTGAAACGGGTTTAGCCAGGTGCGCAGTACCACTGTGGCCATGGATACACAGGCATAAAGGTGCTGTAGACCAGTCTTATGCAGTCTCCTCCTTTCTAGAGACAGCTTCATTAGTTTAATAGATGTTTAACCAAGACCATGCTAGTGCTGTTCCACTGCTACACTAGCATAACTGGGGCTCAGAAGCGAGCTTATCCATAAAACACATGCTTCAGTGTTTGCTATCTCCTTTTGATGTATGTTGTTGTCAGAAGAATACATTGTATTTGATGTTTCCTGCCTTCCTAACTGATGTGACTCATCCAGTTGTACATAATAATCTTCTTTTTTTCATGTAAGGGAACATTATTTTGCTAACTGAAGTTACAGCATGTCTTCAGCACGTATTAGAAAGTAACCAGAAGAATGCCAGAAAATAACAGAAAAAGACTTCAGGCACTTCATTCAGTTGCTTTTCACTTAAAAAAAAAAAAAAAAAAAAAAAGCTCACACCCTTGTCTGATGGTTTCACAGTCCATTGCACAATAACCTGTCATTATGTGATTTTTTTTTTTTTTTTTACCACGCTTACCTAAGGCAATATGAGCTCTTATAATTGAAGTGAAATATTGAAACAGAATTTTCTACCAGCTACACCATTATGACTGATACTGATCTACAGCATTCTGGTTCTACTTCATTTGTAAGGGACAATAATAAAATATTCCTACTAACTTGATTGTTCTGTGTCATGAGACAGAAATGCCAAAATCAAGGTCAAGAGTATGTGAAAGTTTTAATTTCCCTGGTGCTAGCGCACAGTAAAACTCCTCAGGATATAGTCTCCTGGTCTCCTGCAAGTCATTATGTATTTAATTTTCTCCCTGTAAAGTACTTTCCTTGAATGCAAAGTCTGTGTATTCTAGAGGTAAATACATTAAGATAAAAGGTTCAAAGAGTCTTTTTCTAAAGACATCTTATAATGTCTCGTAAGCTTCCTTATGAAATTCCAGTGCAAACCCCAACTGTACTGTCTTCAAAAAAATTCCCAGTGCGTTTTCTTTATTTGCACAAAGGAAGGAAGGAAAATTAAAGGGGAGAGGGAGGGGGAAACTGCGGTCTATGTTATGGCCCTGCAAATTGCTGGAGTCAGACACTCTGGGCCCTCGGAGTGAAAAAAGATCTATTAGGCAGGGCACTGCATGGGAATTTGCTTGTATCTGCTTGCCTTGGCTTCCATGGCGCTCAGAGCACCTTGTCTCTCAGGTGCTACTGTACTGCCAGCTCCCCCTCCACCCCGACAAGGCAAAGCGCTTCCACGTTTTCCAGCAGCTTGTTCCTTCCCTCCCAGACTGTCTCTCCCTATGGGAGGAGCCCCCATTAGAAACAGCCCAAAGCTAACCTTTCTCAAATCACTCCTTGGCCAGCACAACTCCCCCCAAAATTACACTGGTGTGCTGAGATTACTGGCTGACATGCTGCCCAAACCTGTCTCACTGGTTTCTCTTGCCGCCTTTCAGCCTCCTCGTTTAATCTACCCATTACCCTGTGTTTTATAGCACGGGCCCTTTGGGGTAGGGACCGCCTTCAGGGTGCTTGCACACCTCCTGCAACCCTGGGATGGAGTGCTCCAAAGCCCTAGTGCCCTAGGTGTCCTAATAAATAACAATCCAACCAGTCACATGAGGAACTCTCACTTCTCTACATTAGAGAAAGAGGTAGGAAACGTAAAGATGACGTAGATAAGGTACACTGCAGCAGCTAGCTTAACATGGAGTTTGGCTTTATTTTGTCTCTCTTCCAAGACTCAACCACAGAATTTTTGCAAGACTGCGGGCAGCTCTGCCTGCAAAAAGCACTCTATCTGCCCCACTCAGGCAGGTTTGATGGCTCTGCACAGCCTAGTAAAGGGGTTAAAAAACCACCCTTCTTACACTTGTGGTCTCTATTAGGCAGTTCTCATGCTCCCAGGGGCTGACTCCAACTTCAGGAAGGCTGCGCTTCCTCCTGCAGCGCCCGCTGGGTACCAGTTTCTGCTGAGGGCTGGTGTCCCTGCCTGCAACGCATTCCTCCCCCGAGCCCAGCCCACAGACCCATTGGGGGCTGAGGTGGGTCCCAGTCTGTATGGTTCTGTTGTTGGTGCTGAGGGCGGGCACTTGTGAACGTGGCAGTTGCTTATCTGCAATCAGCTTTTGGCTCAAGGAAACAGGTCTTGCAAATTTGTAGTCTGCCTCTGTGAATGGCAAAGCCTGTAGTTGACAGGAAGACCTCAGAAAATCATAGCCAAGATACATGGGAAATAGCAGAAAAAACTGCAGAAAAAAACACATTAAACTTGCCAATGTTTGTGCTGTTTGCATGGCCGTGGCATACCTGGCTGCCCGCAAGCCCTGCTGCTCCATAGCACAGCCATGGCAAACTGCTAACGGTACATCACCAGCCTCTGCCCAGCACCAGCCCAGGCCAAACCAGCTGCCGTCCGGGCTCAGAAGAGCTTGTTCATGACTCAGCAAGCAACGAGAGAAGTGAGGCACGTCAGGGGTGCAAAGGGCAGTAGCAGTGTGCTCTCTAAAGAACTTGGTAACGCAACAGTGTACACCTCTGCCTTCCCAGTGCTCCCAGCAAGGGAAGAAAAAGGGGCTCAGATTGCCTAAACTTAGTGTAACTTGCTGATTTTTGCCTTTTGCATGATTATTTGGGTTCTTCCATTGTGCAAACTCAGATAACAATAGCTTGGACAGAAAATTAAATGAGAGAGCACCTTATCATAAAATAATAGAATACTTTGGGTTGGAAGGGATCTTCAAAGGTCATCTAGTCCAAACCCCTGCAATGAGCAGGGACATCTGACCTAAAGATGACCTTAAGAAGATCTGACCTAAGGCAGGGCCTTACTGAAGGATCAGAATAAAATGGATATTAGCAAGGATGAATTCTTTTCATAGGAAGTAAATGGAAGCAAGCAGTGTAAAATCACAGCAAGTGTATACAGAGGTCCATAATGAGGACTGGTTCCTCCTCTAAAGATACGTGATCCAGCCATAGTGCATTAGCCCTGGGTGTCTCCAGCGAGGACAAGTCAGGCAGGGAGAGCAACACTCATCCCAGCACTACATGCAACTGTTTTCCATCACAGTGGGTCATGGTGAACCCTGCAGTTTTAAACAGGCATACTGTAAAATAACTTCTCATTTCTGTTGGGGTTACAAGAAGGAATTGGCTTTGTGCTTGCTCCTCCTGCATCTCACAGCTGGTTGCTAAATTATCTTAGCCACTAACTCCTTTGCCAATGCAATCACATCGGGTTTGTGCTGCTGATGTTTTATTAACGTGCTCAGACTGGGCTTCCAGCAGCCCGTGGAGGTGATCCAAGCATGCCTCCATCAAACAGATGCAACTGCGTTTACTGGGCTACTAGTCTCCCCTTGCCACTGGAAAACCTCTAAGAGTAGAACATTTGTGTGCTCCAGACTGTGAGAAAATGACTCCAAAGCGACCTTTGTTTTACCTGCAGGTATACTGCCCTGTGCTGTGATCTTGTCAGATCTTGTTAACTCATCAGCACTAGGGTAATCTTGGATGATAAAAGCCAGGGAAGACCTCACTGCTTAGGGAGGCTGTGCCTGTAGAATCATGAAAACGGGAACAATGAGGCACCAACATCCTTTTTTTCCCCACAATTTACAAAGAACTTTACAGGAGTCATTAACAGCATATTACGGATGGCTTGTGAAGAGTCACAGATCTAAGATCCTGCAGGAAAGAAAAAGCATTGGCTTAGGGCTGGACTGAGCTAATCCACTTTACAAAAAGCTGCTGTGCAGCCAGTTTGTCTTTTATCTCCATCTTTATTACCATAACTTTAAAAGAAAATAGCGTGCGCTGCACTATGTAGTCTGCAGTTTTTTTCTGAAACAGATTTTAGGAAGCCTTGTTTGACGTTGATTTTGGTGTGCCTTCACCTGGATGTTTCTCTGTCTCCACAATGGGTTTTCAACGCTGTGCAGCCACCTCTGGAGCTGCAACACCTCCAGACTTGCTACGATGAAACCCAGGGAGCAGAAATCAGGAAGGTGGTGGGCTAGGCTGCATTTTTCTTCCAAAGTTAAGAGGATTTGCCTGGCATCAGGAATGAAAGAGGGCAGGAACACAAACACCCTCAAAGTGTCAGGATGATACTGTCATCTTCCAGCAATGCTATGCCCAGTCCCAGGGAGCAGTGGGAGTAAAGATGGGAGTGCCTGCCCTGCTCAAATCCATCTTAAAATGCATGGGCTGTCAGCTCCAGTCCCAGGGTCTGTAAGGAATGACTCTTGCTACCAAGCACCGCCTCACAGGTGCCCCAGCACAGTGATGCCAAAACAAAAATTGCTCTGTACCTCCAGTTTTTTCAAGCTTTGGAAATACAACTAAAACTCCTTGGTTTTGGCTTTAACTTGTTTTGAGTCCTAGTGACAATGGAGCAGAGGGACAGTGTAACCCACTGCAATGACCATGGCTCTGTAAACCTGTCCCTGTGTCTGAGGAGGAGCTTGCAGTTTTGCCAGTGGAAGAAAGTCTCAGCTCTGGGACCTTATTCTGAGCTCTGCCAAGGTGAGCTGGCCGCACAGGTGCTAAGGAACATATTTAAAATAAGCTAGTGTGTGGTCAGCAGACAATGGCCTCCACAGAAAAACTATTTACTACCTTTGCAGAAATGCAGATATACCCCTAGAAGTCATGGCTGGCTACAGCAAAGAAAGTAACCTCTCCCAAACTTATTACAAAGCAAAACAAGCAAACAAACAAACAAACAAAACATCAGTATAGATATATAAAGTAATAGCTTCTGTGCATGATGGCCAATCACATCTGCTCATGGGAAGACCAGTCAGGATCCGACAGTCCTTGTGACACAAGGAGGAGGAAATCCAAGTCACCTCACTTAGTTCAGTTAATCTCCATTAATTGATGGAATAAAAGCCAAAGCCCTGAGCACTGAAGTACTCCAGATTCCAGATGTTTTAAATATTCAGGGTGGTTATAAAGCTACCATGATCCTTTAATACTGAATCCAAACAGTTATTTTTCTACTCAAGCTTAAATGTTCAGAATTCACTAGGTTAGGGTTAATTACAGAATAATAGATGAGGCAAATGTTTGCAAGACTGAAAAAGGCACAGAAGTGGATGTAAGCCTGAAACTTCACATCCTGGGTCTGCTTCTGGAAAACTTTGTTGAGAATCCCCCAATCCTCTGAACACCCAGGGGAAACCATCCCCAAGGTGAGCATTGGACAGCCTATCTCTGCTTCCAACCTGAAGCCCAAGAACATGAAAAGATGAGCTCTGGAGAGAAAGAAACCTGAGCAAGAAGTGAAGAATAAAAAAGCCCAAGGAAAAGAGTCTGTAAATGGAGCACAGAGATCACTCCCAAAAGGAAAGACAAAAACAGTGTTGATGTGTCCCTCAGGAGTGAGTCAGCGGGTGGTGGCCAGAGAAAGAGAGCAAGGATCAGATTGGTGAGATGATGTTTTGCAGATAGAGCATCCGAAGACGAAGGTGAAAGTAGATTATTCATGTTTGTCATGGATCCAGGCATAAACGGGAGAAACAGCACATTGGACATGATTCTTGGAAACTGGGCAGAAACACTGCAGTTTAAAATGCTGAAAGTGTGAGTGTCTATAAGATATTCATGTAAGATTTTCCTCAAGAAGCATTTCTAGTAAGTAGATCCTGGAAAAATTCATTTTGTTCATGTCATGTTGAGTTAGCTGTTATTAAAATTAGTAGTTGGTGCCGTGCAGCAAGTTAGTTCCCAATTTCTCTGGGTATAAACCCTAATGATGGATCATCTCATCAGTTGCTGATGTCAGCCCTGCAACCCTGCAGAAACACAACAGCAGGGTGGGATGAGCCATGAAGCTTTTCTGCAATGCTCCCAAAGCTGGTTGAAATATATTGAGCTTGCCAATCAAAAATATTTGGTGCTGCTGACTCTCCTCCAGCATTCACTGCTATTTCTCCCACATCCCTGCTGTCCTGGTGAGGTGGTACCATGAGGCGCAGATGGCTGCAGGGCTGGCATGCTCATCTCCTCCCTGCTCGTCTCTCTCCTCCACTGCACGAGACACAGACCCCCCAAGTGAAGCAAATTTCAGTTATACTCAGGTTGCACAAGTAGCTACAGCAGATTTGTTGCTTAAGGGTGCAAACTGCCCACATTTTTAACGATTGTGCAAGTAACCTCACTGAGAATAAAGCCTAAGATTCAAAGGGTTGGGGTTTTTTTAGGTGTAAGCTGAAATAAAAGTTTCCATAGCTATTTTGGATTTCTTAAACCAGCCTTTCTGTTTGTAAACATCCAGGCAGTGGAGTGGCTGCCCTCCCTCCCCTCTCCCATGAGGAACCATCTCACTGCTTTACCTCCCCCTCTCCCAGCTGCCTACTGGCTCTGGAAGCTGCCCTGGGAATGAGACAACAAAGGCTGTGTGGACAGCAGCTAAAAAAGCCTGGAAAAGCAGTTCTTGACGTTTCAACCTCAGTTTTCATGATTAAGTACTTGAAACTAAAGCCCAGGGATCTTCCATGGTACTGAGCACTAAAGCCCTGGCTTTTGGGGGTGCTTGGAGAGCCAGGCACCAGCTAATCAATGGAGACACCTCTAAACGCAGCTACTGATATACAAATTTTAGGTGTTGAGATTCCACCTTTGACCTTTCCTTTATTAAAGTTATTCTCAGTTGGGCCAGGCATCAACACTGCTGGCACTGGCTTTGGGCACAATGCATGCAGGGTCACAATAAAATTGATCCTTCTGAGGCCAGGCAGCGCTGCTGTCTCTGTGCCTTCATTGCAAACCACCTCTTGGTGGCCTTTGCAGCCTGGGCTCTGCTGTGCACAGGTGCTTCATGCCCACCTGAGAGAGCAGCATGTCTCTACCTGCTTACAGTGGGATAAGGTGCCTCCCTGAGACAGGCTCAAGTCATCTCTTTCATTCTCTTTCTTTTCTTTTGTTTTTTTTTCCCCTTGCATTTTGCTTCTGTGGCTTGCACGTAAAATGACAGCAGCATGCCATCAGTTGCACAGTCAGTGGGATACCTGAGCCAAGGGGAGTCCAACTTTGCTCCTTGCTCCCTCTTGTCCTGGAGCAGACTTGTGCTAAACTGGGGAGCCGCAGCCAGGCCCCCGCAGTCTCCACGCTCTGCTGTTCATCAGTGGAAACTAGATAGAAAGAAGAGAGGGGTCCTGGGGTTTTGCAGGTGTCTCCCGGGACACAGGACAGGCATGCAAACCAAATTGTCAGTGAAAGTCACAAGGAGGAGGGCTCCATTTCAGTACATCCTCCTCTTTCGCAGAGCAGGCTACTGGCTGTTGCTAGTGAAGGGCCTGGTGGGTTATGGTGACATCTCAGCTCCAGACATCCTTTTGCTAGTATCTCTCATCTTTCCTAGTTACAAACTTCTGAGTCAAATGAAAGAGGAGAGATTTTTCATCATAGGAGCTATAACCTTTGAGTATGGCTTTAAAATACTATTAACCACTTATTCCATTCACCTTTTCCCAAGGCATAAAAAGTAGGACATGGCTCTAGAGACTAATAAGTTCAAAGTCAAGGCTGGAGCACACAGGCATATGGAAAATTCAAATGAAGGAAGCACCTAAATCTTTAATCTAGGTGAGTGATTTTTTAGCAGCTCCTTTTGCAGACATTATAGGGAAACTGGGTATTACAGGGTCCTATGAATGTGAACAAGTTGCTAGTTTGGTAGATCAGGATGGGAATAGCAGTCCGTAAATAAAGCTAATGTGAAGAAAGACAGAAAGCAAGGAAAGGAAAAAGGAAGGAGAAATGGGAACAAAAGCAGCAGCCTCCACCTGGAAGATGAGAGGAAGAAGAAAAAAGGGGTTCAGTCTCAAACATGAACACAGAGGCATGGGATTTGCTTCTGGAAAAGAGAATTTCAGAGACTTTAAAAGACTAAGCATTCAACTGAGGTAATTTCTTTAGGAAGCCGCATGGCATCAGAATTTTTCCTTAGGTACCTGGCATCAAAGTGCAAGCACAAGGTAGATAGTTGAGGCTGGCAGGCTGTCCTGAGCATCCCCAGGTGAACTTACTCTGAAAAACTGGCTCTACATATTTGGATACAACTGCAGCAACAAGGACTGCTTCAGGAGGCTTGTATGGGCTGAAAAGTCAATATGAGAACTCAGAGTGTGGAAGTGCTGACAGGATAAAGGCATCCTCACAAGGTTTGAACCCGGTCCAAGACTAACAGAAGTGAAAACCTCTGGAGAAGCTGTTCCTGTTGAATTGCAAGTTGCTTTCCCCCCTATTTAAATAAGCCAAAGTAGTTAAATTGAGATGATAAAAATCTGAATTGCTTATCTGAACCTTATCAGTAAATTCTACCTTTCAAAAATAGTTATCCAAATTCTTACTTCATCAGGCTTTAGGAGGTAATACATTTACAGAAATAAAACATGGAAAAAATCCATTTGAAGGTGCAGGCTTCATCTGCATGGCAATGAAATGTTCTCAAGAAAGGCGTTTACTTTTAATTAATAATAAAGCAAATGCAAACCACCACAGGCCACATTTGAGAAAATGCTGCAGTTCAAAGTGAGAAAAGACTTTTATTAAATGAAAGTGCCGGTAAGTACCATTAAATGAATGTCAACACAATCATTAGAGCAATCTATCAACCAGCGTAAAGAAAGTATAAAATCACACAGACGAGTTATGGGCATAATAGAAGGATTTTTTGCACTTTGACTCCAGGAGAGAGAGGTCTCTCCACAACAAAAGTCAATCATCTCAAAAGCAAACCCTAGCCCTAACCAGAAGCGGCTGGCTCCAACCTACCATATTTTTGAAGATCCCTACTGCAAGGATTTAGCACTGTCTCACCAGTGGGGTTAATTCATGTTCTGGCACGATATGCTGTATTGTCATGCTTATAGCCCATGCCTCCATTAATGCCTACCGCTATTAAATAGGGCTTCTTGTAAATAAGGCCTTGGGTAAGCCACATCCTCCTCGCATGACCCAGCACTGCGCCTGCCGCTCTGTGGCCATGCTGGGGGGCCCATGGCCACCCCGCACTTGGCTGGGCAAAGGGCCATGGCCAAGGAGCATGCTGACTTTGGGGACAGAGGCTGGGTATCTCTTGTCTAACCCAGGGATGCACACAACCCCTGCAGCTGACCGGCTGGTGTTATGGGGGACAGGCTAGGGGTCGGACACCCATGCATCAGTGTGCCATGATCTGCTCTCGCCTGCTGAGAACAGCACATAAAATTGATTTTTTAAAAAATGGTTACTCTTCTGCATTTCTGTTCTCTCCTTGGTCCACTTCTCCTTGAGCTTGGAGTTATTCCACAGGGATGGGGCTGCCTCTTCCTGAACAGTGGAAAACCTGTAGTATACCAATGGCTGCTGTTAGAGCCAATATATACCAAGTCATCATAACAACAAATTTCTGGGCCAATTTCCAACCCACTACCCGCACAGCTAGCACTATAAAGAAAGCTTTACCAGTCAAAAACACAAAGAAAGAAAATAAGTGAGGGTGTCTGAGCACACCTCTCCAAGCAGGAGGTGCAGAGCTGGCCTCCAAAGTGTGCTACCCAGCAGAGCTCAGCACAAGTCCGTAGACCCCCAAGGGCACTTCCCCAAGAAAAGCTGGTGCTGCTTTTTGTAAAGAAGACACTTTTTAGTTTATTTACTTTTGTTCAGAAGGAGAAAGGAGTACACAGTAATGCTGACCGTGTTGAGCTGCATTGAGAGAGAGGGAATGATGCCGAACCTATTTTCTTGCTTTGCTAAGCTCCCCTTTCATTTGCAAGTGGGTTGAAATGATGGGATCGGTTGTCCTGGAGGAGCAGGGGCTGGTGATGTTGCAGGAGGAAGTGCTAAATATATGAGTGGCTAAATGGGAGTTTGGTGATCTCAGCTCTGTGTGAGATAGGAAAAACAAAGACTATGTTCAGCTCCACTGGGCTCGACAGCAAGGGCATAAAATGCCTCTGAGTGGGCTAAACAGCTCCAGACCCAGAAAAAGACAGTTGAGTCGCTGAGATTATACTTAATTGGTGTTGTGGGAAGGCAGCCTCTCTGCAAGGCAGCCTACGCTGTCCCCTTGTACAAAGCCTTTTCATGAGCTACCGGGGACACGCTGCCAAACATCTCCACAAATACCAGTGCTGTAATGTCATCTCAGGAAGCAGAGGAGCCCGAAGCCACCAGGACAGTCTCACTGCCCTCACGGTCCGTCCCTGCCACCCCTGCCCCTGCCCTTTCCTTCCAGGACAATTCGCCCCTGTTCCCCGTGTCCCAGCCCCTCTAGCAGGCTGTATGAGGACCTCATCCCACCCCATGTAGCAAGGTCAGTAGCAGCATGGGCAGTGTTTTGATCTAGGGAAGGACTTAGATCTTCTCCCTTGTCATCATGTCTTATTTAATCACTTTTTAGGATTCAGTCCCAGCTGGAAGGAGGCAGAGTTAAAGTACCACAAGCCCCCAAAGAGCAAAACAGTGCAGATACCTTGTCCAAGCCAGCTTTCCTTACAGTGACAACATGGCTTTTCTCCATCATGCCAGGAGGACAAACATCCCACCTTGTCTGTGAATGCACGCTGGGCCGGGCTGGGCTGCAAGTGTCTGACAGCAGGGTTTTGCCCTAAATATACTACTGCCTCCCTAGTAGTGCTCAAGCTGCTTGGAGCTCTCCCAGCTAGCATCTATGTTTAAAATAGGATGTCTGGAATATGCTGCCAAGGCACTGGTAGAGAGACTTGTCCACACCAGTTCCCAGGGAATTAGGTGACATGTCTGTGTCTCTGTGCTTTCTCTGCTGCTAACAGAAAATTTTCCAAGGGAAAATGCTATTTTGGTCAACTTTCTCCTTGACAGTTTCCACCTCTTGGTGAATGTCACCAGGAACCACCATAATCATGTGCCATGTAGACACAGATGTGTCATGAAGGCACTCAGGGCTTCATGTTACACAGCAGAGTTTCAGAGCAAAATAGGACCCTCGCATCATGTGAGGTATTGAGATGGATGGTCAGGAACATGGTCTTTTCCCCTTTAATATATCTGCCAAGCATGTGCACATCTGTAGGTTTGCTGCAAGGCTTGTTACATGCCCCAAACACAGAGCAGGTCATTAATGTAGGCAAGACTTAAGCAGAGAACTAACAGCACCCTGAAATAGGCCAAAGAGGGTGCTCACCCATGGACTGAGCAGGGAAGGGGATCTGTCTTCCCTCTGAATTTTCCACTTCCCAGATTAACTTTTGTGTGGGATATTAGGAGCAAAGGCTTGGCTGGGCTTTATTCATGTGAGAGTTTGTGCACATTTGAGATGCATGTGTGCAAAAATGTGTGCATCATCTATGTTTCCACCCACATGCCTGACTTAAACACACAAAGCAAGTACAATGGCCCAGAAAAAATGGGAAGACTTGGGGGGCAGGGGGTGGCCATCAGGACTGGGGTGAGAGGGCTTTTCTTTCTTCCTTCCTTCCTTCCTTTCTTCCTTTTCTTTCTCTCTCTCTCTCTTTCTTTCTTTCCTTCTTTCTTTTCTTTCTTTCCTTCTTTCTTTCTTTCTTTTCTTTCTTTCCTTCTTTCTTTCCTTCTTTCTTTCTTTCTTTCCTTCCTTCCTTCTTTCTTTCTTTCTTTTCTTTCTTTCTTTCTTTCTTTCTTTCTTTCTTTCTTTCTTTCTTTCTTTCTTTTTAATTGGGCTTTTATGTATTAAAGGTGTGGTCCAGTTGATTTAGCAGGTTTTTTTCTCCAAAGGAACCATTCTACTATTCTTAGTGTATTTTCTCAACTTTGAAACCTGAATCTAATCCTCTTTTTGCTAACTATATCTTGAAAATAAAAGGACTTGGAGCCAGATTCTGAGTTGGTATATCCATAGGAACGTATCATTTTGTTTCCTAAATGGTGCTTCTTCAGGCACCCTGTTCTGAGGCCAAGCAGAGCAGAGCAACTTTGACCAGGCTGCGTCCAGGGGTCACTCAAGCTGCCATTCGTGGTTATGGGAGTCCAGCCTAGCGGCTCCCAGCTGGTGAGACAGTGGTTCCCAAAGGAATAATCTCTGCTAATGCTGTCCGCTGGAGCTGGGAGCACTGGGGAGGTGCTCGAGCAGCCCTGGGCAAAGCCAGCCTGCTCCAGCCATGCCTCCCGACCCCTGCAGCCGGACGGGCTGAGACACAGAGCTCTGCCAGGGTCCTCTGGCCAGGCTCAGCTACCACGGACGGGGAGAAATAGGACCTTTGGGGGCTGTAGCTGCCATGTACACATTGTGAAATGCCTCCATAAACGAAACAAAGGGGCTACTGCATATAATGCAAAGCACACGGTGAGGGGTGCTTCAGATGGTATGAGAAAAGGTCCCCAGAGCTGAGCAGAAGAGCCCTTTGCCTCGCTGCGTTGTCGGCATTCCCACAACACTCTGCCTTTTTAACTCAGCCTCACAAGCTTCAAGGCAAATCAACAAGTTCAAGCACGAACCTAATTCAAGCTCTGAATAAAACCCATACCTGACAACTTTAATTATTAGGCTGATGCGTCATATTTACATTAATTTGAGCACTACTTAGATTCAGTTACAATAACTCTTCCATATATTCATTCCAAGAGATTTCAATGACTTAGCAGATAGCATATATAATCAAAGCTTAGCTAAAGAAACAGGTTTGCTTTCTACAGACAAATTTTTCCTGTACCTGGGTGCTGACTACAGCATCCTGTATGTGTCTGTGTGGATGTGCCTAAAATGGCATCAGCATTTTGAACACAGGTGAGCCAGAGGACAGGGACTGGAAAGCCCATAAGCCTTGGCCATGGTCCCAGGATAAAATCACAGCCCCTGTGGTGGGAGTCCATGTCCACCTTGGCATGTGTTTTTGCAGGCTGGAAGTACTGCTGGATTTCTCTTTTGCTATTCACTGATGATCCTGCAGCAATGCCCAGCACAGACTTTTTTCACCATCAACTGGCCAGAAAGTTTATTCCAGACCAGATTATCCTTGAAGTCCCTTCCAACCTCATATTCTATGACTTTATGATTCCAGGTGGCACTTGGCTCATTCTTCCTGCCTCTTTCCCTCTGCCTTTTTCAGGGACACAGCTTACATGTGTTGTATGCAGAATGTGCTAATGCACTCAGAGTGCCACACCAGCAGCTCCTTTGCAGAATATCACAATCTGTCTAGTTGTTTGATAACTCCTAGGTACAGCCTATGCTGTTTGCGACTGGTAAGGTGTTAAATGATCTGCATCCCCGAAGTGGAGAACCTGTCTACCCCTGTCCACCACCAACACTCCAGGGCAATACTCCCACACTCAGGAGCTACAGAGTGAAGAATGAAAGCGGCTGCCCAGGTGTTCTCCACCCTTGTGTTTGGGTTTCTTCCACTCACCTGGTGCAATATGGAGAGCTGAGATGTACAGTAAAGAACTGCTCTTTTCCCCAGCGTCAGAGATGAGGGCATACATGAATAAATTTTAGAGTTCAAGTTCTGTTTGAAGACCTGTGTCCTCACAAAACTTCCGCTCAGGATGTTTTTGGGGGACAACAGTGAGCAGAAGAGACCTCTGAACATGCATTTTATTTTCAGGGTAGGGGATGAGCAAAGAAATTTGGGCTACTTTAAAAACCAGAAAATTTCTGTGATGCGGTGACTACTCTACTACACCTTGCAGCAGTGGGGGGTAGTTTCCTAAGCAGTTTGTCTGCCTTGAGGAAGGTCTTGATTTCAACGAAAGCGAGATGTAGCTCTGAAACTTACTGTATTTCATCATTTACTTCCATGCCGCGTGTTCCTTCCAACTTTTTTTTTCCTGCGACCGAGGCGACCGCGCGGGTGCCGCCTGCGTGTGGCAGACGGGCTGTCCCCGTCGAGCCGGGGAGGGGGGGGGGCGCGGGGCGCTGCACCGGGGTGTTTGCTCCACTCGAGGGAGCTCATGCTTTTGAGTAGCCGAACTTAAACCCTCGCAGCATCTTCAGGCAAAATCCCGCGGGTGACAAACTCCGCTGTGTCCCGGGGGGCTACATCCAGGGAGGACTGCTTGCCTTCTGGAAGGCTGAGGGGGTGCTTGTGCCAGAGCCTGTGCTGCTCCTGGGTCAGGTGAGGCATTTCCAGGCCTGCTGCGTTTCAGCTCAGGTTGTCCAGGGCTCCTGCCACCCATCCCAGTGGCTGGGGCAGCCAGGGCACCCTGCGCACTCTCCCCTGCCCTTGTCACCGCAGCTGCCATGGCCCAGGCGCTGCTGGCTGAAGGTGCCAGCGCGGGGCTGTGCGGGAAGGGGCAGCTTCCCACTGCCGAGCGGGCTGGGAAGGGGCAGCTTCCCACTGCCGAGCGGGCTGGGAAGGCTGATAGGACCACTGAGCAATTAAACAAGTAGACTTGAGGAATAAGGCCTGATTTGGCTATTGCTTTACAAGCAATAACTGGTCTTGCTGTGTCCTGCGCAGTGGCTTAGCACTGCAGAAGTCTGCATTTTCCCAAGGAATCACTCTTCCAAGGAAGCTCACTGTATCTAAAGGGAGTGACTGAGGAGATAATGTCATTCCTCAAAAAAAAACCAAAAAACCAAAACCCAAAAAACCCTTATGTCACACATCCACGCCTCAGGATATCAAGACAAAAATGGGATCTAACCAGCTGCTTAGAAAGCATCTGCAGCTTTGGCAGGACAGCAGGAAAGAAGCTGCTCCTCACATCCCTGGTCAGCCAGGAATCCCAGAAGTACGGATGCTTTTGGAGAAGGCCAGAAGGCAAAATCCTTCCCTGACTTCATTAGAGACAGTTAAACCTGATTCATCCTGTCTCCAGCCACTCCCTGACTTGTCTCCCGAAAGCCTTCGCACACCGAGGCGTTCCCCAGCCAGGGTCAGGTGTCACAGGCAGCTTCTCCAGCGAGCTGGTGTGAGTCAGAATATTTGGGAACGGCTCCAAGCTATTGGAAAAAAACAACTCCCAAATTAGCTGGGGTGGCTCCCAAGCGAATCCACCTCCGCGGGGAAGGAGGTGATCTAATGAAAGCGTGTGGTCAGAAATCAAAAGAACCTGGAAAGCATTCCAAGCTGCATAATAAGATTTCGCATTTCATATCTTCAAAGCATTAAGTGAACATTATCTAATTAATCCTCACAACACTCCTCAGAGATATTATCCCTATTTTACAGACAGAGAAACCAAGGCACAAAGTTAAGTCACTTGCCCCGGGCCAGAGAAGGGAGTGTCAGAGCTGGGATTAGAGTCCAGGAGTTCCTGGCGCCCAAGTTTTTCCTCAGACTACTGGGTCATGTGTCTTCCCTGCAGGGAAGATAATAATGAGCCCATAATTACCCATACAAATTCCCAGTGACCAGGCTAACCCGTCTGTATAAAGCTATTTGTAATTCCAATAAACACGCCCACGATTTAGCCGCCTCCATGAACTACCAGTACTCTCCCAGCTGTAGGGAGCCAGACCTTCAAATAAGGGCTGCTCTTTGCCAGAGAAAATCCCAGCTCTGACCCATTCCAAGGGCTGGTGGAGAAGATCTTCCCACTTGTAAACCCCTAGTGACCATCCACATACGGCATGAGCACTGTGGGAACTGTGGTGGCAAGGCAAGGTTTGTGGAGAGAGGGAACAGAGCCGGAAAAAAATGGACAAGCCCTTCAGGCACACATGCCCTTTTCCAAGCCTGACGCAGAAGCAGAGTCCTAGTGCTCAGTACAGGCTGAGAGCAACTCCTCGCCATCAAAGAAGAGGTTGTGTGGTCAAATGTATTGCTCAGTTTGATCTGTCGGTCTCGTAAAATAAATGACCCCTTCTGCATGTTGACACGGTCCCTGAAACAGCCTTGAGCAGGCTTACTGCAGCGTCACGGGAAAACTCGGCACACAAAGTGTTCCAGGCCTTCGGCTCATTCCCTGTCCTGCCCGGGGAAGGGCGAGCAAGCTGCTGCCTCCCCACTGCTTGAGCTCCTGTGTATGTCCGGGAGAGACGGCTCTACTCCAAGGGACCCGTTGTGGCTGGGTTTTAGCCTGTTTTTCCAGCCATGCCATGAGTATGTGAGTGTGTGCATGTGTAAGTGTGCCTTTACCTCTGCGGTGCTGCATTCCCTCTTCTACCAGTATATTCAAACCCCAGTGAGCTGGTCTTCCTGAGCTGAGGCTCAGGCGTTGGGTGCCTAGAGGCCTCCACCACCATGCAATGTTTGTCTGCTGCTGTCTCAGCAGCAACCCCTTTCCACAAAGCTTCTGCTGTCCTTACTCAAACCCAACTCATTGTTAATCCAGGGTAGAGATCACCATGTGTCATAGTTTTACCCCAGGTGACGACAAAGTACCACGCAGCTGCTCGCACGTACACAACACCCCCCCTCCCCTCCCCACTCCCCCACCCCACCCCCCGTGGGGAGGAAAACTGAGAAAAAGGTAAAACTCATGGGTTGAGATAAGAACAATAAAATAATTGAAATAAAATATAGTAATAATAACAAAAATTGTAATGAAAAGAAGAGAGAGAAAGGAATAAAACCCAAAGGCAAAATATTAAAAAAACCCCAAGTGATGCACAATACAATTGCTTACTGCTTGCGGACCACTGCCCAGCCAGTCCCTGAGCAGTGATCAGCTGGACCCCACCAACTCTCCCCCCAGTTTATATACTGAGCATGATGGTCTATGGTATGGAAAATCCCTTTGGCTAGTTCAGCTCAGCTGCCCTGGCTCTGCTCCCTCCCAGTTTCCTGTGCACCTGCTCACTGGCAGAGCACGGGAAACTGGAAAAGTCCTCGATTTAGAGTATGCATTACTTAGCAACAACTAAAACATCAGTGTGTTATCAACATTATTTTCATACTAAATCCAAAACACAGCAGTGTACCAGCTACTAAGAAGGAAATTAACTCCATCCCAGCCAAAACCAGGACACCATGAAATGCCCGTGTGGGATGTGATGCACTGCTGTGACAAGCAGCACGTGCCATTTTAGCTGAGGCTTGCATGTCTGCTCTGCCTTTTCTCCTACGCTGCTGTGCCTACCCTTGATGTGATTTGCCAGGGCCACCTATGGTTCCTGTCACAGGCCAGCAAAGAACCACACCAGGCACTGTGAAACACAGGAATAGCACCTCTTCCTGCCATGTCAGCCTCTGTGCTTGGGTCAGACCATGCACAGCCATGCCGGGGATGCTGCAAGAGCTAACAGCTAACAGTTTTTGAAGCTCAAGGAGACATGTGGTGCTGCCTGGGTGTAGGGCAGCCCTTTGGACAGGCAGGGACACAGCAAGCAGTTCTGTCACCTCCACCAGCACCAGGACTCAGGCTCACTCCTCCAGAGCGCTGTCATCACAGTGATAAGGACTTATCTAGGTGTCTTTTCTCCAGGCATGTAGTTGCTGTTTCCCAGCCAGCCTACGCCATGGGTGTCTGTCTACAGCTCCCAGAGGTTTGCTTCTGCTCAGGCACCAGCACCTGAGATGCTCCCAGGCAGCTGAAGTGGTGCTCAGCGTTTCCACCGATTCACAGTGATGTGGGGGAACTCATCTGCTACTTTTCATACTACTTTTCAGCACCTTAGGCAATATTTCAAAACCTGGCCAGGCCAGCAGGAACATTGAGCTCCAGATAATGCTGAGCTGGCTGAAAGCTGTCCCACATCGCCCACACTGCACCCTTAGAGCACTGTCCCATTGCCTTTTGGGGTTCAGAGGTTTAGAAGGGGTAGGGAGGAATGGACAGCCATGGGAAGACATGGAAGACCATGGCAAGTGTCCTCAGGGAGGGAAAAGAGAAGGGTGAGAAAGGGGCGGCAGCAATGAGTTTTCCTCCGAGAAGGGTTGGGCACCCAAAATCTGTGTGCTCTCTGTAGGTGCGATGGCACCTTGTTGTTGAGAAGAGGAGAATAAAAAAGCATTTCAATGACTTTAAAATAAAGGCTATGTTGGTCAAGCCCCAGGGTGCCACATCACAACCCCAGCAGGCTCTTGGGGCAGACCAGCAGCAGGGTTGTAACAGAGCATTTGGGAACATGCACAACTCTTTCTAAGCCAAGAGTTGCACAGTAAAGCCGACTACTTAGTAATAGAAGAGGGACTGCTTGGCATTTAGGGCCGTATTCCTCAAACTTAATTAAAACTTGCTGTGGTCCCAGGCTTTTAGTCCATCCAGTTGAGGAGTCTAGTTGTAATGGCTGTGCTTTCAAACTGCAGGGCAGTGGTTTCTGCTGAGGGCTAAGTGTTTTGCATAGAGAGCTGCTTCGGTGCCGTGCTGAAACGAAAGATGTTGCTGTTTGGAAAATCTGGCTTTTCCTTTACTTTTTCATTATTCCTTTGATTTTTATAACTGCTTTTATTTGTATATCCGGAATTATCATTAAAAGAAATTAAAGCCACATTTTTTAAACTAAAATACTTCAATGTGATTTAAAAAAAAATGGTAAATGTACACACACATATTTTATCTAGACCTTATACGTACGAGCAGATTTACTCTTGTGAGGAGTCAAATTGCTTTTTCCTCACTTTTTTGATCCAAGGACTAAGGACTCCTGTGCAAGAACTTGTGTAATCAGTTTATCAAGTCATAGAGATGTTTTCACTGCAATAATTACGAGAAGCTCAGGAAAAGCTTCTTGTTGTCTCATCTCCTACTGAGCTGTAACAATAAAAGCATACAAAATATGTATATGCATGTGTATATCTCTCCCCACAAATGCAAAATTTTATATAAAAAAGATGGACAATAAATTCTAACAAACAGAAATTATATTTTTCCAGAAACACTGCTAACCATACAAATAAAACATTTTCTTTTTTTCTGTAAATGGTATGATTTAATGTCATAAAGTGATAGTACAAAATGGCATGTTAGAGGCTCATTAGACACTGACAGCTGTAAGCATTTCAGGATGATATATTGAAAGCATCTGCATAAAGGAAAAAATAGTATTAAAAGAGAAGGCAATGAAAAGCTGAGAATAGCCTTGTGTCCAATTTGTTTTCTGGTAGCTTCTGGGGCACACGTTATGAGAAATGCCTTTGTACTGTTATCATGTGGGAGGTGGTTCCAATAAGCAGTGTAACCACTGCACCACCGATTTCTTACCAGCTGTGGTCTAGAAGCCTTTTCATTCAACATGCTCAGGACAGGTTTTAGACATGAAGAGATCCTGGGCTGCAAAGGAACACTAAAAAATTTGCCTAGCATCTTGTGCAGTAACAGTACATGTGGAGTCGATCACCCAAAATCCAGAGGAAGCTACTGTTTGGCATCTGCTTCTGCTGTTTCTAATTTTGTTTTTCCTGAAGCTGAGTTGCTGTACCTTTGGTGTCCTCAGCTACCAGGTGCTGGTGCATAGACAAGGAATCCAGGAGCAGATGACCTCATGGTCTCTCTCTGTCAAATAACATAAAAGGGATTAAAAAAACCCAACAAACACCACCACCACCCACCCACCCCAAGCTGGAGCCATGAATTGGTCTGATCTCTGAATAGGGGTACTTCAGAGGCAACCCTGCTGTTCTGAGAAGGTTCCTGAGCCCCTTGGCCATTGCAAAGCAGAAAGATGAGTCTCAATTGCAGAGGGTGGGTAGGAGGAACATTCATGGAGAGCGACTTGGGTGAAGGATTACAGTTTCACTTGCTAAAGGAATGACTCGCAGCCATGGATGGAAGCTATTACCCTCATTCTGTTGGAGCAAAATATACCACTGCAAACTGAAACTGGAATTGTAACACTTTGTGAAATGCTGCTCTGTTTCCTAAATAGAACTGATGGTTGAAAGCGGAAAGTGTCAACAAAAAGACACATAAGTGTAACTTTATCAGAAATTTTCAAGTTCAACATTTTTCAGTGCCATTTTATAAAACATCTTTCTGGATTTGCCAGCTAACTCTGGAAGCATGAGAATCTGATGCCTGGAAATTGGACTGACAATAAGCATTAAAGCAGATATTCTCCAAGCTTTTCAGATTACTTACTCCTCACAAGACAGAACACCTGAAAGGGAAAAAAGTATCTAATGGAAACCCATTGAAATGTAGAGAAGCTGAGGAAGCAAGTTACGCCATTGAAACAGGACACTCGGTCACTCTTAAAAATGGGATGAGTCTGAAAGTTTAAAAGCCCAGCAACAAGGTCAAGTTCCCGAGACTTCAGTGGCTGAGCATCAGCTGAGCTGTATGTACTCTCAAAATGCAAAAAACTACACATAGCCTAAGTCAAAGACAGTTTGAGAAAATCAGACTATTTTGCATTTTCTGTGCCCTAACCTGCATATACCCATGAACAATCTCTGCCCCAGCTGACACGGTAACTTGGTCAGCTGTAGTAACAGCTGAGCCAGAGCTACAGCTGCTGTTTATGCATCTGGTCCAAAGCCTGTAAGGAGCTCATTGTGGCTCTCCTTTCACCTCTGTGGATTTTGGCCCAAGCCAAAAGTGGCGTGAAAGGAGACCCATGATGGTTACTGAACTGTTACACCTGCTTCTGACATGGAGACACACATTCCCCTCTGTATTTAGTGCCATACAGGAAGAAAGCCTCAAGACATGAACACAACAATTTTGATATTTCTCCTTTTCAGATACTCTCAAGCTGTTTGGAAAAAAACCCACCAAAATCTCAAAAAACATTTCACCGAACGGTTTTGCTCTTCAGCAGCAGTTTTGCTTCCAGCAGCACATGTACCCAAACCCATCCTTCAACAGATATGAAGCATCCCTTCCTCTTGCCAACCCGCAGGGAATTTCATGGGCAATTACCTCCTGCTTCCACCTTGAACCAAGGACTCACAGAAAGATTTATTTGTGAGCAAACATTTGAAAGCTTCACCGGTTGTGTCTAAATATTTATGTTCATGCCTACATAGTAAAAGATTGCATCTCATAGAAAAGAAAGAGGGACAGACAAATAAAGGAAATCTTGGTGACAAAGGAAAGTGATGAAAACTGTCAACCAGTTTAAAGGTTAGACAAATGGCTCCAGAGTTGTGAGCTGCATTCCTGCTCAGATCATAACACTGTAACTTCATTGTTAACATTGCTAAATGCAATTTTGCAGTCTTAGGAGAGGTATTCTGTACAGTGCATCTTTCATAATTAGGAAGAAAACTGTTGTCTCTTTTCCAAGTCAAATAAACCTTGTTTATCTGGAGGGGGAGTAAGTGCAGTGAGCTGGTCTGAGAGACAATTTTGAAACTTAAGATCCAGAGGAGTCTGAAAGTCTGAGCTGGGGACAAAGAACTCATCTGCAGCATCATATAAAAGGCCCTGGCACAGAAAGCTGTCAGGATCCTGGCTATGAACACTTGGGGCATGTTGAAAGCCCAAGGACAATAGACCTGATCCAGCACCGTGGAGCCAGAGGGCACTTCAGCAAACCCACAGTGCTCGCAACATCGAATCCCAGCGGCCACGAGTGGAAGGGATCAAAGGCAGTGTGAGGATCCCCCACCTGCCGCCCTGCCTGCACATCACTGCCTGCACGGGCTTTGCGCTGGTCCACGAGGGGCTCTTTGATCATGGCTATCATGGTGTTGCCTGACAGCAGCAAGAAAGTGCAGACATAAGCACTGTGGGGAGAGATGAGGTTTGCAAATGGAGGAGTCTGTATTTTGAGTTTCATATGGTGGCCACTGAGAGAGGGTCTGAGTAAACATTAGTGATCCCATGGGAAGGCAGGCTCAGAAATGAGCAGGGCTAGAGTTAGCTGCCATTTTTCTTCAATTCAGTTCAAAGGTCTCCCCTGTGCCCTCGCTATACTGCAATATACTGCCACTCAATAACAGAAAAAAGCTCCAAGCAAACAATTTTGTTCCTAAGAAATGGTACAATTGCAAAGCTTTATCTTAAATGCGGTACTACTGGTGATATGCTTGATGTTCCTTCTTTCATCTGCTGGACTCCAGCAATAAAGTCAGTAATTGTGGCCACTCACACACTAAGTGCGGTGGGTTCACGATGCCAACTGAGATGTATCCTTTGCAATGAGCAGCAAGGTTTGTGGCTGGATTTAGGCTAAGTCTTTGGCAAATTCCACCGCTGACTCCACTGGCAAGTCTTCAGAGACAGCCTCTGGTGCTGTTTCAGATTCAGGCAATTGCTGGTTTGGCCTCTCTCTCATGTCTTCTTGGACATGTCTCCCCTTTGTCTTTCTCTCCGTGACATGTATTCCCTCTGAAACAATTAGGACCTTCACAAGCTCTTTGTTTCTAACTCTGGGCAGTTTAGCACAAAGTATATTTATGCTAATTGCATGCTGAAAGTGCACTCGGCTCGGCCTGGCTTTCTCTTGTCAGGACTTTTGAGAAGATACTTGTCATTGCTAGGAGCAACACTGGAGGTGGGAGAGCTGCAGACTTAAAAGATCTGCCCTTGCCTGCTTTACCCTCTGTCCTGGAATTGAATGGCATTGGATATTGATGTCTTGAGAGTTTTCCAGCTCTTGTTCCACTTTAAAATGTCAGCTCTGCTTTAAAACTTCATGGTTCCCAGCCAAGCAAGCATATCTGCTCTGAGCCTGGCTGATGTCAGGCTCAGATCTGAGCAGATCTCCTTTTCAATGGAGCAAAGCTGGGAGGGAACAAAAAAACCTTGTGTCCTGCTTTTGGAGAGGGTGTCCCAAGGCTGAGGCTGTGGCTATGGTGCATGAAATGAGCCCTAGAACTGAAAACTAACCCAGGTACCTCTACATAGCACAGAGCACATTCAAGTTTTGCACAGAAGTGGTCTTCCATGGATAGAGCCCTATCCTGGGCTGTTGGAAACCCTGTTTCGAGTCCCTGCTGCCCCACAGGCTCCTCAAGTAAGTCATTAGGGTGCTGTTAATGCTATAGCTATATTGCTAACCCTCCTCACCTACGTGCTCTTACCCTGGATCATAAGGACCCACGTGAGGAGTTACAGTCCTGTAGTTATGCCATGTAGCTGCCGGTGAAGGTAAGCCTCTAGCCCCTGCTGTGCCTCAGTCTTCCACTGGGAAACGGTAAATAACACCTTTGTCCCTTCCAGGAAGATCATGGGAGCAAGTCCTCTGAAAAGGTCCAGTACCATGGTGGGGTGGGCCCAGACTGTGCAGGTTTCTCTGGCCAAAAGAGAGGTCACTCTGCATTTTTACCAAATTCAAACAATAAGAAGAGATTAAAATCTATTTTTAGGAACCTTCCAGATCACCACAAAGAATTTGCTGCTAACTAATACTTAAATGTCCCTGAACAATATTTGCCTTCATGCTTTCCTTCTTTCCCCCTCTTTTCTCTCTCCTTTGTTCTTTGATCCTTTCCCAGTAGTAAGAAATCTCCAGCATTTCTGCTTCCCATTGTTCCTTTCACAGGCTGTCCTCAACAGCAGAAACTAATGTCATGCCAGCAATTAAGATATAACTGGAACTAAATTATAAGAAAGTTATGTGAAAACTTCTACAAGCTGGAAAGGAAACCATGATGACTTTCTGATTTGTGTAGAAAGTGAACTCTTGGAATTTTTCTTCCCTCAGGTACACCAGGCATACCTGAGCCTTCAAGCTCTGGCACCCACAGCACAACTGTGTCTTAAATGCAACTGCAGGGTCAGAGGTAGAAAAGCTTCATAACAAACTCCCATCATGACTGATGACTATTTTCTTCATGTATTAAGGAGAGGAGGAGACAGGAGCACCTCAAGAAGCTGTTTGATTTTTTTTTTAATTTTTTTTTTTGTATCTGGGTTCTTTAGCCAAAATTCTGTTTCAGTTGCAGGTATAAGGGTTTTAAAACATCTTCTGTGTCAGATGATGAAAGGACAAGGGCACGATGTCAAAGGTGCCTGGGGAAAGATGCACCCGACCAGGCATGTTCTGTAGTGTGCTTGCAGACCTTGCTCGCACACACAGGCCAGCCAGATACAGCTTAGCTACAAACTAGAGGCTGGTGGCCGTGCAACACCCTGCTGAGGCCCAAGGCAGCATTAGCTCATCTTGTTAAGATACTGAGGTATCTCTACCAGTTCCTGGTTATCTTCAAGTCTGTGTGTAGGCTCACAGTGGCATAGCAGGCAGACCTGATCTAACTAGCTTCTGAAAACCCGACCAACTGCACTCTCTCTTGGGTGGGGAAACCTTGCACATGACATTGATGTGCTTGCTAGGCATGTGGGTGACCGTAACTTAAAAGTCACACAACGTTCCCAGCATGATCCACTCAGAGCCCAGTCTCTGGTCCTTCAGCAAGGCACACTTACAGATCTAGCTGGAAACTTCCATCAAGGCAAGCCGCCATCTCTCTCAGTGCTTGCGAGCATGTAAATAGATTTCACAAATAAAACTGCCTCTGAACACTGGTGTTGCATTTCACAGCTCATTTTGAGCCTGCTACATGCTAATGACAGCAGAAGGCTGAGCACGGTCTGCAAAACCCAGCCCAGTAACAGGTTAAATGCCTGAGTTTCTTGACTCTGTGAGCTCCCAGCCGCTGCTGTAGTGATGGAGAAAGCTGGTGTACCTGAGCCTTTGAGCTCTGGCACCCACAGCACAACCCTGTCTTAAATGCAGCTGTGGGGCAGGAACTAGAAGAGCTTCATAGCGAGCTGCCATCTTCAGCGTATTTCGAGGTAGAAGCGAAACCATCTGTACCTCCAACATCTGCTGCCTGAGGGATCTACCAGCCTGGGGTGGGGTGGGCTGAAGGGGACACGCTGGCTGTAAGCTTAATTTAAACCAGCACCCGCAGGCCCTGACCCCGCCGGCCGACATGCTTCCTGCGCAGCCGTGAGTGCCAGAAGAGAGCAGAAAATGGCTGGCACCAGGATGGCCCTTTACACCCCGGGATTTCCCGTCAGCAGGCAAGCCTGCTGTTAAAATGGCTTCCTGTTTGCTTTATCCCCCAAAAAAGATATAGTCAGCATCCGGCCCAAATATTCCAAGGATATTACTTCAATTTATCTTTCAGCTTAGGCTATTTCAATTTCCCAAACTGCATTCAGCCCCATGGGAAAAAAGGCACTGTATAGATCGAAAGGACTCATTTGTTCAAAAAAATAAATGGCAGTGGGTGTGTGCTGCTGGATTTATGGCTGAGAAGGTAACGCACAAGCAGTGCCCTGCACTTTGATAGCTTAGCACTTCTGTGATGTGTGAATGAAGTCCAGCAGGCCCAGGACCACGTTAATCTCAGGGGTTTGATCTCTGTCTGTAATGAGATGCCAGCAGCCTCTACTTCAAAGACTGCACTGATACAGATAATCTTGTGAAAGGCTCTCTGCATTTCCAGCTAGCTTGTATTGGGGATTACAGCGACAACAGGAGGAGATGATGGAAGAGGAGGCGCTTGTTTGATGCTTATTCCTTCAGTTTCTTTCTAATATTCTTTTTGGTTTTAATTTCCAAAGGGTGATGCGGTCCCTCTCACCCCCAGCTCATCAGGACTCACTCTTGCCAGATGGACCCTGTGTGCTCTGGGGCAGATGGAATGGTTGGGATGCTCTTCTGCCTGGGATGTCTGTGAAAATACAGCCATTTGGTGCTGAAGCAGTGGATGCTACAGCATCTTGGTTGAAATATGAGCAGGGATTGCACTGAAAACTGCACAGGCAGTTAAATATTACAATTCCAGACTTTTGAGGTTTTGTCTTTTTTTCTGAACAGTTGTAAGGGAGTAGGGGAGAGGGTAAAGATGACAGGAGACCACAGGCTATGAGAAGCATGTTATAATGCAAAATGAGCACTAGTTTCACATACACAATTATGCTTTATGTTGAAAGTATATAATTTTCAAGGCGTGTCTGACCAGGAAACAGAACTGAAATATTTTTATGTTGATGAACCCTACTGATCTAAGAGAAAAACAGTGGCAAAGACACATTGCAAATATCTTGGTTGCTCTTCCAGCAAGAAAACTTACAGAAAATAAGATCATAAACTAGACTATAAATTTAACTGGAATAAATAGAGCTTAATATTTGGGACCCCAGTATCAGCTACGTTGTTCTCAGAAACCTTGTTGAAGACTACTTAAACAGATATATTTAAGCACAGTTAAAACCTATATTTTACAGGCCTGAAAAGGAATAATGTGGCATTGGGTCTGTATTATTGTCTGTGTTACAGGGACAGCAGCACTGACTGCAGCATGCTGAGAGAACTCAGAAGCAGCAATGTCAGAAAAGTGATTGTACTGGACAATTTCAGTCACTCTCATGTACACTGGCTATTTGCCGCATGGGGACATGAAGTGCAGGTTAGTTTTTAGGATGCTACCACTGCCAGCATCCTGACATTAGCAGATTAGTGACTCCACAGAGAAAATCCAGCCCTGTCCTCGGGACATAGCGATGTATGGGGTCAGTTCAGGATCTCATAAAGGAAACAAGCCTCTGTGTTTTCACCATCATACACTTAGACCCAGCATTCCTGCTTGAGCAACAGAGCCCCAGAGATCTTCCACAGACATGACAAAATGCAAAGAGGTAAACTATAGATAAGGAAACTAAAAATGGAAGCTAAGGCAGGTAAATCTTCCCTGCAGTATGGAGAGTACTGGAAGGCAGACACCACACTGGATGTCACTGCAGTGACATGCACAGCACCCAGCAGAAGAGGCTTAAGGAAGAGTAGGGATTTACTTGACTAAACTACCAGGTGAAAAAAGTTGGTGGATTTCCAAAAGCATAATTCAAGAAGCTTCATCCAAATGGTGATGGTACACTCCAGTGGGTTCAATGTAAAAAAACAATTAGGCCACACAATAGTTTAAGGAAGAAGCTGCTCCATAAAAGGAAGCAAAGCTGCTTCTAAACACTGCTTCAACACATCAGCATCGAAAGGTTTGACAGGAGTCTGTGGGGCCGGCTGAAGCCCAGGGTCTTTAAGAAATGCTCAGGGAGGACAAGGGGAATTTTTGGTGCCCATGGTCTCTTGTAGCAGAAACTGGGAAATTCCCACACAGGAACCTTCCTGGGAGAGGACTGGGCCAGGGTGTCTCCAGAATTTAGGGGGATTGCATGGAAGAAGCTATGACACAAATAGAGGGGATGGGATGGTGCCCACCAGAAGAAGATGGCAAGAGATTAATATTAACCTAAGGATGTTGGATTCAATTACTAAGACAGTGCCCACCTCACTAAACACTTCCTTGGTATGTCAGGAAGCAAATGTACCGCCAAGATTCAGAAAGGCGTTAGGAGGATCTGAGAACCTAAAGGCATATAAGTCTGAGGTCGTACCAGCAAAAATAATAAAAGTTATAATTAAAGATCAAACTAGTGGCCACCTTAAAAAAATATGATCTGGATAGATATGATCTACTTGGTAAGAGCCAACATGGCTTCTAGAAATCCTTCCTTTCCAATTTCTTGAAGTTCTTGAAAGGAGTAACAAACATGTTAATAAAGGTTATGTAGTAGAATCTCTTCCCACAGACTTTCAGGGAAACTACGGAGCCAGGGGAAGGGGGAAATCCTGTCATAGAGAAATGGCTGGAAGGTAGGAAACAGAGCACATAAGAAATGGTCATTTCACTCAGTAGAAGAAAGTTACCAGTGGAAACTTCAAGGATCTGCACTGAGGTCTGTTCTGTTCAAAATACCCATAAATAACATGGAAAAGGGAGGGAGCTGTGAGAGACAAAGTTCACATGATACAAAGTTGTTTAAGTAATAAGGGCAGGTTGTGACAAATTGCAGAAGCATGTTATGATACTGTGTGAAATGTCAGGTGAAGTTTAGTGTAGCTAAAGATAAAGCAATAAAACACCATGGAAACTAGTCCTAGTTTCACACATCAGATTTTGGTCCTTTGAGTTTGCTCTTCCCTACTGAGGAGGAAGGCTTTGGGATTAGGACAGACGACTTCATAAAGACACAACTGCAGCACTGCAGAGCCATGGAACAACTTGTAGAAGAACAAAAAGAATAAAAGTAGCTTTCATCAGCTCAAGGGGACCCTGGACTAGTATTTGGAAGAAAATCCATTGCAAATCACTTGACAAATTGCTATGGGTTCAGGAAAGCCTAGTATTTCTGCCTCACTCCTCTCCTGCTCCAGACTAGTCTGCCTTTGAACCCCTTACCTCTGGGGTCCCTGGGGGCTTATGGGGAAGAGTGAAACCACAAATGGGATTAACTCCTGAGAGCCTATGGAAGCTCTAAGAAAGCCAAGAGGAGACTGGGACAAGGCAGAAATGGGGTGATGGTGACTGCACGGAGGAATGAGTATACATAGCTGATGCCGAGCCGCTGAGTTACTGCCTCTGTCTTATGCTACATACTTGTGGTGAAACTGGTGTTTAAGACATGGCATGTCTGGAGCTGTACCTCACAAACTGATGAGGGATTTTAAAACTGGTATGAGATAATTGCTGCCCATGAAGCCATATATGAGGGGAGTGGAACAAAGACTAGATGTATCCAGTAATTATGAGAGACAGAAGGGCATATGCATTCCCAGTGAAACTACAGGTCTGCACCAAGAACCAGCAAAAAGGGTGCAACTGGCTTAGCTGGGAAGTGGCAGAGGCTGACCAGTTGGGAAGAAAGTTGACTGGAGCAAGTGATGAGAGTGCATTTCTCATCTGAGCAGGGTTACAGGGGACAGGAGCTAGCTCTGCACTGCAGGGAACAGGGGATATTTGCAGCTGGCCTGTCTCACAGGGTGGGTCAAACACAATGATAGGGGCAAGGAGTTCTGTAAGCAGTTGATTTTATATTTCCTTTTTAAAAAAATCTTGATGGGAGTAGCCAGATGATATAAAGTGGAGGGGGGATAGGAAGAGAAAGAGAGAGGAAAGACAGAAAGAGAACGCAAGAGTGTTCAGGACTGAAAGACTCAGGAAAAGTACAAGAACAGAAAGAAAGTTTGTAGAGAAGACAGAGGCAGCTTAAAAAGAAAATAAAGAAAAGGAAGTAACAGCCAGTAGGAAACTAAAAGCTGAGCTGCTTCACATGGAGTAAAGCATGGGCATGGAGGCAAAAGTGGGAGATACACAGGTGAGGACTGTGTTTGATTTCAGTGACATGTTCTGGATACGTTTGCTATGTCTCACACCCAGCTATATATTAGCTCACCCCTCTGCCAGCACATCAGAGTCACGTGAAAGCTTCTGCTAAATAGCAGAACTGGGGCTTAAATTTTTTTGCAATCTTTGTAGTGTTAGTTGCCCATGCAGATGCTGCATATATCCCTGCCCCAGCCATTTCCACTTGGTCACACAGGCACAAGCACAACCTGATGAGCTCCAGCACATCTCAGTTCCCAAGGAGGGTTACAGATCCCAGTTCAGAAACCCTGGTGGGCTCAGCTGCTATGTTGACCCTCAGACCTGACATGGCACCAGGGCTCCAGGAACCTCTCAGAGAGAGGCACAGCTGGTAGAAAAGCAAGCAATAGGGAAAAATATTGCTTTCCAAATTGGACTGTCTCAGAAGCAGCACACTGCAGCTGTACTATCAATTATAAATTGAAAAAAATACGAGAGAATTGCTGAGGTTCATAGTCTGTGATTAGGCAGAGACCTTAATTTATACTTGCCTGTATCCAGAGGATGTCTGCTACTCAGGGCTGAGCCTACCAACTTTTGCACAGGGAGCAAAAAAAGAAGCAGATGCCATCAAAGCTATTTAATGAAGCAAGTCAGTATAACCAGCAGCTGCCACAAAGAAAGTTTCCTGCAGGACCACTAGACAAGCAGCACCCTCTGTCAGGCAGGCTTGATGGGAAGAGGAGATAAAACCCTGCTTTTTGTGTCTTGCTCTGACAGCTTCCTTTGGACAAACCACACTGTGGTGAGTGCGTGAGGCCATGCATGGAGAGAGAATGGGGTGTAAGGAGGAGAATGAGGGACACAGCGTGAGGAAGCTGGAGAGGAAGCTGTCCCCTTGTTTCCCACTCATGCCACCAGCACTTTCCATGCTGAGCATCTGCAGTCTGATTCTCATGCTGAGGATTGGGGCTATCTGCTCCCCACCGTGGATGCAGCACTTCCCTTCATCAGTGCAGGAGTGCAGGGTGGAAGGAAGGGTGTATGAATAAATAGAATGAAAAAAGCTCCCTGGCTTCAAAGATGCAACAGCTGGAGATGTTCTGCACTCACAGTAGTTAACCATCTTCCTCCAAAACACAAAATCCAAACTACAATAGCAACAAGAGACACAACCATTTTTAACCCACATTGCTTAATATGCAAGTAAAGAAAAGATCATAAAAACTACTGGCCTTCTCCTGGTCTGGAAATGATCAGGAATCCTGTTTTCTTAATGGCAGGAGCAATGACTTCTCCTCTGTGAGGCAGTTAGACACCTTGCTGTTTAGCAGGACAAGAAAGGCAGAGAGTTAGATGGGCGTCTCTTGCTTCAGAAGGCATCAAACAACAATTTTTTATAGCACATGGTAAAGAGAGGTTTGTTTGTCTAGTGTAATGTATTATTATATTATTTTAAATATACTTTTCAAATATATAACCCCATCCTGT
Organism: Falco punctatus; assembly: GCF_963210335.1. Taxonomy (NCBI): domain Eukaryota; kingdom Metazoa; phylum Chordata; class Aves; order Falconiformes; family Falconidae; genus Falco; species Falco punctatus. Next base: position 67,861,934 of record NC_137583.1, read on the forward strand.
CCCTATGCTTTTAGTAGATGTCTGTACACCTCCAGAACCATAAAATGCTGCTATTCTTACTTCAAAGGCTTTCTTGAGCATAAACTGGAGATTTTCATTAGGCATTTTACATCATCTAAATGCTATTGCTTTTAACTACCTTCATAACGCTATAGAAATCTCTTTCTAAGCTTTTATTTGGTTGAAGCAAGCACCTGCAAGATATATGCAGAATCATTTTCTTAGGAGACAGGCTTATCATGACTTCAGCCAGAGGGAATCTGTGTTTTATCTCACCTGATGCAATACCCCATGTTAGTCTTAATTCACACTTCACTTCTGGTAACCTCTAGGGCACCTTTAATGACTACTGGAAATCTTCTGTAGCAGGCTGTACATTTCAGGAATAAATCCTTTGACTTAAATCAATGGTTTCTGGAAAGGTTTTACTCCTTGTTTCCAGCTACTACATACTTGGAAACACTCCCAAGTGCTTCTGACTATATAGTAGCTGTAGAAATGCAATTCCACTGCCAGGGGCGCAGCTATAGAACCAGCCAAAAATCTCAGCAGTTCTCATTTGCTGCTGCCTTGTTTGCCTTGACTGTCATCCCATACTAGAGATGCAAGACACTTATTTGCATGCAGAGTAGAATCAGACCTGATGCAAGATACCTGAGAATCAGTCTTGGCAGCTGGTGAACCAGGTTCCTGCCCTGGTGACAGTCTTTTGAGAAGTCCCACATTGCAGCACTTTCAAAGATAGCTGGCTGCAACAAGGCTTTTACGATCTCATACCAGGTTAACTTCAATGAGTAGCTCCCACGCCTTGCCCCAGCACAGCCACCAAGCCCCATAAGGTTTCAACAGTTCATCTACTGTCTGTGCTGTTTCTTCACCCTCTTCAGGCCAGTCCACTCTGCTTCTTGCCTCTGCTGCATCCAGGTTCTTTCTTTTCCTCAGCTCCTCTTCCAGCCAGCCTGCTCCTCCCAGGGCCTCTCCTTGTCTCTTCTATATCTGGGGGCATACTCTCTCTTCTGCTTCTTCTAGGTCACCCTTCATCCAGTGCTCTTCTTCCATACCCCTTAGAGCTATTTAACCACTTAACAGAACCAGCCACAGCTGCACCTTATCCACATCAGCCAACCCACCATCCCTGAAGCCAGCTCACAGCTGTGCATTATCAATGTTAATTAACCTGCCTCATTCATCTATAATTCTTCTACAGTCCCACACTGCTGGTGTTTCACAGAGAGATGTTAACGTCTCTGTCAGAGGCAACAAAGGCATCTTCCAAAGTTTTCATTCAGGGTGAGAGTCTCTCCTCCATTTGCAGCACTGCAAAAGCACATCTGAAGAGTCTTGGACTTCATCCACCTGTGGAAGAAGAGGAGGTGCTTCTAAATAATAAAAGCACCTTTGCAGCATTATAAAATGAACATTTTGAAGCCTCATGTTAGCCTTTCACACCAAAAGATCGTCATTAAGAGAGAAAAGAGAGCTAGAGATGTGTTACTATCGATCACCTCTTGTGGTCTTGCCAAGAGCAGAGCACAGGCCGCGCACGGCAGCAGGGCGGTGGGAGCGACAGTGTTCATGGCACTGTGGACCCTGCCGAGCCCAGCCAGCCGGCAGCCCTCCCAAACGCCAGGGTGCAATTTATACGTGTTTTACTACTATGCAAAATGTTTTCTCGGAGTGCTCCTCACTTTTACAACTGATGCTTTGGGGAATCAGTTTTGAAATGGAATCCTAGAATTAAAAAAAGAAAACCCCAGAGCTTCTGGGAAAGGTGAATGGCAATCAAAAATGTTATTTTTGTACATGGAGAATCCACATGGAATTTTTCTTTTGTGATTTATTTGTGAAGCTGTGCTGGTAAATCAGGGAAGATATTAGAAACTAATGGAGGGAATAATCTAGCACATTGGGGGAAAGTGAGAGAATTTTTCCTTTGGAGACTTCTATTTTTAAAGAAATAGGGTATATCTGTCAGCTCAGAAGACTTCTGTGTCTCTGTTCTGCATCATTAAAACTCATCCCTCTTGTGACCAGGGAAGTCAGAGTTGTTTAATTCTCAGATTTGCTACAGAAGATGGAAGAAAATAAAGAATGTTGTTTTTCTTTGGTGAGCCATTATGCAGTACTGATATAATCCTGAAAATAAGAGGTCTCCATCAGAAGTTGAATTATTGCACCTCTTTGTCAGCTCTGAAATGTCTGCATTTTAAGAATAAACTACTGCAGCCCTCTGACATGCTGAAATCTGGTCACCACAATGCTGCTGTCACTCTGCTGCACACTCCCTTCACGTTAGGAGCACAGCACATCTCTTCACACCTCTTTCTTGCCAGATGAGAAGAGGCTTGTTCTTGGCCGGGTTGTGAGTAGCTTAAGCTCACATCTTCTAATCTGAGATCTACTTGTAGTATGACAAAGAACAGGATAGCTCACACTTTTGTATAGTGAGAGGGTAAAGAAATAACTTTATGACTCAGATATTCAATTACAGAAAAAAAATGTGGCAGAGGTGACTGAATTAAGGCTGTGCTAAAAGTCTGTTTTCATCCCCAATTTCAATTTTCTTTTTTCCAATTTTCTTTCTGAAATGATATACAGTTATTTAGGCAGAATAATGTTGCAGACAGAGGCAATTTATTTTGTTTTCTAAAACTGACACCTAAGGCGAAAGATGTACTTCTGGTATGAAAACAGAGACTGGCACTTAGTGACTCTGAAGTGGCCTGCAGCATGCCAACACACACACTGTGCGCAGACGCATGCCCATTGGCACTTGGATGATCTTGGCAGGTGTGACACATGCATGTCTTTGAATACTCACTGCAGACTAAATCTGTTACACATTTAGGTGAGTTTTCCCTTGGGTGTAAGAACTAGGGAAGTTATAGCACAGCTTTCAATCTGACAAACAGTTTTGAATTTTACCTTGCAGCTTTTCCATTCTAGCAACATAAAAAAGTTATATTTATACTACCAAAAGCCCCCAGCAGTCGTTAGTTACTTTCCATTTCAAAAAACTCAAATTCATCTGTATATTAGTGATCTAGAAACGGGGACATTGAGAAGCAGGGGTAGAACAGTTTTGGTACAAGCCTGTAAATATGTTTGATAGCATCCATCACACCTGAATGCTGCTGGCTAAAATATGCAGTCTGGTTCATCAGGCTCCTGCTACAGCAGGTCTCACTGAAGGGTCAATCAACCCATCCTAAAATTGACGTCTGTGTAGCGATTCCAGTTGAATGAACTTCGTCAAGAAGCCTATTATGACAGTGCCTAAGCAGTGTATCCTACCTCATTTCCAGAAGGATTTTAGGAGTCCCATTTTTCAGGGGACACTTTGGCTTTCATTGAGCTGTTTCACTGCACGTTACAAAATCTGTATTTGAATTATGCTTCTGGAGATAACCTGAACTCAGAACATGAAAACAAGACACTATACAACTGCTTTCTCTCTCTTTTAATGTTTTAATTTATTTATGTATTTTGCTTGCTGGGTTTTTGCTTGCAATTTAATTTTTTGTTGTTACTTAATCAAAACCTTATGCTTTTTTCTCTGCAATGATGAAGGAATGTTGAGAGTCATTGGATCAGACTTGTAGATTAAGCCTGTGCTATTCTGGTATGGACAGAACCATTTTCCATATAATGCCCACGTTGTAAACCTGGAGTAAGAAAATGAACTGTATGGGAAACAAGGTTTCTGAAGTTGCAGCACCAAACAGAACAAACAGCTAGCTGCGGATGCTGGCATTTCTGTATTGTTCTAGATTTTCTACCTTACTTTTGGAACCATCTATTTACTACACAGTGTTCAATATTGTTAAAGAAGCATTCATCCCGCTCTCTAGAGCTGAATCACTGGTGGTTTCCTCTGGGACACCTCACTCTAAATTGTGCTTAGAGCAAAGTTTACTGAGCAGCTGTGGTCTGATTGCAGTCTGAAGTATTGATGCAGATCTGCCTCTGCAACTCAGAGGTATGCTATATACCTTCAAGGTGATATTAATACCAGTGCTACTAGAAACCGCAAGAAATTATTGTGGCTTGCAGTTTCATTCCAAGGTCTCAACTCAATCCAGATGTATGTTTCAGGTTTGCACATTTTTTCAGGAAACCTGGGCAAAATTCTTGAAAAATTGAGTTACTTCATGGTTTGTGACCAAAACAAACCACAACCAAACTTCCAAACAATGGAATTTACAAAAAGAGGTGGCTTTTACAAAAAGCTGGTGGCTTTAATCAAATTTCTATATGCAAATTATGTATGTGATATATATGCTCACACAACCTACACTTTAAAGACCTAGAAACAAGTAAAGTGATGTTTGTAGGGAGAAATCATATGTTTTATTAGAGCAGCTGATATAGTTAGAAAAAGTTTAGGGCATGCAAGTTCTTTACCAGGTCTGAAATGGACATGGCAAACTTCAAACTTTCAAAGCTCCTGTCAGATGCATGAAATGGCTTGACTCTGCCTGAGCAAGAAGCACAAAATCTACCCACACAAAAGGTCCTCCAAGACCACACTATCAGCATCCTGCATCCTACAGCCATTCCTCCCTGGAGGCTGCATGCTTCATCCCGTGCCTGACCTGGTGGAAACGACCCAGTGGAAAGAGAACCACCACCATGCACTGGGGTGAACTCACATGGACGATTCATAGACCTCCTGCCAGGAGGGCAGCTTTTCTCATGCAATGGCTGTTCCATCCCTTCAGTCATGGCTCTCAAGAAAAAGCTATACAATATTTTAAGCTGGTGGAACTCTGCTGGGTGTTACAAATCATGGGTTTAGCTGGTTATTTAGTTAAATATGATTCCCACCTTCTAACCTCACTCTGGCTCCTGCTCTCTCTTTTCCCCTTAAGATAACCACACTATCACCTCTCCATCTGCAGTATCCCACCCTTCACAAGAAAAAAAGATGCCTGTGTGCAGCTGGGCCATCCAGTTACCGTATCTATTGAATGTGAACAGGTTGTTTGTAGTTTGCACTCAGCTTTAACATTTACTGCCTCTGTTTCAAATGTGATATTCAGAAGACACCAAGACATAGGAATACCCTAGCTGCCTTGGAAGTTTGTTCAATACAATCATTCTCACAGATACAGATTTGTGACTCTCTCTCCCCTTTCAATGCCTTTCTTTGCTTTGGAAGAGCCCTTAGATATCCTATTAATGTAATTCAACAGAATCATCATGCCATCTCTGTCTTCTGAGTAACTAGCCAGAATGAGCAGTTTAAAGTACCTCACTGTAAGGCATTGTCTCTCAATCTCCAAAATCTTTTTCTGGCTCTTTTCTGTGCCCTGTGAAGTCACCAGACCTGCAAAGGGCTTTGCAGGAGTGGCATGATCAGTGCTACACTGGGATTTGTAACCCCATTTCTGGTCTTTCCACTGCTCTTTATACCCATGTCATGTTAGGTCTCCTTGCTCTACAGCCTTGCTATACTGAGTTGTTTTCAACCACAGAAACCCTAAATAATTTTCATAGATATTGGTTTTAGGACATGGCCTCTCCTTTAGTTCTATAGTTTTGCTCCTAACTGGAAAACTGATTTTTTTTTCATATTAAAACAGATTAACAGCTGTGGATAATTTTTGTAATTGAATCTAGCATAAGGTTTTTCATGATACAAAATTCAGATTAATAGCTGTCCAATCATCCAAGTACCTTTTAAAATATTATCAAATTAATTTTCATTGGCACTTTTGAAATTAACATGGTATTTCAAGATTTATAACAAATAAGCATCAGCAAATGAAAGATTTAATCTGTCAGCTATTCAAAATATTTATTTCTAATCGCTATTGGACAACAGCCTACTTAGTCTTTAACAGACTGTGGTCATTTATCATCCTCATGTGGTAGTAGCCCATTATCTTGCTCTTTCCTAAATGGAAAATAGTGAGTTTTATTGAATATTTTATTCTATATCATTACTCTCTTTCAAATAACGGTCCTATATCATTGCTTCCATTTCTCTTTTTCCTGATACAGGAAAAAAGTTTTTCTTTTCAGTGTCCTTTGCTTTACTAGTCACACTGGTGGCAGTTTGCCAGTGATGTTTTCATCTTCCCTCTTCAGTCTTTTCTAATATAAAGTCTGCAATTTTTGTTTATTGGCATTTTGGGGGTGGATACTTACTATTTATTTTATTTATAACTTGTTCTCAGTTCACCGCTGCACCAGAATGAGCTTTAACCCCAAGCTGCCTCCTCTTCTGACTGACTTCCCTAGCTATGTTTATTTTGTCCATCTAAGCAGCTCCTTTTAAAGAATTCCCAGGATCCACTCACATTTTTTCTATCCACATGCTGCCTCACAGGATTGTCACTCATAATGCTCCTTAGCTGGACAACACCAGCTGGCTGAATCATAGGATGACTCCCAGGTGGATCCGCCTGGCTAACTGCTGGCCCCAGCTGCCAGCACCCACACCTCAGAGAAGTGGAAAGCTTCATCCCTGATGAATGAACCTTTCCTGTGCCCTCTCTAACACCATTTCATGCACTTCAATAGATGAAGTTTGTCTTTCAGGCACTGCACTGGGTGCTACTACAGTGGAGGCAAAATAATTTAAAATCCTCTTCCGTTTTGTGTGATTCCTAGAGATGCTATAGTTAAGCCAGAAGAATTCCCTGCCCTGTGCCTTCAGTCTCACTGGTATGGGACAGGGGAAGGAGGTGACTTAAATTTGCTGACAGACAAATCTCTGCAGGCAAAAACTGAGGTACAAAGCATATTCACTATGGCTCCCTTGTAGGGAGCTGTAGGATTTAAGAATTTAGGAATTTGATCGAGGAATAAATTATTTCCAGTCTCTGAGGGTGCCATATTTTAAATTTTTAGCTGTAAATTCTCTTCTTCCTGCAGAGATCAGACACAAAAATAGGGTTTTTTTCTTGAAAATGCAGTTTTCCATGAGTTCACTGGAAGTTGGTGGAAGATGCTCAGTCCACTCCATGGGCACAACATGTTTCACTTAAACGCTCATTAAGGAAAGGAATTAGGGATGCAGTGCAATTCTGTGCAAAGTCCTACCAGGCAGCTGTGATCCCCCCGTCCCTGCCATGGCTCCCCAACAGCAGATGGAGAAGAAGGAGCTAACATTAGCATCTCTAGGAATCACACAAAACAGAGGAGGATTTTAAATTACTTTGCCTCCACTGTAGTAGCATCCAGTGCAATGCCTGAAAGACAGACTCCGTATATTGAAGTGCATTAGGGAGCTAAATGAGTATGATCTTCTTGCAAGCAAGATGAAGTAGTGCCTGTAGTGAGCTAGGAGCTGTACTCGCATGGCTATAGGCAAGACAAAGACTAGGCAATTTATTTCCTCTCTGTGATGGACTAAAAGCCTGCTACAATGATATTTGGGGTTATCCTGCAGAGACATTCCAGCACAATTTTATGCAGAGTTATCACAACTTTGGAGCTCCTAGGGAGAAGCAAACACACAGGCTCATTAGCACAACGTTACGAACTGGCAGGTCTGGGTAGGTCAAACGACTGGGTAGGAATAATTCTGTCTAGCATTTTTATGTGATCTCAGAGCACACACTCAAACTATGCAAAATTTACTTTGTGATACAGTAAAGTCTAAACACTTCAAACATTTTTAAAGTTTCCTGAGGCTTGTCAGAGCCCTGTCCCATTTTATTGAGTAGCATGTTTAACTTTATGAGCCTATCAGATGAATTCTAAAGTAAATAATATTTGAACAACATAAAGAACATAAAGTTGCAAAATAAAAAGCTTTTTTAAAAGCACCCTATTACTCTGTTCAAATACCCCAGCATTAGAGTGCTTGGAAACCTCTTAGAGCTAAGTGTGCATTTTTAAATAACGTAAGTTGTTCGGGCTGCAGTTACCGAATTCCAGCTTGACACTGAGCACTTAAAGAGTTTAGAGAATCCAGACTCTCTTATCAGCTTGCAGACAAGGGCACTAAATGTCATGTGGGCTTCCTTTTGGCTTGTAGCCACAAGCTGCGCATAGTATTTAATGTAGTCTTGGGTTCTTAAAGTATTAGGAAAACCTGAAAACAAAGTGCCTGCCATTAGTGAAATTGGTGCTGTCTTTTGACATTCTACAGTATGCATTTCTGGTTTGGTATGCCTCAAAACGTCCCTAAAACAGAGGGGGGGCGTTGCCTGTAACTGCTTCACAAGATACAGAAAGTGTGTTCCTATTTTCCATCCATACATTTGGTGTGTTGAATAAATGAACCACTTTGCTATGCTTTTCCATCCCACACTTCACCAGAAAATAAGATACGGATCGTGTGCATTACACTTATGAGTGTGGCATTTCTTTTGTACATAGTAAAATATTTTAATTATGAAGTTAAATTCACTGTAATTTAATGCTTAAACACACAAAAAAATAGTAAGGAAAGATGATAAAATCATTAAAACAGATCAATTTACTTTTTATTGTAAAGAATTATATTTTTTTGTCATAAGATGCGTAATACTATAAAAAGGAAAGCACTACTCTGAAAAGCTAGCTGTCGAACACCAACAAGTATTTATAGAAAGACTGGCATAAAAAGATGCAAACAAATAATAGCCTATGTTAAAAGTAATGAGGCTAGTTTAATCTCAGTAGTAGTATTAGAATGACGCAGTAGGAAAAACTGGTCAGAGATACCCACCAAATTATAAATTACAAGAGGGGAAAAAAGCATATTATTCTTAATACAACTCTAACTACAAAGACTCCTCACAAACATCGGCATTTCCAAAGGTTTTGCAAAAGTAATACTCCAGCTCGCTTCCAAGAACCTCTGTTATTTCTCTCCCCTTTTGAGCGTGATGTTATCAGATCTAATCCCTAAGTTCTGCTCTGTGTTCACCCCAACTAGTCTCTTTAACCCAAGCATCTTCACAGCATCCAGACTACTCTAGCCGTAGGACGACCCTTGCTCTATAGTAATCCAAGTAAATTTTCATTTCTAGTCACATTTTTCTCCATTCTTCCTATTTAGCCTCTTCTCAGCAATATGTGACCTTTACCTATATGAAGATATTCGCCCACTTCTAACCAAAGGGAGCACAGATGAGGAAAAATATCTGGACTTTCACAGGGAAGTAAAAAAAGGCAGTGTAAATTTGGTACTGGTGGGAAGCTGGTGGGAGACTTCCAGGCATGCTTTTGGGGTGGTTTCCCACACCTCAGCCTCTGATGCTACTGCTGTGTTGGGCTTGGTCACAGGCAAATGCGACATTCCCAAGTATGCATCCTGTGCATGGCTGTAATATGCACCTCAGGTGACCAACATGTTGCGTGATGTTGGAGGGGCAACCTTAAGGAACAGAAGCGTATGCCTTGGGCCCATTCTCAGGCTGGAATTTGGATCATGAATTCTGAGGTGAGAGCACCTGCTATGTTACGGATAATTATTAAATTATTCAGCATCCTATATTTTTTCATGCTGCCAGCCTGACCACAGCCTGATGCTGAGAGGCTGCCTCAAGGATCAAAGTGGCAGCAGCATGGATACTATATCTCTCTCTAAGTCCCTGGTCCAAAATCAATGGCATCAGTTGCATCCATAAATTCAGCTGTGCCAAAGCCTCCCACCAGGCTTTAGCCTCACTTTTATGGGTCACAAGGCACTCCAGCTCCTCCAGATCTGGGCGGTGATCCCTGGAGAATCTGGAGGGCTCAGAGCAAATTGCCTGAGCTGTAGTCCTGTGCTGCCTCCCAGCCTGGCTGCGGGCTTGGTGCTGTGCTTGGGCACCGTGTGGCTTGGCTATCCCTGGTCCCAGTGGCCCTATGCCACTTCCATTGCAACATTCCCTGCAGATGGCACTCATCTCAGCCAACCATAGGCACCTAAACTGGGCTAGCCATTGAGAGGACAGTAAAATAACATATAATACTATGAAGTTCATTGGGGAAGTCAGTTCCAGGGGTACTTCATTGCATCCTAAAAGAACGCTCTTCCAAGACCTTTTGCCACTAAACCCCAGACACAGCAATACAGACTGAGCATTGTGTTTTAGCTCAATCAGAGGGTGAACATCTAGCCGTCAGCTGTGTCTTATGCAAGAAAGTGAGTAATTGTCTGCATTTACAAAACAGGAAAATTTGTAGGAGAATTGCATGTTCTGAAACTGATTTTGTTGAAAATCCGTATTTCCTTTCCACATATGGGTTTCTTACTTTCTTTTATGCATTTTGACATTATGTACACAAAAGCGCTTTAATTCAATTACTTCTCTCAGTATTAAATTATTCTGACATTGTTTATTCCATTACTTCTTCTACAAATTTGAGGAGGGCTGAATACTGGTTTTAATTCTGTCTGTCAGTTCCTGATTCATTGCCATTGCAATGTACATCATTTGAAGTGGGAAATATTAGCAAAAGCTGGAAATTGCTCAAGGACATACTACTGGATGCACCCAGACTGACAATCTGGAGAGAGAGGGGGAAAACTGTTATCCTGGCCACAGAAACATCCCGGTTAGAAGTGGATCTGAGCAGAATGACAGAAATGAAACATTTACGTTTGAATATAAAAGGAAAGTTAATAGCAACACATGAGGTACAAATTGAAAGTTGAGCTATCTGACAAAATGGACAGAAGATAAAGAGATTAATGGAAATTCACTCATCAGTGGCATTAATAATGCTGTCTATAAAATATGTTAGGAAGAAAAGGAGGTCAAACAAAGAGTCTATGGATATTGAATAGATGATTTTGCCTTCAGAACAAAGTGGGAGAACTGATCCAATTCATAGGACACACATGCACTGGAAAGCTAATCATCTTTCACAAAGGAGCTTCAAGCCAGAGTCTACTAAAATGAAATGTTCTTAAATCAAAAGGACCAAATAAATTACCCCAAAGGGTCCTAAAGGATGGGGAATTGCTGAAATTAATACTTTAGGAGTAAACACATTGGCATTTCCCCTGGCTTTAATACATTATTACTTTTCCAAGACTGAAAAAGGAGAAGAGGATCTACCCAGGAACTGCTACATTGCTTCTCAACCCAAGCAAAATAATGGAACGTGTTCTCTGTAAAAGAAAAAGTTTATGAGAGTAATACAGAACCAGCACAGGCGTGTACAGTTTCATGGAGTGCAGATCTTGTCAAACAAACCATTTCTGTTTTGGAGAAGATGACATTTCTTGTTGATAAAGGCAACCATGTTGACTGATGAAGTTTATTTGAATTTCTCCAAAGTGTTTGGTTTGGTACTACACTAAATTTTAACTCAAATATTTGTACAGAAATAAATGGGGATGCCAAGATTAAAAATCTGGCACTGTCATGATCTTTGCTGTGTTACTATTTTTATCAGTGGTGTGGGCAGCAGGGCAGACACTGAAGCGATGTAGGCAGTGACAAGTCAGTGACTCAGGGGGAGGCTCACAGCAAGTTGGTGTCGTCACTTCAGGAATGAAGAAGCTGCAAAGGGACTTAACTTGTGGTTGATTCATCCATGGTAAAGCTACCCAAGAGTGGGGAGACCATTTGATGCTGCTCACAGACAGCACAGGAAAGCCAAGGGCTTCCTTGCTCTTGTCACTGTGTAAGAACCAGTGACTGCCAACAAGGAAAAGTAACAAAACTTGGCTTGGCTTAACAGAGGTGGTAGGCTCATCACCTCTTGGGGTCTTTTGCAATGAGTTTTGGGCCAGTGTGTGTGTCTGTGCCTGTGTGTGTTAGAAACATGCATGAAATCAGCTTTTAGGAGGAAAGAAATCTGTAGCCTGTGCACATAGGAGGTCACATCAGACCACCTGAGTGGTTGCTTGTGGGCACCAGCACTTTGAATTTGTGAATTGTTTTCTGAGTCCTAATGGCTTTTATCTCAGATTCTCTCACAGGCTGAATTGTGAGTATAAATGCACATGGTAATAAGGTCTGAAACATTTCATGTAAGGTCTAAAAACTGTAACTCAAAGTCAATGTAACATATTGTATTCCATACAGGCTAAAAATACAACTTTTTTTTCTTAATTGGCATTTTTGCTTAAATATTCTAATCTTGTGTGTTATCATAGACCTAAGAAAGATATGTAAGCAATTAACTTCCCAAGAGATGTTTGTACATATACAGGAATAGCGAAATCATTGTCACTTTCCCATTTAAATGTGGTGTGTTAATAACACAGGTTAGCCTGATGCACTCCAAACCGCACTTTTGCAGCCGTTTCTATCTGTTTACATCAAATAGTTACAATGTCAGTAAAATGAGTGATAAAACCTTATAGCTAAACTTGGACTAGCCATGGAAACATCATACACATTTTCAGTGTACAGTATACACATACACAGTTCACATACTGTCACTGTTAAAAAAAATGGAACAAAAGGGCACGTGAACATAGCTGAACCACATAACACCACATGAAACAGAAAACAATATGCAGTGCAGTTTCCATGATTCCAGATTTTAAGGAGCAGCTGTCATACACAGCAGGCTTTGCACTTGCAAACACAGTAGGATAAGAATAATTTCCTATTTCCTGAGGCTGCTGTGTTTAATTTTTTCATTCTACAGCAACATATAGCATTTTCAAGAGCAGGTTAGGCCTGGAGTTATAAATGCAAAAAGAACATTTTTATATACCACAGAGGAGCAAAGAATACCTTCACTAATTTTCTGGTTTGTTGGTCATCTCTAATAGTCAAAAACAGGTGGAGTGCGAGAAATGTAAGGGGATGCAGATTTCAGCTTTTGTCAGAGAGAAAGATGCATGCAGATAATACATAGAAAGCACAAACAGCAATTAACCTTACAGCCTGAACCAGAAATATTTTTGGTTTAAAAGTTCACTAATATATAAAGGAAGTAAACATTTGAAGAATGTGGGCGTAAATGGGTGCCTTTTGCCATGAAGATAGCTGGAAAACCTTCCTGGAAGAGAATTTCACTCATGGCTGTTCAGTATGTGCTATCTAAGCATTGTTTTTAATATAATTTTTCATATTGGTAAAAGAAACCAATTCCACTGGGCAAATGTTCAAATGTTTCTGGAGTAAAATGCTTATTATCTTATGTAACCTTCAGGAAAATAAAATGCAAGAGTTCTAGAACCAAACAACCAATCTGCTTGGGGTCACCGCCATGTACTCAAAATAGCTTCACACTGCTGTTGCACTCTCGCTCCTGGGAATCTGCAGAGCTATAGATTTGGCACCCTGGATAATAAATACACCTGCCTGATCATCAAAGTAAAGGAAAAACAAAGTTGCCTAATTAGGCAGTTTAGATAATTTATGGATTTCTGTTTACATGTTTAACAGATTTCTGCTCTCTTGTTTTAGATTTCATAAACACCTGTACTGGACCAGAAAACCCAAAATGAAGCTGTAATCAAGTGCTGGCAGTGACTCTGCATGGACAACCACAGAGGTCACCAATGGCTAACCCGGCAGGTAGGTGTGAGCCAGGTGTGGTCCATGGCAGGACCTGCTTCTCAGTGGATGCTGCCCCAGGCTGGGCTGCCATCTGTCTGTCTGTCCGTCTGCTCTGCATGTGAGCGATGCTTGTTCAGAGACGGCTCTCAAGCACTCACCACTGTACAAATGAGACACAGCTGCCCTGGCAGGACAAAATGAACAGGCAAGGAGAGAGTGAGACCGGCTTCTGGTCTGTTGCTGCTGTGCAGCCTGCTGTACCACCAGAGGTCACAGATCTTGATCATAAGCCAGTACGAGTCTAAATTTCCAGTGACTTTGACAGGCCATAATTTTGCACACATGGTTTGAAGTCTAACATGCAGACAGTATTTCTTCTTCCTTACTTATCTTCAACAACATTTAAAATAGATTTAACCTGGCTATGTAGGTCAGAAAAGATTCGTTTCAGTTCCCAAAGCTTAATAAAGAACTAATAAATACTAAATAAAGTATTGAAACCATATTTCTTGGCCAGATTTCACAGATGTATAGCATTTAATAACTTAAGAACTCTTTATTTCCTCTTATTGAATTTCTGTTTTCTTTAATTGTGGAAGTTAATTAACAAGAGCACAATAAAAGTGAAATGGTAACCATTACTTAGGGAGCATTAACAAACCAGTCACCCTGAAGTGGCATTTAAAACGCTTTACTTTCTCTCTGTGAAGCAGGAAACAATTGCTAACAGGGCTGCCATAACTTCATGGAAAGTTTCAGTTTTTAGTGTACCTTTTGGTACTGCTTGATTGTTTTCAGTGTTAGGTGAAGACATTTAGGAAGGATAACATTAAGGAGCTGAGAAATCCCATCTTTCTGACTCTACAAACACCCTGTCTGTGTGCAGAGCTGTGCAGTTTAGATTTAGATCAGTCCAAAAGATAACTGTTCCTCTGCGCTTAATTTCACAGTATTTTTCAAACAGCCTATTTAATTACTCTTTTCATTATGTTCTGCCAGGGTGAGTGACCTTAGCTAATAAGCAGTCATTTTTAAATTAATTTACTGTCCCGTTTAATTAACTTTTTGTAATACTGTACTTCAAGTTATTGAATGGATTAGCCTGCCTCAGCCAACACATTTTCCTGCAAAGAAGAAGGTAAAAAAGTGTGGAATAAGCCTTACCGCCATATTGGGGCAAAAAGTTTAGAGAAATATTGTGAGCCAGTCTTGAGAGGGACAAACACCAAACTGCTTCACCAACGTTTGCTTTGTTTGGTGTAAGTTTTAATCTAAATGGGAAAGTTCTGCCTTCCTCTGTGATGTACGGTTGGTGTGACATCATCCCTGGAGGGGCTGAGGGACTAATTGCCATCTGACGCCCAGAAAATGTTTATTTAACAATAAAAATAAAATAAGTTTGATAGAAGAAAACCATTCCCCCACCTCCGCTGCCAAACCAGCTGGGAGGATCCTCTGCAATTATCTTCTGCTTTCCCAAACCAGGCAGTGAAGCTTTCTCTCTCTTAATTCAGTTCAGTGCTCAGCTTTGATTTGGGAAATCCTATCATCATCGTGGCTTGTAAAGAGAGCATAAAAGTGAGCAAAGCCTGCTTTGAATTAAAGAATTACAGAGAAATACTGCTAGTTAAGAACAATGTGAGCTTGTGATCTTTTTATCTTGTGCAGCTAGATCCCCAGCAACAGCTAAAGTATGTCCAGAGTGTGGGAACAAAGGTGCTTTAACCCTCTGGAGCCTGGAGCCGTCCCCCTGCCAAGGAGCTGAACCCACCCTGTGGGGCAGGTCTGGCAGCCAGAGCTCGCTGCAGCTCCTCCGGATTGTGGGTGAGCTCCCTTCTCTGTTCAGCATGGGAAGAATCTCCTCTGATCCTCTCTGCAGGATTTCCAGTTGGTTTGCACCTCCAAGGTAGCACAAATCCTGCAGGTAAAGGCAGAAAATCTGGCTGGTGCCTGGGTTTGCAGCAGGGCACCAAGGACAGGCCATCGGAACACTGCGCCCAGCTCGTCCTGCGCCCGAGGCATGGTCAGACGGGTACAGCCACGCTGGGCTGTGACCACAGCTCCTGGGGCTGGTTCATGGGGACCGAGAGGCAGCAAAGTGTCGTCTGAAGAGAAACTGAAAATGCAGAGGAGAGCACCATGTGTCTATAGTCCTCTCACTCTTTCTTTCCACCTCCTCTCCTGTAGGTAGCTGCTGCAGGAGTTCGTAGGCGTGTGCTACTTTCAATGAACTTTTCAAAGGGAAAAGATTAGAGAACTCTGCAAACAAAATATTCCTCATAAAGCTGGAACACTTGTCGGCTCATCCCTGCTCACCTTGAGTTCCAGAGGGCGCAGAGCTGGCCAGCGTGAGCACAGGGCAAGAGAGGAGACCCAGTCACTGGACTCTGAAACGAATTTCATTTTTTAACACCTTCACATCAGAAATACCACCTCACAGCACTTCCCATCATGTCAGTCCAGTGTCAAGGAGTACATGGACTTGGACTGTGCAAGTGTCCAAAATGTTAATATAACCAAATGAACCTGCATGTCTTCCCATCAAGATATTTTATTGGCAACTGCAGCAAAAAAAACAACCCAAACCTCAACATATTTTGTGAGATTTTTTAATCCTCAGCATTATAAAATAGGTAGAGTTTAAAAGATCTCTAATGCAAGAGTTTTCTGTTAAACAGTTAGTATCAAACAAAATCAGGAAATTATTTTCAGAGAGTTTTATATTGTAGGACTGAAGTTAGAAATTATATTTAGGAATCCTCTGAGGGTACATGTTGTAACATACCACAGAAATCCTCCAAGTCAGTATGGCTTTGTAAAAAATAAATCACACGTGATTAATTCAGTTACCTTTTTTTTTTTTTTTTTTTTTTTTTTGTAGGAGTAGTATAGAGGAGAACCAGGAGCTGGTCCTCTAGAAATGTATTGCAAATTTCACATGATAAATTAGGGACCCACTTCTCTAAATAGAACTTTGAGTGAGTGAAACAGGATTGAAATAGGAATGAAATAATGTTTTGAAATTAGATTTCAGGTAAAAAAAAGAAAAGAGCATGCTTTCGTGAAAAGCAATTCTGGACTTCACAACATGAAAAGTCCACTTGGCATCTCTTTCACAGTTTCCCCCCTGCTGACAGAGCTGGAGATCACAGACTGGTTGGACTTAAGTACTAACCATTTCCCGCAGGTCTGGTGTCTTTTCACCCACTGCAGTGACTCCACAACATGGACACAGGTGGAATCCCCACTGCCATGTACCCAATTATTTACCCAATGATTCTGACCTTGTTTCTCAGCTAAACTGTTTCCTACATACCAAGTTTGCTTTGTGCTATATATTATGTCCCAAAACAAAAAGTTTTCTGCCTGCTACAAGGCTGTGCCCCATTCAGAAAGTAATATTAATCTCTGAATCTGAAGAGAGTAAACTAAGACTCCTAAAGAAACAAAACTGAC
The DNA here is from genome assembly GCF_963210335.1 of Falco punctatus. Classification (NCBI taxonomy): domain Eukaryota; kingdom Metazoa; phylum Chordata; class Aves; order Falconiformes; family Falconidae; genus Falco; species Falco punctatus. The sequence goes on from NC_137583.1 coordinate 67,878,784, forward strand.
CTTACAAAACATTCATGAAGTCTGTAATCAAATTAAGCCCTAACAAATGCTTCGGCGGTACTTGAAAGCTTGCATGCATCTGACTTTTTTCCAGCTAGACCAATAGATGAAGCTTGACCATGCAGGTAAAACCTTTGCATAATACTGGGTTTTAAAGCTCGTTCAACCCAGACTGTTTCTATACAAAGAAATACTAAATCCCATCATCATTCAATTGTAGTGGCACTTGCCCCAACTGATGACTGCTTTTGTTGCCGAAGCTAACAATAAACATTTGCTCACCAAAGGCTGCTCAGCCCCAATAAACATTTGCTCACCAAAGGCTGCTCAGCCCGTCTGCTTCCAGACGTTATTTCCAGTTAAAACATTGTCCTCAGAAAATAAGAAATTAATATGTGTACAGTACAAAGACAAATACGTGTGTATATGTGGGCTGTGCTCTGTGCAAGGTATATGTGTGTAAAGCAATAAACATATGTTTACTGGCATGGTATCCAACATCAGCCCAGGCAAGACAGAGACAGCACAGACGTTGTTTAGCACCTGGGCCACGAGCAGAGAGCAGAATGGCTTCCTGAAGCTACCCTGCTCTCCATGGAGACTCTTGCAAATCCAGTTTATATAGAGCTAATTAGGGATTGAAATAGCCTCCCTTTGCTTTGGGAGGCTGGCAAGAAACTTTAACATCCACCGCAGGACCACATACTGCATTCACCAGACTTACTGTCATGGACCAAAACCTTCTTCATCCCTGGAAAATCCATGGCTCAATGCAGCTGCTCACACAGTTCACTGAGGAGCACCAGCAGCTGCTATCCCAAACCAGAGGCTGAAACAGTCCTGGCAGTGGGGCAGCCCTATGTCCTAGGTACCAAAGGTACGTGGTTGCATCTCCCTGTGTGCTCTGCATACAGCAGCACAACGATGGTGGCTCAGGTTATGTCCAAAGCAAGCAGCAGAGAGTATTGCCATCTTCCAGAAGCTTTGATTTAACATCATACACCTAAAAGGACACCTGTGCCTGTTATGTTGTATCTGCAAATCCCACAGCAACTTCCCTTAGGTGACATGAAGTACTTCTAGCAAAGGCCCCAGACAGCTGCTGTCTCTGACTTGGGGATGCCATTTCACCACAAACTGAATATACAGATTACAGGATCATCTGGACAGCCATAAGTGAAGCAAGATCCATCCCATCCGTACTGCAAAGAAGGCTGTAGTTTGCCACAAGCTAACAGGCAAAATCAATCAAGCTGTCCAACTTCCCCTCCCAGATCACACTCTGGTCTCTTCCAAAGGCTCCAAAATGAGCTTGGGTTCAAAATATTAGTGTGTGAGACAGATTAATACTTGTAACAGGCTTGTATTTAAGCTATAACACAGATATCCCCAGCCGTGTCCTCGAACCCAGCTGTGTCACCGGGTAATACGAAGGTTGCATGATAAATAGGAACAGCAGATGAAGGCAAGCACAGCATCAGCGCTGGTCACTGGTGTAGTCCTACCTCTGGCAGGGTCCTGCCTTCACAGATCAAACTGCCCTCATGTTGAGCTGCCCAAATTAAGGTTTTGTACAGTCGTAGCTGAACTTTGTGTCATTATGTTTCTACATGCTAAGTGCCAGAGATACCTGGGCAGCTGCTTTTAATGCCTTGATGGACAAGCCACCTTAGATAATTAAGGGACATCATATACCCTTTTCCATTGCCAGAGGTTATATGCATTGCACCTGCAAGCCTTTCCAGGGTCTAGCTGAGTCTGAGGCCACCCGTCTTCCTTAGATAATAGAGCCATTTCATTCACAATTGCCAAACCAAGCCCATGTCCCTTCCACTCGCAAACAACATAAATCCTTAGAGAAAGCAACAGAGTAAGGCTGTGCTCCATGTAACTCTAACTGACCAGCTGCAAACTTGGCTTGGAAGTTAGAAGCCAAGTTAGAAGGAAGAAGAAGAACCATCAGAGGACTGTAGTTCTGCATCTGCCTACCAGTAGGGACAGTGGAGACACAAAACCTAACTGCTTTTAAAATTAGGTTTGATAATTTTATGAACAGGATGACACAATTGGTTGCTGCTAGAACTGGGCACTGGGCTCAACCTGGAAGATCCCTTTCAGTCCCATGGGGAGAGATGAATACGCTCTTCTCTGCTGCATAGTAATCAACTCCTTTAAATGTCAAGGATGCTTATCTCCTGGTGGCTAGATGTGTTTTTAATCCTAGCTCTCTTTGCACTGACTGTAATTCAGATTGGCAGTAAGACAAATAATTTCCCTGGTTTGATCTGTCAATCAAGAGCAGGAAATGCAGGCGATGTATAGGCTGAGGTCATACTTCACCCACCTGGACTTGTGTGTTACATCAACATTCGTCCCCACCTGCCTTCACCTCTGTACCCACCTTATTCTCTCCCATACACGCTCATCCTTCTTGTCTCTGGCAGAAAGAGATCATCCACTTAAAGAGGGTTAGAGAAATTCTCCCTTCTGCCCATATACCTCCTGGCAATCTGGCAAGACCTCCCTCTGCTTACTTGTTCCCAGCTCTTGTACCATAGGGAGCAGCTGGGATTCAATGGGGGAATGATTGTGGTGAGCCAGGGCTTGGAAATCCCACTGCCTTTGCGCAGAGTGGTCACTGGGAGTCAACGTGATTTTGAGTCATGCCTCAGAGACACGGTCTCCATAGACCCTTGTGACTCGGCTCAGTACTTGGTTAGTCCTGAGCACAGGGTTTTGGAGCACTGATTCTTACGGAAGAGCAAGTTCTGCCCAAGGGTCCATCTCACTCCTCAGCTGAGTTTCCAGGAGTTTGTCCATACACAAATGCAGCTCTTTTTTTTCATTGCTGGCTAAGTTAGCTCAATACGCGCTGCATTTGTTACCAGATTCAGGCACACACTTGAACTGTTATTACTCTGTATGAGCTGACACTTTTTACTTCATGGTACCAATAAAACTAAAATTTTACTGAAAGTTATGGAGAGTTTTGCCATGACACAGTTTCAGGTATTCATCATGCACTGTTCAATGCATTTCTACTAGACCAGTTAAAAAAAGTATTGGATTTTTTATAAGTGCAATAGTCTTAAAAAAAAAAAAAAAAAAGTAAAGGGAAGAAGCAATAAGAATCAGTGAGATAATTCTTCCATCCTCAGAAAACAGCAGAGAAGTGATTATCTGCCATTGTCTTGTACAAATTCTGCACACATCATGCTTGGTCTCAATTCAATAAAATTCAGAAGATGCCAATTCCCAGAGTAAAGCTCTGGATTATGTAGGGGCAAGGGGAAATGCTGAAGAACCATTTTTATAAACCAGGGATTGTTAAGAATTTCTGGTTAAGTCAGAGTAGTATCTGCCATATGTGAGATCATTTCCAAAGACAAAGGCAAGAGAGCAACTTTTTCAAAACCCATAAAACCACATGATTTAAGAAATGCTTGGGCTTTTAGCCACCTTGTTACTTGACCACATCCACCCTAGGCACTGCTAAGTCACTGCCTAACTTTGTGGGTACCCCTGTTTGACCATTAGACTTTCTAAACCATTGGAGCTCAAACATCTAAAAGCTAAGAGACTACTCCAGCTGAAGCATAGTGATTGAATTATTTAAATACCCATTTAATTCAACACAGTCCATTCTGAGTTTTAAAGTCTACAAGGGAGGGCACCCTTTTGAAATGTGAAGACTGAGGCTCATGCCCCCCTGTAATGTCTTCTAGACATCATCAGTGCGGTGTCCATTGCATCCTTCAGGCTGTGAGATGGAGTCATTCCTCAATCCCTCCCTACTTGCAGGATGTCGGATAGGATATGGGACATGTGGGAGTTGATCTGGTCTTGTGAAAGGATGTCTTCAGACAGGTGAGGATCCAGGCCCAGAGTGCTGTTGGAGCCCTTATGTAGGTCTACGTCATCAAATGCTGTTTCCACTTTCCACCTGGTTTCCACTTTTGTTTCCATATTAGTTTATGTCAATGGTACTGGGAAGTTCAGCTTTGTCCCAAAATACTGACCTCAGTATAACAGACACTGTGTGCAAAATCCCCACACTGAACAGCATCCACGACTAATGTACATTTAATCTCAATACACCCATCTCCTTAAATGTTGAGTAAAATTTTAAAAAGCCCTACTTCGTCAACAGCAGTGGAATTACAGTCACAGGCATCTATAGATTACCTCTCCAGCCACGTCTATAGTAACACAAGCCAAAAGTAGCTGGAAGTTTGCACTTAATTTCTCCAGATGAAGAATGTCAATTTAATTGAACCCAGATGATACCAATAGGGAGAAATCCTCTCTGCTACAGTAGAGACCATTGAAAGCTGCATACCCCAGCAGAGACAGTCTGCAGGAGATAAGGAATTCTTTTTGCTTGAACATGACCTATTTTCTTCCCTACTGTGATGAAATCCATGGCCAACCAACAGAGATGCAAGGAAATTTCCCTACAGCATAACAGGACTTGACAATCAAAAAAGTAACATAAACAATGAGTTTCTGACTCCTGGAGGTACCAGGATTGCTAAATGTGATGTCTGTCTCCTTACCTTCATGGCAGTGCTGAATTACAGTGGAGGAAGGACACGCAGGGCATAGATAAGTGAAAATATTCAGGCACTGCAGCTATCCCAGTTCTGATCCCAGATACTTTCTGCCCAACAGAGCTGCCCAACTTAATTTTCTGGCACAACTCAGCAGTAGGATTAAATACTGGAGAACATCTGCTGGATTGTGTGAAGAGGAAATGCTCCTTTGGCAGGTCATAGAGATCCATAAAACAATAAAAGCAAAAAGAAAATCAAAACAGGGTTGTTTTTTTTCCAGAATTAAGAAAGCATGATACAATACATTGGGAAGATGCACCTTCCCTGTTCCCCCTTGCTGTGGATTAGGTATCTGTTTACAAAAATATCAGAGTTACCAGTAGCATTTTTTTCTTGTGGCAAGTTTTTAACATCTGAAGTCTTTTCCTATCCCTTGTAGTGTTCCACACCGTTGGTTAAGTTCTCTCCTCATTTGTCACTAAGGGCATGATCCTCTCATTGTCCAGATCTCTCCAAGAGGACACTTGGCCATGGTTGCCAGGACAGATTTCTTCCAACTCGTTCCGTGAAACAACAGGGTTCTCAAGATCTTGATGAAAAATGGAAACATTAATATTATGTCTGAGGTGCAACATTTTCCACATGCTTCTTCAAGGCTACCAGTATCCTTGACTGGAAAGACACTGCCGGTTGACCTGGGGGCTGGGTTGTCTCCTCGATGCAGCCTCCAAAACAAAGAGCTTAAAGAATTCAATATATTGTCCAATTGCGCCAATTTCACAGAGTTGGAAAGATAAATGACTCAGAAAGATCGTGGTCTTACATATTCCTTGACTTGAGGAACATGTTGATGGACAAAAGTAAAGTTAGGGTGTACTGGGTTAGTATATGGCTTGTATAAACTTTAAAGGACTTCTTTTACAACAGAATTTTGCAAGACCCCCCCAAAGCCAAAAAGAGGACAAGACTTGATAGACACCAATCAATATATTACAGTCACTGCCATTATGGGGGACACTCCTCTAGGTATAATTAAGAGACAGTTGGGTTTGGGGTTAGGACTAATGATTATAATATAGCGTATAGAAAGAGCTACATGGTACAAATAGGCAGCAGAAGATGTAGAATCAGTTTAGCAGACACTTTTTTTTTAATTGTATGGCTATATACCAAGTTAGGTTTTGAGACTGGGGACTCAGAGCAAAATTAATCTACAGTTGTTCATGTTGCTGCATGCATGAGGATGAGCCCAGAGAGTTAAGGACAGGACAAATATTAGTAGCAGTGAAGGTCTTGTTTAATCTTGTTGCATGGGTATGGGAAAGTGTATCAGATAGAAATGTTTCAACTACAGACCGCTAGGCCAGCAAAGATAGGTAAAAAGATTAGTATTATTGACACCCAGTACCTTTTTTACTTTATTTATGTATTTTTAAAGTACCATAGAGTAGTTTAACAGTTACATGTTAGTGCACAGTTCCAGAGTCCAAAGCCTCTCACACAAGAATGGGTCAAGAGCATTTTAATGATTTAAAACTCTAAAGCATCTACAGTTGTTATTGAGGTATCTTTGCAGGGCCACAGAACATAATGAGAGAAAAAGTGTGGGGTCTTACACCTTATGTTGCTTTCCAATGAAGAGCTGGCAGTTTCTAAATCATAGTGTCACAGTTAGGATTAGGCTTCTTGAACCTAAACATACAGGCAGATCATTCTTGTTACACCCTGAAGAGTCTAGAAAAGTGCGGTGAGGACTTGTTGTAGTGTTGTAAGTCCTTGTATTAAGATGTAAAGTGGTGTCTGGCCCCATGAGTGCACTTATATTTCAGATTAGAACTGAGGCAAGTAATCCAGATCCTGAAGACACAGGTAGCCACTTCTTGCTTCGTCATGCAGAAGCCAGAAAAAACTGGCAGGGAGAATGGTATGAGTGAGCCTCTGGAAGTCTCCAGATACTTTTATTTTGGCATACTAAAGCAATGAATGAGCTGGTACGGGTCAAGACAACTATTAGGTGGTACTGAAGAAACTATGAAGATACTACATTGCCTTTAGTAATATAAATCAGTTTCTGAGAAAAGGTTTTGTTCATTGCCTGGGTGCCAGGGTGCAGAATGTTTATGCCTTAAAATGTAGTGAGGAAACAACTAACACCAAATCTGGCTCTCTGAGCTCACCTGCGAATCAATTCTGTGCACACCTGCCTGCAATGAGGGGTGTGCCCAAAGCCTCCCACAGCTTAAGTGTGGGGGAAGAAGAGACCTTCTCAGATGAGCATGGAGGAAGCAAACAGCTTGGTGGGGTGTGAGCTGGCTGCAAGGGTGCTTTGCTGCACATAGGCATGTTCTAGGGCAGAACTTGGGTGGGTAAGCAATTGTATATAACCAGCACTTATGAATGCAATGGGGAATCTCGCTTGGGGTTTGCGCCTTTGTATGCCACAGATTGACATCTAGGTAATTTTAAACTACAGTTTAGGATCAGTGTTATGGAATGTAAAACTCTATAAATTAACTTTTGCTGCATTCTGCAGAGTCTAGAAAATAACTAACATACTAAGTATTATACATAATTCATAGCCTTGTTTCATTTTTGATGTGATGGCAGGTCCCTGGGCAACCTACAAGTTTGTATGAAGGACAAAGAACCAAAAACATCTTGAAGAACAAACTATATTTGTTAAGCATTGAGGAAGATGGAAAGGATGGGAATAAAACTGAAGCAGAGGGCCTCTGAGCATCTTATATTGCTTTTTGTTGCGTGAGCCACTTATTTATGACTTAGAGGTAGGATCAGGTGTTATTCTAGAAAAAAATACATCTAGACAAAGTACATTTACTGCATCTTTCAGATCCCAGATCACTGTGGAGAAAAGTGGTACTGCTCCATGCTGTATAATGTGAGGTTTCTGACTCAGAAGGCTTGCCAGGTAGGGGGATGTTAAATTTAGGTTGAGTGTTTGAGAAGCTAGGGAATCTACACACCCTACTATAACAGTATCACGCGTGACCCAGACAGATATGGCAAAGACTAGTATTAGTAGGGTTTTAGCCCTGTGTTGGCTTTGAATACAGCCAACAGACAGGCTGGATTTAAGTTTCAGTTCCAGGACCTAATGTGTTTCTCAGCATTGTTATTGGGATGTATTGCAGACAAAAGAGTACAGGACAATTCTGTTGCTGGTGATGCTGAAGGTCCTGTGTTGCATACTGTTGGGAGATCTACTATGTGAGCCAGAGAACATTTCAGGTTAAGGTTCAGGTTATGGTTAGTGTTAGATAACCTAAAGCAGCCAGGCAAGTTTGTCTGGTTGCACCCTACAGGGCACAGCAACACAGAACAGGACCAGTGTTAGTACAGTTTTACAGTTACCCCAGGGGTAGTGGGGGATTCGGTTATGGTTAGCAGACAGACAGTTTATTTTTGCAGCACCTTGAAAAGTCTGGAAAATTGGGGATAGGACTGATTTTAGGGGGGTTTCTAGGGTTTGTTTTGCGAGTTAGAAAAATAAATGACCAGGCTATATATCATGTCAGGTGTTTCAGGTGCTGCAACTGTGTGCACTTAAAGACTCTATTTTTGTGGTGTTCTCAAGGCCCACACTATAAGACAATACTGCAAATTTATGAGGTGAAGGCCTTACGCTACCTCTGAACATCTGAAATACTGACTGGGTATATAGAGCCAAGAAAAGGGTTAGAGCTAGCCCTATCACTACTGTGACTTTCTTCAGAGATGAAAAAGGATGAAGAATTACCTTCTGTGGTGTCCCAGTCTATGAACTACTGTTCTTCTACATTTCATGTTAAGATTATGATTTAGAGTTACAGTTAGGACCTAAAGCAAGCAAGTGGATTATTTCCACCGTATGGGTCTATGTCTAGGAAGTTGGGGACTTTATAAGAAAGGACTTGTGAAACTCAAATTTGAAGTTGTATCTTACATTTTCGGGTAGCACTTTGTCCTGTGAGAAAATCTCATTTTAAGGTTAGAGTTAGGGTTAGAGAAAGTAAACAGCTGTGATGACCCAAGGATGAGTGTTAGTGGGCTAGAGGGAGGGGTGCGTTTGGCTCCCTAATGACCTACCAGATTGAGGGGACCTTTTGTGGTGGGATTATTGTAGCTGAAAGTGTTAGAATGCACCCTGCAAACACTAAGGGAGAAGCAGCTAATAGTTGAGTTGAAGGGCTTAGGCTGACTCTGTTTCTGAACTCCTGTGTAGGTGCACTTCAGGCTAGGGTTAGGGTTACAGAGCCAAAATTGCCAGACAGGTTATTTTTTTGCATCCTGCAGGTGGAAGGGCATCATAGGGAAGAGTAGTGTATGTGAGGTCCAGGAGCTTATTCACGACTTCAAGTAGTATTTGGCTTCCTAGAGACATTTCACCTTGAGAGCATATTGTAATTTTCATAACAAAATGCCTTACGCTGAGGTAGAGGAGTGTTAGAGTTGCATTTTAAGAAACTACAGGAGGAAGAAAGTCTGGCCTTGCTGTGCCTTCTTCATTCTAGGAAGATGGAGACAGGATCTAGATAACCAAAAAGCTGCCTGTCCTATACAGTAAATAACAATACAAAGACCAGAGCTCTTGTTCCCATCAGAATTTTCTGTGCTCTGCAGTACTGAAGACCAATAAATTTTCTGGCTGCATCTGATTCTGTAAAACCACTCTGTTCCCTCCAGCATTACCCCAAATTGCCACCTAAACCCAGCCTGAAAGGCACTTCAGCAGGAGTTATTTCAGACTGAAAGTAAGCTTCTCAATCCTTCTATCAGCAGCCTCCACCCTTACTGTCTGTAACAAGGTGGCGCATCAAGACCTGGACCCCAAAGGCAGGTGGATGATGAGCAGAACCTTCCTTGAAACCATCACAGAAGGGCTCAGGGCTGCCAAACACCTCTTATCACCTCATCCTTTTGAGGTCTGCATGCACAGCAAGAAAATGTGTTTCGCTGCCTTCCAGCTCCTCATCCCTGCTCCCAGCCAGAAGTCCCAGCCTGGGAAGTACAAGGAATCTCTATGTACATAGAGACATGAGGGACAGCCTTCAGCCTGTCACCAGGTTTTCACCCTCTGCCTGGCCCCTACACCACCCCACAGGGAAGGCATTTGGGTCTGACAACCAATCCCTATCCATAAGCTCAGAAATAACAAAAACACCATACCTACCTGAGGTCATGATAAAAGGATCTTGCTCCTCAAATATGACTCCTCTCCATAAAACCCTCCTAGCTCTGCAGAAGATATCAAGAATATTTTCTTTCACTTTTCCAACTCAAACCTTAAACCTGACATTAACTTATTATTGCCTCATTCCTGATGGGACCTTTTCTTGGAATACGACAGACACTGGGTCATGCACCATGATGTAATTCCTTCAGCCTCCAGAGCAGAACTCTTCTTTCTCAAAGTCTTGTTGCTGTGAAGCAACTTAGGAAAAATGTCTCTAAATGCATTGGGATCTGCACCCCACAACCAAGGCAGTTACATAGACAAGACCATGCCCTGCTTTACCTGCGTGTCTCTAACTTCTGTCCTTTCCTGCTGCAAGGACAGCCCCTCTGGCTGCTTTAGGTTTCCTACCTAGCTCTAACCATCACCCTGACAGCAATAAATATACTCCAAGACAGACCCAGCCTCAAGCCCATAAACAATGTCTTTCTTACTCTCTGTGCCCTGCATAAAAACACTGTCTAGATGCTTTGTATCCCCATATCCTATCTGTAATCCCATCCCTAACATCATAACTTCCCAGGGGGCCATAAGCTACATTAAGAGCCTTGATCTCCTTTAGTACGAATCCTCTCTGTATTCTTCTGGTCTGTGCAGGATACAGCTAATATTACTTGTTTGGGTGCCTCATTTTCTTTAACTCTAGCCTGAAATGTATCATGAAATGCAATTATATAGCAGGACACAACAACCTTCAGCCCCCATAGTTTATTGCCTAGGCTTTATGGGATGCTTCAGTAAAAATGTCTTTAAATGCATTAACTTCTGCAATGAGAAATCTACCTCTAAAATGATATGTAGCCCATGGGGCCATCCCATTCCTGAAATCAGTGCAGTCAGAGAAGCAAAAGCAGCCAGACAAGTTATTCTTGTCACAACCTGTGGAGCCCAGAAAGGCAGGATAAGAGCTGTGTTTAGTGGGGCACTGGCAGTCATGCCAGGATTTGCAGAAGTGGCTGGTCCTCTGAGTACATTTGAGGTTAAAGCTGTCTAGCAGTCCAGGGCCTAAAACATTTTAGGACATCGTTACTGCAGCATCCTGCAGTGGCTGGAACAGGGAGGTGGGATGTAAGGGGAGACTGCAGCACATCAAGCAGAGGGTGTCTTGCTGATGAGCTGCTACCCAGGTACATTTCAGGTTGGGGCTAGGGTTAGGGTTAGGGGTTTCAAAATCTAAAACAGGCAGGCACATTAGTCTTGCTATATCAGGCAGAGCACAGAAAGTCAGTGAGCAGGCTCTTGTTGGCAGGCTAGGTCCTTGTCTAGCACTTTCAGGTATTAGCCTAGTGATCCAGAATCTACTGTATTTCAAGTCATGATTATTGTAATACTTCCCAGGGCCTATAAAGTACCATATAATTCTGCTGCTAGGAGAGCTGGAGGCCTCTCTTAGCCCCTGACAAAGTGACCTGGTGCCTTGTTCCATAGCCAGCTAGGGCAGGGATAGAGGTTGTCTTTATGGTTAGGGATTTTGCTGAGGACACTGAAGTGTCCTGAATTAACAGGAGTCAAAATTTAATGTCCTTTATTTTAGGGACTGTTTTCAGAGTATTTCATGATGGATCCAAGAGCCAAGGAATCTAAGGCATGCAGGAACCTTTTAATTGCTGAATGCCCCAGGGACATGAGAGCTAGGAAGAGACCATGATGGGGCGGAGGGCGGGCATCAAGGCAGAATATTCTTTGTTATTGAAGGGCTTTGTTTCCTGGTTATAGTAGAGTTGAGGCTAGGGTTGGGGTTAGCGTGTGGGAGTCAGTTGCCTTAAAAAAACCCCTGCTTCTAATGGCTTCTGTCTCATAAGGGGTGTGCTCTGCAAATGCTGAATTTTGTCTGCTGCAAGTGTCTTCAGTGGTGTCCCTGATGGCCCTGAACAACGCATTGAGAGCAGCCATCCCCCTGCCACCCCTTTGGAGCTAGTGGGTGGGTGCTGGCCACCCCCTGAGCAGACCAACCACGGCAGCACCGGATGGTGGGACAGGTTATACATCTCCAGCCTTGGACACTTCAGGAAATAGATAGCAACAAGTGTCTCCTTACCACCATAACCTAGTGAAGCTATGGTTTTCTCCCCTCCTCCCATGCCTGCGGCTCTTGTGGTCCACCACAGGATGCCCCTCTGGCTTCTGCCTGGTGCGGGTGACTGCCTCTGTGGTCCTCTCACTGTGCATCTGCCTGTGGACTTGGTGATGTGTGTTAAACATCAATTTCTGATTCTTGCAGGTCAGCAGGTAACCCTCATAAGTAAATGAGCATCAAATTAAAGACAGGCATGTTTCAACAAGGGAATTCAATCTGATTCTGAAGGTGAAAGATCAAGTTTATTAACTAAGCCACCCACCTCCCCAGGAATATTACATGAATTAAAACCAGACTTCCTGGTGTTATATATGCAACAGCTGTCAACAGCATAAATTATGCCTGAAGAGGTTTTAGTTGTTCTGCTCAAAAATATGAAAACTTCTTCTTTTGATTTTAGGGTGTCATGCCAAAACCAGCACAAAGGCTTGCAAAGGTTTTTTTAAAAATTTATGGGGACAGTGTCCTGTTTTCTACTTACAGACTTGGGCAGTTGCAGTAAGCTATTCCTTAAGGGCACAAAGCAGATATCCAAAGACTTAGAATATTTGTCAATGAAAATACTTTTTTTGTTGTTTAAATGAGAAGCTCTCTTTAAACTGACCATTCAAAATGAGATAATGTGCTCCAGCTACAGAATCTCTGAAACTTACTACTAGGATAAAAAAATTATTTGAAAAGCAAGACTTGAATTACCAGTTCCTTTACAATCATTAAGGGCATTAGATCCAGATAGTTTATGGCACTTCTCAAACAAACACTAAGTGCTAAAAGTCGGACTGAACAGCTGGTCTCGAGTATAATCAGTGTTGAAAGTTACTGCAGGGGCTAGAAAGGCCCATAGTTCATTTGCAGCACAAAGAGGAATTACCATACCATTCGTGACAAAGTTTGAACTAATAAGAAAGAAATGACCTGCCCTCCTGTAGTCATACTGATTAGGCATCTTTTCACAGTACTTCCTTGAATGATGAGCATTATTGACTTAATTCAGTACAGGCTGGTGTAAATCAGGACTAATTCAATTTTAATCAATGGTGTTAGGCTAATACAAATAAGTTCTCCATTATATTTTCTGTGTGATCGAATTACTGCATGAGAGCTTCACCATGTAGTAATTTGCTCTAGCTTCCCCATCAGTGCTTAGAGTAAAAGGTCATAACAATAAATGTAAAGCCTCCCACCAGAATTAATCTGGTAAACTGCTTACTACAGCAAGGCTCATGTATACTTTGTACTCGGCATGGAGGAGAGGCCACAAGATGTGTTGAAAGTTTTCTGGACAAATAGCCAACCATCAACAGCAGCACCCCAGTTATTTCTGGAGGAATCTTGTCAAAAATAAAAACAGCAATCTACGTTTATTTATTTAAAAAGAAAATTACTGATCAACCCAACTGCAGCTGGGTGAACTGACGGTCCTTGAATGGGTGAATTTTACCTGTGGGCTTGTGAATTATCTGAAAACTACCCACTATTACTTGCAAAACTGTTCTTCTGTGAAAACATTACTCCACTCTAGAGTGATAAAAGCCCTCCTGAGCCGTAGAGACCATGTGAATGAGGGCATGTTAGAGACACAAATGCAATACCAGCCTGACATACCAGGTCTACTCTGGGCACGTGGGTGAAATAGCAGTCTGGAGCACCTGGCTCCTGCCTTCCTTACAGGCCACCCCCCCAGCCGCTCACTGCTGCCTACTCAGTGTCCACTTTGGCAGAAGTTTTAACATACGGAGTTCTTGTCTCTGATCTTTAATTTTGTTTTGGAAACAAGCCATACACAACAAACAAATATACTTGCAGCCTTACCCCTCGGTATAGAAGTATTTTGCTTGCAGGCAGATATTAAAAATGACCCTGAGCTCCCAGTTCACATCCTCATGGGGAACTTTCTGAAGTTTTGGTGATGCAGATTGAGTGACACCATGTGAGACAGCAGTGTGTAAGGGGTCTTCATCACACAGGCACATGCACATCTATGAGGGTTGGTAGCAGAGCTATTAGTTAAATACTAACGCAGAAGTGTGCACTTTTTGGACATGTCTGCAGGACTCCGTAAGAGCTTCAGACCCCCCATTCTGACTGGTGTGCACATACAAATATACAATGTGAATACACAAATGTCCTTTATCCAAACGAACTTAAGCAGTTTCCAGCAAGGCCATGGTTTTCTCCTTGCTGGGTGCAGAGGGAGAGCTGGCAGCACCAAAATCTGCAGCTCCCAGTGCCACAGCAGGAACAAAAGACAGGCACTGACTGGGGTTACGGGACATTTGCAGCGCTGCCTGAGATCTCCATCAAGTTGAACAAAAGGAAACTGTTGGGAAGCGCTGAGCCTGGCATCCCGGCGGAGCTGGCTGGGTTTGCCGGCATCACAGTGGGGCTCTGTCCCCACCCACACGTCACGGATTGGCACCACAGCATCCTCAAGAACATACTCACTTAATGAGAAATTCAGTGATTTATCTGATAAGGGAGCAATTATCTGAAGACAATATCATCATTTGTGGGTAGGAAGCCATCCTCCGTCACGCCAGGGATGTGACCAAACACAGTACATGTTTTACTTTGGACTAACCATTCCCTTTCATCTAGACTGTGGCTTCCTTTCACAACTGTAGCTGGCTTGCATAAAGCTACCTTTCATCTGATTTCCTAATAAATATGTTTTTAAATTCACATGGGGTCAGTGACTGGTGACTAGAATATTTTCTGCAGGAACGTGTCAGAGCAGATATATAATACTCCTACTACAACATACCTTGATAAAGAATGAACACTACAGGAGTGTATCACAGTGCATCTCAAACACTGCAAATTGGCTGTAAATGCCCTTCCCTCCTATATCAGCTCAACACCACTCTGCAGAAGTGAGTTGCAGGGAGATCCCAGACATAGGATTTCTCCCATAGCTGTGCTCATATCCTGTTTTCTCTTAAAGAATGTTTTTAAAGGTGCTTACTTCCTCCAGAGGAAAAGGGTAAAGCTCAAATTCCTATAAAAATCTGCTTCTATGCTCTTGAAAGCAGGAATAGTTTCTCCTGCTGGGAAAGCAGTAGCAGCTTTTGAGCCCATTCAGCTGTGTCTGCTGGGAACTCCAGCGTGTGCCTGACCGTAAACTCGTCTGTCCTCCTGCGAGCGGAGGCCCATCTTCACCTCCTGCTAGGTGGCTGTATGTGATCACAGTTCGTTACATCAGTGTCTGTAGGTGAGCAGACCTTGCAAGCCCTTGGGGTGCAGGGCAACATGCTTTAAATTGAACTTACTTTAAGTTCAGCATGCATTTAAGTGATTTGCGGGACTGAGATGGCTCAGTCCTGCAGAACTGGGTCACACCTAGTCATCACCCAGAAGCTGCACTTTTGGTCCTGTTATTACAATGAAGTAGTGGTTCTTCTTCATCTATTTTGAACCATACTACACATAATCCTTCTAGGACATAATCCAAATCCCATTGCATCCAATGCAGATGATTTAGTCTTTATCACAGAATACAACAACACACTGAGTAGGAAAATACATGGCTTTGAAGTAATCTTCAATAAATATATTTACTTTCTGCTACTTAAGAAAAATCCCTACCATCAGATCTTAATCTCTTCCCGCAGAAAACAAAGAACAGATTTTTCAGTGTTTTGCCTGTTTCCTAGCTGCTATTACCAATACACTGGCATCAGTTTAGAAGACGACTGTCTTACTAAGCATGACTATCCTTTTTAAAAAATAATTGCTAGGGGCAACTTAGAACAGGCTCAAAGAGGGTAGAGAGGGAGATGGGGAAAGAAGAGAATTGCTTTTGTTTTGATCCATTGCCCTCACAGTCCCTCAAATCCTCTTTGATTTATCTTCTTAGACTGCTTCCACCATCCTAAACAGCCAGAATTACAACGTGATTTTTCCTGTGTCAGCAGTAATAGTAAAACTAAATCACAGCTACCACTTTTATCTCTATTGCATTTTTTTTTTTTTTATTTCTATATGCTACAATGTACCTGTGATGCAAAGTCTAAGGCTATGGCAGAATAGTTGTCCAAAAGTGCCAGCAGAGAGTAACTCTGCTATTGCCTTTCCCCATGTGATTTTGTTCTGTTGGAACAATGAGATATCACAGTTTGGAGCTCCTCCTGCATCCAGTGTGGATAGTTTGGAAGGCACTTCAGCTCTTACTATGTATCAGCCTGGTGTTAAGTCTGAAATCGTATCATAGCTTAGGGGTAACACATTACAGAAATATTGTTCCTAACCCCAGACAGACAATCCAAACCTAGGAAATTGTGATTAAACATTGAAAAAATAGACTAAAAAGAAACTCAAAGGCACAGCGAGGGACCTAAATAACCTTTCTTAGAGTAATACTATGTGAGGACTGAACAGTTACGATTAGCTCTTTGTTCACAGCCTCTGAATTTTTGAGACATCTGATTTTTCTCTGAAGTCACTCAAGGACAAATACAAATGCTGCAAGCTTGTCAGGATGGATGCAGAACAGGAGAGAAATGAGGAGTAAAAATACTCCAAGTGTCTTCAGGAAGGATTAGAGCTATCCTGGAACAGTGCACACATGGGATTGCTCCATATAAGCAGTTTATAATCTTGTTCTCAGGAAGCTGCTGAGAGATATTAGCAGGCAGGAGGGGAACTACTTCATACTCAAGTGGCTGAATAACATTTTGCAGCTTGTACTGAGGCACAGTCCAGAGATGCAATTTATTCGTATCAGGACTGACAAGCCTTGGGGTTTCTTTCTCGCTACTGCATCTGTTATGCTTGTGGCAGAGACACTGAACATCAGCTCCCCGTATATTAGGAAATGTACAAATGCAAAAGTAGATAAGGTCCATGTGCCCGAGATCTTACAGCTTGGGGAAAGATTAGTTTAGAAAGGCAGATTTTTAAAACTAGTGAATATAGCATTTTCTTAAATGCAAAAACTCTTGTAGCTGTTGGAATCACCAGTGCTACAGGGACATTTTTCTTTCATGTCCTGAAGTCAGCAAAGGCAAAGCTAAAATGGGAAAACTGAAATGGGTCCCTTTCAGTGAAGATGTACACACACTTAATCACCTGTCCAAGTAGCTCCTAGGCAAAGAGCGGGATATTGCCAGACTGACTCCATTCCCTGCATGTCCCCCTCTTCCTCCAGTGCCATAGGTATGAGGGGAGATGTCCAAGACAGTGGCTCTATCACTGCTCACATTCTCTAAGGGAGAAGGAGTCTGCACAGGGCTGCACCAGAGCTTGGGAAAGACCTGACCGTGACCTTGGTGCAATCACAGCATGGGAAGAGCTCTGTCTTACACCATGAGCTTACATCGCTGTGATTGGGAAGGCAATCTAGTGCAGCTAAGATCTCTTTATACAAATTGAAAAATGGTTCTGTGCAAGATAGAGAGTTCTGTACTCTCATCAGACGTCCTTCCTCTATTTCATAGCTCTCCTACCAACCTCCCAGAAGCAAAGAAGCAGTTTATAGGACTGATGAAAATAATTGTTTTCCAGAACTTTTTGAACCACTGTTTGCATGGATTTTTCTAACTGTGTCCACACTTCAGTTTTTGCTGGCGTTACTACAAAAGGGGCTGGGAACAACAATATTTTAAAGAATAAAGGAGGCTTCAGTTGCAAAAGCATTTCCCACAGCTGCCCAGTTGGTACAGCATTGCCGCAGGCTGCAGTTAGGAGAGGGTTTTCCATAACAGTAAAGCTTGTTTGAGAAGCTCTCGCCCCCAGCGTGTTGTTTCTGTCCTTGTGCTGTATTTCAGCATCTTTTTGCTTGCACCAATACAACTGTTTGTCAAACCATACTATACTGCAAATCATGGAAACGATCTGAATTAAGAAACCTTCCAAGAAAAAGTTGTGGGCTTGAGGGCATTGTTTTTGTCTTTAACGGACCATTTCCCTGTCTGGTTGAGAAAGCCCTGCAAACAGTATAATGGCATGATGAAGGAGACAGGGAACTGCAGTGCGGGCAGGAAGAATGGCAGCGTGGGGCAGGGGTTTTTGTGAACAGCTTTGCTCTCAAACTGCATGTGTAACTGTAGTGTGAGGTCCCCAAGCACTGTGAACTGTGCTCTGCCCTGATATGGCCCTTCTGCTCATTCACCCTCCTCTCCTGCCATTTCCCCCACTTGCTGATGGCACCTGACTTCCACCCATTCCTTCAGCAGGTTTTATGATACTGAGGTTTTATGGTTTTATTTTCACCACTCCAGGTGTTCATGTAAAAGAGAAATGGAATTCATGCTTTGGCTTTTGTGTTATTTTTGTTTTCAAACTCATGTTCCCCAAAAGAACCTTAACTCTCCCAGGCCCTCAAGCACAGCTTAATCCCACCATAGATGATATCTATGTAATGGCCTGAAAAGGAACATCATAAGGATCCCAGTAAGAGCTTCTCCTCTGTCACATCAAATCACCCAATAAAACCATGCAGGCAGATTTGATAAGCTATTAAAAAAACCCACAACCCACCCCCCACAACCCCCTACACATTTTCAGACCTTTACATGCAGGATAAAGAAGCAACAGAATGCAAAATCAGTGTTATCTTTTTCCTCCACAGGTCTCCTTTAACACTGGTATCTTGTCAGTTAGATTAGTTATAAAAAAGAAATAGTAAGATGATACCGGCTGGATTGCAGGGTCAGGATAGTAAGATTCCACTGCTTATTCATGATGGGTTAGTCTGAAAGAGAAAAGACATCTCTCTGAATGGCACTCATGATAGTCTTGTGAGAATAAGAAACAGACAGAGTGGAGCCCATCTGGGATTTACCAGTTAGACTCTCTCAGGACAAAGACATTAAAATATTAACTTGAAAGACACCATTTGACTCTTGCAGAGACCGTATCACATGTACTAAGCTGGAGTTACATATAACGTTATGTCATTTTTATCAGCTACTTCACAATTGTGTATTTTGTTCCTGCATCTAAGGCATTAAAGTTCATTAATTTAATTTCATCTTATCAAGCAGCAGCCAAACAGATGCTCAGTGAAGATGAGGAGAAGAAAACAAAAAGCTTTTTCACTCTCAGGGCTCTGCTGTATGTCATGGGTGCTTATATGGGCTCACAAATCACTGGTGATAAAATGGATGCCTACTGCAAACCAAAGACATCAGCCCGGGAAGAGGGAGCCAGAAAGCCAACTGTGTGTGACAGTAGCCAGAATGACTGTTAAACCAGTTGTTTGCTGTCATATAAAATCTCCATACTGGAGTCATAACTTTTATTATTTATTCGTACTTGCAGAGTAGTGCTGCTACAGCAGCTGTGAAAGAGGACTATCATGTAGAAACACATGCAGGCGTGCTAGACACTCCGGGTTACAATCCAAGCATGCTCGCCTATTTCGACTTAACAGAGAACTGCAGCATTTTCCTACTCAAGCAGCAGCAATACCCTTCAAAAACAAGCTTGCCTCTTTGGTCTTTTATCAACAAACACTGAATGTGCTTTTCATGTTCATAGGAAACCAGATATTTCTCTTTCCAAAATGGTTTGTAAGAAGAATTCTTCCTGCCCTCATTTAACTGCCTGCAATCTGTGCAGTGGGAGTCTTAACACGGCAACCACAGTGGACTAGGTATTCCTTGATAATAATATTTTCAAGAAGGACAGTTAAATATTACAGTTAAACTATATCACCCTAAAATGAGATGGCTTTTAACAATTCAAGAGATCAAAAGCACCAGCACAGAGAAAAATAGGCAATTTTAATTCTAGGGATTAAATTCACATCAAAGGATGCTGTGCTTCCATTTCTTCATCATAGCCTAAAAAATTGAGGTAAATCCAGGCTATTCACTGCTCTAGATTTCAAACAGGATTTATTGATTTCCACAAACTTGGGGCATTAATGTATAACATAGTGCACCAAAGGTGCACCACAAGACTATTTATTCTCTGGTTCTGTCCTTCTATGTGCATGAGCATGGAAGTTTCCAATAAAGTTCAATTTTACTTTATTACCAGGACAGGCCAAATGTCCATCGTGCTCCTATTTCAGGTCTTTGACCATGGCAAGGAGCAGATGCCTCTGGGAAGATTACAACAGGGCAAGTATACACCAGTTCTTCCACTGGAAAGGAATCATAAGAAACTTCTTAAGCCAGAGGCTAACCTTATTTAAAGGCTACTCACAAGCTATGAAATCATTAATCTTGGTTAAAGGGAAGGAAAATGTAAATTTATCTGGCTTTTGGAAAAGTGTAAAACCCACCCACATCTCAGCTTTGTTGGGATTCTCCTATAATTAGG
Source organism: Falco punctatus (assembly GCF_963210335.1). Taxonomy (NCBI): domain Eukaryota; kingdom Metazoa; phylum Chordata; class Aves; order Falconiformes; family Falconidae; genus Falco; species Falco punctatus. The sequence continues at coordinate 67,898,915 of NC_137583.1, forward strand.
AATAAATGCTGGGGTCTCTACAGTTTGTATCTCCCAGAACACACCAGAACTAACCCATTGTGGGTACTGCTCAACAAGAAATGCCTTGACACATCCTGGGATTTTGGAAGGCAGGCCTGCTCATCTTCAGAAATGTAATCAGTATTAGAAAGAGCTAAGCTGGTCCAATGCCCTGTGCCTTGGCAAGGCACGAACACAGCTAGATGGCTGCTGGCACCAGCCTAGTGCAGCCAAATGCAGCTGGGGAATCTCGGCTGAACTGCGGCTGAACTGCAGTTAGTTCTCACATCAAAGGCTTTGTTGATAATATTCAATAAATACTTATAGGGAACAATTTTATTAATGCTTTTTTCACCACCACCACCCCCCTCCATTTTTGCAGATCTGACAGCAAGTATTTTGCTTCACCCATAACGCCAATGCCCAGCAGACCCAAAGAAACCAACCAATGCTGCGTGGGTCTCTGGCCTCACTTCTCCCATGGATGCAGGAGCTGTGCCATAGCAGGTCAGACATGGGCTGGGCATCAGGAGACCAGGATCTTTGAGCAGCTCAGCATTGACTCATTGTGTCCTCAGGAAGCCACTCATTCTCCCTTTGCATCACTGTTTCCAACTGGTAAAGTGGAGATAATATTGTTTATCCATCTTGATAAAGTGGTCTGACTGATGAAGGTGGAAAAACAGTCATAAACTGTCATGCTGAAGATGCCAAATGGAGGGAAAATACAGAGATAAACCAGATGTTATTGATGTTCTGACTGCTCTTGGAAAGATTTCATAGAGTGATATGATCAGATATGACAATGGATGAAAAAGAAATAAAACAGAAGCTAGTAAAATATTAGGGGTGACAACAACATAAAGAAACAACAACCAGCCTGTAGGAAAACAAAGTTGCTGGTTTGCCGATGGCTGCAAAATTGGCCAGCAAAATGCCCAAGGAAATGTTGAGTAGATGAAAACTCGTTTGCCTTGAGTGCCTACAGTTCATAGATTTTAATTTAGCAGCATTCACAAGAAGTCATTCTTGGTTTATTCTCCCATCAATTTATTTGAACCAGTATGTCTTTAAAGTCAACCAAATGTAATAAAAGGATATTTTCCAGCATATATTGTTGCAACAAAGAAGAGAACAGTGGAACACATTTTTCCCAAACCATTTACTCGTCTCCAGGGAGATATAATTTCCCTTCAAACTGAACTACATTTCAGTTCATAGGACATTTTTATTAGCCATTTTGTACTAAGTAATTGACTCTTTTGGAAGCAGTTCCCTCATTGTCGCAGGATCAATTAGTCAAGGAAATATCGTAAGGTAAAGTGAGAAAGTGACAAGATACACATCTGCTCCCGCTGGGCACTTTGAATAAAATCCTTCTTTTACTCAACCACTTCGCTGATACGACTTCATATCACCCTACCTAAATGAGCAACAATTCATTTCTTCATCTGGAATTATGGAAAACCTCACTATGTAGAAAATCACCAAGAACATTCCCATCCTTAGTAGGTACAAGCATGGTGTAAAGCAGGAGGAGATTGCTGTATACTGTGTTAAGTGGATCTCTTCCGAAAGCAGGTGCAGTAATTCACACTGGGCCATGGAAGGGACAAATGATGACTTCAACATAAAGCTGCAGCTCAAGGATGCTTGTATCTTACAGGTTTTGGGGACAACACAGTAAATACCTGCTTCCCTTGAGTGGCTGATGCTGTACTCTGGACCATCACATCTGCTGCTGATGCAGAGAAAAATGGTGGAAGATGAAGGTATGGCAGACTGAGCTCTCGAGAAGAAAACCAGTGAACAAACAGAAGGTGGAGCCTCTGGACCCACCGTCTATGTACACTGAGTCTGCTTTGTGTAACTGCAACTGCACAAAACCACCACACACCAGGGATTTGCACACAGAGTGATGTATGTACACCATGCGCTTTGGGCTGGATGTAGTTTCCTTTTCATGCTCTGTTTTGAAAGAACTTACTATACTGGACAGTTATGGAGCGTAGGAAAGTTTGCAGTTTAATGACTAGTTGGCCATTGCCGCTTGCTTTTATATTCATTCCTCTTTTGTCAAGGAAAGATCGATAGCACATGCTCGGCACAAAACTAATGTAATCAACGCCATGTTTTGAAAGATTAAACTGCCAGTTTGTTGGGAAGTATCAGAAAAAGTCATCTGAAAGCCTGAATATACTCTTGGGCAGCAGGGTGTATAAACTGTATATTACAAAGGCCAGAAAGAAGAGGATATGAAACCTTCATCATTACAGAGTGGACTGAATCACCAATATTTGGGTGATATGATATGACACAACATATGACCCTTACCAACCGAAATCTGATTAGCAACTTCAAGTACAGTAGCTTTTTAGAGCTGTATTCAAACAATAAGGAAGAATTAAAGATCCAGGCAAAGTTTCACAAAGCAAATAATTTCCTTTTAATTGAAACCGTAAGGGAATAATTTTGGATGCAGTGAATGCTCTGGAGCTCTTTGCTTCATTTGAACAGAAGTGATTTTAAGCATATTATTACATGACTATATTGTACTACATCCCTCACTTGAAAAAAAAGGAGGCATGGAAAAGCAGCAGAAAAACACATTTTCTTCATCCCTCCCATTCTGCATGTGGCATTACCAGCAAGCTTTTGGCATGGCAGCATATATTAATACTACATCTATATGGGAATCATATACCACATTTTTATGTTGTAGTCTTAGCCAATGTTTCCTTCTTGTAAAACATCCAAGGTTTCTGGTAGAAGCTTTATTACAAAAGATGCATTGTTTCCACTCAGCTATGTACTAAGAATAATCAGGCAAAATTGTAATATTAACCCTAATGGAAACAAGACATCCCTTATTATTTGCTGTTGATGAAACTTTGTGATTTGAAGAGACTCCGAAAAAACTATGATTAGCTTCAGAAAGGTAGAGAAAATTATATTAATTTCTGTGTCTTCATTTCGCAAGCTGCCTGGGCTTAAATAGATCCTTAATAGAGGCAGAAACACACTTTCAGTATTTCTACAAATCTTTGTCCCTTGGTCCCCTGCGCAGGGGAAGGGATGAGGGCTGGGGAGTGGGGCAAGGCAAGTGCTGCGGTGGCGTTTTGCCAGCTGGGAACATGGTAACTGATGGGCTGCAAAGTACACACTGATCACATGAGACTTTTGTTGTTTCCAGTTGCTAAATGTCATGAAAATAAGCTTAAACACTTTAAATAGTTTCCGCACGTCACTTCACCATTGCTGTGGTTACCTCAGGTATGTTCTGTGATTACAGATTAAATGTTCTGGTCAGTTTTAAGTAGAAGAGCAGACAGCAGGGCTCGATCAAAAAATAAAGTGGAAGTACTGGTGTACATGTGCAGCTGAATCGCAGGGGTTTTTTTGACTGAACCGGTAGTATCATGGCGTTAAAGGGCTCCTCACACGAGTACGGACAGGAAAGCAATGTGAACAGGGAAAATGTGCAACTAGTACCTCTGCAGAGATGCCCAGTGGGAAATGCACACAGTGCAAGTGCTGCAGCCTGGGCAGGTCAAAGTGTGCACATGGAAAGCAGAACCACTTCTGTGCTGGTGGTACCAAACTGGGAGGAGCGGCTGGTAGCCCAGAGGCTGCGCTGCCATTCAGCGAGACCCGGGCAGGCCAGAGAGCTGGGCAGAGAGGAACCTCCTGAAGCTCAACAAGGGCAGGTGTAGGGTCCTGCACGTGGGGAGCAGTAACCCCACGCACCAGCGCAGGCTGGGGCTGACCTGCTGGAAGGCAGCTCTGCGGGGAAGGGCCTGGCAGCCCTGTTGGACACCAAGGTGCCCGTCAGCCAGCAGTGTGCCCGTGGGGCCGAGAAGGCCAGTGGTACCCTGGGGGGCATTAGGGGCAACGTGGCCAGCAGGTCGAGGGAGGTGACCCCCCCTCTGCTGTGCCCTGGTGAGGCCGCATCTGGAGTGCTGTGTCCGGTTCTGGGCTCCCCAGTTCAAGAGAGACGGGGAACTGCTGGAGAGGGTCCAGCCGACGGCTGCAAAGATGATGAGGGGACTGGAACGTGTCCCTGATGAGGAAAGGCTGAGAGAGCTGGGCCGGTTCAGCCTGGAGAAGAGAAGACCGAGAGGGGATCTCACCGATATCATACAAGATACATACAAGTTTTTCAATGGGTCGCAATGATGGTGTGAAGCTATCAGGAACAAATAATGTCTTTTGAGTACACAGAAATTTTCGTAAGCATAAAGTTTAGCAAATATTTAAGCAATATGCTTTGCTAGTGAATTTAATCTTTTTCTCCATTTTGCAGTATATCTTGCACAACTGCTGCACACCATGTAATAATAACAACCCCTGTTCAGATAGTGCCTATGGCACCCATAACACTACATGAAAATCATACGAATTATCTGGATTGTGCTAGACTGTAACGGATTAAACAGATTATTCATTACCATAGTATACATACTTATTAATGTTTTATTCTGATGTTGCCTTTCCTATAGAAAGGGGGTTTTAACAGAGTGATTTTAGAATGAAAAGTACACATGAGTGATAGCTGAGTTATGTACTAGAGAACTGTTGTTAACTGTGACTTTTGGATAAAATATTTTGAGAACAGATTTTTAGGTGCTGCAGTGGCAGAAAAAGATGAGTTCAAAACTCTGGCTCGGGAAGTGTGTAATTTTCTAGGCTTAATGCAACCCACTCTGGTTCTGGAGACCTTCACATAGTCCCCTCAAAACCGGCAGGAAAGGTGGTGGTGAGGGAGATGCCTTCCCATCCCCAGCCCAGTGCAGCAGCAGTTGCTCTAGGAAGCAGCCTTTGAAGACATTTCCTTTGCGGGGAGGGAGATTATGTTGAAACCTCCCTGCACATAGTGTGAGTGTTCACCAAGGACAGAACATAATTGCTGGCAAATCCCATGAGCGCTGCCCAAAGGGAGAGTTATTAAAAAGCCCAGCCTAATATCCCATACAGTCTGTACAAATAACAACACGACAATAAACTCAAGGCACCTCTGAGACAGGGGTCCCAGAATGGTCAAACCAAGATGCTGGTTCCTTTGGGCTGCTAATGTGAGGCAGTAAGTAGCATTACATCAATTCTTGTTACTTTTCAGGCTGCAAAACCACTGAAACACCCCTAAAGATGGACATCACCACCTGCTTATTCTAACTTGGCTAGTAAATTGGCTGAGACATCCTTTGCCTGGGTGGGGGGCAGGCATGTTTCAGCAGGAAAGCCCTTTGGACCCTACCATGGCTTTCACCTGCACCCCGCTGTGCACAGACCAGGGCTGTCGGGGAGGGAGAAGTGGGGCAGGCAGGACTAAGCAGGCAAAGATGAACAATGTCTTAACAAGAACAAAAGCAATTTCAAATCCCACCAGTTTGTCAGATTACTTAAGATATTTGACTGCATGTCAAAAAATGTTTCAATGAATTGTTTTGCCACCCAGATCTTATTTCTAGGCCCTCTTTTGAAAATAATAATAAAAAAAAATCCTGAAACTTAGTAATTAACTGCTTAATTTCAGGTTTCCTCAAATATGTGTTTATAATTCCACTGTGCACATGTGACACAAAGCAATAAGGCTTTGAACTGGTTAACTTGAGAAATACCTTTCCAAGTCCGGTTAGGACAAAACTTAAAACCTCACATCCATTTTCCGGAGTCTTCCTAAAGCCCCTGCTTTGCCCTGATGTTTTCACAGACGACTGCGGGCATGTCTCCCACACCTATTTGGTTCATGCCCAGCAGCTCTGCAGAACCTATCGCCTTTCTTCCAAACGGATCTGGTCTGCAGGGCACTGACTTAAATAGTGTGTGATGCCACATGTGCCATAAAGACGCATGACAAAGTGATTCACATGCTGCCTACAGATTTTCCACAATCTCTTTGTATTGTAGGGCTTGTAGTCATTCATATCATTTGGAGGAACTCTTGGAATAATGATTTGGCATCTGTAACTGTTTTTTCCATTTCTGTCATTAAAACTGCTTTCAGAGCCATGCTGAAATTGCAACAAAAGACTTTCCCACATCGCAAATCACCATAGTACTTGGTGTGCACTATATCAATAAAAAGATTAGCTTACTTATAGGAAAAGGATGACAAAGTCCACAATTGTCCAAGCCATGAGAAAAATGAGGTTCTGTTTCAACTAAACCAGCTAGTAACAATGTCGCATTTTAACCCTCGGCTCCTCAGGTACAGTACAAGGCTCACAAGTGTATTTTATCTTACGTGCAGCGTTAAATTAGTGCCATTAACCTTGTAGGTCAGCCCTTTGAAGTCCAGCAGGCATTTTGCTATTGATTTCCATGGAGCCGGGATTTCATATTTATTTCCACTTACTGTTTATTTCAAAGCATCAGGAAAATTTTCTGCTCAGAAGCCCTGAAAAGGAATGTGAAACAGAAGGATGTGGGAAGAGGGATTTCTCCCTTGGTGTGAATGCAGCATCTTCCAGTACTCCCAACTGACAGCAATCTATACGGACTCTGAGACAGCCCTACAGGGACCAGCAGAAGTATTTAAAATACTTACAGAAATCAATTTTAATGGCTTTCCAGGAGTGGAGAGAGAAAGCGACAGGCAGACACATGAGTTGAAGAAAACAGAAATGGTGCTGGGGGAGGGCAGAAGGGACTAGAGTTAAACCTAGAATCATGCTGCACTGAAAAGATGGAGCAACTCCCATACAGATCCCCTTCCAAATCCAGGGTTTTAAGGTTCATCAGAACAAAAATTGACTGAGCCAGGTAGAGGAATTTGAGAGAGAGGTAATTCATATTCTGTTCCCATACACTGGAAACGAAAAAGCACCAGGTTCTCTGATTTTATGAGTTAATCATTTTAAGAAGCGCCAAGAGTTGATAGCAAATTTCCAAAAGGCCTGGCTTCTGTCATGAGGAAATCATATTCTGTAAAAAGAGAAGCAGCTAGCGATAAAAAAAAAAAGTATCAAGAGTGGGGAAAAGATACCTGACCAGGGACTGGTGACAGTGAAGTGTACACTAAGGAGCTACCAGTGCAGGGTTTTCCCAGACTGCAGAATGGGAGGACCCCAGCAAACCACGGGGCTATGGACATGGTTACTAACATGTGAGAACGAGCCCCTTTACTGAAACAGGGCACAGCAAGCACAGGGCAAGAAGATGTCTCTTTCCAGTGGAGAGTTTCCAATCTAATCATACCTTTGTGTATCACTTAATCCAAAAGACTCTACTCAAAATGCTCAGGGGCTGGACTACATGGCCTTTGAGGGTCCCTTCTAACCCAAACCATGCTGTGATTCCATGATCATACTGGAGGCCAAGAAGTCACACTGCCCCTACATAAGTCCTATCCAACCGAGCATGTTAAACAGCAGTTCCAACCAACTCAAAGAAGTCACACAAATTCTTGTTTTTGAATATAATAAGGGAAAGACCTGTTTCTATTGAGCATGTAAGAAGCCTTACAGGATGCTCAAGAGGGTTTGCATAATGTCTTCTATTTCTCCTAAAGGAAAACAATTTTTTCAGCCCTTTTTCTCTGGTATTTCCATAGCCCCTGGGCTCATTTTTAATTTGTAACTGAGGACTTGAATTTGCTGGGAAGGGTCAAAATAGAAATTCTTATTCCTCTGCGCATTTCCTTCCAGGCAGCCTACACAAACCCAAGTGCTATTCATTGTTTTAATGAGAAGAAAAAGGAACGGCGTTTCAGCTACCCGTGGGGGGTCCTCACTGTGTATCAAAATGCACTGCATGGCATCAGGCCCTCAGGTTCCCTGTTTTTTGTTTAGAAATGTGAATATGACTTTTTTTTTGAAGGAGTAGTGCCCCACTGCAGGGACAGATCAGAAGAAGCCCAAAGCTCACAGAGCAATCACCGCTGTTGAAGAGGAACCTGGGGCTGTCCCTTTTCCCAGCTGCCTGATGCAATTCAGGATCTGATTGTCTGAAGTCCCCAATCTCTCAGTCATGAACTAAGTCAAAGCAAACTGCTTTGCAAATATGTAGTACAGTCTGATGCCAAACGCTAGAAAATCAAGGTTCTGGCATCTCTGGAAGGTGCTCCAAATTCAGCAGACAGTCTCTCACCTGAGCCTCTGTGTCTTAGCTTACCAGCTGGAAAACGAGGCTTTCCCCCACCAGGGGATCATTTTGTTCAATCCAAATCAAAACACCTTGTGCATATGTATAATTTTCATTTAAGTAGGAAAGTATAGGCAAATGCAGTCTTTCAAGTTCATATTTAACATGGCAAAATGGAATAGCTTCAGTTTTCCTCTTACCTTTTTTCTTGCAGAAGCTAGTGAATTTTTCCATGTCCTGAAAATGCATTGCAAAGAAGTAATTACACATCATAAACATATAAATTAATACTGCAGGTAACATTTTTACACTGTGCTTCTTAACGTTGATTTTTTTAGCAAGGCACCTTCTAGAAAAAGCAATAAAATACAACCATCGGACTCCATCCTTGTGACACTAGTGCAGTCTCCAGTGACAGCTGGATGTGGCACGTGGATTTCAGCTGCCTGAGAAAACGTGAAGATGTCCTATGAATGATGATGCTGAGCAATCTTTCTTTTGTTTCTTGAGGGAAATGTGCCACAGCCTACTTCAGCCAGGGCTTGACCTCTTCTGCTCCAGGCTGCCTTTTCCCCAGCTGTCTCCTGGAGTGTCTGCTGACCACAGCCCTGCTTCCCAGGACCCCACAGCAGCATCTGTCTGCCTGATTTGCCATCCCAGCATCTCCCATCCAGGCCTCCTTTCCCCATCTCTGTTTTCCTGCAATTTCTCCTCTTACCCAGCTATCTTAACTTGTCCCTAACTGGTCCCTTTAAAGGCAGGGTTTAGCACATCCCTAAAAAAAACCCACAGAGCTGACTCTGAGGTGCAGAGTAGTGAAACTCAGGAAAGCAAAAGAAGGGGAAAGCAAATGGTTATGGGGACAACAGTGAAAATGCAGAAGGGGGCAGCCCATGTCTCTCCTAAGGCAGAGGGTGAGTACAACAACCGACATGAGACCTATGTCCTGAGAAAGTCCAGGTCTGGCTGTTGTCCAGGGACACATTGTAGCAGCTATACCCACAGCAGAAGAACACCCAAAGAAAATAATTGCTGTGTGCCATTGCTGTCCTTTCCTGAAATCCTTCATTCTCCTGGGGACGCATACAAGGTCTTGTGTTCTCTCTGCACCATGTGGCCTGTCCAGCTTTCAGAGTCATGCTCAACATGAGGACAGGTTTGTCCCTCTGCTGGATCATAGCTGTCTCAGTAGCAACCACATTGCATTGGATTCCTTTCCCTCTTTTGGGGGCTTCCCCACACCAGGCAGCACCGCTTCTGGGGTAGGATGCTGTGAGCAGGGGCAGCCCGGGGCAGGGTTGCGGGCGTGAGGGAGAATGCAAAGGTCCAGGAGAGCTGGGTACCACTGCAGCGTGGTGGTATGGCACAGGGGCACTGGAGTCTCAAACAAAAAGTTAGTGGTTTGGAGTTTGTTTGCTTGTTCTTTCAAGGAGCAAAGGAATAATTTTTTTTCCACAAAAAAAATTTATTATTTGGTTTTGAAGAGACAATTCTTTTAGAGACAGGAAACCAGCCTGAGGCAGGCACCAGCAGGGAAAATTTCTGCACCAGCAGTTACAGTTATAGCCATGACAAACAGCCCTGCAATTAGGACCAGGAGGCGTCTAAACAGGCAAGTACCTGCAGTGCTGACTTAAGAGGCAGAATCTACCCACTCCCAGCCAGGCCTCACCAGGGTTTGCTATCAGCCCTGCTCTTACCACTGTTTGACTGGGTTTATTTCTTCCCTCCCGCCTCATGTTTACCTTCTCAGGGGCTTTTTAAGGGGGTTTATCAATGGCTTTTTTGCAAAGTCAGATGAATTATGTCAATCAGTTCCCCTGCCTAGCTATTTAGTTACATTTTTTAAATATTCCACTGGTTTTGTTAGACATGATCAGTTTTCCATTTAGCTATAATGCATATAACCCTTCTGTAAAAGTGGAATTCACCGATGCTCTTTTACTTCTCAGTTAGCAAGTTTTTCTGCATTGGCAGCATGTGAGCATGCACACTTTGGCAGGGTTCAGTGCATACAGTGATGAGGGCATTGTCAATACCTAGGCAAATTAATAATGTAGCACCAAAGAGGAACACAAGTCAGTTAATATTAATGCTAATATCAAAAGTGTCTAGAGCAGCAGACAAGAAATTTTTTCTCTTTGTCAGGAATAAAGGGAGATCAGCAAGGGCCATGTATATAGATCACAGAGCTTGGCTTTAAAAACACGAAATAATTTGGAAAAAAACATTCTACTTCCTCTTCTTTAAAGAAATCAATGCTAGTTGTCTCTTTTTGACTTAGTAAAGAAACTAGAGATATGCCCCTAAACCAGGGCTGTCAATTTCTGCTGACAGACCTTGATGAATATAATTACAGAGCACCTAACCCGAGCAGCAGCTGAGGGGGAGAAGTAAAAATGAAAACCTAATATTGGAAAGAATTGATCAGCCTCCTTGCCTTTTCTCTCTGGAGCCTGCTCAAAGCTCATTTATTGGAAAGACTGATGGCAGCACGGAGACTGTGGGACTAGTCCGGGCTTGCTGTGCAATGCACTTAAATGATTAGGGAATATTGGACACCTTGGCTGGAGTCGGCTGTTTGTCCTCCCGTCGCGGCGCTGGCTGCCAGCCGTGCATCAGGGCAGCCCCGGCCGCGCCACTGAGTGCTGCTGATGGCGCGGGAGCCTCCCTGATCGATAGCCCCGTTCCTCCGCTGCCCTGGCTAAGAGCTGAAGAGACTAGTTGGTGCATATGTGATGACTAGAATTTAATTATATATCAGATTGATTTTCAATTACAACTTCAAGGAGCTGCCTGCCAGGATTTCAAGTTCGTGAGAAAGGCCCTGCGTCTCCTTTCTGAATTCTTTTCTCCCCATTTTCCTGCGCTATGTGGAAAATTTTACAGACTCTCTACCTTTAGCTCTCTGTCTGGGGATAAGCAGCTTCAAAGTTTCCACTAATAATGAGAAGATCAGCTCTATCTGAGACTGAACCTATTCAAAGCTGGAAGAGGAACTTTAAAGATGTGATATAAAATGAAAAGGTCTACTTATAATGGTGATTTTTTTTTCTTTAATGTAAGTTTCACAGTGCTGACTTAAGAGGCAGAATCTACCTTCAAATGGAGTTTTTTTGACATTGGGCATAGCACCAAAGGGGTCTGAATTCAATCCAGTCAGTAGAAATGGGAATGTGTGAGTAATAAAACATTCTCATTTTATAAACCCATCTAAACTAGGTCCTGGATGAAACTGGGAATATTCGGCATACGAGAGCAACTGAGTAGATCAGAAGCCAAAAGTTTTCATGAAACCCTCCTAGATCAGTTTTGTTTCTTTTATGGGTGTTCTTATGGCTGTTAACATCAGATATTTTAATAAGACCTTCAATCAACTACAATCAGTATGTGAACTGTATACTGAGTAGCTGCGTGAAAAATTGAGCTGGAGGTCAGGGGAAAAAAAATATCAGTTAAATTTCAGTGCTGGGTCTGTTCTGCTTACTCCAAGTTAGGGAGACAAAACCTGCCAATAAACTCACACAGAAGTATTTTTAAATTATATTAAATGGAAATCTTCAGAAAACACAAACTTTTGAGTGGACTTAAAAAATGTTTTAGTATGGACAGAAAAAAAAACCACAACAACTGAGCAAATTAATAAAGAGCAGGAAAACAGCAGCAAGTAAAGGTTTTAGACTTATGTTTGCTGGGACTGGGAGTGGTTTTGCTCATGGTGTGGGTAAATGTATGTGACACAGCCATCTCCATGTGCACTGGCATGTGAGCTCCATCAGTCAGGACAGTGAATATGACTGAGAAGAGAGCAGCAACCCCGTCTTCCCCAAGAGCTGGAGGACCGCAGCCCCCTTGCCTGCAGGCATGGCCACTTGGCCCACTTGGCCAGCTAACCTGTCTGCCCCATACATGCACAGCAATACCAGGTAAATGCAAAACACCTTTTAGAAGATACACTGCTATATATGTATAAATAGGTATATGCTGTACAGAGTAATAAATTAGTCCTGAGTTCTCTAGCAAACCCTCTGATTTTTATAGAACAAAATTTTAACCTGTTATTTCCAGGAAGCTGTAGAGATATAACTAACAGTAAGAGAAGGTGAAGACATGCTTTACTAAATCTATAAACTGCTAAATATATGCATTGTCCAGATCCTTTTGATGAGCAGTGTTGCTGTAATGTATTCCTATTTCAATGTTTTTCATTTTCTGAAAAATGCATGGAAATCTTGACAACGTCATGTATAAATTCCAGCCTTTTCCTCCTATCCAGTCACAAGCCAGCCGCTCTCCTGAGACGTCCTATCTCCAATGCAGATATGGTTCATGTTGACAGTTTTGAACCTGCCACATGGCTCCCCCTCCATGCTTTCATGATAATAATTATTTTATTTACTATATTTCCCCCCCCCCCATTACCTTCTTTCCAAAAAGAATAGTCCTAGCTTAATTACTGTCACCATTTCAAGCTTTTAATTACCCTTCTTTCCCTTTCACCTATGTTTTTTAGTTCTATTCTATCCTTTTTGATCAGTGGGAGAACAGGTTTGCGCATGATGTTTATGATCCAGGCACACCTTGTATTTATAATATTTGATGTTGGCAATTCCTGGTTTTTCATCTGTTCCCTTCCTAATAATTCCCAGCATTCTGTATACCTCTTGTGACTGTTTTCATCCATGAAGTTGATGTTTAGATAAAACTGCTTACTGGAACTAACTTTCCTATGGATTATAGAATAATAGAAGAGCTCAGGTTGGATTTTGGAAGGCCATCAAACCCAACAGCCTGCTTAAAGCCATTAGATACTGGGAGACTCCCAAAGCCATCTCTTCTCCAAGCAAGACAGGCCCCAACCTCCAGCCTCTCCTTGCAGGGCAAGTACTCCAGCCGCGACCATCCTGGTGGCCCTCCACTGGACTCACAGCTACCAAAGCCTTTTTATACTGGGGGCCCAAAACTGGAAACAGTGTTCCAGGTGTCGTCTAATAAGTACAGGGGAAGCCTCACTTTCTTCAGGCTGCTGGCTATGCTGCTCTAGCTATTTGTACAGTTGTTTACACAGCCCAGTCTCCTGCGCATGTCTTTTCACTTGTCAGGAATACAAAGTTCAACTGTCACTTTGTCACCCAGTCCCTCAGCACTGTGAGATCCCTCTGCACCTTGCCAGTCGAGTTTGCTTTCTCTATGACCGTGTCAGTCAACATCAGCCTCAGCCCATTTCTCCAGATTGTTTCTGAATATATTGATGCACTATGAATCAGGTACCATGACAGTCTAATAACAGAATTTATCCTATTTCAATGTCTGGCAACAGAAGCAGCCATACCTTCAGCCAGAAAGCACTATTTCAGCTTCAGTCTTTCAAAAGCCTCAGCATCCTTCAAACTATTTACCATGTTCTCCATCCCTACTGACAGCATTTTTGTTTTAAAGTGGGCCGAGCCAGCACACAGAGCTTGCCTCTGTGGGCAGCCCCATTGCAACCACGGGGAAGCTTACAATAACCAGCATTATAGCCGGTGGTAGATGCACACAGGATGGGGTCTTCAGCACTCAGTCTTTTAGGGCTTAAGTTACAGTAGCGACACAGCACCTGAGTAGGGAAGGCATGAACAATAGAACATCTTGTCTGTGTCTGGGCTTCTGAACACCGCCAAGATCAGGTACACAAAGTTCACCTAATCAACAGAGTGCATCTGTAGAGCCAACGCATGTGGCTGTAACAGATACTGGCCCTTTATGTGAAGGTGAGAAAATTTCTCAGTAGGGAGGTTGGGCTGTCACCGTCACCGCATCAGAAGTCTCTGTTACCACATTTGCTTCTCTTTCTCAGATTTCCCTTGAAAGCTCAATTGTGCCTTTGACATGGGGATGCTAGAACGAAAATGGAAATGTCCAGTGTTTAGAGGCAGAGGTCGCTTGAATACTCTCAGGAGCTAAGTGAGACAAAAGGAAAATATAAATTACTCTCTACTATGAGATTAAGAGCACTTCATGATTCAGATTTTGTTCTCCTGAGGACTAGACTCCCCCTTCTAGCCAGGATTTCCTGAGAAGGGCACAGCACAGGGACTGCAGCATCAGTGCAGCAGCATCCTTCCCAAGGGAGAGTCCCATTCAGCATTTCACTTGTTAGAATATTTTCTCAGACAATCAAAAATCAAGGATTAAGAGAAAGGATTTTCACAGAGAAACAAGCCCCTGGCAGAGTAGGCAGCAGGATGGTTTTGTACCTTATCAAATAGAGGACAAACCCAAGACACATCCTGAGCACTGCTGTGTTTAGTCCTCCAAAAAAGAGCAGCCCTACAGTACCAGCACCACACATGTATAAGCAGAACAAAGTTAGTCTTAAGGATCAAAAGGAATTAGAAGCAGGTCAAAATCAGAAACATTTATATTTAAATCCTCATGGGTCATGCCTGTTTGCTGCTGAGAGGCTGCTGGGGTGTAAAATGGTCAGATTGCCTTTTTGCCTACAAGACCAGGCTTCGGAGGCTGCCTGCACTTTGGAAGCAGGGTCCCAGATTCCACAGCTTTTCATAGCCACCTTTTCTTTTGTCTTACAACACATTGCCAATAATCACGTCTGCTGAGCCTAGTGTTCAGTGCAGTAAAACAAAGTGTGTTTGAAAAGATGTTGGTTGGCTTTTCCTCCAAGAGGACTGTTCAGTGCTCTTCAAGGCAACTGCTAGAAACTCCTGTGGTGAGAGAAGATCCAGTTTGAAGATGTGGACAGTGCAGTTACACACATCCAGCTAATGCCAGCTGGTTTATCTTGTCTTAAGTCTCCTGAGCCTCCTCAGTCTAGAATGAACCAGATCAGACCCATCATGTTAGTGTGTTTGCTAGTTGCCTGATGTAGACAGGCTCAGCCATGTTCTTATCTCAAAGGAGAGTGGTCAGTGCACTGCCAGAGTGTCACCTGCTGGAAGCAGAACATTCTGTTCCTGTTTGGTGGTTTCCCCTCCAATGCCAAAGCCCTCCTTCATTTTCGAGATCTTAGGCTTGCCTCATTTTCTGAGCCCCCAGGCACACATTTTTCCAGTCCTTCTGCCCCATGTCTATTCCCTGATCTGCTCTTTCATTACTTCTTTTGCTTCTTCAATTATCACCTTTCTGAACCTGAATCTCAAAACATAATTTCCATTTCTCCACTTACCAGAAAAAGAACCATTTCTCATTACACATTTCCCACTTCTACCACAGTTCACTCTTCTTGTCTTGACTTAGCTTATATTTAATCTTTCTGTAATGTACAAAACTTTCTCCCACTGCCCAAATTTATGTTACCCCCAATTTTTCCTGTCTACTACACTTCTCATTGTCAATTTTTCCTCTGGCTACTTTATAGGGAGGGTGCTATATAAAACATTTATTGTGCTGTATCCTAGGGAACTGGCTGGGTTTAGTGTTATCAGTGGCATTATTAGAATGAACAATATTATAAGGAGGTTTGATGGGAATTACAGAAGCCAGGTTACAGGTCTGCTCACATCAAAGAGGGAGACAGAGAGCTTATAGCGTGGGGAAGGAACAGATGACCGCATCCTAAAAGCCTCATAAAGGATTTCTCTTTAGCCTTATGTAATCTGAAATAATAATAGGTCCTTATAACCCAAACCTTTCTGTCTCTCCTACAGGCTAATGAAAATTTTCATGTGCCTCTTGCCACCTTTTACATTCAGGCTACAGAACGAATATTTCCAGAACCACTTTTTTCACTTTGTTTTCTCCCCTTATTTACCTGAAGCCACTGTATAACCCAGCAAATACGGTCCGCATGTGCTAGTCACACCACACTGAGTATTATCAAGAGAAGATAATATATGGCTTAAAAGAGGCAACGTCACTAAGTAGCATTAGCAAAGCTGTGACACCAGATTTCCAAGGACAGATTTGGAAAATCAATCTGAAATTCTCAAGCAATGACTGGCATAACTGAACAGAAGCCTGCCTTGAGGAAGAACAAAGTAGTAGTGCACTCACTGCAGCTGAAAATCTGTAATGACAATAAGCTAAGACCAAATTTGACACTGTTCTCTGCGTGCATCAGATACTTGGATCTGTGTGCAGAACCTTGCAGGTTCTGGTCCTGTGGGTTCCCTTTGAAGCTGGAAAGGAATAAGATTCTCCTCTATTCCATGAAAACAATCCTGTTTCATATCAACTCCAGGGACTTAGCCTGCTCATTGCACCCTGAGGGACTGTAAACCAGGGGTCCTTCCCCACTGGTGCCATGGCCCCAGGGCTTCCCATCCAGCCCTGCCAACAGGCTGCCAAGCTGCCAGGTGAAAAGCCTGCAGGAAAGCAAGAAGGCCTCTCCAGCAGCTGTTTTCTGAGCCTTTCTACCTTTCTATATTACTATTTTTACTGCAGGAGGCCCAGAGCTGGGAATCAAGAGCCCATATGGAGCTCAATCACATAGTAAATGTGTTGCCATCATGGCTGGAGGGGAACAGCCTGAAAAACTGACACGAGTGCACTTAGAAAAGCAAACAAAATTACCCCTTCTGTTTTTAAGAAGTCCTGCAATTTTTTAGACTGATTCATGATTTTCTTGCGAGAGACTGAATTATTTGGGAAGGAGACAGTCATACCGTCTAGCACTGGGCAGCCAATAGCCCTGCCTTGAAACACCCTTGGAGAGACTGCTCTTCTTTGACTGTATAGGGAAATTTGGCTCCTTAGAGTGCCCTGAATCATCCTGTAATTAACTGTCTGCAATGAGGATTGCAAAAACGCATGTGATGTTGGAATATTTGCATCTGACAAAGCTGGTATGAGTATGGATCTGAGGAGACTCTCTGCTTTAAGAAATTCACCATTCACCAGTGCACTGCTGTAACTAAATTTTGTTGGTGAAGAGGCAGTGGGCATCAACCAAAGCCATTTTGCCAATAGGTATATGCCCAAATGAAGTATATCATCCCAGAAAAGTACTTTCATGCATGCATAACAGAGTCTGTGTTCTGGATTTCTTCATATAAAAATGCCCCCAAAATAAAAAACTCAGTTAACACCACTGTCAGGTACAATGTCTCAAGCTTAACGTCTGAAGATGGGCAGAGATGTCCCATGAGCCAACTTCAGGAATTGCATTGCACTATCCTGTTTTACCAAAAGCCTGTTACCTGACATCTGTTTAACAAAGAGGTTTCAGAAAAAAGATTGAAAACGGGTCAGTTTCTTATATGCCACAGCCTCAAATTCAGAGGGTAAAAAAATCATGACAGTTTAGTGACATGGCAAATTTTGAGGCAAGACTTGAAACCACTTTTGTGACTGACCATTTGTATATCTCTGTTTTATGTGTGGGCTGCAAAGAAGTGTAACTGCTTGCAGAGAAGTGACGTGTCAGAGCTGAGAGTTGTACCCAGGCTTCTCCAGACCCTAACTGGACCCTTCTTCTCTTTTGTCTGATACAAGGGATACTTTCGGGTTTGGGAGTCAGTTACTTCCAATAAATTACTTGGTGGGGAAGGAGGGAGGATTGTGGGCTTGTAGGCTTAGCCACAATCATACAATAATAAATATATATATATATATCTAGAGAACAGCAATAGATACCCAGCTTCAAATCCTACCCTGAGGAAGTGGCACTAGAAACTGTCAGAAGTGACTGGGATCTGGTGGCAGCTGAAAGTTCCAAGGAAGGAAGACAGAAGAACTAGGAGAGATAGTATAGCGTAGCTGGCTCCAGTCCTGGATAGCAGCTTCCATGGGAGGTTAGAAGCTTTTTTGCTTCCAGGGAAGAGCTGTTAAAATTAACATTAGACATTTGAAAACTTTAAGATCCACCACAGTGGCAAAATACCATTTTTACTTTTTGATATTGTTCCTTACATTGATTTATGATGAGTTACCACAAAGAATCTTGGCCATTGAAAGTCTATTTACTGTTCATGCAAGACAAACCCCTAACAGTAACGCAGTTTTTCTAAAGCCAAATTCAGCCATTAGCCTGAAGGAGACCATCAATGTGAACCAAATGAATTCTCTGCCCATGAGTTTCAATAAGTTTGGGTTTTTTTCTTTTAAAAAGTTCTTAAAAAAGAAGTTATTTTAGGAAATAAGTGCAAAATAAGTTTTATGTA
The DNA here is from genome assembly GCF_963210335.1 of Falco punctatus. Lineage (NCBI taxonomy): Eukaryota > Metazoa > Chordata > Aves > Falconiformes > Falconidae > Falco > Falco punctatus. Next base: position 67,917,100 of record NC_137583.1, read on the forward strand.
AAACTGAGAGGTGGACATTTACGGTTCATTTCTGGGTGAACTTTTCTTTCTCCTGCCTTAACCATTTTATTTTTTTTTTTGGTAGAAAACAGAAAGGTAAATAAGAGCACTGTCACAATCAGACAGAAGAGCTGGAAATCTGAAACTTTGTCTACAGAGCCCAAACACCAGCCATGATTCATGTTCCACTGATGCTGCACACACTGGAAGCTGGGATGAGCACCAGCCTCTGGCACGCAGCAGTTGGTCTGGGGGGAGAGCAGAGATGTTGCAGATGAGTAGACTCCACCCAAGGGCACACACTGGAAATATAATGAAGAAATGAGCAATGCGCATTAAAGTGTACAAGCCATCTTCGTTCTTAGGAGCAATTTGTGTTGTAGGAAAAAGCAAAATCATCGTCTGTAACAAAGCATCTCAGTTTTGTTGGGCTGGGTTATTAATGGGTGAGTGGTTTTACTTCGGTGGGCTCTGGTCAATTATTGCTACATTCATGAAGTGGGTTTTGGGCACAGGAGAGCTGGAGAGGAGAGGATTCCCTAATCTTTGCTATCTTGTGTATTTTACAGGATATTGAACACAGGCTATGCCCCATTTTATAGCTATATCTAGCCATGTCTATAAGGATTGTGCTCCTGATCCTCATCCCCATACGGAAGCTCCTGAGGGTCAGAGCCCTCACCTCTAGCATAAGCTGGATTGAAATGTTTCCATTTAAAACTGGAAAGGTTTTTATAGAGAGCAGCTCTATAATTTAAAAAAAAAAAAAACAAATACTTGAAAACTCTCCCTTTCCCTAACAGAATACGTCACCTCTTCATGCTTCCCTGCAATAGGGATCTCCAGCTGGACATCATTCCTCACAGTATGTGGTGGAGAGGTTTCCCTGTGATGCAGGACCTTCTCTTGTAAAGGAATTTTCTGCACACTCCTCACACTCCTTTTTTGAAAATAAGCTCTGGTCCAATCTCACACCCACTGGAACCAAGCAGAACCACACAAGGCAGACTGCAGGCTTTGAATCAAAAGCACAAAAAACACCTCACTCTTTTTCCCTGGCTCTATGACTCCCTTCTGCAATTTCTTTTCCAAAACAGAAGGAGGGAATCCCACAGCATGTAGCTGTGACTCGCCTTTTCCTTTCCCTCTTCTCCACTGAGGTCAGGAAATAAAGTAGCCTGAAGCAGTGCTTGTCCCACACATGCTGATGCATCACAGAGCAGCCTGAGGCAGGATGAGCCTCTGCAGCTCCTGCATGGCTGCCCTCCCTCGATGCGCGAGCAGGACCAACAGGACCCATTGCAGCATCCTCTGCCGAGGCTCTGAAACAGATACCTACACCATGAAAGGGAAACTCTATCACATCACCGATGCAGCATCTTTTCCTGCTCCAGCATCAGGGAGGACCCTGGTAGGAAACCTCCCAGGCAGCTCTGTGTCACAGACACATTTTTCTTGTGCTGATTTTCCCTTTCCTCTTCAGGCAGTTTGAGAGATGCTATTGCTGACATCGCTGCTGCAAGGCATCCCAGAACCCAGATTTTGCAGATCATTAAAATAGAAGAACTGAAAGTACATTTTTAAAGCCTTAGCACATCTGTCATTCAAGGACATAGAAAAGACTTCTTTGTAGAAAGATGGGAGAATTAAAAACCATAAATGCTAAGAGTCACAGCTGAATATTATTTCCATGACCCATTTTATACCGAGGCTAAATCTGTCTGCTTTAAACAACAGGAGATAAGCAAGCACCTCTCCTGAAACTGGTTATGCCTTTATTTATTGTTGCCGCAATGCTCGGGTGGGAGGCAGGGATGGTTTAGCAGGGATTAGCCCTCGGCTGCCGGCACTCCGTCCATCATTGCTGCGCATTGCTGGGGCGCTGGCAGGGATGGCCGCTCAGCCGCTCGGACCGCACCGCTGCAGGTACCTGTCCCGGGGGCACCTCACCGTCACCCGCTGCCGTGCTTTGTCCTCTTTTACTGTCAGAAATGACCCTTCTTGCTCTGCACTTACCATTAGTCTCTCGGGGAACTTTGACAGGGCCCGGGCTTACTCTGAAAGAGATAAAAGTGAAAAGGTCACACCTCTGGGTCAGAGGCTAAAAAGCAGATAAAACACCCTGTCTGCAGAAGCAAAATGCGAGGGAACTCAAGGCAGCTCCCAAGAAAGGGTAGCTTGCAGGCTGAACTCCAGTGGGATATAATCCTCTTCTTTTAGCAACTCTCCCCCCCCTTTTTTTTTTTCCCAACATGGGTTAACAAAATATATTTAAGCACAAAACAAAATAAACTCAAATGAAAAACCCAGCCTGCCTCCTCTCTGATGGCTGATTCAATGGAGACTTTTGCTCTGCAGGGTCATCTTTTCATCTCTTACTGAGGACAGAGGAAAAAGTATTTTTGAGCACAGGAAAGACAAAATCTGTATTAAATGTCTTCCTTTAACCAAACAGGGGCAACAGCTATTCTTCTGACTGGCGACTTTAAGAGGACTTGGAACAATAAATCAGAAAATGTCAGCTTTCAGTTAGGCTGGTTAATGAAGGGGAGAGTGGTAACTTGTGGGAGGGAAGAATAAACCATGAAAAGCAAAAACATAGATAATATAAAACATATGTAAATGAGGATCTGAGGAACCTCTTTAGTGTATTTAGCAAGAAACTGTTAGAATTTCTATAAGCAGAAAAAGACCAGCCAGAGTGAGCCAGATGCACACGAATGTGGACTTTTACTTATTGAGCCACAGACTGAGAGAAATTTTGTTCAGGTCCCTTTGGATCTGAACAAAGGAAAACAATTGTTCAGGTCAATTCTTCCAGGTGAATCAGAGCAAAAAGGGTGGCTAAGGTTTGCATGTGCACGTGTGAAGCAAGATCCCACAGCAGCTCTGCAGAAATGAGTGTGCCTGCACAGAACCTACAAATCTACATTTGCAGACAGCTCCAGTTGCTCAAACATTAACCTTAGGTGATCAAACTTTTACAGTTTCCCTTCTTTTAGTTCATATTTCTGCTGTGTGCTGCTACAAACAGATAATTCAGAGGGCACTGTATGAGGCTGGATGTTCTCTCCTGTGTGTACTGCTAGTGCCTAGTTTCACGTAACCCACAATCTGCCCTCTTCAGCTTTATGCCCACGGATCCAGGTCTGCCTCCCAGTAAAAACCGTGAAGGTTTTGCCATTGACTTTGCTTGATTTCCAACATTTCTCCCCTCCTTCAGTTGTTTTTTTTTTTCATTCAGCAGAGTTTAAAACCCTCCAACTTCTCTGCATAAGGCCAACACAAGGAAGGAGTGAGAAAATCCAGTTTTCATCTTAACCAGGGCAACTGCTGAGCCATTAGAAACTCATGGGGGTTTATGAGGCCCCAGAGCACCAGAGAAAGGCTGACATGCTATCGTATGCAGAAATGGAAAATTTGGGGAATGACCAACCAGTTTAACCTCAGCAAGATACTTGAACACAGTATTAAGCAACTGCCTTACAGCACATAGGAATAACTGATAAAAAGAACTGGTTAACTTGGATTTGTGAAGACGAAGAATGTCAAACCACAGTCTCTTCCACTGAGAGAGAAAATGTTTTACTGTCTGGAAAAGGATCCATAGGTTCAATTTTGAGTTTAATAATGTGTTTTCTGACATTTCCCTTGCTAAGGACATAGTTTTAAGCAAAAGTACTCCAAAATGGGTGCCCAGCTGGCTGAAAAACACAGTCAAGTAATAACATTCAGAACACCAGTATCCAACTAGGAAGTTGTACCTACCAGAGTACTGCATCTGCCTTCCAGGCTTTCATGTCCTAGCTTTTTGTTCTAACTTCCCCAAGTGTGCTGCTCACAGCTGTATATACCAAGAGCAATGGTTTAAACAAGAAATTAATAACATCACATTAGCCATCTCCGCTCCCTCCAGGTCTAAAGTCTGAAGGGATGAATCGTACTCCTGGCTTTTAAGGTATTTTCTGTGCATCTGTGCTGGGTGTCAGAGCAGAGCTGGCTCCCAGATGCCCAGCTTCCAGCTAAGCATTTCACAACACACAGGTAGCCCTTAGGGTAGATGCCATCAGACTGTGGAGACCACACCTAGGTTTCTCTGAACTCCTGTGACAGAGGAACTTAGAATAAGTCATAAGGAAGACTATAAGAGAGTAGGATGTAAATTGAGGTCTCCTAAATCACAGGCTATCCCTCAGCCATTGGACTTGGAGGGAAAAAATCTATCATTTTTAATATGGGGGAGAAAAGAAAAAAAAAAAAGGCAAGCAGAGATGTTTGTTAAAACATACTTTGCTGCAAACTTCATTGTTTGAGGTGGTAAAAGAAAGTTTATTTTCCAGGTGGTGAAATAGTCAGTCATGCTTTGAATGCATCTAGAATTAGCTAGCCAATAGATCTGTGCAGTTAAAAGCTGGATATGAGTTTTGTCTCACAATGATCAAAATACAAGTATCCAAACCAAGTGGCAGATAACACGTTGCATAAATCATTACATTAAACGATAAGCCCTCTGGGATTCATGTTCCACATACGGCTGATCATTAAACCTCTTTTAGGTCTTTTAAGGTTATTCTGAACTTAAATCAATACTTAGCTCAGCTCTGCTGCTGTCCTTCACTGAAGGCATCCAAAGGACACAATGCTTTTCTCAAACATGGGGAATCCTCACTCTGGTTTAAACTAAAAACTCTTCATTCTGATTTCTGGAATATTGGACTGTTCCAGGAAAGCTCCTGAAATGAGTTCAGCAAACAGTTGCTCAACTCCCTCCTTCCCTCCCCTTTAATCTCGGGTGCTGACCTGGCCATTCATTCCGTGTTTGCAGTGGTGAGCTCTGCAAACTGAGTTTCCATGGCAGCCCTAATCCATGAATAGGGCTGGCTCCATCGGTGGTCACTTAGGACAGGCTTTGTCCTCCCCATGTCCTGTCGGGGGCTGAATCAGGAGACAGACAACAAACGCCATCGGTAAACATGACCTAATGAGATGCCCCGCTCTGTGACAGGGCCTAGAAAGGGAACATGTGGGGATACCCGCCTCTTCTGGGATTTTCCACTGAGGTCTCCCAACAGTTTCCTGCCTCTTTTTATAGACTGTTTTATTTAAACTACATTTCTTGTCACTTTTCCTTTCTTCTTTTCTTTTTTAGGTCCAGATACAACTGAATGAGCCTGGCAAAACTATGGTCTGGTTTAGCGAGGGCTGTGCCCCAAGCTCTCTCTTTTCTGCAGGTGCCAGGTTGTCCTGACCCCCTCCGCGACCGCAGGACCCCCATGGCATGGAGCAGGTTTCCTCCAGGGACTGAGGTGTCCCTGCAGGGCTCCTGCAGGGCCGAGAGCAGGACCCTGTGCTTCCAGCCTGTTCCTCCTCCGGGTGTTAAACAGCATGCTGATCCCCTGCTACAAACCCTTCCCCAGCTGGCGCTAGAAGCTGCCTAGAGGGCTTCTGCAAACGAATTGAACAAAAATTAAACTCTACAGGTTCCCCAAATAGTGCATAACTTCTTTCATTTTATGCTGAATAATCACAGTCAATTCATCTGGGCATTAATGCGATTGCTTGCGAAACCGGCTATGAGGATGACAGCCAAACTTTTCCAGAAGATTAGGCTTTTCAAGCTGCTAAGCCATTAGGAGAAAATAATACCACATAAAAATATCCCTGAAATACACTGAAGCAGACAAGCTGTGTATTTTGAGTATATGTTCTACACGTTCTTTAAAGTATAATTTTAACTCTGTTCCTCCAAGATTTTTTTCCTTTGCTCTGGGGCGTGAAAGTCTTGCTATCCATCTTCTTTTAACTCGTTACGTGAGGCACAGCACCAAAGGTAGACGTGCTGGGCACCATGTACATACATCTGGCCTTTATGCGCTGTCAGTCACTTCTGCAGTGTTGGGTGGGACTCAGCCTGTTACTTAAGGTCTGATTTCAACTGTTTGCCCTAACGTAACGCAGAACAGTTGTCACAAAAATGCTGATCATTATCTTAACTTACTGCAAATACATTTTGGAGAGTACAGAGGGCTGAGTCCTGTAGTCCTTATTTTGGGAAAACTCCCACCGCCTCCACATAGTTGATGTTTTACCCACAATTAGCAGCTACAGTCGATGTATTTATAGGAATTCCTCTGAAATCGAAAACACAGGCAGACTAATGGGATATAAAAGAAAGAGAAAGGAAGTGACTTTGGCCATGGAATGCTTCCACCCCATGTAACAGAGGTTGGACAGCTAAAGGACCCCTGGCTCAATGCCCTATCAATTACCTTAATCCCAACCCGAAGAGGAATGATACTAAACACTCCACAAAAATGCTTCCAAACATTGCCACAGCAAAAAGGAAAAGCATTAACCCTGCCTTCCCAGGCATGGCTTTAGTATTGGACACATTGCATTTTACATGGAGAAACACATGAACATGAAAGACATATCCTCCAGTGAAAAAATTGCACAACCTCTCAGAATGAACAGAATTAATCGTAGGGAATAATTATAGCTCTAAACAAGAATATTTATGACATTACATAAACACCATTAAAACAAACTGAAAGGCAATAATTTTTAGAAAGAGGAAAGGAGGAAGTGAGGCAGGGGGGACGAAAACCAATCAAAGTTTATAGTTGAAAAGATAAAAGCTCTCATGTGTCAATCATCTTGGAAAGTGTTGCTTCAGCCATCACTTCTGCCTTGTTTACTTCCCTTAATAAAACAGGGAAAGAATTTTGTTTATAAAGTTAGCCAATACTTGGAGTTTAAAGCATTTTTCTTAAAAGGGATTCTTTCTTTCAAAAAGGATTTCTTCTTTCAAAAGCAAGAAGAAATGTGGAAAATTTCTTTCCAAAATGTTTTAACTTTTCAAGAAAAAACATTTCAAGTCATTATCATGCCAGCAACCCTCTTTTCTTCCTCCCTCCCTTTTTTCCCTTTTTCCTGAGGCAGGGAAGGATGAAGGGAAGAGAGAGTTTTCCTTTCTCGTTACTGAATGACAAAAATTAACACAACTGTATTTTTGTATTTTGAAAAAATATAATGAAACTGTTGCAAAGAAAAGCATTTGGAAATTTTCTTTTGCAGTATACTTGTAGCATTTTTCTAACCAATTATAGTTATTAGAGCTGGGGCAATAGCTTGCTATGCCTTTTACACTCCAGGTCTTATTCTGAAAATCTGGAGCTCAAAAGTTGCCCTGGGCAGTGTCAGTCAGGGCTGAGCCTCCAAGGTCTCTATTGCCCCCCAGAAGACTGAGAGCTCGAATGCCTGACAGAGACTGGGGGGGACCTTTGCCAGCCCAGGAATGGCCTGGCAGCTCCACTTCAGGAGTGGTGGTGTTACACTCCCTCGGGTTTGGTTAGACACGTCGCTGGTGGAAGCAGTGCCTACATGTACCACAGGCACATGAAAGTGGTTTAGAATTGCTCTGTGAAAAGAAAGCTTTTTGGTCAAAATGTTGTTTCCTTCATTTTCTATTCAGACTTGGGCATACTCCAGCATCAAGAAAAGGATGGGAACAGAGAGCATTCAGAGCCATAAAAAGCACTATTACCTCTTTTAAAATTCCCTCTTTCAAGACCTGGCTCCTGGGAAGTGCAGCCCGACCTGCTCTGGTACTGGCTGCTGCCTCAAAAATGGATATGGGGCTTTCATGACCCAGGCGAGGAGCTGGGGATCTCAGCAGGCCGAGCAGGTGCCTGCAGTGAGGAGATGTCTGTGGACATTTCATGGGCTGGAATTCAACTGGAGTGAGCTGCTAGAGACACACCTGCATTTGAAAGCTGGGTGCACCTTTGCAAGGGCAGCAGGATTTTTTTTAAAGGGGGTACCACAGCTACACCCTCCACACAAGCGTAAAACTGCTCTCAGCTGGCCACAAGCTGCAGGATCAATATCAAGCCTGTGATTTGTACACAAATACTGCAATCTAATTGATACACATGGGCAACAGATATGCTTTTGCAAATCAGCTACGATTACCAGGATCCCTTGCAGGACTCAATAAACAACGTCTGGCTTCGGGGCCACAGAACACACACACGGCTACGCAAACCTCCCAAACAATTTTCCACTCTGCCACCCAGGCTCCATCAGCCAAAAGCTTGTAAAAGAGCGTGCGACAACACAAACAGCTCGGGTTTAGCTGAAAGCCCAAAGTACAAACACTCATCTAGCCCAGCACAGTCTGCATCCAATTCCCGGTCTACCATAGGGAAATGTTTCACTTTCCAGGTTTATTCTTCAGTACCCTTAGAAACAAGAAGAGATTCCCTTTCTCCCCTTACCCAGGCACAATCCATCCTCCCCTCCGCCTCCTCAGAGCTGAAAGCACTTGAGTCTCATGGCCAAGCGTGGCTGGTCAGATGCGAAATCACATGCTGCAGCTTCCCTTTCCGATTTCCCTGGTGCCATGCACTTCCCCACTACCCTGATTTACTCATCGAGGTGTTGGGGAGAGTTTGCTCTGCTAACTTCAGGAGTCAGGCAGCATTTCCTGAACCAGAATGATGGTTTAAGTAAGGTCCTTCCACTGACCTCCCCGTGACACCATGCTCATGAATAACCAGGTCTGTCGCTGCCCCTCATGCTTAATTTTCTCTGAGGAAATCTTCTGTTAAGGGGCAACAGTTTTCCATTTCAGTGTACAGCACTACCCAGCTGCTTGTTATTTCACTTGGCTGAGCCTGACAAGCTAATGGTATGTTTGATTTGCACTACCAGTTCCTGCTAGAGACATCATAACTTTTATTACAGACGTGGTTCTTGTTAGAGACTCAGTTGTCCACAGAAGAAAAAAAAAATGCACATTTATTTCAGTCAACTTACTGGTTAACTCATTATTTGCAAGCGCAGTGCTGGCATCTAGCACACAATCTGCTGCATTTCTTTATAGCATATTTCACTGTTGTTTATGCGGCAAATGGAGAGATCATTCTAGCTTTTCTTTTGATATGTGTTCTCTTTACTGTCCTAAATCCTTTGAGGATGATCATGTTTCTGATCACTACAACATTTGCTGTAAACTTTCTTAGACACTGTGCAGCTAAACTCAGTTGCAGTTGCCACGGGGGGGGAAAATGGATACAGGGAGAGGATAAGCAAGAATACATTTAATTGGACATAGTTCAGCATGTATTTTCTGCCTTGTTTTTCCTGCTCATATTGATAAAGATATCAGAGTGTCTAAGGAACTTACACATCTGCATTACTCTTACATTGTCAGAAGTATTGCGTGTGCCTCCATTAGTAAAACTAATGCATTACGCTTTGCTAGAATAAAAAGGCAAACCAAAAGGACTAAACTGCCACTGTCCTGCTTGTTTTCAGAACAGAAAATGGATATTTTAATGAGGAGACCACTTGGATTATGAATCCATTTCCTCATGACATCCTGCAATCCTTTCCTCCTTTCTGCATAGAGCCTCCACTGGGGACAGGGCAGTACCCTCCAGATCTGCCATCACACTGATCTGGAGCACCCCGATAGGAACACCTCTGTATCTCATGCTCAGCAACCCAGATGGAAGGAGCCCAAACCTAAGACTGCTTATGAAAACTTTGGCTGCACTTCCACTCCATCTCAGTTTAGTCACCGGTAAAGAAGGGATGGTATTCGCACGGATCACCAACACTGCAGCCTTGTGCAAAATATGCTTGGTTAAAATACAACATATACAAGCAAAAAATAAGTAGGCTCATACTGTTAGCTTTTCCTCGGAGCTAAGGTAAGTTAGTTACATGCAGGACTGCCAGTGCAAGATACCCATTTGCAGTATTATCAGGGATTGTTAGTTTCTCATGCAGAATTTTCTCTAATAAAGGCCCTTTAAAACTCCTGAACTCTTGATCTTCAGAACAGCCAGTCTGCAGAGCATTTCTTCCAGTCTTTGAAGTTGCAGCTCTCATAAAGCTGACCAGTGCTGTTTGTGGGGTTTGTTTTCTTTCCATATCTCTCCTTCTCCTTTAAGACCAGACAGAAGATGACATTATTAGCAGGCTGCTCACAAGCACCTAGTAGTTTAGGGGCAGGCTTTTTATTTCTGCTTTCAAGCAGAGATGAAAGATTGTAAAAACCTCTCTCTTTTTTTTTTTTTTTTTTCCTTAGGGAATTACAGCTCACAAAAGTTCTTATAACTCCTTACAGCAGCTATTTTACTACTCAGGGAGGATATTTACTAGGTCACTTTCTTCCTGCAGCAGGCCTCAGTGTTAATAAACGGTGTCTGTGAGTTACTTTATGCTCTTCATACTTTATTTTGATCTAGCTGTGTGTTTAAGGAGCTAAAGAGAGTGTGTCTTGATGAACTACTTACACCAGAGTTTGCTCTAGGCCAAAATGTAGAGAGGGCTTTCTTCTGGGTTTTTTTAAAGTTTTTGTAGGTACGTTGAAATCTGAAAAATGGGGCGAGCTGCCAAGGTTGCTCTGTGAGTCTGTTAGCTTCTGCTCACTCAGCATTAACATCTGTCTTCACTAAAGTGTTACTGGACCCCCGGTACACTACACGGAGTGAGCTCCAGAGGCGCTTATAGAAAGCAGAGCTCAGGGAGGGGGGAGACCCACGTCCCCCAAGCCCCCAACTAGTAGCACTTTTTCAGTCAAATGATGGCACAGCTTTACTCCAGAAGGCTCTGTCCCAGATCCGCATGCTGGTGAAACATAATTCCAAAGACAAGCACGGGGGAGAGATGGGGAGATTGTGCTGAGAAGAACCAGTACCTGGATGCTCCCCCTCAGACTTTTGTCCCATTCAGAAGGTGACATAAATTACAGCAAAGATTTCTTTCTCTTTCCAAACAAGAAGTCAGATGATTTTAGTATATAGTTCAAACTCAAAGTGTAATACCCCTGGAGGCCAGTTACCCCTAAGCCCTCAAATGAGGCACAGTCATTACAACATCAAGCTCAGCGCTAACACACCCAAAGCAAGGCAGTACCGCATGCCTCTCTGGTGAGGTTGCACAATATCTTTGTACCTAGTTAACATCTATGTGTCCCTCCTATAAAGAAACCAATTCTGGATAAATGTAAATACATGAGTCTTACTCAGCCCCTTTCAGGTTCTATCAAGGGGGTGTGGGGAAAGCCAAATAACCCACCCCCCACCCCACCCCCAGTGCTTGGTTTGAGTCTCACATGAGACTTGGGTGCTCTCAGTGAGGCTGAGCTCATAGGTAACATCCAGCAAGTCAGTGAACTTGGGATCATATCCCTGAGGTGAGAGCAGCATCCTGCTCTGCAATCTATGCAAAACCAAACAAGCTGCCTGGTAAACAGCAGTGCACTTCTGAAGGCACGTCTTTGGCATATGTACCATCCCATTTTAAAAAGTAAGGTCCAGCTTTCTATGAGCTGACAAATTTCCAGGTTTTCCTTTGTGTACTGTGTTTTACATGGCCGCCATACAATCAGCAGCTCCTGGATTTGTGGATTTATTGGCTGTGACCAGACACAGGCTAAGTAAGTAAACAGATTAATATGTATTAACATACTGCATTCGTTCAAAGTTCAGAACTTGTGCACACATGTGAAGGTGGTATTTATCCATGGTTGTTACTGAGGAAGCTGATTAAAAACAGGATCATGCAAAGTAAGCAGTGCAGTAAAAAGACAGCATTAAAACATTTTTTGACTAAAATATCCAGAATAATGGTTACCTGATTTAATGGCTCATCAAACTATAGCTCTCACATAATCTTCAAGGGTTTGGTGGTTTTATGTTGTAACTTGTAGCTGACGCTGCAAGTGAGAGTTCTTATGAAATTATTTCTGTATTGTTACCCATAAAAACCATCCTTATGAGAAGTTAGAATGCTTCCTCTACAAAAGACAAAGGAAGAGAAACGACAGTCATATATTGGCCACTTCCTAATGAAAAAGAGGCCTCAAAACAGAGACAGGGACTTACAATTATAGCACCTTTTTTTTTAATTTTTTAGCTTGTAGTCTTGAAAAGTTTGGATATTTTTTGTCTAAATATAGTGGGACAGTAAGTTAACTAAGCCCCCATTTTATAATAGCAATAAAAAGCTCCAGGTGTGTGTTAACACTTTCAGAGCTGTGGGTGTTAAGCACAGCGGTATGAGCTGCCACCTCCCCCCCCCCCGCCCCACCCACCCCCCACACACACCCCCCACACCCCCCCGCCCAGCAAGGCTGAGCAAAACCCTTGGCCGGGCTCCCTGCAGGGAAACCGTGCTCCCAGCCCAGTTGCCAGAACAACACAAAGATGCATGGCCGAGGCTAAAGAGGGGGCGACTTTTTAATGTTTGCCCCCCAAAAAACTCCAGGGTTTATTAAGTAATTTTAAATCCAAAACCTGGAATGAATCAGGAATGTGGCAGTTTTTACAGCAGGGGATATCCTGGGAGACTCCCCTTGCAGCAGCTGCCTGCCCCCCAGCTCTCAGTCTGAGGAAGAGATGCCTTACAGCCTGTGCGGCATGAGCCACCACTGAAACCCTGCCGCTGAGGAAGAAGACTCAATCTTCATCGGGAAAGTGACAAAAAGGATTTTTTTGTTGAAAATGTTTGTGAAAAGATTTTTCCAGCAGCCTCTCAGCTACTCTCCAGTCCAAGTGCTCTGGGATGTGATGATCAAATTTTTCACTTCAGATCTTAAAAAAAAACCCGGCTACTTGTTTTAGTGCCTAAGCAGCAGCTTAGATCACTTGAGAATTTAGTGCTTAGACTTGTACTAGATGTTTTATGTGACACTTGCTTTTCAAGACCTGTGATTAAGCTGTCCTCATACCCATCAAGCAGCTTTTCAACTGGACAGTCTCTTGCGGGGTGGAAATCCTCACCATTAGCACAGGCATTTTAAGCAAAGCATTTGCTGATGTTGTTCTGCTTCTCTTCTCAGCCCAGACCAAACTTTGCATCTCCGTTATGGGACTTATGCCTGAATTTTTAAGCCAGGTTAGTGATTTAGAATGTTCACTGTCAGGTCTGCTAAAAAGCCTATTTACCAGAGAGCAGCATCCTTGATTTCTCTCAGTCTGGGTCTGATTTGACTGCAGCTTTTCCATACCTTACATAAGTATCTTTGCAACCTAGAGGTTAATCAGTGCCTTGTCCTCACTTACAGCCCTCCAAAATATCTAACTTACTACAACACACCACCAAGTCAACAAAGAGATGGAGGAAAACACATCTCAGATGTGCCAAGCACTTCCCGGGGATCTGAGAGGATCTGAGACCAGATGAGAATCTGAAAGTGGGTCTCCCTTTCCCAGTACAGGTGGATACAGTACAGAGCAGCAGGCAGGCAGCCCAGCCCTGGAAACTGTGCCCTGTGCTGTTTGCCATGCAAAGTCAGAGGCACCAAGCACGCCCCAAGCCTGCCAGCTGGCTCACGCTCCACAAGCAAGGTAAGGCATGGCCAGGTAGGCAAAGGCTTCTCTGGATTTCCCTGCAGGCTGGTGATGTCTGGAGCAGGGTGGGGTACCAGTGGAAATGGAGATGCTGTAGGGGCTTTAAGCATCTGCAGGACTGGACAAAGCTGAACGTGGGTCTCCTGGGATCTGGCTGTTGAGATGAAGCGCTTGTGGTGGAACTTGGGTGTTCATGGTGGATCTAGCCTTCACCACACTCAAATCTTAGATCAGTGAAAATGCGGGTCGATGTAGCTCCTGACTGAAGTATCATCTGGAATTATCATCAGAGTTTTGTTGTGACTCCATAAATAGCCTGTGACACCATGAGCACCTCTTGTCTGTCTTTTCCAATTAAGCACTTAAGAGTTTCCCAAGGTAAATATTAATACTTCAGAAAGCAAATACTAACATGCACAAAATCCTTTCCAACCTTTCTGCTTAAATAGCTATCATTTTTTAGTGAGGTCACAGCATCCAGTTTTCTATAATAAAAAATAAGCAGGATAAGTAGTTTTACTCCTGTCAAAACTTGAATGCAATTTTATGTTTTTCTTTGACTTACCCTATAAATATTTTTACTACAACATTCAAAGTTTATGAGATCTCTAAGACTTGTAAAGAGGTTGAGTAACTGGAAACCAAAGGCTAATACCTACCACAGGGACTTAGGGGTTTTTCTTAAGCAAGCTATTTATTAATATTAACAAAGGGTATTTTACTGATGATCTGTTTACAAAACTGAATATTGTTTTACCTTTCCGTTCCAGTGTAAACAAATCAATGAGGAGGGACAAACAGAGGCAAGCACCACAATGCCCAACAATGCTGTTCAAGGGATCTTTTCTCAGGTTACAATTTTCTGACATTATCCCTTGAGCTGAGCTTCAGCAGCTGAATCGCTGCTGAGCCCAAGCGCAGCTTGGGAGCTACAAATCACAGCCACACTGAGGAAAGAACCGAGTCCACCATTTGTTGTGGATGCCTTTGACAAGCTGTGTCATTTTTCCTGTTCATGAGTCACTCACCAGGAGACTTTATCTTTTCTAATGCATTTACTATCTATAATTATAGTTGCAACATTTATCCTCCCATACGAGAAAATGTTACCATGCCTGAACATGACCAGGAGGAACTGTGTCACAGGCCAGGAGGTAGGAGATGATCTGCCCATAACCACTATGGCCACAGGAGAACATGCAGGTTTCAGCTCATCTTCTGGCACAGCAGAGGAGAGCTCTGTGTTGCTATTTATTTGCTAGTCACTATTTTATTTCTGCTCCCAAACCATGATTTACTGACTGAAGATTAACTATTCCAAAAAGTTTGCGCAAGCAGGCAACCCAGCCTTTTGTGCAAACATCTGTGGATAGCCATGAAATGAATAACTTGGGCCCAACTGAGCAAGGAGTCAAAATATTCACAGACTTTGGCTAAGCCCAGAAGAGCAGAGCCATCCTTCCTCTGGCTGCCCTGTCTCCTGACCACCTTCAGAGCCTTGTGAAGCCCACCATGCCACTGCACTCCTGAGGACAGCTGCTCACCCAGAATCACGGCTGCTCCAGACTCTGTTTCTAATCCTCCTTTCTTTACAGATTAACAAATTAAGCCTTAATAGGGTTTAAACCTTTCCCAGCCATAAAGCCCAGCACTGGATTCATCACACCATTATAGCTCCCTCCCTACCGACGTAGCTCCAGGGTAGATGGGGTGCTAAATCTAATCAAACAACCAAACAAGAAGATGATGTTCTTAACTGACCAAAAACTGGTAAAAAATCCAAGCTACATTCCTTTATGTATATATGCAGTCAGTTCCTTTTGCAGGCGTGTGCATTTGGGTTTTGTTATTGTCCTCTGTTATGCATCTTCTCAGCTAGTGGATTACATCTATACGCAAGACATACACCTGAAAGCTCCACTTGCATGCACTGTTGCATGTTCAGTTTATGCTGTTCATGACTAAATAATGTACGTGAACATTTCCTGATCTGCACAGCCTCTCTGTGGAACACCCCAAGTCCCTTGTGTAGGTCTGTGTTGGACCTTTAACAGACTACAGTCATCCAACTTAATCTGAAATCCAGCTGCTTATCAGTCACTACCTAAGGACCTCACCACCTCAGCTGCACAGCAGCCGTAGCCAGGCTTCCTATTTTTCAGGCTGGATAGCACTGCATTAGTTTACAGATGCCATTTGGAAAAAAGGAGAACTGGAAGGGATTGCAAAGTGGTTATGTGATCTGACAACTTGTGCAGTGTCCAGATGAAGCTTCCACAACTGACATGAATCAAATCTCCTTATAAAATCATATTTTTATAAATAAATCTCCTTATGAAATACCGTATTTTGGTATTTTGCCACTCTGACCCAGCGTTTAGCCACACAGATTACAGGAGAGAGGTTCACATTGTTCAACCCTTTGTTGCTAAAGCCTGTTGTGTGTTTTACTCAAGGATCACTTGAATCCAAGGCCTGCCCTTTCAGCCTTGGGAGCCCAGGTACATGATAGAAAGGGGGACTTAATATTGCAAAATGAAAGGGAAGGTTAAAACTGTGGATTTTAATAGAGAAAAATAATATTATTTCAGTACATACTGGACCTGTTTCGGTGGCAGTCAGTGGGAAAGGACAGCCAGAACCCCTCTAAAACGGGCTTTGTCACAAAGGAAACTGTGCGGGGCTCAGCCTTCATGCCATGCTCTGGTCCGCTCAGTATAAATGCCATGAATGTGATAAGGGTAACGATTAATACGAGCACAGTGATGCCTGCACATCTGTGGCCGTGCAGGCACACAGGCTTTGGCAGCAGCTTCATGGAGATTTTGATTACGCAGCAAACTGAAGAGCCAGAGGAGGAAAGTAAGCAGACCGGGATTCAGTGGGTTTGCTTAGTGTGGCTTCCCATCCTAAGAGAAGTCTTTAACAAGGACAAGGTCCTGAGCTCTTGATGTGCTAGCCTTCCTCCAGTGGCCGTATAGGGATAGTTAGACCAACTGCTTTGAAAATAGAAGGAGTCAGAGAAAATTAACCAGGCCATTGATAAAATGCTACTTTCTTCCTTTTGAGGTGGCAGTTCCCCTTTTCTTCTGAGGTCTGCTTTAGGACAGGAGAAGGCTTTCAAAACACTTCCCACCTTATACAATCCTTGACATGTGAGCAAAAGCACTTTGTTGTTAGGTGGTGTTAGGTGGCACCAGCCAGCCAGCAATTGATTGCCCTCACCGCACTTCCCAGCTGTCCTCCTGCTCTCGCAGTGCCAGCCCAGCGCAGGTCTTTGGCACATAAACATGGTTTGGACTCCAAAAGGCAATGAAGAGGTGAGAGGAGAAACAATAGTACTGAGCTGGGTGGTACGAGCTGGGGCTCAAAGGGTAGTCCCTAGTGAGCAGTTTTGTCCTTCATGACCCATATCAAATTGGAGTGCTATCGTTGCATTACACTTTCATCTGGTACCTTCAAATCAGCATAAAAACACACTATAAAACTAATAGGATTCTGTGGTAATTGTTCTGCTACAATAAACACGCCTGACATGAAACGCACTGAACTTTCTGGTTTCTCTGGTGCCCGTTTCTTGAAGGGAATCATAACAGGGTGAGAGAGAGAAAGAATGGGAAATAACTCCGGAAAGAAAATTATCAAGGTTATCCGGGTGACTGATGATTATTGGATTATGATACCACAGGGAAATTAACATTTTAAAGGCTGGCCAAGCAGAAGTAGAAAAGCTCTCCAGCTTTTTCCAAAATAAGCAAGCTTTTCAGTGCGCATCTCCCTCTGCAGTTGGATGGCAGTGCAAGGCATATTTATTACTGCTCCTGTTTGCAGGCTGCCTGGGGTTTGTATGCTGGTCCCCAGACCTCAGGTACTTCCCCACCACGTTCTTCTTCCTTGACTCACAGTCAGCAGCACCCTTTCCACCAACTGCCCTGAGGTGTACACTAGGTTTTTGGTGACTTTCCTGCAGACAGGACTGAACATGCCAGTTTTGGAAGAAGGCAACCAACTCCAGGATCTCCAAAGCTGTCCATGTAGGTTTATTATGTTGGCTGTTAATTCACTGTTTTTTTTCTGGTTTTGCAAAGAAGCTTTCTATGGCTGCCTGCCACCATTTAAGCAGAGCTGACATCTGGTCAAGATGACCAAGGAGCAGCAAAGGGCACCCAGGTACAAAGAGAAGCTGACAGGTATGAAGCAATGTGGTGAGGCAAGAGTGGGAGACCTGCCAAAAGAAAAATAGCAATGTGCCCATAAAATGAAAACAAACATATTCCCTGCAAAGTGGAGCTACTCCTGGTAGCCCTAGAAGAAGAAGTTTTGTTTTAAGGCACCTTGTACACACTGTCTTCAGATTCTCCAGTGTAGTGCTACTGGCTAGACTGGCTGTCAGGATCTCCTTTTCCTTTGTACAGGGTCACTGAGTTTGTCCTGAACCTACTGACTTTCCTCTCTTTAGAGTGTATTTTTAGAAGTCAGAAATGTGCCTGTTCTTCTTTACATTTTAAATCCAAAAGTCTCAGATGATTTGCCTCAGACATTCCAAAAGAAAAAAATAAATCTCCTGTGGCTTCATATTACATACGAAGTGTTTCAAGCCTAATGTAGATTTGGGGAACTATGTTTGGTGGCAAAGTTAGAAAGTGTTTTAGTTCAAATTTAGAATACAGCACTACCTATAACCTCAACCTCAGACTCCACAACTCCAAGTTTAGCTTCTTACGGACTCTCTCCACACAGTGGGCTAAATCCCTGGCTGCTGCCTAAGTACTACTTTAGGTGGCAAAGTCCAAAATTTAGACTCTCAAAGCCCTCACTCAGCACCACATGAGTATCCAAGAGTAAAGTGCTTCACATGCATAAGCATAAATTTTCTGGGCATGCATTTGTGAGCATCCCAGTTTCTGCCTCACAAATTGTGCCCTTTGCATAGAGCAAAGGAGCTAACCTTGCCCTGAAGGAGGCTCTGGATGCCATGTTTCCTTGCCCTGTCATCCAAGTACCTTAACTGCCATTCTCTGGAGTCAAATACTGTCCTGTGTATTTAGTCTAAATCTGCTATCCATAAGAGAGGTCTACCCAGCAAAAGTTTCTGAGAGATTTCCCAGAAAGTGTCTGAAATGGGTTCAAGTCCATTCAGGTTGGTTTGGGATCTGAGCCAAGGTGTCTGGCACAGCTGACAAGTGCTGACGCAACTGGACAACCAGCACTGAGGAGTCAGGGAGGAAATGGGAGGTAATGGTGGGGAGGAAGAGGATAAAGCCATACTCCCTCTGCTTGTTATAACATTTCTGGGCTTTCCCACTGGCTTTTCTGTATCTCTGTGCCACATTTTGACACATCTTACATTACATACATTGTAATTTAGTGAGGAAGAAATAACCTGAATTCACCTGAGGAAGGATCTTTTATCTGGAGGAGAGGAAGCAAAAACAAGAGGTCCTTTGTACTCCAGTAAAAAAAAAGTGTTCAAGCTTAGTGAGAGATCCAAGAAAAAGAAATTAATGTAGACGTATTTGTTATTTTGCCTACATCTGCATACTTCCTGTGCTACCGGAATAGTAAAATTAATTTACTTTCATAGTTTTCAGAGTTTCTTTGGATCCCTTTAACCCTCCTTACCTGTGTGTGTTCAACAAAGCAGCAGTTTCTGAATTCAGATTGCCCATAAGGCTGGTGCTCCAGCAAAGGGGATGTTTAAACTACTGTCTTTGTTGATGAAAAGGAGAGTAAAGCCAAAATGTGGACGCATGGCTTTAGAAGAGCTCTTTCCACCGGGCTGAGCATTAGCTGTACGCACAGGCTCTCATGCTTCCCCTGCTCACCAGGTAGCAGCACTGCCTCCTCTCTGGCACGTTTCCAAGTGACAGGAAGTCTAGTGCTGGTTTACAGAATTAAGACTATTTTACCCCGCTGCCCAAGCTCTCCAGGTTTCATACTGACACCCACAGAGAACGAGACACCAGTTTGAAGCCAGAGGCAAAAAGGCTAGTGCTAGAACTGCAATAATATTCACTGAACTCGTCTCAGAGTCAGAAAGTAATCTATTAGGGTATGTTCCTGCCAAGTTTTTAGCATTCACATAACTCAGGCATAGTCTCCAACAGCAAATAGAGTAATAGTATCCAGAACACAAGCTTGGCTTCCATTTCCGATTGACATTCAATAAAGGTCAGGTCCTGCTTTCCCTGAACTCACTGTGAAAATCCTAATTAACTTCAACAGAGAGCAGAACGGGCCCCAAAGAGTTAACAGTAGTAGGATATAAAACAGAAACAAAGCGAACTCTTAATCAAAAAATTATGTACAACGTCTCTGGGGCTTTACAGTTCAAAATAGGAGCAGAATTTCAGCCTCTAAGATTCATCGATAACATTTTAGATGCAAAATTTGTGATCTGTACAGTGCCAGAGACAACACATTCCAGTATGCATAACATTTTACTTATCTCCTATGAGTTGCAGGGCATAATGTTTTTCACTGTTTAGGAATAACTCAGCAATGAGTCACCACTGAAAACCCCTGTTCTAAACTGGATTTCCCCAACGAACCTGGACTGTCTCACTTAATTTGAAAAGTCCAAAGAAACCACAAAACCTGCTTTACAGCCCATAGTTTGTGTCTACTGTCCCATGGCTACCTCGCGTGGCACGGGAGGAAAGAGCAGATCAAGGCAAGGGAAGGGTGGGGGCACCCTGGGGATCCCTGGTCTGGCAGAGGCAACTGCACGGCACAGGGCAAAGGGGCTGGAACAGAACCACGCGCTCAAAGCCACCGCTGGCGTTCCCACCTCCCACTAAGCAAGCAGCACGTTTTCAGACAGAAACCCTAGTCATTGATTTCAAGGCAGTCGGACTCCCACTGGCTTTCAAAAAGCTCTTTATCTCCCACCCTGCCTGTGCTCAGCACCGAAACATGTTATCAAGCAGGCACTGACAATGAGTGCCAGCGTTTGGGATGCAAAGCTGGGTTTCCTGGATGCTACGCAGCCTAGTACTTTAGCTAGAGGACTTTAGCACACAGGACTTAATGCTGATAAAGGTCTGCACGGCTTGCTTTGTTATGTTTCTCATTCTAAGGGATACATGCAGCAAAGGCTTGGCCACCAACTACCCAATTCATGTTCTTTTAATGCAGAGTATTTCTACCGGTACAAGCAGTTTTCTCCATCAGCTTGTTATACGGTAACTTTTGTGCCCACTAACCTGAAAATCCATGGCCTCAGATCTCACACCTCTGCCTGCATCATTAAGGCTCAGAACCAAGGGAGTAACTCAGCTTGCATTTGACTTGGCACAGCCAGAGGGACAGCTGCACTGTTTCTTCACATTGAACCTTGATGCTGAAGCAGACAGTACACCTCCTGAGGGCCCCAGTCCTGCACCACTATCTTTTCAGCCTGGATAAAATTCCAGGGAAAGCTTTGCACTAGTGCTGCCTCCTGTGAGTCTTGAGGAAGCTGAGCAGGTTGAGGTTGCACTTCTTAAGGCATAACTGGGACCAGGCAGAGGGTTTCTCCTAACGCATGCTCCATGGAAGCTCCTGCAAAGCCCTGGGAGTACAAGAAGCCTTCCTGACACAGCCCTTTTTCCTGCCATCATTTTACTTTAACTCTCTTAAAGCCAAGATTTTCTCCTCTAGTGCATTGAATGTGGAGCTACCAGTCAGACTGAAAACTGTTCAGTGGGGAAAGGGCAACAAATACAATATTCGAGGGGGATGTAGGAGGGAAGAGAAGACATCCTAACTAATTTGCGCCGAGGTGAACCCAATTCACTTTTACAGATTTCTGAACTCAGAATTTTGAATAGCATAACTGTAAATAATATGCCAATAGAAAGAGTAAAGGAGAAGTATAGGTCCTGTCTGTCCAACCTAAAATTTTTATTTTAAATAAGCTTTGTTTAAAATTTCAAAGAGATTTACAAATATCATTTGACAACAGAGTAGGCCATAGTGTTACTGGCCAAATTAAGCAAGTAAAAGTGAAGGTATTTGCACCTGCTTTTAAGAGCTAGAGATATGTGATTGTACTCTTTCTGTTTGGGCAGTGATTTACCATTCTGCCATTGCTTTCTTTAGCACTTCACAAGCATTGCTTCTTGTTGAGAAGAAGATTTTCTTGCACAACAGTCATTTAATTCTTCAAGGATTTTTTTTTTTAGACTGGCCAAGCCCTTTGAAAGAAATTTTAAAGTTTTGGAACTTTTCAGTTAATAATTCATACTTTCCCTTAATCAAACACATATTCGATGCTGAAGTTAAAAAAGATATTTTATTGTGAGAACATTGCATAGCTTTAATAATTTTCAGCAGACAAAGTAAACCTTCATGAATTAAGGATGCAGCTCTGACAATGCCAGTTTGCACTGTCTCACGTCCTAGCTTAAAGTAAATTAAAACTTCTAAAAATTATGTTCTATTGAGCACCAACAGAAAGGTTTTGTACCACTGCACTATGGGACATAGCTAAAAGCATCTAGTAAATTTGTGCTACATCAAATTCTATTCTTCCTTTAACCACCCCTACAGAGTTTTTCTTCTGTAAAAGTCTTCTCGTGTTGTCACAGCCCCGCTGGAAATAGCCTCATTCCATCTTCTTCATTCCCTTCCATCAGGTATTTGTATGCATGAGTAATGTCACCCTGAGCCTTCTCTCCTGCAGGCTGAACTGTCCCAGCTCTCTCAGCCCCTCCTCATATGTCAGATGCTCCAGTCCCTTAATCGTCTTCATGACCCTTCAATGGACTCCCTCCAGTATGTCCATATCTGTCTTGTACTGGAGAACCCAGAACTGGACATAATACTCCAGATGAGTCTCACCAGGCCTGGGGAGAGGGGAAGGACAACATCTCCTGACCTACTATTGATGGCACATCCTAATGCAGCCCAGAATTCTATTAGACACCTTTGCTGCAAGGACAGTTTGATGGTTCATGTTCAACTTGGTGTCCACCAGAACTCCCAGGGCCTCTTCTACAGAGCTGCTTTTGAGTTCATTGGCCACCATCATGCACTTGTACATAGGTTTGTTCCTGCCCAGGTAAAGGACTTGGCACTTCCCTTTTTTAAACTTCATGAGGTTCATAGGATCATAGAATGGTTTGAGTTGGAAATGACCTTAAAGATCATCTAGTTCTACCCCCCTGCCATGGGCAGGGACACCTTCCACTAGACCAGGTTGCTCAAAGCCCCATCGAGCCTGGCCTTGGACGCTTCCAGGGATGGGGCATCCACAGCTTCTCTGGGCAACCTGTGCCAGTGCCTCACCTCCCTCACAGTGAAGAATTTCTTCCTAATATCTAATCTACATCTACCCTCTTTCAGTTTAAAGCCATTCCCCCTTGTCCTGTCACTACAGGCCCTTGCAAAAAGTCCCTCTCCAGCTTTCTTGCAGGCCCCTTTAGGTACTGGAAGGTTCTATAAGGTCTCCCTGGAGCCTTTTCTTCTCCAGGCTGAACAACCCCAACTCTCTCAGCCTGTCTTCATGCGAGAGGTGTTCCAGCCCCCTGATCATCTTTGTGGCCTCCTCTGGACCCACTCAAGCAGGTCCATGTCTTTATTATGCTGGGGACCCCAGAGCTGAACACAGTACTCCAGGTGGCTTCTCACAAGAGCGGAGTGGAGAGGGGAAAATCACCTCCCTTGACCTGCTGGTCGCGCTTCGTTTGATGCAGCCCAGGATGTGTTTGGCTTCCTGGGCTGCAAGCAGACATTGCCGGCTCATATTCAGTTTTTCAGCCACCAATAACCCCAAATCCTTCTTCACAGGGCTTCTCTCAATCCACTCATTGCCTAACCTGTATCCATGTTTGGGATTGCCCTGACCTAGGTTCCCATCAGCTCATCCCATTTCTCCAGCCTGTCAAGGTCCCCAGAATGACTTTTCTTAACACCATTCCTGCACACTCAGACTATGTCTCCATATTCCTTCCCCTTCTGTCTCACCTGACTATTTCTATTTCTTATGTGCTTCCTTTTTCTGTTTGAGTTTTGTCAGGAGTGCCCTGTTCATCCATACAGGCCTCCTGCCGTTGTTTGATGTTCTGCACATTGGGATTGACTGTTCTTGAGTTTGAAGGAGATGACCCTTGCAAATCAGCTATCTCTTCAGGACACTTCTTCCTTATCTGTGTGCATATGTTGTGGTGGGCTCATCTCTGTCTTGCTTGTTGACTTTGAGGTCTCTCCTGCCCATTCCACCCTTTGTTTACCATCCTGGTCTGCCACTTCACCACTTCTTTTGTGAGCTGTCATCTCCCTTTTCTGTCATTCCTGGTTTGAATCTCCCCTCTCCAGGCTGGTCAGCCTGTTGGCAAAGATGTTTTGCCCTGCTTGTTCAGGTGGATCTCATGTCTTCCTAGCAGTCCTAAATTCTCAGAGTCCCATGGCTATAAAAGCCAAACCCCTGTTGCCAACACCATCTGTGCAATCAGGTGTTGACCTGCAGGATCTGTCTAGTCCTCCTCAAGCCCTTCACCCTCCTTGGTAGGATAAAGAAGAAACCCACCTGGTCCCTGGGCCCTTGACCCTCACCCCAGAGCCACATAGTCACTCTTGTTATACTTCACAACCATTTAAGCCAAAACAAAAAGATGAAATAAATGAGTCGATTTTCTGAAGTTGTTCATATTTCAAGGGAGGTGGGAGAAAGACAGATGAGAACATGGATTTCATTTCCTTTCATGTACTCAAAGATCTGACATTTGCAGAATCTTCTATTAGGTTTGCAAATCTTCTCTTCTTGTAGCCCTCAAGGAAAAAGGAAAAAGAAATGCGAATCCACAATTTAAACAAAAAACATTCCCTGCCATTAGCATTTCTTTGATGATCCTTTGGTTTATTGTTGTGCATTAACTTCTGTATAATCACATAATTGCTACAACATTCATATAAATAATGCATTTGGAAGAGAAAGTAAACAGTGTGTCACATTCTATTCTCCAGCAAATTTAGCAGGACCCTCTGGCTTGACTTTAGTGTTAAAGCTGCTCTTTTGCCTCGAGGTAGCTAACGCCTGTTAACGAAGTTGAAGTAAACAGGGAAAATAAAAGCACTTTCATTTTATCACGAGATAAATTTGATGGGTCAGCCCTAAAGCTCTCAGTGAATTTACTCCATGACAAAAACCCTAATGTGTCTTGTCTTCACTGTATTGGTACATCAAGGGACCTGATGTGTATTAGCTATCACTAGCAGAAAAGACAAACACAACTTGTAGCACCCCTTCCCCAGGTCCTCTTGGGTTTTCCTTTTATGAAAGTTTCTGGTAAAAGCTTCTATAAAGTCACAGAACAGAGTTGCCCATGTCTACCAGCTGGTTTTTTGCACTACATGAAAATATTTTTCAATTACAATCCTCTCTTCTCTCTCCCTTTCAGACACTTACAGTTTAAAAAAGCCAGCCCCTTCAGTACTTGACACAGTTTCAGCTCCAAGATCTAGAGCCAATTTTGAAAACTACAATTTATAATGAGCTAATTGTACAGCTGGAAAAAGGTTATGTCACTTCGAAAGAGACAGCTAAAGATGGAATGGAGACAACTGAATTGTGCACTGAAAGCACCAGGATTTTACCCATATATTTGGGCCTGAATTCCACCAGGTTCTTATAAACAGGAATTTCAAAGGCTTATCTTACAGGTTTAGAGGGTGAATCCGTTCTGGTTAGTTTTAGAGCCTAAGTCCAGAGACACACAGGAAGGAGGCTGTGTAAGAGGAGGGGAAGATTACATGTCCACAGACATGTGAGGTCTTTATTTTGTTGAATATGCTTATAACGCTGCCAGTCCATTAGACACACAGGCAGGATCTGAGGGTTTCACACCGACTCCCCAGTGAACGTAAAAGGAGGAAAACATAAAATTAACACTGACAGCTTTCAGTGCTATCCTCATCCTGATACTCACTATCTGGTGACAAATTGAGCGACTTTTTGATAGTGAACTAGACAAGGCTTCCCAAAGGAGAAGGATACTCCTGTAACCAGACAGAGCAGGAAGCAACTCAAGTCAGAAAGACCCTGAGAAAGGGAAGCGTTTACCACGAGGACTGCTGGGGAAGGAGAGGCAACATGCGGTGAGAGCTGGGATGCCACGCACAGGGGCCTGGGTGTTCTGTGCACCTCTCCTGCACCAGAGGGAGCAGAGCAGTGAAGCAGTTTGATGCCTCATTCAAGCATCCCCCTCGGCCAGGGCTATTCAAAAGGGCAGGCTCGGGTGGCAGCAAAGAAAAGGCAGCTCTTACATCTCTGTGCTTTGCCCCACAACCCCAGCTCATTCCTTTTACACATCCCGAACTCTGACTTTACCAGTTTAATGACTTTGCTCAGGCAGTTTCCAGCATGTCAAGATTCACTGCAGTCCCTCGGCAGCAGTGCTATCTCTATCCCTGGTGAGTCTGGGATGCTCAGAGGACCTGCCTGGGTATAGGTGACAGGAGCTTTTTGGTGTTCAAGCAATTCTATGGGCCATGAGCATAGTAAAAACATCTTTCTGCTTGCAGTCTGACCCAGACTGTGCTCCCACATGTTATCTTGTACTGAGACACCATTTCCTGAGCAACATCCTGTGCATTTCAGAAAGAATTCCCACTCTGAATGTAAAAAGTGGCCCAGTTTGTTCATCCCTGGTTTTAAGTGCTTTCCTACTATAGTGAAATCAGGATCAGCATGTGTTAATCTTTTAGACTTCCTATTTTCTAAGCTTGTCTTTCCATCAGTTCCAGTAGCAGCTCCAGCTGTTACTGCCCACAGAGAGCCAGAGTTTCTATATTGCTCATGAAGCTTGCCCTAGTCAAGATTAGAAATGACTAATGGTAAAATATTAGTAGATACCTGCACTATGTTACTGCTTCCACCACTATGATCAGTGGGTGGGTGGGAAACACCTAACACGACTGCCTCGTGTATAGATAGCTTGCTAAGACATATGTGTAAATGGGTATATAAAATTTCCAAAGCTGCTTCAGTTTTCCACCTATCCTTGTTGTTCAACTCATGATATCACTAGTTTTTCTGGTTTTGTGAAAGCACAGTTGTGTCTGTCATCAACTTTGGGTGATAAGATCAGATTTTGAACTTGGATGCGAACCACATGGTAATTCCCTGCTCTATAAAGAAAAGAAAGACAATAAAAAGCCCTTAGCTCTGATTTTGTTTCCTCTGAGCCTCATTAGGCACTTAGCCAGCGACTAGTCAGGTACAAAGGGGCAAGGACTCAGAAACGGGCCTCAGAGGTCCTGCCTTCCATCTGTGAGGGGTAAGTGTGAACCATAAGCCAAATTCATTTAGTTCCTTTTACATAATTGTCAGCTTCACTCAAAGCAGTTTCTTCTCCTTGGTTGCAAGGGAAGACAGTCAATTGTTGTTCTATTCACTTCATCACATAAACCCATCTGACAGCCATGACAGCAACTGCTTGCTAATTATGGAACAAAATTTGCAGTGCAAGGTTTGTTGTGCCAACGGTCCCCAGAACAATCCTGGGATTGTTTTATGAGAAGATTGGGCAGTCAGGGTTGAGCACTTTTGCTTCAATTATCCCCATGTGCTGTCACGGCTTGGAGCTGCTCTAGTGGAATGAAGAGAAGAAAATGAATGAGCTCTGCTCCAACCCTGGGAGCAGTTGCTGAACCCTGAAGAGCTTGGTTGGTTGTATCTTTGTTAACTGCTATTACAGATATTATTGCCTGGTAGTGGCGCTGAAGCTGAGGGTCCATTAGCACTTCCATGCTATGTCCAGGGACTTATAGCTCTACTGCAGAGACTTACTCTGCAGTGAAACTCAGCATGTGGTCTCAGCTAAACCCATCTCTCTAACTTTATTATTGAGTACTTTCAGTGACCTAATAAAGTTCAAATATTGCTGGCATTGGATGTCGTTAGTTTGCTGATTTTATCAAGATTAATTGATTTGGAGGTAAAGGATGACTAACAGAAAAGTTCATCTCACTGGAGTGGAATTAAAAATATATCAAGGAATTAATTGCTCAGTGTAGGAATCTGAATGATGTGCAGACACATAAAAAGATTACTCTAAAAGAAGAAATGCAACCAGCTGGTTGTAAATCAGAATTATCCTTTCCCAAAATATTCCAAAAGAAAACTGATTCCTACTGAAGTTACTGGGCCACAGATTCTCAGCTTCTCACATGGTGTGGGTTTGCAAAGCACCTTCATGAGCCCCAGCTGGTTACGCTGCTCAAGAATTTTGTCTTTGTGACCTAAGTACACTTGTGTGGCTCTCGCTTCCAACAGAGCTTCAGTGGTAAATTGGAAAAATAAAACTTGGAGACGAGGCTATGTTTGCTCCTTGCAGACATTAAGTTATTGCAGAACATGCCATCTCTTTGCAAAAACCAAGAATCAAGGCCATGCCATGGACTTTGCCAGCTGCACAACCCTCATGCCTGGTTACCCCCAGGGACAGCTGGGCTGAGCCCTCTCTCACCACCACTGCTCCTCCTCCTGCAGCTACGCCTGCTCCCCTTGCACCCTCTGCAGCGCTCAGCAGGTTACGGCAGGACCAGCTCAGTTTACTGGCCCAGCAGAAAACTAATCAATCCTTCTGCTGAGTTAGTTTTCTAGCAGATGGCACATTGCATCAGCTCACCAGGCTGTCAGACAAGCCAGAGCCAGAGGGCTCTCACAACTGGGGGCGACACTGTGAGCATGCCTTTTGTTTGCAGCAAGATATTAGATCAATACTCTGAAACTTTAAACCACTCCCTCTTGTCTCTACAGATTTACAGCATGGATTTGGATGGCAGCGAAGAAGGATTTATGCCACAGGTCCACTAAAGGTTTACCTAGAGCCCTTCAGGGCACTGGAGCAGTATAACTACAATAGCAACAAAACCTCCTCTCTGCCATAGCCTGCAAAGACTCCTGAAGGAGCTATTCCTCGCTTTCATGGATGTGGACTATGTAACGTGGTCTGTCTTAACTACAGGCAAGCAGTAGTTCCACAGAGATTATTGTTGTTCCCACTGGAAATGTTCTGGAAAGATGGCAACAACTCCAGAAAACTTAAGGTTTCACCAAATCTGAATTTTGTAGCAGGAAGCCTTTTCCTACCCACCCCCAAACCCCCATACAGACAGATATGACCATTTAAGAAACATCTTCCAAAGTCTGCACTATTGACAGAAGATGGGTGGGAGACCAGAGAAGAAAGAAATAAAGCAGTAGGTGTCCAGCTTTACCAGGTGTACCAGGACAATTTGGGAATGCAGGGCAAGTCCAAGTCGATCTGGCACGGAAAAGCAAGCAGCAAAGACCAACGAAAATACTTCACAAAATGTCCTTGCGGTAGTCCTGCTCCTTGTAATAGCCACAGGAGTAAAAAGAAGTGTCTTGCATTTTCGTTCTATTCCTTTAGCACCTCAGAATATTTCAAGCTGTCCTCAAAGAAAGAATGAAGGATTATTCCTCCCCTTTCCAGAAAAGGATTTCAGAAGCCAGAGGTGGTGTAGCTCATGAGCAGCCCATTTCGCACGGTGAGCTACAGCGCACATGTTAATCCAGTTAAAGCAGAAGCTAAAATTCCTCCTTAGCAATACTGCAAGCATGTCCTTCAGCACTGCCATGCACCAAAGAAATCTGGATCTAGCTCTGTCAAACTGGCCCAGCTCTGGCTAGGAGACGCAGAGGTTTTCCATTTCAGTTAATTTGTGTTTGGCATGGACTTCAGACACCAGAGAGTTCATGGGAGTTTGCAGGATCTCTTAGTCCACAGAGGAACACAAGTCTGCCGTCATCCTAGAGGTGTGACGTGACCCTATAGACCTTCACTGCCACTGGAAGGCTCATCCCAGACCTTCAGCCCCCTCTCCTCCTCACTCCTCTGGGTATTACCCTCACCTCTGGCCTGTGTACAGCTGTGTTATGAGTGAGCAGAGAACCAGCGTGGCTGAGGAACAACCCTTTTGCTGTGTTCAGATCAGTTCACTGCAAGACACATGACACCAGTGCTGAGGCACTACAGACAAACCATCGGGTCTGGAGGATAGGCAGCTCTGACTTGCATTTGTCAGATTAAAGCAACCAGGGAACTGCAGGCCAGGTGCTTATGTGAGGTTAAAAGTACGCAGTTAATAGGTCTTCAATCTGGAAATCAGAAATACGAGGAAAGCTGGAATTTGGTTCAAATTCAGGTTGAGGGCAGGGTTAGGTTCACTGCAGTGATACAGCATTCTGCAATACGCAAGTCATTCTCTCCCAGTTAACCAGCTGTACTTCACATGAAGTAGCTGGATATCAGGGGAATTCCTAATACTTTCTGGCCCGTGAATGCTTAACCAGAAAGGGTTACGGGAGCATCTCTGAAAATCCTGTGGTTAAGGCATCTCTTAGAGATCACAACTCAAACCTCTGCTCCAGGTGAGGTAGGAGAGGAGCTCCAACCTGGTCTCCCACACTCCCAATGGGGGCACTAATATGCTACTGGACAGCAGGAAGGAAGACATGGTATCTCTGTGGTTTTGTATGATTGTGTGTGTTTCAAGCAACTCCAGAGACAAGATGGGCAGGGCAATACATGGTGCACAGATCTACCAGGGCTTGGGCTGTCTGACCAGCCTGTTGCCTATGATATGAGGGCTCATCTGTGTGGACCTTCTCTACTAGTAAAACCATAAGCACTGACAGGTTTAGGAAGCAATGGATCACTGCTCTGGAAGCACCAGCACGTGCAGGTCTTAAGCGTGTAACCAGCGCTTTGTATACTGAAGTCCCGCACAGGAATCTGGCCAAAAGTATCTTTGGTGGCTTTTGTTTTTAAACACAAACACAGAGAGAGTACAACTGAGTATTTCAACAGCTTACCTACAGCGGATGTGGACTGTGTGGGCTGGGGGGTCTTAAAGTAAAAGCTTGGATTCCTTTCTGAAAGGCACACTCCAGTTCAGCCAGAGGTTATAGGCTTCATACAGAAATTCCTCAGCTACGATCTGTATTTTAATGCGGCAGGTCAAACCACCCTCATAATAGTACCTCTTGTCTTGTATAGATTATATGACATTTAAGAGGGGAAAGGGGGCACTCGAAGCTAAATCTCAGGATACTCCAACGTCTGATGGTGTACAGGTCTGGTAAATGGATTTAGACAATCTTAACAAGAATACTTCAGTTTTCAGTCAGCCTCTAACTGTTTTACTGCTGGTGTGAGGTAACTTCAGAGTTAGCTTTCCCCCAAAGCTGGCCCAAATAAGGTTTTTCCCCATACGAGTTAAAACAACTTTTAAGCTAGTCTAAAAACACCCTGAGGTGCAGACCAAGACAAACAGTACTATAAAAGAAACACATCATCCCAGAAGACCACTGGGGTATTTCCCTACAGGATTTTCCAAGAAAATAGCAGAGCTATTGGGATAGCATGGACCTCTCCCCTTGCAGGGAGCAGCTCTGCAATGGGACGTTAAGGGGAATGTGGTGATGTGGGAGAGCCAGATCGCGAGGCCTTGCTTAGCTCTAAGAGGAAGGTGTCCTCGCCAGTCCACCAGTATGGGATTTTCCCCTCAAGTGTCAGTGTGGAGGGAGAATTTGAAGCAGGTGTCAGGGAGGTACTTTGTGATTTTGCCAGGGGATGTCCGGGAGATCACCGGGTGGGAGCGTGGAGGACCATGCATGAAAAGGGTACAAGGAGAAACCAAGGTAACAGTGGTGGTTTCAGGATAGGAAATGGGAGCTGAAAGACAGCATGGGGCAAAGCAGTAGATGGCCTTACAGGTGCAGTTCGCTTTGCTCCATCTGCAGGTGACATCTGCACCACCATCCAGAGAAGTGCCTATTGTTTCTGAAGACAGCTAAACTGCCTTTACGTTGGCAAGCTCACATGCTGCTCATGCAATAAACCACTGCAACACAGAGCACAGCATGAAATGCTGAACTCAGCTGCCATCCAGGGAAGTGCTCCTGCAGTTAGTTTGGCCCTGTTGTGCAAGTTGACAAGTTCAACCCAGGTGCATCGGTGGTGCATGCACACGCGGGGTTCACACTGTAGACAAAACTTAAGAGAACATCGGTAGTTAGATGGGTGCGAGAGAGCCCTTCAGAAAGCAGCAGCGTGAGGCTGTCCTTTTCTTTGTGTCTGTTTGGAGCCATTGAGGCCACAAAGCTGGAGATTACAGTAATTAAGGCATGAAATGAAGCCCTGGGCAGAAGCTGAGTTGAAAGTATGTCATAAGGCCTTTCTTCTGAGTTGTTTGAACAGCTTACAGTTTTCCTATAGTTATTGCTTATTCAAAGCTGATTGTGGAATTATTTCCATGAGTAATTCTTGGCCACTGTATCCCTTGCAAGCAGTTCACTGCAGTCAGCTGATAGCTGAAACTCAAGACTGGTCAGTTCCTTTTGTCTATTCATACAGGTCACTTGTCCTGCTGCAGAGAAGGAATTGCTTTTATGGTGGGTCACGTGCCAGGGCTGCCAGCAGCTGTGTCTCCTCGTTCACCAGGGACCAGCACTGGCAAGCTGGGACAGTGGGACAGGCCTGTTGCTGTTCCCTGGCTGCAAAAGTGCCAGCATAGCATCTGCAAATGTGGGATGGGGTTTTCTTGAGTAGCTGCTCCAAGCTTACTCTTTGGATGACTTGTCCTGCCAGTCAATGTGCTTTGAGCAGTAAGGAGAAAGACAAGCAGCAGACAAACCTCACTGCAGGAGGGGTGAGGGCATGGGGTGCCAGCAGGACTCTGAATCACAGCAGAGCCCAGTGTCCCTGAGCAGGCTCAGGCAGTGCGGGGCAGGTTCAGGTGAGGATCCAAACTGAAGTGAATAGTTAACCACGCCATCAAAGCGGAGCTCTGTCAGCTGCCCGTCCTCAGCAGAGTGAACTGACCCATGCACATGCGAGCTGCAGAATTAATCAAAGATAACAGAGCCTTGATGTGAGACCGAGTAAAATAAGATCAATGTACCCAGCCAGCAGACACTGTTTACAGGCTCCTTTCACAGAAAGCTGTTCTGTTTTAAATAATGCTTGAAACATACCTAAGTTGTTAATTACAGCCTGCATACTGTACCAGGTGACAAATGTAAGACCTGTGAGTTTCAAAGGAAGGACATCAGGAGGGAGAATAAATTGACTAGTGTCACTATTAGATGATATAAATAGCATGTTTCTTCCCCCAGCAGCTTTTCCAGCTTCTGTACTTTGAAGTCTCTCATTTTGGGTTCTCAATTGCACCCTGAAACTCTGAAATGAACCCCAAAGCTCTTCCATTTTAATGAACTACAAGACTGAAATTTATAATTTTATTGCATTTCCTATCCTGGTGGGGTTAACTAGAGCCTGGGAAGTGCACGCTGCCCATTAGGGATCATTAGGAAAGCATTTGGAAGTTGTACAGCCTCGTTGGACTTTTATCGTTAATAGCTCCTTTTGTGGCCTTCGGAGGAAAAACAGATTTTCTTAAGCAAATATAAAACTGCTTGAATAAATATACCATCCATGACAGCTCCACTAGTCCTCTAAGGATTTCCAAAGCCTTCTCTTCCCCCTGCCTTCCCAGGAGTCCTTCAAAACTTTATATACAATATTACACAGGCTGCTGGTGGCTTCCTGGAAAGAGAGACCAAGACCAGTTGCATAAAAACATTGTAGAGACTAGCAGGCACCTGGGAAGACTGAAAATCTAGTTAACTTTCTCCTGTTATTCTGTCCCACCTGCCCTTTCTTACACTGTGTCCACAGTCCATTCCTCTCACCATAATTAGCTCTGGGCTCCATGTACCACATTTGCGCTCTGCTCCAAGGGTGCCGAGTGACCTATTGTCGCTCTCTGGCAGCCTCTGCCTGTTGAATTCAGCTCCTGTTGAGAGCTGCCTTGCCAAAACCTTTTCCACACTATGATGGAAACCAAGCTAGAAATAAATCAGGAGTTGGCAAGATTTCTCAGAGCTTTCATTTCATGAAGTACTTTGCTGCCAAACTATGTTAGTCACATCTTCTTGGGGATCTGTAGGATGATTTTTTTTTTAAAGTGCATTTCCCTCTGGGGGGTGAAAGATATAAAGTCTAACACTTGTAAAATCTCCGTATTTGAACAGCAAGCTAGTGATTGAGTCAGCAAGTATAGTGATTAGGAGGTGAAGCTGTCATCCATCATGTCATGTTCATGTACCTGGGATGAGCCTGATGCTTCTGGCAAGGTCATGTTTGGTGGTCCACTTCTCCATGCCTGCTGCATCTGGCACTTCAGATCACAAGATAGGAGCAAGGTTGCACTTTGCATGTTTTTCACACAAGGGGCAGCTTTGCTGTAGGTAAACATAAGGCAGGGGCCCCAGGTCTCCAGCCTAGTGCCCATGCTGGCCAGGGAGGTTGAACAACAGCCATATCTCCTTTGTTGTCTCTATAGATGTCCTGGAAAGTAAATTCTGCAGCACAAATTTATGAAAGATTATCATCGGTGGCAGGGAGAGCTAACACCCACTGTGGACCTTGCACAGCAAAACAAAGCACAGTCTAATTGGCCTCTATGAAGTTTTTAATAGCAAAGAATCAATGCACAAGCAGAGGGCCAGTTTCACCCAAAAGCAAGATCAAAAGTCAACCCATGATTATGTGGCCAAAGCCAACACTTTTTAAAAAACACGAAGGGATCCTTTTCCTTGAGGTCAGAAAGTGCTGCAGCAGAACCAGAGGAGAGCCTCCAGAAGTGCATCTTTATCTGGGGGAGGCACACCCCAGGCAGGAACCAGGTTGACATCGATCCTTTTGTTAGGTCAATGCTGGCCTGGGAGGATAGAGATGAACTGCTACAGATCAGAAAACAAAGAAGACAATTGGAAAGTTATGTTAAAAATAAGTATACAAAAAATCTCTCTCACTGATTGTTTATCCATTAATCCCTGGCCAAAAGCTTTTTCAGCCACAGGCTGTCAGATGAAAAAGTCATATGAAACTTGTTCTCACAGCAAGTTAAAAAAGAAGCGCAAGCGCGCGCGCGTGTGTGTACAGGGAAACAAAAAAAAAAACAGAAAAAAAACCCTGAAAAGACAAAGTCCTCTATGCCAGTGTTGTAATGCAAAAGGAAAAATACTAGAACAGTCCCACATACAACACATCTCCTTCCAGCACTTTGTAGCACAGGCAGCAAAACAATATCTGAACAAGAATCACAGCACTGAGACCAGAATTAAGAGCATTGCTCTGATCTGCCCCTCTGGGCGCTGGGTTTGGAGATGTGGTCTTCAAAATCTACAGCTACATGTGGGCAGTGGAAAAATACTACTGAACAACTAATTACCAAAACATTGGATAAAAAAATCCTGATTTAAATATTTGCAGGAGGTAGACAGAGAGGTGCCAGCCTGAAGCTTGTAATTACTTTTATTTCTGGCAAGAATTAGATATACTTCTAATAATAACTATGGGTACAAAGTATTAGTTAGAAAACCAGGAGATACTTATTCCCAGCTGCAGGGCAGACCAAAGTAGGCAGGAAATGTCCTGATGTGGGTGCACCAAGGTGGAGGGTGGTGACCGCAGGGATGGGACTTGTGCAATGCGGTGGCACTGCCAAGGCAGCCCTGCCCACAATCCCAGGGCAGGGAATGCTCCAGGGCACCTCTTTGCTCCTGGGGACAGTAAGGTTGGCTGAAAACTTTCCATAAGCACATTGACTGTCTTCTTTCCCCTGACCTGAGCCTGCAAAGCTTGTGGTGCTGATGAAGAGAGAGATGCTGTCACCCCTGAATGACCATGAGGCCAGTCTGCAGCTTCAGCAGTGCTGCCTGACTTTGCGGTTGGTGCCACCACAGAGTGGGTGACAGTACCTTTGCACTGGTGGGAGGCTTCCCTCTCCCCAGGTTGCTCTGATCCGAGCAGTGTGCTTTGCTGCCATGGCTCTTCCCACCTCACTCCCCAAGCAGCCCTGACCCCTGGCTGGAGGGTTTTCTCAGTATGCTCATGAAGAGACTGGGTAGACTCTGGTCTGTGGCAGACACTCATGCCCCAGCCCAGCCATGGCTGAGCAGGGCAGAGGCTGTATCCCCACTGCCGGCACCTCTGCTCAGAAACTACCCCATGTCACTGGGCTGTCCCTTCTGCATATGGTCTTTTCCAGGCGCTCTGCTGAGTGGCTGCTGGGGCCACGTTCAGCGCCTCCAGCCTCCCTGGCCACCCCATCCATTGTTCTGTTGCTCTCCCAGTGATACCAATGACATTTTTTGAGTCATTCCATTTCTCCACCGCAACATTCTCCTGTCAGCTAGTTAACATGGTAATTATACAAGAAGCACACATCAAAGCAAAGCTGTCTTGGTACAGCAGTTTCCATATGCTGCTTAGCCTGCGTGTCCCACAATCCTGCAATTTTTCCCCATGGTCCCTTTTATTTCTGCAGCGTCCAACACAGCCACTTTGTTTGTGCTCAGCGCACTAGCACATGCCATCAGTGATGCAGCTTGCTGCAGTGCTCATGATCGGCAGATTCCTATTTGATTGCTGAGGCATTAAATATGTACACTTACAGTGGCATATAAAATCTGTGACCACATTAGCCACACTGTCAAGTTTAGGAAAATCCGAACTGAATTATGGTGGGGAAACAAGTTACCACATCAGTTGAAGAAAGAGTCTGAATTAATTGGAAACCTCACAGGCTTAGATTTGGTTTCCAAAGCCTTCCCAGCCCACATCTCTATCTGTATTATGCACTTTTTCATTTGGGTTATCTGTTCTTGCTCCTGCCTGCATGATGCTTCTGCCAGTGCGTTTCAGGAGTTTGACCACCATGATGCCTTCCCCAAGCCGGGCATGGAGAGCAGATTCAATTCATCTAAAGTGGCACTTCTTTGACTTCATGAGGATGAAGTAATTACTCGGTAATTACCAGCAGACCCATCTACAGAGGCAGCCAGACCAAGGCATTTCACTGTTCTCCCATATTCCTTGCAACAAGACTGGGCTTTTTCATTTCTTGTTCAGTTGAATGTATTTTGTGCCTACTAAAGACCCACCTTTACAACTCCAGCTTACACACGTGGTACAAGAGGGTGATATACCTCACTGATGGTTTTCTATATCCAGTTTTTCAGAGATAGACTTACACCACACTGTTGCTGCCAAAGGGGCTCATATCCCACAGAAGGGAGGAAAACGGAGCTACTCTGGGCCCTCCACAGCTCCTCCTGGCTCCTCACCCCACACCTGCAAAAGGACATTCCAGCTCTCCAGAGCTCTCTGCAATCAGCTCTCTTGGACATGCAGCAGGTCTGGCCACTGACAGGAACCAGCCTACAGCCTGCTTCAGGCATGGGGTGCTCTGAGCACCCGGTCCCAGGAGCTGGCTGGACCTTGTTGATTAGCAGAACATGGCCCAAATGCAGGGAGGCAAAGCAAGAGTGCATCAGCCTTGCACAAGTGCAGTACGGAGCACAGGTGTGGGAACACGAGCCCGGAGCCAGCTGCAGCTCAGAGCCCTATGCATGGGACTTGGCTACTCTGCACTGCAAAATCCCTGCCACTGAGTCA
Source organism: Falco punctatus (assembly GCF_963210335.1). Classification (NCBI taxonomy): domain Eukaryota; kingdom Metazoa; phylum Chordata; class Aves; order Falconiformes; family Falconidae; genus Falco; species Falco punctatus. The sequence continues at coordinate 67,953,944 of NC_137583.1, forward strand.
GGCTGTCCCAAGCTTCTCTTGGAAGTGACTGCATCAACTTTGGAAAGTTTCTCGCAGCCTAAGAAACATAAATCTCCCATTTTTGCCAGAAGTGGAGATTGTCTCTTTCTAAATGCTTGTTCCATCTGAAAGAACAGCTGTTGGCCACTGTGACACTGTCCAGTCTCAAGTAGGTGGTGGAGGAAGTCAGATGTGCATCAGGCATAGTGAGCTTTTGAGTCTTGGTGAGGTTCAACATCTTTAAATGACTCTTTTGTTAAGCCTTATCTGCACTTATGTCATGGAAAGGCAGCTGAAGCTCAAGCACCCACAGCTGCAGAAGTTTCTGGTCTTTGTAAATTCTGCAGACAACGTGCTCTCATGGTTGCTGCAATCATCTCCATATTTGCCTTCCAGGCCTAACAATCACATAGATATTTAATAAAGAATTAGTTTTAAAAATCTGCAAACTTGTTGGGCAGAAGACCATACAGCATTTCAAGCTAGTTTTGCATCATTGCTGAGCGCAGCAGAGGAAAAACTGACCCAGGATAGCCACCTGGAGAAGAGCTAGGAAGTACAGCTCTTAGGTCTTGCTGGTGTAGGAAACCAATTTAAGTCATATATCCAGCATGCAGCTGCTCTGTTTGGGTGTGTATATATAAGGTACCTCCTTTTTATGACTTTGCAGCTATTAGTCAAAATCAGTTTTAATACACTCCTGCAGAGCCTGACATTGTGGCTCTCCTTTGGTGGAGAGGAGCTTAGATGTAGTCAAAGGAAGTTCATGCAGCGTTCCTTGTAAGCATCACTTTTTAAAACCATTTCAAATTTGTGTTTCAGATTGTCTCTGGGAAATGAAAGTAGAGAAGGTAAATCTGTCAGAAGGTAGTGAGCTCAGGTCCCCCTTCCCAAAGCACTGCGGACACTTCTGAAAATCTGCACAATTTTCAGATGGTCCCAGACTTCACTGTGGAAAACCCAACAAGTGCCTTGGTTTCTCCTCAGACTTAGGTATAGCCCCATTCATCAGCATCTAGCATACCTGAATTGCATCCTTACATCCCCTTGCTGTTCTTCAAGCACAAAGCATCTTTTACTGTGATGCATGACTGCTCAATTTACATCCATCCTTGGTAACCATGTTGGCCTGCATCTACTGTTAAAGGACACAGGCAGCAAAGTCTCCAGTCTAATTCTTAGTGAGCTCAGATGCGTGAGTGAAGAGAATGCACTGTTTGAGCTTTATGGTCCTTACAATCAATAGTTTAACCTTAAAGTTACTCATTTACATGACTGCTGGCAAAAGTCTCACCAGCTCTCCAAAACGGGTCACAAATCAGATCCCATCCTACACAGAGAACATACAAAGGACAGAGGAGGACGCATAATTAAGAGCAGCACAAAATTAACAGTGCAATTAAAGGATATAGTACAAAAGCCCTTTGCTTTCAAAGTTCAGCTAAGCAGCACATGGACACCAGCTCTCTATTTCAGCAGTTCTGGGACAGAACTTTGCAAACCTTTGGACAGTGACTACGTTAGCACTGAGTTTTGTTTAATTTAGCACCCCTTAAGGGCAGGGTTGCCGGTGGGGTGTAAGTACTTCAGCACACATACGTGCTCGGGGAAGATCTCATTCCTTTCCGTTACCTTGAAAAGGCTCTGTTTAAAAACAACTAACTTTTCCTAAAGGTAACCTTCAGTATTTTCCCCCTAATATCTTAACATCTGACAGGCATTTTATTTAACATCAGATTCATGTCCACTCTGAATGCCTTAAAAATATTTGAACATGTCTGCACTCACCTCATTTTTTCCTTTAAAAGAACGTATCACCTATCGGAAGGCTAAAACTAAAACTGGCACAGCACAGAAGGAAGCTCTGCACAAGTGCAATAGCAGATATTATTTCAGGCTGCTTTCTGAGCTATGTTTCTGCAATTCAAAATGTCTAATGAGCTTATTTGATTGTATCCATGCCAACAAAGAGATATAAACAGCTTTAATCACTGTTTCGCGTTGCTCTTGACCCCCTGCATGGCTTCATTATTTTCCTTTTAGCCACATCAAGGCACAACACTCCAACTAAATCACTTGACCACTTGCTGAAGACCTGTCCATGTAACAAGATTTCTTTTTTACCATCTCATGGGGGTTTTTTTTGCACTGCTGTTTAACAAGCAGCAGCCAAGCTGGGTGTTAGCTCAAAACCAGCAGCTAGGTAAGGAATTAATGTCAGTAGCTCTTGTTGGTTCCTTTATTTTCAGATAAATTTCTAAATGTATTACCCTAAACTGATTAATGCCCAGAGACAGGGAGCAGGTTACAGCTTCTGGTCTCCTGTTTTGTCACTAACAATGCTGGAGGGAGAATAGAACAGGGAAACAAAGGGAAAAGGAAGCGTTAACAGTTCAAGTCACAGTAAGTGTTGGCCTGCTTAAACTAATAATATCAGACAATTCTCTATAGTCTAAAACACCCACAGTCCTCCTACAGAGCTCCAAGCACTCCATGATCAGTGAACCATGTTTTAATGATACATTCTCTTGTAGAGCTTAAAGGTTTGAAATATTAAATCTTTTCTCTCATGCATGCTGACAGCGAATGAATCTGATGCCCATCCATTAATGAAGTTTGTCTGTCTCTTGATCATTATAATGAGGGCATTAGCTAACATTACTTCCTCCCCACTTTTTTAAATATGGAAAAAAAAAGAATGTCAAGGAGTACACCAAATGTGACACATAACTACAAGTTCAAAAGGTCATTGAGGATTGAGGTCAGATTGCATGGAGAAAATTTTGTGCTCTCCTAAAAAGTAGGTCGTTTCTTTCAGCCCCACATGGATCAAGGAAAAAAATCCTGAGGCATATGTGCAGCCTCTGTTCTGTAAAAGAAATAGCTTGAATGTTGTTTCCTTTTTAAAAATACCTCTTTTTTTCTTTCCTTATTCTGAAGTGGTTCTTAATGTGGTATTGACACATTCTGGGAAAAGGATCACAGAATCGTAGTATAACTAATTTCTCTGACATCTAGGTCTGTTGCCTGTTAAATACTGTAAGAAGTATCAGTGACTTCTAGAATTTTCTAAGGCATCCATTTTTCTTTCTGCTTCTTTTTCTGCTTGATTTCATCAGAGTGGTCGGGAAGTCTGTTCTGGTTTTTACGGCTACAGGGTGAGAGCAGCACGGAGGCAAAGGCAGCAGCTTAGCTGGGCACCTGCTCAGTGCCACAGGACTGGGTCATGAGCCCTCACTGAGTCCACCCTCTGCTTCAAGGGAGGAACAACTCACACCTGGCAGCCAGCTAACTTCATCACAGAGATGGCTACCATGGCTTTGAAGAAGTTCTCTAACATCTAAGCTACCTCCTCCGTGCTGTGATTCAGGTCTACTCTAAGTCTTATCCAGCACAGGCACAGAGAGCAAATTATTTCCTCTCCCCATTACCCAGTTCTTCCCGAGGCTGAACAGCGCTACTTGATTTTATCTTTCGTCTAGCTCATTTTTGTAGACTTCAGATCATTCTCCCTGCTCTTTTCCAGGTGTCCCACATGGGCACACAATGCTGTCACTGAAGCTTTATTGGTGCTGAGCAGAAGTCTGTGGGTGTTTCAGGATGTACACACCAATGCACATCCTATAGCAACATTTTCTCCCCTCCCCACAGCAGTACATCTCCGAGCTGAGGACCCTCAGTGACAGCTGAGCCTTTCCTGACTTACTCCCCTCTCTGACTGGGAAAGCTGCTCCAATTCCTGCCTGGCAAGTGAGACGCAGACTTCTCCGCCTCTTTGAGAACCTACAGAACTGCGAGATGTAACATGAACTGATGATCACTGTGTCTGTACTCATCACTTCCTACTCCCTCAGAAAAAAACCTGTCAACATGTAGAAGTTATTGTCCTTACTGAATAGACACGGGACCCCAAGTACAGAGCAGGTTCCTCAGCTTCTGGGCACTGCATTTAAAGTACCATGGTCATTTCAGATAGTTTCAAAATAAAATACTTTGGAACAATGTGTTAATGGTATAGGTGAACTCCTAAAGAGTTTTGCTGTGTGGGTTAATCAGAAATGTTTTCCCTCATCCACAAGTCTTGCAGCTGTAGTTTTGATAGGATTGCGGCTGCAAAAGCCTCATTGTTACATCTAATCTGCTGCTAAAGTGCTTAATCGAGAGATTATTAACATTTCTGATGAAATACTTAGCTAAAGTGCAAAATGTAATCTTGAGGCTTTGCTGTCTGGGCTTCTAGTTAATATCATAAGCACTACAAGCACACTAAATACCTGAACAGTGTACAGGGTTATTAGCCTAATCCAATCTGAGAGCACGGGCACTCCCTCCCTGTGCTCCCTATACATTTCATCTTAATGAAAGCCTTGTAAGTATTTTGCAGCCTAGCAGCTAAGGACAGATGTGTCATCTCACATGGCAGAACAAATGGCAAAGCTGTTCAGCTGTATTGTGGTAGGGGCCTAATCCTGAGCAGTGCTGAGCATCCATCCCTCCTGATGCAGCCAGTGGTGCTGTGCCCTCACCACCGCTGCGGATCAGAATGGTTGCCTTGTCTATGCTTCCAGAGAAGGTTGGTGGGAAATGAGGGAAGAGGAGGTGGCAACGGATGGATACCAAGTGGAAAAAGCAGACCAAAGAGCAGGAACAGAGCTGGCACAATTTCTAAATGTTTTCAGTCTTGATAACCTAAAGAAGTTGATCTATTTCTGTTATCTTCCATTTCTACAGAGAAAAGGAACCCCTCCCTGTGCTAGGATGCTACCATTTGTGACTAAGGCTGAGCTGGCTCTGGCATTGGGAAGAGCACAAGTTCTCCCTGGATTTGCCATCATGCCATGCACACTTAGCGTCAACGGGACCATCAATAGTTTGCTGCCACAGGCACCTCATGGAGAAATTTTAACTTGTATCTAGATTTTCAAAACTCTTAGACACTGACTTGCACGTCCCCCTCCTCAAAAAAAGTAGTTTATTCAGGTGCACACACTCAAGACACCTGCAGATTAAGCAAATATATTTTGGTCCTTACTTAAGTCAGTCAGTTATCTAGGCTTCATCTCCAGTCAGGAAAACAGAAAGCCTCTGGAAAGCGGTTCATCCCTGCCCTGCCCAGGTGTCTCTTCCAGCTGGGTGGGATCGCCTTTCAGAGATGCCAGTTTTTCTAACCTGGATGCACAGGCAATCCAGAAGGGTAGTTTGGACTGTGCTTTTAGGAGGCTAAATTAAGTTCCAGCAAATCTCGTCTAATGCCGCCTGAAACTCCTGCTGAGGCAAGACGCCAGCCATCTCACCCAGAAGGACACCATGCCCAGGTGGTGGTCAGCATTGCAGCTGGAACCTCTCTTCCCTGGATTTCACATGGGTCAGAGGTAGCCCTGGCATAACAGGTCCACCCCTCACAGCATCCAGCTGGGAAAGTTTTCTGTTTCTTCAGCGCAGAACTTCATAACCACAAAAGATTTTCCTAGCCCAGAACAATCATAACTTCACCACTAGAAACAATGCAGCAGTGTTTCAAAATAAGCTACAAGCATCCAAATCTGGACTAGAAGATACCTCCCAGAACAATGGTTGTGCTGAACCCTGCTTGTGTTTTTTGAAAGCAGAGCTGCTTTTCAAATAATATAAAAAGCAAGGCTCTATAGCCAAGCTCCGGCTCACTCTTCCTTAGCCTCTTTCCTCAAGTAATCATTTTATTTCAAACATGTCCAGCATAATGAAATTCTTTACCTCATCCTGTTTTGGTGTCATTTTATTATTATCCATCACAACCAATAAGTTATTTTTCTTTCTGTGACTACAGATTCATGGCAAAAATCAGCCTAGCCCAGGAAAAGCAAGTGGAGTAAATGGAGACAAGTCAAACTGGAATACCACGAGAGCATTAGCTAGATTAAACATTAACAATTACTTTTCTCCTTTTGATCACTGAAGTAGCAATGAAGCAGTAGAAGGAAAGCCTAAGATGTTGACATATGTTTTTATTATCTTTAGTCTTCTTTTTTGAAGTCTTGGGAACTGGCTCCACAAATACTTCTCAGGTCAAAGGCAGAGAATTATGTTATTTAATTCAGCAGTGAGGAGACTGGGCAATTTTATTAATAAAGATAGCTTGGTTTATTCTTTCCAAAATTATCAGGAAAACAATCATACAAAAACTGCAAGGAAAAAAATTAATCCAATTTTAAAAATTGCTAACTTAAGAGCTAGGGCAGATTAAAGAGATTCAAACATAAGTACCACAACAATGGAAATCCAGCTAAGCTTTATTTTCCTTGCTTTGCTCATTTTTAGTCATTCCTGCCTGTTTTGGTTCTGTCAGAACTGGGAACAGCTTCCCTACAGCTTGTCGTGAGGACTGTTCATTCCTGTCACTTGCCTGACCAAGGGAAACACCAAAGAAATCACACAAGAAATCCATGAGATTTCCAGCTGCATTCCCCAGACTCTACAGGATGAAATTTTCTAAAAAGTCCTGCCCTTGTGAAATGGGTCTGGACCACATCCGAACCTTTTGAGATCCACCTGTCATTAAGGTCTGCTAGGAGGCTGGCATGGAAGGGAAACACACTGAGAAAAGTAAAAGTGGTAAGTTTAAAAAAGCAATTTATACTAAGGAAATGTAAAAATAACAGCAATATATTACTCACAGTTACTTTTCCCCATCTTTCCCAGCAACTAGGATTTTTTGGTACCAATTTGGTACCAATTCAGAGGGGGGAAATTCTCTCTTTTTTTATCAATAATAAATAAATAATTTTTTAAAATCCTATTTTTAATGGCTCTTCCTATCTTGTTCTCTTGAGCCTTTGTTTTGTCAAAACCCAAATATTCTGTGATCACAGAAAAAGTAGTTTGAAATATATTTTTCAATGAATATTCCCGGGTCACTGAAATACATAGTTTTAATAGGAAAGTTCACATATGGGTCCTAAAACAGACTGAGGACACCCAATCCTTTCTTGTTTTGTGATGAAAGAAAGGGAACAATGAATCTGAAGCAATTCCTAGTTTGAAATAATTTGGTGTTACGGAGTCGGTAGGCTGCAAGAAACACTGGAGTTCACAGGAGATGCGAATTAAACTACTCCTGACCCATCTTAGAGTGTTTCCATTATCACTAAGTTTACCTTAAAAAGTCCAATTAGCAGCAGGTTTGTATCAAGAAATACACCTGTTTCTGCTTTTCTTTTCCTTCTCATATCCACATCCAAATCCCATCACCTCCACAGCTCTGCAAGTCAGTGAAATGTTGGTGTAAACGCCAGGCACAGGAAGGCCCAGACACGTCTGAAGACACCAGCTGGCAATTATGAGCCGTGCACGATCCATGCAAACTAAATATCAATCCACTTATGCTGGATCCAACCATGTGTTTTTCAATCCAGCCATTTCCCCCTTTTTCATATTTTCCAGTAATTAAGTGTGTCAATATGGCTTACTCATTTCCTGCTTTCACCCCTCGGTGTGAGACGTTGTCTTGGTAAAAGCACTGGTGGCTACAGAGAGCGTGGACAGTTCCCAGAATGCTCAACTATATAGATGCGTTTTTCAGGATGAAAAGAAAGTGTTTTGTATTTATTTCAACCTTTGCATCTGGATTTTTACAGAGTAACAACAGACTTTAATAACAACCAGTCTCCTAAGAACTCATGTTCCCAAGGCCAGTGTGTTAGTGAAGTTGTCAAAAAGCAGCTGCAGTGTCCCATCGCCAATGAATCTGGATGTCATTGACTCAGGGGTCATCTTATTAATGCTACCAGGCATTCCTTACCTTTTTAAGGCTTGCTGACACCTACAGCAGCGGCAGGTCCCATGGGAGGACCAGCGACTACAGTGGCAGTGCTGTCAGCCCAGGTCCTGCAGGGTTCCCGTTCCAGGCAGAGCTCGCAGAGGCTCTGGAGTGAAGGCATGTTCTGAAATGTTGTCTTGAGGAGGCATGAACTTAACACAAGCACCTGCTTCTTCAGCAGAGGCCTGGATCTTGTATCTATATTCGAAGAGATTGCATCTAATTTACTAAGCTTTCTGCTTTCAACTCCACTCATTTAAGGGCTAGCTTGTAAACTCACTGCTGCTTCTGGAGTTACCAAGCTTGTTTCCTTTACAAACTCACCAGAGGAGTAAACGTGCTACAGCAAGTCTGCTTATCATCTCCTTTGACAAAACCATAAGCACCTCTGAACCAGCAAGTAGAGTCTTGCAGTCTGGCTAGTCTCTTTACTAAAGTGGAACTAGGTCTCCTGGCAAGCACGTGTTCTAGTGCTGAACCTTGTTAGGAGAAGAAGGGAACACCTGGATCTAATCAAGACAGAAGAGTGTAGCTACAAGTAGTCTGTAGCTGGGTCCTGGGTATTATGTGTTTGGTCACTGAACTTAGCTCAGGTTTGGAGAAGACTTCAGATGACAGATCAGTCAAGAGCTCAGCCTCCAGAGCTTCTGTGGCTTTTTATCTTGTCAGATAGTAAAACTGTTTGGCTTTTTCTCCCTCCCTTCCTCACAGGGTTAACTCATGACTGATACAAAAACAAGATGCAAGCTGTCTCTTTGAAAGCTTCACTGCGAAAAAGCCTACAAACGTTTTCAAACATGCTTTTATTCAAACCATGGGGCACTTTGCCACCATGGTGATTTCACAGTTGTTTATGGTATGGTTCCATCACAAGCTTATACACAATAAGAAGGCTGCGATGAGCCAGAGGATAATGTGTTGTATCTACAATAGAGAGAACACAACAGTGTTCTGCACCTGTGATGCAAGAGCCCTGTCTCTACCTGGGCTGTTAGTCGTCACCTCAGGCAGTCCTGAGCCCAAAACAATGTGTCCTGGTAACGTTTAATTTCCTGCAGGTCTCCTCTGCCAAAAAATGGCAGTGAACTTCTTGCTCAGAGTCACAAAGCAGGTCTGCAGAGGAGATACAACTCAAACCATGATGATGCCTACTGAGAGTACTCATCCTGCCTCTTGGAAAGCAGAAACCTTAAAGTTTAGGGCTTGAGGCTTGGGGTTGACCAGCAGTGCTCTTAATACAAAAATTAAGATGAAACTGCTTTAATGAGAGAAGCTAAATACTAGATGATAACAACTGATTTGGACAAATCTTAGTGATGGAAAAATGAATGCATAAAACAAAGTCTGGGCAATTGCTGGACTGAAATATGGGTACAGTTTTCAGTTCAGACCATTTCCAAAGCATTCATGTTTACACAAATAAATGTTCATGAAGGAATGGTGGGAAGAAAAAAGAAATGCATTTGGTAGCATTTATCTCACCCCACATTTAAATTACTAGGTGGAACTAAGTGCCAAACGATCGTATTATTAGTTTGGTACATGCTCTGTTATGAAAAAATCAATGCTTAATATGAGTAAGGCCTGCCCAATCCATGTGTGAGATGCTGTAATGAGATAACATAAACCATTTTGTTACATGGTCATATATGTGAAATGCAGAAGCCAGATCTGTAAAACAGATCATGAAATACGCAGTTTCAACAAAATTAATAACAACTTCCAGGGTAATAAGAGGGTATATTACTTTAAATTCATGGAAAAATAAGTATTTGGTAGCTCAAGTCAGAATAGGGAATACTTTTCATGGTTTAGATACTCTTTATTTGGTTTTCATCAGTTGAAGTGAGTATGTTCAGTAACAGTTTCAAAGGGCAAAAGTAAGGAGAAGAGCTGGCCGTTGAATGCTTCTCTATAGACCTGTGTAACAACTTGGAGAAGTTAGAGGAAAATACCTCTTCAGGTGACAGTGAACTTCAGGAAAATAACCAATGATCACAACACAGAGAGAAGAAATATATATAAATAATGAAACATTAGTGTGACTCAGAAGGAAATAGAATAACATGTTTACATTTTCAAAAGAAGCATTTTTGCCTTCATAATTAAGTTAGAGTTATCTTCAATTTGATTTTCCTGTCCAACTTCCAGCAGCATTTTAACCGTAAATGTCCTGAATAAAAACACTGTCATAGGAAAAATCTGGTATTACTTTGTGAACCAAGAGTTGTGTTTTGGGGTTTGGTTTTTTTTTAAAGAATGGGCATAAATGCTTCCATGTGTTTACATGTCCCTGCTAGCAGTTAAGCGTGTCCTACTGCTTCACTCCTGTGGCTGCAGCGAGCACCGGCGGCTGCCCGGGGAGCTCTAGCCATCACCCAGGTGGGCAGCTGGGCGAGGCTGCCTGCTCACCATGCTCGCCTTCCCTCGGCAGGTGTTCACAGCCATCAGCTTCACATGTTTATGGCTGCAAAACGCAGAGGCACTGGTGCCAGACCCAGGCCATCGTCTTTCCAGCAACCTCTAAAAGTTCAGACCACAAAGCGCTGGCGCTGATGCGGCGCTGCTCGCTGGACGGCCCTCTGAGATTTGATGAAACCAAGGAACAGCGGGGGAGAGAAAGAGAGAAAGAAGTGAGGAAAGAGAGAGACTAGACAGAAAATGGGGGATGTGATGCAATGCTCCCGCACTGGTGCCTGGGCTGTGGAGCTGAGCCCATCTGCCGGCACGGCCAGGGAAGGAGGTAGCAGTGACCCATCCTGCTGCTGAGCTCCTCCAAGGTGGCCAGCCAGAGCTTTGGTGGATGAGCATCCGCCAGGTGCAGCTGACCCTCCTGGGGGGTATGTGGTGAGCCCTCCTAGCCCAACATTCCTGTCGCGATCAATTCTGTACCCAGAAAATAAATCCCTCGGACTGAAATGAGAGCTGCCTGTGCGATGCCAGGACATGGCTCTTTCATGTATCAACCAAAGCTTCAGATTCAGCACAAAAGACGCAGGAAGCGCGATGACAACAATTCAAAGGCTGTTCTGAGCTTTTGCCTCCAGCCATCCCTCTGAGTCTCAAATTATCTGTAGTTTCAAAGCTCTGTGTCTGAACTGCTGCATCCGAGAGGAGACCCAGCCCTTTATGATTATTGTGCCTTCTGTGTCCATATTGAATTACAATCCTGTCAACACCAAGACACCCTAAGTTCCTGGGTGTTTTGAAGCTCTCGGCAATTTTCAAAATAAGCAGGGGCTTCTCCTGTCGACGCTGCCTGTTACATTTCCTGATTCCCAGCTCTCCCCTGCAGCGTGTGGGCTACAGCTTTTTCTTCTCTCTCTGAACAGCAGGCTGGGACTCTGATTCCATCACATGGCTTACAGGGCTGGAGGCTCGAAGGATAAGACTGGGTAATTAAAACGGAGAAAGCTGGTAATGTTCCTTCATGAGGACAAGGCTTATTGTTTTGGAGCTGCGGAGTTTCAGACAGTGCCGGGAGCAAACTCAGCTAGTGCTGGTGTGTCCAAAGGGGTGCAGTAGTGCTGCCAGTGCCTTCCTCCAGCAGTTTCAGCCATGGACTAACATTGCAGGGATTGTTTGCACAGGGAAAGCCCACATATATTCACTCAGACCTTTCTCATCATCTTTCTAAATTCTTCCCCCATCTGCTGCAATGTCCAGTGAGACTGCTGGGGGGAAGCCAGCCCCAGTGAGGAGATGCCCTGAGGCAGCAGGGAGATGAAGCCCTGAGGCCAGCTTCTCTCCATGCCATGGACCTGGAGTCTGGCCGCAGCAGAGCAGACACGCTCCCTCTCTAATGCAGAAACAAACCCACTAGCACAGGGCACAAGAGTATGGCTGGGAAACAACAAAATCCAACAGCAACTGTACAGAAGGAAAGTTTTAAAAGCTCAGAATTGACCCTGAGAAGGGCCCAAACTGGCACAAGTTCTTGTGAAAGAAGGAGGAAAAAGAATCTAAGACCTACAAAAAGATATTTATACCCCTGGGAGCACACTAACTCCCTCCTCACCTGCTAACCCTCCTCACCAGGACGGGCTTCCCTCCCGTGGGCAGGGCTGTCTGGCCATCCAGCTTCCCCTGCCCACACTGGGGAGACTGCCACCTCCCTTTCCTTGTCCTCTTCATTTCTTCCCTCTCCTTGCTTTCCCCAACACGTGCTATCTCCTATTCAGGTTTTTTTGTTATCAATATTTCCTTCTTCTATTCTTTTAATTTTGTTTACTTGTTTCCTGTTTTCTCTGTAGTCTGGAATAGCTAAAGGCACACAGCCAGTTCCTCCTCCAGTATGTACTGGAGGAGCCAAAAGCATGAAATGTAAAATAGCTTTAAAAGAAAAAATTATTTCATTAAGTAGCATGGCTGTCTGGCACTCAGAAATGTCCTCTTGCAACATACCCTGGTGATCACACAGAGGTGCATGTTATTCACTCAAAAGAACTGCATGACATATTTGAATAATGTCTTTTAAACATTTGAAGAAGCAAGACATCTTAAACCTTGTTCAGTAGCTTGAAACTGGACCAAAAGATAACCTCTGATTTGAAAAAACTTACAACATCATTTCTAGCCAAAATGTGCGTATTTTCTGAGTTTCTTTCTACCCACATCTTCTGTTTCAATATAAATTATTCTTCTAGAATTCAGTTGAGTATATTCAGTCTTAAAACAATTTTCCTTCTAAAGCATGAGGAGTACAAAAAACAAGGCATGAGTTTTTTCTGAGCCTGCAGCGTACTTGGCTGTTTGATATTAAGGGTTCAGAAAGGAGCAGGTTGCACAGGACCAAACTGCCAGCACAGGCTGTGACCAGAGTGACAGGCACTGCTGCACGTCAGCTCCGTACTGGTTATAATGAAGAGCTTCCTAAGAGCTAGTGAAGCAAATATGAGATCAAGTAATAAAAAAGAGACCTTCTGAACATCTTCTGTCCCTCTACTCAAGGTCTTGCTGTTGAGGACTGTCAAAGGAGTTGTGTGGAACAAGAGAAGAGTTTCAAACAGTAGTGCAGTGTAAAACCAGTGTGTCACCCCCAGAGCCGCCCCGGTGAGATGTCCCTTAGGGAAGAGGCATCCATCTCTGCCCTAAGCACCAGTCCTGCCTTGCTGTCCCATTTTCCCCACTTGCCCATGGCATCCACCAGCCCTTGGCACAGCCACAGCTGCCCACACACCTGCCCGCACTTCCAGCTGTGAGGTGCGATACACATCTATGAGAGTTTTGTCTCACCTGGAGTACTAGCTGAGTCTAACATGAGAATCCTACTTGTATGTGGCCTACTGCTCACTCTGGCTGTGCTCTGCAAGCAGATGATCATCCCTTTGCCAGCCATGGCCCAAGAGGCAGGATCACGCGTGTGCCTGGGGGTTTGTGCCTCTCATCGTGGCGGCCTCTCCTGCAAGCCTTCCCACATGATCCAGAGAAATAAGCATCTTTATTTATGATGGTGATGTGATGTCTTACTGATGTGTATTTAAAGGTCCGAGAGATAAACTTCATCATGGAAAATATGGTGCTGGTTCTGCTGCCCCACTTGAAAGACACATGTATAGAGGGAGATGTGGCCTTGTTACCACCATTTTTGTAACAACCTTTAATTGTCAATGAACCAATTGAAAGCTATTGAAGCATTTGCATCAACCTTCTCAAAGTTAGTAGAAAGATATAGCTTGGTGCTGGATTTCCAGTGGATGAGCCATAGCGATCCTATGGGTTATTTGTTAACTGTTTGCATCAACTGCTTACTCCTGGTGGTATGTGACTGCTCATTGCAGATGCATGACACTGTCCTTGAACCCTAGCCAGTGCCCGAGCAGGGCTTTTACCAAGGACATGTGTGTACTTGCATAAACAGAGGGACAACAGATGAGAAAACTCTTGTGGGTTTTTTTTCCTGTGTAAACAAAAATGCTTTTTCATAAACACAACCAAGGATGCAAGGAGTTACACTGAGAAAACAATCTTAGCAAAACTACTCTTGGCTGCAAAGTCTGTTCTCCTTCCTCAGCAACATTAATGAGTTGATATGTAGTACTCAATTCTCTGTGTGCAATTAAAGCTGCACCAGAAGGGGATGTGTTTAGGGATGGCTGGGACACTTCTCACAGAGGGAGCAATTCCACCTACTGTACACTTCTGATTAGAGTGCAGGTTAAAGCCCCTACATTTAAGATCCTAATTTCCCTCTGGAGGCCAACAAAGAGATGTTTGCTCCTCCAGAGAGCACTTGTGTTATATGTCTGAAGTTAGACCATGTGAACAGTCCCTCATCCATCCTCAGGTTCACTTAGGATAATACTGGAAAACAGTTATACTCAACCTACAGCCAGCTATTGCCCACGCAGGCAAATGCAGGTTTTGCATGAAAGCTCTGCAGGGGCAAAGGGCCATAAAACATCCCAGTGATAGGATGGGGGACACTGGGGGCGGGAGGGAGAGAGAGAAGAACTTTAAATTTTAAATGGACAATTCCTGGAGGTTGTTCCTGCAGCACTGCAAAACCTGGGTCCATGCTCTCTAAGGCCACCTCTACATGCACCTACTGGGAAATACCACGTTAGAAAGCTGGAGGAAAATTTCTTCAGGCTGTTTATCCTGAGCAGGCAGAAAGCTGCTGGGGGCTGGGGGCTGCCCTTGGAGGCAGCAGAGATGGGGCCAGGGGCCATGAGCAGGCAATGCTGCCGAGACGTCCCCATCTGCGTGTTTTTAGTGAGCATCCCTCAGCCCTTCTGCCCAACGCAGGGTGCCGTTAGCGTTCAGGTCAATTATTCGATAGCCTGCTTATTGGGAACATATGACAGACACTTACCACATACCCTAAATATTCTCGGTAGTTAACATGTCTGAAAGTCAGGCTCCTTTTTAACACCCCAAAGCACTTAGAAAAGGTTAGACCTCCGTATCAGAAGTGACGTTTTATACTTTCCACTAACGTTTTATATAGCATTTTTTTAATTTATTGTAGCACAGCACTCAGGGTCTTACAGGCCCCCTTGCACTTTGTAGCCTTAAAAATAGATATTTTTTGTTAAGGGATGAAAATGCGTATTAGGACATTTAGGCATTTTAAGGAAAAAAGCCCAATGTTTGCAGCTGGCTCCGTTTGCTGATTACAGTTTCATTAACCATGGTAATAGTATTCATGCTAGTAAATACTTGCTGGAGTATTTACTTTACAGTGCTAAAGTATTGCTAGAAAACAGCACTCTCCTTTGTTTTTCTCACTCCAGTAAAGTTACTGTAAGATTACAAAGGAGTCTGATCCCAATGAAGGGCTACCTGGGGGTTACACACAAACGTACATATACACACATGCCTAAACTATCTCTACACATTATCTCATTCACATGATTAACAGCCATTCTTTAACCAACTTTCGTCTTGTTTTTACACAAACAGAAGGTTTGCCTATACAATCTAAACATTTTCTCCACACAGCAAGTATTCCCATTTTCTGACTGGGAGGATCAGCATCTGACCCAGAAAGGGAGTTAACCATTTAAGTCTTAAAGAGCAGTAGGAAGTAAAGATAAAAGTTTTTGCGTGAGCCAAACGAGCGCTCAGGAATAGGGAGGAGGACCCTGGCAGGACAGGACAGGGACAGACAGCAGGCAGTGATTTCCAAGGCTCATTGCTTCCAGCAATTTTCCTTCTTTGTCCCCTCCATCTCTGCATCTCCCTGCACTTCTGTGGGGTCCCCAAGCACAGCCTGCTATCATAGCTCCTTTTTACTTCAGTACCTTGTTAACTCAAGGCTAGCTCCTTGTTCTCCTTTGTCCTTTGATTTTACATCCCTGAGAAATTTGTCTACAGTTAAGAGCCATCTGTCATCTCCTAAAGTCTTCTCCCTTTTGTAATTCATCTGTCGCTCTCACATCTGCTGGAGATTGAGCAGAAATTAAACAAGGTCTGAATGTCTCAGAAGCTGGCCCTATAAGACAAATAATATAAAATCATTGTTTGGTTTCCACTGGAGCAAAAAATTAATTTGAGTTTACAACCCCCTGGCTTTCTGAGGTCTCTTCCCAGGTCAGAATAGGCTGGGCTTGCATCTATCTGCACTTTGAAAGGAGGCCCTGCCTTGGAGATGGTACCCCTCATCCACTGAAAAGCACAAATAATAATTTTTTAAAATTACTCTTTAGCAGCAAGTTACCTCTTCTTGACCCTACATTTCCACAGAGGAGCCCTACTCAAACACTTTCTGCATTGATAACTGTATTTTGTATCCACCAAGGACGTGTTCAAAATCTGTCATGCCATCGATGATATCTGCAAGGATTGTAAGTGTCTGGGGACTTAACAGTACTGAGGCTTTCACAGACTGAAAAAAGTATATCAATTTTAAAACATACCAATTTACAAAGAAAGTGCTTTGTTAGGGATTTTTCTAAAAAAGTCTTGCTGAGATTTGTACTGACAATAAACGTACTGATGGACTGAATTAATTTCCTATGTGATCAAAATACATGATGTGTTTAATAATGGAATGACAGAACACTCTACTCTCATAAGGATGTTGCTGCAACCAAATATTCTCTTCTGAACCTGGCACAGCCGACATGTGAGTGTGCACACAAGCAGAGGAAAGGGGGAGAGCAAGGTACATTTGCCTTGGGATGGAAGGGGAAGCCAGTGAAGGAGGCAGCTGCAACCATGGCAGCAGGAGCTTGTGGGGGGGTGGACAAATTAGGGGAACAGGGAATAAAGGCAGCTTGGTGGGGCTTGGCTGGCTGCACCAGCCTTGCAGCTGCCTTCTCACCAGTGGCCATCCTTATTGTGAGCACACAACGACAGGTAAGCAGAGGAGTCCAGCTCTCATTCTCACTGAGGTAAGATGCAGCATCTGGTACAAGCAATAAAATTAAATGCAGTGACAGCAGCCTGCACCTGTAGGTACCTAGTCAAGGTTTGCATGGTGACACTGAGCTGCAGCAGCCAGGCAGGAGGAGGCTCCCAGCAGGCCCACGTGGGATGTCCTCAAGTGAGGAGCTGCTAGCTGATGAGTGTGCCCCTGCACCAGTGTCTCCTCTGGCCACGTCTGATCCAGCAAACAAACCCATTCTGGCAAGCCAGGGCATGGTCCAGCACTGCCTGCCACAGCATAAAAAGAAATACATTAAACCAGCTGAGGTCTGATTTTTGTTTTTCTCTTCCTGTTTTCCCAGATGCAAACTGAGCCACAAGAGCAACAGACACGGGGGTTAATTTGGCGGCTGTGCCAGTTGGACTCACTGGGTATTAGCGATCCCAGAGTGAGATCCAGAAGAGACAGAGCTGACCGTAATGTTTGGTCATTGCAGCTGCAGAGCCAAGGAACCGGGGAAGCCGTTTGGGCCAGCAGCAGGAGGAGCACCCAGCCTTTGGGTTCCCCAGCACTCTGCAGTCCTCTGCCCCATGGCAACATCTGTGCCCAACCCCTGCCCCAACAGCATCCCTCAGCAATACAGCTTCACGAGGGCCTGTGGCACATTGATCTTTTCTTATAAGCCTAAAAGCTTTCCACAACCTTCTGAATTTACTGGTCTTCAGGAAACCCTGACACCTACACATGGAGATGAAGAAGCCAAGGCACCATCCTTTGGTATTACCCACTGTAACTACATTCAAACATTTTCCACCCTAAGAGCAGTCAATGATTTCCCTCTCCCACAAGTGGAGGGGGGGACACATTCCAAGAAGCCCAAGGAATGGTGAGAACAACAGCTTTGCAAAAACAACAGGAACATCCAGGGTTTCCAGCTCTTTACAGTTTTTCCAGGTACATTGTTTTGGGGACTGTGACAGGGACAGATGGTGTGTCTTTTTTCTTTGGATCTTATAGCTTGTATTCTTTTATCAAGCTGAGCCAATCTTAAAATCTGTATTTTTCTTCCATTCATTGCACCGTGCATCACCACTTTAGGCTAAGATGTTATTTTTGTCAGCTTATTTTTGAAAGGAGGCAGACACGCATTTTAAAAGCCACCTTCTCAGTTAATCTCAGCCACTGACTTGCCTTTGAAGCTTTGGTTTTGAAGGGATGTGGTATCAGTGATCTTGACAAACATTTCAGTTTGCCCACTGCCATCCAGGGACTGTGTACACAAGTTTGCTTTTACTAACTGCAGAAATACAAGCAGAACAGACTTACAGTAGGTATATAAACAAGAAGGTCACAAGGTTAATGTTTGACTCTAATCCTAATGACTTTTTTTCAGCCACGCACAAAGCATGACACCAGAAAGAATTCACTAACAACAAAGTAAAGAAAAACAAGTACAAGAGCACAACCCTCTCCTTTGTACACCAGCTTCAGAAGTTGCACAAAAGTATTTAAAGTACAAATAAAAATACCCTAGTTTTATAATATACGTAACTTTATCCATTCCTCTCCATTATATGTGCAATAAGTTGCTCCAAGGTACCAATAAATATATCAGAGGAACTTACTGGTTTATAAATATTTTGAAAAAATAGAAACTATTGCTTAAATAACCGCTGTATAGAGAAAATAATCTCCCACGGAATCTATTAAACTGGGTTAATGAACTAGCAGGAAAAAGTTTCAAACCTATTCCCCCAACATCTAATTCAGAGCAATTCTTTCAAGCTGAGTTTCAGACAAAAATAATGAGGAAAGTTGTTGAATATGGTTTTGAGTGAACAGAAATTGTCAGCTGTTTACAGAAATGTTTGCAAGCTGTGACAAATACATTCTGGATTGTTCAGTTAATGTGCAAGGTGATTCGAAATACAGCAACTACATTATGGCTGTTACAAAGGCTCTGTCAAAATATAACAATATTGCTAAGGGCTCTTGAGACACAGATAGCATATCCAGGCCAGTAAACAAACCCAAAAGTAGTGCACATAGTTTACAAAAAATACAAATGCTGCCAGCAAATCTCTTCACATTTCTTTTCACAGATAAACGTAAAGCCTTATCAAAAGACTGCTTCTGTGCCCAGAATATTTGTTCGGTTTCAGGACAGTTTACTTTGGCAACTTACTCAACTTTGCATCTGTAATTAAACGATGCAGATGAGACAACGTGGCTCTGGAGAGATCATAGGAAACTGCATCTTATCTATTTGCCTTTTATTTACAGAACTCTTCATGTTTTGGCCTCCCTAATGCATTTTTCATTAAAGCAGGAGGGCAAGATTGACACACAGCCTTCTCTCTCAGTGCATGTAGGAACTTATCCAAAGGCAAAGTCCCCATCAGCAGTTTTTAAGTGATCCCCTCTGCTTTGGAGAATACACGTCTCCCAGTGCTGCCTTGCTCCATGACAGGAAAAACATTCAAGCCCACTTCTGGCTCTGCCAAAGTAAGACCTGAGTGAGTCTCTGAGTGGGAATTAAGTTCACATCTAATTTAATATGAACATATATTACTTCCAACGTGAAAGTACCCTGGTGTCTAACACTGCCTGACTGTGGAGCACACTGTACACCCTTGACACAGAGTCTTGCTGCCAGCCCATGAGAGGTGTCTGCTAATCCCCAGCTGAAGGATTTTCCCAGAGCAATGGAAGAACTCCCATGGAGGGCTGGAGATGGGGCTCACATCTTTCAAATCCTGATCAGAGGAGTGACTGTGAACCCTATGCTGAGGATGGCACCGCCTTCTCCGGAGGACTCTCAGGCCCAAAGGGACAGTGGGGAGTTCACATGGTGACAGCTCTCAGATGGCACAGACAGACCCTACTGGCATGGCCCACGCTACAGTGAGGCAAAGGCAGCATCTTCTAGTTGCATCAGCATATAGAGTGGGACTGAGGTCATCTAACTGAAAGTTGAGTGCTGTCTGCTGGGCTTGTCTCAGCTACCTCCATACGCTGTGCAAGGGAGGTCTCTAAGTGGAGTGGCAATCCTCTGGAGTCACCGGTCTCCTTCTCCTGGAATGCATAGATAACTAGCTCCAAATTAGTTGGGCCTTAGTCACAGTGCGGATGTGTGTCTGGATGAGCAGCACTGAGTTCCTTCCACATGCTTCCTTCCACCCAAAATTATCCCCTAAAAGCACCAATGTCTCTGGTGGATGATAAAGACAGTCTGGAGTATCTAATTCAGCTGTAAGCTTCAACTTGCTACTCAGGTGTCCTGGGGAAACCACCATGCAGTGCCTAGGCTCAGCTACCATGGGGTGGGGTCATGGTCCTGCACCAGAGGGAGAAAATGATCCTGCAGCAGTCTTAACCAAAGGCTTGTGAGGAGGGAACTGTGAGAAGACAGGAGACCATGATGGCTCTCAGGGCACAACATTTCTGAATGAGCTCCTCAGGCCCACACAAGCAATGGATTTGGACTTCACCCAGTTCATTGGCATCAATGGATGATGGAAAATCTTGGACTATGAAAAGAGACATGGTTTGATTTCTTATCCACCAAAATCAGCTCATGGTTGTGTGAAATTGTTTGTGACCACAGTAGTGCAGATGACCTTCCAGCCAGGAGTCTTAGGCAGAAGGCTTTTTTCCCCTTCTCTCCCCATTTCAGCATTCTGACTGATGTTATTCTGACAAGGAGATTTAGAAACATTCATATTTGCTGATCAGCAGGCTGGAAATGTCTCAACATGAAATGCAACCTTCACAAGAGGAAACATCATCCTAAGTTGCAAAGACATATGAAATACCCCTGCTTGAACGCAGTGGTGGGAAATCTGTAAGCAATAAAAACTGCAACAGCAGGCCCATAAAACTTGCTTAGCAGACCCAGGATTCACTGAAACACAAACAAGCTGTACACTGATAGATGCAGATTTCAGAGAATCAATGACCTCCATAAAGAGCCCCCTGCTTTTGTGACCCCCTTGGTGAGGGGGCAAGCGTGGGGGCAGAAGCTCCAGATTTACAAGGGAAATTTAAAGAGCTGTTGCACATCTCTCCCTTCTTCCACTGCCCACCCCAGCCATCAGCAGTGCAGGCAGCGCGCTCCCACCAGTGTCCCTGTGGCTGCCCCAGGAATGGTGGCTGTCACCAGCCTCACCAGAGCGCCAGAGAGAGGCACCAACCTTGCCAATACCAGTGGGTTCTGTACACCCATCCATGCACTTCAGATGCTTCCCAGTACAGCCCAGCGAGTAAAATCCTACACTGCCCCAGGGAGCACTGCTGCCTGCCCTTGCTCTTCCTCCTCCAGGCTCAGCAGGGCACTCCAGCAGGAAAATACTAACTCCCACAGCAAAAATACCATAGAAAAATAGCAAAAAGGAGCATAATTTCTGTTCTGACATGTACCCGAAAGATTTCACAATTCCTGAGCAGCAATGCCCTGAGATAGGCAAATATATGTTTGAAAACTAACTCCTCATTAGGGACAGGAATAAATGCCCAAACATTCTTGTGACAAAGCAAAACAAAACAAAAAAAGAAAGGGTTTGTCTCTTTGCCATCATCAGCTAGGCTGTGTCAAGAGTTTGCTTCCATAATGAAGACAACTTGGCTGAAGCATTTTCAACCTGTAGAATAAATTAACTGGTTTTAAAACAAAAACTTATATCACAACTGACAGACAAGCTGTGTCAAATTGGCTCCAATCTGAAACTGAGCAAATATGAGTATTTCCACTGGACTCAAAGTGATACCACTGCAGTCGTGTTCCTGGCTCTTTGTGTCATCCTCTGAGTTCCCTTCACCACACAATTGTGGAAACCTGATTTAAAACTCATGCATTTGGATCTTTCCAAGCATGCTAAATTTCGTATGAAATGAGAGACTTGTGAAGGTGCCGGGAGACAGTGTTTCTTGGCTCTTTAGCCAGAGGCAACTAAATCAGACAGGATAGGTATCTGCAAATTGTGAAGAAAAAAAAAAAAAAAAAAGGAAAAAAAAAGGCTGAGAAACAAGGTTTTCTAATGTGTCTCTGAAACGATGAAGCACAATTTACACCCAGCCAATATATCTCATAACTGCCTAACAGTTTCTGGGGATATAAAAAGTACACGTAGGCAGTTTTGAAAAGCAGATTTTAAACATTTGCAAAAAATCTTCCATCCCACTGAGTTGTTGCTCTGCTTCTCTCTAAATAGTTATCTTTCTCTGGCTGCTTGCAAACCTCAAGAGCATCTTTAAGCTGGTCTGGGAACTGGACCCAGCAATCAACTGTATCAGCAAACACAGCACAGAGATGGAGCAGCACGTAAGCCAAGTCAAATGAACGTACTGTAATTCAAGCATATATAACAGAAAAGGTCTTGCCTACTACTTGGGCTGTAACACAGAGGCTCTGACCTGAATTTTAGAGAGTAATTGGCTGGGAAAAGTCCAGGCGGTATGTGACCAAGGTCTTGGCACTGTACAGCACCCTGTGTATGTTGGGAAAGGAATAGTGGTGTCCTGAAAGGAGCACCTTCCAGTTACACCAGGTCTGAAATCCCTGGAAGCCTAACTTCTCTAAACAAACCATCTGGTTAGCCTCATGCACACACTTATTTTGCCCAATTTCAGACAGATTCAAATTGATAAACGTTTTCCAGAGCTCTGACCTTTCCCAGCCTGCCCATCACTGGCTTCACCTGTAATTAACAAGCACTTTATCCTCAAACCTTTATTACGCATCTATTCTCAGCAAAACCTAAACACATAGAGGCTGTTCCCATCCAGAGTCCACCCCAGGGAGGGACCCATGAGGTCTCTGACGATGAGCAGCAACCTGCCATCCACTCCCATTTCCCCAAAGTCATTAGCAAAACGGAGAGTTTGCTCCTCTTGTAAATTCCTCACATGCTGCCAAGGCAGAACATACACCTCAGTGTCCAGACCAGTGACCTCAGAAAGCACAGAAACAGAAATGCAGAAAGCACTAGAAGGGAGGATTCATTTTTTCCCAGTGATGTCAAAAAGCCCTTGGATGCTGCTGCATGACACGGCCAGGAATGTTGGAAGCTCCTAAGAGGATGGAGACTTTTCTTCACCTTGGAAGAGAAAGTGCAGATCAGCTTGGCACAGGCCGTGGGTTCATGATGTAACATATTCAGCAGAATCAATTTTGGGTTTTTTCCCAAATGTGGAGTCCATTCTCATTTCTCATTCCCACTCTGGCACTGTATTGCACAGCCCCTGACTTTGTTCCAGCACCACTTCTCATGTGGCAAGCTCAAATAGAGATTAAGAAGGCAATCCAGCTTTAAGAATGAAGAAAAAAAATTCTTTTTTTACTTTTTAAAGCTGGATTTGCTCTCAAATGGCTTCACAGCACAGCCTTCAAAGTGGTGGGCCAGCACACACGGGGCAATGCATGGGGCAGGAGTGAGTGTAAAGGATAGGGTGGGGAAGAGGAAGAGGCAGAAATACTGTAGAGAGCATTTCCACCCAACACTGGCTGCAGTGAAACCAAACCATCCCTACAACATGGCTTGTGTACGCTAAGTGCAAAGATGTTGGTATTACCAGGGAGCTCCCTATTGTGCGGCTGGGCTTGATGCGCACAAGCTGTACAGTGAGGTGGTGAATCTAACATGCATGAAAAGGGAAAAGAAGCTCACAAGCTGCGTGGTACCTCCTTCACCCACCCCTTAGCCAGGGCTCCAAAGATGACACTGGACTGCCCTCGGCACCTGTGCTCCCACTGGACCATCTGGATGCACCCTGGCAGAGCGGAGTCATTTACCATTTTGGAGAGCAGGATGAGATAAATTCCAGGACAAGATGCTCAAAGCAGGAGACTGCCCAGAGGCTTGGAACTGACTTTCACTGTTTTTTTCTGCAGTTCAAATTTGCAAGGCAATAGCCAGAAAAGGGACCAAAAGCATAAAACTGCGTCAAGCTCAAGATCAGGGCTCACAAAGAATAGCACACAGCAGCAAAGGGGTCTGATGTGTGTGCAGCGATCTGAGCACAGTGTTAGAGGAGCAACAAGGAATTAGTTGTCAGAGCAATGGATACTCCAGATACTGTCAACAAAAGGATTCAGCCTGAAAGCCAGTGGGACCATTATTCATGTTAAGCTATTTCACAAACTGTGGTGTTCCCAGAAAACCTGATACAGAGCAAAGCAGATAAGAAGGTGAAGAAGGTTTCCAGAGGTGATCCAAGAAAGCATGTGAAAAATGCCTGCATGAAAAAAAAGCACATGGGAAAGGGCATAGTTTGTAACAGTACTGTGGGGAGAAAATACAATAGCAAGATGATTTTTTTGAGCTGCAATCTTCAATTTTGCAAACTATATACGAGCTAAGAGGATACGTGCTGGCTGCAGATGCGCTCTCTTGAGCATCCAACAGCTGCCTGCCAAAGCACCACCTAAGCATGATGATCTGATGGACAAAGTCCTGTCAGCTCACAGGCAAAATGGAGCAGGACCACTTGTGTGACTGCTGGGGATGAGATGCTGTAGACAGCGTCCGTGAGCCAGGGGAGGCCAAGGCAGCATATTCCCGATCTCTGCCGGGAAGCTTAGACAGAGCCTTAGTGCTAGGTGGGGTTTTCTTTAAAAGCATGGTGACTACATCAGCAATAGAGAACAATATTTTGCAAAGGATACGAGGAAGCCAGTTAGTGATTAAAATATCTCAGAAAAGAGCTATCACTGAGAAACTTTTATACTGAGCTGCAGAATTAGGGAAGACAATAAACCTTACTGCAGATGCCAAAAAAGTGTGGGACAAGTCAGGCCCATGCGAGTGACACAAGGAAATTGTTCCTCTGCAGCAAAGTAGGCACGGATATGTTTAACTGGAAAGAAAACAAAATGCTCACCTCAGGCAATGCTCCTTGCTCTCCTGAGCTGTCCATGCTAGCAGATGCTACATCTAACTAGAGGATTTGGGATATCTTACTTTTCTTCTCTTTAGTATGTCAGAAAAGCAAACACAAATTAGTGGAGTGGATTCAGACCATTTCTGAAAAGGCAGTTTAATTCCAGAGGAAGAGCACCCACAGGAGGTTTGCCAGATATGGCTATGTCACCCTAAATTCCCAATCAAAATACACCAAACACATAAATAAGACCTTTTCTGGTACTTTCCAAAAGAAGAGCTCAACAATTCCTGTAAGCACTGCTCCACCTCACAGTCCCTCTGTGATGTATATATGGGAAATGAAGCTCCAAAAGGGTAAATGAATTTCATAAAGCCTGTGGCAGGATTGGTAAAACAGACAAGATACGACTT
Organism: Falco punctatus; assembly: GCF_963210335.1. Taxonomy (NCBI): domain Eukaryota; kingdom Metazoa; phylum Chordata; class Aves; order Falconiformes; family Falconidae; genus Falco; species Falco punctatus. Next base: position 67,978,842 of record NC_137583.1, read on the forward strand.
CTGGGTCCTACTTAACAAAAATAAAGTCATCTGTCTTCTTTATTTGGAGAGGTCCAGATTCCTTCTCCAATCTATATATCAATAGATGTTTATCCTTCCTTTTATCTTTCCTAGTGATCTCAGATTTTACTTACTATGACGAGTTAAAGGAACAGTTTGTATTTTTATAACTGCTTTTATAACATGCTTAAGCATACCACATAATTTACTTCATAAACATCACAATGTCACAATGCAACCTTCATTAAGTTTTAATAGAAGTAACTACATTGTCAAGTAAATAAATGATTAAGAAAATGGCAACCAACTTACTTCTTGGCTCTCATACCTTAGAATTTGACTACTATAAATACATACAATTACATGCACTGCCAAATACTGTACTTCAGTGTTTGTCCATAAAATGTAATTTGAAATGCATGTAGGATGGTACAGCTTTTGTAAAAGGAAGTTATTATCTGTGATAAAAGCAGTTGTTGACATTAGAAATAGAAGCTAGAGGATTCAGACGGGAAATTTAATAAAAACAAAACAAATGTAGAAAGGAAAAGGAAGGTTAACAATATGGCAAAGCAAAGCCAGATGTAGCAGTAAATATCTGCCTAGAGGCAAAACTGGACTGCTACCTATCAGAGTGGCAGCACAGCAGGTTTATTTTTTACACTGGACATGGTCAGTAGGCAGACAACAGGCAAGCATGCACTTAAGCTGAGAAAAAGCAAGGCTAACCATACATTTCATTGTGATGTGTGTTATCTTAAGAGGGAAGGGCCGTTTGTTTGGTCAGGAGTTTTTGGGGTCTTGTTTTGTGTTTTAAACAAATGCTACTACCCACATTTCCTCTTAGCAATCACCTGAGTTGTGCAGATGAGTAAGAAAACAATCAAGCCAGCAGCACTGAGGCAAGGTGAGCTTTTCTCCAACGTGTAGTGGGCCTTAGGAGATGCACCAAAGCCGTGCAACTCCTGCCCACAGACCATCTCCACCTGTGCAGGGCTGGGGCGCTACCCCCAAATGACATGTCCTTTTTTCCCACTTCAACTCCTCTCCCAGGACACAGCACATGCACAACAAAAAAATGTTTTGAAAACTGCAGAACAAGGCATTCTGTGTGTGTCCAGCTAAAGTACACTTCTCCAGGACGAGCAGAGTTAGGGGCAAGATGAATTTCCTTGGTGAAACTCCCACTGGGAGCCAATGACCCCACTTGGAATAATCAGAAACTTTGAATAATCTAACTGTACTGTATAATTTATTTATTTATTTCAGATTGAAAATGTCAGGAAGAGGATGTCACAGCAGGACACAGACTAATACACAGAACAAGCTGGCTTGCATTACTATCTTCTGGCTTTTTTTGTTTTCTTATTTTGGTCTTGTATCCTGCAGTTGTATCACTCCATAGTAGCAACCTGCTGAGTGAGAAGGGGATTTACAGTGCTTTTCTCTAGTTCTTAAAGTATTTCTGTCACTTAGCTGCCATTTCAGAGTTAAAGGAGAACCAGCTACACATTTTGGACTGACCTAGCTGTTCTCTCCCTTTTTTAAAGAAAGCTTTTCAGTGACAAATGTGGCAGAAAATATGTTGCGTTGTGGGAGGGAAGCAGTGTTTCGTATCCAAGGGGTACATCTGCACTAAATTATCATGCTTTAAAGTTTGGACTGATTTTTCAGTTAAAAAACTGCTTTACCATGTTCCTTTAACTATTGGAGAAGTTGTCTGTCAGTGTTTCTCTACCAAGAGTTTAAATTGAATATTAGCCTCCGTGCAAAGCTCCGCAGGCACAGGCAGGGCAGAGGGGAGGCAGAACCTGCAACTGGGAGCTGGTACCTGCACCTCTAAAGTCAAAGTCTGGAGGAACTAACGTTCAAAATTGTTACCCACAAATAAGCATGTTAGCCTCCATAAAGGATTTTACCCCTGTGTACACAACTGTATACTGCCACTGGCGCGCTCTCTGTGACGAGAGTTGGTCAGGTTCAGTGTTTGAGCCACGTTTCCAGCAGATGCATGTGGAAATCCACAGCCTGGTCACAAAGGCAGAACTCGTGGGTGCACCAGGAAGGCTTGGCCAGGCTGGTCCTGACATGGGGGAGTGGGGTTGTGCTCCAGCATGGATGTGTCCCTGCCACAGAGGGACCTCGGTGGCCGTTGCTAACAAGGATTGCACACTCTGGGAGGACCTAGCAGGGGCAGGAGTGAAGGGTGGGAGCAGAGGGTGCTGAAGAGACCTAAGCTAGCTGCACGGGGAGGAAGCCAGGCGCATTCCCAATGATAACATGGGAGGGACTGCTCTTTTCAGCATTATTTTCATCCTGTGTAATTGGTGTGATGAGGAAGGCACAGGCTGCCAGAGTGGGTGGGGAGGGGGGACGTAAGGCTACTGACATGGGGCAGATGTGGCACCTTCCCTTACGCTAACCAAATGCTTGGTGACAAGCAGGGGAGAGAAAGATCAGCAGTGAAATGGAGACACATGTGATCGTGGCACTGGCGCCCGTGAGCTGGCACTGAGGGGGTGGACAAGGACGCACCTTGCACAGCTTGACTGCAGCAAACCACTTCCAGCATGAGCCCGAAACCCTGTTCTAGAAATGTTTTGAGTCAGAACCAAAAGGCTTTTCCAGCTCTGCTATGAGTTCAGTTTCTCAATGTGATGAGATCCTTCCTGGCTCCCTGAGCTTTCATGTGGCAGCAGGGTTGGGCTTCCGAGCCACGGCCAAAACATCTGAGTGCACAGAAAAGGAGAAGCAGCTGGAAAGTAAAAGTGGAAATAAACTTGGGGTGATATTTTCCCTCATAAGGAATTGGGACAACCTATTTTCTCCATAAATCTTTGTTGCTTAAACTATCAAGCAACTCAACTTACACTGAGGAGAAAAACAAATAGACAAAATGATGAAACAAGAAACTTCAGACTGGGGCAAGTAGCCCTTCCAGAGGGGACTGCCCTGGCACAGACAGGCAGCCCTCCCACCTTTTCCACTCTGGTCACTGTATGTAGGCAGATTTATGCATTATCTTTGCAGATCTGATCCCAGGCTTGAGATCTAGAGAGTCTGAGGATGCTAGGAGTTCATCCACAGGAAACACACTCTAAGTTTTTGAGCAGTTTGCCATCATATCTAGCTGACATGAAGCTACATGCTCACAAACCGACCCACCGGCCTGCACCCAGCACACGCACTCCTCCTCAAGGAGCAGAGCGGGGACCGAATGGAATGACAGGGACTGGCTGACAAGGTCATTCACTGAAGGAGCTGTGCAGTTATCTCATGTCTTGTGAATGCTGATCCTGTGCCCTTTACACAACTCAATGAGACCTTAAATTATACGCTGTGGAGAGTCAAGATCATAAACAAAAAGGAGGGCTCCTCAGATAATGGCATTCCAGTAGGCTTACAAATATGCTTCGTCTTGGGACATGCTACATTACAGTTTTGGACTTGCCAAATGATCTTCTATTTATTACCAGTGGCCTTATATCAGACTCATGTTTTTAGTTCTTAATTTGTGCGATTTTTGTTGTACTTCAAAACAAACATTTTCTTTTGCTGCTTGATCCCAATGCTTTTTCCACCGCAGAATCAGAACTGACCAAACATGTCAGGAAAAACCCTGACATACCCTGGCATTTTCCCCCAGGTGCTCAGGTGAGATACCACCAACACTGAGCATTGAGATCAGCACTGTGGGAAGAGATCCACCTTTGTTGGCACTGACCAATGTCAGGCTCGTGCTGCAGATATCAAGCTTCTGGCCCCAGGAAAGCACTGGCCAAACGAGTGGCTTTAGTACAGAATTACATCAGAAACACCAAGTAAAGTGAAACAGATTCATTCTGGTAGCACAAGTAGAAAGGTTTGAATGATCCAGCAATTGGCCAACCCAGTTGCATCAAAGCACTCTGTGGTCCTGCTCAGGATTTCAGTCATGTTACAAGGAGCAGCTGCTGCTCCAGGAAGCATGTTTCAGTCCAGGCAGGATCAAGCCCTCAGAGTTTTGGTGCATGTTTCAGAGAAATCAGCCTCAGCCTTAGGTATCCAAGTTGGCTGTCGTAAATATTTATTCATTAAAGAAAGTCCGTCTTTGCTCCTGGTGCGCTTTCATAGCCTTCTAAAGACTCACGAACAAAGGAAATGTATGGCCAGGGTAGGGGGAGGAGGAATTAGGAGGAATTTCCTCCCTTTCCTTATAAGTTAAAAAAAAATTACAAAACCAGCTTGCCTTGTGGAAAATAAACTTGTCCAGTTTTGTATACATTTGTTTACTGTACAAACTTTCAGTGACTCAGATGTGAAATGCGCCTCAGGTTTGTTGTGTGTTTTGTTTAGTTTTCTAACTCTCCCTGAGAAAACATGGGCTACAGTTCAGGCCGCTGTCTATCCCACCCAGTACATTGCAGGGGATGCACAGTAAAACCCCAGTCCTGCGAGTGTTTATGCATGCATGAATAGACCTGCATTCACTGGGCTTTGTCATGCATGTAATCGTCCACAGGATCAGGGCCTCAGGCACAGCGCAGAACTTGGGTTCGTACATTTAATTCAGGCTGGAATTTGTTGCATTATTTTGACATAAATTGTTCATCTCATTTAAGAACTCACTGCTGCATTTAGGCCAGCATTCCCAACTGGACGGGACTGATTTTAAGCAAGCTTTGAGGCTACCGATCTCCTTTTCCTTTCCTGTCAGCAGTGATCTCCGTCAGACCCAATGTGCTTCCTTTTTAATCATCTTGCTTCTCCCGCAGCTCTCTGATTAGGTCACATTTCAATTTGTGCCCGCAGAGTTGCTCCCATGTTAGTGGCTGGCAACGTTACAAACACAATTTCTTGGCGTTCATGACTGAACCAACTCAAAGACCCCCAGGTAACTACACACAGTTGGGAACTGTTTCATGGGTTTGAGCTATTTCTGCTTCCTTGTGATGCATAAAGAAGAGCTATGATTGGGCTGATAAGGTGCATTTGATTTTTTTTGGATCTTTACCTGGGAACAACTTGTCTCTCATTTTGCTCGCCTGGAAAAATTTATTGTGACTTCAGATGCCTTAATTGAGGGTCTGAGGGTGTTGACCTTCAGCAGCAGCCCCACATCCATCAGTCATTGAGGTTAAATGGTGTGCGGTATTAAAAAACAAAAAACATTATCTCAGCATTTGTCAGTCCCTTGAATTATGTTTCAATATTTCAATTCAATGAATTCATTTCATTCATTCAGCAGCTGGCAGGGGGTAGGGAGAAAAGAGCCCCCTGAACCCACCTGCTGTCAATCTGGGGGGCTGGGATGGATCCCAGAAGCCACAGGTGAGCAGCACTAGGCAGCCTGGGTGTTAAGCCTTGACTCGGATTGTATTTGCATTTTTGGGGTTCTGACCTTTTTTTTGTGATGAGAAGTCCCCCCTGGATGAAATAAACCTTCACCTCATTTAGCTCACGGTCATCTGAGTGAAGCTGTCAAAGACAGAGCAGTTGTCTAGGGATGGCAAAGACAAATGGAGCAAGGAGGACCTGCCCCAGGATCAGTTTTGAACCTCCAGAGGTCAGAGGGAGCTTCTTGCCATCCTAATAGGGCTAAAGGAGGAGTTACTAATGCCAAACCCTGGGATGTGGGGAGGAGCTCTCTTTGACAGGTACAAGGTTATGTTAGGACCCCCATTCCCTGCCAGCCACAGGAAGCCCACAGATATCCAGTACCTCCAGGCAAACTCCCAAGTGACACTTCTACTGCATACAAACATTTTGGTTACCTGTCTGTTCAGGAACAGAAATACATGAAAACTACAATCCAGTTTCATGGGCTCTTGGTGGCACACTGTTTATTGCTCCCAGAGGAACAGTAAGGATTCTTGAAAGCAGATGGACTCAGATGCTCTGATGATTTGCTATAGAAGGAAAACAATAGGCCAGAATTTTTTCAAAATAGAAAATGCATTCATTGCACAAGTAAATCCCATCTCTATGCATTAAGTGGGACAAGATGGACAATATTTTGCAACACCTTTTGCAGATGCAACTGAATAAAGGGTTTTCCTGATACAGTAATCACAAAAAAAACGAACATGAGCAAGGACTTAAAAATTAATATAATCACAGAATAGTTGAGATTGGAAAAGAGTTTTGGAGGTCATCTGGTCCAACCCCCCTGCTCAAGCAGGGCCACCTACAGCTAGTTGCCCAGGACCGTGTCCAGATGGCTTCTGAATATCTCCAAGGATGGATTCTCCACCACCTCCCTGGGAAACCTGTGCCAGTGCTAGCTCACCCTCACAGGTGAGGAAAAAGTAAATCCTGATGTTCAGAGGGAACCACCTGGGTTTCATTTAGTGCTCATTGCCTCTGGTCCTGTCATTGGGCACCACTGACAAAAGCCTGGCTCCACCTTCTTTGCACCCTTCCTTCAAGTATTCATATAGATTAATAAGTTTCCCCCTCTGATTTCTCTTAGCCAGGTTAAACAGTCCCAGCTCCCACATCCTTTCCTCATAGGAAAGATGCTGCTATCCCTTAATCATCTTCATGGTCATTCCTTGGACTCTCTCCAGTATGTCCATGTCTCTCTCATACTGAGGAGTCCAGAACTGGACACAACACTTCAGGTGTGGTCTCACTGGTGCTGAGCAGAGGGGAAGGATCACCTCCCTTGACCTGCTGGCAATACTTTGTCTAATGCAGCCCAGGACACCACTGGCCTTCTTTGTCACAAGGGCACATTGCTCGCTCATGTTCAACTTGGTGTCCACCAGGACCACCAGGTCCTTTTCTGCCAAGCTGCTTTCCAGCATATCCTGGTGTCCCGCAACATATACTGGTGCCTGGGGTTGTTTCTCCCCAGGCGAAGGGCTTGGCATTTCCGTTTGCTGAATTTCATGATCTTCCTGTCAGCGTATTTCTCCAGCCTGTTGAGGTCCCTCTGGATGGCAGCACAACCCTCTGGCATATCAGCCACTCCTCCCAGTTTTGTGTCATCAGCAAACTTGCTGAGGATGTACTCTGCTCCATCCAGACCATTAACAAAGATGTCAAACAGGACCACATCCAGTATTGACTCCCAGGGTATACTAGCAATGATTGGCCTCTGACTAGACTTCACGCCACTGATCGCCACGCTCTGGGCCCAGCCATTCATCCATTTTCAATCCAACTCACTGTCTGTTCATTCAGCCCATATATCAACAGTGTCAAAGTCTCTACTGAGGTCCAGGCAGACAACATCCACCGCTCTCCTCTCATTTACCAGGCCAGTCACTTCACTGTAGAAGTTTATCAAGTTGGTCAAACATGATTTCCCCTTGGTGAAGCTATGCTGACTACTTCTGATTATTTTCTTCTCCTAAATGTGCCTTGGAATGGTTTCCAGGATTAGCTGCTCCACCACTTTCCCAGGGATCAAGGGGAGGCTGAACAGCCTGTAGTTCCCTGCATTCTCTTTCTTGCCCTTCTTGAAGATAAGTATGACATTTGCTTTCCTCCAGTCTTTGGGTACTTCTCCTAGTTGCCATGATCAAACATTATCAAGAGTGGCCATGATGTCTGCCAGATCGCTCAGCACTTGTGGGTGCATCTTATCAGGGCCCATGCATATATGTATGTCCAGTTTGCTTAAATTTTCTCTGACCCAATCGTCTTCCATTAAGGGTATATCTTCCTTGCTCCAGCCTTTCCCCCTGGTCTCTGGAACCTGGGATTCTTCAAGGTCGGTCCTGCTGGTAAAAAACTGAGGCAAAGAAGGAATTCAGTGCTTCAGCCTTTCCAAATCCTGTGTAACCAGGTTCCCCATCTCATTCAGCAATGGGCTCACATTTTCTCTGGACTTTGTTTTGTCACCTAAGTACCATTCAGAGCCCTTCTTGTTGTCTTTAGCATCCTTGGCCCAATTCAATTCCATTTGGACTTCGGCTTTCCTAACCCCTGGATGCTCAGACAATGTCTATGTATTCCTCCCAGGTTACCTGTCCTTGCTTTCACCCTCCGTATGCTTCCTTTGTAGTTCAGCAAATGGAAGGTGCAACAAAAGATATTTGCTTCACTGCGTGGAATAGTCTCCATCAAAAATGAACCTGAATAAACTCAAAATAAACTGAAGCCATTACTAAGATTGAGAAAATACAAAATCCATGAAGAATTTTTATAAGCAGAGCACCCACATTACTTCTCCACATCTCTAGAGAAGACTAAAAGAGAACATCAGATGGCCTAGCCCGATCTCCTGTAGGTCAGCGTTACACCTGGATTGAAACCAATGTATATACATATACACACATCAAACACATGTATATACACATCAAACTATACAACTAAAACCAAACTATACAATATAAATATCAGGTATTATATAGCATGTGTAATAAAGGCTTCTCTTTAAAGGCTAGTGGGCCCTTGGCTTTGATGAGTTAACATATTTCAGAGGGTGTGTATCTGATTCATGATTAAAGCTTATATATTTCTAGCACCAGAAGAAATTAAACCAATTTGCTGATCCTGTAGGTAGTCTGGTGTTAGAAAGAACAGTTGTTTCTTTTTACATGGTAAACTCAGCAATCATAGGTGGAGGAGAATTAACCCACATCAAAAAACAGAACCAGTTTTCCTAAATGAAATTTTGTAATGTGAAAGAAGTACTTTAAACAAACTAATGAAGCCTAAATATTGCATCACAATTTGTGCTATTAATGTCAGTATCATCACTTTAAAATTCAGGTTACTATAGATATTATATTTTTCAGAAAACCAAAGTAGGTCAAAAGGAGAGCGCCATAAAAACCAGACAGGCTCATGTCAGGGTGTATTTTCAGCTGCAGCATTTTCTAGTGTAAACCCCAGGTAGCAGCATATAGTACAACTTCTGCGTTTTAAGCTGTCCAACACTTTCAAGAAGACTAATATATCCACTTTGATTTTCATGAAATTCAGAACATAAAAGATCAAATACACTCAATAACTGACGCTAAATGTCAATGACATACCAGCAGAAAGGAATTTTTTTCCACATGAAAATGGTATGAACAGAATGTGTTGGGAATAATGTCATTGCCTACAACAAGCCCTTTTCTCAAGAGCACGCCTCTTCTAACAAATGCTGAAAATGGGCAATACAAGGGGCCTATCTCCCCATTTTCATGCTTTGTTGTGTAATCTGTACAGGTACCACCTTTGGGGCATTTTGGTTTTATTTTTGTGCTCTAAATCACAATGCCTCCCTAAAAGCATTGTACTCAGTAGTAGGGTTCTGTTTAGAGGGTACACAGCTCCCAGCAACATTTGGAGGGAGATCCTAAGTGGCTCCAAAATATGTAAATGTGCCATTCCCATCTACCCATGAAACTGGCACCCATGTCTTGCCCTTCTTCCCCCTGCAGCCTACGCAGTCTACATCCAGGAGACCTTATCCCACATCACCCCACCCCATATCCCACCCCTGTGCCACCATGACCTCCGCCACTCTCGTATCCCACATCCCCCAGGGCCTCTCTGATGCAATTCACCCTCCTACTTCACATTGGTTCCTTCCCAGGCCAAGAGTGCATATGGAACTGCCAGGACCAGTCAGGCACCACGTCTTGTACAGCCAGCATTGGATGGATGCAGCTTTTTAAACTTTTCAGAGGTTTACACCACACTTGGCTCCCGCTTGTCCTTCAGACTGATCCTGGTATCCAGGCTCAGCTACCTACAACTTCTCAAATGTATGAGAAAGGCCACTGTCTGCTATCCCCTTCTCATCCGCTCCAGGCAATAACTCCTGACAAAGGTTTTCCAAAGGGCTGCACCAACATGCTGCCTGCCCTTGCTCTGTGCCAAGGCAGGCCACCTTCACTCTGTGTGTGGATGAAGAGAGGAGTCGAGAGGAGGTGGAAGGAAGCTCCCTGTTGAATACCACAACTTAGTATCCACTCAGTAACATGTCTAAGCTCGAAAGAAGTCTGTCATAGATGACAAATTTGCTGAAGGTAATGGGTAAATGTTTGCATTAACGGTTAATAACTTATGCCAAGGTTTTCAAATGCAGTTGGTGATTTTGCCCGTTGCTGTTCTTATCTGCTGAGCATGATATGCTGGTGCTTTGGAGGCCTGCTTTGAAGAGGAGAGGTACAACCTCTCTGAAAAATCAGGCTGGCACCAAAACGAGTGGCTCCCAACATCCTTTTTCAAAGGCTTGCCTGGCTTTCATAATCCTCAGAGGCATCCTGGGCGCCTGCAAAAAAAGCTGGATCTGCCTTTTCATAGCCAGGATGTATCTTACCATCATTCTGCCCTGCCAGTGCTCGTGTTTGGAACAGCAGAAACAGGCCAGTGAAGGGTGTGCATGAAGCACTGATACGCCCATGAGGTTTCTAAAAGCATCAGCAGGAGACATCTGCAGTCTCCTACAGATGCACGAATAAAATTGAAAGCTGGACACTGCTCACCTCCCACAGGAATTTCGCCTATTTACACAGACGTTTGGGTCATCTTGCTTACAAAGGTACACATCTGACAACAGGCAACAAAATAAGCAGCCAATTTTCAAAGAGAACAATGGCAATTAAAACGTGCTAGCCAGGGTGATGATTTCTTACCCACTCAGTATTTTTGAGGAGGGGAAAAGGCCCACCTTCCCCAGGCTGCTGCCTCCTTAGTAGCCTGCCCTGACGGTTACAACCTGCCTCTCAAACACTCCCATGTTTTGAATCCAAGCAAAAACTTTGGCAGCTGTAAACCTAGCACGAGCTTGTTTTAAATGATGAGAGGAAACAGGCTGACAGTGAGCTGATTAGAAAGCTCTTAGAGCCCTCTCGGCTAAGTGGAGAGAAAAGGACAACTTTCTTCATGTGCTGCCAGAGAGGGGACACAGGGGCACCCAGAGCCCAGCTTGCTGTCCTCAGCAAGATCATGAGGATGTGGGAAAGGACCATTTCAGGGAGGCTGAGCTGCCCTCACCAGCCTGCCCCTTCCTGACAGTCTCTGCTGTGGAGATAACGAGAGAGGAAATAACAAAACACTATGGTGAAGACTAGATGAATTTGAAGAGACAACTGCAAGCTGTTTCCTGGCCCCAGCCTTATCTAGACTCCCAGAAAATAACCCTTTCTCTGTGGTCAATAAATAACCCATTATGACTAGGGTGAAGTCTCTGGTTTAACTTCTGCCGCTGAGGGCTGAGTAGCAGAACGTGCTTCCCATGAAGAACAGGGCCAACTGTATTTCTAGCCATGCTTTGGAGCAGATGGGAAAGGCTCTGCAGAACCCTCTCTCTCGCCAGGAGCGTGTGGGTTAAGTCAATGCTATTTAAGTGCATTGTAGAAAATGAAGAGGCAGAGCTAAGACGAGAAGAAAGGGTTAAAAGGATGGACTCAAAAAGCCACGTAGAGGTTATTGAGTGGACAAAGCAGCAAGCATTAAAAATAATTTGGCCAAAAAATAAAAATAAATACAGAAGGAAATTACTTCATCACAGCCCACACTGCGTTATCAGTATGAAAGCTCTGGGAGCTGCTTTTCTTTCCAAAACGGCAGCTGATAGCTGATCTAAACAAAAGGTCATCAGGGCAGCAAGGGGACAGGAGGGAGGCTCAGGGAGGGGATGAATAGAAGATGTGCCAGAGCAGCAAGGGTTTAAGGCCACAGGAAACCCCATGGCTGCATGCACTGATCGGCAGCACCGGCGACAGGGGCAGGCAGCCTCCTTCAACACCCCCTGCAATGAGACCCTAAAATCCATCTGTGCTGAACAAGATGTGCCCTAGCTCAGATGTCTTCTCTGACCTGTTGCCTAGCATGCCTCTGCTTATCACACTTCCAACTTTACAGCCCAAGCCACACGTTTCACTGGAAAGCCACCGCTTGCTGCTCTGCAGCAACAGCCCAGCAGCAGTCCGAGGGCAGCAGTTCCCCAAGGCAGCACCTCTAAAGGCTGTGTTTGCCCAAGCAGAGCAGCTTACTTCCCACTGAAAATTTCACACGATTTGGGTTGGGTTTGCATTTTCATTATGGTTTTTATCCAGCTGTAAGAATACAGTGAAACTTGTGTGAGTCCACCATGTTACGTCCCTACCTGTCTTAAAGGACCACCCCTAGGGTATCCTCAAATTTACTAGCTGCAGCTTTACTCTACCCCTGCAAGAAAACGACCTCTGTGAAGCAATCAAGTTTTTGCTGGTCCCCTGAGCAGTCAAGAAGGCAATTTGCACTGCAGTTCATTCCTATAACCTTCATAAAGAATAAAAAAAAAAAAAAAAAAAAAAAGGAAAAAAAAATCCTGCTCACTCCCAACTACAAAAACAGTGAGGCAAAATGCAGCTCAGCTGCTCAGTGGTACCTATAAAACCAACCATCTTAGATGTAAGTTTGGTTTGGGGTTGGGGATACTTTTTCCTGTATAGTGAAATAACTGGGAGTAATAGTCATAAAATATTTCATTGAGTTTCCTGGGGTCTGAAAGACATCTGGGAGGATTACAGGAGGAATACCATGTGCGGTAGCTATGCTTGGAGCAGTCTCGATTTACGGCTCCATCCATAATTGCTGCAGATTGTCCAAAGCAGATACTGAAACTGTCCCTGAAGTTGAGCAACACCAATGTTGTGGCTCAGCAGCCAAACTCCACGCTGGGACATGCCATGATCTGCTTTACCTTTCTCTCTCCTTGACTGAATCCACCTTTTCCCACCCCTTTTTATTTTTCTCATTGTCCCAGTTAAACTGTGCATCAGGTGGACACAGCTGTTTCCACACTGGCCCCGGAGCAGAGGGAAGCAGAGGAGGAAGGAATGGGGCTGCGTGCAGCCCCACCAGGATACCAGCCCCCAAGAGACACTACCAGTGGCTTGGTCACACTTTGGAGCAAAGCTGGCAGCAGCGAGGTGCCCTGTTACTAGGGCAGTGGGCTGCTCTTTCCAAGACACCACCAATCCCTTTTGCAAAGTGTCACAGAGAGGGTGAGCAAGGAGGACACAGTGACACAGCTGTGCTTATAGCCATGATGTACTTTCTCATCCTTTCTCCTAATTTGGCTCTTTCCATATTGCAGCCTTATGGCACTATCTGAGAAACTTTATCATAGTTTTGTTGAAACATAGCCCTGTATTAAGCAGGGATCCTGGAAAAAGTCAAAGAGGGGGAGAAAGATTCATCAGCACACAGACACATTTTTGCAGAGGCAGATGACCAGTTCTCCACAAAGCATCCAGAGATTTCTCGGTATTCCCAGTCAGCATCCATGCCTCCAGCTGACTTCCCATAAAAATGCTGAAGGGTCTTTGATCTCAGGGTACACATCCTTATGAGAAGGAGAGGGGTAAAATTGCAGAGGTCGAGCAAACACTTGACAGTGGTTCCTGCAGCTCCTCAGACCTCAGCCAGCCTTTGAGGTCCTGTGCCAGCGACTGCAGATTTAGTTTGATCAGTCATAAGTTGAAAAGGCAGAGCAGAGCTGCTCAGGTCAAATCAGATGCTTAACTCTGCTTGCCTTTTATGATGGGTGGGGAAGTTCAGTAAAAATTAGGATGATAAGAAAGAACAACAGTAACAAACAAACAAAAAAAAGACTAATGAGAAATTACATATTGACGGCATCAGCCTCCCTGTTACTCATCATCGGAGTTTGGATATCAGTTAATGGCTCAGCCAGTTTCCCAACTCAGCCTCATCAAATTCCCTAGATGTGGCAAAAAATTTAGAAGTGTTTAATTGGAACACATTATATCCCTGACTTTCCAGCCAACACACATAACACGGCTTTTGCATTTTACAATCTATTATTTTTTCTGATGCTAGAACAGAGCTTCAACCCTGAGGGGGATAAAACTAGTCCAAATGATAACAGCTTAAATGGCACTAAAAATAAACAAAAGTTCAAACAGATATTCTTTACTTATGTTTCTGACAAATTCCTCTGTGAGAAAAGAATTTCAGGCTGTAACAGAGGAGTCAGATCTTTACTTGTTCCTGCCTTCCCATTGACTCAATGCATATGGAATATTCATGTAATGGTTCTTCCCCTGAGAAACCTAACCTATCCTAAAATGCCATGGAATCAAAGGGGCGGATTCCCCTCCTGCTTACCTCTGCCAGAACACCCCTCATATAAACAGCTCTCTGCAGATGTGTATAAGCAAAACAAACTGTCCCCTATCAACCATCCTGACTGTATGAAAGAGAAAGAGCTTTTCTGTGCATTGGGTCTTGCTACTACCTAAAGCACTGGGCTTATTCTGGAAAAAGAAATCAGCCATCAAGAATCTAAGCTGGGGCTTGATAGAAAGGCAGAGCATGTAAACTGAGTAATGTATAGCTGAAAAAGCAGTGGTTTGGTTCCCCTCCATCAGCCCACCTCTCAAGAAGGGACACATGCCAAAACACTGACACCAGGTACGTAGGAACAAAAGGAGAATGCTGCAAATGGAAACCTGTAGCCAGCAGACAGTGCATAGTAGACTTTGTCTATTAGCTAGGACCCAGGAGAATGACATGTATAAATAGAAGCAATAACCTGGTGATGGGCAACACCCCAAAAGTTTAGTCCAGAGACAATATCCCAAGTTATCTGTCAAAGCTTCCCTGGAGCTAGGGTGACAATCTCTCCCAAGTAGACATTTCTAGTAAACACAGGCCTTCCTGGGCTGGGATCTGCAGGAGCCCTGCAAATGAGACCTCTCCTGGGTGTCTCAATGCATGTCCTTCCACAGCAAGTGCAGACCAGCAGGTGATGCCCAGTTCTTGATACAGCCCACCTTGTAGGGATATGATTCACCATGTCATTATCTGGTAGCTCAGGTGAATATGGAAGACAGGGAAAAGCTACTGAGTCTCAGTAAACAGAATAATTTGCAGAGAGGACAAGTCACTGTTAACCCTTTGTTTGAAAGAAGAAAGGAAGCCGTAAGCTGGAGTGGCTGGGGGCTGTGATGGAGAGGGTGCAGCAGAAAATTGTTAAGGTTTTATTCACAGGTGTCTCTGCTTTATGTGTCTCCATGTTGTGAGGCATGGAAATTCTAGGGCAATTTGCATGGTAGGAAGAAGAAGAGACAGGCAGAACAGCTGTCATGTTTACTAGGAGGTGTATTTCAAAACCAGTTTGCCAAATATGCTTTGCAAGTACATTTAGCCACAGACAAAAGGAACTCATTCATTCACCAACTTCTGTGGTGAAAATTGCTTCATGATTTATTCCATGTCCATGTGCCAAGCACACTCCTGATACAAACCCCAAAGTTACACACCCATGCACACGTGTGGGCACGTACACCCCCACATGCAAAGACATCCCACCATTGGCATAAAATAACTTATGAAAATGGTTAGTTATGTTTTATCTGGAACTAAAACTAAATCTGGAGGTGAAAAGACAACCAAAAAAGCCATAATATTGAGAGTCCTGAAATAGGAAACATCCGTCTGCAGAGGAGGGCACCATCTGCCCTGATGGTGAGCAGTGGTACAAGGAGAAGAGTGTCCAGGCTCTGCACAGGACTGGGGACACAAGCCACCCGACTTGACTTTATATTTCCTCTTGCTCGTTATCCTGGAATACTATTCATTCATAAGTATACGTACAGTGCTCTACATGCTCCACCAGGACTATACATGTCCAACAGAGACAGAAAGATGGCTGAAAATGAAAAGACGCATAGATAGTTACTCAGGAATCCCATCAACAAAATCATTTTGCAGCATTGGAAAGTGGTTTTGGTGTTTGGCTGTGGTGACACACAGGCGCAGGGAGGAGCTGGGGCTGCCAGTTAAGCTACAAAGAGATCTGATCAGCAATGAATGGATCTTCAGCTTGTTATAGTCAATGGGAGAAAAGGATCAGTTGAAATCCATATGGTCTGGAAGACCCTCAGGTGAAACTAAGGCTTTCCAGAGGTCCAAAGAATATAAAAGGAAAAACAAACAAAAAAACCCCAACACGTAAAATAGGCAAAGGAACAAAAAGAACATGACAAAGAAGAGGGGAAAGCTTGCTCAGAAGGAAATGGGCAAGTTTTGTTTTTGGCTGTATGTTTCGTTGTATAAAGCAAACACTACATAACGGACACACTAGTGCTCCAAAACCCACATCTCACAGATACCATTAGCTCAGGACATTCACAGCATGTATAAGCTGAAAAAGACAAATATATACTTTGTGTAATCACAGTCCGAGTAAAGACTGCAGAGACCATTACCACACCAAAAGGATAATCCAGCCAACCACAGTCTCGTAGGTTATAAAAAACTGCATTCAAGAAGGTCCATTAGGCTCCACAGAGCTCTTGAAATGACAGAAATGACAGGAAAGCGAAAGCATTTCTGAACTGAAGGGCCAAATCCTGCTCACCAGTCACACAACAGTGTGAGCTATGTGTAATTATGTGAGGACAGAAACATAAAGAACAAGAAAATAATGCTCTTTAAAACCAGTAATTGTTTCCTATGATTTCACAGAGCTGTGTTGAATAAAATGCATTTGTTATATTATGACAGCAGGTCACAGAAACCATAGTAAGAGAGGAAAATACAGGAAGATTATACATTGCAAGAAGACATAGCTGCAGTAAAGATGAACATAAAAAGCAAAACTGAATATAGATCTAGAATTTCTAATTACCCTTGGCCCAAATGTCTGGCTTACCACTGAAATAGTATAATTATAAAGCTGGCATAAAACAGGACATGGATCTAGTTACTAATTTCTTGCTAGCAATAGCAGCAAAACACTTTCTGCCAGTAGCGGGTCTCTTGACAAAAACCTTGTGTCTTCTACATGATGTGACCTATAGGGAAACTGGTTTTAATCAGGCAGATCTTTAAATGGTATGCAGTTGTGGTCACTCCTCTCAGATGTCAAAAGAAACAGAGGAGAAAGTGGGGGAAAGGGAAGGGGGGATCTCCACTGCAATTTCTGCTTTAACATTTCACTTTCTTCAAAATGCACAGTGGAATTTGTAGGTTTAGGAGATTGCCTTTGTCATGCAGGCTGGTGACAGCAGCAGTGTCGCCACATGAGCCAGGTGAAAAAAATCAGTACTACTAAAATAAAACCTCTTCCTAGTAGTAATGTTTTAACCCTGTGCTTCATTTCAATTTTGACTGCAAATACAGGGATCTTTTCATGGCAGCACTTCTGAACTCAGTCACTCTAATCTCTGTTTTCCAGCACATGCTTAAGCCTAAGCACATGAGATACACCACTGAAGCCAACAGCACAGCTCCTGCGCCAAGACGTTAACCATGTGTTCAGGTGTCTCACTGGGTCTGTCCAAAGAGCTTGGACAGAAAACAATTTAAATAGCTTTCCTTCTCTCTGGTAGGCATCCATGAAACAGCAATCAGTGGAATGGTGTGAGTGAATTAATATTTAAATGTCTTACACCATATCATAGTCTATAAAAAGTTTAAGATTGTGGGGAGATTTTTGTCTAGCCTTTTTACCACTGAAAAACTGTCTTCAACAAAAGTGGACTTTTTTGCCATGTTTCTGCTTTCTAATGAGATGTTTGAGCTTTTGACAAAAATTTGAACCCCTGAAAACCTAGTAACCTGGCTGCACTGAAAAGTGTACAAATTATGTTAAAAAAAGCTTCTAATCATAGAATGGTTTGGGCTGGAAAGGACCTTAAAGACCATCTAATTCCAACCCCCCCTGCCATGGCCAGGGACACCTCCCACCATCCCAGGTTGCTCAAAGCCCCATGCAGCCTGGCCTTGAGCACTGCCAGGGATGGGGCATCCACAGCTTCTCTGGGCAACCTGTTCCAGTGTCTCAGCACCTTCACAGTGAAGAATTTCTTCCTAATATCTAATCTACATCTACCCTCTTTCAGTTAAAAGCCATCCCCCCTTGTCCTGTCACTACAGGCCCTTGCAAAGAGTCCCTCTCCAGCTTTCTTGCAGGCCCCTTTAGGTACTGGAAGGTGCTATAAGGTCTCCCCGGAGCCTTCTCTTCTCCAGGCTGAACAACCCCAACTCTCTCAGCCTGTCTTCATGGCAGAGGTGCTCCAGCCCTCTGATCATCTGCATGGCCCTGCTCTGAACTCACTCCAACAGGTCCATGTCCTTATGCTGGGGGCCCCAGAGCTGAACACAGTACTCCAGGTGGGGTCTCACAAAAGCGCAGTAAAGAGGAGAGAATCACCTCTCTTGACCTGCTGGCCATGGGTCAACCCAGGATACAGCTGGCTTTCTGGGCTGCAAGGGTACATTGCCTGGGTCACATTGAGCTTGTCATCAACCAACACCCTCAGGTCCTTCTCCTCAGAGCTGCTCTCAATCCATTCTCTGCCCAGCCTGTATTTATACTTGGGGTTGCCCTGACCTGCATGCAGGACCTTGCACTTGGCCTTGTTGACCTTCACAAGGTTCACACGGGCCCACCCCTCAGGCCTGCCAATGCCTCTCTGGATGGCATCCCTTCCCTCCAGCACGTTGACCACACCATGCAGCTTGGTGTCATCGGCAAACTTACTGAGAGCGCACTCCATCCCAGTGTCCATGTCGCTGACAAAGACATTAAACAGTGCCAATCCCAACACTGATCCCTGAGGAATGCCACTTGTCACTGGTCTCCACTTGGACATCGAGCCATTGACAGCAACTTTTTGAGTGGAACCATGCAGCCAATTCCTTATTCACTGAGTGGCCCACCTGTCAAATCCGTAGTGCTCCAGTTTAGAGACAGGGATGTTGTGCAGGACCATGTCAAGAGGTTTGCATAACTCCAAGTAGGTGACATCAGTTGCTCTTCCCTTATCTACCAGTGCTGTAACCCCATTGCAGAAGGCCACCAAATTTGTCAGGCATAATTTCCCCTTAGTGAAGCCATGGTGGCTGTCAACAATCACCTCCTTATTTTCCATGTGCCTTAGCATAGTTTGCAGGACAATCTGCTCCATGATCTTGCCAGGCACAGAGGTGACACCAACAAGCCTGTAGTTCCTCAGTCTTCCTTTTTTCCCTTTTTAAAACTAGGGGCTACATTTCTCCTTTTTCAGTCAGTGGAAATGTCACTGAACTGCCATAACTTCTTCAATATGATGGGTATTGCCTTAGTCACTTCATCTACCAGTTCCTTCAGGAACCATGGAAGCATCTCATCAGGTCCCATGGATCTGTGCACCTTCAGGTTGCTTAGATGTTCTTGAACCATATCTTCTCCTACAGCGGGTGGGTCTTTGTTGCAGCACAAACTAGAGGGCTACAACAAAGCTTTTGCTGTTGGTCAGATTCTACTGTCCATGCTGTTTCTCCTTCCTTCAGCAGTCAGACCACACTACTCCTCCTCTGTCCAACCACCTACCCCACCATTCTCAGTGCTATTTAACTACTTAGCAGGAATGAGCTGCGGCTGCACATCATCCATGTCAATCAACCCACTGCCTTTGAGGCAAGGCCACAGCTGCATATTATTAATGTTAATCAACCCACTGCCTTCATTACTCTACAGTTCTTCATTCTCCCAGTCCCTACTTTTGTCTTCTGTGATTTGGGTGGTGTGGCTGGAGCACCTGCTACTGAAGACCGAGGCAAAGAATTCATTGAATACCTCAGCCTTTCCCATATCCTAGGTAACCAGGTCTCCCATTTCCTTCTGGAGAGGACCCAACATTTTCCCTAGTCTTCCTTTTATGACCAATCTACCTATAGAAGCTTTTCTTGTTGCTCTCGCCGATCCGTCTCTAGGCTTTGGGCGTCTATTGCTGGCACTGACATCAAACTGATAGGATTGGGATGGATTGAGGTTCCCCTCCCCCAACAACTTTAGTTTAAAGCCCTCTTCGCCAGCTTGGCAAGCTTATGCCTGAAGATGGTCTTCTGCTCCTCTTAATCTTCTGATGAAGACAATATTCCGTGCAGAGCCAAATTCCAATCATTTAACTGTTGAGCTGAAAACACTTTCTCAGGCAACACACTGCAATCAGATTAGTATTAGAAAATCATAGCCCATTTTATATCAACCAACCCAGTTTTAACCACGGTTTGGCAAGCATGTGCTCTGTGCTTGGTATTTAAAATGCTATTTATTCATGTGTATGTATGCCTATTGTGTATATACATTTCCCTGTTATTCTGCCTTGGGTATGTTGAGGGCCCTCCACATGCCCAAGAGCTGCCAGGGTGCTTAAGCATTTATGACCTGTGATTCAGAGTGGGTCTGAAGGTCATTAAAAGCTGGGTGAGGAAGCGGTTCATGCGACAGCCAGTTTACCGTGATTGATTGTTGTGCTGTAAAGTATGAGGAAACCTCCCTATTAGCTGTTTTTCTCTACACACAAGCAGTGGTGAAAGCCATGAGGAGCAGCTGTGCCACAGCACAGGCGTAGGCAGCACTTGTCCCTCCAGCTTTTGCAAATGGTTTTCTGAGTAACGTCACAACACTGCTGCAATGTTGAAAAAAGGTCACGAGGCTGACAGATGATTTTCAAAAGCAAATAAAACCCAGGAGTTAAAAAAAAAAAAAAGCTTTTTCTCTTAAAAAAAAGTCCACATGCACCTCCACAGCCATGCAATAAAAGAGGTCATTGAACTGCGCTTTGCCAGGCTCGTGGGCAAAGGTGATCCATGACTACCTCCTCCCTCCAGCAGTGAACAAAGAGGGCATTGCAGATGTCTAGCAATGAGCACCCCACGCTGCCTGCATGTCCCATCCCACTCTGGGTAGAGTTATAATTTTGTCAGGACAGAATTAACTCCCTCTAGATAATATTGGCAGAGCCTTGCCCCAGTGGTGCCTATGGGCCTGCAGCCTGGGACTGTCCATTTACACTGCACCAAGCCCACCACCCACTCTATATCATCCTTTTGTCCAAAAACCCCTGAGCCTGTAACAGACATGCATCCATGAAACAACAACACAAAGTAGGTATCTCCCAGCACTTGATACAGGTAAAAGGAATTTGCTTCCATGCCTCACCATGTGGCTAGACGTAATGTGTCCAGCAATAAGACCTCGCACACGGGACCTGTTGCACATGCATATTCTCACATAAGACCAGAATTGCACTGTAATGTGATTGAGGGCGTTTGGGTTAATTAATAAATACAGCTGTTTGCATGTCCAGAAAAGGAGGAAGAAGGAAAAAAGGCTCCCGCATGAGTCTTAAGTACTTTCAAAAGAGAAAGCCCTGATGGGCTGTTCCTCTCTCATATCTACCCTAAAATAGTGAAATGGGCAGCTCCACAATAACTCCTGAACTGGAGCACAAACAGCAGATCACGGGCCTTCTTCCTTCATGCAGCTTTGATCCCTTAATTCTTACTAAAATGCTCTATCACTAAATCCTGCTGCACACCTACGGAGCAGCAGCCTAATCCTTGACAAGCAAGGGTCCCACTGCAAATGACTGCCCACCATCAGGCATAGCACCAAAGAATGAGTGGGATTACCCAAAGAGCCAAGACCATTTCTGAATAAAAGCAGCAGAATGTAATCTTTAGCACAGATCCCCCATATGGCATCTGCTCCCTCTCATGAGCTCAATTCTCAAGTTTGCCGTCTGTATAAAAAAGGCGTCTTTTCACTCTCTCACTTGTTTGCCCAGAGATGTCATTCACATCATTGCAAGGACCAGGCTGAGAGTCTTCAAAGGAAAAGGTTTGTTTAAGCAAAAAGACATCTCCTTTTGTCTGATGCTTCCAGATAAAGTAATTGACATTTTTTCTTCTGCTTAAAGTGGAACTTCAAATCAAGGAAAAAAGATTATCGAAAACAAACTCCAAACAGTCTGTTTCTAAAAGTCTTCTTTTCATTACTGAACAAAAGTGGCTTCTTACTTTTACCCGAATCTGGTATGGAGTCATTCTGTGTATCAGTAACACCAATCAGATGAAAAAATACTTTCTGCCAGCGCTGGAAAGTAAATTCTGTTAACCAAGAAAAGTTTGTTTGCATGGGCTTTGAGCCTTTTATAAGTTACATTCAGCCTTCCCTCTCCAATTATTATAGACATAAATTACAAGGTGAGCTAAAATATGTGGTCCTTTTTTTAGAGCAAAATGCTGGGGTTAGTTCTCTTGGTTGCTGCTGAAGAATAAATTGTATCATTATAGCCTTCTTCTGGGTCTTGTTATTCTGACTTTTTGACTCTTGCTCGCTGCAGTCTATACAATGCACAACTGTATTTGTTCACAAGGAATGCTTTGGTTCTTTTTGACTTTTTCCTTTCCACTTCCTAATGGTTTACATGTAGAAACAGAGCTTTTGAAAAATTACCTAACACATACTATGTTTAATGAGTACATTTAAACATACTTTAGCTACAAATCTTATCAGCTGATTATTTAACCTTTGTGGATAGGCTAAATATTTTCTTCGACACTTAAATAAATATGATACATGGTTCCTGTGGAAACCCTAATGAGAAGGAAGTTGTTTTTAAACTTAAGTCAAGACTTCTCCTTCAATTTATTTTATCAGTATTTTTTTCCAAGTGATCAAAGCAAGCAGTTTGTATGGCAGACCTAAATTGCTAAAAGAAAAATTAAGTACTAAAATATTAATTCTACTGTACTTTATTTGAGGGATGGGGGTTGGATGCCAACTGGAAGGACAGTCAAGAATGTGCCGCACACTATGAAGCACATGGTATGAGGCGAGAAGTCAAATCCTGCTGTCTTTCAAGGTGGATTTAAATAATGAAAATCAAGATGTGAATATGTCTTTCGGATTTTAATAACAACATAACATGTTTATGAAATTCATAGTGGTTTTCCTGGCCCCCATGAATGCCTTATGAACAAAGCTTCACTCAAGAGCATCAGCCTCCATGCATCAGCCTGAGCGCCTGGGAGTGGGCAACCATCCTGTCAGGGTCATGTAAAAGGTGTGTGTGCACCTGAGGTTGCTCAACAGACATGGACTGCAGTGCTTTCAGACACTTCAGATGCAGCGTGGGACCACTGCACCCCTTCTGATCTGCTGCCCCAGACTGGAGCAGGGCCCTGGTGCTCCACAGACACATGAGATGCAGGTGCTGCAAGGTGAGGGGCTGGCTCAGAGCACCTCCTGCCCCACATCAGAGACTTACGTATGTATGACAAACATGCTCACACACATAAACCAACCACATATATCCACACAGTGGATATCAATAGCAGCCACAGAGGCAGGAGACAGGTGGCCCAGGGCTAGCCAGAGCAGGAGGCCTCTTTGGGGCACAGCTCCTTTGATGGGGGTTCCCAGCCCTGCTCCCCAGTGCAGCAGCATGAACTGTCACAACTGTCCATGTCACAGATCTTTTCTTCTTGAAACCAAAACTCAACAGGCATACAGAAATCACCCCGAAAGCATGCAGGAGAAAACTTGGGCTTTGCTTTGGGGCAGAGTGAAGGAGAATGTGAAAACACACTGATGTCATGAAAGAAAGAAGTTGAATAGGTCAAGAAGCAGAGATGTAAGCTTAAGGAAATGGCAAGGCACACAAGAAAAGATAAGGGAGATTGTATAAATAAATAAGCACACAGAAAGGAGCCGAGAGCACTGCGAACAAAGCCTTACTCTTGAGCTCAGTCAGGTTCACAGTCCCTTTTCAGCCTGAAAGCCCCTAGAAGGTTTCAGAGGAGTGGACCCTTTTGAAAATTGCACATAGGGACGTCACTGTATAACACCCGCAGACTTATTTTCCTTTGTTGCCTTTTGCAGATCAAGCAGAAGGAACCTGCAGGCATCCCCGCTCTCTCCCTGCATGAGCAAATCCTCAGCTGGAAGGATTCCTACTTCCATAATTAAAAATTAAAAGAAGCAAAACAGCAAAAAGGAAAACAAATAGTACAAGTGAGGCTGGGTTAGCATGCCTTTTGTACCCCAGTCTGTTTGGAGGAGAGAAATCAGAGAGGTGACTGAAGTAGTATTGGTTTAGTTACTGGCATCGTATGTCACCTCAACTCAGAAGCTTAAAATTAATGAGTGTGCTTACAGAGTTTTAATTACTGTTCTTAACTCCAGAATGTAAACTTCACCTGCCCACGGGGAATCTTCACCGCTGGAGATAGCTGTTAGAAGCATGTAGGAATCCTGGAATAGGTTTGTATCTTTTCCACTGTGGTTGCTTTAATTTGCAGTGACATTTGTTAGATCATGTATTTAGAACCACAACAATTTTTATATCTTGTGTGCCAAAAGCAGGTACATACATCACAAGTGAAGCTAGGATGGTAGTGCAGCAGTTGTATGCCAGCCAGCACCAAACCCATATACTCACTGTGCTTTATCATTGCACTGAATATGATCCAAGGAAGCAAACTAGAAGAAAATTCATGTTTATTTATACTGATCAGCTGAAAGATGTGGCAGCAGAAAAGTCAGCACCAGCTCTACAAACTCACCAGTGTCAGGTTGTGTTGGTGGTTTGTTGGCCCATATGTATGCCTCCACATCTCCTTCTTGCACCAGCTAGTCTTTTCCATCTTCCAAGGGAAACTACAAGTATAAAAGTCTAATTTACACTACCTGACTTAGAAAGTGTAATGAGGTGCAGGAGTGATTAATGGGCCTTCTGGGCCTCACACCACTAGTTCTTGATGCTCACCCACAGGACAACAGGCCCTTCATGTGCCCCTGGGAGGAACTGTCAAGCTGGAAACACATACCGTAATTCATTCTCCTGTGAGCCTTCAGCCTCAATAGAAGCAACACATGTTTCAGGTATACGGAAATCAGCATCATGGCCTTAGTAGTGCTGGGGTGGGACTTGCACAGCAGATTTTCGTTGCCTCTCATCTGAGACAACCTGGGTTGAAAACCTGTGCCCTTGCAGGCCACAAAAAAAAAAAATTGCGTGTGCTATAACTGCCTTCCAGACTCCACAGAGTAAATCCCTAGTTTGGAAGCGTTTTGAAGGAACGAACAATTGAAAACACAGAAACAAACTAAAACTGGAACAAAATGCAACATAACCCTAACAAAGGCAGCTTCTGCCTGTCTACCAGAATACCCTTATCTGATTTTACAGACAAAGGAAGTATGGGAAGATGTCATTTATCTGGACTAGAATAAACCATTTGATACTCTGCCAGATGGAAACTATTAGTTCAAGTAGAGAAAGTGGGGATTAAGATAAGAACTGCAAAGTAGTTAAGGAATTGGCTAAAAGGGAGATGACAGTGGGTTGAGCTGAAAGAAAATCACTAGCAGTTTTGCAAGAGTCAGTATCAATCCAATTTATTTCTTTAACAATTTTGGCTCAAAAGATTGTCTAATGAAACTTTCTGATAGCTAAGGTTGGGGAGCATTGTCCATACTGACAAGCAGCAGAATTTTATCTAAGAAGAGCCAAATAATCTTCAGAAACAATAGACATGGAGGAAATTTTACTATATAAGATAAAAGGGTGTGCACTTAAGAAATCATGAGTAGTGCTAACCACGTACTTGACAACAAGCCAGCAATGTGGGCTGACCACTGGAAAAGGTAAATGTCACCTAGAATGAAGTAAAGTATTTCCACTACAGGAGGGAAAGTATTACTGAAATCAATAAAATGCTAGGCACTTGCAGGACCTCATCAAGAAGACCATGCCCAGTTTTGGCCACCAAGGCTACATGTGTGCTACTAAAAGAAAACATCCTTCTGGCATGGAGGCCAAGCAGCATGGCACCGAGCATGTCTAAACCTCTAAAGCGAGCTCAAACTGCCTTTTAGCAATGGTCCCCAGCCTTTGCTAGCCCCAAAACCAAGCACAGGTATTGCCTGGACGTGTTAATACAGTGAAAAACCATACAGACAGTAAACCATGTGCAGGTGTCTTTGGCCTAATCCCTTGATCTGTTCACTCTTCTGGGGTGGACCTACCCCAATGGGCCCAAGATGTGTGTTGGATTAATGCATGCTGAAGAGGAAGGCTGCTTAGGATGAGGGGAAAACTGGAGAGCATCTTACAAGGGGAGATGAGAAGCACTTGTATCATCTAGCAACACAGAGGCTGAGGAAATAGATGATCGACATAAATAAAAACTAGGGGAGAAATATTTAAACCAAGAGACAACACCTGCCATGAGTAGATTAAGAGGGGCATAACAAGCTCATCCATTCATTCAGCATGGCAGAGTCCATATCCTGGATGTGTCCTCTCGCTTCAGACTTCTGTGGAGACAAACCATGTACATAAACCCAGCCTGGAGCTGAAACTCCTGTTTTTTCAGAAGTATCACTGAACACTGTATATTTCCATTAAAACAAAATGGTTTCAACAACAACAACAAAAAGGATTCAACAGAAAAAATCTTCTAGCTGCCAGACTTTTTCCATTCACCTATAAAACTCATCAGGGAAAAAGTTGCTATTTGACATTTAAATAAAAACTCTTTGCCTGTGATGCACTGTGGTGCAGTTACAAGGGTGTAGTCAGATATTTGCTAAGTAGGCTGTAGTTATAATTTTTAATTTCCTAGAGGCAACATTCCCCTTCACCTCCCCCAAACCCAGGTCTCCTATATGGCAGTGTCATGGGCTGTTGCCATGCCGCCAGCCAGCCACTGATCTTTTTTGAGAACAAACGTGTACTTATTATGAAGATTAAACTGGTGACACCATTTATCCACATGCCAGACACTGAGGGTATAGCATCACCGTGCTGCTTTTGAATGACATTAACCTGACCTGGCCTGACCACACTCTTCACAACAGCACAGTTTCTCCTTAGCCAGAACCGGAGCTCGGATGAATTGCACTTTATTCATTATAAAGCCCTGAGCCTCCATCTCTCTGCACAGAACTTTCTGAATATTTCCTCAAGTTTACCAAATGTTTTCTTGTTCCCAAGCCACAGAGAAGCTGGTGGGGAATGGGGGTGGGGGTGAGGGAATCCCTGGCGCTGCAGCATCCAGCACTCTGCAAGGATTACTTCTTATAGTCCATAAGCCTGAAACCTTGCCAGGCTGGGAGGTCTCCCTCAAACCAGTGGATTTTGGACCTGCACCTCACAACATTAACTGTGGAAGAGGAAAGCATTGTCTAACAGAAACAAGCAAAGCAGATAGAAGTGCCCTAACATCGGAAAAACGTCATCCATAGGAGACATTGTGAGTAGTCTATGTGATGGAGCAAAGCAATGGTTTTGAGCAGCTGGCACCCAGGATGAAGTCTCGGGGGGCTGAAACCACCTTTGGAGTGGAGAAAGGACAACAAATCTGATTGTCAGGAGCCTTTCTTCCTGTTCGGTCCTGTTGTCAGGCATGCCAACTCCCCTTTCCTGGAGGGGAACCACAAAATCAGAGGTGGTGTTCTGCTCTCTCCCCTGCCTTCCTGCTTGCTACTGTCCTCTCCTTCCCCAGTATCCAGTGTGGTTCTCCTCACTGGCACAGGTTTTGCTGGCACCAGAACACCACCTGCACCTTGCTCCGGTGGCCTCATGTCCTCTGTTAGAAGGGCTCCTGGTTCATGCTGTCTCTTTCTCATCAGATTTACTGCCACCCGTGGGAGACAGGGCAGGAGGAAAAAGGAAGAGGTGTTAAGCCAAGTTTTGTAATGCTCAGATGCAGTTTCACATCCAGGAAATTTGAGATCCTCCAGCCACAGGGTTGACAACATCGCAACAGAAGCCACGCATCCTAACACAAATGTTAAACAACGTGTTTCTATGACCTAACTTTCCTTCAGTCTTCCCACAAAACCACAAAGAGTAGGAGGAGAAGAGTTAACACATCCTCTTCTAGGTTTCCTTGAACAAATGTGACAATGCATCACTGGCTGAGAGGCAATTAAAAGTGTGATGGATTGGTTCGAGCAAGCAAAGCTCTGTATCTGTCCTGTCCATCTAAGTCCCACAGAGTCTCTCCCATGCCAAAACCTGCATGGAGAAGCATTATCTTCCACAGACATCAATCAGGATCCTGCTGGATGAACTGGACCTGAAGCAGCAACAGTCCCGAGGTCTGACACTGAGTCTGCATGAGCAATCATGGGCTGGTTCCTCCTGCCACCAGGGTGGAAAGGAAGAGGAGACATCTAGCAAAGCCCCACAGAGAGGAACAATGCACTCGCCTGGCTGCCCTCCATTGCCCACGCCTCATCGGAGCAGCACCCTCACTGCCCTCCCCACCAGTCAAAAGAGGGAAGAGACAAGCTGGTGTCCAAAGTCCAGCCTTGCATGCAGTATCAGTCCCAGGAGTTATTTATAGTCCCTCGGGAAGTGACAGGGGACATGGATGTGAATGGGAGGGAGATTCAGACCAGATGTCCGCGGGCTCTTTCCAAGCAAGCCCGCACAAATGTGCAGCACAGCTCGCAACCGGGGCTGTGTCGTGTCAAACCACTGTGGTTACCCAAGGACCAGTGTGATAGCGTCAAGCCAGCAATGGAGCAGGGGAAAGGATTCTTGCTCGCTAACTGAATAGGGGCCTCAACCGAAGGAGAACAATGCGCAGCGCTGGGGTGGCAGGGCTGCATTGTGAGAGCCTCCGCGAGGAGCGGCCACTGCTGCCAGTCCCATTGTTCGGCGCTATCTCCATCTGCTTGTGGGCCAGAGCTCCTCACCCTCACCCAGGCCAGCCATGTACATCTGCATCCCGTAGCTCTGCCGGCCACCTCTGCTGAAGGCAGCGAGCCCTCACCAGCGATGCTGCTGAATCTGGGTGCTGATGGAGGTAGAGCACTCCTTCGAGCATGGGATGTGCCTCTTGTGTTTCCAACATTGCCAGTAAATTCAAAGCTCTTACCACAGCCTTATTGTTGCTGTTACTATGAGACCAAGTCCACAATAACTGCATTTTTCCAATGCTGGTTAGAACAGATGCACTTTGCCAGCAAGGGATTTTGTTTTTTTTAAAAAAAAAAACAAACTGCATGAGTTAGATTTTGTTCAATGGAATTAGAGGGAGGCCCTCAGCTATTGAAATCAGAGTAATGCCACTGAAGTCAACAGAGTGCATGCTCATTGTGCAGCTGAACCCTGGACTAGTGTTTTATCGAAGGGCAGCTGATCAACATACCATTAAACCAATCCTAAACCTGAAACCAAGAGACCGGTTCCTCACCAACAACAAAAAGGAGCAGCAAAAAGTAAAAAAAGTGTAGGGAGCCAAATGAGGGGAAAGGAGAAGCCTGCTGAAATAGGAGACCCTGGAACCACTTTCCAAAAACAACCCACAAGTGATGCTAAAGAAATGTAGCTCTATCACTAAGCCCCTTTGCTCCTTCGGTAAATCCTTATCCCTGAACCATCTCAGCCAGTGCACACAGGCTCACTGGGGCTGCCTGGGCAAGGTGAAACACAGGATGAAGAGCAATTGCTCAGCTAAGCTGGATCAAGACAATGAAGGACTTTATGCACCATTCACTTATATAAAGCCAGGGTCCCAGACTCTTTTCTAAAGACCTGGCATTTTGCCCATCTGCTACACAGTTACAGGACGGGTTGGAAAGCCCAGAAGCATGATGAGAGATTCTTCAGATAAAAGAAGACATTTAGAATAATTGAACTGAAAATTCAGTAGAATAGGAAATGTTGCAGAGGTTTGGAAAAGTCCCATCTGCTTCATGGGGTCTTCTAAATTTTCACACAGCTTTGCACTGCCCTGTTAGCCAGACTCAAAAGCAGAAAAACCTCCCTAAAAAGGCTTGTTAGTTACCAGGAATCTCACAAAGATATCTTTTCTTTCCCAGCCAGTTTCCAGGTAGTAAAATTCAATTCCTAAATTTGATTAGAAATTTACCTGAATTTATTGCAAGCTATTCTTAATTTGCTTCCCCTTTGAATAAAATAATTTCCTTACTCAGAGTAGCACTTGCCTGTACCCAGGACTAGGCAGATACAACAGTATCAGCTGAGTCTTGGAATTAATTCAAAGCTGATGTGAAATACCAAAAATGCAGAGGAACAGAGACTAAAATAATTAGAAATCTAATGCTCTTTGCAAGGAAGCAGCTCCACGTCACATCCAAAGACTCTGAGGTTCCCCCATCTCTGCTGGTTATGCAATCCAGTTTGAAGAAGCAGACACAGGCTTGGAAGGAGATGGTTTAAATAAAGCAGCTCTCCGCTTACAGGTGCTAGTTCTTCCTGTTCCTGTTTATGAGTTTTCCTGCTGAAATACCAAAAGCCCAGGTAGTGCCAACTCCTGTTCTGCCAGGATCTGGAGCAGATGCCTCCCAGGTGAACGTAGGATTCCTGGGTAGGGGTGATGGGGGGAAGCAGCAGGAGACCCCATTGCCAGGTGACAGCTAGCCACTCCCTTCACCTCTCATACTTGGCTGCTCATACTCCTTATTCATTTGCACTCTGACTGTCCAGATCCAAATATTTCCATCCTGGATAGTCTGAGTATCCCCTGGAAAATCTAATCCTCGTGTACCCTGCTAGCTCAACACTTCAGCAATTCTGTAGAACAGGGAGCTCCACGAGGGCAAGTATCAATTTTGTACTGAAGCTTTTCCCTTGTTCATTTTATAGCTGTCACCCTTCAGTTTAATTGAGTGCCACTGGTCTAAAGCAAAGCAGCAAAATGGGAGTGAACTAAGAAGGGCTCTCAGATGGTCTCCACAAATTCAGCCTAGTCATCTTTTTCTCATCCTCATCCTTTCATTTCATCTACAAGCAGAAAAGGTGAAAGCCCACCTGTTCTTTCATCCTCTACTCGTGTTCAGAAACTGCACCTCTCATAACACATTGCAAAGAGACCATTCCCAGATTCCTCTTCCCACACACACACACAATTGCTTTCTCAGAGGTACATTATACATTCAGGGAATTCAATTACCTTTTTCCTGACTGCCTGTTACAGCAGTTGTAAATCTCAGTTGTAAAGGGGCACATTTCAGCCACCGAGCCCCAGCCCACCTCTGAGGTGTCAGGGACCGAGACCGCTGCTCCAGGCGGCTGGTGCAGCCACTCGGGGAACTGAGCAGAAGGGAGTGTGGGGCCAGGGCAGGACTGGCCCATCCACACTAACTTGCCAGCTGGGAACAGCTGGCTGAGGTGAACAAGCACTATGCCTTCAAAAAATGCTGTAAGGGGAACATTTCAACCTGGATTCTGTTTACTGATGGTTTACTTCAGTCTTCTACTGACATTACCTCTCTTTTACTTAGCAAATTGGTTAATGGATCTTCCCTGTGCATAGTCCCACCTGCTCATTACACAGCATATACCCCAGTTATCTTTATCCAGCTTTGCTTTCCGGTCCCATTTGTAATGATATTTTCCTTCTTGGAACAACAATTATTAAACCACTTGGTGGCTTTCATGGTTAATTATTTCCTTTCTTTAACACAGTCTGCCTTCAAGCTGTAGGGTAGGTCTTGAACACACCGCAGCATCCCCATTTTCATTTCTTACGAGAAATAATGTTGAAAAGTCCTTATTATTGAATTATGGAACTCTGTCACATACAATTCTTCTGCAAAATTTTTAATGACCACTATAAGAACATTTTCTGTCTTTTTGACCTGCCTTTCATGCGTTGATGAAGGTAAATTTCCCTGGTTTTGTTGTTTCTCACATACAAGTTAGCAGGCTACTGGACCAAGCTTACTATCATATGACTGAAGGAGGTAGACTAATCATATTAAAGAAATAAAGGCTATGAAATGTGCAAAATTTGAATGTATTCTTTGGCCCATATTTCATTATTTGTACATATCAAGTACCATTAAAAACTAACTTATATTTACTCCCCCTCCAAAGAAAAAGAAAAAAAAGAGAACTCCCAAAATTTTTTTACAATATACAGTTTCTCTCTACTTCAGCTCCAAATATTACAAAGAAAGAACCGAATCCTGCCTTAAGTTATCTCTGTGTGATACAGGGCAACAGCACATTCCTTAATTTAATAGAATAATATTGATAAGTACTGAGATGGTGTACTTATTTCACCAAGTTATGCCTAAGGCTTTGTTCCATTTTAGTTAGATAAAGTGTATTACACTAACGTGCTTAAACCAACAGATCCTGTTTACATTTCCAAGCTGTAGGAAAGAAACCTTAGTAGTGCAGAGCACGTGTTTATAACTGCAGTCACATTAGTCTCAGAGATACACACAGCACACTTGAACTAATGCCAAAAATTGTCTAATGTGACCCAAGTGATCACTGCCACACCGATTTTGACACCAGTGTTGCTCTATGTCATAGGAATAACAGGTCAGTGTCTTACCCACTGACCAATGTATAGTCCACAGCGGGAAAAGGAGATCTTGTCAACCCATTATAGTGCAAATATTACAGAGAAAAGGAAAAATTGGGATGAGTTTTCCAGCATTTGGAAATAA
This sequence comes from Falco punctatus, assembly GCF_963210335.1. NCBI lineage: Eukaryota > Metazoa > Chordata > Aves > Falconiformes > Falconidae > Falco > Falco punctatus. The sequence goes on from NC_137583.1 coordinate 68,011,006, forward strand.
CTCCAGGTTCTGCTCTAACCTAGCAAGGATGATGTGCATATGTTTACTTGCCACTCTTCACCTTGTTACCTCTTCCCCTACTGTGTGCTAACATCAGGCTTTCTTCTGTAAGAGTGTCGTTAATCACATAAGCCAAGAAGTAATGAGAGGGGAAAAAGAAAAGATGTCCATATAGTATACAGCCTCTTCAGCAAGACTTCAAGACACCATTCCTCATTACCTTTACAAAGATGAATTTAATGGTAATCTATATCCTTCCCAGGGGATAATCCCTTGCCAAGGGCTGAAGGCTGCAGAACATCACACCCACCTCTATTTCTCTAACAGCAACCATGTGTAGTAGCACTTTTCAAAGGGGACTGCCTGACAAATGCTTTACTCATGGTTGCATTTCTTCAGCTTCTTCATATCAGAGTTTCCAACTACGAATTTCAGCTAAAGACTCTCCCAGTAGCTACTTCACCTGGCTCCAGGCTTTCACTTGGAAAGTGCTTAGCACCTCTGGGTCACAGAATCTTTCTCACAATGGATTTTTTCAGTTTTATTTCAGAGAGCATCTCATCAAAACCAGTGAGGAAAAAAATATGTACTGCACAAAAGACAATAGGACAGGTCAACACACCAGCAGAAAAATCAGTTTTCTTTCCTAAGAACAGTCAGCTTAAAGAGGTGCCATGTACTGGAGAGGTCGTTGTAAAGGAGGGATCGGTCTGGCAGCCAGTGCTTGCAGTCATTCTCTGCAGGCAAGGGGATGTCTGCCCTTCAAAGGAGGGAGTTGTTTGTAAAGAATCCTGCTAATGACACCTAGGATAATCAGTGGAAACAGGTCTTTCTACTTCTGGGCTCCATGCCATCTGCTCATTGCTCATTCAGAGGTCGGATAACTGAATGCAGGGCACTCGAGGGCTTTGCTGCTTTGGGAGGTTCAGGTGGGAATATACCTGGGGGATGGGAGGGTTTAGCCTTAGGGAGAGTGATCCAACTCCTCGTTTGAAAAGCGTGAATTTAACTAACCTGGACTGTTTGTGGTACTGTAAGTTAAGAAATGACTGGCTCCAACCCTGAATTTCATCGGAAGTTTCCCCTCCGAGCTCTCTCAGTGAGAGCTTGCCTGTGTGATAATGAGGTGAAAACTGGATGATGGTCCACTCCTGCTGCTGAGCTTGTAAAGGTCCAGTGCAATGGGGTCCTGACCTGCTTGACTGGTGTTTCCACTGCATACTTTCCTAAGAACAGCCTCCCTTGTCCATGTACAGTGACCTAGGTGCTGCACAGGTTTGTCCCTGCACTCCCAGCCATACTGCATGCTCATGTGTCTCAGGGACAGTATTGCTGGCAGAGGTTTAGAGCCATGGGATGCTTTGTCCTGTCACTTCGTTGCCACTCTGGCACCATTTCCAGCTAAATGCTGTGTCCATGCTGCAGAGTTCAAGTGCTGTTGGCAGCCTCACATCAAAGAACTCTGTTTGAGCACCCCAGGAAAGGTTCAGAAGACTGACAAGGGACGTTGGTTGTGAGACTCTTGAACCTTTGATTTCATGCTCTTAAGACTGAGGAACTTTGTTTTCAGAGTCAGTAAAGTGTTACTGAGCAAACAGGGTATGCAGCAAATTCCCAATAATGGAGTATAAAACATCCAAATACAGTGATATCAAGAAAGACAAAAGAACGTCTTTGTTAAGATCGGGGGCTTAGGCCTGAATACCAAAATTTTTTAGGGAAAAAAAAAGCAGCATAGCTGCTCCTTGGACCTTCTGGAAGTGTTTTACTGGTGAGAGCAATTCCAGACTCTGGGCTACATCAGAAAATCCTGGCCCTTCAACTAAGCTAATTGACTTAGTATTTTGGCAATGTGTTTAGTTCCCCCTTGCCCTCTTTTACTACCTTTTCTATTTCAATGCTGTAAAACCCAGCTAACTTCTAAAAAACAAATTCACTTTTTTCCCCAGTGTTTGTTAGACCTTCTCCACCTAGTTAATGACTGGCTGGAACAGCAGCAAGGCCAGGAATGCTTCATGCTCTGGGCACTCACTAATTGGGTTGTTAGCAGACTAGAGAGACAGGAGGAGATGGGGAAAAGCACTGCTATTATAAGCCAGGGAGTGTAAAGAAAAAGAAAGTGAAATAAATATAGAATTGTTATGTTAGGGAAATTACGGTTCTTAACGCCCTATTTTTCTAAAAAAATAGCTCCCTCGGGACATCTTGCAAGCACTAAAAACAAAATAGACCAGAAATATAACTGCCTTTATTTTTTATAGCAAACTCAGAAAAAAAAGATACAATTCCTTTCATAAAACAAATTCTCGGCCCCAACCCTCCTACCATTTGGCCACAGCTGAGGGTGATGCTGTGAAGAGCCACTTACAGTGTCCAGCCTTGGTTTGGCTTTACCAGGAATGCCGACAGCAGAGCCCTTGCAGACGCAGGGCCACCATCAGGTCATCTGTGCACTCCTGCCCATAGTTCTTGTAGGCTGAGTGACATGGTGCAGGGTTCAGCCTGGTATTTTTGTGCTCCTAAGACTCAGCAGCTTCTTGCAGGTGAAGGAACCATGCTCCTGATTGCCAGCTGGGTCCTCAGCACCATCTGCGTATGCTGTTGCAGGAGGACAAGTTGAAGCTCTTTGGAGAAGGGACCACAAAAGGCAGCAGAGCAGCAAGGGCCAGCAGTGCAGGGGATGGGTGAGAAGGGTGCAGATCTGCTGTGTTTGCAAGCTGCCCACACGGTCGCTGTGAAGGCATATCAGGTGCCATGGGCCCTCAGCTGGCACTGCTGCGGAGACACCAGTCAGGACACGTGTAAAACTTCAGGGGTAAGATGGGGTGACAGACTGGTTCGTGCCACAAGAAACACACAGCACCACGGCACTGTGGGGCCAGTGGTCAGAGCCACCAAACACCCTTGCCCACCGCACCCCCTGAGCCAGGGTCCTTCACCGAGCAGGAGCCGGCCCTGGGGCAAGCCATGCATGGCCACCAAAGCAAGGGCTTCATCCTCTCCCTCTCCCCTTCATCACCTGGAACCAGGAGGGCAGTGGGGATTGGGACTCTTCTGGTCCCATCCACTTGCCCCAGCCTTCCCAGAGGAGCTGTGCAATGGGCTTGGGGGGGGTGTGTCTATATGCTCATGTGTCTACAGGTGCCTGTGTCTATAGGTGCGTGTGTGTATAGGCACGCATGTTTATTGCCAGCCCTCCCCGGCCCCTCTACGAGGTGTGAATTTCACCTCAGGTGAATTATTTCTCAGGGGATTACATAACAAAGTGATTGTGAAAATACCATCGTCTGCGTTATAGAAACTTAACAGAGCCCCTGGAGTCTTTAAATTAAAACATTGCACTCCAGTGCTTTTTGCCATGTATCTCCTCCTACACACGGCTCATTCTAGTCTGAAAAATAAAAAGGCAGGACAGCTTCCTACAGGCTTTCAAAGAGAAGATCCTACCCTAATTAACTATAATCTTGTTCAGACGGCGTTTTCCTTCAAGATTCAAAGACTAGCAGGGGGCTGGGGCTAGGCAGAAAAGGAGATTATTAAAACTTTAATAACATGAGCCTTTGAACCTTCCCAAATTCTTTACAATTTTCTCACATCTCTAACCCAGATGTCTGCATTTAAAAACTGCGCCAACAAACATGAACTTTTTGTTTACACTTCTATATCTTTCAATGAACAGTCTCTTTTAAAGTGATAGGAAACATCATGCTTGCAACTCACAAAGCAGGATGACAAGGCTAAAGATTTAAAAAAGAAAAGAAAATTAAAAAATAATGACGTTTTTGCAGGCGCTGTTTCCAGAAGGTGAAGCCATTCTGGGAGGCATAGGCAATGCCTCCACAGAGCTCCAGGCAGTGTTGGAACCAGGTAAAAAATGGCTTTCCTATTAAGTAAACAATTTTAAGAGTTCAAAAATGTTCTCATATAGCATCAGGGCATAGCTGAGAACTTGGGAATTTTTCTGAGAAAAAAAAAAGAGAGAGAAAACTAAACCTCTACACGTGCCTTTTAAAAAGCGCTCATAGAAGTTAGCGCAGGGCAATTAGGGCTCCTGTGACTGAGACATTTCACCAGAGTCATGGTAAGCCCTGAGACATGTTACGGGCAAGTTTCCTTCTCTGTCAGACTCATATTGCTTATCAAGGGAGGAAGAGCTTCAACAGCAGTCGTAGAAAGGCACCTCCAGCAGCCCAGCATGAAAGACCAGGGCTGCAGCCAAGTCCCACCAGGGAGCAATCAGACCCACCTTGTCAGCAGCATTTCTGTGGAATGACTTTTGTCCAGGCTGGACCTGGGATATTTCCCTGTGTAGAATTCAGTTAAAATTGACGTGCTGCCATCCAAAAGCTTCTGATACAAGGAATGAAAAAGCCCTTCCGTCTGAGTGCTCTCCACCAGCTCTGATCGCCGTTCAAGAGAAGGACCAGACTCTTACTCCAGTTGTACGGTCCAAAACCTGACCCAGCGCTGCAAGATCTTGCCAAACCTTGTAACAGAAGAATAACAATGGCAGCCATCCTGGCAGGCACTGCACTCCCAGCTTTTCCAGAAACCTAGGAGAGAAAAAACTTCTTTCCTTTCTACAAGGATTGCCCTGGGATCCACTAGCCAACAAGCTGAAGTTATCATAATCTCTCCAGCTTTTGAAAATGAGTGGTTGTTCAAGCACACATATTTGTTACGACTTGCTTCCTGATCCCACAGTAAGAGCAAGGGAATGAGCTATCCAACAGCCAAAAATTCAGCGAAGCCTCTTAATACCACCAAAGCCCTGCTCTTGGTACTACCTGCTGGTCTGGCTCCAGGTGGCCAGGATCTGCAGGGCTTTGCCAAGAACATAGCCAACACCTTCAAACCTGGCAAGTGCCTTTTCTTTGGGCCAGGAGTGTGAAGTAGGAATGAAGACCCTGAAACAGACTCTGAGAACACCTCAGGCTGTCAATCCTTCCTGCTTCCCCATGCCCACAGTGGGATGAGCACGGACAGACACCCTCCAGACTCACGACTGGTCACCACGCTGCTTCTGTCAGGAGCATTTATTGCTTCACCTTTCAGTTCTCTCTCTTGTTGTTTGAAGGACAACGATTTTAAAACCCAGAAAGTTCCTAATGAAAGGACCCCTTGGCAGAGCACATGCCCTGCAGTCACAGCTTACTGCCATTTTTGGCCCAGGGAGAGCTGGAAATGGCAGAACTCACCAAAGCTGCCAAGAAAAAAAACTTCAAATGGGCTTCAAAACAGCCGTGCCCACATCCAGGCAAACTGAATTTGTAATCTCAAATTACAATTTCAGTGGTATTTAATCTTTCCTCTCTAACCGTCATTTCCCAGTTTTCTCTCTACACTTAAACAAAGAAGGGAAATTTATTATTTTACCTGATTCCTTCAGAATATGATTGGTAAAATATATCTGCCAGTTACCTGTAAAAATACTCTTTTGTGGTTTCTGTGCCAGATAAACCAAACGCAGTCAGGCTAACCCATGCACCTGAGCAAGACTGAAATGGAAAAAAGGCCACGAGTGCTACCTCTGTCCTTTCTGATTTCTCTAGAGGTATCACTGAATTGCACATGTACCAGCACCCAGCACCGCGGCCAGGTTTGAAAAAAACCCGTTGTGACTCACATTTCCATGTTTGGACTATTCTGAGTTCAAATCCTAACATGCAACACAATAACTCAAGGGTGCCAGCTCAAACGTGGAAACACATTCACTAAAACGGTGTCATTGCACTCACCCAGATACACCCAGCATTCCCAAACCCTGCAGCTTGGCTCCTGGCTTTGCTGTACTGTCCCCAAATTCCCCACCTCAAAGGAAGGACATCAGCACTTCTGTTCTTAAGACAGGTCTACAAGGATAAAGAAGTCCAAGATCCTAGTGAAGTGTTCAATTGCCAAGGTGATGGGGCTGTATACATCCCCAAGAGATCATTCTTTCTTTCATGTGCAAGACAAAGTACGTTGAGAACCATAGAACCACCCAGGAGGTCAGGGCTGATGAAACAGAGCTTTATTTACCCACTTACCACAGGGCTGCCCGTGGTGCAGAGCCAGGTAGCTGGTGCACATGAGGCATGTGGTCCTCACCACTCACAGCGATGGCTGATGAGGTCAGTGGCAGAGGCAACATGAAGGTGACTGGTGCGAAGTTTGAGTTGGAGCCAGCCTGTGAATCAGAGGCTGCCCTTGAGCACAGCAGGGACGTCATGTTTGCATCTGCAATAGTTTCTCCCTTCCCTTTCCACCCCCTGCAGCTCCTCTGAATCAAAAGCATGGAGAAGACACCTCTGTGCCCATGACACGGATGCCAGGCCCTGCTGTCAGCAAGGCAGGTGGAGGGCTGGCAGCATCACACCAGGAGGGTTTGTCCGAGAACAGGAACAGAGCATTGCAGCAGACCCTTGCAAAGCCCCTCTGGAGGCACGTGGTCGCCCCGGCAGCCTGGAAGCCTGCAAGCCCCCCCAGACCCTCATCCCACAGGGCAGGAAGGATGGAGCTGGGCAACACCGTGTAGAGGAGTGCGAGCTAAAGCACCTTTCCTTTCACCCACCCAGACAACAGGAGCACCGACATGCCTTAAAGCACGTGGATTTTTTTTGGATGTACTGAAGGTAAGCAACTGCCTAAGAAGCATTGCTGGAAAGATGTCATTTGGCTCCTGTGGCTCTGATGACGTTATATCTGCTTAAACAAATTCATGGCTGGAGGAGAAAGACAAGTATTTCTTTTTCTTCTTCCTTTTTTAATGTTGCTACTGGATATTACACAACTTGGTGCTGAATTCCTTACCTCTGGCTTTCACTTTAAGTGACTCCTCCAGGCAACCTCCCAAAAAAACGAAAGCTCGTTTCTTTGATAAAATGCATGACCCGCTCACACCAGCCTACCCTACTTTGTACCGTATCCCCCTTAGTGAGAGACATTAAGGCAGGGACAGGCAATCCAGTCCAAGATTTATTCTGCTCTAATCAGCCCAGGCTTTGAGAATCTCCTTGTGGATTTGAGCCTGTGTTCAGTAGCTCATTGACTGCTGTTTTAATACCAAAGCCTTTCCAACCCAGCTGCAGTAATTACCCCCACGGAGCATGAGGAATCTCAGTTATAAACTAGCTGGCAATCTTGCAAGAATATGTCTCCTAGAGGACTTCAGGATATTTCTTTCTGAAGTTAACCCTGTTAAATCATTCTTAAGCTGTCTTCAAATAAAAAATGAACCTTCAGAGTAACCCTTGCTTTGGTTTCAAATACTCTCTTTTCCCTGTAAAAGTCAGCTGATCTTTGGAGCCTTCAAATCTCTCAAAGCTATTTCAGTTAAATAATCTCTAATGTTCTCCTGAAATGGTGCAAACATTCAACAGGAAAGCTTAGGAGAGACATTAAGAACTGTTAGATCCTAAGTCAAAGCTTAACACAGCTTGTGCAGAGAGTATGTCCTGTTATACTCAGCCAGGCAGGATAATTTCACTTCGTTTATATCAGAGAAGCTTTATTGCCCAGTAAACATTACATCAAAGCCTTGGCCAGCAGACCCAAATTCAGCTCTTGGCATTCATGTTAGGCCAAAGTTGGTGGCAGGTCTACCCCTGGGTGGAAATGGCACTGAGCTGTGGAGCCCCTCTGCTTTAGCTGCAGAGGTCCAGTCTGGATCAGAAGTGACTGTGAGCCATTTGATGACAACCTAGAAGGAGCCATAGAAAGGTGTGATGCCTGAACAGCAAGCACCCAAGTGACAAAATCCACGATACAGCTGATACTCTTGTTGTCACTTGAAGGGGAGAAGGGATGGGTGGGGAACACAAACCTGTAGGATAATGAGTCCCACAGCCCTGGAGGCAACTCCCTCCAGGTAAGCACTGAAACCCCACTGGCAAGCAAGAGATGACGCCACCCAAATATGTGTTCTTCTTTCTTTGCAGAAACAGCTCTTGGAGGCAAAGACTACTTAGAAACGTGCACCAAAGGCCAGCTTGCTGGGGAGATGCAGGATGTAAAAGGCAACTAGCACTGAACTTCCTTCAGCAGCGGTTCATACTAATAAGACTTTTTTTTAAGCCTTTTTTGCTTTGAGTAAGTAACTAAAAGTTAAATAGTGTGTCACCTAATCCCATTGCTGAGTCTGGTTCCTGCATGTATAAACTGAACTAGACTGGGAAAGACCCCTAAGTGCTCTGAGCTGCCTTCGAGCACCTGGCAGGAGGCACTGGGGGCTCCAGAAATGCCCATGGAAAGAAAGCTGCACAGCAGAGGGTTTCACTACCACAGACACTCTTATGAATGAGATGGAGATAAAATGGCTTCTTCCTAGTTGGTCTGGTTTTAAATCCAGTCATGGTGAGTTTGGCCATTTGTGTTTTCAGATTTTCTTACAAAGAAATGGAAGCAATTTAAAATTGCTCTTTTCATATTTCTCCAAGTGAAAAAAAATCTGTATTTTTCAAAACATACCAGTTATTTAGTCACCATCATAGCAAATTCACTAATACCAAGGCCAAGTAACATTACTGTCTAATGGGAAGGTAATGTTACCGTCTATCCTAGCACACCTTCTTAAGTTCGGTCCCACAGCATCTTCCAAGAGCACAGCTGCCTTCTCTGTGTTTGGGCAGACTGTCTATGGACCTGTACATTTTTCCTGCTCCTGGACTCTACAGAAAGCCAAGACTGGGATGAATGAGCAACATGAGTGCTGGCACCTCTTGTGCGGCAGCCAAGGGGTGAGGAGCCTCAGGGCCACCTGTGCTTCTTAGAAACCAAATTCAGACCGGTCAGGAAGTCTGAAATTTTTTTGAAAGCAACAGGACCTGTCAAACTGCAGGTAAGAGGTTGATAGAAAAACATCCTGAAAGGCGATTAGCTCTCTTACTTCGTGTGGTGTCCAGCAGCAGTTACCAAAGCTCTGTAGCAGGCAGCACTGCTGAGAGTGAAATAGGGAGGTAAGTCACCAGATCAGACCAGTTAATTATCTTGGCCCTGCAGTCGCTTTTCGTCAAAGTCAGGAAGGTTTAATTCAACATGCCAAAAACCCTTTTTTATGTCAAAGAGCATCTATCCTGACCCGGAGGGATGGTAGGAAGGGGAAAGATATTTTTCAATTAAAAAAAAAAATTAAAGAAAAAACCTTATACTCAAAGCAAAATACCCTCTGTGTGAATTGAGCAGTTTTTGAAGCAGCAAGGGAGCTGGGTAATCTTTAATAAGGGAATTCTTCAGAGAGTGGAGCTTTGCTTTGGCTGCCAGCTGCCTCCTGGGGAGACAAAACACGACGGAAATGAAATATGACCTTGCACTCTTGTGGCAGAGTATTTCCAGTCCTTTCCCTTGCCCATGTGAGTAACCCTTCCTTGTGTAAGGAGCCCCATTTCATGGTTACCTGCACGGCAGTGCTTCATCACAAGTGACGTTGCTGCACTCTTTTACCTAACACACACAAGACCTGGAAGCTCTGAAACTAGTTACCTTTCCCCAGGATTTGAAGGATGTAACCAACCTACAGCACTTGCTCAGGGCATCAGAAATTCTTGTATGCCCGAGTTTTGAGACGAGGCTCTGCTCCATCTCCGCGCTCAGCCACACTCTTCCCAGCCGCTCCTGCATGGTGTGCCCTCCCAGAGCAAGCATGCACAGGGAGAAAGGTATCACCCCGGCCAGCCCGTGCCCGTGCTGCAGAGCTAACCCCAGCGCTGCAGCCTGCCCCTGCCTGTCTCCTGCCAGGGCAGCACAGAAACCACAGCACCTGGCCCCAAGAAACAGCTCGGTGTGGACAGAAACCCCACCAGCGCACCTCCCATCCTTCCACCCTGATGCAGTCATTTCCAGCAATCTGGGTTGCTTTTTTTTTTTTTTTAATCATCTTGTCTAAAACAAATAAAGGGGAAAAGCATTCCCCAAACAAAAATATCAACAGGATCTGAGCTTCCCCATTTTAATCTGCACCCCTCTGCCAGCCAAGACCCTCCTATTAGCACTGTGCCGCCGCGTGAATTCATTAAATGAATAGCTGATTGTAAAGTAATTACAACCTTCCCTGAGCTACTGCTTTTTTTTTTTCCTGTTTGTTTTAATTTTGATTTCCACAAATGGTGGGAAGCCCCTTTTTTGTTCCTGCCTTGCTCAGCTGTGGTCTGTTCATTCCCAATCACAGATTTTTCCCCCTGGTGAAGGGAGGGCTGAGGAACACTGGGGTGTAATTCCTGCCCCAGTCATGTGTAATTTGGTACAGAATGAGTAAACGTGCCTGTAATTTCTCCTTCATTGCTACGCAGCTGTCTACTGTCTGGATGGCAGCACCGTGATACCGTTACCTGTTTACCTCCTGGAGGTACAAGTACTGCTGGCAAGCCCCTGCCCATTGCTGTTTACGTGCAAGGAGTTAATATCATGGCATTATAGTGCCCCTTGGTGAAACTATAATTAGGCAACGGTTTTATTTCACTGCTTGTGAGCACTCCCTGACAGCACAGCCACTGGGTGCTTTCCAAACTGCTGCAGTTTCAGGCCCCAACCTGAAATTCTCATTTAGAGGAGGACTTTTACTGCTGCTAATCCCTGAAGTACCTCTCCAAGGCCCTGGCTTGCACTGGGGGTGCCAGGGTATGGGGCTGGACTGGGCCGGGTTGGCAAATGCCAGAGTGAGCTCCTCTGCTCGGCCGGCTGTGTGATGGCAGGACAAGGCACCGGAGGTATACGGTGATGCTGGTGGTCTGGGCAGGCAGGGGAGTGGGCCGAGGGAGGGGGGTGCGGTACCCCAGCAGCCTTGCTAGCCTGGGGAGCTGTGGGCACACAGGCTCAGCGTCCAGCAGCACCGGTGCCCGTGGGTAAGGGCTGTAGGAAAGGAGGAGCAGCTGAACAGCAATGCTCTTTTTGACAGGGCGGCTATTTTAAACCATCTTCCTTGTGGGTAGCCCTTTTGGCTCCCGAGTCTGTCTGAGGCAGAGGTGTAGAAAATGTTGGAGGGCAGAACATCAGAGAGCACTCCAGGAGGACAAAGGCAGTCTGTCTGTGACAGGGCACAGCCTTTCACAGGACTGAGCGGCACACTCCACTTGCTCATCTGAGACTAAGGGAACAAACATATCCAAGGCTTCTTTAGCTACCTGAAATGTCCTATTAAGGCATTTATATGGCATTTTTCTTCCCTGTCCAACACCAGACACCCCTTTTCTTGCATAATCTCCATGCACACCATGTAAAACTGCATAGCCCTGTAGGATGCTGTCTTACAAGGTCCTAATAAAACAGCAGTGACCGCTTCAAACCACTGCTTTTAGGACTGTTCAGATGTTAGACAGATGAGCAGAGTATAAGCATCTAGGGAGCAGAGTTATTGGCAAGAAAAGAGTTACTTAATCTGTTGTCTATAGTGATGGGCAGGAGGAAAGCCAAGAGCGAGGCAGGGACAGACTGTAAACCCTGGGACCATGGACAGCCCTGTAGTCCCAGGGGTTGCCTAGTCTTGGTGAAGCACCTCTGCCTCCTTACCGGGGCTCATGCCACCAGCTGGGCACCTAACAACCTCTGGCCAGGGCCCGGAGGTCTCTCCTGGCTGGGAACGAGGGCTAGGACGTTGGAGGAAGGGCAGACCTGAGTCCCTGCAAGGCAGGAGGTCTGCAACCCCATGGCACAGCCCGGGAGCCCAGTCTCCCCCTCCCCAGGGGTTCCCACACTGGTGGGACGTCTGCTTCCCTGTGGCCACACTAGGCACTGTATGCACCGACACAGGGCATGGAGCCTTCGCATGTGTTGTAGTCCGGCTTCAGCCACAGCCAGCCTCATGGCCAGCTAATTCCCAGCTTTCAAAACCCTGCCAGATTACGTTTCCTTTGAGCATTCACTCATAGCAGTGACTTACATTTCTGTCATATGGGCAACATGCCTGGCTGTCCCGATTAAATATGTCTATGCCTTCCCATCTTCAGCTGAGACCGAAGGCATTTCCAGCACAAGGCAGAGCTGCAGCAACTTCTGCCTAAACTAACATTTCATTTCCTTGCTACAGCTCACTTCTATTGTCATCACTTTCATGCCTCTAATTAACTTGCATCTGTTTCGTGTTTGAAGTTTATAACACTTGCCCACTTTGGCTACAGTAGTTTATAACCCAACACTAAACATATGTTTATGTTTACTGCACACTAGCTCTGAATCCTTTGACTTAACATTGTATCAGTTCATTATGCCATTAATGAGGAGTCCCTGAAACAGGGCTGAAGCCTTTAGTGGCAATAAATTGGGGGATCATTTGGAGATGGTTGAAGAGAGATGTCCAGTGAGGACATGCCTGGCCTGACATCCAGAGGTGCTGAGCGCTTGCCACTCACCCTGTAACCACTGGGAATTTTAGCACCTCCAAACATGAAACCACAACAGCTTTCTGCAAAACTGTCATGTGGATCTCAAAGAAGAGACTTAAATCCTGGGCCATCTTGGCTCCAGAGGCCTTCAGCATGTCCTACCTACCTACGTTTAAACTAAGTGCCCATTAACTTTGCATCAGGGCTAATGAGGTCTTCGAAAGGGTTACAGATGGCCAGGAGGGAGGGGGGGGTTATATAATGTACCAAGTTACATATATAATGCATAGCATATTGCTAAGTAATACTTAACACCTGCCATAGATGTAAGGTAACAGGCTGGTATCCTGGCACCAGCTGAGGTGAATATTAAGGTCCAGCTGGCCACTCAGACCAGTTTTACACTCATTAGCATCAGTGGAGCTACTTCTGTTTTCTACCAGACACGACAAATCATGGCAACATCTGGGTGAAGTAAGCACACTGCCTCTTCATAGCCTAGGCCATTAAGGTGATGACTAGATAAATGTGTTTATTTTTCATACAGATAACAGGATGCTCCTTAGAGCTAATAAGTATTTACTTTCTCTTGCATTGCTATTATCTCCCTCATTAAGAACTGTAATTAGCATCATTGATCACTTGTGTAGTTTGCCTTCCAATTTTTTTTGTGTGCTATGGTTGACTGAAACTGCAATGTGTGTTATGTCAGTACAGAAAAAGTTGTGTTAGATCTCTGCCTTTATACTATTTGGACTGATCTGCCTGGTTGCTGTGCATAAGGTGTTCCTGTGACACACCACAATACTTTGTACTGCACGTCCATTTTAAAAGGGACAACCATACGTTCTCCATGCAACAAAAATACCCTCCTTGCTAATATTGTCACCAAACACTTGAATTAGCTGTTCCCACTTCTCTTGTGGTTTCTTGCTGGGGATAGACAGCCAAATCCTGAGGTTCTTGCTGGGGTAAGTTTCTATCGCCAAACCAAAGGATGGGTGGCTGGCAGCTCCTGCCTGGGAACCCAGAGATAAAAGGACTTTCCCCTAGCTCTCCTTCTGCACAGGCACTGCTCTCAAGAGCTGGTTTCACACAGGGCATTTTCTGCAAGCGTGTGATCTCTTGCTCCCAATTAAAAATGTCACAAGAGTCTTCCCCATTATTGACTATGTACAGCCAGGATTAAATAAAACCACAGCCATGACTCATAAGGGAATGCTCACTCCTAGAGCCTGAGATGGGGATGTTGGTGATGCCTTGCTGAAGTCAATGCCACAAAGCTAGTTTGCAGCAGCAGATATCCAACCAAGCATCTCTAGGACTGCTGTTCCTCCTGTTCAGGAGAAAGTATCAGTTTAAATCCATCTCCAGTCAGTCATTTTTTTCAGATAGCAAGAGCTACACTAATAATACATTTATAATAATAAAATCTGTACAGCAAATTGGCTTGGAAAGTAAAATCCTTCACATAGTTTTTATGGTTTTTTCTGGCTTCCATACACCCTGTGCATGAGCACAGAGGCATGATGTGAGGAGTCTCTGCTTTTCAAACATTCTCTGAGTGGAAAAGCCATTGCCAGGGTGACAGCCATTACAGAAGGACCTCAGCACCCTTGGAGGATGGCTGGAAAGGACATCAGCACCTTCAGCATCCCCCTGCGGAAAGGGCCATCACTAACACCAGACCAGGCCAGCCGTGGCATCACGTAGCCAAGGACAACCCAACCTGGAGCAATTAAGCTTTGCTTCCCCTCTGAACAGGGGTGTGTGTGCCTTACTCCTGGACTGCTTTTCAGTAATAAGCAAGCTGGAAGAGAGTCACCCTGGGTTTTGCCATGTCCACCTGCATTACTTCCTAACTGATGAGAAATCTGGAATAGGGAAATACTCCTGATCTCTTTTGTTTTTCTTTTCTCTCATATTATTGTGTAGAAAATGCCCAGTCTCTTCCATAATTTGGCAGAAATTCAATTCACCTAGTCTCCAACCTTCACAGCAGAGAAGAATCCATTAAGCTCATTTCCATTTGTCCTAGCAACGAATCTGTACATGGAGACATGAAGAAAATTATTTTGAATTACTTTTTCCATTATCTAGTTCTCACTTGCTGCCATTTCCCATTTGCCTAGCTGGGCTTCTTTATTCTCCTTGCATCCGGCCCATAACAATTATCTCAATATCTAGGAAAAATCATTAGGTTTTAAGATCTCAGTCTCCATTTTGACAGAGGCTTTGCAATGCAGAGACACTAAGGGGAGAGGATTAAACTTCCATCTGTTTGCCTTGAGGGGCCAAAGCAGAGAAATCAAAGAGGTGTTTCAAAAGATGCTCACATGATAACATTGTATACTCCCTAGGTAGGAAAGTCTCAGGTAAGGAATATCTGCTTGGGAGTCTTCCTAGTCACCAACTGACTTTTAAGTCAGTTTTTAAGAACCGGTTCTTAAAAATTCACTTTACACACAGCAGGCTGGCAAGATTCCTTCAGATCAATTCCTCCAGAGTGCCCGATTGCCTCTCTAGACCCACGCCATCTGCAGCTACAATTTTTTGGACAGGAGTGAGGAAGTGGCCTGACCCTCCACCCAGCAGAAACACAAACTGGAACACCAGTGCAGCATCACCCAGAGGGAGCGGAGAGATCCTGAGGAGGAGCAATCCCATCCCTTTGAACAGGTGAGTATCACCCCATAGTACAGACGGGGCAGGAAGGCTGGTAGGACCACCACCAGGTCCTCTGCAGCACCCCAATCTTGGGGCCACTGTTCCCAGAGAGAGGAGGTGCAGCAGCCACTGCTATCTGGCCCTGCACCAGGTGCTGGCACTGACCTTTCTGGGGACAGACCTGAGTGCAGCTGTGACTCATCAGCCTCTACTCCCCCACCAGCGGATGGTGACTAATTGTATTTACTCCCATTCTTCATGTTTTGGAGAGAACAAACATAAACAGGCTTAACAGTAATTGCTCCTGTGTCTCTACCATTTCCTTCTACAATCAAGCAGGTTTTTCCCACACACATAGTTTTAGAGCAGCATTTTAAGTATTTTTTCTTATTTTTAAGAAATAGTGTGAACATTTCTTGGCTGGTGGGAAAAGAAGGAAGAAACTCCAAGGATTCATTTCTGATTTGGTGCAGACTCTGTGGAAAAGTTTCTATAACCTGTCTGCAGAAGAGGGTTGGTCTCCTCTGGGCAGCAAGCTTTGCCACAATGCAAAGTAGATAGCTTCCCAGTGTTCCAGAGAAGTCCCCATTGTCTCTGGAAAGATCAGCTGCAAGGATGGCATCTCTAAGGACATGGCGCAGAAACACAGCACCCTTGGAAACAGGTCTCCTAGCAGGAACATCAAGCATCTCAAAGGCTGGTCTGGAGAACCAGCTGCTGTCACACGTCCTTGCCTGGGAAGCACTCATGTTTGTACATACCTGTAGTCCCTTGCACACACTTGTACATATGCAGGTGTCATTGCACATAGATACATTTGGTGGTAATCTGCAGCTCATGGCTGGAATGGACCTGAAAAGTCCTTGAGAGGTGAAGTCTTCTACTTACCTGGAGACATGTAGATTGACCAGAGGAAGCAAGGAGAAGAGCAAAGGATGAGTGTGCGGTCAGCTGGACAGAGCACTCAGATGACTCAGGTTCTATTGAATATGTTATTAATTATATTAGAACATTACACAATTACAAAATAATTTATATTGTACTGACATATAAATTAATTACATACTCCCAGCCTTACCCAGAAGATTCAAATTATTTTATTTATAAGTTTTATAAACACATATCTTTATGTATTTTAGAATACATGTAACACAAAGCTCCACAAGTAGGATGCTTTCCTGAGAGATGGGAGACCTTTGGTCAAGTTTCCACTCATGTAAAACCCAGAGGACTGTTTGGTGACAGTAACAGCCATGGCGGTGACAGCACCTAGGCAAGGCAACCCAACCCAGGGTGGCCCTGAGCACAGGCCACCAGCCTCTGCAGCCTGCAGTTGCTTCTCTGAGCAACCTGTACCAGTGTCTCAGCACCTTCACAGTGAAGAATTTCTTCCTAATATCTAATCTACATCTACCCTCTTTCAGTTAAAAGCCATTCCCCCTTGTCCTATCACTACATGCCCCTGTAAAAAGTCCCTCTCCAGCTTTCTTGCAGGCCCCTTTAGGTACTGGAAGGTGCTTATAAGGTCTCCCTGGAGCCTTCTCTTCTCCAGGCTGAACAACCCCAACTCTCTCAGCCTGTCTTCATGGCAGAGGTGCTCCAGCCCTCTGATCATCTGCATGGCCCTGCTCTGAACTCACTCCAACAGGTCCATGTCCTTATGCTGGGGGCCCCAGAGCTGAACACAGTACTCCAGGTGGGGTCTCACAAAAGCGCAGTAAAGAGGAGAGAATCACCTCTCTTGACCTGCTGGCCATGGGTCAACCCAGGATACGGCTGGCTTTCTGGGCTGCAAGGGTACATTGCCTGGGTCACATTGAGCTTGTCATCAACCAACACCCTCAGGTCCTTCTCCTCAGGGCTGCTCTCAATCCATTCTCTGCCCAGCCTGTATTTATACTTGGGGTTGCCCTGACCTGCATGCAGGACCTTGCACTTGGCCTTGTTGACCTTCACAAGGTTCACACGGGCCCACCCCTCAGGCCTGCCAATGTCCCTCTGGATGGCATCCCTTCCCTCCAGCACGTTGACCACACCATGCAGCTTGGTGTCATCGGCAAACTTACTGAGAGTGCACTCCATCCCAGTGTCCATGTCGCTGACAAAGACATTAAACGGTGCCGATCCCAACACTGATCCCTGAGGAATGCCACTTGTCACTGGTCTCCACTTGGACATCGAGCCATTGACAGCAACTTTTTGAGTGGAACCATGCAGCCAATTCCTTATTCACTGAGTGGCCCACCTGTCAAATCCGTAGCGCTCTAGTTTAGAGACAGGGATGATGCGCAGGACAAGATATTTAAGTAAAGACTGGAAATATACCTCTATATTGTATTTCTGATTCATTTTCATTGAATCATATAGGTAGTAGATCTCAGTAATCTTGCTGTTGGAAGTTTCTATCAAACGATGTTGGGACAAAAATCCACTGAAAGCATCCCCAGCTGTGGTTAAGCAGACACCAGGCCACCTGTCCTGCAGCAGTTTTCCTCAAAAGCAGACAACTCAGGAATCCCAATACTGGCAACTACTTACTTACAAATTTGTCATATGTAATGAAACACTCTGGAAATTATTTGCAAGCAAACAGTTGCATTACAAGTTTGCAAGTTGTTCATGAATGATGAAATATTAATACAAAGATAGGGTGCAGTATCAGAAGAGATCTGTTCTTGTGATAAGAGTTTAGCCCTGTTCCATGGGCACCTGCTAGGTGCTGCACCCGGGACTGCTACATCGGGCTCATCAATGGTCATTTAAAAACAGGAAACATCTTGAATATTTGGCCAAGTATTGAAGATTACTGGGCCATTACCATCTTCTTGCTAAGATGCTGACAGGAGAAAGAATGTCTCCTGCATGCAAGGAGACACTCAGCTACTACAAAGAGCTCCTGGAGCCCTCAGGGCAGCGGGTGCGCTGGCTCCAGCAGGCATGCAGCCCCAAGGTGGAGCAGACTGTTTTTCTGATACTGTGTACGTAACACTCCACCCAAGCCTCCCTGTGTAAATAGAAAACAAAGTCAAATTATGCCAGTAAAGAGTGGATTACACTGGTCACTGGGAGTGCTTGTGTATGTTCAGCCATAATCTACGATAAATTGCTTGCCATAAAATGCCTCCTGGAGGCAGCTCTCCTGGAAGCTGCAAGATGCCAGCAGAACCACCAGCATTTCCTGGGGACTGAGGAATGGGTTGGAGCCACGCAGAAGTCCCCAGGGCTGAGCGGGGTCACTGACTGCCACCAGCAGATATAAGGGGATGAAGTTCATTCCAAAGAGGTGAAGGGTGACAACCACTCTACAGACAAAAATGCGCCACAGTCAGTAACACACAGCATTAATTGGGACACAGATAACCAAGCGTATAATGAAGGCAGAGATTACAGAACCCCACAACTGATCCTTCCTGCAGCAAAAAGCTGCTGTAAAGCAGTCTTAACACTAGCCTATAAACACAATTAGAAAAGTAATGCTTTTGGTGTAGGATGTTTTTAAGAACAAAAGCTTACGGCAAGTTTCATTGACATTATGGTAAATAAAAAAAGGTCTGAGCAAGTCCCAAATTCGGTGCATTTCTGACAAACAAAAAGAATAATAATATATTTCTGTCATCTGATGATGCAGAAAAAAATTGTTGTCAGTTTCTGATATAAAAGCTACGTGAAAAATCACTTCCATAAGAGTTGGGTTTATACTTTTTATCTATGAAGATGAAGACTCCAGCATTTGGATCTGTCCCATTCCGAGGTGAGGCTGCTCGTCGGTGGAGGCTGGCAGAGGCTGGCTCCGCTCACCCACCCAGGAGCCCATTGTGGGGGGAACACGCTCCCGTCTGCCCCCCCACTGCTGAGCAGGCAGGTGGAATTGGGTTGGAAGAAGCATAGTTGTGGCTGTCCCTTACAGTCCCCCTAGGAAAAAAAAATCAAATAAGGGAAAGGTTATTGCAGACTGATAACAGCTAGGGAGGCTGGGAATGGTACCTGTTGCCAGGGAGAGTTTGCTCCAGCTCAGGCAGGGCCCCCTGCGCCTCTGGCCCTGCGGGAGAGGTCGGGGAAAGGCATCCAGGGGAGGGAGGGAGCTGGAGAGGAGCACCGCTGCTAGATGAGGAACTGAGGAGAGATTGCAGCCAGCCAGACCAGGGGCCCAGATGGTCAGGGGCAGAGATTTGAGGAGGGT
Organism: Falco punctatus; assembly: GCF_963210335.1. NCBI lineage: Eukaryota > Metazoa > Chordata > Aves > Falconiformes > Falconidae > Falco > Falco punctatus. Next base: position 68,030,146 of record NC_137583.1, read on the forward strand.
GTTTTGTGGAAAAACCATTGCATGCATTCATGTAATTAAAACCTTTGTCATGATGCCTGTGTGCGAAGGAGGTAAATTATGGCTGAACACGCAGCCTTGGTAGTCTTTGAGAGCTGGTCTTCTGCAGGCTTCACATCATGTTGTGATTTCTTGTTGTGCAAAATAACAAAAGCCATAGACGATGGAAACTTTTGGCAGAGAGAAATGGCAAAGAGCAATCTCACCAGCAGTGAGATTGCTGCAGAAGCATCCATGCTTCTGCACTTGTGCTTTATGCTGCTCCTGCTTGCACCACAAGCATGCTCCAGAGAGAGCACAGGGCTCCTGCCTGGAGGGGTGGGAGGATGGAAATGCACCACCCCAGGGCTGGAAATCAGTCATGTTAAGCCGTAGCTTGGCCTGAGGCTCACGTGCCACTGAGGTACCGGTAAACTCAGGGCAGAGATGGTGTGGATTTGCTGGGGGGCATTGCTTTGGGTTTGGGAAGCTAAACCAGGTACGCCTTGAAAACCTTTAAAGCGTGCCCCATCCTGAGCATAGGCCCACGGTGCAGTGGAGCAGCCCAGCAGCCCAGAACAGGGCGCTCCATTCCCCCACGCTGTCGGGGTTCTCCTCCCTACACAGCCTAAAGGGAGCACCAGCGGCAGCCCAGGACAAGGCTCCTGAGCCGGGGCTCCCCCCTGATGGACACACATCCATGCTACTTTGCACCCTGAAGTGTGATCACCGTGGGTCTCTGCTCACCCCTCACCACCCCCAGCCGGGACAGCTGGGCCACCACCGTGGGGAAAACACCAGCCCTGAGGCCACCAGTAGCGTGACTGAACACAAGCTTCGCAGCATTAACCCTCCGCCCTGCCCGGGCTTTACCAAAGCCGGTGCCATGGCAGGAGGGACCCCCCCAGGGCCTGCTGCAGCCCCCCAGCAACAGCCCTCTGTGACTGCAGTGCGGTGCTCAGTGAAACCCGGCCAGCCACTGTGACAAACCGCCACCCCCTGGGACCTGGACCCCCCGAGTGAATTATGCACATCCCTACATGTTTGCAGGATAGAGGCCTTAGTTCACTGGGTTAAAATACCAGAACAATACAAACCACCTCTGCCGCTGGAACCCACTGCACTTTATGAAAATGCCGGGGACCCTGCTGGAGCTAAGCCATTGTTGATGGCCATAAAAAATTGGTTAATAAATCTTCTTCCACTGATGAAATAGCTACTTCACAGCCAGAACTAAACAAATTGAGCATTTCAAAGCAACCTACTTGACACAAGCCCTGATTCGCACACACATACAAGCATCCCCACCACCCAGCCCTGGCAAGACCCCGAGCCCACACTGTTCGTCCCTCCCCATTGTCACAGCCAAGTGCCAGGAGGAGATTTACTGCACCAATATTTTCCTCCCGAGTGACGGGAAGGGGATTTTACCTCTGCAACCTGCAGGCCATGGAGTGGAACAATCCCTGAATCAGAGACCAGCCCAGCAAGTGAGGGACACTTTGCCTACCCCCACCAGCACTGCCAGGCTGACAGTCCCACCGGGCACAGCCTCCATCACAGGCAGATGCTAAAAGTTCATCATGATGCCGCTTCTGCCTTTTTCTGGTTGCCCTCCCTTTAAAAATGGAAATGTAATCGAAAGAAAGGCAAGCGCTCATCCCCCTGCTGCTCCACAGACACTACCCTGAAAGTTTAACCTAATAGGTAAAAAAGCAATTAAAGAAGAGGCTCTGTTCTTAACAAGCTGTCTCAAGTCAGTATTATTTAAATGCAGCTAATAGCCAAGGGGAGGGAAATAATACATTTCACTAGTTTTTCCCAGCTGCATGACCGTTGATGTATTACAACAGTGTGATAACTAGAAAGATAAAAATACTTTAACATTCCAGCTTTAATAAAAACTACTTTATAAATAAAGTCTCACCCTAAATTTATACCAGTGTCTTTTTTCACAAAGTCAGGGCTGACTCGTTCTCTTCCCTGCTGCCTACAGGGAAGGGAGCAGGGCTGGGCTGAGGGGTAGGACCTGCTCCCAGCAGGGAATGCTTAAGTGAAAAGTTACATCTAAATATTGGTGTTTCAACAGCACTCGCTGTTTAACTGGATGCTATACATTTGCTTCGAGAACCACACACTGGGGTAGGAAAAGCACCGGTTTAGGCCCTTTTAGCAACAATGTATGACTTGGAAACAGCGATGAGCAAATCCTAAATATTTCAAAGCCATTGATTTGGGGCTCAGATTTCCTAATAACTTGTTAGGATTTGGGTTCACAAGACAGGTGTTTGGCACCCTTTAGGAGACACCACATCAAGCATTAAACTCGTACAGTCTTGAAAGTTCAAGTCAAGGTGGTTTTTGTTTTGCTTTTCCCCCTGAAGGTCAGTTCAGGATTGAATCCTTTTGTCAAGGTTGCCTGGAGAGCAGAAGGCTCTGTTAATCTGCAGGCGCTGTGGCTCCCTCCTGGCTTCCTTCCCTTGCAGTTTGTTTTACTTCAGGATTCACCCCTGGGATTGTAAAGGCTGCAGACAAGGGTTAGAGGTGAAACAAAGAAAACAAGGTTGGTTGTTTATTTAGAGGGAGCCAGAATTCATAATGTTGGAGACACTGGGCCCCTCCCAAAAGATAACCGTAATTTTACAGCACCTCTCCACAACTTTTTTTTTTTTTTTTTCTCTCCTCAGAAATAAAAATACAGTGACGGACCCAAAATACCATTTCCCCTAGTAAATCCTAGAACCAAAACAAGAAAGAGTTTTTCCTGCATAGTGACCAGTCACCGGAACAAAACAAACACACTTCCATTGATCTCCATGTAGGAAAGCATCTGAAAAAAGAAATAGACAACTTTGCCGGCTTCAAAGACCTTCTTTTATTCGCTCAGCTCGTGCCTTATTATAGAGGTCTTTTTCTGATCATTGATCTTTTTTCCTTGGGAGATAATCTTCTTATCCCCCTCCTTTTCAATGAGAAGGCCAAATTTTACTTTCATTTATTCACTGTGGAACCCCACCGACCAGACCAGTAGCTAACGGGCACATCCCACCCCACACAGGCAGCCTGGCAATACAGTGTCTTCCTTCATACCTTGTTTTAACAATCACAACAGCAGTAAGGGAAGGTGCAGATGCATCCGTTACACCTAAGGAAAAATCTTGCTCTTTCTCCAGGCTTTTCTGGGTGTTTGCCCTCCAGGGCAGCATCCACTTGCAATGAGATCGCTGGATTTACAACAGAGCAAGTGGTTGTACAACAAGAACTGGAGTCCAGGGTGCTGATAAGAGAAGGTAAGCCATCCTGTGTCCTACAACCAGAGCCTGGCCAGCTACCAGGCCACTAACCCGGGGTGAATCTGCTGACACCGGTGGCTTCATGCTAAATGCATGCTGAGGTGAAAAATGAGAGTGGCAGCCCGGCTCCAGCACTCTGCTACCAGAAGTAACTGCTTACTTTCAAGCTTTCCGCACAGCCTGTAATCACTCAATATTGAAACCAGATTTACAAGCTCTTTAGAGGAGGAGAAGTTTGTGATTTCCAAAGCAGACACATTTGGTATTTAAGAAAAAGGTCAAGCCCCCTGTGGAGTAAGGGGTTTTTAATAGAATCAGTTCAGCAGGAGTTAAGAGAAGACATACCAACCCAGCGGCTCTCAAAGCCGGCAGAAGCAGAGACATAAGAAAAGCCACAACCATCATTGTTTTGAGGAAAGAATCAGGGAAAGAGAGGCATGGGGGACACTAAATTACATCGTGGACATTTGATTTCATTTATTCCAATCCAAGAGACTTTTTCCAGTTAGAAATAGAGAGGGTTGTCCTTCTTATGCTCCAGGGCTTGCAGGGGTTTCAAAGAAAGGAGTGTTTGTTATTGTCTGCCAGGGAAATCCGAGAGTTTGAAGCACAATGACAAATCCAGGCTCCTAAGTCAAATGCATTTTAAAAGTTGAGCCATCACTTACTGTCTCACCTTGTCAGCCTCTCCAGACTCTGGCCAGGCTCTTCAGCTACTGTTTGTTCCCTGCCTCGCTAGGTCACATGCAAGGAGCATCTAGGACTGCCTTGTTGCACACATGTACAGCACCAGCAGCCAGGAAGCCCGGGGAACATCACTAAGGTCCCTCCTTGTCATAGGAATACAACTTTTCTAAAGTGTAATGGAAGGCCGGTGTTACTGAGGTATGCAGGTAACATAAGCAGGCACTGCAGAAGTCCTTACTAGTGATGCAGATGGCTACTGCTGGCTCTGACACCCTTTTGACTCCGCAGGCAGTAGTTTCAGTGAAAAGATATGGGGCTCGTTCCATAACTTGCGTTCCGGACAGCAGAGCTCATAACATAGTTTCCTGAATATACGGGCTTTAAAACAAATAGGAAATCCAAATTTCATCTGTAGGAAGACTTACAGCCCAGGAACTTCTAGGCTGTATCAGCTACCACACCTAAATGACACTTATTGCACCAGAACAGCCGGAGGAGAAGGCAGGGACTGCAGGGGAAGGCAAACAATCTCTTTTCTTCTTCAAAACACCTCCACAGCAAGGGGCCAATTAGAGTATCCTGGTCTTGCTAACCTCTTGATGGCAAGCATAAATAGGCCCTTATGTATTCAAACTAGCAGCAAATGAGCGGTGAAGGTCACAGGATGCTTAAATGACTATACAGCATGCTGCCTCAGATTTCTAGAGAAAGCACTTGAAAGTTTTAGCCATCAGATCTTCTAACTTGTCTAGTCACCGTAACTACTGGTGCAGCTACACCCAACAGACAGTATTTCAGGTTTATCTCTTTCAGCACCAAGTTCCCAGCCAGTTAATCCCAAAAATAATGCACTTGGCAGAGCCGACAACTGCCCTAGACTTTCAGATCAGTGCAAAGGAAGGGCAGAGCTCTTATAGGAAAGCAGCACTTTGGAGTCTGGCCTGTGGTCTTCTGGCTGACCTTTCAACAGCAGTTGCAGCCACATAATTTCTTCAGCTTCAGCAGCAGAAAAAGGTAGAAATCAGAGAACAAGTTCTCTGCATTAAAAGCAGCTCTCCAAGCACTTCGAAGAAGTAAGAAGAGCCAGCCGTTTGAGGTACATAGATGAAACTAATCCTTCTAAACTGCACTTTAATACTGTGAACATGGGCCCAGCTTGTGCATTCCCAAGGCTCTCACTGCACTCAGACAATATGAGTGCTCAACTGTATGGGCAAGTCTGCAATACCAATACCTCCGTTTGCACAGCCAAGTGACCAACTTACCTTCAGAAAGCCTGCCATATAGTTTAGGTGTACTTTCAGAAACTCAAACTTGTGACTTAGAGGGGCAGGCTTCCCTTTTGCTGACATCCCTTTATGTTTCAGGCTGCATAGCCCAAAGCAATCTACCAAGGTAAGCAGCACACAAGGGTCACAGCACCGCTGCACGGGTGTTGCAACCCCATTTGTGCCACCCCCTGTTCACTGGTAGCAACAGTAGGGACTCAACTTTACAATCAGAATAGAAGGAGGCAGAAGCAGTTCTAAAGCTATTTAAAACATAAATGAATACTAGACTAATTGCCAAGTTTTATCTTCTGCAGCAGCATTTTGGACCCTTCTTTCACAATGATGTGGCATCTGCCTCTTAAGCAAGTCTACTTTAATTCCTGCAACAAAGTCTAAAGCAGTAAGAAAAATAAATACAATAAGCTCCTTTGATAATCCATAGGTTTCGCTTTGTTTTTAGCAAAAAGGCATTGAATAAATGAAATGATCACATGAAACCAACTAGCTGAAGGAATAAGAAACAACTGAGTGCACAAATACCAGCAGGGAAGAAAAGCAGCCTATGCAAGAATAGCAAAAAGGAGGAGCCTGAAATTAAAGCAAGTACACTGTTAATTCTTCAGTCCCACGCTGAAGTAGCAGAATGTGATGCTGAGTTACTGTTCTATAGTGTAAGGCAGATGTTTCCCCTGTGCCCAGAGGGGTTATCAGCAAAGAAAGAGTTACACAGCAGAATAAGCATTGTGGTTTGGGGGTTTCCCTCCCTTTCCCCCTGCCAAAAAAAAAAAGAAACCAAAAAAACAAACACACCCAGTTTTTTTGAGAGTAAAAGGTGCAAAAGGAAAAAAAAAAGATCACAGAAAATAAGCATTTCAAGACAAATGAGGAAAACCTGCTAATGAATTAGGATCCACTTTCTGATGTGTTTTGCACAGAGAAAAAGCACCTCTTCAATAACAGAGGAAGAAATAATTGTCACAAAGCTGCAGAAGAATTCACTAAGGTTATGAGCAAAATGCAACAGCCAAGAACTGAGCATGTGGGTTCACTGCTACTTGAAGTATTAAACAACTAAGCTGCCACCTTCATTCTGGAATAACCACCTGATTTCCCTCACAGGGCAGGAAAATAGACTGTAATCACATTAACATGCATACCACCTTGATTTTTTCCCACCCCAAAAAAAATTGTTTTCCAAAGCAAAAGTCACAAGCAAGTTTCAGACAAAATATATATATTTAAAAAAAATCTTTACAATAAGTCAGGAAACATAGGAGCTTGCATACAGTTTATTATAATAAGTCAGTTCTCAGCTCCCTACAGTTCAGATAACCCTGGTGACAGTGTTTACAACTTCTAATTTTTGCTTTCATAACTTTAAAGCAAACAATACATTTGAGTGTATTTTACTCTGTGCAAATAAGACAACTTGTGGAATCCTTCAGAAGAAATATCCAAGATTCTGTCTGCAGAGGTCCTTTGTTTCTCAAAGATGATTTATGAGAGTTTCTGTTTTAAGATAAAGTGCTCCTGTCCAGCAGAACCCAAAGGCCTTCAAGAGTTCAGAGAGTAAGTTTAGCTCAGATTAAAAAAATAATTGGTCATACAAATTCCAGCTTTCCATGTCCGCTGTACATTCCCCAGTGGACTAGTGAAAGAATTTTGTCATTGCTGAGGTCTGAATGTCTCATTTTATCACAGGTCATGCAGCAGTTCTCGTGACCAGTCACAGGCACCATGCATTCCAAGTCCAGTTTTGCCACCTGCCCTTTTTTCGAATGATGTCCATGAAAACTATAGTGCAAACGGGAGAGCATTTGCTGTCGTTGATCTTGCAGTCTCTTGTTTTCACTCCTGAGCATCCGCAAGGCCAGCATGATAAGGAGCACCAAGATTAGCCCACCAGCTATAGGGACAGCTATTACAGCTGCCCTGAACCATAACTCTTTCGAAGAGGTCAATTCCTGCACCTTGGTGATGAGATTCCTGCTGTTGTCGTGTTGATATCTGCTCCCTTGTCCTGCAAAGGGGAAAGATGTGAAGCTTATTTAGTATCAACAGGTTTATATATAAAAGCAACTCCTTTAAAAGCCACACTGACAAGTTTAAGGAGCCACAGCTACACACTCTGTAGTATCTACAGAAAATACTCTTATAAAGAAAAATATCAGTTTCTAAGGCTGTTTATAATTTCTTACCCTAATAGCCGATTTAAATACGAACGCCAGTTCCATTGCTTCTTACAAGCAATGTCAAGTTGGCAAGACAGACCTCCGATATTAACACAGGCAAAAAAAAGCTACTTGGCTGAGATGCTCCCCAGCACCCAGCTACCCACTTCTCCCTCTAGTGTGTCTACTTACACTAACAACTAAATAACAGTAGACATGCAAGGTTTTAACTGTCACCAGCCTGATGGCCAGAAGAGAGATTTCACCAAAGCTTCCTTGGCCTACCTGAAGTATCACCCCTGGAAGGAGACAAAACATCATGTAGTCCTCTGTAATTGCACATATCTTCATGACAGCATTCCAATGTGGACATGGTGGTGGTGCCAGAGTGGTTTTGTGCTTGTTTAGCTTGGCAGATATCAGCTGTGCTTGCAATAGAGTCCAAGCAGCCATGAGTAAGTGGGGAATGTGTATTCTGAGGATCAAGCAGTCTGGAGAAGCAGGCGCTAAGCTCAGATTTGCACATATAGCCAGTTGCAACACAGTGTGCAGCATCACAGTAGCATCTGATTTCACCTGAAAAAAATTGTTCAAGAAAAGTAAGAATTTAGTTCTTTAAAGACACCTCACTAGGTACTCTTCTTGGACACAAGCATCACACAACCAGACTCAGTGCCAGTTTTGGGGTATTCCTCTAGACTGTAAACCCATGAGAGCAGGGGTTGTTTCCTTCCATCACTGTACAGTGCATACCTGTTGTAACCTTAATCTCTGCAAATGCCTCAGGGCACTTGTTTTAATTACTACAGTCCTTTGAATTAAAGCAAGAACATTTCACTAAAACAGGGATGGGGAGGGGTGGGCGGGTGGCAATGAGGAAGGTCACAGTGGCTTTTTTTCCAGGGTAAATAACTAACAAGACCATTTTATAGCTGCTTCCACTTGCTGTCAGCAGTTGCACTAAACCACATATAAAATGAAATCCCAGTTTTAAAAGCAAAACACACTTTCAGTACTATAAGGAAGTCACATCTATGTTTTGAACTATTACTACAGGAACAGCATTCTATTTTTATAAAGGTAACACTTACTTTAACTGGGCACAAGCACACAACAAAAACACTAGGTTAGAATATTTGTGTGACAAATGAAAAAAAAATCAGAACTGCTGAATCGTTTATTACCTCTCAATACTTTGCCAAAATTTAAAAGGTTTAACTAACACCTTATAAAGCTATTAGTTAGAACCATTACCATCTAAGTCCCCCAGTCAGGAAGGTTTTTACTGTGTGAAACTGGGCAACTATTTGTAATTTCTCCATAAAAAGAGAAATTCCTTAAGTAGCCATTCATGCAAAAAGGCTTTTTATCAGTATTATAAAACAGAAACAGCGCAGTTTATAATTAATCTGTTACCAGACTCAATGTCTCTCAACTCAAATGTAAAGTTATTAAATGGGGTGAAATTGCAAGGCTAAAAGCTCCCTCTTGCCCCTCCCTGATTTTGCATGCAATCCAACAAGCAGTCAAAAGGGGAAACACTAAGACTGAAAATCCTCTACCAGCTCTATGAAAAATCTCTCAGGAAACCTCAAAAATTTCTGAAGGAAGCGATAAAAAAAAAGCTCCCTTCATAAAACTCTTCATTTTGTGCTCTCCAAACTGCTCTGGTACAAATTATGTGTGTCCTGTGCTGTAGGGAAGACTTACTCTTTCTAGGCAAGTTGGGACTCAAGAAATAATTAATTGTGCCATCGATCCAAGGTTTAGAAGGAAGCCAGATTTTGAAGCCATTCTTTGAAGAATAGACTTAAAACTACTAAAGTGCCTGGTGTACTTGCCATCATAGTGGCAGCATGGCTCTCAAAGTCAACTGACTTTTCGGATGTCTTCCTTCTACAGTCTGCACTTCAAACAAATCAGTCTTCACATTTCCCTGCTGCTGCCCCTTACGAAGCTTTCTACTGCCCCATACCTAAAAAGAAATAATTCTGAAATATGTCGAAAATCATGCCAACCAAGTTAGCTTCCCCTCTTCAGTCTACCTTAATACTTTCCCCAAAATGCTACTGCAGGCTCCAGGCCTTGAAGTTCCTGCTGCTCTTTAATAACTCTGCTTAATAGAAGCCAAATGATGGAGTGTCTCACCGTCTCCAGTCCAATTCCCTTGGGCTTTTAGACCAAGTAACCTAATTTTTCGTGAATTCATGTACGCTGTTATCTAGCATGCTATGGAGAAAAAGACTCATTTTCTAAGCATCGTATGTGAGATCTTCCCTCTGCTCTCCCTGAAAAAATGATTTTCATCATTTTCTCACTGTATGAGAGTTAAAAATAAGATGCAAAAGAAGTAACAGCACCAGAGCGGTCCTTTCATTAGTTTTCCCACAGCACAGGAAGAAAGTAAAACACACGTACTTCCATTTAAATTGTTTATACAATCACACTTAAAATTCTACATTTTATTGACCTAAGACAATCTTATAAACAAAAATCTGACAGGCTAGTCATCAGGTTAATTCAACTGCTTTTTAATTAAACCCACATTTTCGGTGGAACAGAATGGACTTTGTATTACTGTATTAAAACTGCATTTCTGTCAATTCATAAAGTTTCTTCCTGTGCTATGCAAAAGGCCAGAAAGGGTATTTAGTATTTTGAAACAGTGAACAATGCCCTTCTGTTCCCTCCTCTTTCTTGTTACTGTATGTAGCTATTAAAGAAAAATGTCTGCTTTTAGTCAAGATGGCTACAGGAGAGACTGCAGGCTTCGCTTAAAGCTTTTGAAGTCAACAGCAGCCAGAAGTCTGTGATCCCCTAATTATATCATTATCAGGCACATAGTTTCAGTATCTGCGACTTCACATCACTCAGTCACTCCCTGTTCTGCCCGCTTTGATGGGGCCAGCGGGCTCCCCCCTGCACGCTGCAAGGGCTGTTATTTAGGGTTAATTACAGCCTTCTTTCTAGAATAAATAAATACGTCGCACATCATCACCGCGCTAACTTACCCCTCACCGCCCCCCCCGGCGCACGGCGGTTACCGGCAGCCAGAGGGTCGCCCCTGCCCCGGGCGGGCGGTGACAGGGCAGGGCGCGGCCGCCCCTCGGCGCCGCGGGCTCGCCCGGGGCCGGTGCCGCTCTGACGACGGGAGCCCCCGCGCTGCGGGCAGCCGGCACCGGCGGCCAGGTGGGCGCGGGGGGACGGGACGGGCGGGCGCAGCCCCGGCAGCTCCCCGCCACCGCCCGCCAACAGAGGCTCGGCGACGGGCTCCCGAGGCCCGCCCGCTCCCCACGGCCACGGCACCGGCCCCTCCGCGCCGACACCGCCGCGTGAGCGGCTCCCCGGGGCCGGCTCCCCTCGGGCACCAGGCCCGCTCAGCCGCCCCGCTTCCTCGGGCGCGGCTCCCTCAGGCGCCGGGTGCCCGCACACCCCGGGTCCCCTCGGGCTCCCCCGGCCCCAGGTCCCGCGCCGCGGCCTCACCTCTGGTGAGCAGGACGGCCATGGCGCACAGCTCCAGTTGCAGCCAGATGAAGATGTAGCTGGAATGGCGATCCATTTACCCACCCGCCCGCACAACCGGCGGCGCGGCGCCGCTCGCCACAGCCCGCAGCGCAGGCACGGCGAAGCCGCCGCCGCCCGCTCCCGCCCCGCCGGAGCCCCGAGGAGCCGCTCGCCCGCGGGCAGAGCCGTTGCGCGGCCACCGCTGCGGCAGGCAAGGGCGGAGGGCGGCAGACGGCCGCGGCGCGCCTTGTGCCTTGCCCTCCCTGCTCTGCCGCAGCTGCAGCGGAGGGCCCGTCCCCAGCAACTGGCGCAGGCGACGGGCACGGTGCGGCCCGGCGGGCGCTGCCTCGCTGACACGGCAGCGGCGCCTCCCGCCCCGTAAATACCGCCGGCGCCAGGCGCGGGCCGGGCCGCCGCGCCCCGCCCCCTGCCCCGCCCCGCCCCATTGGCTGCGCCGCTCGGAGGTGGGCGGGGCGCGCCGCGCCGCGGGCAGGGCCGTCGCCCCCCCCCGCCCCCCCGGCGGCGGGCTGGGCCCCGCGGCGCGACTTGCGCTCCCGCCCGCGGCGCCCCCGGGCGGTGGCGGCGGCGGCCCCGGCCCCGGCGGCTGTTAACCCCGCTCCGTTCAGTGCTGGGCACCGAGCACAGGACCCCGGCCCCGGGCTCTCCGAGGGAGAGATCGCTGGCGGCGCGGAGCGTCCTCACCCGCCGCGTTACTTTCGGGGCTTCCCGGGAGGGTGGGCTCCGCCGGGATCCGTGGGAACGGTGCCCTTACGGGGGCAGCCGCGCGAGTTTCATAAGCAAATGCAGCGGCTCTGGCTGCAGGTTTGGCGGAGCCGCGGTTAATGAATAAACAGCAAGACGAGCCCCTTGCGGTGGGGTGAAAGGCAGAGGCGAAGCGAAAGGCGGCTGCACCCGCCCCCCCTGCGCCCCCTGCCCCGCGCCCCCGGGCCCCGCTCGCCACCAGCTCTGCCCGCTCGCCACCAGCTCTGCCCGCTCGCCACCAGCCCGGCCCCGCTCGCCGCTCCCCGCACCCGGGGCTGCACGGGGATGCAAAAGTGTTGCGACACCGGGGATGCCAGGAGTTTCACTGCCGCCGGGTTTGGGTTTGGTGGGGTTTTTTAGGGTTGATTTGTTTGGTTTTTTTTCCCAGAGTTATGAAAAACCTACGTCTGGGCTCGACGGGGCGCGGGGCGAACAGCAACCCGGCCAAACCCCGGCTGCGGTCTCCGTCCCCCCGGCCCACGCCGCCCCCCCGGCCCGGGATGCACCGTGCGGCTCGGGGGGTTCTGCGCTTCCCGCTCAGCCCCCCGGGCTCTCCCAGGCTGCTGTCACCTCCACGCTGCTGTCACGTCCACGCAGCAACGGCAGGTCCCTTAGCCCCTAGTCAGAGCCCTTAGCGAGTGCACCCCCGCGGTACCTCTATTATCCCAACATTTCTTTTCGGAAAACAGCTCTTGGGGATGGAAGCACGAGGTGATGTTCCACCACGGGCTCTGACACAGGTCCCGTGGGTCATGCTTAGTTTGGACAGTTCTCCTTCATGTGTTGGTCCTGAAAACAATGTGCCCCGTAGTTAAAATTTCTTTGCTAACTTAGTTTTCTCCCTTCTGTTCTCATTACGTTTTATAAGCCTTGATTTCTACGGCACTTGCACACCGACTGTTTCCCATTTATGGGCAACATGCTTTAAATATTTGGGTCTGCAGCTAGTATTCAAGCTGTTGGACGATGTGTAGATAAGTTAACAGCAAAAATGGCTCTAGAGTTTTAATTTGAAATGTTTTGTGAGTCTTCAAAGACGTTTTCAAATCAGGACATTATACCTTGTGACAGAGACATTCCTCCTCTGAAAGAGAAAGGAGGAAATATGAAATCTGAGATTGGAGATAACTCCAGTTTACTTTGGCAGAGAGGAACAGACTGGATCTCAAGCTAATTAGTGCTAATGCCATCACACGTTATAATGGTTTTACTGTGAGTCTTGCGATTTGCATATGTATAAGATAGATACACATGTGCTGCACCGCAGCCTTCATACTTGTGTTATACATATTTGCACTCCACCACAAAGTAATTTTCTAATTCCTGTTTCTGTTTAGAAATTACAAAAACAGCCAGATCAGCCAAGCCATATCTCCCACTCTGGCACCGGCTATCAGACACTCATTTGCAAACATACAAAAATATCATTCATTATAACTTAGAATCATTACAGCAGCATGTGCAATTCTGTTTCTGCTGTTCCTACCACTGGTGACAGGCGCATTTAGCAAATTTCATTTGTTACATGCGATACCGACAGACTGGAAATGGCTTTTATTCGTGGAGCCACATTACTGCACTAAGTAACATGAGAGACTCCCTGAGTATTATAAACATCCTGGCTGAGGGAGCATGGACAGACTAACCAGGAGGCAATGTGCTCCAGATCAGTTTTGAGCAGCAAATTCCATTGGCAGCTGTCAAGTTTGAATTGTGAGGTACAATTTACTGTAAAAAATGGCTAATTCTGTATGCTGCAGGCATGCTGGAAGTACCATAAGCGACAGAGGGGTGACAGGGATCACTCCCCAGCCTTAGCTCCCACCAAAGCAACTAACTTACAGATCCTTTTGGGAGCCCACGGGGCAAGGGTGTCAGGAAGGTTTGACTGACCTACTGTTCCTCCTCACACGCTGGTACTCCGCTCAGGGAGCCACGTGAGGATTGTGTGGGGTCCTCTGACAACCCATAACATAAACAAAATAATTCAGCTGCTGCAGTGTTAATTCGCTTTTGTTTTAGAGGCAAGAGCAAGCAGGGCCAGATTGGCCTGTGAAAAAGGGACAGGAGACAGACCCAGCTCAAAGCAATAATAACAACATGTTCTGCAACCAGAAGGAATGTGGGATAATGACTACAAGGAACCATCAAGGAAAGCGTCAGAAGCCCAAGGCCACATGACGTGTCTCCAGCAGCCATGGGAGAGCAGCCCGGAGCCTCCACTTGAACGGACTAAGCAGTCCCACATAGCACAGAGCTGCTCCCTCCCACCAGATAGGGTGAAGCCCTTTGAAACCAGCACCAAAGGACCTGGTTTCAAAATCAGCCTCCAGGCACCTCAAGGAAAGGGACTGCTTTGGGAGGCATCTTACAGGAGCACGTTCCTCTGTGCATCAGCTCAAAACTCTGTCACAGATGCAAAACTTTGTCTTTAAGAAGATGAAATTAAAGGTCTTTTCCAACCTAAATGATTATATGATTTCATGAAATTGCCAACCAAAAGAAGGGATCCGTCCAAAGAACTGTCCAAGAGTGTTTGCAGGCCACTCAAGTGCTGGTTTGGTTCTTTTACTTCCTTTCACAAGCCAATAGTTGCAGTGCCAAGTTTCTGCCAGGAGGACTTAAGAACTGATGAGTCCTTCTGAAAGACCAATTCAAATGAGCATCCAAAGTCCTCAACTATTCTAGACCAAGACTTCTCCTATCAGGCAAGCAGCTGCTCAGCACAGAGCCTGCTTTCCCCTACAATCATGTTCAAGAAAAAGCTCACTACTTTCTACCAGGAGCATGTGTGCCATGCAGCCATGCAACACTCTCCTTCCCACTCTCAGCTGGTGAAGTCCCTCCGGTGAAATCCCAAACCACATCCACCACCTTCTCCAGAAGCTCTGTGTGCTTGAGAGCCCCAGCACAGGCACGAGAGGATGACTGGCATGAGGGGTTTAGGTCTTTCCTAGATCAAGGAGGAAAATAAGACAAGATAGAGGTCAACCTGGCAGCCTTTCTGAGTATATAACTTTGAGCAAGAGAAAGGCACCGCTCTGGCTCTGGAACCCTGCTTCAGAAAATTCAGGCTCCTCCCTTTGTATTGCTTCTCTCATGTATTCCCTTTCTCACTTTCACATGAATTGGCATTAATGCCTGCCTCTGCTGCTCCTGCCTACATTTTATGTGCTACTAGCAGCAGTGTGCCTGCAAAACTAACCAAATTAAGTTACAGCCTCAGCCTGCAGGTGCTCCAGATTTAAACAACTAGCCCTAGAAAAAGTTTGCAGTGAAAAGTCCTTTATCTGGCACCTTTGAACATGACAATGAATTCCTCACCCTTCTATAAGCTTGGCTGGCACACAGGCAACTCACCATTTCCCCCAAAGGTTTGGATGTGACCCTTCTGCCTACCTCTATCAAACAACAATGTTAATGCAGTATTCCCTGCTTGTTTGAACCTTTCCACAAACATACACAGACACTCAAAAAAAAAAAATTTAAGCAAAAATAAAATGGATAACAGCTGCAATTTGGAAATCCATTCTACAATCACCTCTGTAGTTAAGGCATCACAGCAGCCCTGTCCTGGGGAAACCCAAATTCCTTGAGGAAGCTGAGGATTTGCATGTGCACATTGGCTTTTGCCAGTACTGACACGTAAGATGCTGACTTCACTAGCAAGGAAAGGTTAGTACAGCTACACTGTTGTAATTTCAAATTGGTGTCAAAGGAAACGGTCACACACCATATCCATTCTTTTTTGCAACTTGCAATTATGATTCAGCTGGGAATTTCTCATTTGGAAGTGAACATGAATTTAAAAGCATTTGGACTGTTTAAAGCATCTTTGGAGCAATATTAATCAGAGCAGTTTGGGTTTTGGTTTTTTTTTGTTGTTGATTGCTCAACACTAGCCAACGAACAACTTTCTTTTTCCAGTTATTTTGCTGGCATTTTGGATATGATACACATAAGCTAACTCTACTCAATTACCTTTATTTATGCTGATTATTGCCTTTAAAAAATAATTAAAGCTTAAGCTAGCGTAGCTATGCTTAATACAAAGCCCAGGGGGCAGGGAACATAATATGACTCTATGCAATTTCTTCTGCTTGCTACTTCTGGGGCTGGCCACGGCTTTACCGAATCAAGTAGCCATGTCAGGAGGTAAGACTATGCAGAGCCCGAAGCCTGGCTCCTTCCCCAGCCGCTCCCTTGTGGCAGTCAGGCTGCCGGGCAGGTTCCCGCAGAAGAATAACTCCCAGGGAGCTTCGTCCCCCGTAACTGGGGCAGTTCAGGGAGGTGGATGGAGGCCGCGCACTACAAGCCCCGCTCCCTTCCAGAGGCAGTTAGCATGACCCCAGTGAAACTCAGTTACCTGCAAGCCGGAGGAGGGGAGCGGTGCTCCAGAGATGCTCAGTGATACCTGTTCGCAAAAAATAAATAGGAAACAAGGCTGGGGTTTGCTTTGCAGGATCCACCTCCCCATATATCATCCAGGTGGCACCAATCTGCATCTCCCCAGATACAGGACATGATAAAAAGACACTTTTTAAGGGGCCCAGAAAGTGAAGCATTTCCTGCCATGCCCATCAGTTTACCTTTTATCATTTAAAACTAATCCTCCTTCCCCCAAAACGAGCTGCCCTCCTACTCCTCCCGATCAATAGGACGATTTGCATTTATCCTCCTGGAGGCATCACTCCTAGGACCGGGGCCAGAGCGATCTAATCGATAGGGGGAGGCTGGAGCAAGGCTGGAGAAGAAGCAGCAGAGAGATTCCCCCAGGGAGAAATGCAAAACACTGGAGAGAGGCAACAATTATTGTAATTGAAGGTAATGAGGCCGAGGCGCCAGCTCCAGCTCTGCTTAACATCATTCAATGCGAAGCGAGACGCGCACGTCGGAGACAGCCCGCGCCCGGCCGGCCCCGGCGCAGCCCAGCCCGGCTCCCGGCTCCCCGCCCGCAGCCCTGCCCCGGGCCGCCGCTCGGCCTCAGCCCCCGGCCACAGCCCCCGCCTGCTGCGGCACGGGTGCTCCGGGACAGGTCTGTCTCCTGCGTCGATGGCTCAGCAGCACTGGGGTTGATGCGTTTGGGAGAGTCGCTCTGGATCTGACTGGTCTTGGGGCCGCAGAGTCCTCCTTTTCCTTGCTATAGGTGACTCCCGTGCCTGTAGCACCTTCGGTGTGTTTATCCTCCCCGTGCACCGAAAGTCACACGCTCAGCACCGACTCGCTCAGCTAAAGGCAAATGTTGTCCTGTTCCGTGACAGGACAACAAGTTGATCCCCAGACCCTCAGCCCTCACGCCCCCCTTGCTGCCACCCCGGCTCCCCGCAGCCCCCCGGTGCACGGAGAGGCGGGGGAGCGAGCTGGCCGGGAGGGACGGCACGGGGGAAGGATGCTGCGGAGGCGGCTCCTGCTGCCCTGGGGCTTTCCCTTCTGACCGCCTGGGCACGGTGTGGGTGTCTCTGTCTCTGACACTGCACCTGGCCTGCACGCTGCCAGCTTTGGGCAGGGTCGTCCAAGGAAACTCCACCGCATTTTCGCCTTCGACTCCTTATAAGCACAGAGACCCCCCCGGCAGCTCCGGTAGACGGGGCGGGTGTGCGTGTGTCAGCGAGCCGCCAGCACCGTGACGGGCTTACCGAACCCTTGCGCAGGAACGGGGCCGGGGCCGCCCCGCAGCCCGACGGCCGGTGCGGCGGCAGAGCCCCGGCGGGGCCGGGCTCCGGGCGGCGGCTCCCGGGCTGGCGGGGCCGGGCTCACCGCGGACACGTCTTGCCCTCTGCTGGCAAAGCCGGCCCTAGCAGGGAGGGCCCGGAGCCCTCCCGTCCGGCCAGCCCCGTAACCCGCCCCGTGTGAACGCAGGGCTACGAAGGTGCTAGGCAGAGGTACGGCTGCTTTTTGAACGGGACGATGCAGCTGCCTGCAGGCGCAGCGCTGGGTAATCCCATTGCCAGAGCAGCTAGAGCGGTGCAGGGCTCGGTGGTACGCAGGGTGGTACACCGGGCTCACGTCAGCTCCTTCCCCCGGCCGCATCCTGCACCCAGGAGTGATCGTCCAGCATTCAGCTATCACCTAGTGAAACGTCCACGTCAAGGTGTTACATGTCAGAATTCATAAACCGTACCTAAAAAGTCAAGCACCACCTATCAGATCTGAGTTATCAGGTGTCTAGAGATAAGGTATGGCAAATATTAGGAATTCACTTCAGATCCCAAGCACAAGAAACCATTAGTTATGTTCTGACACAGCATAGCATGCACGCGGGAGAGGAGAGCTAGTGCTGGAGTCATGACAAGACCAAAAAAAAATCCTAGAAATTGAGCATCACTCTAACAGGACAGAACATACAGTTCAAGTAACATTTATTACAGGAAGCTATAGTTTGAATATAGGACATGTAGTGAAACAGTCATGTTGGCCAGTCAAACCAGAGCCTCTTCTGAAATAAAAGAGCCTATTGCCTTTCCAAGGAGACATCTCAGGTTCATATTTACACATGCAAGAGAGACTGTCCACCAGGGCTGATCACAGATGTCAGTTCCTTGGAGGACATATACCCAGCAGTCAAAACCTGGGATGCTGCACAGGGGATGCTCTGCAGGGTCTGGGGGCTATGCGAGGGTATTCTCTGCTCTTGCAAATAACAATCAGCAGCAGCCCCTCCACAATGGCAGCTCTAAGAAGCTTTTGACGCAGATAAAGAAACTCTCCAGTGACATGTTACTCAATATTAGTCAATATTTATTGCTCTATTTTCTCTATTTTCTGAGCCACATATTTCAAAGCCAAATGCCAGAGACAAGGCCTTCAATGCAAGTCGGGATAGCCTATACACATTACAATAGCCCAGAGTCTCAACTACTTAAGTAGGAGCACTCTGCAACTTTACACCAAGCTCCAGTTCTGACAGGCATTTGCAAATGCAATAGAAAAGACCAAAGGCAGAGCTAGATCTCAAAGCAAGGACCAGCATCTTCAAGAAGATGGATATGTATCTTAATAAGACCTTAGTAATTCAGCCCTAGAAATATGCCGTTTGAAACAGAAATCAGCAGGACACCTAAGCACAGCCGTGCAGTAAGAATAAAACTTTAATTCTCACTTTACCACAAAAAGCAGGAGGGACAGGAGTATTTGTGACATGATGTTGCGTGAGTCAGTAAAGGCTGTGGACTAGCTTAAATTCTAGCAGCGTGTGGTGGTGGGCTCTGGGCTGGCCAGGGAGGCTACAAAGGGAGAGGGTGGAGGCTTCCCTCTGGCTCTAGGGCAGGATTGGTAACTACACCAGAGACAGCTTGTAATTCTGATAACTAGGAGTCAGAAAATTGTAAAAAGGGCAAAAAGCAGGGCAAAGGGAGCTGCAGCAAACTTTGACAAATATGCAACAGGCTGGAGGCACTGAATGCCCCAGATGCTGGGTAGGGCAGCATCTGAAGACCCAAACCCACCATTTCTGGTGGGTTTAACCAGGGAGGGTAAAGGTGGTCAGCTTTCTGCCAGCCCTCCCTGAGGGACTCTCAGCCTTGTGGCAGGGACTGCAGAAGGGATCACCCATCCCTGCCAACCACAGCCTGTCACTGAGGCAACCAGGGAACAGGTTTGAGTCCTGCCACCCTCCAACGGAGAGGATAATCTCAGGCAGAGGAGACGGATACACAGCTCTTGCCATGACATCTCAAGATGCTACAGGGGTTCATCTGTAGGAGCACTGCCAGATCAAAGGCAGATCAGGCAGGGGAACAGACGGATGGAGGGAAGCAGGGTGTTGGCAGAAAGTGATACCAAGTGGAACAGAAACTCAAATTCCTCACAGTCCAGGGCTGAGAGGCAGCGAGGGGGCAAGGGAGATGAGTTGAGCGAGCTGACAATCCTGGAGAGGGAGAGAAGTGTGGCCCCTACGTTTTCGTAATTACTCAAGGCAAGAGTGCAAGACATTAGAGTTACACAGGACTAAAACCAAAACTATCAACCCCCAGAGTAAGAAAGCAGCCCTGATTATTCTCAGAGCATCCTTTATAATGCTGAGTATTATATAGCAGCGCAGGACATTAAACTGAGATCTTCTCCACAGGTAAAGGCTTGCAAGGCAGCAGTGAAACACGCTGGAGGTGGGGAGCAGGAGGGTGCTGCCCAGCACCCCATAGCCAGTGCTGCCATGCCAAGCCTTGCCCGCAGCCTCTGGCTTCATGTCTCTGCACTGCAGAACACAGCTGTGCTTGCCTCCTCCAGGCTGCCATCGCCTTCCTCTGCCATACCTCCATGGTGCTGCTTTTCCACTTTTTTTGCGTTCACAACTTTCATGCATTTAGGGAGGGAGCAGTTTTCTTTCACTTATTATTCCTCCTTTTTGTTTATAGACAGAACAAAGTTATAAAAGGGAGGCAGAGAAAGAGGCTTTGTTGCAGTCTGAAAGCCAAAAAAAGAGCTGGACTGTGAGGATGAAGCTCCAATGTACCAAAAGCAACGAAGAGGCTGAATTATGGCCTTCAGCAAATGTACCAGTCTGCCACATCCTGTGAACATGCTGGCAAACTGCTGTGTCTCAGCTTCGTTGCCTTTGATACTGATGGTAGCACCATGCTGCCTGCACCTGCTGCAGCCCTGTCTGCTGCACACCCCCACCCTGGCAGGCAGGACCACGTGCTCCCAGTGTCACATCTATGACCACCTCCTTTTCCAATGAATTCAGTCATAATCTAGTTCTCACTTTTATCTTCACTATCAGAGTCCCAATGAGACAAAACTGTATCAATCTCTTTAAAGACACATTCAGCCTGATACTAAGTGTGCCACTTTAGATCTACTTGGAGAGCCTGGCAGGAAGACTGATAACGCACAGAAGAATGTCCTTTTCCCTTCCAAGTGCAGGTTTCAAACTCATCTTGTTCTAACCATGGGAGTAACGGAAGGGCCAGTATCAGAAGCCCAGTTAAGGGAAACTGCTGCTGAACACTTTGTGACTGGCTATTAGCATGACAAAAATCCCCCACAACAATCTGCATTAATTAGTATCCCTGTTGTTAGACCTAGATACTTGTATTTTAAAATAAATACAGATTATATTAATCTGAATTGTATTCCTACAAACAAAGCTGGACTCAAGCTCTGTGCCAAAGGAAGGAGGACCCTGTGAGCTACTGTTTTCTGAGCAGGGGCAGCGGAGTGTTGGCACCAGCTCTGCCCCCTGTGCCACATCCAGCCAGAAGCCTTTCATTTGACCCAATCTCCTTGCTCTTCCTGAAACCCCCAGGTTAAAACATCAGCTAACTCATGATGCAAAGGCCAGCTGATGCGCTTCCATTTCCAGTAGCAGCAGGTGCCACTTCATTCAGCCCCGAGAAGCCTGGCACAGGGTTTCTCTGCCTGTCTGCCCAGCAGTGCTGTCTGTCCTTGCTGCAGTGAAGATGGCACTCAGACACCCAAAACGACCTTGCATGCACCAGATGACATTTTTGTACCATTAAAGCAAAAGGGAGCTCAGTGGGAGACTGAAGGAGAGACAGAAATAGGGGAGAAGGAGAAGGGAAGGTCACTCACAAAGATGAAAACAACGCCAGCGTCGGCTGAAGATGCTCAGGGGCTGTGGGCAGGAGGCTGGGCATCCTGCCAGGTGAGCCTTCCTCTGGAGCACCACAGGCCTCCTCCTCCTCCCACTGTTCCTGGGGAGTTAGCAGACTGCTCTACATTTCATTCCCTACGTTAAGTGTTTGACTATCCAACCACTCCTTCTCCCGTGGCCTCTAGAGGAGGACTTACTACCCTTGCACCTTCACCCTATCCCTTCATTCTTTGCCTCCAGAGAAATATATTGAAAATATATACTGGGACTCTTGCACCAGCTGTGAAACTCTGCCACGTAAAGCTGCATGTGGTACCATTTCAGGTTGCTTCCCTGTCACACAGGGGCTGTGAGGCAGGCTGGCCAGCATGAGCATGCTGGGCAGCAGCAGAGCTCCAGGGCTTCATGTGGCTCCAGCGCTGCCCTTCACTCAGCGCCAGCCTTGTGCTCCAGGTGAGGCTGGGTTATCCTCCTCGCCCGCAGCAGAGGGGCTGGGGAAAGCACTGAAAATGTTGCAGCAGTGGCAAACGATGAGGAGCTGAGAATAACTACTCATCTCCTCCCCTGTGCTGGTGGGCTCCCGTGTAAATCTCTGCTCTTCATGTATGGTCGGCACCAAAGGAGCTCAAGAGCATCCCTATTGACGTGCTCTTCAGGCCTCTCCCCAAAAAATGGAACTCACCTTTGCCTCTCTCACTCACACTATTTCCCCCTGTATTCACACACGAAGCTAGAAAGTAGCAATGGCAAGGTGGACTAAGCTGCTGAACAAGGCAAAGTGGAGTGAAAACAGGCCAAAATTGAGAGGAGTCCAAGAAGCCAGCAGGGAGGAAGGATGAGAAATGAGCCACCAGGGTGAAAAGCAGCAGGTGGTTCCAAGCGCTAACCCCACAGCGAGAAAAGCTGGCCCTGGCACCACGCTGAAGGAACACGGTGTGACATGCCAGGAAAAAGGGATGCGGTAATGAAGGCTAAGGACATGCTGACTGACAGGCACTGGCCCCACCAAACACCCACATGTGAGAAGTTGTCCTCGCTGTCCTCTCCACTGGTTTGCAACTTGACAAGCTGATGAGCCCAGCTGGCACTGCAGAGGTGCTGGAAAGAGCTGGGAGTGAGGGGTAGGTGCGTATAGTAGAGAGCATAAAGAAGGTGAGGTGCACCTGAAGTCTGAGGAACAGATGTTTAGCAGGAGGGCAGGAGCCTTCAGAGACACCCCCTGTGCGGGACAGTGTTGTCAGGATCCATCTTTCTGCTGAAAGGGGCCCTCTGCGTCCTTCCCAGCAATTCTGCAACAGCACTCATGCTTTTCATTCCTAAAACCTGGTACCTTGCTCCAGAAACAGATCATTATTTCCAGCATACCAAGCTCAGGATTTTTACTGTGCCTGGAAAACAAGTCTCCCTGTGACCTACTCCATCCCCAACCATCCTTCAGCAACACTTGGATAAGGAATATCTCACTGCGGCTGATTGAATTTTTTCCTTTCTGATTTTAATGACATAATTAGGAAAGCAGAAATGACATAACTTTTTCAGAAAGCATGCTCCTTCCCTCTTTGCTGGCACATCTGGAGCAGTCCTCCACACTACATTTGTGTCAGGGATTTACTTCATTTGTGTTGAAAGAAGGGGTTGTCAGAAATCTGGAAATGGAAACTGTGCCAGGGTCCTACCTTAATCCTTAAAACTACACAGCTGCCTCAGACTCCCTCTGCACAGATTGCTTAAAAATGTAGTGGTATGCAATGACCTCCCACCAGCCACCAGCGGGGATTGGCAGACAATATGTCAGGAGATACCCTCAGCTTATAAAGCATGGTTCTTCCAGAAGGTCCCCAAAGCCCAGCACAAAAAACAGCGAAAATGATTAATTCTTATGATATTGGATTAAAAGACCCGTGCCTTCTCAGCTGTGGTGTGGGTGACAATCCTGAAGAGAAACACACATGCCAACTCTGAAGGAAGTGAAATAAATGGCAACTGATTCTCTATAAATTGTGAAACACGTAATTCTGTCACCAGCCCCCATGGCTCTTATCACAATATTAAACTTCACTGGACCGCTACCAAGAACAATCCTCCAGCTGATTCAGAAAGCACAGTAACTTGTTCACAAGCTTCTCGTTTCTTCCAACCTTAGCAATTAAGACTAGGATTCTTCAGGTGAATTTAATGGTGCTAAGCTCCCGTTTGCCACAGAAATGCTCCTATGTATTACCAACGAGTGATGGTTACGAACCAGGTCTGAACGTGGCAGACGTGGGAAGCAGAGCGAGCTCTTGGTAAAAGCCGTGCAGCACCTACAGCCAGAATGAGTCAGTAAGCTTGCACGCCCAGCAGAAACGCTCAGGAAAGTATCCCCATTGGAAAAAATCACACTTACTTCAACAGATTGTTTCCCCTCAGCAGAAGGCAGTGTCCTGTGGGCAGAGTGCTATACTGCAGGAGACCTCAGCACACAGGACCTTCTCTTCTCCTGGCTTTCTCTTGAACAGTGCCCTTAACAGAAAAGCATTAAGAAATATTAGGCCCTATGGAAACCGTCAAATACCATCTTGTTTGACCTCTCAAGAATAAAGAAACACAAATGAACCATACTTCCCAATCCAGCTTCAGAAAGCATTCAGTTATACAAAGTGCTGCCCTACCCCGCGCTGCAATCCTGCTCCAGCCCATAAAACAATGTGCGAGACTTGTTCGGCATCCAAAATTGAAACCATCAAGTTCTACAGACATTGGGAGTTCATTTATAATCATCCAGAAATGACAAGGAAAGAGCTGCAGGCAGGCATAAAGTATCCCAGCATACATTATCACTTCAGAACGGAGGAAAAATACAAGTAATGGTTGATTAAAAAAAACCCAACGCCGTAGAGAAATAGGGCTAGGAAGGACCTTAAGAAGTCATCAAGGCCATTCTCCTTGTCCAGAGCAGGATCACGTCTCCCTGCAGCAGATACTTGTCCCACATGCCCTTCACTGGGAGCCATCGCAGGGCCCCCACAGCTATCCAGGGCAGCTCTTCCCAGCAATTTACTTACCGTATCTTATTATAAACAGTATCCCAAGTCTTCCTTGGTGCAGCCTAAGCTGCTTATTCCTTGTACTACCTGCCAAGGACACAGAAAACATTTTTCTTCTTGCAACAGCCCTCCATATATTTGAAGGTTTGGATGCTGCGTGTTCCCCTCTTTCCCCCTTAGCCTTCCCCAAGCTAAGCTGCCCCTGTTTTTTCAGGCCTCTCCCTCAGGGCATGTTTTGGAGATCATTTTCCTTGTTCCTCAGACTCTTTCCAAACTGCAGTATAAAAAATACAGACATCACACTACACCTCAGGCCCTCCATGCCTGCTTTTGTGTATTTTACAGGCTGGAACGTGGTTTATACCTCTGATTCTGCTGCTTTTCTGCAGCAGCAACACACTGGGACATACCCTGGAAAGCTCTCCATAATGAAAAAGCTAATCTCCCAGTGGCAAACACAGAGGCTACTCCAGAGGATGTTCCTGATGGTTGTCTAGCTAAGGCAGTCCACATTTCTTGGTAGGAGGAGACGCTGCTGGCTTGAGAGGGAGTCTGGGGAGACCGGCATCGCCAGGCAAGCCGTGTTTGGCAGATACACCGCCAGGGACCACACTCGGCTTGTAACACACAGGATGGACTCTCAGACAACCGGCAACATGCTTTCTGCAGGCTGCTCCCCCAGCAGCTGCTCCCCAGCCATGTTCCTGCGGTGGGGCTCTCTGACAGAAAACACATTTGTTCTTTTCACTGATGAGTTTTATCCCATGTTTTTCCAAGAACCCACTTTTCACTTTCTGTACACTCCTACCTCGTGAAAGAAGAGACCACGTTTTAGCCGGTATTGCTTCTTACTGCTTTTTCTTTTGTTTGTTCATGCTGGGACCAGTTCTTTTGGTATTCTCAGCATTTTTTATATTATTATTTAAAGAATCACTGGTTCTGCTTAACTCCTTTTCCCTTTAGGCTTCCTCTCTAAAAATACCTACTAATTCTGATTTTACTCAAGACTTTTGTCTTTAATTTGCTCTTCTCTCACTTCGTATTCCTGAACAGTACATAAATCACCTTTTATCTTCATAGTCATCCTGCTTTGTTCTGCTGGTTAGATTCAAATCTCAAATTCCTCTTTTGATTACTTTCTATATCTATAAAGAAGGTGGGGAAAAATTCATTTTCCATCTCATTCATACAGGTAGGAATACACACATGTATGTATGAAACTTATTATGGCAACAAGTGCTGGAATTTCTCGTCACATCCCACTCATCCTTTCCCAGGAGACGTGCAGATGATTATAGCCCTCCATGAGCATCATGCTCTGTGCTTTGACGACACTGTTAGCTGCTGAAAGGCAACCTGGTCCACCTGATTTTCCTGGTACGGCAGCCTGCAGAAATGCATACAGCCATAGCGCTCCTTCTGCCCCCTTTCATCATCACTGACGGAACCAGTAACCCCTGTAAAGGCAGTGGAGGGGCTCCCATCCTTTGTTTCTTCTTTGGTGTAATAGCCACAAACTGCAGAGAGGTTAAGGTGTGTGGTGTTTCCTGCAACACCAATGTCGTTTGGTCCTCATTATGTGTTTGGGCAGCTATCTTGTCTATTTTCCATAGTAAAAAGCAGGTGCAACCACCAAACCGGTGACTGCTTTCTCTCTGCAGAGCAGCATTTCCTCTCTCATTAGCGATGTTGTTGCAAACCTCCAACTTCCTAGCTTTTGCCTTTGGAGGAACCTAACATCCACCTTATCCAGGTCCTTGGGATGATGGACCTGTCTCCATCTGACCTTCCCTCGCCCAGCTCTTGCAGTCTGCTTCTACAGAATTTTCCCCACCACTGCTCTCCACACTGGAGGATGTTGTGCTCCTCACCAGCAGAAAAATGTGGAGTTTGGCCCTTGGTAAGCCAGCCCAGGACCCAGGCTGAAGCATGGTGTGTTTGTGGGTGGCATGGGCCTGGCCCTCACTGCTGCAGGTGAGGAATGTCCCAGCCCCAGCAGCACTGTGTTTCACTATTCCTGTCTCACTGACCCAGACCCAGCTGTCAGCCATAGGGAACTCCCCCTTGTTGCCCCCCTTCACTCACAGAGGCTGGGGGTTCACAGAGCCTCTCCCAGCCCAGCTGCATCCTGCTCTTTTATTGGGTTGCAAAAAGAGGGCAGAGATGCTACCTCTCATTAAACTGATGCAGCTGGAGAAGCAGCAGCAGATGGCTTTGACTGGAGGAATTATATGGCTGTGCTGGGATTCCCTATAAACTCAGCTCAGTCAGACCAGTTTTCTCATGATCTGGAAAGATTAAATGAGAAAGAGCCCTAAAGCAGGTGGAGAGGAGGAGCACGAGCACCAGAGCCACAACAAACCCCCTTCATCTGTTTCTGAACAAGGGTATTTCTTCTGGCTGCCAGTACAGCTTGTCTCACAACAGAAATTAGGCTAACTGCACTAATTCTAGAGATCAGCTCTTTCTGATACAAGATTGTCTTGTCAGAAAGAGAACTGAGATTCACCTAGGTGAGATGGTCTCTCCTTTATGAGGGCATCTGCATATGGGTAAGAGAAGCCCAGCATTTCAGGGAGACATTTTTTTCCTCAGCATGCACGCCACTGGTTTTGTTAGTTGTTAGTATGCAAGTTAGGCATTACAACCACTAACATTCAAAAGGAGGCTGGTAAAAGTTTTAATCTGTGCTATTTTAGCTATATTATTAACTATTTAGCTATATTATCCAGTTGAATGCATATTGTCTATTTGCAATACATCTGAAAACACAATGAGGTTGGTTCTTCCTGGGGTGAATGTTACAAAAGAGATAGTTACTATGTCCCCTTGTTTCTTTCCAGTCAGTTCTTCAGAAGTTCTCCCCAGGTCACCCAGGAAATTTTTTTCTTAATGCTAGACATGGGTTTGTGGTACAGAGGAGATATTTTGGCAGAGACACCAGCTTGTGTCCAAGCAGACTTGGGAAGTCAAACATACAGAAGCCAAGTCTCAGTTCTCACATTAAAATCAATCAATTAGACGACTTCATCATCTCATTGCAACATCCTGGTTCTGTTGCCAAGCTGCGCTGGTCAACAGATTTTGTTTTCCCTCCAATGTACACTGGGACTAGCAAAACAGGCTACAACATCCCACCTCTTGCGGGATGTGCTGCCAGGGCCTCTTCCTTTGCAAAGACAGGTAGATGTCAAACCAGGGCAGGGAGCAGACCAAAGAGAATGGGCAGCCACAGAGTTCCCACCCTCTTGTCAAAATTTTCTGCCCCCAAATCATTAAGGCCTGAAATAAAATGAATGTATGCAGCAGCCCTGTAAGAAGTGAGAGACCTTTATACATAAATGCAGAGGAGAGCTGGTGTCACGGAGCAACAAGGCGTGCTAATTGAGAAGCAGCATCCCGGAAAAAAAAGCCGACTGGCAAGGTCCAAGGGCACAGTCCCACTTTACACTCAGTATGGAAATTAATCAAAAACACTTTCAAAAGCACATATTAACCTTTCTTCAAGAAACGAGGAACCCCCTCGTAACTGTTCTTCTCCAAGAATCCAAGCACCTTGTGCCAATGTCTTGCTGGGAGTCCCTCATCCTGCAGCCCCCCTCTCGCTAGCTGTGCGCTGTGACAGCACCTCCAGCCGGCGCCAGCGGGAGCCAGGGCCTGACCCCAGCAGGGGCTGAGCGCTGCCACGCTGCCACTCAGGCTCCAAATTCTTACTGCACAGAATGCCTTTGGCATGGGCCTTTCGCCGCTGGGTAGGGCACTACCCTGTGAATTATCACTGCAAGCGTCAGCTTTAAAAAATGAAATCAATCAGATTGCAAAATGACGTCTATGGAAGAAAAAGGAAGGAGAGGCTTGCTTTCTTAGGTGGCATTGCTCTGAGTAAAGCTCTTATTCAAAAGACATTTGGAAGAAAGTAGCTTTGGAGCCTGACCCTGCAAGGTCCCGAACAGCATCACCTCTCCTCAAAGCTGAGCAATAAGCCATAGCATTAGTGATGAGCATGGCACTCTGATCAAAAAGTATTCCTCTGTCCCTAGACACCTTCAACCCCAACCCCATGGTATAGCCTCCTGTGGTCAGAAACTACGAGCTTCACATCACTGCTTTTCGGCGTGTAATGAAACAGGTTGCAGCTGTGCCCGAGTGTTTGGCTTAGCTTAGTGCAGCAGGAGATGCTGGAAGCAGGGGGTTAATGTGTTGGAGTAACCACAGCCCTTCAACTTCCCCTTGCAGCCAAAGGCAGAACCTGCCAAGTGCTGCATTCCAATAAAATGCAACTCACACAATCTGTAAGTGTAATAAAATAGCTGTTAACAATTCTGTAACTCTCTCTCTTTAAGCTTGTAAAAGCCTGAAGGTCAGCTAGAAGTCAAGCTGCGTTTCTTCGAGAAGAGGGCAGGCCAGCCCCGGGTGACCAGTTCTTGTCCTTTTGCCTTGTCCTCTGGGTTTCTGAAGGGCAAGCACTGCGCCTGGGCTGGGGGTGGTGGGCGGTGTGTGTGTGCCTTACTCCCACAACAGGAGAAAAAACGGGCCAGAAGCACGCATGGCCGGAGGGGAGGGTACCAAGGGACCTTGCTGTTTCAGAGTGCTCAGATCTGCCTTTCATCGGTGGTGACACTGAGTGAACATCGTCTCAGTTTGCTGGTTTGGAAAGCTGATGGCTTCCCTTCTCTGGGCTTGATGCTGGAGACCACGGAGTGAAATGAGGAGCAACTTCAAACTTTGTCCCTCCATGTAGGAGCAAGTCTGAAAACCGCAGTGACCTTCAGGCTTGCTGGGGCTCAGGGCTGGGTATGCAAACCCAGGCACAGCGCTCCTGTGATCACGGATGGCAGAATGTAAGATCACGGGACCAAAGGCAGCTCTGCCACGTATGAAGAACGTGGGGAAGCAGGATGGATGTCAAGAGGGAGAAGAAGGGTAGAAGAGGCAGAAAAAATTCATCACCATTCTCTCATCACAAGACACTCCATTTCTAGTTTGGCAAACCAAGTGGATTTATTTGTCATCTTCAGGATCAAAAGCCTCCTCATTTAATCACCAGGATTTGGAGGGACAAAATGTGTCAACACTTAGGAGTAAAAACAACCAGCATGAGAACAATGTTTTGCCCAGTAATTTCCCAGTTGTGTCCCAAGTATATCAAATTCTTGAAAGAAAAAGCATCCAGACAGACCAGATGGAGGGTCAAGCAGCACCGCCAGAGCAGCCCTGGTGAAATCAGCAGTCATTGCAAAATGGTGTAATCCACTCCAGTCAATTAACGGTAGCAAGAATAAAGCCTACATGGCTGGATCCTTTTATTGTAATAGCATAACCAAATGCTATGTTATTACATTTCTATTACATTTTACATTAAAACTATTTCAGCTAAGAAAGGAGGGAACCAAAGGGAGGGGGCAGAGGGGAGGAAGAAGCGTGCTAACCTGTAAAACCAATTCAAACCAGGCTTTAAGATCAAGCATATTTTCCAGGATGATATAGGAGTACCCAAAGCCCTGCTCCTTCCTAACAGGCATTTGTTTGCCATTATTTTACAGTAGCTGAGGTCAGGGTCTCCAGGGGCAGGTTTGGATGAGCACTATGAGGAGGAATGGTGAGGCTGAACACCAGCAGCAGGCAAAGCACTGCCCTGCCCTCCAGGTGCTGCAAGCCCTTGCACACAGAGGGAATTCTAAGTTACAGACATACC
This sequence comes from Falco punctatus, assembly GCF_963210335.1. Taxonomy (NCBI): domain Eukaryota; kingdom Metazoa; phylum Chordata; class Aves; order Falconiformes; family Falconidae; genus Falco; species Falco punctatus. The sequence continues at coordinate 68,060,108 of NC_137583.1, forward strand.
TGAAACACACACACGAAGTACTGACTTTTAGGGGTTTTTATTTTTAAGAAGGACCCTTTAGAAATCCCATTCATCAAAATATCTTTTGCAGAAAGGGTACAATGGCAGCTCAGACAGCAGTAAGAACAAATAGCACAGAAAAAAATCATGAAACATCCTGCTTTTCACCTGACCTTGTGTCTTCAGTTCAGCTTTAATCAGGAAAAAAGTTTGGGTTCCCTGGGTTTTGGTTAAAAGAAACCAGCTGTAGCACTGGAAGAAGATGGAGCTTTTCCAGAGGGAGCTGGTAGGGTTGGTGCCTGGTGAACTACAGAAGTTTAAACAGCTGGCCTCAAAATGGGCCCATGTGCTCTCTTCTGGGAAATACCACGGAAATACAATTAAGGTGTGTGTGATGAGAAGGGGAAACTGCACATCAGTCCAGAAAACAATCCCCACGACATCCCAAACAAGCACTCGCATTCTTTTACCTTCACAAGCCAGGGGATACCCACCCCAGAGTGGATGCTGCTCTCAGCTTTGAGACAGCACAACCCCTTCTGCTGCTGCTGCTTTGGAGAAAAATGCTACAAGAAGCTTGTTCCTAGCTGGCTCCGTCCACGTGCACGCCCAGCAGGAGCCCCAGGCCCCGGTCCCATGCATCGTGTCTTGCAGTGATTGAGCAGAGGTGGAGGGGGAAGCGGGGGCTGCCGGGCACAGAAAGGGGCAGTGGAGGGGGCAGGTGGGGCGAGAGGGATGGGGCACAGGGGGACAGCTGCTGCCCCCCTGCTGGGCCAGCCTCCATCCAAGCACTGACACCCAGCGGCACCCACCACACCGGGGCTCAGAGCATCCTCCCCGCGGGCTTCTGCCAAATGGGGAACATCCCTGGTGCTGCCCAAGACGTTGCGGCCGCAGAGCGCACAGGGCTGGTTCTGGCTGTGGGAGCTGCCGGGGTATGGACTGACCGTCACCAAGGGGACAAGCAGCTTTCCTTAAAGACCAACACACACACACTGTCCACTGAGTACTCGACGAGAGATTAAACAGGGCGGGGAATGAGGGAATTGCCTTTATACAAGGGAAGGATCTTGGGCTTTATGAGACACTGACCAAAGGAGGCAAAGGGCAGCAGGGAAACAAAATCAGGAAGAGGAAGACGAGGCTATGGCAGTCAAAACTTCAGCATGAAGATCGTAAGATTGAAATGGATGATAAAGTCCTACCTGGAAGAAGAGAAATTGTGCAACTGCAATACTGCAGCAAGACACCTTTGGCGCAGGCAACTGCAGGGCCTGATGAGGTGACACACACAGTCCATGCCCAGGGATGGAGATGCAGTACGACAGAGTGCAGTAAGGCTCTTGAGAGATGTAAAAGTGGTGGGAAGCAAAACAAATCTCAAATATTAAAGTGTAACATTTCAAATAAAATGGTCTAGATGGTTCAAAATCGACAAAACTGGCAGATCGGTTTCTCACTTCAGGGAAGACTCTTTAAAGCCACTGCAGCCTACTCCTGCACCGATTAAAAGGCATTAATAATCTCCGAGTTTTAGATTAATATTGAAAAGCAGATTCAGTTCAGGCTATTTCCCCTAATTCACAATGTCTTGTCATGCATCCCAGGAAATTCCACAAAATGGAAAAGCACGCAGGTATTTAATGAAATCGAATCCAACAACTTCAGCCCAAGCCTGTGCAGAATTCAAGTGTGTAAAAAAAATGAACAGGCAAATCTCATTCCATTTTGACTTTTTCCTCCCTTCAGGAAAATTGCATATTCTCACAGCTTTTTCTGAATTCGGGTCTTTCACGATACACTGTTTAAGACATTTCTCATTTATATATGTTTTGCTTGATGCATATGAAAAAAGATCAAGGTATTAGGAAAGTACATCACAACTACGTTAGATCCCATGTAGAAATTCTCTCTCGAATAACTCTGTATAAGGGAATTAATCCCTCCCACTCTAAAGAGAAAATCTCATAACCTCTACTATGAAGAGGTACAAAATATGAGGTTACATTAATATTTCTACTTGCCAGCCAGGGAAGCCATTGCTGAAAAAAATGTGTTTAACAAAAATTTCCCTTGTGAAAACTCTTCTATTAATCTAAACCCCACCACAGTTGAACAAGGCAGTACAAAAGAGTAGAACATCATTAAAAATATGAGACTTTTTTTAAAGGAACTATTTAAGAAGTTAACGGCAGGTTTCTTTTAGGTGGGCCTCATCTGTAACTGCACAAGCCTGAAGCAGGTTTAAGCCTCTCTGCATCTCAATGTTTTCATACTACATCCTCCAACATCTAGTGCCCATGGCTAGGCACACTGGATGTGAGCAGGTTACTCTGATATGAATAACTTACCTAAAAATAGTAGCAGCTATGTGTCAACACATGACGGTGGAAACCTGTTTTCAGACTACAAAATGCTGAATAATCAACCTATAGCATACATGAAACAAAATCTCTTACTGAAGTACTATCCAGGTATGATGTTTATCATCCCATTCTCCACTGCAGAAAATAGATTTTTGTGAAACTCACATCACTTACGCTTCACCAATGCCATGAAGATCAGTCACGAAACTGTAAAGCATATAGCAAGCTCCCATGAGCCAGCTACCAAAACATTGCCTTCTGCACAATAAACCATTCCAAATCACATCTCTAATCCCAAGCAGCTTGGAACAACTGTTGCCATTTCAGATTAAAGAATCAGTCAGAAATCTACACCTAGCATAAACTCCAGTTACTCTTATATTGGTCAAGGATGACCAGTACTGAAAGTGGGTACTAGGGAATTAAACAAGTTCTAATATACGAGCAGTCAAGAGAAAGCCATGCACGTTAGCTAGGAGAAAAGTACAGAGAGAGATTTAGCGGCTTGTATCAAAGATCATTCTAGGTGGGATATTAGAGCGCCAAAAGCGGTAAGGCTTGATTTTTCAGCAAAAGGTACTCAGGTTCCAGAGGAACAGGGGTCTGGCCTAGCGTTGCCAAGATTATATCCGAGCTGGCCACAATAGCAGCGCACGATGCAGTTCAGGTCAGCACTGACACCCTGCTGTGCTTCTCTGAACCCTCATTTCAGCAGCCCTCTTGCTCTAACCCTCCAGGGTTGGATCCCTTGCAGATGCCAGAGATTTCCTGCACCTTGGATCTTCTTCAGCTGCTACAGCACCAAGAACTCCAAATAAACAAAAAGGTGCCAGCTGAAGTGGAGGCTTTTTACCAGGCTATCCACTAGTCTCTGCTGAGCCAGGGGCAGTGCTGGACCAGCTCAGGTGCCGTGTCCTCCCCCAGGCAGGCACCAAACACAGCTTCAGCCACCAGAGAAATGAGGCAGGCTGCCTGGAGAGAGAGGGAGAGCACACAAGAAGGGCCCGTGTCTCTCTGTGTACCGCCACAAGGCAGGGTTCTGCCAAGCACAGGAGCTGGCCTGCAAACCATGGGAGATCCCCAGCCTGGCAGGCTGCTCAGGTCCCACCGCGAGGACACACATTTGCTCACAAGGCTCCCACAAGGGAGCCTGTAAAATCCTCTTGGAACAACTAAGGAGTTCAGGAAACACTCCAAACTTGTCAGATGGCATGCTTAGTTGAAAACGAAATTTACTCATGCTTAGTTGAAAATTCATCTAGCAGTTAACATGGCGGTTTGGTTGTTAGGATTTTGTTTGGCTGCACAGCAGGTGAACGTTCATGGAGATGGAATTTTCCAATGGAAGCATACATGCATCCAAACCTCAAAAAAACGTGCTTAATTCAGAGCAGCCTCCATGCCCTGAGCCCTCAGCTCTAGACACACACCTCAGAGTTTTAGTAGCAGGTAGTCTTTACCACTTGAGCTTACTGCCGCCCCAAGAGCTGCCCTAACCTGCCCTTCAGTGCCAGCCCTGCCCTTGGCTCGGCCCCTCGGCGCGAGCCTCTTCAGCCTGTCAAGTCAGCAACAGATTGAGCCGGCAGGTTTCTGCTGGGGCTTTGCTCCCTGAGCTGCATCAGGGCTGGCAAAAAAGGATGCAGCAGACGCACATCACCAGGAGCAGGCAAGCAGTAAGGAAGGGTCTATTCTTTTTGCAGGGAGCTGGATGTTGGTTAAGCTGTGAAGCCTCACTCTGAGCGATTCTTTCAATGAAACCCCCTATGAAGCAAACGAGTCCTTAAAGACCTTGTCCTATCACTGTGTCACATGTGTGTGCTTTGTGCACACCCACACCCTCCCCATGTCGCTAATCATGCAGGTGAAGAGATGCCAGGGGACATGACAAATACACAGCTTGTTATTTATTATTCTTAATTAAGTGAAATGTGGATACTACCCTAGGTCAAAGTGAGATCTCAGAATTTTCATCCTTTAAAAAAAAAAAAGTATCAAGAGGTTTAGTTATCCATGTTTCTACTGACAACGTTATTGCAAGCAGAAACACAGTTTTATTTAGCAAGTGAAGATGGGGACATCCTGTCAGTGGTTTAGTAGCTTTCCCATTTAGAAAAAGATTTACAGTGGAACTGAATCCCTGACATGAAGAAAAAGTTCAGTTAAACCTTTCAAAATGTGAAAGAAAAAGTCTTTACTCCCAGGATGCAGAGGGACAGCTGAAGGAACCTGGATGGGGCTGATGGACATCACAGCCCCTTGGCACATCCCGACTCGCTGACAACACATTCACCTTCTGTAGCACCATCTGCCACAGGCTTCGGTCACTTTGCCAAATAACTCCTCCCAGTACACAAGCTTTCTGCTGCTAATGAGGGTGCACCAAGAACAGGAACCCCAGTCAAACTCTGACAGCATCCCAATTACACTGGAAAAAGATCCAATCACAGATTTTTGGACAGAGAAACATGCAAGATCTTGACAGCAAACGTGCCTGGCGAGGCGAGAGAAGGAAGCTGTTCAGTGCTCTGAAATGTAACATGCTAATAGACCCCTGCGTGTCAAATTCAGAAACTTGGGAGGAAGAGAGAGAGAATTAATTCAAGTGACTTGCACCATTCTAGCTACTGGTGCAGATGACTGTAGCAGTATTATCTGTAATTTACTGGATGAATTTTCTTGTAACATAAAAGGGAAGAGGAAAGTAACCGACCACTCTAAGCTTCATTACATTAACATGCTTTTCACTCAACTCAAATTCTGAGATTTCCAACCGGAGCAAAGGGACTAATCTTTGAGCATGGCTTTGCATGCAGAAGTAGATGGCACCCCTTTGCAAGTGCTCTCTGGCATGTGTGACTAACAGGTGGTGACAAAATACTGTCACACGTATTGAATAACGGCTGGGAAGATAAACTTGTTCAAACTGTGTTTGCAAACCTGGTGTTCATAATCTGGTATATGGAGCCATACAGGACAGCTGCACACAACCCAGAAGCTCCAGGCATGCCCCGTCAGGGATGCAACAAGACTTGCCAGGACATTACTAGTTCCCACGGGAGACAAAACCATTGTCTAGAAAGTCCTAAATCAGATGGGTTAGTGTCTTTATTAGGGAGGAGAAATGCTTCATGACTTCCAGATCCTCAGCTAGCTGGAACCCTAAGTAGCAGAAAATCTACATCAGTCGTTTCCCTCAGATAGGATCTCCAAACAAAAAGCCATAGTTGGGAAATATATAAATCTGTAGCAAGGAGCATCCGCTAGGAAGAACTGCAGCTGAATGGGTACACAGGCATCCACTAAGGTTAGAATACTTGGCACCTACAGCTATGAAAGACTGAATCTTTCCAAATACCTGTTGTAAAAGGCTAAAGAGATAGAAGATAGAGGAATGTAACAGATACCTGAGAAGTGTGATGTGTAACTGGAATCCAAAACTGTATCACAGTGGCAAACAATCTGCTTTACAAAAGTTAACATAAACACGGATCTCAGCTGTATATGAATGCTTTTGCTTGACTAACTGCAAAACAAAAAAAACCTGCCCAAGAAGCTAAGCTAGTCAAAGAAACAAATCCCTTCCCTATATCAAAAGCTCTGATTCTTATGATATAATGTAAAATATTTAAGAAAACCAAAACACAAAAGAAACCTCCACATATTATTAATCAGTAATTATGGGCAGAAGAGCAGTGCTAACATCAATGAGATGGCACTTTAGCTTGGAATATTCCTCTGCAGGAAACTTTCAAAAGTCAAGGCAGTATTTGTAAAATACCCGGAACTGCCTCATCACCATCTTATGTCTGTGTTTTGGTGAGGACAGAGGATTATTCTAGGAACAGCAATAGGGATGGCATATTCACAAAAAACATCCAGCTCCTAATTCCAAGAATGGACTTGAAATTTAACTGTGTATACAAATGTTAATTTGGGGTTAGAGTAAGTGACAGCCCCTTATGACAGCTGACTCAAGAGTACCCCACAGGCACTGTGACAGAGTGATGTTTAGGACACAACCCTCCTTCCTTGCAGCAGAATATGCAATACTGCCCAAGGCAGCCAAACTCACAGTGACAAAGGACTCCGCTAAGTCCTTGGGATGTTACCATAGGCAAGGTGACACTGGAATGAAAAGGTGACCCACAGACTTAGGAGACACAGCATAACTACCCAGTATCTTCTCACCTATCTTTGGGCATATTCTTGCAACAAGGATGCTTCAAAAAGGACCAGAAATGGTTTTAGTTCTCTCTGGCCTCAAATTATATACCCTTTCTGAATGTTTTTACCTGCAACAGTAAAGACAGCACTGGTGTCCACCAAAAGATAAGACATTCCTACCAAAGGAGATGCAATTAATAGAACAAGTCTGAAAAGGAGACACTACATCATTGCAAGGGACCAGCCTAAGCAAGGACTGTTGACCAAAGCTAGGCAATTGACCACAACATCTTAAGATCAAGGTCAGTGAAAAAATATACAGACCTTCAAAGATAGAGGGCCTTAAAAAAAAATAAATGATAGTACAGCTGTAGAAGCATCAAACATGGGAGTCCCTTAGATCAGTCGCATTGTTTATTAAGCCCCTCCTTCTGCTGGAGTTCTTCAGCATGCCACCACAGATGGAAAAATACTATCCCAACTGCACTGCTCGCAGTGCGATTGTACAGGCTAAGTCAATCTCAAGTAATTCTAAAACCATTTCTCTATTATACTAAATAGTTGCTTAGCAAACATGTAACAGGAAAACCGAGAGCAACATGTGCAACAACAGTTCTTTCATCAGGTTCTCATCCCTATTCCTTGACACCCCCCCATATCAAGCAATTAATACAGAAAACACATCCCAAACTCCAATAAGCACTATTTGAAAAGCTGCATAGGAAGAAAACAAGATTTGTCCTGATGAAAATTCACTTGATTTCACCTGCAGGTGTAGAACAATCCAATAAAGACCCCTTCACTAAACAGTGTCAACTACATTTGAAAGGACAACATCAGTTTCAGGACAGGTAATAAATGATAAGTAACAATAAAATCTAATAACAGGTCTCAGTGCACCTGCCCATTTCTTTGTTGTCCAGCTTCAGACAGAGATTTGATAGGAAGGAGAAAAATGTAGACTATTTTCTCCCCCATCAAGCAATGGGGGAGGAAAAACCAGAGGGCCGGTTCCTGCATGTCACTGAAGCGGGTCTCCAGATCACATAGTAAGGCCCAAATCGCATTTGTCTGTTAGTGAAGCCGTTGTGAAGGACATTAACCCAGAACCTGCCATTTGGTGTCTATTTTAAAGCAGTGCCTCCAATCTTCATCCCCAGCTTGTCTAATGCTAGTGAAAGTCTGGCAAGCCGTCACTCCTCAGCTAACAACCGCCCAGGTTTTGGAGGTGTGTGCATGGGGGAGGAAAGCTACTGCATGGTGAGCAAATAGAAGCCAAGACAACCTGCTTTCAGTGTGCCGTTTGACACTGACAAAGTAGTAGCCTTTATTGCACTAGTTAGCAAGGACATCACCTGAAGAGAGAATGTGTGTCTGTGATGTATGTATTATGTATGCATGTATTTTTTAGGGGTTAAAGTAGTGTGTTAATCCTTGTTACTCACAAGTTATCTGTGACCGTTGATACAGGATGAAAGCTTTCATGTGGTACTAGTACTTTTTAGGCTGGAAGAGAGCCTTCTGTGAAAGAATTAATAACAAGATCAACAGACAGCAGCTAAGCATATAAGCATATAAAAACTAGTACTTTTTAGGCTGGAAGAGAGTCTTCTGTAAAATAATTAATAACAAGATCAACACGCAGCAGCTAAACATATAAGAAAATTGATTCAAACCAGAGGTTTAAAAAAATAATCCAAAGTAATTTTCTACTGAACAAAATTAACTTATGAAACTCAATGACACAGCGTATTATAGAGGGCAATATAATGAATCAAAAGCAAACAAAATAAGCTCATAGAAAATAGGCCCAGCATATTTATTAAGACAGATGCAGCCTTTGTCTTCGCAAGTAACTAAACAGCAAAATACCAAAACCAAGGACAACCACTGGTGAAAGACCACCTCTACGTCCATCCACTTCACATCCCATTTTCTTATGCTTGGGCAACCTCAAGACAATGAGCATTACAAGAACCATGACATTGGGCAAATAGGAGGATCTCAGGAAGCCTTCTGCCACTTGGCCTTGGGTCTCTAAAAATGCAGAAACAATGTTATAATTAATTCACTCAAGAATATTCTATTCCCATTTTCCGAGCAAAAGCAAACATTCGCATGGTTAAGAAACACAACAGCACATACTGGGTTAAAAAGTGAAGAACAATTACAGATTTATCTATCCGGATTTTTATTTCTTGTTGTTAGTTAAAGTATTTTACCTTGCTCCATTTGCACTATCTTGCTAGGACAGAGCACTCCGCTTCCACTGATGAAAAACTGATTTGAAAAATCAGTCCAAATCCCACTCAACATGAGCCAAGACAAAATAAAAATCAAGTAATGTTTCTGGTGCTGAAAGACAATATTTTGTAGGAACAAAACATGTAGCATTACATGTCAACACCTTTATAATTCTTTTTTTTTAATCCACCACCTACAATCTTTCTTACTGAACAGACTACTGTAACACACACCCCTCTAAACTAGTACTATCATCACTATTTTTGTTGTCATTTTAAGCAAAGAAAAAGTCAAGTTTATTTTGTAGTAGCAATAGTTTCTTTTTTATTTTTAATATACTTTAGGAAACAATATACAAAGCTGAGCTTTGCCACCATTTTCAAACGGTGGGTTGCTCCAATTACACAAATTCAGCGTTTTGTGATGGTTAAGAACAGCAGTCAGCACCAGACTTAAACAGTTAGCTACAACACAAACATCCTTCGAAATGAAATGTCATAATATCAAGACAGGTAAACCAGGAGTTAACATATAACAACTGTTGGGGAGGTGTCTTAAATCATTCTTGTTGAATTTTATATTTCATTAAATATTTTATACACATTTTCCTGTTTACAAGTTTTAAACAAAACCTCCCTTGAGGAATTATTTAAGTACAAAAATGTTCAACAAGAACAGTTCTAATAAAGAGTCCCCAAACAGACCAAATTTTAATGTGTTGACCAAAGGAAATGAAAACCAGTGTTTCTTTGTTTTAACGTGTTTATTACAACAGATACAATTCACATCTGACTAGCTTTTTTTTTTTCCTCTTTCCCCTCCCACAACCATGTTAACATGTTCATTGGGCTATTTCCTTATATTTGAGCAAGTAATGTACTTTCAGCACACATGCCCAGCAGTACTATAAGTCCATTCTTACAGGGTGCAAATGGAAATACGTTTCAATAATTTATACAAACAAGTGGGTTATGCTCAATCACTGCAATTTTAAGCTACTGTACACAGGAATGAAAAGATTATAGAAAAAGTGCCATAGCAACAGTGCCTTAAGAAAAGAGAAAATTAGAAGCATTAAAAAAACTGATAAAATCAGATTAGGATTTCACGGGGAAATGGAACACAGAAAATGAAAAACATTTCTCTGTAAAACAGAAATGGAGAAGCACTGCTCTCGATTCGGTGCAAGTGTGGAAACAGTTGTTTCATGGTATTTTGTACATTACCCAAATTGTTGCAGCCTTAGACACAGATCGCCTGGCGCTTGCATTGGATTTTAGGAAATGCAAGATTTCTGAATGATAAATTAACTAAAAAAAAAAAAAAAAAAAGAAAAAAAGAAAAAAAAAGAAAGCTAATTTTGCAGACAGGTTTACATGTAAAAGGCTAGGTATTTAGCCACCTCAGCATTGATTAGTTTTGGATGTCTAAGCTCTGATACACATGGCTTCCCATGGCTTCACTCTACAAAACATATTTACAACGTGAAGAATACATCTACAAGAAATCTACATTTCAAGGGTTTTACAAATCATTCTTGTATCTTTCCCCTGAATTTGACTCCCTCCTGTCCCCTTCCCCATGTCAACTTTTTTTCTGCCCAGCTCAACGGTCCAAAGTCTACTCAAATGCAGCTCAAAAGTGTTAAGACTGGGCATCAGAGTTTAATAGTTCCTGTACTCAAAACCATGTGCAATTGTTTACAACTTTTCACACCATGAAGGAATTCTGATTCTTTAGCTTTTCAAGTTCTTTAATTTGTTGCCTCAAAAATAGTATCCTGCAAGAGAAAAGAAATAAATTAGTATAAACATTTCCATTATACAGAGATATTAAGTATCTCCACAAGTGCTTCTACAATTTCAGTGAAAGATACCAAGCTCCTTAATTCTAGTAATAAAATCCAGGTGCTTTTACATTAATTCCCAATCTGTTCAATCACCTACAAACACCAGATGCAGATGCACAGAGACCTGCCACGTTTGATAGCTTAGTTCAGAAAATTACGACTGATACACAGTTACATGGTTATGCTTAAGCCTGCTCTTCACTTGAATTAGCTCTCAGAAAAAGCAGGACGCAGGCCGAGTACATCGAGTAACTGAATAATTCTGAAGAATGGTATTGTGGCTTGTGTCATGCCATTTTCCTGACCGTACAACCCAAAGTGCTCAAATTTTTTTAAACAAGCAAGTTTTCTTCTAGGTACAACACTTTTTTTTCTAGTATTTGGCTCTGTGGCTAGTGCTGGTAAGCTCCAATCTCAAAATAATTGATCAAAGAAAAGAAGTTATAACTACACCTGGCTTAGAAATAAATTATATTGCTAGCAATTCTCTTATACATTTTTCTTTATTCTACTGAACTGACATAAACACGTGATTAATGATCATTTGGGTTATGTAATTTTTCCTAGAATTTTTATTTCATATTTTCAAACAACTTTTTATGATGCTGAAGTAATGCAAGCATATGAATCAATTAAGAACTCAGGGAAAATGGAAGTTTCATATAAATAATCTATAAAGTCCAAAGCTACTTTAATCAATGCAGAAAAAGCATCCACTTCAGCAGACTTTTGCAGAACACTTTTCAAATCTCTGCCCAGTTCAGTAAAAATGAAAAGGAGGTGAAAAACGATTAAGATAGACACACTGAAAAAAAACATTAAACTTAAAAGGCGTGGGCATATAAAATATATCAGACAATGAAAAGTGCCTTTTCATACGCTGTCAGCTATAGTTAAAATATGCTCTCTTTGCCTAGAGACACAGTTCCCTCTCAGAACACATTTAAATAGTTCTCTGCCATACAGAAGTATAGAAATACCACCATCATTCAAATGTACTACTGGCTTTGATAATCCCATCCTTTGCAAAAGCCTCCCCCCACCAACTTGTTACTTATGCCATGTATTCCGCATCTTTGGGGTTGCAGCAAAAATAAAAGATACATGTTATCACAGATTCAAAGTCATAATAATCATTATCCATTGATACCTTAAGGATATACAGTGTACAAGAAACAAGGTGCTATTTAGCAAGCTGAACAATGACATCTGATATGTTATTTCAGATCAAATGTCACCCAGAGACAGAAATGAAACATGTAAGAAACCAAACAGTTCACTTAACATACTACAGAAATTTCAATTTCTGTAATGAAGTTATGAAACAAAATGTCAGCAAGAATGGATATTTTCAATTCTTCATTAGGAAAGATTTAGAAATATATTATAGCCTACTTCTGAATAAAGGATTGTTTTACTAACTGCCAAAAAGCAAGAGTTTCTAGGATAAAGCTAGCTATTTAAACAGCATTTAACACTATTAAAGCAGATTAAAACAGTAAATCAGAATCACTGTATTCAAACTGTAGTGTGACTTAATAGATGGGATAACATCATTCAAAAAGGAAACAATATGAACATAGATTCACGATCACAAATACCGGTGAAAAGTTAGTAAGACTAAACTTTTCAACCTTGCACAACAGTCTTCAACAACATAACTGTGTGTTACTTCAGTGACTGCTATTACTGACTTAAGAAGCAGAACTCTACTTTGCTATAATCAGCATCTCGCTAAAAAATCCCAAGATCTTGTCAGATGCCTCCTACCTAAGTAACAAACATCAATTTTTCCTTAGCTTGTGATATCAACGACACCTGTTCAAACTTGCTCTGGCTTTAGACCTGACAATGTCTCATTCAAACTGCAGCATTTAAGACCTGTATAAACTGTGCAGATGTGTACCTATGTGATCTATGCACCGTTTATGGACAGATATTTCAGAAGAACGTTGAACTAGTGTTGGGTTAACCAGTTTTTCGTAATGCACTAATGTACCTGGAAAGAGACTTCTTTGCTATCTAAGTGTAAATACACACAGAAGTTGTATATCTGGTTCTATTCACTGGAGACTAAGAGGTATCTGTGTGGGAAACATGTAGAATGTCCACAGGGAACACAGCTTGCAAACCTGGGAAGTATCAGCATACTAGTCATCAGTAAATATAGTTCATGCAAAACAATGCCAGAATGGGAATTATAATACCATCTTGAAAACCACCGTTTTGAAAATAAACACAGACCACACACCTACCTTTGCTCACGCAAAGTTGCTTGAATTTCACATACTCGAACTAAAGACCTTAAATTCTTTAATTCAGTACAAATTTCTGACATATGGACACTTCCCATGTTATGGGCTTCCTCACGTAATCTTGATGCCTGCAATGGTGACATGTCAAGGTTAGGATTTTGAATCATGCATTGGAAAGAACTGCCGTAGCCAGAAGATTGCTGGATAAGTCTGTCTTGAAATAGCAAAGCACTCTAACATCTAAAGGGAGTAGTAAATCAGAAGTACATCAAATTCTTTACAAAAGCCCATTCAGAATCTGAAATGAGCAACACTGGCTGCTGAGAGATTGTCTAACCCAGGCCCATGCTAAGGCAGGGATGGTTTAGATTTCCTTGATCTTAACAGATGTTTACTCAATCATCTTGAAAGATAGTACATGACAGGGCTCCAAGTTTCCAAAGTAATTTATTCAAGTAGCTAGAATGACAGACTTAAATTTCCCATCTAAAATAAGCCTTAGCGACAAAAATAATTGAAAGCCATCTTCTTTCCAGCTACCTTATACAAGAACAACTCTGCAACCCTCTCTTCAGGTGTTCTCTTCCAGATAAACTCCCATTATTTTAATATCTCCATTTACTCAAGTAGGGGACAAGCAGAAGCTTAAATCTATAAGGCATGACCTATCCCAAATCTGTGCATTTCTTAAAAGTCTTGTCACTGAACTGGATATATGACACCAGAGAAATCCTCAAGAGCACCAAGGAGACTAGCATAATTACTCTGAGGTCCTGTGTATCACACTTAAATAAGGAAAGAGGACTTGTAAGTGGCACACTGAAGAAAATCTGTTTCAAACAGGACCTTCTCTGACGTAACATTGTTTAGCAATGTTATTCTCTGCTGTACTGGGTCTGGCTGGGATGGAGGTAATTTTCTTCATAGCAGTCCATACAGTGCTACGTTTCAGATTTGTGACCAAACCCATGACGATAACACACCAATGCTTTAGCTATTTCTGACCAACGCATACACAGCATCAAGGATTTCTCCCTTTCTCTCTTTAGACACACCCACACCCCCAGCAAATAGGTTGCGGCTAGACAAAAGGCAGGGAGGGAATGCAGCTGGGACAGCTGATCCAAACTGACCACAGGGATATTCCACACCATACATCATCATGCTCAGGAATAAAACTGAGCGGGCAATCTTCCAGGGGTTGCCATTGCTTGGGGACTAGCTGGACATTGCTTGGCTGGTGGTATCCGCCTGCTTTTGCATCACTTCCCTCTCTGCAGCAGCCCTTCACTTATTAAGCTGTGTTTACCTCAGTCCGTGAGTTCTCTTAATTTTACCTTTCCATACTCTTCCCCATCCTACTGGGAGAGAGTGAGCGAGCAGATGTGTGGCACTTAGCTGCCTACCAGGGTTAATCCACAACATCTGCTTAAGTACTTATGTACCTGACTTTTCCTTCCCCAAAATAATGGTATTTAGCACAAGTCTTCATCAGTTTCTGGCATTTCTCCAGTTCAAAGCAGCATTTTGTGTTCTAGTTCTCTACGTTAAAAGTTTTCTTTTCTGGAGTGTGCTGGCATCCAGGAGTCTCCAGCAGGGCATCATTTCATATGTTCTCCCTACACAACTCCAAAGCCTCGAGACTGCAAACTATCAGTAATGACTTTCAAAGCACTTCTTTTTAAGCTGACCAGTCACCCATCTTAATCTCATTTAAAAGGCCTCAAAATAATTTGCATACAATGTTCTTGTTGAAAGATCTTAAGTGTTGCTGCAAATCAGGATATAACATTTATTGCTCTCCCTTATTATCAGAGTCTGATACCTTATCAAAAGAAGAAAACCCCTCCAAAATGACATAATTTCTTTCTAAAAGGTCCGTGCTAACTATTATCAAGGTTTTCTTTTCAAGTCTTTGTAAAAAAGTAAATACATCATTTTCTCTCTTAGATATTGTTCAATACTCAAAGTACCTCTACAATTTGAGACCACCTACAATTCCTTTTCTCACATTCTTTAAAGATAGTTACGTTGATTATTTTCTAATTAACCACATTACTGTTTTTTTTCTGGTCTTCCATATTAACTGCTTTTTATGAGTTCGTGAGGTAACTGCTAGTGGTTCAAGAACTGTTTTAGCTAATGCTTTAACACACAAACCTGTCCTGGCTCACCTAATTTATTTACTTATTTTTCAGTTTACTCTGGCATGTGCTTTGATGCCCTAATTTCAATTCAGGCTATGCATGTGGTTAGAAATCTGAAGAAACCGAGGCACTACGTATTTTAGCCCCTTTACTTTCATCTAGCTTAACTTCTTCACTTATTGTACCTATACTGTCATTCACTTTCACTTTTCTATCAAGTATCTGACTTCAGCCCCTCAAGTGTTACTATTCAAACTGGTCTATAAACAACACTGTCATGTGAAATCATCTTAAACAGCAGACAGGACAATACAGCATGTAACACTTGGCACAAAGGTAAAAGTATCCAACCAAGTACATGACTGCCTAGCATTAGCTGGTTTTTTTTGTTCTCTTTATTACTAAAAGCAGGGTGGGGTGTGTGTATTACTTAGAAATTTTCTGCACTAAAATATATGATAGTTCAGTACATAGTGACAATAATGCTATCAAAACTATGGGCCAAGGCCAGAGAGAACAGTGCCTGTGCTACACCATTTCCTTAAGCACACATTCCACAGCAATGGCTCAGTCGTTTGACTCAGTAGAAGTTGGTAATGTCTTAAAACTGAATTAAAAAAAAAATAATCAACGAAACGAAACAAGAACCCCAAACAGAGTCCAAATAGAGTATAAGTCTAGACTGCACTTCTAAGAGTCATCTTGCCAGTTACAACCCAAAAGTCTCCAGTGCAGGCTTGAGCCAGCATGCAACCACTCTTCAAAAGACCAAACTAAACTGGGCTGGGTAAGATTAATATCCCACACAGACTGTGTCAACAGGGCTGCCTGTGAAAGGACTTGAACTAGACTCAATAACCAATATGGTTCCTTTGAGTAATACATTCCAAGCAGCTGACATGCATCCAGTTTCCCTGTACTCCACAACAGGATAGGTTTCATGCAGTTAGTTATAAAATATGGACAGCAATTCTACTGGATTTTCCATTATGTAAAAATAGCCCAAATTCAGCCTGAGCCCTCTACATCATCTTAAAAACTGGGTACAACAAACAAGGTAGAGTTCCTTTTTCACTGTGTAGAACTAACAACTCAGTGACTAAAACTGTAGAGTAGTCTCAAATAGCTTAACTCTGTCACCTAATTCATAACATTTTCCACATAACAAAAATATCATTAGTATAAAAATCTGCTGAAATTTATGTTCTTTGTAAATTTCAACAGAAGTCTGGCAGTAAGAAAACAGCTATGAGTATAGCTATTCATCTGAGAGAATTTCAAAACCACTGGTACTTTAAGCGAGACTGAAAATACTCAACTGCTAAATGGCAATCACGTGTAAAACCTGCAGGTCTGGCCTAATCACTCTCCCCTCTCCCCTGTTCTGGCTAAGGCTGAGCACCAGGGTGTTTTTTAAATACTTGTAATTCCTAGAAAAAGCAACCTGTGCAAGAAAACCAGATTTTAAGCTACACATTTTACATTTTCACAGGGAACAAAGCACAAGTGTACTCACCTGCTTTTCTGCATGGTCTGCAGGCCAGCCTTGAACATGTTTTATAAGATTTTCATTGAAGTGTGCTGCTAGCGTGGGTGTTAATGAACAAGTGGGTCGTACAGATGTACTTTGCGGTGCAGGAGTTGAATTTGATGCACTAGTGCTAGAGGTATGATTTGGACCTGGTGATGGGCTTCTTTGACTACTAGAACAAAAAAAAAAAAAAAGTGAGCCATTTTAAAACATATAAACCTATAGAGAAATAAACACTTAAAATTCATTGCTTCAGCCACAAAAATACATACATCATTTAAACCACAAGTAAATACTTATGGCAGACCAAACCTGTACCACTTTTCCACAAACCTCCTACTTCTATGGGAACTTTTTGAGAACTAGAATGTAACAGGGGTTTTGTTTGTTGGGTTTTAAACTTTGATAGCTGTTCAAGAGATGTAAGCTGTGTCTACATTTTAGTGTTGGGCATAGAATATACACATCTATGTTCTTCCTTCAAATACCTGCAAGCCTAATTATTATTTTCAATAATGATGTATCAAATAGAGTCAAACAGGTTTATTCAACAGGTATCATCAAGCGTCACAGTAACCATTAAGAACAAAACCTGATGTCCTGACGTAAAAATACAGCCATGGGGGCTCTGACAAATATAGCTATTTACTAATGGCAAAATAAAAACACCTAGGTGACTTAGTGATACTGTGCATCCTCACTTGAAGCACCCAAGAGAACAGAAGTACCACAGGAGCACTATGTTTGTAGCTGCCAACTTGACTGCTTTACTGGAACATATTCATGCTGCTGTTTTTCTAGCTGGTGTCTTAACCTGTTGCTGGAGAACAGATGCATGGAGACATGTTCAGCTGATATGTGTACTATAAGACAAATCAAAAAATCTGTGCCTTGGACAAAAGCCTTTGACTGTCCTCTTTCAGATTTCCACATGGAAGCAAAAGCAACGATTACATTATCTGAAAAATACATCAATACACAACTTCTCCAATTCTACTTTGCAACTATGATTCTGGGTCAAAAACTATTATAATTTTTACTAACAAATTCTTACGTTGATCTTGGCCATCCGCAGTGCTCAAGATATGTTACCTACAAAGTTTTCTAGCCATTGCTTTACGCAATGCTGGTTCTTGTTTTTGCTTTTAAACTGAATTCCTCTAATAGTTACCCTCTCACTCCACTTTACAAGACATGTTTCTTTTCTACCTCGTGATGGTCCTCATGTATGGGAGAGGTTTTATTAAGAGTTCCTTCTGAAGGATTCCATCTCTTTATAGAAGCCTATGCCTGCTGCAGTGACTAAAAAAGGTGAGTACCACTTAGGTAAATCTTTGGTAAACTAATATAGCTGACTAATCCACAAGGACTCTTGTACTCCCAATTTGGAAATACTCATTCTCCATCTTACACTTGGATGGTAAGCTCTCTACATAAAGTAGGTTTTTATTGTTTCACTTGTATCACTTCTCTCAATAAAGCTGTGACATACAACCTGAACACCTAACGTTAAGCCCAACAAAGCTAGAGAACTTCCCCCAAAAGATGTAAAAGTTACTGATACTTAATTTACTTTTCACATGTCCAGAAGCCCAGGTATCAGGGCTAGCTTGAACACCGCACTCTCACATTGTATGGATCCAGCCACACCTGACAACTGGCAGAGCTGCAGGTACACAGTTTTGCTACACATAAGAGCTCTTCAACTTCCGTATTACCAGCAATAGACAACTCCACCACAACTTCCACCAGCATCAAAACTACTATCTGTTACATCACCCTTGTCAAACCAAAGGATCAGAATATGGGGGAGGGCCTCCTTGCAAGCATTGCTGTTGTCCAGGTGATCTGATCTTCTAGGAAACCAGAACTTGCACTGGGAGTGGTACATTATCTATTGAGGGAAGCTTAGAAGCTGATGTTTCATAGCACATGCTCTTTCCTACTTATTCATGCCTTGCAAAAACAAGGCCTCTACATTCTTACTTCCCTTTTCAGCATTCATTCAGTCATTCCTGTCCCACCCATGCTTACAGAGGGGCTCTGTTCCTCTATTTTGCTAAGAAGAGGTAGGAGCAGTGCTAGTTACCCATGCAAACGTGGGTAGGTCAGGATGAAAACAGTCTGCTCTGTCCTCTCTGCCCTTGTAAAGGAAGACAAAGGAAGCAGTAATCTTGACCAGGACAAAAGAACATCAACAGCACCAGAACAGTGATGGTACTTCACAGTTATGATGGTTTTTTGGCACTGCATATACTAAGAAATAGCAGTACTAATTGGTACATACCTAGCCATTACTTGGAAGATTAGGTCTGCAACCACTCTCTCACTGGCAGCAGCTTTTCAACACAGGCCTTAAGTTCAATCTGTTTCTTAAAACTTTCTTACTGCTTGCCTGCAAGTGATAGGACTCTTAGTTTATCACCTAACCTACTCCCTCGAGCACTGAAAACATCTTAGCATAATGCAACTACCTTTACAGTCCAATGTCCAGCCACTTATCCGAATCACTCACACTTGCAAGGAATTACAGAAGGTTTCCAAACAAACAGCCAACAAATTAGGAATAACACTTTGGTGGCCTGCAGCATCAAAGACTTCAACCTCATTCCTTTCAGTACACCCAAACTTGCTTGAAAGCTTAGAATATAAAAAAAAAAAACCAACCAAAAAACCAAAAAAAACCCCAAACCCAAAAAACACAAACCAGGAAGATTTTGGCAGGCAGCTTTGAGCTTTGTTAGAATTGTATACATGAATTTCCCTTGATTTCAGGCAGCAGAAGTTGCAAAAGGGAATATATGATCTAACTGGGGGAAAAAAGTAGTCTTTGGGTTTTGTGCTCTGTGCATTGGCTCAACTACTTCAAAACCACTTACACATGCAAATGCTTAACCGTAGAAATGTTCAGTTAATTAGGAAAAAATGGCACTTTGATTTTGAAGCCGAGCTGAAACCAGCCAAGAATGTGAAAGGCAACAAGGGCTGTATATCAGGAGCAAACAAAATGTTAAGGAACAGATGGGCTGCCCCTCTACAAGGCAAGGGGACCTAGAGACAAAGCACACGAAAAAGGCCAAGATAGTCAGCAACTTTTTTTTTGCCTCGGTTTTTACAGGTATGGTCTACCCTTAGGCCTCCCACATGTCCAAGTACATCAGCAGAGTCAGTGTAAGCAAACTATTACTTAGAGAGCAGAGGAAGAAGTTAAGGAGCAGTAAAGCCAACTGGATGTATGTTCATGCAACCAGATACTATATACCCAAGGGTAATCAGGGAACTGGCCAGTATTAACTCTGATGCTGCACGATCTTGAAGCAGCATGGTGAGCAAGCAAGATGTTAAAGCCATCTTCAAGAAGCAGAAGGACGACAACCTGGGGAACTAGAGGCCAGCTGACCTTAAGTCTTTGGGAAAGCTAAGGAGCAAGTCTTTCTGGAAGGGGTTCCAGCTACATGAAAGACTGAAAGGTAAAATAAGAGCCAGCATAGATTTACCAAGTGGAAATTATGCCTGACCAAACTCACTGACTTCTATGATGAGATAGATGTCTGGCTCAGAGGATAAGGGGAAAGCAGAGATTTTGTTCACTTTGACTTCAACAAGGCCTGTGCCATCATCTCATAATATTCTTACAGCCACACTGGTTCACACATCCAGTCCCATATTCATGCGTAAGGTGGGTGGAAAACTGAATGAACTGCTGGGCTCAAAGGCTCCAGTCAGCAGTACAAAGAGCAATCAAAACCCGGTGCCTAGTGCTATGCTTCATTGATTAATAGCAGGGCCAATATGGTTTAACATTTTTATTAAAAAGCAATATGGTGGCACATAGTGCATCTTCAGTGAATTTGCAGATGACACCTACTTGGGGGGAACAGTCAGTACGCTAGAAGGTAGGGTGTTATTCAGAAGGACCTGAATGAACAGACAGGAACAGAGTTCAAAAAAGACATGCAAAGTCCTGCACCTAGGGTGGAATAATCTTGTGCAACAACACTGGGACCACCCCACAGCACAGCACCTGCTGAGTGGGTAGAAAGCAGCTGTGAAAAAGGACCAGAGGATCCTGGTGGACAAGTTACATGCGAGTCAGCAATGTAGCCCTGTGGCAAAAAGCAGGCCAAGCACATGCTGGGCTGTATTAGCAAGAGCGTGGTTGAAGAAAGCAGTTCCTCCCCTCTCTTCAGATCTTGAGATCCATAGTACCTGGAGCACTGTGTAGTGGGGAGCCCAAAACCAGGTAAGAATTAAACTGCCACACCAAAGCAATCCAGCAGAGGACCACAAAAATGACTAGGGGGCTGAAGCACATGCCGTATCAGAAGAAACTAAAAGTTTATTCAGTTTGTAAAAGTGAAGGCTGAGGGAAGGGGTTGAAGGATCTTCTTAATGTTTTTAACTATCTATGGGGAGAGGACACAGCCAGGCACTACCCAGAGACACAACAAGTGATAGGGCAAGAGGCAGAGACACAAGGTGCAGCAAGGAAAATTCTAATCAGACATAAGGAAAAAACATTTCACCATAAGGGTAGTCAAACATCAGAAGATGATGCTCAGATATTAAAAAAAGTCACCTAAACAATGCCCTTAAGCAATTAAACCTGCCGGTCCTACTTTGAGTTAGGACTTCAACTAGATCACAACTAAAAGTCCCTTCCAACCTAAATTATTCTCTGCTTCCATGCATTCAGCATCAGCATAGTGATGGTGTAGAGAAAGGCTACATTCATTAACTAAGCCGAATTGAGGCATCACCTTTAATGCTTATTTAATCCTTAATTCTAAGACAAAGTTCCCCTATGACTTGCCCCCTCTCCATTTATCAACCTGGCTCCCGAGTCCTACTTCATTGGTAAAAAAAAAAATAATAAGAAAATATCACTAACACATCAGAAACATTCCAGGAAAATAAATAAAATCTGTGGGTTTCTAAAAAATAAAGTTGTATCTTAGTTATGAATAAAACATACTGCCTCAAAATATCCTAGCACTGCTATGTTAGCAGCAGGGGGAGCTATGAATGCAGCAATGATAGGCAGTTCCAAACTACTGCTATATTTTTTAATGCTTTAAATAAAGCCAAATACCTGCCTTAGCTGCTGGATGAGTTAAAAGACTGACTATGCCACAGGTAACAGAAGGCTTCCAGAAAGGCAAAACCATCTGTACAAGAGTATGAGAACAGGATGGTTCTGAAATACACTACTACAAACTACAAAATCTTACAACCTACAAAAAAGATGGGAGGAAACACCGCCCCCTCCAGCAGTTTTGCATTTTCTAAGATAAACAAAAAATACTTCCAGGAAGGACTAAGAATAAAGAGGAACTAGCAACCTGATGAAACTATTAATTGTGGAAGCACTCATTTAGTTACATTTTTAAAGAAGCCATAATTCATGGCATGTCTTTGGAATAGTCTCTTACAAAAAGACTCACTGCATGCCTACATTGCATTAATTTCATAACTTACAGGACTGAAATATTCACAACAGTAAGTTACCAATAGCTATTCACGTATTTCTTAGACAGTGCTTCCTCCCAAACAAGTTAAAAATTATTTTAGCTCAAATCACATAAACCTTTTAATAGTAGTAAAAGCAAAGGAAATACAGTTGTGATTAACTTCTTCACAATGATTCTGTATTTCAGCTGTAGAAAAATGCAACCTTAACTTTTAGAGCGTCTTTTTGGATGACCTGTCCACAGTTTAGTTTGCTAAGCTGTTGTTCATTCATATAAAAAAAGTAAAGCAAGTTAACCTCCAGAGCAGTCCCCAATCTAACTGACTGCTTTCACTACAAAGGAATAATCTGTTCCCTATCAATTCAGAAATACTGCCCAGACACAGGAAATCTTTTGCAGATGAGTGAATCTGCATCTGAGCCAGCCCTGTTTTCATTCAACTCTATTACACTGAACAGAAGAGAATGCCAGTCACACAGGTTTTTCCAAATCACCTGTTCCTTAATCTTCCATTTTTTGCAGATGAGGCGTTTCCAAAAGAAACAGAAACGCATGAACTCATGATGTATAATATACCAGAGTCACAAACACATAATAGTTTGAGATATACAGGATAGTAAACAATAGCAATATTGTCACACTATCTTTGATACTAGCCTGCACGCTCTATTTGTGCACTGCCGCCTCCTCAAATACAGGACCTGTGTGAGCCGGGACAAACTCGGCTTCACTTCTCCAGCAAAATGCTGGTGCCAAGCAGAGCAATGGTTTGCACAGGGCCAGTAGATCCATAAAGGGAACTTGATGTGGGTAAAGGTTATGCCAGAGTAGGAAGTTCTATAACCCAAAGGAAGAGTGAGGTATGGATTAGCAAGCCAAACGCCCACCAGTATCACTTCACACGGACTCCGGGCCATGGTGAAAGTTTCCAAGAATGATGCTACTCCTTAGGAAGATTTCCTATGGAGGAAGGGTGATCAACAAAGGACAAAAGGGTCTGACAGAGGTGTTCCCCAAAACCTCACAACTCCTTATAAAAAGGTCTAGTGCCCTTATTAAAAAGGTTTAGCTGGTTGCCAATTATGATTTTATTATTGGTGCTGTAATTCAGGAGTTAAACAGCACCATCCATAGAGACTGAAGCTGGTACAGTATGTCTTCATTCTACCCATAGAGGAAAATGAGTTGTAGGTTAGACATCTGCCAAAGATTAGAATCAAGTGCCTGTCAGACAGTCAACATTAAGCTCAGAAACTTCTGACTTGCTTCTGTTTGTACCCTCAAACTGATCACAGTGTCTCCAGTAAAACCAGTCACTGGGACAGGACTGCCAAAGAAAGACACAAAAGCACCCCATTCTCCCATAAAAACAGCAAAACCCAACACAGACTTGAAAATCTAACAGTAAGTTAGTGCATTGATGACAGATCGTCAGAGGTTCCCTTTATTATTAGTCCCAGAAGGGCAGATGAGAGGCCCTCACTATTTTATGATCTGAAAAGCACCACCATGTAGCTTCGGATACACTGACAAGAAAAGTGTTGGTTTTTGTTGGTTTTTTGTTTATCGTATCACATACCTTATGAACCATTCTAAAAATCTAGATTTTAAGAACTGCAACACCTTGTAGTTTTACAGGAATCTACTGTGATGAGGCACTTCTTAAAGAGTCAACCTGCAGTCTCCTCCTGCCACAGCTCTAGTCTGTGACTCCATTACCGAAGAATCTTACGACCGTTCCGATTACAGCCCCTGGAACCACTATGACAAAGTGCACAGCATCCTACACAATGAAAAGCCCATCTTCCCACAAGAAAAATTTTAGACGGTACAGATTCTAAACCCACCTTGTAAATCAGTGGCTGAATGTTCATACCATGCAATATTTGAACAGGCTACAATGTTGACAAATAAGTCTAGCCAAGGAAAAGCTTTTGTGAAACTTCATTTTTAGAATGTTTTTCATTAAAGCAGAAAAATCACCTGATAGACAAAAGTTCTTACTAATTTAAAAAATCAAATTCTACTACAGCAAGACACCATAAACATCTAACACTAAGCAAATCACATAGTGAAAGCATTTAATCCCATAACTGCAAAGAAACAAACAAAAATTCCAAAGTCAGTATAAGGGGCAATATAAGGAATGATTTGTAAAACTAACTCCACAGTGACAGGGCAGAAATATGAACTCTACTTTGCTTCTGTGAATGGAACTCCTGTGGTGGCCCTATAATGAAGAATCTACCACATTAGCTCTGTAACAAAGATATTTAGCTGCATCTCTCAGCAGCAGCAGAGTTAAATTCTATGTTCAATAAACAGGCCAAAGAATAATCCACAAATTGCAACATGTACAACACACACAGGATCCAGACCAAGAGAGCAGTATTTTACCATACCTTGAGCGTTGAAGACTTCGTGGAGAGGCAGGTTCATGACCTGCCTGCTTGTCAGCTATTACCGGCTGCTGAGGTACTGCCTGTGAAGCTGGTCCTTGTTTAACACCTGGAGTAGCAACCTGCAAAGTTCAAAACTTCATTAGATTTCCTCCACAGTAAATATCAAGTGTAAGAACCAGGGATAACACAGAAATCACAAGTTACAAGACCAGTGGGTTTTTTTTGATCCAAGGTCTTTTGTAAACAGAATTTTTATACTCTTCACAAGGTACTTTTCTAAAAAATCACCTCTAGCTTCACAGCCGTGATAATGTCTATTAAGTACTCTTCAGTAAAAAAGCTAACAGAAAGAAATATAGATTAATTTGACTTGTCAAAATATCACAAGTTTATTAGGTAAAACAGTTCAACCCAATTTCATTTTTGACCGTGTCTTCCATGTGAGCATCAAACTCATTTTCAACCTCAGAAGAACTGTTCTATATCCAAATAAAAATTTTAACTTAAAAAGTTCCTTACCTGAACATACATTACGCAGTGTCAAGAGCGCAGAATTAGGCCATAACCATATCATAACACTTCTATCAGAAAAAAAATCTAAAGCATATTTATCAGTCTGCTACTCCCCCTTTTTAACCATTCTGTCAGTTCTAAACTAACAAATGACTAAAAAAGTCACCAGTAGTTTCTTACTTTTCCTTGGTAGTACACATTCATATTCACAATATTAAGACACCAGCAGCAACATAAGGTCTTTTTCCTGTAAATTCCTCAACTACAACAGGATGAAAAGCCTGGGAAGACACTAGCAACCAAGTTACAGTAAGTGAAGTTCAAGATACTTTTTTTCTGCCCCATACTCTGCATACCTGTTCTTTTTAAAGTACGTACAAAAGAGGAAACAGCTCCAAAATTCATCTCCCATTCTGGAAAAATCAAGCTAACAATTTAAGCAAGACTGAGGGAAGAAAACTGGGTTCTAGGGATCCATAAAGACAAAGAACATAAGTCAGGCAGACTGTTAGACATTTGCTGACATCAAGCTGGTGCAGATTACTAACTGGTGGTCATCTGAACCTCCAGAAATTCTCTCAGTTTCAGAAACAGACTCCTGTGAAACAAACCACAGACGGCAAGTCACACAGCATCTGCTAAAGTAAACTCAAGATGTAACTTCATTTTTTTAAATATACAGGAAATCTTAACATATCTCAAACATACTTGTATGTTTAAGAGGAAAACACCTTTTAAAATTATCATCAAAAGCCAAAAAAAGTCTGAATAGCACATAAAAAGGTCATGGTTCTGGAAAGATAAAGCAAGATCATTGTAAAATCACTCAGTGTGTTGAAATCAATAGAATTATACAGCTGGAGGGGAGGGGGCAAAACAGTAGCAGTTCATAAATCTATTTATGGAAAAAAAGACCATCTGAGTATGACATGAAGAACTTTGCTATTAATGCCAGAATTTTGCGTACCCTGTGAGCAGACATAACTATCAAGGCTGTTCACACAGAAGGAACAACTTCAAAAGTAAAGTCCAGCAGAGACAATACAATCACCTTGCAGGTTCAAACTGGAAAGCTAACCAGTTCCTTGGCTGCTAAAATAAAACCAGAATTGGATTGTAAAGAAAAACAGGGATTTGTGAGATAAATGAGCCACAAAAACTCTTTAACTATTCCCTGTTTTCCAAGTGTTTCAAAGACTGTAAGTCTACCAGGAACAGAAAAATAGTAAGGGCTAAATAAATAAATAAAAAAATATCCATAAGCAGCATTCTCACTGAGCTTGACAGCTCTGCATAATATGCTTTACACAGTTACTTTGCAGAAATTCAGAACAGTTTCCAACCATACAACACAGACACAGCTAAATAGCAAAATGTGATGCCTACGATCCCTGAGCTGCCACGTGGATACAGCACACCTCCAGGTAGATACAGCAGCTTCAGTTTAAAAGCAGTACAGACATGTTCACGCAGCCCTAAGTAACAGGCCCTACTGTGCAAATGGCACTACAGCGTTCCCAGAGCCAGCCCAAGTATCTGTGCATGTGGCAGTAAGCTGTGTTTGCATGGTGCCTGTTCAGCTTTGTCTACACTTGCAGCATAGAAGCAGCCTAAGCCAATGAACTGAAGCCGTGTGTCCTGGCACAGCACCCACATGTTGATATGTAGAATTTACGTCAAAATCTTAGAATCGGATAAGCTAACCTGACTGACATATCTAAAGGAGTACTGAAACAGTTATGCTCACACTACAGTCATCACTACCTAAGTTCTCCTGTCAATCCCATTTTACAGAATTGAAATATGTGAATACAAGAACCATCAAGAAAGTTTCTTTCCCTACTGAACTGCAAAAGTACCTGCTACTGAACCAGAATTTTTTACTTCTGGGACTAACACACAAACAATTCATATTTCAACAGCTCTACTGTTAGCATCAGATTTGAGGAACACAAAACTCAAGAAGAGATCCTGCTGTCAAGCATTACTACTAATTCTGTTTAGCTGGTCTGTGAAGCTACTTGAGGTACCCAGACAACAGAAAGCTTTTATGGTTATAATATCCCACTGTAATAACAGTTGTCACTTCCTCACAGAGGGATGACAGTAAAAATTTTCCAATGTATATAATTGTGCAGGACAGCCCCTCGGGATTAATAGCATTCTGAAGCAAAGATATTATAGCTTTGGATGAGTAAATCAAATTTACTACACTTAAAATGTGGTTGCAACCCAAATATTATGTGCTTCAAAAATAAACCAGACATTCAGTCTCAACCTTGTTGTGATGTAATCTTAAGGCAAGATGGATTTCAAAAATTCAAGTAATTTCAAGATGTGTCACAGTATGCTCATCAAAATATAGACATAATCACTTCCAGAACTTATATATATATATATATATAAACAAAAATAAAACACACAATATCCTACTTTGACAACACCACAGGTGAAATCCTGCATGCCAAGTCACTAACTATAGGCAATCACAGAGCCTGTCTGTGTGTGAGATTCTCATATTCCTAATATGCGTGGAGATTCTCATAATCAAAGCATAAAATAACCAACACTTTTTTTGTTCTTTTTTGAGGAGTGACAGCCTTGCTGTAGTTATGACTTACACTAAACTCAGATCAACTCTTCCCAAACCTGCATTTAGTTCTGATGTTTTCTGCTTCTACTGAAAACCAGAGGGAAGGCTTGTGTGTCCAAAAGCATATTCAATTATACAATTCACCTATCAAACTGGCCCTACTCACATTCCTTGGTTTGCCTTCACTTTCTCTTAAGGCACAGTTTACTACCACACCACCTACTTCATAGGTATAACGCTGGCCTTTACACTGGGTGAAAGGTAGTGGGTTCATGTTTGTCTGTATTGTTCTACAAAAACATCTGTAGCAGGATAATAAACACTAAAGAACCAAAGTTTATAAAACAAAGATAAATTATGTGGGGGGTGGGGGTAGAGGTGAGGCAGGCAGAATGCTGCTGAGCTGTCCTTCCTTCAGTTTTTCTTACAGAAAAGACTGTAGATAAAGAAGGTACTAAAGGATAAAGCTTTTGTCATGTTTGCAACGTAGCTAATAATCAGAACTTCATTTGTAATGTAGATCCAGATCTCCAGGTTGTAGAGACCAGAACAGATCAATTTCCAGTTACTGACAGTAAGCAACTTAAGATTCTTTTTTTATATCCCAGGAATTGAAAGTGCCAGATACCCACCTTCTTTGTTTCAAGTCTGCTATCTGATAATTTCATCGTCACCTAGCTATGGGATGTGATGACATAGATACAGGATGCACTCCAAGGGCAGAAACAAAGACAACAAGCAGGATCAGTAAGCACATAAGGCTTTCACAATTAATTGTGCTATTGCTAATTACAACAAACTGGGAGAATCACTTGGTTTTCTTTGTGCCCATGAAAAAATTCAAATGTAAGAAAATCAGGCATTTAGACTAGAATTAATTGAGGAATGCAATATACCCTTCATGACAGAAGAGGTTCTCTTCTAAGCAGCAAATTGAAAGGAAGATGCCTTAGCTAAGGGGCGGCAGGAGGTATAGAGAACAAGGAATTGGGTGGGGAGGGTGAAATTCAAACAAGAGAGGTCTCACCCCTAAGTCTAGATCATGCTTCTTACACTGATGAGATACTATATACACTGAGCCACTGAGCACACTAGATACTGATAGACTGGGTTAAAATCCAAGGGTCTCAATCTTGAAAGAAAGATCTGTACAACGAAGAGACAGGACAAATTTCCATTGCACGAAAACAGCAAATTTCTAGGAAAGGTGAAAATCCTCCTCAATAGACTTCCAGTTTTTCACATCCAGAACACTACCATAAACTGCTGAATTTTTGTTTCCTTTTGTTTTTTTTTTTAAACTTCCCTAAAAGGCATAAGAGTATTATGCCCTGCAGCTCTACCTATCACTCCAAAACTATCTTGAACATAAAATGTTAATTTCCACTAGAGGGTGCACATTAGTAGCGCTGCCTAAAGTCCCCTTTAGTAACAAAATGCTCCTTCATAATAGGTCCTTTAACCCTGTGTCTCTTCTGTCTCTACAAGGACTTTAAGCAACTAAAAAGAAAAATCCTTAAGGGGAAGTTCATCTGGTGTGGCTCTAATTACCTCTACTTTCCCCACCTGTACACAGCAGAAGAGTCTCTGATCTGCTGGACAGAGAAAATAAACAAACAAATAAATAAATAATAAACCCACTCTCAGCTTCAGCTGCTTTTATTCCTCAGTATTGCCACTTGTAGGATATGGAATACTAAGCTTCGATTCTGCAAAAGATGTTTCTCCTCTGAAGTGACACACACACACACACAAAAAAGACAACTTCATGTCTACTTCATCCTTAGGAGCTTGTTAGCTTCAATTAATGTTTCCTAGTCACTGATCCAATTAAGGAATTCTGAATGAATGGGAGCGAGGGGGTGGGAAGGGAAAGGGACATAAGATTACTGACCTCGTAAACACCTAGAACATTCCTGAACCAAATTGTGACTACATCATCAACTTCCCCAAAAATTTCTCTCTCATTCTAAAAAACTTTCATTAACTAAAGTCTAGAGAATTGTATCAGCTGTTTGGGGTAAGTATTTTTTTCCATCAAACATGTTAAAATACTGATCTCTTGGTAATATCTTCAGACAGCATCTGAAGTAAGCACAATATTTTCTTCAAGAACAGAAAAGTGTGCTAGAATTCCATGCTAGAATTGTACTGCAAAAATACAGCGTAACAGTTGCTTCCAGTTGTTTCTGTTTCTATTGGGAAAGATAACACATTTTTATCATCCTATATATCACTGCGAGCACATGGATATACAGCAGCAGTACTTAATATTACCTGTATTGGTTTCTCACTACAATATGGCATAAACAAAGAGAAGCTTACCTTCTGCTGTGATGATACTGGTGGTGTAGTCATCAAAGGTTTAAGCGGAACGGTGTTAGTCTGAGGCGTGCTTATCCGTGGAGATACGTATGACCTTGGTGATGAGGCATCAGATGTTAAAGACATTGGAGACTGATTAGATGGTTGAGCTATAAAGAAAAAAAAAAAGTTGAAAGATTTGTTTTAAGTAAAACCATATCCTATCTTAAATGTGAATTAGATTTTCTTTTGGCACTTTGGTGTATTATGCTGTATTACATAATATACAAATATATTCACCTTGAAACAACTGGGGAGGTGAACAATCAGAACAATCAAACATTCAACAACAATCCTAATTAAAAAATTGTATTTTTCCCAAACCCTCCACTTCTAAAACTTGAGGGGAAGGGGAAAGTGAAGATACTATTATGCAATGCTTTTTACACATGGAAGAGACTAATTTCATTTGTGATTCCTATTTTAAGAGTGCTCGACTCAAATTAAAGAATGCATGAACAGTTTATCTAGAAACCTATTCACCCATTATAGGCACCTACCAACAGACCCTCATCCATGTTTTAATTACTGATTAAAAATTAGTATTAGCATAATACTGCTTACCTACTCAATAACATGACTGCATTTATTGTTTTGGTTTAAGTTTCTAGCTTTATGAAGTTACAAACCAGAATGGATTGAAGATACCTGAAGGAATACCTTGTCTGGAAGCTGAAAAAATACTATTTAGAGAAGACTGTAAATCCCCAACATCACACAAAATAAACCTTCTTTTAAACATTTAAGGCCTCCCCCAAGAGTCACAGTTGCACAGTATTACAAGGGTGTTCAGTGAAGGAGCAGTTGTGTTTTAGATTGAACATTAAATAATATATAATCAAGGTTCAGAATAAATTGAGAGGGTCTCGCACATGTTTCACATTACTCCTATATAGTTAACATACAAAGAAAATCCCAAAAGGCGAGACAGAGAAGCACATTTACTTAGTTGTGTGTCAGCTTCCTGCTCCCCAAGTAAAAATTTCTTATCCTCTCTTTGCAAAAAGAAGTCATTTGACATCATCCACATCAGATGGCCAAAAGTATGACAAGACACCCTCTATAAGTTTCAATTGTATCAGCCTTTATAAAATGTAACGTAACAATTTTATGTAAATGAAAAGACAACTCTGAATACCTTGCGTAGACAGTTGTGCAGCTTGAGAAATTAGGGAAGTGATATTGAAAGCAGATGGTCCAGCAGTAAGAATTTTATGGAGTATAGACTGCAGAGAGGCTTGCGTCACAGCTGCTGTTAGAACTAAAAACAAACATTCTGGTTTGCCGACAATTCTAGAAAATCACTTTAAACTGTTCAAACTGGCTAAATACATATAAATCCCATATCCACAACAGACCAAAGAGTGACCTGAACTATTTTTCGGTTACTTGAATTCAATTAATGAATGCTTGTCATGTCTAACCATGTCCTTTATTTAGTAGTTTTATCTTTGAGTCCCACACTAATAAAAAAATATTTTAGAAAACAACATTAACTCTTCAGCTTGACCTTATGGAACAATAATAATTCTTGTAATCGTAAAGAGAACATTTGTTCCATTTGTTATTCAAGTAAGCAGAAGGTGTGCATGTGGTTTGAACTACAGTAACTTTTTTAAAAAGGCAAAAAAGCAGTACCACTTTAACTCACTAAAAGAAATGGGGCGGCTGGGGGGAAGAGTTCCTGTTCAAGGGAAAAGAAACGACTTTTCAAATTAAAAATCCAGACCCTCTGTGTTTCTTCTTAAAAAACGAAAACAAAAACAAAAAATCCAAAACAAACTTACTTATTCTGGATTAAGCTGTCCCATCTTCCCTTGTCCAGTAAAAAGATTAATCCTTTTCAACCAACCATTTTAAAATTGCACTACACAGGAAGAACATCCTATAGTATGAGCCGATGAGACCCAGCTTCTGAACTCATCTTTTCAAAAAGGTCTACAGGCTCTGTGGGATACTTCCTGAACATACCCTACTCATGCATAAGTCTGAAAAAACTGACTCACCAGCATAAACACAGAATAACTGCATCATGTGCACAGTAAGGGCAATCCTGCTGTGCAAGGTGAAGTCATTCTGCCCACGTGGACCTGCCAGCCAGGCCCTCATGCCATCAGAACAGTACTAAACATTCTTGTTCCAAGACAGACACAGCTGCTGCTCAGATACAGCAAGAGATAACGAGTACAAACTTAAATTGGCAGCTTTCTAATAAAATACAACTGGAGTCTTGATATGACCTTTCATTTTTTTCCACAACCAACCATGATACTCCTCGTTTTTTAGTCCAGCCCAGTGCATGACAGTTTTTAAAGCTTCTCCTGCACAGGAACACTCAATAACCTACTCACAGATTAGTACTGAATGAAGCAATATCTGCTGATTAGAAGGAAGTCAATTGACAGCTTTTCCTTCTAAATAATTGTAACATACATAATTCTGTACTTTCATGGTTTACACTTCTTAAAGATTATTTACTCTAGGCACTACATAGAAACGTTCTGCTTCCTATTTAAATCAGTGATCACTGCACAAGAAGTTCAAAGCAGCAAACAAAAAATCCCACACCACCTTCTTCATCAGTAACCTGTCTCATGTAGATACCATGTTAGATAAAATTACGTTCAAAATGCATCAACCCCTACCTGTTCGTGCAGCAAAAGGCTCTACAACTAGTTCTAAACTTTCTTCTAATAAACTAGGCCAATGTGACAAAAATCTAAAGGATACACCAATTAAATGCACAAAATTTAACTTGCTAGCAAAGTTACTGATATGCTGTCTTCATTCAGACATTTTCTGCTAAAGAAAAAAAGTTGATAGGCAACAAGATTTAAGAATCCCTAGAAGCTTCAGTATTTGCAAACACGTATTATTAGAATAGCAGCACAAACTATTGAAAACAAAGAACACTGCACAAAACAAAAGAACAAAAAGCTCTAACTAAATTTTCTGCAACAGATGAATGCTGATACAGCAATTAAGTCACCAGTCTCAATTAGACTGCTCATGTACGTCAGCATTTATTAGCTTAACCACCTTAAACGTTAAGTTGGCTGATTTAAAAAGGTTCAACAGAAAAAAGACACACAAATAAAACCAACCCCCACTTTATCTAGGGATTCATTCATTCACTTTTCATTTCAAGTAAGGCTTGCATTTACTATAGCTTTTATGCAATATTATACTAATGTGTGTAAATAAGAGATTACATAAACTTTAAAGAATCCTTACCTTCATTGATTTTAGATATATCTACACTAGAATTATTAAGCTGCAAGGTGGCTTGCAGAGCAGGCAGCAGCTGTCGAAGAAGATTTGGGTCCTGAAGTAACGGAGGAATTGGTGATTGTGGGACAGGTGAGACAGGAACTGCAGGAGCAGATGAAGCAGGTGCAGAAGTTGGATTCAGTCCAGAAGCGGAAGATGTAGAAGGAGTTGTGCAAGAATGGGATACAGACTTGTCCACAGATGCAGACTCTGAACAGAAGACAGGCAGTAATTTTCATTTTCCCCAATATAAACCTGACAACTTCTCACTAGTACAATATTCATACTAAATTCAGAAGATCAAATTCGTAACTATTATTATAAGAAAAAAAACCCCAAACCAAAACATGAATACACCAAAAATTGAACACACAAAAAAATGTTCCACTTCCAAGATACAGGACTAAAAGCTGCCAGTGTTACAAACAGGTTTTTTCCCCCTAATTTTTAGGACTGATGTGGGCCAAAAATTCCTTAGCGATTTTTTCCTTTTACTGTGCATGTATTCATATTCTATGTTTCTACTCATGATTCCAATCTTTCTTTGGAAAAATATACCATGAACAAAAACCTTATAGTCCATGGCCTTACAGATAGGCTAATATCTCAAATTTGAGGGGAGGGTATAAGCCATGCTTCATTTATTCAGAAACTACACTACAAGAAGCTACAAAAAAAAAGATCAAGTCTATCAAACACAATCCAGCTACATTGCTCAGGATTCACAGACAGGATAATGAGCTGCACTAGAAATGTAAAACATCAGCTGTTAACATCCCCACAGCAGACTGGAAAAACATCTAACAATTAATTATGTTAGATGCCCATAATTAAAACATGCCCATAATTAATTTCAAGACTATACCTTTTATTTTATTAATCTAATTTTAGCAAATATCAACATTTATTATCTACAGAAATGCTCAGTACTTTAATTAGAACAAACGGCCATACAGTATAACTGAATTTATGTGAGTTATTTAATGAATTTTAGATTTGTCTTCCAGTTAACATAGAAGTTGCTCCTTCACTCCAGTGCTGTGAGAAATTCCTGCACTGAAAGTACTGCCACTTAGTATGGGTATACCATCAGCCACTTCAAATATCCTTCCTTTAAGAAGCCTGGACCACTGTATTTCAGTTTTAGCTTTCCCTCTGTCATCCCCATTAAACCCATCAGAGACCTCTGCCCCCAAATTCAGTCAAAGTAATGCCTCTATAGCACCAAAAAGGTTGGATGAAGAATGGAAAGATGGCTATAGACCCAAGATCTACCCAGGATGCTTGCCCACAACATTGAAGACCTGGATTTTAAACCCACTTCAAACTGGGCAGAGGATGTCTATCTGGATATTCCATGTTTTCAGGCAAAAACCCAAATGAAAGCTAAAATAACTGGCTCGGAAATTCTTTCACTCTAAAGGTGTGGGGCTTTTTCATTGGAGAGATTGTCAGAGTAAGAGGCTGACTTTTAGTAAAGAAAAGAAATGAAAGGGTCTTGTTTTGTTTTACTAGGTAAGAATAAAATGTTAACAAAATTTCTAAAAGCTTTTGTTTTCTAACAGTCTCAGAGACTAATTTGGGGAAGAATCCTAAATAAATAAATAAATAAATTACCGAAGTGAGTACCAATACACAAATCAAATTAGATTAGAAATTTCAGTGAAAAGAAGGAACATATTACATGTAGTTACAGTAGAAATAGTTCATAGCAGGTCACAAATACTCAAAAAAACCTCCACCTTTTTCTAGTAGCTGAGCAATCTCAACTAGAAAAAAACACCAAAGAATCCAAATTTGACAGCTTGCAAAGATACAACAGCCAGGGTGCACATGTATTTTGGTGTTTCAAGTAAACTTCTAAAAAAGAGGCAGCTTTATCTAGTTAAATGTTCCTCAGGGCAAGGGGTATCTGTTTCCTAAGTTTTCATAAGTTCATAAGCTTCCGTAAGAACTTACGAAGGGATAGTAAGTGGTATAAAGACTGAAGATGAAAAAATAAAAAGCAGTTACAAAATTTTTATATGGTTTTCAGTAACATGTGACTAAGACAACTGATTAGCTCCCCCTCAAAATACTAAGTCACTATTAAGTCTTCGTTATAGAAGTATTACATACAAAATCTTGTGTTATGGTCTTCAAAGTAAACTTATTAAGACAACTGCAAGTCAAGACACATCAAGCCAAGAAGAATCTTATCATACTAAACAAAAACATGTAAAGTTTAAACTGTACTCAGATGTGTCATACTCCAAACAAGGACAACGAGATATACTAACAGACAAAAGTGAGGGAATTAAGCACAACAGGACATGTTAGTACTTACATGTGTAAATCTCTTACCCTACAGTTTTGAGAACCTGACAAAATAAACCAAATAAACAAACCCAACAACACACCCTTATTTACAACCAAACAAAACATAAGAAAAAATACTAAGCAATTGCCATCAGTAGTTTCAAAAATAATTAATGTAGTTATGCTTGTCTTCACAGTTAGATCGTTACTTTAAGTAAAGAAGCAACTCACTACTGTATTATTAATCCACATAAGCAATACCTGAGCTTCAAACCACACCACCATACCAAAAGCTGTAGGTATTTGTCACCGATGCTGCAGTTCTGAACACAAAATAAACTGAATCAAAGGCAAACTCAAGCTAACAATGCAGTGACAAATCTTAGGACCAGTTCTGGGTATTTAGTCATTTCTTGACTAAAAGGACTCAAAATATATCATACAAAATCATCGAATTCCAAGAGGCCTGCAAAAGTACTTTAGTTTGGGTGAGTTTCTCTGCTAAAAAATGCAAACTGAATCACACCGACACAACACAGTCCAGTTACTACTTTTAGACAATATGAGGACACTGTTCTATGGCTGTATTATTGCACGTATTTTAAGTATGTAATAAAATACATCCATGAAAGGTATTTTATGTACAGTCACCCAGATTAAACACCTAGAGAAAATTAGGTGAAAAAAGGATGGCGTCCAACACTAACACTCTAATCTTTTGAAACTATTAACATTACAAAACCAACAGTCCAAAAGTTATGAAAAAATACATCTCTATGATCACGACTATCTACGTATACACTGTATTGTAACTGTTATTTAATATCACAGAGGATAGAGAGTACAATGAATGCTCAGAGCATCACTGCATTTCACAAACTAAGTAATTTAAATTATTTGTAGTGAAATAAAGGGTATAAACCGATTTCTGCCCCCCCCCAAATGTAAAAAATATTTGTGGAAATACAAGTATTTCTCTTTTGTAGTAAGTAGCCTGAATGGATATTTTCTTGTCTACAAATGGAAAATCCTTTGTGATGAAAACAAACATGTTAAAAAATGCAGATAGAGATTAGCTCTGTATACTCATAACTTTAATTACTTTAATTTTAAACCAAACTATCTTATTCCATGGCTTCCAGACTGGACACTTGATTTCACAGAAATAAATCCAAGAAATATTGCCGATAAAACAAAACCTCTAAATATTTACATATCCATTTTTGTGTAATACAATTACAAAGGCTTTAAACTGGTTTAATTTATGACGCTATACAGAACTCTCAAGTTGCACCTTTAAAGTTAACAGAACTAGCCAAAACTCCTCAAGATGAAATGTCTTTCACAAAAATCCTCAGACGCCACTCACTGGAGTGTGTGTGCATTTCCCCTGCTTTTTCCCACAAACAGAAGCAGAAACCTCTCACTCTACCCTTTTATTCCTTAATTTCCCTTTTCTGACCTGTTTTATTGCATGTTTTGCCACATAGTTAAGTTTACTTTTCAACATTTTAATACTACTTCCTTTTGAATTGAAAAAGTTGAAAAATTAACTAGGAATTTAAAAAAAATATGCTTAGAATTACAGAGTCCTGTAATTTCTAAATGCATTTGAAGCCTCAACCATCATGAAAAACAGTCAACATGAAACACAGCATACTGATTTCTTCACAAATCTAAGTCCTTTAGTTTTACAACTGTGATACACCGGACTCTACACCTGTGTCACCATTAAAGTTCATGTTTATTAACAAGCTATCTACAATATTATTGCAGAGTAAGGCTTTGGATTACACGACAGTCATTCATAAACCTAACCTGAACCATTAATACATCACTCAAGACTAATTCTGAACCTTCAACGAGAATTTTACAAACAGAAACTGCCAATCTGGTCTTGTCTCATATAAAAAAAATATTCTTAAAGAAAAGATTAACTACGCTGCAAAGCCTGCAGAAGTCTTAGATGGTGACTGAAGTTGCCTTCTTCTGTTGGGCTGGGCAACTCTGCAGCCTCTTTATCATCAACACCAATTTCCATACAAATGCTATGTAAAAGACTCTTCACCCTTACATAAGACTTCAGCTATTATCATGAAAGTCCCAAGGAAAACTTTAGTAGTAGTAGTAATAATATAAAACCAAAAGCAGAACATAGTCTGCTGCAATCTTTTGAACTGTTAAAAACTTTTAATTGAATTTACATTTTAGCTCTTCCTCTGAATAAATAAATCCATTATTCTTTAAATTTGTTATCATTTTAAAAATATGACTGTGCACTAATTTTTCCATGATAAGCTAATAAGCACATTAAAGCTTCCATTTCTGCAGTTTTTAAGAAAACTTCTAACACCAAATCCATTCACCCCCTTGCAACAATACGACAATACAGTGCACTTTCTGACAATCATGTAAACATGCTAATTAGATGCAGCCTAAATACAAAACTGTAATATAGAACTAAACAAGTTTCTGGACCACCAACTTTAATGATATAAAAAAAAAAAATGAGCAAGAAATAAAGGCATCCAAAAAAAAGGGGAAAGGAAAACAATGTAATCTGATGGCAAACAAAAACAACTACATGTGGAGAACTATTAATTGGTTTTACATTAAAATGTAGCAGGAAAAAAACTTTCTGTAATTAAAATAACTTTTGAAGACCACAATGATTAGGAAAGAGCTTTCTGCATGTGACCTGCTATCACATCTTTTGGACAAAAAGAAGTCCAAGTTATCAGTCAGTATTCTCTATGACAAGAACTTGTATGACAAAGGAGCATCTTTGTTGCAGGTTTCCCCAAGAGGTATCTGAACTGAAGTGAACTGGAGGCTATTGCTTGCCCCAGAAACATCATTCAATTCAGAATGGAAACACTACGCTCTGTACTTCTAAGCAGTGTGGATTTTTTAATAACAAGGCCAAATAATCCTTGCAGAAAAAAATATTACAAGTATTCTTCAGCAGCTGTGCCACAGTGCTCTTCAATTACAACCTAGATACAAGAATGCAAATGCTTAGCTTCTCAGTTTGAGGTAGTATACTAATGTGTTGCTGAATCTTGCTGTCACCTATCTCTGCCCCTTTATGACAAAAACCTTTACTCCTAAGCAAACAGCTGATTCCACTAGTGAATGTCATTCTGAAAGGAAATTCTCAGCCTTGCATATTACAGTTAATAAAGTTATTCAGACTGGACTTAATACAGGGCAGCAAAAAACTAAGTCTTTTGTCTGTTCAGCTACTCTGTTTCAACAAAGAGCTTGGCACCACTCCGGCACATCTCTTCTGTCTTGGTCACCCTATTTTATCTGCTGGCGTCCTTTAAGTACCTGATCCTAGCACTTGCTCACTCCCATCTTGCACAGTGTGCCAAATTATTCAGGCATGTTAGCCTAACAGAGAAGCGAGTGGGGAAAAAGAAGAAACAAAAAGAGGAAATGTATTTTTTGTGCATTAACTTCCTCCACAGTCCTTCTCATGACTGTAACATACTAGTACTCCCTATAAAACAAGCAGCTTTAAAATACTGCTATACATAGCTTACTCTTATTCTGCTGCACATATGGATAGCTGATTTATTTCAACAAAGATTTTTTTTTTTTAATGACATGGAAATTACTCACTACTGTTGACTGGCTAATTCCTGAATTATCAGTGTGACCCCCCTTGAGTGTTCCCATAGCTTTTACTACTGATGTCATTTTTTTATGTTGTTTAAAACAGAACCAATGCAGTCAAAGTCTTTCAGATTCAACACTACAGTATTAACCAACCATTCTATTGCGAGCTTGAGCTGTATCTTTGCTGTGATAGCAACTCGTGCATGTGTTCTCAGTGTGCTCTCTGTGGGAGGAAAATTGCATTACAAAATATTCAGAAATTCAATTACCCCATAAACCTCACCTCTGCTACACTGATTGAACGACTGCCACCTAGAACAGCTAACTGAACTGCTTGACTTACTGCTGCTGATTAAGAATCATAACACATTAGTCTGTGATTAAGTGTATATTCTACCAACTAAGTTCTCTAAGCAGTGATAATCACATTCACCTTTTTTACCTAGTTCAGTTCTGATCTATTAAGGACCTTAAGCCACACAAAAACATATGAATATTTAAAAGCAATGCATTTTGTAAACACATTTGCCCAAATGAAACTATGGCAACAATAGTTGCTAGGTTCTCAAACACGCTTAAATTATCTAAAATAATAAAAAAATCCGTATTTTTCTCATCTGAATTACTCCAGTCTTAAAACTCAAGTTTTGTATTTTGCCTCTGCTGCCAAAATAAAAGTAATAGCAATGCTCAAACAAGTATAAAGTACTGGAGGAAACCTCTAACAGTTTTGCTAGTGTAATTTTTCCTAACCACTGTATGAATTGACTAATACACTTAAAACTGCAAAACTCAGCCAAAGAGGCTGCAATGACACCAGGAGCAATGTTAATAACTGACTGCTAAAGACCAGCAACTGTTACAAGAAAACCGCAGGGGTGAGAAAAAGGAAGAGGAAGAAGCTCAGCTGCCACTGACCAATTACTTTAACCCGCTAGCATCAGGGCCACAACCCACCCAACACTGCACTGGCCAGCTTGCCCAGTTCTCTCCAGAAAAATGTTAAAAGAGTATTGCTGCACTAGAAACAGAAGCGCTCCCTGATGCAACCTGGAGGAAAGGTGTGAGAAGAAGTATCCTACAGACAGACACACTTAAGAAATGGACAATACAACATTTCATTCAGTAACTGAATTAGAAATAGGAAAATGTGACGTGCCCTACAGATAAAGCAGCCAAAAAGTAGGAAAAGCAACCCCACACTTTACCTGCATAAAGCACTCACAGTGAGCACAAACAGAAGCAGCAGATTCTGACTGGAACATTCAAACCAAGGGGTAGAGGTCAAATAGTTCCCCAGGAACTCTCCACTACTGCCAGCCATTGAGGGCAGAGGACTACTGCTAACAGCTGAGCTATAGTTCAGCCAGGGATTTTATTCAATCTCCTTGTGGGACTACAACATACCCCTGCAGCAAAAGAGATTGAGCTGAAAAGTGTTGTTGGTTTTTGTGGTTTTTTTTGTTGTTTTTTTGTTCATAACTATTAGTGCATTAAAAAATACACACTAAGAACAGAACTATTAAAACAGTGATACATACATGCTGGCATAAGGCTACCAGCCACACACTGACAAGAAGCACGAACTCATTTAGGCAAGGACTACTGCACATATTCAGTCATTTGGACCAACCTATTTTTTTATAAGCGAAAAATACAGCTTTACCTCTTTTTATAATTGGGATGGCACTGCTAGTGAACAGAACAAGACCAAAGGCTCTCTGCTTCACTAGTGCAAAAATAAACCTTTCAAACTATTTTCCAATTCTACAAAGATACCGTTACAAGACTGTTTAAACTGAGTATCTCATGACTTTTTTTTTTCCCCATTTTATGTAACAGCTACAAACAAATACTTTAAAAACTGCATACCTATAGTACTACAGGTTCAGAGTCACCTC
This sequence comes from Falco punctatus, assembly GCF_963210335.1. Classification (NCBI taxonomy): domain Eukaryota; kingdom Metazoa; phylum Chordata; class Aves; order Falconiformes; family Falconidae; genus Falco; species Falco punctatus. The sequence continues at coordinate 68,101,100 of NC_137583.1, forward strand.
TGGGAGAACGAGTAACAGAAGCAAACTACCCAAAAACAGCCCAACGTACAGCACTGCTTCCTCTCTTCTTTTAAATCTAAATATGTAAAATGCTACAGAAATTTTACTGGTCAAATTTCTTTAAAACAGTAAGGAAGTTCCACATTCACAAAAAAAGAAAAAGGTAAGATGACTGAATATACTCTTTGAATTATTTCTTATCACAATATAAGCTGTACTGAATTTTTCTGTTTCTGTAAGAAAAGAGGCAAATTCAAGTAACATGTGAAAAGTCACATTTTCTCCAATATGTATTTCAAGACTGATATTCATCTATTCTGATTCTTTAATTACTTACTAACTTTCTGTAATCCACCCTGTCTGAAGCTCAGTTAAGTATTACATTTGCTCACAGTGAAGTGTTGTGAAACACGTCAAGGCATGAGCATTACAGAGAATCTATCCATTTAACTAATATAAAATAAAAAGCCCAACTACATAGGATACAGAAATTAAGTGATTATTTAATATGGAACCATCCATGGTAACACAGATTCTAAAGCAAGATTTACAGTGTCAAGACCACCCTGTGCAATCATTTTCACTACTTGTACCCAGTCGTATGTTGTCAAATGTCATATATAAGAAAAAGCAGAACTCAACATTTGTAGCGGTTGTCACAACGGGAAATGCCTTCAATTAGAGTAAGATCCAGTTGCTCAATTTAACTGGAAGCAACTAATAAAGGTGTGCAGTAAAGCAGGGAAAGAATATTCAGTTTGAAGTCTGATCACAGACCAAATCGGAATCAATGCCAGAAATGAGTAATAACAGGGGTTTTCTTTTTGAGTATATTTTAAAGACAGTAATGAAAATATAGAGGATACGCTAAAGGAGAAAACACTGACATGGATGCTTTGCACTGTCATGTTTAAAAGTGCATCAAACTGCAATCAAAACAGAGGCTGAACTGAAGCAGGGAACTATGGTATTTGGTTCAAAAGCCAAGCACAAACCAGTAAACCATACCTCTTCCTTTACTGTGTTGAATAGAAAAAGGATTGCTGAAAATCTTCTGTTCCTCTGTAGCTTACAGTCAACATTCACATACCAGGTCATATAAAATTGCACAAAGTCTCAAGAAAAATATACAAAATATCTTCACATGCACAATTTTATTACGCTGCAGTATTTGTCAATGTATGCTACTGTTTAACTATTTTGGATGGTCAGGTGCACTTATCCCTGTGTAAAAGCTGGAATTCTTTAATAAAAACCAGAAGCAGGGAAGCAAACAGAGTATAAGACCAATGTCAGACAAGAGTCTTTTTTGGTCTTCTTTTTAGCACTGCGCTACTCTTCCGTAACTACACAGACTTCCCAATATCAACACGGCAACAAGCCATCTTTCAAAAAAGAATTCAGTGTGATACTAATTATGCAATATTTAAAATTAAACCCAGACATGTTTATCAAAAAATACTTTTTCTCCTCCCAAAGTGCCCAAAATAGAATTTTCTTATACAATGTTACACTCGTAAGAACTCAACTATACCCAAGTATCACACTATTACTAATAACACACATCTCCATTCTCACAATCTTCCTGAGCAATTCTTCCCAATAATGCAGTAAATCCAACTAAAATATAGATTTTTGAAGGGTCACAAACAATGCACAGTAAAGTCCTGATCTTCACTTGATGACTTTAAATGTTTCTGGTATGTATTATACAGAAATACAAACTTCCAGCAGCTTTAGAACTGAAGATCCAGTACATCACAAGACATAGATCAAAACAGAAAAGCAGGTGTTACAGACATGTAGAAAATTGCGTTGCTTTCTGTAAGAATTGCACTTGTGTTTATTGGAAGTTCGACACTGGTATTCCAAACAGTAACAGCAGTTCATAAAACATAATGGTCCAAAATGACTTTCAAATGGTGTAAATATGTTAAGAACTCAAATAATGGCAAAGATCCAAAATAACATGAGGGAGGACAAAAATTTAAACATGTCCTACTAAAATACGTCTTACAAATTATCATTTGAAATGACAATTTGCAGAATAAGCAAGTAAACAGTAAATATTGCAGTGTCAATTTGAAGTTGTGTAAGATATAGCAAACATGGTTTAAGGGAAAATAAACACATCAAACAGTAATCAGGTTCTACACACACAGTCAACAAGAAAAATATCTTTAAATTCTAGAACTAATATACTTTGAACAAGCAATGCAAATGCAATGCATCATCTTAAATACTAGAAGGAATTTCATCAGACATACCTTTTCTCTCTGTTTTCTGTGCAGGGATGGAAGATGTGGATGTAGGCAGTTTTGATAAAGTAGATGCTCCATTAGCATCAAAGGATTTCTTTGGCTGGTGATCAGATTGTAGAGAAAACGGACTAGGAGGAACAGTGCTTGGGGTAGCAGTTGGATGAACCACTGGTTTGATGGGATGCTGTACTGGAGTAGAACTACTGTGAGTCTCTGCTCTTGGCAGTCTGTAGTCTCTGTCATTGTGCCTGCTTGTTTGAGATAAAATATTCTGTGGGAGCATACTACTGGTGTCGCTGGAATGCTTGTCTTCCACTTTTTTCAGGATTCCCCGAGTAACGTTGCATGAATGAAAAAAAGATTAAATTAGAAACTTGTCTAAGATTGCGGTGACACTGATTAATACAGATGCACATCAACAACTAGAGCTGATTGAACTTCTTATGATTAAAAAAGCCTCAAGTAGATCAGCATCAAAAAATGCAAAATTTAATTCTACTCACTGACAAAATGCATTTTCTCTGACCTTTGCTTGATTTAGAGCTCCGGTTAAGCACTGTGTTTTGATGAAAGGCTGCTTTATAATGAGTGTTACAGTCAAGTGAACTTTTGAAGTTTCCTAAAAAATCTAAATCAAAATCTATTATTTCCATCTTACATTTAGCGTGAAGAGATAATTTGTGCCATTTTTCTTTCATTCATTGAAAATCTTGAACACAGAGTATAATGTAATGGTTTCAAATTCTAGCCTTCAAAGATTCCTCTTCAAGTCACTTGAGTACTACTACAAAGAGTTTACTGTCAGTTGAATTAATTCAGTAAAACTATATATTAAATGAGTGACTAATCTGCATTTGTCACACAATCACAGACTTTAAAATATGCTACACAGGGGACATACCAAGCAAATACAGAGTAATTCTTTTTATTGATTACTAGATTTTCACCCGTCACAAAACAAATAGTTACTGCAAAATGCATTTCTATCTTACTGTAGCATACAATATGTTTTAGCATATGCAGTATGTTTCAGCATACACAGAACAGCCCTTTATACATCTCTGCCTTGTCAAGTTCCAATCAAGGGGTAGGCGAAGGTAAATACTTTGGCTTCTACTTTTAAACTATCCTGAGAAGCATGCTAAAAATTTACCCAAACTACATCAGCATACAGAAAGCATCTCACAGCACAACCATTTCCCAGAAGAACCTGACAAAGATTAAAGCTAGGTATCAGGAACAAAATTTCCAAGTAACAGAAATTCATAGTCCAGGAAAGGTTTTGCTAAGAGTACTGGCATGGTAAAAATATGCTTTCAATAATGTACACAAACCTCTGAAAACCCCAGTAGCATAATCCATTAAATTGGCTTATTATTTTTGGATGTGAAATCAAGGTTTTAGAAGAGACTTCTGTATCTCTATTTTTAAGCTCAGAATGTGACATGGACAGGTTTCAATGATCACAACAGTCCAACTATAAACTGTGCAAGTTGTTTCAGTAACTACCTATAAAGATAACTAAGCTGGGCAGTAAAAGCTACAAAAAGGAGTACCACTATGAACAGCATTAAACAAGTGTTGTACTATTAAAGGCTCGAAGTTATTTTAAGAAACATTTGGGAGAGCTGTCTATGCTATCCACTTTGGCTTTTTTTATATAAAAAGGTGAGAAAAACAGCTAAGGAAAGAGATATTATTTTTTTTTTAAGTTTGGAAAAGAAAACAGTGATACAAACAGGCAAGAATATATTACTGTAAAAAAAACTACATACTTCCACCGGCAAACCCACTGGCAGCTGTCGCCTGCATCACCTCTCTTCTGTAATCCCTATCTTTTGGAAAACTGTTAACTGACATTTTGCTTGCTTCTTTTTGTCTCTGCTCTCTGAAGAAAAGAAAACACAAGTTAAATAAGAACTTGCATCATCTAATAACATAACACAACACTTTCTATGGGTGAAGTTACATGACATGTTTTGAACTATCTGAAGAGCTTGCTGCTACAGATGGCACAGGCAAACTCCAGCCACAGGTTCTTTACACTAGTGCTTGCTGAAGCCCCCAATGTACCAGTTCAGCTAACATTGCAAAAACGAACAAAAGGAAAAAAACCAAACCAACCAAACACAAACCAGACAAAAATAAAAAAATCCCTAAAACAGAACAAATGAAACCAAATCACTCCACCTCACCAAAAAAAAAACCAAACCCACAAACCCAAACCAACTATACTTCCTCTTCCCATTCTGGATCACCAAGGGATAAAATAGGTGCCAGAAGTCATGGTAAGGGTAGGAGCACAGTAGATTTGGACCGCAACTTTTTAGAGTGGTAATCTATTAGATAAGCTCAACTGCTCTTAAATGAGTTTAAGAAAATTTCTTCTTTATACAATGAACAGACACACACAAGTACCTTTCCAGCCACTCTTTTGGTTTTTCCCATTGTGAAACTTCTGTTCGGCAGTTGTAGTAGTATTTTTTGCCTGAAGAGCTGATGTGTTCAGACCAATCGTCCGCAGAATCATAAGCCTTTAAAATACAAAGAGTGCTGTATATTAAAACTCTCAAGTAGTCATTTGTCCAAATTTAAAAGCTTCCACCATTTAAAAAAACTATATGGCATCCTCACATGCACCACATTACTGCTTTCCATTTACACTGCCTCTAAACGACTGTTTCATTTTGATAGTTTAAAAGATGTGACCACTATATTTCTGTTGCATTCTGCAACAGCTTCCTGTTTTATTCCCATAAACTCTGAAACAACATCTAATAGCATGTTTAGTGGGATACAATAATACCAATATCGATAACATTAGTTTCCTGCACCTTAGAACATCCTCAAAACTTATCTCTTCAAAGTTTTGTATACTTCAAAAATTTAGCTATCCTGTTTTCAGTGCAATTTTTAACAGTCACCACCCTAACTACTAAAACCTGGATAACAAAATGACTAAAATTCACAATGTGTATTGTGCCTTAAATAAGTAAAATCATAATGATCATAATGTCTTCTCTAGATTTACCAACAAAGTTCATGGAAAATATTTTTCTCAGTATTTACTGCATTTAAATAATCAGGTGTTTAAAAATTCTAGACAGGTACCTCAAAGCTCTACTGATTATCAATTAGAATAGTTTTACAACATATAACAACTGCTCCTTGGGTTTACAGAGTGTTTACAAAATAAAGACTGATACTGGAAAACTCAACGAAGCAGTTAATGAACATGCCGCCTGTTTTAGACAAAATGATGAAAATTCAGTGTGTATGAATGGGGTGACACAGAGATGAATCCCAATCACAAATACTCACTGCATCAGAAGTTTTGCTTGGATTATTGCTGGGATTAGAAGAATGTGAATTTGAACTATGAAGAGCACTGTGGTTATGTGAATTTTCTTGTGGAGAGTAACTGGTCCCTAAAGGAAAAAAGAAAGACTGTTCAACATGTATAATTTCAAAGAAATCAACCATCTGCATTCTAAGGAAGTGGAAAGGAAAAGGAGAGTGGAAGGTAGAAGGCACACTGCCCACAGCCTGGACCAGAGCATAGTTCATGCAGAAGTATTTCAGGAGACCATATGTGTATTTCTTTTTCAGACAGTGCAGAGCTCACTTTCCCCTTCTAGTTACACTAATGTAGTATGTTCCTTCACTAGTCTTACTACCAAACTTCATTCCACTACAAACAAACAAGTAGCCTTTATAATTTTTGAGGGTTGGAGGAGTCCTAACATGTCAGTTCAGCAATTAAGGACATTTTTCTCCTCAGCATTAAGTCAGAAAGTTTTATTAGATGTATCAACAGCCTACACAGTTAGATACAAAAAAATCATGTTTTAAGTTCACTGGAGCAATACTCTTTTCTTAACCCTTTTGAGACTACTTGTAACTCGTTCTAGGTAACTATTTCTGTTTATGCACAAAGATTAATTTCCCTGCACTTCAGTCCCTGCAATATAGGTACTGACATCTACAATACCAAAAGAAGCACTTCCCAAACTGCCACTTCTGGCCTCCCTAACAACTGCTTCTCAAGGTAATCCAGTTTTCTTCCTTACCATGAAAACACTTGAACATAAAAGAACAGCTGGGGAATGGGAAGAGAGATAACTCTCAACACCTTTTACATCTACATCTGTGCCTAAGCTCAAATCACCAATTACAGCTGAACAGTTTTAATTACAATTAATCAAGGCCATCCATTAAACCCCTTGCAACCTTATTTTAATTTCCTGCTCTTAGGGCCTCCCATTCCTCAAAAATTTCTAAGAAAGTAAAAAAAACTTCCATTCCTCATTATATGATTTCCACTTTCTAAGTTTTAAATGTTCACATAAATCACACCAAACTGAAAAAAAAAAAAAGTTTCTTACACATTTCAGGGAAAAACCTAGATACGTTAAACACAATACTCTCCCTGCCTTTATTTTCCCTCTGCCTACTGAGAAGTTTCTAAATACCCAGAGATAATACACTAGGCACCACTAGCTTTATATGTTATATAGTGGTCATATCTAAATATGAAGGCAAAGTGCTTCACAAATGGCAAAGACTGCATTTTAGGGCAACTACAATAAAGAACAGTTCACTGTTAGTGGACTGAGAGGTGGGAGCCAATGGAGCCATTAAAACAAATACTTTTGGTGGTCTTTTTTAAAGTATTTCAAGAGCTACACATGTAGAACATGGCTAAATAATATACCATGGTACAGAATGAGAGAGATTACAATGCAAATTCTATCTTCTGATCCTTCTGGCGGTACAAGAGATGACAAAATTACTGTTTCAAACTTCTTCCTCCCTGCCTCTAACCCTGCAGGTTAGAAAAACAGTCCATCACAAAAGCAAAGAAGTACACCATGACTACTCTGTTTAGTAGCCTACAAAGGTTAAAGACTGATTTGCAAACACATGAGTTACTGCAACCTGAACCATCAGTAACTCTGAACCTTTTCCTACACTATTTTGGCTAAAACTGTATGTCATTCTCTTTAAAGATCTGGAGGTAAAACAAAGGAAAAAGACTTGGCCTCAAATACAGCCGTCCAAGGGCTGGACAGCTGGACAATTAGTCCTACACTACAAGTATCTTGCATGCTCAGAGCCAGGTGGAATGGTGGAATTACTTACTGGGGGGGGTGGGTAACTTAAGCTTGTCAAAGCAATAGTCACACCATCACATGTTTGTGACACACATGAATAACAACAAAAAATTGAGCTTCTAGTGAATGATGTGACTTTAACACGTTATATAAATTAGGAAACTCCAGAATTTACACTTTAATGTACATCTATAAAAACGGGCACATCTAATTCCCCTAAATGTATACAAGAAGTATATTACAATTGCAAGACAGTACTCCTCCATCAGTCACATCAACAGTCTTATTTTTTTTCAGACACTGATTATGCAGTGAGATAGCTGGGTTAGTATTTTCATATTAATCATTTTATTAAGTCTTTATTTATTTACTATACCCTTCCCAAACTCTTCAGATAAAACCATTAAAAATTCTTCATGGGTTTCTGTAGGTTGCTTAATGCAGACATATTAGTTCATTTCTATTATGAGGTAAATTTATCTCCTTTTTTAAAGGAAAAAACAAGACAAACATTTACCAGGTGACTTGTTCAAGAAGTTTGATATTAGTCACTTCAAAACTTCAGAAAAGACCAATGTAGTTCATTTACTGTAATCCCATACCATGGATGCAGTAACACCACACTTTGTTCAGCATACTAGAGATGTAGTTGGTGATTTTTAAATACTATAGTGGTCTAAATACACTACCACAATGAATCTAATGTAACACACATTTTCCAAACATGATAAGAAGCAAACAATGTACGCATTAAATCAACAAAAACCTTTAAAGCCAGTTCTGTCCAATCTATAAACAATGCCCTCAAACTCACTGCACAGACTTTCAGCCCCACGTGGTCTAACAGCTCAGCAGCATCCCCCCACCATTTCACACTGTTCCCTGGCTGCCCTGGTTCCCAGGCCCAGTACTGAGCCACAGAACACCTCGGGTATCAGAGCTGCTGCAGCAGTCACACCCACCTACAGCTGGCCCCGATAGCAGAAACGCCCATGCGGCACCTTCTTCATACAGAGCCCCTGGGCCTCTCTGCACTGAGCTGCGGCCCCTCTAGCAGAACTCCCGGCTGTACACCCGTGGGTTCACCTCGAGTCTGGGATCCTGCCCTACCTGGGCCGGCCTCAGCTGCATAAAAATGGATCATGGCTACTCCGGCAATACTGATTGCCTCGGGTTGCCAGGACAAGCTACGGGGGCTTTTACAAGGGCCAAACACAAATATGTACCCAATGGTGTCTGGGACAATTACACAGCCTAATTACAGGTGTAGGTTCACTCCCATACCTCCATTTTATTTTATGCATAATACTGCTTTACATTTGGATCAGTACCCAAACTTCAAGGAACAAGCATACAAAAGGGCCGACAAACTGATTTTTGCTGTTGGGAAGCTTCCAAGACCAAAGCAGATGATACTTGGGAGAACAAGAGTTTTATGCACTTCACACAAGTTAAGGGCTTAAAGACCATATGCAACCACCAAAACTGTATCACCAAATCAACCACAACTAAAATCTTGCTGCCTCAGTGTAAAAAAGTACATATTAGCATAGCAGTCCCCTAGACATTCCGACAACCCAGACAAGCAAGCACTGCCAACTCAGGTTGCCAGGTAAAGTTGCTAAAGATCTTTAAAAGGCCATAGAGAGCAGTTCACAAGTGGAGGTCTACCTCTAAAAGAAGTGGGGCTCCCCTTACTCGTACACTGGCTTTCACCATTAGCAAAGCCTAACTCCCGAGCCATTTGAAGGTGGCTGTGACTCGCACCAGCTCTGTGTCTTCCAGTTGCCTGCCTGGCGAAGTACATCACGAGAACCCGATCACTAGGATTAAACCACAGCCTAGAAACAGGAGTGATAAGGTACACAGCACGCTGCTGTCCCTCAAAACGTTCCCTTACAGCACTTCTCACCCTTCCTCTTACGGTTAGACTTTCCTCACTAGTCCCACTTTCTTCAAGAAAGAGGGACAAAAAGACTTGTTTTTAAAATGCTTATTAGCATACCTTCAGAGTTAGCAATTACAAATACACATCTTTGATGCACCACAGGGAAATTCACACTGTTGTTATAAATCCTCTAGTTCAGTTACAGAACTTCCCATGGAAAAGTTTACTGCACCATCACTGTGACTTTCCTCAGCTTAATCATTATTTTGGAAGCAGTTAAATCTGGAAACAGCTATTCCTAACTGGAAGATGGCCAAGAAGGGCACCAGCACTGCAGTTACATAAAACTCTAGTGGTGCAACCATATGAGCAAGTCTTCAATAACACTGTCTCTAGTGATGAACAGGTCACAGGACAGGTCAGAGCCAAGGTTAAATTATCATAACTATCTTCAAGTTTTTCAAACAAAAATCACATCTTCCTCACTAATGCATTAAAATCTGCCAGAAGCACAAAAAGCAATTGGTTCTGGGAACCTATTCAAAAACCAGGCAGTGACTTAATGCCTACTACAGATTTGAGATTCTGCCACACCAAGACTCAATTTAACGTTTTTTGTAAGTGGTTTCCAGATCCCAACTGCTGAATCCAAGGCAGTTTGAACTGCAACAAGGGTTCAACACTACTCTGGACTTGGAAAACAAACGTAACAGAGTGAAATAAGAATATTCCATTTTATAGCATAGTCAGCTTTCTCTAGTAATTATCACATTTAATTAATGTCTCCATTAACACCACTTCAATTCTGTAAAATTAAGTTGGAATTCTGAGTTAGCTAAGGATCAGACTGCTCTAATAAAGCAAATGATCTCCCTCCCTTATCCACTGCTGTCTTTCAAGAACAAGCTGAAACTCTTTCCTTACTAGCACCTACAGCATCCATTTGTAACCAGCTAACATAAATTAGAGTCAAATACATCACTGTACATTTCACACTATCCTCTGGCATCCAAGTGTCAGACTAATTATAACTCTTTTTGACTCATAACGTTATACAGTATCATAAACATCCAAATCAGTGGGGGGGGGGGGGGGGCAAAAAAAAATATCTTTAAACAAATGTACACTGTGAAATTAGACAGTAAACAAGTTCACACAACCTCCACTCACACACAAGACTCTACCGAGGCACAAACAGTAAAATTACAGTAGTTGCAGCACTACAGTACAGTGTTGCACTATACAATAGTTAACTTTATACAGCCCAACATAGATAAGAGCATTTCTTGATTCCTTTTCAGTCAGATAAATACCTCGTTAATATCCTAACTTTCCTTTTGTCCGTAATATAAAGTGTCAGATAATATAAAGAGAAGTTTAGAAATGCTCACCAGCTGGGCAGGAAACACAAAAAATGCTCCCTAGCAATAATGAGTGCTGTAACTGGAACTCAAAGGCAGTCTACCCCTTCGCTCCCTCCAGAGGGAACAGGGATTCAAGAAGGGCTGTAGGACTGCTTTCGGTGCCCAGAAACCAGGGGTATGGAAAGAAACAATGAGAGAAGCAGCAAAGCAAGGAAGTTCATTCCACTTGTTTCAACACCATACATACTGTTCTATGCCTCCATGTTCCAACTCTTAGCTAATATGCAATCAAATTCATTAAGCTAGAGACAGTATTAGAACCTCATCTTCCTCAACAGAACAAATACTGCTCAACTGACAGACACTAATTATTTCTTAACAGAGAAAATTTATCAGCGATTTAGTTTATGGTAGTGGTATTTTATGGGGATAGCTAATTAAGACTTGTTTTAAAAGCGAAAATTATGGAAATCTAACTAGGATAAGCCTAAACTAAAATGTCTGAAGTGTATTTCAACTGACATCTGTAACTTCAGTGCAAATCTTTGTGCAGAACACTATAAAGTTCTGCATATGGGAAGGAAAGAAAGGACACAATACAGGACATAATACCCAACGTCTCAGCAGTAACTGAACATCCTATCATGGTCATTTTTATTTGCCACACGTAGAAGTAATATGACAAAACATAATTTTTCTTCACTGCATTTTCATGTGGCCTGCTGTACTGAAATAAAATATGGCTGTCTTCCACAGGCAACTGAAAGCACAAAAACTTGCCATTTTTCTAGTAGAGCAACACCTCAGAGAATACACCAACTGCGCAGTAACATTTTCCAGAAATTCATAACATACCAAGTTGAACACACAGTGCTCTGCCAAAGAAAGAATATCTAGCCTGATCACTGTACTGCCCAACTACCCAATTACATACTCATTATGCCCCCAAAAATATGTTTTATACCAGTCAACCAGCAGCAAAAATGTTTGCAAAGCCCCATTTCCTCCCCTGTCCTCCTCTCCTACCATACTGCCTATCTGGAACCGCAACATCTGTGTTCTGTAATGTTTGATTCATGGGATAATCTTCTCAATGTAAAGAAAAGTTTTCATTTTTTTCTCCAAGTTACCATTCATGCAAAATTTCACAGAAATTAGTCCAAAATATTAGTATAAGCACAACAAGAGTCCTATATACATGGAGTGGGACGAAAGACCAACAACAGATAAAAATTATACTGTAAGCATACAGTTTTCTTCATAACAGAACTTTTCTTCAAAATTGGTAGTAAGAAGATAACACCAGAAGAAGGAAAAGCTAGGAACAGTAAACCAATGAAAGTCAAGGTCTCGTATTGTTTTACTAACGAAATACTCAAAGCAAGACATTACTGAGTCTTGAAATGAAGATTAGCTTCAAATTTTATCTTACACATTCCATGACATAACAGTAGTTTGCTATTTTGCTGTCTTCTGCTTACATTTTTATTTTTAATTAGACCTTTTCAATTTATTTTAGAAACTGAAGTTTAATCTTAGGGCAAACTGTACAAACTGCTCTGCAAAGAAAACCAGTTATCTGCTCATCAAAAAGGAAAGCAAAAGGCAGTAATAAAACAGCTCAAATTGAATTCAAACTCCTGAGTTCTAACAACTCAGTGATTTACTACTCCAGCAGCTAACAGACAGACTGTTTTCCTAGGGTTGTACTTCAGTCTAAATAGATGTTAACAGCTTGGGTTGTCCTTACTGGTAGAACAGATATAAACTTATTTTTGCCCAAGTATCCCTTTCTAGTTTGCTCCTTTCCTTGTTACAGCTACAGCAAAATAGGTAAGAATTTTTGGGGTTATTGTCTTCCTCCCCTCTGCCAACCTCCCAGCAGCAGCGACAAATCACTTTTCAACTTACACATAACTCAGCAAACAATCAGGTTCACTGAACAAGGTCCACTGAATCCAATGAATTTCTCAAAGATTCAATACTCTAATGTCCCAAGTCATATCCTTCAAAAAAGCCTAAGGGATGCAACATGCATTGCCACCACACTCTAGACAAATCCCTACCCACTTTCTTCTTAAAAAAAACCCCAGTATATCAGCAGTTTCCTTAATACCTCAACTATTAAAACAAAAATAAGCAGATGACTGCACAAAATTTTACCATCACCTGTAAAAACTTGTGTTCTTTATTTCTGAAGAGCAGTAAGCAGCATAATTTGAACAAATTTGCCTCTTTCTCCTAAATAAAGGCAAGTCCCAACCAGCTCCTAAACATTTCTAGTAAGACCCAAAAGTTATTAAGGTTACTTTTAAACAAATGGAAATCTACAAGTTGAATTTATGTGAAATTAAGAACTCTAAGTGGACAACAAATTCTTCAGATTTACATTTGCTATTTCCTCACTTTGGGTTCAGGTCCCCTAATAAAATTAAAGCAAAGCTAGCAACATCCTCAACACTGTTTAACATCTCTAAGGCACCTACTTTATTCGAGAGCAATCAACTGCACAGTCATAGTCACTTCATAGCTAAACTACGCTTTCATTCTTGACTGTAGCTCAGAGAAAAATTTACATCTCTAATACAGTGTAAGAGTACACAAAAGAGGTTCTTCTGTCCTCAAAGAAGAGCTTAATACAGAAAGGGGCTCTCTAACCATTATGACACACAAAATGAGAAGTGTTAAACTGACAGCCAGAATCCTTACCAGGAACTAGTAAGGACATTTACTCCAGCATGCATTAACAAAGCACATGGGCAACAGACTGAATTTCCTCCTTCCAAACCCTCCCCAGCACCATGGAACCCAAATGAACAGCCAGCCCTCCCATGAACATGCTGTAAATGCAGTACTAAGAGATTCAAGTTTGGTAATGGAAGTCTCACAGCACCGCAGTGATGCATTATTCTACCTCAGGCAACAATACTTCACAATCCTCATCACCCTGGAGTAAACAGAAGACTGACTGCCACTGGTTCATGCCTCAGATTGGTCTGATCTCTTATTAAAAAATAACAACTCCACTACATAAATACAGCAAGAATGGTATGAACAGCATTTCAGGTTATATCAAATAAAGTATATTAAGGTTTTAAACTGGATCTTAAGTAGAAACTAACTTTGTATCTAAGCACCTGATAATAAGCAGTTACCACAAAGACAAACTGTTCACTTTAATAGAAAAGTGTGTGTAGAAGTATATTCAGCACATATCACAAAAAATAAAAATTTCACTTCTGTCTGATCCCCTGAATATCTATTTCTGCAATCTCTCATGCACATTAAATGTCAGTAGGTAATCCCCATTTTACAAACTTTTAGAAAGTTTTTCTTTTCCTTGAGTTTTGAGAGGAAAAAGTAGTTAACAACACATTTCTGAAAAATATTTTAGTAATCTGGGGTATTGTTACATTATTATCAATAGGCACATGCTCAAATGCTTTCTGAAAATTAGGCTTAAGGATTACTAAAGCTGCATAAAGAAATCCCTTACCATTTGGGGTGTGGGGTGTGTGGGCATGTGTGCGCCTCAGTCACAGTTTTTACATTTTATCCAAGGAGCTTCCCAAAGAACATAAAATAAATAGACTGGAGGAAACACACCTCAGTGATGCAAGATGGAAATAGCTCAAAGTGCAGACACTTTCTAAAAACTGGGTATTCCGATGTTTTAAGACTGCAAATAGCACAGTAATACTATGAAAGACTTGATACACCATAAACTGGTCATCACTGACAGAAGTTTGTATGGCCAGGGGTCATACAAAATAATTTCTGCTTATGAAGAAGGAAAAAAAAGGCAAGGGCCAGAACACAGCTCTGAGACATTTTCCTATGTATCACCAGCACCAAATTAGTACTCCCTCTCAGAAGATGTGATCAATTGAGCACGGTATGACAACTTAAATTCTCTGGCAAAATCCTCTAAGCAAAAGTAAGATTAAGCAAGAATGAGGCCATGTTGTTTGGCAACTTTCAATTTTCTTTTAAAAGTTTGGGGGACAGTTTACTGGGGACAAAAAAATTTAAGCAGAAGATTCTACAAATGCAATATTACTTACAAACTAACTTGCATGAAAGTTTCCATTACTCAGTTTAAAATAAGGATGATGAAGTTGCAACTTTTTCTGAACATAAGTATTGTTATGCAGTGACAACTGCTTGCAAACTTAACCCCATCTTAATTTCCTTAATCTCAATTAAGCGTGCACCATTTAGAGTCAGCAACTCTACAAATTTGTAGAGTAGAAAGATTAGAAAAATGTAGAAAGATTAAAAAAGGAGTCTCTATTCCAAAACACTACTGCATTCCTGTAAAATGTTAGTCACAGATGTAACTATCACATTTAATATCCTTAATAAAAAAGCTGTGACAGAATCAATGCCTAACCATGTTAAAAAAAAGATAAGAACAAAAAAAGATACTGTGTATCTCCCTTCTTAAATGTGTCTTTAGAATACTAACTGTAAACCAGATTATCTCAAATTCATATCTCAAGATACATCAAATTTGACTACCCTCCAAAGGCATGCAGAATTTTGTCTCATTCAGTTCTATTCTAATTTTGCAGACTAACACAAGAAAGCCTTCTTTGTCCTTCAGTTACTTAATAACCTTATCTGACAAGAACCAAACTCCACTTCAATACAAGATCACTGCTTAAGTGCTATTAATATTTGCCAGTTGAAGAGAACTTTGCTTCTAATTCTAGGGCCATATTAATGACATTTTTAGCAACTCATTACAAATGAGCAAGCTAACTTGAAAATACTGAATTGAAAATATTTTTAAATTCAGCAATTGCTCAATAAAATGTTACATGATAATTCGTGAAATGATTAGGCTTGGACAAACTACTCAGTTCAGGACGTGCCATGCCACATGTGTATTTATTACAGTATAGATATGCAACAAGTATAAGGATTTTAATTTTATGCTTATTTAATTTTCAACTGGGAACTGTTTTTGAGAAGAGGAGATGTTAATAACATGCTGAAAAAACTAAGTCAAATCCATTTCTGCTGCACAGAAGTTCTTCATTAAAAAAAATTAATGCTGGCCCAGGGCGGGAGGGGAGGTGGAAAGCAAGGATCAACCTAAGAATTAATATATATGGTGTTGCGGTTTTAATATGACACATTTACAGCCTTAATTTCAGGCTGGATGCTTAAAAAAGGTACTGTGCAATAGGGTTTTCAAGTATCTGAAGCACAGTAGGTGACAAGACAATTCTTCCCGCTTCGCATTAAATAATTCTTAAATATATGCTTAAAATTCAACTGGTCTTGCCTTGAATTTCCTTACTAGAGGAAAATATGCCTCTCACAAAAGCTAAAGTTACGTTTACAAACAGAAAATCTATTTTGTGATTATCTGGTTGCCCAAGTGTCTGTCTTACTTTATTTCCCTAGTAAACATTCCCCAAAAGGCAATACAAAATACTATTAGCAATCATTAGTATAGGCAGTGTTTTGCCAGTAAAAGAGGTACACTTTACACTACTTGAAGAGGATCATATTATTTCTCATATTAAATGAAGTAGAAACAGTATTCTTTCAAAAGCAATGAGTGGTTTTGAAATTAAGCCCATGCTAACCTGTCAGCAGCAGGTGTCTGAACAAACTACTTGACTAGAAGAGGTCTGAACTCCCAATGATGTTACTCAAGGGGGACACCTGACGTGAACACACCATCATACAGAAAAACGTAATTATGTCAAATAAACACAGCAGGAAAAAAAAAAGGCAAAGCACATAACCTGATTTGTACAGAAAGTTTATGTGTAGATGTGCATTATTTGTAATTATACACCTTAACAAAAAAAGTATTCTTTGTTTTTTTCCACATTTGGGAGTGAATAGGTATGTTTGAATTGCAATAAATCAGACTAGCAGGACAGATCATAACTTCCTGTCCCTGTTTTTGTTACTGATAAGTATTAATAACTTTGTTACTAACAAACTCAGTAACAGATCTACCCTAGGAAAGCACTGAGGAGGTCTGTTGCTTTGGAGCACATAAAACAGCATAATATTTAAGAAATCTAGGAAACCAAGGGAAAGGAACTAATCTGTACAACTGGGATGAAGCTGTAAATATTGCTTCTAAAAAATATTTTCAGAAAGCCTGACATGCCTAAATACAGCAGATTTCTATGATAACATGGTGAAATACAGAACGGTTCTCTTAAAAAAAAATAAGTTTTTTAAAAAATAATTTTACTAGGGATACCAAAATTCCTACAGCAACAGATGTAACAGGTTTGAAAAACAGACAGGAGGGGTTTTCTTAAAAAGTTTAACTATGCTGAGGTCTTTTCTGTAAGTATCAATACCGTTAATTTAACACAGTAACTTAGTTTGAATCTAGAAAAGTCTAATAGCAGCATGTCCATTACTATGGATATTTTTTCAAATCACATTTTCTTTTAACAAAGAGGCTGATCTTCAGATTCCTGGAATAAGCAGATTAAAGAGCACTACTGTCAAAACCAAAATCACTGAAATCTTCTCAAATCTTTAGGTACAGTTACGGAATAAATATGAAGCTCTCATTTCGCTAGAACAAGCCAGAAATTATTCAAGTTTTTACTAAAAAAAAAAAAAAAAGTATATTTTAACACACACTTTTAATTAGCTGATTGTATTTTGTTTCTGCATAGATTAATGTGCATGTTCACAGTTCATCTTTCCACAAGCTTTTCTCTGGTAGGCAGCTTCTCAGACAAAACTGTAAGGAGTTACTAATGACAGTGCCAGTTCTGAAGTACACTCTTCAAGGGAAAATAGCAAGTAGCAGTAAACTCAAGATTTGTAGTATCTGGGGTTAAAAACCACAAAGATAACACAGTCAAATAGATTTCCTTCCTCTTAATTTATCAAAGTGATTCAACATCATTCCCCTTTCAGACCCACTAGGTGGGAATTTCTGTTCTTTTAGCTCAGCCCTATACAGACCTAAAAGGAGCTGTGCCTCCAAGCTCTATTCTTCCCCATATAAACAGGGCAGCATTTGGGGCTTTAATCAGCTGCCCACGAGAAGGCACAGATTAGCCATTTTCATGTTTGAGTAGCTACCTTAACTCTCTAAAAGTAAGAAAAAGGTAAGAAGGAATTTGATGTTTTCAAATGAACAGGACCCACCAAAAAAAAATGCCACAGAACAAACAAAACACCTCAAAACACAAAAAAACAACCCCCCCCACTGATTTTATAGTTGGAATTTCCTGAGCCACAAAATCATGTGCCTTCAACCACTGCCTCCTAAACCAGAGAAGGTATGAACTGGTCAAACACACACGGCTAATATTTTCTAACCAAATATATAAACACAAAAAATGACACAATGTTTTCATAACTTACAGCTTTTCCTGCATTTTTAGAAACAAGTATTTAAAAAATAGGAAAATGAAATTTTACAAATTTCTTTAAAATTCCTTTATATTTTCTCCCCAGTAAGAAGCTGTACTAGTTCAACCGTTATCATTATTGTTCTTATTCAAAATGTTAGTAAAATTACTGCAAGAAAGATCTGTGACTGATTTCCATTCAATATTGGCTTACTTAAGATTTAAATAAAACTAGTCTAATCTTTATATAAGCAGAAGTAACCTAGTTTATCCTGCTTCTCATCTCATCCTGTAGCCATCTTAGTCTCTAAGACTGTTTCTCACATTCACAAAGCCAAAGCTAAGGACGGGAATCAGAAAAATGGATAGCAAGGAACCAGATGTCACTGTGAAGTGCTCAACCTATGTCCAATTAGTCTCCCTGCTTCCTTTACGGTCACAATGAATTACAAGAAAAATACCCAGACAGGTCAGCACACTTTATATGGAGGCAAGAAAAAAAAAAAAAACTCATTACATTTTCATACGGTTAATTCATTGTGTAGCTTGACTTTATTATCTTATATATCTGCAAGCTGTCCTGGCACAGACTATTGGCTATTTAAAGGAAAGTTTTATTTAATAAATGTTACAAGTTCTTTCTGCCTATAGCACAGCTCTTCAAGAAGTTCTGCAAGACACATTAGTGATTTCTCTTAAGTGAAAACTTCATCAGAATCAAAACTTAATCAGAATTAAAAGTATCAGAATTCAGAAGAAAATAGATCCTAAATGTTTTAATTCTCTGTACACAAACTAAAACCTCAACTGTAGTGAATAAGATGACAAGATGTGGAAACTGAAACAATAGACTTTTATAAACTTAAACCAGCTTCTAAATGTAACCCCGTACTTTTGGGGGAGGGGGAAGAGAATTTTAGCTTCATTATTATCTATTTTTACACTACCCTGCATAAACATGATCTACACACAGCGAGTTTAAGGACTATAGCATTTCTCCATCCAAAACAGTAATCTTTATCCACAGAAGCTATCAATTACTCTCCAACTGTCACATTCACAGATTTAACTGAAATCAAACGTATGCTGCAAGGTGGTGAGGGGGGAAGGGAAAGGCCTTCACTCTAAAAAGCATGCGAGACAAGCATGTCAACTTTTCTGTAACAAGTTCTTCTGGCAAAGAAAACATTTAAGAAGAAATTTACATTCTGTCATAGGCACATTCTGCAAATCTAAAACAGCAAAGCAATTTCAAGATACTCACGATACTGTCCAACTAGATGAAGCTGTGTAGTTACAGCCAACAAATTAAATCCAATCTGGTAAACATACACATCAGTGAAAAACATCAAAAGCCTGCATGAAAGTGGAAGCATGTAATCATCTTTGAAGAAATACACTCTACATACTGTCTGGTATAAATTGTACTGAACTGCAGATGAATTTTTAACAATTTAGATGGCAAGAAATTTCAGAGATCAGATCATCTAGATTATACTCAATCCTAAAAAGCAATTTTAGGATAGCTGCTCCTAAAAAAAAGTATGCACTGATAAAGCACACAAAACTTAAAATTGTACCAGTGCAGCCGGCACCTGCAAATACTGAATTCTGCTGCCAACAGATCCCCATCATAGTTCCACCTTACCCCACAACAGCACTCAAAACAACATATTCTCAATGACCAGAAATCCTACAATGCAATATGAAACACATTTGCAGGTTCTTAATCCTCACATACCATAAGCCAAGATCAACCACTTGGGGCAGGAAAGCTATCAGAGGAATGCTACTTACAAAGTTAATTAACAATTTTTAATTCCTTTCAATTTGAAGTCCACTAATCTACAACATTTAAACTAGAAATATTCACATTACTGTTTTATCTATCAGTGGGTCTTTGATCAACTAGTTCAACTTTCTGCATAAAACAATTCTTAGAAAGCTTTCTTTAAGTCATCCAGTTTCAAAACTTTTACCCCTGCAAAAATCATCACAGTAAGTCACTCCAATAGTAACAACACAAAAGTTTATATTTTTTAAATATTTACATTACGCTAACTGCATCTTGCCCCTTTTTTTGCTACATTCAAGAACTTGCCAGTATACCATTTATTTTCCCTGTAATTATTAATGAACATAAACCCTTACTGTTTTGTTAGTAACTACACCAACAGCTCTTCAGGTCTCTCCTTCTAATGCACAAGTTTCAATTGCAGTCATTTTCTTGCCCTTCTTGGAAAATCTGCAGTTTTGCATAGTTTCTGAACTATGAGAATCAAAACAGAGACCATGCTCCAGTAGCTGTCACATTAGCACTAAGAGACAATCTCTCTAGTCCTACTTGATATTCCTCTGATCATATATCCTTTTTGGCTAACACTGCAGTCAATATTCATGCTCTTAATTGTGATGAGTTTCACATCTGTTTTAAGAGTCATTGCTCTGTACAGTATCTACTTTCTGTGAAGCCTCACATTCCTTCCTGTAACTTTTTACAAAGTGGACCACTTCTACATCTTCCTCTAGATTAATCAGCATTTGCACTTTTGCATAGCTTAGCTAGCTCTAGAGCAGCAAACAGTTTTTATTATTTGCCATTCAGTCTCAAGTTACTGACAGTATATGAATGATCCTACAATTTCTTCCTTGTAGACAAAAAATGTTATTACTCAGGTCCAAGAGCAAATTTATGCACATTTAGGGGGGAAAAAAAACCTTCACTTCATTTGATGATCATAAATTTTGTATTTTTGGGCTCTATCAGTTACCAGATTTTGATCTATAAAGCATACAATGTAAACAATGTTTTCTTAGCTAAAGATCTCAAAATACATTATTCAGTGGCTAAGAATCATCTGTTTCACAGCTACCCAAGATAGCAGGTCAGAGAAGTTAGTTGTCAAGTATCAGAAAATCTGTAACAAAAGTCTAGACAGAAAAAAAGACCCTCTGAAGATTCCCACAGCCCTCAGACACTAGGAATTTAGCTCTTGAAAATAACTCTTCCTATTTCTGACTGCCTCACCTTTGTCATAAGGCACTTTAATACCTCATTATATCTCTTTTTTTGAGAATGACAAAAGTAAGATATTAACATTTTTATCTTACCTCTGCTGTAGAAACAAAATAAGTTATGTTTTAAAATTGGGACAGAAAAAAAATCACAGCATTAAACTTTGACCTAGTGTCCCCTTTGCAACTTTTCCCATTACAGTAGTCACAGTAAGGAACAGAATGCTTATCCCAAAGTACTATGGGGCCTAATCAAAGCTCTTCAAGCCTCTTGTTTTCCATTCATTTAAAACACAGTATAACAATCACTGCATGTGGAAACATAAGTCAAGGCCACAAAAAGCTTACCACACATCTTTCAACCCACTGATAGAGTGAATAGTGAGGTCTCTTGTCAGCCATCTGCTCAAAAATTTATCCCCCTTTCCAGTAACTTGGATGACAGACATTCCAACTGGACATTATTCTTCAATATTGCTCCAGGAGTCCTACTTCCAGTCAGTAGGCAAGTGTAATTTGTGCCTTAAAACACGCACCTTGCTTCACAAGCTTGAAAGTAGGGAAAAAAATTAAACACTGCCCAAGAGGAAAAGGAGGGATGCAAAAATATATGCAGGAGAACTCCAGGCTATTTCACTGTTTGTGGTTTGAGGTTTTTTGGCTGTTGAATGTCTGAGAAAAAACTTCCCATAGCAGAAAAATAGGTGAATATCAGATTCAAGAGATGTCTTTGAATTATTTAGGAAGAGTTTAAAATTTACAGGATCAGCAGTTTATTTTTGAAGCTTCAGAAATTGATGCAACTTTGCTCCCTACATATTTATTACCATAGATTTTCCACTTACTGCAAAATGAATGAATTTCAAAATGCTGTCTCACAAAGCAACACTTCCAACAAAAATTTCAATAAATAAAGTTTTAACCCATGGTATAATTCTAAGATTACCTTCTGTACGTACAACTGCAGGCAGAAATCCCTGATTTCAGAGAAGGGATAAAATACTCCGCAAAATTTGGTAAAATACAATTGCTCTGGTTAGTATTTCTTTAATAGGCAAAAGTACTGAAGGGATACAGGTTCATGTCAAAATCTAGACCTGAATTCCCTGTACAATCAGGCTAGTGCTTCCAAATGGAAAGCCACACTGCTTTGGTAAAAAAGCAAACCTGCACAAAATGTTTAAAACAAGCAAAAGCAGCCCAGAACTAAACAGCATTCTTTTACTACTAGCAAAATATTATTGGGATAGAGGAACCTAGTGAAATTATATGCTTCTTCTAGGGTAGTTTTATTGTTAAAAGGTAGGAAGTCTGTTAAAGGTCTTCAAGAAAGGAAACAATCTTCTAACACTGAAGTTACAGCAGGGAACTGCAGTCAAGTACAACAAAGTTTTGTGATCCCTTCATAATTCAATAGAAAACATTAACAGGATAAAAGTCTTACTCAATATTAAGAAATGTTTCTCTCTTTTCAAGCTCTACATTTAAGTCCAGAAAGGATTCATTTTTACACTACAACAAACTACTGACAAAGCATAAGCCTAGAAGCATCAGTGTCGAGAACTGCCTTTCATTGCTGGTACAATATTTTTCCTTGCTGAAGAACTATACAAGGAACAGTTTCTCTGTACATTGACAGGTTTTTCCCTGGAAGCGCCTAAGAAATTGTATAAAAGCCTGACTTCATAAACAGATGTAGTTAACACTGCAAGTTGGGCGCCATTAACAAAGTTATTACAGCATCACCTCCTCCCTCAGCCAAAACAGAGGCAGAGCTTTCTCTTCCAAGTTCTTCAGTTTTAATGACACTTGGCTTACTCAATAGCCTTTGTAACTCTTTATATAGAATAGGCAGAAACAGCAGCAAAAACAAATGTAAGCTCTCAATAAATAGTATTTCTCTCCTTAGAAAGCAGCCATGTCCCAAATAATGGTTAAGGAACTAACTTTAATCGGGGCCATTAGAGAATACAGAGTAGCCCCAGTAAAAAAAAAAAAACATACATAATTTACAAATTGCTATCCTTACTATGGCCTAGCAGCAGGCTCATCAGAAACGTAAGTTTCCATCGCTTCTTTTCACCTTCACAAAAGCAACCCAAAAGTACAAGTTTAATAAGCTGTATATTACATTTCTGCAAAGTCAGAGGCTAGAACCATATATTAAGAAAGCATGATGCTAAGTAAAAATCATTCCCTTATGATTGATTAGCTATGTACTAAAGATTATTAAATTTAACAAATCTTGTATATAGCCAGTATTTTCCCTTTTCCAAAACATAAAATAAGCTTACCTACAAAAGCTTACCAGGTCTAGCTACTAGACTGACTTGAACATACCACACTTAAAATCACAAAGTTTATGAGTTCTTAAAACACTTGAAGATCCATTATTTCCTTAAACAGATCAATCATAAAGGGAAACCTTCAGAGGACCTATTTACAGATCTGTATTTTATATACTAGCAAATAGAAGAAAGCAAGAATAGTAAGTGAAATGGCAACTTCCCAATGTCAGAGTCCCAAAGCAATGGACTTTGGGAAGCGTGTGCTGCAATAGGTTATGAATGAACGGCATTGCTTATTGCCGTTTGCTGCAGCTTCCATTTCAGGTAAAGTCTCCCATTACTACATCTTTGCTCTCACAACCTACACCAGCTACCTGAACTTCATTAAAAGAATGAAAAGAAACACAAAGGAGACTACCCACCTAAATGCATAAAGACTTAGCATTTAATACCATCATATTAATGACAATTCTTTCCTAATATCAATAAATTAGTAAAATCGGGGGTGTTGGGGGTGTGTGTGTGTGTTATCTTCCACCCTGTGCTTTTTAAAAGCAAGCTTTGCAGCTCCTTTTCAAAAGCAATTTGGAACATTAATACTCTAAACCTTAAAATTCAAAAGGTACACAGGTAAGTTATATCTGTTTATCCTTTACTGCAATTCCATGATCACATACTTTCCAACTTCTTCCCTATTAGATCCTCACAGCAGAGTAACCAAATAAAAAAAAATGAAAATAATGGTCATACAACTGATCCAGAAAAAAATCACTTCAGAAACACTGCCAAATGTAAAGTCACTTTCTATCTAAAACTTTTAAACTTTTGGAGCAAACTTAAATTAATTCCCCAATCCCAACTGAAGATACCAATAATAGTGAAACTTGAAAGGCGGCTTTTATCAAAATCAGGAAACCACAGAAATCTAATTTTTCCATCTTTTTTTTTCCTAATCCAGAGAAAAGCTTCTAAGATGTGAACAGTCCTGCAAGCAACCGTATTTATCTTAAAAACAAAACAAAAACAACCCACCAAAAAACCCCACCACCAAAACCTACCTCCTTTAGAGCAATCCAAACGGGCAACATCCATGGAACAGGGGAGTGAATCCCCTTTTACACTTGGACATTGGGGGCAGTGTTCAACCTACTCCCATTTGTGATCACAGATTTCTCTCATCCCAGCTTTGACCATACAGTTACAATGAAGAAACATTTTCATAGTAATTAATAATTGCTTTAACATTAACAGCAGTTAGTACTAACTAAACAGAACCTATTGCAGCTTCTTCAACCCTTCGCTATCTTCATTACTCTCTGACTTCCTTCTTACCATCTGCCCTGCAATTTCCTCTTTCCAATGCACATTGCCCAGGCAGCTTCCACTCTCTTGTACCTGCCCTAACGCCCTATTTATTTCTGACTGCTGGTCAATGATCACGCTAATTTAACCAGCAGTTAGCCTCTTGTCCTCTACTGTGAGGGTTATTAAGACAGGAAAGAAATGCTAGCTCTATGTTTCCACCTACTAGCTGTCCCTTTGCTATGACACCTCTTAACTCCGTCAGGAACCACTGGAAAGAAAGCAAACCAACACTTCATGACAAGCTCCCACCACTACTTCAATAAAACTAGGAACTCACGATTTAAAATATTCCATTCAGTCTCTAATAGTAGCAGGATTTTGAATCTTAGAAATGTATTAGTCAATAACAGTGGTCATTGACAGTATTAATTGCCAATTAAAAAAAAAATGTGCAAAAGAAACATTCACAAAAGTTCAGCTATATTTTGGAACGTAAATAGCTCAAGTTCTAGTCAAAATTCATGAAAATAGCCTACATAGCACACAACCCAGAAAAAGATTTAATGCTATGTACAGTAATGCCTTCCCATGTTATTTTAAACAATTCAGTAAGATCATGGCATGAAGCAAACATATTTTTGGTCTCTTAAACATAAACGTAGCATAACACTCAGTAAGAAACAACTGAGTACAGATGGCCTAACTGAACTATTTTTGCACAAAGTTCTACTACGTATTTTAGTAGGTCCTTCTGCTCCATACATTCAAGTAGAAACATCCTTTTCCTTTTTACCTAGGGTTGAATTTTGCAATTTTTAATCCCAAATAATACATATACCTCCCTTATGACATTCCCAAAGCTGCCCTACCAATCTGACCTCTTTGTTTTCTTTCCTATACACCAATATCACCCCATTTATGCATTTAAAAAGGCCTACAAGAACGATCTATGCTCCCAGTTTGTCCATTCTCAAGCACAAGAACCCTCAAATCTTTGTACTTCCCTTTTTTCTTTAGTGGAAACACTTTTCCACATCCACAAGGTCCTTCGGTAGTTCTAGTCCCTGTAAACAATGCTACCTTTAAGTCCTGATTTGTTACTGTTAAGGAACTTCACACTTGAGGTAGTCTCATAAGACCCCCTAATCTCTTCAAACTCCACACCTGCTTATAGCAGCTGACTTATAAATAAGAGATGCACTGAAGGGGGTAGCTGTTCATTATGTTTTCAACACTCGCATACATGCACAAGGACCTGAAAGCAAGAACAAACTTACTGCAGTTTTTACATATGCTGGATATATAAGTACTCTTTGGAAAACAGGGACATGACAAAAACTTGCAAGTACTCTACCTTGTTTAGTTCAAGGTAAACTTGGAAGTCCCTCTCCAGAGAAACGATCGCCTCTGTATGCAGTCTCTTTCCACAGAACCCATTCAGTAAGCAACTTTGAAAAATGCTTTGTTTGCACTGTATCAGTATGGAGGGCTTACCCATAACACACATTTTAAAACCTTAATTGAATTTCTTACCATGGATTACAGTCCTATACATACAAAAGATTCTGCCACAAGTATTACAAAAATAAGCTGTGACAACAAATACCATTATACAGGTACCAAAGGTACTCACAGGGGAAGATTTGACCATTTTTGAGTTATTTTCAATCACTTTAATTATAGCTCTTGCATTTCATCTATGTACACTTAAATCTTTTTAGCCAGTTGTCTTTACCACAAAAGCGAACCAGTCATGATTAAATGAGTTCTAAGTACCAGCATGCTGTATCAGTGAATCTTCCTGTTACACTTCCTAACAAAAATCATTAAGACATATATAGGAGTTACTTTTTAAACACTGTCTTGAAAGGGAGAGATTAGGTTAATTTGGCTTTACATTCAGTAGCCATTCTCCACATTTTTGTTCTGTTTAGTTTCCTAGGGGATGACAGAAAAAGATTGTTTGGGATTTTAATGTAGTTTGGGGAAATAAATACTGGAGATTTTTCAATGAGGTTTGTTTCAGGTTCAGCCAGATCATAGGAAGGCAATAACACCTTTGTAGTAATTCAAATCAAGCACCACTGATTTTAAAATAATGAAATGCACAGCAATCACAATAAAAAAAAAAAAACAACCAACAAACCACCACCATCCCCCTAACCTTTTTTCCCTCCTCAGGAGAAAGTAAAAAGAAAAGAAAACAAACCAGAAAATGACAGTAGCATGAAAGCCAACTGATACTCTTTAGTCATATTAGGACTTCAACGAAAAGTTTTACTTTTTTTTTTTTATATGTGGGGTGGTTTATTTTTTCAACTTTATGTCTGTAATTGCAAAACTAAGGGAATACTGTATCACTAACAGTACCTCAGTGTAATTCAACAGAGAACATAGTAAATCATTAATTATGTCTTCTGCATATTAGCAATATGCAAATATTCATAACACCACAACATTTCACTCAACACCTACCTTCAATTCGCACTGACAGAAAGATTCAGTAAATCAAAGACAAAAGTTAATATCCTTCTGCTACACATGCTCAGCTTTGGTTTACTACGTACAATACACAAGATTTAATGTAACTTTGGTTGTTTTGAATACATTTTAAAAAGCTGAAACTGAGGCCAAACGAATCTTATTAACACCACAAAAAAATCACTTATTTCCATTGAACAGTACAAGTGTTCATCTTTTAAAATTACTAACTTCTCTCAGACCGCTGAAGACTACTCCTTCTCCCAGTCTATTAACATGCGATGCGCAAAGGACTGCTTTCAGATCACAGTAAATGAAATTTCCCACTGTGTTAACAGCCTGGGGAAGGAAAGGTACAGTAGGATAATGTTCCTTCCACTTACAAAACTACAAATAACTCGTTTTCTTTCATTGTTACTGTACACATCCATGCTTCAGGTCATTCTCCAACTACTAAACCCAGATGGACCAGGGAGAACTCCAGAATGTCTTTCCTACCTTAAAAACAACTCCAACACACAAATAAGCAAATACGCTCCCCATATAGAGCCTCATCCTCCAGATGTTTTCATATATGCATAACTCCACTAAATGTAGCTCCACTGAAGCAGAAAGAATTACTGATTGTAGCAGAACAGAACAGAATTGCAAGAGTGTGTAAGATGAGTATCTTTGGACAGGTGAACAGGAAGTAAGAGGACACCTCTGTGTCCTGAAAAGTAGCACAGAATACCAGCTTACCGGCCTTGCACATGTATTTAATTCTTAGATTACTGTACTTTCAAGTACAATCAGATATAATGAAGATCAGTGTGCTAACAAAAGATGCACATTTTTATATTATACCTACACAATTATATGATATTATCAGTGGTCTATACAGCCTCTGTATTAATCCAAAGAAGGATAAAAAAAACCAATGGAATTTTAAGACCACTCAGGTACCATAAACACATCTGTGTTGTTTAACTAGTATTTCCTAAAAGCTACTTACAGATATTTTCTTTAACTACTGTAACAAGTAAAAATAGTGCAGCAATAAATATGTCTGTACATCACAAACTGTTAACGTTATATAGAACAAAGCAGCACTGATTTAAAGCTCCAAGTTCTCCACTTAAATACTTCCTTTATAACTTGATACGAAGACCAAATACAGTACTTATAAAACAGAAAACACACTTCCAAATTCAGGCAGTAACCAGAATTTTCTAAACTGCAACTGTTACCACTTTTTATTAAATGGAAAACCCAAGCCTTTCCTTTTTCTAGGAAGCGGGGATAGAAAATAAGATCAGTTAAAAAATACTGGGGATATTTTATATATATTATTGTCTATAATACCCCATAAAACACAGGAGGCTGACTTGACTGAGAACATTCTTCTCGAAGTTCCTGCCAAGAAAGGCTCTAGCAAGTGCTACCTTTGGTTATCATTGTTCTACACAGCAGCTAAATATAAAGCAGCTTTTTTCATTTCTTATGGGGTTTAGTCTACGAAATATGTAACTACACAGTATAGCACTACGATACACAAAGTTATTTAAAAAAAAAGTCTCTAAACCAGCTAATATTTATTGTTAAAAAAATCCATACTACTATCTTGTGTTATAAAATGTTGCAGTATGTCTAGATTAAAAGAAACGCTAGTTTTAAAAAAAGAAAAATAAGTGTAATTTCTGTGGTTATAAGAAAAATGACTGTACCTGTAAAAATAAGAAAATTAATAGGTGTTGCAATGCCTAAATTATTGCTTCCAATGAAACTTGCACTTTGGTTTCACTGCAGTCTTCCAAGCACGTTACAAGGCACATTTAGTGTAACACTCTCATCACCTCAGTGATAATGGCTAAATTTATAAGAAATTAGTAATTGTTTAAATAAAGGTTAATTAAAGACAACTCACCACCATCCCTCTCTCTAACTCTGTGAGTATGCACACTTTTTGCTTTACTGTGCCCTGTGTTGTCACCATATTTGTTTTCAGGGCTATCAGAGCGCCGCAACATTTTATTTGGTGGTGAAGGATCTGTGGTGTCTCGCATCTTGTCATGACGGTGATCACCGCCACCAGGGTGGCTCTTGGATGAGTACTTAAGAGCCTGTAATAGATCACAAGAGAATAGGCATTTACATTAGATGTGAAGTTACAGAACTGATGTTGAAATCTTATTTCTAAATTTTACATCTTTCCAAAACACCTTTTAAAGTTAATTAATTTTCATTTCCTGTTTAAAAAAATCTGCATTAGTCTTTCTAATTTTAATTACCTACATTAAAGCAACAAGTTCTGTAATTAGAACTCAAATCATTGTCTCCCACTATTACATCCAACATAACACTTGCTGTTCAGAAAATCCTAGTTCCTCTATCTTTTCACTGGTGGACAGCCTTTCAGCAGTAAATGGGCCACAGTACTTCTGAAATTTTGGGAGAAGCACAAGTCTCCATTCAGTATTAAGAACATAAACAGAAAGTTACACTGAATCAGTCCTTCATAATGTAGTCAAGGCCACTGGGTTTCACCATTACCTTGAACTTCTGCAACGCTTGTTCAGTACTAGCAACCTGGTAACGGTTGTAATAAAAACCTCTAGAATTCTGGGAGCCCCAAACATGTAATTTTATGATTAATTTTCAAGTATTTACCAAAAATTACATGTTCCACCTCACTTTAATCTGCTTGATTTTTGCAGTGCCAGCTTCCGAGTGGCAAGTGTTTACATTTACATGAACTGTCACTGACAGCTGCCTTGGACTGTCAGATTACGCTTCACAGTGACACAAATACACAAAAATGTAATAAAACACTTCAGTTCTGTGCCCTAAGGAGAGCGATACCACAATATATGGCATTCCCCAGATTCACACCCTGAGAACCGTTTGGGTTTGTTTTTTTTTTTTTTCAGTAGACATAGCAAAGGAATAGAGGATCCACCTTACAGAAACTGAGGTTATTGTCAGCAGCTTAAGGATTTGATGGTTTCTGAACATGCCTAGCAGCTGGCAACTGCAGAAATTAAGCTTTACTGGCAACCCCTGTTATTCAGGGTATAAACCCATGCCCTGCTCAGGTTACAGTCCACAGCAGCAGTTTTGGGGAGAAGAAAGGACTTGGGGAGGGGGGTGGGGGAAGAACAAGATGCCTTTTGTTTTTAAAAGGGAGAAACTCACCTCCCCCTGGATCTCCACTCCACTGCAAATGACCCCGGCTCGCTCTCCCGCCCCTCGTACCGTACCCTCCCCGACTCGTAGGCCCAAGCCCTAGTCGGGTCGCACTAGGCCTCTCCTCCTCGCCCCAGCTTCGTAGGCCTCACAGGAGCGCCGGAGCACCGTTCTCTCCGCGCGCGGCCGCCGCCCCCCGCCCCCCCCCCGGGTCCCCCGGGCCCGAAACGGCGCCGAGGGACGGGACCGAGGCGTCTGTTGCCCCGCGGCCTGCGGCGGCGGCCGAAGCCTCCGCTGGAGTAGCTCCCCCCCCCTTCTCCTCCCCTGCTCCTCCTCCTGGGCCTAGCGGCCGGCGCTTGAGGTACCTGGTAGGGCTGCGAGTCCCCCCTGCGGTCGTGACAGCTAAAGAGAAAGCGAGAGAAAGAGAGACGTTAGCGAACAACCGTTACCGGCCGCCGGGGAAGGGGGCCCAAACATGGCGGAGGGGAGGGGGAGACCCCCGCGGGGCCAGGGGCCAGAAGAGGAGGAAGGGATTTACCCATCACTGAGTCTCTGCTGTTTCCTCGCATACATTACCATCAATGCCCGGCCTGTGTGTGTGAGTGTGAGGGGACCAGGAGGGGACGGCCGCGGCCGGGCCACAGGCGCCGAGGGGGGAGGAGGGGGAGGCAGCGCTCCGCCTCGCCGCCGACCGGGGGCAGGGAGGGGGGAAGGGAGGGAGGGGGCGGCTCAGGCAGGTCGGCTGGGAGCAGCGCTCACGGGCCCATCTCCTCCGCGCACAGCGAGAGGGGAGACGCCAGGAACTCGGCCCCGCGCGCGCTGAGACACTCCGGGAGCACGGACTCCGCCGCCGTCGCCGCCACCGCCGCTGCTGCTGCTGCCGCGGCCGCCTCCTCCCCCCGCTGCGCCCGCCGCCGCCGCCGCTCCTCCAACTACATCCGGGAAACTCGGGCGACGCCGCGCTCGGTTAACGTCGGCTCTTTTCGGCTCTTTCCGACATGCTCCGTCCCCTCTGTCCCCTTTGCTCTCGGGCGACTCTGCCTTCGGGAAACATCGGCTGCCTTCGCCGAGCCCAACGCCCTTCAGTCTCTCCCTTCGGCAAACATCGGCTCGTTCCGTAACTCTCCTCCCTCCCTCCCCCTCCCACCGGCCGGCCCGCCTCGTCCTCCTCTCCCGAACGCTACCTGTCTTCGGAAAACATCGGTTATTTCCGTAGTGATGTTTTCACGCTCCCGTCAGGGCGGTGCCGCGCTCGGAAACGCTCGGGTATTTCCGTGACCCCTCACCCGGCGGCTCCGAGGCATTCACTGCCGGTCGGAGCAGCCGTTGGCCGGGCGCGCCTGGCTGATTGGCCGAGGGGGGCCCCCACCGCCCAGGGGCCGCGCCGCGCCTCGCCTCGCTCCCCTGCGCGGGCGGGCCGGGCCGAGCGGGAGCAGGGCCGCGGCGGGGCAGGCCAAGCCGCTTTCTGGTGGGAGCCGACAGGGCGGGAACGCCAGGCAGGTGGGGGCAACAGGGGGAATTGCGAGAGAAGCGGCGGGGCGGGGGGAAGCGGCGCCCGGCTGCGAGATAGGAAAGGGAAGGTCTCCTCTTACCTACCCCCTCCTCCCCTTCCGCCCAGGGACTTGATGTATAGGCAGGAGCCATTTTGTGTACGGATCGTCTTCTGCGAGGAAGCGCTCGGCGGTGAAGAGGTTGTTAAAATGTCCCTGGGGAGGCGGCGGCCGCGGGGCCAGGCCCTGCCCCCGGCCCCTGAAGAAGCGCCGCCAGGCAGCTGCAGCCCCGGTCGCTGAGGGAGCGAGGCGCTGGCGGCGGAACGGCCCGGGCGCGGTGAAATCGCCGCCGGGGGGGGGGGGGGCGGCCGGCGGTGGGTGAGGGGCGCTAACGGCTGCCTCCGGCGACCGAGCGGCTCGTCTGCGTCTCGACACACGCGTGACATTGTCATCGCGGCGCCCGTGAGCGGCCAGCAGCGCCCCATGGACTGGCTTCGGGTGCCCCGCGCTCTCCCGGCGAGGTGGATGCTGGCGCTCGGCTGGCGAGGAGGATTCCCGTTGGCAGAGGCCGGGGGTGCTGCCGGCGGTGACAGCTGAGCCTTCTCTCGGGGAAAGGGTCGTTTCGTTATTTCTGACCGAACCCTCGAAATCTGAGGTACAAAGCGTCATCAATTCAGAATGGTATTAGGATATCATAAACCATAATAGAAGTATGTTGATACCAGCGTTGAGCATAGGCATGAGGGTATCGTAGGAGAGAGGAGCTTTCAGTAAAGGTATGGCGTGGGTGCCCAGTTTTGTCCTGCCCCTTCCTGAAAAGGGATGTGGCATAACTCTGAACTAGCACGTTAACCTTAAACTGAGCAGCATTCCCTGCGGCTCTGTCTGCTAGCATAGCATTGGTCATGCTGACTCTCTTACAGAATTTTTCTTTTTTTTTGTTGTGTTTGGGGTTTGTTTGGGGGTTTTGGGTTTTTTTTTTTAGAGCACAGAAGACTGCTGCTGAGAGAGGACTTCAGGGAGCAGTGGCAGAGCCCAGAGAGGGGAGTGGAGGATGACTCAGCAGGGAGCCGTTCTTCAGGGTTACAATAATGAACTAGTGAAATGCATTGAAGACTTATGTATGCAAAAAGAAGAGCTGAACAAACAAATCCAGGAAGCGAAAGAAGAAAAAAAAAGACTCCAGCATCAAATCCAAGTCCTGAGCAAACAACTTCAGTGTGTATGTGAAAACCTGGCTCAAAAGGTAGCTTCACGGAATGAGCTTGATAAAATTCTTGCTGAAACTGAAGCTGCTTACGTGAAGATTTTGGATAGTTCTAGAACTTTACTTAATGTCCTGAAGAAAGAAGTGGGAAGCCTAAAGCATACACCAGAACTGAAAACCAATGTAACTTGAAACGGTCAAATGTTTGGAATCCACAGTGCTATAATTCCAGTAGGTGAGAAACGTGGTTAGCCACAAAAACTTACAAGCACAGTATAAGCAGAGAGGGATTTTCTTTCAACGTTTCTGTATGTTGTATTACTATTTTTAAATGCACCAGAAAATAGATGAAATAAAGTTGCTGTTTTGCTATTAAAAAAAAAAGTTAATTACTTAAACACTATACTATACTGCAAATAAGGTAGTTGAGACAGATGTGAGACTGTCAGTTTTGACATGGTGATGCTTCAAGGCTATTCTGAGGACAGGAGAAAAATGATGTATTTTATTGGTCAGCTTCAGATGGCTGCCAGTAAATTCTGGTTTAATTGAAAACTAGTGGATGCAAGTAGAGTAGATTCTACTACTTTTCACTTTACAGGTGCTTAGGCTTTACTGTCAGGGGCCAAATAGAAACTATTTAGCCTTCTCTAGGAGTTTAGAGTTCTGTCTCTGTGATGCATGCACAAAGACAGCTCCTGTTTACAATCATCTCTTACTTAAGTGGAATAATAGAGGGATAAGGTGAGAAAACATGACTAATGCAGGGCGTGGAGGCTTAAACTGTAGGACTGTGGTTCATGCATCTTCTGAAGCTATACTCCAAAGCCTTGTTTAGAAAGGAGGCAAACTGTAGTGAAAGACAGGTTTTGGTGCAACTGTGTGCATACCATGTGAAGGGCACAGCACTGCAAGCAGCTATACTACGTGAGCTTGGACCAACTCATCCACTTTATGGGTAAGGAAAAGGTGAGCGTATTTCAATAGTGCCTGGAAGTCCTGAAAAATCTACTAGGGTCCAGCCAAAATACTACATTAAATACAAGGCCAAAGAAGATGAACTTAAGTAAAAGCCAATAACAAACTTGTGGAAACTATTTATAGTGCTCTTCAGCTCTATACAGATCTATTGAGTGATTATAATAAGATTGTAAAGAGTAGTGAACAATAACAGGGAATGGTGAGAAGTAGCTTGCAGCTGTCAGGCATTCTTACAGATGAAGTTAAAATAGAACCTCATTTAGAGATCATGGAGGAGGTAACAGCATGGCACAAATCTCAGTTTAATCCTGTTTCCTATTTCTAGTAGTTACTGTAACTGTGTGTACATACAGACACATTTTGTTCTGCTTATTCATGTGTTACAGCAGTAACTTCATTTCTAAGCTGTATCTTGTAGTCAGATCTTCATTCTATACCAATTAACTAAACTGAAAGATGTGCAATTGTAATCTTTGTAACTGTGTGTCTCAGGTGCAAGTATAAAGGGTATGTAGATATGAATAGTTTCAGTAATAGCTCTTCACCAATAATAAGAAGCAGATTTTATGTTCTTCCAGTTGCCATGCTACATCAGGGATTAGCGTGACTGAGCTAATCAGCAATTTAATTGTATAGCATTTCTGCTGCCTTCTCTCAAGTAATGCTGAGGTGATAAAATTAGATAATCTCAAGGGTACAGCTATTGTTGTAGTACTGTGGTATTCAGGACACCTTGTTTATATTGAAGTGAAAAACAAAAAAATTGCTATTTTTAGTAGCAAAAAAGTGATTTATTTGACTGGATGTTTCTTGACATTCTCTCTTCCCTTAGTCTGGTAGTAGTCATTAATTTACATCAAAATAGGAAGACTCAGGAAAAGGTATTAAAAAAAAAAGTCCTTGATTTTTACT
Organism: Falco punctatus; assembly: GCF_963210335.1. NCBI lineage: Eukaryota > Metazoa > Chordata > Aves > Falconiformes > Falconidae > Falco > Falco punctatus. Next base: position 68,135,923 of record NC_137583.1, read on the forward strand.
CTTTAGGGGTTTTTTTAGTTGCATATGTAAACTGCTGCTTATTATTTCAAGGGAACTTTAAATTGTCTGTGAAAAAAAAATTGTATCAGCTCATTTATAGAGAACAGTACAGTTAATTTCTTTTTTTAAATTACAGGTTTGTTTGCCTTAGAATAAGCATATATTATAAATAATGCCTCATATTTCTCTACTGAGGCTGTTAAAACTGAAGAAGTTTTAAGGGAAGCTTTGTAAGCCTTTAAAGAAGTCTATTTCATGACCATTATTATGTGTAAGTGTAGCTTTTACAGGGTCAAAACTAAAATACTGGAGATGTTTGAACTTTATATGTTACAGAACTCAGGGGAAAATGTAACTGTTGGCTAGTATTTACATACACTGGGGCCTCCCAGCTTTCAACTGTAATGTTGAAATCTTGTTAGAAACACATTCAGTAATCCCAATCTGTAAAATTTCTGTTTAAATTCAGATTCACAAATGGAAAGCAATATTATCTCTAGGGCTTGCCTATTTGTAGAATAACTCCCAGGTGTGGCAGTTATTGTGAGGTAAGTGCACCTGCAGAGTTGTTACTCAAAAATAACTCTTACCATTATACTCTGTATTGACCCAAATGAACCTACTGTGTCCTTTTATTGAAGTGATAAACCTTTTTCACTACTTTTTCAGGTAGTATAAGTTTTGACATAAAAAGCTTTTCTTAAAAAGCTTCAGTTTGTTTAGAATAGAAGATACGGAAACTAAACTAATGCACAGTATTGCTACAACAGAAATCATAATTTGCAGATTATAGCAGCTTTGTAGGGCTGGCCTGTAACAGAAAGTTTGCCTGAAATAAGGCAGGTTATAAGGCTTAATTTTTTATGTTGATTTGGTGTAACTGTCTGGACTAGATCCAGTTATGTACTCGAGTGCTTACAGTCTAGGAGATTTAATGACAAAAGTTAGTTTAGTGCCTAAAGTGCTGTGTCAAATATCTTGTAGTTCTTTTGGTATGTGAGGAGACACAGTTTTTGAAACTCCTACCTGTGCTTGATTCAAAGCTCCAGTGAAATGCATCTAGAGTACTGTTCTGATTTCCTGAATTTTTGGAGTGGCACCTGTACCTTGTTTCCAAATAACAGAACATAACTGGAAGAGAGATGATGATTCCCAGCTTTTATAGTAATACTTCTTAAATATGTACCTAGCATATACAACTGTAGTCGTCAACGGGCTTTTCAAATCCTTTAAGTGTTGACTTCTGCCAAGTAAACTAAGTTTACTATGTACGCTAGAGTTTGGTGGTTACCAGAGAAACAGCTGGGGGTGGTATTTTGAAGTAATTTTCAGTGTGGAGGTGATTATACAAACCAATGGTTGAAGTCCCATACACAAGTAGTCACCCACAATCTGTAACTGCCTGCAGAGATGATTACCTTTCAATTGAGATACCTCCCCACATGCAGTTTCTGCTAATCACCTTACAGGGCTGGAGGTGAGTGGATTGGGGTGCGCCCTAATTTTGGGGGTGAAAAGTAAAGAAGTAGTATGGATGTGGAGTCCTGATTCGGGGAAACTGGAACGTGAGTGGAGGATTGATAAGAGAGGTGGCCTTCCTCTTAATTTCTGTCTGCTTTAAGTGTGCTTGTACTGAGCTACTGCCTACAGTTCCTGCTACCCAATAAATCAAATTTTAGAAATCGTCTGAGGGTCACCTGAAGTTTGGCCGCTGCCCCCGCTCCACTTTTTAAGTCCACTGACAAACTACAGAGGCAACCTACATTTTATGTAGTTTTATACTACGTATATATTTTTATACTACATATACTAAAAATTATGTAGCTTTATATATATATATATAGAGAGAGAGAGAAAGAACAATACATTGCTTCCTCTTTCTGCCTTTTATTCCTTTCTGGACACACTGGCATGCTCAGCTGCACAGTGGCCAGTTCCAGCAGGAAGACATGGAGTCTGAGCCACCTGTTTGCTGGGTAAGTGTACTACCAGGCTCACGCAGGATGCGTACTGTTGTTCCCTACCCTGGTAGCTCATCTATGAACTACTTGGGTTTTATAAAGAACCCTAAGTTCTGTCAGTGTATTAGACGTACTCTGCCTGTATGTCAGATTGACTTGGAGAATATAGGCAGAGGGATGGCAATTTTTTGGCTCTTGGTGAATGTAAAAGATTTGTTCCCTCAGACTAGGAAGTCTGCAGACTAGGAAGATTCGGCATCTTCAAACACCCTAAGAATTGTCCATTCAAACAACGAAGCAAGCTATAATCTAAACCCAGATGACTGGGGTCTTGGATTTCAATTTCAGAATCAAGGATCTCAATTCCATCTAGCTCTTGTGTGTGTCTTACTCCGAATGGGTTAACTGGGTTAAGCTAAATGGAACAAGGTGCTCTTAATTCTGGAACAAGATCATTCAGAAGATTGTTAGCAAAAGGGTCAAACGTCTACACAAATTCGTTGTGTAGATGAGTCCTGTGCAGAAGACCAGTATCTTATTCCTTAGATGATTTTGCTTGTTAAAAGTTTGAGCTAAAAGATGTAGCTTGCGGCGGTTGCTGAAATTATCCTTAACTATTAGTAGATCCTGGGCTTTGGGTTTTTTTTATGTAAGAACTAGATAAAACAGTTCATTATTTTAATAATTTTTTTCCTCTTCAGTAGCGAGTGAAGAAGAATCAATAGATTTTTTTACTGTGGATTTGTTTATGTTGGGTTTTTTTTCTTAACGGATAGATTGATAGATAGTTTTCCTAAAATCAGAATGGTCATTTACCTTTGTTTTTTCTGTATGTCTGTGTTTTTAAATATAGATACACATATCTTCTTTTTTTTCCCCTCTGTTGGTGGAAAGGCAGATTAACCTTTGGTTTAGTTTGTGCACTGATGGCTTTGTCAGTGTCTATTGTGTTGCTGGGATGGGTGGGAGAGGGGCAGTCAGGCACTGCGGCCACTTCTCAGGTGACTGTTCTATGCTTGTTTTAAATTGGGAGTACGGTTTTTGTTCATTGCCTCTGAACTGCTTTATAAATCTGTTTTTAATTTCAGTTGCCCCAAGGTAGTCCTTGATAGTTGTCTTCCTCAACTGGTTTTCAGATGAAGTTTAGTTCAATATCTAGCTGTAAAAAACAGATGTGTGCAAGGTGAGACAACTTACTTCCATGTTAGCTGTTAATAAAGCATGATGGAGAGGTTCAGGCTTGTAGAAAAGGGAGCTATATGTTATTTGGTCATTCATAGATTTAGCTTATACTGCAGGGGTCCTCAAACTTTTAGCAGGGGGCTGGTGCATGGATGAAGTGGCAGGCAGTCATCTGTGACTGCTTGGTTTCGCCCCCCAACCGCCGGCAGGGGGGTTCTGAAAATACCGGGGGCCGGATTGAGGACCCTGAGGGGCTGTATCTGGCCCACGGGCCATAGTTTGAGGACCCCTGGCTTATAGGATTTGTGTGAAAAGTAGTTCAGTGTGGTAGTTTGATTTTACAATGACGTGATGTTAGAAGTGGACCTAATAAAACACGTTCATTTTGTAGTGGTTTCAAAAGTAGTTTCACAAGGTCTTGTGGGGTGGAACAATTTGCATTATTTTTTTTAATGTGTACAAGACTAGACTGTCCATATGCAGCAGTAACCACTACAGTAAATTAGTAAATTTTAGTACCAACTTGGATATCTTATTTAGCAGTGGCATTGAAAATAATTGGTGTTAAATCTTTGCATTTTGATCGTAGCAAGCAGTGGGCTTGCTACGTCATTCAAAGCTGGTAGTATTTGTAAGTCAGTTCAAATTAAACATCATAAATGGGAAGGTGTTACTCTTGGAATAGGATTTCTCTGCACTGGAGGAAAATGGGGACCTGGAGTCAGAGATCACATTCAAGAAAAAGCATTTGAGAGAAGTCGTTACCAGCCTCCTTCTGGAGGTGGGATTGATCATGATTCCAAAGTATGATACTGAATACACTGGTTATGGAGCATTTTAACGCTAACTCTTCAGAGCTGCTATTTTTTCAGCTTTGTATGCATAGGTTCTCATGCGCCAGTGAGAGCTCTTGTAAAAGATCTTGAGGTTTTTCATTCATATGTGGTATATGGGAACACTAAAATATTTCCATCATAGTACACGACAGATCTGTAACTTAACTTTTTTAAACCACTTAGTGTAGTTGATTTAGTTGATCCATCTGAATATGAGGAAGAACTTCTGTACTTTGAAGGTGGCAGAGCACTGGAGCAGGCTGCCCAGAGAGGCTGTGGGGTCTCCTCTGGAGACATTCAAAACCTGCCTGGACACGATTCTGTGCAACCTGCTCTACGTGAACCTGCTTTAGCAGGGGGTTGGACTAGATGATCTCCAGAGGTCCCTTCCAACCCTGACCATTCTGTGATTCTGTAAACACAGTAAAAAAAATAGCAAATTTTTCTGAGTGCTTTTGAATCACCCTATCTATTCGGAAGTAGATAAAATTACTATTTGTAGTACTCTCTTTTTGTTGTTATATCATTATTAACAAGTTGATACAACTTAGAGGCCCATTCTGACCAGGCATGTGTCTGTCTTGGTTCCAGAGACAAAATCCTTTTCATATTCTGCAAGCTTTAAATTTTTTTAAAGCATCTTTTCTTACAAAGTAAGAACACTTGAAGTTGAAAATTGGCCTGACAGACACTCATGATACATTTTTTTTTTAAATATAGTTAGTATTGAGGTCTGAATCGTATTCTGTGAGGTGTTTGAAAACAAAAATTCTAGCAGTAATTCTTATGCTTAGGCAGTTGTTCAATAACAGAAATCCTAATAGAAACTTATGCTGCTTATTGTCCAATAGTAAGTGGAGTTACTTGCTGTAATTGACAAACCCAAGGTACTTATTAAACACTTGTACCTCCTCAGGAATTGTTGCTAGTGTGAAGGGGCGCATGGGGCAAAAGAGGAGCTGCCTTTTTAGTAGAGACTACCCATCTGTGAAAAGAGAGGAGCATTGTTGTTAGTCTGGCTCATGGTAAAGAGTTGTGAGACAATTTAAACTGAGTAGTTATAATGGTCATAGTTCACTGTTGCAAGGTCCACTGAAGCAAGCTGAAAAAAAGAAAATGCTGTCCATGTTGTCAGTGACAAGTAATGTGATACCTGATTGCAACCAGATTATCTTTAAATGCAGGAACTCGGGTATAGCTGGAAGCAGTGTAGCTGCTGCAGTACTGGGCTCAGCAAGGGTTAATTTGCCCTGCCAAAGAGCAATCAACCATGTGGACGCACTTATGAAATTTTGTGCACTCAAGAGTCATGAAAAGTGTAACCTGTTTCTGTTCTTGAAACTCAAGGAATGTTAACTGTGTTTTAGTGACATGCAGCTTTAGATATGACTCCACAAGAAGGATATTTATTTAAAATCCCATTCCCTCTAGGGGCTTTTCGCTGAAGCCTAAAGCGTTCTTGCTTTAGATTCAAATTGTTCAAGTTCAAAAATACAGATGCGCAAGTTCCACTGAAACCCACAAGCATGTAAGTGGTTTGTATTCACTGCATAGTACACCAAGCTCCTGCACAAATGCTGTCTAATCCTTCAGTCAAGTTGCAAGTTTCATGGCTCCTCTTAGTAGTTCAAATGATTTGCAACAAGTGTTGCTTGTTCCATTAGGAATGTACTTTCAGTTTTTCATTTGTTTGTTTTTTAATGAAGTATTCCATTGAGGCCTCCCCTGGCACTCTGCCATACACATTCCTGTTGTGCATGTGACTATATGGGTCTTTGGGAATGTCAGAAAGAAACTACCTCTACAGCAGCAATTTAACTCAAACAGGGTTTGCTTTTATACCATGCTGCTTTTGTTTTTTAACAGTTTTAAAATGCTGAGTATATACATATATATATTTATATAGGATATATATAAACAAGTGCTTTCAATCAACAGATCACAAAGTACCTTACAGAGAATGTTAGTGTCTTTATCCCGCTGGATAGACCGTGAGACTCAGTAGTTATCTGCCCCAAATCTGGTACAGATCTGGGAATGGAGGCCTTAGCATTCAGCTGAGGCTGAAAAAGTCTGACTTGGACTGCTTCCCAGGGATTCATGTCCTGTTTGGTGTCTGACATGAACCAACTGGATTATGTATTCTCAACCTGTGTGCTGGGGGAAGGGCTTGGTATTGACTAGATGCATACTTTTTTGCTGTCACTCACTTCACATTGCATGCAGCGTCATGATGTTTGAAATTATTACTCATTTCTCCATGGATACACCCCTCACAATAAAGTATCTCAGCTCCAAAGCAGCTACTCTTACTTTCCAGACCTGCTCTCTCCAAGTCCCTACTCACAGGCGTTTGGGAGCTGACTGTAGGAGATATGTCAGAAGAGCAGAACTTTTAATTATAGTTGCTAAATAATGACCTTTCACAAGGATAACCTTGTTCGGATAGCTTATCTTTACAGACTTTGCTGTTTTGTCTCGTTTTTCTCAGGCTTCTTACTACCTTATGCTAGTCTATGTAAGACCACCAGGTATTTGTACCAACACCCTTTAAGAGTTTTCTAGACATCGAGGCTCCTTGGTGTTTAAACACAGTGGAGGATCTGAATTCCAGTCAATCTGTAAGAGCATATAGGACACGTAACAGCATTCCAGCTGCACGTAACAGCAACAGCTGTGTGGCATCCATATTCCACCACAGCTCATTTTGGGTTAATGGAATTGAAATAGCATGGCAAGTCAGGAACTGTGGTGATGATGAATAGGGCTCTTTTATAGAGAAAAGAAGCTGAATTCAGATTAAAACCTATTTTAATCTAGGGCAGGTGGCAGCTGGTAGCAGTATTACTTTATTTCATGTATCACAATAAATGCATATATGTACACATCAAAAAAATATAAAAATATGTTCTTGGTAGAATCCTGTCCTAATATTTCAGTACTGTCTGCTATTAGAAAGGACGGTTGAAATAGGCTGGTCATTGACAACTTGTTTTAGGTTGTGTACCCTCTGCTTTCAGCAGCCCCCACAGGCTTGCTACTGTATAAACTCTCATTTGTAGCCCTGTCCTCTTCCTGCTGCAACAGCTTTTGTTGCCCCTATTTCCTAGCCCCTTGCTTACCATGGTTCTAGTTACCCCAAGATACTGACCAGAAACACGCTGCTGTTATGCTACGTGGTGGATCGGAGATACTTTCAGTATCATACTATCATCCAGACATGGTCTGGCACACTTGGAAAAATTCTTTGCGAAGTTAAACAGATTTCATTCAGATTGATAGTGCCACAAAAGTTATGATTGGGTGAGGTAAGAGTATTATATAGTAGTAAAACAATGGATGCCTGATCTGAGAGGAGTTTCATCCTATGAAAAACCCATCCTAAAAATACTTGTAGGTTGAAGTGATGGGTGGATGGAATGTGACATTCCTGATATGCTGTGGAGGTTAAGGAACAAAAATTTATTATGTTTATCAATGAGACTGTCCTTATTCTAGCAAATGCAAACTTTGTTTATAGTCTTCTGCAAATAAAGAAAGTCTGTATGGGATGGTGTACTTTAATTAATATTAAGGCTATGTGCAGTGATGTGAGTTTGTTTCAGAAAGTATTGCACTGTGTTTGAGAAAACTCAAACTCACTATAACCTGAAATTAAAAAGAGGCAAAAGGAATATTAATGCTGGAGCTTGCAGATCAGTGATCTCATTGAGGAAGCTGTTACAGGTCAGCTATATAGTTCTTCAAAGCTCTGAATATGACCTATATTGCAAAATAATAAACACGTGCTAAGATAGAGTGGAGTATGCTCACAGTAAGGCTACTTGTAAAAAGTTAGGTCAAGACATCATATGTATTCAGCAGTTTTCTTTGTAATCCTGCTCTATTTTACAAACTAATATATTCCCCAGTAAGGTTCACTAGAGAAAACATTCCAGATGCCTTCATCTGCAGAGAGGAAGGAGAGACAATTAAAAGTCTGCATGCTGTGAAATCTCTGGGTAACAACAGTGTCTGCACAGACTTTTATAATGTTATAAGGCACAACTGGTTTTCCTGCTGTCCAGGATGACTGAATGCAAACATAGTTTTTGAAAGAGGACAGTGTCTCAGTTATTTTCACACTGGCTAAAATTCTGGTGGTTTGCAAAAAGCTTTCTATTTTTATTTACTGATAGCAAGGTCTTGGTGACAAACTGGCTCCTCCAGACCAGACAAATTCTATTTTCTTTTATTAGCATGCATCATTTTGTGCCTAACAAAGAAAGGGCAGGCTTCTGATAATGTAGTGAAAAAACCTGGGGCAGAGCAGTGTCTGGTACTGGCCTCCATCAAAGAGAAGGAAAAGCACAAAAGGACAAAATTGTCAGCCTTGGTCTGCATTGAGCAGGGTTGCGTGCAAAATCAGCAAGTAAGAGGGCTTTTTCCTCCCCCCCCCCCCCCCCTTTTTTTTTTAATTTGCTCCCTCCTACATCATTACTGGGCTGAGCAGGGAAAGAATTTTCTTTCTGTTTAATGGTATGAATAATAATAAATGGGATAACTTGCTCTAAGAAAAGCCAATTCCATGTGGGAGGCAGCTAAAGCTGCCTCATGGGAGCTTTACTTTTTTCTTCAGAAAAAAATTTTCATCATGCAAATTCTGAAAGCCAGCAGCCATTGAAGGGAAAGGAGAAACAACAAAATGCTGTGTTTGGTTGTCATTGCGGACCAATTACCCTTCCAGTAGCTGCACTCTTGTGTGCAGTTTCTTGGTTGCAAGTACTGCTTGTCCAAAACACAGATTTTTAGTCTCAGACTAGTTAATTTTAAAATCAGTTTTTTATTTTAGATGAGCTTAATGAAGCAGTGCACATTGGTGCTTATATCGGTATGAAATTTGTCTATAACTTAGTTAAAAGTCCTTTTCACTGGCTTAGTATGCCATGTATTATTACATTATGTACGATTACACTGGTGTAGCTAGAGTGAAGCTTTGTTCTCAGACATAAAGATGACCTTTTAACTTAGATTATGATGGTACATACATTATAGTTTCAGGTGTTGGTGAAGTCAGCAGCAACCAAACACAACAAAGTATAACTTGACTTCTATGGATTTAAATTAGAACTTCCCATATTGCCTTGCATGAACATTTTTGATTTAAGTAACTTCTGTATTTGGTTGTTTGGTGGGAAAGCACAGCCAAAGAGGTATTGAAGATCATTTGTTTTGGCTAACAGTACATTTCCTGGATAATCTCATCCAGGAGAGATTTTAGGTGTGGTACCTGTTCAGAGCCAGGACACTCAGAGCACAGCCCAGCCTCCATTTCCCAAGCTAGTCATTCCCACGGCACACGAACAAGCCAGTCTGTTTTGTAAGGACCATGGGACAAGGTGCCATCTTGTGAATGCTGGGAAAGAGTACGTAATTAAATAAATGAAGGCAGTGAGTGCTGTACAGAAACATCCAAGGAAGGCTCAGACTGAGGCTGTCAGAAGGACTTGGGAGTCTTTGTTTCTACTCTGTATGAAGTTTAAGTAAAAGTAAATATATGTGTGTGCGTGCATGCTGCTCAAGCTACTTGGTGCTACATTGGGATTCTATTACATTGGGATTCTATTACATTGGGAAGTTATGATTTAATTTGTAGTTAAAATGATATCGTTAGCATGAGCAAAGCCCCTAAAACCAAAGTAGTTGTGCAGTGTTACTGAATTTCAAAGTGTTGAATTTCTACGTCTGTAACTTTTGATCCTAGTGCTGTGTCCTGTATGGTAGCAAAGAAGGTAACAAAACTAATTTTAAAATTCTGGAACTAGTTTTGAGATAATATGAAGAATTTAATAAGTTCCCATGAGGATTTTATGCCACGAGGCTTACTGAAAGTTAGTAGGTCTTGTGCTTTGCTTGCTAATGCTCTGGACTTTTTAAGATTCAAGATTCTTGGTGCATTTCTCAAAGGCCTGGCTCCTGAAATAAAGGCATTTTCTTTGTTCTTCTTCCCCTCCTTTACAAGAAACAGAAATATAACTTCAAAGGTTGAAAACACAAAAGCAAGTAACATGAAAGGCTCAGAAATGCAAATATAAATAATTCTAGATATTTTTCATGACTTAACAATTTCCCACATTGTGCTTGGTCTGATGTATGTCTTTTTGAAAGCTAGAAGCTGGTTGGTCATGGTCAAAGTCCTATTGAAAATTTCACCCCATGTTATACTTCAATCAAATAAGATGCAATTATGATTGCTTTAAGAAAGGCAGTCTTATAATCCATGGTTGTAGGTGCTGTAACACACAATTTGCTGTCTTTATATGAATATTTAAATTCTTCTCTTACTATCTTTAACAAGTTCACCCACCTTTCTGCAGTCACTATGTGTTACTCAGGTGTATCAGGGAAGCTCCTTTAAGTCCAACTTTAATGTGATCTGCAGGTGTCATGGAGCAAGGTCTGGTTTGGAGACAAGCTCTGGAGCTTCCAGGCTAGCAGAAGCTGGAAAGCCCCACCAGGTGGCAGGGGAAGGGAAGGCTGCTGACTCCTGGGAGAGAGCACATCCAGCAGTGGTACATGGTCTCCCTTCTGCCAGAAGAAATATCAGCCTGGCATGATACTTGGCAAAACCAGGAACATTAGAGGAACAAGCAGTTTCAGGGCTGAAAGAGGGTCTAGGACAGGGGTTCTCAAACTGCGGCCCGTGGACCAGATACGGCCCCCAGGGTCCTCAATCCGGCCCCGGGTATTTTCAGAACCCCCCCGCCAGGGGTTGGGGGGGGGAAACCAAGCAGCCGCAGATGGCTGCCTGCCACTGCATCCACGCACCGGTCCCCTGGTCTAGGAAATCTCCTAATATCACAGTATATTTAGCTCATGGAAATGAATACAGGAAAGGTAAATGAGAAAATTACTGAAGAGAAGGGTTTTCAAATATTTGCAGAGCTTGCTTTGGAGTCTGAAAGGCCAAAAATATGATCACAACATCTAGCTTGGAGACTGAAGATGGGATTAAGAAATGGAATAATTTATCGAACTGGGGCTAAAGATAGAAGTAAGTATGCTGTATAAAGGGCAGGATGAAGACATTTTAGTAAAACTGACGCTGAAAAAGAGAGGATAAGCTGCTGAGAACATCCAGAGGAATTTTCCTGAGAGGAGAGCATTACAAGAACTGCCAGAATTGTCTGATTTTTCAAATGTTTTTTATTAAAGCATATAAATTTAGTATCTAAGATGAAGAATAATTTATCACAATAGAAATAATTAAATCCTCAGAAAAATTAAGATGAATTTTGATGCCATTCCACAATTATTCTCAACAAACGCTTTTCATTTGGTCCAAAGAATAGCAAGGAGGCTTTGTGGGTATCATAATAAGTGATCTAGACCTGAATGATGTGTTTCACTCATCACAGAGAAGTGGCAATAAGAGGGAACATGACAAAAATATAAAAAACAATGAGTAGGGCTGCACATAATTTTGGCTTTCATATTTTTATAATAAATGTCGTGGTAGTTTGTGGTTTGCTTAAAGCTTCAGCTTCCAGATTTGCATAGAAAATAAGAATCTAAAATTTCATTATGGAATAAACAAGTTTCTAGTTATCATGATTGCAAGACTACTTAAATAGAGAGCAAGAAAAAGAACCAAAATACATTTTTTAAGAGACAAATTCTTGGAGTTTTAACTCAAAGACTGAAATCTACCTTCTTTACTCTAAAAAAAAAATATCCAAAGTCATAGAGCTAATGCTTGATCCTGCCATTAGAGCTCAGGTTGGTATTTGTAGCGCATTCATTACTCAGACATTGCAAAGCTGTGTATCCCATTCTTCTCTTTCCGTAGCAACGTTCTCTTAGAGCCTTGAAAACAACATGCCTCTGCTCTCTCTGTTTTACTTGCTTTTTCCTTCAGCAGATGCTGACGAGTGCAGCGTCTGATTTCAGTTCTGATCTGGAATAACTCCAGGGGCGTGTACGAAGCCATCCCGCTTCTTCCCTGCGAAGAGGCTGGTGGTGGGGAGGAGGGTCAGGACTATTGTTCTCCCTCCCTGGTCCCTCCTGCAGCAGCAGCCAGCATTGTTCCTTTTTATTTACTTTCCTCTCTCTGTAAACCAGCAGGGCTCACAGCAGAGGGACGCAGCTCTCCTCATTAGAATAATCAGGCTGATTTATGAGAGAACACACAGAGAAGGAACACGCTCCTTCTGCAGCGTTCGCCACCCAGGCTGGGCACCCACCCGGCTCTGATTGCAGTGCTGTGCTGGGCCTCCCCGCTGGCTCATGCTCCCACCCCCAGCTACCCAGGTGGGCTGGTGGGCCCCTACTCTTCAACCTTTGCATCTCAGTGAAAATGTACAGATACATGCAATAAACACTTCTTTTCTTCACATGGTATTCTGCAGAAGTTGTGTGTTTCAAGTTAATACTGAAAGTTTGAAAGTCTAATTAAAGTAATAGAGGAAAGGGGAAAATCCCATGTTGGACCCTTCCTTAGCATTAGCTAGGTGGAAATTTTGGCTTACAAAACACTTGAGCAGGTTCGCTGTGTCACTGAACAGTGAGAGCTGCTACAGCTTTGTTCCTCTTCTGCACTGTGGAAGTTTTGTGTTACCTTTAGGAAAGGCTTATGTATGAAGAGTTCAGAAATTTTCTTCTTTCAGGGAAAATGTTGTGAAGATCCTTTGTTTTATTGTATTTCCTTGGTATCGTCATGACAAAATATAGCATGTAACTGAAAAGTTTTACTGGAACTCTGGACGACCCATTTAAAATGCACGTAGATATATTTACAAACATATGTAAGCTTTTAAAAATGCATTATACAAGCAAACAAACAAACAAGTCATTGGCAATTCTGCTTGTGTTTCTGCCAGGCAACAGAATCAAACACCAAACTTGAAAAGGTTGCCTCCTGCCTGCACTTCGCAGTGTGATGTTTGTGGTCACCTTTATGAAAGGAACCATACCCATCACTTGTGTATGCTAACAGGATGGCATTTGTAGAGCCTGAAAGGCAATTAAATAATTTTGTCAATCACCCCCTGAGTCTATAAGAATATTTTTTGTTGAGGAGCAGATCGACTGTGCAGAGTTTCAAGAGCAGTTATTCATATTCAGTAGCCCTCCAGATTGCAGACTCTGTGAAAAGCGCAATGAAACCAAGGAGCTCACTGTATAACTAAGCTGGAGCAGTGAAAGCAATAAAAGAATTAAGTATATATTACAAATTGACAGAAAAAATCTTACTGTAATTGCCTGTAACAAGATGCCTCATACCACCCATAGGAAAAAGCAAATTGGCATCCAACATTTTCTGCCACCCTGACATTGTCTCAAGTGCTCTCAAGATACGCTTGGTTGGAACATTTTCCTCTGTCTTTCACATATGTGGAGAAGAGGAGCAAGACCCAGTTTCACCCATCCCGTTCCTTCATGCAGCGCCTTGGTGTATTTTTGGCTTAGCAGATTGGCAATTCTGACTGGCACGAAGTTGATCCATGTGGAAATCTACCCTTCTTTTACAAAGCTGCATTCCAGAAACTGTGCAAGAACACTCCCCTTCATTTTGTGAGGTGGGAGAGAGGTGGGGAGGGCAACCCCTGAGACCTGGCCACTGCACTTTGTAGCCAGAAGGAAAGCTTTGGTGCTTGCTGATACCTGATTATTTTGTTCACCAAGAAACAGAAAGCATCTAAAAACTTATCCAAACCACAACTGTGTTGTTCAGAAGTCAGTGTTTCAATACACAACCCAATTTTTCTGCCTTGACACAGTGATTTCACTGATGGACATGGGGCATTCCCATAGGAAGAGCTCCATATTAGCGCTGCTGTGTGCAAGGGCAATCTGTGGGGAAGAGACATGGCTATAAAATGGAGAAATGGTTAAAACACTACACAGTGTGCCTCTCTCCTAAACAATCATACTGTACTTGCTTTTCCTCTTCTCAAAATTGCTGCCTTGGGGAGGTAAAGAATTACCATTGCCATAAACTGTAATCAAGATCAGATGTGCAAAGGGAAAGGCCTTGCTCAAATATCAAAGGGGTCTTAAACCGCCAAAATGGAGCGAGGGAGAGAAAACCCAAGGGAACTGGAGATGCAGTTTATGACTGACCTTCATTTTAACTGGGAAACGCATACTCCAGAATGGCAATGCTCCATGAATGCATGTTTTGTTTTGTTTCAGCTCATTGGGAATCTTCACTGCAGCAGTATTGATCTAAGCTCCCTGACAATGAGCTGGGGATGAGGAATCACATATGCATTCCAGAAACATTTTTCTGAGCTGAACTCGTCTCAGCAGTGACAGTGCCCAGCTTTGTTGTCCCCTCTGCCATGGTGCTGCCTTCTGGGGCTCCCTTCTTTGCGTCATCGTTGGCCTAAATCACTCCACATTTTCTGCATTCTCATAACCCAGTTGTCTGGATTTGGGAGAAAAACAAGATAACTCTTCAAGAGGATTTTTGCTGCCACAGGAGTAGTTGATGTCTGGATGAGGTCTCAGTCATTCAAAGGCCAAGCATTACAAGAAAAACAGACATGTTAAATCTTTGCAGTTAAATATAAAACCACGGCATCACAGTGCCTCATCCTCCCAGTGCTGCCTCCCTTTTTGCATTTCACGGGGCAACATTTGACTGGGGACACTCTATATAGTCTTCAAAAAAGTGTAAATTAAAATCTAGTTCCAAACTTACCTTTGTAATGGACCCAAAATGCTTATTGAACTTTGGGGAAATTCAGATCTACATTTCCATCTGTATTTCATGGCTCAATTCCAGCCATAGTTTAAATCAAAATGCTTAGCTGCTGTCAGTTGAAGTACTGTGTTCCCCTGGCTTCCTATCAGATATGCTATATTAAAGCAAATGCTCATTTTTATCACCTCAGAATTATGTTCTGAATTCTTTTTAAATTCAAATTAAACACTTTGATGAAATTCTGCCTTATATTTAACATGAACTGCAAGGAGCAACAGTGCTTAGCAGGTAACAATGAAAAGAATGGATTGTCAGGAAAGCCTGTAAGAGTCGTCCATTCTGAAGAAACCTCTCACCAAGACAGTAGCTATTTGTAAAATACACTTGTCTCATAACCAGAAAAAAATAATCTGTCATAAAAGTCACAACTCCTTCACAGTTTCCCCTCTCAGCTTCCTCTGTGAACAGCTGTCAATATACAAATGAAACTAACTTAAAAAACCACCCAGATAGGTTTGCTGTGTGATGCAAAACACTTTTTCAGGCTGAAAACCCTTTGGAGTTAATTGGATGGGAGTATTCAGGTTATTTTTCATCACTGCAACATGTTGTTTTGCAACACAAAATATGTCCATTTACAGTAAATACAGAAATGTCTGCAACAAATTAACTTCAGAGTTTTGGAAACACAGATGGTATTTCTTACACTTTCCCAAAGGGCTACATTTGCTCTAGAGAAAGCAGAGATTTTAGCTATTTTGTTATTTTTAGGAGTTTGTTCATCCCCCAGCATTTCTACTTGACTAAGAAGAGATAAGATCTGATTTACAGTTTATCTGCTGTCAAGCAAGGAGATTAAACAATTTATTTTGTCACTTGCAATATGTTTCTGCTGCCTCCAGCATTTAATTTTACAGCACTGAACATTTGTAAAGGAAGTCGTGAAGATTATGGGCTCCGAAAGGGAAGTCTCAGCATTTGATACGTTCTGGAGAGGAAAATATACGTATGGGTGGTGAGACGTAACAACGAACAGAACAACTGCAATTTGTCCCTAGCGTCCCATCCTGCCAGAGCCCCTTCCCTGGCCGCCGGGAGTGGCACGATGCTCCCGCTGCCACCCAGGGCGCTCCCAAATTTTCAGGCAAAGGATAGGGCCCTCAGCCACAGGATTTCCGCAAGCTGCAGACCCTTTCCCGCACCTCTTCTGGGTTTGGGGTTTTTTTAAGCTTTACCATTTCAAACTACTGAGATGGAGCTCACCCTCCGGAAGCGCTGAAGAGAGAATGGGAAATGGAATGGGACCAATCTTTTCTTAAATAGTTAACAGATGGATGAATAAGCATATGCAACATTTCATAGCAACCTTGGTTTGAGGTTATGTTCGTGAGTGTCTTAAACATTTTTGGAATTTCCACCCCTCATTATGTTGCAAGACATTTAATTAGGGCACTGAGTGTGAGCAGAATTGCTGCGTCCTTTACACAGAATGAGTAGCTGAGGTGTACAGTTTACAGGAGGGCTTGTGCGTCCCACCTAATTAAAGGCACCTAAGTGAGGGCTTACAGAGAAGCCAGCTTGTCTTTGCTTCCCTCTAGAGTCGATGGACAGATCTAGCACCTCCAAAGAGTGATCCAGCACACACGGCTCTCAAAACAAACCAGGCAGTTAACCTCACACCCAGGGGAGGGGAGAAACAAAAAAAGATTCAGACTTTGGGGCGCAATAAAATACAACGTATTTTTTGTATATCCGTCATTGTGATGCTTAACTCATTCAAACGACAGTGCAAGGTAAAAATGTCTACTCTTTCATTTATCATATTAAAACAATCACATGATGGCTTTAAGACGTTACTTGCTAGTGACCGCCTGCTAAGAAGTGAAAGAAATATTTTTGTGGCAGAACTGCATTGCTTCACTGGCAAAACCTGCAAATGAACCCAGGGAGGTATTCAGGAATTCAGAAACCTCTCAAGCTATGTATTCTTGCTGAAAGTAGACCAAGTTCTGCTCTCCTGAATTACACATTTCATTTAACAATGTTTATAATAAGAAAATTATTACTTTGAAGCAAGTAGGAGGGCAGAGTAGCAATCTATGCAAACTGCTCTTGCCTGGCAGAGCAGCATCGCTTCCCTCTGCTGCCCTGCAGATTCCTTTGCTGTCTGGGATTCCTCTGGCCTTCCTGATTTGACACTTTCCTTGCTGTTTCTGGGATCAGAGCAAACACATTTTAAATGTTCATCTTTTGCAGCTCAGTTCCCATAGTACTTCGTATGCCTTTAGGATCACCCATGGCTGTAATCCTTAAGCTGTTCAGCAGCTCAATGAAATTGGTCCCTGCTTCATAAGGACTTTTAAAAGGCCTGATGGATGCCAACCTGCATGTGCAGGCACCTAAAATCCTTTCACAATCTGGTCCTTGCTTTGGCCACTTGCTGCTTCACTCCTCCACCTGACTGATGACAGTGAAGAAGCAGGATTCAAATCATGGTTTAAATCTGCAGACAGCCTGTCTGCAGTATCTTGTGTGCATTGCTCAAAGGATGCTCATAGATCCAGCATTTTTTTGCATTTGAGATTTTTCTACCTATTATATTTTGTCCTTTCTTGTTCTGTCCTTAGATAAATTTGTTATTTTTTCCACTGAACAAATAAAAAGGACAACTTGGCTAACAGTGTCGTCCTCAGTGACACATTCTCTGGCTTCCTCAAGGAGCTGCATGGCAACCCTCAAATCCTTATCAACACTAAGTCAGGGGATGCAATGCAGTAATCTAGGTAGATAGGAGAGAGAACGAGCTATCAGCAGAGCTGATCCAACAAGCCAGCAGCATCTCCTCCTTCCTCCCCTGCTGTGGGAAGACACACAGCAGCAGCTGTGAGAATGGCTGCAAGAACACAACCTAGTCAGCAAGAACAGGGGCAGATCATCAGGAGGTAAACACAATACTGATCAGGTTCAGAAGGGCTGGCTACAAGAACCATTGGGGGACCACACCAGAGAAGAGGAAACGATGGGCAAATGGCCACTGCACAGACTCAGTCAGTCTGGACTCAAATGCAAGTCCAACATGCCCAGAAAATGCCAGACTTGCTGCATCTGTCCCCAGCACAGCCTCTGGCTACTGGGATGGTGAGTTCAGCCACTTCCATGTGGTTGCTCTCAAGGCCTACTGAGGGTTTGTACCTTAGCCTTCTTGCAGGTTCAGGCTTTCTTCCTACAGACAGCACAGTTCTAGGGGGAATGGGGGCTTCTAAGATGTTCTGATGCCAGCCTCCATTCCTCAGTGCCATGGCTTGTTTGGGACAATCTCTGCTCATGCAAAACTGAACACTGCTGTCCTTAGTGGAGACGTAAATTGGAAGACATCATTCACTTGCTGGAGAGCTGTTCCTTCATGTTTCTTGTTTTCCATAGCAGCACATACAGACACAAATTTTCTTCCCAAGGTGACTGGCAACTATGTCCTCATCCTGTTGTCACAGACCTGTCTAGTTGTATCCCATGCACACAAAACTCCCCCTTTACAGACTTTAGCAGCTAAGCCACAAACTTTCACCTCTGCTGTATGCCTCTTGTGTAACTGGATGGATCTTCTGATGTGTTGGTCAGCAACATGTGGTGTATCAGGTAGCTGAGCAAACTGCCTAGCAGGAGGGGGCTGTGCTTGCTGCAGGGCCCGGGCTCCAACCCCCAGTAGTCCACATACCTCCCAGCTGTAGCACATAACTTCCCCGCCATGGGACCAAATGCACCCCATGTCACAAGAACTCATCTCTAGTGGCATCAGGTCTCATTGTGTCCCACCACAGAGTAAACCTGGAACACTGTTGGTATAGACATGAACCTTGAGGTGGGCAGTTTCTTGTCTAACATTGACCTTCTGGTTCAAGTAAGCATGTTGTATGCGACCAGAAGTAGCCACGAGAAAAGGAAAGCAGCACTTAGGCAAAATGGCAATGGGAATTCAAAGAGGAAGGGGTCAGGATTTGCTCCTAACCTTTGCAGAACTTACTTTCTCTTCATTCCCTGTATCAGGAAAAACTATTACAGTAGCTAGGAAAGGGAAATATTTTTTTCTGTTTCCAAGCATGTGAAGTAGATTCCCCGCTGGCAAAAGCTGCCCAGCACGTTTTGTTCAGCGGGGTGTACAGCTTGCAACTGTGCATTGCACCAGGAGCAAAATGTGTTGCAGTACAGGAACCTGTGTAAGGGCCATGCGTTAGCCAAGTCCCATTTAGCTCCTGCTTTGTGTAAGACCTTGTTTTCTTTACAAAAAGATAAATTCCACGGGTATTTCATTTCCTTTTTTTACAAATGAGAAGTTCAGTGTTTTGAGGATGCGGCCATCTCCTGATGAAGAATGTTTTGATGATAAGTGCAATCTTTAGGGAAATGACAAAGGTGGATAGGAAGAGGGGGACATGTCTTCCCAGCGGCAGGTATGGTGTCATGCCCAGCACCTCTCCAGGGAAGAGTGAGGGCAAGGGGCTGAACACTCAACAGAAACTGGCTTCTGTGACCTGCTAGGACTGTTCATCTTTCCTGGCTGATTATAAAGGCTCTTGCCACTCGGTTAGTAGCCCTGCTGGAACAAACTTTTGATGGAGCTCCAGCCTGTTCATGACAAATGAGCTCATGACAAGTACAAGTCTTAACTTTGAAGACAGTGGAAAAGACCTTCAAAGGATACTGGCAATTACCAAACTTCTGCTAAAAGTGTTTTTTTTCTACAGCAGCATCTTTGAAGAAGCAGCAATTGAAAGGAAAGGTGGGTGGTTTTTTCTCTTTTCATGGTCACTTCTGTGCAATTATAATGTTCTTTCCACTTGCATAGTTTTCACCTTTATTTATTCTTTTCTGTTCTTGTGGGATGAAACTGTGATGTTAAGTATAGAATGTATCTAGGGGAACCTGAAGACACAGGGAATGCCAAATCAACTTCATGTTTCACACTGAAGTCCTTCTTTAGCTCTTGCTTGCCAATTTTTTACAGCTATAAACCTGCCAGTCTCCACATTGTAATAATCTCATCATGTACCCTTATGAATACTTTTGCCTACTGACCATAAGCTAAAACCTTCCTTGCATGAAACTTGGTATACTTTGCCACAGATCTAGAGCAGACAAGAAACTTCACAAATTCTCTTTTGAAAGATTCTTTTCCTGCTTGTCTGTAAAGATCAAGGACACAAAGTTATAAGAGCCCAACCTCCAGCATTCAGAGGACCCAGGGAAGCTTTTGATGCCAGGAATCCCATGCAGAGTTGGAGTTACTACCTTTGTAATTACTTTCCATTCCCATAATGTACTTTCAAGTTTGTCCTTTCAGGGACAAGAAGCCTTTCTCAGTCCTTCTTCCTAGAGACCGTCCCAGTGGTAATGAGTGTTTACATCTGTTTCGGACAAGTCTCTTGGTCTGGTGGTGGGACATGTGGAAAGAGCTGCTTACCTGCACCACTATCATCAGGTGGTCACACCAGACCAGGCTTCCAGCATGCAGTAGAGGACAACAGAGGAAAGTTGCACAGAAGGGCCTCGTTATGGTTAAGGCCAGATCTATTCGGTTTTGTTTGTGGTGGCAGGGAGGACTCTCAGGCTCACTATCTGGAAGGCAGGACAACCTCAGTGGGAGACGTCCAAGAAAAAGCTCTACATGCCTGAAGCTAATCCTGAGCAAACCTGTGATGTCTCAGCCCAAGAGAATGATCAGAAAAAGCCCTGTTTATGTGCCTCAGTTTATGGGCACCTGAGCATCATTTGTACCTAAACTTCTCTTACCCCACTTGTCCAGAGATGCAGCCACCTTGCTGAACTGAGCGGCTCCATGTCTTCTTCCCATCTAAGACAGCAGCAACCATGGCCACTTCCATTTCAAAATCCATCAGGGAGTACCTTCTGCTGTTTGTGTAACAGCCTAGAGGTTAGGGCTCTTGCTCTGGAAATGAGACCACTTTAATTCCCTTTTCAGCTGAAAAAAACAATTTATGGTTCCAGTGAACATAAATTAGTAGACTACAAAATTACGTGGGAAGGGAACGAAGCCCACCTCTCCTTTTGAAACTAGGTCAGTGCAAGTCCGAGAATGACATGGCTAGAAGGAGAGGAAACATGATGGGGCTAGAGTCTGTAGCCCACAGTTAGGCACTTAGCTGGGAGTGTAATCTCAAAGCAAAAGAGTCATGGGAACTAGTCCCACAAAAATGTGAAAGGCCTTGGGTGAGCAGTGTTCACAGACCCCTGATCTAAGAGCTCATTTTTCACTGGCTGCGTCCCTGTCCTGTTCCTTGCGGGCTCTGCAGCTGTGGTGCTGCAGCATGTCGGCTCCTCACAGCCCATCATAACTCAGTTTCAAGAACTGTCCATAAAAATTTTCAGGTTACTGAAAGCCAAGGGTAAGGCCAAATGTAAACCAAGCAAATAGAGTTTCTAGGTCACATTGGTCTTCATTTACAACTCTCAAATCTTAGAAATAAAATGCCTGAGAACTTATCTCCAAAAAGATTGTAATTAAGGGTTAAAAATCAAAATGGCTTGTTATGGGGAAAATACTTCTAACGTCCTTCATAGATCACTGTTGCATCTCCAGAATTTGGATGGTGTATTTCTTGTAAAAAGCATACTTTCTCAAAGAGAAAATCTCTGCCAGCCTGTGCCATTGTGGCAGCAGCATTCTTGAGACGCTCCTTTAGTTCTCAATCACGTGCTACTGATGAGTATGGAGAAGAGGAAAGGAGGGCACAACAAACTTTCATCTTTTTTAGTCCCTGCCTGACTTTATGTTAACTATAAGCCCTGTCAGACCTTCCTGGGAGCATCAGGGCACTTATGAAAGACTTTATGATTCTCTCTTTGAACTTTGGTGATCATCGATGCTTTATTTTCTTTTAAAAATGGCAAGTGGGAAATGAGTTCTCCTGTTCTGCTTTCCTCCTGCCTGTTGTTTCTGAGGGAGGAGGCCCCTTTCTAGAAGGGCGCAAAGTACTAGCTCCAAAATTCCCACTGTGTTTAATGGGGTGGGAGGGCTGAGATCCAGGCAACCCTTTGAACACACAGGATGCTCTCTGTGAGGCTATATAATGCAACATTTACTACTCATACTGCTCAGAACAGCAGGTTTGCTTTCTGAACACAGGCTTCTGAAGTATGAGGTGTACAGGTGATGTCGTTCTAACACAGCCTGCCTGTTATTTGCTCTGAAATTCTCAGTTGCAGTTAGCATGTGCCTTGAAAAATTCATTCTGTCTGAGTCTGGTGTGTCAGATAAGGGGCATGTTGCTCTGGCACTGTGAATCAGAGGCTCATTTATTCTTTATCTGCGGCAGTGGGAGCACAGACAATGAAAGCTGTATCTATGACTGCTCCCTTATTGAAGTGCCAGGGTTATTGTACTGCCTGTAAAGTCATAGGAAAGAAACTCTCCAGGTTTCTTTTTCTTTCTTTCTTTCTTTTTTGACTACAGACATGTTTGAACCAAGACATTCCTTCTTCTCGTAGCTGCCAGTTCCTGAGCACAAGATCCAATGTTTTTCTTGTACTTGCTATAAAATACCTAATCAAAGCCTTCTCTGCTCTGTTATAGCTGTTTCATTATTTATTACTGTAAAAGTATGAATTACTGAACTTCAGCCTTGGCAGATAAGTGAAACAGGAATGAACTTTCAGCTCTTTGGTTTCAGAAAGTGAGTAAATCTCTGGTGGAGTTTGCACACATGGTTGGAATAGTTCCCCTTGTTCACTCTGGCACAGCTCCACCGACTGTGGCTGCACTGCCCCAGTTCACACTTCCAGCAGCAGGGAGTTAAAAACTCAGGGGCCTGAGGCAGCTGTAACTTCTTCATATTGCTTGTTCAGTTTACCTTTTAAAACAGAAAATTTAAAATTATATATGAAAAAAAAAAAAAAGGATTTTTCTCCTCGGGGTTATGAAAGGGGACTGGAACAGAGAGAGAAAGGAGCTGTAAGTGATGTGTCAAGGCTGACCCTGGAAGAAGGAGAGGTTAAGTAACAGTGTAAATATCCACTGGCTCTTGAATGAAGTCACCCACAGCATTTGTCATATATAATTCTTTTACATAATGCCCTGGCAATAAGGAGCTCCTTTTTAACCTGGTTTCCCCAGGAAATGTAGTGTGTATTTTGACATCATCTGCCTGTCACATCTCCTCCTCAGCCTTCCTCCTGCCACCCACCATTTCCCCACTTACAGGCATGTGACAGAGCAAGACCAAAACTGAAACTTGGTAGTTGTATATGGGAGAGACAAAGGCCCGGCCTGCCAGCAGGCAGAGCACAGGCATCTGCCACCACTGGAGAGGGGCTCCGGCTCTGCAGCCCCACCAGGGCAGGAGCGGGGGGCACCACCACCACCTGCCAGAGGGGACCCCCAGGCACCTGGGGATGCCGCAGGAAGAAGCAATGGCACTGGGATGCAGGAAGGAACTGGGAGGGTAAGCGGGACATGGGAGAGAAATCCATAGGAAACAGCCTCTCTGAGCTTCACTGCACACAGCGGTTGAGCCTGACATGAGACAGGCGCTAAACTAAAGAAAGTCCTCTAAAGAAGCAGATGTGTTCTTTCCAAAGTATCCACTGGTAAAATAAATTAAGCGAGTTAAATTAAGCTTCCATGTCAGCACCCAGCAGTACAGCTCAGCCTGATTTTTACCAGTCTTCTTAACAGCAGTAGGCAATGTAAAACTAGCATTTTATAATTTAGGATGGTAGATCTCAGTGTCGTTTGACATAATGTACACTGATCTCTGCTTTTAAAAACCAGGGAACACAAAGGTGTCTGCTCGCCTTTGGAAAAGGAAATAAATATTAACTTGTCTGCACAATGCGTGAGCGGATCTAGCCCTGTTGCAGGAAACTCATTAATCTCACATGGAAAATAAATAAACCAGGAGAGAAAAGGATGGGTGGGATTTTAACTTCCTCTATTTCCGCAAATCATTATTTCATATGAACAAGTGCATGCCAAAGGCTTTTAAGGGGAAAATTACTGCAAAGGACAAATAACTTTGTTGAATCTTTTAAAAGCTTTTCAGTGGAGGGATAATTTAGGGTGGTGTTGGGAAAACTCACCTGTTAAATGCTGCCTGATAATTCCCACTATTAGACCACATTTTCCATTGCTGATGCCATTGTCAGACTTCAGCCACCAGGACTCACATTTTCCATGGCAGGTGTCTGCCTAAGGCTGGATCCGTGTGATGTGTGTATGCGGGTATCAAGAATTGCCTCAGACTGAGTGTATATAAAAATTTCAGCCAAAATGGCTTCGCTCTTCAACAAGTGTAAGAAAAAAAGTGCTGTTTCCCGCATATTAAGAAGAATGGCAACCTCTTCTTTAGACAGTCCCAAAGGCCCCACACTTCAGAGGAAAACCATGGAATTTGGCAGGAGTGCTTTAGCCACTCTGGAAATCCACCTCAGCCTGGTTGAATCATAGGCCTGAGCAAGATCAGTTTGGTCTTGATAGAGCTTTGCAGCTTGGGGTTTCAAAGATCCTGCCTGCAGAGATTCTGTGCTAGCCTGGGGCTGGCCAAGGTGTTTTTCTTCAGCTAGTTTCTCCTCTGCTCATTTGGAGCCTGCTGCTGGTCTGAGGCAACCCAGAAGAAATAGTCACCCAAGGGAGGGACAAGCTGGAGAGGGAGAGGTGAGAGAAGAAAAAAAGAGTGCTGTCTGGACAGAGACTACGGGACAAGGGAGGAAGGTTGAGGTAAGAAGCCAAAGATGGTGGATATAGCAGAGCTGGTGCAAGACAGGGATGGAGCAAACGAGACCCAGGCAGCAAGAAAGGGAGCAGGAGGTCTAGGCTGGGAGAAAGGGATCAGAGGGTCTGTGGCTGCTATACCCACAGTCAACGACCAACACGTTTGTCAGAAGATAAGATAGCGGCAGGTTTGTCTGCTGATAGGGAAAATGTAGGTGGTCACTGACAGCGCATTCAGAACTACACGGTTTTGAGAGTGGCAGAAAGTATAGTTCAAGCTCATTTTTAGCCATGCAAAGGTTGGACTTGCAAGGTATAGCCATATTAAAAAGATGAGAAGAATTGGGAAATTGGTGATCGGCCCTTCCATAAAAATATGACTTTGTACCAGAAAACAGTCACTACTGGTGTTCTTGCTCTTTCCTTATGGGGGAAATATTGTTGCCCAGTGCCCTGAAAATTTAAATACTCACTGAGATGCCTTTAGATGGCTTTAAATGTTGGCCTTTCCCAAAGAAGACAGACAGCTGTGACCAGGGTAGCCATCCACAATCATCCATGTATTAGTTAATAACTTTCCAGCATTCTAGATCTGCTCTCACATCATTTCCAAAATTAGAAACGGAGGAGGAGAAACACCGTGCACACCAAGTGACTACCAGTTCTCTCTCTGAGCCCAGCGGTTTATTCTCTGATCACTAAAGCAGCTTAAAACTGAGTAATTCATATAGCATTCACCAAGCCTACCCAGCCAGGACGTGACTCACTCTTCAGATTAATCCATAATCTTTGGCAGTCTGGAATTGTTAATGGTAGCATTTTCTAACAGCAAGATATCACTATGAATATTCTTTCAGGTTTTCATGACATCCAGACTGCTATGGCCTAAGGATCCCAAGAGCCACTCGTCACAATCCAGTTATATTTCTATAAAGATGTAAAGCTTAGAAAAGCAAGCAGGTTTAGAATGTTTCTGAGAAACAGGAAATTTTTAATCTAAGGTAAGAATTAAATGATTGAGAATGCCATTTCATGGTGATAGGTCGGGTGTGGCACTAATTCACAATAATGTGTTCTTGATTAGCATACCGGCTGGAAAAGCAGATGAGAGCAAGTGTGAGAGACACAGCCAGCCTTGGGCAAGCGCAAGAACATCTGCAATCAAATTAAAATAGAAATAGCATATGACCACAAGATAGCTTTTTTACAGTGTATATTCAGGAGAGCAGGCATAGGGGAGTTTAATTGCTGGTTTGGATGGCAAATACAAAAAAATCAAATCTGATTCCATGAACTTCTGGTGGGTAAGTTGGGAGGTGGGAATGAGATTTCAGGGGTGCAGCTCAGGGAACATTGGGACAGCACAGGACAGAAAGGAAAGGAGGACATGCACGTCATATTTAATGGTCCATCTCTGCTTTCATATTGGACAAAGAATGGCCAGAGTACAACACTCTCTACACCAAGGATCTATACTGTGATCCCCCCATTTTCCATCCATGCAAAATTCTGATGGAAGCTTTTTATGATGGTTTGGGTGCTTTGCTTGGAGACTCCGCTCCCCTGAACAGATCTGACAACTAATAATAGTTGAGTTATTGTAGCTTTTTGGTGCGGGGTCACCAATTTTGGTTTCTTTCCTCTGTCAGCCACCTGCTTTCACAAAATTGAACTTACCTCTGGGTAAATTCAAACTCATCTTTAGGACCTGTGTCAACTCTGAAACTTGCTAACAAATCCAAGAATTAGTGGGAAGACAGACATCTAAGCCTTGATTCTTTAGAAACTAAACAAAAAGGAAAGAAACTAGAAAGAAAGGGAAAAGGAAAGAAACTAGATACTAGAAAATCTTATAATATTTTGTATGTACTGAGAAACTGAATTGGATTAACCGGACTACATCAAAGGCTAAAAGTCATTAGGACACACTCAGAAGTTTGCAAAATCCACCTCCTCCTCCACCCAGCTATTTCAAAAGCTTCGACACAGTGGAGGTTCTGCAGCTATTACACATAGTTCTGTGGTCTGCAGTAATTTTCTGCATGCTGCTTGGGCTTCAAAACTGCCTCTTGCAGTTTCATTCCCAAGTAATGCAACCTGTGAATTCTGGCTGCAGTGGATCCTCTGCCTGAAAACCCTATGTCTCAGTGATTTGTAGCTGTTTCTAACACCAATGGATCATTACTGGTTTCTATTTTGATGAAAGCTACTTACCAAAAATACAACACGGTCAGTCAGTCTGAAGTCATATGCTTGCATTCTGCAAAATGGTTTGCAAAAGGGAATCTTCTCCTTAATGCCTGAATATACAACGTAAGCACATAATATTATCTAGATGTAGTTTAAATTAAGTGATATGAGTTTGTTGTACCAACTGTTTTGGGGTAGGGGAAGGGCTAAAAAAAAGTTACTCACCTACCAGCCAGTTGGATATGACTACATTGGAATCAAGTTTTCTGTCTTTAATTTAGAAGTTAAAAAATGAACTGAAATTAACTATAAGTTTTTGATCTCTATCTTGAGAATCTCTGTGAACATGACAGATGTACAGTGTTGAGACCCACAACAGAAGAACTGGAACTTTTACTCAGGGGTGCATAACTCTTTGATTCAGGCACAAATGTTTCCTTATTTATTAAAAGTTGGCTGGGGGAAATCAAGAATTCTGGAGAATAAATTATACATATTTCTGATCATGTTGATATATGTCTGAAGAAGAAACTACTATTCCCAAAACAAAAATGAGTAATTAGAAGTTATGCTTTGTGACTCCAGAATTTGAAAAATAATAATCACATGGCATCTAATTAATGTCTATATAATTACTTTCATGTCTTTTCTCAGAGGTAAGATATTTATAGCCACATATAAAAACAAGAAAAGGGCCTAAGGGAACACAAACAAAACCCCACCACCCAGCACCTTAACTGCAGCATCTGCAAGCCAGCAATCATGGAATACTTCATGAAGTGCTTAAGGCTAGGAAGGCTGATAATGAGATTTCTTTTAAGTTCACAGTGCTGCACATTAAAGAGACACTGCCAAGCTGATTCTGAAAGGAAAAACATGACATGGCACACACAAGCTGTTTTGTTTTTATAGAGGAGTCTTTTTCATCAGCCTTTGCTGGTGTCTAGGAAGGCAGACAGGTTTAGTAAGCAGCATACTTGGTCCACAAGTTTTCCCTCAATATTTTTGCATTTTATTTGTCTGCTTTGTAACACTTCAGTTCTGATGCTGTGTCTGGCAAGTGCCCCAGAGATGAGACTGGTTCTGAGCTCCCACCCGATCAGTGCAAAAAGCAGGAGCTCAAGATAGTACCTTAAGCAGAATATACTAAAGCCCATCTGCACACAGTGACACTGACTGCATGCAAAGTGCTGTCACATGTGGAACCAGACAGTTCCACCTCTCTCTCTCTGGTCTGTTCAGTGATAGAAACCACCACATTATCAGATGTGATGTTTCCAGAATTACATATGAATTCTCATGTTGAAGAAAAGCCTAGTCAACTTACCTTAAGTCTTCCTTTCAATCCTTTTTTATAGAACCAAGTATTATTTCACTGGTGAAGCCTTATATAGAGGGACTATAACCTTTCTTATAAAACAGCGTATGTGTAGTCTTACACTTATCCCAACACAGCACCTTCTAGGAGTTTCTTTGCAAAAACATCTTCCAATCCTTTCTGCTGGTCTTTCCTATTCTAAATGGAAGTGAAGTGTTAATGCTGACATGTTTCAGCTGTGTGCATGGATTACTCCAAATTAACTTACCTGTTTTTTCTCTCTCCTGTAATTTTTTCTCAACACACTCTGGGATCACAAAGAACATGAGCTGACAAAGAGGCAGAGCACATAAATGTGTTCAGAAAAAATACATTCAAGCAGTATTAATGTTGCACAGTCAACCATGAAAACCTGGCAAAGCTAATTTTGTAATTTTAACTGTTAGCATAGTTTTTACTTGCAACATTGCATTTTTTTTTCCTAGTCCTGCTATGGGTATAAGTCAGTTTCTGAACCAAAAGCATCGGTTGTCTGCCAGACCCTCATTCCCATTGCTGCTGAAACTGGAAAATGAACTGTGAATGACACAGGCTAGTGCATGAAGAAACAGGGTTGCCTTACAATTAAGACAGCAGAATCCCTGGAGGACTGGAGTCTGCTCCTCTCCTGGTAGAGAGTTCCAGCAGGGGACTTCTTATTGTGTTAGTCTTTAATTTCATAATCCTCGTTTTGGGTGTTGACTTGATAACCTAGGATTTGATTTGCAGACACACTCAGCTGGAGCCAAGGATGCAGAAACTGTGCTTTAAACATACAAAGTGATACATAGCACTAGGTACTACCAGAAAAAAGAGATCTTAAGAATCACAAGCTGAAAGTTAGGGGATACTTTTAATCTAGCTTAATATGCAGGTGTGACAGTGTAATGCTGTAATTGCTACAGAAACTGGGAAAAGAAATGCTAGCACTGTCTGTGCATCTCCGCACCGCCTGATGCTGCGGGGCTGGATGCCCACAGTATGGCATAAAGCTACTGAGACAGCAGCACTGCCCAGCGCTCTCCGGAGCTGCAGCCACCCATGCCTGGATCTGGCTCTCCTGGCAGGACAGGCATCATCCCTGGCATGCTCAGGTAAGGTCTTGTGAGTGACATTTTGTCAGATTTCCTGCTGGAATGAAACATCAACACCATCACAATTGCTAAGTGCGTTAAAAAGGATGGTCAAGAGAATGAGAAAAATGTAGCATGCTTCAGCTCAAAGTAACCCCTGGTACCATCTGACATGCTAGTCCACTGATGAAGCCTTCAGTCATCCTTCCTCAAAGAGTATCAGTGGTGACTGAGGTGTTAACTCTGTGGTAAACATTTTCTTGGGGCTGTGGACCACAAACCCACCCCTGGAGCTCCAGAAGAGCGATTCCCACAACACCTTGTGCTGGCATCAGACTTATTGAACGTGTTTGTTCATGGTCTACAAAACACCACATATAAGAGACTCTTAAATGCTGATGGTACCTGGTTGATTTTAAATGACAGTAGAGTAGCTCAACCCAAATAGTGACGTCGCTGCAGACAGAAGTGAAGACCAGCATCAAGTATGCCAAAGGCTGTGTGGCTTAACAACCTTCTGCACACAGAAAACCTGGAGACAGCTGGAGTTTTTGTTAAACACAATGCAGAGTAAGAGGACCAGCCTAGCTTGAGCACTCACAATCAGGGCCATACGCACTGGTCAGAAGAGGAAGATCAGGAACTACTTCCAAAATAAGCACAAGAGTCTACCCCAGAAAGCAGCACGAAGTATAGTAATCATTGTCTGCTACTCATTTGATGAGTGCTGTAGCCTGTGATACATTTAATCTACCACAGATTTCATCGTTTTTATCTTGCCATGATTATTTAGATTAAAATCAATGAAAGCCATATTGTTACCTGAGATAGCTGAAACGTCTCTGCCTAATATCTGGCATTAAAATGCAGCCAACAGCCTGACCACCAAGTTGTGGTGAACGGAGAGCAAGCAAAAATTGCACTAAAAGATCTAGAGGATCCACCCTGTAAAAGATGCACATGAAGCAGGTGACTTCATCGACTCACCATGCCAGTGACAATGCCACTTCCAGGAACTCCCACCATCAGCAAACCTTCCCACCACGGGCTCTTGTGTCCCTGCTAGAGCCGCTCGAGCAGGCACGGCACGGTCCCCTGTGCAGCCTGACAGTGTCGGGAGGAGCTGCGGTGGCCAGTCCAGCGTGCAGGTGGTGAGAGGGTGGACCCTGTGCTCAGGTCAGGAGCTGCTCATGTCCTGGGCTCCCTCTTGTCTTCTCAGAGTGTACACCTACAGGCTTTTACAATGAGAAGATAAATTGGCTACTTTTTGTTTTCTTGCAACTGTTGCCTTATTTGTGTCCTTCACAAACATTGGTTAAATACAACCTCTTGTATTCAAACTCCTAGCTAAGCCAACACTCCGTGTCTCCTTGCCCAGGTAACCTGAACTCCCTCCTGACTCTTTTGCCAGCACTACCCACCTCCACCGGTTTCTACTGCCAGCCTCTTTCCTGGGACTGCATTCTCAGTACTCCTTCCCCCTCCTTCCCAACTTCTCTATCAGCTTCTTTTCCTTGCGCCTCACTTTCTTGGGCAATTTCTTTCCCCGATCCTGCATTCACCTCTACCACCCCTTTAGCCTACAACCCAAATATCCTTGGTCTGGATCTTCAGTCTCTGCCAGCTGTCATTTCCTTTGGTGGCTTCAAAACCGTATTGCTGTCCTGCCAATCCTGAATATCTGCCTTCTCTGCCAAGTCCCAGTTTTCATCCCACATGCTCCTACTTCCAGTACAGCCTGCTGGTTCTCCACAGCAAGACCTTAGATCTGGCTCTTGCTCTGTCTGCCTCTGAATCAGATAGCTTCTTCTTTCACATTGCCTAAATGCCAGCAGAGAGGTCACTGAAAGTGCGGGAAAGTGTCCCTGCTCTCCATTCCTTCCTTGGCTCCGGCTCAGCATACAGCAGCTGGAAACAACCATTATTGGGAAATGCTGTCTCCATCATGTAATCCTGGACTGCAGCATGTGTAGTGGCTTTGTATGGAGAGTGCACTGAGGCTAGGAGCTGAGAGGGGCCAGAGAGCCTTATTTGAACTGTGGGAATGATGTACAAACAACAGGACTCTAACCGAACGGCATAAACTTGCTCTGAGACAATCTTAACCCTTAAGCCGTAGCAAGTGTCTCCATCAACTGAGATTTAAAATACCCTAAAATTTGACTGAATAAGAGATTTTCTTTGGTGCAGTGAAAAGCATCCAACAAAGGCTCCCCCCTTGCTAAATTTCAAAGCAAACTTTCTCCATAAAAAGTTTAATTTTTTCTCATTGAAAAATGATACATCCTTCCCACATTTAACTTCAGAAATGACTAAACACTTTGGTTGATACTTACTTTGGGCAAGAAAAACACCCACATGATGCAGACAATCAGTATCCACTTTTCCAGTCTGAATCAGTGTAGCCTGGTGCAGACAGCTGAAAGCTGGGTCTTGCGTTGGAAATGTCAAACCCTGTGTAACAGGCTGTATGGGCTCTTTAAAAACTTGGCAGAGCTGCTCACCCTACCTTCTGCATGTGTTGAGAATCAGCTGAAGGGCTGATTCCCAGCAAGCATATTTAAATATGTTTCCAGCTTAGGGAAAGAAATGGATGTTTGTCTCTTAGGGGAGCTGTTCCTTTCTCCCACCCCTCCCTTATATGTGCACGTACATACACACACAAAAAAAAGAGCAAAACAGCCATAAAGGTACCCTCCAGGTGGAAAAGACCGTTCCTCCATAGAGACAGAACAGCACTTTTGGCAGACCTGAACAGTATTAGAGTTTAAGTGAGTTGAAAATAGGAGACTGATAATGAGATTTTGCAGTAGGCTGGCTTGTGCTGGCAGGCTTCAAGCACAGCCAGCCTGTCTACAATTCACCCTAGAAGAGCTAATGAAAATAGAAACCGAAGAACCACAGTGCATTATTCAGCCTAGAGAGGTAAAAATGTTGACTTGGAAAGACCACCACTCACAGATGAAATGACAGCTCTGAGTTGCAGCCACTTGCCTTTCAGTCATGTTAAGAAGGCACTAACCTTCCAGTTGCAGAAAGAGTACAGTTCCTCATTCAGCCCCCTCCAGAGCTGGCACGAGAGGAGTGCAAGGAAGGAGGGGTATGGCATTCACCAGCTCTGGTCAGAATTATGATCCCTATTTCTGCTGATCCTGAGTGGGTCATAGTCCTGTTAGCGTTAAATTGCCTTTCACAGGTAGGAGCTTGTGCCCAGGCACAGAAGAAGAGTTCTGGGAAGTCTGGGAAGCAATGACTGCTTCAACCAGGAAGGAAGAACAGCTTTGCCAGTGGATTTATGCAGAAGACACCCGTGATCCACTTCTTCTTGGATGTGAGCTTTGCTGCAGCCTGAGCTCAGAGCATCTCTGCTTGTACTTGGGAAGAGGTAAATCGGAGACTGTTGCACTACTGCCTGCAAGGTGTTTGCATGATTGAGTCATCCAGAGATGATGAATGAGCACTGATGCTAAGGCATCTGGCACAGATCAGGAAGCTCTAAACCTTGTGCTGTTGTGGCCATTTGGTAAAGAGTAAGTGCAACACAGCTGGGTGCAATCCTGATATTAAAGGTAGGCTTGACCATACCTTGCTAGGTGCAAGAGGAAGGTGTAGATCTTGCTAGGTCCTGGAGGAAAATCTATATTAATTTCTGGTGCACTTCCTGCTATCTGAGGAGTACGTGGCTCTCAGTTTTTGTCAGGCAACCCTAATAAACATTAGTTTAACAATCTGATAGAGAATGAGTATGCTTAATAATGACTGATAACAGCTGGATTGATAATGAGCATCTTGCCAGTAATAGGCGCTCATTTTTCAGCCTGGAAAGATCCTCTCTGCTACTCACTAAATGCACAAGTGCTGGTGCTGCATTTCAGGCATTATGGCTGCTCTAACTTTATTTAATTACGGACACATCCACAGGGCTGATAACTTTTGCCTGTCCTGGACTACTACTCCCCAATTCTGATATTCCCCAATTTGCAGCCACATATGTAGCAACATTGGTGAATTCAGAGGGTAAGGTTAGGTCCAAAGCAAACCTCTTTCCTCTGGAACAGACTGTTTCCCAGAGGCACTCAGCATCAGTTACCCCATTTTCCTGCTAGCTTAAAATCACTGATTTCTTAGAGAAGTTTTAAACTCAGCTATGTCACAGGTGTATGCCAGTTTGTGAAAAAATACATCTGGCTCCCTCTTATTAGCTGATGCACTTCTGTGAGATTATAGTTGTTTATTTCCTGTTAATCTTTGTGTTGTGTCTGTACCTGAGCTGTTGCCTCTTTTCTAATGCATTTCCTAAAGGTTAAACTTGGTACTGTCAACTGTACATGATGATAACTTAAGATAATACTGAAGGGTGATCTGTTTTCCATTCTATAGCCACACACTGCCCAAAGGGAAAGGAGCTGCAGGTTGTGCTCATTGCCTTACCTCCAGTTTGCACAGGTGTTCTGCACTCTGCCTTGCAGCAGCAAGAGGGTATTAGACAGGGTTAGAGGGGAAAAAAATGTAGGGAAATGAGATTAGGTCATCTGATAGCAAGTTGAAATGAAATGATAGCTGCTTATCCAACCAAATTCTATTCTTTTTTTGGTATTTCTTCTGTCTGCCGTTCAAAACCACATGTTTTGATCATGTGGATCACACTCCCTGGCTTCTGACTTTGATCTCTAAGCATCAGAGTTCTCCTTAGTCTGTGAACGGAAGACTAAAATGCACATGCAGGATCGCACTCATGAAACAGCACATTCTTGGCTTGCAGACACATCCAAATTAATTAATCGTAGTTTTCTGCAACTGCCAAGAGAAAGAAAGCAGTAACATTGTAACTATCTTGTGATGCAAACAGTTCACCCTCCCAGGAGTTCAGCAGAATGAAGTGGAAGCCTAATTAGGAACGATACATCCTAAACTTCACATTCATTATGTTTTTACTTCTTTCACAACTCCGCCACAAATCCTGAAGTTGCTTTATAAGAAACTTTAACATCAGCACTTAACTCATAAATTACACCCCTGTTTAGAAGTATTGAAAAAACTAATTATTTGTTCTTAGTTTCAACTGTATGTGGTTTTCTCCTCTCCAAGCACTTTATTAAAATATAATGGGAATATTGAGAAGTATGAAGGGTATATCTGCTCCTGGTTCAGTGCACTTTGGTGGTGGTAGGTGGCTTAGTTAAGCAAATCCAACCCATTAAACAGGATTAAATACCAGTAGGTATGCCAGGGATTGGGAGATGGCAGCAAAACTGAGGAAATGTTTGATTTCTGCATGTCAATAATGGAAGGGTTTTAACTGAAAACCAGAATTAATAAATCATTAACGTGTGAGATTCTAGTAAGAAAAACAAGGGATCATCAGACACTGATAATACAATGAGGAATTGTATGAGAAATGATTGAATTATATGGATAAGAGAACTGCCACCATTAAAACTTGAAATAGCATTCATTATTGATATAATTAACTTTTCAGAACAGGAGGACTGCAAGTCAGAGAAGGCTCCAACAGAATTTCTCAAGTTGGATGGAGTAGCACCAATGGATGTATTGCAAAGTTCAGCAAATTGGATCATAGCTTGCTGATTGGAAAAGTTTCTGCAGAACAGCTTATCTGATATGGTTTAGAAGCAAGATCATGAGGAAGATATTCAGGAAAGAATTAAAAGTGAAACAGAATATGAAATGTCAATCAAACAGGTAAATTCTTGTGACAAACTGTTGTATTCCTGCTGAATCAACTTTATGTAATTTCTGCTTCATAAGTGAGAAGTTGGTGGTACAAATGGCAGAAGGGATATCAACATGGTTTGCAGTAAGGAAAACTGTAAGACTGAGCAAGAAGAACAAGAGATATTTTGGTGAAGGGACAAAACTGAGGTTGGTTATTTATCAAAACCATATGAATATTCAAAATAGCTTATGCACAGCAAAAACAGCCATGGCAAGCTCACTGAGCGCATAGAAGAATAAAAAGGCCAGATCTGAAGATGTCTGTCTACATCATAAATGTACCTTTATGGTAGCTGGATCCTGAGGAGAAATTCTGATATACAAGAACATCATAGAGGTAGCCTCACAGAAGAATGCTGAGAACTCTATAGACAGCAAAAGCTTACAAGGTGAAGGGAAAAAACCTGATGTATTTTGAGATTTTTATAAATATAATGAAAGAAGAAAGTTACAATTATCTTAAGTACAGCTAGAAAAATTCAGAAATTGGTAAGGGGGACTCAGAGATAGATCGCTCATGAACATCAAAATATCATAAGCCCTGTTTCCTCAGGAAAACAACCTAAAGCAACAAAAAATAATGTTTAACATATGTATTCAAGATCCATGTGCCCTACACAAACATACAGATTTCTACCACATCAGTCAGAAATCTGGAGTCTCTAGAGCAGTCCTTTGCTTTAACAAACTAGGATTTTACTACAGGTTGCATCTGTAATAGGAAGACCAGGCAAATAATGTGTACGCATGAATGTGCATGTTCTTTCAATAAAATAATTTGCATAAATCATTTAC
This sequence comes from Falco punctatus, assembly GCF_963210335.1. Lineage (NCBI taxonomy): Eukaryota > Metazoa > Chordata > Aves > Falconiformes > Falconidae > Falco > Falco punctatus. The sequence goes on from NC_137583.1 coordinate 68,171,464, forward strand.
TGTACCTAGATATACTTCAGAGTTCTACTGAACAGCAAATTTCAGAAGGGTTTGCAATTATAATGGGAAAAAGTGAGAAAACAAAATAAATACACTTTTAATAAATGAGTCTGGTTTTACATATTTTCCAGTATGCTCAATTTGCAATGACTGAGATATTACATTTTCCAGCATCCTGAGTTTGCCATGACTGGCAAGATTTTTTGCTGGTTCCAGTTCCATTCAGCCAGTCCTCTGTGCTAGCCACAAGGCTGTCTGCTGGAATACCATGAAGATGAAACAGTAACACAAAAACCCCAGCAAGCATTTACAATGCATCAGAAAAAACCAGATGTCTACGACTGTTTATTTCACTTGTGCTAACAACAGTGGAATCTGAGACAGAAAAACGACTAAATTGGTTATACTGACTAAAATCAAGGAAATAAAAAACTTGACTGAAGGCAGCCATCATAAATATTTTGGAAGCCATTCAAATATATGTCTGGAAAAAAAATCTCTATTCTCTAGGAAATTTTCTAAATAATCAGGTCTGGTAAACTCTTCTGTAAATATTATGTGATACAAGCTGTGTGCCAAAATCCGGGGAACAGGTCAAATGCTGCTCTGAACAGAGTGGGAGACACCTGAGATGGCTCGCTTAAATTATGCAAGAATCTCAGCTATGCACAGCGGAAGTGTCAGTGTCAGGAGGTGAAGAACACCAAAGCAGTTTCTACGCACACACAATCAAACATATTTAACCCAGGAGTTCTCAAATCATCCCATAGGGCTGGCTACATTTTGACGAGAAACTGGCTCAGTTTCGCTTCCCATTAATGATCATACAACATCTTTGTGCCAGATATAGCAATTGCCTGCACGGAAAAAATAATTTTAGGAAAGTATTTAATATGCTTTAGCTGCCTTGTAACACCAACTTAGCAACTAGAGAAGAGAGGTGCCAACACCTTGTGATCAGCTAGATCTTTAGAGGCAGCCAGGAATATTCTGTGGGCCTACAGTGATCTGCAAACATGGTACCACCCGAGATGTCATTTTACTGCTGCATTCTCCTGAGAGAAGATTTCAGATGCTGCTTTTGCAGATTTCCAACCACGTCAGCAAAACAGAAGAAAATCTCCCAGCTGTTATCAGTCATGTCTAAACTGTTTTGGGAACTAGCATGTCACAGCAGCTTCTTAAGTGTCTCATTTCTTCCTGACATTTTCCACCAAAGAAACCCCTGGGAAGAAATTAAAGGGAGAAGGGCATCTAACCTGCCTAAATTTAATTCCCTAGCTATCTTTTTTTAGTCTGGCTCTTAGACTTTCAGACTCAGACTGATTTAATGGCTTTGGGATGCTTAGCTCTTTAAATAAAGTCATGCTGGAGAATATCCTCTGGAGATGGTTGTCTCCCTTGGCTTTGGAAAAAGCACTGACCTGTGGAAAGCTCTTCACTCTCTCCTTACTTTCATCTCGTTTGCTATCACATGGGAGTGGAGTGTTCAGCTTACAGGAGTTGCTTTGTTTTGAGTTTGTGGAGAATACACCCTTTTTCAAAACCAATGGAGGGCTCAACTCACTCTTGCCAAATGCTACAATAGGAAAAGAAGGGTAATACTTGGATGGGTACAATGACAATTCATCCTTCTGGCCAGAAGCCTTGTTTTGGAGTTTTGTTGCTTAGTGTCAGTCAGCGCTTTCATCCTAGGGAATTTAAGTTTCTCATACAACAGCCTGGCCTCAACTAAAAGTTTGCATAAAAAATACCAGAAATCTGAACTGTTTGGTTGTGGTTTTTTTTTTTTTTTTTTAATTAGTTTTCCAAATGAGGTTATGTCTTAAGATATGAAAAAGTACTTGGGTGGTACTCAGCAAAAAAAGGAGGAAATTCTTAGCTTGGCATCTGTTTAATCTTGTGAAATATTTATTTAAAAGGAAAGTGAGAGGAATATTTAAAATAGCTCAAAAAACACAAGATATATGTATTCATCCAGAAACTGGGATACATTTTGAGGTGTCTAGCGCTTCTAGGCATTGTAATTACTCTGCTGTCTTTGAGAATAGTTTATTCAAAAAACTAACCACGTATGTTCAACTGGTTTCCTTTCAGGAATGCTTCAGCTGCTGATGGATCACAAAAGGAAGGATCATGTTCCCAAGTCTTTGAAGATAAGGATAAGAAGGAAGTAATTGTTAATGATTTTCTGATCTAAACCAAAAATGATTGACAACATAATGAAATCCTGTAGTGTGTCAAAATCCCATAATTTTACATTGAACAGGAACAGATGTCGGAGGATGCTGAATGAGATTAGTTGCATTATACAGTACACAGCTATGTGTGCCTAAAAATAAAAGGTCTGCCCCAAGAAGTGTGATGAACTTGTAAGCAACTTAATAGTCTTCTGGAACTGGTTATAGATCTCAACGAATTTTTGTCACAATTAAACATTTCACTTGAAATACTACTTGATGGCAATGCAGAAAGGCCCCACTAAGTACAGAAGAATTAAAGCTGTCCCAAACCACTTGTAACAACATATGTTGAGGTTAGCCAAGAACTAGTACCAATACAGCCTGGCACAGACCAGGGTCTCACTGCTGCGAGTTGACTGCCCGGTGCACTAATGCTGGGTTTTGTGGACACTGGGCAGCACTGCTGTTGCAAACACATGTATTTATAATCCCAATGTATTCCTCCACTTGGAAAATACCGGAAGAATCCTTGGGATACTTTACTATATGAAAAATTAACCGTTAAGAATAGATTTACTCAATGACTAGCCTCATCCCTTCACACACAGGTAAGGCCTGCAGCCTGTCCTGGTGAAGCCACCGCTGCCCCTGCCAGCTACCAAGCCCTGTCCATCCCGCAGCCCCGCTCCCCCGCCAGCTCCAGGGAATTATGTCCTCGGTGCGCAGCTCTGCAGCCCCGAGGGGAGCGGCCAGACCCAAACACCGCACCGCGACCCCGCGGAGGCTCCTGCGGGCCCCCTAGGCACCGTGGCGACAGGCGGTGCCGCGCCCCGGCCACACGCAGCACCGGGCGGGCCCGCACCAGAGGGGAGCCGCGCGTGGGGCAGCGCGGCACTCCCGCCGCGCCGCGGGAACCGGCGGTTCTCCTCCCGCCCCGCTCCCGCGCCGGACCCCCCCGGCCCCAGCCTGTGCCGCCAGGCCCCAAAGCGCCCCGGCGCCGAACGGCGAGAAGGCGAGGCAGCGCGACCCCCACGGCCCAGCCCGCTCCCGCCGAGCCCCCGCCACCTGGCGTCACGCGACCTCGCGGGGCGGGCACCCTCCTGCCGCCGCGGCCAATCGGCGCGCGGCCGTGCGCGGTCCTCAGTCCCCAGCCAATGGAGCGCGAGCCCTGCCTCGGCGCGTGCCCGTGTGCGGGGGGAGCCGGGGTCGCGCCTGGCGAGCGGCCGTTGGGCTCCGCGGTGCGCGGGGCCCCGCCCCGGTGGGCGGGGCCCGGCGTGCCCGGCCCGGCCCAGCGCGGCGGTGGCGATGGGGAGCTGGGGCGCGCGGCTCCGCGGGTAGAGGGAGGCTGGGGCGCGCCCGCCGCCACCCGGGAGGCTCGGTCGCAGGTAGGAGCCGCAGCCCTGTGGTGCCTCTGTTGCGGGGGGGTGCCCCACCGCTCGGCCGGGGCGCGGCGGGCGCGGAGCGCCGCCGGGGTAGGGGGGCTCCGAGGTGCGCGGCGGGGTTGCGCCCTGCCGGCGGGATCGCGGCGGGGGGAATGCGGCAGGTGCCGGCTGTGGGATCTCGGACCCGGCGTTGTGAGGGGGCTCCGCACCCCCTGCGCGGGGCGCCAGTTCCAAGATGGCCCCCGCCCCCTGCCCCGCCGCCGCCCGGTAAGCCCCCCGGCCCCGGCACGTGCGGTGCGCGCGGGCGGCGGGGGGCCCCGCGGGCCTGAGGCGGCTCCCGCGCCCCCCGCCGCCGCCGCGGCACCGTGAGGGGAGGTCTCGCCCCGCCGCCGCGGGAGGCAGGCCCGTGGCTGCCCGCGGGCACGGCGAGATCCGCCCGGCGGGCGGGAGTGTGGGGGGAGCGGAGAATTTAATCAGGGCTGGTGCTGCGGCTGTGCCGGGCTGGTAAAGCCCGCCGGGCTGCGGGGAGGGGGTGAGGAGAGCTCGCTTGCAGCCGGCAGTGGACGTGAGTAAACCATTCAGTGGCATCGGGCTACGCAGCTGGGCTCGGGAGACTCATAAACTTTAATCTATAGGTTATCGGTACGATGAGGTGTTTTTATGAATTGACAGAGAATGACTTCAGTCACCTGCGAAACCAGCTCCTTGCTCATTTTGTTAATGCTTACGTTTAATCTGTGTTGAGCAGTAGATAGCGTTACTAATTTGGCGTGTTGCATGTGGAGAACGTAAATGATATTTGGTGTAAGAGCTCGAAAGAGCGGTAGGCGCCTGTGCATGCTGCTTTTGCGTTTTTACCTCTGAATTCCTAGTTTCGTTCTATTTATTCTTTATTTGTAACAAACTGCCTTTCTGCGTTTCTAGAGCATTTTCTTTTATTTGATTTCTTAAACAGCTCACTGCATCTTTGCCTTTCCTTCCTTTTAAATAAGCGATAGAATAACTTCAGGGGCAATAGCTTTCGGTGATATATTTTTTTTTTTTAGTTCTTCCCTTGGAAGAAGACTGAATAGTCTGGACAGTGGTGACTAACATCTTTACGCCTCATGGCAATCTTCAGTACTTGAATTCAGCATCTCTTTTTTTACAGTTACATTTTTTGAATGAGGTTCAGAGTTTTTATTTTCAAGTTAACTTAGATCAAGAGCCCCATTTTAACGAGACTGTGTAGGGTTTTTTTATTTTGGTGGGTTTTTTTTGGGGGGGGCTTAAACCTACCTTTTGTAGGTGTTAATTTTAAAATATAGTAATTAGAATTTTGGTACGAGGTATTATTGTCATCCTTCAGGTCCCTTTTATGGAAGGATGTTAAATTTTGGCCGTATTTACAGGAAGAGTTTACAACTAGGTTATTCTTTTACTGAGTGTATTGTTTGCTCTAATTGATGTGGATCAAATCTTTAATCTTACCTAGAATTAATGTTAGGATTTTGCTAGATATCACTGTTTGGATTGAGTAAGTTTTTTTGTATTCAGAATGAGTGATTGCATGCAGCTTCTAAAAGCTGTATTAAAACCACAGTTAATTTAGATTTTAATCTTGTAGAGCTAGGGAATGAATGAATGAAACTTACCAGTTTCACCTGTGCCCGTTTATTCATCAGAATGAAAAGGAGTAAAGCAGTAACCTAAATGGAGAAAAGTTGATTTAATTGATTTCAGACTCAGGAATAGCTTTGGACTTTAATGTGAATGTGTTCATATTTACAAGTGTACACTTAAAATGAGACAAAGGAAATCCCAGAGCTGCAAATCACACTGTCAGTGGCAAAGAACATCAAGGAAAGGGTTGCTGTGTGTTTACTCTGTTCTTGTTCTCTTCTCTAGGCATATGCTGGCAGTCCTCATTAGGGACAGGATGCTGTGTTAGATGGACCTTGAGCTAGTATGGCATTTTTGTGTTTGTAATAAAATGTTTTCTGTGTAGTAGCATGCCATTTGGAATTTAAATTTTAATTCAGGCAGGTGTCAGAGCTCTAAGTTCTTAAGAGTGTGATGTGAAAGTCAATACCAGGCTCAGAGAAAGCAAGCTAATGAATGAATGTACTATTACTTTGGATGCTTATGTGCTTTTTTGTTAACGCTTATAGGACATCCCAACTCCCGATAGGAAATGGTCACAAGTATGTTTTCTAAGTGGCAACTTCCAGCCCTTTCCTGAGTGCCTTGTGGGAGTACTGTGCTTCTCATGAAGATGTTGTTGGAATCTGCTGGAACTCCCATCTGTTCTTACGGTGTTGCAATGCCTGCCTTCCTGTGCTGTATCTCCCCTTTTTATGTGTCAAGCACCTAGGTACCCGTGAGCCTTTCATTTTTCTCTGGCATATGGAAGGGAGCAGAAGGGATCTATAAAAAGTGCTTCAGTAGCATCTTCCCTTTAAATCACTTCCTTTGTGTTAAGGTTTACTGTAGAAATTCCTTTGAAAATAAGTAAAACCAGGAAAAAAAATCCTGTCTCACTGCTAGCAAAGTGTCTGTTAGTTGTATTCTAGAGCATCTTCTGGAAAGTTGTTGCAGTGAATTAAGCAAGTTTCACCATCTACAACTACATGAATTATGTGTAGGAGTCATGAAACCTTCCCACATAGTTGTGCTAATGCAGTTTAATCCCAGCCTGTAGTGTATATACTCTTCCTGACCCTGTCTTCTGAAAAGTTTTCATCTTGGTTGCTACTGTTCCTTGTTTGTTAAGGAAAACATGCAGTATATTAACTTGTCTCTTCCTAATTTTAGTCTTAGAAACATAATAATATAGCAGAATTCATTTATACCTGCTTTCAGTGGATCGTGGGTGTTTACATCACAAGTGATATCATACTTACCTAATACGGTGCCTTGCCCTGTATTACGGAATTAGAAAGACGGGGAGCAAGCATTACTTAATACACATCAGATAACTTTTACAGTGCAGTGTCCTTCACATCCCTTGACAGTTCAGACTACTAGCCCTGTCCCATGTCATGTTGGCCGTATGGCAGGTCTGAGAGCAGCTCTGACTCTTACGGTTGCGTATTATACAGAACCATTTTGAGCATAACCACGGGGTATGCAGTAAAGTTCTTTGACAAGTGAGTTTCCAAAGACAGTGATAAATGATAGAGGTACATTGACATGCTCTTTATTTCAGCTAGCAGTCTGGCATTTAGGGGAAAACCAGCAGAAAACAAGAATAGTGTGTGTTTGAAGATGCACAAAACTTTACTTTGGTGTTCTTGAATATCGATGTTCATAATGCTTAGCTACCAAAGAACACAAATACCTTCTCTCCCCCCCACCTCACCCCTTGAAAGGCTAACAAATTCCATGTGTTCTTAAGCAACAGTGTTAAGCAGACTAGTTTTCAGGACTCCAGGTTTTGTCCCTAAAATAATTTATTAATCTACATTATGAATCATGTGTAGAATTGACCTTAGCTCCCAGTCGTGAGCTCTGGAGAAAAGATGAGCTGCTAATATTAAAGGGTTTCAGTATATTCAATCTCTTGGGATCGCATCTTGTTACATGTGGCCAACATCTCGTTTCTTGTCGCATTTCCATTCAGCTGTGAAGGCTAATATTGATCCCATTATTGCTGTTCTTATGTTACTTGTATGAAATAACAGATCAAGTTAAAATCCAGCCTAGACAATAGTACCCTTTAAAAGAAAAATAGTCAATACCCCCTTCAATAAAAGAAAGAGTCAACCTTGGGAGTTGTTTGCTAGTTTTAAAGAACAAAAATTAAAGCTTTCTTAGTTCTCAGCCATGTGAAGTACAGTCAGTGATGTAATAAGCCTGCAACCAAAAGCTCTTGAAATGAGCTTATTGTTTACATCTTCAATGACATCAGTATATAAAGATAAACATTAAATCAATCAATAAACTTCGACTACAAACTGAATTATATAACTACGAAGCTGGAGATGTGAACATTGTAGTTTGCGGTGCGCAGAAGAGATGGTGACATATGAACATAGAAAGAATAGGTCTCCTTTGATGTTTTTTACCCTGTTTTGATTTAGGTGCTTGCCATACATCTGGCAGGGTTGCTGTGGTTCTGTTCCCCACGTGCATTCTGGTTTGCTGCTCCATTTCTGTTCCTGCAGCTTATTGCCAAGATGAGACATTGGGTGTTTTCAGTTTGTACGAGGATTAGGCAGGGCATGATGCCAGGTGGAGTGTTCAAAGCGACATTTGCTGCATGTCAGTAAGCACAGTTAGTAATGGTTTTGAGGTTATTGCTGACTTTCTAAAGCAGAGTGATCAGCCATCACGAACCGAAGAAATGACCATCTTTACCACAACCATGAAGTCACAAGTGCCTGAAGGGTTTTCAATATGGACCCATTAAGTGCAGTGGGAGAAGGCTTACACCTAAAGTTTTGTGCCAGAACTTGCATATTGTTCATGTGTAAAATGTGGTTATACACCTGTGAAGTCTTACAGATATTTATATGTCAGACAAAGCTTATCTGCACCCATTTTGAAATCATTATTTTGCTTAATTACCACTTTAAGACCACTTTGTCTAGGACAGGCGTGGAGGCCTGAACAAATTTGCGACTTGAAATCCTTTCTCTTCCTAGCTTAAATAAGTCTTTTCTGACTTTTCTTGTTTCTGCAGGGCTTCATAGAAAAACAGTTGCTGGGAAGTTAACTACTTTAAACCTGTGTTCCTAACATTCAGAATAAAATAATGAAAATAGGTAGTATTTCCAATGCTGACTAGAACCAATGTCATATTACTATGAGCCTTTCCTTTTTCCTTCAGGCCTCACAGATTCTCAGCTCCATAGTCTGGAAAATGCATATCTTAAGTCCCTGTTGAAGTAAAAACGGTCATCCAGGTAGGATTATCTTATGATAAGTCTTTTACCCACTGTTTTCTGATGCTGGACTAGGCTGTCACTTGTTTTCTACAAAAAATGTGTGGATTATTGTGAAAGACCAAGAATAATTTTCTATCATGCTTAATATTAATAAATAAAGCTGTTGTACCAATATGTAGTCTAAGTATTGTTAATTGTGTTTTGCTTTATTATCTTGTAAATACAGCCTCTTTTTTCAGTCAAGAATGACTAAATTTTCTTATTTCATTATATATGATGGTATAAGTTTAAAAAAAAATAGGAAAGTGTATTGCTAATACAGCCAACAGTTCATGATAACTGACTACAAAATGTGTTACTCAATTGATACCGCAACAAGTTTTAAGCATAGAGTAAAACTCTGTTTCAGAGCTACTGGGTATGTTTCAGAACTTGGAAATGTACACATCCATTTATATAAAGAACACAGAAAATACTGTGTTCGTAATGTATTGTTTGGTGGACTGAGCTTGGATTCAGCAAATTAAACTGTTCCAAAAAGAACAATGTAGTTTCAGATATGCAATGCAGAGCTGCTGTTCCACAGACAATATGCCATGAATGGTGTCTACAAAGATGGACTTGACATTGCTAATTATAAATAGAGTGGAATATAATTATTTCACATGTTACATGTGGCTAAATCAGAAGCTTCAACTGGTAGATGGAGAGTGGTGTTCCTGTGATTTTAGAAAATACCTTGCAAGTTCAACTGATAGAAAACCTTGGGTTTTTTATCACAGTCCAGAAGAGTTGAAAACAAGAACTGATCTAAAGAAGCAGTCTTAAACTTCAGAGGTTTGACAGATAAAATGATGAGGCTTTTCAATGGTTTAACAGATACTGTGATAGTTGCAATGAATAGCTGTTCATGAGCAGTTAATTATCTCATTGTAATCTGGGTCATTTGGGAAGCTGTGAACACAGTTAACTTCTGTGTTGGCACTGCATTGTAAGTGAGACGCTTGTGTCGAAGGGGGAACGCTGAAGCTGTGTCATCTTGAGACTAGCAGTGCTGGAGAAGTGACCACAACCAGCTTCTACATGAGCAGCTTGCTCTCTTGTTAAGGTGAATAGAAGCTGAAGTCTAACAAGAATATGAAATCTCTACTCTGCAGGTCACATCTAAAAATCCTTGCTTCTCCCCTAATGCTCTCCCTCCTACCAGCCCAAGGCTCAGTGACTGTTGCTCCCACCAGGACAAACAGCAGCCTTTTGTTAGCTGCCTTGCCTGGGGCACCCTATCCTGGCTTTGCTGCTGCTCTCTTGCCATCTGCAGATCCTAGAGACCCTGAAAGGTGTCTTTTGCTGCCTCATCTCCAAGGTTAACTGATTCAGTAAGTCTGTGCTCCCTCCAGTACATATGTAACCAACCTGTAACATCAGTCCTGCCAGCTCAGTTCTAGCATTTAATTTCCTATGGGCAAAGGGACATTCAGTCCCTACTGCAGAGCTGTTGTAGTTTTCTTATTCAAAGATTGGTTACTTCCTCAAAGATTCAAGATTCAGTAACATCACAATTGGATGCGCAGGAAATTTTGTCTTGATATTAAGACACTACAAGTACTATAGCCCAGCAAGTCTTAAACTGTCTGTATCAAGCTGCAGTGCCTGGCTCCCAGCTTCGAAAGCTTGTCGTGTGTTTGAAATATGATCAGACAGTGACTTGAACCACCTTCCAGCTGCCATGACCAGTCTGAGCAAGGGTATCAAAATGGCAAACAAACCTCAGGGGACAAAACTGTGAATAGCATGCCTTGAGGTAGGTGTTGAGTGGTGCCTTTGGTCCCTCATCTGACTGCTGTGAGAGTCATGTGCCTGGGCCGTGAGATCTGGAACAGGTCGGGCGAAATACTCTGGGCACTTCTCAGGGAAGACTATCCAGCTTCAAGAAGTCTTGATAGTAAAAATGGAGAGCAAAAATAACATGCAGCAGCTGAGTACTGAGGCAAGATAGAAGTCAGTCATCCGGCAAACACATTTTTGGAAGGACTGTAGAAAAGATGGATGTTGTCTATTGTTTAGAACCATGGCTAGAGCTAGCAAATGGGGGACAGTTGAATACTGTCGTAGTTTTCCTCTGTTTGATTCTGCTGGAAGATAGCCACTTCTAGTGGATGGTGGGTGTGCTAGCACCCAGGCCGAAAGAGAGATTGTGGCTGGAAATAGCAGATTTCAGGACTGCAGCAGTAGAGGAAAACGTCTTCCTAGGCAGTTGGATCTGAAAAGTTCTGCTGTGAGTGCCATGAAGAGAAGGATTTGTAAGGCAGTTATGGGAGGAAATGGCAGTCAAAGAAACAGTTTGACAATTAGAAAAAAGTTGAAAACTTGGTTGTGCCAAGCTGTAAATCGCTTTTGTTTCCTAGAAGCTACAAAAACCCTGGTTTCTAACACTTCATACTGTATTCAATATTAACTGCTAATTTCATGGTAAATATGCATTTATTACTTGATAATTAAGATTCCTTCTCATTAGGGTTTTTACTGACATTGTTCATGGTCATAAATGAAGACTTAAGTATCTTCATTTCAAGAGGGAAAAAAAGGTTGGGGCGAGAACAGAAGGGTGTTAGAAACCAATACAGAAGTTTGGCTGAAAGGAGGACTCTGTAGCTGACATGGCTGTAGAGGAAGTGTTTAAGTGTTTTGGGTACAAAAGGATACTATAGCAGAGCTGTAAAACTTTTTTCTTTTTTTTTTTCTTTCCCTGGGTGTCTGATTTAAAAAGAATGTGCAGACATTAATATGACAAGTATTTGAATTTTGCAAAGAAATGGATCCCCACATTGCATACAACACAGGATTTTTGGGTGATAACCTGTTAGGAAAGGTTGGCAAACTCAATAACCTTTTCTCACAGTAGGACCTTAGCTGATCTGCTGATTATACTTAGTGAGTCATGAAATACCAAGAAAACTTCAGAAACCTTGCAAAATGCTACTTTTGGAGAAGAGATGGGGTGTGTGTGTGACCCAAGTAATTTGTGATTGGTTATCGTCACTTTGACTGACTGAAAAAAATACCAAGAAACACAATGACCAACATCTGGTAGTATGAAGAGAGGTAGTCTCAACCCAGTAACGTTTTACTGGTGGTTCACTTCTGGCTCGGCGAACCAAAGGTGGTATTAGATTTTTTTTTTTTTTAAATTATTCAGAATTAAAGCATCCTGTAGGAAGATGGGTTTCTAGTTAAATACTTTTTACTGCTCTATGAGTAGAGGCAGACAGCAGCTGTAACAACGTTTGATTCAGTAACTGTTGTGTAGCTGGGCAAGTGTAATCGATGATGACAGTTGAGTAAATACCACTTCATTAATGTTGAATTTACATTTTACTTCTCAGACTTTCAGCTTTATCACACTTTAATAAGTGCCAGCTAGTGGTTTTGGCTTCCTATGGGTGATAGCAATTAAACTTGAAACAAAACAGGAGGCATTCTGGTTGCTTTATCCAGGGACTGAACTCACCATTCTACACACTGCTAGCTTGCATTAGGGAATTAAATGACCCACATTATTAAAACAGTTATTCTGTCTTCTCTAATGTTTTCATCTAGCTTGGATATAGCATTAATATTTAAAATGTATGTATCAATTCAATAGACACATGCATTACTTATCAAAAAACTCCAGCTTATTAAAATAAACCTGCTGTCATCACAGGTAAAAGTCTCTGGAATGACATATAGTGCCAGCAGGTGCATTGTACATTTTCACGAGCTGGGCGGTTGAGACAGTGGTGGTACTTCAGGAAGAAAAACCACTTTCTTGATTATATGAAAGGAGTATCTCCATATTCCTGAAAAGAAAACATAGTGTGCACATTCTTACAGTCAAAGACTAACAGACTACAGAAACAGGGAAGTGTTAATTTAAGTAATTGAAGCTTCTGCGGTGGTTCAGTGTGTTTGTATTCAATTTCCAGTATGTCAGAGCAGCTACATATGTTAATTGAGATTTCTTATATTGCCCACATTGTGAAGATCTAAATAATAAATTATTTCCAGTTGTCCAAAAGCAAATCTCCTGTTGTGGTAGTTATGGATGAATATTTATTTAGCTGCTAGCTTGCAGCTCATAAGGTCCCTCAGCACTGGGATAAAAATAAGAGTGTGTCCTTCTTTCAGTGCCTGCATAGGACGTGGCTGGAGCTGCTGCAGCCTGTCTGCAGGATTCCAGCACGCCTCTGTTGCTCCTGGCTCCCAGTCTGCAAGGACAGGGTCCTTGCTACAGAGGCCAGATGTCTTGGTCTCTCTTCTTGCAGTGAGAAGCTTCTCATTCTCTGTCTGCTCAGATTCAAATGCTGATGTCCCTTCTATAGAGCGGACAGTAAGCAGAGGGCTACACTTCCCTTTTGCGCCCACTGCTTAGCGTTGGCTTTATGACCTATGTGCTAGCCACCATACATGAACTAAAAGCAGGCTGTTGCCCTCTTCCTCTTTCAAGCGGGGTTTGGTTTCAATTCTGTTTTAACAAATGTTAATGTCTTGCTGCTGTTGGTGCCTTGTATCTTCTCCTGGGTAATGGAAATTGTGTCCTCTTCCTCTGTATCTCTTTTGCTGCCTTTAGAAAAAACAAAATTTCTCTGTAGTTCTTGGAACACTTTTTAGAGACTTTACATGTAATAATATGTTGTCCTGAATTATTAAGTAATGATAGGATTTTTTTATTCTCCAAAACTCATCCTTGAGTTGTATGCCGAGATGTTATGTTCCCATTTGAATGCTTGACTAGAGAGATGTTTTGATATGGGCATATGTGACAGGCACACATAGCCTGCTTCCCCAACAGAAAAGTAAGAATATACCACAGCCCGACTGAAAGCCTCGTGTCTGGTTACCTCATGCCAAATGTTGTGATGTTTTTCACTATCTTATGTTTTCTTTGCTGGATACAGACTGTAATAGGAAAGGTAATCCAAAATACAGTGTTTACATTGTTGCAGAGCCACTTATAAATTTAGAAACTAAAAGTTACAAACACAGGGTAAGCCACAAACTTCCTGTTATTTGTAATTAGTTTTTTTTTTTCTGAAGGTTGGATGGTTTTATCCATAAACTGTTTCTCATGTGCACGTTTACTATACATAAATTTTTTTTCATAGTGTATGTACTCACGTACAAGGTAGCCCTCACGGCAAGGAAGGTGAAAGTTTTTGTGTGTGCCTGCATCTACAGCTGCTACTAAGAGAAACACTTGGCCTTGAGTTTTTAGAGAATTGTTGCAGCAAACCTCTCTCACTAATGAGTCTTCACCACCTTTGCCAGTGATACCTTTCTTAGGCCAAGGAAAAAAAATAAAAAGAATGAGATGAAAAAGGAAAATGTCGGGTGCTTACCATTCTTATAGTAGAATCAGCACATTTCAGGAAAAAAAATCTTCCTGAAATTCTGTTCGAAGGGAATAGAGTAGTAATACTGTATGCCTGGAAAAAGTAAAGCTAAAGGAAAAGCTCATCTAATCTAGTGGATCCTATAGGAATCTTGTAACTAAAAGAGGGGTGGTAAAACCTTAAAATAAAAGCCTCTTTTTCTAAGGAGTCAAGGGATGAGCTGTTCTGGTCTCGAAGTAAGAAACTGCTTTCAGCCCTGGCCTATGGATTAATGTCAACGTACCGCTGTCTAGGTCAGTGGTTCCCAGTCAGTAAGTTACATGGGGCATAGTGTTTGTTCTGCTTTTCCTTTTCTTTGTTAGATAATACTGAAGAGAGAATAGTGTGGTCAGGCTGACTTGGACTTTTCCTTGTAATAGTTTCTGATTTGATGCTGAGACCTTGTCTCCATCCAGCTCAACCAGGCTGTGTTCTGGCAGTCAAGGTGAGGAAGGTTTCTTTCTACACTGCTGGTGTCTCATCAGAGAGTCGCTGATTTGGCATTTTGTTGTGGGAGTCTTTGGCTTAGGACTTGATGTATGATTTTATCAGCTGTCAGAATGTCCTATGTAGTTCTATAAACTTGGAATTAAATGAAAATGAAGAAAGAAAAAAAACCCTTGCTAATGAAAACTACAGGTTTGTGTGACTTTATCAGCCCAAGATTTGGCATAAACAACTACACTAGAGATCCAGGAATCAGCCCAGTCGTATTTCCAAGGTAATATATTTCAAAAAGCATTGTTTCAAAATAATAAACTAAAAAAAGCCCTGTGCTACTTGGGACACAGGATTCCTTTGCTGTCATTGCAGTGGCATAGCAAAATCATTCAGGCTGCCAGGAAACCAGCCAGGGTGAGGGTAGGAGAGTAATCAGAATATCTGTCAGGGAATTCTGTAAATTGTTTGTGGGTGCAGCTTGGAAGGAGCAGCAGACAGAAAGCAAGTGTGTTTTGAGATATGTGCGGTTCTTAACTGCGCATCTTAATCTGCATGTTTTCTGAGTGCTCTTGAGTTACTCTTGTATAGACAGCTTTTCCTTTTGTACGCTTTGCAGTGCTTACAGCATTCTGAAGAGTTCAGTTTGCCCTTTTAAATGCTTATCTTAAGGTAAAGACCTTTTGTGATATAAAATACTCTTTCTAACTTTATTCCAGTTTAAGGTAAGCTTGTGTGAAAGTAAACTTCATTTCAAGCAGTTAGTGTTTACAATTTTGTAATATTTAGAGGAATGAAAACTGGTTCAACTAGATTTCATCCTACAATTTAGCTGCTTTTGCATCAGACTACTGAATGTCAAAATTTAAATGTCAGAATGCTATATATTGTTGTAGTTTTGTGCTTTGGTATCCAATCTTATAGCAAAATAATCAAAACAGTCTGTAAACAGTTAAGATAACTGAAATTTATCTTATTAGTATCCAATGTATCTCTGTTTGTGATGGGGAGAAATGCAGCTCAAGTCAGGATGCGTAATCCCACTTGCTGGTACTAGAGAGATCAGCTGGTAGATTACAAGGAGGCTGTTACATAGGCCCAGGAGCAGAAATCCACTTGTTACTTCCAGCTGAAAAATGATCAAAGGCTGGAGGTGGAGCAGCAACACGGATTTGGAAGTGGTCATTTGAGCTTTGCATCTGTTACTAAGGACCGACTTGCTGAGATTAGTAGGGTAGGTCAAGTAAAATTTGTCCTCTTATGCTCTGTAGGGCTAGCGGGAAGTCCTTGGTAGTATCTTCTTTCAGCATACTTTTTTTAAACCTGTCTGAATTACGCAGTCATATGTCTGGAATATGCTATAAATCAGATGTGCAGGCTCTCATAGTGAATAAAAGCGTATACTATTTTGATGACAAGTTTAAAAAAGCATTGGTATTCTATTATAAGCAGATGAACTGAAATGGTAGGAAAATATTGTGGTATGATATAAAATACCTGAAAATGGATTGTAATGCTTTCTTGCAGCTACCATGCTTTTTGCTTTGCTGAGAGAATAAAGCTAGAAAACTAGTTTGAGATTAATTCACATAAACTTTATGACTGAGATACAAGTTTTATTCTTGTTCTGCAGAACTTTTCTGTTTAACCACAATGATTTTGCAAGGAAGGGGTAGGGAGAGGGGAAATCAACTGAAAAAAGGAAATGCCTTTGAATTCTAAATTTTAAGTGAAATTGTGTGCTAATAAAAGAAAAATTAAATACTTTAGGTCTGCTGACAAAAATGTAGGAGTTGTTATACTTTATTCAGAAGTGACCAAGAGAGGTTGTATAGGAAAAAAGAATAAAAAATAGCTGTAAAGCAGCCTTTGTTTTGGTGTAGCTGTCTAGTTGTTGACAAAGATTGATATCAAACCATTTGTTTCTGATGGGCAGTGTCTGGGCCATTTGTTTGATAGCAGCCAAAGAACCTGTTCTTCAAATGTCTTTTAAGTACTTACTTGAATAGTTGGCTTTTTGTTATTACAACTTAACCAGGTGTTGTATAGAATTTCCTATAGTTTGCTCTTTTGTGCTGCCAGGTAATTTCTTTGAGTGCCTGAGCTTGTGTATTGTGAGTAGTAACAAATGTTTGTGTTCGGTTTGCCTTTGATGTACAACAACTGATGAGCACTCATACTTTCTTCTATGATTTACTCAGTTATTGCTTTTCAGTATGAGCCTTTAGAAGGGAACAATGGGATGCATGATGCATTCAGGGACTTTGCGAATAAGCAGGTGCAGTCTATCGGCCAAAAATATTTTGCAGTTTGTCTTCAATTTCAGATTTATTATTGCAGTAATCAAACGAAGATAGAAAGAACCCCCCTACCTAGGCCTGTACCTGTTAGTGTGAAACAATCTCCTAGCCTGAAAGGCTAGTCTTTGTTAGACCAACTTGTATACTGTTGTTAACATGTGTCTTTTGATGTCAAGCAAGTTGAAAGGCTGGTGTGCCTGAAAGGCCATCTGCTTTTTCAAACTATAAAGCTTAGTCTAACAGAATGTGTTCTTTCTGCAGACTGGTTGTGTCCAACCAATTGTTCTGGACCATCATGGTTGCTGCAGATTTTCTGGGTAATAAGTTGGGCGATTTGAAACTTTCAATAGCAAAGCAGTTGACAGCCAATTTTGATTCATCCTGCCTGAGCTGAACATAGTAACGACTGTAGCAAACGAAGAGCCTGTTGAGCATGTTAGGTATAGTACTGTTTTGGGTAATAACGCTAGGGGTGCAGATAATAGGACTGCCTAGTTGCACAAACACAAGGTAAGCTGAGCTCTTGCAGATTTGGGAGTGAGCAGTCCATGAGAGGTGTGCTTTCTGCAGCTCTTGTTTGCAGAGGGAGCAAATTTTTAGCGTGAAATTATGAGAAGTGAGGTTATGGGTCTAAGGTATTTTATGAAAAGATACTCTGTGAAGTTTATTCTTGGCAAAGTTTATCCTGCTGTGATATTAATATCTGGTTTTGCTTTCTGTGGTATAATTATTCTTGGGTATTGCCTGACAGATGGTTATATCTTGAGTTGCATCAGAATGATGTTATTTGCTTGACAGTTATTGTTCTCTAAGGAATGTAGGACAGGAAAGGACCTCCCTATTCATCAAGTTTATTTTCATGCTTTTGTAGGCTTTATGTCATACTGTCATAGACATATGGAGCTCTGTTTTGAAAGCAGCTGGGCCTTTTCCTCTTACTACTTTAATTAGAAGCCTGTTCCAATGCTAAATTGCCCTAAACATGAGGAAGCTGCTTGTAATGTTCAACCTAAATTTATTCATCATCAGTTGGTAATAACCAGTTCTTGTGCCAATATTGTCTTTTTATTTTAAATAGTTTTTTCTTAGTGTTTTATAATTATCTTGGTGTGTTTGTACACAGCCTTTGCCTTTCTGCTCAGCTTTACTTTTGCTAGGCTAAGGCCAAGTCCTTGCAGTCTTCCTTCAGTTCTGTTGTTGAAACACGGAGCAAAATGAAGGTATGGGTACTCAGAGACTTTTCAGCTTTCACATAGCAGGTTTTTCCAGTTCCTGGGAAGGGTGTGCCTTATTCTTTGTACTACTGCTGATAGAAGTGAATAGTAGCTTCCTTGTTATTGCAGTGCACCAACAGAAACAAAAATATAGGAAATTTTTATATTTTAAACTCTGTATGTTGTCTTCCAGTGGTGAGGCTGTTCAAACAGCAGGGGCTCATGGTATATCCTCTAATTTAGGAATGCAAGCAATCCTATGAAAGTGGCGTTGAAAGGCAGGCAGATGTTTGATTGCTTGAAGTGCGTGGGTTCCACTTGGTGTGTTTTGTTTTTTTTTTTTCCCTCAGGCTGTTAAATGTTCAGATCAGTATTCTGTGGCTGATCTGCACAGACAAATTCTTTGTGCATTTTAATGAGTTGCTGCAAAAATCTGTGATCAAAGATAAGTCAGACCTATTACAAAGGAATCAAACTGGAATTATGTTTAAATATTTTTGACTAATATTTATAGATACTTACTACTTCTAAGACTCTTGATAAATCAAACTTCTCTTCAAAGATTTCTTAAGATATTAATGAAAGATGTAAAAGGTAGATTCATCTTGCAGAATTTAACTACAGAATTATAAAAAAAACCCAACAACTGAAAAAGCTTCAGTAGGAAGGCCTGACCTACTTTCTTCCCATTTAAAATCCTAAAGGCTGTTGTGTTGGAAAAAATAAAATAAACACTTAACACCATTTAAGATGCAAGGGAAGGTTTTATATCCCAGGTTTAAAAAAGAACTTAAGCCTTCTAATGTTCAGCACCACAGCTCATAAAGATTAGGCTCCTGGCTAAGAAAGTATGGAGTAAGTAAGCAGGCACCCAAGGACCATATGCTGATGAGATTTGGATTTCCTGGCTAGAATTTGATGTGGAGCACTGGCACAGTGAAGCTGGCAGTAGGAAACCAGGGTATACCTTAGCCAGTCATATAACCCTTGTATTAATCAGAAAATTAATCCCATACCACTTCCACAGTTTTCTCTTGGGAAGATGCTTTTGATAACTATCTTATATGTAGTAGACTAGAAGTTAGTTAGCTTATTTGTCCAAGAAGTAGGAGGCCTTGTTTCTTGGTCCGTTTCAACCTGAGGGAGGTCAAGCCCGTATTTTTCCTCTTCTTGCTAGAGCGCTACAAGCCAGTTGTTTGTGCTTAGGTCAGTGACCTACCACCAGACCGTAGGTTCAGACTTCTTGCCTACTGTCTTGCATCCGTCAGCTTGCGTTTCTGGCTGCATTATGGTCAACTTCATTAGGAAGGATGGGGCAGTCCTGTGCAAAGTACCCCGCAGGCTGGTGAGTTAGATATTCTCTTGGAACATGATTCCATTTTTCTCTTTCCTTTCCAGGAAAGGAAATTCTGCTGCTAGAGAGCAGTAAAATCTACATCTAAATAATCTGGTTTTCTTCTAATTTAATATTCTTAGCAATTGTTTGAGTACTGTTTTCTGTTTAATGTTTGACCAGAGAATAGTTTAACAACCTGAGATACTATAATAATAATGGCTGTCATTGATCTCATTGCCTCTAGGGATGAAGTTTTAGAGTTATTTCAATTCAGTTGTTGGGTGTTTTTGTTTGGTTGGTTTGTTTGTTTTTTTCCTGAGACAGACATTGTGATTTTAAAATCCTGATACAGGAAGACAAAAGGGAATTTGTAGCTGTTTTGATTTGAAATAAATAAAAGATTTTCTGTATGTGCAGGCTATATTGGGAGACCCAACTGTAAATCAGCTTACAAAGTTAAATAATTTTTTTCTCTCTGTTTTGTTCATAAGTGTGGCATAATACTTGTGCAAAAAAATTCCTTTTCCCTTCAGGTAAGGAAGGCAAGATTACAGAAACTGGAGGATCTTACAAGGGGATAACCTAGTTGGGAAAATGACTGGCTGTTAAATTTCCAAAGCATTCAAAAATAAACTTGCTGTGTATGTTTCCATGTTGCTTGCTCCCCATGTGATAACCCTCAAAAGTTGGTGTCCTACCTGGGCAAAGCTGTAAAAGAATGAAATACAGCCAGCTGTGGCACTTAATGAGTTAGTTACCTTGAAAGTGAAAAAAATTGTGAAAATTTTTTCTGAATGAAAGTAATGTATTAACTGTTGCTTTTTAGCTGCATCCTGCAACATCTTCTGAGTTTCTTGGTGTGAGAGAATGGTTGCCTTCATGTGTGAATGACTTCTTTAGATTCCTGGGTGCTATAAAGTAGCAATAATGAAAAATATGTTGAAATCTGGTATGTTTGCACCCTTTGGGGGTTGGCTGTAAAGTGGCAGGAAAACGTGTGCACGGAGAGCCATTGTGGGATTGTTTTTTGTGCCTTGTATTGTCTGCAGTATGAAGTTAAGTGCAGACCATACATCTGATCTGCAAGACATCTTACCTTAAAGTGGTTTAGTTTTCATAGTTGGCACAATTCACTGCAAGGAGCACATGTGCAGTGTCTTAGATACCTCGACATGTTAGCTTCTGCCAAATTTCACTCGTGTTTCCAAATGTAATATTATGCTTATGTACTGTCCTCTCTTTGGCACTGAATTCAAACAGCACCTGTTAATGTTAAGAATAAATGAAGTTACTGTAATGTTGAGGATAAAGAGGTTTTGGTGAAAGAAAATTGGATATGAGATTTAGATTGCCTGCCTAATTAAATATTTCAAGTGGAGATGTTCTACTTCAGTTTTATTTAGAAGTCAGAAAGCAATTTTATAATGTTAGCACATGCCTTTTTACTAAAATCTTTCATGAGCTTGTATTTACTGATACTCAGTTCAAATGCTTTTAAGTAATAACCTGAAATATGCTGGAACATCACTGTTTTGCTGGGAGATAAGTGGGGTTTTTTTCTGGAAGCTTGTAGTTCTTCTGTGTGTTGGCTGATTCTCATTTGAGTTTAAATCAGCTTTAACAGAGTTGTGTAGCTTCTTGGTATTCCTCTTTGGTTTGACAGCTGAAAAACAGGAGCTGTAAATATGAACATTAGAATAAAGCTTACATTACGTAGCCAACGATCATTTGTTCTGGTACTCTGCGGCAGAAATGTAAAACAAAAATCTCCTGCTTCAACCAGTGGCCATTCCTGAGTTTGCAGAGTTCAGTACTGCTTTTGGGCAGCATGAAACGGCTAAAAGCAGTGAACATCTGTTCTGTGAATGTTACTGCTATGGACAATGTCAGGTAATGTTATAGATGCATATTTTTTTTTCTAATACAGTAGGTGTCTCTTCAGAATATTGTTTCAAAATACTGTTTTTTTTTCTTTAAAGAAAAATAGGTGAAAAATAAATCTGTTCTGACCTCTGTAACTGAATTTCTCTGAAGAGTGGTAAATAAAGGACCATGATGATCTGTCCAAGCACCATTCTATTTCTAATGGGAAGAAAGAAGTGTGGGGCAAGGGAGATGATTGTATCCTTATTAGGATGTAGGCAAGGAGGTGACTGGGGGAAGGAATCCTCTATTGCTGCTCAAAATGTATGGTGTGCAGCTCCTTGGATCTGAAAGGAGAAGTAGCTGGTTGTCAAGGACCAAGAGATGCAAAGGGATCATTAAGTTGTTGGGCAGTATCTACCTTGCACTGAGAAATGTGATTAACACGGCAGGCTCTCCTATAGATTAATTGTGGAGGAAGTTGTTTGGGGATAACTGAGATAATGGGGGGAGAGCCTGTTATGTTCCTTAATATGACAGTTCAATACCTTAATCTCTTAATAACCATAATGAAAAGCACTTGAAACTATCAGAAAAGGAGTAGGAGACCTAGTTACTCTAGTTGAAGAACATTGCTTTAGAATTCTTGTGAATATGCACTGCTGTTGTTGGAATCAATGGAGAAGAAATCCGTCTCCCAAATTTTATGTGATGATAGAAGTACCTTTCTTGTCTTCATTGAAAACTAGGCTTACTTCAGTTTGATTTACTTGTGCCTGGTTATCTCTTGTTCAAATGTCAGTCTGAACTTAGAAGCTACGGAGGCATCCTCCCCAATAAATCATTGCTTGAAAGTAACACAGCACTAGGATTTTTTTGAAATTTGAAATGGATCATTCTAGACAGATACTATTTTAAGATGATTTTAATGGAAGGGCTTCCTCTTCCTATTTTTTCAGTTGCTCACTCACTAGAGACAATAGCAGATGAAAGTATTACGTTAGTTGACCTGTTGGGGTACAGAAAAAATAAGAAGGTGATGATTTCTAGTTTGATCTGAGGGAAGTAAAAAATCTTGCTTTTTGTTAAGTGTTCTGGAGTTCCATGAAAAGCTAAAAAAAGAGTATTTAATATTATAATTTTGTGCACATAAAGTAAGTTTAATTTCGAAAGGCTAAATTATTTATGCCTCTTTCCCTGGATCAGCACTAGCACTTTCACCTTTTTATGTGTTTCGTATGCAGATTGCAAAATAATTTCTTCAAGACTGGTTTTTCTACATTGCCATCTTGCTTAAGATTAATTCTTCTGACATACAGTCACTAGCTAAAAATGTGGTTATATCAATTACGAAAACAAAGTGGATTTTTTTCATTGCTTGCAATGTCTGAATATATATTGTCAACTTTAAAAAAAATGTGTCATTGTTAAATTGAAGTGGAAAGTTTCATTAGTATTATTACTTTATTACTATTAGTTTTCAAGTAAATTATTGGAAACTTAGCTTGTAATTTAAAAAAGAACATTACTTTCTTTCTTGAATAATACAATTCATACCCTAATTTCATCACCATTTCTAAAATTCCTCTTATGCCCTTTCTTGATTTTCTGTGAATGAATACCATTATTCTGGCTCTCACGAGATCATAAACAGGAAAATATTTTCCAAATTCAGCATTGTGTCAAGGCTATATTTAAGTCTTGGTCTTTTCAAATCCTGTAATAATAGCTGTAAGATGTATCCTTCCTTATGGGTTTAAACATTGAAAATATTTTAGATCACACAATCTCTTTTGTCAGTTACTGCAGCGTTTGTCTCTTGTAATTCATAGCATCTAGTCATGCTTTTCTCTGCAACACAGTTCTGCTGGAAAGACTGTACAAGGCTGTTGCTTGCAACACATCATTCTTTTTCTTTTGCAGGATTCCTCTCTCTTATTGAGTTGTTATATACAGGCTACCAGACCTCCCTTGAAGGTCCTTTTGTTGTCGACTCCTATCCTGCCTGACATTAACTCTCTAGCGATATGGTGATATATAGTGGTCCACCTCCAATCAGCCCTTAATGACTGCCTTTAAATCTTCGTATGAATGTCTCACAGCTTTCTCTTACGCTGCCCAGAGGGGTGTGTTCTGGAGATATAAGTAAAATGAATGAATTTCTTCTGATAGTCCTCAATTTTTATTTTTTTCCCCCTTTCTACATGCAAAAATACTTCGATGAAGGCAAGGCAGCTACTGTTTTTAAACCAGAAGGCAAGCTTGACTCCGACTTAACGGTGGTCTTGTGTTCTGCAGTGGAGTGCTGAGGGAAAATCTCTGCATCTTTCCAAAGCATCTGTTTTGCATGGAAGTCTCAAAATCATGTCAGATAGCTGGATGGTTGCTTTCTAAGCACTCGGAGCATGCAGATATTTTGGATTGCAAGTAACTTTGCACTTTAACTTTTAAGATATGTACCTTAATTTTGCAGTTCCACTGAAAGCTCTTCTAGCTTTTCAAAGGTGGGCAGCATCTAGTTTGTTAGCCTGAAATTAGATTTTAATGACCAGTAAAATTCTGAAGGAGCTGTCTGGAAACTGTTGACAAAATGCACAATGTTTTTACCATGTGTCCAACTCAAATCTTTCATAGTCAAGGGATCTGATGGCATAGGCTGCAGCATTAGCTACAAATGGTAAGGGATTAAGAAGCTGTTTTCTTACATAGAACGCAATTACTTTAGCAATACAACTCCTGAAGCTAAATTAAATTGCTCTTTTCAAATAGTGAAGTTGGTCAGGTATAGAGGAAATACATGAAGGTATGATTGTACTGGAAACTATGATAAAGTCCAAAAAAACCCCAGGAATCAAAACCAGGAGTTTTCTAATTTGTTTTTGAACAGTCATATTAACTATTAGCTGGCTCTCTAATTCTTTTTAGTTTATATACCAGTTTATATAGGAATTGGTCACAAATTTAACATAGCTAAGTGTGTAGGACAGATGAAAGGAGATGCATCTAGAGAAGGGCAGAGGTTGGTTGTATTTCTGTGCCTCTCTAGATTTTTGCAAATATGAGACGTTCCAGTTCAAAACAAAATAAAAACAGATGCAAGTGCATGTGCAGACTTTTGCATTATGATGTCTGTATATTAACATAATTCAGAGAAAAGAAGGAAAAGTTAATTTGCTAATTCCAGCAAATAGTTGTATTCAGCTTTCTGTTGAGTAACCACAGCAGGTATTTTTAATTTTAATGAGCATTCTGAATCCTTTCTCTCTTGCTTTTCTCTGTTTTCCATTAGATATTTGCTGCCTTAAATGCATTGCAGAGCACTTTCATCGATATTGTATTTATTTCTAGATCAATTAAGAAGTGATTGTAGTGTGTAACTTGTAATGACTAACTTAAGGAGTTATGAAATTTGAAGGACTTTATTATGTCATGGAGAGTGGTGGTTTAATGTGTGAACTTATTAACATCTTTCCTAAAAGGGAAAAATATCGTCTGGCAGAAACATCTTTTAGAAAATATCAAATGGTAGCTCTAGGGTTTTAAATTAGTTAGATGTTACATGTGTCAAAACTTAATTTGTTTCAAAATAACCATTTCCTTGTTATGCCATGAATAGAAAGTATTCTGGAAAGGCAGCTTTTTGTAATAAATGATCTTGGTTGTGTTCTGGAGTGTTCACAAGCTGCAGGTGGGGATCTCGCGTTTTCTTTGGTGTGTTCAACAGATGTGCCAGGGAAAACAAATACAGCTATGCTTAAACATAACAAAAATATTTTTTTATTATATGTTTATTAAATAGCTGATAACAGATTGTGATAAAAGTATGGTATTATTCATACTACAGTGTTTCTGATTGTGGTTACTTTCATGTCCATTTTGGAGTTACTGCACTTGGCACCATTATGCCATCTCTCATCCTGCTGTAAATGGTTTTGTTTCACTTTTACGTTGAATAAGCATGGAAGAATGTTGTGTATATGTGTATGCATTATGTTTTACAAACAGTTTTCTTGTAACATATATTACTATGAAAGTGTATTTTTGAATTGCACTATGAAGAAAAGGTCCATTTACAAGGTTTGGGTGAGAAGAAACTAGCTTGGCTTAAAAGAAATTAAGACCAGGAGGATAACTCTGCAGTAGGGTGGTAAGGCTGTGGGTTATTTCTTTTTCCCTAATCAAGAAAGACAAAAGAGATGCAGCATCTTGGAACAGGGACGCATACTCCTGATTACATCACCCAGTGCAAGTCATACAGTGTGCTGGGTGTTGGATTTTGTGACCCAGTTACTGTGTATGGGCAGGGGTTGGGCTCTGATTCCTACATACTTGCTGAAATTCTAGGAAGTTCCTGAGATTCTGTACAGACAGAAAGAAAACAGAAAAATCCTCAGTCTGTTTCTAAAATCCTGGGGAAAATTATTTCTCCCCAAAATTCTGTGAATGCTTAAACATTCGCTTCTTTTCCGGGACTGATGTAATTCTAAATCTCCTGGGATATTTAGCCAGTGTAATGAAAAGAGAGGGAACATAAGAAAATCAGAAATGTGAAATGGCTTACCCATTAGAAGAAGGGAAAAGTAAATAAACTTAATTCTTGTTTGGAAAATTGGTGCTTGAAGGAAGGCATGAAAGTTAATTATAAATAGTGGAGGAAATTAACAGGAAATTATTTATTCACTATTTCTGAGAATTTGGGGTATAAAACACAATGCTAAAAACTGCTTTACACTTGGTGTAAGTTATAGAACTTAGCTTCACAAGATATTGTGAAGAGTCAAAACAAAGAAGTGGGCTCAACAAGGAACTTTACAAATATATTGGTATGACTGGTGATGGTCCAGATTCAGTTTGACTCAAGCAGATGCTGAGGGAGGAAATAATTTTTACTTGTGTTATCTTCAGTGTGTATTAGATACTCTTTCCTGGCTCTCCTGAAGATAGGATTCTGTACTACATGGACCTTTACTCTGGCTAAGTATTGAAGGGTTTGTGGTTTTTTCTCAGTTATTTTTGTCTCCTGTGTGAAGTTGGCTGAAGAGCAGGAAGGTGGTGTCAAGCATTTGTTAGCAGTGGAAGAATGTGGGTTAGTAGGCTTGAGACATCAAACAGTTTTAGATTATCAATGGATTTCTTTCGTGTTGACACAAAGCTAACTTTCAAATTGTGCGTGTTATTCACAGGTGGATCAAAAAGCAGCAAAACAGAGCAGTGGTGGCATTGCAGATACATGCATTGATAAAGCATGAAATCAGTGACTAAAAATAAGTTCTAAATATCTATAATTTTATACTAAACTAGAAGTCAGGTACTTTCTCAGTTTTTTTTATTTCTCTTAACCTCCTTTTCCATAAAGTATCACATTGATGTATTATAAGGGATTGTGATCAAGCATTTCCACAGTTGACATGGAATGGATGAGTCTGTTATTCCTGGGTTCCAGTTTGTCCTGGTGAGACTGAAGAGGTGGCTGTAAAGCATGCAAGCTGGTGACAAGGTTTTGCTCAGCCTTCCTACTGTATACATCCTGTGCTGGGAACTGGGACAGGCTAGCTCTCAGGGAAGATCAGTAATCGTTGTTTCATTAGTTGCAGTTCAGACTTGATGGTGGCTAACGCATGCTGCCTAAACAGACTGTGGGTGCCTTACACTCGCTAAGTATTTTAAGCATCGTTATAACAAATTTTCATTCCTACAGGCCAATTATACAGCCACTGATTTGTGACAAATGAACTTGTCCTGAATGACAGCTGAGTTTCTCTACACAGCCAAATACAACTGTGTAAATGAAAACTCTTAGGAAGTGTGGAGAAGTCTGGTGGGATCGTTGGGTGAGGCGTACCCTTTTAAGATCTCAGCAGAACGTTTTGTGGTGCTTCTATCAACTGTGTTACAGCAAAGCTTGTTGTGTCATTACCTGAATTACACAAAATACAGAAGGTTGGGACAGGTGCTTCTAGGCTACTAAGCAAAATTATGGTCCCCAAAATACTGGAATATGCCTGTGTAGTAAACACAAATTGAGCCAAAGAGTATATTAATGCCTGGCATAGCAGCGAGAAGGAAGAAGGGGGAGTAGAGACTCTTTTTAAATAATTAATATTTGGATCTATTTTATAAGGGTGATTGTTCAGCATGTTAAAATGTATTTTTTTTTTCTGTGGGTATTTGAGGTTGTCCTTCAATAAAACATTGTACTGACAGAAAATGTAGTTCTTGTTGAGTAGCCTGTCTTAAATGCTTTGTAGGAATCTTCCCCCCCCCCCCCCCCCCCCCCCAGCTGGATTCTGAACTTCCTAATTCTGCAGAAGGGTTGCTTTAGTGGGGAGACATTTCATAATAAATCAGCAGTCAGTATTGGGTTCAGTTCTGCTTCCATTCTACTGTTTCTTCAAAATTAAATAGAAATGTAGTGGAGAATGTAAACATGGTTGAAGGTAGCAGCAAAAAGGCATACAGGGATTCTGTTCATGTCACACTTTTCCTGATAACTGGAAAATATTTTATTTTATCTTTTTCTAGGGCAAAGTGGCAAGACATTTGTTCTTATTTTACTGTGATTTTACAGAATGATTTTTAAATAGTGTGCTTAGGAAAAATGCAATATGTGATACAATTATTTTAGGAATTGTTTGTTGGTGGATTTGTAGATTTCTGTCTTACATTCATATAAGTAGTCTGATCCTGTCTTTAGGTTGTAAAGTGGGCTGTACTTAAGAAGTAATGCCTTCCCACCCGCAGGTTGAAAATATTTTCAGAAGATGGATAATTTCACTCTTCTCAGAGAGGCTGACAATTTTTTTTACATAACATCAACACCTGACTGGGAATCAAAATATTTTCATATGCATCTTTAAAGCCTGGAGTGAGCAAGGTATCTCACCTTCCTTTTTAAAGAATTGGGGTTTCTGCTGTCTGGTATGAAAATATGGAAATTACAGGTTGAATGGAAACTCAGAGCAGGTCATGATTTTGTCTCTGCATTACACTGATAATTTGAAAAATAAAAGTAAAGTCTTGTTTGGATTGTGAACTTTCTGGACACAAGCTATTTTGGTCCTTAGAAAGTGCATGGTAGGGTATTCCAAAAGCATTTATAGCCAGGATGCTTAATAGTTTTGCTACTTTGAAACTTCTGTTGTGACATCCCATCCTGTGATGGGAATGGGGACTGCAACAGGATTCCTTGGGGAGGCTCAGCCTTCTCTCTGTTCATTACATGGTTCCATCTGGTGAATTAAAAAGCTTTTGGGAATTATAGCATAGAGCTCTGAAATACATGCAGTTTCTCAATGTTTCCCTACATTGTGTTTCCTTCGATGTGTAAATCCACTGTTGCTCCCTGAGGTCATCATTAACTTGTTTGTGTATTTAGATTAACTAATTTGGCAGCCTCCCAGTGCCTTCCTGCAGATTAGTAAGACAGCAAGTTTCACCTTGGTTTGTTTTGTCCTTTCGTAATTTTACGTGTGACTTTCTTTTTGCTGATCGTCCATGACTTGTTTTTTCTGATCCGGTCTTTTAAAGACATGCTGTTTCTTGACAGTGGGGAGAACATTGTGGGCTGACAAATAAGACGGAATATTTATGGCACATAAACCTGGATATAAATCTTCATCTCCCTTTGGTGTTCAGTTGATTTGTGTATTCTCTCATGGAAATACAAGAAAAAAATTGCATTTCTCCTTCAGTTTGGAAAGATTCTCCTTTCCAGTGCAAGGAGAGCTGTGGGAGACCTAGGGATTTACACTAAGTAAGTTTTGGAATATCTGTATATTGTTTAGCAGCGTGCTAGGAAATTCTGCCTTTTTATGTTTCACATTACACCATATTTCACTCTTTCTGCTAAGCTGGTTTTGCATCCGTGGCCTGCCAAATATCTATGGGCGTAGAAGGTCTTTAAGGATATACAGCAGAGTCTGTAATGCTGGTTTTCCTGCAGCCCAAGTGTAGTGCCCTTTTGCTGCTGGTCTCCAGAGGTGGTGGCAAATGGCTGCTGCCAGTTACTGTAAGCTGCGGTGGCAAAGATTTGTGCAATGTTTCAGAAAGCTCTGGTTCATTCAGCTAATGAACCATGTAGGCGTTGATACTTTTTCACGATAAGATATATAGATTTGTCTGAAGACTGCAGGGAAAATTTCTTCACAACCAGTTTTCAATGAATACCATTAAAATTGTTCTCAGGTGCACTAAAATTGAGCAGTTTTAAAATTTGCACTTACAGCTTAATTTAGTTTTTTTTGTGTAAATGTTTTGATGATCCTATATGACATAATATGCTCTTTGAACAAATGCCTCAATCTCAGTTATTGTCAAAGCTGTAAGGCTTATAGCTATTGCAAAAGGTTGTGGGAAAGGGAAGGTCAGGTATCGTTAAGGCTGTGGATAACTGAAATGGAGCATTGCATCGTGTTCCTGTCTCTGCAACCGAGTTGTTCTAGTGACTTTAATCACACTTTAATTAGTGTTACTAGGTAATCTAAAACTTCTCAAGAGACGCTGCTAAATAGACATACTTGAGTTTGAGTTCCCAGTGTGAGTCTTTGGAATCTGGCTTGCAAAAGTCCTCTCTTTTTGTTCAGCAGAGGTTTAAGTTACTCGTAACTGTGCTGTTGCACATTTAGGCCTTCGTTAAAATGCCCTTAAATATGAGAGCATCCTAAAAAGGGCAGTACAGATTAATTGGTAGTCCTGACCTAAACCCATCTGTGCTGCCTTTTTGAACGTGGGGATTAAGTACAGTGATGCTTCCTTACATGAATATTTTGAAAATGTATGACACCTGTAAAAAAAGTAGTATAGTGCAGAGAATTCTGATTTAAATCAAGTTGTTTTCTCATAACCAGATTTGACAACAGTGTATGTAATAATCTGGAAATCTATTTTCAAGTAAAATCTAATTTTTTTTTTCAAATGTCTTGGCTTTTTCTGAAGGCGCTTGTTCCTGTTAAGTTTAACACTATGTTTTTGCTAACAAGACTATGCAATGTACTTCTATACTTATTTATTTATTTAAGCAGTTGGGTAGCTTAACATTAATTATTTTTTTTTATTTTTACTGCTAAGAATAATGGGAAACTGTTAAATTTTAAATGTAATATTTTTGATCTTAATTTCCATGGAAGTAGCCAGCAAGTCAGAAGTATGAACAATGTAATAAATAATTTTGTATATCAAATAAAATTCAGGTATGCATTCCTGTGGGAACACTTATCTAGTATATATGCAAATCGTTTAATTTAAAAAAGGTGGAATACTAATCTATCTTCATGATAAGTTAGGGGAATACATCCAATTTACTATATTTTGAGAAAGAATAAGGAGATCTTCCTGTCATGCTTACTTTTTCATTTATCTACAGGAAAATGAAAGCAAGCATTCTTATGTTGAAGCTCCTGCTTGGTCACTTGAATTGTAGGTTAGTTATTGAACTGGTTGAGTAGTTTAAAATCAAGGGAATATTCTCTGTATATGTAAAAAGGCTGTTCTTAATCCTGTGTGAAACACCAGAAAACCCAGACCATTAGAGCCTATTTTAATTTATTTTATTGTTAGGCTTTGAAATTTAGACAGTTATATTGTAAGAATATTTTAATAGATTCTTACTTTTTTCAGTTTGGGCCATGACTAGGTACTTGTAATAACAGGTGTCTTTCTGAAATGCATTTATTTTTAGATTTTTTTAAAGTGAGAATAAACTTTTATAATGTTCTTGTGGTATATTGAGCAAGTGTTGTGGAACTGCAGAAGGAAAAGATCATCCTGTCTTCAGATCAGTGTTCGTAGTGTTTGCAGCAAATAAGGCAAATATGCCAGACGGTGAGAACAAATCAAATGCTCAGTGAGCATGACTTGTCGTGTATAATGAGCAAGATGGGTTATATCTGGGGGAGTGGGAAAGGAAGGAGAATGACTACTTATGACTGTAAAATATGGGCTTAGATGTGGGGTAACTCCAAAGCTAACAGAGAATGTAGGTTGTTTGAAGATGCGCTTGCTGGATTTTTATAGGAGAAGCAACCGTCCACTTCCAAGCTAGCTTTTACAGTGAGGCTATTGGATATTGCAGTGTCTTTAGCAAGTTTGGAAGTAAACTTGGTAGCAAATTTACTGGTCATACATGTTTGCACTGTTTTCAGGTCCTTAGCTCTTGGTGAGGGCCAGGACGATTCCCCACCCCATTAGGTTCATACCCTTCCCGTTTGTACACATAAAGACTTCATTTAGTAGATTTCCCTAAACCCACAGGCAAGGGTGTGTTTGGGGTTGAAGGTAAGACAAAACCAATTAAAAATGCATAGCTGCTTATGACAGGCAGATCTTGCTTATCTTCTTTCAGTGAAGAGGGTGAAGAGCCACCACTGGCCTTCAGAGTCTTGCTAAGCCACTCTGAAGAAGTGGCTGGTTATGTGTGGCACAGTGGCTGCTCCTTGGTGTTGACAAGTACAAGAGATGGTGGTTGGACTGGTCACTACTGGCATTTGGCTTCAGGAGTCAAGCTGACCAGCTGATGCTGGTGGGTTGTCAAACTCCTTGGGTCTCAAAAAGCAAAGGGAGGAGGGTGGTGGCTAGGTGAAATTCAACCCATCTCCACCCCCCCGCTGAACAGGATGTTTTGGTGCTTTTACTAGTTTTGAAGAACTTAAGAGTGCCTAATTGGTTCTTTTATTAAGGATTAAATTTAAAACTACAGGCTTTGATATTTCTACAGGCACTCCCCGCCGCCCCCTTTTTTAAGGTTCCACTTGTGCAGCAGTGGTATATTTTTCAAATACTTGTGCATTTTCACATTGATAACTACTGTACAAGCACCTGTGACATTACTAATAACTTTGATCTTTGACATACTGTAGACTTTTTATGGATTTTGTATGAAAAGTGATAGCGTTATCACAAGATGTTTAGTGAGTTAGATATTCTGCAAACCTTGTTGATGCTGTTGCCTGTGAGTCTGGGGGTTTAGAGGCTGGGCCATGCCCAGTGTGGTTATTCTGTGTTATGCGAGCATATTGGTACAAAAAAGGTTTTGCTTTTTTTTTTTTTCCTTCACTATTTGCGTTGCTTTCTAAGCTAGAACTCCTAGTTGGAATTTTGGTTTTGTTTTTTTTCTCCAGTAAGTTTGTAGTTCATGGGGGTCCAAAGGTGTTTTGCATGTGGCCAGAAGAGGTGGGGGATTAACAACTCTTTTCATCCTCTTTTTTTTTTTTTTTTTTTTTTGTCAACATGTATGATACATATTCAACAGAGAATCACCAGCTCTGCTGGCCTTCAAAATGTGCTGTTTGATTGTTTACGTATACTTCCTTATATATTTTATGTGTGATTAACCCTTGGTTTTTGGTTTGTTTTCTTTTTTTTTAAATTTGGTTATTATCACTTATCTGTTCATTTTCATGTACACTCTCTGCTTGAAATAGTGCGATGTGGCACTTAAAGTCATAACTTTTTAAAGTTGGGATTATACAAGATAAGAAGTTATGAGTCTTTCTTATTCCTGCTCATTTTCATACTACAAAACAGTATGAAAAGTTTGCTTTCTTCCTCTCTCTGCCACCTTACTTTCCCAGCTATGTAGAGACAATGGCATTCTAGCAGAGACTTTGATGACAGAGGAGCTGACTTTGGAGAAGTACAGCCTTGGGCTTCAAGAATGTCTTGAGTAACAATGTAATGTATTCAAAACTGAATTACTTAAAAAGGAAATAATTTTTTTAACCTATGCTTGAATATGCTTTAAATAGAAATTTCCTTTTCAAAAATTGATTTGAATCTCTAGAGTTTTGGTCATACATTAGTTGGTAAAAATCCTACGTAAACCTTTTATCCGACCAGCACTAATCAAACTCATTAGTCCATTTGCCTAACAGCAAAGACCACCAGACATGTGTTGTCACTGTATTCTCTGCGTTTGGTTGGTTTTTCCATTGGACTGTTGGATGCAAGACTTTAGAGTGCACTGAAAAACTCTTCCACAGTGCTTATGTGCTTTTGTACTTCCATTTCCTCCCTGCTCCCTTGCTGATGATGGTTATATTACTTTTAGTTGAAAGGTGGTGTTTTGTTTTGTTTCAAACTGGTGGGCAACATAATGAAATATCTTCTGGTATCCACTTAATAACTTTCAGGGAATTAACTTCTAGGTCCTAATGTTTGTTTAAACCAGTTCATAATGTTAAAAGTAATAATTACAGTATTTGTGAAAATTAACTTTGATGTCAAAACTCTCTTAGTATGCTTTAATCATACTGCCATACCTGAAATGAGCTGTGACAGTGATATTTTGGCAAATAATATATCATGAAAAATAGTTGTACTCTAATATTTTCCACAAAGCTGAAGCCAACTGATGAGTGAGAGAGGATAGTTATGAAACTGCATGAAATGTAGACTACATAATTATATTGCTGTGCTGTAAAAGCTGACAGTGATGTGAAATTTGGCAGCAAATACTACTTCTACTTTTGACCTGCTTTTTATCTTTTACGGCTTTTCTTTCTCTCCTCCTTCACCACCCTAGTTGAAGGTTATAGCAGATGCAGTGAGGAAATTCTGATCATTGTCTTTCTCTATCATGAGACCAAATTTCCAGATTTTATAGAACAGACTATTAGACTTTATCATTGATGAGTAGATTCTGCTGTATATCAATTTTGTTTTTAAGCTGAGAGCATGAGTTCAAGGATATTAAGATCGTCAAATTAGTATTTACATAGACCAGATGGCGAATTAATTGCTGGAGTATAATGATGCTAAGTTTTATATTTCTGATAAAGCTGAGAGTTGTGTGAGAAATGCTAACAAAGTCATCAGTAAGGAGTGGAAGAAGTTTACTGCTTATGCTTTGGGAGGAAACCCAGGATGTTGTCACTTTTACCATGGGGAAAATGAAACCATAGATCAATCTCCAAAGCACTGGTCTGAGAACCTGGAAGGCCAAGAATCTTCATCAAAATAGCAGGAAGGTATATGAGGTGGAAACTGGAGTGCTTATCTAGAATTCAAACCGCTGGAAGATGGAAATAGGTGATTTCTGATATTCACCACAGATTGCATCTTACATCTTAGACACCTTTCCTCTTCAAACTGGCATGTGCTTTCTAGTGAGAAGTTTTCACATGTTAACTTCTTTCGTTAGGAAAAAAAATTTCCTGAACCTTCTTTACTAGACTGCTACAGAAAAAAGTAACGCTGGCTGTCGTGGACATTTTCACTGAAAGAGACAGACAAGTTATCTCCAGGATACAGGTTGTGAACCAGGCAATTCGTTATGTATGTGTACTTTAAAGAGAAGGAATTCACTGTAGTGCGATCTTTTAAATATCCAGTCCATTTTATTTCATGAATTTTTCCCTCAACCTAGAAAATGCAGCTGGTATCACAGTGGTGAATCTGGTATAAGGAATGTGTGTTCTGATAAAGCATGCTATAAAAACTTGTGTTTTGTCTCCTTTGACTTTTTTGTGACCTGCTTTTATTTTTGGGTAGATACTGCCTTTATAGTAAGGAATCAGACCACAAAATCTGTGAAATATTTGTAATTTATCTTTCATTAGAAAAGCAGAAAAGTGCTTTAATAATAACTATTCTTTGAGATGTTTTGAAAAACACCACCTTCATAAAAAGATTGATGAAATACAACTGCAGCAATAAGTTGCAAATAATTGTTTTAATTAGCACTTCTCAAGTTTCCTAACTTGCCTAAAATGACCAAATTCCAGTTCCTTATTTCTTGTAATTCTAGACAAGGTACATGTTCAACTTAGTCAAAGAAAGATAGGAAGAATACCTCGTCACTGTTAGGTAACTTTTAGTGGGGCTTCATACCTATTGTGTCAGTTCTTTTTTTTATAGATCTTACTAAATAGTTTGCAGACAATTATTTCAGCGTTATGGTTAGATAATGTGAAAATGATCACTTTTGAGGCGGGGAAATAAAACTAATTTTAACTGGGGTTTATGTGTATCAGTCATGTAGAAGTAAAGCATTATATATCTTAAGGTTTCATATTAGATTCTTCCTGTATATTTGCTCTTTAAGCAGCCAGATGCAGACCTGTGTGTGGCATGAGTTGAAGGGCTGCTTTGTTATTACTAAAGACGAGATCTGACCATGACTTATTCGAGAAGGGCAGGAGCTCCCTCTTCTGGCTTCCAGCGCTTTGAATTGAAAGTTCATGGGAACGTTCTTAATTCATCCCACTAAAAAAAACCCAATCTTATATTGAATACTTACCTGCATAAATGTTTTTCTGGTATCTTGGCGATCATGGTAAAATTTTTTTCAGCTCTCAGATGCCCAGTTGGATTCTGCTGTGAGTACAATATTTATGTTTCTATAGCCTTGCTCTGTACCGTCATGGACAGCAGATGTCCTCTCTGTCAGTGTGGTATTGCCGGCATGGTCACGACAGCAATGGTTCATGTAGGTGTAAGTTGCAATTCCAGTATGATCTCTTCGTTTAAGTCCCACCTGAGCTTTTCACAACTTTTAGTAGTAATGCGAGTCCTTTATGGCCACTTGGTACAAAGCCCTATAAATCATCACACATCTAGAAAGGAGGAGAAGTGGGGTCTTTTAAGAATGATGAAAGGGTTTTACAGTTGATGTACGTATTGCGACCCCTTTCCTTCCCTCCCATCCATCTGTGGAGTGATGGGAGAGAGGAGGCTTCCTTGCTGTTTGTGTTTACTCATTCTCCTTTCATAGCCTCTTCAGTGTTGCAAATCGTCAGAGAAATGTTATATGCATCTGTAGATACTTAAATTTCATGGCCTATGAAATTTAAGTATCTACACGATACTTTCATGAGTCTTACATGCAACATCATTCCCAAAGGTAGGCGCCTGGCTGGAAAAGGTGGCATTGAGGACAGATCTCTTACCTCAGCTGTTAAAAAAAACCCAAAACAAACAAACAAAAAAACCCACAACAGAAACCAAACCAAAACAGAACGACCAAAAACCCCCATAAAACTCCCACAAACAAAAAACCCACAAAAGACTAATTAATTTCTTAGTTCTGAGAATGTAGGATGATAAAACATAAATATTGAACTGACCTCTATCAGCGTTGTGCCTTTAAATCACCTGTCAAAATAGCAGCCAAAAGTCCCAGATGAGCCCTGGCCACCATTCAGTTACTCACCTTCTCAAGGATACTAATGCAAGGAACACACATCAATATATACATGAAGAGACCAGTTATTGTGCAATGGGTATAATTTTTGTACAATACATGTGGTTCCTCAAGTAGCTGCACTTAACTGAGTTCAGTTACCTGCCATCCATCTATTTTTCAGAATTCCTAGGTATTTTAGCTTTTGAATTCAGAGGGAGGATTGAACTGCTTCTGGTTACACCCTCTCATAGGAGCATAAGGGAATATATGACATGTACAGAAACAGCGCACATTCCTGTTTTAACTGCTCCAGTGCTATTAGGGATTCTGCAGTGGCACCATTTCAAAGAAACACTTTTACTGTAGCATATTTTTCCATTGCTTTATCAAAATTTATGTGTTCACAATATTTTATTTTCAAAGCACTAGATTTTTAAAATGTTTCTGTGCTTTTATTTAACTACATTTTCTGGAGCAGGTATGCTTACTGATTTGTATAGCATCGCCTTTGTCATTACCTAATAAAGTGCAAGATACGTAAGTTGGAGAGGCCATTATGAATAAAAACCCAACAACAGAGGCTCACTATCAAACTGTTTAGCTCTGATTTATACAGTTTCAGGCAAAATAAGAAAAAATACTTTGGTATTTGTAGCAAATGCCAAAATAGAATCAATGCAGTATTGTTCACCTAGTTAAAATTGCAAAATCCAGGAAATGCAAACATTAGGTTTCCAACAGCAACATTAACTTGGACTCTTTGCATATCCTGTGTTTTCCTGGTATACATTAAGACATAAAGTAATGTATTAAGCTGCGAGTTGAACAAGAAAAACAGAAAAAGTTCTTCATGTATGTAACACTGCCAAGTGCAGTTCTGTTACCATTTGTGTTTATTGACCTTTTATAATTTTAAGTTATTTTCTTCATAGAGATTGAATATGGGTTTTTTTGGCCAAATGAAGTGAAATCTGAGAGCTTGTCTTGACTGCAGTGTGAATTTGACATACGGTTTTCTCTTTGCTTTGAGTCCTACTCTTCTTCATCCATCAGTATCTCAGATTTTAATTAAGTGGCTTTTAAAGTTGAAAATATGAATTGAATCTCAGAGGCTAGTACTCTGATTGCAGTGGGGATGTAACTTAAGCTATATAGGTTGGCAAGACAACTTACAATTAATTCTAATTGATCTATTTTTTGCTAATTAAATTTGTACATAACTAAAAAGTGCAGGGCGACTTTACTCATAGGATAAATCAAGCGTAAATTATTGTAATAAAGATTAACTCAAACTGTATCTCTTCTGAATTACAATGTATAACTTTGGAAAGTATATGTATAATTGGTTCCAAAATTTTTAGGGAGTATTCCAGATGTTACTGAGTGTTGATTGTATGTAACTCGGAACACAAGGAAAGTCCTGCTCTGAGGGTGGTTCCAGCCTGGAGATGGTGCAGAGCTGCGGACAGAAAAATCTCCACATTTGATCTGTTCCTATCTGCAGTTGCTTGCATGTGTTATGAACAAAGTTTCTTGCCTGTGTGAACTAGGCTAATCCATGTTCTAGAAGAAAGGGAGGAACTTTAAAAGAGATATTTGGAGGGCTGTAAAGCAGGGACTTGCTGGTCAATAGATTTGGGAAGTCAATCTAGGTTTGGAAAGTAATAGTCTGAAAAATAGAGAGGGACATTAGGGCTGGGGCAGTGGCGGGACAGGAGTGGAAATGGAGACAGGAAAAAGTGAAAACTGTAAGGAAAGTAAAAGCAAAGTATCAGGAGGTGGGGATGTTTGTAAAGAGAGGCGTAAAAGTTCTGTTAGTGGAGGATCATGAATTCATGACAAGAACAGTGAGTACATAGCAGTGTCACCCAGGGAAGGGGTAAGATGGATATGATGTGAAGCAAGAAACTGCAAGGTGGAATTGGGACAGTAAGGTCTGAGAGGTGGGGGCTTCGCTCCTAGAAAAAGGGAAATGGAGTAAATGAAGATAACTAAAATAAAACCAGAAGGAAGTATGTCCTGGGTGACAGATCACACCATGGGATCAATGCGGTGCTTGCCAAAGAGGAAGAGGAGGAGGGAAGGGTGTGATGGAGGAGAGCTTTGCAGTGGCATTTGGGAATTAGATGGAATTGCAGAACTGAAGGGTGAAGAACGAACGGCCACAGGGAGCTTCCATGGAGGAACAGAAGGCTGCAAAGAGTGTCTGGTGTTCTTGATGTACCAGCAGTGCAGAGGCTCTGGAATGTGTCATTGCCTGGCTATTCAGCTTCACCTGTGTTTTCTTCCACAAGCTTAGCATCCCAAAGAAATTTGGCTCGAAGAGCTTGTAAACTTCTGGAAATCAAACACACATATTTTCTCTAACTAGCTCTCTGTCCATATGTGGTACTTTGTTTTTACTGTGCATGTGTACACATAAGGAAGTTTTTTGTTACTTACACTCAAGATGAAACTAATAAATTACCACTTAATGAATAAAAAAATTTTCCAAAATTGACCTAAAGGCATATACTTCTCAGATTGCTCATATTGAAGTGGGGTTTATTCTGCTTTTGCTCTCGGGAAAAAAAAAAACATATTTTTTAAATTATTCATTCATTTGTCTTTTCCCTTTATCCATCTTCTCTATCTAAAAAATAAATCATATTTTGACAGAAGTGGATTATGGAACATTATGCTGAACAAAGGAGAAGTGTTCAGAAGATTAGTTAATCTGGAAGAGAAGGGATGGTCAAAGCTTCCGTAATAAAATACGGAAGCATTGTAAAATACCTGTCCCTTATTTGGCTCTAGAGGGGTACAAAATTTTGAGTTGAAAAAATAACATTGTAGGGGATGTTTTGACTTTGAAATAACAGTATTTGAATATATATATTTCTGAGGATGACCTCAGTTGATGCATGCATTTTTTGTTGAGCCACAGCACTATGAAGTAGATGACATTGTTGGCACAAATACTTGGCCACACTATTTAAATACATCAATTAAATATTTACTATTTTATTAAGCATGGCCTTAATCCTGGTTTTATTTATATTGGAGATTTTCCATCTGCTTTTGTAGATGTGGGATCAAACTGCATTATAATACTGTTAAAATACGGAGTATATTCCTAAAATTAGAGTTGTAGAGCCCTTTGGTGCAAAGTATGTGTAATTGTTAGGGAGCACTGAGGTTATCAGATGACTCATTGCAGCAGGTTTTGCTGTACTTTCTCACTTAGAAAATGTTAAAGTTGTCGATTTTTTCCAGTACTTTGGGAGGCCAGTAAGGTTTATTATTTACTGTGCTTAGTTAAATTTTTCAAACAGACTGTCAAGAAACGATGCCAGGACAAAACTATTTGTGCAGGTAATTAATGGAGAGGCTGTGGTACCTGCTGACAGGTATTTTCCAAGAAAAAGAATGGTTTGCAGCTAGGGGAAAAGTGTTAAAAATGTGCCCCAACCAGTAACTCAAACCAAAAGAGCAACCTTTGATCTGTGACATAGTTTATGTCACATTTTAATGAATAGCTTTATTAAACTGGTTTATTAAACTAATATTATTCTGTCAGTTAGTACATTTTACTTGCAGAAAATTGGATCTAAGGGTATCTGACATCAACTACAGTGATGCTGTTTTAAATTAAACTGGTAGTTTTAGCAATGTATGTAAAAGAATGTTTTCATGCATTTAAAGGAATGTGCTCAGTTCCAACACTGACATTTAAAATCTGAGTCCGGACAGAGCTCATGTAGGGATTTTTGTGTTAAAGACAGGGAGGGTGCAGGTTGCACTCCGTCTTGCTGCTGTTGCAATATTGCTGCTTACTGAACGTATTTCATTTGTAGCACAGTTATGTTTTAAGGCAGCAAGGATCTGTCTAAAACTTTTAATGTACAATAGATCACAATTAATATATAAATTAAATCTGTATTGCCTACAAGATATTTTATATTTTAGTAAATCCCATGTTTTGTTTCATTTTTTGTTCTACATTAGATTGACTCATTGAAATAATGTACTTTACAGTTGTATTTAAAGAGGGTTCAGATAAAGGTGTTATGTAGATAAACAGGTTTTGTGTTGTGGTCCCCATCTGGGTGAAGGAATATCATGGGGGGAAAACAGTCTGGAAGAAGAAAATTAGGGTATCAATTTCAGTGTTGCTATTGAAGTGTCTACAGAAGTGAGATTTTTCCAGTTGACACAGGATTAAGCTCTTCAAGAGGAGTTATTGCTGAAGTTCTGAAGGAAGCAAATCTTATGCTTGTGCTGACTTTTTCCCTCTCCTGCCTGTCTTCTGAGCTTTTTGAACAAATGCAGTCAAACATGACAGAAGAGAAAAGATCTCAATATATGAGTTTCTGGCATGTTTTTGGAAATGGGTGGGCAGGTAGTGGTTGGAGTTGTGTGTCTTCTCTTAATGATCCAGTGAGGGAAGGGTTTGGTGGGAGCTAATCCTTGAAAGAGGAAGAGAATGGAATTGTGAAGGCCCAAACATGTAGCCTAGGCACAACAGTCAGGAAGGCCACTGGAAATCAGCCTTGCTTTGTTCTGGTGTTGATCAAACTTCTCATTGTAGTGAGACCTGAGCACTCTCGGACATAACCACCCCAGACGAGCGAACACTGAGATTAGTAACCACCGTGGTTTTGTTTGTCAGTACTTGGCTTCTTCAATACTCTCTTGTTTTATTGCTAGTTGTTAGTTTTATCATTTAGATAACCTTTTTTGTCGATTTATAAAAAAATTCTGGTAAGTAGAAACTAGAGAGATGTCTTTTCTGATGCATTGGGTCTTCACAGTTAAATTTGAGCCATGGAGGTACAAGGCACCCTACAAGATACAATGAGTTCAGAGCTATGAGTTTTCCAAACTGTATATTTGTTAAAAATGTCCCCGCAAATGTGTAAGTTTATATGTCAAGTGCTTATACATTATCAATGGATGACTAGAAGTGTCTAAATTCTCATCTGTTATTCTCAAAGCCTTTTAATGAAGTGAGGTTGTTTGTAACATCCCTGTGGTGTAAGTTAAACAAAATGGGTAACACTGATAGAACATTATACAGAAAAAATATGCAGAAGCCTTAAATTCTTCTGATGCCTGAAGATTGATATGATGGCAAGACCAGGAGAAAGTTAGTGAGGGCAGCTGCTTTTGATTTCAATTTGGGAGAGTCCGTGTTCTCTATGTTGGTGTATTAGTTACTAACATGTGGTAGTTGCCATAGATATTCCTTTTTTTTTTTTTCCTTTTATTGGACTCTATACCCACCCAGAGTGTTTTGCTTTTTTTTGCCATTCTTTTCATTTCCATTATACCCACAGCCAAATGAGTCAGATGTAGCTGCCTGCTTCTGCAGAGCCTTTGAAGTCCCATCATGTTTGTGCACCTTGTCTCCTCTACACAGTAATTCCAGTTCAAGATTTTTTTGAAGGTTCCCGTTGACAACGTGCATGTACAGCCTGTAGGGGTGGCTGACCAGCTTTGGAAGCCAGTCAGGAGCCGCAAGGAGGTTCCAGTAGCCTGTCGGAGACCCTGTGATTGAGGAGGTGGGAACTTCCTCAGGAAGTTTAAGGATTCAATAAGATCTCATTACATTACAACTTCCAAAAGAGTAGACTGCCATTTTAAATTCAGATTTCATCTACCAAAACACTTTTGCTTCTCCCAGTCTAGAAAACCTCCTTTGGCAATTTCCTGTGCTGACTAGGTTTTGGAGACTTGTGTTCGTGTCCCTAATCATTCAATTACTTGAGGCCCCGTGATGAATACAAGACTGAATGGCTGTCAAATTTCCTGTCTCCACATGAAATCTCTATCTGGTAGTTCAAATACCATTTGCAGGCATGCCCGTTTAGTTGTGGAAATCAAGGTTACAATCTTCATAACTCTAGCATCCTTTAGAAAAACAGGTTGAATGTTTCTTGAATTAAACAACCTGGGTTTACATGTTGTTGGTTGTCATGTTGTGTCGTGTGTCGTCCCCCCCCCCCCCCCCCCCCCGATTTGTAACGTTGATAGGTTCATACTTTTTATGTTTTTACTCGTTTTAAATCAGTCGGAAGTCTTCAGCCTGCTTTTTAAATTTGAAGAAAATCAATTTGTATTCGTTAAAGTGCCAAAAATACTAAATAACTTGTAAAATAACCTTTCAGAAATAAATGTTGTGCAGTTTTATTGAGGTTTGGATGGGGAGTCAAAGGTAGAACCAAGAATCCATGTGTGCTGTCTCCAAATGCATGGTGCTTGCCATAAAGACAAATTTGAATCAGCTTTCCTACCTCATCTTTTGTAGAAAAATGAACTTGACTGAAATAAAACGCTTGCATGACTAATGGAGTCACTTCCATTCAAAAGCAACAGAGGATGCTAGAAAGAAGCTACTATAGCTAAAATTACTTGGAATGCTGTTCTTCTTGGCACTCTTCAGCTGCCTCCCACCCTCTTGTTTTACCTGACTGCCTCTGTCCATCGTTACTAGTCCTCAACTGACAACATGGGTGACTGGGAATGAGATTTATCCCCGCATCCCTTGGTAAGGGGCCTCTCTCATTTGTGGGATATGCAGGAAAATGGTTCCCTTGGAGAGCTGTAATTCTAGGATTTTGCAGTTTTGGCAGTTGTTCCCAGGAGACTTCTGCCCTGCTCCTGGCTATTTGTAACGGGGGGATCTGGCACCGTGATAACATACGTCACCTTGATGAACCTGGCGGTGAAGCTAACTAGCACAGTGTCTGGCTTGATGACTGTGTTTGTGTAGCGTGCAGGGGTTATCAAAAGGTGGGCATGGAAACATTCCTGGGCCTTCTACAGACAGCTTGGGGGCTGGTTGCTTGGTTTGGGTTTTTATATTGGTCCTTCGACGGGAAAGCCCTAGAAATACAAATGTCTCTCATCACGCGAGGAAATACCGGCGGAAACGGTTAAAACTTGGTAACCTGTTATTCCCCTTTCACCAATGATTAATTTTTAAGTTTAAATAACTGGGAGTCGAAGTACTTGGCGTAGCCGGGCCGAGGCGCGGTGCCGCCGCCGCCGGGCCGGTGGGCGCTGCGGGCGCCGTGGCCGCTAGGGGGCAGGCGCGGCGCGGCGGCGCTCGGGGCCCGCCGGGGCTCGGCGCGTATCGCGGGGCCGCACGTCCGCCGCTGTTTCCACACGGCGGGTGCCAGCAAAACCCGATACAGTGTGATATATAGAAGCAAGGTACAACTGGAATAATGAAATTTCAAAAATAAGCCCTTTTTAAAGGCTGGTTGTAACAGTCCTGCTGGGTATTGTAAATGCCTCAGGTGCACTTGATACTGCTGTTACGTTCCTGGCGTTGGCTTCTAATTTTTATGGAAAGATGGATTGAACTTCAATTTAAGAATATTCGGTAATCCCTCTCAGGACATACTGTAACAGCTGGTATTTCTGTGTTGCGGCAAATCGATTCCATACAGCAGTCAGCAGTGCCTATGGCTGGGCTCCGGCAAAAACTTCCAAAGCATTTTAAATAAAGCGAGCCAAAGAAAATAACATCATCACTGCAAAAATGTAGCTTAATTTGCAAGTTAGAAAAAAAAAAAAAAGGTCCCCGTTCCATTCCAGCAAAATATTAAGCATTTTACTGGTAAGGATTTCATCAGGTCATTTATTTTTCATTAATATATATTTAGGATCTGGGGGGAATAACTTTATGCCGTATATGTTTCTTAAATAATAAGGAGCTTGATTTTTTTTATATTGAATGACTTACTGTGAAATAAAGAAAAATAAGGAAAATGATTGAGTTAAAATACATGATGTGTATGTAGATTACAAGACTACGTTTCGCAATGAACTTTTTCAAGGAACCTGAATTTCTGATTAATAATAATGCAGGTATAACGAGAATGCTTTGCATGTGTGTGTTTT
This sequence comes from Falco punctatus, assembly GCF_963210335.1. NCBI lineage: Eukaryota > Metazoa > Chordata > Aves > Falconiformes > Falconidae > Falco > Falco punctatus. Next base: position 68,215,467 of record NC_137583.1, read on the forward strand.
GGTTTTTTTTAATCGATGAAAGTACTTTAAGTTGCATAAAAATCAAAGATGTCCCATTAATAGTAAATTGTTTTGTTTTAACTGGTTTCTTATATGCGTGAAAACTAAAAATGCCTCCACCCTTTGTATGGCTATAGTGGTGTGCTCACGCTGGGGACTGTAAGTGAGCTTAGAACATGACTTCTCCTTTATGGTACTTGTATGTGTTAAAAAGAAAACAAGAAGAATTAATGCAAAGTGAATATGTTTCCTCTTAATTGGTACAGTGTGTCCTTGGCTATGATGTCTTTTTTTTTTTTTTCATTTTTTTAAACTGCACCCTGGCTAGCTTTACATATAGGTGTTTTACAACATTGTCATTATAAGATGTGAAAACTCTGAAATTCTTAATTTCCTTATCTCTATTTTAAATTTTAAGCTAAGGGACTTTGTGCTGATTTGATGAATGTAAATATATTTATTTGGAAGCTGATGTTTTTTAAGTAGGAAGTTACTTCTTTTCTTCACCACAAACTTCTGTAACTGAAAAACCTCCAAAACCTTAAAACAATCTTAATAGATAGGTTTTTAAGTTTTATTCAGCCCTTTTCATCATAGAAGTTATCCGGGGCTGTAACTTGTGCAGTACTTACCACCTTAAAAAAAAAAAAACCAAAACAAAACAGAAAACCAGATTTACTGGAGTTTGAAAGCTGACATGCTGAATCTTTCTTTGGGTAAACGCTTAGGAGAAGAAAAAAAAAACCACTCAACTTTAAAAAGTTGCCAGACTATTTAAACTATAGGCTTATGCCTAGGGATGAATTAACAACTAGCTTGTATCTAACAATTGATTTAAAACTTACTAAACAAAATCTTGTGGATGGCCCTTAATATGTTGCAATACTTTTAGCAATGTGGGGTTTGGTTTTTTTTTTTTGTTTGGTTAGGTTTTTTTTTTGTGAAAAACAAATTTTGAACAGCATACGGTGTTTACAGCACCTGTATATTACTCTTCCACAAGACTGTTGCCAAGAACAAATGTGTCCAAAATATGCACTTTCAGAGCCAAGATGACTTCAAAAGTCATTCTGATTAATATGAATGTGTTGAAAAAAACCCAACAAACCAACAAAAAACAAACCACCAGCAGCAAAATGCTCTTCTGTTTGTTTATTTTCTTATGCTAAATCAGAACTCTGCTACTTTCTTTCTTCAAGGATCCTTTTGGTGTACTGAAATCTGGAGAAAACCCTTGTTTTCTGGTAACCTCTACTTCCCCCTCTCCCTTCCTTCTCCCTGTAAACACACCAGCCTCTGCCCTGCTATTAGTAAACATTTCCAGTCTTAACTCTGAATTTCTTTTCACAAGTTTGTGTTCCAGTTTCATGTTTTAATGTGCTTGAATCTAAATACTTTCACTTATATTTGAAATTGTTTTTTAATTTTGTTACATTTGCTCTGAATTTTCCTCAAGAACTGGTTAAAAGAGAGACCCAAAATTTAGTATCAGTGGGCCTATGCAATTATTAATAAATATGTCTTAAAAAATACTGGCTTTGTAGTAACGAATTACAGAAAAAATCACAGAATCACACAATCACAGAGTAGTCAGGATTTAAAAGGATCTCTCTGCATGATAATGGTTCCGTCAGCTCTGTGAATCAAAACTGCTGTTTACCTTTGAAAAGTCTTTGCACCAGTCCTGCTTTTTACAACTTCAGTTAAAATTTGGATTATATTTCCAGATTACAGATACAAATTGCATGTCAGATCCTAAATGAACTGAAAACAATTGAAAGGAGGTTAAGTAGAAACTGAATAAATTACCATGCTAGTAAGCAGAAAGTTTTTTTCTGGGATAAGTAGTAGCAAAATGTGAGTGATTTATATTATTAACTGTTTTATTAAAATAACACTATATTTCCAAAATACCTGACACACTAGAGTTAGAGTATAATTAACATGAGAGAAATGTGCTAATTATTTTTACAGCAGAATGGGATTATAGGCTAGACTGAAGAAAGCAAAACTTTTTTCACTTGGGGAAAAATCTTAACAATCATAAATAAATGCAAAGCACTTTGTAAATAACTGCAGCTAACCAAATCCAATCATTATCACAAAATAAGGTTTTGATTTAAGAGTCTCAAAACAGCATTCTTAATTGCAAAATTCTGTTTCTGTTCTTTCTAGGAGAAACTGGGGGATAGCATAAATCTTCAAAGACAACTTGGCTGCAAGCAGTTAAACTGAAATTAACTTCTGCCTTCTGGCTGCAGAGCCCTAGTCTGACGTTCCTGTGTGATACTCTGCAGACTAAATCATGCCAGCGTTATCAACTGGATCTGGAAGTGACACAGGTACGCAAGCCAAGGAGGACTGCATGTTTCCTCCAGATCTTATTTGTTAAGTCTGCGGTCTCTATTTCAAGAAATCATCAAATAAGATAATTAATTACAGTCTCAACAGATGCTTAATTTCAGACTTTAAACGTAACCTTTTCTCTCTGAAGTTAATTTAGATATATGAAACACTAAAGGTAAAATTAATTTTTACAAGTCCCACCACCACCTTCTTCCCCTCCACCCCCAAACGCCAAAAAAGGACAACTCCAAACAGATATTATATATGGATCTGAAGAATTTGGATTCACCTCTGAGCATCGTTTCTACAACGTTAACTTGAAAAAAAAAAAGGGGGGGTGGGGTGTGTGGAGGCAGAAGATGATATCATACATGCCTTAACATTTGCAGCAGTCTAGACTATCCCCTCTGTGAGTTACAGTTATCAGTGGAGTTATTTCTGAACACAAGACTATTTAGTTTTGACACTTCTTTAACAAATTAGGAGAAGAAAAATATTGTCTCAAGTTTTCTTCCTTCCCTCGCCTTCCACGTCAAGAGTCCAGTTCCTATCACTGACTACAGGCAGCGGGAGTGCAGATGTGCAGCTTTCCACAGTATTCACCTTCTCTGTTGCAATATTAGGCTATATTCAGAGGTTAAATCTTATCTTGCTGTTACACTCTGTCTGACAGTATTTTTATTCTTGTCTTAAGGACAACTAAAGTTAGTATTTTTGTTTGATGGTGTTTGGTAAATAGATGATCTGGCTGAGGTTACAATACAAAGATCCCTGCTTTCTACCCCTGTGCTTCTTATTCTAGATCACATACCTTGCTATTCTAGATCACACAGCTTTCTGTAGTAATAGGAGGATCTTGAAAACAGAAGAGGGAGATGTCAAGTCAGGAATCAAAAAAATACATATATAAGGAACTGCATTTGATTCTTATTTTAAATAGACTGTACAGTGCAGTGATGTTTTTTTTTTTCCCTACATCTCAGGGCCATGTAAAATTTCTTAGATGAAAAGATTACTCTTCAGAGTTGTGTATGTGTGTGTGTTTATTACCATAGGGAGGGAGGGTTTTGTTTGTTTGTATTTGCTTTTTATATCTCCCTCTTCCTGTGTTTAACATATTTGACTATCATCTCCCCAAACTCTAACTCTTACGTGCCTTTCTTTTCTCCCCCTTCCCCCATGGAAGTAAGTGCAGTTGAAGCTGTTTAGTATGCTAAAGCTGAATTTTGGAAGATTTGGGTCCATTCTGGATCGTTGCTTTCTTTATCACACAAAATTTTGTGTCTTTCCAAAACACACCTTTCTCTTTTTTTTTTTTTTTTTTTTTTTTTTAATTTTTTTTTAATTACTTGGCCAGATGCCTTCTGGCGTTTCAGAAGACTCAAGAACCTGTTGAGATGAACAGCAGTGGGATGTGTGATGACTGCTACCTGATGCTGACAATTTTGCTTGTTTCATTGTTTAAAGGAAGTTAATATCTCCAGAAGTATTTGTCACAGGTGTACTCTCTGAATAAAGAAAAGGGCTCCAAAAAGTGGGAGTGTTTTAAATCTAAATATGTGACAAAATGTCTATAAAACCATGTATTACTATGCTATTTAATGCATATGATGCTCCAAATACACCTTTAATAATTATGGTGTGTGATAAAGCTCAACTATCTTCACTGTCCCAGGAAATCTATAGCAAAATCTACGCACCACTAATGTCTTCCTGTTAAATAATACTGTTTGTTAAATCCAATTTGTTTTCTGCTACAAGTTGCAAATTGTTTCTTTAAATAAAAGAATTACATTTTGAAAGAGAAGAAAATTATATCCACTTTCTTTATGGTATTTCCTGATGATGATGATAGGTATTTTAAGTATTTTTTGAATGATTACATGAAACGGTGCTTTCTGTTCTGGTTATAATACAGGTGGTTTCTAATCAGAGTACTGTTTTTGTTCTAGTACTCTCAGATTAAAAAAAAAAAAGAGAGAGAAACACACGAAAAATATGGATTATCTTACCTCTGTTGTTCCTTGGTGGATAGACCAATTCTCCTCCTGCCCTGACAGCATAAACTGGTGTAGTGACATGCATTGATTTGAAACTGCTCTAGTCCATGAGAGGACTATCTGGGATGCTGTGGAATTAGCAAGTCACTTAGTGGGGGCCTAAGAAAGATGCACCTTTAGGGTAGCAACGCTGCTTCATTTAGCCTGTCTGCTAAGAGTCTGTTCTAGTAACGCATTCAAACAAAACTCCAGCCTAGCTTATTTTTGTGTCTGTTATATCCTGGTGAAGTAGAAGTAAACCTGGATTTAAAAATGAGTGAAAGAATTCATTGAGGACTAGTAAATAGAAATGCATCATCTGTGAATATCGTGAAGTTGCCAAATCATGGACTACTGGAAACTCAGACACTAGTATGGAAGCATTGATGATTATATTTTTTTTTTAATGTAGTCTTAGGCATCAGGCCACTGTCAAAAGCAGAATAGTGTCCATGATGAGCCACGTTTGATCAGACTAAATGTTGACTTACTCGTGTTAATTTTACATTGCTTTTACTTTGTCAACAGACTTTATTAGAGATGTTACCGTACGTGCTTTTGTTATGCCATGTTTTAACCTGTATATTCTTCTGAACACAGACTGTACCTCTTAAATCTGTTTTGAGGCATTTGCCAGACCTTAAATGGTGATAAATCAAAAGCATGGCTACAACATTTGCAATATTTTGTTTAAAATATTTTTTTTCATTTAGATTCATCAAGCAACATTGAAATTAGTCTTATACTTTACCAATGTGATCTGGCTTCTTAACTTTAAGACGGAGGGGAAAGGCTTATATGTGCACATGCTTCTTTCTCTTCTATTCTCCATTAACCATATAGAAACCCTATTTTTATATAATAAATATATAATATATATAAATATATATATATATATAAATAAATATATAAAAATATATAAATAAATATATAATAAATATTACTTGTTGTTTATAACACATGCATTATCCTGCTCCTCCCTTAAGGTTTATAGTCCTGTCAGTGTCAGGTCAAAGTTCTCTTAAAGCAACCATGTTGAATGGAAGGCTGAGCTCCTGCATGAGGCTGCATCTGAGGCTTTTAGTATTTTCTGTGTTACAAGTGTCTGCTTTTAAACTCTTTGTGCAGGCCCATCAAATAGAGTCCAAAGACTGAGGAAGACTTGCACTTTGCGCTTGCAGGTAGAGCAAGTCTGTGAGATCTGGCATTCACTTATCAGATATATTTAGGAAGATTTAAATTTGCAGTCCCAGCTTCACAGAAGTTGACGGCAGCTTCATTGCTGACTTTGGTGGAACGAAGATGACATCATTATGCTTAAAGTGTTGTTTTAGCATGAAAAACATCATAAAATTGTTACAGATTTCTTTCTTCTCAACTCTGTATCAAGCTTGCTCAGCTGGTGAGTTTAAAACTGCTTTTCTGTTTGTCCTTAAAAACTAGCGCACGAATGTGCAAAGCAGACTTTTTGTTTTTGATTCATGTATTGTCAGCGGGAAAATCACATTTATGGGCCAAGTTTAGCCACCACGTAAAACTGTGTGAGATTGCTTAAATATAATGAAAGTCAGAAGCAGTTCTTGAATTTGAATATTGTAAGTTATAGAAAGAAAAAAAAGTGCAGAGCTTACATTTGTTTCTTCTTGGGTGCATATAGGAGCTAATGTTGTGCCAGATAGTGGAGTTTTTTCAGTATTACAAGCCTATAAAACTGAATACGTGTTAGTTTTTTTTAAATTAAAAGCCCCAAAGTTTATTGCTAACCATATTGTAAGTTCACACGTCCTTTAAAATATTCCTGGGTTTGGTGTTTTCTTCTCTGTTTTGTAGTAATACAAAATAAATATATTAAATTTGTTTTAAATGGTTGGGTATTTTTCCAAACTGCATTTTTAGTAGTGTATTCTGATTCTTTAAGAAGTATCTTGACCTCTGAAGCTGCATGCTGGTGATGTGGTTATGCGGAATACTGGTAGAAATATTTTGTTGGAATGTTATGCTGATTGCTCCATAGTCCACATGGATTACCACCCAGTGAAGTGAGACCACTGCAAGCAATGTGAAGTTCAGAGATGATTTTGCAATCATCTGAACACTGAAAGATGCTGTCCTTTCTTTTACTGGTTTTATATAGATGTCTTCTTATTTACTACTAATGCATTTTTATCAGCTTGCCAGTTTTAACATAATCTTTTCTAAGAATTATTGATAATGAAAAGGATAAAAAGGTGGAGAGAAAAAATAAAACAGTAATAACCTGAAAAAGCTGAGTAGTTGGCTGAGCTGAGAGTGAGACATTGGAAAAGTCTTTAGGGGAAGAAGGACGAATTAAACTCAAGTGGCTAAATATTTTAGCCTTTTAAACCAGTTTTCAGAGTGATGAGGGAGATAGAAATCAGGGAAGTTCTATTTTTAGAGCTTGTTTAAAAAATGTAATAACAAAATGGTGGCCCAAAGAGCTGGACTCATTGTTATGAGATGAAGAGAAAGGGATTTTAGGAGAGTGATGAAGGAAAGATTTCTGGGGGTAGCTCTTCCATCGGAGGCTGCCAGGGCAAAGGCTTGCAGGGTGATTGACTCCTGCTCCAAACTGCTGCTGCTTCCCTGCTGACATGCTGTGGTGGAAACGGAGCAGAGGGAAAGTCTGTGCTCGCCTGGTTCATGCTGTTGCTTACGACTTAGGCATAGGTGTGCCACGCCAAGTGTAGTATGTAAACGCCTTTGGCTGCATCATGATTCCAAGGCTACTAAAATTTCTCACTATGTTGACATGCACAGATATGGCTAAATTTTATTGAAAACTGATACGCTAGCAGAGGCAAAATTTATACTGAATTAATAAACAGAGCCAATATTTTACCATGCATTCTTGAATTCTCCCCATCTCTAGCTGCCAGAGGCATTAAATGGCTTTTAGGCTAACATTCATGTGAAAGATTTGGGAAACTATGAGACATACAGCTAGCTTTAATGGCTATCAGGTTTAATTTTTTAAAAATATAACTTGCTGGTGTTGGAAAGGGTATTTATTTTGGTATCAACATATTTATGTTGACTGTTGGAAAACTTCAAAGTAGAATGAAATTTCTCTAAACTATCCTATTTTGCATTAATATTTTATATTATGCTAGGCTGATTCAGCAGTGTGGAATCAGAAAATGTGTGTAATTATATTTACTGATGGTAAGCTCTTTAAAAGTGTTACAGTTCTTGGCCAGAAATTTAAATTCAAATGGTCTGGCAGCTGCAATAATTTTTACCTTTTTTTTTTTTTTTTTTTTTTTTTTTTAGCGATGTGTAGTTTTGTGGTAAATTTTAAAGTATGGCAGCCTATATTGTTTCTAACCAGAGGCCTAAATGTATAGCTATATGTGTTGAACAAAAAGCTTTAATTACACAAATGGTTGACAGTGATGCCAGCTGTCCTTTGCCAAGAGCAGACTGCCATGCTGTACTGCTTGCGTGTATCCATGTCAGCGTCCACGTTAGCTAGCAGAGCGTACATATTCTGTGCATTTACTGTCAGGTGAAAGGTTCTGTGGCTTCTCAGCCCAACATCACATCAAATACTGGCTGATTGAAAAAAAACCCTGCAGCTGTTAAGCTGAAGGAAATCTAGCATTATCAAGAGATAGTGAGAAGCTTCCCTGCTAGCTGTTAGTTGCCTGTTGTGAAACACAGGGGTTCAAATATGATTTTGCTTTCAAAATAACATTGATTTTTAAAAAAACTGAAAAGTGCCTCAATGCAGCATATTAATCTTAGGGATAAACTACTAAATAGTTTATTTTGAACAGTTTGATTTTCTAAACATATTATCAAGATAGGATGATGATGTACTTGACTCTTTAAACTTTCCTATATGCCTCTATAGACTTGTATATCATGTGTATGTGTCAGTATGCACATACAAGTGATTGATGTAGTGGCATAACTTGTTTTGAGTGTTAAACTTTAAACTCAGTCATACAGTGAATCACAACACCAAAATAATATACTGGCATGGTTTTGCCATCAGTACAGCCTAGGATTGTAGGGTTTTTTTTTTCTACTCTCAAGACACAATATAAAAGGTTGAGATACATAGTAATCAAATTATGTTCTGCTAGTTTTAGGTACAGCTGAGTTGTAATGACTTTTGGCTTCTGTTGTTAGAAATCCTTATTCATTCTCTTAATGAGATAGTGTCCTCCTTTTGCAGATGTGCAATGCCACATTTAGTATACCTGGCCACCTCTCCCCAGTGCCAAGTCTCTTAACCTTGCAAACTGTGACTTAAGAGTTAAACATGGTGAGTGTGCCCAGTGACATCCTAGTGCTGGAATGAGTTCTTTCCAGACTGCCTGCCAGGTACTTGCTATTGCCTCCTCTAGTGTTGATGAAGATCTAGATAGAAAAACTAAAGACTCATCGACCTGATGTCTGTACAAAAAAGCAGTCAATTAATCAGGGTTATTCAAGGTGTCATGGTATGCAGCTTCAGGTGAGGAGCCAAGAGTTTTCACACACAAAAAAAAAAAAAAAAAGTCAGATCTTTGTAGGAGCTTTCTACAAGCTGCTTATTAATTTGTGCTTGATAGGTCTCTTTAAATCAGTTTTATGTATGTGTTATTCTTGCAGGTAATAGGGGAGCTTTTGAATACTCATGAAAGTACATTTTATGAACTTTCAAAGTATTCTTGTTGACACAGTGTCTAGTAACTACATTTTGAGGGGTTTTGATTTTGAAGCAGCTTTGATGAGCCATACAAGCAAGAGCTCTGAAGCAACAGCCTTGCCCTGTATGAATGCAAACAGGGATCAACTATTTAACTCGCATCAGAACGTAACGGTATGTGGTATGCTAAATCTGAAATACACATGTTGAGACAAATCCTAAAAGACCAATAACTGTTTCAAACAACTGTGGATTCTTTAGCTCTGGGAGCCAAGTTCCAAAACTAAAGACTTTTCCATTTTGAAGGAAATAATTTTTTTAAGAGTGGTGGGTTTAAATGATTGCTCGCTTTCAACATTTTCTGTCATAATGTTGTTTTAAGGTGGGTTAACAAATTACTGTAGCTTGTAGGAATAAAAATTGGGTACAACTTTTAACTTAAAAGACTGTATAGCCCTTAGTATGTAATCTTATTCTTTGAGGACAGTTATGGCAAAATTCTTGTTTTCATTAGGAAAAAATAGAACATTGACATTTTTGTTGCTGTGCTATCCATAAGGATTTCAGCATTTTACTTTTTTTGTGAATTAGCAAATAAATCAAAACAAATACTTTTTTTTTTTCCAAAGGTGCTATGCACTTCCATGTTGTGATTATCTAGTTACTCAGTATCCTGTACCTTTTGAAAATTGAGATTAATCTTTTTTAAAAAACACTAAACTGCAAAATTAAAAAGAGGTACATACTGGAATGAGTTAATCACTCTGGTTCTGCAAAGAAAAATTGTTAGTCTTTAACTTTTTGCAGTGTCAGGAAGCCCATATGTTCAGTGGAATTACTTAAGAGAACATAAAAAAGAACTATTTGTGGCACATAAAGTTGAGCACATAATGGTCTTTTTACAACTGGAGTCTGATAGGATGGTGCAGTATGTCTATCCTAATACATAAGTGTACTGCATATGTTTTTAGTGGAACCTGTGCATACTGATCTCAAACTTCAGATTCAAATAATACTCAGTATTTGGTGCTAGTGACTGATTTTATTGTGCAGCAGCAAGGATGTCAGAACGAGTGTTTCTTCTGCAATGCTGTTTGCTTTTGTGTAAAGCAAGTGTTGTCTGAGTCTTTATAGAACTGTAAAGTACAGGTCAAATGTGAAAAAATGTCAGCTTGTTATAAATGGCACCAAATGGTGCTGATTATTTTACCTTTGACAAAGTGGAAAATTTAAAGGTTGGTGTGTCCCATTTTATTAATACAATAAAATTTTACAGTGTTGTTCTGGGCTTACATATATGTTCTTTAGTGTTTATTATCCCTGAGTTACTGTAAAAATTTTTGATTCTAAGTCTGGCATCGTTGTTCAGAACGCTAATTCAGGAAATTAATTAACATATGAAAGCAAATGCACATCCATTTGTCTCCATTTCTTTCCTAATGCTAACCAAAACGAAGTTGGTGTTTTCTTGTAATATGCAAGAGTGATGGAACGCAGAGACCATATTTTTTATCATTTAGCACTAGTTTATAGCTTCCACAGACTTGTCCTAATAATGAAGCTATGAAGGATATGACAAGAATGGTGATATTAAATTTCTCTAGACTAACAGTAAATTTTTCCATTCTGATGTCAAGAATGTAGAGCATCTGGAATCTGCAGTGTGAGTGGTTCAGTACGGGAACACTTTCATCAATTGCTTAGCCATTTATTCTCCTCCTAGGAACAAGCAGTCTTCTATAGAATATAACACTACAAAGGAAGCAATTTTCTAGAACTGGAAAAATTCTTTATGTCCTGTTGTTTCTGATTTAAAAGCTTTCCATGTCTGCTTAGTCTTAAATCTTACTACATGTACAAATTTAGTGTACACTTTTTAAAATTGAATTGCCATCATTATACGCCCTCTTCTTCAGACTGAATGAAACTAAATCATATTAATTAGGCTAAGGAAAAGCTGAAGATGCTCTGAAGACAGGAACTGCTTAAGTGTGTAAAAAGAAAAAACTGAAATGTGTCTGTTATCTTTTTAAAGAGGGACAGTGCTGGGTTTTCAAACGTAGCTGGATTTTCCTCCTGAAATTATTTCCTTAGTCCAAGGTGGCATAATGCTACAAGCTTTATTCTGCAGCCATTTTGTCTTACTTGCTCTAGCAACAAGTCCAAAATCTTAGTTTATGACAAGCTGTTGTAAATTTTATTTTTAGATTATGTATGTATGTTTAGATTATCTACGTGCATATAGTTTATATGGACTATTTCTGTAGACAAGGTTATCTAGTCATTGTATTTTAATTCCCTGTGGCCCTTTTCTTAGATGAACTGAATTTCATGAAAAGTGTATTGTATGTCCAGTATTAATTTATTACTTTTAAATTTCTTTATTCTTGAATCAGGTAATCAGATTTAATAGACTAAGCACCTTAAAACAACCGCCTCCCCCTTCCACTCTTACAAGAGTTTTATAGTATTCCTGTGTTCAACGTTTGTCTCTTTTTATTGATGTTACATGCTATAGGCTTTTACTTAGTTCACAGAAGTGTTAGATACTGTACCTAATTTATATAACATGCATATAAATAGCAGCATACTAGTACCTAAAACTAGGAGCTCCTTGTTTGTCTGGAATTGACTATCACTGCCACTGGTTTATGTGACCTTTTTGTTTGGTATGGGACTGTTGTTTGGTTTGGAAAGGGCCCTTGTTTCCTTCTCTGTTTCAATGATTTGGGAATGTCCAGAGGTGATTACATTGTGAACTGGGTTTTGGTGTGTTCCCCCCCCCCCCCCCCCCCGCCATATTGTAGGACTGACCGGACTTACCTCCCCTCTTATAATTGCAAAATAGTCTTACATCTCCATGTTTAAACTCATTGTTAATTTTTTAATGTATGCTCAGGTCTTCTGGGACCTTTGTATAAATGAACTGCTTTTTAAAATTGAAGTAAATGAGTTTTTCTTGTGTAAGTCATGTTTACTTTACTGAATTTTGACACCTGAAGTATTTTGATACTAGAAAATCCCAGTGGGTATATGATTCCTTTGAAATATAAAAGCCGGTTAAATTTAGGCAAACTAGGCTAAAAAAAATGACAAGAACCTGAGAAGAATAGCAACAGTGTATTTAAAAGAAGCATTTTTTTTTTCTTTGCAAGGTTATTTACAATTTCGCCAATATCGGGCATTAAAAAAAACAGGATTTTCTTTGGCTTTTCGTGATTTTTTTTTGAACACAACTTCTTGATAATTTTTTAAAAGCTTTTTTGTCTGTGTTTATTTTAATTGTGGGCATATTCCCCAAAATCTCTGCAAAATACTTTTTTTTTTAATAGGAGTTCCATGCATATCATATGAATCAATAAGGTGGGACTTTAAGAGAAACGTCAATCTGAGACCAAGAACACAACCAAGGCCTGGCAGCCATGTGATTACAACAGTAGCATCCAGTTCTGAGGTGCTGAGATACATCTCATTCTGTGGCTTACGTCATGAACATGCATTTTTAATTTACGAAACAGTTCATCTGAATATAGGAGGTATAGCTATGACCTTCTGGAAAGTTAATTTTTGTTTTTAGAAGTGATCAAAAATGTTCAGTATAGCATCACTTCAGTCTTTGTAATTGCTACTGAAAAGACTGAAAAAAAAATCTGATTTCAATACCCTGGCAGTACTAAAATAGTAAAAAACTTGGATTTATTTCAGTGGCTTTTGGCTTTGGCTTTCAGAACTGCCTGAGATGCTAGTTAGAAGTTTTGCAGGAGGTTTGAGGTTGGGCTGAAGTAGACTTTGCTGTCAATTTCAGATTACTTCTGTTGCCTCATGGCAGCATGTCTGTACAGTGACGACTTACAGGGCTGCAGAGATTTGAGCTACTACCCTTCAGGTGCTGGAAAGATGGATGTGACAAGTTATCAGATCCAGTAGTTTAAATTAGGCTAATGTGTAGTTGCCAATGTAGTAGTTTCAACTTCCTTACCAGTTTACGGTAACTTTACAAATTATTTTGTCCCTGTCCATATCACAAAAGCACTTATTTTAAATCCCATTTGCTAGTAAAGTCATATGCCAGCCACAATTTTCACTGTTTCTTCATACTGCAATGAAGAAGAAAAACATACTTTATATAGTTGAGACACAAATAAAATGTGACATTTTAGTTGGGTGTGGAGTGGTGTGGTGGGGGTGGAAGATTCATATACTGTTTTTCTTCATCTATAAAAATCTGAATGCCCATCTGAAAATTTTTGATTCTGTAGTACTGGACACCGCAGAAGGAACAAGAAAAAATGAAACTCTCTCTGTAAAGCGAAACCTTTAGCGGTGCTAGCACCTTCTGCTGCCATTACTTTGTTTGGAAGGAGGCTATAGCTGAGTCAGATGATCTGGAATTACACAAATAAAACTTTAGACAAATTCTAGATCTTTGTCTTCTGTTCTGCCCAACTAAATACCCCAAGTCATCCCTTCTGCTTGATTTGCATTTGACTCCTTGGATTTTTTTTATTCCTGGCTACATAGTGCTCAGTTTCAAGAGTCGTCTGAAGAGCAGGAGTGTGGTGGTGTCCAGCATGCTGCATGGCGTAGTCCGCGGGTTCTGCTGCTCTGGAGAAGGGCAGCATCCTGACTTCCTTCTGGCTGAAAGCTATCAATACTGGACTGCAGAGCCAAAGCAGGGCAAAACTAGAAATGCAACCATGATACTAAATAAAATCAGTCAGCACCTGCTGAATTTTTTCCACTTCCCCTGGAGACTTGGGTGCATTGCTGTCAAAGCCAGAGTATTGCGCTAGGGATGAGGACACCCGTTTCTCTAGAAGGGGCAGTTCAGAGCTACGTGAATATGTGAAGCCACAGATATATTTGAGCTGGATGTGGAAACCTTAATGTGCGTAAGCACCTGCAGGGTTAGCCAGTCCTGGAGTGCCAGCAGGTGGGATTTTTTTTCTGGGAGTTCTGTGCATAAAACCTGAGTCTCATTATAGGCAGATTCAGTCTCGCCCTATGTCACTACTGTAATATTTAATCCATCAGGAAACATAAACTTTCGTATTATTTCCACTGGGTATTTAATTACCAAAGCTCTGAGGAGCAAGTTAGAAGGATGGAATAGTTTTATACCTGATTATACGTGAAATTTAAGCAGATCTGATGCATCAAGGAAAAGAAAGCTTACTCTTATATATCTCTTATTTGAAGGGAGTGGCTGAATGTCATATTTTCTTTCTTTTGAGTGGCACTTATGAATTGTTCCTGAGCAATTATGCCACAGTGTAAGCTTACATTAAGCTTTCATTAAGTTTTCTAATCTACTTCCTAACCTTCAGGTTATTCTGGGCTAAATGTATTTACAGTAACAAAAGTGCCTATGCGCAGAAGTATTAGGCTGAGTGTAAAGAAACTTTTTACATTTTCTAAATGAAAATATTTTTGAAGCACAAACAGCATGGTAAAAATCACCATTTTTGCTAAGTTCTGAGTCTGGAAAGTCAAAGCCAGGAGTCCCATTCAAACCTCTGTTCTCTGGGTGTCAGCTCAACCACTGACTGTGTCTCGCTAGGCAAGGCTCAGTGTTCTTTTTCTGTCCGTGAAAAATGGTAGTGATTTGAGTTGTGTTCTATTTTTACAGTATTTCTGAAGCATAAACAAGAGCAGATTTAAATAAAAGCAAGATTCTAAGAGAAATTAATGCCAACCACCAAAAATGCTTGGACTACAAAAAGAATGTATCTGGAAGGAACTTTTTTTCCAGAATATTTTACTGAGAGGCAGTAAAAAGACAAAAATGTTAAATAATCAGATCCCAAATGTGCTGTATGTAATTTTGAAAGGGATATGTAGTACCTGGAAAGGTTGTGAAATTATGTTTACTAATAAATACTCTAAATCATAATTTTAAGGGAGATAATAGGCATGATAACAATAAGTAACCTATAACTTAGAACCATGTTCTTTAGCAGTAGAATATCTTGTAAATCTGTCCTTCTGATGAACAGCGGCACTTACTCAGACTAAAAATAATAACAGGACCGTGTATCTTGGATCCCAAGAGACTATTGGTGTTTTTGTAGACATCAGACAGGAGAAAAAGGCATTTTGTCCTTTTTACCCCAAGTAATCCCACTGGAAAATTAAACATGTGCTATGAATTGATATCAACTCATGCCAGGTTACCTCCCTAAAGAGGGCTGCTGCAAACACTGTTGCTACATTTCTTGGACAGCAGTTTGATGGCCTGTGTGCATGATGGATTTTTTATGCTGTATGCTACTGTGGAACAGTGTGCTACTGTCTGCCCCTCAGAGACCGCTGGTGAGGTGTGCCACAAATAACTGGGAACAGCAATTGCTTTAACCCTATGGAGAATCTCAAATACCTGCAAAGAAAAAATGTTACTGAAATATTTCTCTGTGTGTGTATGTGTCTGAGAAAACTGTTGGTTTTGTTTTTTAAGGTTTAATCCTGCAAAACGGAGCAGTTCCTTTTGTCTTGCTGTGGATTCCTACTGAACACAGGATAAAAAAAAAATATTAAGCAATATATTAGCAAGAAATATTTAGAGAAACCACGAACCTTTTTTTAATGGACCACCCTATCCAGTTTCTGTTCTTTTAAGGAAGTTTTTCCTATTCATGACTCATTTCACTCTTTGGCTAACATCAAGGGAAATGGAATAACGATTAAGCAAAGGAATGTATGTTTTTTCTGGTTTTGTCCTTTTTTCAAAACCTTTATGAATTTTCTGCATAACCTTGTGTAAATATATATGGTCGTAGAAGTTTGACAACTGTGACAAGGTAAAAAGTACACTGCTAATACTTGCTTCTTAGTAATTTTCTAAAAATGTTCCTTTTGGTTCTACAAGTTAATGTTATGCTAGATACTCCAGACTCCCTATTTAGTTAGAATGACATGCTCCAGGCAGCCAATTACACAGAACTGTTAAGAGAAATTAATGAGATCACCTCTAGATTACACTTTGTGTTTTATTTTCATTTTATAGGTCTGTACGAGCTGCTGGCTGCATTGCCAGCCCAGCTGCAGCCACATGTGGACAGCCAGGAAGACCTGACCTTCCTCTGGGATATGTTTGCTGAAAAAAGCCTTCATTCACTGGTGAAGGTAAACCACATTTAAGTCAGATTCTCTTTGAGAAGAGCATATGGAAAAATGTTTTGAGCGCCATCTAGTAAACCAGTGATCAAACTCTTGCTCAGTGAAAACAAAACAGCCTTGTTTTAAATCTGTTTCTGTCAGGGGTGGAAGTTGTTAAATAAGATTCTACCAAAAATACATAGATGATTTCATTTAAGAGTGATGTTTTGGCAGTGCAATGCTAATGCAGCAAACATATGTTGTTTGCCCTTGTTTAGAAAAAAAAAAAAAAAAGAGTACGAAATAGTAGCAGGAAATCTGAGACTTCTTTATGGTCAACATTCAAGACCTGGAGTTTAGCTTAAATAAATAAATGTTCACAGCAAAAATTAGAAGGAATATATTTTCTGAGGTCAAGTATGGCAACAGTTCAGTAGCCACATTAATTTAAAATAATTTCCTTTAACAAAGTCAACTGAAATTCTAGTAAGCTGTTTCTTTTATTGGCTTGCCTCCATTTAAAATTGTGTTTTGCACATAAATATGTTGGCCTAAAGTATGACCTAAAATAAGTTTTGGAAGAATACTTAAGTGTCCTGCTATGGAAATGATCAGCAACAAGAAATCAAAGTATGCCATGAGAGTATGCAGAGCTATCCCGATAATGTTAAAATTGCTTATAGCAGAAAAATGGGACCAATCAGCTGGTTAGAAATGTACCACTCCTACAAAATGATAAGTATGTCTTCAGTCTCCATTACAGAGCTAATTCAAGCTGGAAGGAAATTCTGAGGTCTCAAATAAGTCAGTAGGTGGTAGTAACCCGTGCCGTGAATATATCCAGACTCGTACATAATTGGCCAGATTTTGTTACCCTTGTCAGTCACCAATTTAGAGGAAGCTTAAAACTGAGATTATTTCAATGTAGGTTTGAAAAAGTCACCTCTTCCCATTTCTTTCAGATATCTTATTTGGAAAAAAGATGTAATAGAGTTGATACCTGGCCAAAATTGTTTTCAAAATAGCTAAGAATTTACATATTAAAGTAAACACAAGTACTCCCTGGTAGCTGATACACAAAAGCAATGTAGAGGGGAGCAGTGCTTGGTAATACTTGTTTGCCTAAACAATTTCATCAAAGTTTATGAAATGCAGTGGTTCCCAGACTCCTTACCACTCTGCTGCAGCCGTCTGTTCAGGGCGCTCAGGAGATCACTGTAAAGAGAACACCAGTCATCTTTCTAAAACAGGCTGGCAGTGGTGTGCATCTAAGCATAATGTCAGGTCAGTTGCTGAATTAATTTTCTTTCTGGATTGGAAATTAAAGAAGGTTGGTTAGAAAATTAAGTGTGGATCTGTGAAACACGAACATTTCAACATTTGCTCTAATTTTCTATTGAGGCAAAACCTAAACCTTTTCAAACTTCTTCACTTGTACCCTTTTGCCTCTTCCCACTAAAGAAGGCAAAGATAGCATGACAGTAACTGGTTTACTCACCTTGCATATGCTGGCAGTTTGGAAAAGCTGAGTCTCCTAGTGCTTCTCCTAGTTGTATGCCCTAGTTACCGTGTTGCTTGTTATTGCAGGGTGGATTGGTCCTTCTGATTTCAACAAAAAAGAATTCACAAGAAAGCTTTCTTGAGAAAGTTAGAAAGTTTTGGGGATCAGTGAATGGTCACTTTATTGCCCTTACAACAAGAAGCCACTGAAGTATTCCAGCCATCTTTATTATTTATCTTGTATGTTTTAGGTCCAAGTATTAAATGTACATGTAACTGACCCTGTGAATGGTGCTTTTAATGTCCTATTAAGTCTCACACTATCTTGAAATAGACTTAATTCTTGCAACTGCATTTAGTTGCACTTCTTTAATATGCCATATTAATCTCATTCAAAAGACAAAGGTTTTTGATTGTAAGAATTGAGACTATTAAAAGCATCTGATCTGACCCAGTGCATATTACAGGCTATTAAACCTTACATTTTGATTTCTGTGGAGTTCAGGTATAGAAAGTAGGGCATGAAGTGCTTTCAAAAGGTTATCTAGTTCATGTCCCTGCCCCAAGATGGGCTTAACTGTATCTGAAACTCATGATATTTGTTTGACCTTTAGCACATTTTTAGAAGGATTATTCAGTATCCTATCAAGTTTCAGAGAAGGCAGTCCATAGCCTTTTTGGAAGAGAGCTGTAAGAGCAGAAGAACAAACCCCATGTGCCATAGTTTTTCCCTGTTACAAGGCTTCAGAAGTGCCAAATCTTTCTTTTTCAGTCCTGGTGTCTTATTTGAAAGAGTATTTTTCCTAGCAATAACATCTTAAAGTCAACTGTACTTGCAAAGACAAATGTTTTTAATTCCTTAGGCAGAGAATGATGACAGATATTTTGTAATTCAGAAAAAAAAAAAAAAAAAAGTAGTAGTTCAGAGCCAAGGATGTTGCGATCCTGGTATGTGTCGGTTTTGGAAGAAAATGAGCATGAGTATACTACTAATGAGGCACTAATATTTCTTTATTTAAGATAGACACACTTCTTAATAAAAATTTCTATGTTCATCTTCTTACCTTACTGTTTAATAATTTCAAATATTAGAAAAGAGTTTTTTTCCTAAGTTAAAAAATGGATAATATGCTCTAAGCTGCTTAAAAGGCTTAAGTATAAAATGAACTTCCTACTTTTTCTACAGATAGTCTGAGCTTTATGGGTATTTAATTATCATAGTGTTTTCTGTATGGTTGTATACTATGGTATATGGTTTGCTATTCTGGCTCTCATAATATTGAGAAGAAAGAAAAAAGGGGAAGAAAAAAAAAAAAAGCCCCAAACCTTGTCTTGGACTTCTCTTCATTCAGTATTGTTGGACAGAAATCTCTCTGTGAACTTGGATCGGCCTGAACTGTTCTAAGAAGTTAGAAATGGAAAAGTTGTATTAGATCATCTAGTCCATTCCCCTGCAAATACTGGATTGTTCCCTACAGTACATTCCTATTGTAGTAAGTAAAACCAGCAAAAACTGATGCAACTTTTCTTGCTATCCCTTTTCTCCATAAATGAATCTGTTGATTAGATTTTAGTTTGCAAAGTATAGAGAAGAGGGAACCCACAACTGTTGTTGACAATTTGGAAGAGAAAACTGGCTCTGGACAGTGAATGTTTAAAATTTGTCTCTGCCTTCCTCAATTTGTTACTTCCTTGTCTTATTACACAACTCTCTCAAGTTCTACCAAAAATCTTCAGCCATCTTATTACTTTTTATATAGCAGAGATCCCAGTAATTCTGTAGAGATTTATAGAAGAGAAACATGAAAAGATGATCCTTCAGGGTAATTATAAGCACTAGCATAGCTGAAACCTGAAATAGTACACATGTGCTCTGCTTGGAGTTGTTTGGGTTTTTTTTTTAGAGGAACAGAAGGGATAAATAAAGATCTGTTCTAGCTACTCTTTTAGCTTATTTTTAGAGGAGCTGCAAGAATTTCCATGTGCGTTTGCTTGCTGTTAGTGCACCAGACACATGTTTTACTGTTTGTCTGTTTAGCTCCAGGGTGAAGCTTCCGCTTGCACTGTCACCTTCAACATTTCTGATTGTGGATGTAATGCTCAAGAATTGAGTAAGCTTATCTGTTGGGCTGCTAACAAAGTATTTCTTAACCAATTGCAGTTTATTGATTGGTTTTAGCCAGCTCAGAGCATGCACAATTCTTTAGTTAGTACTGTACTTTGCATTACAAAAAAGAAGCCACAGCAAGTGGTGTTGCTGTTCCTCTTGCTAGGGAAGAGTATGTACCTCCAAAAAGCAGTATGTGGCACTGGAAAAGAAAATATCTACTGCAAAAATAAGGAATATTTGGTGAATCTAGTCTGATTTTATTATAACTGTATAGTATTTTGGTAGCTGGCCCTGCAAAACTTTTAATTTCTGCTAATTTTCTATTAGTTTCACCAGGATATGACTTGACTTGAAGTTGTGAGAAATTATTTTGTATGTCCTAGTGTTTGTCCATATCAACAGATTACAACTTTTCCAAAAATGTCAAGAATATCATGGTGTAATTTATTTGGCATGTAAATTGAATGATACGATTATACAGCCCAAATTCTATAATCATTGTGGTATAGAAGTGTTGGAAATTTTCTGTGTGAAGACTCAGATTTTTCGGTATGTAAATGTAGATGCTTTCAGCCTCCTGTGGTTCCTTTGTTGGTAATGAGAAAATTAAAGATGGTAATGAGGAAAACAAAAAAATGGGCTGGCTAGGGCAAAGCAAAAGGGATTGATAGGACACATGCTTACAGTGGTAAAATTAACAATCTGCGGATAACGTGCTAAATCTTCAGCCTGGACTGGTACAAGCCTAGTTTGTAGGCAAGTTTATATACACTCATAGTTTTTACCCAGAGCTTTACACGCAGACTTCATGAAAAAAAGGAGTTAGTCTGTAGGATGAATGGCTTTGCGTCTACAGTACAGAATCAGAATGTCAATGAGATTTCATGGCTTGCTTTATGTTATAGACTAACTCGTAACTGTCCAACCTTTCACCTGGGAAGAGCTGTGCAGGTTCTTTTGGCACTGGTGGAGGGGTCATATGGTGCAGCTTCCCCTTCCCTGTGATGTGTCAGGCATTCTGCAACCAACATCCAGGTGCGTGCTGCACGGATCGTTTGCATTCACCTCCTGTGTTGTGTATCTGAACGGTGAGTGCTCCTGCCTGGGCATGAGCTCACACGTTTGGATCTTCTTCCCAAAAGAACATAAAGGAAACAGAATTCAGATTGCATGAGTTGTGTGTGGCAACTGATTGTTCTGAACTCATTGTTCAGAACTTTTGGTGAGGATGACCCACAGACAGAGGGAATGATATGTGTATGTGTCTGGGAGGGTGATGGTGGTTGAGGAGCATGTATTAGACAGAGTAAGACATGACACAAATGCTGTAAAATGAAGGTTGGAGATTGTGCTGAGGTGGAGTTGGCTTTCCTTATGGCAGCCTAATGATGCTAATATTGAGTGCTGCTGCATTTCCAGTTTGAAGCTGATACTGAAATATTTTTTGACAAACATGCAAAAGTTATTTACTTTCTCATTACGTTATTCTTCACATATACCTTCTCTAGAACTAATATTTATATAATCTTCATAATTTATTGTTGGAAATTTCTGTTTTCTGTGGCTCATAAGAACTCTTTTCCTGTTCTGCTACATAGAAGACGGGAAGGGCAGGTGTGTTTGTGAGGGGAGTTTGATGGCTAGTGTGTTTGCACCTACTAAGAGAATGGTGAGCGCAGTTTCTGATTTCAAGGCAGACAAAACCAGCTACCTCAGAAGGAGCTCAGATGATTTGTGTTACCCAAGAGCAGAAAGCCTGGAAAATGCACTAGAAGAGAAAGTGGGACTGGGGTTTGGTAGACCATAGGTGGCACCTAATCTCAGCTCTAACAGTGAGTGGGTTGTGGTTTTGGGGTGAAGCATTGAAGAGTTGGAGAGATGTATGGACCACCTTGGAGTGGGTGGAATTGTTGAAACTGATAGCTCATTCACTAAAACGTTGCTTTGGTACTTGAAGTCCTTAGGGTTCTTTCCTGCTTGGTTCTCAACTCTATTTATTTTCAACAAGTTGTGCCTTCCAGGTAAAGGGAATAGGCTGCAGATCTGTAAATTCATGTGGAGGTCTGAAATGCTGTTTGCTTTGGAGAAGGTAAAAAATGAAGGAAAAGGCCATGTGACTAAGCATTTACCGCCTGGCCATCTGGAGGAGGAGGAGGTGTGAGTGTGGCGGTTGGCAGCCAGTAACAATTCATGGCCAATGAAAAGTAATTGTTCGTCATGCTCTAGAGGACAATTAAGCAAGGTTGCTTCTTACGTTATAGTTTACATCTTTCAGTCAGAGAGAGCGTGCAAAGCCTACTCATGGCAAGAGTAAAGCTATCACTCTTGTAATGCAGGCTATCCAAACAACGCACAGATGTGGTCCGTTGTGCTGGGTTGAAAACTTTTACTATTTCTGGCAAGGGGAGAAGGAATTTACTATAGGTGAATTCATTAATAGTGATGTACTAGATAGTAGGTGACAGAAATTTGTTATTCGTTAAATCAAGATCATCATAGATCAAGGAAATCTGTATTTTTGTAAGGATGTTTTTATTCAGAGAATCTCTTGTTGAAAGAGGCATAGTCCAGTCTTGCCTCAAGTCCTATTGGCAAAAAAACCCCATGATACACGAGGTTTTCAGCGCTACAGAACTATCTAGCAGTAAGGTATATATGGGCAGTATTAGGACACTAAATCTGCAAAGAAATACAAAAGCTGCATGGAAGAAATTGAAGGCTTTTCCTTTCCCTCATTGTCTGGAGAGGAAGCTTGATCTCCAGTTAATTTTTGAAACTTCCTGCTCGGGTTGTATGTACAGAATACATAAGGAGGAGAGCTAGAATTTCAGTACTCTTCTCATCCAAAGTATTGTAGGTAATGGTCTAATTCATATACTGAAATATAAGCTTCCCACATGCTTTCTGCTTATCTGAAGATGAAAATATTGGAAAAATAATACGCTGTAAGAAATCCTTTTGGTGACTGACAACAGTTTGCATTTGTATTTGGAGTAATTACCACTGAAGCAATGAGTCATTTTGCTTCCATCAAAATTAATTGCATTCAAAAAAAAGTGTAATGCAAGGTGTTATTCCTTATGAAATGCTGCATAAATTTAAAGTGTTACTTTTGAAGCCAAAGCGATTTTTTTGAGACTTGCTCAATAGCCAGTAACTGAAATCTGCAAGTAAAGAGATCTCTCTTAGCTGGAGGCAGTCAGCTGCCTTTAAACTTAATTTCCATGGGAACAGTGATCAGATTGATCAAAATTAGGTAATTGAAGTTTTATAGAAAATAGTACAGAATCTTTACTTTATTCAGGGTGATATTGTTTCCATGGAAACATTAGGGAAAAGGTAGCTAACAGCCAGGCATTGAGCAGATTACTGCTTCTCTTGTTGAAATTCGGGGTGGTTCTGGTTGATGTGTGTGTTTTGAACCTTTTGACTTCTTTGTGCTCTTATTGTATTAAACACGGTACGTCAGCTAATAACTAGGCAAAACTAAGCAAAATAAAAATAGGTTCCTGTTTGAAATCATAGGTAAAGCCCCCAACCTTCCATGTTATAATATGTAACAGGTTTACTCTTTCTTCTGAGTAAAACCAAAGTTGGTTTGCCATGTGTGTTCACACATACATACCTGTACCTGTGCTTATTAGTGCCTTTAATAAAGTGAAAAAATGCACCTCCAATTTATTGAAAAAGTGGTCAAGCATAGCTTTGGATGGTGTAACCTACTTTGTAAGAAAATGCATGTCAAGGTAGCACCAAATGGATGGGTTAGTGCAGTTATGGTGAAATATGGATCATATGTGGTGGTTCAACTAAAAGTATTTGTTATAGTTGTAGGTGGTAGATGGTTTACTAGGAAACAGATAGCTAGCAGACATAAATAATCATTTTGTCCTGAAGTCTGTTGAATGGGTGCCTCTGTGGTGAATACTCTTTTGTATTTTTTTTCAGTTGTTTTTCTTTTGTATTTTTTGGTAGAAGTTTAACTGGATGGCTAGTGTTTAACTTCTTTGTCAGAAGTTTGGACATTTGGTATCCCTAGCATCCTGTGGTTTCTACGTCAGAGTTGCTAATGTGTTTAGTAATAGGCACTTGCAACTTTTCATCTAGATTTTATAAGGAAGTCCTGTGCCTGTCATCAACTCCTCCTTTCAGCCAACTTTGTTAAAAATAATAATAAGAAAATAATTCAAAGATCAGTTTCCAAAGTATCAATTAAATTGTCTTGTTGAGAGTTTAGTGTCATAAAAGCTGTAGAATTTGGGTTGATATCAGAAGTCTCTACAGGTATGTTGTACCAACAAACTTTCGAAATGAAAAATAAAGCAGATAAGCTTATTAAGTCAGAGGTGTGAAATGTTGGTCTATGACTATTACTTGAAACTTGTGAATAAATCAGTGCTTTGGAATGTGAAAAAACTTTGGTTTAGGTTAAAATCCAGACAGAGGCATTTTTTTGGATCAGTGGTAATTGATTTAAAGTTTCTGCTAAGTAGCAGAAATCCAGCCAAAATGTACTGGACATAAAAGAAGTAAATCAATCCTTCTAAGACAAATAGTTTGTAATTTCATTGTTACTGAGGGGGCAGTGTACCAGCCTGGTGACAAAACTGGTACAGTGGTCTGAAGAGAAGTTTTAGTACCCAAATCTATGCTCATATCCAGGTTTTTCTTGTCTTACAAAGCTTCTACAGTATTTACTTAACCAAAGTGATAAATTTTTTTTGTCTGTGATACTGAGGCCAATCAAAGGTCTTGTAAGCTGCTCAGTAATAGTAGTCTGATAAATCCAAGACATCCAAGGATAATGTAATTTTAAACTGTTTTTCTACAGTGTTCTTTCCTCTTGGACCAGAAGTTCTGTGGCAGAACATGTGAGGGAGTGTTTAAAACAATTTTTTTTTTGTTACTGTCTTGGACTGTTTTCCTTTTAAGGACAGAAAGTCATAACTACCCAAACAAGCCTCTGCAGTGCAAAAATGTTGTAAGAGTTAAGAAGGGTGGGATGTAATATTTATAAAATCTTTCTGAAGCATAGAAACTGATACAATAAGATTTAATAAAAGTAAGATGTAGCAAAAATGCCTGTCTGTATTTCCTACCAGCAGTTTTTATTACTGCTTACATTAATTTTCCTTCTTTTTTTGGAAGTCTCAATTATCCATTGAGCTAATCCTTATGAAGGTAATACATCCTCACCATCTTTCCTCCTTTGTCTGAATTACAGCCATACACGTGCAGTTTTTACTTATCTTTTCTTTTTCTGTTCCCCATTTCTTTTCTCTGTGCTGCCTTAAGCACTTTTGTTTTTAAACTTTGTCATCTCTGTGATAACTCCTTTTTTCATCTTGAAAGCATGGAAAGAAGAGAGCAACATAGTGCATTATTCCTTTAGGCTTACAGATAGCATTTTTTGTATAGCACTGTTCTCTTAACCATAAGTTGTTCCTCTAATAGCCATTTCTGTGTATCTCTGTAGAATCCAGTGCTCACTTTGCAGGTGTGGTGGCATCCGTGGAAGTTTGCTTCAAACACAAGTTTCATTCAGAGCTGCAGCATGCAAGTGCATAACCTACCAGTGCTATCCGCATGGCGCACAGTCACTGCAGAGTAACCAACAAGGTGCCGAAGAAAAAAGATTTAAAAACATGCAAAGCATAAGGCTTACTTGTCTGTACAAATCAAGGATGGATAATGAGCAATTTCTATAACTTGACTGTGTCTTTAGTGCAATAGCAAATAACAAACCCTAAAGGTACAGTTACTCTTTGATGTAGCATTTTCAGTATGGTGACATAGTCTGTTTCTGTGCTACAGAAAAAGTTTTCATGGTATCTTGCTCCAGCTGAACCACTCTAAGGGTACCTGTGGTGTAAAAATCTTTCCTATTCCTGTAGTCACAGTTTTAAAAACATTGACTTGTCTAAAGTTAGAGCTGTCTTGGATTTATTTTCAAAAAGCACTGGTGCCTCAGTGGGCCATTTAGATTTGCACATGCATACATTATGGTAACGTATATTGCAGCTGTCTTGCCCTCCTCCATTTTTCTTACTAAGACCCAGTTTTTCCTTCAGTGTGTCTTCCCATGTATGTCTGCAGGCTTCTTCTGTTTCTCATCCACTAAGTAAGGATTGGATTAAATCCTTGTCTCTTAGGGAAATTAACAGAGTAGGTGTATAAAGATTAAATATTTGTATGCCATGTTAATGTGGCCACATGAATTCATAGGGAAAACATTACTCTCACCTAGTTTGCACGTATTTGCAAAGTTATGCTATTTCATTACATGCAAACTGGATGAGATACTTAACCTTTTCTACTCCATCAGTGCTGAAGTTTGAGGGTCTTATGAGAGTTGCCAAGTGTAGCTGACCCCAGGACATGAGGACTCCTCTCTCAGCTGCAGAAACCTCGTCTGGTGCCCTGACACATGAATGTGGTCACTGCTGTTCCCATTCACAGGTCCAACCACAAGCAAGGCTGAGCCCCTGTGCTGCTAGCCCAGCTGGCCAGAAAGGCTGTCACAGGCAGAGCAGGGCCTTTACCCACCTAAGCACCAACGGTGTTCATATAAATAAAAAACCAGATAGCCTGGTCCCTTTTCTCCTGTCCAGCTGATTAGGGCTGAAGTTCACAGCTGAAAGCACATGCCCCCTTGCTCTTGAGATTTCTAGGCACAACCACGTTTACAGGTGCCTCAAATACCAGCACAGGCTTTCAAGTCCGACTACAGATAGCCATGCCTGGACCCTTTACCCAGCCACTGGTTAAGATCTTGAGTCCTTCCAGGTAGGGGTTTCCTCTTGCTGGCTACTCCAGCTTAAAGATTGCTAGAAAAGTGCACACATGATTAAATTCATTAGGGAAAGAGAAGCACATTATCTATACTAGATGCAGCAGTATGCCACTCTGGATGCATCTGCTGGTCAGCAAGGACACATTTTTGCTTCAGACCTGTTTGTTTCAGAGAGTGTTATACCAAGTAGGCACTTTGTGCTCTTCCCTTCAATTTTAAGTTGGTTTTCCTCTTATTTCTGCCCTGCTGCCTTTCTCCTTCACCATGTTTCATAGACCTCTAACATGAAATCATTGCTCCCAAGAGGAAGAGATACTGAACCTTTTCTTTTTGGACGCTTTTCTGCCCCAGTGCCTTAGGTACAGTGTGACCATTCATGAAGAACATGATATTTACTGAGCAGTGGGGGTGGTGGTGGGGAAAACAGTATTATTTTCTTCATTGGAAAGTTAATCCGTATTGTCTCCCTATCTCTTTCCAATGTTTCTTGTTGACTTTTGCTAGAAATCAAAACCTGCACAAGGTAAGACAGTGATGTCAATTATTCACAAGCATGACTGCCTCAATTATTTTGACATCTAAGCGTTAAAAAACCCCAAACCTGCCAGCTATAAATGCTGGTGATTATGTACAGGGTAGCCTCAGTACTGCTTTACATTTAGTATGGATATCATCTTTATAAAGTATCTTCTATTTTAATGTGCTTTACAGATTGAGTTTCATGGAGGAGAACAGTTTTTGTTGAGATTTAGTGATTAAATAATCCAGTAATGACACTACAGACATACATGGCTTTAATCAGGATCAAACCATAAATCAGGGTGCAATTTTGAATTTCTAAGTTTCAAATATTCTAGGAAAAAAGTAACCCATGATTGTAATTATGTTAATTGGCATCTGAAATACTAAACTGGCCATATTGAAGTTTGGTATGTCATTAAAGGCTAACTACAAATCATACTATAGCACATTCCAAGCAACAAGGTATTTGTAGTGTGTGCCTATGCTCTTTCATCTTGAAACATCCACTTTCTGCCAATTTCTAACTAATTCTTACTAATAATCTGATCAAGTTTTAGTATTATCTTCTCCCAAAGGGTAAGCAGTATTTTCTTCTTTTTGCATATCAGGTAACCACTAAGACCTATGTCTCGATCACATCTGTCTTGCTTCTGCTCTGTCTCTGTGTTTTCTGAGTATGTATATTGGTCTATTAACGTAAGAGAACTGGATTATTTTCTATTTGTTTTTCTACTCCTAAATTATTTTTTTAATCTATGAGACACCTTTAATTCCCTTTGTGGTATGTG
This sequence comes from Falco punctatus, assembly GCF_963210335.1. Taxonomy (NCBI): domain Eukaryota; kingdom Metazoa; phylum Chordata; class Aves; order Falconiformes; family Falconidae; genus Falco; species Falco punctatus. The sequence goes on from NC_137583.1 coordinate 68,243,317, forward strand.
CATTTTTTTCTCCTTTGTATTATTCCTCTTAACACTTTCATAACCATTCTGTCATGGCTTCTCTGTGGGAATATCATACTGGTCTTTACTTACTTCAGCTTTTCCACTGATTTTTCCAAAGCTTTAAGAATGTAGATATGAGTGACCTCTCATACACTGAGGTTGATCACCCAAAGATGGATACAGTTAGAGGGTACTTCAGTGTATTCCATTTGAGACAGGGGAGTTAACTGAGTTAAGCTGAATCAATATTTGTAACTTCTTGTTCTGTCAAGTGTACATGGACATTTTTTGCATGGTATAAAAGGAAATGTGTTGCCTTTTACTTTTGTTAATGTTATAAAGCATCTGGGGCATAAAAATTAAAAAACAAAACAAAACCCAAACCAACCAAAAAACCTGGTTAATGATATTTCCACCTGCTATTTAAATTTTTGCTGGTTTCATATTCATATTCAGTGTAGATCAGGTGAAGTTAATGCTGGCTAATGCTTTGGTTGCATCCTATTTGAAAAAATGGGGTTAGGGGACAGCTCCTGGTTGGAAACTGAGGAAATCTCTTGGCGTTCCAGTAATTGATACTTCTGTATCACTGATCTGTATTTTCGTAGATCCTTATTTCTTGAAGAATAAAAGTACTCAACTTATCTCAGTATTCTTTTTTATAACAGAAGGAGTGCCAATACAACTCCCTTATCTTACTGTTGTCTCCTCTGTCATTAGGCAATTTCTGCTGTTTTCTACCAGCTTTCCAAAATTTAAAGATATGGCATTGCTGTGATTTTGTACACCTGTACAAATACATCTGTGTTGCCCCTTCCAATATAAAAAGAAATTAATATGTTCGCTTTGATTTGAGGCTTCCTGTAAAACGGGTTTGCATGTTTGGATGATTTAGTGGAAAAGGCTGAAGTGCAGTGGTCTGAGAAGGTATGGGGAAATGGCAGTAAATCTTTCCTAAATTACTGCAATTTTTTCCAATATTTTGTCACTATTTTTCATACTCCTCTTTATCCTAGAACACACATTCCACTTCAGTGTTGGTGTTTCTCCATCCTCTGCAGGGGAGGGTGAGAATTAGTTATATCCATTAACATACTGTAATTACCTGGTTGTACATATTTGGGCCATTTTACTCCTAACACATCTCTATCCTTTTAAATAAAATTCAGGTGTGCTGTCTTCATCTTTTTTTAAATTAAAATTCTTACTATAAATCTTGTTTGTTGGTATTAATTTATTAGACCCTCTTTGTTTTGATTTCCATTTAGTTTCAGTTGCAGCCTGGCACCTGGCTGTACTGCGCAGGCCTTGGCATCTTCTGTTCTTACATTCTGTGACTTCTGAAGTACTCGCTGCAGGTCTTCCACTGCTGATTTTTATTGATCTTAATTTTCTTTCCCCATGGTCTACATATTTTCTCCCCATATTTCTATTTTTCTGAGTTTTCACCCACTTTTACCATTATTTCCACAAACCAAAATAAAACTGACTTTCACCTAGTGCCAAGTGTAGTAGGAAAGAACAGAATTCTGATCTTCCTTTACTAACCACCATAAAGTGCTTTTTAATTTTGTTACCTATTTTTTAAGATTTCACAACTTTGTTTTACATCTTCACTTTAGGACTGAGATTTCAGCGGAGAGGTGTCTGTCCCTTATTTTCCAAATTCCACTTGATTTATTGTGACCAGTTTGGAAAGTTGTGCTGTTAGTCACCTTTTTTAGAAACGAGGGAAGATCTGAATGCAATCCATCACCTTGTAGGTGTTCTTTGCTTTCATGACCATAGCTTCATTAAAGAGCATTTAAGGAAGTGCTTAATTTCACACTCGTGACTTGTCCTAATATCCTTAAGCACGTACTTAATTTTAGTGATTAATTGGTTGTGCTTTGTTTTTTACCTGGACTGTAAGCAGGCAGACGGAGAAGGGAATGGTAATGTTTTTAGCTCACTTGCCTGTTGACAGAGGCTGATAGGGGTTTTACCTGTTGAATTTAGGCACCCTCATGTGCTGCTGCTTTTTATTTGTGAGTCTTTCTTGCATATGGTTGATGAATGGGGGTGGGGGTGGTGTGTTTACTACTGTTAGCTTTTGCATTTGAAATTCTTCAGCGTTTGTTCAACTTAAATCCCTACAGTTCTTAATGTAAAACTGACTAAATTTCTAGATTTCATATTTGAGAAATGGCTTAAGTTAGTATGGTTAATTCTTAGGATCTGGTTTTGTTAATGGTGACCTCTTTTAAATTAATTACTTCAAAAATTTCAGAAGTATTTAATCTGTGATTTTATTGGTGTTTTGGGTTGTGATCCAGTGTTTGTGACACTTTCATCCATTTTTAGCAAAAATTGTGTTTACAGCAGAATTCTGCTCTGATGATGGAGGCTTTAAATAGAAGGTTTTTTTCATTATTTGCATGCTTCAGAGTAGCATCTTTTGAAGAGTGGTGGATTTTTCTTGAGGTGTGTGGTAGGGGAACAGAAGAGTAAAAATAGAAAATAGTAATTGTAGTTGTGTTTTGCCTGTGTATGAATGCCTAGAAGGTGTTTTTTTTCTTCCTGTCAATAAATTTTTGTACGTATGTTTGTGCAGATTTCAGCGTCAGTATTTTTCTTACCATGTAATTTATAGTGGAATAACATAATGTTAAGAATTAAAATGAGAGACTTTGAGGTTGGTTTGGGTTTTTTTTGACATCTGAATTTTATTAATTGTTTGACCTGTGCTATATCATAACATGTTGCACAGGATGTAGAAAAAACAGAATGGTGAGCTACATATTTCTCATATTACATAAATTGTACTGACCCCACTAGATGGTGCTAATTGATAAATGTATGTCTGTGTAGATATATTTAATTTTAACTCAAAGCACAGATGTCCCTCTCTGTGATTACAGTTTGGGTTTTGAATGGGTTAATTCAGTATCATTGGGCTGTACAGAAGTGATCTCTTCAATATTATTAGGAACTCAGGGAAACTGAATTGATTTGGATCTTGGACTATCATCACTGAGTAGAGACTGTAAGGATGATGTTTATTGTACTAAGCAGGAATAAACCAAACTCTTCATGATTTAAATTTAGCAGGCTCTGCCTGAATAGCAAAAGTGAAAAAGTGCAAGTCTATGTCAAGGTTTCTTAGGCTGTATGCAGTGAATCCTAGTTTTTTTGTCTATTTTCTTAAGTTATTATTTAATTGGGATTTCTGCAAGATCTTAGTTATGTAGAGAATGGAACTTGCTGGAAAGACAAAGGAAAAGAAAAAGAAAAATCTCAGACAACCAGAAGCGCAGTTTAGCCTTTGCTCATGTTAGAAATCTGTTCACTTGGGTGTGTAGGGTTACAAAGTTCTTTCCTTTGGATTTATATTGTTAACAGAGCAGTGCAAATCACTTGCTTTTGGAAAAATACCTGGAAATTTGGTTCTGTATCAAATTTGTGATGAGTGTTTAAAAACAATAGTGTCAGGAGAAATTAAGATTATAAAGCAAATTGCAAGCAAAATGTACTTTTGGGCAAATGAGAACTGTTTTATGATTACATAAGTTTTTGTGCTTTCTGAAGAAACGGGAAGGCATTTATTGAGAGAAGCATTAAATCTAGGCAAGTATTTGTTTTGTTTCTAGCATCTAAATGACATCTTGAACTTAGCCTTCAAGGAAGTCTGGCAGTGAATTGGAGACTATCTGCCCTTACTGTGCAGTGCTGCTTTACCTTCTTAGCAGATTTCCAAAGACAACTCTCATCTTTCTGTTCTGTCTCACTTTAAAGCTTCCTCTTCAACTGCATTTACTTGACAAAGCAAGACCGTACGGTTGTTCATTTAAAACATGTCTGGATAGCGTCTTTATTTGGAAAAGTGTTCTTCTAATTTAATTTTTTTTAAAGTGCTATCTCTAATATTCTCAGCAAGTTACCTCTTCAGTCCTCTAATTTGGACTCCGGGAATAATTTAACATGAATGGATATTAGTATTGGCACAGAAAGTATTGTAAACTTATGTTCAAATTCACTTTATGGCTCTTTCTTTGCTAATCAACATACCATCATAAAGCAGTGGGAAATAATGGAATTAGTTTTTTTTAAATTACTGGATTAGATAATAAAATTTAATCACAAGTCATGAAATGTTCAGGATTGCAGTTTTCCTAGACGTGTCTCAGCAGTAAGATGACAGTTGTTGCTCGTATAATTTGTGCTTAGAAGGACTTCAAATATTTATAGCTTCTAAAACCCAGTCACTCAGCTGTTGACATTATCTTTGTTCTTTACATTCTAGCTGCATCCAGGCTATTTCTTTCCTTTTCCAGCTCATGTTTACTAATATAATATTTTTATCTCTTCTAGATATTTTTTTTCTTTGAAATATTCAAATGCTGGCAGATGGCCGGCTGAACACGAGCCAGCAGTGTGCCCAGGTGGCCAAGAAGGCCAAGAGCATCCTGGCCTGTATCTGGAATAGTGTGGCCAGCAGCACAAGGGCAGTGATTACGCACTGGTGAGGCCACACCTCGATACTGGGTTCAGTTCTGGGCCCATCACTACAAGGCAGATATTGAGGTGCTGGAGCGTGTCCGGAGATGGGCAATGGAGCTGGTGAAGGGTCTGGAGCACAAGTCTGATGAGGAGCGGCTGAGGGAACTGGGGTTGTTTAGCCTGGAGAAAAGGAGGCTCGGGGGGGACCTTATCACTCTCCACAGCTCCCTGACAGGAGGCTGTAGGCAGGTGGGGTCAGTCTCTTCTCCCAGGTAAGACATGAAAGGACAAGAGAAAATGGCCTCAAGTTGCACCAGGGGAGGTTTAGATTGGATAATAGGAAGAATGTCTTCACTGCAAGGGTGTTAAAGCATTGGAACAGGCTGTCCAGGGAGGTAGTGGCATCACCATCCCTGGAGTTGTTTAAAAAACATGTAGACGTGGTGCTTAGGGACATGGTTTAGTGATGGACTTGGCCATCCTGGGTTAATGGTTGGACTTGATTAGCTCAAAGTTTTTTTCCAACCTAAGGGATTCTATATTTATGTTTTTCTGCACAGAAAGCTGACTTTTCTAAACAAAAAAATAAAATAATCCTTTCAAATTCATAAAGATCTTTAAAATCAAGTGCCGTACTCCAAATGGAGAAACACTCTTGCTATATAAAACAGTACTGTTATACTTGTGTTGTTTAAAAAACATTTGTCATAAAGCTAAAGAAACTTTTATGCTTCTTAAAATCTGACCAATACCAAGACTTGAAGAAGTTTTTAAGTTCTGATGGTTTAGATCAGTTCTTTGGATTATTTGTTACACATAATAACAACTAAAATTAGGCATATATTTTGCAAATCTTTTTTGTATTACTTACACAGAATCAGATGAATGAATGACAGAAAGAAAGAAGTTTATTGTTGGGATGGGGGATTGAAATACTATAGATGTGTAGTTATCTTTTTTGTGATCAATCTAAGTTAATTAGTGTCTTGAATTAAGTAAGCTTTTCCTCAAGTTTTGTGTTTAGAATCATTATAAAAACATCAGCTGTTTGATCATTGCAGTAAGGATTATTTCCATCTGTATTTAATTACAACTGTGCAATAAGTATTGTTTCTCAAAACTGAAGGGCTTCAGTGGGAGTTCCAATTCCTTTCTTGCTTGCATCAAGTATTCTTGAACTAAAAGTGTATTTTAAAAGTGACGTAGACAATTTCCTGATATAATTGTCATATAAACAAATATTGCAATTGGTTATATGTATTTCACTATCAGTAGTTGGAATACCAAAAAATTTAAACTTACAATATTAAGTCGTTTTAGTAGCATTGGTTTGAAAATTAAGTACACTTTGTGTCCGTGATTAGGCCTTGTCTTCCTTTTAGTGATGAGGAAACTGACGCTTAGTTCCCTTGGTAATGTGCTTTGAATTCTTAGCATAAAAAAATGGTGCACAATCCTGAGTATTGTGGCCGTTTTAAATTGCAGTCTTTATATATGACTTTGACAGTTTTATTGCATGCATGATCGATTAACTATGTCTGCAGTACTGCAAAGAAGAATTTCCTGACATTTAGGTCAAGATCTTTCGTGAAAGATTTGGTCTATTGTGTTGTGAATGATGAATCCTTATCATGGTCTTAATGAAAGGAAGAGAGAGAAATAACGAGACTTATATGAGCCCACCTCAAATTCTGTGTTTCATTCAAATCTGAATGCTTACTTTCAAAAAGTGTATTTATTAAAGTAATAATACTGGAGGTGGGTGGGCAAAGACTGCCAGAGTGGGAGTGTATCGACAGAAGAGTGAAGATCCATAAATTGGAAAGAGCAGTTTGTGACCTGGAATCCTGATTTCAGTGTTGCTTTTCTAAAATTTTTCCTTCAAACTTTTACCACATTGAAGATGTTTTTATATTGATCAGTGTGTGCTTCTGGAGAAAAGAATTGCTATTCTTTTATTTTAGTAAATTCAGACTGGTACAATTCAGACTAGTACTTAATGGGTTTACTGCTCAGATTTTATTTTACTTGAAAATGTATTTATGAAGTGTAGTGCATTAAAATTGTAGGGATTTTTCAGCATCCGTGGACTCCAGTTTGAAGATTACTTGTTTCAAAGGAGAAAAAGTTTGATGTTATTCTGTTCTTTCTGTTCAAGGACTTCATGTCCTTTGCTCTCACAAGAGAGTGGCTTCATTGAAGTTTGGAATTGTTCTGATGCTCCTTCCTTTGGAAATGAGGTTAAAAGTACAGAAAAACAATTTTGAAAATACTGTATACAGTAGCCACGTAGGCTGTTTGGCTCTAAAGGGGCAGGGAAATTTATTTTGGAGCAAGTGCAACTTGTTTGGCTTTGGTCTGAACTTCCTCTGTCTACCTAGGGACCCTCTTCCTATAAGCAAAGTCATCAAAACCTTTTCTTATTACTGACAAAAAGAAAAGTTCATTTGAATGAAGTCTGTGAAATCTCATATAATAGCAGCTTTATTTTATTGTATAAGGAACAATGAATTCAAAGTGAAAAGTGTTTCTATCAGAAAATAAACATTTTTAGAAACTCTGCAAAGAATAATGGGTTTGTAGCCAGTATTTAATCTGTTTTGCTTAACATTGCAAAAATAAAACAGCTAATGCATTGGTCTTATTACCATATGCTTTCATATTCATTCAGACCAGAATTTTCTTCTTCTTTAGTCCTTTCTGATTTTGTGATATAGGCTAACTAAAATAAACCACAGAGGTATTAAAATGTAATTTAAAGAAAAAAGCTTTTAAAAATGAAGGAAGAAAAAGGGCAGCATCTCACAAAGTAAGCTTTAAAGGGGTTAAAATCACAAATAAACATGTTAGAGTACTCTGTCAATGAGAATGAACAAGGAAATTAACATTTCATGTATTTGTTGTTTTAATCTTTAACCTTCTAATAGTATTAGGATCCTACTTGAATAATAATAATCAACTGCATGAAAACTAGATGGCATGCTGTGTATTATCAGGAGTTAAGGAAAGAATGTATTGATTATAGGCAGATCACAGGAAAGGCCACTAATGAAGCAGTTGAAATTCCAGAAGAGAGCAGTTAGAATGATGAGAGGGCTGCAAAATAATCCATGGGGGAAGACTGAAAGAGTTTGGGTTTAGCTTAAAAATGATAGAAGTACCTATGTTTTCATGTTGAAGAGGCTATCACAAAGACAAAGTGAATAATTGTAAGAAATCAATTTACAGCAACATGTAAGTCCAATGCAAGGCTGCCACTCCTGTGGCTTGTAGGATCTCAAAGAGAGCTGGGAGCTAGGTTAGAAGGTGCTGTCTTGTAGGTGCTAAACCAGGCAGTTGGTCTGTTGAGCAATGGTTTGATTCTGCATGTTGCAAGGACACCTGGCTCCTGCTGTGTTGGGGTGCCCTGCCTATTCCGTGCACAGTACTTGGCTCTGCTCACACACCTGAGGAGCTGCTTACAAAGGACTTCTGGCAGAATACAGTTGCATGAGCAAGCCTTACCGTGGAACATTTTGTATCGGTATCATTAAAAATCTGTAGAACTTACCTCTTGTTACTTGGCTATGGGCAGAAGGCATTGGATGGGGTGCTGCTGTTGTGTCTGTGCTCTATGTTATTTTCTCAGATTGTTCCGTTCAATTTCTCTATGTGCATAAAGAGAGCTTGTGTTCATCAAAATTGCTTCAGGCTACATCTGTTCTTTTCTTCCCGATGGAAGTGTCTGGTCTTCATCAGCTGCCCCAACAAGTTCCACAGCACCCAAATTAATTTAAGTATGTGGCACACTATTATCAAGGTGCTTACCTGATCTTGCTTTTAACACATTAAGCAAGGAAATGCTACTTTTCCATTTTACAGATAGGGAATGGATGCGTTGTCATTCAGGAAGGTGGTAGTGAAGCAGGAAATTGGCCGCTCATCACATTTTAGTAGGCTCGTACCCTAGAACCTTTGCTTTAAAATGATTGTCTGGACTAATGTTACTGCTGAACTTCTGTGCCTCTAATCTCACACTTAACTGCACTCACGCCTTTCTTATCTGTTCTTGTCTTTTCAGAATGGATAGCAAAAACAACCTCACCAGTCTTCCCTGTCAGGTGTATTTTTTCAGCATTTAACTCTTATTGACAGGTGAACAACTGCTTGCTTACAATAGGCTCTCCAGATTAGAACTGATTCTCTGGTGCTATAGCTGTTGCTCTAAAATGTTCCCGATGAACTTAATTTTTTAAATTTAATTGTAATACTTCTCTCTGCTTTTGAGCTAAGGAGGAGGCATGGTATATGAGCATAATGGAGACATGTACTAATTTTCTTTCATGTGCTTTGCTTACACTAGCACGGTAATAGAAAGTTCCGAAATCAGAAATACAAGACAGATCTGCAGGCATATCTGACTGTTCGTGAAGCATGTGTTTGTTAAAGTGTTAATAGCTAGGTATTTAACAGATAATGAAGTACTTTTACCGATAAAAATGTGATGCAGAGGTGCAATTTAAGTACACAGAGGCAGTGTGCATGGCACAGAGAAGCAAGAGCAGGATCACCAGGCTCACCAATTGCTCACTTAATGTCTGTCTTGGTTTTCTCAATACAGAAAGAGTGGAAGAGATGCTTCTTTATTTTACAAAAATCAAGAAATGGGTCCTTACAGGTCTGAGACTTTGATTAGATATCTGTAAGACAAAATCAAAACTGGCAATGTACTTGTGACCTTGTCAGAGTAGTCTCAGAACTGCTTGATCTGTGAGACTGCCTCAAATAAATGCCCGAGTGCAGGTGTTCTTCCTGCCTCTGCCTGAAGCATTGCATTTTCTCTGTTGTGATCATCTTTCTCAAGTGCCACCAGCTCATCAAGACTGATCAAGGGCAAAGGATAGAAAAATGAGGTAATGAGATGCAGTGGTAAATGATTCAGGAGGAAACTCTGAAACCAGAGATTTTTTAAAAAAATTAATAACAATACATGGAGAATAGGATTTTACTGTATGACTTACTGCAAATGTGCACAGGTATTTTTTCTATCTTGCAATTTTTGGCTAGACAGTAAAAACTAGTTATTTGGCTGGAATGACTAATAACGCACATGACTTGAATTTTTAGCAAGGCTCTTTTTTGTCCTTAACAAAATCAATACATCATTTGATTTTGCCGGTTGAGAAAAGCTGCCTTCTTTCCTTATGACATTGCTTTCTTTTATTTCTAACATGCTGTTCTTCTTTTATTGGTTTTTACAATCTAATTCATAATAATCACATATTTGCCATCACTGTTAACTGGACACTTCTGCCATAATAACTGACTCACACATATATGCACTCAGTAAGTTCAAACAGCAAGTGCTTGTTGAGAGTGTTAAGTTGAAGCTGTGGCCTCTCCAGGCAGCACTGGTGATTTGCATTGATAGGACCTGATTTAAAATAATGCTGCTCCAATAACATTGTAAATCTGTAGATGATACACCATCGTATAATTTTTACAAAACATAACCTGACAAGAAAAATGCCCTTAAATGTGATCTAATATAACTCTATTACCACATTCTGTAACTTAGAAAATTACTGTAATTGTGCATACAGTTCTGAAAATTTATTTCTTAAATTGCAATGCAATTAGAAATTTCTGGAGGAGTTCTGTTTTGGATATAGGTCATTCTGAAGGTTGGGTAAAGGACACTTTTTAAGTGTCGTGTAGCACAATCCTGGGCTCTCAGCAACTTTAAGGCTGAACAGATGCTAGTGTAGATTTAGGTTGAACATAAGGAAGACATTTTTCACAATGAGGGTGGTGAGGCACTGGCACAGGTTGCCCAGAGCAGCTGTGGATGCCCCATCCCTGGCAGTGCTCAAGGCCAGGCTGGATGGGGCTTTGAGCAACCTGGTCTGGTGGAAGGTGTCCTTGCTTATGGCAGGGGGGTTGGACTAGATGATCTTAAAAGTCCCTTCCAACCTAAACCATTCTATGATTCTATGCTTGGAGCCTGATTTTCATTCTTTTTTAACACAACTGCAAAGATTTTGATAATCTCAGAGCACTGCAGTCTCAATAGACATGTTTATTTGTGGGCTCCTTTCAAATAATGGACTTCAGGTCCGCATATGACCTGGAAAAGAGAGAGTGTTGGCAGTTTATTTTGTTTCATGTATTCTGCTGTGGCACAAAAATGAAGTCAGCAGAAATCACGTCCCTTTTTTGCAACTTCAGGCCCTTGATAACAGGCTGCTTTCCTGTGATTCCTGGAACGTTCCCTGCAGTGCTGATATCCATGGGTTTAATCGTCAATGGTTATAATGTTTTAAGGTGACAGAAACTGACAAAATCCCATCAAGATCACTCTTGTGACTTATTTCATTTCCATGAATGGATTGCTTGCTTAACAGGGTGCTAAATGAACTAGTTACCAAGTTTTATCTGGGCTAGAAACACCTCCTTTTACAAATTGTATTAATGTCTCCAGTTACAGCCCTCCTCCTCTCCCCCCAAAAGAAAACAGTCTTTAGCAGCAACTGAGATAAAGCTCAAGCTAAAGAGTCTGCATATTGGGGTTGCCATCAAAGAATTTAGATGCCTTGTTGGTTATTCCCTTGTTCTAGCTGCTTACGGAGGGTGGAAACAAGTGATGCAAAAGCAATCACTCACCACCAGCCAACAGATGTCTGTCCAGCCCCGTAGGAATGGCTGCTTCAGAAAAAGGTGACATTACATGGTATGGAATATCCATTTGGTCAGCTGGGGGCAGCTGTCCCAGCGGTGTCCCCTCCCAGACTCATGGCCACCTCCAGCCTATTCCTTGTGTGGGGCAGAGCGCGAGACTTTAACACTGCAGAAGCACTGCTCAGCCGCAGCTAAAGCACTGCTGTCTTGTCAGCACTGTTTTCGTCCCAGACCTACAACACGGCACCGTGTAGGCTGCTATGAACAAAATGAACTCCTTTCCAGCCAAGCCCATTACAGCAGTTTATACCAGAGAGCCTGCAGGCTTCCTGATTTATTATTTTTTTTTTTAACAGTGATTTCATGCTATAGTGATAAAGAAGCTTATGATTCTTTTATTATAGTGCAGGTTCTTTGTTCTTTTGTTAAAGATGTCTAACACTTGTTCTGAAAGACTTCTGATTACTGACTCTGAACGTTTTAGGCAGAAATATTTCCCTGCCATTAGCCTGCTGTTGAATTCTTATGAACTTAATGCTTCTGCTCTTTGGAACAAGGGCTTGAAAGAGAATTGCTCATCTGTTGTGATGAAACTTTTTGCTGTGCAAAATTGGGCCAGAATCCAGGTATCTGAATGTCTTGTGTTTATGGCTTCAGAGGCTTGCTTTGATACTTGTAACATTTTCTCGAAAGCCTTTCCACACTGTGCAGTCACTTAATTTATATTTGAGGCAATTTCATGTTACTACAGGGAATGAAATTCACTTTGCACCCTCTGGGTAGTTGGCTATGATTTATGCATTTTTATCTTGTTTGTCTTTTCTAAAATACATAATGCTAGATTCTTAGCAATATTTTATGCCTCTAACTGCAATTCAAGTCAATTGATCTGAATAGAACGTGATTTTTAAAGGCTTTACTTTTTCTAAGAAAGTCAGTTTTTAAGATGTTACATTGGGTATTTGAAACTAGTTGGTATTTGGTTTGCTGCTCAATTTTCCTACACCTCACGTGTCCATCATGCCATATTACTGCAGTTATTCATATATTTAAGTTGATTAGTGTGCCAAAGCTACAATCATAAGTACTATAGGGAGGTTTGAGAACAAATGAGTACTTTTGCACTCAGTCCATGTTTTTGTGCTGTGTAAAGAGGCTTACCTGCTAAATAATGAAAATAAAGCAAAAAATTGACTAATTTTTCGGGTTCCTGTAATTTGCTACAGTAGGGTTCTGGGAGGAGAAAAGAAGGGAATTAAACAATCTTTTAATTAAAATTCTGCATCAAGCAATAGATGATGGTATGCAATTATAGTTTGTGAATGTTTTTAATGGTTATTTTCATCTGTTTCAGTGTAGCCCATCGTTTCTTTATTCAAAGTACTTTGTTTTACCTTGACTCAAAGTTGTTCATCAATTTAGACAATGAACTCACTGTTTAAACCCAGAGTTAAGATAGTACCATTAGTGATCAAATGAAAACCCTAATTTTCATTTTCAAATCTCACTGTGTAAATGAGATTAAATTACTAAATTACTGTCTGCCTTAGAATGATGGTCAGTACAAACTTCTCACAAGATCCTCTTCCATGCATACTGTCAGGATGGAGTCATTGCCATTAACATCAACATCCAGAGGTGTTGACATGTCTGAGTAGTTGGTAACACTCCTGTGTGGCTGGCAGAATATTTTCACAAATGTATGTAATGTTTCTTGTGTTTTATGTACTAGTATGGCTCACTGATGTTGATACAGTGTTTTTTGGGTTATAAGTGTTTGCATGTTATATTCTTACATACACTTATTCTTTACCTATGCCAGTTGTTCTGTCAAAAAGACTGTTTCCTGTTAACTGTTTGGCAGCTTATTCCTCCCCTGCTCTTGGTTATTAATAACTTTTTTTTTTGAGTCCTTTCTGCATTTTGCTACCTCTTACTCTCTCTACCACCAATGCTTTTTGCATATACTTTTCAAGCAAGGTCTATCGGTGGGCTCTAAATCTTGCACTGGACCACTACATCACAATACATCTTCACGTGTAGTGTAATTGTTGGGTGTAGTTTCTTTGCTTAGATTGATCACTCCATGTAACAAGTAAAATAATCTGGAGGACAGAGGTTAAGCATTCTTTTAACCTATTCTGTACATAACATTTAGATTTAGTACTTGCTTAAACACTTGAGAGGTGTGTAGTCATTGAGTATGTACCCACAGAGTATTCATGTGAATATAAGCATATGGGCAGCAAGGTAGATCTAGGTGACTTAAATGCTTTGATTGTCAATAATGTCTATTTAGAGAGTAGAAAACAGAAAGCAGAAGCCAGGAAGCTGAAAAAATACTTTTTGAGATGGAAGAGAGCAGGGGAAGAGAAGACAGAAGGACAAAGCTGATATAGATGGTATAGAGAATCACAGATAGACATGGAGAAGACTGTAAAAACCAAAAGGCGAAAGTCTTAACGTTCTATTTACATCTCAAAATTATTCTTGTAAGTAGGCTTCTGTCTCTGTTTTGGAAATTTATTTTGCTTCGATGTACAGAACATTTGAAACTCCGTTAATTCTAGCAGTTTTCTGCATCTTTAGTATAGCTCATTGGCATTGAGGGTAACCTTTTTTTTTCAACGCAGTTACAGGGAACTCTACTTTCAATTTGCTGACACTTTTAGTATCTCCTTTAAAAACATTCCATTCTTATGTGTGAAGCCTCAGGTACATCAAGCAGTTGAAGACTACGTTTCTTCAAGTTCAGGTAAAGGAGATAACATGACTGACATTGCATTTCTTGGGTGGCATCACCTTATAATGAAAATAGTCCATTTTGGAGCTCTGTTTTAAATTTCTCAGAAACTGTATAGCTGGAGAACTTTCTAAGAGATTGTTGATAAACCCTGGGCTGTTATACCGATACAAGCTACTGTTGCTGAAGCCAGGTGTGTAGTTTGTGGGTGTATAGTACTGTTTTGTAGAGCCTTTCAGAAAAGTCCTGTGAACATAACTGTACCAGAACCCACTTAATACTAATAAAATTATTCTTGCATTAAGGGGATTCCTTCCCAGGAGGAGCTGGGGTATTGGAAACTGATGATACTATTCTGTGTGCGTGCTTATCCCCCTCCCCTGTGGTGTTTTCAGCCATATGAGATCAGAACTGTACCTTGAAATTAAGAAATCTAAAAGGAGAAATTAAACTTATTTTGTAGGATTCTTTGCTTAAGATTTTTGGTTTTCTGACTCAGAAAGCTCCCTGTGGGTTTTGAAACAGTCCAGTCTGGGGACACTGCAGAAAACTTATTTCTGCTGTATTTTGCTATAAAAGCTTAATTCAATCACTCTGGGAAGATCCAGAAACAATTTGCCTTGCCTACAAATGTGCCCAAAAATGTATAAACTTGCAAATTGTAATTTTTCCCTTTGGGGGCATATCTTCACAGTAGATTGTCAGATTTCACAGAACCTTGTAAGTCTTCCCAAAGTACCCTGCAGTGAAAAGAAAAGGTAGTCATAAAAAAAAGTAAAATCAAAACCCCAAACCCCAGCAACTTAGTCATCTGTTCAGCAGAACAGCTTTATATGTTTTATTTACAATATATAACTCTTGGTTTAGCATACTTGTTCTCATCTGTGAAGAGATTTTCAGGGTTCAAGCTTTACACTTCAATGTCAGAAAAACTTAAAATAGATGTACTATATTTTCTGGTTTTTAAGTGTGATAGTCATATAGTCTCCATATATTCCATACGTTTCTACTAGAGAGAAGACACTAGTATTAAAATTACTGGACATCCAGTATAGCCACAGAATATAAGATAAATTTGGGTTTTGTATTAAATAGCATTCTTTAGAATTAAGCTCAAACAAGTGGTTGCAAATATGAAATGTTTTATCTTCAGTAGGTAAATGCTTTCTCTTTTATTTTGAATCTACTCTCATACTTCTTTCAAAGTGTTTCAGGATGGTTTTGATTTCTATTACAGTTTGATTTCCTTGAGTGAGGTTTGTAAAGGGGCAAAGTACTTGCACTGCCTTGTCCCCTTTTGCTCTTCATTTCTGTGTTTGCATAGCTCACATGGTATTCATTTTCATCAGTGTGGTCACTGAATCTAGATATTTACAATTCAAATCCTACTTGTGTAAGAATAGAATTTTAGAAATAAGATGCTAGTTGTGCATATACTAGCATGATTTATAAATTTCAGATTTGGGAAAATAATTAGCTCAAAGACAGCATGTGGAGAAGTTACCAAAACATTTGGCTGTGTGCACAGTAGTTTTTCTAAAGGTGGTTGTCAGAAATGAGTTATTCATCATCCTGAAGTCTGGGAAATTCAAAGGCCACCGGGTGAGTTTGCAAGTGCACTCTGTCATCCTTGAAAGGCAACAGAGGTGACCTAGTCCCCAGTGACTAGGGAAAGGCGAGTGCCGTACCATCTTCATAAAAGGCCAAAAATGCAGTGTGGGGAACTAGAGGCCAGTTAGCCCTAATGTTATCTGTGGGGAAAGTTACAGACCAAAACATCTTGGAATACATTTTTAGACACATGGAGAGAAGAAGTTGCCTGAAAATGCATTTTTGCCTCACTGAAATTTTCGCTTTGTCAGTTGAAGTGCACCAAATGTCCTGTCTTACTGCATTCAGGAAGCTATTCTGTATGTGCTGCATACATTATGAATACATTTGTTATCCAGAAGTTGGAGGTAGGTGGTAACTGTAGGAAAGCAGTAGGAAGTAGCATTTTTATGATTTGCATATTTTGCATTGATTGCAGCTTTGTGCACAGACCAGTGCTTTGTTAATTTTCTTGGGTAAATTCTTCAATTACAGAGATTGAAGACAGATATTGTCATATAAAAATCTGTTTTAAAAATATTCACCTAACAAACAAGGCAAAATGCTATCTAGTAAATTAAATCAGATCTTTTTGGGGAATTAAAAAAGAAAAAAAAAAAAAGACTTGTATTGCATCTTCAGTGGGAGTGTGCTGAGGCTGCAATGTCTGTTACCATAGGGCGTGTAACATTTATCCCAGAGTCACTAATTGTGCCAGCACAGTAAATTAATAAAACTTCCAGCCTGATGTAGCGAAAGCTAATGTCTAGAACTGTCTAGTAATAGTTAAATTTTCCTGCTTGCTTGCTTATTTTCTGTTGTTTGCTTCCGATTTGGTTAGGCAATTACTCTCTACAACTCCTCTGTTATCAAATGAAAGCTTAATGATTTTCCTTAATTTTTTAACTGGATTCCAATATCCATTGTTAGGAAAATAAAATCTATTTTCAGCCATTTGCTGGTTATGGGCAGAGCCAATAACTTGTTAAAGTTACACAGTACCTACTCTTTAAACCCTATTTTTTGTTGCATGAATTAAGAATTTTATAACATTTTTTCAAAGATTGGTTATGTAAGAATGTCTCAGCTTTTTTTTTTTTTCTCTTTTGATTTCACTGGTAAACACACCTGCGGGTTGTTTAGTGTAAAACCAGCTTGACTGGCAGCAGCGCTTCTATTTTTTCTGAGAAAGTAGAAGGTAGCATGGGCATCAGCATTTAACCTCAGAGCTGACAGAAGCTCAGCCTGGATAAAATCAAGATGTTGGCCAAAGCAATCAAAAAATGATGGATTTGAGCTTTTTGATACAGTATAGCTTTTAGTTATTCAAGTTCACAGTCTAAGCAAATGGGAGCTGCAGCTCCTTGGTTTGTTTAGTTTCTGCGTTTTGTGATCTAAAAATACGAGGTTGTCTGATCACTTAAGACTTTTGGTGACATCCAGTATAGTTTAATCTTTGCTGAGTAAACAATGTCTACATGAGCTATGTAAAATTCAGACTCATGTTCTGTAGATAGTAGTGCTTTGCATTTAGTTTCCAGATGAGGAACAGATACTTGCTATTCAGAACAAATAATTTTACAACTTAGCAACTGAGCAACTGTGGTGTCTTCATGCTTTACCTTGACGTTTCAGAACTCCAATATCCTTTAAGCAACAACATACAGGAATTATCTTAAGATTACAGAAATGATGAAAGAATCGACCAAGACTTACATCTTGCTGTGCCACGTTGCATTAACAGAGTATCGTATGGTCTTCAGAGAACTTATAGCCTAAACGAGTAAAAACAGACATGGACTTCAAAAGTTTTATGAAGCACAGCAGAAGACAGGAAAAATGGCAAGCACAAGTGTTGTTGACATGGCATTAGTTTGTTATGGGTGTAGTTGTTAGGAGTTCGGTTTAAATTCAAAAGAAAGAGCTGAGAAGGCGGCTGCGGGACTCCTGGGCCATGAGAGGAGCAAGTGCTGCCAGGGTAAAAGTAAGTGGAGAAAAGCAAATGGGGAATAGTGGGGAAGGCTGGAGGGAACAGACAGTGCAAAACATATATGGTCCAGTCAACTGCAAACATTTTCAGTGTGCAAAGACCACTGGTTTGGTTGCTCTTTGAAGCTGTCCGTGGTGCCTAGTGTCTGTCCCATTCCTCCCCCAGCAATATGCCAGGGAGCAGTAGGGTATGGTTGGGTTTCTTGTACCCCAAGGATGTGAGGGGCTCCTCAGCCAAGTTCTGCACTCTGTGGTGTCTGCCAGACCTTGTCTTCCCCTCCTTGCCAAGCACAGAAGTCCCCAATTTAGCTCCATCTGCAACTCCTCCAACCATCTGGAGTTCACGCCTCCTTCACAGCAGCAGAACTAAAGCAGAAATCTAAGAATGTGGTGTGTTTGTATCGGTTTAGACTACTGTTGTTGTCTTTTTTAAAAATTGTAATTAATATTTGTACATTGTGTATCTTCAGGAAAATAAGGTATATAAAATTGAATGTTTAATATACTACTTTATGCCATTCTGAAATAATTTTTAAGATAGTTGTTAGAAGCTTTAAAATATTTTGGCTCTTTAAAGCTTTCAC
Organism: Falco punctatus; assembly: GCF_963210335.1. Classification (NCBI taxonomy): domain Eukaryota; kingdom Metazoa; phylum Chordata; class Aves; order Falconiformes; family Falconidae; genus Falco; species Falco punctatus. Next base: position 68,261,362 of record NC_137583.1, read on the forward strand.
ACTGGAAAAAACTAAATTTTGGAAGTGCTTAACTTGCGGAGGAGGGAAGAGGCTGGATATTTAAATGATAGTGTATCCTTTCTTTCAAAAAAGAACCAAAGTGTGCTGCATTTTTAATGTTGGTAACTCCCCATTAAAAAATTTAAATGCTCCTAAATGACTTTAATTTGCTGAAGGACTGCCTTTTTCTTTCAGATGTGTTAGAATTCATGTTAGCACTACTTTGCCCTTGTTTCTGAATTATTTTAATGACGGCAGCCGCTCCACCAAGCTGTCTGTCAAGATGTGGGTGGCAGGCTATTATTTCACTTCGTAAATCATAATTTACAGGGTTTTTTATATCTGTCTTGGGGATAAACACTTTATGCTTTGTGTTTTCAGCAGCAATATAAAATGTAATTGATACTTAAAGCAATATGTTAGAAATATGGACAGAGAAAGCCAGGAGTGAAAAATCACAAATGTTTAGTTTTTCTGTGGGTTGGTCTACATACTGAGCATTTTTTCCATCTGATTTCATATTCTTAGCACTTCAACAGAGGATGATGATGAATTACATTTACATGATTGCTGCCTGTAGGTGACTATAAGGATGTTTCTTTAGTTACAGACACTCAACAGATCAGTTAGCTCAACAGGGTCATTTTGTACCATTTCTCATGCTGCTAAATAAACTTACCACTTTGTGCTATTGTCTTCCAGATTCATGAAAAACTGCATTATTATGAGAAACAGAACCCGGTGCCCATACTCCACGGTGCAGCAGCCTTGGCAGATGATGTAAGTGTCCCCTGCTGAGATCACTGGTACCAAGTCTCCCAAAAAACTGTCTGCAAGCAGAACTCCTCATAGTGCAAACATATGAATATAATCCTCTGAGCTGAAATCATAAGAAGCTGCAAATGTTTCCAAAGGTGCTGTCATCACCGGGCTTGTTGCTGATACTACTTTGATTTTTATTCACTTGCCTGTTATAAAAACATTGCATCTAGATAGCCTCTTGTTCTGCTTTAGTAACTACGTAATAGAAATTACAGGTTCGAACTCTACTGGGAGGGGAAAAAGCTGTCAACTATTGGTGTTTTGAGAAAGTCACAGACAAGAGGAATGCTTTGGAAAAATAAAGACAAATGAGATAGCAGCACTGCTGACAGAACATGAAAAATGACAGATAACACCACAGAAATGAAGCATATGAAATGCCTAGGAAGGAGGTTTGTTTAAAAGAAAATATCAAAAACTATTGAACAGAAAGTACACTAGTGATTTATTGATATTGGAGCTTTCCAAATTACCTTCATAACCAAAAAATAAATTGTAAAAGTGGTCGGCATTGATGGAGTAGTTAATTTCCTGTTACTATAATTTTTATTTTAAAGAAAAAAATCCAACCTGCCATTTCTTGCTATTTGGTTAATTCTAGGATTCAGATGAATTGTGCACACACCTGTATAAACTATGACTGAACCTGAGGTAGGCCAGGATAGAGAAATGTTTAATAAACTGTGGTTTAGGTGAAATCCAGAAATCTGTGTTGCAATTGATGATCTCAGGTTGTTTTTTGGAAAAGGCAATATGTGTTAGGATCCGTTTCAAATATGGCATGTTTGAAACTTCACATACTTTATAGATGTTTTAAAATCTTAACTATTTTTTATATAATTAATAGCATTTGATTTTTAAACTTTACAAATGCTTAGATGTTGTGATTTGAAAATGGTAAAATTTTAATGAAAAACTAAATTAAACATATTTGAAGTCTGTTGAAAAAAGGATGTAATGTAATTTAGTCATGTTTCAGTAGGAGAGCTATATCCTGTAACATACCAAATACAACAATGCATTAGCTTTGATATCAGGCATATATTAGTAATATTTTTTTAACCTTCAAGTAGCTTTGAATAATGTTGATAGTAATTTTGAAAATTAGAAAGCTGGTTGAAATTCTCTTCATTAAGTTCTTGGTGACATATTAATAATCCTTGTTAACATTTGTGTTACGGATCTCTGGCTTAAAATTCTTTATAAGAATCGTTTCTTATTTTTGGATACAAAACTTAGTTCTTGATATTTTCAGAAATGCTGAGCAATCTCATTCTGTTTTCAGACCCATTTAAAACGTATACTTCTGGAAATCCCCAAATTAAAGTACTTTGTCACTCCCCAGTTGAGAGGTTGGGGGTTTTAACCTTATGTGAATTTATTATTATGTATATATGGTAGTATTTTAAAAATGTGTGCATGTTGTGACATGAATATCTCTAGACATCTGCCTACTTTTTAAGCACAGCTTCTTTTTAAAGATCTTTGTGCTGTTCTTCATTTTTGCTTATGTGTAGCTGAACAGCTGGTTTTATGGGCATCGTCCCATAGAATGAGGATGTCCTTTGGCAGCTGACGTCAGGCTAGCACATTGCAGGATTTCGTGTTTCAGTAGTTACCAGCAAACTTTGAGGAAGGTAATAGACATGCAGTGGGCTTTGTAATTCAAAACCCCATGAATTTCCAGGATTAAAGTGCTATTCAATTTTTGGCATGTTTGTCTGATTAGCTGTCAGCTTCAGGGATTTAAGAGTATGTAGGTAATATAAAGCACACTTCTATTTCAATTGGCTTTAAATTAATGTTTTTGTCTTCCTAGTGATAGCAACTGTTTTACAGATAAACAAAGAAGGAGAGATCCTTATTAGCGAGTGAATATTTTCTGTTTGATTTAAAACGCAAATCTGAGATGCTGCTAACCTAACTAAAAACTGTTCAAGGAGTGTGGCTTTATTCCTGTGTTATTTTTTTAAAGCAATTTTAGGGGTAACAGTTGTGGTGAGGCTTCTTTTCTAAACACTTCCATATTCCTAGCTGCCATACCTTCTCTTTCCTCACCCCCAGTGACTTTTAGGCTGAATTTCCCATCAGAGATTCTGTTTGCCTCTGATTTTGGAGCAGCAGTTTCTGGCATAGGACTCTTGGTTTCATGCAAGTGATCTAAACATTGCTGGCAGTATAGGTTTACATGGCAGATAAGGCCTCTAGGTTATTAGGAAGACTGTTCTGGCAAAAGAAGTTTCAGAACTTTCTTCAGAAGCTTTAAACTCACAAGCCCTGGTGCTCCTCATCTCACTAGTGACACTGCACATCTGCCTTTCTCTCTTGCTTTGTCTTCCCCTCTCTATAGTGGCAGCTCTTTGTAAAGAACTTGGTGAAATGTTACACGTCCCTCAACAGAGAATCATAGAAGAGGTTCTCAGATAGCTTTTCATGCAGTCTTTGGCTTAGGAGGTGATTGGCACAGTATCAGTGTGCCCTAAGTATGAGATGTAACTGCTGCTGGCAGCTGTCACACATCTCGGTGCTTCAAAACCAACAAATAAAAATTCACTCCAAAACTGCTAGAAGCACAACAAGCAGCTCTGGTGGTAACTGCTTATCTGGAAACATAGCTTGGTCTTCCTCCTTCTCTATTACACTTTGTCATCCTCCTCTTCTATCACAGGGCCTGTAAGACTTTTATGGAAATATTTGGAAAACCCTTGTGAATTATGCGAGTGAAAACAAATTTTCAATTGTTTCATCTCTGAGCAAATATTTTCTAAATTATGAGATTAAGTTAAAGCAGTAACAAAATATTATTTCTGTTTCTCACTGTTTTAAATCACGTACCTGCATTCACATTTGTACCACCAAAGTGAATGCTGATTCTGCTGAAGTTAATAGATGTTCGTGCACAATTCATCTGAGAGAAGAATGCTGAAGTCATTGTCACTGAGTGATTAGTAGTCTTCATCAGTAAAACACGAATGAATAGAATTTTATTCTCTAGCGATGAGCAGTACTAGCTAGAGAATGAAAAGAACTGAGGGGAACCTGTGTCATATACCTGCTGTCATGCCTATCAGATTATTTTCTGTTTTGCAGAACTTTTCTGTAGAACATGCAGACTAGATTATTGTCAGATTACTTCAATATTTGGCTTTATGTGCCTAAAATATTTCATTCTGGCCTTTTCTACAGAGATAATTTTCTAATCTTTTGGTATTAAGGCACAAATATTGTTAAAATTAGCTTTGATGTATTTGGTGGATGTTTTTATCTATGAATTATAGCCAAAAGGCTGTGGGACTGTAGGTGATGAATTTTTGTTTCAGTCCTATTATCCTTGTATTAATTCGAAGGTCTAAAAAAAAGTATTAAATCCATGTCTGATGCCTATAATTACTTCTAGAATTGTCTATTATGTATAATTATGCAAAATATACTTCTAGTCATGTATCTTTAGAATTTATACAAAATGAAACTACAAATTTAAAATTGGGCTAGACGAATAAAATTACTTGCTGCAAATAACCAATCTTTCTTTCAGACATTTTTATGATACTGATTTAATGCAAAGAAAATAAGTGATTATCTGAAATCACGTTTTGGATTATGAGCCATGTAGCTTCAGAATTTTAAACTAAAGTTCAGTGTTGTGAAATATGTTTTAGCTTTTCCTTCTTCTGGAAAAATAGTTCAAGTTTGAAATCCTGCAGTAAAATATGCCTCTTGAGTCCAAATTAGTTGAGAATGTCATGATAAGAAAAACTCAAGACATGAGCCAAATAGCCATGGGATTAAACATTAGACTGCTGCTCTATTGTTCACCAAACCACAATTTTGTAGTATAACGAAACATAAATTACTGATCTTGTTGTTATGACATAGTTTGTGTGTTTTGGGGACTTGAATTGCTGATGACCTGTTATAAACTATATTATGATTAACCCACTTCACATTTAACAAGCTCTTTCCAGTGTATGTGTAAACATAATAAAAGGTTCAGATTGCTTGCACTGTAGGGGCACTTTGCTTGCTTATCCCAGTCCTAAACAGCACAGCTACTGTGGGTTTTTGGAAGCGGTGTGGATTTCACCACCTCATTCAAAACTGTTTTTTATAGACGGTGTCAAAGTTTGATCCAGTCATTTTTACAAGCAGTCCTTTGTCTGCACGCAAAGGACCATTCACTTAAATGAAGTGCTGGGATTTGCCCCCATCGTTATAAATCAGAATGTGATCTGGCTGCACGCTTGCCAGAAATGATTACTTGTGTTAAACTGAGCCAAAAGGCCTGGCTTAAACCTGGTCCACCGAGGGCCAGAAAAAGAAGCATGGTGATTGATGGTGTTTTTCTTCATGCTGGCTTCTGTTTGAACACGCTGGAAAGTAATAACCTTGAACAAGGTAGATTCTGGGTTGTCACTGATGCACTGGTTAAAACAACGCTTTGCTAATGGTCTTTGTGTTGATTCCATCTCCCACCCAGCTAGCTGAGGAGCTGCAGAGCAAGCCACTGAGCAGTGAGATCAGAGAACTGTTGAAACTACTCTCAAAACCCAATCTCAAGGTGAGGATGTGTTGCACCTACAAAGTACTTTCTGCGTGGGTGTGTGCATCTGCTTCCTCGGGCTGTGTGTGGGGTTGTCCGCCTTAATGAGTATGTGTACTTTTAAGAAGGGATGCAGTGTTAATCAGAAATAGCTGTTATGAAGAAACACATTTTATGTTGCCCATAAATTGTTATGGTGTTACTGATTTTTATAAAAGGAATTCGGTGGAAAGCCATCACTCGCTCACAACGAATATTCCAAAAAGTACATACTTTGGGGGCTTTTTGGCTTTTTGCTAACTCTCATTACATGTGCTTCATAAATTTATTACAAATGTGCTTTTACTAAGAATTTGTCAGTGATGCCACTGGTTTGATTGCACCATGTATATAAGTAGCACAACCTGGTACCTGGGACAAAATTTCTGATGGATGTTATTTTTTTAAAAAAAAAATATTTTGAAGATTTTCTGCAAAACTCCTGGGGTTCTCTGTGGTGCTTTTGGGGAACTTGGTAGCTTTTATCGGACAGTAGACTATAGAACCATTGAACCACTCAGGCTGGAAGAAGATTGTTTAGTCCAACGTGCTGTTCGAAGCAGGGTCAACACTGAGTTCAGAGCAAGTTGCTCAGGGCTTTCTCCCATCAGACCTTGAAAATGCCCAGGAACAGACATTCCACAAACGCTCTGTGCAGCTTCTTCCAATTCCTAATTATTTTCCTAGTGGAAACTGTTTCCTTATATCCAGTCAGAACCTTCCCTGTTTATCATTGTTAATGCACGCTATCCCATTATTTTTCAACTCTAAAGAGAAGGGAGATGTTAGTGCTCTAGAGCCATGTTGCAATGGTAATTAATGCAGCAGTTGATAAATTTAGAGGAAAACTGAAGAGTGGTCGGGAGCCCTTTTAAAGACAGTTTCTTCTTTACGTTCCCTGTAAAAGAGTGATCTCAAAACATAAGACGCTATGATATCTTCAAAGTGATACAAAATTTTGAAGATCAATTATGCTTCCTTTGTAAAGGTTTTTTGCAGTTTGCAAAAAAGTTTCCATAGTTTGCAAAGTGACAAGCATTTTTTCTCTGAAATGGTAAGTGATGCCAGTGGTGTATTACAAGAGGAACTGTTGCTGCATCAAATTGCAGAGATCCTAAGCTTCACTGTAGGTACTCCCTTGGTGACTGTCCATGCATGTTTTATACTTCTGAAGCTTTAGTGGATTGAGTATGAAGACAGCTCGTTTGTCACAACTGCATCTCTCCCTCTCCCTTTCTTGCTTTCTCTTTCTCTCCCCCTCTCCTTGCTGTCTTACTTTCCTTCCCTCTCTCCTCCATTCACTCACTCTTGCTGTCTGTTCCTTGGAAGTGGTTAAATGCAATGTGATAATCTTAGTGGGATTTCAGGGAAACAAGTGCCTTCACCTCGGCATGGTTAATATGATTGAACAACTGCAGTAACTTACCAATTGTCTTTTTTTGGCTGCAGGGGGGAGATGGCCAGCTGCAGGGTACCAAGCCTGCATGGCCAGACTGCCTAATCCTGCACAAGGCACTCATGTTTCCCTGCCCTGCATGCCTTGCAGGTGTTTGTGTGAGCTGGGGGAAAGGACTGACAGTATGCATGATATTTTTGCCTATCCATTTTCTTCTCCACCTGCCATCTCATGGCAAATATGCCTGGGAGAGATGGTAAATTATCATGGCTCCCTCCTCCATCATGTTGACCAGGCAAGTGTACTGCATTCAGTCAGAGGCTGTTTACTTGAGATTCCTCTGTTGATTTCCCCTGCTCTGTCTTGGGCAGAAAAGGAAAGGAAGGAAATTGCTGGGACTCAGTATTTCCGTTTCTCCCCCAGAGATGCCATCAAGTCTCATCAGCTGTATCTAAGATTATGCTGTACGTTGCATAAGATTTTCTAGCCCTTCACTATTAGATTGATGGCTGGAGAGGGTTTCTTTGTTTCTTTCCTTCTAGATTCCTGGGGCAAAATGATGTCTAGAATGACTCTTTCCCACACATCTGAAATTGCTTGGGCTAATTGATCCATCTTTTCCAATCATGTTGCATAGGCCTTATCTAAAAACTTGTATGTGGCTTGATTTGGGATTGACTTTAAGGTGGCTTTCCTGACCTGGCTTATAACTGCAGGGTTAGCTGGAGCCAGCAGGAGAGCTTCCACTTCCCTGCAGCTCTGCTTTAATGTTCATGGCACAATGAAGGATGGTTAGGATTAGTTTACTACACTACATCACCGCCTCCCCAAGTTTGGTGGTGTAAAGGGACAGGTTTAGCAAGGTGATTATATCTTCACAGGTTTGGTTAACGTGCCAAAAAATGCTGGGAGAGGTTTCCAGCAGCTCTCTGATTAGATGAATATTTCTATGTTTTCATTTTGTGTTACAGAATTGTTTGTTGAATATATTTCTGGGTGTTTGCATCTGATGAGTAAAGCTTTGACAAATCTGGTGTTCATGATTTTCATTCATAGAGATTTGTTTTTAAAGAAGAAATTTTTTCTGAGACAGTTACATTTATGAGACTTGAGATTTTCAAAATGCCCTGAAAGTCATGCCAAGGTTTTGTCAGGTGCATTTTCTTCTGGAAAAAAATAAATTGGACATTTCTGATCTTTTAAAAACTGGATGCAATATCCAGTGACGCTGTGTTTTTTTTCCTGCTCTAAAATGTGGCATCCTTTACCATAATTATATGAACTAGCAGTGGTTGGGGTTTATCTTTTCTAATTAAATCAGAGCTTTGGAAGTAGAACAGAGCATGTAGCTCTGGGAAATCAAGTGAATTTGTTCATCTGCGTGTGAGATACAGCATTTGCATTCTAGATTTAAAATATAATTGCCGAGTCCCATGGATGCAGGCCAGCTGCAACTATTCTAAATTTCCAATGTTGAATAAAGACTTACAGTTTACATTATGTAATCCTGCTCTACCTTGTTAAAGATACCAACAAGTAGAACAGTATTTCCATACCTTAGAACCCAAACCCAGTTGAATGCAGTATTTGAATTTTAAGCAGACCAGAAATTAGCTCTTTGAAATGCATCTTGTTATCTCTTATTTAGAGAGTGCAAGTACAGCGATGTATATAAGCAATGTATCTATCTTCAGGTCTTTTCCATCATAACTGCAAGTATGTGATCAAATGTTTGCAATCAGTTGAGGAAGATAACTGTTAATAAATGCTTACACTTTCAGGGTATGTGTATGCAAGTTTAAAAGGTCTGCTGAGTTGGTTAAGAAACAGCTCAAGTTTAGCATGTCAAAGTTAGAATGAGGTAAATAACCAGAACTCGATGTACTGAAACTTATATTTCTGTGCTTGTGTTTCTTAAAGCTGTGAGGTATGTGGGGATTTTGGTTGGTTGGTTTTATTAAGTTGCAATAAAATATATACCTTAAAGATACATTAAAAGTATAAACCACAGAGTTATATAAATTCATAGTCAGGCCAGGTGCCATGGTTTAACCCCAGCTGGCAACTAAGCCCCACGCAGCCGCTCGCTCACTCCCCCCACAGTGGGATGGTGGAGAGGGTTGGAAGAGTAAAACTGAGAAAACCCGTGGGTTGAGATAAAGACAGTTTAATAGGTAAAGCAAAAGCCGTGCACACAAGCAAAGCAAAACAAGGAATTCATTCGGTACTTCCCATGGGCAGGCAGGTGTTCAGCCATCTCCAGGAAAGCCGGGCTCCGTCACACATAACCGTTACTTGGGAAGACAAATACCATCACTCCAAATGCCCCCCGCTTCCTTCTTCCCACAACTTATATACTCAGCATGACGTCATATGGTATGGAATATCCCTTTGGCTACTTCGGGTCAGCTGCCCTGTGTCCCCTCCCAGTTTCCCGTGCCTCTCCAGCCCTCTCACTGGCAGGGCCCAAGGAACTTGAGAAGTCCTTGACTTTGTACAGACATTACCAGCAAGAACCAAAATCATCAGTGTGCTATCAACATTGTTCTTACACCAAATCTAAAACACAGCACTGCACAAGCTACTAAAAAGCAAATTAACTCTACCCCAGCTGAAACCAGGGCATCCTGTGGGCAGTGCTGCGTGGCGCTGGTCTGAATGGTGTTTGGAGCAAGCAAGGGTGTGCTTGGGTGATTTGAAGTGCTGGCAGATCAGGCTTGGATCTGCCTGCTCTAGCTCTCTGTAAATATAATTTAGATTTCTGAATGGGAAATTTCTGTCTTCCACTGCTGTCTCTGTTTGCTGGGTATTGTAGCAGCAGCGCTCACAGACCTTTTCTGCCTTGCAGCGGGACGGGCTGTGGAAAGCCTGTGTGCTGGCAGCACCTCCAGGTCTTCCCCGCTTCTGCTCAGGTCTTACAAGGCACACGAGGCTGATGCACCTGTGTAAAGCTTGCTGAGCACAGACCTCACCTACTGGCCTTTCTTCTGATGGATGTTTTGAATTTTTTTTAATAATTTCCATTTTTTTCCAACATAGGACCTGGTGCTTTAAATTAATTGCATATTAGATAATCTGTGTAGTGCTACCACTGATTCCATTATGAGTGTTAGGTAGTGTGGTGTGTCTGCTTATAACCTGACATGAATGAGGAATGGAGGGAGGATTGTGTTGCTGTCTGTAAGGTTTTATTCTGTATAATTCAGGCCAATGGGCTGTATTTGAAGGTGGTAATTCCTCACCTGCGTGCTAGTGGGTACTGCACCCACTCCTGTTTTTTTTCTCAGTTTCTGGAGTAACTTTTTAAGGCTTATAATTCATGAGGTGAAACCATGAATTAGATTATTTTTAGCCCTATTTCAAGCTTACTTTATGAAGGAAGCATTTAGAAGATGGTTTGTGTTTTCAAGATTTGGGTTTTATATTCCAATTTTTTCAATGGACTTACATTGAAGTTATATGATTTTATATGTTTGAATGAAACTTAATGAGGAACTTACATAATAAGCATTGGTGTTCCCCAGGGCTCAGTACTGGGGCCAGTTCTGTTTAATATCTTTATCGATGATCTGGACGAGGGGATTCAATGCACCCTCAGTAAGTTTAGAGATTACACCAAGTTAGGGGGAGTGTTGATCTGCTGGGGGGCAGGCAGCTCTGCAGAGGGGTCTGGGCAGGCCGGACCGATGGGCTGAGGCCGGTTGTATGAGGTTCAACACGGCTCAGTGCCGGGTCCTGCACTTGGGACACAACAGCCCCCGGCAGGGCTACAGGCTGGGGCAGAGCAGCTGGAAAGCTGCCGGGCAGAAAAGGCCCTGGGGGTGCTGGCTGATGGCCGGCTGAACACGAGCCAGCAGTGTGCACAGGTGGCCAAGGTGGCTAAGAGCATCCTGGCCTGTATCTGAAACAGCGTGGCCAGCAGGACAAGGGCAGCGATCGTCCCCCTGTACTTGGTGCGGCTGAGGCTGCCCCTCGATCCTGTGTTCGGTTCTGGGCCCCTCACTGCAGGAGGGACGCAGAGGGGCTGGAGCGTGTCCAGAGACGGGCAGCGGAGCTGGTGAAGGGTCTGGGGCACAAGTCTGATGAGGAGCGGCTGAGGGAACTGGCATGGTTTAGCCTGGAGAAGAGGATACTCAAGGGGGACCTTATCGCTCTCCACAGCTCCCTGACAGGAGGCTGTAGGCAGGTGGGGTCGGTCTCTTCTCCCACGTAACAAGCGACAGGACAAGTGGAAATGGCCTCAAGTTGCACTAGGGGAGGTTTAGATTGGATAATAGGAAGAATGTCTTCACTGCAAGGGTGTTAAAGCATTGGAACGGGCTGCCCAGGGAGGTAGTGGAATCACCATCCCTGGAGTTGTTTAAAAAATATGTAGATGTGATGCTTAGGGACATGGCTTAGTGATGGACTTGGCAGTTCTGGATTAACACTTGGACTTGATGATCTTCAAGTTCTCTTCCAACTTAAATGATTCTATGAATATACCGTTTTCCATGTGTCAAAGAAAGGAAGAAATGTCCTCTAGCTTCCTTGACTAATGACAAGATTAAGTTTACTTAATGTATATTGTAAATACACAACATGTGAAGCTTGACGTAACACTAAACATCTCTCTTACATGAGGCTTTATTGTTTTTGTTTATAACATGAAGATTAGACTGTATAGTGAGTCTGTACATGAGCAAATGATGCTTCTGATTTAAGAGAAGACACTCCTGTGTGTGCTTTTTTAAAAAAATATGAATAATAGCATAAAGAAATAAGTATTCTCAGCTTTAATGGTTTATAATTTGGAGAAATTTAAGGAACTTACGTGACAGCAAACAGTATGTATGTGAAGAGGGGAGTTGTACAAAATTTTGAAAATACCGGCAAAAATGTTTTAAATTATGATGCATCAGATAGGCACCAGTGCATTTGAGAGAGATGTCTTTATAGAGTAATTCAGGGGGTTTATGAATCTGGAAGTATTGCTATTGTCTGAGAGCACTACATGTTTCTGTTTTTCTAAAAAAATAGCTATAGTATCTAGAGAGAAAATATTTTTCATTGTCATGCAATTGTATAAATCAGAATATATAATTGGAAGACTAAGATTCAGGTATATAATATATATCTGTTATACACAGATATATATCTATATACACCAAATATATCTAAAAAGGAATTTAATTCTGGATTTCTAATGCACGTCACAATCAAGTTAGCAAAATGGTCTTACCTGTCAAAAGAGATGTAAATGGGAAGAAGGGAAGGGGGCACTAGAGTTATTCTGTCAGTCACAGGGCAGAACCTGAATGCCAGACACTGTAAGGAAAGAGATGTAGTATATATGAAAGAAGATCAAACTAAGAATGAAAGACTTTGAAGCTTACAAATTCTCTTCCACTTTTAAGTAAAAAGCTTTCTTGAATAGTAGCTCTTGGTTCCTGTTATAACAAGCTGGAAAAAGCTTTGTTGTCATATTGAGCATATTTGTTGTCAATTTTTAAAACTGAGACCTGAAAAACTAAACCAATTAACTATAGGAATTTTTAACATTTTAGGCTCTTTTTTTTTTGTTGGTGTGGCTGTAAACAAAAAAGACTATAGAAAGAATGGAACATCTTTTATTCCATTGAACAGTGATCTCGGTTACCCAAATTTGAGACAGGCTCAGGATATATTCAGATATTCAGATCTAAATAGCTCTTAACTGTGTTTGCAACAGCAGTTACATTCCTGATCATTCCATACTGAAATGAGCAATTTACCATTTTAAATTAATCCCTATTTGGGTAAATTTAGTGTCTTTTAAATTCATACAAAACATGTATTTTGTGGTCACTGGTTTAATGGGCATAACAATTAGTTTATACCACTGTGCTAAAACTACTCTGGAGGATGTTTATCTCTTATGACCCAGAGGAAATTAAGCTTTTTAAGTGTCCTAATGCTAATGGTGGTTCTGCCTGTTTTAGTGGAGTTTTTCTTCTGTTTGTGTGTGCTGAAGGGTTTGCCAGCTGCTAGTCTGAAAGGTAAACCAGGTACCTAAACAAGGGTACGAGGCAGGACTGTGAATGACTTCAGCACATCATGATACACAGGAATGTAAAGTATTTGGACCACTTTGGGCACTGTACCTGTAGAGGGAACAAATGGTGGAACATACTTGAAGTATTTTTCTTGGCTTCTCTTTTGTTACCGTAGAATCAACATAATATTGGAAGTAATTTTAAGATAACTTGCAGAGTGAAGGGAAAATCACTTTCATATAACTGGGGATGTTTTCAGATTAATTTATTCATGGGCAACTTCAATGTGCTGTTGAGACAAAATATAGATTCTTTAAGTTGTTTTCAGTTTTTTTTAAATTGCTTTCAAATAGCAAAGATACATACCCCAGAAAATTGTAAGTAAGATTTATGATTGCTGTCTTATCTGCTATTCATTTGAGGTGTGCTTGACTTCCAGTTTCACAAAGCATAAAAATTTTGCATTTGTAAACATTATGATCTAATAAGTACCTCAGGCTTTCCTTCAGAATAGAACCAGGAGTTAAACAAAACTAAAACTGCAGATAATGAAGCCAGGACACTTTGTTTATGATGTTTTTCCTGCATTTGTTTAGGTTTCTTTAAAAAAAGAAATAGTGCTTCTTTTAGCTTGAAGCATACCTTTTTCTGTTGTCCTGTCCTGGTTTTCCTGTATTTACTGGGAAGTTTATAAATTCTAGCCTTCATTTGGTAAATAACTGCTGATACCATCATATCTGCCATCTGAGGCTTACTAGATTTGCCCAGTGGCCTAATAGACTGTTCTGATCAAAGTGCTACTTGTTCTGGTAAAAACCCAAACATTTTAAGCCTCTCTCAGCGGAGCCTTGTAAAGCTGCCTTACAGTCACTGGCAAAAATTGACAATATAATTTACTGTGCAGGAAACAGCAGGCATTTTTCTACAAAAACTTCAACGTACAAAGCACTCAAAGAAAATATTGGGCTATCATAATATAAAACAAAATCTGTTATTGCTTTGAAAAGTTCATGAAGCATTTCTTGTAACATGTAATTAAAAAAATCTTAATCTAAACTTTGCCTTCTTTCCAACATTTTCTTTGTAACTAGACTTGCTGAGGATTTTCCATCAGGGCCTTTTCATTGAAGTATGCGGTTTCTGCAAAGTCAACATTTTCCACTGGAAATTGTTGGGATTTGCCTATAACTGTGTTCAGGCTTTTGTATCTGGAGAACCCAAATACAAATTTTAGGTTAGATAACATCTGAACTACATTTGAGCTGTTAGTATATCCCAGGCACTCGGAGGACCTTTTGGCCCTGTCCCTTGAGAGGCCCGTCTTCCCAAATGCTCTGGGAGACCATTCTCCTTCTCTTTATGATATATTCATGCTTGCACATGATAGCACAAACTACAATATCTGTTCAAGAAGCATAATTTCCCATGATTTATAACTATTTACTCATCAGTGGTCTTTGAGGTTTGCTGGTAGAACTAGTTACAGGAGTTGTGTTCTTATATTAAGAGATTTTACTATACAAATTAGTTTAACTTAATTGATATGGTGAGCTGGAGTACATAGTACTTCATATATCAACTGAAAAGTTACCTACATAATCTTCATTTGCAAAATCATATGCCATTAATTTGTAAATCTGCAAAAGCCTGCTTGATTTTGGATGGTATGCTGTAAAATATCAGCAGTGAAAGAGAAATATTTATTTCCCTCTGAGTAATGTATGCAGATCACTGCAACAATAAGCAAAGACCACAGCACTGATGGTTTGATAACGTTGGTTGGATTGGTTGACGGGAACGTAGGTGTTCTGGCCATACCAGCCGTGAAGCTAGGGGAGAGGAGACAGTGCTGGGGAGACTTTTGTTGGCAAGTGAATGAGATCCTTCTGCCCGGTGTTTCCTGCCTTGAAAGTACTTGCCACTTTGGGATGCCGTCCATCACACATTTTGGCAACCTTGTTTTAAGAATAAAATCTATCTTTGCTCTCTCTTTTTAGCTTTAGACCTTTACTTCCTATTTTCATGTCTGCTTGCACCCATAATTCAAAGGAGGTTTTTAAAGAAAACTTTTTTTTGGGTGGGGAGTCCTGGGAGAATATGTTCTGTCTTTATTTTTGGAATTTTCGTGTTACTGGAATGGAGTAAGCAAAACAAAGATGTAACACAAAATAGTCCTTTTAAAAACAGCAATAAAAGCCTTGATTTTTTTTCCATATCTCACAGGCAGAGAACATCAGGAAGCAGTTGTGGCACACTTTTAGTGTGGTAGGAGCTGACAGAGCATAGAGATAACAACACACAGCATACCATAAGCATAGGTATGAAGTGACGTAAAGGAGCTGAAAGAGTACTGCATGAATATATTTAGGTAATAACCATCAGGTTACCCTGGAAATGGTCTCAGGTCCATCCCATGTGATAACTCAACTGATGTCCAATGGACAGCTTCTCTGTCAATCTTGGATGTATGGATATGAGGTTACTCACTAATAGCCAACATATAAAAAACAAAGTGAGAGATGTAATAAACAAAAGTGAAGCTAGGCAGGTTGGCAGCAGAAAATAAAAGATTTGAAAGTAAATCAAAGAAATTCTTTGGTTGTATATACAGACTTTCCCACATGAAGGAACCAACTCTAACCCATGTAAGAATGTTGAATTGCATACACATAACTACAGCATTCACATACAGCGTGTAAGAGTTGGCAACATTACTAAAACTGGTAATTTAGGAGGAAGAAAAAATCACTATGGATAAATCACATCCTATTCAAGTAGCAAATCTAGTCAGCTAGTGAAAATGGAGAAACTGCACAATCATACAAAGCAAACAATCCCTTTTTTAGTTGTCAACTTTTTATACTGCTTTTTTCCTTCAGTGGTGCTTTCCTTTGCATTTGCTGGACCATGTTCTATTTGAAGTGTCCATTTACTTACTCAACAGTCTTCTCTTTTCTAGTTTGTTGATGAATCTTCAATAGTGGTCCAGTATGGTCTCGAAATCTTCCCCGCCCCCCCCCGCCCCTTTCTGCTTATTTCTGGGTTTCTAGTCAGTGGCCCAGTGGCAAGACTCTCTTCCCATGATATCTAACTTGTAGATCTGTAAGTATCTTTATCACAAATATTTTAGAAAATTGTAAGCTTTTTTCTTATACCTGCTATTTTGCTGGCTTTGTAAAAAGAATCTTACTATTAAAGAGGCAGAATTTATTCTGTTGCACTACATCTATTTTAATATTTTATAATTCTTTCATTATACCTTTCTAAAGTACTTATAGACTATTTACTTATGTATAATGATGAAGGTAATACTCATTGCAGCTTTTCAGTTCTGCAGAATGATACCTGAATTTAGTGCAATTGATATGGAGAAATACTACTTCTAGTGTTCAGTATGGGAAAAGTCCAAAGCAGGCAAAAGTAATTACCTGAAAAACCAAACCGGTTCAATATTTTTAATTAGACATCCATGTAGTATGAATACTCTGTAGCTAAATTTAAAGACCTCCTTATCATAAACAAATCTATTATATTCTGAAGAACTTAAGTATATCCAGGTTCTTTCAACCTCAAGGAACACTAGATGTTTTACTTTTTAAGACTTTAGATGTCATGCTGTTGTCAAATAAAGGCTGGGTCATTTCTAAAAGGCACTTTCTCAGAAAAGGCAACTGCAACCTCAACTTTTGCTTTTCTTTATTATATTTTCATGTGATTTCGGGGGGGGGGGGGGGGGGGGCGGGGAGGTGTCTGCAGGTGGTTTTCAACCAAGAAGATATGCCTGCTACTGCTGTAGACAATAATGTCAGGATTCCTTCAAAAAAGGAATTGATCAAGGATTGCTAGGATATTGGAAGAGTGCTCCTGTCTTGGCGTTTTCCACTCTGAAAACCATCTATCTGTGGTCTTGGATGTTACTTAAATAGGGCTTAAGGCTTCAAGAACACTTTAGCTACATGATTCACATTGTGAATTTAAAACAGACTTTGTTCAGATTCTTCACTATTGATTTAAAATTTGAGCTTATTCTGCCATTATCCACAACTGAGGAAAAACACAGGGCTGTCATCTGGAAGAATATTAACACTTTTACCAGATGACACGGACGGGCTGCATGTTTCTGTGAACACTGAGAACAGTTCAACTTTGGAAGCGTCTCCAGGGGCTGAGAACAATGAGCCAGAGGAAGCAGGAGTCTGAAGATGCAGAAAGTTCACTTTTCTGTTGGCTATTGCCGTCTGGCTACCAGCTGCAGGTAAACCCATCAGTTCAGATTGGTGAATCTGAAATCAAGAAACTGCATTTTCAGGCAAGGAAATTACCCTTTTGTGAAGGGAAGTTCATATAGTCATGAATAAAGTCCACCATAGTAAAGAGAAAGAAGTAATATATACTGAATATTGATCAGACTGAGTTGTTGCTATGCCAAGGACATTATTATATGGTAAGCATTGAGAACACAAAACCACACGTGTACAGTATGTGTTTCAAATAACTGCATCAAAGTAAGATTGGAAGAGAAAGGGATTTAATTGCCAGCTGGACAAGCGCGAGCTAGAGGGCAACTCTGTTTAAAGTACAGATGAGACAGTTGCAAGTATGGAATGTTTTTTCTCTTTTGTACATATGTAACTGCTGTCTTCTCACACACTATATAATTTCTGAGGATTTTATAGAGAATATCTAGGGAAAATGTAATATTAAGCCTGATTCCGCCCCCCATGAATTAGTACACCTATGGGTTTTCTGTTTACAAACAGAAAATTATGCTTAAAGTACCTTTTTTTTTTTTTTTTCTTACCATCACTGTTAAATGTTTCTTTGTCAATGTCAGTTGAATGGTGTAAATGATCTTCAGTAGCAGAAATAAAACATGTTCATTTCTTTGGAAGTTAACTGATGTTTTTAATGTTATATGCTGTATATATTTTAACTTAAGAATTTTGTTTAGAACAGAAAATCTCAGATTTCTGTAAGAAAGTGATTAAGTTATTGCATCATCAGAAGGAATAATACTACTTTTCTGTCCGATAAGTGGTTACTATAGCTTGTGTACTCACTCACTTGTTCTACTGCAAAAAAGACAAATAGTTTGCTGTTATCCCAGCCACTTCAGCAGCACTACCAAGTTTCTCCTGCCTATAGTTTTATTGCTTGCTTCTCCTTCTAGATTATGCTTAATGCTTTAGCTAAGCAGAATTCAGCTAATGTGAGTTGAGGTACTTGTTCTCACCTGCCCTCTTGTTATCTTTTTAACCCTTATCTTGCCTCATGATTAGGGTTGTACATACTCCCTGAGCAGACAGTGGTGGTGGTGAAGACATTGCCATGTGCTGCCCTTTTCTGATGGCTGTTTTACCATCCATTTGCTGGAGAGTGGAATTAGTGGGATGGAATTCATCGATACCTCAATGTAAAAATTAGTTCACGTATTCAAGATAGCAGGTTTGAAGACTAATTCTCCTGTAGAATAAGAAAGGTTGTTCCTGCCCCTCCTCACCTAAATTATCCTGCTTTTTCCAGCTTAATTTTGTGCTGCTTACCAATTGTTTTTTAAAAGCATAGCTTGATTCTGAACCTTGTATTTTTATCCCTTTCTTCAAACTGTTCTCAAGTTAAATTGTTTTTCTGTGCCTAGAGCCTGTATACCATCACCATTATGCTTCAACTTTCTGCTAGTTTTATTCTCCTGCTGTCTAAATTCTTGCCCATGTGTGGCTGCTATGACTCCTATGCTTTTCCTTCTGTTCTGATGCTCTTGACAGCTTTCCTTCAGTGGGTTCAGTCTCCTCCCAGCTCTTTCAGCTTTCTTTCGCTGGATGACTTCACTCGCTTGATTTTAACTTTATGCAAGTTACTCATAAATCAGTCTTTCCAGTCTTGAATAACTTTCTCCACAAACATTTTCATCTTGTCCCTTTGTATTTCTTCTGTAACCTTATCACAAAGGAAAACATAAGACGGCAGGAGGTCCTGGGGGGATGAGCTCTGCCAGGTGATTTCCGGGACACGTTGCTGTGGTTGCCGATGAAGTTACTTTGCTCCTCCAGTGTAACTCCTCTGTCCAGCCTCAGTGGAATTTACGTCACCAAAGCAAAGCACAGAGATGGGCAAATGTCTCTGGCTTACCTGGTAGAGTTCAAGCTGAACTGCCAGGGAGGGTGGCTGGTGCTAATGACAGCAAAATCATGGACCGTTTTGTTCCATTTTGCTGGGTTTGCTGCCAGGGCAGTAATCTACTCCATAGACAAGGTAACCGGCAGCTGGGTTGGCAGTGTCACAGTCTGCTGCAGCTGTTGGCTTTCATAATGGTTGAGTCCCTGCACATTTTATGTTGATAATCTTGACTACTAATTTTTCTTTTTTTTTCCAAATACCATGAAGAGGCTGCTTTTGTTTCTTTGTCCGTTCTGTCTTGCATCTTTATTTAATTTACTGTTTTCTAAAATGTTTTTCTAGAGTAGTAAATGCAAACTATTTCTGAAAAGTAAAGCTTAAAATTACATATATATCTATATAATTATTATTTTTTAATAATGAAAATTTTAAAGCATAAGGAACGCTGTTCATGAGTCAGTGGCTACTTGGGGTATTTGTACTCTTACAGATCTCAGAATATAAACAGAAGGACAAAATAATACAAAATTTGTCATTGTTTTAGAGGAGCAAAAATGTAGTCAGTGTAGTTACATGATACACATATTTCAAAATATAGAACTGTTTTCATTAATAACATTCTCAATTTAAATAAACATTTAAAGTTTCAGAACTGTTAAGAAAAAGAACTTTGAATGTTTCCAATGTCAGATTTTCTTTGTGTAATTTGATAGTGTACAATTTCAATTTATAAACTGTGAAATGATCAGCGATAGCTGTAGTATGAAAAATAGAGCAGTAGTTATTAGACTTTTCAGAGGTCTGATGAAAGTATTCATTTCCAACTAGATCATGTCTAAGAATTTAGCTGAACATCAATATTTATATTTAGGTAGTGCAGGAGTTTGAATTATACCTTCTTTCAAGTTCTAAATATGGACCGTGTTTACATTAGTGAATCATAAGCATAGAACTTAGAGCTGAAATAAAATCTTTTTCTCCAGAGGTGCTTAAATATACATGACCCAAATCTTGGACCATGCGTGCATAGCTCTGAAGAGCTGTGTATTTGAAAACAAAACCAGAACATTAAAAAAACCCAGTTTCATCTGTATTTTTCACAGTTTCTTGTGATAGGTAAAAATTAGTATCATGGAAGTAAGTAGATTCCTTCTTGTGTACAAAAAGAGAACATTATTGCCTTTACATTGCCTTGTGCATTTACTGCACAATTATTCTGGGTAAATCTTGTTCATCATAGGATCCAAGTTTCATTTCTTGGCACTTGTAATTTGTTTGCTTTTAAAAAAGTCCCAGCCTTTTCTATAAAAGTCTAGTCTGATGCATAGTTTTTTTTTGAACTAAGGGTACATTGTATTAACTGCATGATACAAAGAGGCTGCTGAAGAAATGTCCCTTTACTCTGTGAATATGGTCATTTCTTCATGTGTTCAGAGCATACGGAAGTTGTTTTGAGGATAGGCCCTGGCCACTTCTATTTGAATACATTAAATGAAATCAAAATGGCTTTATAATTTTGTTTGCAGTTCAATCATTACCCAATGTCTACTGCTGACTATTTCAAGAGCAACTACGGTGGATAGTCATGTGCTAGAAGAAGCAATGATGGAAGGCAATCAGGAAATAAATCTTAGCATGTTCAGTGTATAGCATTAGCAAGTTTGTGATGGCAGAAGCTCTTCTGGAAGCTTGACTGAGAAAAGACACAATTTCTGGCATTCATACTTTTATCTAAAATATGCATCTTTGCACTGAGAGAAAGTAGCACCAGAGTCTGAGGAAAAGATATATTGAAAACTAGTACATTGTGGTTTAATATGGTTTTGGGGAGGAGGAGGGAAGTGGTTGATAAGTTCCAGTTGTGAGTGAAGAAAAGCATGATGACTACTAGACACTGATTGGCATTGGTTCTTAATACTTGGGCTGCATCGGTTTTTTTGCATGTGGTGTCCAGGAGCCTGGTCTGGCAGTCAGAGCAGGGAAGTATCTTATTAACACTGGTGGCATAATTCAGTGTAGTAGTGGACGGAATCTGTTTTGCAAGTTTCATTGTCAAGGGTAGGTTCTTTTGAATATGTTTTAAGTTGCTGCCTTTTACTCTGGAAGTGGTGCTTTAGATTATTTTCATCTGTTTTTTCTATCTGCCTGAGTGTTTTTAAACTGCAATATAGAACCTCATTAAAATGAACCAGTCCATGAATGAGCCCAAGCTTTATGTGGAAAAACGTAATTGCAGAAGACTAGTTTCAGAAGTCTTAACTGTAAGTAGCCTGAAGTAAAAGCAAACACTACTTTTGTTTTAGTGTATCTTTGATATTTCACATACATCTTTAAAGGACTGCATGTGATTGCATGGCTTTTACATATGTAATGCTTCATAATACACATTTCCAGGAGGCATGTGGAGGAATAATTGCTAGACTGAGGTTTTTAGCTCAGATCTAAAGTAAAACTAATCTGTGGTGGGAGGGAGCTGGTAGTTTCTGACGATAAGTAGTACAAATTCATAATTGTGTCTTGGGAAGAAACCCAGAAATAACTAGAGTATGTTGCCATGTTTTTATCAAATTGTACAATATGCATAGAAATTAGTAAGACAATAGCAAATTCTCATGAAGCAGGCATGAACTTCCTCTGGGTTTATTTTGTTGAAGACCTGATTTCGAATTTAAACTTCAGAATTTTAAGATTACCATACGCTTTTTGCCTTCTGCTTTTGACATGATAGGTTGTAGCATTGCCTGGAAATTGTTTTCTGTTGCTACAGTCTCCTCCATTCAGGAAAAAAATCCTGGGATAGCATAATGGAAGTGCCATGCTTTTCAGAACGTTTGTGTTATCCCTGAGAACATACAGTTTCTGGTAATTCGTATACTCAGTCTAGTATTATCTGTCTTTTATTAAGTAGCAAGTAAACTGACATCAGAAAAATGTAGCCATTTTCTGTTCTGCATTAAGGAGTTTCTTCTTAAGCATTATTATAATAGATTCATTATTACAGTCATTGGTATGATATTTTCATGGTGCTTACAAGGTTGGTGTGTTGTGCTTTATCCTAAACATCTCAATGTTTTCCAAAATGCTGTATTTTTATTGCAGAGGCTATCAATTTATACTTCATGTATTTCTGCTATTCAGACTATAACTTCTGTAACATTGAATCTTTGGGGAAAAGTATGACGTCAAAATTTAAAAAATTCCAAGTATTTAGGAGCAACTACGTGAAATGAGGAGCAACTGAAAACAGTCAATAGAATGATACATATAGCTGTTGCTCTTATTCCTGCTATAATTCATAGGGTTTGCTATTAAAATAAAACATTACTTAACCATTTTCCCCCAGTTTAAAAGCTACTACAAATAATGAGGACTTTCAAAATAAAGAAATTTAAGAGTTCTGTATCCCAGAAGAACTGTGCATTTTAGATTATAGCTGAGATTTTTTTAGAGCCTTAGAATGAGCTTTCTAACTTCCACTGAATTTTGAGTCTTGAATCTTAAAAATATTTGAATTAAGGTTTTTTTAAATTTCTGCAAGTTCATAAATTATTTTATTTTCAGAACTGAACCTTTTGTCCACCTCTTTGAGGCTTTTTTTTTTTGAAAATTCTCTTGTTCAAGCTGTGCATGAACTGGTGAAGCAACAGAGAAAGGAGGCAAGGCCATGCAACAGGTGGTTGATAAGCACCTGCCTGAACTAAATAATTTCAGCAATATGCTCCTCAATCTCTGTCATGAATTCCACAATAAATTAAAAATTCCTAACTTAATTTGGAGCTCATATGAAAGGGAGCTGGTATGAAAGGGATCCAGTTACCAGGTAAGCTTCCAGAGATCCTCTGAAGGGAATGGTTGGGCAACAGCTTAATGTTATGCATCTCATGCTTGAACAGAAGTACTGGAAGATACTTGTTTTGCTTATATGTTTCATAGGACTGCTTACTGTATCGAAGAAACTGTTTATCTAGGACAAATAGAATTATGTTCTTTAGGAGACTTAGTTTTTTTCCTGTTCAAATTTCTTGTAATTTCAAGCTGATGTGCAAAGCACTTAATATGTTCATGTGTCTGAAGACATTGTTCTGTATCCACAGTTTGCTAGATGAATACATTGTGTATATGAAAATGCATACTTTATGGAGGAGTTTCATCAGTCTGACGTGTTAAAATTGCAAACAAGAATGATATTCAATCTACATGCATCACGCTAGTAGGGTCAGGCTATAAATAATATGCTCTGCTTTGTCTTTCATGAACTTTTGAGATGCCAGATAATATACTCACTATTAATCTTTCCAGGCTTTGCTGTCTGTACATGATACTGTTGCTCAAAAGAACTATGATCCTGTCTTGCCCCCCATGCCTGATGATATTGATGAGGAAGAAGATTCAGTTAAAATAATCAGGCTTGTCAAAAACAGGGAACCATTGGTAAGTAACTCCATCTTCTGTTTTGGGGTTTTGAGTTTGTGTGCAGAGTGGGGAGTGTTCAGATTTGAATGGGTGATGTTAACTTGAAATGTGAATAGATGGATATTTTTACATATTCATAACATTCAACAACACACTTGTGACTTCCATTTGCAGTCACTATTAGTAGAGCATATGACATGAATAATAAGAATCTGGTCATTCATGGTGTTTGAGCATTATATATGTGGGCCAGGCTGAGCATTTATCTAAATAATATATTCATCTTTTATCTTGAATTCAAATCATGAACTTGTTTTAAAATGAGAGAGGGAGAACGAATCCCCAAAGAAGTCCTGACCTTTGTTGTGAACTGTGCCTGTTAGCATTCATCTAAAAAAATGTGACCTTTTGATACACTGAAAAGGAAGCATAAAAACATATTTTAAAATACTTGAATTGAAATCTGGTCAAATTTAAGATGTCTGTTGTTGTACTTTGGATTATGAATACTAGAAAGTTAATATCTTCATAGGGATATCTGGAAAAATGAAAGGACTAAACCTAGGTTGTATTACAAGAATATTAAAATGCTTTACTGATTTGGTTATTTTTATTTGCTGTAGAGTGGGAGTCATCTTGTATAAAATTTAACTATTTTTTTTACTTCTGCAAACCAGTAAGAGCTTTGTTTTATATTATACTGGATATTTGTTTTAATGGATAGCAATCCTGAAGAAAGATCTGCAAAGTTACTTTGAGAAAGCATGATTTTGTACTTGAGATGACAGTGGGAGAGTGATGCCTCTGTTAGACATACGGGGGTAGCTTGTCCCATAGTAGTTATCTTGCTATCACTCTTATTCTTGATGGATTTCTGGCATCAATAAACAAGAAATAAGTTTTGGTATTGACTGGCTGTAGATGCCCATGGGCATAATTAAAAGTTTGACCATATGGAAAGCTTTTACTTTGCTTTAACATATTAAACTTCTTTTTTCCCCCAAATAGTTGAATCACAACTTTAAGATTTCCTGAGGGTTTTTTATCAAAGAAATTATTTGAGAGAGTAAACAAACTTGCTTTAGGATATAATATCAGACTATTAATTCTGAAAGATATGGAGAAATTTGAACATACCGTGTGAAATCAGTTCTAATTGGGAAGCTTATTTTTAGTGTTAATGATAACACCCTTGTTTTTTCTTGAATTTGTCAGAAAAATCTTAATAAAAATCTTAATTTACGTAGTTTCATGTTTCAAACATGATTTTCTACTAAGACTTTTGTGAGTTAAATACTGTCAGTTAAAAGTACCTCAAAATGGATTGGATAAATAGCAACTCTGAAAACAAACCAGAGATTTTTTGAAAACTTCCATGATACGTACACAGGTTTTTGAAATTTTAATCCTTCTGAAAGGGACACACAGAATTGCCTAAGCCAAAGGTTATCCTTGGACTGTTCCTCAAATTCCACTCTTGCTCATTCACTCCAGCAGGATAATAAACTCTTCAAGATACCAGTGTGCCTGCTGTGGTTTAACCCTGGCTGGCGCTCAGTCCCATGCAGCTGCTCACTCACTTTCCCTGGTGGGATGGGGAAGAGAATCAGAAGGATGAAAGTGATAAAAGTCGTGGATTGGTATCAAGATGGTTTAATAGGTAAAGCCAAAGCCACACATGGAAGCAAAGCAAAACAAGGGATTCATTCACTGCTTCCCGTGGGCAGGCAGGTGCTCAGCCATCCCCAGGAAAGCCGGGCTGCAGCACGCCTAATGGTTACTTGGGAAGACAAATGCTATCATCCAAACATACCCTCTCTCTTCCTTCCCCCAGTTTTATTGCTGAGCATGACATCAGATGGTACGGAATGTCCCTCCGGTCAGCTGGGGTCAGCTGTCCCGGCTGTGCCCCCTCCCAGCCCCGTGTGCCCCCCCAGCCCGCTCGCTGGTGGGGGGTGAGAGGCAGAAAAGCCCTTGGGGCTGCGCAAGCCCTGCTCGGCAATAACAAAAACATCCCTGTGTTATCAACACTGTTTTCACCATGAATCTAAAATATAGTCCCATATGAGCTGTCATGAAGAAAATTAACCCTATCCCAGCCAAACGCAGTACAATCCCTTAGGACATGCATCCACGCTTAGCATGTCTTGTGCTAGGGAGGTAACAGAAAGGATTTTTTTAGAGCTTTCTTTTACTAGATAGGATGGCAGCCATAGAAAATACAAAAATGTGAGAGAATTCAGTTTTTCAGTTCTAAGACTGCTTAGTTTATTTACCAAGGCAAAAACAGCCTCACAATGGAATCTGTGATAGACCCATTAGCAAGAAGAGGCAAAGGGCAGATGCTAGTTGCAGCCTACAACTACTTGAGAGTGGGGAGCTCTCAAGGACAGTAGAGTCAGACTCTTCTCAGCAGTGAAAGATGCTAAAACATAGAGCAATGGCCACAAGTTGCAGCCTTGGGAGGTTTAGACTGAGAATTAACCCAAGTATTTCATTAGGTGGGAAGTCCAGAACTGGGGCAAACTAACTGGATGTGTGGAATCTCCAGCCTGTTCCATAAAGCAATGGCTGACCTGGTCTGGCATTGGCAGTAGCCCTGCTCTGAGCAGGAGATTGGTCTGAATGACTTCCAAAAGCTGTTCTTTAACCAACATTTCTAAGATTGTACTGTATCTGCATGGTAAAAGAGTATTTGTGGTCTTTTTAAATCCCCAGCCTATCTTGATGTTTTATTTTTGTTGGAGAAGAACTTACAGTGGGTTCTGTTTTGCATGTTTCTTGTTCTCCAGGAAGACCTTGATGAATAGTGTATAGCGTCGTTCTCCTGTCCATAACCCACCTTCAATCCATCTTAACATTCTGAATGTTAGCATCAAACATTAATTTCTTTGTGGCAGATTTATACTGGCTTATTATGACACTATCACCACAATACATAATAAACCTATTATTTGTGTCTTTGCCTTCTCTAGATTTCCCCCCACTTAGGTAGCAGTGAGAAGGAACATGGATAGTAATTCAGATAAGGTCTTACCAAAATATGGCACAGCAGAATAAAGACAGGTTTATACTAGATATATTAGATCTACTGTGTTTATGCTTCCTGAGGTTATTTTACTAAAGAAAGGATATGCCATGATCTATGTTTACTAAACTATTTAAAATGTCATTTTCTATTTATTTTCATGTCTTTTTATGCTGGCTTTTCCTTCAGAGCTTGTTCTAACGTCTTGGATATTCTAAGTACAGATCAAAGTAGTCTCCGCTTGTTCAGTTTATCTGTTCACTATTCTGCAGTCAAAAAGTCTGACTTCCACTTGCATCATCGTATCAGGATTCTTCTCCTAAGCTTGAGATTGGCGGTACCATACAGAATTTTTTCTGGGGTGGATAGTGTCTGGTTTCTTGACTAAAAGATACTGAGCTCTTTGAATGTTTCTTTCACCTCGGATACATTCTCATTCTCTTTGTACACAAAGAGTAGAGACTGTTCTTCTGCAAAGCAGTAAGCTTTACATCAGTTGCACGCCCTGGATGTTCCTTGAATTGGAGATCTCCTTTGGATGACTTTCAACAGTAGCCTCTGTGAGACAAATTAGGCACTCTTAACTTCTTTGAAATATATCTAGTGACATTTTTTATATAAAACTGTACCACATTTCCTCTTGTACTTGTTCTTGCTTTTCTCAGAGTTAACTACCTCACTGGTGTTCTTGAGCTGGTGTTAATCACATATTAACGAAGCCTGAGTTCCCAGGAGGAATCATCTCCAAAAAGAGGGAAGCACATGGTTTATGGGATGTTCTGTTGGCAGATTTCATAAGTTCAGAAGTCAGTGCTGAACTTTCCTCCAGTTTTTTGGGAGAGATGATTTAAACTTTTTGTTAATCCTTCCACAGGTGGGGTTTGTTGGGTTTTGGGTTTTCTCCCCGCCCCCCCTAAATGCTCTATTAGTAAGTGCCATTCTAGCAGTGTCTTGCTCAAGCAAGGTGAAATTGTGTGAGGAGGTTTTATCTGAACAAAGTAATTTAGAACATCTCTGAACCTTACATAAAGAGGAGTAGAAACATCTCTTTTCAGAGACAGTCCAAAATTTACCTGGCTACACTTAGGCTTTTTATCAGATAGCTTGGAGGGTTTTTACTCACGCCTACCTCTCCAGGGCCTTTTCAGCCACTGCCATGTTCCTGGTTAGCATTTCTGATATCCAGGATGTACCACCACACTACCAGAAGTTCAGTTCCTGGCCTGTCACTACTTCCAGCTCCCAAATGATATTCCAGGTTTGTTACAGTTACGTAGTCGTGCAGTTACTCTTAACAGGATGCTGCTTCATGTTAAGATGGTTGCTGCTTTGTCACACAGATTCATTTCATGTAAATTTAGCCATTTGAAAACTAATCTGTGCTGTATCTATAGCCAAGAGAAAAATAGGCAGCTCCAGAGAATGAACTGTACTGTCTTAAGATGCCTGCCTTAATGAAAGGATGATTCTTTCTCCAGAGCTGCCCATTTCTTTTCATTACCTATAGGAGGATTTCATTACCTATATAGAGGATCCTAGTTTGAACAAGATACCTGATTTCCGTAGCTGAACTTGGGTGAAATTAATTGTGGTGATTTGAGAGTTGTATACATGTCCTGCCCATGCAGATTCTGCAACACTGACTCGCCTCTTACTCTGAGTCCCCACAGGTTAGTTCTTATTAGTGAATGAACCCAACTATTTTATATGTGGGATTAATTTGAGTGCAGGGACAGCTTTAGTGTGCATAGCCTGATGTAAGCGGGCATCAACCTTTAAATAACTTTTCACTCTATGACAGATAACTGGTATTCGTATTTTCAATAGAGAATGAATTAAAATAAGGCTTATTGAAGTACTTATTTGCATTCAATATCTGCATGTGCTTTTGTTTAACAGAAAGGTATGCAAAAATATTACTGATTTATCGAACTCTCTTATTAGTAATTTATTTTACAGGCTGGTCTTTCTTTCTTTAAAATTAAAGGCTTATAATGTTTATATTCTGGACCCAGCAGATAAATGGATGAACTAATAAAGTTCACATCTGTGAAACCCTGAGTGATGCTCACCAATCAGTGTTGCTACATTAAAAATGAAAAGAAAAAAAGAACAACCCAAAAAACAGTGACAGAGCCTTGCTGAAGGAGCTTGTATTATTTTTAGTGCTTCTGCATGGTATACCTTTAAACATTTTCTCAGTCTGATCACCATATGGCTCCCAAACTCCTTATTTTTCCCTTTAAAAGTATTTTAAACTGAGCTATGCTATTACATCTGTATATGTCTCATTTAGGGTAACTTACACTTTTGGCTCACAACACTGAAAATATTTTCCAGCTCTCAAGGTCCAGTCTAACCTTCTTCCATTTTTAAAGCTCTAAATGAGGAGCTGCACTGCACGTGTAACTGAAAGTACTGGAGCTGAACATCTCATAAGGAGAAATTCTTGCCAGATTATATATACCTCATAGTTTAAGCAGCGCTGGCAGCAGTACAAGAGAAGCTGCTTTTTCAGAAGATCAACTTTTCGGGTTTTCAGAAAGAAATCAGCTTGTGTTTGATGATTTCTTCTTAAGTGTTCTAAATTGGGAGGGAAGGGGAATTTAAGGAACCCCTTTATTTCTTTCTGTACTATGGGCACAGGAAAAATACATAAACTCAAGAAGTGCTTTTCACAGGCCTGCCCATTCACTTTGAGCTTGCCATGGAGGGGTTATTGAGAGTGAGCTAACTTGGGTTAAATAATTTCCCTGTAGACTCCAACTTGATTTTATGCTTTGTTTGAAGATTCCAATTTACCTGTTGTCTTTACTGGGGCATCTTCCAAATCCACTAATATTTGCTAGGAAAATTCATTTTGTGCCATTAGCGATAACCGCATAGAGCATGAAGTGACTATTCCACTTGGACAAGAGCCTTATTGTTACTCCAAGATGCTGTCTGGGCCAATACTTTGGCCTTCAGTCACACACAAGCTTTTTTCTAGGGTCTGTCTAAAACCAAGGTGAAGTACCCATTCTCAGACATCAGCACTGGGCAGGGATAGCTGGATGATCACAGGGGAAGGCTGTCAGTCATCGCTTGCCTTTTGTATTCAGTGGTGTTCAGTAGTGTTGACTTCTAGGTAAAAGGCATAAAGCCTTTCTCTGCAAGGTTTTTTCCCTGATTAATTAGGAGAGCCTCTCTTTTATATGGAAAACATACTGGAAATGTCCTGTATTTATATTTAGCTCGAGCATCCTAATGGAGCATTTTTTCTTTTTGATTGATATTTTCAGAAAAAAGATGCTTTCTTTTTTTTTTCTTTTTTTTTTTTTTTTTTCAGAAAAACAGATGTAACTTTCCAGTTATTAATAATAAATTTCAAATTAATAGCTGTTGCTGCAAGGTCAGAACTTACTATGGAGATACAGGCTGGAGAGGTTAATGTTTTTAATACGTTCCTAATGGTATTGCAGTTCTTCTTGCACAGAAGTCTAACGGTGAGGTTTTTTAAGTGCGATTAGCTGCAGCTAAGTCTTTATCTTTTTGAAACTTTCAGACTAATTCAAAACCGTAATATAAACAAATGCTTACTGATATAAATATATTATAAATAATACATGAGAATAAGGCTGGCAGATTGCAGACTTACATTGCATATGATAGAATCCATACTAATAAATTTAAGATGTAAAATAAAACGCACAAATACAGCACATCAATTTTGCGGTGGAGTGCTGGCTACTGTTAAAGTTTCAGCCAAAGAGAATAGTGTGCTTTAATTTTTCCCTATTTGCAATAAATGCAACATGCATATAAAAAATATAAATTAATCTCCCATTTTATTTAATCATGTCTTGTATTTCTATCTTAGAGGTAGAGGGAAAGGGAAACAAGTTTATTTACAGTCAGTAAAATTGTTAACTTTAGTAAAATGTCACCCCTGATATTCATTTGTACATATTTCAGCTTTATGTTAATGAAACACTTAAAAATTGAAGTGGTGATAAATATGATGTTCATGTTTAATCTAAACAAATGTTAAAAGGTAGCTATAAAAACAGTTTATTTATTGAAGGAATTTTATAAAATACTTATGTACCTTACTTCAAGAAAAACACTTCTCTGATGGAAGGAAATTTTAACCAGTGATGGCAGTGCATGTAGCACTGTCTTGTACTTAGAGATGAAGTAATACTGTTCATTTACTAAGTAAAAATATGTGAGTTTTCAGAAAATTGACTTACCTGCCAGAGTCCTAAACACCTCTGTTGATTACAAAGTTAGAGCTATCAGAGGTAAAAAAAAATAATGACATTAACCTGGCAAGGTAATCGTGCACGTAAAAAGCTGTTGGCCAGGAGGTGCTTTGCTCCTGTTGTTTTTTAGAAATACTGGATCAAATAACCTTTTTGGAGGTGATTATACAGTTTGACTTACATAGCTAAAATCCCCCTCGTTACTCAGTGGATTGTCTTCCAGAGTAGGGCCAGCACTTTCCTCCTCGCTCCTTCCCGTCTGCCTGAGAGGGCTGGCACCGCAGCCTGGGCAGCAGCTCGGTGCCTCAGCATCCCTTCCCTTCTCGCTTGTTGCTGCTGCCTGCTGCTGCCCCGTCACCTTGTAGCTCTTTCCAGTGCACCCTTGCAGTTCTAGTTACAAAGGCATTTTCCTCAACTAGACAGCTGTTGGCGGAAATTTAGCTACATGATGTCATTTTACCAAAACGTTTTGCACTATGTTTGTGTAATGTACGAAACCAGTCGCGACCAACTCAGGAGATGTTCTCCTCCTCTCCACTGCTGTCCCATGGGTATTCCAGGTGAGTCCTGACATGCAGGGGCATTTCTCAAATTCCTGTTTGTTTACTGATTATACCGTAAAGCAAGATCATGATCCACAGGTCCACAGGCAGTTCTGAACATAAAGTGCAACAATCAAAACCAGACACTTTTTGTACCCATAGTATGTAGTGGCCTGTTGTAATGTAGGAGCAACAATTTATCAATTTTCGGTGGTAGTTTAGTACAGTTTCAGCAGCAGACTCAAGTAAGGTATGCTGGAGTTAACTTTAAGTTGAAAAGTGAACTTTTTCAGTCATTTGTCCTTTTTTAAAAAAGCTGTGTATGTACAGAATGCATGAGCTACTTCTGACAGGAAAAGTCGTCACATTCTAAGAGGATGGTGGTAGAGCAGTATAGTTGTATATTCCGCTCATAAGCAAATATAATTTCTGGCTTATTCACATGTTGATACAGTGTCAACTTTTTGCAGTTTTACATAGCAAACGTTATTTACTGTAGTGAATTAAACTCAGGGTGAGATTAACCAAATAACTGTTGGTGGTTTTTTTTACCCAAGGGAGCTACTATTAAAAGGGATGAACATACTGGTGCAATTGTGGTGGCCAGGATAATGCGTGGAGGAGCTGCAGACAGAAGTGGTAAGGTGGTGCTGCTTGGCCCTAGCCATTAAAGTTCTAGAACTTGGAACAAGATGAGATAAAATGGCATATTTTGTGGAAATGAAATACATCACTATCACAAACAAAAATATTTGGGGTCTGGACAGTTTTCCAAAGTGATGAAAGTATTCATGCTGAATTTTTTCCCCAATTCAGTTGCGACCAGATATCTTGGAGTTAGCAGATACAAGGTTGGGTGGGGTTTTTTTTAGATATAGCATGGTTTGTTTCCAGTTGAAGAAATCCACTTAGAAATGGTGGGATATGCCAAGGTTACAGCCTGCGGATGGAGGAACTCAGGATGGTTGCATTATTTTATATTAGGACATCCATTTGTAGTTTCAGCTGGTAATTCTCAAAATACCAGCACATACTTGACTGCCATTGTTTAGTTTGGGATGCTCAAAGTCTGCAAGAACTCAGGCAAGAGGTCCTGAATTATAATCTAAAGTGCCTCTTTTCCCTGAAGAGATTCTAGAACAGCTGTGTTTCACACTTAGATGGGGTAATGGAGTAAATCTAGATATATATAGTTAAATTAGCAAGCATTTGTGCCACAAATTAGCACTCGCAGCCTAAGTGATCTTTGCAGTACTTGCAGCTGTGTAGCAATAAGAAGGTAGTATGAGCAGAAAAAGAATTGGCACAGACATTTTTCAAACATCTGCATAAAAGTCTGGAAAAGTCATAGAGACATGGTACTAATTTTCGCAAGGAAGGAAGGGAGGTGAGTAAACCGACCATCTCAAAGTTATCTGTGAGGACAGTAGCTGTTGTGTTCACCTTATAGTCCTGCTTTTAAGTTAGAACTTAAAGCACGTGAACGTGAGGGAAAAAGCTGAATGTTAATGGCTTTTTTTGTGTAATACATTGCTACGGTTTAACAACTCCTCTTTGTCTTCTATAGGTCTTATTCATGTTGGTGATGAACTGAGGGAAGTCAATGGGATTCCTGTAGATGATAAAAAACCTGAAGAAATAATACACATTTTGGTAAATACTAAAAAATTTGAAAATTAATTTAGGGGAGTCTAGAAAAAGCAGTTAGACTTATGATTTCTGGTGCATTTCTTAGAAAAAAATACATTCTGCAATAATGCCTCTTCTTCCAGTGTTATCATTTCCAGATCGCTATTTCCTTTCTCTTAAAGAATGATCTTCCGTGCTTTACATGTATATGCAATTACAGATTACTTGCAGAGAGTTAGTAACAATCATATGGCTATAAATATGACACGTAATGATGCAGACCTCAGTGCATAATCTGCAATTTTTAAGGCACACCATGATCTGTTGAATTCAAACTATTTTAAATGTATTCATTAATAATCCGTTAACTCCATGTGAAAATTAATTCATAATACATGCACTTGATAGACTGTATAACTGGTATATTAACATTATATTTTATATGGATTTGCAGTGTATAGCCATATATGTGATTATGTTTGCACTCCTCTGAACTACACAATCTCTAAATTCTATCACTCACTTATGGAGTACTATTGCAAATCAAGTAATTTAGACTTTTTCAGAAAGTAGTTAATAGTTTTGTAGCAAAGAAACCAATGAGGGTCATGACAGCGCTTTGTGTTCATGGTGTAGGTGTTTCTATAGACATAAATTCCTTGCTGTCTTGCCGAATTGAGTGGCTGTCTCACAGTTTTGGTTCAATAACTGAGATGATTCATTTCAAGCGTTAGCCTGCTTGATATTCATACTAGCTTTATGGTTTTGTGTTCCCTACAGAAACATATTTTCCTGCAAAAAATTAATATCTAAAAATCTCTAGAAACACAATAGCAGTGGAAAAGGTGTGAACAATTTCCCCGTTTACCTCCTTGAGGTACAATATAAACATCAAAAGCTAGTTAGAGCTTGTTTCAAAAGTAACAGAATTATTGATTCCAGTCCTACGGCTGGTGAAATAAGAACTTGGCTGCTGCTTGTCAAACAGTGAGCTCTTGGATCACAGACATGCCAGCAGAAGTATGTCTCGCTTGGTAGTGGACAGGCCTGTTTCCATTTTGCTTAAATTGTTGGCTGTCTGTTGCACTCTGCTAGTTTTATGAAACTTGTCGGCTGCATGCAATAGTAGCAGAGGCTCCAGCTGATTAGCACTTCCTTCAATAGCAAAATGTCACTGAGGCAGTGGGAATATATTATGGTTAATAAGTAAAATGCAGCCAGACACACTTTAAGTGGGATATAGAGAAAGGTGAATGGATGAGGTGGTTGATGATGGCTAACTTGTTTTAAGATTTATAGCGAGGGCTTTTTTTCCATTTAGTACACGTAGTCTATTCAAATATGTTTTTCTTTTCTAGTTTCTTAAAGTTGTCAAAAGAATAAATCCCCCCCAATAGTTTTATATGATAAATATGGCACAAGCCTGTTTGAATTTTTCTATCTTTTTTTGTTTGGTTTTTTTTTTTTTTTAATGAAATGTTAGTTGGATTTTTCCAGGGATGTCCAAACTGTGCCAGGAGTCCAGCAGTTGCTTCTAATATTGCGTACATTTTAGCTGTAGCATTTGCCTCTGCTTTCAGTGCAGGAGGGGGACCCCTGCAATATGCAGGTTGCAGTTTTTAACAGTACATCTCTGCCCACCAGTGAAACAAATATTTCAAGTGGATGTTTTAACCTTTGCAATGCAAAGTTTGATATGGTGAGGCTGTCAGACTCCACGGATCATGCTTGGGAGAGTATAGATTAATTATATTTTAATATTTTAAAATTAGTTTAAATTTCTTTTGCCTTTAAGATTTCTTTGAAATTTACAGCTTAATTCTCAGTGCATTTTCTTTTCAAATGTTCACCAGGCTCAGTCTCAAGGAGCAATTACATTTAAAATTATACCTAGTGTGAAGGAAGAAATGCCAGTGAAGGAAGGCAAGGTAGGCAAGATGATTTCAGAAGCTATTGCATTAACTGTTACACTGAGTATGTATGTTGTTTGCTTGGATGACAGAACCAAGAATGTGATTTATGCCTCCAGATCGTTTTTTCTAATGTAACGATGTGCAGTGCACTGTACGCTTCAGTACTCATATGCTGGATTTACAAGTGGTTGTAACATGTTTCTTAAGCCCTAACTCTACGGCTGTGAAGTTGACATAGGTAATCTTCCATCTTCTGCAAGGACCTGGCTTGCTTCCAAGTACTCCTTTTCTTCCGTCATACACTGGGTAGAAGACACTTGATAGCACCTTGGTTCAAAAGTATCTTCTGTTTCCCATATGGGCACACTATTCACCTGCAAAATCCTGTCTGCCTTGGATCATAGAACCTTTACTACACTGGGATTGTCATTGCAGAAGGAATGAATTTAACATTCCCTTATGAACTTCCAATGTCAGATATCCATAAGGATGTTTTACAACAGTAAATATTTATTGCTTTACATCTAGTTCAATGGTTTTGAATAGTAAAAGCTGAAAAGGGGCATACCTTTGGATTACCTTTAATTTGATTCTAAAGATAAAACACGGTTTGTTTCAGATGTTTATCAGAGCCCTATTTGACTATGATCCTAAGGAGGATAAAGCAATTCCTTGTAAGGAAGCTGGACTTGCTTTCAGAAAAGGAGATATCCTTCAGATCATGAGCCAGGATGATGCAACCTGGTGGCAGGCCAAACATGAAGGTGATGCCAATCCCAGAGCAGGTTTGATCCCTTCAAAGCATTTCCAGGAGAGGTGAGCTACTGAGAAGCATAGTTTCATTATTTTTTGTATTAAGAATAGACACGTTTTGCCGAGTTGTTAAGTTAGCATAGTTGTCATAGGTAATGCTTATAGATTGCATGGGTATGATAAACCTGCATTTGCAGCAAGACAACTGAACTTGTAAACCTGTTGCTATAATACTTAGGGTTTCCTTATTTGTCTGGCTACAATTAATAATGACAAAAACTGATAGGATAACACTGATCCAGTTTGAAAGAAAAAACATATGGAAAACAGCACATCAGTATCTCTGTTCAGACTGATGTACTATGCAGGAATAAGAACTGCAGCAGGTTTTGGAGAGCTTACAAAAATTTGAGGCTGAGGATTTAATTTTTTTAGATTGTGAATAGATTGCATTGTTTTAAATTAATTTCTTATAAAATTTTCTGGATATTTTGCAATATAGTCTCATGATGTTAAGTGTTTATTAATCCCAAACTTGCAGTGAAAACTGAGGAGTTTGTGTCTTTCTCCTACCACCTCCCATTTTATAGGAGATTTGCACTAAGAAGACCAGAAGTACAGATTCAGCCACTGAAAATTTCCAACAGAAAATCATGTAAGTCTGTTAATCTGGAACAGAAATCATACTCCAGATCTCTAACCTTATAAAAAAGCAGTTTGTTTCAGCCCTGTGACTACAGGATGCATTTCTCTTGGGCACGATAATTTCTTGATCACATTTTATCAATAAGAAAATAAATGTAAGAGCTGAAATCAGAAGCTTTAAAAGCAGCTAACAAGTTTTTCCAGCCCTCTGACTTTGTTTTTGAAGCAGCAATTGATGTTTTGATATATAATATTTCAAAGGTTGAAGAGCATTCTTGTCCTGTTGAAATAGTACAGAATTGGCTCAAGAATTTATATCATTTGGACTGCATCAATACAGTGAAATTCATATTGACAGTGAGATAAAAGGTCAGATAGTCTCCCCTTCTCTCCCCCATATAGTTGGCGGGGGTTTGTGTCCTATGAAGCAGCACAAATTTTTAAAAGTGAGAACATTCAGTTATTTGACAGACTTTCACAGTACCACTTCTTACTGTTTTCTAAACAAATTCATTCTTAGTCTCTGCTTTTAAATACAGTAGTTGGACAATATAAGAAAAATAAGCTAACAAAGTGCATACATTGAAACAAATATTTTCTTTCCACTGGAATTTACATCAACATCTGTTTTAAGTATTATTGCATATTTTACTTGACCTGTTATTTCTTTCAGTTGTACAGACTCATAAGAAAGTGAGTGCAATGTGAGAAACTATCACGCTTCAGTAGGATCTAAATCTCAAATACAAACATGTTTGCGACTTCAACTAGAAATACTCAGAAAGTTGTTTAAAATTCCCAACTGTCTTTCATTCTCTAACATTAAAACAAAAAGTATGGATACTATGGCAAACAGTGGATGCCGGCACACTAAGTGCAAAACTAAATGCTTTTAACTTCAAAAAACACCGAGGTTTCTATTGCAATTTTCCTAACTCCTTGCTATAGCTTTTGTGTTCTGAAGTTTGACAGTTACTGTTACTTTCCTAATAATCTGCATTTTCTATCTTTCATTCCATTTCACTATTTGATTGTGTGCCCTAATGCTATTGTTAATGCTAAAGCCCTTGATTAGCTTTGTGATTATAATAACAGACTAAATGATTGCACTATAACTTTTCTAATT
Organism: Falco punctatus; assembly: GCF_963210335.1. Taxonomy (NCBI): domain Eukaryota; kingdom Metazoa; phylum Chordata; class Aves; order Falconiformes; family Falconidae; genus Falco; species Falco punctatus. Next base: position 68,298,583 of record NC_137583.1, read on the forward strand.
TACTTAGATCTTAGAAACAAAGAGAAGCTCCTCCAGCTTGTAGTAAATCTGTTGTTTTTCTAGGTTCTAGGTCAAGTTGCTCTGCCCCAGTTTTGGAAAAGTGTCTGATCCCAGGGTATAGCTATTTCTGTCTGTCCACTGTTCTTGAATCTGGATAATACCCTTCAACAAGAGCCTTCAATTAAGGTGGCACTGGTGCTTTTGAAGAGGTAAATCAGCTGCTGCAGCAACACTGCATGATTCCTTTTGTAATGGACTGCATCTTTTTAGTAACCTTCAAGTGAAAGGTTTTACAAGATGCATTTCACCCTTCCAAATAGTCAGCCTGAACTTGATTGGGAACTGCCAAAATTACAACCCAAAGAAGACCTACAGTATGATGTCTACTATTGTTGCCTCTGCTGTTTCCACTGACTTTGCCTTAACTAGCTTAAACAAGGGCTTTTCCCTTTCCTTTAAAACATGAAAGAGCCTCAGGGTCAAGCAGTATGCCCATTACTGTTCTCTTTTAGACTTGCTTTAAACAAAGCAAGATCCAGCTAAATACCATCTAGAAGGCAGTGGTGCCTCTTGAAGGAGAAAAGACTGCAGACTAACGTAGGTTTGTCATTTTCTCTCTTCCTCGTTTCTTAGGACAATCTGCTGCTACATCTGCCAGATTTCCATGGGAAGAGGGGAAGTGCTGTTCTGAGTAGAGGCTCATCCCTTCATTCAAAAATGAAACATTTTTTTTTTAGCACTGGGAGGGAAATCAGATCCTTTATAGAGGAGGCATTTTAAGGACCAGAATTCAGCTATAGAAAAAGTGTTGTGACTAGGGTGTTGCTTGAGTTGCTCTCAGGAAAACCTTCCACTTACCTGGATTTTCAAGAAGATTCCACATAAGCTGGGAAACTCTGTGCCCTTGTGATCTTTCTAAAGTTAGGCTGCTTGTTCATGTTCCCAAGCACAGCAGTGAAGCTGTGAGATGTGAAGGCTGTATTTGTATTTGTGCTGAACCATCAGCTTGCCAAAACTGGGAGATGTGGAAAATCATGTGTTGCTCAGCTGAACAAATAGCATACTGCCAGGATCGGAAACATGTAAGGAAGGGTGACACAGAGAACAAAAAACTGGATTTTTTTGAGCCCTTTTCTGTTTTGTGGGGTATGGCCCACTGATTATTGTCCTCTAAAGTTGTACTTAACAAGTTCCCGTGTAAGGAGGTGGGAAATTGTTCATGCTTGATTACATCTGATTCTGTAGGCTTTCAGCTTGATACAGGGTTCTCCAATGTTTGGAAGGGCAATTGTGCAGGGAAATGTTCTGTAGATCTTTCTGAAGTAGCTGTATATTGAGAGGTTGCTTGCTGTTGCAGTTGATCCCATCCAATCATATGACCTGAATTTCCTTAGTAGTTTGGAGGGAAAGGGCAATTTGCCAGCTGATATTCTTACACCATCCCAAAGAGAAAAACCTGTTGACTTCAACAGAGCTGCTAATGAAAGTCCCTTTCCTGACAGGGCTGGGAGTTGCACTAGGAAGCTTTCTTGAGATATGGTAAGTAGCACTGGATGTTGGCCTGCTCTGTTCAGTCAACTCATTCCACAGATCCCACGTTTTGTAATGATGAAGAAACCTGGGTACATGCCTTTGTTTTTAATAGGGAGAACCAAGGAGAAATATTCTATTTTCTTGTATACTCAGAAAATGTGAGTCAGCTCTGGTTTCTTAGGTGAGCTTCCAGGGTGGTAGTGTCCTGCTTGAAAATTAATCTAAAAATTAGTCAAAACTATATGACATACAAGAAGTATCCTACAACTTACTTTTTCCCCTCTCAAGCCAGTTCAGGAACTGGGAAGGACTGTTGTATTTGTCTAGAAAAGGAGCTCTCTGAAACATAGCCAGTAACTGTATTTACTGTAATATTAATATCCATCAGGATTTGCTTTGCTAATTAAATGAGTTTTCAAAACCTGGAAGGAGCTAGATTGGATTACTTTTGGGAAACCTTTCTATTTCCCATTTTGAATTTTTTACTCTTTTCAGCATAGTAATGCATGTTGTGTAGTTTTTCATTTGTACACATATCATAAAATTCGAAGCAAAATAGAAGTGGGCTTTTTTGGTGATGCTTGTACATATACGTATATTGAGGAAAGAGAGTAGAGGATACTTTCCACAGAACTTCTCCAGCAAGAAGCATTTGCACTGAAAAAAACAGAAATCCAACCTAGTTCTAAATTATTAAAGAATCAGTTTATAATGGAAATGCCAATTCTTAGTTTGACTTTAATAGCCAAGTCAACTGTTTCATTTGTCTACGTGTAAAGTGAATATAAGTACAAGTAAATACTTTAGCTTTGTGGGAGATCCATACACACGCCTCTCCCAGCATTTAGCCATTTTCTTAAAAGACAAAACAGAATCATTCTCACATTGCACCAGTCAAAGTGAAAAACCTTTAACGTGTCACGTGTACACTGGAGGAGGGGGTAAAACAGTGTAAGCTCGATATTGAAGGTAAGTGAAATAGCACTTTCATTTGCAAATGGAGAAGGTGCATAGTTTGGTGGTATCTGAAAATAAGGCTGAAGGAAGCTGGTAGTATAGGTGGAGCCTATGCTGACAAGAGGTGGTTTTATATTGAGAGAAAGATGCAGAAAAAGTAGGAATAAACAAATAAAGGGAAAAGCAGGGAGGTGAAATTTTGTATTGAGGATGAAGAAAAGGAGAAAGTTTTGCAACAAGGGCAGTGGAAGAACAGATGGACAAAGCTACCCATAAACCCCATTAGGCAAAACCCCACAGGGGATGGGCTTTGAAGTTATTAGATTAACACAATTAACAGTATTATGGAAGAGCATTACAATAGTCACTGTTTGCACTATAGTTCAATTATTTCTTGATTCCATTTAAACCAAACACTAACATATTTGATTTCTTAAAGTTTTTGAAATGGTGAATGCAAAAATTACTAATAGGAACTCTGACCTGTGCTGTTGTTATTGGTAGAAAACCTCAATATATTAAACATTAATAATTGATGTTTTAAAAGCGTGAGATAAGTGGCTGTTAGATGTGCTGACCCACTGATAAGATTGATAATGTTACTTCCCAGGCTCTGGGATAGTGCAGAAATGATGGAGGGATATCAAACCTCTCAAGCATTTTTAGCATTTTTCTCGGTACTTAACAGCAATGACTTTTTCAGCACAGGGCAGTGTTATGCGTTAATACTATGGGAAAATTATACTGGGGGGGGAAATGATAAGAAAAAGCAGTGCAGAAAAAAAAATAGGAAAATGGAATGAAAGTTAAGGAACAGAGATTCATGAGACTGCGTGAGCAGGACTAACTCCTCACCTGCTGGGATGGCAAACGTGCAGCGTACCTCCTGTGGGGTGTGAGGCAGCTCTGTGGGACGCAGAGGGAGGTACAGCAGAGGTGCCTGGCTGCATGCAGTCAGCCTTGGTGTGTCTGAGCTTGTGAGCCACCGCTGATTGCCAGCTCCACAGAAACCTGCTCACTGGTATCCCTCAATAATACTTAATATTCCTGGCTTTAGGTGGTCACCTTAGCTTGGGTCCAACTTTGTAGCCAAAGTTGGCTCTGTGAGTTCTCCTGTTGCTGCATCTTGGCTAATTAGCAGTGACATGAGACTCAGTACAGGGAAGAATTTGTTTAACAGCTCCCAGACTGTTAACTTGAATACAAAAACTACGGATGCTCTGACTCTAATAGTCATTGCCAACAAGCATGGTCATTCTTGCATTTATAGTTTACTTTGAATTGTAGATAAAACAGTGATCACGTGTGGTTTTTTTGAGGAGGAAAAAAAAGTAAATTTCTTTGAATAACAACAAAATAACTTACTGTTCTGCATTTACTATAAACTACAGTGATCGGCCAAGACATTATATTCCTTCAGCATAACTTTGCTTTCACAGTGGTTACTGTGTTTATTCTTACATTATATATGTGTTGTCTCTGGTATGAAAATTACTGGTAACTTTATATTTTATGCTAGTGTAGCCTGCAACTTCTGTTAACTTGTGCAGTGCATGCATATGTGTTTGTGTATATCCATACCCTGTATGTATAGTTATATATAAATATGTATATGTATGTAGCATATATGACAGAGCTGTTCAGAGCTGTCTTTTTCCATGAAAATACATTTGTTCTGTATATTTAATGCTAAATGTAAATACTTACTGTGGCAAAGCCATCATCATATAGTTTTTCTAGGGCTTAAAACCATTTTACTTTCAATTTTGATTTACCATATGTGATTGGCATTGTACAAGCAAGAGGAAATACTTAACTGCAGCCAAAGGGTGTTCATTCAAACAAGATGTAACCCAGTTTATTCATAGATGAGTGTCTTGTGAATTGAAGATCATGTTCTGCCAGCAAAAGAATTTAAACAGGCTAAAAGAATGAATGCTTTGTACCACTTGTATTTGAACACCAAACATTTAGGATAAATGTATAGTAGGATTTTCTATAATTGCTGCACCATCTTAACTCTGCCTTTCTTCTCAGTATTTTTCTGTGTTAATATTTGAAACTTGATTGTCCACCTGCAGGTAGTTAAAAGCAAAAAATAAACCAGATCTATAGGGTTAAATTAGCACCTTAGCATCTTTGTTCAGAGGTCTCTTGTCCTTACAAATATTAACTTCCTGCTATCACTGAAAAATTAAGGAAACCTGAAGCTGGATGACATTTGAGTCAAGGTCACATGAGACAGAAGTGGAAATGAATCTTATAAACTCTTGCTCTGTCCTTCACCGCAAGACTATCCTTCTTCATTTTCCACATTACCTTGGTAGAGATACTGTTGCCTGATTATGTTATGAGAGAATTAAATTTCCTATAGCATGAACATATATGTATTGTTCCATCTACAAAACTCTCAGATAAAAACCTGCAAAACAGTATAAATATTGATTGTTATGTGGGGCTGTTCACTAAAAATTCAGGAGTGTTTGAATACAGTCACTGTAATGCAGATCACTGTACAACACAATTTCGTGTTTAATAGAGTGAAATAGGGCTTAAGTGATAATGTAACTTGCTTGTCATAAGAAACTAGAAGAATGCTGCTAGATCTAATTTTAGACTGAGAAACATTTAAGTAAGATTCTTTGATGGAAATTTTGTTTGAAAAAAATAGTCAGCAAAAGCTAAAAATTTTAATCTGGTGATGGACTGTTCAAAAGAGTTGAGGAAGGTCCTGGAGTGGCACTAGTTTTGAGCTTCTTAAGTAATATAACTTAGGTGAGACCCCCACAATGAAATCTCAATATATTTCAGGTAAAATAGATATGAAAATACAGCCTATGTGATACTGTTTTGCATTGTTCCAGTTTAGCATATTGGCTACACCAAAATCTTTCTAAAATGAATAAAACGCCTACTTCCTAAGCTTCCATTGTGCTTGTGTTTCCTATTTCTTTTTTCCCATTTATGTCTTGGTACTGCTTTGTTGTTGTTTCATAAGCCTGTTCCATGACAATTTTCGTTGTAACTTCCTCCCCCTTCTTACCACACTACATTTATTTGATCATATTCCTTGTTTTCTCAGTGTTTTATTTGCTCCATGTTTCCTTATGGTTTTTTTTTTCATTTTTTCACTGCTTTTATTTTCCTACTTCCCACCAGATTTCCTCCTCTTTATCCTCTGTCCTCTTTCAGTCTCTTACTTGTTCCTTCCAGATAAAACACCTCTATTTCCTTTCTCACCCTCTTCAATTTAGTGAAACTGTATTGGCCTGAGATCTACCCCAGCTTTCCACGTCTCTGAATGCTGGAACTTTAGACGTGCATCTGCACATATCTGCTGCAAGCGTACAACTGCTTCAGACACACAGAGCTGTATTAGCAGTGGATCACAATACAAAGGTTCCTGGCAAATAACCTCTGGCTTTACTAGGGACAGGCAACAGCCCTGGTGAAATTCCTGGTGAAGGTCAAATTGGGAGCTACACGCTGATGGCTGTTTCATAGCGGCATTAAGCTGGGAAGACCCACTGAATTCCTACATCTTTTCGTTACAGACGATTATCTTCAACCTTAGAAGTAACCCAAGAGAGCCAGGAGCAGCATTAAGAAAGGAGATTTTTAACAAAACACAAAAAGTTCAGGATCCACTTTATCTCAGCATTAAACCTCAGCTTGTAGACATTTTAGCTTGTGCTCTCTGGGATCAGCTGGCTTACCCGGGAATCCTAACATCTTTGATTTAGGGATAAGAGCATTCCCTTTCCTAGCAGGAGCAGCCCAGAAACCTGGGCTCCCTTCAGCTGTACTCAGCCCTGCTGCTGTAGCTCTACCATCTCCCACACTTGCAGATCTCCTCTGAAGGTCTGCAGTGGTCAGAGCTGAGTGAACATGCACCTGTGGGTAGGTACAGACCTCTTTTTCTCCTGGTCCAGTCTTTCCTGTTCATAAATGAGGACTTGCCTGTTTCCAATGACAAAATACCAAACGGAACGCTTTAAAAGGGAGAGTCACTAGTTAAGTCAAATAACTTTGTTGAATTCAGGGGACTTTTTAGATATATTGATGTGAACCTGTTTTGAGCATTAGTAACTTATTTTTGGGAGACACATTGCAGCCTATTGAAGGTCATGCAAATGGACATGCAGGAGAACTTGCCATACATATCAGGAAATATAAGAGGTCTCTCAGCACGGAGAAGGAGAAATAAATAGTACCTGGAAGCCGTCCAGCTTCAGGGCGTTTGTCATTGCAAGAACTGGGAGCTTTTAAGGTCAGGAGAGGGAAAAGGATCCAACGCTTTCACTCTCAACTCACAAAGATGACAGCACTCTTTTAAGGCACCAGATGTGGTCAGCCAAGCAGTGCTCACCTTAGAGGACTTTCCAGCCTACTAAAACCATATGGTCACCTTGAGTGTATAAATAAACTTTAAATAATATTCAGAGAAATCTTCCAAATTAGTATTTTTAAACGTAAGTCCTCAAGAAAAAAGGTACCAAGAAATTATTCTGCAAAACAGTATTCTTCCCCGGGCAGAAAAGACTCTTGTATCCATTTCATGACACGAGATGAGAAAAGCTCTTTGGAACCTAGCCTTTGGTACATCAGTTACACATAAAAGATTGTAAAATATCTCTTGAGTAATTTCTTCACATTCCAAGGAAAGACATGCTTCATGGAAACTCTTTGAAATATTTTTTATTTTATATTTTTTATATATTTATATTTTATATTTGGGGCATACTTATCCAGATTCCAAAGGAAATTTGTATGAGATGTAGATTGTAAAATGTCTAGATATCTATAATAAATATCTAATATCTATAATAAATCTAGACCTTAGTATACAGTATCTTTGTGAATAAAAATTCATTCTATTTATCTTGCTTTTACATAAAAGCCCAAAGATGATTGTGAAAGTGTATGTTATCCACTGTCAAGGACGCAGAAAATTATTGACTTACTATAGGTAAGCAGAAAGTGTTAGGTAGATCTATTATATTAGGATAGTGACAGCAAAAATATGACAAGGGTATATAAATTCTTTCAGTATTTTTGCAGCTACAACTATAGACATTCAAAAAAAAAAAAAAAAAGGCAAAAAACCTTTCCAAAACCCAGCCCCAAGGACAGTAGCAGCTATTACTGTAAGTGCAGAAAAATACTGAGATCATGTTCATGGTAAGTGATTCTTAGAAATTCTAGGTTAAGACTGATTAAATGGAATTAACAAACTTTGCCTTTAATAACAAAGAGATCTTCCATGTCAGCTGGGTAAGGTCATTGCTACCAAATAAACAGTGGAAGAATCTCATATAGGAAATTTAAAGTGCACATAATATTTCAATGTCTTTTTAGGTTCTTTTCAAACTGAGTGTAGTTAAACATGTCAGTTAAACTCAGTACCGGTATGTTGGTATATGGCTCAATATAATAGGTGCTATCAAGAGGATTTTAGAGTAGCTTACATAGCTAAATTTTTTCCTATTTATGAAGTATTAAACAATAATACTTTGTTTTTTTGGCTGTTCTAAGATGAGGAAGCGGTTGAGTGTGGTAGGTGCATTTTTCTTCTTCAATTTAACTTTTCTTTCTTAAGTTATGTTTTCGCTCCATTTAATGATTTCCTTTCCTATTTTTCCTTTGTGCTTCTCAGAGGAAATTGAAGGTACATGTACAAAAGTTTCCCTGCATAGCCCAATAATTTTATTTAGAGAACATGTGTTTAGAATTAAATTGAATATAGTCCAACGTTTCTAAGAGATGTTGTACTTATAATGCTTTTATATTTTTATATTTTATATTGCCACCCGATACATTGAATCATCTTTTAAAGGAGATAAAAATACCAGAATGTTCCTAGTTGCTTCATGTAAAGATCAGTAATTAGAACTGTTGTTTTAAACTGCTTTTTCTCTCTTGAACTTCTGGAAGACATAGAAAAGTAGTGTCATACTAGCAAAACTTTGGTGGGCTGGGATGGAAAGTGATGGTTCCAACTTAATTACCTGGCCATGAGAGGTCTCATATTTGTAATTAATGCTGACAAAGTATTGCTCTGAGATGGTAGAAAGTTCATCGATGCAGTGTCGTCTTTACTGTTTTCCCTATGAGTGTAGTTGGTAACTGTTATGCGTGCAGCATATGTTAAAGTAATAGCAGCTGATCTCTTGTATTTTTTTAATCTTTAACTTAAGAGGCCTTTGTTTATAAAGGCATTAGAAATTGTAGCTCATATTTTTGATCAAAGGGCCTCTGGCATATAAAAATATACATTATAGCCATTCCATATCAAATGAGAGGATGTGTTTTTGATCAAAAACCTTTCTGTCTAATCCAGTGAGCCAAAACTTAAAGCTAAAGTCTGATAATTTATAATTTATGAAAAAAAGCTTGATTTACATCAAATACATTTTGCTTTCTTTTAAGTGGCATCATATTTTCTATTAACTGATAAAGTGTGAATACAGTGTTAGAATTCTTTTTAGAATGTTTGCTGTCGCCACAATTTTTGCTTGAAAAGGTAAAAGGATCAGTGTGCATGCTGCAAAATTCCAAAATATCTCCAGCTAAAATATAAAACAATAAATGTTGTTTTATGTTTTTAAGAAAATGGCTTATTGAAGGCTTTTTAATGCTATGCTTTGTACAGTTGTCATTTTTTAAGTAATTTCTTCTGTATTTTTTGCTGGGCTTCTAACTATTCTGCTTTATTTCTTGGCTCTTATTCTGTATGCTTTTACCCTTCGTCCAGAAGATGCTGAATGTGCTGGCCACAACAGTGGATCCTATCTAGGTGAGCAATTGGTTACAAAAGAAAATTTTCTTCCTTTCTTTCAGCTTCTTTTCCCTGGAACTACTGTGTCCACTTTGCTTTTGGGGGTAATCTGCATACAAATGTCCTTACTCTGCATGAGAAAAGCATGAATATTAAGGTTTTAAAAATGGCTCATTGGATTTGACATAAAGGGTTTATGTAGTGTATGCTTTTATCTGGTTAAACATCAGCTATTAAAATACTGGTTTCATTTTAAAGTCAAAATAAATATATATATAAAAATTTTGGAAAATATTGACTTAAAGTACGTTAATGTGTTTAATGAAACAGGAAGGTTACTGTTTCATGAAAAGTTTGAGTAAGTCTAAAGATATACTTTCTCAGTTCTGTCCAAGCATTGCTTACACTTTTTTTCTTTGTACATGTCTATCTAACAATTTTGGGAGGATTCAGTGAGAATACAGAGCAGGCACTGGTGCTTTTTCCACATTACAAAATAAGTCATAATAACTCAATAGCTTAAATGTAGCTTTAAAGCTAGTCTGAGCTCAACATATCATTGCGGGGAGAGGGGAAGAGGAGGGGAAGGAGTCCTTTGGCTTCAGCTTCAAGATTCCAAATTTCAAACAAAAGTAACATTTAAAAAAGGTGAATGTTCCGTTATATGTTTCAACTTTCTAATTTGTGCCATTTAAAAAGCTATGTAAAAATATTTTAGTTGAAACTGTCCAGAATTCCTGCCAGCTGAAGGCTGGCTGAAGCGGATTTTGTGGCAACCAGCCCTTTTCCCAAGGCTTTCATCCTCCTACTACAAGAGGAATGGGAAGAAACTTGTCAAAGTACTTCAGTACTTCCAAGCCACTGGGCTCACTGAAACACCCTAGAGCAGTACTGTAAATCAGAGATGGTTTTCATGTTGCGTTATGCTGTTCTTAAATGTGGTGCATAAACTACATAGGGAAGACACAAACTATATAATTGAAAGAACTTTGACCTCTTTCCAAAACCTTAGTGTGGTATAATTTCATCACATACTTGTGGAACTAGTGGTCATCTGATCATGCTAAAACATCTTACCTTTGTTTGTTAATCAACTAAATTAAGGTTGATTTGTAATTGTATTGAGGGATTGAAGTATGCTTGGCAAATGATACTTTGGATGCGATTCCGGATGAACTGCATTTTCCTTATCCAATTGTCTCTGTAACAGAAAAGATGTTCCAGCTTCCCCCCGCCCCCCCATTTTCTTTCTGTGTGCAGATACATATTGCATGAATTCTCAATATGAGACTATCATGGTTTTGCAATCAGATCTTAGTGGGCTGCTGCTTTATTTGAGAGTGAAGCTGACAAAAGAGTCCACCTTTTCTTAGTGCTGTAGCCCTTTCAGTGAAACATTTTGATCTGCAGTTACCGAAAAGGCTCAGTCATCTAGTAAGGTGTCTTGAGGAAGAAGCTACTGTTGTCCCAGATGCAAATAACAAACAAACAAAAAAATCAAGATAGGGTGTAGTTTACTTAGGCAAAACCTTAAAAAATTTATTGGAGAACTACTGTACATTTCAGGCAATGGTTTATCTCTTGAGGGCTTCCACATAGCAGAGTGCTGCCATCGGTCCAGAGCTCTCAGCCTTCTCGTGCTGAGTCAGTGCCGTTGGAAGTGGGGTGTTGGAGAGAAGAGCCAGAAGACAGAAAGAACAACAGGGAGAAGATGACTCGTCTAAGGTTAGGACCAGTTTTGGAGTGAGGACAGAAGTATATTCACTGGTTGTGAATAATTAGCTATTTGGTTTAGAAATCAGAGGTTCCTTGGAGCTCTTCACTAAGAATCGTTCATTAAAAATTACCCTATCTTAAGATGAAGCAGGTAGGCTTTGGAAAGTCGATGTTACCATTCTTTTGTGTATGGTGACAAGACGCAGTGATTTGTAATTCAGACTGTCTCATGCACTCCAGTGTCCCCTTGTTTTACAAGCCATTAGGAGCCCAGTCCTATTTGGGCACATTTAAGTTTTCTTTTCTCCTAAATCATTTTTCAGTTGTATTTTCTTAAGGAACAAACTGCTGTAGAATGACTTTCTGGGCTGGACAAATGCCACTGTCTAAAGTGTAATAATTTGAACAAAACTTGCTGGCCAGCTGCAGGGAGGACACAAAACTCTTACCTCTGTGTGCTGTGCAAGGTGTGAAACTCTGATAGTCTGTAAGGTAAAGGAGTCCTCGGCAGAGACACTTTGTAAACCCTCCGTTAGGTATTTGGGAGCCCACACCACATCTACACATCTAACTGCAGCAGTCAACCTTCCTGCTCAGGGGGGCCTCTTTCTTTCCCACTGGTCTGAGCATATATTCCTTCAATCCCGGGGGTGGTGAAGGCCTTCAAAGGTTTGTTGGGTTTTTTTCCGCCTGTTGCTTTTTAGGAGAGTGGGAAAACAAATACGTCTGATTTTTGAAAACAGCTTATTCTCAGTGTCCACCTGTGTTTTGCAGTAATGTTTTTTGAGGTAAACCCTGAACATGTCGATTTTTCTGAATGTGCATGCTCTTGAAAGATGACAGGCATTTATGGTACTCTAGACTACAAAGTAACTAAACATTTCTAGGCAAGTCTCTTCGTTATTATTGATTAAACATGCTACACTGAAAACAAACCCTAAAACATTGTCACTGAAGGGCCTGGATCACACCAGCAACTTCAGGGTGTTTTAGTGACACCTGAGTAACTGTCTGTATGTTGTAACCTGTTACAAGAGCGAGGTAGTCTGAATTATCTTAACCGCTGATGAAGGAGTTGGCCTGTATTACCTTGTACGTATTCACACTTATGGACATTAGCATGCGGTAAGTTGAAGTGTGGTAAATCATTCGTATGCCTGAATTCTAGAAACAGTTTTCAAAGTATGGGGACACTGATTACTTCCTAAACCCAAAATGAGCAAGTCATATTTCATGCTGCTTTTGATGGTATGTAAAATCAAATCAAGTGAACTACAACAGTTCTAATATCCATTAAAAAATTTTCAGTTGATGTTACAGCTCGTTGTGGGTTTAGGGCTCTGTATTTGTCGGCATTTCAATCTGTGAACCAGGATATTCCGTGAACATCTGATCCTCTCAGAAAGGATTTGTGCTTTAGGCACACACGAGGTGGTCATGAAGGGCAACAGAAGAAGCAGCTTTCAGAAAGCAGAATGTCTGTACCATTTGGGGTCAGATCTTTTACGTCCAAGATTATGCTGCTATTATTTTGAATCCTGCCCTCAAAAGTGACTTAGATAAATCTAATGAATTTTCACCAAATTCTAATACTTAAGTCACAGTATAGTATCGTGTGTTTCTGCAGTAATTTCCTGAGGAATTGCTGGGGAGAACATTAAGAGTTTGCCTTTGCCAAACTTAAATTCTAGTTACATTACTTGAACCTTTATGAACATACAGTAAATATAGATGAATATCATCTGTTTACTATTCTCAATTTTGTCTTAAAAATCCAGACATAATCTAAATTTTTATTAACCCTGTCTAAATGTGCAAGCTGGGAATCAGTCCAGAAGCAAGCAGAGTGAGAAGTCTGCTCTGTGTTTGTGCAGTTCCTGTCTAACAATAGAAATACTCAGTATACGAGCCGGTATAAAAAAAATCCCAATATTTGGGGGAAAATAAAAATCCAGAAATATCTAGTAAAAATATTCTGTTCATACAAACCTAGATAATGACCATGGTACCAAACTTATTTTTGTCAGTAACACGAATACAAAAAGTTAGTGGAAATGTATTTACAATTAAACAGTATTTGCTCACTCTACATTATGTAAGATTAGGCTGAATTCAGTGAATAATATACCTAAATTAAACACATATTCAAGCACTTGCTTTAATGAATGAAAATGAACAAAAGCATGTGTAAGTGCTTTATAGCATTCTGGAGCTTCACTGATGAATTTTTGAAGCATAGGTGAATTTAAATTGCAGTGTTTCCTGTTAGCGTGATTTCTCTAAATTTGGGAAATTAACTTTCTACTTTCATGAATATATTTGGATTTAAATTCGCACAACACAGTCACAATCTTTTGTTCTCTTTTTCTTTAGAATTATATAATTAAAACTGAATAAGCACAGCTTTTTACATCAGCGTCATTTAAAGTATTTTAAGGGAGACAGGTTCATGTGTTGCCTGTTTTCAGTCTGGATTTCTGTGTGAGGTCTGAGTGGATTTCTCCATGTTAATGTAAGGATGTTCTTCCAAGATGACCAAATGTATATTGTAGTGGTTAAAGGAATAATAATCACACTTTTCTGCTAGGGTTTGGTGGGGTTTTTTTCATTCTTTTTTTTCTTAGAGATATAAGTGGTTTCTCTTGGATTGTTGTTGGGCCTTAATTAAGTTTATTAGTAGCAGCTTTTGATTTTTATTTCATGTTGAGAAGTGTTATAAGGTTTGGAGACATCTGTAGTTTGAGAACATTTGTTCTTGATATTTTCTTCCCAGAGGCTGTTCTCATTTCACCAAATCAGTTACATTCCACAGTAGTTTATGAGTTTGCATGTTCAGTAAGCTTCTAGTCATGTAGCTGAAACCAGTGAGCTGGTGCAAACTTCTCAGTGTTCAGGATTTTATGTTGCTTTAGTGACAGAATTTTCCCCTTTTATTTTATAGTCTGCATACTTGGCAACTCGGATTAATCTCTGCTGATAACCATATTCCACAGACATTGTAGCCTGCAGCTCCTTTCATATTCATCAAGGTTTATGTTATCAAATGTTCTGGGCAAGCAATGCTTCTTCCCTTTTTTCTTTATAGGAATTCACTTTTAAGCTTAATCACTTTATAGAAACTTTATTTTTCTATTGCATATCAGTATTGGTTTTGGTTTTCTGTAGTGATTTTTCACAATATTTTTAATAATTCTCTATTGTTAATTTAAATATATGAAGTTTGTTTTTCATCTTTCCTGAACTGTAAAATATGGAAACATTTGCAGAACATTTTTTTGCTTGTTCATAGATGGTTTTGTTCTTTGCAAGTACAATGTTGTTTCAGTTCAGCTGAATCTTTTCCAGTCATAGCTGCCCAACATATAATGTGATCATAAATGCAGAGTTCAATAGAAAATACTTATTAATGGTTCTTTATAAAATAGCTTCTGAAGGTCACAGTAAAGTTAAGCCACATATGTGAGGGCATAATAATGGCAGATGTGAGAAAGGAGGAATCGTGTTTCCAGGAATGCAGTAGCAGTATCATAAAAATCTTGGATATATTTGAAATACGTCTCATCCTTCCTCTCCAAGCTGCATGTTTTCCTTGGTTTTTGAAGCTGCTTAAAGCAAGCTTTCTTGGGTTTCTGAATAGGACTGTTGAGATGGGCCTTCAGGAGAAGTTACAACAACTTGAAAATTGACAGTAGTCTTAAAGTGTCAAAATAATCAATGTATCACAGGTTTGTAACCAGTAGTTTTACAGAATATCTTCACCAGCACACTGCATAGAAATCAGCCATACTGGAAATTTGCTTCATTATCTCTGGCTCACGTGTTTGGGTTTTTTAATTAATATAATAGCTTTTCTATAATGTCTGAAGTTCTAGTTGAACTTGTTGACTCTTCTTAATATACAGGACAGTATTACTGTTTTCATTTTACCGTTGAGTTTCAGTCACAGAGTATCAAATGCCTTCATCAGGAAACCCATGTTAGCAGTGGTACTGTATCACTTGAGTGTGATGCTTTATGTGCAGCCTGTAAAAGTGACAAAGGATGAATCAGGCTGAAGACAGCACTGAAAGTTTTTATCCTTTTGGATTAATTTAAAAAAAATATCTGGGTTTTTTCCTCTTTTAAGAGAAAGATGAAAAAAAATTCTTTAGTAACCCACCACCTGGTAGTTGGTAATTAAGTCTGAATAAAGTGGATGGAGAAAAGAGGAACAATCACAAGTGGTCTTAGTAAAACAACAGCAGAGATTGAATTGATGTGAAGATTTTGCAAAAAGAATGTTTTTCCTAAAGATTCCACAGTTCACCATGTGAGACGAGGTTAAGAAGCTGTTGGCAATGGCGCTCTGACAGCTACTCAAAGGCACGGAGCTCTTGGTATCTGTAAGGTTGACACCAAATGTGAATGGAGACAATTGATTTTGCTTCATTTGATCACTGCTCTTACTATTTACCTTTTCCAGGTATGTGGATTCTGGGTTTTGTGACAAAACTCTTTATTCTGTAGACTGTTTCATAGCAAATGTTGAATAACTATTCTTTCATTTTCTTTTTATTTTCCTTATCCATTCTTTTTTTGTCCCCCCCCCTAAAAAGGTTATACAAAAATAATTATAGAGAAAAAGATTCAGAACAATTTTCCACTTGCTTTTAGGGCAACTGATGTGTTTGGGTTTTTTTTCTTGTGTGTGTTTTTTTTTGCTTTTTTTTTTTTTTTTATCTGGAGTCTTTTAGATGAGGCTTTAGGAAACTTGTAACTTGCTTCATGTATCTGTATTGCTAATGTTACTTTTAACCTTTCTTTACATAGCTGCCTATACAGTTAGGTGTAGTTATGTAGCATGAAAACATCTTTGTGTCATGATGGAGTTCACCCTAGGGCAGACGAGATCTCCTAGACCTTCTCTTGAGTGTGTAAGCTTGCAGCTATCTGCACTCCCAGCGGGGCTTTTCTGACTGCAGTCACTTCAGTGTTAGTGGTATTCTTTAAGTAATGACATAACTCCGTTCATTTCATTGTTTTCATATTTCATATTTTTGTCCCTTTTCCATCCCAGCCCATGTCCTCAGTCTAGACAATACTGTAGCTCTTAAAAATGTCATCAGCCTTTTCTGTGCATGCTAGCTCTTCTTTTTCATTGATTTTCATTTTACTTGTTCATATTTTGAATATGAATGGATCTTGGACTCAATGATCTTAAAGGTCTTTTCCAACCTAAACGAATCTATGATTCTATGGCATCACTGTATTCTCAAAGAAATTTTTCTTCCCTTTTTGTGTGTATGTGTTACGGATTCCCGTAGGTATTGGGGCTCACATCAGTAAAATAACTTAGTTAACATCCTCTCTGGTCCAGGTTCTGCAAAGATCTATGCTAAGGGGAACTCTGTGCATACAAAATGCTAAGCCTGTGACTAAGCCTTCTAGGATTTTGCTTCAGATCTGGTTCTAAGTATTTGCAGAACTGGGTCTTGAATTTGCCATATACTACCTTTGAAGAAAAAACTGTAATATGATTACTTCTCAAACACCTAAACATAAGTGCTGTTACAAGTTTATGAAAACATATTGCTGAAAAATCTGGGGTCACCGAAAGTTTACATGTGTTTACTATCCTATGAAATGTTCCGGGCAGAAAAAAAAAAAGGGTGTTGGGATTTTTTTCCAGTATTTAAAGTGTAGTTTGTGTTTTACTTTATTACCCCCAAATAATGAAATCACTTTGCAGTCCTTCCTCTAGTTCTTTTTAGAAAAAAAAAGTGGTGCAATAGAGATACCAACAAAATGTAATATAATGCAATGTAAAGGATTTATTTGAAAAACTGTAATGTAATCATTAACAGAGGAATAAATCAGTTTTTAACGTATAGTGTAGAAGGGGAGTTTTGTGCTGTTCTGCTTGAAAATGCCTAGTATTATCTCCTTTGAGAGTACTTAAAAGCTCTGTGAAATTTCCAGTCTTCTATATAGGCCCTGTGGATGTCCACTGTTGATGCAATAGTAAATGCAAATTTAATAGGTATATTAACTTCTAATTTCATGCTAACATATCTATAATATGGGTGCTGTATTGTCTAAGATGTTTCACAGTGTTTTGGAATTTAACAGTGTTTGGTTTTACTTTTAAACATCTTTGGAAAAGTTTTGTGCACTTTTTCATACTATCAGCATGGAGCTAAGCACAAGAAGATTGTTCAAGTAGTTAATTTTAATTAACCCTTTCAACCACCAGATGTGTTTGTCCTATATGTTGTATTGGAGGTCTGTGTGCCACGGTGATTTGTTAGAAATGCATTAAGGGTGGTATGAGAGTCCAGATGGCATGAATTTCCTTATGTATACATACTAATGTAGAAGATACTCAAATTATCTAACTATGTTAACTTGTAATTATATTTTCAGCTTGTTGCAACTATTGTGATTTTATTGGTAATCTTAATTTTGCAGTTTAAATAGGCACCTGAAATAGTTTAAAACTGTGGGAAAATATTGTTCTAAACGACCTGGCTTACTAAACATATAAATACAATTTTTCATTCCATGCACCAGTCCTCGAATGTTTGGAAGAGACTGTTTTCACGTTCTGAGAAGACTTATTTTCTTACTTTGAAAAAATCCTGTTCTTATTGCAGCTGGTTTTAGAAGAAGCTTTCGTCTTAGCAGAAAAGATAAAAAAACAAACAAATCTATGTATGAGTGCAAGAAGAGCGATCAGTATGATACAGCAGATATCCCAACTTACGAAGAAGTTGCAAAATATAGACGACAACCTAATGACAAATACAGGCTTGTAGTTTTGGTTGGTAAGTTATTTTCTTTATTTTTGACCTGGTAAAACAGAGGAGTGCTGATTAGCACAATGCTTACCACAAAATCATTTAGATTGGAAGGGATCTCAGGAGGTCACCTGGTCCAGCCCCCCCACTCAGCAGGATTAACACTGAATTCAGAGCAGGTTGCTGATGACAACAACTTTGGGAACCTGTCTTCCCAGCATGTCTTCTCTTATCTTTCCACCTACACCTCAGTAGAGAGGTGGCCTCCATCTTCTCAATGGGTATCAGAAGAGTGCTGGTGGGTCCCCCTGAAGTCATCTCTTCTCCAGGCTAGACATACCCAGTTCCTTCAGCCTCTCCTCACAGGCCATGCGCTTCAGCTCCCGACCATCTTGGAGGCCCTCCACTGGATTTGCACCAGTTTATCAACATTGTTGATGTGCAGGGCCCATCATGGACAGAGTATTCCTCCCAGCATCTGACAAGTGCCGCGTGAAGGGGAATAATCTTTTCCCTCTGCCTACGGGCTAGGCTCTTGCTGATACAGCCCAGTCTTGTTAGCCTTCATTGCTGCCAGTGTGCACTGTGGGCTTCTGCTTAGCTTACTGCCCATCTGGACCCCCAGGTCCTTTTCATCCAGGTTGCTCCTCAGCCAGTCAGTCCCCAGCCTACTGCTGTGGGGCTTAGTCTGTCCCAGATGCAGGACTTTGTATTTGTCCTCATCAAATCTCACAAGGTTCTGCCAGCCCATGCCTGTAGCATATCAGTTCCCTCTGAACGGAAGCCCTGCCCTTGAGCAAGTCACTTGCATCACCCATTTTGGCATCTGCAAACTTGATAATCACCCATTCTATGTCCTCCTCCAGGTTATTGATACAGATATGAAACAAAGTATGTCCCAAGGTAGACACCTGAGGAACTCCACTTGTAATGAGTCACCCAGTAGAGCACATACCGATCACCCCTTCCCTTTGAACATGATCATCCATCCAGTTTTTCCCTGATCTAGTAGTCCACCTATCTAGACAGGATGTCCCAGCTTGCATATAAGGATGCTTTAGGAGATCATATTTAAAGCTTTACTAAACCGAAGGGAGGTGACATTAAAATGTAACTGCCATGGTTACTAGTCTGAACCTGACAGTCAAGCCGTACTAAAACTCAAAAGAATTAGGTTGGTGTTCTGCTCTTAGAGATCAATCAATATATCTATGTGGAAAAAAAGAAAAAAATAACAGAATAAATACCTGTGGTCAGCAAAGACAGACTATATAAATGAAAAGAAACAAACCCTTCTACTGTGTTAAGAGCAAGTAAACAGACAAGTAGAGAAAAGGGTGGGTGAGAGATGGACTTCTGTAGGCCAAGAATGGATGTAAGCGTAGCTGCAGGCATAGCTGCAGAAGACTCAAGATGTCATCCTTAGTCAGCTTTCTGTTCTTCTAATCTGTCACTGCCATGGCTTCCTCACAGCATTTATTACCTAATCAAAATGCATTGCTTCAGTCTCCTAAAAAAGAAGAGAAAGTGTATTATCTTACATTTTTCAAAGGTAACCATTGGAGTATCAACAAGTAATGAGTAACCATTCCTACCGATGAGTAACGTCTCATTGCTTATTGTTTTGCAGTAGCACATAGGCTGATGCTTTGTTAGGAAGTTTCCTCCATTAGGAAAGTAGCAGAGCAGAGAAATACGACCCTCTATCAGAGACTGTTACGAACTGTCGAGTAGCTGTGTTTTTATATCGTTCATATCCAAGGGAACGTTAAATGTAGTTTTTAATAAACAGTTTTGTCACTCTCCAGCACTAAAATTCAGCCACCTACTAGCGTGATCACTGTGAGATTGTGGGCTATATACAACAAGTAATAACATGGTTGGGTTGATTTTACAGTTACATCAACAGAGTGCAGTGCAAAAGTGTGATAAGTAGACTTTTTATAACAAATTGCATATGTCTGATCTAAGGAATACCTCGAGATTTCATTTGATTTTTGTTGTAATAAATCAAATGAAGAAAGTGTGCTTTTTCAGTAACAAAAGCAGTTCAGAAATTTATTGCAGACTTCAGTAATTCTAATGTTTTTCTCTGGATATTAAGAGCAGCTTAAGTCTGGCCAATACCATAAAAATGTCTTGGGCAAAATATGGAAAAACTAGCAGAGCTAAGCAATGCAGGTATAGTAGAAGTGAACACATTGAAAAAGCTTTTTCTGTGCCAGTAGCAGCATTCAATATAATCCGTCAAATATACTTTGGATATTAATACCAGGAAACAAAGGGACAGATAATTAATTCCTGGCTATATTTGGTCGAGGCACTAAATGTCTGTTGTCTTGTGCGAGGCCTAAATGTATAATTTACTGTTGGAAGGGTTTTTCAGCAGGGGGGGGGTGTGTGTGCCCTTTTTTAGGGGGAGGGAGTTTGACAGCTTTGAAATGGAAATTTCTTTTGGCTTCATTTTAAATTGGTCTAGCCTAATTTACAGAATGCAAATTGCACACAGTAATTTTTAGCACCCTGTAGTGTGATATATATATTAGTCTCAGGTTCAGCTAGATGTATTAGTTTGTCAAGATTTTACCTTGTCTGCAGATGTAGGTTCATGAATAAAGTCCTGCATATCCTTGGGGCTAAATAACAGATCATCTGAAGCAGTTATGATACAGATGCTTCTGCTGTGCTTTTAGTTGTTACGAATATGGTGAGTCTGCTAAAAAACGAAATTACCCAATATCATGTCACCAGTCGTCTTCTGGGAACTGACTGTTCCCAGGCTGCCCACAAATTCTTGCAGTTTTCCTTCACAAATATTTCCAGCATTTAAGTGTGATACCTTGCAGACCTGTCAGGCAAAGGCAGAATATTTTAACATGAAACATATTACTTAGACAGTAGAATTTTTATTTACATTAATAAGGGGAAAGTCCTGCTCACAAAGGCTTCTGTTTCAGTAATTGTGGGGGCCAGTCTAGCACAAATTTTATTTCCTAAGAGTCAGAATGGATGTGCCACATACCGTAACTTTACATGGGGTAGTTCCAGCTAAGTCAGCGCTTTCTGAAGGGGCAGTGCGAGGATAAAGCAAGGTCAGCAGTGACAAGCCATAAGCACGTGTCCCCCAGCACACATCCAGTTATGTGCATGCAGTGTTACCACCAGAGGCATGCAGAGCCTCTTAGGTGCTGTGGTCACCCATGGCGATGCCTTTGTCCTGAGTGCACAGTGATGGAAGCAAGGACCAGAGGTGTGTAACCACGAAGGACCAGTTACTGTTGGTGTGTGACACGATCAGAAAAGTCTCTCTGTCTCTGAATTAGGTTGTCAGTACTCCCCACAAAGGTGTCCTTCTGGTCACCACTGCAAAAGGAAAAGAATCCGGGGCTGGAAATGTTCTGTTGTATTGCTTACATACTCTTAAAAAAATCCTTCACCTCTGGTTTTATCATGAAGGAGCTTTGTGGAGACCAGGTCTGTCTCAGAGCAGGCGAGGATGAAATGAAAGTGGCTTCTAACTCTCCACGTCTCCTGAGTTACCTTTAACATGTGTTGAGTAGTGGCTTGCAGAGGTGTAATAGATCTACAGCAGCAGTGCAGGAACATGGCTCCCATGGCCATACTGCTTCAAGTAGAGTATCTGGACAATGAAGAAAGAGGCCTAGAATTGGTGTCTTCATTAAACTTTCCTGGTTGAAGGCATGGGTAGGTCAGCATAGCTCAGGAATAAATATATAGGATGTAACATATCACCTAACCTTGCCCATGAGAACACTAGTGTGAACTCACTGATCCTGCTCGCGTGAGCAGCAAGTCTCAAAGTACATTCCCACTGCTAGTTACAATTTACTGTAACGTAAAAAAATGAGGTTCTATTTTCCTACCACATATCTCATTGAGCTATAAGTGGACATGCATGTGCAGTCATTGCACTATGGTCATCAGTTGTATTAGTAACTGAGCCATGGAACCTCTGTCAAAGCATGTTTTCTACAGGGTCTTTATGATCCCAGCAGGGATGTTGTCACCCTACTCCCAAAATCTTTTCTGAAAGACTGCTTTCTTTTTTTTGTCTTTTTCTTTCAAATGGACCTCTAGGATCTCAGTATGTATCTATGGGTGAAGAATGGCTGGTTGGGTTAACCCTCCTGAGACCTGAACTTACATCAAACAATTTTTTCAGGTTTTTTTCAGACATGTCTGAATGTTACAAAATTTAATGCAAGTTTTAACGATTGGGAATTTAATTCCGCAAGTGTCCCTCAATAAAGTGAGGTAGGCACTACAGTGCTTTTGTGCATGACTTAACATAGCTTATGTGACTCAATTGCAACAGTAAGAAACAACATAAACGTTCCTTTAAAATAATAAACAAAATATCTCTAAATCTGTCTCCATAACTAAATCCTGCTGCCTGGGGTGATTTCCAATAATCCAAAACTATGCTATGGTCATGGATCATCTGGATTGTCCTTTTCAATCCTGATGCTTTATTCTCTTCTTGAGTTCAAGCTGTGTTCATATTCATAATTATTAGAAACTGGCATCTTTCTCTGCTGCATCAAAATGAAAAGAATATTCAGAATAGAAGTGTACATTACACTTGGGAGGTGTAGTGTAAAAATCAGTATAATGGATGTCATTGCTAATTAGGAATCAGCCTTCAGCGTCCATATGCTACAGTTATGAGAACTCTGCAAAGAAGAATCTGCACCTTTCAGTAGTTAAATTTAAAGTTGATTTTAAAATGGTAATCTGGAAGGGGAGATGGAGTAGTAGTGAGGTTGTGGTCTGGAAACAGATTTGATTTAAGTTTCCAAAGCATCTGTCGCAGGAAGTGAAGCCTGGATTCTTTACATATAAATAGAGCTAAAAGCATATTGTTGATTTGACAGCATGTAGACTCAGGAAATAATGTTTGTGTAGATTTGATGGGAAAGATTTTTTGCTTGAAAGGAATACAATGTGTTTTTAAATTTTAATTCCATTTGTTTCATTCTACTTCGCTAGGATATATTGAGAATTCTAATTACTTGTCCTATAAAAATCCATATTTGCCTTAAATAGCTATACTATTAAAAAAGGATAAACGTTTTTTCTTTTAAAAATAAGAACAAAAGTAATGCTGTTATCTACATAACACATTGCTTTCCTCTGCAGACATGCACCAGTAGAGGCTGCTGTAAACCATATTTAATAAACATTTATACATACTGATAGATTAATTTACAGGCAGGTCAGAGATGGAACTTGAAATGTAGTTGTGTGTTTAACTTACGTAAACATATAAAAATTATAAATGCAGAAACTGCAAATAAAAATTTTCAGAGAGACTGTAGTTTGGGGGTAGCAGCAAAGTAGCAGGCCTTTGCTTTTCATCGTTATGTGTTTCTCTCTTCAGACAGGGCAGACAGTCTTTTTTATAAATAGGCACCTGAAGGTGCTGAAGCATCAGTCTTTGATTTTTGACTCTCACTACTAACCGATATATCACTACTTCATTTAAATGTTTATGAGGGTTTGTATTTCTAATGTTTAAAAGGACTCTGGTAAGAAGTACTCCATGCATAAATGTGTCACTTTTACTAGAAGAGCAAGAACTTTGCTTAAAACCACATGTATTATCCTTGTATTATTCGGGATATTGTTCCAATGACTCACTCTCTGCATTCCGCTGTTGATACTGCTTGCAGAAACGAAGTCACTGCACTGTCAGGAACACATGAGCATGCAGAACTGAGCTCCCTTCACACACACAACGCCATGGACCCACCAGGAAAGGGTCCAGGCCTGCTGGAGCCCTGCTGAAGGGCTGCTGGGGGTAGGCACCGACTGCCCTTTGAGACCTCATGGGACAGAATGCCCTCACTGAGACCTGAAGCACCACTATTTAATGGCTGAGAGTTAGGGACAGCACAAAAGCCAAGAGGAACATCTGCTCAGTGGCTTCTAGGACAGCAGTACTCAAGTGGAGGTGGAGGAGACGGCTCAAAAAAATTCCCTGCAGTCTCTGTTTCTTCCTGTCATCCTTGGAGATGAGCACAGTTTAAAAGAAAATCAACAGCAAAGACAGAAACCCGAATATCCCAAATCAGTTGTGACCTGGTGGATGCTGCCCTTCCTCCCTTTCCCTGTGTGATGCCACCCTCGCATAGTCAACAGGCGAATGGTGACAGCTACGGCCAGCCAGAGGCTGGGCAGTATTCCTGCCTGCAGCTGGGGATGGAAGGAACAGGGCTCCGGTCGTGGGAGCGACCGTCCTCAGGGGAGCCTAGTGCAGGCAAGGGGTGCAGCAGCTGGAGGCAGTGAGGAAGAGGCTATGCCGACACATGGAGTGCAGAGGCTTTGGGGGAGCTTCGTGCATGCAAGCTGGGGTCCTCTAGTCTGTGAGTCGCGCGTGTTCCGGCAAAATGTATAGCCAGGCCAGGTTTTGTGCTGGAAAACTGCAGGGTAGGGTGCAGGGGTTTGCAGTGGGGCTGAGGATGGAGATCGGTGCAAACAGAGGGTAGGTGCTGTAGAAAAGAAAGTTAGCTTTGCTGTCCGCTTTTTCACTGATATTTTTTTCACTGATTTTTCCTCAGTAATAAAGTCAGAATAGAGTAATTGCCAACTAGATCCCCTGAAATTTGTCAGCGCTGTATATTCTAGGAGAGGCTAGAACCATGGGCATTTCCAAAGGACTGTGACTAAAAGCCGGTATATATTATAGCTATATGCTACATAGTCTTGAAGAGTACTTACACCTTAAGACAAGAGGGGACTGGCTGCTGAGAAACAGCACAATTTTTTTCTTTCAGGTCCTGTAGGGGTTGGACTGAATGAACTTAAACGGAAACTGCTGATCAGTGACACCCAGCATTACGGGGTAACAGTGCCACGTAAGTAAAAATGCACTTCTATTCTCCTAATGCTATACTTGCATTATTATCCGTTATTATTGCGTTACCTTAAGGCACTTTTGAATTTGGGTCTGTAAATGCATGCTTGGCATCCAAATTACTTTTCCAATTTTTAAAAGTGCTGCTGCAGTTGTATTTTAAATAGCATTGATTAAACTGATAGGACATTTTGGCTCAGAGGCATTGCAGTAGATTTTTAGTACAAGTTTAACATGATTGATGTCAGCGAGGTTTAGTAAATGAAACTCAGCTGAAGAACACCCTGGATTTGGCTGTAAAGCAGTGAAATGTACTCTGTTACCGATGTTTGCTTTCAGCAAAATGGTCTTCATGTATTAGGCTGAAAAATGAAGACTGATGATAAACAGTTTAATCCTGTGAATAAATGAATTAAATCCCTTTGATTACCTTTAGAAAAGTGGGGGATTTCTGCCCCCCCCCCCCTTCCCCCCCCCCATCTGACCAAGCAGTGTGATTTTTATAACATTGAGTAACATTGTGGTATGTTAACTTCTACAATGCTTTATCTTTTTTTTTTTTTCTTCTTGAACGTGGAGGATTTGACAGCTTTAGACTTTCATTCCTTGGTTTGCTTTCTACTGGTACTTGTGCCTCCTATAGGGATCCTTCAAAAATATGGGTCCAATATTCTGAATTTGGGAGATACTATTACAGGTGGTTTTGCAAGTACAGGTACTCTATAAAGTACATATATGAATTAATTTCCTAGGTAGAAAAATGAATGCATTTGGTTTTTGGCAAGTCATTTCATTTGCACATACTTGCTTCAGCTGGGTATTGAAAACAACAACAAAAAAAGCCAGATGTTCCCAAATATTTAACACATTGAAGCATATGCAATCATTTGCCCAAAAATACTTCTCTAAAAATTGCCAGTATTCATCAAGCTGCCTTCTCTCTTTTCTCTTCCAAATTTGTGGCTATAATTTAAAACAAGCACGTAAAGAAATCCCTCTCCCTGAAATTCAGTAAGTCAGGACTTGGAGGGAGAACTGGGGTTCTTGTCTTGGAAATGTTCCTCTTCGTGTCAACCTAAGAAGAGCATGATATCAAATGGCATTTAAGACTGTTGCTGCAAGCAGGTTGTGTATGTTCGTACGTGATGGAGAATACATGATGCTGTAACATATGACTTTTATTAAATAGGACTTTTGAATGGGTTCACTAACCATAAGTGGCAACCCCACAAATAAGTTTCACTTATAAGCAAAACCTTTATACCTAGTACTTGAGGGCAAGTAAGAAATGCAAATACTGCAAGGCTACTGAAAGAAAAAGGAATTCAGTTTTGATCACCAGAAAAAGAAAAGCACTAAAACATAAAATTCACACCCCATTTTTTTATAATCATGCTTCACATACCATAGCTACGAGTGTTGTTAATGTACGTAACATTTTATAAATCAGGTTGGTGAGCTTTGTTTCCCTTTATGGTCTCATATGCTAATAAGTTTAACAAGTGGCAAGGCTGGGGTAATTGTTATGGACTGCTGCTCCTTTTATTATTCAGCTGTCCTCATTTTACTGGATTTTTCCACTAGTTAATAAAAATGATAATCTGATACTTGGTCCAGTAGGGTTTTTTTCCTGCATGCTTTTAAATCTCAGTCCTGTCATATGCTTGCGTGCCGCCTACCAGATCCAGAGCAGCCTTCTGTCCATCAGAAGTGAGGGAATCGCTACGCTTAGCATTGCACAAGGGGGTTGTGCTCTTCATTGTCTCCTGAACTGGTTTGCATCATATTGTTTTGTGCATCTCCGATTTATTTATTTATTTATTTATTTATTTATTTATTGAAACTGCAGACACTACCCGTCCAAGGAGAAGCCAAGAAAGTGATGGTGTCGAATACATTTTCATTTCCAAGCACTTGTTCGAGACAGACGTACAGAATAACAAGTATGTTGAAGAGATTTTATGTCGAACTGCAGTTAAAACAATGGCTTTATTATAAAATGGGGCTGGCTGTCGTTTTAGATAATAAGTCAAAGTGTATATAAAGTTGCAGTTATTTGAAGATGTGTTGAAATTACATATTGATATATAAGCAGCTGGCAAAAGCACTGAGCAAAAAAGCAGTATGTGCAAACACAACTTTTCTCAGCTTCCAAGTAGTTTCGGTGCTGCAGCTCCTCAAGAAGACTCTGAAATTGTAGGTGTTCAGGATAGGGGAGCACTCTTTTAATAGAGCATCGTCTGTCATAGCAATAAAGCATTGCAGCTTGAGGAGGGAGGGGGCTGGAAGTGCTGCAAACATGCCTGAGTCAATGTTTGAATAGCTCTGCTCTCTTTCAGGCCAGGCACTTCCTCTCCTTTTGAATTTAGAGATCTACAGTGAAGCCCCTGCCTGTAAACCCTCCAGAAATCAGACTAAAATGAAGACAATGGTAGCATCGTGCTCTCTAGCAGCCTGTAAAATACTGCAGCTTGAAATTCTGCCCCAGTGTTTCAGAGGGCAAAAGTGTATTAGACACAAAGCTGTGGGCTTTACTGAAATTTCAAACTGTGCTTTGCTTTTTTGGCAAATAGCGCTTGTAGTTTTATAGCACATAACCAGCTGCCTTGGTTCCATTAGCACCATTGTCGCTCCTCCTCCTCTTCTGAGACAGAGAATTTGGATATTCTGTAGTGTGCAATGAAATTTCAGTAGTTTCTATTGTTTAGCTTATCCACTGTTTTATTGCATTGCATTAGTTCAGAAAAAGAGGTGATGGAAAACATTAGTGGGCTGTTGGACTACAGTACTTTTTTCTCTTTAACTGAAATACAAGCAGGTGTTACTGATTTGAAAGTGGTAAAGTAGAAGATTTCTTAAAATTGACATGCTGAAGTACTTGACAGCATTTCCTTTATAAAACATGGTAAAACTCTCATGTAAGGTAAAACATTTTTGCTCCTGAATTAGATCTCATAAACCAAACTGATAAGGTTTTTTTCTGGAGAAAATGGAAATTATTCCAGTTATTTTCACCTTCTGCCACAGGTTTATCGAGTATGGCGAGTACAAGAACAACTACTATGGTACAAGTTTAGACTCGGTTCGATCGGTTCTAGCTAAAAACAAAGTTTGTTTGTTGGATGTGCAGCCTCATGTAAGTAAGCGTGTCTTTTGGACTTTTGTAGTTCCCCATATTGAATATTGGGATTCCAGGAAAAAAATTGGAAGCTAATATAAAAAGATACATTTTATTCCATGCTGAAAGACTATCGAGTGGGCTTGCTGGGTACCTTTATCACAGCAAGGCTTTGTGAAAGGAGAGGAAGGGAACTTTAATACGTATTGGCAAGTATTCAGCTTGGTAACTAAGTGAATGGAAAGCCAGCAGCATAATAGCGAAGCTTTAATTACGAAATGCTCCTTTACTTCCATGGTTTGGGTTAGAGGTTCTCTCTGAAACTTCAGTTTCAGGACGGCTTTGAGCCATCGCCTAGCCCAGCAGCTCTCACACGTTTAACCAGACCGTTCATGCCGGGGGTTTCTGTGCAGGGTGAACATGAGTCAAGGAACGCGCTAAATGTGATGTTGGCCAGATAATTGTTAAGAACATTCCTCTCTAAACCATTTGTTCTTGTGTTGACCTTGTCTTTCAACCCCGCCTGAACAGCTCCGCTGGGAATCTTTATGCTACTAATAACCACAGTGCTTCCAGGAGCTCGACTAGTTTGTTTAAACCCAGCCAAAGTATTTCTTCTCCAAGGATGGCCAGCCTGTGACTTCTGAACCCCTTGTGAGCACTGCTTGTGAGCAGTTCCTGGGGCTGCTCGGTTGCGGGGTTGTGCCAGGGGGAAGCCAGGGGAGGAGGGCAGCAGCGCAGGGGCTCCTGCTCTGCCAGCCCCTTACCTGTCCAGCACAACCCCATTTCCCAGTGAAGCACTAAATCCTTTTGGGGACCCAAGCTTGTGAACCATTCTGGGCTCCCACCCTCCAACACAGCATTTTCCTGTGGGCCCTGGCTGTGTGAAGAGGACAGAAAGCTTCTGATCATCCCTGCTTCACCCTGTGCTGCAAGCCGAATCATAGACTTATCTCCTAACTCCATACATAGTAGCATCACTTGCCTTGCTCGGGAAGAGTGAACAGCAAGGGATTGTGTGGTGGATGCACAGTACTGAAGAGAAAAAACATTAATCTGTTGTGACACCTTTTCCCACTACATGGGTACAGAAAGCATTATTCCTGCTAAAATGTGTTGAACCTCTCCTCTCCTGAACGCCCTGCTGCTCCCCTCCATCCTCCCACTGCCGGCAGCAGTGGTGTGCACAGCACAGCCTTTGCCACATGGATGGGGTTCACCAGCAGCCCACATGGAAACCAAGAGGAATGGGCGCCCTTGGAGAAATGGGGTTTTTTACCATTTGCATGAAAATTCTCCTTACATGAACTAATGCTGATCAGCAGAGCAGGATGGTGGTAAATGAGTAACAGCCTTCTAGGAGTGCTTTATGGGTTTATTTTTGTTAGTGTAGAGTTTCTTTTATTACAGTAAATTCCATTGTGTGAAATAAACTAATTAATTAAAATCCTTCCTCTTCCCAGACAGTGAAACACTTAAGGACATACGAATTTAAACCATTTGTTATATTTATAAAGCCTCCATCACTTGACCGTTTGAGAGAGACCAGAAAAAATGCCAAGATTATTTCAAGTAAAGATGATAAGGGAACTGCAAAACCCTTTACAGTAAGTATATATAAGTAAGAAAGACACGGTAAAACATGAGAATTTGTTAAATTTTATTGTAGCAGTTTACCTTGAAAATAAAGGTGATCACTGGATCTCATCAACTGTACTTGTCAGGGCTTACACATAGTATCTTCCTGTTTCCCAGCCGCTCTCACACTGCAAATTTACCATGTGTTTTTTGTTGTTTGATATGCACATATGCACACGGCTGTTTACACTTCCGTGGTCCTCTGACTTTTGTCATTGAAGAACCCCCACAATGCAATTCCATGAGAAGTAATGCTGTGGATTTCCTTTAAATAATTTTGATCTGGGCTTAGATGTTTCCATTCAATTATAAGAATTTCCTTGTTTTATCAAGTGTGTTATTGGTCTAAATTAGAGGAAAGCTCAATTATAAAGCATCAATTAAAAAAGTAAATGCTACTTTAATAAAAAGCCCATATTTGTGGATAAGAGAAACAATTTTTTTAAATTTTATAGGGAAATGAACACTCTTAAGACTGAAGGAGAAAAATCTAAATAAGTAACAAATGCTGCTTTTTGTCAATAATCGAAAAAAAATATTAGTTGGATTACCCAACAGTAACTTATTTACTTCCTTGAAAGATAATGAAATCATATTTTAATTGAAGCTAAAGCAAAGCTGATCATAAGACTTACCTGCATTTACAGTGTGTATCATTTTCCCTCATTCAGGTGGTGTTTCGGATTTTTTAGCTGTTGTTTCAAACTGAGTCATGGGTACAGTCACAGATTGTATCTGTCTGGAATATGCATTTGAAATAGTTTGGAAATAATGCAGTATAATAATATGTTCTATCATATATAAAATGTAAGAAGAGTTCATTCTTAAGAGCAACCTTCAGGACACTGCTTAGTTAGGATTGGTTTAATCTGTCAGAGTTATGTAAACAATTAAATTCCTAAGATCTGTTCCCTCCCCAAACATGAAGAGAAATCCACTGAGCCAGGTCAAACTTGGCATGGGGAAAAAGCCCTCACTAAGCTCTTAAAAGAATAACGGTTGCACTGTAATATATTGCATGCTAATAGCAAGCTGAGACTTAAGCAATGAAACTTTAAATGTATCATCTAAGTAAACGGGTAGAAACATTTTCCACTGGTACCGCTAACAGAAAATGTCTCTGTAATTCCTATGACTAATTATGCCACTGCAAGGGGAGAGACAAAATAATTGCCTGTTGAGCAAAGTCTGCTTTTGAGAGTGCTCTCTCACATCACCTGTATGGTAATTTCTAGAAATTATTTTTATTATTAAAAGTACAGTTTTCATCTCCTGATGAGATGAGAAATAAGCAAGTAGCTTTGCATTTACCACAGAATGAGTTTATGTGATGTTGCTGTGGACTGACTACACCTCGCACTGATTTTACTAGGAAGAAGATTTTCAAGAAATGGTTAAATCTGCCCATGTGATGGAGAGCCAGTACGGCCACCTTTTCGATAAGGTGATAGTCAACGATGACCTTGCTACAGCTTACAGTGAGCTGAAGACAACTTTTGACAGGTTGGAGACAGAGACCTTCTGGGTTCCCGTCAGCTGGCTGCATTCATAATAATGTTTTAAACAGACGAAACGTCTGCTGTTGTCTCAGCATCTAATATGGGGCATGGTTAGGTGTTACTTGATGGTTGTTTTCTTGGTTAGAGGGCTTTCTAACTCCACCTGAGCAGTAGGTACACTCTTCATGCACTTGGAACTGGTCTTGTTTTCCTGTGTCTTCAGTCCTCCTGCCCACAGTTTTGGGGCAGAACAGTCGGATTAAACTGAAGTCCTGCTGTGCTCCATAAAGTGAGCAAATACTAGTGTAACAAAACTGCCAAACACCTCAGTATCATCGTCTGTGTGTTTCCAAGGTAAGCTTTTTTAACGGAGATTTCGCAGAAGATACTAATTGATACTGGAGATCAGCACTTTGATGGTTTTAAGCATAACTGCTCCCAAAAAAAGCAGCACATTGGCACTTGGAAGTTATTACCCCTTAAGTGCTTGAGAGAACTGAAACAGGCAAAAGTGACCAACATTTTTATGAGGAAGACATCGTAGTTTTAATTACATAAAAAGATAAATGTTTTCACTTTTCTAGATGTGAACCTTGTCTTGTGTGTACAGGGTGATTTTAGTATTCCTTTGCACTTACATAGTCATGGAAAGAAAGATGTATTCAGTGGTTTAATTGTGAAATAATCTGCTGTGAGCATGCATGGATTGAAAGTATTTTCACGCATGCTTTGTGGCACAACAAAGAAAACTCATAGGAATATTTATTTAAATGGGGAAAAACACGAGTTACTATGTATGTAACTTCAAAGTCTTCGGGATTGATCTTCTGTAAAATCAGTGGCAAAGTGATATGAATAGCAGCAAAGTACAGAGTAACTTTTTTTTTCCCCCCTTTAAATTGATTTCAAACATTTTTGGCATCCTATAGAAAAATTTTCGCATTAGAAATTTTCAGACAGTTAGTGAGGAAGCCTTGGAGATCCAGGAAGCAGTTGTAAGAGATTAATTCTTTTTATTGTTTAGTACATCATGATACTTTTTAGTAGCGTAACAAATATTTTGTCTCCAGTCAGAAATAAATCAATGCTGTAGACTTTACTGTAAAACGTATCCTTGTCACTGGTCAGACACAGTTGGAAACCTCATTTTAAAATTTGATGTGGCAGTGTAAGCAAATGTATATTAGATGATGTATTTTTAATATAGATAATTTGGTATTTTTCTTTATTTACTACTGATATGCGGGCAGTGAGTACAGCTGTAAAGACCAAGTAACGACCGTGTGTTGTGTTGTGAATATGTCTTGTAAGTACAGAATGTGTATAAGAACTTGCTGACTTCAGATCATTCTATCTGTGGCATTCAAACAGGAAACCGTTATTTCATGTTAATCTGTAAAGAGAATATAGCTGTCTTGTTTAAAGAAAAAAGAACTTAGTGAAACTATATATTTATGAAAGGGTTGAAAAGGGATGTTAAGTTTTTAAATTTCTTGTCAATGTGATTATTTACTAAGGAGGTTGCTAAGTCTGTAATTTGAAACACTGTCTCTGTAAATGGAGCTCAACATTCCATGTAAATATTTTATTTCAGTTCATACGCTGATAAAGCCATCAGATTTTGCAGTTTTATTCTAAATGGGTATTTAATGTGTGGGTCATTGCATTTGGCTTAGAGTCATATAGAACAAATGAAATGCAAGCAACAACAGCAAAATCCCTAGGAGTCTGGAAATGTTTATGCAAGAGTTACAGATGTACTGAATCCCAGTACGGATACACGCTCTGCTTGAACAGCTATAATGTAACTTTTGTCAAATTTCACCATTTTCCTGGTGGACTTAAACTTCTTTGTAACATAAACTGAAAATTGTTGATTAAATTAATTGCATGGAGATTATGTGAGTTGAGAAAAGGCTTTCTATTTTTTTTAATTACTGAAAATCAAACTATTTTTCAGGGGATCTGGAATCCAGCGGTTCTGTTTGCCTTCGCCTGTGAGACGCCGAGTGCCCTTGCCATCTCTTCCAACCAACCCAAAGCGAGAGGGCACTCAGCATCTCTCAGGATCTGGCTGTTTCCAACAAGAGGGTCTTTAGTCCTTACTGAAACACTCAATGCTGCTTCTAACCTGGGCTTTCTCAGAACATTAGTGTACAATAACACTCACATAAGGGACCTGCTTTTCTCTTTAGAAATAGATGCTAGAATAATCTGCAAACTCCCTGGTAGAAACAGTTTTGGCTGTCCTGCAGGCTGTTTTTCTTGTCCTTTTGAAATTAATTTAATTCCCGTTCCTGGGTCAGTGTGGTCTAGGAGGGCATTCCGCACAGGTTGGCTACAGCAGTAACCAGCGCGGTGCTTTGTGGCGTTTACAGAGACACTGACCTGCCGGTCCTCAGCACAGCCCTGGCAGGAGTCGCCTAGAGGGATGGCTGCCTGCCCCGTCTCCGAGCCAGGAGCTAATTCCTGGATTGTAACACCTGCAAATGAAAGGGACTCACAAAAACATAAATCCAACCAGCCGAGTGAAATGTGCACAGAGGGTTTGAGGAGTGAGAAACAGTTCTAATTAAGTTACTAGCTTGTTCTTGAAAACACACATTATTGCAGTGTTAGCTTAAAAAAAAAAATAATTAAAAATCAAAGCCATTGGCCTCCATGAGGCAGTCAGAGATGACAGTAGGTCAAGGCAGAAAAAAATATCTCAACCCAACAGTTTCAACAGGACAGGAGCCTGCTTACCATGATGGACACTGACCCCGTGTGCTGAATTGTTCTGGGATACCAAGGGGCGTGGGGGGGGGGGGGATTTTTCCTTTGACTCCTAAGGATTTGGGAATGAAGATGACTAAACATGTTTCCAGTATTCCACATACTCCAGTTGTGCTGTGTGGTTTTTAGAGAACTGTATGTTTTGACAGTCAAGTCCAGATGTTTTTATTATGTCTTAGCTGTTTGCCATAGTTAAACAAATGGTAGTATTTTTTGATACTGTACCAAGCTCTATACTTGAATTTGCCATCAGGTCCTTGCTTTATGTCTTACCTGAAATCTAATCTTACCTTCTTATGCAAAACAATAAATTATTGATATATCACTGAAGGTGGTTTTCTTTATTGTAAATTGCACCATAACATATAGGCTTAATGTCTTTAAAAGGTAAAATGCCCAAGTAGTAAGTTATTCCATAGGTCTCTCTATAAACTGTAATGCTGCAATTATTTTTAGATGGAAAAATAAAGCAAGCTAGAACAAGGACTAAAATTCTTAATTTAGTTTTATTATTAGTATAAATAATGCTGAATTCTCCTTCAAAGTAGATGTTTACCCTTTCCTGCAACCCACCTTAAAATAAACCATTTTCTTTCTGAGAGGGAAAGCTTAAGTCAGTGGGTCAAACTGAGACATCAGCTCGTCTGGGCTTGCAAAGTGCTTGGAGGGGGTTATTATCTGAGTTACCAACTCAGAGTGTTTCAGTGGACGCGTACACTCCTAGCCAACTCACAGGTCCCATTGGAGGTTGTGTTCGTTTGTAGGACTCAAAGAAAGTAACGCTTAAACTAAGCTACTTTTTGCATTGTGTTATGGCTTTTCCAGAAAACAAGCCTAACACGTACTAGGATTAAAGAGAATACTTTTAAGCCCCTTCTGTTTTGTTTCAGTGCAGGATTCTGCATTTCCCACATGTACTTAGGTTCAGGTTTCTACTGTGCGTGGAGAATTTTTCCTCGGTAAAGCCTGCATTTAGATTTTGTGAGATTGTTTCAAAGGATGAATAGTTTCTTCAGAGATTTACAGTTAAAGTTATAATCTGAGTCAGTTTTTGCTACTGCAGTTATCTACAGTCACTTCCTCACAGGATTAAGAGTTTGCTGTGTGTCAGTGCTTAAAATTGGTTGTACTTGCTGTTTGCCCAGGATCCTGTTGCTCTCAAAGTCATTAAGTATTTATCATATATTACCGTGATTAACATAAGATACCAAGCACTCAACAGAAAAATGTCTGAACACAAAATTAAAAGAACACAGTGGGTGTATTTGTTGTTTAAGAATTCTGGTGCTAGATAATGGTTAAAGGTTTCAGCAGAAACATACACAAAAACATTTGGAAACAGTTAAAGTCTGGTCTTAAATTTTGTCTTATGTTAAATGACAGTACAAATGAGAGAATCTGGAGTTCTAGACAGCTGGAGACTTTTCCCCTCTTGGTATCTGTGTCTGAAATACAAGTTGGATATTTGGTAGACTGTATGGAATGATTTTACATCTCTATAATAAAAAGCTATGGTATTTTGTGTAGCCGACATCCAACATTTTAACAAAGGTAAACAGTGTGATTATTGAGACTTTGTTTTGCTTCTGTTTTAGTTTTGTACACACACGTCTGTTTAAACATATTTTTAAAGGCTTAGTGGCACAAAGCTGCCAGCTGCACATTTCAATATATGAATGGAGAAAAATACCTTCAGGATTTCCAAAGGGGTTCAAATGGCACAAACAGGATTTGAAAACTTCTTAATGAGAAATAAATAGGTCACAATTTCTTTTGTAATTAGGTCTATTTCTTTTCAGTAGCCATATTCATATTCATGACTCGAAAATGTTAAAAAAACAGAATGCATGCTGTAATTTTCCTCAAGTGAAATACAGCTTTCTGGTTTAAGAAAGATGTTACAAGCTTTCTACAGCATTATACACAGGCTCATGGAAAGTTCATTTTAAGGGAGTCGGTACATGTCTTAAAGACACAGGGAGGGTCTGTGGGTATGGCGGAGAGGGACTGAGAATGTTAAAAATGTGATTACTGCCCTGGAAATGCATCTTTGTTTTTGTAAGTCACTGAACAAGAAGGTTAGCAAGTTGGCTGCAATTGTGGTTTCTGTTCCCTCCTTGGTAAATATAAGTAAACGCCAGTAAATCTTTATTGGTAAGCAAAGCCAAAAAATGTTAGAATTATGGAGAGTTGAAATGTAGTACCCAGAAGGAGGACTCTGGATCCTGGTGATGTTGGCAAAGTTATTGCTTTACTTTCTTCTGATTTTTTAAATTTTTACAGCAAGAGTACAGCAACCACGGCTTTAACAAACTTACCAAACTGTGTTTAATCATTGGCGAGTCCATTCTTTTTTTTCTCTTGGCTCTTGTACACCTTTAGTAATCTCAGTCATAAAAGGGAGGGAAAAAGGATAATTAACTCATCTTGAGAAACAGTGAGACACCAAAAATTTGATACAAGGACATTTTTTACCTCCTCCCCAATGGACACGAGAGTTGGTGTGTTTCTGAAGGAGGTGAAGAGCTAGTGTTTGATCCACATGGAGAAGCACATGAGCAGTGTTTTGTCCCATGAAAACAGATTTGCTCTGAGAGGTCCCCGTGGCCCGTTTGATACATGAGAGCAGCATGTGGTAAAAAAGACCAGGAGCAATTTTAAATTTTATGCAGCCGGTGTTGGCTTCAGGTGTTCTTGTTCAAGAAAATGGCAACTGGGGGCAGTTCTGCTTGCCTTCTGTGTGACCTCTGGACATTTCACGGTGTGTCCCCTCCCTTTCCTAGATATGCATTACTGCTTATTTTGAAGAAATGATGGTTCCCTGAAATTGGTCAAGGCTTCAGGTGGTGGGAGTAGTCACGTTTCATGATCAGGGTGCACATTTGCAGTGGGGCAGTTGCACAGATGGAAGCATGGGTTGCGACCACTCCATAGTGCATGCAGCACGCTCGTGTTTTACTCTCTCAAAGACCTTTGCATACCATGTATGGGTTATACTTCCCTATTAAACCTTTTTTGATGCAACTTCTGGAGCCCTACTCCCAAATACAGCCTGGCCTGTCTCAGGCCCCGTGTGAACATGGAACACAGGTGTAGTCCCCAGGTTCAATGATGCTTACTGGAACAGTCGGAGAGATGGCACAGCAGTGGTGCATCTGGGCGCAACTCTTCTTACCAGGTGGCATAATGGGGCAGTCAGATCTGGAATTCAGCATCTCGCAAGAAGATGAGGTGGTTAAGGGGCTTCCTAACAGGACTCCGGCCCATGCCGGGTAGTGCTCAGGCATAGCTGAGGGGTAGCAAAAGTTTGGTCCCAGCAGCTGTGAGGCCAGCTTGACTGCCAGAGGAGATCTAGCTGTGTGTACGTGAGCTGTGCTCTGCCCCTCTCCTTCAGAGCCAGAACAACGCGTCTTGGCCCATTTTACCGATTGGTGCAGATGCAGGCAGTGTATTTGAATTCCCATTTGCAGTGCTGGCTACTATTGATTATAAGGCAGAAAAGGAGTCTTTTTAATTGGTTGGTTTTGTTGTTGTTGTTGAAAACTGCCCTGAAAGCTTTGTTGTTACTGGTGCTATCTGGACAGTGTGAAAGAGCAGCCTGTTATTGGTCCTGCTGGGGTATTAGTCCAGATGTTTTTCTTTACACAGCTGTTAAGCAGGAAGTAGAACCAAACCCAAAGATTGATTCGAACCATTGTTTTGTCAAAAAGCAGAACTGAACCTGAATTACTGTATTCTTTTGACTTCATTGAATTCAGATCATTGGCCACAGCTGGATCCAGCCCCAGCTCCCCAGCTCAAACCAAAGTGAGAAAAGCACAGACTCCAGCCATGCTCTTGAATAGGTGAGACTTTGAAGGCAAGGAGTCTGTACTGTGCAACGCGTGCAGCTGATGTTACCTTTATGCCAATAGCAACTTTATTGTATTGTGCCTGTGTGCATATGTATATACATTTATGTCTTTATCAAGTGCTGTAGTGTACACCAATTTGTAAGCAGGCTTACAAAAACATTGTTTATTGCTTAATTGGAAGACTAATGACAAACTAAAGAAAGACATCTACTGATATAATACTAAAGTTTTAGCAAATAGATGCACAGCTTTACTCAGGCAGGACTCTCGCACATCTCGGGAAGCTTAGAATTTTACATTTCAAATACACTGTTTTGCCCCTATTTCATGAAAGTCAGAAGAGCTTGATTGAATGCAGACTACAAACTTGTTCACTACAAACCCGGTTAAAGATGAAATCTTGCTGGGATTAGCTTAATTGTTCCCTAAATGAAAAGGCTGCTTTGTACATAAACTATAATTCTATGCTTGCCAGATAAAGAAACGTAAACCTGTCAGGAGACACAGGAATTTGTCTGTGTAGGAGTATCACTGGGCCAACTGTCTTGCCTTTTATGCGATACTGTGGTGTAAAACACCACTCCACTGGTTTCATTTTACAGAAAATAGTCTCTGTGGTGGTATCCTGTGGGAACTGAAGTATCGAGTTCTATTTTCCCTTCAAAAGTCTAACGACATATGTACCCCGCTTCTGAGAGGCTGCTCTCCGTGCTGCCGCTGTGAGCCAGCCGCGTGGGCTCGCGGGATGCTGTGGCATGGCAGGGGAGCCACAGGGAAGCTGTGCCATGCAAAGCAGGCGGTGCCGCTCTCTGCCGCGGTAGAGATTTGCCATAGGTAACACCACAGTTGTTTGAAATTAAGAGATGTTACTTGTGGTAAGATTACAGTAGTTTAGTAGAAGAGGAAAATGCTTTGTTATTCCATCTTTAATCTTCAGAAGTTCACGTGACACTTCTGATTATCAGATCCTATTACTCTGCAAACTCTTTTAGCTTTCTTTTGGCTTCCCTACTGCCTGCTTGAAAGCAAGAGTTGCTGCAATTAAAGCCTTTATTCTTTATATAAATGTAACCATAAAAGATGTGGAGTTCCTATCTTCCAAAGCTACCAGAGCAAGCAAATAAAGACACAATTTCTGCAACTGTTCTCAAGTGACCTATTCCGTTTAATCTCATTTCCTTTCTTCCTAACCAGCCTTCTCAAAAAGCCTCTCCATGTCAGAGGCCAATAGTTTACCAAGGAGGATGTGGAGCAGAAAGGCGAGGCTGGCCAGAACCGCTGGAAGGGAGAAGCTGGGGCACTGCTGGGCTCTGAACCACTGGGAAGTCTGCAAGCCTGGCACAGAGCTGAGCAACTCATGAGTGAACAGTACGGGAAGATGATTTAGGCAGCCAGGTGTTGTTTACGCCCTCTTAACTATGAAAAAGAGCAGTCTCACCCCTGTGCCCTTCACTTACAAGCATCTAGCAGGGAGCAGTTAAGTAACCCTCTATGTCAGGTAAAGTACTACCAGTGTGCAGTTAACTCCATCGTGGCAGACACTGCACGTGGTCTGCACGGTGTCATGGTCTGAACTCTTGACTCTGTGGTCTCCAGAAGTCATCTTCTGAAAAGTGGTATTAAAACCTGCCTATTCTTAAGAGTCTCCTCAAGTCCAATGAGTTCTGAGATGTGCATCGTTGAAGGGTCTGTGTATCAGTCACAAGGTAGGTGCATTCTTAATCCTAAGCCTCCTTCACGTTCACCTGCTTCATACCAGAGGGATGGTGGTGGCTGGTATTAACTCTGCTACCACTGGCAAAATGTCCTTGTACCTCCAAGGAGACACACATGCTCAGAATTTTTGCAGGACCTCCTGGGTCACTCCCAGCTACAGTAACTTGTCTGTCACAAAATCTAAGTGGAAACCACAAGGGGCCAGATTCTCTCTAAATCTGAGAGAGCATTGCAGGGAGGC
This sequence comes from Falco punctatus, assembly GCF_963210335.1. Taxonomy (NCBI): domain Eukaryota; kingdom Metazoa; phylum Chordata; class Aves; order Falconiformes; family Falconidae; genus Falco; species Falco punctatus. Next base: position 68,338,061 of record NC_137583.1, read on the forward strand.
AGTGCTACCCCCTTTGCTCCTTGCACAGCTCCGCTTATAGCAGTGGTTACTTGGCTTGAGATCACTAGTGTCATGTAAAATCCTTATGGATCCCCACAGTTCCAGTGTTCAGGATTGATGATTCTTCCTTCTCTTTTAGCATCTTGTGAATAACTTAGAATTTTTTTCATGCTAATGCAACTCCCTCTCTTCCCGGTAAATTGCCTCATTTTGTGCTATTGGAAAGTGCTTAGTCTGGATTGCTCTCCTATTAGTACCTCAGGCTGCTGCTGCTTTCTGTATTATGTGTATGGGACAATAAAATATCAGCAGATAGCTGACACTACTTCGACCCCTAAATGAATGATAGTAGGAGCTCTTCTTATAGCTAGCCTCAAATGACTTTCATCCGTACCACTTAAAAACATGGGATTGTTCGTGCAGTTAAGCAGCGTGGCACAGTTGAGATGGCAGTGGATAAAAATGCGGTGCTAGTAAAGTCAGTAGAAAAGTTTCATTTTTATTTTAACAATATCAGAGTTTTACCTCTTGTCTTTCTGTGCCTGGGAAATTAGGAATGCCTTTGCTCTGAAGACCTTGTAATCTAATGCCAGGTCTTGCTGACTTTTACTGTCGAGCTTTACTGCTTTGTTTCATGTGTGGTCCCTTTGACTTCAGTAACACTCCCCACACAGGGGTTGGCAGCTCTTGCCCTGGAACCAAGTTGATGACTTCTCTGGGCTCAGGGTCTGGCTTTGAGATAAGATGCAATCAGCAAAGATGGTAAATATTTCAGTGAGTAATCAAACATGTAAGAGCTGTCTGGTTATTATCTTTGGATTAATATCTGAGATTAGTATCTGGGAGTGAATTTCAATGCAAATGCATCTAATTCCTCTCAAGCACATGAGAGTAAATATGTCTTGCTGATAAAACTATTGACTCTTTGCCTAAATTATTTAATGCGCATTGTAGGACTGTGTTAGGCTGGCATGCCCTTTGCTGCTTAGCTGTTCATCCACGGTTTCATTTCTTCTACACCTACAATGTGTTCCCAATAAATCTTGCACACTTCTAAGTAATTTCCCAAGTGCTCTAAAAATGGAGGCAGCAATTCATGTCTGTCATTTTAGGCAATTATTACTGAAATCTCTAAAGCAGTGTCTCAGAATAATTAACCTTAATTAACCTTACCCCTTAAAAGATTTTCCAGCGTTGATCAGCACGCCTGTAAGCTGCTGGTCATACGTTTGTAAACTCAGAGCTGTCAAGCACTTAGTAAACCCATATAAAGCGAGCTCTCTCTGCTTTATGGATTTCGGCTCAAGCAAAGGCACAGCACTATATATTTGAACTTGTAAACTGCATATCTTGTTTTTTCGTTATTATATTTCTGTGTAATACTTTCCAAACTCTGTTTTATTGTATTCCACAGCTAAAAAGCCACCTGGATATTCCTTTTCTTTTTTTTTTTTTTTTTTTTAAACTATCTCTAAGCCTTTTTGCATGTTTTTGTAATGTGTAAGACAGATTCGGATGACAGAGGTTTCAGAAGACTTGTGCAGCTGGTAGCTTTTTGATGATTTAATTTCAGAATTCTTTTGGAATAAATGCGGGTACTAACGAGAACAATGAGTAAAATGTCAGTTGTGTAAATATTAAGAGGTCTGTTTTAGAAAAATATTAACACTTTTGTCCGTTCAATTACACCTGTGCATCATTCTACAATAGCAGAGTAGAAAAATAAGAGTCTAACAGATGTATTGGTAAGTACACAAATGGGGTGAACCAAGGAAATATCATAAATCCTTTATATGAGAACATTTTGGGAGTGTTTTAAAAGACTAGCAGATGAGAATAAGTCCAGGTGTTCTTTGAACCCTGCCAGGTGATTAAAGTGAATAGTAAAAAGCTCAATGATGGTACCAAAATACATGAAGATACATGCATGTGATTGGGATTTACACAAAAGGAACAGCTAGTTTGTGGGAATGGCCAGACGTCCATGCATGGGAAACAGGGGAGATGAGTATTTACAACTTTCTCCAAGTGGGAACAACGTTTGTGGGGAATCTCTGTAAATATCTTCTTACACAGGAAGTAAAACCTTATTTAAGTAAAACATTTACTGCTCTGCTGAAAGAAAAATGAGAGATATGATGAGCTGAAAAAATGTAGTCAGTAGTGAGCAGCATCTAGGATCTTCAAGAAACAGTGAAATACTGAGTGCTAGAAGAGGATAATCAGTTTTATGCATTTTTTAAATTAATGTGAAATGCTACTCTCCCACTTTTGCTGTACAGCCTGGGTTTTAGAATGTCAAGAAAGTATTTGACATTTACAAGACACTGCAGGCACTAATACAAATCATTTTTATCCATTTATCCATTTTAACCACTACGCTGAGTGAATTGTTGGCTCTGTGCAATTAGTCTCTGTGCTTCTTGACAATATAACCACAGATTATCATGAATTCTATTAATAATGCAAGGTGGAAGCTCTGTTCTCCAAGTCTGTAATTTTACTTCTAGAAAAACATCTAATTTCTTACAAACCTGATGTAAATAGGCCAGCTGACAAGTATCCCAAAAGAACAGAAGAATATGCCTGGAATAGTAAGATTTGAACTGATGGATTTTTGGCAAAAAAAAAATCTTATACAAGCTGCATTTGTCTCAAAGTTTAAAAATAGGAGCCTTTGTCATATGTGGCAGGAAAGGCCAGGTTGAGTCATGATTGATGTCACTTGAAAGAACAATTTAAGCTTAGAAAACGACATCAGAATCATCAGAATTCAGTGAGATTTAGAGCCGTCCCTGAAGCCAGGGTGCTGGGGATTCTGGAAGATACACTGCCAGACATCATCTGAATGGAAGCCAGGAGCTATGGTACTTTCAGATTACATTTCTAAACTATGTGTACAGTTTGTTTTAATAGCATTCATTTTTAGTTAAATGCTTTTTTCAAACTGTTTTCAGTTTTTCAGGTTTGGTGCAACCCCGTTTCAGGCTGGAAGAGCAGTCTGTCACTGCCTGACCTCTCCCCTTGCTCGCTTACATGACAAGTTGCCAAGAGCAGTCAGGAGTGCTTTCCTTATTACCACGAGTCTGCAAATACAGCAGGGTCTCTTTCCATTTACTCTTCTCCAGTTTTAGTGCTCAGTTCCTGCTGACTTTACTACTGAGCTTTCGTAAGTCAGACTGTAACAGTACACATATATGTTAGAAATATTTCTTTTAGCTCCCAGGCTAAAACTAAACTTTGTCTGTCTGCTACTGCTAGTGTTAAAATGGAAGTAACAAAACAGAAAAGGTGCTTGGATTTCACTTTATTAAAAGATAACCAATAAATCGTGCACAGTCTAGGTCACAGAGAGGCTGTGCAGAATAGCAAACCTTTTCCCACATATAGCAAGTCTTATCCTCCTTAAAGAAGAAATTTTACTGTGAAAATAAATATATTTAATGTAAGTGCACAATGCAACTTTTGATCTGGTTAGATCTGTTTTGCTTTTAAATAGCTTTTAAGTGTAAAGAGAAAGTAAACTGCAAATCACATTTCTAAGAAGCAGGCTTGTACTTACTGCAGTTAGCAGCAGCATATTTTGTTCCTAAAAATTGTATTAGTGAAAAAACAAGTTGTATGGTTTCTAGGCTGCATGCCTTTACCAATACTTTATGCATAAACGCTTTTCTTATGAAAATGAGTTCATTCCAGGAAAAGAAAAAGTTCATCACACAAGCAACTCCCAGAGTAAAGCATGCTTGTTAGCTAATACCTGCTGTTATCTGCCGTTTCAATTTGCACGTTGTGCTCATTCCTGTTCTGTCTGAAAAGCCAAGTGGTGGATGAATTATTCTTGGTATTCCTGATTTTTACTTCAAGCTAACAAACACCTGTGTGCAACTGGCCTGCCGGAGCCATTCCATGAAACATCTGGGCATGCTCCAGCCCTGGGGCTACTGGCATTTGAAACGGTCTTCCCTGATCATGCTGCTCATTGCTGCTCCAGTCTGGGGCCTGATTAAGCACAGGGATTGGATCAGGAATCCTGTCACTCCCGTGCACCCAACTCTCTTTGTGGTAGAAGAGGCAGACAAAGGGACAAGGACTCTGGTGGATTATGTGAGTGGTGAGGGAGAGGGAACTGCATGTGATTCCTTTGAAAGCAGAGTTTTCCACGGGCTTTCTGTGTTATGTAGCACATAGAAAAGACCTGCGCTGGACAATGAATCATTGCGTAGTAAAAACAAGCGTGCTCTGTGGAATCTGTACTTTCTTTGTTGCAGCCATTGGAAGTATGTAGTGAATGAAGCAGACGACTGTAGAGAGGAGAACATGTTTTCATGATTAAGGCATGACTGGAGCCCTGGGGAACTGAATCGTATCCCTGCCTTTGCCACAGATTTCCTGTGTGATACTAGTCACTTTGCACATGTGGTTGTTAATTGTGTTTTTCTTGGTGCTCGGTACAGTGGAGTGTAATTTGTAGAAGTGCTGAGCACTTGCAACTGCAGGCTGTAGGCAGCGGGAGCTGTGCTGTGACTGTAAGCACTGCTGTGCGATGAATACTGAGAAATCAGGCACCATGCATCTCAATGAGGCATCAAGAAAAGCAGAGGCAGGGATTACAACGATAAATCTTCATGAGTTCAATTTTTATGGCTGGAGAACAGCTTGATAGGGCTTTTCCTTCTTAAACTTGTCCTTCCTTGTACCTAAAATAAGAACAGCAAATTTCTAGCTAAAGAGAAATTTGAGTATTTGAGAAAAATTGCTGAGTTTAAGATACTCCTGCTAATGCAAGAATTAGACAAGTGCTAAATGGTAACTTCACTGTCCTTCATCTGTCTTGCTTTTTTAATCTATTTAAACAGCGATATTATAGTATCACTGAGCAGCCACTGAAGAACCCACTAATAAAGCAAGATTGTGAGTACACGTATGTTTTTACTGACTATATGCAAAGCAATTGTTAGGGATTCGATAGGCTCTGTGTGTCTTCTCATAGTCTTAATATTGTACAGCAAATAAACTTTAAAAATACTACACTGTTCTGTTGGTAAAAGCTGAAAAAGACATGTAAGACACTTTATGGGAAGATACTTAAGAATACATCTGCTTACTCTCAAAATAAAACATGATGGTCTGTGTAATGTGTCTCTTAAATAAAAAAATACATGAAAAAATGTATCGCATGTAAATAAACAGCTATCCTTATATCAAGATGGGCAAACAAAAAATTAAGTAGCTTTCCTATGAGAAATGGAATGAGAACAGGAAAGCACATAACTTCAGAGATTTCTGTAGTATCAATAGATTTGTCAGCTTAAATATATTATGTCACTCCTTGATGCTGTAATCCAGTTCTAAGGACAATTAAAATTTATTTTTTTAAGTGTCATTTATTTAGCACGTTTATCATATTTTACTAGAAAACTCAACTATTCTCCCATTAGTTAATCACAGCTTTGTAAAACACTAGATGTGCAAGTGTCTGCTTTTAACTAGAAGAGGCACGCTCAGTTCCACCAGAGGTGTGAGTTACATAGGTGACTAGAAAATTACAGGAATTTTTTTTACTTTAGTAATTGCAAACACATACAAAAATGGAAAACCAATTATTTTCTAAATTTTGTTTATTTGAGATGTAGCCTATATTTTTGTTGGAACACTGGGCCATACACTCAGAACGCATACAAGGCACTGGAAGTGGAATTCAGAGAATGCAAATCCACCAAAGCAGTTCAGAAAACCTCTGCTTCACAGACTTCAAAATCTGAATTTACTGGGCTCTCTTGTTTTGGTCCTGTCAGTCTCGTAAGTGCCACAGCTTAGTTTTCTGTGAGTACACCGAACTCCGAACTTCTTGCCACAGCTTCTTGCAGCTCCACTAAAAGACTAACATTTGAAGTCTGCACTATGTTCTGTGAGGGGTTCACTTCAATCCAGGTGCCCTGAGCACATCTACCACTTACTGACGCTTCCGCTTCCAGGAATGATCTCACTCATATCTTGAGCTTGTGGCTACTTGGCAACTGCCTGTGAACTTGTGAAGTTGTCTAGTAAAGTGGTGAGTTATGGAGGAATTGGGTTCCTGCATGCTTCAGAGTCCCCACCTTACCCCTTTTAAGTTTCAGCCTGTTTTATAGAAGGGCATCCCATCAGACAGGGACTGTGGCTCCAAGAGGTGCCCTGGGAGAGTGCTTCAAAGCCCTGAACCTGCACGGGCACCCCCAGGCTCCCAAGAGCAGCGGAGGGGTTCAGAAATGCCCCTGCACTCATCATTCCTGTTTGGCAGACTAAAGAGCCAAGCACAGCATGTCTGTATGTGCACCATGGTGTGCTCATGTAATCAAAAAGCAGTAAAATGTTCTGAGATTCATTTGAATATGGCCTGCTCTCAGTCTCAAACGCAGCATACTCAATTAACACCAAAAGTGGAGATGAAAAAAATCACCAGATCATCCTTGACTGTTATCAGTGTGGCGGACAACACCAAGTATTTTTAATTACTATATTCTAGTTTTATATAGAATAAAATTAACCAGAATTTCATTGTATAATCTCAATACAGTGAGATTGTAAATCATTTCCCCTCCTGAAGATTCTACTCCATCCTTTAACATGTGGAGTAGTTAATTCCAGTTTTCCTTACTTTAAACTGAATGGAATTTTTGTACCAAATTAGGACAGCTAAGTCCTTCCACGCAGAAAACTACTGAGCTCACTGGATATTTTGCTGTCATGGTGCCAAACCACACAGCAATCATGCTGCAGAAGAGACGCTGCTCTGCACAGTAATTCCATATAGGAATCACTATTGATTACAGCGAGGATACTTTATGGGTAGTGGTAAATTATGAGGTTTCTCTTGTAAGTGAGAACATTGATTTACATGAGTAATGCAAACGCTCACACGTAAGCTGAACTCAAACTTTAACCGTCAGCCATAACACATCTATTTATACCACAGATCAGTGCTTAGCCACTTATATTTAATTATAATCAGTTGTGGTGCCTCCATTTTCTGTGTTTACTCAGAAAATCACATTTCTGAGGTCAAATGCAATGACATTTATACCATACTTATTTGAAGACATGCTTATTTGTACATTCTGCATGTATCTAAGGACAGAATTTCTGGAGAAGAAAGGATGGGTATGATTCGTCAGTCCTTAGATGAATAAAATTTCACATACATCAATTTTAGTCAGGGCATGTCTGTGCTACACAACACAGTGCTGTGGATAGATAGCCAAAGCAGCTCAAAAGAAGCCAGCCTGGGTAACTGGAAGCAGTTTAACCACATCGGTTAATGCTGTACACTGTCTAATTTACTCTGTTTTTTAGCAAAGTAAATTAGCTTTGGCAAAGCACTGCACAAATAGGCTAGCCTGCTTTTTCCGCCCATGAGCTAGCTTTGGCACCAATTTCTACATTGTACTTATTGTGCAGTATAGCATATCTAGTAGGAGAAACAAAGGACTGCTTGCATAAAAAATCTGCAGATTCGGATCCCCAAATTTTATTTTGCACTTACTCATTTTAATGGCACAAAACTTTTATTAACTCTTAAATGTCACTGCTTCAAATTTAGTGGTGTTTCTGAACTAAAATATCAAAATAATAAAATACCACTATAAATGAATCACTAAATCATATAATTTTGGGCTTACCATGCTTAAATATGCTGATATTTACTTGACAGCAGTAGCAAACTGGTAATTGGTAGTAGATTTCTTCAGACTCTTAAGCCTAATTCCTTCTGACCCCTGGCATGATACAAAGACTATCCTTATTTCCAGTATGAAGGCTTTACTAAAATCAGAACAAATCACAAACCTTTTACATTGAAATCTTAGCAGAAAAATGTCATTAACATAACTAACTTACACTTTAGAATGTCACAGGGACTAGATTTTTTGAAACAGTCTGGTAAAAATTAAGTTTAACTGTCTGCTGTCTGACACTATTGTTGATGGACCAATTTTTCCTCCCATGAGATCGATGACAGAAATCTATTGATGACAATGGCAGCAGATAAAGTCTTGCCATGTATGATTTTCCAGTAGGGACAGAATCCCCCTCCATGTCTGAGAAATTATTTCAAACTACTCAGTAAGACAGTCTTTATGCATCACAATCAGTAACCTTTTAAATACCAAAGCAATAGATGCTAACTTGATATTCCAGGAAAAATTACATTCAAACTATTCAGTCTTACTCTTCCCAAATATAAACAGAGCACACAGGCATGTATTTTGAAAAATTTGCCTGCTTCGCTCCCAGATTTTACATTCAGATTTGAAGGCTTGCTGGAAATCAACAGCTCTTGTAATAAACTAAAATATTAATTTATGCATAAAGTGGATGCAATAAGAATAGTTTTTTAAAGTAGATAGTTTTGATCTCCATCTTTGCTTGAACTAAAAAAATAAATGAAGATGTAACAGGTAGATGCAACCCTTTCTACAATAAAATAACTGACTATCAAAACACAGAAGAGCTTCAGATCCTCTAGAACAACCTTAATGATTCTAAATTTCAACTAAAACGCTTGATTTTCTACAGTTATTACCAGAAGAAGAAATGGAAAAAATCAGAGGAAAAATGTACCCATATGGAGGACTCTAATATCCATGGCACAGATCTTGAGAATAATACCAGAAAATTGGCTGAATTAACTGTATCAGAATGTACACTATGCAAGAAGACATGTATATGTAACACGCATTTCTGCTTCTCTCAATAAAAATAATTTTGATAAAAAGGCAACTTTCCTCCCCAATTGGAAGTTCTACTGTAAAAGGATTTGTAATGGAGCTATAATCCCTATTCTCGTCCACACAGGACTTATTTTTCATCCAAGCTGAGTGCAGATGTCAGTAAGATCAAATACATTCTATATACTTAAATAAAACAAAATAAAAAAGCAACTTTCCTTTAATAGCTCACAGAGTACAACCACTATGAAACAGAAATTTCAGTAAGTTATTTTTCTACCAGGCACTGGACTAATGCTCAACCTTGCAACATCCAACTGTTGCTCCACACTAATTTTACAGCCAATTGCTGCTAAACCCTGTAGCGATTTGGCTTTATTCTGATCTCCACTCCTCTCACAATTTCACATTTTCCCATATAATATTACCGCACCACCATAAATGATAGAAGCAGTCTCTTCAAAACCAGTGATTGCTCCAAGGTGTTTGAATTTCTGCCTTAAAATGACCTACAAGGAAGAGAAAACGCCCTGATGTCAGTCTTGGCTTTCTTTCTGATTATATAACGGGGAAAAATGATTTGGTGGTTGGTGCTTTTTTTTTTTATTTTTATGTCACTTTTCATAAAAACTATGTAGGGAATTACCCAGAATTACTAGTGATAATTGCCTAAGTAGTGAAATGGGACTAGCACAGTAGTAACTGGAAGCTGGATACCTCAAAAGAAAAGGATTTTAAATTCTCTTAACTATGTAGTGTCTTCTGCATGTTTGTATTAGCACCTAGTCTGAGAATCCAGTCTTCACGAAACAGCCAAACTCCCTTTCCCGATTAATATCACCATGTTACAGTCCAAAATACTTTCCACCAATACCTCTCATTTTTCCTCTAGAAATCCATAAATGGAGACTACTTATGAAATTCTAATTTTAAAACAATCTCCCTTTCACACTCCCACCCAAAAACAAACAGCCCAATTCTTTCTTACCTTTTCCCCTTGAAAAAGGAGGCAATTTTTAGAAACCACTAAGAAAGCAAAAGGCATTCGGGCTTGTCAGTAGCATTCACTTGCAAACGGTCTATGTCTGAAAGCTAAAAACACTGTCTTCAATCACAGTACAAGATATACTGTCTGCAGTATTACCTTTAATATCAAGTTATTTCAAATGTTTAGCACCACGGGCTAAACGTATAACTAATGCGTGTAGCTGGCAGTTTTTCTTCCTACATTTCAAAATAATTCTCCATTTTTTGTTTTACTAGCCAGAAAGTCAAAATCTTTCCTAAATTGCAAAGGTCAAAAGTGGTTCTGGACACAGCAGACTCAAGAGTACAGTGCTCTAATTTGCAAAGTTACCAATCTGTCCATTCCACTTGGCACACAATATTTTGGATAAGTATTCAGTTGTTTATGTTTTGTTTTATTTTAATTGAATCTCTGCTACTAAATACCACTGCTGAAGTTCCATTGGCTTTTATAATATAAATCAGAATGCCTGATTTCCACTGAAGCCTTAAAAGGTTTCTGTATCTTTCTGATGGCTGTAGGGAAACAGTTATTAACTTTGTAGTTATAATCCACCTATAAAACTAATTCAACTAACCAATAAGCAAGTTTTAAAAGACATTATGTAGCTGCTATGAATACTGAATTGCTATACTATTCAAGTCAGAATAATTAACTAGCTCTAGAAAAAAACATTTTATATAAACATCAAAATACACAGACATTCTTTCTCCCTGGAAAAATGTATGCAAAATCTGTAATTTTTATGCAGGGAAGAATCAGTAAGAAAAATAAAGGGAATCAGCAATTAGTCCCTTCTGCGTGTAAGGGGTTGTACCCATACATGAACAAATTAAGGTGGCTAATGGGGTCAATACTTTGGTGACTCCTGTAAAAGTCAGTATTTTAAAACAATTCAAACTTTATTCATATACTCAAATAACTCTACTCCAGAATATCTTTCTCTGAAGCTTCCTCTTTCAGTGTTATTGAATACATGTATTTGAATAGTAGACATCTCAAGACAAAATATTACATGAAGAGGGAACTGAGGTTGAAGATGCAGAAAGATAATGTGGGATTCAAAAAGAAAAATCCTTGAATGTAATTATCCCCCACTAAAGTATTACAAATCCAGGAAAACCAGCCAAGTTTCACTGAGAAGATACCCACCATGTTAAGGCCCCTGATACTATGACCTGTATCTTGTTCTGATGCTACAAAGAAAAAATGTAAATGAATTTACTACATCTTTCAAAATCACTATCTTCTAACCTGGTACCTCAAATATTGTTATGACATAGTCACAGTATCTGGTTACTACACTACACTGATTATTTCTTTCAAATTATACTCAGAAGTAGTCAAGAGACCTAGCAGTAATATAAACAGAAATTAACAAAAGGGAATAAACGACCATCTACAAATAGAGGGAAGCACAGTATAGTAACACAGTTTGTACTCTGAAATATTATATTATTTTGTTAATCTATAACTTATTAACCAGAATATTTTCCTGCTTTATTTTCCTTTAAGAACTCCGTAAGATAACTGTCTCTGCCAGACACCCATGCACAACGCTGCATACCTCTTTGTCTCTTGCATTGAGTCACATTTGAAAAAAAGTCTTTTCTATTTTTAATTTCTAGAGCCAAGACAGTGTATTGTACAATGTCCAATCTTTAAAACTCCTCACTTCAGATCATTTGGAATTTTTTAAATTACCTAATTGCTCAGAAAACAAGATGTAAGTAGGAGGTCACAACAGAGAAATCAGAGACTCAGTGAAAAATTAGTAGTCATTTGCTTTCTAAGGATTAGGTTTTGAACATTGGTTTTCCATCAAATCATGCTTAAAGATTCAAAAAATCAACAGATTCATCATGTCCACTCCCTCTTTTTACCTCATGTAGGTTGCCTCTTGAGCTGAAACCCTGCCTTTCCACAAACAGTACTCCCTAATTAAAAAAAAGACAAACAACCACAAACAATTGATTACAAGAATTTAAGATGCATAAAACTGTTAGTTAACAGCTCTAGGCACCTAAATAGTTCATTTGTACTGATACAAAATTAAATGCAACACAACTGGATTTTTTAATTTCTCTAGCTAAGCCCTTTTCACCAAACAGTGGTGACTTTTGTTCGTTTCGTGAATGCCAAAAATATGTAAGTTTTGCAACAAAAGCAAGCTAATAAACAATAAAAGGAAATTGACAAATACTATCTTGTTTTCTCCTGATTTCCAGCTTGTCTGACAGATTACCCATGAAGCCAATCAGCTAAACTGCTATGTAACAGAAGGAATAGCTGGTATTATTTACCTTGAATGGCTTTTTTTATATTATGTAAGCCTCTACAACTGTTTTTTACAACTTCTATTACTATTCTACTTCAACAGTCATAATCTACACCCTACTCTACAATAATGTGAGGAAAAATATAAAAGAAAAATGGCTTACACATTCTGGCTGCAACCTTGAGATTGTAAAAAATATTTCCTATTGCCCTTCTCTCCATGTTGACAAATTCTTCATAACCCCCATTTCTTTGTGCCAGTAACAAATGATCTCATCTTTGACTACACTGAGGCACACATTTCACCTACTGTTTTATAAAATGTCTTTTACATGAAAAATGTAAAAGTAACTTATAGTATGAAGTCACTAGTACATAAATGTACTACTACAAATTTACAGAATTAGCCAAATATGGTGCAAATGTCATTTCTGAGTAAGTTCCTCAGTAAGCTACTTTTGAGAACATGACTTTATAGACTAGAACTTTTTGCATGCTGATCTTGAGTTACCAAGAGAATACTTTCATAATTCTTTAAGTGATTACTTTCCCTAACACTTTAGCTTTCAGACAAGATTTTCTAAGACATACATCCATTTATATCTTGTACTAGGAGTATTACTGCTAGGAGGTATTAATAGCATTGATCAATCAAATGTGGTAGAAGTAAAAGGTGGTAGTAAATAACCTTCAGCCTGGCGAAGTAAGGGAGTTACTAAGCGCTTATTTTTTAGTGATAGCTGATGTAAGAATGCATGACTTCCCGTCATCCAGCAAGACAAGCCTGAAAGTAACAGAGGGAATCACCTAGAGCTTAACTACTGATGGAAGAAGTAATGACTTGCCACAGCCAGTATGTGTATTAAAATGTGCAAAAGACCATAGAGCAGAGAGACTATGAGCAGACAGCAGGAACAGTTTATATCACATAAGCGAATGAGTGAAAAGTTTTAGCACTGAAGAACGCAGTTCATAGAACCTAGCAGGGCGTAGGACAGGCATGGCAAAGTACTTGTGTGTGAACAGGCATTATCTGGAAGTCCCCGCACCTACCAACTCTGCCCTAGGCTCACTAACCTCATCTGACTTGAAGGTCAGGGAAAGAGTTCACGAGCAGTAACAAGATCTGAGTTCTTACAGAATTATGTGCTTTCTCCCTCACTCTGCTGCTGTCCACCTTCTCCATAAAACACCCACTGGGCAAGGCTAAGGTTACTCATGTTATAATTAGCCAGCACGGTGTGAACAAAACACTTGGCTGTCTGGTTGTTACAGATGTGACATGCAGTTCATATGCCTGCCTTTAACTCAGCAAGGGCATTAATTTTGTCTCAATTTAACTACATCAGGTTTTACAAAACTTGTAGGAGCTTCATTACTTCCAAGAGCACAAGCCTCTGTGAAACATGGTTCAAATTTTTTATCAGGTTCAAAAATTACTTTGGAAAGAGGAAGAGGATGGGGACCAAAATATAGAGACTGCATGCTATGTATTTTTTTCTTTAGAAATGGAATTTAATTTTATAACAGCAAACTGCAACACTATATGTTTAAATCCTGCAGAAAGCTACAAACTCATCAACTAAAAATAAAAGTAATGAGTTAAAAACTGGCTGTATTACTCAGTTGCAAGGTGACAACAATCCCTAATATGACCTGAAAAACAAGTGCAATCCTAGAATGTGGTAGTTAAGGAACTTCCAAAAGAGATAATATTAATGTTGATGTAATGGGTCCTGGTGAAATGACCTTAGAAACGGAGTCAAATCTATTTAAGAAAAACAAGCTCAGATTAGAACACAGGCAAATAAGGAATACTGTGACAGCAAAAGAAATGAAGTTGCAGGCTGAAACTAGAGGAACCGAATTTGTTTAGACTAGCAAAGTGAAGTCTAAGAGAAAATAACTCAGAAATGGTGTAGAACTGGGGAGGAAAAGTAGCCATTGAAAATAAGGTAAAGGACCAGTGTTGGTGCAAGAACAGACACAAACTAGTCATGCAAATTGAGGTTAGACATTAAACCCGATGGTTTTAGTCTTCAGAAGAGTTAGAGCAGTTTTCCTATGAGTACAGCTGAGCTACAAATTCAGTATTTGCCTGCCACAAAGAAGAAAGGGGAAAAGCACCTCCAACCTCTAGACTGCCTATAGGCCTTTAGCTTCTAATACCAGATCCCAGCAGCATTCCTCACTACTGGCTTGCAGAACTTGTTCTGCTTTTTCATTTTTTGAAATCTGTCCCCACGGGAAGTTCTACCGGTAACTAAGCCTCAGCTAGTTATTAAAGCTCCTTTCATGGCCAGTGGAGATGTGTACTCTTCAAGGGCAAATCATCCCATTTATCTTCACCACTGAGATATCGTTCCTTCTTGCTGTTCACTGGAACAGAGTGATCTCATTTAGGAATTCTATTTCTTACTCCACCGACTTCTTGCTTAAAATACTCAGCTCTGTGTGAAAACTCACTGTCCTCACTCCCCACCACCCATGGTGGGGGGATACTTATACTCCCTTTCACATTTTGCTGTTTGCACATTCTGCCCATCAAATTCCACTTTTTAGTAGTCATTATTACAGTAAAAAGAAGAGATTTAACCCCTTCTGGAAATGCCTTCATACACAGTATTCCATAAAGAAAAGAGGAATTAAGCATTAAGTCTTTAGCGAGGCTTTTTACTAAAAATGCTCTTTCATTTTCACCTCATCAAATGATTCATTTTCTGTCTTCACAAAGTTATGCAGTGAAACAAGAAAAACCAATGCTATTCTTAAGTCATTATTGCGCAGACTGCATGTACTTACCCATAGTTACTGCTTGAAAGTTTCAGTAAGTAAAACGTATATGGACAATCATCTTTGTGGAAAAAAAAAAAAAAAGTATTAATCCCACACTGTTATTCTTTCAGATACATCCCACATACGTTCCATAGCCTTCCTTGTTATTACAGGGTTTTTTATCCAGCTGAGTTCTCAGTAAAGTAACTCTTGGCTATGTTAACTCTATGGTGTTAAGACAACTGGGTGCTTCTGTTGGACTGCTCTTGAAAGGATGATTTTCCTTTGCCTTCAGAAGTATTCTTCAGAAGTAACTTCTGCTAGTATGCAACAGGTAACTATTCCTTCCTAGGTCGAATCCAAGTCCAATTTTTACCATCTGATAGGTATTTTGCTGGGCCCAGATAACTGGGCTGGAAGGGGGGTTTACAGGGGGCAGTCTGGGCATGGAGCCCTCGCTGCCCCAGTGGTACAGATGAGACAGGCAGGCGTGCAGTGGCAACTTTATAACTTAAAAACTTATGCAGAGTGATGGCTCATTCACGTTATGAATCAACAATAGGACTGGGGAAATAGTATTTGTTTCCATTCTGTGTCTGGGTTGCTTTATTTGTGTATTTGTAGTGTTGTGTTGTCCTCAGTCTGTTAAAGGACTTCGTTCACTGGCTGTGCCCATAAATATTTCCTTTACTTCTTCCAAGAAACACTGATTTCGCATTACATTTTCTTTAACAAAAAACATTTAAAGCATAATCTGTCACACTGCCTCAAGAACGAAAAGCTGCCAATGTTAACCTTATTAATTAAAGCTGTTTTCTTGCACTGACTGAAAGCTAGTGAAAGGTTTAAGCTATACTGGATGAAATTCAAGCTAAAAAGTATTTGGTGGTCTTCCTTTAAACTCTAGTGTAAAGTAACTCTAATCAGCAGATTATTTCCACGCCGAAAACATATAACATGGTTTATTATTTTAAATATAGCCCCTCTTACCTTCTAACGAGAAACGCCCCGCCCTTTAGCCTCAGCGTCACTCTCCCCACCAGCCCCGCTGCCCAGCTCGAAGTGCCACAGGCCTGACCCCTCCGCCGGCTTCCCGCCTCCTTTCCCGAGCGGGAAACGCGCGTTTCCCACCGTGGGAGCCACGTCAGGGTGCCCCTGCCTCAGCGCCGCCGGGTCTCGGGGGACGTTGTGGGGAGCGGCCGCCGCAGCGGCCCCGCCGCGCTCACCCACCTGCTCTGCGGGGCTCCGGCCTCCCCCGCAGCGCGTCACCTCCCGGGGCGCTCCGCCGCCTGCCGCCGCCGGGCCGCCCGTCCCGCGGGGCTGCGCCCTTCCCGCCGCCGGGCGCCGCCTGTGTTTACCCGCTTCTCCCGGTAACGGCTGCCGCCAGGCCCGTCCCCATAGCAACACCATCGGCCTCGGCCCCAGCGGCTATGGCGGGGTCCGGCGCGGCTCTCCCGGGGCAAGGTACGGGGGATAGCGGTGAGGGGCGGCCATCCGCCGGGCTGCCGGTGTCCCGGGGGGGGGGGGGCAGGGCCCCTCCCGCCTCCTGCAGCAGCCCAGGCACCGGCCCGGGCTCTCCTCAGGGGCGAGCCCTCCCTATGCCCCGCTCGTCTGGGGGCTCCGGCCTCTGCAAGCTTGACGGTGGGCCCGACACACCGCTTTCCTCCATTTAAAGAAAGTGGCTGAGCGAGGGGTGCCGTTGCTGGGGGCAGCACGTGTTTGTCGACTTGCACATATGTTTTTTAACAGTGGGGTCAACTTTACAAGTACCAGAGCACCTTTTGTTAATGGCCACAACAGAGGCCCTTGCTGTCAGCTCCCTCAGTTCCTAATAGAGACAGGAATGGAAAAACCTGTGTTTTCACCTGATTTCCCTGTTTAAAACTTGTGAGTTGTCATCCTAAATTCCCTCTTTCTCACTCTGGGAATTTAAACGAGTTAAAGGAACCTAACCATTCCTAGATATATTTATTTCAAATTATAGCAGGCACAGCATATTGCATTTATCATTTTGGAGCTCAGTTTGGTCATTCTCTGTTTCTTTGCTAAGGTGTACACCTTTGATACTAGCGAGGACCATGGGAGCGGCGCTGGCAAGAGCAGCTCAGTGGACAGCTGCTGGTTCTGGACCCGGCACACTTGAAATCACCCCTTTGAACGAATCTCTTTTAAATCAAATTATTAAGTTTGCAGAGGGCTTCAGTACTAGACATCCGCAGGAAGCAGCATTTGTCTTCAGAGAGCCCCTTGAGTGGAAAACACAATTGAACTGTTCAGTATTCGGAGAGGGTTATGATGTCAAGTAAGTCGGAATTGTGATGTGCTTTGAAATGTTGAAGGTGGACCACAGAGCAAAACTGCTCATTTAGCATAAAGAAAGCTTTAGTGGTTTTGGGAGGTTGAAATGGGTGGGGTTTTTACTGATAGGTATTGAAAATTTTGAGTTAAAATTTGTAGGGTTTTTTGAGAGTTTCAGGCTACTGATATCTTCGTTGTGATTCAGGCCTGTTTATTGATTTCTACAGCTTGCACTGTCTATTCCTAAGACTTTCCACAACGTGTGTCTAACAGTGATTAACCCTGTAACTTCTTTTAGTGTTAGAAGTGGCTCCTGCCTGGTGGGTTGACCCTGGCTGGCTGCCAGGTGCCCACCAAGCTGCTCTATCACTCCCCTCCTCAACTGGTCAGGGGAGAAAAACACGATGAAAGGCTCATGGGCCAAGATAAGGACTGAGAGATCACTCACCTGTTACTGTCATGGGCAGACCAGACTCAACTCATGGAAATTAATTTATAGCCAACCAAAAGTTGGAGTAGGATAACGAGAAATAAAACAACTCTTGAAACACCTTCCCACCACCCCTCCCTTCTTCCTGAGCTCAACTTCACTCCCAATTTTCTCTACCTCCTCACCCCCAAGCATCACAGGAAGATGGGGAATAGGTGTTGCAGTCAGTTCATTGTGTTGTCTCTGATGCTTCTTCCTCCTCACAGTCTTCCCCTGCTCCAGTGTAGGCTCCCTCCCATGGGAGACAGCCCTCCACAAACTTCTCCAATGTGGGTCCTTTCCATGGGCTGCAATTCTTCATGAACTGCTCTAGTATGGGTCCTTTCCACAGGGTGCAGTCCTTCAGGAACAGACTGCTCCAGCGTGGGTCCCCCACAGGGTCACAAGTCCTGCCAGCAAACCTGCTCTGTGTGGGCTCCTCTTCATGGGATCACAGGTCCTGCCAGGAGCCTGCTGCAGTGCAGGCTCTCCACAGGGTCCCAGCCTGCTTTGGACACATCCATCTACTGATTTGCAGTGGATAAATTGGTTTACCTCAGAAGTTTTCTGAAATACAGCTTAAAGAATTTATATTTGCTTTGTCATGTGAAGCTTGAGTAACATTCAGAATTATGCTCTAACACTTGCTGTTTATTTAAGTTCTTATTTTAAAAATATATAATTTTATTTTTCTAGTGGAGCAACTGTTCAGTCTGAAGCCAAAGGTAAAGATGGCCAACCATTGCTTCTCCTCACGGCATCAACTCTCAGAGTTCAGAGTTTTGACCAGCTATGCTGTTTGCTACAAATTGCTATGGAAAAAAAGTTGAAGGAAGCACAGGCATGCCTTGAAGGTTTTCTTTCTTTATTTATTTTAACTTTCCTCTCTCTTAAAAAAGTGTGTCTTCTCTTTCAATTCATGTTTATGAAATGTGAAGAAAAAAAATTTATGCCTTCATTTTAAGGGTATGAGAAGTTGTTAATTCATGAAGGTGGCTAAGGTGCTGATCCAGAACTTAATGACATTTCTATTTCTTCTTTTATTTTCACAGAAATCAATAACAGAGAAATCTGTAATAAAGTTAAAATAAAACTTTATTCTCATACAAATTCATATATGTTGAGTAATACCCCAGCTGTTGCAACAGACAGTAGATTTAGATTTCTGAAAACAAATGTCTTATTGGAGGCTAATAGCAGTTTTTCACATATTTGTAGTTAAATTCTCTTTTAAAATGTTACGTTCTTAAAAAATAGCTCCCCCCCCGCCCTTTATATGCTTAAGATATTCTTACCTGCACAAGGTTCACCATGAGCACTTTCAGGTCCTTCTCACAACAGCTTTTCAAATGCAGATATGAGTACTTCTGCTGTGTCATATTCAAGTCCTAGATTTTCAACCTGACAACAAGACCCTTCATAGATTAAACTAGCTGTCCTCCTCTCGTTGGAGCTAGGAGGGATGAGGAATGTTCTTTGGTAGAATTACTAGAAATTGCATCTGCAATACTAAGATGTAAATGCTGTGGATCAAACTTCAGGTCCATCTAATCCAGGGTCCTGTCACTGACAGTGATCAACCAGGAATATTGGGGAAGAATAATATGGACAGTATATCATGCAGAGGCTTTCACAGATGTATGTGACTTCATTTGCAGTAACAGAGCAAAATGTTTTTTGTAAAACCCACTGACATGCAGTTATGTCGCTGTTTACCAAAAAAACCACAGCTGGCATAGCTGAGGAAGTAATGGGTCCTTTGGGAATGCTGCTAGGAAACTTTAAAGGTGTTCTTTAACACTAAATAATATTTCCAAAATGATCAATTTTCAGTGAGTTGAACCCATTGATTTCCTGTTTTGGTGATCAGCCAGGCCTATTTTATGGAAAGGGGCTATTGATAAAGGGAAGTATTTAATATTCACCTCTTGGTTGAATAAATCTTAACCTTTGTTGTGAAAAGCAATTTTGTTCGTATGAAAAAATTGTTCTTAATGTTTTCATATTTTTAAAAGTGCATTTCAAATTATAAGAGAGATATGAAAGAATACATAATACAGTAATACTTGATGAATGTGCACATCATTAAAGTTCTTATTGTAAATTAATAGCATCAAAATTAATTGGCAATTGAGATAAAAAGCGTTTGTCTTGCCTAACAGTTTTTAACATAGTATCACGTTATATTACTCTGTTTCATGTTCACAGCTAACAGAGATCCAATAGTGAAAATTCTTGGCCCTGAATATGGTACTGTTGAAGGAGAAGATATGTCCATGTTGCATTTACTTGACAAAGTGAAAAAAGATGATGACCCTGAAACAGAGGTGAAAATGAAAATCTTTCTTCTTCTTCGTCAGCTGGATTTGCAACTGCTTAATAGTTCTTTGAAACACATTTCACAGTAAGTGCATTTCAAATGGAAGGTAAGCATGGCAACCAATGCATTTATTGTGTTATGGTTAAATTGGATTGGTTTCAACCCACAACGTGCTTTTGGTGTGACATAAATAAATATATTGAAATAGCTTTCACTGTTCACTAAGTTATTGAAAAAACATTTTTTTTCTGAAGATTTTGCTGTAGGTGTGGGTATGCAAGAGTGTGCCTGCGAGTGTGTGGGGGTTTATTGCATATATTTTGTGTTTTGGTAGGAAATTGAAGTTATTTTGGACAAACAACAAAGTTACAGTTACATATTTTCAAGGAAATTTGTATTTCTTCATGGAAGCATATTAATTACTACATTGAGTCTGGTTTAGAGTTACAAAGACTTCATATCAGCTATGGAACTAAAATTACATTGAACTAACAGATAAAATTAAGAAAAACAATGGAAAATGACCCATTTCCAGATCTTTGTTGCTACTATTAACACTCAATGTAAAAGAAAAAAATAATGTAATATTCTCTTCTTATTTCTCTGAGTACATCCTTTTGATGAATACATTTTAGACCATTTTCTGTTAATTGCAGAGACGTAAGACTAAATCCAGCTGCTATAGATAATGAAGTGAATCTTCTCAAGAATTTTTCTGGGAAAGGAGAAGGTACAGTACTGGAATCACTGGAATATACATCAGGTGCAGATCTGATCATATCTCACATTTATTTATACCCTTATTTGAAGTCCTTGAGTTCTGTGTGAAATTTGCTAAATTAATTTCAGTAATGAAGTGTTTATTTCTACTTTAAAGTTACGAAGTAAAATAAAAAATATTTTCAAATATGGAATGCTGTTCTTCAGCCTTTACTTATAGAAATAATCTCCCAATTATATGAGTATCTTCAGTGGAAGCAGAGGAAGTGAATGGAGTCCCTGATCCTAAAAAGTGCTAAGCACAGTTGCAGTTTTTGGTTGGATCAGACCATGGGTCACAGAACTTTGTATGATAAATTCCTAACAGCATGAATTCTTACGAGTAAGGCATTGTTTTGGGAATTTGATTTGTATACATGTTGTATTAATTATTGAGCTTAATTATTAAAACCTACTTTTAAACTGGTTAAAAATACTAATGCTAATTGGTTACAGATTACATGTTCTCTAATGGATGTCGAGCTCCTCCCTGGAGACAAGTGCATGGCGAAATTTGTTATTTAGTCATCAAACCACATGATACTGATCCCTTGTATATCACTTGCAGCACAGCAGGAGTCTTTTTAAATGGAGTAAGTAGTAATAAAGGATACCATGGAGTAATGGATATTTTTATGTGCTAAAATCAAAAAATCAATCAGGTTTAGTGTAGTGGTATTGAGGCTGTAAGACCTGCAGAGCTAGTTTATTGGGACAGAAGAAGATGACAAGAGTCATAAATGTATGATAGTTTTCTGTATGTTTTGAGTGCTTTTTCTCCAATTTTTATAGTAGGAGTGTATTCTGTACTGTTTGCTAGCAATGTTTGTTTAGTCTTTAAAAGTACCCTAACAGTCCCTCATACTATTCCTATTCAAAGGTAGTGTAGGACTAGATTCCTCTCTCGTGTCTCACTGCTCTTGATCTGAGGTGTAATATTACTGCGTGTGACTAATAGAGCTTGCTTTTGTGTTTTTATAAATGATAAGCAGGTTTTTGTTTTCAGTGGAAGCCTTTTAGAACTTATCTATCCTTTTCTACTTTTCATTTTGATTACCTCTTTCGTTACAGATAGCTTTTATTTAGGCATAATAGTCCCTTGCATGTGTTAAGCAGCGACCGGAGCTCTTTGATTCATTTTGAAGAGAGCCTGATGTCTGTCAGGTGTGACCCACAAATTGTTTTCCTTAGAGTTAAAAACGCCAGGGAAGTTTTGACTTAGCACATTTTTAATGGATGAAGCTCATAAGGCTTATGCTAGTGAGGTCACATTATTTTCTGATCCTTTTAGACATCTGCCATACTGCAGTGGAAGCTCATATTTACTTGGTTGTTTGCCATAAGCCATAAATTCTTTTCAGTGGAACTACACAATTAACTCATAGTAATTACTTGCAGATTCTATATAAGATCTTGATTATCTGTTGGGATCCATGGAGATGATCCCATGCATCTTTACAATACGTTATTGAGGTTTGATGATCTCTGCTGAGCATGAGACTTCTGTATCTAATTCATGACAATATGACCTCTGTGCTCTTTTAGCATTATTTTGTGATGCAGATTAAATTACATGTGTAAGGCAATACTGTTAATAATGTTAAATTTATTTTTTAGGGTCAGCTAAAGGGTAAAGATGACTTTGACTATGAAAGAAAAAGTGATGTATATAAAGATATTGTCACATTTTTAAGGGAGAGGTCACCTAGATTTCTAGAAAATATGGCTAAACAGGTATGTATTTACTGATATTGGGTGTGTTTTCTACTTTGTACAAATGTGCATTTGGATTTATATCGATTTCTACTAAATATGTTCCTTTCATAAACACCAAATACACTATTTCACATATCATTCTATCATACCTTACTATAAGGTTTGATCCAACATGTGAGGTCAGCTTCTAATTTTGCATAAAAAATTTTGCTCATCTTCTGGTGTTATTCTTTATGGAGCACTGGAAATGTTGGAGCAGGGAATTATTATATACTTGTGGAAAAGGTCGAGTTTTTGTGACAATATTTTTCTTGATCAAAACTACTTAAATTTTTATCTTCATTCTTTGTAGCCCAAATATAAATAATAGCCCAACTTTTTTATGGGAGCTGCCTGTTTTAAATATCAGAGCTGAGAGTTAAGCATCCAGCTTACACACTATGTATTGCTTCAGCCCCTGTGAAATGCAAGCAGTTTGGCTTTTATTTAGAGCTTTACATTAGCTAGAATTACACAGTGCCACTACAGTATTAGTTATTTTATCATTCCTGATAAAAACTTTTTTTTTTTCAATTTTCTAATGTGATTATGACATATTAATAACTTGTTGGTAAAATTCATTACAGACTAAAACCTGTCAGAAGTTTTATTGTGGATATTTATATGCAATTTTAATTATTGCAAGAACTAAGTAATTAAGAGGGAAATTTTCTTATGCTTTAGTTCTGATTTTCTGGAATGTAGGGCTGTAGGGTTTTTTTTGGTGATACAGATTTTTGACAGTTCTTAAAGAGCATTTCTAGTTGTATACATAAATATGGCAGCTTAAATTAACAGTAATGAAATTAAATGTTTAAGTTGTTCTGTTTGAAAGTACAGTAAGTTCCAAACTGTCTTTTATTTATCCCATAGGGAAGTATTTTTTTAATGTTATATCTACCTATTGGTTTATATTTCACAAATGTGGCAATATATGAATGTTTTTAGACATAATTGCTGTATTTTCAAAGTGATTTGGCTTCATTTGATGGTCATGAAAGGTAAAGTATGGTAATATTTTAATATTTTTAAATAGTTCAAATCCTAAATGTTAAATAGATTAATGTTAATATTGATAATAGATATAATATAACTTTCTTTACTGATTTTCTGCTCTTATAAAGGTACTGTAGCTAATGAAGAAATTCTACACTTATGAAATAAGAGTAAATAAATACAATTTATCCTATTTTCTTTCAATTGTCATATAAATCACTTGGTATTCCCTGACTGTGTAAATTAGTTTATGCTGAAGAGTATAAATTATACCATTTTAATGGTTTAGAAATATCATATCATATTGTCTTGCTGAAGAGCTGGTTTCATACGTTCTGCATTCTAAAACTAGAATTTAAATGCTCGAACTCTGAAGAGCAGAGAGAAGCTGTATTTCCAAAGTTGTCTACATGAAATACATTATGACTGGGAATAGTTTTGATTTATTTTCTGAGGAGAGGAGAGCTTCAAAAAGCTCATTACATACACATTTATTGCAAAACCAATTTTATAATATCTTCTTGGCCTTGTTTAAGCTAGCATTTAGAGTTGCTGTGTTGGCATATAGTGCTGTAGGAAACGTACTTCATAACATGTGCTTAGCTGGTCAAGCTACAGCATCAATTCCCCTGTGATTTGTATAGTTTATCATGTGTTAAATCGTCTTGTCTAGAGTACACTCTCAGAATGAGAGTATTAGCATGAGTTTATGGTTAGACAGTTGGGTCAGCAAGCCTGGAACAGCTGATTCACATCAGGGACTAGTCAAAAACAGACCATACTGTGACAGTCTCCTTAAAACTGCCTTGAATCAGATACGTAAAGGAATGTCTTCACCTATTTGGTAGTGACAGCTGCAATAATAATAATAATAATACTAAGTAATGATCATATGCTGTCTTTCCTGTAAAAATTGAATATGTTCCAATAGAGAATAAGAGTTGACAAGAGTCCTTTCTGTTCTGGGTATTTTTAATCAGCCATGGTACTAGACACAGACAGCTGAAGGATTGGTGGGTGCCACTCAGCTCCATTCTTGTGTGTGACTTGTTCAACAATGTTTTGTCCTGAGAGATGAAAAAAATCGAATGGAATGTGTTTATATTAATTCCAAACTATATCAAATTACTTGGAACTGAAATCTAGCAGTTTATCATAGCCTATTTTCAGGTTTATGTTATTTTTTTTTTGGTGGGAATTTTTTGTAAATCCTTTATGCAGGGAAATAAATAGTCTTATATAAATGATCCATTGAAAGCAGAATGACTGACTTTGCAATTCTAGATCTTAAAGCTCATTTGGAATTAGGTTCTGTAAAAGTGCTTGTGTCACAAATTATTTAACATATTAGAAACTGAACAACACCCAATATTTAGTATGTTCAGAAAGTTCCCAATTTAGCTAGTTCATCTATTTCAAAAACTTTAAATTGCACACGATAACAGCTACTTTCCAGATTAATGTTTCATTCTTTTAAAGGCCATCTGATTTTGTGCTTATAATCTAATTCTACATTTGATACATACAATTGTTAAGCACAGCATCCTGGAATTGTGCTTATAACTGACAGTTTTAATATGCATTATTCATATAGCAATATGACTGACAAACCATGTCTCCTTCTTTTATTAGGAATATAGGTTTTTTAAAGAACCAACACATGAGAATAATTATCAGCGTATGGAAATAGTTGAATCTAAGGTCTCTGGCCAATCCCAGGACCTTTATAATATTACAGAAAAGAATGTACGTGAGAAAATGAAAAGTTCTGCAGCAAGAAGAAGATCCATGGACAAGAAGAAATTAGAAATGTCTATGAAGTGGAGGAGTGTGGGGCTTGCTGCTTCCCACAGATAAGTAGTTATCTGTATAATTGAATTTTCCTATAGATCTCTCTAAACTGTGCTAATGACTGGATTGCATGTTATAGATTTGCATTATTATCTTGTTAGGAGCAATAAAGCAAGATGTACTATGTGTTAATTTCTAAGAAGAAAGTATGGACCACCAAAGAGATTTCTCAGTCTTCTGTCACGCAACAATTTTGATGATGCTACATCATTTCCACAGCAAGGCATGGAAATACCCTGCAACAATCTGCATTATTGGTTCTCCAGGACTGTGATATTATCATATTTTTGGTGTAAAATGCTCTTTAAAGTAAGACAGAGCAGACAGTCTAATCTAAACCACACTTACTGAGAGAGGTGAAAGAGAATCCAGCATGGAAAATCAGGATGACTCTTACTTATACTACGAATTTTTAATGATCTCCTATTATATGAGCCACTCTTCTAGCTCTGCTTAGCAAGTCTTCACTAATTAGATTATCTCAAAGTTTGGACACCCAGAAATAGAGTATACATAGATTGGATTTTGTTGGATTTGTCATGCTTCCTGATTCTGTGTTAATAGAGGAAGAAGTATCTGAAAGAAAGGTTTTGATTGCCATCCTACAAAAAAAAGTATCTTCTCAAGTCTGCCAGTATGACATGTTGCAAGAAACATTTTCAGGGATTTTTGGATGTGACCTGCAGTCATTAGGTAAAAAAAAATATGATTTTCCAGGGACAAGAGCTTAATGTTTTTCCACAGTCATTGTTGGAGTCTAGATGTAGTGAAATTGGCTGTAATCATGAGTAGTATTCTCTTCTATTGTCATGACTGTGGTAGTATGACCAGTCCAGGCTCAAAAGTACATTTTGTTTTCATAGCATTGTAAACTTGGGACAAAAAAGCACCAGAGATTGTGCCCAGCTAAGCCTAGGAGTCTTCTTGGAATATGAGGAAAGCAAGTTGTGTTGTTGTTGTAGTCAGTGTGAGCAAAGCTGTGGAACAGCTCAGTGTATGTAAGAACTGAATAGACTAGAAGTCTCTGGAAAAAAGATGACTGAGGGACAATAAGACATCCAAAACCTGGTGATAGTCACTGTCCATTTTAATACAAGAATAAAGGGCATCAAAGGAAAATGAGTCCCTGAGACCAGTTCAAAACAAAGGGTACAACACTGCTAAACTCTCAAATTCTTTGTCACAGTATGGTAGAGGCCATTTGTTTTTGTGAGTTCAAGAAGCATCCAGACATATTCATGGAAGAAAAATCCATCCAAAACTGTTAATGCAAGAACATTCAAGTTCACTGAATCACAATTTGCTGAAGAATATTCTGGAAAAAATAATTTCCGTGTTCTTCCATTGTTCTTCTACCGTTACCTGGATAGCTCCTAGATAGATCCTAGTTAGAGGCGGTATCCTAGAATAAATGGACCTGTGGCCTGTCTGCATATACTCGTTCTTTGTTCTTGTGTCACATACAGCTCAACATAATATAATTTTTATAATATCCTACTATTTTATTAAAGCAAAATTAGTTAAGACACAGCATCCTTTAATTTTAATTAAGTTTATTGTGTAGATTCATAAACTCATATGCACTGATACAATATGTGTCTAACCATAGCTTTTTGGTTCTATGTACATATATATATATTATTTTTTTTTTAATAAACCCAAATATATTAGTGACAAGGCCACAAAAAAAGACATTGAAGAAGAAGGCAGAAGTAGTACTGTGTCTCTGAAAACCAAAAAGAAAGCCAGTGGCATTTCTTCTGGATCCGTTAAAATACAACCAGCTTCAAGATGGTATGGGATACTTATTTTTCTTCCTTCAATTGTTTTATTTTTATTTTCTATACCTACAGTAATTATCACCATACTTAGTATCTGGTAATGTCAATTATATTTTTCTAATTCTGTTATTTAGCAGTGTTGTCATACCTGTTTAAAATACGCATGTTCATATTAGTTTATAGCTGTTTAAAATGGGTGACGCTGTTTATTTATTTTTAGTAAAACATCAGGGAGGTTCGAAGACACTAGTGAAAGTTCCTCGGAGCCTGAGGAAGATGAAGAACAGCCTGTACATCATCAGGAACGAAGCACTGATTTGCCATCAGAATACTGGGGAATTCAGAAACTCGCAAAGTATTTAAAGGTAAATAAGAAGCTTTGATAATTTTTGTATAAAAGCTACTCATTACCTTCTGCATCTGAGGACACCAAACCAGCTCCTCATCTTTTCCACCTTCCATGTATTTTTGAATAGCCCTTCCATGTAGTATGTTCAAAAGCTGAAACTGGGACTTTCCTTTCCTATCATGCACCCGTTTCTCCTGCATGTTTTTTTATCTGCTATTTTTGGCTTATATAAACCCTTAGATTAAACCATCTGTTTTAAAACTTAAGATGGTATAATTTCTTTATTAATTATTGGGTTTCTGTTTTGCTTTTTGGGTGAAACTTTCCAAGATAATTCTTTATGTGGATAATAACTTTCAAGAGTTTTTATTAAAACTGAATACTTGCCTAAAGTCTTTCATCAACTATGATTAATGCATGACTGAAGTAATTCTAACGTGTTCTTGTGTCTGGATAGATGCTGTTAGTGGACAAGAAAATGTACGCTAAACAGACATCCTTTAAAACAAAAAAAAAAGGGTTTTTTTCACACACTTGTTGAAAATCTTTTGGAACCTATTAATATAGATATTTAGAACTCTGTGTATGTCTGAAACACATAAAACCCCCAACAACCCTCTACTATTCTGGAAAACTCTAAAACTAATTATACTTTTCCCTCAGGAGGAATTCCTTTACAAGTTTGTGCTGGAATTTATGTACTCTAAGTTGCTAATAAAAGTGCTGGTTTATTTGTTTTTTTGAGTACAGCTACAGAGTATACACATCCGACTGATAAAATGATGGTGCTGGCATTTGGTACAGCAGAAATACTTGTGAAGAATAAGCAAAGCTTTGGCTCCTTCCAGCCCTTTAGCCGCTGTAGAAGAGTAACTCAGTCTTTTGAACAGTTTTCAGTGCACTCACACTGTTTGTTCTCTGTTCATGTATGTGGGACCTATGCTAGTGGTTGCAGCCAGACACAGGAAAGCATGGATAATACAAGTCTCTTTACAATTCTTTATGCCTTATCTTCTCTAGGTTGGACCTCTATATTATTCTCATTTTGACTATGCTAAAATAACCCTTTGCAAGTGTAATCTGGCCTATAATTCAGCATGTAACTTGCTCAGCTATCTACTCATGCTGAACACACAATATATACATTTTGCATGATAGTTATTTCTATTTGCATGGAATTACAGTTCGAGGTGATGTTTTCAAATCTTCCAGTCTACTAATAGCTTGCTTTTGCCTGTCTGACAGACCACCTCTGTACTTCTCTGAGAGCTCAGAGAAATAAACATGCGACTTTAGTAAAGACCCAAGGTCCTCCTGGAGAGGATACTTGAAATTCATTACTATTGATGAACTTCCAGAAATCTTTTCATTGGCCCATTTATGCACCACCCTCTTTACCAACAAGGCTCTTCTGGTTAAATAATTCTCAAACTCTCTTTCCTTTCTAAATCCTTCATTTAGACGTTTAGGTTTTAGTATTGGACTTGATTCAGTACCAAAACATACCTACACTTGCATGAACCCCTTCTGAATAAAGAGTGAGGGTGGCAAATAGGAAAATATTTTTTCATGCTACTCTGTTTTAGAAATGAATATATTTTGTTCCAGCTGTCAACAAGCAAGAATACTTAATGGCTTAGAACTAGAAAAAGGAAGGGGAGCATTTCTGATCAAATTGTGGGTACTGTTAAGAAGTGTATGTAATACAAAACTTCGTGATAGCCAAAGGTTCTGTTATGAAAACTCAGATGTACACTTATTCATGTATTCATGCACACCTGAGTCTTACAATAGTTCTTTAAATTAGATATAAATTTAAAAAGTACTTGAAGATATACTTAGAATAGTTCTCTGTTGATTCTTAGCTATGTAAAGCAAGAAATCCCTAGTGTCAGATAAAGCTGAAAAGAGATGCCTCAGTGCCATACCACAGACAGTGGTTGAAATGTTTTATTGATGGAGTGCTGCTTTAGCTTGCACATGGAATTCATTTTAATTCAAGTATAAATACTGCACTTCTGGCCAGACTTAGGAGATTTTTTGGCATTCTTGTTGTTCATGTAGGCAAGTGTTCATGACACATACAACGTAAGAGAAAATAAATTTATGACTATGATATTTTAGTATCTACAAGCGTATTTCTATAGAAGCACAAATTTCAAAGGGTTTGTGTGTCTTCAAAGGTTTTAAACATTGTTTTCACATCTTAAAATATTAATAAAATGCCTTAAATAATAGATGTTTGAGATCCTGAGTTAGAAAATACGGTAATTTGTAGGTGCAACCATTTTTTGAATGTCTGCTGAAATATTAATCACAATTCAACAACACTATTAAAGATGAATTTGCAAACACAAAAAACTTCCATAAAACCTGAAAGATGATAGTTTTTATACCAATGTTAGATTGTTATTAAAACTTAAAAAGACATTTGCTTCCTGTATAGAGCAAATATGCTAGGTCCTGTGAATTGTGCCTGTAGGCTACGTGTTTGTATACCTTTTCATGGAGAGAAAATTCCAGGGCAGGGGAAATTCCCTTCTGACTTTTTGCCCTTCTCCATTCCCCCTCCTTTCTGGGAAAAAGCAGCCATATTGGAATTGCTCCACTGGGAAGCAGCTGCTTCTGTGGTCTGGCTCTTTGTCCTACCTTCAAGCTTCCCAGGGCTGTGAAACAGAAGATAGAGCATGTGTGCTTTTGCCATGTCTCCCCATCAACTTAAGAATGGGCAGTGACAATAGATGAGTGAGCTTGGTGATGGCATTGTGTTAGGCATCTTTTGGGGGCTAGATAGATAGAATTAGAATGAAGTGTTCTGTTGATGTTTGTAACAGTGAGATTTTCTCAGAAAAGCCTGTTTCAGATTTCACATAATTTATTAAAGTAGTGCTTCTGAAGTATTAGATTTCCAGGGGGAGGGCTACAGTTTACATGTGAAAAATTTTAGGAATAGGGTGAAGGGGTCACATTTTGCAATGATCATTTTACTAGAAATGGGGGACATCAGGTAGAAATGCAGAATCTTTGTGGCAGAACTGGGGCTGTTTGCTTGGGAAAAAAAAAAAGAGGAAAAAAATGGTGAGAGCTGGGCACAATGCTTTGTGCTGCGGGCTGTTGAGCACTGTTTATTGCCCGTTTTAAGATAAAATTGAGATGTTGAGAGGTGAATTGGGGCTGATGACTGATCCTGGAATAGCTCCAATCTCCAGAATAAGTCTTTAATTCCTTAAGCCCTGGTGCTGCTTGGTTTTGGTTCCCTGTAAGGGTGTGATTTATATGTACACCTATGCCAGGGTGAGCTCTGGATAGAGTTATGCAGGACCATGCCAGTTACAGTATTCTTCCTTCAGTTTTCTACCTGGAAAGTCATTCTACTTTTGGCTATATTTCAGGGCTACATTAGTGAAACCAGTCAAGTCTCACACTTCATGTAAAATATCCCCTACTTTCATATCTGTTTTGAATTACTCCGGTTTGAACGACCTCATTCCCAGAACAGCATTGTATTTCTTTTCTCCTTTGGAATCATAGGTGGACAAACATGCTGTCTTTCCCCAGCTGTTTTTATGTCTTGTGCCAGGTCCAGGAGTCAGGGAAAGGCTGTGGTACTGCTCAGGAGCTAGGGAGTATGTGCCCTGAGTATGGCCTTCAACACCAGCTGCCAGGTGCCCGTGTACCCTGGTGCTGCATAGCAGTGGATGGCTGGGAAGGGAGGCCATCTGTCACGTGTCTTAGTGAAATCTCATTCACTGGACAAGGAGAAGGTTGAAAGAACTGCAGGATACATGGAGTGTATTCAGGTCTGCTCCACAGCTGCATTTTGGCAGGACCTTTGGAAGACTGCTGCGTTCAAGCAACATTTCTGTAGTTGGCAGGGGGGCCCTCTGTATTTGGCTTACATTACATAAAAGTGGCAAACAGACTAGGGAGGCAGGCACGTAGAGGAATATTTCTTCTGGTCTTTGCATCTTTCCTTTTCTTCCTTTCCAGCTCCCTCTAAAAGTCCTCACTTCTTTCTAGGCAATTAGGTCAAGGAAATGAAAGTCTTAAGAGATCAAAGCTATGGGTGTAGTTCCTACAGTGCATGTGTTGCAGTGAGTATTGGCTGGGCAAGACCTAATGCCCATCACTTCTGCTTCCTGTTTGCAGTGCAAACAGAGCTGAACCAGGAGGATGTAGTGTTGTTGCTGCACCACAGGCAGAGTTTATTTCCTCTTCTCAGGAAGCTCAAATTTATCAGTCAGGGAGATGCAACCATGTATTGCCTTGCAGGAAGGAATAGTGGATCCCCAGCTGAGCTCTTTGCAAATGGAAGGCACTAGCATTCATGAGGAAGAAGGGCACAGCTTAGAAATGCAGAAAGTCAAATACACAGTGAAATGATGGAGGGAGACTGCCAGGAGCTATGATGCAGGATCTCAAGTGAGATGTTCATGTAGATATTGTTCATAAACAGTATGGGATAGTTTTATTCCCTAGGAAAAGACAGGGAGACATCTGAAGGCTGGAACTCAGGGGCTTGGGGCAAACCAGGGTACAGGAAATCCATGTATGCATAAAGGGCAGGAACGTCCAAACCATTACAGAAACAGGGAACCTATTGCAGAACGTTTGAGGACCAAATTTAAAATGACAGGGGTATGTGTGTGTGGTTGTGGACTTCTTTTGCACTCTATATACAAGGTTTGCAACATGACATTTCTCTACTTGGAGGGGAAGAAGTAGGAAGTCAGCAACTGCTTGCACACCTTACCTACTATGCATTAATATCAAGTAATGCACAGTTTATCTCTGAGACGAGACTTGCCACATCTGAGGTCTCAGATTTTAGATATCTGAAAAATAGATACCTTCCTCATAAAATTTAGTGATAGAAAACATCCAGCTTTTCAAAATAAATTATTACTTTCTTTTGGAAACAAAAATTGTGTAGCCATCTCAGCTCTCCTGTGGTTTAACAGGTGGTGTACACAGCAACTCTTTTTATATGAACCAATTATAAATTTATGGCACTTGCAAAGACATTGATATGGCTTGTAGATTTTTCTCAAAATTTGTATGAAATAGAGGAATAGATGCAGTGTTTTTTAACTGCGTAATAGCAAATTATAGCTTTCTTAAGTTATAGTGGTGTTGGAAATGTTCCAAATTATTGAGATAGTACTCATTATAGAAATGTAAATCAGCTTAATAAACTGTGCATGGATTAAGAAATTAATTATATTTGGGGATTATGCAGAACCTCAAAAGAGAAATGGACATAGTAGACTAAGGAATAAAATGGTCTTCAAATACTAATTTATTTAAAGTGAAACTATACAAGAAGTAATTTTAAACTTTGTAAGACCAGAGAAAATTGTATCAGTGTTACAGTGTACCCACTAAAGTACCAATCATTTGTTTAATTGTATTTTAACGCTGCTCAAAAGTTTTGTGGTGGTCATAGAAAAAGTCTAAAATCTATGGTATTTATGGATATTCCTGAACAATAAACTGCACAGAAAACTGCAAATGCAAATTCTGAGAAACTAACTCTGTTTCTTGACTCTGCTTCCATTTCCCCAGGAAGAGTTACTGGTGGGTGGAACTTTAAAACCATAATCAAATACTTAGATAATTAACATAGAAGTTACAAATCTGATCAGATACATAACCAAATTTAAAATTATATTCTGTGCAAAGTTATCGAAGAAATTTATCTGTAATCTCAAAATCTGCCCCTAGACGTGGAAGAGATGGAAATATTATAATTTTATAGCAGGAACAAAAATATCTAATCTGTGTAGGAAATATATTGCACATTATTTTTTTTCTACAATCTGTAAGTAAGAGTTAACTTTTTGTACTGTCACATTAGCAAGGCTTGCATGAGATTTTGGCTATTAAATACAAAATAAGCATATATAAGTGCATATAAAATATTTTCATGTATAATATAATTTTGCCACTGTGTAATGCATTTTTCACAACTGACCAACTTTGCAGATGATTTACCTGACCTTATTAGTACAGTGCCTAACAGTAAATCTTTCCTTTTCCCTTCTGGAAGTATATTATGGCGTAATATGAAGGAGGTTATTCAACTGAACTGAAAGATCAAGATGAAAAATAAATTTTGCTGTCGTTTGACTAAATGATAGAGTGCTATTTTTTAGAAAATACCATATGTATGAGACATAATCATGTGCCACCTGCTAGTGTTTCTAGGCACATGTTTGGCTAACCTGTCAGCCTTGGCAAACCTGTCAGCCTTCATATCACTCTCTTCTCCACTGTTCATGAACATTTCTTGTTTCCATCTTCCAGTACTAGCCAAGATATCTTTTTTATTTCAGTAAAGAATATGATTACTAAAAAAAAAAGGCAATAAAAATATGGGAAAACTGTGTTTTATAGTTAAGATAATGTATTTGTTAACAACCTAGCCAGTGCTGCTGATGAAGAAGAAATCTTTTTATGATAAATTTACTGGGTAGGAAATATTGGCAAATAGTGAACTCTGGAATTATTATTATAATTGGCAACTCTGAAGCACTTGCATAGCTCTCTCCTCAAAATACTGTACAAACAATAATTCCTCATCACAAGAGACATATAAAATTCATAACAGCCAGTTGATTCTTGACCATTAACACCAACTCTGATGAATTTCTGTGTAGTGGAGGTTTCATTAATGTTCTGAGGGTCATCCATTCCTAAGAGTTTCATAGGTGATGAGGTGAAAGACAAGACAGAAATTTAAAAAAAAGGCAGAAAAAAGTAGGAATTCAATAAAAAAAACTGATAAAGAAGAGCTGGTATGTCAGTAATTAAGGGCTGAAGAAAAGAATGTAAAATAACTTATGTTTGATGCTTCTCTTTCTACAGGATTTTATTCTATTGTAAAAGCAGGTAATTAAATTGAGCTACTGTTTTGACACTGTAACTACTGTACCTCTCAAATAATTGTAAATTGCCACAGCTGTCTCAATCTGACTTAAGGCTTTACAATCATGAAGTAGATAATCAAATTGTTGGCTTTCCTGAAGAATTAGAACATGATTGTGTCTGAAAGCTACCAAGTTTTAAGAAGTGAGAACAGCATTCTTCATTGGTTTTTAAGTGTTCCACATTGGATGTAAACTTAATCATAGTTTACTCAACACGCAGTTATTTCAGAAGCATGTCTGTGCTTCAGCCATGTCTTCATCTATATTTGTTTTTCATATGCTTTCGCTAAGCTCAGTGTTTAAGTTTGTTTTGTTTCTCCAGAAAACATTTGTCTCTTAATTTCTCATAAAATATTGGTATAATTTTGCTTTTCTTGCAAAATCTTTTTGGCTGGTTTCAAACGACAGTGTCTTTTCTGTCTGCTCAGTGCTTGTGAAGCTTCAACAGTGTGCTAGCTCTGTGATACAGAGGCACAGGTCCTTCCTGGTTGAACCTTACTCAGTTTTCTCCACAGATTCATTTCCACTGGTTTCCCAAATGAGTTGGATCCATTAAAATAAAATAGCCGTAATAACATTAAGGCTTTTATTCTGTTTGTGAGCCAAGTGTTAAGCAAAATCAAAATTGCTTAGGCAGGCCTGACAGAGTCACACAAAGTCAGTAGTGCACCTGTATTATGGGCAGCATATGGCACATCTCCAAGTCTGCAGTCAGGATTTACAAGGATCAATGTTAAATTAAAAAACAGTAGTGCTATTTGTAGACTTTTTTCCTTTGTTTAGTTTAGTTAATCCTGGGCCCTTTTCTCTTTCTCATTCAGTCCTCATTTTCTGCTAAATTCTGCATGTTCTTTCAAAAAATATATACTTTTATTTTCCTCTGATGAAGTGGCCAAAGACAGAGAGGGGCTGTATCCTTGTTCTAGTGCCAAGACATAGAAGTCAATATCTAAACTGGGATTCATCTCACCTAGTTCTAGATGTAAACAGAGAGGTGTTTGTAGATGATCTGGGCATTCAAGTCTACCTTTACAATAAGTGGAAAAAATAAACGCTACCTTCATGATAAGTGGAAAAAAATAGGCACTTTAAGGATATGATTCATCTGATATTTTAAGCATCTAATTCAGAGTGAGATGGATCACGTTTTCAGCATCATTGTTGACTTGTTCTCAATTAACAGGAATGTAGGATGGCTATAGATGACTCGGTCTTAATTATCAAGGATGTAGGATGGCTGTAGATGAGTGAATTTAGACAGATGACTCTCATTTCCCATAGTCTTGTGCATTTGAAGTCATTGGTGAATGTAATGTGATCTTTTGAAGGCCTACTCTTATTGCAGATTCTTTATGTATTTGGAAATAAGGTTTTATGTGCTTTCTGGCCTTTTTCTTGTGAGTACTTTGTAAAGATCAGTCTTTTTTGTAACAGCCTTAGAAACTAATTGGCAGACCTCAGTTAATGGGAGAATTAATTGATTGGCATCTGCTAGATACCTATGCTCTACCTTTGGCCTAGCCAGCTTGGTGAGTGTGCTTGAGCTTTGTTTACATAGACAATATGTGTGCAATCAGGATCCTATAGGTTTATCTTGCTTCTAGTTCTTTAGGCAGATTTCAGTAGACCAGACTTACTGGCCATGCAGAGCTCTTTACTTTCTTATCACCATATGCTGCACTGTATTTGGAGCTGCAAAGTATCCTCACATTTTTAGGTGTTATTCTGACACTATGTTTGTGAACAAAGAGAGAGGCTGTCGGGTTTCTGGAGAAAAGCAGGAGCAGATAAATACCTGAAAGGAATTTGCAAGGATTAGCTAACCAAAAGAACAGCAGCATGTGGCAGTTTTGTGCCACCTGACTGAGATTGATGTCGTCTGGCAATCAGAAAAGCAAAGTAAAAAATCCAGTAATTTCCACACAGATACAAAAGACCTTATCTGCCTTCTGGTCACTAAAACATACATATTCCTTTCTTCGAGGAATCATATGAACCCAAGTTACACACTGTTCTGAGAAACAGCATTTTTGTTCTCTTTACCCAAGAATCACCTTTAAGGTTGTATCTTGACCTTCTGAGTTACTTTTGCCTACATTAGCCCAGCTAGCTGTTCTTACCTATCTGTACTGTCACATAATACATCCGAGAGCTTGTTTGCTTGTTCTTCCTGTGAAACAAATTTAGCAATATTTAGTACTTTTCCTGAAAGAACATTTTTTGTTCAGTTGGTATCTTTTAGGAGGGAGACTGCATAGGCAGCATAAAGGGCATCTATATGGGATGTGAGGGGAGCATTGCTCAAGGACACCATGAGCCCCAAATGTTCACTGCTCATGTCAGAGACATTTTGAAGGTGGTTGAAGGATTACTGTAGGGTAAGTTTTGTCTCCAGGGCTTGTGATATGTAGCATCACATACAACTTCAGCCAGAGACTGAAGGCAGAAAGGGAGGAGTGAACACTAATAAAGACTAACATCAGGTGGAAGCCTATGTAAAAAAATGTTTGCAGGTAACTGTGCTCAGATATGTAAATGTAAGGAGATAGCCCATTTGTAACAGGACAGCACAGGACTGCAGCAGTTTTAGAGTGAACAAAGTTAGTCCTGAATGCCATGCTCTGATTTCATTGAACTTGATAAAAGTGCTTTTTTCCAGCCTTGCAGAGGTTTTAAAGTCTTCACCAGCTTTGTTGAGGACACGGTATCCAGATACTTGTATAAAATCGGTCATCTCATGGTGAAATGCCTGACCATAACTCTATTCAGTCTGCAAGAGCTGGAGGCATTGTATTGTTTGTATAGGCACTATAGACTCATGACAGTATAGGGTATTCAGACATGCCAATAGCACAGGTATCTTACCAGCACTGATGTCCTCTATGCCTGATGAAGACCTGGGTGTGGTGCACACACTCAGTGTGTCCTGTCTTAGTGTCCATGATGATCCTCCAGGCTCTGAGTTACTACAGAGAGGCTAGTCTTTTTGTATACATAGTTACTATTCCTTTAGAGCAGGCAGCAAGTCTTCTTTAACCTTTAAGATGTTTTGTCAAGCTGAGTGGCATTGGCCATTTCTGATGCTGGTCAGGCAGGCCGAGTACGATGACGTTGCACGCTACTATTACAGTTACTGTGGCAGTGGAGTTCCCACCCCAAAACGATCGTTACTTGGTGGTAGAAGTTAGCATGACTGTTGCTAGAGGAAGTTTCTGACCTTTTGGCCACAGATGTAGGCATGCAGAAAGCTTTGCATTTCAAGACCAGAGAGCACTGAATGAAAATACTCTCCTACTGTGTGGGACTTACCAAGTGTGTTAAGTCTCTGTCCTCCAAAGCAACCTCTTCTGAAAGTGAGGAGAGGGCACAACAGTGACAATTTCAGTATGTCATGATCCAAACAAACAAGTGAGCAATCTTCCTTCAGCTAAGGCTGAAGAAATGTACAGCCTGTCCCTTTCAAGAACATGGCCCTGTCATCAAGGGTGCTGAGGTAAATTCCCTCTTCAGGAAACCTGTCTGTTTTGGTGATAGTGGCAGCTGAAGTCAGTGTACTGCTGGAGAGGTAAGATGGTGCCATGGAGGGTGGCTTCTCTTTAACAGGGAATGCTGGAAGGTCACGGTTCGTGCATTAAGTAAAGCATTTTGCAGATGCTAAAAGGGCCTGTCATGGCGGGCAGAGGAAGTCTGGGATAGTTGCTGAAGCTGAGTTCATTCATGCTGGAGTGTCATTGGGAGACTGCGATGTGAGTTGAAGACAATCTAAGACTTGCTCTTTAAATACAGTTACTTCAAGGCACTTTGCCAAATGAGCTGATGTCTGAACTCCGGCACAGCTACCAAAGGTACTACAGGTGGCCTGTGGTAACTAAAAGCAAAGCCAGAGCTAAAACTCAGAATGACCTCAGTGCGCACACATTCTCTTGAATGGTAATATTTTGCGGTAACAGTAGTTTCTAATGGATCAAATAGATTAAATCTCAAATTAACATCTGTTGCAGTGATCTGATCTAGAAATCACAGTGGGATCGTGAGTTTATCGTGCATATTACAATCTTTATTTTTCTCTCCAGATTTATCTAAGGTTGAAAAGATTGTGGTTCATTGTCTTTATAAAATTGTCCAGATGCAAACAGGGAACAAGCACACTCCTAAACTGAAAATTTCACAAATAGTAAGAAGATAAACTTGCACTGTTAAATATTTGTACTACCTTGGCTGGGTTTTCTGTGGCTTTTTGGGTCAGTATTTCACTTCTTTCGAGGTTTGAGGTTTGTGAAGTTAGGGGGAAGAATATGTCTGTGCATGAACTACATTGACTCTTACCTCCTTGCTAGTAGAGTCCAATTACCATGAATCAGAAAAGGAAAGCTAACAGAACTGATACATGTCTTGGGAAAGTTTTCAAGAGAGAATCAACAGTGCCTAACAAAACCTTCTGGATTGCTCAGGAAATAATAGACTTATTCTTTTGTTTAGAAACTAATTTATTTTCAATTTCATAAAATATGGTGACAATTTAAACTCTGTGTCAGGGTCATAACATATATGTCACTTCTGCCGTTGTGAAGGGTCAGGGTCAAGGTATTAATCTGCAAGTAAAGCTATGCACCTTCTGTACATGGTATTAGTCTAATGTGAACATTTTGGATCTTGTGATGCCTGTGATTTTCCATTGGTTTTACTTGTATTAATCTTTATGGTTTACATACTGCTAGGCTGTAGCCAAAGAACACCAGAAGATTCAGGAAATGGGGCAGGGAGTTATTCCATAACTCAGTTGTACTTGTCCATAATTCATCTCTTAACAAATTGCAGCTTGTATGTTTTATAAACTAAAATGAAAAATTTCAACTCGTATTTAAACCAAAACTCAGAGTGTTTAGAGGTTTACTAGCATAGAAAAATTGCCTTGCTGAAGATATTATACTGCAATAGTTAGTCTTTCATTAAGTTTTATCAAAATTTATTTAAATTCTGAAGTATTCCAGCAGAATATTACAAAATGGCCCGTGATCTGAGAGAGTTAAATAAAACAGAAAATCAAAAGTCACAAAGGTGTAAATTAAGAATTCTGCCTTTTTATACTTTACCACTTGGTTTGGCTTTTTTGTTTTATAAAAATAGCAATACTTTAATAATATTTTGGGCTGGGACTTAAATAGGTGTTTTTTTTAGGAGTTTTTGCATTCCATTAATGAATTTTAATGAAATTTCTGGTATAACAATAAAGGTTTCTATAATTTGACATACTTTCTTTTGCATATCACATAAAACTGTTTTGTTCATTCAGTATTTTCTAAAAATACATTGGCTTGGTATGTATGGCCTTAATTTGGTCAAGTATGTTGTGATTGCCATTCAGATTCTGTATACTCATAATCAAAAGTAAGGTATTACTGTACATAAGAAGTACAAAACTGCTCACAAGCAGCAACTTTCTTTTCTGTTATTCAGTCATAGGCTTACTACCATAGACATGCACATTAAGGTATCTATCCAGGACTTGCTTAATACAGTAAATAAAATGAACTTTTACTATGGCAAAATAAATTTCAGCCATAGGTCTAAAAAGAAAAAAAATTATCATTGACATTGCCATGCAGAGTAAAACAATATTTCATTTTCTGGATACATTCAGTTATATTCACTCTAAATACAAATACAAATTAAATAAACTAATTTTAAAAACTCTAAATAGGTACCATAATTATAGAGATGTTTGTGAGCCAAAAGCTGTATAATTTTCATTTTGTTTAGTCTTGATTTCTCTTAGGAAACTTAAATGCACTGTAACTTTATTAATAAAGTTTTATCTTTTTCTATGCATGTGCATGCATTTTACTACAAATTGGGCAACATGTTTGGAATAATCTTCTTTACAGTCTTGTTAGTACTTTTATTACTTCTACTCCATTAATGCCTTTGCGTTTCAGTTGAAAGTGGGGAACAAAGATACTGGGAAAAGGCATGTGGCCAACAGCAGGCAGGAATTTCGTCAAAGGACTCAAGGACCGCTGGTATCCTGAGTCCAGCTATGGTGCCTATCCCATAAAACCATCCTTTCTCTAGTGTTAATTGTGACAGGTGTCTGATACAGGTCTTTGCTGTAGGAAGATCAGTCAAAGTGACATAATTATGCCATATATGATGTCAGAGCATTCAAGCAAAAGGAACAGGGTAATGCATACCATAAAGTGGACTGTACCAAGTTAGATATTCCATAGGTCTCCTGTATAGCTCCTGTACAGTCTCAGTTGTCTGAAAAAGTAATGTTTCCACCTTCTGACAGATCATCTGCAAAAATTTTAATGGTGTTTATCCTTTCCAGAGATGACTCCAGAGGAAATGTTGTGTCTTTTTTCCCTAGCCTACTCAACTGACATCATAGTTTCAAAATTTAAAGCATTGTATTGACTAGGAAGGGTTTTATTTAGGAGGAGACATGGGATATTGAAATCTTAAGCCTGTATATTTCATTATCTGTTACCTGTACCTATGATCTTATTTATCTATTATGGATCATTCCTTCTTTTTTCTTTTTTTTTTTTTTTAATTTTAAATTTAAATTTTAGTTTATTTTTTTTAAAAAAAAGAAGGAAATATCTAATCAAAACCATTTCATATTTACAAAATTTCATGGTAACAAAAGTTCACAATACCCAAATCCTGCAGTGCTAGAGCAGAATGCAGGAAGTTATTTACCCTATGTGCCTTTCTCCAAAATAGCATTGTAACTTTTCTTTCCTGTGATGGAGATTTAATAACTGCTGTAAGCTGTGTATTCCAAAATTCAGATATTCTTACCATTAAAAAAATGTTTCTAATACCTAGAACCCCATTATTTCCTGTCTTACTCACAATGGACCTGGAGAACAGATGATTGTCACTGTTCTTTAAACCACCTTCTTAGTCTCTTCATCTTTGGAGTAAACACCTCCAGTTCCTTCCTTTTTACCATGTAGATTATACTTTTGAGATATTTTGCTGTCCTCTGGTCTTCAAGTTGGTCAGTGTCTTTTTTGAAGTATGATACTTAAATTGAACTTAGTACTTAATGTGTTTTTTTCAGTACCAACTGAAGAAGGATGATTTCTTGCATCTTACAGGTAACAAATCTGGTTATAAACCTCTCTGTAAAGTTTACTTTTTTGTCTGACAACACTGTGATACTGATAGGTAATACATATGTTGTGTTCCATTGTTAACACCAGGTCAGATTTTTTTCTGCAAATCTGCAAACTAATCATGGTCTTTGGCATCAGCCAATTCTCTCAGCACCATAGAGCAGATTCCATTAAGCTCAGCTAGTATGAAAACAGCTAAGTTATCTAAGTACTTATTGACTAGTTATGTCCTTAGCATAAGCAGAGTGTTGACTATGTCATCATTGACATTAAGTATATGTTACTAGAACATGGTAAAGACTAATGCAAAAAAAAGGCTCATTAGCACTTTTAGCTTTCTTGGTTTCATTTGTTGAAAGCTTGCCATCGACTAACAGTTTTTTCTGCTTGATTATTATGGAAGTATCAAATAAAATGTTTGGTTTAACTTGTATGTCCCTTGGTAGTTACATTTTGGGTTTGGTCCTTCTATGGTTCTTTTTTTTTTTCATTCTTAGTAGTTATTTGGTATTGTCCTCACTCTTTGTATGCTCCCTAAGTGTTAGCCAACTGAAGAGCTCATGATTTTGCCTGATTAATCTCTTTCTATACTTCCTGTTCTTCATCCTCAGTGAGATTTTTGCTTTTGTACCTGATAAATATTTTTTTAAAGGCACCGATGACTCTTCTGAGCTTTATCTTTCCTTCTTTCCCATTATATCATACCTTCTGGTTTCTGGAATTTACAAAACAACAATGGATGAATTTCTGGCCTCCTGCTAGCTTTGATTTAATTGCTATTTGATACACTGCCATTTAAAGTCATTGGTGTATCTGTGCAATGACCTGGGCAACTGACCTTCAAGCTGTTGTGACTTATGTTGGGAATCAAGGTGGTTTCAGCTGCTTTAGGAGGTAGTGGTTGCAAAATAAGCACAAAGCCATCTTTGCCAGTTCTTTTCACTGTAAAATTCATTTAAGAAACTTACAGAGAAAAAAAGGAAATGCTTAAGAATATTAAAATATGTCCCTATAGCTAATTTTGGTTTTTTCTTCCCACTGGAACTCTCTTGTGGCCTAGGAAGCCCTAGGATGACCTTGAATACTAATTTTACTAAGTAATAGCACCAGTAACTAAGTGGTTAGCTGTTTTCTGTCACTGTTCTTGTTACGGAGCCACTGTAACTTGAGATCATAGAATCATGGAATGGTTTGGGTTGGAGGGGACCTTTAAAGATCATCTAGTTCCAAATGCCCTGCCATGGGCTGGGACATCTTTCACTAGATCTTTGAGCAGTGTGTGTCACGCATGCTGTATCTGAATGTTTTTCTGCCAGAAGGTGTCAGAAGGTACTTGAATACTTCAGAAACAGTATCCAG
The DNA here is from genome assembly GCF_963210335.1 of Falco punctatus. Classification (NCBI taxonomy): domain Eukaryota; kingdom Metazoa; phylum Chordata; class Aves; order Falconiformes; family Falconidae; genus Falco; species Falco punctatus. The sequence continues at coordinate 68,380,838 of NC_137583.1, forward strand.
CATTCCCTGTGATCATAAGGAAGAATTTCTGAAGGCCCAAAGATTTTTAAATAGACAAAGACAGGACACTAAGCAAGCCAGTGAAAAGGGGCTCTGGATGCAGCCAAAAGTTAGCGCATCTTTCATCTTGCTGCGCATTCAGAATGGACTAGCTGATGCATGTAGTCATATTTGGAGAAAATAAAGATGTTTCTAATATAGTGGTGACTAAACCTGTGAGATTGGACTGACAGATACCAAATTTACATACAATCTTGTAGTCATCTAAAACAACTGCCTCTGTATATATACATGAAAAGTTTTAACTATATTAATCTGTGCATTATTTTATTATAAAAGTGGTCTGTTAAACACCTCAAAAGTAAAAGCAAAAGAAAGCCAGGCTTTGCTACACATTATAGTTCTGTAATTCTCATCAGTGAGCTCTGAGTATCATAATAGAGACATTACACATACATTGCAGAGAAGATGTTTTACTGATAGTGTAGCAGTGGTACTGTTTTATTTTCATTTAATATGTGGATATATATGTTATACCAGTATATAGGAAGAGGCAGATATTAATCTAAGTCTGTGTTTAATTTCAAGCCTTAAAATTGGTTGTTGATCTGCCAGTAGAGTTTATTTTGCATCCAGCATATCAGATTTCAGATGGTATAACAACATGATGTAGATTTTATGTCAACTTAATGGAGAGATAACTACTTCCATGCATGTTAAAATCTGTGCTGTAAGTACTGCAAGACTTACTGTAATAATAACCTCAAGAAGCAAAAAATAATTGTTGAAACCATCGGTAATAGTTCTTATTTTGTAGAACTGATGCTTCAGCACATATGAAAAATATTTTATTGTGGTTTTACTTTAAAAACACTTAAAGTAGTGTGCATTTTTTAAGCTGAAAAAGTTAAATGAGTGTATATTTTATATACAGCTTTATTTTTTATTGGATATAAGACAATTAAAAGTTGTTTATTTTTTAAAAACCTGGTCTCTATTAAATGTCATATGCCAGTCATTATCCATGTTGCACATGTATCGTTATACATGTAAAATAAGTGAATTATGAGTTACTATGTTATGTATAAATGTAGTTTCACTGTAGGAGAAGCACTCCTCAAAACAAGAGACATTGCTTGTCAGGTTAGCAATATACTTCTTACATTTATATAAAATAATAAAAAGACAAGTTTTCTCTTTAAAGACCCATTGCAAAATTTTTATAATACAAAGCAAAGTAAATCTCAAAGACTAAGCTATATGAAGAGACCACAAACTTCATAAAATGACAGCTGTTAGTCCTTTTGAGCTACAGGATATCCTGTGTAAGTTTGTAATTATATTGTATAGATTTTTTTAAAAAAGTTTAGATTTTGATATGTGTGGATAAACTGATTTCTCTAGGAAAAAATTGAGAAATATATAAAAATATTTTATTAACTAGGACATATTTTCAAAATAGATCAAATTATGTTCTTAAAGCAAGACATGTTTCATTTTCTTCTGAAGTCAAGGTGGTAACAATGATTTAAAAAAGGCAACATAAAAAATTGTAGGAATCTTCCTTTAGGACATTGTATGTTACAGATGTTAAAAAATTATATTTAACAGTTTTCTGTGGGGAAATTCTGTGAATATCTATTGTTACAAGACATTTTAAGTAAAAAATCTCTGAAGCACCATCTACATACACTTTGTTGATTAGCAGGTGCATAAGGTGCAAGTTACTGATCTGAAACTATATGAAGTGTTTTTCTCACATTCCTTTTGGATGTATTTTCTCACTTGCAATTCTCTACTACATTTAGGGTATCTGTTGTAGAGCATGTTAAAGACATTTTTACTTTGTCTTAGTGTTTCTGTTTACCTCTAAGAAATATGCTGCTAAATTTGTGGATTTATTAGATCTACTTATTAGCAGACATTACTCAGTTTTTCAGTATTCTGTATTTCAATATGATGTGCAGAATTTACCAAAATATTTTCCTCTGGAAAGGGTTGACTCAAAGTCCTTTACAGTTTCAAAACTGTTATTTGAAAGAGATGGACGTGGGCAGCACAATTCAGATCTGGGTGAGAGCCAAAGCCTCCTTGGAATTCAGAGGCATGTGGGAGGTGGATACTGTAGTTTGATCTGCTGGGTGAGCTAAGTTGTAACTTCCACACTAGCACCAGTTGGCATCGCTCAAGCATGCTAGCTTCTGTCGCAGCTACATGGTAGCTCAGCACTTCTAATTTCTGTGCAGCTGGGTCCATCCTTGATTTGATTAATAGTAAATCTGGACTATAGGTTCAAAAGAATCCATTGTTATCATATGGTTTAACTTTCTGCATACCATAGGGTGTATTCTTTGATCTTTTTCTTGCTTTCAGTCTAGTAGCTGTGACTGAAATAGAGCTTATCTTTTAGTAAAACATCCAATCTTGACTGAAAAAATTTCCACTGCTGGAAAACTTATCGTCACTCTGAGTAATTTCTTCCAAAGGATAATTAACCACACAATGGAAATCTTGCACTTTATTCCTCATCTAAATTTTAGTACCTTTAATTTCAAACGAAACCTCTGTGCTAGACTGTAGAGCTCTCGTGATCACATTCCTATTCCTCACAGAGGGATATTCACTATGAATAAATCATACCTTAATTTACTTTTTAATAAATTAAACAGTGCTTTTCATTTCTGTCTTAATGCAACTATTTTCCAGGCTTGCAGTCATTTTTATTTCTTTCCTCTGAATCATCTCCATATTTTCACTTTCCTTCTAGAACTGTGAAAAGGAAAATTAGACACAGAATTTCAGTAGTAGTTGAACGAGTGCCTAAAAAGACAATACCTATGTTCCTATCCAGTACTTTGAATTCTACATCCCAAAGTTCATCCTTTTAATCAAATTTTACACTGTAGTCTCAAATTCTTATTCAACATCCCAAGTCTATATGCTCTGATTTCCAGGACAGAACTCCTACATTGAGCTATATCCTGTTTTCATTGTTTGTAAGTGTATGACTTTAATTTTAGACATAAAAGAAACTGTATTGGGCAGATCAAAAGACTGTATTGCAATAATCTTACTGCAACAGGAGGGAGACATGATGATTGGGATGGGGTTTTTTCTGTGGTTAATCTTTTGCAGTTCAGATGTCCTGACCTCTAATTTACATGGGTGTCGGAAACTTGACGGCATAACTTACAGTAGTGTGAAACTCTGTTCATATTCTATCAAGACAGAAGAAACCCAGAACCATAAATGAATACGCAGGCAAAGTAAGAACAGGGCAAACAGACAGCTTTCTAATACTTTCCAAGCTACCACTTGTTTTTGGCCCAGGGATCTGAAAATTGAAGGAGATATTTACGTTTTTAATGACCTTCAGTGACAACTTAATTTCGCAGAATCCTTTCTCAACTAGTTCCACTAGTCTGTTACTTCATTTGAAGAATCAACTCCCTTTATTTATTTTAACCTAAATCCTATTATACTTCATTATTAAAAGAGATTATATCCGTATTAAAAAAGAGATATTGGGCAGTCAATCCCTATCTATTGTGCTCAGTGCCATCCCTAATACTGTAAACAGGTGGTGGCTTTAAACTAAAAGAGGGTAGATTTAAATCAAGTATTAGAAAGAAATTCTTCACTGTGAAGGTGGTGAGACTGGAACAGGTTGCCCAGAGAAGCAGTAGATGCCCCATCCCTGGAAGCATCCAAGGCCAGGCTGGGTGGGGCTTTGAGCAACCTGGTCTAGTGGAAGGTGTCCCTGCACATGGCAGGGGGGTTGGAACTGGATGATCTTAAAGATCTCTTCCAAGCCAAACCATTCTATGAGTCTATCATATCCCTCAAGCATCCCTTTTCTAAATTAAGATACCTTGGGTTATCTTTGCTGCTCTTCACTGAAGGTTTTTAAGTGCTATAGTGACCTTCCTGAAACTAAGGCTGCAAAACTGCATGAAGGTTACTATGGATTTATACTGTTGTATAGTGACATTCTCTGTTCACAGGTTTTCCCAATGAAGTCCTAATATTTCATTTGTTTTTTGATTACCATCTACCCTAACCTCCAGATACCATTTCTGATTTGTCAGCTGAAAAACTTATCATTTCATCTATGGAGTTAGGATTGTTTTTTCTGATGTGCATGACTTCTCATTTTCTCATTTGCTGTTTTATTGCCCTCTCAATCTTAGAAAGTTCTTTAGCGGTTTGTCACAACTGGCCCTGAATCATAATATCATCAGCAAACTTTGTCACATAACTACTCCTTTCATATTTCAGGGTATTTACGAGTATGTTGAATTGCTTAACTTCCACACAGATCTGTGGAACTCCACGAAATCACATCCCTTTATTGAACTGACTTCTTGCTCCCATCCTCAGTTTCCTATCCTTTAGTCATTCTTTTCAATCAATGCAATAACCTTTCCTCTTATAATATAGTGGCTTGGTTTCTTTAAAAGCTATCAGGGAGGGACATTGTCAGAATCCTTATGGAGTCCAGTTAGACATAACAACTAAATCTCCATTACCACAAGCCTGGTAAATTCTGTGAGGTAGGGCTTCTCTTAACAGATCCACAGTAACTCTAAGTATATCATACTGTTGCAAGAATATAATATTTAGACAGATATCTGCTAATTCTATTCTTTATTGCAGTCTACCAATTTGTCCAGCACAGACATTTGGCTAAAAGGCCTTGGATAACCGTTGAACTCTTTTCAGAGTTGACACCACATTCCCAGGACACTGGTAACAGGACAGTTTGAAGCAAGAAGATACATGCCACTTCTACTGAATCAACTATTTTATCCTGTTTCCTTTATAACTCAGTTGAAAACCTTCTAATCATGGCAATTTGTTACTGTTCATAATGTCAGAGTTTTTTTACACTGGCTTCAGTTTCAGAAAAATCCTCTGAAATGTCCACAATGGAAGATTCCATCAGAATCAATTTGGTTTCTTCCAGAGTGAATATGAATGCAAAGAATGCAGATAGCTTCTCTGAAATGTCTGTGTCTTCACTGTGTGTTCTTCTGCTAACTGCAAACACTCATTACAAAACTCATAATACTTGACTGCCCAGTTTACTGGTCCGTTCACAGCAGGCCATATTAGTCGTTTGTCACCTGTGCTGTTCACTCTCATGTCAATATTTAGGCCATTTGCAGACTTTATCAGTAATTCTATTTCTTACTATGTCTGCATTATTTAACACCATAGAGTCAAAATAATCTTAACATGTTTCTTTTTTAGTAGTAGTTCTGCTAGTATTGAAGAAGAGATTGTTTTGTATTAAATGCACTTTACATATTTGTTAATGACTTGCTTTATTTTAGGGAGGTAATCCAACAGCTACTGTAATTGCATTGTGTTTGATGAGAGATTTCAATCTGGCTCAAGAAACTTGTCAGTTGGCCATCAAAGACCTTGGATGTCTTGAAGTGTTAATTAATTTACTCGATACAGAAGAAATTAAATGCCAAGTAAGTAGCTTTGTCAAATAGAGAAACGAATATGCTTTTTCTATTAGAATATTTTTTCAGTTTTCAAAGTTATATAGTATAATGCAAATTGATTTCTCATTTCTGTATTTTCTTGATTTCAAGGATTTTTTTAGATAAACATAAATTTCTTTGATTTTCAGTTTCCTTCTTCTGATTCAATTTAAAAGATAAAATGATTTGGATAAACCAGCATGTTAAATACTTTTATGTATACTTAAATAATGTTTAACTTCTATTATTTTCCATTATTTAGATTGGCTCATTAAAAATCCTGAAGGAAATTAGTCAAAATATACTGATCAGACATGCAATTGCAGATCTTGGGGGCTTACAGATCATGGTGAAAATACTGGACTCTCCAGATAAAGATCTAAAATGTTTGGCAGCTGAAACGATTGCTAATGTTGCTAGATTTAAACTAGCACGAAGGACAGTAAGGCAGCATGGAGGAATCAAGAGATTGGTAAGCAGACATTAAAATTTGTACCCTTGTCTTATTTTTGTCAAAAAAACACATCACGTGTTGTGTACATGATTCTTGTAGTAGTGTTTACCATCATTAAAAAGCAGTATAATACCTAATCCCTTCAGATAATGAAAAAAAAAGTGGTTTTTTTTCAGGTTGGGCTGTTGGAAGGTATTTCAGTGGGATCAACCAGTCCAACACCATACCAAGCAAATGATACTGAAATAGCACGCTGTGGGGCTTTGGCGCTCTGGAGCTGTAGCAAAAGCACCAAAAATAAAGAAGCAATCCGTAAAGCTGGTGGCATTCCATTGTTAGCTAGATGGCTGAAATGTTCACATGCAAACATCTTAACCCCAGTAGTGGGGACACTACAAGAATGTGCCTCAGAGGTAAGTAAACACATATAGAGGTAAGTAAACACATATAGCTAAGTTATTTCTAATCATTAAAACAATTGGCTACTAAAAGGAAGCATTACATTTGACTGTCATTTAAACCAGGGCCATTATCACATCAGGAGGTAGATGCTTTGTGTGGTCAAAGTATTTTTGAGAAGGTCACATCTTGTAAGGAAATACAGACCAGCATGTTTTATTTAAAAGACTAGGGGTAGTTTGTGAAAGAAGATATATAGAAATGAAATCCCTAGTCAGTTTCATTTTTTTTCTCATTTTTTTCATCATACTTGACAAATTTGGCAACTTCAGATGCTATATTCTGGTTAATCAGTACAATTAAATTCTACAAAACTAACCTACAGGTGTGGCCAAGATGTTCCAATACAGTGCAGGGCAGTGTGGTTTACAATGTCCTTGTGAATTGTGTAAGATGGTGTCTGATCGACTGCAAAAAGAAGAATATATGTGATTCCGTTTTTAAATTTGAATACAAGTATTTTTTACCACTGCATATAAGATGAGTGGTTATTTCTCCGTTTGTAGAATCATATTTGAAGTTAAAGTGTATTGCATTATGGCCAAAAATATACATAAATTCTCTTGGTGAATTTAAGACATGTAAGACATGATTTTTCAAAAGATTTTACGTTATAAAATACTTTGTATTTTCAAAATTAGCTTCTTGAACTACACAAGTTTATGCATGCTCCACGAGACAGCAACCCAGCAGATTTTAGCTTCAGTAAGTCTATATTAGGAAGGTGATGTTTTTGAGGTTTTCTCATATGGCCAGATTTGGAAATAACACTAAATGGATCTCTTACACAGATGTTTCCCATCTCTTAAATAATGGTCCCCTGTTACAATGCCTTTGGGTTAAAATTTGGAAGAAAAGATCACTAAAAAATTTCAATTCTTAGAACATGTTTTTCTAACTTTGTTCTAGGAACAGATCTGTTGTTTTGGCTGCTGGCTCTTGATGAAGTGAGTGGGTACTTCTTGATCCCATTCTAAAGCATCTTTTTTTTCCTTGGCTCTGAGCAGGGAGTCTGGACACAGTTCAGAATATACTGAATTCTGTTTAAGCCAGGTGGCTACAAAATAGAAATTGCAGCACCTGGTTTTACAGGTGATTTGAAGAGCACTGCAGAGAATTTATGTATCTGATTAACTTTGAGAACATCAATAGTATTTTCAAGGCAATGCAGATTACTTGTTCTTAAAGTGCGAAGATTCCCAATATCAAAGCCTAGAATTGTGACTGGTGTTATTTGTTAATAGATAGGATTTAAAAGATTCAGTTTATCTTTTTAGCCAAGTTACAGACTTGCAATAAGGACAGAAGGAATGATTGAGAACCTTGTCAAAAATCTGAGTAGTGAACATGAGGAGCTTCAGATGCATTGTGCAAGTGCCATATTTAAGGTAATTGTATTATAATCAGTAGATCACAGCCAGGATTAGCCCTTTGGTTTTATGTGGTTGTTATTTTTAATATTTCTTAGTTTTACTAGTTCTCTAATGTGTAAGAAATTACTTCATGAAAATGTTGATGGTCTTTGGATAAATCTTATTAGAATATTTTAGCTGCATATTTAATACTGTAATTAAGTTTGTACTTGCTGTTCTTGTGTGCAAGCCCTGAATTGCACAGGTAACCAACAGAGAGAGGCGAGGTGTACTGTGCAAAGAGCTACTTTGGTTTTTTATGTTTGTTTGCCAACAAGGTGGACAATGTGACAGTATAAGCACTGCTGCATATACAGCAATAGTTTACTGTCTACCTCTGAGTTGTTAGCATATTCAGATACTTTAATAAAATACTTATGTTTTCTTCTGTATTAGCTTTTACTAGTTACAACATAATACACCTAGCTTTTGAAGACATAATTTTGCACATTTTACATTGTACATATGTTTAATTTTTTTGTATAGTGTGCAGAAGATAAGGAAACACGTGACCTTGTTAGACAGCACGGAGGTCTACAACCATTATCTGTTCTGCTTGGTAACTCTGAAAACAAACAACTTTTAGCAGCTGTGACAGGAGCAATCTGGAAATGTGCAATCAGTGGAGAAAATGTGTCAAAGTAACAATTTAATTTTACAAACATATATTGCATTATCATGTTTTGATTTTATGGGCCTCTATTATTTTCAAAATTGTTGTGCCGTAATTCTTCAAAAACATACTTATAATTGGTTGGGCTTTCAACTTAGGTTTTACAGTACTTAAAAAATTGTCACGTTACCTCATCAGGATACAGTGGAGACAGCGTTAAGTTCCTAGAGTTTTAAGAGTCAGTGGGGACAATTGGTGCCTCTAAAGAATAGTTAAGATGTAGGACGCTGAATCAGGAGGTGTACTAGCACATACTAAACATTTGACTCATGGACATATCTGATATCCCCACTCCTTTCTGTAGCTTACAAACTGGAATCACTGCTGCATGGTAGAGAGAGTTGTTAGCACACTTAGCTTTAATGTTTTATGTCAAGAGAGGTGGAGAGCAAATTATCTCATTCTAGGGTAGATATCTGATACACATTAGGTCCACCTACTTCAGCAATATACTGCGATCTAGGATAATTAGCCTAGATGCCTCTCTCCTTGACTATACAGGGGGCTCAGAAAAGTAGCTTAGTCTGGACACCCAGCTTCTAATTGTGTGGAATTAACTGGTGAGAGTACCATAGGTACTACAACCTCTTAGTATCAGGATCCTGAGTGATTAGCTGAGAATGTGACAGCAGGCATTAGCATCCTCCACCTTTCATGAAACAGCTTAATGACTGAGAATAATTGACCCCCTCATCTAGAATTCAGTTATCAGATTCATGCACCTTACCTCAAAAAAAAAAAAAAAAAAATATCCTGGAGTCTGTGCTAGGTTTCCTGCTGAGCTTAGGCTGCTCTGTACAGAGAAATGTAAGATTCAGAGGCTGGAAGGAGTATAAGTAAGAGGTAACCGCTTCCTGCAGCCCTAATTTTAGTATACTTTGCTAGACAAGCAGATATGCTGGATAAAAATCAGAAAGAATTCCAGTAATAAGGGCTTATAGTCTGGCTTTTACTGTCCTAAATGAGTTCCCAAACTGCTGGTATACCAAGCTGTGGTCTTTACATACTCCACTGATGTCCTATTGCTTTTTGCATTCTTGATTGCACAGTAACCTGGCTTTTCAGAAGGAAATCCTTCTTTTCTGTGGGCTTTGGGTATCTGCACAGAGGCATCCTGTTTCTGGATCAGTCAGTGACGAGATGGACTGAATGGCGCACTCTATACTACTGAACAGGGCCAAACCTTTCAGGTTCAGGCACTGTGTTTTGATTATCCATCCTGTTTAACTGCTAGCACAGTCCTTTACACAGTTCGGCCTGTGCCAGCAAGCGCTCTCCCAGACAATGCCCAGACACTCCTTAGGAGCAGTGCAGGCAACAGATTGTTCCTATTAACAGAATGGGTGAGCCCACCCTGAATTGTGAGGATAAGAGACTTCAGCCATGTGGATGCTATGTTGTACTTCTTGTCCTCAGGCCTAGAGAATGAGCCCTTGCCTGTTTTATTTATTAGTATAGCTGTAGCCAGTAATTCTGTCCAAATGCAAACAGATTTTTGCTGGGCTACTCACATGTCTTTGGCAAGTACTTGATGCTCCATGAAGGTTACTAGCCAGGCGCAGCTCCAGGCTTGAGCTGAATTCATGTATTATTCAGTGCTGAGTCTGAAGCAGTAAACCCTATCCAAACTGAAGGTGGGAGGGCACTACGGAACAGGGAGAGAGGATAATGTGAAAACATGTGAGGAGATCTGGAGGGATGAGCTTGAGTCTGGCATGAGGGTAGAGCTAAAAGACCCTGCTGGTTCCTGTAGGGCCGCTTACCTTTGAACTACTCCACGGTGTTTCCTATACCTGAAGTACATTGCTGAGATGTTGTACTGACTCAGCAACGAGCTGATACAGGTGTCTGGACGTGACTAGCTCAGATTCCAGTTTGCGTGCAAGCGGCCTTACTTCTTCTGGACACAAGATGGCCCGAGCCAACAGCTTTGTCAGAGTGTAGCCAGCCCGTTGCAGGGCCAGCTTATATAGTTCTATCTGTGAAGCAGTTGATAGGCAACACAGATAAAGTAGCCAGAGAAAATCAGGGGGGGCTTAAAATTATTTGCTTGCTTTATTGCTCTTTTTTCATGCTGTTGATGGTTTCTTTTGAAAAAAAAATAAAATATTGTAGGGATACTTCCAAATTATAGTGAACAAAGAGAGGAAGATTCCTCTTTAAGCAAAAGCTTGAATGATGAAAAATGAAAGTTCCTCATTTCTCAGTTATTTTAATTGTTATACTGATAAACCAGCTTGGGAAGTTTTAACTTTTATTGAAACAGTTCTAGTTTTGCCATCAAAATCTCAAAAATACTAATTTCTTTTGTATGAAAGAAAAGGCACATGTACAACTGATTCCCGGAAAATACAGAGTATTTGTAGCTCAAGTAGACACTTCCAGAAGCTAGGGACTGCGGGGAAAACACAAATGAGAACTCTGTACTCTTTAGGGGAGGAACTATGTGTATTTACATAAAGCTATAAATCAAAGCATAACCATTAGATAATATACAGGTTACATCTAGCTTGATACACCAAGTAGAATTGTCAAGTTGTATCACAGAAAATGTATGAAACAAAGATACAGTATTTGTTAAGTATCTTCCAAGTTCTGAACAAAACAAACTTGGAAGATTACCCCAGTACTAAGGAATAAAGTCCTGTTCTGAAAGATGAATTTCTGAGGTCTAGCATGCACCTGTTTGTAGAATAGGTTGTTCAGGATTTTAAAAACATATTTCTGATTTTCAGTACCAAAAGTGCTATGAAGAATGAGGGAAGTATTAATAATAGCAGTCAACTCAAATTTCTGTCCACTGATTTCTTAGTTTCAAAATGGAATCTAACACAGTAAATAGGAGTGTACTAGAACTGTAGGTCTGACCTTATGAAAATGTAGGTATTAGGCCTGAACTAAGTGTAGAACCGGTCAGGGCAAACTCTCTAAAGGCTGACATTTAGTGAAAAGTAAGGGTGATCCTTTGGTCCAAAGAGGTGGAGGGGGGTCTAACACACTACTACTCCAGCTATTGCTAGCATGGCAGGAAAAAGTGCTGGAAGTTAGGATGCCACAGTACTTGCCAGTCTTCCAGTATGTTTTCAACTATTTATTGATGTTGCATGAACATGTTTTAAAAACCCCTCAAACTACTCTGCAGATTCCTAGATAGCTAAATTAGACAAATGTATATAAAGGTAGAGTAAGAAATCATGCTGTATGTCACACTTTCAAGAATTCATTGGAATGGTTTACCTGTACTGTGATTTCTTCAACAAAATAATTTACATACATAAATTAAACATTGTACTTAAATTATAATGATACTTTAATTATAAAACTTATCACAGTAACATACTGAAACTAACAACTTTGGGTTTATTGCTGTCCTTTAGATTTCGGGAATATAAAACTGTAGAAGCTTTGGTAGGGCTGCTTACTGATCAGCCTGAAGAAGTCCTTGTAAATATCGTTGGAGCACTGGGAGAATGTTGCCAAGAGCCAATAAATCGAAGCATTATCCGTAAATGTGGTGGAATACCACCTCTAGTGAAGTACCTTACTGGAACTGATCAGGCACTACTTGTGAATGTCACCAAAGCAGTGGGAGCTTGTGCAACAGAACCTGAAAATATGATGTAAGCTATTCATATTCATAGCATTTTAGATTGGAAAAAAAGATTTTTTTAGTAAATCTGGCATAAATACAGTCAATTTTAATCTGACTTAAAAGGATATTTTACCTTTTGTTTTCTACAGGGCTTTATGGGTTAGTTACTTCCTACTGTAAAATGTCCTAAATAAATAAATATTTTTAAAAATCATGAATTAAATACATAGGATATAAAGATTTTGCATTTTAGGGAAAATCAGATAAACCTTTAGTAAATTGCTTTTTATTAAAGTTAAAACTGAAAGTTACAGAGCATCATTTTAAAGTGCTGCATGATAGGTATCTCTTTTGCCTTCTCCTTTTACGTATGTTCTCAAATCATAAATAATAGACTAAGTTAGAGAAAGTAATTCTAAAAAGAAAGGTACTTATTTACAGTCATGAAAAATAATTTGAAAATTAGGAGTATTATTTGTATTTTCTCTGGTTTGTCCCTCTTCATCATTCCTTCTATGAACTCAGACTTTTTGGGGACCTTTTTCTCCCCTATTCCTTTGCAAAACCAAAGAAAAAGACTCTTTTTACAGCTGCTCTCTTTGATTTTGTGACGTAGGTTTGTACAACTTACAAAGATCCTTGAGTTTTATGATTAAGTGTTCCAGTTAAATGTTGAGGTCGGTATTTGCTGTGCTTACTGTGCTGTTCTCTTACAGGGATATTTACCTCAAGATTCTCAGCATATTTCCCTCCTTATGTATAAGGAAGGTCAGAAAGAGAGTTTTATTAAGCTCCTCCTGTTCTGTTTTGCATAATTCACTTGATATTCATATAGCAGTGCAGGGAATTCTTTTCCTGAATAGGGCTTTTGTTTTCATGCTTTGGCTGTCACCCAGTGGCAAAAGGCTAGATGGTACACAACTGTAAACATGGGTTGTATGAACAGTTAGTAATGTAGCATAAAAGTATAAATAAATGAAATAATTTTCACGACATATCTCACTAAAAATCAGACTTTAGAGTAATGTATTAAGCTAACATAATTAACATTGGAAATCAGCTGTTAAATTTAAATGCCAATACGTACAAATTGATATTTATAAAACCTCAGACATACTCCAGTACTCAGGACTGTCACTTGTAACAGCCAGCACGGATAGCTTCATAGTGGAATATGGTCAGTATAAGCACAAAACATAACACAAGTTGCTGCTAAAATTGTGATAGAATAGAGTCCATCTTGTTTCTAAGAAGGAGAGAATACAGGTTGTTTGGGAAAAAATTGTATAGAGTTTGCAGAGTGGAGAAAGGAATAAAATGTCTAATTTGTTTCATATAAAAATATTCTCTATTGAAGGTTCTCAACTTTTAAAATGTTTTTAAAATATTTAAAAATATTAACAAATAAGCAAGATCTTAGATCAAGTAGAATATACTTTTTAATATTACAAAAGAACTGTTACACAGAAATTAGTATTATTAGTAAGGCTGACATGTACATGATGTGTTGTGCTAGTTAGACTCGTAGAAGAGATAATGCTGCTGTCTTTTCTCAAGGCACAATTCATCCAGGTGTGGATAAATTTGATATAATCCAGCAAAATATTTAAAAACAATGCTGAGTTAAAACATTGACACCTGTGCAACCATTTACATTTAAATGATTTGCTTGGTTGAGTGTTCTGCCTCTCACAGGGTTAAGAGCACTTAAGAGCACCACCCACCCGCGAAAAGAAAAGGGACATCCATTCCTCTCCTTTCTCCTCCTCTCAGAGCTGTACAGCAGGAACTGAAATTGTAGGTTGTCATCCAGATTGCTCTTCTCCTTTTTGGGAAGAGTAAGTCACCCAGTAGCATCACTTTATTCCATTTACAGAATTTGGGACTAAAACACTAAGTAGCCTTGTTCAAAACTACTGTGGAGTTCATTCTTTTTCTGTTATCATTTTCTGAAGTTCTTAACCAAAAAGACACATCCTAACAAGGATGTGGAGATGTGCCAAGATTGTCTTCTAGAAAGAAGGAAAAGCAAAGCCACTTGTAGCTTCAAAGTAGTAGAAGTAGTGACGAAAGCTTCCCACTGAAGCTTGATACTTAGCTGTTTCTGCTCTTCCTGGTTCACCTGCCTGGATCCCTATTACATTCCTTATTTCTTAATCACTTACTCCTCCAAATGGCTTGACAGGTTCTAGGAGACCAGTTCTTTTCTACTAATAGCTTTTCTTCTGACAAATTTGGCTGGCAGGTCTTGAGGCTTGTTTTCTTTGTCATCTGGTACAGACAAGCACTGTTTAAAGAGTTACTTGGTTAGTTTGGCACTACAGAAACTTGAAAAACTATGATGATTTTTCTGGATTCTGCTATCGTTGACTTTCATATATACTGGACAACCAGAAAAAAACAAGAAAATTGAAAGGGAGTGTCAAGCCCTCATAAGGACTGAGAATTTTCAGATATATTCTCACATTTCATTAGCTGCATGTGTGTTTAACAAACTGTGGCTTAGAGACTAAATATTCAGTTGAGCAGTCTTCTATTTTGAATGTGGTTATACTTGCAGCAGGTATGTGGAAACCGTACAGGCTGAGAATGATTCAAGAATATGTAATGAAGAGGATGGAATTAATATAAGGAAAAATATTATTATGTATTATAAAAAAGAGTGTGTTCTGCTGCAGTACAGTAAACATCTGAGGGAAATATTGTATGTTTATCATACGTTCTATTGAGGAAGCCTGCACTGACAGAGACTAGTAGATCAGCATAGGTAAATCTACAGCTTCTATATGTCTTTTATATATTTTATCTCTTCTGTGTTTCCTAGTTGACACTTCACCTTCTACAACTACTGAGCAGAAGGTACAATAGTGTTACTTTCCTGCACTGAGCCTTTACTTGAAGGCAACTTCAAGCTATTAAGTGATTCTTATTGACTCTATTGAGCTATGTAAAATAAAGAACCACAGCCAGCTTCTCCCACAGCAAAAAAATAGTTGACTTATCTTAAAAAAAAGCACAACTATGTGACAGAACGTCTTTACTATTATGTGGACAGCATGATGCTGTTCTACATATTCAGTCTGCCACATGGCCACTGACAAGAGATGCTGCTCCATATCTTTTATGTATATTCGTCTTTTTCAGGAACTTTTTTCAAGTTACTCTTTTTCTCTTACTGAAAAACAGAGGACTAGTGCTTATTCTTTTAACTGCCACTAGATTTTCATTTGCCCTTTCCATTTGAAAACCCATACACTTCATCTCTTAACATTCAGACTGAGGGTTTAGAATCTTATAAACTAAAATGTACAATTATTTTAGCCAAACAGATGGAGTTTGAGTCATTGGTACATATTATTTATCAAAGCAGTCCACAGAAACTAGTGAAGGTTTTAAGAAACATGCTAAATTGTGGTTTCAAAAAAGACAAGATTACATTCTGCCAGAATTAAACTCTGTAATCTTACCAGTGAGCACAACACAGAGTCAGTATAACTTTGTTTATTTACATTTGTATTTGTGGTCTAAATTGGCAGGCAATTAAACTAGAGTTCTCAAAAGTTCTGGCAAATAACACTGTAGCAGAGAAAGATGATAGATATGACAAACAGATGTCTAGGCTCTGTGTGTGTGTGTGTGTAAGCAATTCATGTCAAAGTTTCTACTGGAAATGTTCAATATCAAGTTTGAATTTGAAAGAGAAGTACTATTTCAGATTAACAGCTTTGCTAGTTTCAGATACATGTAAAAAAGCAGAGCATATTTCTAGACCTGCAACCCATGTCTTGCACAGACATCTCATGATGTTCAGTGACGTCATGATATGAAGGTTCTTAAATAACATGAGAAGTCTTTATTAAAACAACTGTTGACTGTAAACAGCCACAGAATTCATTCAAAAAAATTATCACCTTAAAATTATCTGCACTGGTCAAATAGCAAATACCAATTCACTGTAACCTAGACATTCCAGTAACTTCTGAATGGGTTTAATTTCATTAAAATTATTTGTCCTTAAGACATGTTCTATAGACACCATACATCAGCTGTTCTGTGTATGAAACCAGGAAGATGTTTTGCTCATACACATTGCAGTTGCCTTTTTGTAGGAGTGATGTCGGCTTCATACCCCTTCATCTCTGCTCTAATCATGACTGGCCTGCACAGGATGGGAACACCTCTTAACTCCAGCTATTTCTTTTGGTTGTTTTGGGGAACAGAATAATCTAAACCTTGTTCTAAATTGTATGAGTGATCAAATAAGAACAGTCTACAACAACGCACAGGGCTTTGATCAGGAGAGGTGGCCACTGGCCATCTTGGTCCAGGTCTGTTGTGAGATGCCTCTGCTGTATTAAGGTATAGAGCCAGTGGTTCAGAATCAAGGCTTTTGCTTCTGAACTCTGCATATTTACATATTGTTATGGACTTACAGTGAAGCACCAGATGGCAATTACCTATAATAAAGTTTACATTTCTATTTTGAGTGACTTTTATGCCTGTTAAGATTTTGATTATTAATAATGTTCTGTACATTACACATATGCAGTTCAGCTATTCTTTAAAAGCAGTTAAATATTTGAGCTTTTAAATGTTAAATATTAAGATCTTTTATATCAACTAGATAGCATATTATTTCAGCTTTTATGAGATTCCCTTCAGCTTTCAAAGAAAATACTCTGTATCTTTATTAAAATACCTGTCCTTTAACAGTCCCATGAGTGGTTGCTTAATCCAGATTTAACTGTAGTTTAATTTTATCATCATAATGTCAACAAGTTACTATAAAATATATCGTTGAAGTGACTGTAACCACAGAGTGACTAATGTGCTAACTATGGATGAATACAGAATTGAAAGCTAACCAAAATAAATGTTAAGGTATATTTCCTTGCATTTACTGTGGTAACTAGCTGTATTACAGCATCCTGCTAATAATGTTATAAATTTGGGGAAGAAAATTAGATACAGAAGCAAATCAGAATATTGTTTAGCATTATGCCATCAGAGATGAAATTTTCAAGATTACAGGTCTATTTTCCCATCTCATTCTCTGTTTATTTGTAAAGAAATCTAAGTGTGTATTTTTGTCCACTTTAAAAAGGCATTTTCACATAGTAAGGAAACTAATGTCTAAGCACTTTATAGAGGAAACATTTTTCAGGGCCATATATTTTAGTGTTCACTTTGTTTTTATAGCAGATATGCTCATTTAACACCCATTGTCTTCATCTGTTACATTGTGCAGTGAAACCATAGGAAGATAAAAAATTGAACTCTTTAGCAATGCTTTCTTAATTGGCAAATATATGTTCTTGGTAAGATGAAAATAAAAGGGTTTGTGCCTGTATGGTAATTACACAGTAATTCCTCTAGTATGAGAATATAAGAGCATCCTTTCTGTATGTAGAGTTCTTTTCATTTGAGTTAATCTAGTGTAACTGAGAGAAAGCAGTAATCAGCGATGAACAAGGTAATTTGGAGATTGGTTTATTTAGTCCATGCTGGTTTTTAGTTTGATTTGTCCCCGTTGAATAGGTGGAGGACTATTGCTTTCAGATATTCTGAGGTGTTCTGTTGAGTCTAAGACAACGGTCTTTCTTGTCTTCAAGCAAAAGGCAAAAGTCTCCTTTAGAAAATGAACTATAGAGTGAGGGTAGTTTACCTTGAAAAGCTGAAGAGAAGGCAAGAAAACTGAAAAAAAAATGAAAGTAAACTTCAAATTGAAAAGGAGGTTCTCAAAAAAATAGAAAGGAAAAATAAATCAGCCTAGAGGTTGGGGTTTTTTAAGTGTGGTGTAAAAATCTGAGCTCAGTGTTTGGCTTCTATCTCTTGGTTTTTACATACTGATTGGAGATGGGTCATTTGTATGTAGCGCCTCTTGGGAGGAAGCACCTTGCATTGGTAAATGGTCAGTACTCCGTTGACTGGAAGAAAGATTCATGGGTTCTTTTTTAATTAATTCCAATACAGGAAAAAATTCCTTGTGCTTTCTGACAGGAAAGTAATGTTAAAATTGCTTAAAAGTGTTCAGGGTTTGGAGGGTTTTAAAAGCTTGTCTTGAAGCTTTTACTTAAGTCATCCTTACTATGTGAATATATATCTGTAATTGTGTAGTTTGTGATCATGCTGTTTTATTTTGTTGTCTTACAACTTCTGAACTTGTCCTTTGATGATTTTCTTGGAGTTGAATTGTAGTTGAGTATGTAAAATAAGCTGTATTAAAACTAGCAATTCTTTAAAATTTGGTGTCTTAACCATAGCTTTGTGCAAAAAGTATTATTTTGAAAAACATAGTTGTTTAACCAGTTTGCATAAAAACGTTATGAATAAGATCCTTGGTTATTTTAGACAGAGTTAATGTACTTTATTACTTTTTCTGCTTCAAATGATAGGATTACATACAAAGCTGATTTTATAATTAGTTTAAACATTTCCTGGCAAACCTACATATAGTGAACACAAATTAGGTGTTTTATCTGATGTTTTTAAGCCCAATCTGTATTTAAATTTCTCTTGATTTACAGTTAAAGATGTAGACTCATTTTATACAATTGAAACTTTACTTTTGAGATTACACAGTTAGACAAGGTGTACTTACTTTTGTTTATCTTCAGCTCATTTGCTTGGGATTTAACATATCTTTTTGAAAATAGGCATGTTTGTAAAGGCTGTTAAGTTTTGTTTGACCTTCCTTTCCATTTAAGGTGTTCACTGGACCCTAATGTGAAGTTATGATCCCCAAGCCAGATTGATTTTTAAACATAACACAGATTGTGTAGAGATGATTCTGATGATAATTCATTTCCAGCTAGTCATGAAGATACTTTGATTATGGTGTGTTTAAGTAATTGTAACATAGTGTTCAGTGTTAGTCTTGTTGGTAAGGAACACGTGGGAAACAAGTTACACATTATTCGTTCCCAACAAAGGATGCACTGTGGTGTGACCATTTTAATTTCTAATGCTAGATTAGAAACATAGTATTTTAAAATATGTCGTAGAGTAAGGTAAATACATTAACCATAGACTGAATAAAAGATTAAGTACATAGTTTTGGGCATAAATATTTGTTTTGGAAAGTATTTGTTACTATATGAAAGAAGCCAGTATGCTTGAATTCAGATTTTACTTTGCATGCAGATCGTTAAAAAGTCACATGCTTGTTTTCACGTTTATATGAGTTCTGGTTATAATGTAGTTTACCTTACTTTATCTTCTATAAGAATTTTGATGATAGTGCTGAGAAAAAGATAAATGACATTAATGAGATTTAGTTAGAAAACATACTCTGTCTTTACATCATTTGTTCACACCCATCTCCTATAGTAAGCAGTTTACTGAATAAATTGATGGAGATTAGCTGACAATAAACCACAAGCACTTACATAAAGCAAAACAGTATGTTAAAGAAAATCATACCAATATTTCTTAAAGCAGCGTTCCAAACAAACTGATATAATTTAAAATTTAACATTGTCTACTCCATAATTAATTATCTCTTTTATTGGTCTGTGTCTGCAATAGGATAATTGACCGTCTAGATGGAGTTCGTTTATTATGGTCACTGTTGAAAAATCCTAATCCAGATGTTCAAGCAAGTGCAGCTTGGGCTATTTGTCCTTGCATTGAAAATGCTAAGGTAAGAAAGCATTTAAAGTAAATATTTTTGTTATCTATATGTCATATATAATTTTTGTATTTGTGTGATTTCCAGAAATACTTTGCCATTTGCTACTTACACTCACTTAATTTCATTCAGTTAACTGCTAAAACCATGTTGTATTCACTTTTCAAAAGTGAATAGTCCTTCATCTAGCACTCATTATAGCATTCTGTTTTGCCTTTACAGTGCTTACTGTATTTGGAAAATATATTTTAATAACCTATCGGGTCTTGGACTTACTGTTCTCAAACAAAGCATGCTGAAAATCTGACACTGTTAAAAACAGAAAGCTTCTACTCACAGACTATGAATAGCACAGGTAGTTGTAGTTGTTCCTCCGCTATGAGGTACTTCAGCTAAGTTCTCAAGAGACCATCATTTGGTTTCAAAGCGTTTCAGACTCAGTGCCAATGTAATCCTTAGATTTTCTACTCAGACTGCCAACAACAAGTGCCAGTTGTGAATAGTGGTTGTTGTGCAGGTCAGTTGTGCACAGAAGACTGAGCTATTCATTTATTTCATGTCAGTTTCCAAATAGCGATAAAATGGTGAGTATAAGCTATAAGTCATTTTCAGTGAATTCTTACCTGTGGTGGAATAAATGGGAAAGGTTTTGTTTCTCATTGGAAGTTTCCTAGAAATTTATCCTTTATCCTTGTACAGCAATATCTTCCCTTTCTAATATACCTCCTCATTTAATACTTCTGCATCTTCTCTTTACTGTACCACAAATATATATCTCTCTACATATAATACGAGATCATGACTGTAAAAAATGGAAGTTCCTTCAAAGTGCTAGATATCCTTAGCATCCTTTGCAGGCAATGTTTCCTGTTTGAAAATGAGCACTGTATGGTTGCTATTCGTTTATATGGATGGATAGATGTAGATACAGATATATGGATGAAAGTATTGTGAGAATATTTGGTCTTGATTTTTGTAACTTAAGTATTTTCAGTTTCTTTGCAATGATTTCTGCAATGGCAGCTTGCTTGCTATTTTTCAGACATGCTGCTTATTATCTTGCCATCTTTTTTTTTTTTCTTTTTTAAATGTACACTCTAGTATAATAAAGTTTTTTGTTAGGTGGTGGTGAAGTGTGTGCATGTCTCCTCTGTCAAGATATGACTATACCTGCCTCTCTCTTGAACAATATTGCTGTAGCTGAATATTAAAATATTACTTTATCTCAGTGCTGAGGGAATAATTATTATGTGTAAGACTGCAACCTGTATTGCCACAGTAGAACTTCACATTATTAGACCTTCCACTAAAAGCAGTTCTTCAGAAACTAAGGGGCTAGAGGACAGCTACTGAAATTATAGACTACATGGATTTTTTTCTTGTTTTCTTCCCTGGGTATTTGATGAGCATAAGCTATGTACATCCTTAGTTTAGCTATCCTCCTTTCATCTACCTTGGCTGCCTGCCCAAATGCTAATCTGTGACCCCAGAAAGAGTTCTTTGTGTGAGACTGAGGCAAAGTGGCACACTGAAACAAACCTACCAATAATACCCTTTCCTCTGACACTGAATGGAAAGAATTATGTATAAAGCAGCGATTATAGCCACACTGTGAAAGTGCAGTAACTATTTCTATCTAAACAAAATTTTGGCTTTTTTATTCAAAGTTAGTAGTATTCAACAATTCGATCTTCCAAGAAGCAGTTTGGTTTATGCAGTGCTTGATTCAAAAGCAGTAGTAAGTATATGACTTTAAAAGGATTATGTATGTGCATTCTGGCTTTTCCAAGCCTGTACTTGGGACTGCAAACTATGTTTCAAATAGCTGTAAGCTTGGAATCTGGATTTGTTTTCTTTTTGTGTTCTTTTGTGGAAACTGTAGTGGCTCTCTTCTGCAGTGTGGAGGTTCATAGATGAAATAGAGCTTGTTAATATTATCAGAAACAATTTTTTTATAACAATGTAGTGCAGCATCCATTTTTCTGCACAGACATTTCTGTACATACAACTTAAAGGTTATTTTCTATTATATTTTTAAAATCTTAGAAGCTAATCTATCATACTGATAGGGCTTTCCATGCACTTACTCTCACCATCATCTGTTTAAGATTGGAAAGTCTGCCACTTCTGTTTTACCATTGGGGTATAAGAGTCACAAAAGGTCAGGACTTGAATTCTCAAAAAGTTTAGTGTCAGCCAGTTTTGAGCTTTTAGGTTAACTAGTTTGCCTGCTGTTCGACAGGAAGTTAATTGCAAAGGGAGCAGAATCCCAAGTTCATGTAACCCAAGATTATATATGTCAAAGGTTACATTACAGTAGCTGGTTCAGAGTACTTCCCATAGAATAGAATTGTGTCAGTATGATATAGCTAAGTAATATTGTTTATTACAGCAGTATGATATATAGGTAAGTGATATTTGGTCTATGACAGATTTAAGACTTTTTAAATAGAGGATATACTACGCCAGTATTAGTACTAAATATTTTTAGCCTTAAGAATTTCTTGTAGAGTGAAGATCTTACAGGTAGGCTGGCAGTGGTATAATTTGGGTGGTAGAACTCTCCCAAGAAAATTTGCACAGCACCTGTGAGTGCTACTTGTGAGTCTTAGACAAATATCTCATGATTTTGTATAAATTAGTTCATACATCTCTTTAAAATATAAGACTTAAAGAGACAAGAATGTAATTTATTCAAAGGAATTATGTTAATAAAAACAGATTCTTATTAATTAGTTCCTTACTTCCAAAAGAAAAAGTTACTACTGCAGGCACATTGGTAATGACAGAGTGTAAGTGCACTGTCCAAAAACCACAAATGATTATGAAAAATGGCTCAGAAAAGTCTGCTCAACTCTGTTGATGTTGGAATGACTATATTTGGTTATGATGCTTCTTTGAAAAACAGTATTTTTAGTGTTCTCTGAATGTATTATCAGCCCCAAACAGAAAAAAATAGAGAAATTCTACAAAGATGTTATTTGGGCTATTATAAAATTCAGCCAAAGGTATTGTGCCAGTAAGAGGAACACTGCCAGCTTGAGTTTGTACAAAAATACCTGTTTCCTCACAGAGCAACATTTAAATAGAATGTCTTGAAATAAAATAAAAAAAAAAAAATAAAGAAAAAGAAAACGTTGCAGAGGTTATTTTCCATCCTTATATTTGGTAGAGTTTTGGGTGCAAACATTAAAATAGGAATGGTAATGTCAGGTATTGTCTTTTCCTTTGTCCTTTGCCTGTGCTTGTGTATCAGCTTTGAACTTTCAAATTTTCAGTTTTAGCCTTCGTTACAGCTACAGCTGTAAAGGCTTTCTTAAAGAACTTCAGGAAGCCACCTACCTATAAAGTCTGTCAAAATAATGTAAGTAAACAGTATAAGACTGGTTATTTGAGAAAAGAGAGAAAGTTATTCTGTTTTCTTAAAATGTACTTGTAAAATGACATCTCAACTTCTCTGATAAAGCGTGATCTTTTTACCCCCTCCAAGTTATTGCACCCTTTTCAGCTCTGCAGTGTAATTTCATGGGTGTGATGAAGGACAATCAGCCATCTAAAGCTGTCTGTATATTTCCTGCATACTGGGGAAGAGAATGTCCATGCTGACACAAAAAAAACCCAAAATCAAAACTAAACCAAGTTTAAGAGGGAAGGGTCATGAAGTGGGTATGTGTGAAGGTCAAGTAGTCTTCACTTACACAAAAGTATTATATACTGTGGAAGTGAATTCTACTGGAGCCAGCAGTCTGGAGTTAACCTGTGGGTGGAAAATATGCTGCTGATGACCCATGCTATTTAGGATTCTTACACAGATTTTGCTTGTTATGGAAATTTTAATGTAACCATGTGTATAAAACCACAGAAAACATTTCTTTACTAAAAGTAACAAAGAAATGTAATTGAACTTGAAAATTCTTCTGATATTTAACAAATAGTAAAATAACTTGCTGTTTTAAATGAATTAAGATGCTTTGTTTACACATTTTACTAATTTAAAGCTTTAGTTTATAAAGCTCAGTCATGCCCCATAATGCACACTGTTGTTCATTTGTGTTATATTTTAAAAATTTTACTTAAGTAGTAACTATATTTTTGCTTACGTACCATTCTTTGGTTAAGCCTATAATGTCAAAATTCCCTACTTGAGTATGTACAGCATTTTCCAGTTTCTTTGTTTTCCATGCTATGCTTCTTGCAATTCTATACAGAAATCTTGGCAGTTCAAACATAGTGCTCTTATGGCTCTCTTTCCATTTTCCTATTTGTTTTCTCTAGACATTATCATTTTTAGCATCAATCATACCTACTTCTCTATATTTGATCTCATTTTTATGCAGTTTTTAATCCCTGATATCTGAATTTTGACTTTCCAAATTTTTAAGTGTTTGTTGTGAACTGAACTTCAAAAGAATACTGTAAGAGAGAGAAAAAGGAATTTTTGGCTTGCCTCTCAGGAATTCCAGAGCACCAGGGTACTTGGAGATCTAGGAAGTCGGGGAAGCCTGACCTGGCTTGGTGAATCAATAGCTGGCTGCCATGTTTGACAGGGTACAGGCAGAACCAGCCTATCCAATGATTCTTGACACAGGCTGCCTAGAAGTTTAGTGAATAACCTTTCATGAGTTGTTTGGGCCTCCTGTAGACATGTTACCCTGAAGATCTGAATGAACTGACATAAATTGCCCTGAGGTCCTTTAATGCTGACAAATCCAGTAGGGTCCTGTTCCTGTAAAACACATAACCTGAAAGCTGAGAAGCAAAGGGAAACTAAGAGTGTAACTCCTGTCTCCCTCACTGGGGAGCCTCAGGTCCTAAGTTCCATGCAAAGCAGCTGCCTGAGAGCTTGGAGACCGTAAGAAGCCAAAAAGCTTAGGAGCTCCTGGAGACCTGGCTTTCCAGCTGTTTGGCAGCCCATCAGGCAAGGAGTCAGGGATTCTATGAAAACCAGAAGCCAAGCAACCTGGCAGGCTACTCACCAGCCATCTGGCTGACAAGAGTAAAGATGAAGAGGCACGTTGGTAATTTAGCCTGCCTTTCTGCCTGGTTTCTGTCAAAACTTTTCAAGAAGTAGTTGTGTTCTTATGGAAGGTTTTGGTTCCGTTCCATTAACATTTTCTGATAGAATACGGTTCCACTGGAAAATATTTGACCAGCTTTCCTTGTAACTTAGTTTATAATAGCTACACATGCTAGTCAACAGCTTGTCATGTAGCTTTTAAATTAGGCTTGCTGATTAGATTTTTTAAATCTATAAAAAGTTTAAACCCCACCTTCCACACAGCTTTTCTTTTTCATCCCTTCTTTGTTTTTCCTTCTTGTCCATCTCACTTCCTTCCTGTCTTTACCCTCTCACTTGCCACATGGGACTTCCATAGATTTTAAGGCAAGAAAAGAGTATGGAGATCATTGTGTCTCATTTGCTGCATAATATGAATCAGAAAATTTCAAGCAATCATTTTATCTAGCACAGAAGCTTTTGACAGAACTATAACAGATTTTATACTTCATACTTGTTCTGATTCTCAGTGTCTGCAATGGTAAGTGGTACAACATGATATGATTGCCTTCTGGTATACCACTCTAATTTATGGAACCAAGCCAGAGTTGTAAAGATGCAAACAATAATTGTTATAACAGTTTATTAGTTTGTGTTCTCACTGCATTGATTGTTTACCTAGACTGTCCTCAGAATATTCCAATATTGCTGTCTTGCGTCTCTACAGTATTAAACTACATATTAGTGATGACTATCTCATAAACATTAATAATTATAAAAAGTTTGCCTAGACACTTACTTGGATTCAATTCCATCCAAACCCAATGGAAACAATGTTTACTTTTCCCAGTTATTCTATGTTATCTGTTTCTCACACTTCTGTTATAAAAATGCTTTTCAAAATAATCTAAAGCAAATCATGATGTTTTCTTTGACTGTGGCCTCAAAGGACTCTGATGATAGTAGTTTTGCTGCTTTGAAAAATATGAGGATTTTGGCATTTACTCAGGACTGAACATCAGTGAGAGTGGTGAGGAGGGGGAGGAAGAGTAGGTGTAGTCCGCCAGACTGAAAAAATAAGAACACTAGACAAAAGAACTACTAGAAGCTGCATGAGTGACTATGTAGACTTCCCCCCCAACACACACACAGTCTTTTAGAGAACAAGCATTGCATGCTTTTTTGGTCTTTACGTTTGACTAATGGACTTTGCTTTTGTTTCTTGAAACTATCAATAGCAAGATGCTTGCCAAGTATTTAACTGTGCATTGATCAAATCCCTGAAGACCCAGGAGTAATAAATTCTGCTCTTCCAGGCTACAGAGTAGCATTGGAGCCATGTTAAAGCTACT
This sequence comes from Falco punctatus, assembly GCF_963210335.1. NCBI lineage: Eukaryota > Metazoa > Chordata > Aves > Falconiformes > Falconidae > Falco > Falco punctatus. The sequence goes on from NC_137583.1 coordinate 68,406,901, forward strand.
CTGCTTTGCTGCTGTGGCTTTAGCTGCTTCAGTGAGGTAAAGAGGACAGGAAAATCCATGTTGATTGTCTGCTGTTTTTGTCCTAGCGCATTACATCTTCCCAACACAGAGGAAAAGTTGTGAGATGTAGTGAAGTAGTCTCATCTGAACAGGATGTTTCTTTGTCTGTTCTGCTACAATGGAAGCCTTCACAGCTGTATAGACAGGAATAAAATTAGCCTTTATATATATAAAGTATTTTGAGTAATATTACCTCTGAGTTCTTGAATAAGAAAAGTGAATAGAAACTTCATTATATAAACCATGTGTTTTCCCTTTTCACTGAACGGCTATAATACAGAAATTTATCTGTTGCATTTCTTTATATTGAATTCTAAATTGGGTTGTGCATTATGATAAGTTATTTGGTTGGCAATGGGAGATGGAAATGGACAGCTTCCTTCATTAAAGAAAAGGTAAAGATGACTCTTGATAACTAAAGTTTATTTGCACAGCCATACCATCACTTTCTTGGGCAAAAGCAATTCAATTTGACAAATTAGCTTTGACACCTTAAGCTTTTAAGGATGTTCGAAGAGTGAAATACTACTTGTTTTGAGTGGACAAACTTTTATTTTTCAAGTGGAGTATTTTATAGTTAAACACAATGTGGTTTTGTAATAGGGTGTTTAGCTTTAAATCTTTCAAATAAAGAACACAGTAATCACTTTGGAAGAAATAAGAAAGGAATTCAGTTACAAAAGAATTCAGTAGTTCTTTTAAAAGAACTGTATGTCTCAGCTTAAGGCTGATGAACTTTATTTACTTAATGAAAATAACAACAAAAAACATATAATATGATGACAAGAGAACTCAAAAATCCCAAATGTTCTCTTTGTATAAATACAGCAAAGATCAAGTGATTTTTCCAAATCTATCTTTCTGCAAATATTGTAATGCGCTCTGCTCCTAATTAAAAAAAGAAAAAGTGTAAAGCTGGTTTATTTCACAGTATTTCTGCTCTTGGCAGAACCCAATGTAGAAGTGAAAAGGGAAAGTTAACTAGATTTTCTTAACAGTCATGCAGTTCAACAAGATAAAAATATATGAAGAGTAGCAGGTTGAGGCTTTTATTAGCACAGCAGGTAACTTTGCTGGCTTCAGCATCTATGCCAGATAGTTAGGGGTTTTAACTGCTTGAGACTGCAAACTCTTCTCTTTGAATCTAATTTTTAAGTAGTATTAATCATACTTTCTGAGGATGAAAACTGCTAGTTAGAAGATGTGGTCTTGTGAAGTCATGAAAAATCCTGTTATCTCTTCCTGTCTGCTTCAGCCACTTAAAATGTAGTCTAACAATCCATATTTTTTTCGTAGCTTTTACCTCAGGTTAAATATTACGTTAAAAGGTATAAGAATGATGAAGACTTAAAATCAAGATATTTCCTGATAATACAGTAAAATGCTCTTTCCCCCCCCTCCCCCTCCCCCAATTTTTTCTTAACATTTTTATTGCTTCTTTAAATGTCTTTGCATTTAACCTCTTGTTTTGTTCAGCTGAGGAAATATTATTGTTAAAACAGAAGCATCCAACCTATCATTAACACATATACTCAGATGTATACAATAAAATTACATTTATCAGCAATTTTACCAATATTTTTATCTATATAAAGACTGTTTCTTAGGCTTTATTTTTACCATTCCTTTTTTTTTTTCCTGCCTAAGTTGACCTGAGTAGCCTTGTTAGGACAACTAAGAAGTAAGGTTTTGTCATAATATGTATGGGAGGAGTAAATTACCTAAATTCACTTAAATGCATTTGTCTTTTCTTTCAAGTTGTTTTTTATGTAGCTGTGTTCTAAGATGTTCTCTGAGCTTTTCAAAATACTGGAATTTTGTTGAATAACATCATATGTAACATTAAAGAAAGTAAATGCAGTTTAATGGCTATATTAATAGATTAGAGTTTGCAGTATGTAAATGCTAAAGTGTAGTGTAGTCTTGGGCTGGAAATGGAACACTTTCCACTTCAAGTTCAATATCAAAAATATATTATTATGTAATAGTATAATACCTAGATGTTAAAACAATGCCATTTACATATCTGCAGTGAGGTTGAAGGACTACAGGTAAATATGAAAGCTTAAAATGACAAACCCTTTGGGTTAAGTCACACAAAAAAAGTTGCATGTCAGTTAATTTAGAAGGTGGAATTTAAAGATTGCATTTTTTTCTATGTGAAACAAAAAGTTAAAAAAATATTTCCAAGGCATGCTATATATGATTTTTCTTGTATTACAAAAATAAGTATAGGTTAATATGCTTGAGAGTATATGGAAACTAAAATCACAGAAATTACTTTAGACTATATTGTATGAACAGCAATCTGATCATTAATACAAGTATACTCAAAGAACATTGATTAAAAAGAATTAAATCCAGACCTCTGTAATCACAGGCACAACTCCATATAATTTCTTCTTTAAATATTAAAGTATGACAATTGCATATAATAAATACACATCTTTCAGTAAAAAGGGGTGGGGGGAAAGCAGATATTTACTGTAGAAGGCAAGTATGTAGTTTTGCTAAATGATACCAAAAAGAATGCATTTGTTTTTATATTTCTTTGGGAAATAAAAGGATCTTGTACATAACATAATGGATTTAAAAAGCTCTCATTTCAGTCCTTTCTGCTCATACTTCTTCAAATTTCTTGCTGCTTTGCTTTTCCCTTTGTCTTGCACAGACCACCAGACTACACCCACAATCACATTTGGGAAACTTTCCTGACATGTGGTTTCTGCAGTTTCACTCTGTTTTTCATCACTGGTAGAAGATTCTGTCCTTGTATTTAGCTGTTTTCACAGATGATTACTGAAAGTCTTTTTTTCTGCCTGCTGCTGAATTGTTTATATATTATTCCATCAGTTTAATTAGACCATGCTCCTTTACAAAATGTAGAAAGTATAAGCTTCTCAGAAGAGAAATTTAACAAGTAGGGTTATAATCACCTAGAAAGAAAATATGTACATGTAGGAAAATATAAAATATATGCATTAGTTCATTAAGATGGGATACAGACTATCCTATCTCTTAATGAAACATCTTTCAAGAGCATGAATAATAATGCACAGATATCTGAGCCATGCAGAAAATCAGAATCTTTTTCGTGTATAGCAGGCCCCTTTCAAGTCTTACGTAGTTTACTGTAGTTTACCTGTTGCACAAAGCCTTTCTCGTTTCTTGAGCCAATATTTGGACACAGGGTAATGCACACCTCTGTAGTAACTTTCAAGAAATTGAAGTAAATGTAAAATATTTCATTTTCTTTCCTTCTGCTGTGTCTGATCATTTAGCTGTCTAGCCTCTAATACATACCAGGTAAGAAACTTCTGTGTAGAAATCATTCTCCGTAACCCGTTATCTACTGCCTTTTGTCAAATTTAGAAATTTCAAGACAGACATGAAAACTGATACTAAGAAATATTGGTTTTATTCAGATGACTGTAGATACATTTCCATTGTGGTATGCATGCACTAACAATGATAGAGAAACATTTATGCTACTATATCCATAGGAAGCACACTGTAAACCCACCTCCCTTTACATACAGGTCACATGGTGATAGATGTGGCAGAGCATTGGCTTTTTTTCCATTTCTTTCAGCTGCTTTTCTAAGTCACAAACCTGTATTGTCCTCCTTCTGCATAAACATTTAGATCTTCTTTTTATTTCTGTACAGACCTCTGTTATTTGTTCGTTCTGTTTTTTCTAGGACTTCAGCATGAAGTTTCCTCTTGGATACTACCCTTTTCCCACATGCTGTGGCTTCTGGTTTTAACCCTCACACTATATGACTTCAACCTCTCCCTTTCAGTCTCAAAAATTGCACTGCCTGTGATGGAGAATGCTTTGTTCCTGTGGGCTTACCCACTGCTTTTGCTTGGTTTGAGAAGAAACATCACAGCTAAGAGTTCTGTTTGGCATTTAGACCCAGAACTAAAAAAGATGAACTGCAGCATCTTCTGGGATTTTTGTTTACCAAGTCCATGAGCAATTTGATGGATTTGTTCAGCAAAGCTAACACAATACAATTGGAGTCTACTATGTTCATAAATCAGCCCCCCAAAAAAGAAATAAATAGAATCAAAAACCTTCTTGGTCTCAGGGCTGCTCCCTAGCCCTAGGAAAGTTCATATTACCCATGTTTGCACTTCCATGAAGTCCTAAGACCTTTGAGTCCAAAGGGGTTTCAGGAGAGTGGTAGTTTTTATTCAAAAGTCTCCTATTGACCTGCTGAAGGAAGCAAATTAAAATAATTCCATTTGCAGACCTTTCTTTCCATCTCTGCACATTTACCATCACTGAAGTGCACAGGCTAAAATTTCTTCTACAAAGTTACTGTTAACCATTTGGCCAGTCACTTTTACTCTCTATCCAGTGCAATAGCAGTTTGACACCAGGCCATCCAATGCTACCTGCAGATGTGCCACCACGATGTCACCAAGAATCCTCTGACCTGTTTTCATTTCCTATTTTCAGTACCCTTTGTGAAGGATACGATTTGGGCGCTAATGGCATATTTCTAGTAAGTAGTTCTGTAAAAATTAGATCACCATAAAAAACCGCCTGAAGTTCTTGCCCACAGTGGTTTCTGACCTGTATCTGTTTCATAATCAATAGTTATGTGCTTTTCCCAAGTCTTGCATTTTTACAGAAACCCATGTTAGCCATAATTAACCCATTCACTAGTTTCTATATCCATTGGACAAAGAACTTTAAGAAAACCAGTTGTCTTTCCAGATCCACATCTGAAAGGTTGAAAATCTAACAATGTTGGGCTAGATTACAGATTGTATAAAGAAGTCCTGATAAAACACAAATACTTATGCTTAGTATAGAGGTCCACTCAACTAGAGTAACAGATGGGCCCAGTCAAGTAGAAATGGCGATTTCTCCAAACTACATTGCAATACTTGCTAACCTCAGGTTAGACACTTGAAGTTCCATCCACCCCTTGTGGATGGAAACACACATCATTGTGTTTACAATGAAGTTTCTGAAAATGATGGCGCGTTGTGCAGTGTTGTCTTTCAAGCTGTGTGTAACTAGGCATCCTGAGAACCCTTTCTGGATCGTAGTTAGCAAAAGGTTGCTTAGTTACCCACAGATGGAGTCAACATGTAAAAACTCATTTAAAGAATTACATGTTTTCTATTCTGGCATTATTTCTGTCCATGAGGAAACTGAAAAGAGATTGTCTAAAATAATGTAGTATTACATGGTAGAACATCTTATCAAAGACAGCGATACATTTCTTTTCAAACATCTCAGCTTAACAGAGTGCGGTGAATCTTGGCGTACAGCATTGGTCAGTGCCTGTGTAACTTAATCAGTTAAGAATTTGTGCTTAAACAAAACTTAGATTTATACCCTGTGTGCTTTTAAGGGTACATGAAGTACTGTATGCTGCATGTCACTTTTCCAGATACTGCTAGTTTGTCTTTGCTTGAGGCAACTGAATGAATTCCATACCTGTTTAGTTCAGTCTCACAGTGCCAAAACTGCTGTTTTCCTGTTTTATACATTGACATGTAAACGTGTGCTTCATGATTTGAGTTCACTAATAAACACAAGAGTGATTATTCTTGTTGTCTTTCTCTAAACCCTTTCTAATTTTACTATAACTTTTTCAAGACGGAAAAGATACTGTATTCAAGACCAAGGCACACTTTAGTTATCTATTTCTTTCCTAAGAGCATACTTAGACATTTTTCTAGAGTTGTGTTTGTGTCCTTTAGTCATATTTTGCGTTGATTGTTCGTGCTCAGAGGTGCACCTGGTTTTCCCACAGTTGCTGTCATGACTTGTGTAACCTCTCCTCTTAAATATTCCTGGATACTCATTTGCATTGAAACAAGAAAATATGCTTTGTCTTAGCTGTCAATGTAGGAAATCGAAGACACTTATTGGAGCCTAAACGGGAGTCTGTTGCTGTTTTAAGATGCCCTAAGGTGTGTGAGACAACCACCTGGCCAATATGATACAGCGGATAAGGAGGGCTTGCACCCTTCTGGAGTGACAGCTTGAGGCTGTAAAGAATACCCTGTGGTATCTAAAATGACACGAGATACCTTTATTTAGATATTGAATTTCTGCCTAGGTGGTGGTGTGTAAATCAGTCTAACTCTCATACATCAATCAAGAGACTGCTGAGTTCTGAATTAGCCTTATTTCTTGGTGAAGACAACACAGCAGTAGCTGCAGTTTTGAATAATTATGTCATGCCAATCTCTTTTTTTAACATTTCCATGTAAATACAGCTTGAATATTTTAAAATAGTGTTTCTTTTGATTCTTATTTAGGATGCTGGGGAAATGGTTCGATCCTTTGTTGGTGGCTTGGAACTGATAGTCAATTTGCTAAAATCCAATAATAAAGAAGTTTTAGCAAGTGTATGCGCAGCCATTACAAATATAGCTAAAGACGAAGAAAATTTAGCTGTTATAACAGATCATGGAGTCGTCCCTTTGTTGTCCAAACTAGCAAACACAGTAAGTAACATCTAAACATATTATGCTGTATATATGAATTTCTTATGTCAGACTGCATTATACCCAACTAAAAGGTTATAACAAGAGCAGTAGAATTTGCAGCAGCTACTAGGAAGAGCTGTAGAATCCTTCTATGAGGTGTATATTGGACATGAAAGCACTCTGTGGCTAAATTGCTTAGGAAGATGAGCTTCATTTTCATACTCAGTGTTGTTGAATATTGTTTTTGAGAGATGCAGCTGCTGTATGAAAACAGGCACAAAGGGTCGAGAAAGCAGTAAATCTGAACCATGCAGAGAATCTCAATGGTGGGTCTGTATGTTAAGTTTTAATGCTTATCTAATTTCAAGTCAGTCTAAAAGCACCTCTGAAACAATATAAAAATTCACAGCACTTACAAAGAGAATAAGGGACTGCCTTACAGCTCTCTCCAGTTTTTAATTGTACTGCAGTTACTTGGCAGGCCTTAAAGATGTTTGAGAATATAATTCTGCTTTCATATGAAATTTTTGTTGTATTACATTGTCTTTCATTTATTATTTTTTTACCTTCTTCAGAACAATGACAAATTAAGACGTCACTTAGCAGAAGCCATTTCCCACTGTTGCAAGTGGGGAAGCAATAGAGTTACCTTTGGAGAGACCAAGGCTGTAGCTCCTTTAGTACGTTACTTGAAGTCAAATGATCCATCAGTTCACAGAGCTACAGCTCAGGCTCTATATGAACTTTCAGAGGATCCCAACAACTGTATCACCATGCATGAAAATGGAGTGGTAAAGGTAAGATGGAAGGTTTTTCTTATTTGGAGTTCAAATTATTGAAGGGGTTTGGCATGGTCGAAAGAAGACATCTTTCATTTGAAATAGTTCTTGAATATTGCTGTGTGCCTTGATTTTTCTGAATTTTATCCTAAAAATCTTTGGTTAAGTAGTGAATTAGGGACCAGTATTTTAGTGCTAAAGATTTTACAGCTAGGTAGTGCTAAAGATTTACAGCTACATATTGGGAATGTAAATATGATGCAGACATTCACCTCTAGAGTACTTGACTCTGACCTAGGCTGGTAGTGACATCACATCAGTGTTTTTCATTCTCAAGTGACTTTTGCAAAGGAAGTTGGGTCACCTTAATGGATAGTTGCCTACAGTGAAGAAAGACACCTAGGAACTAAGTGTAACTGGATTTTGGGGTCAAATTAAAACAGAATAATACTAAAGCTTAGGGTTTGGAGCTGTTTCAGTACTTAGTAAAACAGTTCAGGAGTACTATGTTCAGTACCCCACTTCAAGAAAGATGTGGATTAGCCTGAGCAAGTCTACTGAAGGGCCACCAAGATGGTAGGGGACTGATGCACATGACTTGTGAGGGAACTAAGCTCATCTAGCTTTGAGAAAGAAGGCCTTTGGGCAGTGATGTTTAACAGCAGCCTGCCAGTTATCTAAGACAAATTTATCAAGGCAGCTAAGGCAAGTTCTTTACTGAAGTACATGGTAGGAGGACAAGAGGCAATCAGTAGTCATAAATTGAATCTGATGGAACCCATCTGGATATAAGAAAAAAAGTTCTACCGTGTGAGGCACTGGAATAGTTCCTCAGAGAAGCTGTGGAATCTCCATCCAAGTAAATTTAGAGACCTGACTTGACAAAGCCATCAGCAACCTGGTCTGAATTCAGTGTTGACCCTGCTTTGACTAGGAGATTGGACTAGATGACCTCCTGAGATACCTTCCAACCCAAATGATTCTGTGATTCAGATAATCTGATTTTTATCAGATGGAAAATAATGAAAATAATAAGAAATGTGCAAAGTAATGATCGAACTTTGCAAACCACTTCTTCATTTTTTGGGGATAATTAAGCAGTATTCTCCAGCTTCTCAGTGGACTTTATTGAGCCATACACAGCATATTCAGTTAGGGAAAACAGCCATAGTTGTGATAGTGGGCTTCCAGAAATAGTCACCATCTAATGTGGCAGAAATCTTCTTCATTATACTTAGATGGGTATCTCAAAAGGAATACCATCAGAGGAACAGATTTAATCACTGTTTTTTAGATACTTAGGGAGATGTGTAGGATAAAGTGTCAGAATTCCACCCTGTATCATTCAAAAATGAAACATTCATTCCATGAACAGAAAATTCTCTTGAATTTTAGGTCAGGGCTACAAATCTGTGTGACTAAGAGATGCAGTGCTATCCCACACACCTATTTCAGAATTCCATGAGGTTTGACTACTTCTCTGTAGTTCATAAGATCTCAGGTTTTGCGGGGAAAGAAGTCTGTCTGCAAACAAAACTGGTTCTGTAATGAATCTTTAAAATGCAGCCAAACCTGATCAAGAATTAAGAGGTTAAAGAGCATTAAGATAAAAACACCCATGACTGCACATTGCCATGAAGTACATGGAATAACTCTTCATACCTGCTAAGTATCACAATATGCAAAAGTCTTGGGCAGGATTTTTGGAAGTGATTCAGAATTCAGCGAAATCACCTCTAACCTTAAAAGGCTGTGTTGTTTATTCATGCAATCAGCTGTTTAGTTTGGTAGACTGCAGTCTCCTCATAGCCAGAAAGTGACATAGCCAAAAAAGAAAAAGCCAAATACATTGATGGGAAAAATAAATATTATTCCTTACTGCCTATTTTGCCTACTGGCAGTACAAAATTAAATATCCTTGGAAGACACTAATTTATCTGAAGGAGTAGTTCTTGCAGAACCCAAAAAGCAGAAATAATGGAAGTCTGGTGACCGGAGTGTACTTTCAGGTAAACTAAATCAAACCAGTCAGATGGTTGGTGTCGTCCATACCAAAGACTGTCAGCCAATCCATAGTCAAATGTACTGAATAAGTGTAAATCGTAGAGATCTGTCCAGCTCTTCAAGCAAACTGCCTTCTATTCAGTGTCCTACTGAAGTCAGTGTAAATAGTGTAGAATCTGAAGGCCTAAGGTCATGCAGCAAATGTGTAACAATGAGGTATAACAATTTACAATTGTAAGAAATCCACTCAGGTGAAGAAATTATTTAAACATATCCCATAATTAGTGCTGAGCTACAAATAAGTAGGTAAGCTACATGGCATCATCTTACTCAGCGCCTGCAGATATTTCATTTTTCTATGTGTTTGTGTTCAGTTACATTCAAGTGAACATTCATGGAAGTTCTTAATTACAAATCTGCAGACATTTTATCTGAAGAATATGAAAGTAATTATATCTAAACAAATACTCTTCACAATTGATATTTCTGTACTGTGAATTATCCATATATATAAAAATAACATTTTATGGAAACTTTGTTCTAACATAATAAGTATTAATGGAGCTGTTACTAGAGCTTTATTCCTTTAAGTCTTTGAGAAATCCGTAACACAAGGCAAATTGATGAAATAGGTAAGTCTATACAGTAGGACCCTGGGGCCGTTCCCAGCTCTTAACTCCAAGTGCATAACCTGGCCATATACTGATTGTACATTAGGACTAAACCTGGATGCATACATTCTTGTCTGTGTCAAAAAAAAATGCAGGTGCAGAACTGGAACCACAATATGTATGAACAACTGGGAACCAGAACTGCGAGGCATGTTGCAAAATGCGTTTGCCTTTCCACTAGAATATAGCCAGAGAGAATCCAATACCAGTGTACGTGTTGAAGTTAATGTGGCTCAGAGATCCATGTTAATAAACTGTGAAAAACCTAGACCTTGGCCTGTTCTCCCTAGGCCATAAAGTGGCAAAAATGGGGGGTGTGGGGTCATCAGAGCAAACTCTCTCAAGCTATCTTGAGCTTTCTTACCTGTCTAGCTGTGGTAGTGTAGAGCTCAGTGTCAGATGATTTGCCTACTATAGACATACCCACTTGTGTGTAGTTTAGCCTTGCCCCTGTTTTTCAGGGACTGGAATTCTCCCACCCACAAGAGGATAATATCTACGGTCATCTAATATTTCTTACCCTAAATAAAGCCTGGTTTATTTAGCAGTTATCCTGCTGTGATATTTCTAACCACTTTCTAATGTTTATCTATTATGTTATACCTAGAATGGCAAAGCAGCACAGTGAAGCAGCAAATGGGCCTTTTTGGAGGTTTTATTAGACCAGCGAGACATACTAGTTCATATCCAGTGAGGATGCCCATATAATAACTGAAGCGTGGTAGGCAGTCTGGGAAAATATGTTCTGTTGGACCTGTGATAGTTCCTCCAGATGTGCTAGTCCAAGCGTGTTTGTTCTGTGTTGCCAGAGCTGAGCAGACCATGAAGCAAATCACCACATGCACCATGACAGCTCAGGGCACAGCTGGCCAATCCACCAACACTTATGAGCTTGACTTCTATGCTGGCACTGTTGGGATTACCATCAAGCATCAATTAGTGTTTGGAAGAGCTAAAGAGGCATTCCCAGATGGCAAGGAGAGTGGGTGGAGGAGATTTAGTTGCTCAGATGGTGAGAGTCAGTGCAGGACTGAATCCAGCCTGGTCTGTTCTGTTGGTCTGCCCGGCGCAAGGGAGACAGTAGTTGCAGCACTATGTCTGTGCTGTTGGTGTCTTTGCACCATGCTCCTCAGTGATGACAGCATGTCTGGGTGTTTTCATTCTTCTAGCCTCTCCAGTGAATAGTTGACTGCAGGCATACTTTATATTTATGTAGGGGTTGTTAAGTACAGATTTTTCCAGGACTAATCATATTTTTGCTTCTGAAAAATTTGTCTGGGTTCCTTTGATATTTTTTCATCCTTTTACCAGATACCTGGTGTTTCAGTAACCGTGCCCAGTTGGATTAATGTCACAGCTACTGTAGTTCTGACTAGGTTGCAAGACATGCATATTCTCAGGTGTTTTTCAGTACATGTTCATGTGCTATGTTCACATGCACAGGAAGTCTGATGCTTCAGGAAAACATTTACTCTGCATGAGTGACAGTTGCTGAGTGCTTGCACAGTTGGTCAGAGACTTTCTCAAAGCATCAGACTTTCTACCATTCACTACACAATGTGCATATAGATGTTTCTGTCCAGGAAACCAGGAATAAAAATATATAGGGAAAGAAATTTCAGCCAGATTCTCATATTTCCTTTTGCTGCTGCTGCGAACAGTGTTTGCTAATCACAAAACAACAGGTATATGCACACAGTTGTGAGAGAAAACTGGTGTTCCAAGTTTTCATGTATTTGTAACTACACCCAAAATACATTCAGTTTTCTCAAGCAAGGCTATGTGACAAAAAGGTTGGGAAATAACTGGTGCAGGTCAGCTGCCATGTGGAATTTTGAGTACACAAACAGGGTGCTTTTGGAGGAAGTTTAGAAAGGCAGTTTCTGAAGTTTTCCTTTTATGTTCCATTCCACACTCAGTGTTCTTAGGAGTGGGAATGGAACAATGGTTATGACCTGTGACAGATGAATCAATGCTTTCTTTCTACCAAGCACCAGAAAATATTTCCTCTTTCTGAAATAAAAATTCATGGCTGTGCTGGAAAAGAGATTTGTATTTTCAAAGACCCAGTAATGATGTATGGGACACTAGAAAGCAGGAGAAATTTTTAGACATCAGACTACAGAACCTGAATCAGAACAGGAACCTGAATTCAAGATTGGAAGTAGCTGTCCACAAATCAAGGGAGAAGAGAATTTCCGTGTGGGATTGGCAGTTTATAGCCAAGATAAGCAGGAATACCAGGCAACTTTCTTCACACTTGGAGTCTGTCACAATTAGAAGGAAGAGAAATAGGAAAAGTCACAGACAACTGAAAGCACCCAGCCATTGCCACATTCTTAATGGAAACTGCAGAAAATCTCTTAAAATGTAGTTGTTGCAAAGCACAAAGATAAAGATTTTTATAGGGCTGCTGTTTTCAGGTTAATTGTAGGTTAAGACTGTTCTGCAGGGCACAGGCAGATGAGAAAGTGTAACTACTTTAGTAATTAAAAGATGATCTAAACATGCTTTAAAGGAAGAATTCAAGTCATCTGAAGATCCTGAGAGAATACTTAAGTAATTGTCCTAGAAACCATGTTGCCATGTCAAAATAACACGATGCTTCTCTATGTTACAGACATGCTTTTTCTTGGTTATGTTGGCAAGCTGTAGGTTGGGATATGCTTCTGAAATGAGTGGGGATGGTGGTGTGCATAGGCATTTATGAAACTGCTCATAATGTCTTCTAAAAGGCTAGAGATCTTACGAAAGATTCAGAGTGTATACAAGTGAAAAACATGTGACTGATTATTCCTGGTCATTCTTACTTTGCAAATGAAGAAAGTTAAAAGTTGATCTATTGTGGAAGTTGATTTCTGACTTTTTAAATGATATAAAGGATTTGGTTTCGTGGAATATCATTACTGTTTCTGTGCAAAGACGGCTTAGGAAGTTTGAATGGCTTCATGACTACAGAGTTGAGACGAGTCTTTTATTATGGGGCTTAATAAGACCTCTGAGGAGATTATTAAAGTAATGAAAAAAAGTAAGAACAAGGGAAAATAAGTACCCAGAATCAGGCTATGGAAGAAAAAAAAAATCATCAAAGTCATCATTCAACTTTAAATGTTTACATTGTGGACATGCCAATCTGTTATAGTCACCCAAATTCTTGTAAGTGTCAAGGAAGAGGAATAGATTCTTTACTGTGTTTCATCATTCATAATTTGGACATTTGTGCAAAGATAACGCACCTCAGCCTCTATTGGCCGTGTTTTCTGGTCTCCTTTGGCTATAATGGGAGTGCAGGTTCAAAGGCCAGATCTGCACATCTACAATGTATCTGTGTTTAATGGGGTGAATCCCATCCCAAGTCAGTGGAGAACTTGTTTAAATGAATATACAGTCCAGTTCATTATTAGAGAGGAATGACAGAATTCTGAATAATAGTGCAATCAGGAAAAGCTATTTAAAAATGTATTCTTTTCCTACAAAAATACAGATGAGATGCATTTATATACTATGATGGTTCAGCAGTAACTGAAGCACACTTTGAACGTGATCTAATAAAGCCAGATGTTTTAAATTAGTGGATCTAACTAACTTGAATCCGGGGACTTTGGAAAAGCTCTTTGGAATATTAAGGTTGGAATCTTTTCATCTGGCTTTGGTCATTTAGGTATGGAATTTAAAGTAGTCTAAACCAAGATGTGTTCTGTAGTCAATGGAAAGAGAGGGAGGCACCTGCAGACTTGTCCTACCTGAAAATAGATGTCCAAGATATCTGGAAGGAACAGACTCATAAAGTGCATAGTTTTCTCCACTTAATATAGAAAGGACCCAGGTGACGAGCTCAGACTAAATAGCTAGCTTTCAGACAGCTGAATTTAAATTAATATCCTCCTGAATGTTGATTTTCAACAAGCTTGCGGTACAGGGGAAGTTGCAGGACTGGAAGAAAAGTAATGTGCCAATATTTAAAAAGCCTGAATAAGATTATAGTCCAGTAAACTGGACACTGTTCTCATGTTAAATAATCACAGGTACATACATTATAATACTAGAAGGGATCGTTTAGTGATCTAGTCTGACTAGCCTTGCTCATACAAACCAGAGATGTTGCTTCAATTTATTTCTGTTTGGAATAGAGTATATCTTTTAGGAAAACACTGACTCTTTACTTAAAAAATTCCAGCGATGGAAAATCCACTAATGCCATCATAATTTGTTCCAGTAGTTAAATACCTTCCCCATAAAAACATTTGCACCTTATTTGTAGCTTAAGGTTTGTCTAACTTTATCTTATGCAGTTACATAGATGGTACTGTTGCCTGGTAAACTGAGAAGCCTTACATAACTTCTGTTCTTATATACATTCTTACTAAGATCAAATTACTTGTCACATTGTCATCTTTTTAATTAGCTAAGCAAGTGTAATCTCTGATGGAATTTATGTCTGTTTAATTCTTGAATTATATTTGGGTGTTAGTTCTGAATTTTTTATTTTTGACCTTCCCTTTTGGACTGAATTTCAAATACTTCAAAACAGAATTCAGTATTCCATTAATATCTGCCTGAATACTTAAAACAGGTGAAATAACTTCGCTGTTTCGATGTAAGCTCTGAGCATCAGAGAGTTTCATTACTTTTGTTTGTCCATCGTATTGCCCTCGAAGCTCATCATCAGCCAGTTTTCTACTCTGATTTCCATATCTTTTTGGAAATTGTTCCCCAGGTTAGACCTCTGCATGCTCTAATCTTGGCCCTCATGCACAGGAGTAAAAATTAGGTAATACTGTTAATGGAAATCACCAGTGAGTTTAGATCTTGTGGTTTAAATTGATTTTTTTTTTCAGGAGATTGTATCAGATTTTAATTGTTGTCAATATACTTTATAAATGTCAGATCAATTAGGTCTCATTTTTTTAAGAACAATTCACAACTTAAAAACTGACAAAATGTATTCAAGCATTTTGTTGTTTTAGAGAGGAAAATTTTACGAGACCAACACACTGACTCTTAAAGCAAAATATTGCCCTTCCACAGTGGAGGATTCCAGGTTTGGCACAGATATGATTCATTAGAAAACTGAAGGAGTTCGCTGGCTGAGAAAGTGGTAAATACTTTTGAATTATGTAGACACAAATAAATCAAGGTCTGTGAAAGGAATAGCAGAGGCTTTGATTGTGAAGCTAAAAACCGCCTGTTCTACTTGCCAATGAAATTCTACATTTGCAAGTACCCGATCGGATGGTACATGAATATTCTAAAATATGTAGGGAAATCTTTCCAGTGAGGTCATTTCCAGTATCTCATATGAGGATCACCTGATATTTTGACTTAAGACTTGTGCCTGAATTCAGAACTAATTAAATAATAATAAGTAAAGGTATTAATTTTTCTATTTATTCATTTATTTCTATGTACTGTGGTGATACTTAAAGCCATTGATCATTGATAAGTAGTTCTCTTTGCTAGGGAGTGGTGTATACCTACAGAAGAAGAAGACCCTAGTCAGTTTAAATGTAGCACACAACAAGGTGGAGGTGAACAAACAGATAGCAATGGAGTGATAGGAAAAAATATATAAAAATATTTTTACTGATCATATTTGATAGTTCAAGCAAACCAACTGCTAATTCATAGCTGCAACTCAGTTACCGTAAGTAAAACATAAATGCCAAATACTGACTGCAAGCTTTTTGAGAAAACCAAGGACCACTGGATAGTAGCCGGTCACCCAGACATTAAGGCACTTCTGCCGTGTGGGAATCAGAACTAGTGCTGTTGGCAATTTTTTGCATGTGTGTGTCTATGCTGAAGGCTACATGAAGTCAGAGTAAATTAGCCTTTGTTGAGCTCTGCATTGTTCTGAGCTGCTTTTATTTGTTTAAAGATAGTACTGCTGTGCGGCACTATGAACAAGTCCATTTTCTCCCATTCTTTTTCCATTGTATATGCAGAACTAATTATTTTTGGGCTAAAGGAACCATTAACTTAATGATTACAATACATAGCTGATATGCAGAAGATAAGACTTTCCATTCATGTTCTGACATTATTTAGTATTGAAAATGTCTATCCAACCTACCAGTGCATAGAACTGATCTTTAGCTTTACTCTGTGGGCTAGTTTATTGAATTATATGCACAACATGGAAGTGCTCTGTTTTCTTAATATTAGAAAGTATTAATAGATGCCTTCTAGAATATCAGTTTTTGTAGTTATAGGAACTCCACCAGGGATGCTGGAAAGCTAATTTCAAGTGTTTGGTACATAGGGCAGGCAAAGCAGAGACTCATACTCCTAAGAATGGGTCTTGATTTGTATATTCATATATTTTAATATATATATATAAAATTAATCCATCAAATTTATTCCTGTTTTCTCATCAGATTATAGCCTCAAGAGCTGCATGAGGGTTTTTTCAGTTTGTTATTTTTTTTTCCTAAGAAGATGTAATAGCTATAATTTATTTTCTGAATTCTATGATGAATTTATAAGAGGTATTTGTGCTTTCTGAGTTCTGTTCTTAGTAGTGGAAAGGTTAATCACACGTAGGCTCTACCATTCCCTTGTAATAATCTAAGATATAAAACCAGTTGGTTTAGCCATGATTTATGAAAGTTATTGTGAAATTTAGATTTCATATTTGGAGAGTTCTTTTACACTTGTTATGATTGCATTAAAAAATACATTTTGTGTATTTTATTGTGCAGAGCTTCTAGAATATTGATCATTGTTTGCTAAAGTCATAAATCCCTACCAGAAATTTTGGCTAACGATTTTATGTGAAAAGGCTTTCCTAAGACCAACTTTGTGAAATTAATAGATGTGAATTACAAAATATGGAGGACAATTACTAGAAATTTCTATTGAAAACATTCTATAAACAACTTTTTTCCACAAACCATATATCTCTGAAGTTTAGAAAATGAAATGCAAAAGCATTGGTACCTACTTCTTTCGGAGCATTTGGCTGTGGGGTTGGTTGTTTTTTTGGGGGGGCCTTTGGTGAGAACATTGAATACGGAGTGTAGATTTTTAAATTATTAAGCAAGGTTTAAGGTAAGGTCTTCATAAATCAATCCAAAATTTTTCGTATAATATCTATGCAGTAATATTATCAGGGTACAATAGCATGTATTTGCATATTTCCATATTTGTATTTTAATTTTAAGCTTAGAAGAGCTCACTTTTTAACTGTCATGGTTGGCTCTATTCAGGCTCCACTGTTCAGGCTAGACATACAGCACGTTTGGCACATACTCCAAGCTGTTGCCTGTTAGTTTTTATAAATTAGTTGTTACAATTCTTGGACATCAAGAAAGAGGGCACTAGATGGCAAAATTTCTGCAGGTCTGTTGTCTACAGAAGGTATGCCCAGTCCCTTCACCCACAGAGGTACTGATCTCACCACACTTTAAAATTTCAGATATAAGAGGTTCCATAAACTAAGTCCAATACTGGCGTATTTTGTTTTATTTCAGAAGGATTAATGAAAATTGTCAATGTTGCAGCACTGCAATTTCTATTGTGTTAGCGACTGCCAGGTGTGAACATTTTCCTTACAGTTTCAGCTCCAGGAAACAGAAACCAGTAAGCCTTTACCTTTGTAATAGGCAAATTTTCACCATTCATAAAATAGGGGTACTTGTAAAACATTTTGCTTTTGCACCATTGCCAAAGGTAATGAAGTTTGGTTCAGTGTAGATTAAGCCTCAGACTTTAGATTATTTTTCAAAATTTCACATTACTAAAGTTTATGATACATAGCAAGTGTTCTGTTAAAATCTGGCTGATCCTGGATGGGAAAAAAACAGCAGCCTAAAGGAGATCAGCTTATCGTTGCCCAAACTCTGTGCTTCAGGAGACCTCTAATTTAGTAACGTTTGGATAACAAACCTAGAGGCTGGCATAAAGCTCCTCTTGGCACATTTTAAACATCTTTTAGCCTTATAAAAAGAAGCTTGTCCCACTAAGCTGTAGGTTTGCTGGAGCTGTTTAACAGTAGCTGTGCCCTGCAGCTCTTTTAGTGATAAATGAGCCTCTTCAAATAAGTGCAAATGCAGCCAACTGTGCAGAAGGAATCATTAAAAAAATTTGAAATAGACATTTTTGAAGCTTAAAAATGCACAAACAAAGTATGTTATACCAAAAATATATGCTGCTGCTTTTAATGGAAAAGATGGCTACTGGTTAAGTCTTCCAGCTTCAATAGGTGTGCCAAAAAGCCAAGGAATCTGGCAGAGTCCATAGATAGCAGTTCCATCTTTCATCTGTATTTCTTTTCTGTATTTATCTTGCTTTAGAAAATGCAGAGAATGTCTTTTCCTTCCGACCTGGCACTATTTCCAAACCACAGAAATACACAGAGCAGCTTCTTGCAATTGTTTAGCTCCCTGCACCAGTCTTATCCTTGTGACTATGTGAAATGTTTCTTAATAATTTGGCAATAATAAGAAAGAAGATTATTTTAATATTTTTACATTTATGGAATAATACCTTAGCTAAATCATCAGGTATTAAAATTTACTTTCTTAATTGAGAGATACTGGGCTTAATGCACAAGAGCAGAATGCCAGGTGATTATTTTTGGCATTCAGCTCATCAAAAATAGTTTCCTTGTATGTAAGGAGCTATTCACAGAAGCTGAACATAAGAAATACCAAGAATATACACATATATATACACACACACACATGTGTATACATATGTATATGTATGTTTAAATAGAGGCTGAATTGTCACTCAGGAATCCTTAATGTACTGAATTATACATTCATTGTTGTCATCTATGAAAACTTCTTTTTTTTTTTTCTTCCTGTAAATCCATCACTTGGTTCCAATTGGCTCCAAGCCCTGGTCATTGTAATCTCTTTTATGTCGCATTGCAAAGAGAACTATGCAGTATCTTTTAAGTAATATGGCACATCTAATTGCTGTTACTTTCAAGGTAAAGATGCTAAGGAAAAGTCTACTTGCAAACTATAGATTATGGGATGGGCTCTAGTATTCACGTTCCTAGTCAGTGTTCTGTACTTTGGCATAAAATCTAAAGACCTGACAAGGTTGCCAGGCAGCATGAGGCTGATGAGAATTCTCTCCTGACTTGAGTGAGGGCAGGGTCACGTTATGCATTGCTGATGCAGTTATGATTATATAATAATCAATTGTATGCAAAAGGTAGAATGTGTATTCTCCTAGACTATGAGTGAAAGTCCATACAATTTCATTTTATTGGATATTTTGCTTTATTTAATTTTGCATTTATCTCCAAGGATGATAATTGACCATATTTTCCAGCTCCTAATCAGTGCAGGGTCTCTTGCCACAGTTTATGATAATGTTTAATCTCTGGAATTTTTGCAGAAAATACTAATGTTAAAGTAAGAAAATGTTAGCCAATAACACTGCTTAATTACCAAAGGAGTCTGCTACACGCAAATTATGTGTTATCTTTGGATCTGAGGAAACTGGAAAGCTACATAGAAAGTGACTGTAGGTTGTATCGAGTCTATTCACTGCATTTGTGTTGAAATTAAGTAAACAAACCTCTCCATGATGTAGAACTAAGAATGCAGGCGCTCATAAAGGTGCTTCCATACTCCCATACATGTATGACGATTCCTTCCGGATACTGAACTCAGGCTAAGAAATGTAATTTAGGGTTTTGTGGCATTATAGAAAGGTTAGAAATCTCCAGAAAGTATTTAGAATACCTAAAATCAGAATTGCCCTCTGGAGTACTGTTGTTCACTAGTTTTGCGACTGTCTACCTTGACCACAGGTACGTGGGACGAATCCAGGTTATTTGCTGGTTTTATCTCTGTACATTGTATCTGTGAAATCTGCACAAATCCAACAGTCATTAGACTAGATTAACTCCTTTGCAGAATTCCAAAGAGAGATAATAGCTGAACTCCAGAGGCATTGGAGCATTGGAGAGGCTAATAGAGTGTGTATGTGTCCAAAGAAGGCCTGTCATACTTTTGTACTGGATTTGCTGGACATTCACTGTATAGAGAATATTTTATTAGTCTTTTGCTTCTCAAATAATTTTGTTTTTTCATCAGTTGTATAGTCTATTCATGTGCAATAATCCTGTTGCCATTTGGAATTGACCATGTTTGGATTTTTTCAACAGCACTCTTACCAAAAACTCTTATAGAAGTTAAACTGCTGTATGATGAGAAGGCAAAGTCCTAGAAAGGATAAATAATTCGTTAAAAATGAGGAATCCAAGTGTAGGAATTAGGATCAAGTTTTGCAGCCAGGGGATCTTGCTATTCAGTATTTCATAAATGATAATGGGAAGGGTGGTGAATGGTAAGTTTGCAAACTTTGCTGACAATAAAGTGCTTCACGGCAGTAGAGACAAGAGCCAGTTGCGAACTGTGATTCACAGTGCGGAGCCATGGAGGTCAGATCTCCTGTGCAAGTACATCCCAGCTCAGTGCAAAGTTTTTACCTTTCATGAAAGCACTGGATTTACTACACTGGATAGTATTGCACACTACACGTGCAGCATATGCAAAGGGAATTACAATAACTATCTGTTAGAACTGAAAAGATGTCCATATATTTGGGCGAGGCAATAAAGTCCTCACAAACAATTTGGACAGAAAAGTTATCAATGCACCATACAGCTAGGGATACCCTGAAGCCCTGACTTTGATCTTGGGTTTGCTTCTTGTTGATCAGACTGTTTCTGTAATCCTTCTGCTTTTCTTTTCATAATCCAAGAATTCATATAAAATTTGAGGTTAAACGTAAGAGTTATTTATCTTTAATTTTGTGTTGACTTCCTGGGAAGTGGGGGTGGAAGCTGATACTTTGTTTAATTATTCAACATCACAAATGCATACAAGGGAATTGTATTTTGAGAAACCACTCTTTGACACATGCCAGTATTCTGCATAAAGATGCTCCTGTTCGGGAAAGGATGTTAAATTCCTTAATTTTATCATGATTCAAACACATGAGACACTGTTTTCATGAAAAAAATAGCCTCTTTGAGTTGGGAACTGATGAAAAAGAGAGTACATTCCCCATTTAGGAGTAGTGCTTCGTCTTACAACGGCTTCCACATATTGTTATGATTAGATGGCAGTATGCCCCAAGTTTACTCACCCAAGAATGTCCAGCATGCTGTTAATGTTCTTGTGCTAGCATTCGTGTTGTGAAGTAGTATTTTAGAAGCTAGTTAACCAGCCTTTCCAACCACTGCATCCTACCTGAGATGCCAAGTAACCCCCATACTGAATTGAGAATATTAATCGTGATTCTTTTTACCTTTTGCAGTAGTAGCATTCAGTTAGAAGGCCCACATGAATTTTTTCTTTCTATGTTAAAGCATAGAGTTGCATGGTTTTAGGAAATTAATTTTCACATCTTCCCCCGCATGCTTTAACCAGCTTTAGCAGAGCTTTTATACATGTGCTACAACCTCCACTTACTGAAGCACAACTATAATTTTCTTTTTATAAAACTAAAAAAGCCCAATCAAATGAATAAGTGAAAAACATCCCCAAAATTTGAAGCTTGGAATTAAAGTTGAGCAATTACTTAATAAAAAAGTGGAGGAATAGACCTTTGCTCTAATCAGAAGAAGGTTTTAAATTTAACTTCTATTAGTTAAGTTTTCATTCTCTACTTGATAGCTACATCTTTAGAGAGGGAAGGAAGCAGATCAAGGGCTCTAGTATTTCCTTGCTGACATACACAAGTTAGGCAGGCAGGCAGGTATTATTGCTTGCTTGCAGGCTGCAAATTGTCTTTAAAAATCTCTGATCTCAGAAAGCTTCCAAAATCCAGCAGCCACTCAAGCAGTTTGTGGCCAGACTGAGTACCTTGAGTGGTTTTGGGGAGTTGTTTTGCTTTTTAAAAAAAATACCAGACTTCACTCACGATGGGTTGACCTTGGCTGGACAGCAGCTGCCCACCAAAGCTGCTCTGTCACCCCCCCTCCTCAACTGGGCAGGGGAGAAAAAACACAATGAAAAGCTCATGGGTCAAGGTAAGGACAGGGAGGCCACTCAGCAGTTACCGTCATGAGCAAAACAGACTCAACTTTGGGAAATTAATTTATTGCCAATCAAATCAGAGTAGGATAATAAGAAATAAACCCAAAACCTGAAAACACCATTCCCCCGCCCCTCCCTTCTTCCCAGGCTCAACTTTACTCCCATATTCTTTACCTTCTCCACATGAATGGTGCAGGGGGACAGGAATGGGGTTTGCAGTCAATTCATCTCATGTCTCTGCAGCTCCTTCCTCCTCAGGGGGAGGGCTCTGCACACTCTTCCCCTGCTCCAGCCTGGAGTCCCTCCTATGGGGACAGTTCTGCACAAACTTCTCCAACATGAGTCCTTCCTGTGGGCTGCAGTTCTTTGTGAACTGCTTCAGTGTGGGTCTTTTCCACAGGGTGCAGTTTCTCAGGAGCCTATGGGGTCACAAGCCCTGCCAGCAAACCTGCTCCAGCGTGGGCTTCTCTCTCTGTGGGTCCCCAGGTCCTGCCAGGAGCCGACTCCAGCACAGGCTTCCCACGGGGTCACAGCCTCCTTCAGGCATCCCCCTGCTCTGGCGTGGGGTCCTCCATGGGCTGCAGGTGGGGATCTGCCCCACCATGAACCTCCCTGGCTGAGGGCACAGCTGCCTCACCGTGGGCTTCACCAGGGGCTGCCGGGGAATCTGCTCCGGCACCTGGACCTGCTCCTGCCTCCTCCTGCGCTGACTTGGTGTCTGCAGAGCTCTTGCTCTCACATGTTCTCACTCCTCTCTCTGGCTGCAATTTTGTTGTGCAGATTTTCCCCCCCTTCTTAGATACGCTATCCCAGAGGTGCTACACCATCGCTGTGATGGGCTCAGCCTTGGCCAGCAGCAGGTCCATCTTGGAGCCGGCTGGCATTGGGTCATTGGACTTGGGGGAAGCTTCTAGCAGCTTCTCACAGAAGCCACCCCTGTAGCCCCCCGCTACCAAAACCTTGCCATGCAAACCCAGTACACCACTCTAGAGAACTATACGTAAATTACAAATACTTTGGTTGAATGTGACCTGAAAGGAGTGCTAATTCAAGCCACCCCTTATCTTTCAATCACCAAAAAAACCCAAAGCCTTTATCTGTCACAAAAAGTGTGCATGGTAATGTTTTTCCACAACACAGACTTTAGACTTCTTGGTTTTGCACACAAATTTCCAGTACTAGTAAATACATTTTATGATGACTGCACCAAACTCTGTCATAAAGAAATGCTCAAGTGACTCAGAAGTTTGGGGTGATCATAGGAAGTTGAGTCCTCAGTATAAAATAATGTATTCTTTATATTTGTCTCTAATAACAAAAAGCAGTTTGCCAATCTTGAAAAGTAACTTCTACTCTGCATTCATCGTTGCTTTTGTACATTTAATTCTCTGATATTACACATTTTAATCTCTAGATATGAATGAATCATATCTATACTAGGTATACTATAGACTAGGACTATACAAAGACCTTTGCCCATGGACAGCCCCAGATCATTTCTTGTTTGATGATATTCAGAATTCCTTATTTGTATGAGTAAAGCTGAACAGTGTTCATACCATTTATGCATTTATTTATGCCATTTTCTAATTGTAAATTTTCTAGTACATTTACTAGTCTAAAACCAGACTATAAGTTGAAATTA
Organism: Falco punctatus; assembly: GCF_963210335.1. NCBI lineage: Eukaryota > Metazoa > Chordata > Aves > Falconiformes > Falconidae > Falco > Falco punctatus. Next base: position 68,430,530 of record NC_137583.1, read on the forward strand.
CCACTCATCTTCCAGTTTATGTAAATGTATGCACTGTTGCCACCCACACATCTAAAAACATGAGATTATAGATCTGTCTTCTTGTGTGCCACAAAAAAAAGCTTCAAAATACCTTGGCTCGTTATTTGAAATAAATGCTATTTTATGGATCTACAGAGAGAACATCCTGGGTTTATCCCCAGACTTTGATATGTAAGGTTTACTAGCAAAAGCACCCCACTGGTTTTGATTATAATGAATGAATATAGGCAGGGAGACAGACACTTAGACCATTGGACCTAAAGCTATATTAACTTTAGAGATCAAAATCAGTACTTGAAATTGGATACAGAAGAGAGTTTGAAGTCAGCTCATGCATACCAGTAGATCTAACATGCTTTTAAAATACTTTTATAGTCAGATTTTATACCCTGTTTTCAGCATATAAACTGAGATAAACTCAAGATAAACATTGCAAAATTTGTCACTAGTGTGGAAACTGTGGTGTCTCTTTGCTGCAGTTCAATGTTGTCTTCAGAGCCAGACTAGTTATAGTGCAATTCAGGAATATCACACAAACCAGAGGAACACAATGCAGAATGTTTTCAGGGTATTTCTGAGAAGTCAGCCAGAACCCTCCAGCATGTGAGGGTTAATGGACAACTTAAGCCTCTTTTTTATTTTCCTCTGACTTGCTGCTGATAGGTTATTTGCAACTGCCCCTTCTTAGCTTTTGAGTAATCTTCATATGACCGCTAGAGATAGACAGAAAGAAAAAATGTTAAGTGTTCATATTGATAGTAAACAAATTTGGAAAACTAAAACTGAATTAACAGTTCTTTCTCATGTTCCTATACTACCTCCTCAGTAATATTTGGGAAGGAAAGGCAAGCTAAAGGTCATGGTCCTATAAAATGAAAAAGAAAGCAAAGTGTGAGGAAGCAGGCAAGTATGGAAAAGAAGCAGAAAATACAGAGAGGAAAGACTGATTAGGCTGGCAGCAATGTAAGGGGAGGATAGTCCCCAACATGTTACTAAGCCAAACTAAAGTATGAAAGGAAAGAAACATCCATGACGTAAGTTTACTGTTTTGAAGGTCCATTGCATGTACAAACCAAGCAGGGTCCTGTTTAAATCTTAATAAAATTAATTTCCAGTGAATTGAAAAAAGCTTTGTTAAACTGTCACTCTATTGAGATTACAAAAAAGTTCTTTATTCTCTCTATCCCACTAAAAGCCTTTTATATGTTAATCTTCTTTTGAAAACTACAATGAAATAAAAATAATATAGTGAAATCGGTTCAAATAAAAATATGCTGTAAGACCCTGGGCTTCATCACTTCTGGATTATCAGATCTGCCTATTGCTTTTTGTGGGATGAATTTCATATCCCATAAGACTTTTTGTACATTGGAATGTTCATGATGATTGAATTCTTTCTTAATATTGCACCGAACATCTTACAGCTCAATGTAGATTCAAGCTGTCCGCCTTTAAGGACTCCAGTTGGTTACATATAATCACACCTTTTAAACAAAGATTAGAAATCATTTCTATATACTGGTTTTATTTAGCTACATTAACTTTGCATGGTGTGTTTATATTTAGTTAGATTTACATCTGAAATTGTTGGAATTATCCCACTGAATTCCTGTAAGTAACAACTTGAGATGGGTAAATCTTTAAACTTAGTGCATTTTAAAGTGTCCTGCAAGTTTACAGTTTTTAAACTATTTCACCATTTAGCATTTTGTTCATTTTGTCCTTGTCACTGATATTCAGAGTTCTCCACCCATTTATTTTATCTTCGCACGTAGAGGGGCATCCTTCTCTAAATATTTTTATGATTATAAGAAATAGACAATTAATACATGTGAGGTGGAGAGAGAGCTGTAGGGTTTATACGTATGTTGTAGATATGTACAAACTTGCAAGTATGTGTGAGCACCATACTGTAATTCCATTTAGGCATTCAGATTATCTATTTCTCCAAAGTAATGCAATGCAACATTTAACCTTATTGGAGAGTATGAGAACTATGTTTTTATTTTATGTTTTATTTATCTTCTCAGGAGTATTTATTTTCAAGAGTGCTGTCCCCATTGTAGTAGGCACAATTCAAATGTGTTGGAGAAATACAGTCCTTGTGCCAAATACCTTTCAGTTTAGTTCTAATAAAGGAGGTGACTAAACAAAACAGACAAAAAGGGACAGAGAGCAGGTACCAAAAAACAAGAAAATGAAGCTGTACCTGGAAGGGTTTTAAGCTTCAAATCTGTCATGGTGTAAATTCAGTTGAAGTTCACTGAAGCTGTGTTTTAAAGAAATAGTAAACAACTCATGGTAAGGCACCAGTAATCATATGTTCAGGATACTTCACTGAATCTGTTGAGCCCTATTCTTCTTTCTCCCTTGTTTCCCAGCGGTTTGTGGGAAGTAGCTTACAAACAGCTGTTTTGTCACAGACAGTCGCGTAGTCAAAAATAATGACTTGCTAAGAACAAGTCACCAGTACTGAATCCTGAGACAGGTGAGATGGTTTAATACCTGAAAGTGCAGCACAAACTTCAGACAAGTTTGTTCTCATCCTGATGTGTCCAGCACCTGTTTGCAGAAACTGTCCAGGTTTGCTTACCCCTGTACTCTTTCACTGTTTTTTTGAGAGAGGAAGGGAAAGGTGAGAAAGAAGAGACAGCTCCTGGCTAGCCTGCTGACCACCACATTCAGTTGTACCATAGCCCAAGCTGCGTCCTTTGGACCACATCATCCCCCCAGCTACCCTTGAGTGACTCCAAAAGGTTATGATCCTTTTTCCATGGCTGCCAGGAGGGAGATGTGTTTCATGGGCGAGGCAAGAGGAAAGACAAATAAGAGAGGAAAGGAAGCCAGGTGCAAGCTTCCTAGGATTTTTCCCACCCCAGCCAGAACACTTCAGGTTCCCACCTCTTTACGTTCAGAGTGAGTGAACTAGGCTGCACCAGGGGTTGCTCTGACTTTAGTCCCAGAGAAACTTTATACAAGAAGGAATCGGCACAGTGGGTGTCTGCCCTGCCCATCTTTTGCCTTTACTGGAATTTCTTGGTACTGGATTTTGTACGTCTGCTAGCTCAGAGTGTTCCCTGCCGTGCAGGACTTTACATCTGAAATCTATTCTCTTTGTGCCACCTGAGAAAAACAAAATTAACAGAAAACACCCCAGAACTTAAACAAGCATCTTCTTAGGAGGCTGTGCATGGTACATGTCTTACCGTTTCACTCAGCTGAAAAAGGAAATAGGGAAATTGGCCGGAATTTTAGTTTAGAAGCGGTGACTTAGCTTAACCTTCATTATGCTTTGATTGTGGAGTATGTTTTATTATTTATAATTTAATTTTATGAGAAGTATTTTCATAGGAATATGTGTAACATAACACCCAAACTAGGTGCTTTAATATTTTCCAGTGTGCAATATGGTGTTGAAAGTTAGATAATGCTGGCTGGATCTAGGCTGATACTTTCTTGGATAAGCTTCCACCATATGCTTTTGTTTAAAGTATTTTTTTCTTTTAGGTTAGATTTATAAAAAGCATGTGAAAAATGTCTTTTTTGGAAAAGAAGTGTTACGCAATTAGAAGATCACAGTGCTAGAAAATTAACATCCTTTAGGAAATGCTGCATGTAAAACAAGTCAGATACTAAATACAAATTTTTAAAAACAGCAAGTCCTACCACCAACTGGAAATACTATGTCAATCTACAAGATGTTGTATTGAAGTAAATGTCTTTAGTTCCAGGAATTTTAAGCTCTATGTGAACTCTGACTAGCTTCCCAATACAGATACGAATCTTGTTGGAGGAGTTTGTCCATATTTCCTTCTGATTAGAAAAAACCCAATAAAACCTGTTTTACAGGGCAGAAAATCTAAAGAAGCCAGAAATATAAAGGCATTAAATATTTTTTATAGTTACTCTTTATTCATTTTTTTGCTTTCATGTTCACAGGACTCCAGAGTGTTGAATAGGCTGATCTCTGCTCTTTCCAGCAGCATTGTTCTACACTTTCCACTGTTTTGGAAAACTTGTTGTAGACACATCACATGACTAACCCCTTATTTAAAGATTAATACATTCAAAATTATATTCTTTCTGAAAACACTTCCTATGTTTACTGCTTCCACCCTCTGAGTCTGGAAGCTGCAATGACTGTGACTAAAGGAAAGTGAGTACTTCCAAATAATTGTAACCAGTACACAGAGCATCGCTACCATCTGAGATTTTGTCAGATTTAGGGTTTATTGATACAGAACTTGTCTACACTTTTTCTGCTTTCAAATCCCCTTGTGCTACTTCTTTTACAGAAATGAGAAATTCTAGAAAGACATCTTCATAGAAAAGGGAATTACTAGCCCAGGTTTGTTACTGTCTTGCCCATCCAGGGATCCATACCCATTTTGAAATGACACTTCTGCAAGTTCTTACATTGATGCTTGTGTTACCTTGTGTTCTAAAGAAATAGTAAACATCTTATGGTAAGGTACCAGCAATCGTATGTTCAGAATACTTCACTGAATCTTTCAAGCCCTACTCTTCTTTCTACTTTGTTTCCTAGCATTTCATTTGAGTATGTTTGAAATAACCCATTTTGAATTGGTTATTTTGTCATGGTAAAGATACTATGTGGAAGGAAATGCTTTCAGACCGTGGAAGGTAGCTTCATTCATGATGCATGACTATGCAAGCATTATGGCTTATTTCCTTACCTCTTACTACTGCCCTGAGGAACAAGGGCATTTTTGTTACATCTTTGGTATGCCAGAGAGTGTAAGACTCAACAATAGGAGTTAGCAAAGCATGTCTTCAGAGCAAAATTCCTCATCACAGTCTGGGGCACTATAAATTGGTCAGCCTCACATTGATCTCTGTGGAAATTGCAGAGGGAATCCTCTTGGAATGCTTTTCTGGGCACAAGAAGGAGAAAATGGCTGGGAACAGTCAATTTAGGTTTGCCAGAGGTAAACCTGATTGCCCTTTATGTGTCTAAGTTTGTAGATGAGAGGAGAGCCATGGATGTCATTTACCTTGGCTTTAGCAAGGTTTGCAGCAGTTGCTTCCCACAGCATACTTCTGTCCAGGTTACAGTGTGTAACAGTCCAGATGTGTGAACAACCAAATGGATTAAAACTGGCTGTGTGATCCAGCTCAGAGGGTATAGTTCATGGGTTGTAGGCTGCCTGGAGGCTGGTGAGAAGGGCAGTGCTGAAGGGCTCGCTCTGTTGGGACCTGTCCCATTTAACTTGTTTCTCAGTGACCTGGGGAAGGCAATGGACTGCTTACTCACAGGGTTTGCAATGATGCCAAATTGCAAGTTGGGGCAGGGGGGCTGTTTTTGCTACCGTGAAGGGAAGAGCTGCCATTCAGAGATACCTAGGCAGGGCTGGAGCGGGCCAACAGAAACATTGTGAAATTCAGCAAGGACAAATGCAAAATCCTGCATCTGAGAAGGACTTGCACTTCCACTTGCCCTTGCAGTGATACAAGCTAGGGACTGACTGGCTGAGGAACAGCTTTACTGAAAAGGGTATGGAGATTTTGGTAGACGGCAAGCAGAACATTAGCCAGAAATGTGTCCTGAATACATACTGGGCTGTATGAGCAGGAGCACACCCAGCAGATTAAGAGAAGTGGTTGTTCCCCTTAGTACTCATTAGACCACACCTGGAGTACTGTTATGGGTAAACCATAATAGGTTCAGCAGAGGACCACCAGGATGATCAAGAGCTGGAACACTTGACCTATGAGGAGAAACTAAGGAAATAGGGCTTTTTCAACCTGGAGAATAGAGAGCTTCAAGCAGACTCAACAGCGGCCTTCCAGTACCTACAAGGAGGTCAGTCATCAAAAAGATGGAGCTAGGCTTTTCGCAGTCATGCAGGGCAAGAGGATGACAGACAACAGGCATAAACTGAAACAAGTAACTGAATGCAGAGAAAACCTTTGTCTCTACGAGGACAGTCAAACACTGTAATAGGTTGCCCAGAGAGGTTGTGCCATCTCCATCCTTGGAGGTTTTCAAGATCAGGCTGAATAAAACGCAGCAGTCCAGTCTAATGTCATACCTGACTCTGCTTTGAGCATGACATTGGACTAGAGAACTCCTGAGAGCCCTTCCATTCTGAATTATTCTATGATTGTGCAATCCTAATATAGTATCACAATTCTGTGCTATTTTAAAACTGAGATAGTAATAACAAAGTCTTAATTGTTCTAATATTTAAATGATTTGGCTGTGCATTGCTCTTGCTTTTGGAAACTAGAAATGCTACATATGCTCTGTACGTTCTCCAAACAGCTTGTATTTGTGCTTATTTGCTAGTATGACGTGCTAACTGTGCAAAAAAATTTGGACTCCTGCCTTAGAATATAGATACCTGCCAACAGAAAATGAAGGCTACGTAGGGCTGCAAATGTTTTCTCTGTCTATGGAAAGTGCCTTTTATGTGCCAGAAAGAAGCATTTATACCACACACTTTTTTACTGCTTCTCACATCTGTTAACATTTACATGTGTCAGAAAACAATACCTGAACAGTAAAGGGAAGGGATACATGAAGTTCAAGGGCATTGCATCAAGGAAAAGGACATGTTATATGGCACTGGTGCATTCGAATAAAAGAAGGTTTCTTGGATTTGTCAAATATATCTAATATGTGGGTGTAGTCTGTGTATACTATCTGTGAATCCATAGCTGAAACGGACAACCCAAATTGCCAGTAAATTGAACTGAACCCATGAAGGGACAAGGAGTGGCCGTCAGGAAGTGAAAGAATTATAACTTTCTTGGTATATACAAAAAGAATAAAATTTATTTTCATTTAAGGCAGAATTTACATCAAAATCTTCAGTTATATTCCTAAATATGGAATTACCTACTTATATTGAAATATTTTGTGTTTTCAGTAATCTTCTCTTCAGCTGTCTTCCTGTTAGCACAAAAGGAGTAGGTTAACGGGCAAATGCTGCTGTATATCCTCAGTCCTTAGAGTCCTTAGAGGCAGCTACTGTATTGGACTGTGTTTCCAAGAATATTTCTTTGAAGTCGTATTGTGAAAATCCTGAGACCAAGTGTAGTACAGGATTTTGTATGACAGGGCGGTTCTTACAGATGTTACCACTGGCAAGTGATTTAGAAGAATAAATTAGAGAGCAACTGATCCTTGCTCCCCTGAACCCAGAAGGAAAAAAAATCAGTATCTGATACCTTTATAAAAATTGCTGGTTGCATTGGTTGCATTAGTACCACTAATTCTTCAGTCATCTGTTCGGGTACTTTGAACCAGTGTCATGTAGTATGCTGTTCTTAGATGCCTGATTTTCCAAAATGCACCTGTAACAAAGAGAACAGACCCACCGCTACAGCCATTGTCATATCTTTATATTAAGCTCTCCATGGAAAGTGACAGAAGAATACCTCTTTTCCTAAGTCTTCTGAGCCTAGAAAGAAGTGGTTGCTAAAAGAAGAAATAAATAACCTAAATAAATAGAGTCCTATATTAAAGGCAAAGGCCTATTTTTGCTTTTTGCTATATTTCTACTAAATAATGTCTCTCCAAAACATTTTTTTGTGATGAACTTCTGCCCTTAGGCATTGATAACAAGCCTTACGCTGAAATTATTATGAAAGTTTGAGTTCCATGCTTAGTACACTGAAAAAGCCTTGCATTAGGTCTGTGCAGATGCAGTGAATAATCACATAAGACATATAGTTTCCTTGCCCCCAAATTTAAAACTTATGGCTTTACCAAAACCACCATATGAATGGTATGTTCATACATATTTTTGGTTTTGAGTCAGGGATATGAAGGATTTATACCAGTTTTCTTCTGTAAGTTATACAAGAAAGTTGTGAGGCACCTAAAGAAACGCTTTAAGCTGATGAGAAATCAGCTGGTGGAAAATAGTGGGGAAGAAAGATTTTCATCTAGCAATATTTCTTAAAAAAGAAAAAACTTTAGGCATCTGATAAGACTTGCGTTCTGGCCTTTGTGCTTTGTAGAGCAGCTTTATCGTTACACAGAGGTGTAGTCTTTGGTCTTGCTTCCAGTTGAAGTCGGTGGTGAAACTTCCACTGACTCCTCTGGTTGCTGACCCTGGCCCAGCTTTTGCATGCAAATACAGTAAAAGAAGATAAAGTTTTCTCATATTGTTTCTTCTCATGTCATTTTAACTCTGGCATATCCTTTCAGGAGTGTTCATAGAATTCTTATCTAGCTACTTGTACATAGACATCTGATTGCAGTAATGGAAATTCGAGGAAGAAGAACTGCTAAAAAGTTTATCATCGATGCTTAATTTGCATAATGCTCTTTTTGACACAATTCAGGCCTCTCACAGGCACTCTTGCAAGTTATATGAAGGGGTCAAAGGGTGAAAGGTGACTGGCAAGATGCTTGTTTTGTACATTTGTCTAACACAAATACTTCCTCAAGTATAAAATGCTTTGATCTCTCTAAGCAAATGCCATATGTGTGCAGCTGTGGCCCATACCTCACGATTGCTAGAAGGTTAGAAAAAGGTAGCATACGAATTTGATGTCTGCATTCAATTTATGCTTTTATATTTAGCAGTTCATAATTTTGTGTAATATTTTAGCTGTATGAAAAATATGCACCGGAGTTGAGTGATAACAGATTTCTCTGTGGTTTGACTCAACATTGTTTGGGTGAACACAGAATCCTAAGTATTGCAGACTGAAAATACAGGTTTTAATTAGAGCTGTCTGAGCTTCAAAATACCTGAGTGCACATTAAGCTTGGCAGATTTTCAGAAATCTGGGGGTTGCATGGAGCTGATTTAAGCTAAGCAAGAATTCAGTTTTCCAGCATACATTGCATTTGCAGTTGCATCACTGACTTGCAACACACTGAAGAAGTGAGATCCAAAACCATTATTAATGGTTTTCTGATACGTAAAAATGTTTTATCATCAAGGCCTGTCTTATGGCATATTTGTGTTGAACAGTACCTTACCTCAAGGGAATTTTCAGTGAAAAAAACTGAACAGCTTCCAGTGTAAAGGAACTACTTCACATGACTGAAAAGCTGAACCAGCTCCAAAAGTTTGGCACCTTCCTTGAGCTTATGTTTTTTACTTTTACATGCAAGACTGATATGCTCAGATCTGTATACCTCAAGCAGTTTAACATGAGTAGATTGCTGTGACAATAAAGAAACCTACTGCAGTCAATGGGACACAAGGGTCCATTCATATGGATCCTGTTTCATGATCAAGGCCAAAAAAAAATGCATGCCTTTGTTTATTAAAAATCTTGAGCATGTACAAATATACTAGTATACCTTGGGAGGAAAGCCGTGATTTCAAGCGAAGCATTACTTACAAGAAAAAAATCCAAGTCACAACCAATAGGCAGGCATGATACAGCAAACAGAAAATCAGACATGAAAATATCATCAAAATACCTGTTCAAAGGTACAAATATGATAAAATACAAAGCATTGTGTTCTATGGGTATCTTAGTACGTATAAGTATGCAAAAGTCACATATAGAAGTTTACATATACACTTGTTAATACGATTTTTAGTATTATGTGTGTGGCTAATTCATGCAATTGTTCTAGATGTGATTTGAATATTATTTAAATAATAGCACACATTTCGCTTTCTGTTTCTCTTTTGTATTTTTGCTAGCTCCTACTGGCTATGGTAGGCTCTACAGATGAAACTCTGCAGGAGGCAGCAGCTGGTTGCATAGCAAACATTCGCAGGTTGGCTCTAGCAACAGAAAAAGCAAAGTATGGCTGATGCTTTAGCAGCTTTTACCAACACACTTGTTTTGCAATACAGCTATGTTTAAATACACGATTACTCCTTCTAGCATCCGTATGTCGTAGCAGAGCTCATTTATATGAGGATAACCTAATAACAAAAATAAATCTGTGGAAAGTTATGCTTGTTCTTACATTATTGGTTTGTCATGCCTAGGTTTTATAAAACCCCTAGTTCTGTGTATCTTTTAGTATTACATCTTTCAAAAGACTATCAGTTAAGGTTTTTTCTATATCTTTTAGTATTACATCTTTTAAAAGACTATCAGTTAAGTATGTCAAAGACATTTTCTACAATTAATATACTTGTATTTGAAATACATTGTAGATATAAATGGTTTTGCTTATGTGTGATGTTACAATAAATTTTCCTTCACTCTGTGTGTGGTTTTGCAGTGATTTATGAATGTCTTGAACAATTCCCTTTGTGCTAAACTTGTCCAGTCATCCTGTCATTATGTTTTTGCCTGTTTGATCGCTTGCAATTCACAGGAGAGGACAAAATGCAGTTACATCAACCTCACATCTGGTGTTATATAAGGACTGCAAACAGCTGTAGCAGTAGATATCACTCCAAATTTCCTGTTTCTACCAACATCCGACAAAATAGTGCTTAATTTTATAAGTAGCTGGTGAAATGCGTTTTAATTAACATGTGTTTTACTCAAAATTTACCAACTGTAAATAAAAAGTAGGATATTACATTTATTATCTTAGTGTGGGGGTTTTTTTTCATCTTTAAACTGAGGACAACATTGTATAGATGCAGTTACTTTATGTTTCCACATAAAATTATGTTCAGAATTAGAGTTGCTTGACAAAAAGCACATAAATAATTACTGATATTATAGATTACAGACTCACTGTACGTACCATACTCAACAAATAATACTAAGGCATTTCCTTGAGAGACGTAATGTCTTAATTACAAGCACAGACTGCTGACAAAACTGAAAAAACCCAAATTTTTAAATAACTTGTGTTTGTCAAGTACTCATTTCTGAATGATTTTTTTACTTCCCTTAATAATTAACAATTTTCTTTTTTTGGAAGCAGTTTGCAATTCCATTATTTTTCCTCTAACTAGCATGGCTACTTAAGGCAACTAATTTTATTCTTCACAGAAGCTTCTAAGTAAGACATAACACAAATCCAATTTTTTATTTCTGTTTTTTCTGAAGCAGATATGAAGGCTCATGTAAAATCCCATTTTAGAAGACTGATGCAATTCTGAGAAAGGACGATTGCATTGGGCCCTTAGGGAAGGTATAGAGAATATTTTAAAGGAAACCAACTATGGATAGGTGCTGACAGTGTGGAGATCAAAATATTAATTCATGCAGCATTTTTTGATCAATGCGAACACCAACATAGTCATGTGGTCATCACAAGTTCCATCAGCAACCGGTGACAAAGCAAATGCTATTTTAGGTATTTTCCAGCTCTGCCCTGTAGGTCCAGTATGTTATTTTGAACAAATATATCCATATTTTTATACTGATGTTACCGCTGTAGTAGTATCATTGCTATACCCAAAAATACTTCTAAAATGCTGATTGCCAAATTCATTTGGAAGAGGGAAGGCTTGATTTTATTTTTGTCTTTTCTGTGAGAGAAGTGTAGATACAAATAGTTTATCACAGTCTTGCTTATGAATAATACTTGAAGTGATGGCTTATTTTTCTAACTGTTGAGGGGAAAAAACTCCCTGACAGTAACTGTTATCCTTAACATGACCTCTCAAGACACTCTTGACTGTTTAGCATGGATTTCAAATGGAGTAAGTTCTAAAGAAAACTTAATTTTATGATGCAGGTGTCAGGGCAATAAATGTAATTTTTCTGACAGTGCCATGGCCTCAGCTTGCCTCTCACTCACACTGGTAGCCCTTACACCTCAGAATAGTTCCTCTGAAGTCTTTATTTTAAGACCTCAGACAGTCAGTCCCCGACTTAAGCTGACTTATTTGTGCTGTTTTCTTTTCCTTTGCCGTGCTTGCAGTTTTGAAGTTCTGTACAAGGAGAAGAAATGTTGAAATCAATACAGATTGCCACAAAGGCAAAGGATCAGTATTTTAAAAAAATACATCTTTTTTGGCCCAAACTGGTGGATTCCGTGTAATTAATTTAAAGAGATTTAGTTGTTGGAAAATGAATAGATGAATGAGATCCCTGGCCTCTCTGAGCAGTGCAGTACAGCATGTACATTTGAAAAGCTTCCCCTTTTCTCTGCAGAGCTGCGTTGAGTTTCACACCACTGCAGCCCTCTGAAAAGGGATCCTCACAAAGCTGGGTCCCACTTGCTGCTCACACACCCCTCCTGGCAGCGCCTGCCAACCTATTCAAGCCCTGGCACCAGCTCGAGCAGCCGCAGCCGCCCGGACCTGGCATTCCCAGTGCATATAACCGGGCACCAGCCAGCTCCTGCTCCCTGGCTCCTGCGCCTGGAAGGGAAGTGCCTTCACTCCTTTCTATTTCCACCAGCTGCTACTTGTCCACATAAACCTGTGGCCTCTTAGGGAATGTGGTTATACCAAGCATGGGAGCTCAATATTATGTTCAGCACAGAACAATTTGATGTACTACTTCAATATAAAGTCTTATTTTCGTTGCAAACAAGAAGCAACTTAAAAAGGGGGCTCAGCCTCTGTCCTGTTCAGTTGCCATCGCCTGCTCATCCGCTTCCTCCTTATTTTCTCTATGCAATTCCTGTGTTTTCACAGACTTGCAATACAGGTTGGTTTGTTGGGTTTTTTTTCCAGTGTATTTACACTGATGTTACTGTCAGCAGGAAGTATCCATCACTTTACATGATTTCGGGAGCCAGCTCCCGGCTCTGCACAGAGCACCGTGCTCCAACTGGCAGCTGTAAAGCCAGGCCTGCTCCTCACTGGCTGTTCATTTTCTGCTTTGTTCCTCATTTTCATTAAAATGTCAGAAAACACAGAGGCCAAGAAAAGTTGTCATGAGAAAGTGTTGTTTTGAGTATGGAAATACTATAGTTGATGAGAAAAAAAGCAAGAGAAGAAATCTTTCACCTTCATGCAATTATTTCTGGAACCTTAAAGGCCCACCATGTCTTTCAGTCTGTGTGTCTGTCAGCGGCAAGATAGCTTTTCTTCTACCACTCCATGACTTTATGATTTATTGCTTGGTGACAGATAACCATTATCAATAATTTAATTGTCCCAGGATGTTCACACTACACATTTGAATCTGGGATTTATGTTCATTTCCTCTTAATGTTCATGCTAATGACAAGTGCATGTGCTCTGACACACAATATTGTCTCCAAGTTGTTAGGGAAATATAAACTTTACGGCCTGGGTGCAATGGATCAGTCATCTATTAGGGGCTTTGTTATTCTGTCACTGAAACTTTCCTTTAGTGAGTAAATGAGCTTGACATTCACAGGGCTGTCTTGAAATTTGACTCACCAACTTGCTTTAGGCTAACTGATGGCTTTGTGTGAAAGCATGGTACCCCTTTCATTCCACATCTCCTAAAATCAATCAAATGAGCTGCTGATGCCGGGGGTCAGATGTGAATAATCCCAGGGGGGCTGAACTAGATAATAAGTTAGTTTAAGAATTTCATCTCGTAATAAGTTAAATGGTTGTTCCTTGCGCATTTCCATCAAAATAACCTTTGTTTTACACATGACAGCAGGATGACTGCGATGGAAACATGTAATGTGTTTCTTCAGCAGTGGTATTCAAGTTTCCATGCAGGCTGTTTGCAGAGCTTATTTCCAAAGTCAGAAGCTGACTGCTCCCCAATGGTAAATTGTGGTTTGTCTCTTCTTTAGCCACTGAAGGTTTGCCACACACTGCTCAGGATCCAGAACAACAGGAGAAACCAATGCTGCATCTTGGCCACTTCTCAACTCAGACAACCTTCCGCAGTTTGGTGACCTGACACGGGCCAGGACCAGCGTGTCTGCAGCTGTAGCCATTGCAGGGGGAAGTTACACTGCACCATTTCTGAAGGAATTAATTTTACCAGTTATTGTTCCCTCCCCTGCTTAAACAGAGATGTTCCTCAATGCTCAATAGCTTGCTGCTTTGGCTATTGAAGCCAGCCAAAAGACACCCATTTTCATGAGTCTTTCCGCTGAGTGCAGTTTTACATTGTAATGTGTGCTTGTCATCCCTTGCCCAGTTATCAGTTCAGCAATACACATGACTTGCTGGGAAGGATTTCCATGGACAGCATCAGCATGGCTTGTGTTTATCCTCTCAACTTGTTTCTGTGTTATCTGCCAGACACCTTTCAGTTGGCAAGTTCCTCTCTCTTTTCCAGTTGTTGTCATTGGCAGGTTACGTGTTTTATCCTAGCCTACATGGAGCACAGTACCCTTCAGCCTCTTGATCTTTCTTTTACAACTGTAATCAATTCTACTTTGAACACAAATGTTTTCTTTCTGAAAGGCTCATAAACCCACATAATAAATCTTTGACTTTGCCTACCATATAATATGGCCTAATCCTGTCACTTTTGCAGTCCTTCAGTGGCACAAAACCTTCCTCACTAATTTGATGTATTTTCTTTCATCATTTGGGAAACCTGACGTAGTGGCAAGATAGTAGTTGGCCAGTCAAAACCTTTGCTTGTTGTCATTTTGAGTGTGTATTGGAGAAGCACCAGAAGAACGACATTATACTAATGCTGAACGATCAAACAATAGGTCATAAACCAGCAGTTTTCAGCCAACTCCCCATTGCAGCAGGGTCCTGAATGCCTTTAAAGCTTCTCCATTCTTCAGTAGGTGAGAATCTGCCTAGAAGCTTTTGAGGAGCAAAACTGTTCATTACAATCCTGGTGGTGAGGTTTTGTCCAGGCATGCTATGACACACCCCACTTCTCCAAGGGGCTTGGTGAATGCAGGAGAGCAACGCAGAGCACCTGTGGTCTGGTGGGTGCATCTGGTAGCAGGATTGTGCTCCAATGGCCGAGCCTTGAACTACACCTTCTAATACCCAGATTAAAAAACTAGGGACTCGTGTACTGCTTCTGAGGAAAAAAAAGGCTTTAATAACAGTGGTAATTAAAAAGTTACAGATGCTGATAAAATTAAAAACATATGAAACGGACTGAAATGATTTAGTGTTGAAAAATGTTGGTTGATTCAGTAGTAGTTAAATTTCCAAATAGCTTGTCTTGAACAAGCAAAAAGTTTTAAGTATTTGGCTATGTGTCTTTTAAAAAAAAAAAAAAATGAGCACAGATCATGTTGCTGGTTGCTTCTACCACAGACTGGTAAAGGCTGCGCTATAAAATTAGTGCAGTAAACCACTCGTCTTTCCAGTTGCCGCATTCCCTTCTCCAATTGACAGCCTTTTGGGGCCTCCTTGGCTCTTCAGCAGAAAGCACCAACTGCAGTTCTGTTGCTCTAATGAAAAAATAACAACAACGTCTGGGAAGCCATAGAATGATGCAATAATCGTGCTGCTCTGCTTCCTTTAATGTGATGAAGCTTGCATATTTGCCTGGCCCCAATGTTTTACTCCTGCCAGTATTGTACTGTAAAGAGACTTGGCAGAACACGTTCAAAGGCTGTTCGTGGTTTTTCACTCAGCATTAAACCTTCCAGTGACGGAAGGGTGGGGGAACACATATTGGGACAAACAGACACTCAAAAAGTAAAAAAAAAATTAGAAGAGAAGGAGGCTGGTGGTAAGATGGTCAGCAGTTTAGTAAACCTTGGTTATAGGACTGGCGTTGATGAGGGCCAGGCTGAGACCCACTGGGGGACAAAACCACACATTGAACCAGTGGGTCTTCTCTGCTTGCTTTTCAGAGGGCAATCAGTCAGCCCACAGGAAAAACAACTAATGTTCTGAGAGATCAGTGTTGCTTCAGTCTGATAACCAAAGTTACACTGCCCTTGATAACCGCACTCGGTCGCAATGGGTGAGATAGTGCAGAGGCTCTAGGATTGCCACTTTTTGTGCTGTGTTTGCCCAGTATATGGAAAATTCCTGTCCCCATGGCTGCCAGTCTTGCTCTGCAGTCCTTCATTGAACTCACTTATGGCTGACTTTCTTTTTTAATTACACCAGTTGGAAAGCTAGACTACCTAAACCTTACCCCTGTGTGAGGTTAGGCAGGAAAATACTCAGTGGAGCTGGAGCAACTCTTGGAGAGAAATATTCCATGTGCACTTGCAGATGAGGGACAAAATACATTCAGAAGCAGAAGGTATGGTCAGTCTGATGCCTCCCTCCAACTCGTTCCACAGCTGTCTGTGGTGGGATGTCATGTAAAAGGAAAAATATTTGGAAAAGCGGACATCTGTGGGCCAGCCTTGGTGTGCTTCCCAGAATGTAATGACTAGGTGAATGTTTTTCAGCACAGCAACTAAGGCATATAGGTGACTGCCAAGCACTGGATCTGATGTGGCATGAAGAGGTACAAAACAAAGAGGAGTGATTTCTCTGAAGAAACTGAGGCCTAATTCTTTCCAAACTTCAGCATTAAAAACAAACCAAAACAACCCAAACCAGAACTCTTTTCAGTTCCCCCATGTTGCTTTTCAGATTTTTGCATATCTTTGAGACAATTCCATTGCATGGACATGCTTTTTTTCACCAGTCTTGGGGTTCTACAAGTACCAGTGTACAAGCATTACTGTCAACATTTCCAAATCAACAGTTACTGAGATCTATGTTACGATACGGTGATTACTGATACCTAATTACCACTTAGTATGTTCTGAACTTTGTAGGAATGTGTAGTAGAAAAGACTTTAACTTCTGTTAGAGCTGAATTTGAATCATGTGTCTCCTCTCCTATGTGACTGCCACATCCACACCCACCATCCTAAAGAACTGAAATGTATTTCAGCTTTAAGAGGAAAATAATCTCTACTCTACCATGTACATTTTTGCTCTGGGAGATGGTAAGTGCAGGCTCAAGTGCCCCACAGTACCCTCAGACACTCTGCAAGCCTCTGAGAGTCTCCATCAGAGAAAGCCAGTGTGAGGGAGGATGCTCATGGCCTGGGAGCAGCTATTCCATATCATCAACAAACATTACAACTAGGATAAAATGCAGCTGCGATTCTGGGGCTTCAGAAAGTGCTGGCCGAAATGCTCAACTCCAGAAGCAGTTTTAAGGATGCGAAGTATCTTTCTGCAACCCCAATTATCCCTCAGAGGGCTGAGATCAAGCACAGAGGTTCTCAGTGGGGTTTGCCTGTGCCACCGGCCCCACTGGAGAAGTTAGCATCCTGCAGCAGGGGCCTGGTAAGCAGCTTGGGCTCAGGGCTTCTACTGTGCATCTGGTGGGGTGTGCGCTGGATGCAGAGAGGCATACATTTTCATAGCAAATCTAAGTGGCAGTTTAGAAAAGCTGACCCAGCCAAAGAAAACCCTGGAAAACTCCGCAGAATGAAACAATAAAACTGTCTAAGAATTTAATCCAATGAGAAAGTTAGTGATTGTCAGAAGTCCACCAGATTTACATTTCTAAAATGAAACAGGCTAATGAAGTAACAAGGTTGTGCTTCTATAATCAACTAGTAGCAGTTTTACAAAGCAATAAGAATGTGGAGGGAATTCAGTTACAAAAAGTGGCTGCCACCTGTAGGTACCCCTTCAAGTTTTTAAATGAGAAGGTTTGTGGGAAAAGAGGTGAATTCTCACCTTGCTGGGGCAGGTAATGTTTTGCATTGGCCAGTAGCAAATGTGATTTAGGCAAACATTTCTTGAATAACGGCAAACGAAATGATGACGAAACAGCTGAGTGAGAGCCTAAGGGGGCTGTGGGCTGCTCCTGCTGAGCTCCTGGTGGCTGAGGATGTGCTGCAAACCAGGCCTGCTGCGACCAGAAGCGGTTCCCTTGGGCAGCTCTGGGCAATAAGTAACAGCACAAAAATCCAAACATGGATTGTAGGATATCACTTCTGCCCAAGGAATAGTTAAGGGGAGGGATGGGGGAGTCACTTCCAGTGATTCTCATGTCTGCAGCTGATGTGCAGATACCCAGTGTGCTCCAGCCCTGGGAGAACCGGCACAGCATGGGCCCATGCAAGTGCAGCTGCTTCCTCAGCTGCAGGGAGAGGTGCTGGTCAGTCACATTGCTGTGTGGAAGGTGAGGTGGAAAGAAAGGTTTATTATGGAAGGAATTCATTAAGAAGCAAAGAAACACAATTTAATTTCTTAGCTTGATAAATGCAGATTTTAGGATGCTGCACAATGGAATGGGAGCCCAGACTGCCAGGATACAAAGCCAGCTCCTCTTTTGGGGAATCATTCCAGCCAACAAGGGGCATGAAACAGTGCTGCTTCTGCTCAGGAAAAGGCCGTGTGCCCTATACTACCCTCACACTCTTCCCCTTTCCGTAAAGACTCAAAAGTACATGGCGTCCTGCTATGAGAAGGGAGCTCCAAAAAGCCTTACAGAATTTTTTTGTGCTGTAGGGATCCCAACATGATCTGTGAGTCAAATGCCCTCCTTGTGTCACAGCATTCACTGGATTTCATGGGGATGCACCTCAGGAGGGCATCCCTCCAGCATGTCCAGACCCTGCTGCAGCGAGACCTTGAGCTTGCCAGCCCTGACAAGCAGCTGAGCCACGGGGGAAGCAAGACCACTTGAAGAATGGAAATGTGCATTTAGCTGCACGGGCTGTCTTGCCTCCAGCTCAGACTATTTCCTTCTGTCTCAGTCTGATAACTGCAGTCTCCCAAAACCTTCTCAGATGGCTGCTGTCTTGCAGTTCCCAACAGAAGCAGGGTGAAAGAAAGCTTACAAAAGGCTTGATATCTCTCTGAGCAGTCTCAGTCTCTGGTAGATTAGCAATGCAAACAAACGAAGGCTTCTTGGAACTAGCCAGACACTTGGCAAACCCACGTGTTTGTGACTGCTACCTTCATTGGAGACGATTGACATGACTGTGTCCTTTCCAGGCATTTTGAGCATTTCTGTATTATCAGCCACCTGGTCCAGGGCTGCAGAGTCCATCCAAGGGAGGACTGAGGCATGAGGACTGCTTGAAGCAGCTCCATGGGCAAGAACCTTAAAAAAAACCCTGGATCTTTTGTGTAAGAAATCATATTCTTTGGCTGGTTTGTAAATGTTCATTGCAAACTATCTAGCGCTGCTGCCAGACAGAATTACCTTAACTGGGACCTTATGGCTCAATCCATGGAGAGTCTCCCACATAAACATAGGCAGGAGTCGAAGTGCCTTTTTTTATTGAGCGAGCGCTTGCAGCAGGCCCAGGCACCTCATTCACAGCCTTTCACAAGACAGTGGCTGTGACATTAAAAAGGGTTCCACAGTTGAGTTGTCTGAACTACGGGAGGTCCAGAAGCTATGCAGTGTCCTCAAGGGCTTCTTCAATAAAACCAGCAAGGCCAGCTGTGCACTGCAAAAGGCCATCTGTTCCCCCCAGATATCCACACCCCAGCCAACGGGGGCAGGTACTATAGGCCGCTGAAGAAGGATCAACAAATGTTGCGAAGGAGGTTGATTTTCAACTCCAGTAGTTTGTAGCCAGGTGGGTTTAGCCCTGTTATTGTCTGCAGAAAGGTGAACAGCAAAACCCTTTCCTAGGATTTGCTCCTGAAGTCCCCTCTTGATTTGAGATCCTGGAATTCACAATCCTAGACTGGATCTACAAACCCTGAACTTGATCCCGTAACAGGCCTGGCAGTTCATGGCTTGCCAGGCAGGTACCGTCACATTCTGATTCACCCATCTGGAGTAAGACACCAACACCTTGGCTGTCCTCGGGGACAGTCTCAGCTAAAAAGCAGAGGTCTCCTCTGGTTGTGCAACCATGGCCTGGCCCACCACACCTGACGGGGTGACAGCTTTCTAAAAAAGATCAAGGGTGTGAGACCTGGGCCTTTGCTGCTGCCCTGGGCGGGCCGAAGTTCTGTTCGCCTTCCCTGTGGTTGGAGACTAGTTTACAGGCGAAGTGCCTGGCTTCTCATCAGGGAAAAGCTGCCGGTGGTGGCGAGGTGCCCCTGCAGGTGCGGTGTGGACAAGCTGCCCACCATGTCCACATGTTTCTTTCCTTACTGAACCAGTGAAGAGAAAACATAGTCAAGCAAGGGATGCCCTGGTCCATTAACAGGGGCTGGGATATGCCTTGCTGCAGCCCGATGGAGAAGGTAAAGTCCCACAGGGCTTAGCTGACCTCCGCGGCGCCTGGGGGAGCGCCCCTGTTCGGACACACAAAGCCTCGCTCTGCAGAGCCCGCCATAACCCTGGCTGCTGCCACCATGACTGGTGCAGGTGGGGTGGTTCTCTCCAGGAGGGGCCAAACCACTGTCTGGGCAGAGCACAAGGTTTGACTATTGCTCTCAAAAGAGGCAGGAACACTTCACGACAGTGCTGTAAGTACTGCTGTGGGCACTGCCAGCACGGGGTGGGCACAGCACCAAGCTCTGCCCCGGCCCTGCCAGGGCTGTCCACCCAGGGCACATCCCACGCTGCAGGAGCAGGCTGCAGCCTTGCTTTGTGCTTGCACCTATTCCCAGAATTTACCCTGGCAGCTGAAGCAGGTAACTTTATACTGTTTTGCTACTTTGTGGAAACACGGTGAGGTGACCAGCACCTGAATCAGTTGACAGCTTTGAAGGAAACAATTTAATTATGCAAACCTGAAACTGATTCTGTCCTTAACGCCCTGGGGCACGTCCTGGCTGATGGCAGCTGTGGTCCTCCCTGAGCATCTGTGGGCAGCTTCTGTCCCAGTCCAGCGAACACTTACTGGATGCTTAATATTATACAAATGAGGAATGCTTGCAAAGCTCAAGGGACAGCCAGCAGGACAGCCAACATTTATGCGCACAATCAAATCTGCAATTTGGGTCTAAGCACTTTGTCATATTCTTGGCCTGTGTTAAAAAAAAAACAACAAAACATGAAAACCCACATATCACATTTAAGCTAACAGAATGATTTACTAAGAAAAAATACTGACAGATTTTTGAAGTACTGAAAGGGTTGAAATAGTCTGAATAGAATAAAAATTGACACAAATTTTTACCACAATGCAAAAGGAACTTGAACTATACTAATAAGAGTTTGCTTTAATGTTCGTGCATGTCTTCACATCCTGCTTTTGGCAATGGCCAGAAAAGTACTACCGAAATACTGTGAGAAAAGCTGTTCTCATGTTATTTCTGGCCCTGCTGTAGTGCATGAAATCAGGACATCTCATGAGAGAGACTGATATTCAAGATTTTCAGTCTATTTTTCAGACAAAAAAGTCTGAATATATATCTAAATTTCTGGGGTTAGTCATGGCTAGATCTCAAAGCAACAAGACAAGTATCCCTGAGGTCACAAGTCAAATAGTTACAATAAAGAAGAAAAGATAATAGTTATATTCAAATAACTTGTAGGAAAAAAGCCTGCAGAGCCAATATTCATTTATCATGCTAAGGTGGATGGCTCCTCATTCTCAGAATAACCCTTATTGCCATTGGGGAAATTCTGAAGCTCATTCATAGGGTGGATATGGGTTATGATCGAACCTAAAATGCTTGAAGACACAGGCAAGTGTCATAGGACTGGTACTGTGTATGTGTGTGGCTCTAATCTGTGTAAAAATCATTTTTGATAAACATCTTCAGGATCCAAAGAAATGAGGGCTCTATGAACTATATGGTTTCTGGTGCCCCTGCCAACTTTGAATAAATATTCTCTGTGTGTAGCCAAGGTCTTAGAGAATGATTTCCTGAAAACTACTTACTTTAGAACCAGAAGGAATTAATGAAGATGTGCCAGCTATTTCCTTCACTGGCTTGCATGCCTCTGCCTCACCAATAATAAATAGTAACAGTTTGTACATGAGTTATGCTGCTACACCTCATGTTTTGCACCCTGTAGAACCCATCTATTCTGTACACAAGCAGGAAAGCAGAGAGTATGAGTTTGTTGCCTCTCCTTGGGTATCGACATTTGAGGCTGACAATAGCTATCAAATACAAACTGTGTTTTGATTCTTTGGCTGTAGCCTTTGCTAAAATAGCATTTGTGTATTTTAAAACTATTTACAGAGATTTAACTTCAGTTCTACTAAAAAGGAGATAATACAGCTATCAGCACTGTTTAAACAGATTAATATGACTGGCTTGCCTTTTTAATCTCTTTGAATAAACAGATTTATTATTATCAGAATTTTTTAAGAAAACTAAATCATTAGAGATTTATGAATTATCAATTATGTAAGAGCTAGGGCAAATAAGGAGATGTTTTTATATGACTGCAAGCAATAAGGAAGGAGATTTTCAAACTCAGGCCAAAAACATTAATCGCAAGTCATCTTTAAAAAAATCTTTCTGCAGCCTTATTTTATCCTCAGATTTTCTCAGGTTTCCTCTGTGGGAAACCAACCCACTACTGGGTGACTCCCAAGCAGAGCCAGAGAGAGTGAGATCCCACGTCTTGGAGGGAGGTATCCCCAGGCAGCTCCGGGTGCTCGACCCCGTACTGTTTTTATAGAAACTGGCATTAACTTTGAGGTTGTCCTTCAAGACACAAAATCCCTTCAATTACATCCGTGTTGCCGAGGCAACATGCTCTGACTCTGCCTGTCCTCTCTGGGACCCAACATCTACCAAAGGAGCTTCTGGACAGAAAACCATCAAAACCCTGACTCAGTTTCACAAGGTTTTATGCCGTGCAAGCAGCCAAGAGACAGGATATTTTGGAGGTTTTTTTTATGCAGTAACTGGAGGGCCATCAAACTGAAGCATGTTATGACTACTTCTCCCTGTTTAAAATCCTAAAAGTCAGCCTGAATCTTGTCTCCTCTCTGTCTTGTCTCCGGAAAATGCCTCAGATTTGGGGTTGAAAGTGAATACTCTCTGGGCTGACGTGTTGGGAGCTGCTACCCCGCACAGAGCTTTGTCAGTACAAAGGAAAGAGGAAACGTTTCTGCTGGTATTATTAACATGTCAGTAGCACTGATAGATTCCAACTGAGATCAAGCCCTCTCGTATTAGCTGTGTGCCAAAAACAGAGTAGGAAGCAGAGAAAGAGGAGGAAGCGTTATTATTGCCGTGTTACAGCTGCAGAAGAGAGGCACGGGGATTGTGAAATCCTCGAGATCACACAAAACTGCGTGTGACTCAAGTGGGGAATGGAGTCAGCCCCTCACAGCTGCCCCTTCTGTCCCCTCAGCCCATGCGCATCTCCCCACCTTGCCAGGTTCATTCACATTTTGGGGTATTTGGGGATGCTGGAGAGTTTGGGCTGGTAAAGTAAGTCTCAGGGGACAGGTCCCAGGCAGATGCCACGTGAATTGTCGTGTCCCTGTGCATTACTGCACCGCCTTTGCTCACACACAGAGGCGCATCATCTTTTCTCCCTGCCCAGAAAAGACAGACTTACTTGAGAAAAAACCCCTCATGATTTGAACCATTCTGCAGATAATTATTTAAAAATATGGGTTGACTGCATATCTGTGTATATATATCTGTAACACTGAAGAATATTGATAGTAAAAATACCTGACTTTATGCTTTCCAGTGGAGCTAGATGGGAAAACAGGAATAAATAGCAGGGAATTCAATAACAGAGTGTGCGGTGTTTATTTTTGCACTGGTGGCTGAAGAAAAATGAGAATTATAATTATTTTTGTTATCAACTGTTTAATATTTATTCTTAACTTTTCAAAGCAGTGATTTCTGCAATATGACCTGCAACCATTAATGTTAAATCCAAACAAATCCACATTCATTTTTCAAATGTAGAGCAGACATCAGCCATGTAGGATACTACATCAAATGGAACTGAATAATTCCCTGGCCAGTAAAGGCACCAAAGATGTGAATTTCCTCAGATAATATTAAATACAGATTTTAAAACTCAGTTAAAATAAACATGGTTATGAAAATAATCAAATACATATAACATAGCAAAATTACTGATTTAAATTATATTGATACATTACACATAATGAAGAAAATCAGCCTATTTTGGGATGTTTCAACTCCTTTTTGTAGAGAAACAAGGGATCACGTGCATATTTAGGACTTGACTCTCTAGCTTGGTATTCCTTGGGGTGAGAATGAGCAGCAGAGGAGGGAGGGTGCCCACTGGAGGAACCCACACAGCTTGGCTCCACAGAGAACTGAAGAAACCAGGTGGGCCACAAAAGCCACGAGTGGGGTGTCCTGTGGGGCACACACAGATCCCACCTGGGTCCTAAGAGCACGAAACAAAGAACGGCTCACACACGTGAATGAAGCTCAGTAACAACAAAGCCTGATCTTAAGCCACCAAATCGTCCCAGAGCAAACTGCAGAACTTCTCCTGCTAGCCACGTTTCCCCCTAATTAACACTGTGTTACATACTGTTGTCACTCCCAGGAAAAGCACACGGTCCCTTTCTGGAGCCCTTTTCCCTTGTGGCTGGTCACAGAGCCCTGACAGAGCCTAATTTAGAGGGCACTGGGAAAACATGGCTCCTGCAAACACCAGGGCCCTCCTTCTCCCCTTGTCCACTGCACCCAGCAGCTGAAGCACAGCAGAAACCCTATGGAAGATGCTTTGGATTATACAGCCCAGGGGATGGAAATCTAAAAAAGACAATAAAAAATGGAGGTGGAACGGAGCGGCAAGAAAAAATAAAGCCCCTGAGCAACAGTCAGGAGCTTGTTTTTGGCGGTGGTGGTGGGTGTCACAAGGTAAGTAAAAAGAATTGATATCTAGTCCTTGGTTGGAGACCTTGCTACATTTTTGTTTCTTAATTCTTAGGATGAAGCACAACAAGAAGATGTAGAACAGAATGGGGTCCTCCACTCTCCTAGGTGAAGCAGCAGGTATGGGTTGGGGTTTTTGTTCTGGGGTTTGTCTGGGGCTTTTGCTGCCACTAATCCTACTGCTTTTCCCAGAGTTTGAGGGTGTCACCAGGGAGGCCACATCACAGGGCCTTCTGCTTCTTTAACAGAATCAGGGGACAGCACTGCCTGCCTGCCACAGCTCCCAAAGAGGCACATGTCTCCTCCCCACGTTTTCTAGCCCAGCTCTCTGCTTTCAGAGTGGCCTCGGTGTCCCCCCACCTGACAGCCATGTGTAAGGCCAGGTTCGAGGCACAGCTTCACAGTTAATCTTTTCCTGAAGCTGAAGTACTCCGGCCACTTCCCCTTGTGGTGCCATAACTCAGGCTCAGTGATTTCATCGCTGAGCTGAGCTAGAAGCCAGATGACAAAATACTATGTCGTAGAACATGAGTCCACTCTGCAACCCAACCTGCCACAAATAATGTGCAACCCTTGCTGTTTTGTGGAAGACAAGAACTGGACCTTCACACAAGGTCATCTCCCACTTTTGTACAGTCTGGTGCGGTTCTCAGCTTCCTCATCAGGTGAAGTCTGGTCCATCTTTCTGCAGCATTCAGCAGCCTGTAGACAGTGGACCAGGTCCCTTAAGGAACACCTTTTCTGGATGTAAATGGTAAGGATATATCTGAGTTGAGCACTGTTGTAGTGCTGAGTGCTACACTGGAGCTACGGTCTGTAGTTTTTTCCTGAAAGTGACTTGAACCTGGAAGTGAAACCAGGGTTTGGTTAATGGTCACATCTGCCAGGCTTCAGGATGTCCTCTTGACAGCCTCCCCATTTCACCTCCTTGCTGTTGTTGCCCTCCTTGCTCCTCACAGTCTTTGGCCCTGTGGTTTAACAGTATTACCTGCCACAGCATCACCAGCCATCACCAGCACCACCAGCCACAGCACCACCAGCCAAGCTGCTTTAGGGACGGTCACACATGATGTTGGTGCATTTGCTTCCTGCATCCATGTTTCTATTTCAGCCCACCTTCTTAGCAGTTCCTCCAAACCAAATACCCATAGAGAACAGAATTAAACACACATTTTATCTTTCAGGTGCTCCTTCACTGCTATTGAGAAACCTTGCAAGGCTCATTTCTCCACAGCACGCAAAAAGGCCTGTAATTAGGTAGCAACTTCAGAGCCTATCTTTGCTTTCTAGTAGACCAGCATAATTTTCTCCCCCCTTAGATGTCATATGCCCAGTATGATGACCCCACTGCTCCCAAGGAAGGAGCACTGAGCCCCGTTTGCTCTAAGCTATTCTAGGCATTGGTCCTGTGATATGTTCAAGGGCGACAGGTCTTCCTTCCTTAGGATTATATTCAACAAAACTCCATGTTAAGAGATCTAACTTCTCCACTGCTCCATTTCACCCCAGTGCTTTGCGGGTTGCCAGACTGAGCAGGAAGAACCCCTGCTAAGCTGCAGCTCTGCCAGCTCTGGCTGCCCACAGAAGCAAAGCAAACCCCCTGAGGCACCATTGGAGCCGACTTCCTTAGGCAGGTTCGTCCGTACCTACATGTGCCTCAGGACTTCGCTCACTGCTGACCCAGCTGCTGCCATGAATGGCAACAGGTCCCTGCAGCTGCTCTCCCGGCAAGGGTGGCTATTTTGCAGTGTAGATAACACCTCATTTTGCATAATCCTAAACAATTTCTCACCTACCCAACTTCTCAGGCCCTCTGACATACATGGCCATAGTTATTTAGCAGCCTAGCATTCCATAGAGCAGAGTGTACCAGGGACGTGAGGAAATTCTTTGAATTTCAAACATATATGTTTACTGTGAAGGAATCCACAGCTGGAGCGAGGAGCTGTGAGAATGCAATGCCAAGGAAATGTTTGCTGAAAGCATTTAAAAAATAACCAGAGTGCAAAATAAGGCACAAAAGCAACATTTTGCTGGGAGTGCAAACCAGAATTAAGGACTGTATTTAGGAGCATAGTTAGAGCTCTACCAGAGCAGTTTTGGATTGCCCCCTGCTCTTGGGTGGAGAAGGGGGAGCAGGTAGCGCCGCGCTCCAGCCTGCCCTGGCAGTGCCAGCCGGGCTGTGCGCGATGGCCGCCCACCTCAGGCAGCGCTGGGGCTGTGGCCTCTCCGCTGGCTGGAGCAGGGCTGGCACTGGGGAGCTCCATTGCTTGCAGCCTTGGGAGCAAATTCTCCTCTCAGCCTGACAGCACGGTTGATTTTTTCCTGGCTCCTCCAGTGAGACAGATTAGGCCCCAGAGCACCACTTTTAGGCTCTTTCTGCACGATATCCCTTGGAAAGGTGCCTTGTTGCTGCTTACTGGCATGCCAGACCGGCCTACTGGCTGGCTGAGGCTGGGCACGTGGGCATGGACTGGCAGAGGTGCTGCGAAGACTGGCAAGGAGCTTCTTGCAGCTCCAGACCGGCAGGTGCCCAAACTGCCCCTGCACCCTGGGCCTCCCGCCCCACTGCGGGATGCATGGGAGCCCCGGGGCTCCCGTCAGTCAGTGCTGCACCGTCCTCAGGGGAGCCGGCAGCAGGCCGCAGTATGCGGCCAGCAGCTATTGACTTATTTTTCCGTGCATGGCCGGGTAAGTAACCTTAATTAAAAACATGAAGCCCACAGTTTGTATCATATTCACGATGTTAAACAAGCTCTGGAAATAGAAACCCTGTTTTCATTTAAGCTTTTCAACTGTGATCTAAGTAATAAAATATGGAGGGGGCGGGTGTGTGTGAGATTTACATGTGATGATTTCGGAGATCTCGCTGCTTTAGAAGCTTGTAAGGCGCCATGGTGCCAACTGCTCCTGCCGCTGCCTTGCCGCGCTTGGCAGCGCCTGCCCGCACAGACTTTTGGTTTTTTCCAGAGCTGCTTTCCAAATGCTGATTTCTGCCCTCAGCTCTTGTTGCTGTGATTTATTCTGGGTGTGGGTGTGGGATCTGCCAGGCCGTCAGCAACCTGCTGCCCTGGGTGCCCATGCCCTGCCCGGCGCTGGCCAGGCGGGCATGCAGGGCAGCGCGCACCCCCACCACTCCTGGGGACCACGGATGTCCTTAAGGACAGCCACATCCCCTGCAAGTGCAGACAATGATCCCCGGAGCTCCAGCAGCACCATCATCAGAAGACACGGGAGAGGATTACCTTTGCCTTCCCAGGTTCCTCCTGAGCCACCCACAAGGCAGAGAATGAGCATCCATCCCACCACTGCGGGCAGGCAGGCAGGAAGAGAGTCCTTCCAAGGGCACCTGCTCTGTACCCTGCCGGTGCATGGGCTGACCCTGCTCCAAAGTCTGCCTCAACCTGCAGGCCCCACGGAAACCTGCCATGCCCCATCTGTGACTCCCCTCGGGAGCTGGGAGCCTGAGCCTGTGCCAGCCCAGCCAGAGGGGTTCGCCCCTGCTGTGCCAGAGGGGCTGGGAGTGGCAGATGGGGGGGGGGGGGGACACGGACGGACGGACGACGACAACAGGGCAAATACTTGTCTAAGGCTGCAAATGGTTGAGATCACCTCTCCATTTATCTGGAGTGAGCGAGAGCCCTCAGGAGCTTGTTTGTGATCAAGCCTGTCACTTTCTCAGTCTACTTTTGCTGTGATATAATTATAACACCACATCCCAGGTCATAAACCGTTCCACTGGGCATGGCAATGGTTGGAGCTGCGTGTTTTGCAGCAAGCCCCTAATAAGCACGTTAGCACAGACTGGCAGGAGGCATTTGTCCCACGGTGTCCCTATGAGCCATGCAGAAGTGCTCCCGCGGTCATTTACACCCCTTTCTATCCTTTGTTTTCTCAGCCAGAGACTGGCAGCAAGTTATTTGGGGGGGGGTTTGCCCGCCCTAGTGACAGCGGTTTTTCTCCCTGACAGGGTGCCTTCAGCACATTGCCCTTCCCCACCCTCCCTTCTGGTTCCCTTCAGCAAGCGGAGAAATCATACCCATAAGGGTGGGTGGTCCTTGACGCCAGGGTGCACTTCTTCCACGGGCCCCCTTCCCGGACATGTGTGGCTGTGTGACGTCGCAAAGAGCGGCCATGACGTCACGGAGCGGTGCAGGGAGGGGGCTAGGTCGCAGAGAGCACCCCATGGCGGGTCAGAAACGGTCTGGCAGAGCCCGGGAGGGGGGACGCGGCGGGCGGGCGGGGGTGCCCGGGGGCGGGAGCCGCCCCGCCGCAGACGGGAGCGAGCGCGCCCGCAGCAGGTACCTGCCCCCGCCGCTGCCCCGGGGCCGGGAAGGCGGCAGCCCCCAGCCCGTCTGTCCCCGCCGCTCCGGCGCCCAGGTCCGCGGAGAACCGCGTACTGCCTTCGCGGGGGCCTCCGCGGCCCCGCAGGACGGGAAGGGACGAGGCCAGGATGATGGAGAGGGGACGGGATAAAGCCCGCAGCGGCTATGCAGGCTCGGGTCCTTTGGGGTCAGGCTTGCGGGGACAAGGACGGGGACAAGCAGCCCACGGGGAAGCGAGGTGCCCTCGAGGGCGTGGGGGAGCGCTCACGGGGGTCCGCGCCGCGCACGTCCCGCCGGGCCCGCGGGCGCAGACGGCTGCTCCCCGCTCACCCGCGGCGGTCAAGTAACGTCTGAATTACATCCTTGTCAATATTGACTGTGGCCATCTTCTTCGTTTCTGCGCACAGTAACCGAAATGTTAAGCCCGGCGCTGCCGGGACTGGGCTGCTGCGCCGCAGGGCGGCGGGTGATGCAGGGCCGGGGGAGCCGGGGGGGCCAGGGCACATCCGTGGGAGCGGGCCGGGGGCGCCCGCAGACCTCGCCGGCGGCGGAGCACCGTGTGTCCGCAGGAGCGAGGATGCTAAAGCGAGCAGGCTGCCTCCGGCTCTGACTGCGGTCTAATTTATAATCCTTGTAAGGGGAGGCGAACGGGGGGACGGACGGGACACGGACACGGGACGACGACCCACAAGGGGAGACGGAGAAGAGTTGGGGGAGATGTTGCCCGGTCCAGCTTCATTAAACGCCAGCATTAATGAGCGGCTGAGGGCTGCGGCTGCCAGCACCGCCGCCGCCGCGCCGGCTGTGCCCCTCGCCCATCCCGCGCCCCCGACGGGGGTCGCTGCCGCGGGCAGCCCAACCCCAGCCGGTGCCCTCAGCTGCCTTTCCCGGGGGACCCCCCCATGCACACCGGGGACTGCCCAGCCGTGCACTGCCTCCCCCTCGGCTGCCTCTCGCCGGGCTCCTACCGCCCCTCCACGCACCGCCCCCCGATGCCGCGCTGCCCGGGCGGGGCCCGTGCCCTTGAAGGGGCTGCTGGGGTCCTCTCGCCGGCGGTGCCCCCCCCCCCGGGGGGATGGGGAGCGGCGGTCCCGACAGTGTGAGTGGCTGCGCGGCGGCAGTGCCTCCGGGCGCCGGCTTTGCGCATTTGGTGGTCGTTAAAAACAATTTGTTTCCCTCCCCGTTTGGGGAGGGGGAAGGGGAAAATCATTCCGGGGGGAGGGGAGGGGAAGGGAAGGGAAAAGGGAAAAAAAAGGAGAGAGAGAGAGCGCAAGCGAGAGAGAAACACCAAACCAACCGAAAACCCGCGCTCCGAACTATTGCGACACGGTGCGAGCAGCGCGGCGGAGGCTGGCGGCGAGGTGCGAGTGGGAGCGGGCCGGGCCGTGGGAGCGGGCCGGGCCGAGGGGGCCGCGGGAGCGGGCTGGGGGGGGGGGGGGGCGTGGGACCGGGCCGAGCCGTGGGAGGGGCGGGCAGCCCCCCACCTCCCCCGGTGGGTGGGCAGGCGGCGCCCGGTGCCTCCGCGCTTCCCCCCCCGCCGGTCGCGCCGGGCGGGTCTCGGCGGTTCGGCGCGGCTGCCCGGTGACCGCTGCCGCCTCCCCGCAGCGCAGAGCGAGCCCCCGCACCTCGGAGCCGGCGGCCAGCCCGACGGCGGCCCCCAGCCCCCCACCATGAACACCATCGTCTTCAGCAAGCTCAGCGGCCAGGTGCTTTTCGAGGAGGACGCCAAGGAGCGGGAGCGGAGCGGCCGGCCCTACGTGGGGGTGGTGGAGGGACCGCACCACGCCGAGGTGCTGCTCCCCGACAGCCCGTCCATCAAGGAGAGCCTCAGCCTGCGCAACCGGCGGACGGGGTATGCCGTGCGCTCGTCTCCGCGCCGCGCACCGGCTCCGCGGGGCGGCCCTGCATGCCACTGCCGGCGCTCCCGGCAGCCGCGTAGCCGGTTTGGGGTTGAGAGACGGGTTTCTAGATGGGTCCTCCCCCACACCCCGGGTCCGTACTCTCTGGGACTCTTACTCCGCAGCCACGGCGGGAAATTCCGGTAATAGGTGATGCAGAGGCGTCCGATTGGGCTGGAATGTGCCAGACAAGAGCGCTCCTGTCCGGCGGTGTTTGACCTCCCCCTCTCTGCCTCGAAACACAAACAAACCGGGGAAACCGGGGCTCGTCCGGTTTGGTCGGGCGCTTCATGTAATTAAAGCCCCCAAGACGGAGGCGCGAGGCGGAACGCGTGAAACCGCGGGTCGGAGCGGCGGCGGGGCCGGGGCAGCCGGTTCGCGGCCGGGGCTAAGGCGGGCGGGCGCAGCGGGGCCCCCAGCAGTTGCCCCGCCGGCTCGGCCGGCTCGCAGCGCGCTGGGCGAGCGGCCGGGAAGACGCTGCGCTGTCGGTGCATTCCCTGGGATGGGAGTTAGAGCGGACTAGCGCGGTGCCAGGCGAGGGCCGGGCAGGGTGTTGTTAGCGTCGGTTTTGCTAAAAAGGCAGCTGAGGCAGAACCGTCTGCGTCTGATTTTTTGTGTGTGCTGGAACAGGTGAAGTAGGAGGCGGTGAGAGGACGTGTCAGCTCCGGCGCGGTGTCAGCTCGAACGGCTGAACTGGCGAGCGCGGGCCAGACATTTCAGGTCAGCTTTACAAAGCAAAGACTAAGGAGCACGGTCAGGAGGCACCGAAACCGAGGAGTCCCGAGGAGCTGTTTTTACTGCCGAATTTCCACCTTAACGATTGCATCAGCTCGTACTTTTAACGGCGGTGCTGGTTGGTAGGACGCAGGTTTATGTTTCATCGAAATGTTATCAGCAGCCGACCGCGGCGGAGCTGGGTTGCCGAGGGAGCCTTGGACGAGGCAGCGGCCGCGGTCGCTCGGCCCGGCCCGGCTCGGCGCGGCCCGGCATGGCTTGGCGCGGCCGGCAGGGCATGGCGCGGCTCGGCTCTTCTCGGCCCGGCGCGGGCCCGCACGGCCCGGCGCGGCTCGGCCTGGTCCGGCACGGCACGGCCCGTCTCGGCACGGCGCCGTGGCGCCCCCTGCCGCCGCCGCCCGGAGCCTCCGCGCCGCGCTGCCCGCCCGGCGGGTTTTCCTCCTGGTTCCTCCGGCTTCGTTCACTCGCTTTCTGTTCCGGACCGTTTTTCACAAAGAAACACCGTTTTCTTTTCCTGTTTTTTTTAGCGGGCCCCGAGCTTCACTGCCCCCGTTAACCTCTTTTCCCCGGCGGGCGTGTGGGGCTTTGGGCGCTGCTCGGCGCGGCTGCCGGCGGCGCTGGGGAGCGGGCACGCCGCCGCTGCCGGGAGCGCTCCTCGCCGCCGGCTCCTCGCTGGGAAATGAGCCGGGAGGTGCCCGATGCCGCGGGTACCGCTCAGCGTAACTGGCAAATAAATTCGGCCGCGGGGCCGGGGCAGCCCGCAGCCGTAGCTCTCTGCTCCCGGCTGCGCCCGGTGCGCGGCGGGGCCGTGCGAGGCGGGCCCTGGCCCCCCGGGAAGCCCCTCTGTAAGCAGAGCGAGCACACGCCCGGCAGATGCCGAGCACCGAACGCATCGGGATACTCAGACCCCGCACCGGCGGAGCCCTTGCCCTGCTGAAACCACCGCGGTGGATCCGGCCGGGCCGGCGCCGGGTCCTCTCCCCCAGCCCCTCCACCGGCGGTGCGGGCCAGCCGCGGGCACCGCCTTCTCCCGAGCAGCCGGCCCGGGGCGGGGGTGGCGGCCGTGGGGAGTCCCCGAGCACCCCGCGAGGATGGGGGTCGGCTCCCCCCGCGCAGGGCGCACCCCCCCGCGCAGGGCCAGACCCGGGCAGGGGGCACCCCGGGGCTGGGGCACCCCCCGAGCAGGGTCCCCCCCCGGGCAGGGCACGCATCCCTGCCCGCCTCCTGCACCCGCAGCGGCGGCCCCTCAGGGGAGCTCGGCGCCGTGCCCGGGGACGGGGGGGGACACCGGGGAGGTGCCCACCGCCCCGGCCGCGGCTCTCAGCGCCCCTTCTCCGCGGCAGGGCGCGGCAGAGCGGCGGGAAGGTGCGGCACAAGCGGCAGGCGCTGCAGGACATGGCGCGGCCGCTCAAGCAGTGGCTCTACAAGCACCGCGACAACCCCTACCCCACCAAGACCGAGAAGATTCTGCTGGCCCTCGGCTCCCAGATGACCCTGGTGCAGGTAAGGGAATCCCCAGCCCCACCTCCGGCGGCTGCTGTCGGGCGTTTCGTGGACGGGAGGGACAGGGGCAGCATCAGCCGAAGCCCCTCTGTGAGCTGAGCAAGAGGCAGCGCTGGGGGTCGGCGGAGGCATCGGTGCATCCCGCAGGGTCCTGTGCGCATCCTTCGCTCTGCCCTCCCCGGGGCTCCCCCTTCAGCAGGGCTGTGTCCCCCAAACAGGAATTCCTACATCTGGGCTATCCTGGCTGGGGAAGCGCTAAAGGCAATCGGCAAAAGTGTGTGCTTTCCCTCCTAGGAAAAGATGTCCTCATTCTTTAATCTTGCTTGTAAATACAGTGGAAAGATTTTTGCGTAGTCTTTAAAAATCTTCAGGTAAAAAAAAAAAATCAGTCATGGGAGATTTCAGCACAGAATAGGAATTGTTGAGGAAGTTGTAGGGAGCTACTCTTTTCCTTTTTGAAAATGGGATAGAATGGAAACGGTGACATTGTTTTGATGATAATCATCACCTGTTGCACAGACGTTCGTGTTGTGATGCCCACTGTGTGCTGTGGCTCAACGTGCAGTGACTGTGCTTCACCATCTTGCAGAAATTATCATTATAGTGTAATTAGACATGGGGAGTAGTTGTTTTGCTCTCAGGTATAACTGCCCTGAAATGACTGGCAGTTGCATTGCAGTAAGAGGCATAAAGCTGGCTGCAAATGTTTATAAATCTTACTTCTTTGTTCTCTTTGCCATCTGGCACTCTACTGAAATACGTGGTTAAATGCTATCGGTTGCTGAGTGATGCTATCTCAGGTCTGGATGCTGCAAAGATTTATGCATTGTGAATAATCTAATTTCCTTACTGCAAGCTACTGCTAGGTGCATAAAATGAAACACATGTGTTTGCAGGATTGAGTCCTCAGTGCTCTGCCTAACACATTATGTGTCACTTTGCAAAGGACGTGAAGATATCAAAATAACATGAAGTACTAGGAAAAGAAGGTGGTAATTCAGCATTATTATTTTGAGTGCTCCTTCAAAAAAGCCTCTGCTATGAACTTTGATCCTAGTAATGGAAAAATGGGAAACTTTTACACTTTAGTACCTCTCTGTGAAACTATTGCGCTACAAAAAACACTACAACTTTGACAAAAATAATATTAATGTCTCAGAAAATGCCAGTTGTAACTGGAAGATATAGTTAAAACAACTTCTCTTGCTTTTAAAAAATATACATGAAAGGTTTGCTCAGACTTTTAAAAATATGATTGCATAAGCACTATCCATTCAATGCCACAATTTGATAGTAGTTTATTAGGCTGTGGCTTTTAGAATATTCCTGTATTTTTACATGAGATTTAAAACATACATCCAGAATATATTTTGGGATACTTTCACATTAATGAAGTCTTGAGGACTTGTCCTGTTCTTTTATAATTGCCTCAGAATGAACAGACAAGGGGAAAAAACTGGTGGATTTTTGCAGTATTTCTCTCGTGGCAGCTTTGATAAATCCTGGTGGGATATGCTGCGCTATCCTCTATAAAAGCACCAAGTGAGACATGGCCAGTGCTCCAGAGAGTTTTACAGTCTACTTAAGGTGTAGAATAAAATTTAAAAGAATCATGCAGGGCTACATTTATCTCTGTTAGACCCCCACGACTCCAGTAGCTTTATGCTGAAGAGGTATTTGACCAGCCTTATTTCTGTGAACTATAATATTTGAAAGAGCTGTGCAAACCAGCACATCTATCTTCATCTACAGAAGCACACCATCAAAAAGAAACCCCAGATGTTTCTTCCATCATTTGAGTGCAATGCTCTTTTAATCCAGGAATATGATAGCATCTGTACGAGAGGTAAATACATAATGTCTGGCACCAGCAGTAATTCCTGAGCCTGGAAGAACAAAACAACACACACCCCACATCTACTTTTTGGATGCCCAGAAAGAACAAGACTGTAATCCAGATCAAATGAGAGTGAGAGAGAAAGCGCCAGGCTGTGATCTCAGTCACACTGGGTACATCTGAAATAGCTTCCCCAAAGGCTGAGTGGTGTAACCAAGAACAGGCTCAGGACTGGGCTGTGGTATCTGTTGGAAAGCTTTGTTTCTGTCCCAGGAGGGGCACTTTGCAAAAGCATCAGCCAGGGTCCCCTGTGACTGCTTTTCTAATCTAGTAACACCAGACATTGTTGGAGAACCAGGAATCAGTGTATGATGTTTTCTCCGGGTTACACGCCTTCATGTTCACTGACCTGTCTCATATTTCCGACTCTTCTTCCATTTCTCAGTGCTGTCCCATGGCGTTTGCTCTTGGCGGGAATGTGCACTTGCCCCCACAGCTTTCCACTCCTGTGGAGGCTGTTGTCTGCTGACAGCTGTTACCTCTTCTCAGCATCCCTCGTGTGCTGACGCCTTGTTGTTGGAAGCCCTAGGGAAGGCAAAAGATACTGTTGAAAATCCCTTTGAGTTTCTGCCAAAATGCTGTTTAGGGAATGAATGGTCGGGGTTGTTTTTTTTTTTCACCTGACTGCTGACCTTGAAAAAGGTCTTCAGCAGCTGCCTGGAAGATGATGTTGGTCACAGTAATATTGATAATATAGCTGTAACTCTTCTCCACGTGCTTTTTTTTTTTGTCTATTGAACCTTATTCCAGCACGTACCATCTGTCCAAGGGAGCTTTTGCAGGACTGTGGCATAGATAAAACCAACCCTTCTATGAGGCAGGGAGGTGAGCCCTATTTTCTGCTGTTATTACTAGGACAGTATCTGCATGTCAGATTCTCCACAACTTTTTTTTGTTAGTTTTGTTATCACCCAGTTGGCTGATTTTAAATGAATTTATTCTACCTCACTGATACTTTGGCTTCACCCCCTGTTCCTGGGTGCAGTGGGATGGCAAATCGGCAGTTCCAGCTGCACGTCCAGCAGCTCTGCAGAAGGAAAGTCAAACCCTTTCAGGGAGGCAGGATTTCTCGGGAGTCATAAATCATCATGCTTCTTAATAAGTAGTAGCAAAACCTGGGGCAAATTCTGGGCTGACTTATTCCTGAGCAGGCCAACAAGGTCTTCGGGAGTCATCAAAGCAAATGTTATTGCAGCTTTCAGTCCAACAGTCCAAAGTTTCTTCCCCAACTGCCAAAGCAGGAAACCAAAAAAGCAATATAGTTTGAAAAGGCATTTTATGTTTTACTCCAATTAGATTCCAATTCAGAATCCAATAATTTGTCCTATTAATATGCTATTAATATGCTACATTTTCATTTGTATTATTACCACAGTGCTTGATTTATTTTATTTTAAATTTTGGTTAAGATGTTCCTGTGAAATAAAAAAGAAAAATGGTTGTATATTCCTTCCAGAAAGAAATATGAATGGCCATATTGTTGAAGAGAAGTTTTTTGCTATACTAGGATTAATATATTGGTCATGTGCTGCTATGGATTTAATAGCATTCAGATTCATAAAGGCATATCTGGATTACTGGAGGAGGAGAACCGATTGATTTTGGTTCCTTTTCTGAAATTTTGACCACTCTTAAGCAGTGAAGCAGAACAAATTACAATAAGATTGAAGAATCTCTTCAGAAGTAAAGCCAGAGGCACAATATTTCACGATGCCGATATAAGTACTTGATGCTCTTTGGGAATGGTTGAGCTGCTGAAAAATACGAATGCTGGAGAGCACATCCATTGTTGTTCTCTTTGGGTTTTGTCTTTTTACTTCTTGAAGAGCTACATGATTGTTACTTTACAAGAATAATGAGTTTCATCATGTGTTTTTTCAAGATACTTAGTTCTTTGGGGAGTTTCTGAGAAAAAAAATTTCCCACTGGCTTGTATGTAAATCATTGTTTGGTTTTTTTTTCATTGTTTTTGGAGGTCACGGTAGTGTAACTTGGGACCGTGATAAAGGATGGATGGCTTTTGGCAGCTTTCGTTGTTTCTTTTTGTAATAGCTTAAGTGTGGTGGAAACTGGCACTTGTAGTGCGTGGGACACAGCAATAGGCATGCAACTTTTTAAACACCACATGGATACACAAGGTAACATTTGGGGCTGGTTGAAATTGGTGACGAAAGCATCCTTGGCTTTAAAGGAGCTAGGAATAGCTTGTAATAACCCAGATTGTGGCTGGAGTTCAGGGTGAACGTGCTGTCTGGTACAGCCTGTGGCCATGCAGCCTCTTCCAGTCCACACACCTGGAGGTTGTCCAAGACTGAAGAGTGGGAGAGATGTTGAATCTCTTGATGTCTTAGAGATCAGGTTTTTCGAGCACCATACACCAGTGGCCAAGAGCAGGAAAGCACCCAGAGATACCACACCATAGATCTAGCCTAAAAATCTCTGAAGTGAATTTGTCTAACTTCTCTTCATCTTTAATGGGCCTGGTTGTAATTGCATTTGGGTAGGAGTTCCTGGAGTGAGTTGCTGCTTTGTGCTTTAGCAGGGAGCTTATGTTGTAAATGCTGACTTCAGGTTCTTTCATAATCATAGAATCATAGAATTGTTCAGGTTGGAAGAGACCTGTAAGATCACCAAGTCCAACTGTTAATCTATCACTGCCAAGTTTATGGCTTCACCAGCTTTGTTGCCCTTCTCTGGACACGCTCCACATATGTGTCTGTCTCCTAGTCAGGGCCCCAGAACTGAACACAGGATCGAGGTGCGGCCTCACCAGTGCCGAGTACAAGGGGACGATCGCTGCCCTTGTCCTGCTGGCCACACTGTTTCAGATACAGGCCAGGATGCTCTGGGCCACCTTGGCCACCTGGGCACACCGCTGGCTCGTGTTCAGCCGGCCATCAGCCAGCGCCCCCAGGGCCTTTTCTGCCCGGCAGCTTCCCAGCCGCTCTGCCCCAGCCAGTAGAACGCTGCTGGGGGTTGTGCATGGGGTTTTTTTGACCCAAATGCAGGACGCGGTACTTCTTCTTGAATCGCGTACAGTTGGCCTTGGCCTATCAGTCGGGCCTGTCCAGAGCCCCCTGCAGAGCTTGCCTGCCCTCCAGCAGATCAACATTTCCCCCAGCTTGTTATCCTCTGCAAACTGACTGAGGGTGCGCTTGATCTCCTTGTCCAGATCATTAATAAAGGTATCAAACAGAACTGGCCCCAGTACTGAGCCCTGGGGAACACCATTTCTGACTGGCCAGCAACTGGATTTGACTCCATTTTTTGGGCCAGGCTGTCCAGCCAATTTTTTACCCAGTGAACAGCATGCCCGTCCAAGCCATAAGCAGCCACTATCTCTAGGAGGATGCTGTGGGAAATGATTTAAAAGGCTTTACTGAACTCCAGGTAGACAACATCCACAGCTTTTCCCTTATCCACTAAGGAGGTCACCTTGTCATAGAAGGAGACTAAGTTAGTCAAGCATGACCTGCCTTTCATAAACCCACACTGACTGGGTGTCCTGCACATGCCACATGATGGCACTCAAGATGATGTGTTCCATAAAGAGCACGAAGACAGGGCGCAATACATTTATCTCATTATGAGATAATGATCAAATACTACTGTTTCCTCTTCTCATAGCAGAAGTCTTAAAATATGACTCATCTTTTCGTATTGATATGCAGAAAGCAAAGCACTGGCATGGGTAGAATGAGCCCAAAATAAACCAAGAGTACCATGCAAAAATCACTCCTGCTAAATTTAATTGCTTTTATGTATGAGTCACACTTATACTACCCTATCTTTCTTTTCTGTACATGGCACTTCACTGATGAAATATTTCAATATGCAATGAAATGGAGCATAATGAAGTCTTTCTCATGAGAGGTTAGAAAGCTGTCAGTTTTGTAAGACACTGCAGTAACTGCTATACTGTTCAGTGGGACCCTGGACTCATCCATCTCTGTCATTGCACAGTTGATTTCAGAGTTACACTAAATCATGCAGCAGCCAGGTGACTGCTGCTTCAGCTGAGCCGTCTGCAGTGCATTTGTTAATGGCATTAGAGAGTGGATGGATTCCAGCCCACCCTTTCTGGTTTACTATAATGATTGCTCTGTCAATATGACGAATATAAACAAGTAGCCTTGGAAGAGAATGAAAACTACTCACTCTTTTCTGCCAGCTACAGTTTTGGTCTTCTAACCTGTCATAGTAAACGACATGGTTTGTAAAGTTACATGTTTGGCGCCTGAGCGCTGATCCAGGGCTCACTGTATTTTCGGTGGAACCCTGTTTCATGTAAATGTGATTTCAAGTAAAATCAAAGTGACAGGCTTAAGGTGCTACTGCTAGGTTCTGAGTGGAGTTCTGAACTGAAGTTTTGTTTTTCATTTAAGCAAATAGGGTTTATTTTTCTCATAATCGCCCTAGAAGAGACTATCGATCCAGAATAATTGGCCAAATACTATGTGATTTAAAGAACCTTAGCTACAATAGACAGATGACAAAACTAGGGCTAAAATCCAACACTGAGGTCTACAGTTTGGCTCTTTAGTAGGTGGGGTAGCATGTACTGATAAAACATGTGTTAGCTTGCTTTGCAGGTTAGCATAAATTAAATGGTGTGATTGTTCCCAGATCTGAATATGGCTGCAGGTCTCCAGCTTCCTCACTGTGCACTCTCACAACATAAAGATGTGAGTGGGGCTATAGACTCCTGACATTCTTTACATTCTCCTTTGCAAGTAATGCTGCTCTGCCTCCTGCTTGCAGAGGTCATGTCAAAATACACTCACTCCTGCAAGAAGTAAATAGCATTTTTAAGACCTGATTTATCATTAAACAAATATTGTTAGATGTAGGTAGCTTGCCTGTGCTCTTGCTCGTAATAAGGTTATGGTAAGGTCATTCTGTCAGTATCAGTATTTCCTATTTTATGTATTTTTAAGTTATGGTAGAATCAAGGCCAGCATTTTCTCAGATGTGCTTTAATGCAAAGTCGCTGCAAGTACATACATACATAACATTTGGTGGTTTGATTAGCACTGCTGGCACAGAAGACTGTACTGTGCCCCTTCGGCTCCCTTGGTGCCTAAAGCAATGTGAATCCTTCTGTTTGAGCCTGACTTTGTGGTGACCCTGTATGCTAGAAGGGTACTAACTTGTATCCATTTTGCAATGTCAAGCTGGAAAATGCTCTGCAGCAGAGAAGGAAGATAAGCCAGCCTCCTGTTTAGTAGTCACCTGGTGAGGAATCTGCGTCTTCACTGGTTTTTAGCATTTCCACAACAGAAAGAGTTCATAAAAGCTGCTGCTCTGTAGAGCATATGGTTGATTTCTGCAGTGACTCAAAGTACATTTCATTCTGTGTAAGACTTTCCTGATACCCACTACCTGTCAGACTTGGAGTACTGATAAAGCACGAGGGAGAATTTTTGGCTTTTATATAACCAAATTCAGAATGAGTTTTTCTGTTAAGCAGCCTTATTGTAGCCTACGTAAATGTCAAAGGCAAATTACCAAACATCAGCTATTAGTTTTAATTTAGGATGTTAGTAATATATTGAAGGTTCATATTGAAAATTCAGGGCATTATCTTTAAAATAATAAAAGAAAAGATTGATCTAAAATGAGTATTTTGGGATACCTTATTTAAAACCTTGTTTATAATGAGGGTTTGCTAACACTTGTGAAACATGGGAAGCCTGAACCTGCTGCCTCGTCTGAGGTTCCTGCTCTGCTCAGTGGTAGTTTCGTGGGCTTCTGTTCATGTTTCCCTTGTTTGCCATTTTCTTAGGGCATACATAAAACTCGTGAAAACTCTATGGGTTAGTTTTGTTTATTTGCGTAATTTTCAAGGAAAACTAATACATTCATTTATATGCAGGTTTCAAACTGGTTTGCCAATGCAAGACGTCGCCTGAAGAATACTGTCAGGCAACCAGATCTTAGCTGGGCGTTACGAATAAAACTGTACAACAAATATGTTCAAGGAAATGCTGAACGACTCAGCGTGAGCAGTGATGACTCATGCTCTGAAGGTCTGTTGATGCTCTTTTTATCAGTTTTAAACCAATTAAAATATATTTTGAAAGTATCAGGCACTCTTAAGTTAGCTCTGATTTCTCACAAAACACTCAGTGGCTCTGCCTTTACTATTTTGTGAATTAGGTGCCTTTTTACAATGCAGCCTTGCAAAGCGAGATGGTGTTACTGGTGAATTGGGGTGACAGCCTGATTGCATGTTATTTGCCTAGCAAATATTTGTATAACACTGTTAGTAGAAAGATAATTGTTAGTTCATTAGATTCTATGAGACTATTCCTTTAATCTGTGTTAAAGGAAAAAATTGGTTATATTTCTTGGTTTAAGGAAATAGGAGACCTCTTGACTTTTACTTTCCTTGATGGAAGGGCTATAGCAATATCGTATCATTAACAAGACAATCTGATTAACTTCAGTGGAGCTTATTATATGGTAAACAGGATATTATTGTTATCTATTGTATGTATTTTGCCAGCAAATGTTGTCCTTAAAAGGTGCACTGAAATTCTCTTTCTTATCCAAAGTAACAAATGGAGGAATTTTTTAAATAGCACCCAATGTTTTTTAATAGAACATTTGTGTTAATTATGTACATGGGTACTTTTTCTAGTCATTTTTGACAGGGAGATACATTGACAGGAACAAATGCTACAGAACATTGTCAGAAACCTGTATGACTTTTTAGAAGAATTTGTTTCAGTTTGTACTCAGTTTCAATTAGCTTTGTCCCAATTTCAGTTTGTACTCAAATTTCTTTGGTATGCACTTCCCTTTAAAAGATCAGTTGCAGGACAATTAAAATAATATAGTTTAATACACTTAAATATGCTATAGTATTCAGGGGGCCCAAATTTCAGGTTATGATAGCAAGAATTCAGTTTATTCACACGGATTTTAAAATGCTTATCATTGATCTAGGGCACTTCTCTTTTTTTTTTTCTATCTGCCTTGTGTTGCTCATGAACAAATTAGACTCAGAGACTGTTTTCTACAGTTAATTAATTTGGAATAGCTGGAACATCTGAGAACCCTGGGAACTACTGTGAGAAATGTGTGAACAGAAGAAAATTAAAATCATTGTCTAATGCTGAAGTCTAAAGTTATTGTCTAG
The DNA here is from genome assembly GCF_963210335.1 of Falco punctatus. Taxonomy (NCBI): domain Eukaryota; kingdom Metazoa; phylum Chordata; class Aves; order Falconiformes; family Falconidae; genus Falco; species Falco punctatus. The sequence goes on from NC_137583.1 coordinate 68,472,499, forward strand.
TTTTAGTTATCTTTATAGCAATTTAAAACCTGTAGAGAAAGCCTCTTGTTCAATATTAGGTATTTGATGTATTACGGTATCTTTGTTCTTTTGTCTTCAGATGGAGAAAATCCTCCAAGAAACCATATGAATGAAGGGGGATATAACAAACCAGTTCATCACACTGTGATTAAAACTGAAGGTTCAGTAATAAAAGCAGGAGTGAGACCAGAAACAAGTGCCAATGAGGATTATGTGTCACCCCCCAAATACAAAAGCAGCTTATTGAATCGTTACCTAAATGACTCATTGAGACATGTCATGGCTACTAATGCAGCTATGATGGAAAAAACAAGGCAAAGGAATCACTCTGGTTCATTTAGTTCCAATGAATTTGAGGAAGAATTGGTGTCTCCGTCATCATCAGAGACAGAAGGCAATTTTGTCTACCGGACAGGTAAGGGATTCTTTCTGTATCATTTCTAATACAGCCAGCTTTGGTGGAAAGTGTCACCTGATTGTGCCTTTTATGACAGTGGATAACTCCTGCCCATCGTCTCGTATGAGAGGGTAGCTCCTCTCCACCCTTTTATTCACTGAAGAAATTCTACCTTCGGTATTGAAGGTAAATGCTGTTAATGACTGCTAATGAAACTGGTTTGCTTTTTGAATGGAGTCATGGGGCTGATTTTTGAAATGACACTTACAGGCCGCTTTTGTCAGCAGTAAGACAAGCCTAAAATAGAAAGCTCTTCAGGGTAAGGGAGGACTAGAGGGGGACTAAAGTTCTCCGTGGCCCCAGCTGGGAGGAGGAGGAGGGCTTTGAAATTTCAAGGTGGCTGTTTGTGGCACTTACATGAGCCATATGCCCTGTGATGGAGTGCACATGAACACCTTTCCCTGTTGTACCGCACCTTTTCTGTCCTCAGTGCCTTGTCCAGCACGTGGCCCTTTGGTGCTCATGCATCCCTTAGGAATACATAGATTGTTTACACCAGTCTCTGCGCTGCTCTCCAGACACAGTGCACTGAGCTAAGGAGCCACAGACTTGGCCACTAAATACCTTGGTTTAATGTTTTTTGAAGGGTTACACATAGTTTACTATTTTAATCTTCTCAATAAAAACATAAAAGCATGATTTGTATCCTCTGCTGTGTTACAGAGGAAAGCACATGGGACTGCCTGGTTCACACCAGTAAATTGCTGTAAATTGAGACAAGATCAGGACGTGCTTAGGTCCCTGTGGGGCAGGACATGCTGCAAGGCTCCTCTTACGAAGCTTGTTCTGTATTTCTTTGGGGACGTAAGGCAAAAGCAGTCCCTTATCTTTGAAAAAAATGAAGCTTTGCATTCCAAGTTCTGGACGTCTCTGCTAGCATCTCAGAGTTTCCACCCATAGCAGTCCTTTGCGTTGTCCGGGGGCCTTTCTTAGGGAGTTATTGTGCCAGGGATCACACTGAAGGCAGGCAGCATCGCTTTTGGGATGGATGAATATCGATGGAAAGTACTGGAGGGCTTTGCACTAAAGTTAATATAGATTTAGATGTAGTACTTTATTCCCCTTGGCTTCCCTGGCAGGCAGGTTCAGATGTCCCTCACTTTTGCAGCTCTCAAGTTTGCAGCCTTTGCCCTCTTTTTCCTGCCACATTTCATGTGATTTTTTTGTCCTTGTGGAGGGGACACAAGGATTTCAGGAGGCTGAATGCTCTGGTGGGGGTAGGAGGACACTGGTGTGTGCAGGTTGTCAGGGGATAACCAAGGGGGGAGTGGGAGCCCCATAGAGAAACAGAATCTCCTCAGGATTAGAATAGTGCAAGCACAGTGAATAAGTTTCAAAATTTACACTCTGTTCATTCAGCTTTATTTTTTCAACATACCAAATAAATGCATTTGGACTGCATGATGGGCATATTGTCCTCCAAGTTTTATTTTTAAGTTATTCAAGAACAGATGCAGCAGCTCAGATATGTAAACTTCTGTTCTTCTGTACTTTTATACCATAACTTAAAAATGTACATGATGACTTTTTTAAAATTGTAACAAATTTGCTACTAGATTAAGTTCCTCTTCCCAAGTTTCAAGCTGCGCTGAAAAATAGAGTCTTTGATGAGAATGCTGAGACAGGCACGCTGCAACTGTGTGAGTTCACAAGCTGGGCTGGAATGACAAAAACCAGTATACTTGTCCTTAAAATTAATAACTAACATTCCTGGGACTTCTCTTAAGATCTTATTTAAGCCAGTTCTTAAATATCTTTATTAATATTTTGGAGTGCTGTGGCCTTTGATGAGAACACACCAGCAGCTCTCAGGAAAGTTTTATTCTTTTTACACTTCCAAAGCAGACAAGCAGTAGCCTGCTGATAGAAAGAAAAAGATTGTGTGCACATACTACATTGCTTGATCGATCCTTCCTATATATGTGTGCCCATTTAGGAAATATGATGTACAAATAGGCTTTTTTCAGCTATAAGGTTACAGTCCCATTAATGATTTTCTGATGATGTTATAACATGTGGGAATTGAGCCCTTCATGAACAAAGCAGGTATTTTCAAGTTACCGTGCATTCATGCAATCTGTTTACAAATAGATGACATTATTCAAATGATTGTTAGATAGGAAGTGATAAATAAGAACTTTTTTTTCCCCTTTTTCTTTTCTCTGTAAATTGAATGCCTAGGATGGCAGTTCTCAATAGAGTTGTGTAGCAAACCTGTATCTGTGTTCTCAAAAATTTCTGTAATCCCTTTTGGTTAAGCAAAATAACAGGGTAAGGCTGACTGTAACACTCGTACCTTCCTGAAAGCAGCAAGTGTGTTTTTAAGGGAGATGCCACAACTTAAAAGGAGCTCCCCGCTGCAATTTTTGTTAAGTGAAACAGCTAATTTTTAACACAAAGGGGTTGAAGCAGAATTGTGGAGTCACTCCTAGATGTTTTCATTTATGAAGTCATTTTGAGTAGTATTTCAAAAAGCAGAGTGAAAACTGATGACATTTTATTTCTGAGAAACATTTGGCAAGGTTGCTGTGCTCCTAGGAGCAGGCAATAATTGGTGTTGAAGCATATTCTTTGTTGTCCTTCCCTGTAAAAGCAACTTAGCAGAATGTGAGTAGAAAGTTTACTCACTGAATCTGATTTATGTTACGGGCCGGACACTGGTTTCAGGTACATCAGTGCGACTTTGCTCGCCTTGTACCTGGGGCCAGCGTGGCCACGTGCGTCTCAGCAGCCCACACCACATTAACGCGGTACGAGTGCAGTGTCCAGTGACAAAAACAAGAAATTGCAGTTTAAAGTTTATATGGAAAGTGGGTTGTACAGTTTCCTGTTTCAGTCATTAGCATGCTTATAAACACGGGACCATATGCTGCTCTAGCTTCACGCAACTGGGAAATCCCATGTAAAGATCAAGGACAGGCTAATATAACCGACTGTCGGGAGAGCAGCCGAGTTTTGTACCTCCGCACGATTATTGTGAGCTTGTGGGAAGCAGCTCTGGTGCTGGGGCAGGAGCAGCAAAGCCTGAGCTGATGCCCTGGCTGGTGCAGTGCCTGTGCTGCTGGCCGCCCCGTCCCGCCCCGGCAGCATGGCCCGGGGAGCTAGGGAGCTGCTGCGGGAGGCGGTGTGGGCGGCCGGTGCGGGGAGAATGAGTGGCCGGGAAAGGGTGCAGCTGTACTCAGATATGGCACGTACGTGTGTGTTTCTGTCATAAGCTGATAGGCTTATGTCTATTATGTGACATACGCAAATGTGTTCACTTAAGGCAGAAGACTTCAGTTCAGATTAATTCTCATGCAGGTATAATATATAAATATATATAACTGGTCAAATACGTGTCTTCAGCTGACCACTAAAAGGCTTGGTTCAGTGTTTAGTTAGAAATCCGTGTTGGAGAACAAGTTTTCATGAATGCCTTGGCATGCTGTCATTAACAGCAGCTTCTCTGTGTGACATGATAACTGAACCCAGACTTGCCTATCTGTATTTGTTGTGCAAACACGTGCAGAAACAACAGTCCAACTGCAACAAGCACTCCAGAAACCTGTGAGGGAAAGATGTAATAATGTTTATAGTGAGGCTGGATGTAAATGTAGAGCAGCAAGGTCAGTCTTTGGTTTACGGCTCACTAAAATGCTGACTTTTTCTGTAATCAGGCTGCAGTGCTCTGCGAGTGCCCTGTTGTCAGTCACCTGCAGGAACAAAATGTTCTGCGTCGTTATAGCACAAGGAAATGAAAAACTCCAACTTTCTGGGATATCGCTGCCTGGTGAGCTGCGTTTGGTGAATGAAAGCAAAAATTAAAATGAGAGAAAGAGAGATGAAATGGCAGGACAGGGAGTTTTCTAACTTCTTTCTGTAGGCAGATTTCCCTTGATTTTACTTTGCATGTTACCTAGCACAGTAGAAAAGCCAGAACAAATAAAAACAGTGAGGAAACTAAAGACTCGCAGGCCTGGAGAGGAGGGTGGCTTTTAAAAAACCTCTTGAATGACTGGTTGATTTTTGAAGATGTTTGATCCCTATTTTTAGACATTTATACTCGGGAGTGTGCTCTGTTACTGATGTTTTCATTACTACTGCCTTTTTCTTTCCTCTCACCTTCCTTTCTTTCTTCCATTTGGATCCTGCAAAGTTTGTGATTTATAAAGCATGATCCTGGGTCATTTATTGCAGCACACCGAGCACCTCTGATGAGACCCTCGGCACACTGCAGGATCAGGCCCACATTCATACAGAGCACTTAAATGTAAGGGTATAGCCGTGCACAGAAGTACTGTAGAGAGACATGTGCAAGCTGCAGAACAGTGCTGTGATTTTGTGTGGTCCTTGCCAACTTTTCCTCACAATTTAACATTTTTAGAAATTAACATGTAATTTAAAAATGAGCTATAAAATTTAAAAGCATAATATGAACACAATGGAACCTGTTTTCAGAAACAACTCGAGGGACCCACAAAAACCGCTAGTACCAGTGACTTTTGCAAGTTTGATCTAAACGGTGCTGGAGACCTTGGGGATACTTTGAAATAAATGGTAACCTGGGAGAGCTGAAGGAGGTCCTTGTTGCAGATCCTAATGTCATCCAGAAGTGAAATGGAAAAGGGGAATGTCAAGTACAGTATTAAATGCACACAGCAGCATAACTGCAATTTGAAGGTTACACAGCTAAGATCATATTTCTGCAGGAATTTTATTATTACATGACCTGATTCGTCAACACCGAAATAGCATGGAATTGAGAACCGAGGAGAGGATTGCATTTAATTTGCTGTTCTGTTGTTTTTTTCTAAAGAACGATTAAAAGGAAACGGCTTTACTATAGGGACAGTGTCAGGTTTAATATACCAGATGTGATAGCCCAAACTTGAGAATTTTAAAGATCCTGCCCACGCCCAGCTAGTTAAGTTGCTTGTTCTCTTTTTGCATTTCTTTCCGTTTGAACAGCAAAAATCAAATAACTTGTTTTTTAATTCCCTTTAGTTTCTCAGTATTTGAGCTGCAAGGGGAATGGGTCAGGATTATTTCGACATGACCCTGGAAAACAGTGCTTCATCAAAACTGAATCTTTTTTGTGGAAAGGTAGCAGTTTCAACCTCTTAGGTGGGGGAATGGAGGAAGAGAGCACTGGGTGGGCTGGGAGCAATGACGGTGCTGGGGGCAGAGCATCCTCCCAGAAGCCTGGGCACCCAGGGGCTGCCAGCGGGCAGGAGAGGGCTTTGCCTGGAGCCAGCCCGGACAGGAGGGGAAGCGGCATTCCTGGCAGTGTTAGCTTTTCTGAGCCATTTCTCTCTGCTCCCTGCTTTTAATAGTCAGTTTTGGGGGAAAAGAGAGTACTTGTTTTCTCACAGGTGCTGCATGCAAACACTATGCATCCTTGTTTTATCTGTTTTCAGATGCAAATGGCTATGAATGTTTTGGGCTTTTTTGTTTTTTTAACACAAAATATTTGAGATTCTGGAGATTGGGCGATGTGCGGGTCGGATGTGCTTCTAATAGCAGCATGTACGTGGATATAATTCAGGTATAACTGCCGTGGAGACCTCATGGAGCAGAGGAGGTGCGTGTGCACCTCTGCTGGTTTTGCTTCTGTTGATGTCATGGCAAATTTTCTGCGTACTTCAGTAAAAACTGGCTCGAGGCAGTTGTTTGGCCACAGAGGATTTTCTTCAAGTCAACTTGCTTCAGGGCAGCACGTCTCAGGCCTCCTGACAGCTTTATCGTCACAGAGAATGAGATGTTCTTGCATGAATTATTTGAAATGGAAAAGATGACAACATCTGACCAAAAAATCAGAGACACCAAAAAAAATCAGGGGATCAGCCATGTTTCCATGGCCACAGGTTGCTACTGCCCATGCTGGTGTAGCAGCCCGCCTCCATTTCTCTGAGACTATTAAAATTTCCCCAATGCAAATATTCGCAGCAGCGGCCAAAAAAGCAGCAGACCCCTGCACTTGCCCAAGACCTCTCTCAGACACAGCAGGAAAAATGTATGGTGCTGTCACCAATGGCTAACAACTATATATTTTAATACTCTTCTTTAGAGTTTGCCAGTTCTCCAGGCCTCAGCGAGCTGTTCCCTGGCAAGCCTTGGGCCTCATTCATTTAGCAAAGGTGTGTGTTCAAAAAGAAAGTAATGTTTATCCACGTTTTTCTATTGTTCAAAACGTCTTCAGAATTATGCTCGGTCTTAAAATCTGGGGCCAGCCCAAATGTGAATGTTTCAGGAAATTGTGTGCATGGAAAAGCACATGATCGTAAATCAGACTGTTTTCCAGTTTTAGCTGTAGACTGCATGGCTAGTAATGAATATAATAGGGAAATTAGTAAGAAAATTAGCAGTTAATTTAAGGAGTATTTAAAGAGTGTGTGAAACTACAGCTTGGGAAAACTGATTTAGTGAAATGGATGGGATTCCTTCTCCCCTTCCACTGCCTGAGCAGGATTTTCCCCAGTAGCCAAATTTCTGTGCAGGTCTCTTACAGCAGAAATGGTAGGCTTCCATGCTGCCTTACACCAGTGTCAGCTGCCATGGCTTTTGCACTGATTCAGGGGATCCTCAGCCTTGCAAATGCCAGCCAGCTGCAGGCACTGCTACTGTGAGCAGTTGTGTGTGTTGCAAAAGGAAGCACTACTCAAACTGGGAGAGCAGAAGGGGGCTCAGGGGGGAGATAATGAGATGAGACAATAGGGAATTGCAGCAGCCCAAACAGAGAAGCAGAAAGCCCTGGGCACTGCAGTCCTGGTGCCACAGCCAGGGATGGCGAGGTGCAGCATTGGGCAGGAGAGTAGGTGTGCATCCCATGGGTTGTCTCTGTAGCCTGGCCACCCTGTGCTGCGTTGACATGCATGCAGAAGGGCCCTGCCACTGCAGCTTGCCCCTAATATGCTGCTGGGGGCACAGAGGAGGGTATGTCTGCTCTCTCTCCCACCCGGGGAACACGGCAGCAAAATGTGATCATCAGCTTGTGCCAGAAAGGGGATGTAGGCCAATGAACATGAAAAGTATGGCACAATTTTAAACATGGAAGAGAGAAAAGGAGGAACAAAACAGAAGAAGAGTGTTTGCAAAGACAGAAAGGCAGAGATGTGTGCTGTCACCCCATCAGGAGTGGCTTTGAAATCACACACTTAACTTTCTGTATCACTGATTGGAAAGTATTTTTGAGTGCAGAGCCATGGCTGGAGGCAGATCGCCCTGGTGCTGGGTTGTGAGCAAGACTTGTGCAGGCTCTGATGCCAAAATGTGCCCATTCTGCTCCTCAGGGCTCATGCTGGCTCTGCCCCAGCACCAGGACAACTACCCATGGCACCTGCGTGGAGAAGAAAGAGAAATTACTGGGACTAAACCCTTCCTTTTTGTCCAGTGAATTACTTTTACATATGAAATCTATCATCTCCTTCATGAATAACTGCTGTCTTTGGTCACACTTATTAACACACTATTCTGTGCGCCATGCAGCAGAGTATGAGCAGGAGGGGATGGGGTGCAGGAAAGTCGGTGCAGGTGAGATGGAGTAGTAGCAGGAGGGGGACGAGGGCTGGACTTCTCACTGTCTGGGGCAGTAAATTTCAAGGAATGGTGAGCCCATAAAAGTTTCACTTCTTTCTGGAGAAACATCTGAATTGAAACTTCATACCTAGCGTGGGGTTCCCACGTGTCCCAGCCTCCTTCCGCTGCTGGGGAGAAATAACGTGACTTTGTGTAACGTCCTGGTAGATTCTTCTTGTAGCGCACTGTCCCCTGCACAGTGTTACAGTGCTGCTGTTCATGTTGCTGTAGTTAAGGCTGTGTCTGTGTTTCCATTAGAACCTTTTTAATCCGCAAATTTATGACCCAGCTGTAAAAATTCAATCCAGACTGAAACTTGGCATGGGCAGTGTTCGTTCTCCCATCTGTGGAAGGGATTTAAGCAGGTACATCCCAGTAATAACCATCCGAGTTAGGCTTGTAAATTTGGAGCATGGTGACTGCTGAATAAAACTGTGAGTTTCTCAGTCATCCTTGAAATATTTTATGCCCATGGTGAGACTATTGAAAAGCAGCTTGTTTGTATTCAGTCATATAGCTGTATATAAAGAAAATGTTTGGGGTTTTTCTGCATTTGTTTATATGCACAAGTGCATGCATTTTCCTTACCGTGGAAATACTCTGATGTGGGTGGCTAATGCTTGAAACCTGCAGGGTCTTGCTCCAAAGCAAGGTTTGATCACTCCCAGGTAGTGTAAGAAATTGTATTCATGCAGGTGTGAACAGGAGGATTTATCTATTGATTGTAATAGAAAAAAAACGGGGGTATAAAAAGACCAGATTGTTTTCTTTTGAGTAGGATTTTTGATTGGATTATTCTTAAAGTATCTTCAAAACCGATTCAGGATTGAACTGCAAAATTACTTTATTCACCATCACTTCCTCCCATTTTGATTTTCTTTTCTAAAAAGCTACACACTGAACGTGCCTGACCAGATAGACGAGTAATCTTATCTGATCCAGCAAATCCTATTTCCCTTTGCAGGTTTGTGGTTTTTGAAAGTCATTCTATAATTTAAAAAACTCCTTTATGTGTTTAACTGAATTTTTTTAGATCATTTGTCCATAATGTGAATACCAGAAACATAATGATGAAAGCAGTTTAGCGAGACCAGACTTCTGATCTTCCATGTGTATTCATGGAGAAGCTTTCGGGAGGGTTTTGGCACAATCTGAGAAGTGGATTGAAGGGGTCTCTACACTGACTAGCGTTAGGCTGCGGATGAGTTTATATCCAGTATTTGGAAAATATGGGGAGCTTGTGGGTGGTGTTTGTGTATGATATTTTTGCCATCTTGATGGAGGAAAGTGGATGCTCGTAAAAACACCTGTTCCAGAAAAACATACCTCAACTTCATCTGTGAAGTTCAATTTCTAATTATCTAAAACCAGAAGAGCAGAGCTGGATTCAGTTTTATTTAATCCACTTCACTCCAAACCTAAAAATTTGGGTATGAGGTACAAGGGGTAGATGTGGAAATTATCAGTGATTACTAAGGACAGTTTGAGGTCTTTTATGCTTTATGGCATTACATTGGCATCAGATAGACACTTCAGATCTGTTAAAGGAGAAATATGTCCTAACAGTCAAAGCACGCAGAAGGCTTGTATAATATAAATGAGTTTTATTGAGCTACAAAAAAAAAAAAAAAAAGAAAGAAAGAAAAAAGAAAAAAAAAGAAAAAAGAGAGCAGGAGTTTAAAGCAGGAAAGTAAGTTGGAGAAGTAAACTGCATTGTAGAAAATCTGGAAAAAGTAAAAACAACTCAAACAGAAAGAGATCAGATAAACAGCTCAAGCTGGAACAGCTGAAAAGGAACACACAAAAATAGGTAAAGTGAAATTCCAACGAGCCATGAAATGTGTTTTCCTTAATTTTTCACAGTGGCCTTGAAACCTGATGTTGGAGACTCTATCTCTGTTCTTTCACTGATGGCCAGAAGTTGAGGTTATGATGACCAGATCGTTTGGTATGGCACTGACATTTCAAGTTAAAAGGGATTGCCAAGACTCTCAGTTATGACACTGAAATATACCGCTATTTCTAGGGCCAATTTTCAGTCCCTCCCTCATGCCTCCACATTGATTTAGGCAACAGATGCATGAAAAGCAAAGCAACATTCAAAATAATCCCTTAGCTGAAGCTGGGGGAAGGCTGGCTAGTGGGCTGTAGCCAAAATTCCTTAAATGTTACAATGTTTTACATTTCTAAATGTAAAAACTTTCTTTCCAATGTGAGGTACCAGCCAAATGTCTTAGTTACGGTATCTCGGAGTAAAAACTGGCATATGGCCTTGTGGTCATTTGTGGGTATTGACAGATTTACACCGTTGAAGATCAAGTTAAATGTTGTCGGTTTCTCCATCTCCCCTTTACTTTGTCAGGCTTTTTTTTTTTTTTTTTTTTTTTTTTTCTCTCAGTTACTATTTGTCAACTTAAATCCAGTTTGCTGGAAAAATGAAGGCTCTGCACGACCTGGCTCTTCAGGAGCAAATTGCCTCAAATTCTTTCTGCTAGCCAAGGTATTTTGTAATGCATTGCAAAACAGCAGCAGGATTGCTCTCCTTCGCACTAGATGTACTTTGTGGGCTAGACACTGTGGGCAGTTTTAATGAGATCTTGGTGTGCTGGAGAATTTCTCTCGGCTGTTGACTTCAGGGAAACTTTCATCCCAGGTCCCTGCTCTTCTAATTGCTCTTCCCACCCCAAGGAGCAGAATCTGCCTCTGCCCTGTTGTGGGCTAAGCCATGGGGAGCCTGGGCTGGTGGCTGCTCGGGGGACAGGTCCTGGACTGGTGTGCAAATTAAACAGTCTGCTCCTGACATGGCAGCTCTGCACAGGAGGGGCGGTGGGTTGCCTGTTACACAAACACACTAAAATGCATTGTGTGACTTTTCTCCCTCTCATGCTGTCTAGCTGGTGTAGCTGTTGGTTACTACATCGCTAATTCATTTCCCTGAGATCATCTTCAAATAGGAGTTTCCTCCAGGAGGTGACGGCCTTTGTTCCTTGATCAGGGAAAGCCCAGGGTAGCTGTAGCACTGTTTGTGCCGGCAGTGACAGCAGTGTCTGTCACAGCCTGGAGCCCCGTGTAGCCTGTGAGACTAATCTCAGCAGGGGGACCATGGGTGCTGGGTGAAGTCTGGGGTCCTTCCTTGACCACAATATTAGAATTGCAGTTGTTATGGGCTTCTAAGTACTGAACCTCAGTAGTATGTTTAGTTTAGCATGAATGTTTAGAGACATTTACTGAAGTGGGAAGAACTCTGTCTCTCTGCACCCCCCCCCCCTGCCCCCCCCCCCCCCATTCCTTGATGCTCTGTTACCTATATATCATCTATTATGATGATATCTGTGGAATTCAAGCCTGCTGCCTTGCTGTTTTGCTGTGCTTACTCCTTCAGCTCAGAGTTGTGCAGTAGTTCACTGTGGCAGTGAACTTTGAAAAGATAAAAGGAAAGACGCTCCCAACTGTGTTATCCACAAATGATGAGCTATCTCCCTTTCAAATCCCAGACCTCACTGAGGTGCTTGCTCCAGCTTGCCCAGCAAAGCCCAAAATCCTATTCACTGAGGTCAGCAGAGAAGAACGGGACTGATCTGCAAGTATCAATCCCTGTGATCCTTTGTTTTATGCAAAGGCCTTAACAATTGTTTAAACATCTTAAATGAATAAAAATGTCAGGTGTTTCTGTAAACCTGTTTCCTTTTCAGTACTGCCTCCCAGCATTTTTGCTGATGTTTTCACTCCTCGTCTAATAAGACTGTGAGCGGTAATTTCTCCTGCCTACAAGTGCGCATAAGCATTAATTTGTGTTTGTTACATTTGCTGTGGATCTATATAGGGAAGAAGTCATTAATATTTCTCAGTCCTCTATCCTTAACTCACAGATTCACATCCCTGATTCTCTGCCCTCCTGTTTCAAAAGGGGCTAATAATTACGTCTGATGTCTGACTCAAAGTGCCTTTAGTTTCACCTGATAACTGATAGACAGGCACTCAGATATGTTTTAAAACCAAGCCTTTAGAAGTGCTTTATGTTGGACAAAGCAAGAATCCAGTGTGCCAAGATCTGGTCTGTTTTTTGAGTGTTTTGGCCCCAAAGCACACTACATGGTTTGACACACAATGTTCATGTGTTTGCAAAGCTTTCCAAACTTCATTTGGTGAGCTGCAGCTGCTTTCAGTGGGATCTTTGCTCACAGATCAAAGACTGTGACCCCCGGAGAATGTAAATGCTCATATTTGGGTACTGCTCTTCCTTCATTCCTTGCACAAAATAGGAAAAATAAAGGCTGAGCCTTTATTCAGCACCATGGTACTGCTGCACTTGCTGAGGTTTGAGGAGCTCTGTCATCTCTCTGCGGGTGTTGTGACTGCTTGGAGACACCCCTTCCCTGCCCAGAGCAGCGGCAACACCCAGCCCAGTGTAAGCCCACCAAAACCCTCTCCTGCCTCATGGCCATGTCCTTTTTCCATCCCGTCCCAACAGCCTCCAGGTAGCTGCTCCATGCTCCCCACAGGACCAAAAAACCTTTAACAGGGAGTGTGGGACATGGCTCTGCTGGGGCAGACTTGGCACGAGGTGCCAGCTCCTGCCCACCCTCACCCAGGGAGAGCCTGTGTCCCACCACCGAACACCTCCTGCATATGGAAAACCAGCTTGTGGCCCCAGCTGGGGGCAGGAGGTCTCGGCAAAAAGCCACGTTGAGCTGGGCGAAGGGCAGCAGAGGAGGGTTGGAACAAGGTGTCTGAAGGGGGTAGTGGGGAGAGGTGGGTTTGCGCTGCCCCTTGAAGTGTGAGGGACATGCATGCCATAGGTTACCTGATAACAGGGCTCACCTGCATCCTTGGCAAGCTCTGTTTCATCTGAGGGTTTTGGTCTCTTGGCCTCTGCATATCTTTACAGCTGGAATATGGGTTTAGGGAAGTCAAATGCCCTGAGATGACAGATGCAGGGTAACTGTTTGTAGAGGAGAGGAGGAGGGAGAAAATCAACGAATTCATGTGATATATTGTATGTCATCTGTACGTGACACTCTGAAACCTTCAAATGCTTAAACTAAAGACCTAAATATAATTTAGTTAGTAAAAATATACCTTAGTTATAATAAAATGATAATAGTGGAACTTGGCAACAGAGCAGCTAATAAATACTACACTTCTGAAATGTGCCTGGGATCCAAGTACGTACTCTTTTACTGTGTAGTTAAAGCATGTGGCAGGACATGCTAAACCAAGATTTTCTTTTTGTCTTTCCAGTGGAAAACTAAAGTTCTTTGTTTAAGTGAAGTCTGTTGGGAATTTTTCTTAAGTAAAACAAGGAGCTAAAGAATTCCATTTCTTTTTGCCAATTTTTTTTTCTCCTTCAAGCCAAATTATCGATTAATGGGGCATTAAATATCAAATACTGCCTAGCTGTAGTCTTACCCTTTTTTATTTAGGCACCTTAAATACTTTGTTGGTGGTGCTTCAAACACAGCTGAATTAAAAGATGAGGCAATTACCGGGAAAATTCTAACCCTTTTGGGCCTTATAAAAATAAAGGTCAGTAATCTGAAAGCCATTAGATTTGCACACTTAACCCTATTTCTGATTTTTTAAAAGAAAAAAGTATCTGTACTCCTTTAAGATCTTCTTCTTTCTGAGCTTCATTCTTTGCCTTCCTCATTAGCTGTCTCCATTTCGGTACCCTATCGTTTTGCCAGCAGAGCAGCCAAGTGAATGCTTGACCATATTTTTGTCTGGCTCTAGCAAAACCGTGATCTGACAATAGAATACTTTTCTCTGGGTTTTCCTTCTTCCCCTGGGGAACCATACTTCAAGGGCAACCTGCTTGTCCAGCATATGAACATGTGGAAAATCCACTGCTATGCACTAATGATTTTCAGATGGGCAATTGTTGCTGAAAATCATCCCAAGAGCAGCAGCTTCTCCATTGTAGCACCTAACCACTTTGGGATCACATTGCTCGTAGCTGATCTGGAACAAACCCTTTGCATTTATCTACAGGGTGGTGACATTTGCTGCATCACACGTACGTAGCACCAAAATTTAGGGAGAAGGGAGGGAGAAGTTGCAGTTGTGGTTCTTTTTTGGCCATTGCAATGTGCATCAAAATCTGATGCTTATTTTAGCTTGAAAGTATAAGTGTAGGAAAAAGTTGAACTATGCCAAAAATCCACGACAGCAAGGCAGAAGCTCCCTAAATATTGTTCACAAATTAATCGCTTTCAAACTTTTGTTTTAAATATTTACGAGGAGACTTGTCACATGCTGGGAGAGAGAAGAACGAGTTTTAAATTTAAAATCATTTCTATTACTGTTCTTCTCAAAATATGCGTTCTTTTTAAACAACTTTCACTTTTAATCTGTAATTAAAGCCGACGTTTTCTTTTAATTTTAAAAGCTTGTCCTTGGACTAAAATAACATGGAACATTTTTAAACATTGATCCAAGCTGCTGTAGATACATTTTATTTAAACCACAGAGCCTGCAGTTGGATTCCTCGCCTTGCCAGATCGGCTACAAACTGTAAGTGTGGCAGTAATGACTGCGGAGTCCTGGATGCTGCACTACCAGCAAGCAGGGTTGTTTTTCTGGAGTTGTTCCTACCTTTGGGCCCTATTCATGAATGACTTAATCTCTGCGTATGATCAAATGTTGTGCAAGTTACTGTGCACAGAAAAATCAAGGAATGCTTCTCTTCCCCACGTTCCTTACATGGAATTGCTGTGCCTGCCCGGCAAGCAGCTGGAGAATGGTAAGGGTGGGAAGTGAGCAGCAGCAAACACACACACACCAGAAGCAATATAAAAAAAGTGAGACAAAGAAATCAGAAAATATTTTGAAGGATTGGGTGCGCAAGTGGGATTGGGCTGTGGATAGGCAGCTCTAGGTTGCCCAGGCAGCACCAGCTGGAAGGGGGAAGCCAGGCTTTCAGATGGGAGGGTGTTACGGGGGCGTTACATTCACCATGAAAAACAGAAGTGTTCCCCAGTATTTTCTCTGCAGCAGTGGCTTTAAACATGATTTCCAGTGCATGTTTCTAGTAGCTTGTTTCGTCTTGGAAAGCAAGCAGATGTCAAGAAGTTCAGGGAATCAGGGCTTCTTAGTCCTTTTATCCTCTTGACCTAATTGCTTATGTGGTGTAATTCTGTCCACTCACAGGATGTTAAACCACTGCACTTGAAGCCAAGACAGAGATTTTCGTTAGCTGAGATATTAATTACACGATGCATGCCATACAAGGAACTTTTCTTGTGATGTTTTGGTATTTTCTTAGAGATCCATCAGAATCAGAGATCTGTTCAGGGGGTGAAGCAGAGTGCAGCTGTCTCCATATTTACACAGACCTCTTCCTTAGTCTTTTAAGTTTCAACAAAGTTTTTGCCTGTGTTTAGGTGTCATTCTTAGTTCAGGGCAAGGAAAGGACTTATATTATCTAAAGTGTTTTTCTCATCACCAACACCCGGTGGCCACTGCATGAAATTCTGTCTGTCTCTCCATGCCCTGGTGTGGGGACGGGTCACTCTTAGCAGGACTCCTGTGCCAAACAGTGACTGGTGGCAAATGGGGAATAACTTGACTCCAGCACTGAACTCCTCCAGCTGTCAATGGGAGTTACACTTGTTTGTCCAGGACAGTGACTGGAATAGTCATTTAGCTCTTTTTGAGACACTTTCCATCCCTTTAGTACTGACAATGGGCTTAAAAGATGTACCTCGCTTTTCGGGGAGGCTATGGCTGGAGTGTCTTTTTAACTCCAGGAGGCAAAAGATAGAAGAAAGGATGGGGAATGAAGGGAAAAAGCAAAACTGACAGCCAGGAAATAAATACAGGTGGGAAAATAAAGAACAGAAACTTTTGGAAGATGATAAAGAGAGGAGAGTGCTGGGAGAGGGCGAGGAAGGGGGTATGCAGAGATGAGGACAGGAACAAAAAGGAAAAGGGAAGGGGAGAGCAATGGAGGGGAAGGAAGAGGAAAGAAAAGACATCGAAGGGATGAGGTAAGAAGAGAAAGTACTGGGGAAGCACATATGATGGAAATACTGGTAGGAACCTGGAGTGCAACGAGGAAGGGCTCTAGATTAGAGAAGCATAGGAGATACTAGCAAACGAGAAGTTTGACATTTTTCTTTTCAAAGTGTTTGAGAAACAAAGGTAGATAAGTTTCAAGATACTGCCACTCTTCTTGGAAGGCACGTTGAATCTAATTACTATGTCTTGGCATTTTTTTCCACGTTACACAGTGTAAGAACAAATACACTTCTAGAAAAGGGTATAACCTTGCTTAGAATACAAAGCAAATTAATCCAAACCATTGCTCACAACTCGGGGAAAAAACCCAGAATTTAGCCTGGGACTGGGAAATGCTCTTGTTCTGATGGCAGTGGTGGTAGTGGTGGGGCTGTCTGTTTTAGGGGCGTGGTTATGAATTTCCCAGTTTCCCAGTGCATCCACAATCCTTGACTAAGCTGGACACACAAGTATGGAAGACTTTTCATACCTTGGCTTAATCACACCCAAACGAGAGTTTGGCGAATCCCACCAAGACCTGTTTTGAAAACTATTAAGTAGTTTTCAGGCTACTGTAAGACAGTTTGGCCAAGTATGGAGGCTTCTTGGACCCTATGTTCCTGAAAGTTTGAACTTATCCCAAGTCTACCCCTTTCTGTAAATTTTTCAGATCAGGTATTCAGTTTGAAAATTTTTCAAGTCACCATCTATAAGCTGCAGGCAGAAAATTTTCGTAACCTATTGCATAGCTGGCTGAGGACAATGTCTTTGTGCTCCTCTGAGATCAGCATCGGTTAGCAGCGTAGAAAGGACATCACTCAGGATGGAACGATAGTTTGATCCTGCACAGCAAATCATGCATTCCTATATAGTTCATGATATATATGAACCTAAAATATGTCATGCCAAATCAGATTATACATATAATTTTCGAGTTCAGCGAAAGGTTTTGTTTCTTTTTCCCCCATCATTTTTTAAAGAAACAGAATTTATCTGAATTAAAAACATGATTGGTGATGACGAGTGGGTGGTTCTATTTACCCTGCCACATTATATAGTACCACTTTTACTCCTTGTTTGGATAGCAGTCACAAGACCCAGATATCAAGCTGTGAAAGTATTTTTCTTGCAGCAGCCTTTCTTTTTTTGGCAGGCAGTGGCTTTGGAGATGCCTTGCGTTTTGTCATGTGATTGGACTGCTGATGAGGTTTCTGTGCTGCCTCCTTTTCCTGGATTCCATCTGAATTAACTCTTCTTTGGGTCACGATCTTTAGCGCACTTCTGAATGAGTGGGCCTTTGCACTGTAGTGTAATGAGCTCCTAATGCTCAGTTCCTGTAAGGAAACAGCCCGTAAAGAAGGAATTCGCTGTGTTTGTTCCACGTGACAGAAATCTGTTTTCTGTACCTCCGGCTGTCAACATCGAAAACACATTCCTTCTTCGCAGTAATATTCCATCCTAAAAAAAGGGAAAATGAGGGGAAATTACTAGTATATAATCGTTCCATCTAAAAACGTTCAGCTTAGTCTTGTAAACGCATAAACTAGTTCTTTGTAAACAAATGTGTTAATTTTCTTTAAACTGAACATTTAGATGTCAAAGATAGAGAAGCTCAATATGTCAAACATATGGTTCTTATTGCATCAGAGGCTTTCTTAATTTTGGTATTCTAATTGAAAAGACATGCTATCTTTCTAATTGAAAGCATGCTAACTTCAAGAGAAACTAAACTATCTGACTCTGTCGGGTCTACGTTTTATTCTTCCATCTATCACCGCATTCTGGAAACATTTTCCACTTTAAATGTACAGCAGTAACATTATCCCTTATGGACTTTCAGTTGCCCTCAGTGCTTGACGTGGAAGCATGGTTTGGGGTGGCGGATGTTGGGGAGCTGACAGGGGCTTAAAGAGGAGAGAATCAGGAAGAGTCATCAGGGAAAGAATGGGAGTAGGGACTATAATTTATTCATAAGTTTTTGCCTTATTCCTGGACAATTTATAATACAGAATGCCCTAGGCTACATAATACCTTTAACTGGACAAAATTTCTATCCACATTGGAGAAATACTGCAGGTCTGCCTTAAAATATAAGCTATTTTATAAAGGTCATGAAACAACTACCTGTCTCGGTTAAAGCAAAATTTCAGTTTGGCATCCAATATATATTCATTTTTCCTCCTACACATAATAGGCAGAAAACTATTAAGTTTACATCGGAAATAGGAACATTTGAAATAAAAACCACATTATTATCTCAGGCACTGCCATTAGGCTTTCCGCTAGTGCGGGCTTTAACTGCAGGTGCATGCTCTGCAGAGAGCTGAGCAGTGTACGTGTGCTTGCGGATTTTGATGGGGTGGGATGTCTTGTGGAGCTGAGTTAGAGCCCCCTCTCAGCAGCACCCTGAGCCCTTTGCAGCACAGGTGCTGGGCTCTGACCTGCTGCACTGAGTGCACCAGCTGTGCCACTGGCTTTGGTCTGAATACTGTACAAATCCATCTTTCCTAATCGTACAGAAAATTTAACAATACGTTACCTTTTTTTAATCCACTAACATGGACAATAGAAAGTCCACAAAGGTCACTGAGGCAAATTTATTTATTAAATGGAAATACTTGGGTCCAAAAAACATTATGAATCATTTTGGTGTTTCAAGTTCAGGATGCAGAGTAAATTATTCCAAAAATAATGGTAGCCAAATGTCATTCCCTCCAAACATTTGTGTAATATCTATTTATCTGTGGGCAGATGACTGCTATGTATAATCAGAGGCAGACTTTTGTCAAATTGAGACTAAGTAAACACAGCTGAACACAAGCAAGTTGGACTACAATTTTCAGTTTTGCCAGCACTGTTATGACCTTGAAAATGAGCGTTTCTTCAGAGCCATCTGCTTTCAATACGGGAGGATTTTTAGTGTTTTGAATTAACAAGTGTTGATTGGAAATTTGTTCTGTTTAATTTTAGTATTTTTTTTTGTCCGCATAAATGAAAAGTGTGTCTTTGCCCGAAGGAGGGCATCCTTTCTGCTGCTTAGAAAGTAGGAATGTTTTGTAAAGGAACGTTTCTTGCACATATCTGTGAGAACAAGAACAACAGTTTGAGAAAGAGCTGTGAACTCATCTGAAGCTTCATTATATAACGAGAGAAAATTTTCTGTGGTTTTCTTGAGCTATAATTTTATTGTTATTGTTGTTGTTGTTATTATTATTATTATTATTAAATGTGCTGTGCAAGTAAACATAGCATTTAAGAAGTAGATTTTACACCACTACATATCTAGATACTATTTTCATCATCCTTTGAAAAGTACTTCTATTTATAAATTTTGACCTTTTTTCCAAAACAGTCTCCTACTAAACATTTTCAACAGATCTTGTTTTCCTCCGAGACACAAAAAGAAACTAGTCTGATTTTATTGACAAACAGGAGTACAATTTAAACGTGCTTTAATATGAAATTTTTCTGCTTTTACATTACCAATAATTTAAAAAGAAAACATTTTGCTCCCTTGATTTTAAAGGGCACAGCATGTGGAGTCTGGAGGAGGCTTTGGACAGAAGTCAAATAGGAGTCTTGCTCAAAACTTTGTCTTTCAGTAATTACCACAAGTGAGTCTCATCCATTGCCAATCTCTGTTTCAAGATACTTCTTTCAAAGGGATACTTTTTTCTATTTAAGTGCTGTATACAAACCAGCTTATGCACCAAATTCAGGGGTAGACATGTGTGCACAGCATTGTGGCCAGGGGTAACCTTCCCACAGTCCTTGTGCCTCATATCCACAAGTCATGCTTCCCAGTCTGCCTTTTTTGGGGGCAGTGATTACTATTTTCAAATTTCTAACAAATTTTTACAGCAACAACAGCTTAATGCCAGCAGCCAAGCATACACAGCACCTTGTATTTGATGCGTTTCTATAGTATGGCTTTGACTTTGCAAGCTAAGCACCGTCTCAGCAGGTACTTTTTTTCTCAGCAGGTAGTCTTGGATTTTTTTGAAAGAACGGCAGCAGAAGTCTCTTCTTGCTTCCGTTTTCTTTTCCCCAGTCATAGTAGCAAAAGAAAAATGAGGATGCAGTTGGAAATGGGGAGGAGGTGGAAAAGGAAGAAGATGATAGAAAAGAAAACAACGTGACTGAGAAGCTATTTTAATTGAGAATTGCAAACAATGGATATGCCTGTACATTCCTATACATCCTTATATTTGGTACTGAAATGCAGATTTCAGAAACAAAGCAGGAGACGCCGCTCCAAGGCCTGGCTGAGCAATGCGGCTTCTTAACATTAACCAAATCATCTGGAAAAGGCCTTGATGCTGTGATTTTTAGACACTTCGTTGTTTCCCATGGGCAGCTGCCTCTTGGGGACTGGGGGTGCAGGACACTGTTGGCATCCTGCTCCTTGTTCTGTTATTTCTACTTCACCACAAAGGCTAATGAGGCTTGTAAAAATAAAAGTAAAACCAGAATGTGCCAGGTGTCATCTAAGGCCACAAAGTGAGCCTCTGGGTGTTCGGAGGGTGCAAGGCAAGTACTAATTACAAAGCTTGGGACCATCAGGCAGAGCTTGCCTTGAGCTATAAGAGCTTGTGGCAGCTGGCTGTGCTTGAGGTGCCAGAGGAGGGGGAGAGCCTCGCTGCAGGCAGGGGCTGGGGGTGTAGCAGCCTTCAGGGCACATGGAGCAGCCCTCTAGATGCTCCTGCCTGAGATGGTAGTCACCTAGGAAGTGCTATCAGAAGAGTATTTTTAAAAAGATATGCTTAACCTGGAGTTGCAGCCGGGGTTGGTGGTGTGTGCCGGTGCCAGCTGTGTCCTGCCTGCAGGCAGGGTCGGCCATTCGCTCAGCGGTGCTCCGGGGGGCTGCTTTTGCCAGTAGCTTGCTAGTTTGTTCATCTGAAGTAAAGTGGTTGGTGGCAGCCGACTAGGTAGGTTGTATGAGGGCTTTGTGTGCCCTGATGAATCTGTACGCTCAAATATAACATTTTCTGGTGGTGCATGGTGTGTTTGGCCACTGTTGCAGGAGGTTGGGGATGAAAGCAGGCGTTGTCCACACATGGGATTTGCTGTGTCTGCTTTGCAGACCCTTTGCAGGTCTCCATAAACATCGCAAACTGTGATATAGGCTTTTCTATGGAAAAGCTTTGGCTTACAGGCCAAAGTAAAAACTCTTTCAAAATGAAAGAAAAAAGCTTTTATTGTTTTAAAAGTGGAAACAGAAGTGCTACTAGTAATAGCAGGAGTTAATTAGAGAACATGCAACACTTCAATTCACAGAGCTTAAAGCCATTGTGTGGTAGCTGCCTGGCTTCCATGGCTGCTGAGAGGCTTCCTCTCATCCTCCACCCAAAGGCTCAAAGCCTAGAGTTGGCCTATGTTGGAGGGGTCAAAGGATCTCAGGTTTTTTCACCATAATTTTTCCCCAAAACAGTATGAATGTTGTATAAGTCTGGAACCATGGCTTCCTGTCTCATTGCTTTTCTCTATAGAAGTGGAGATTCAGAATCTTAATTGTTAAAAGGGAGGTGAAGATGCAAGGCTATCTATACAAAATATGTGATTGTTGCAGATGCTGCTTACCCTTAGGAAAACATCTAAGCAAGTCAGGGAAGACACATAAGGAAATTACAGAAGTGTGAGTTACTCTGAAGT
The DNA here is from genome assembly GCF_963210335.1 of Falco punctatus. NCBI lineage: Eukaryota > Metazoa > Chordata > Aves > Falconiformes > Falconidae > Falco > Falco punctatus. The sequence continues at coordinate 68,494,181 of NC_137583.1, forward strand.
AAAGTTAATTTGGTTGCTTCTTGAGCAAAAAGTCCACAGCAATTTCCAATTGCATGTGTGTGAGGAATTGTGTTCTGTGAATGCAGATATTTTCTGTATTTTTATGCATATATATGTAGCCCAGTTGTCCCTGATTGCACACCCTGCTGGATGAAGGGTTTTTTTTTATTTCTGGTAACAGGAGGGAAAACTGGTTATTTATACATGCTGATAAAGCTTTGGAGTTGTTTTTGATCTACAGATCTTTCAAAGCATTCAAAACTCATATATTTTGAAGTATGTCAGTTGATTTAACCTTAAATACCATATACCTTTGCCATAAATATGTATGTGTGTTTTAAGTCTGATACAGCAAACTGTTGCAGGAGAGAAGTCACTAACAGAAATCTCATGACTTCCAGGAGACCATGTATGATCTAATGTAAAATATGTAGTAAATATGACATTATTGCCTTCTGCACCTGTCTTACATATTTTTGAAACACCCTGTCTCTGCACCAACCTGACATTTTTAAACAAACGGTGTTCATCCTGTTTGGGGGGAAAATGTTACAAGGGGCTGCTTTAGATACCATTGTGTTTGATCTTGGAGGCTAATAGCCGGCAATGCATTTAGGTTTTAGGGCGCTGCTGTTAGATCATGGTGGCTATTGCAACTTGGGCTACACTGGTCACAGTAGTCAGTACCTTTTTGGGAGAAATAAGTTTAACATTCTGGATAATAGATTTCTCCCCTGTGGTAATAATACATTGTGCTTCAATAATTTGTCATTTTTTGAGCACAGAGGCACAGATTACTTTTTATCACTCGTATTTAAAAGATACATGTTATTACTGTCACAGTTATTGTTGCTACTATTTTGGTGTAGTTGCTCTTTAGGTCCAATTTCCAGTGGCCGGTGTAGCTTTTTGAGGTGAGAACTGTTTGCAGTGATCTCAGAGAATCGGCATCTTCACTCAGAGAAACAGCCTGGGCATATTGCCCGTGGTTTGGATACTCTCCGTTGGAAAGCAAACCTGTTTGGCTTGAAATGTTGTAGTTTAGGGTCCTTTACAGCTCAGCAATCGCATCTTTATGAACAGCTCTTCCTGGGATGAATGGCAGAGGGTTTGAATGCGCTCGTTGTTACGCAACGTGGCCTACCGTTCGAGGAGCCAAACGGAACAGTAATAGTCTCTGCAACCTCATGGAGTGTGTTTTACACAGGCCCCCAAATTCATGCAATTGTGCTGTACCAAGAACTGCAAGCAGTACATCAAGGTCAGGGTGAGCTAGCAAGCCCTGTCTCTCCACAACAATCTTTGCTATGGTATAGGTCCGTTAATGTGGTGCAGCATTGCTGGCACGCCTGGGGCAGTATGCGGTGCCATGTGGATACACGATGCCCCCGCTACGTGGTGCACATTGACTCAGGCGTGCCTCAATGTCTGAGGCCCGGAGTGCTGAGAAGATTGAATTCAGTCCTGTGTTGTTATCAGTTGACGATGCTTCCCTGCTGGTTTCTTGAAAATCACTGTCTCCAAAAGCAGCAGTGTGTGTTGAATAACAAACCCCTTCACATTCAGACACTTCAAGCTTGGGAATGGAGCCAACATTCTTGAAGAATGATTTAGGGGCCAATAAACATCTGCAAAGTCTGTAAGACTGTCAGAAGCAGTAACATTGAAAGTAAAGATCGTATCAGTAGCAATTCCACTGTCCTGACAAGGCATTCAGTGCAAATATTTGTTCAGTCATCCTTGCTCTCATTCGAGTTATCACAGACAGTTTCACATGTTTTGCCAAAAGATTCCATCTTCTTCCCCAAAGCTGTTCACATCCAAGGCCTTTGCAATGTTAAATACCGGCCTACTACTGTTTCAGGACCTCCCACACATGCTCCTTTGGAGCGCAGGAGCCTCATCTGTCTTACACAAAGACTCTGCTGTGAAGGGCTCTTACAACATTCAATTAGTGAGCATCTGCCATGTTAAGGTTTTGCTGCTCCTTTAGGGTTCAAGCTCAGTTTGGGTGATCTATTACACTGCACCGATCTCCGTGATAGCTAGGATAGTCTTTGAGTTCTTTGAAGTACAGTTCTCCTGAAGAGTCATTGAAATTGCACTGCTCTAGGACTCAAACCGTGTTAAACATGAGATGATATTTGGAGAGGAAGGAGGTGTTTCTTCTTCAAAACCTATTGGCAAATAGGTACATCTTCCTGAATCATTCCAGGCATGTGATTCTTCTGCTCCAAGAGCCTTCTCCCTTTTGCCTGGTTTGCTGCACAGCCTCTCATTCGCTCGATGAATAGGGAAAGTGAAAACACAGCCCTTCTTGAGATACCTCCCAGTTTACTAGAATCTCTGAGGGCCTGTTCAGAAGGTGTCTGGGAATACTTAGGTTTGGGAAGAAATCCTGTAATGGAAATAATAACAGTGCAAGCTGTGGTGAGCGAGAGCATGAAGACTGCAATCACTTCAGAAGGGAAAGCAAAGGGAGAGGAACTAAGAACTGTACTCAAAAATAATGCAGTGAAACACTAAAATAATTTGTGTGCAACTGGAGGTGAGAATAATCCACAGGCAGCTATTCCCCCTGTGGCTCCCTCAGCAATGTTTCTTTCTGCTGGTTATTCTACATATGGTCAGGGGTGTGTGTGACTGCAGCTTTCGGTGTAGGTTCATGTAATTCCTCGGGATGATGAATAAAGGGGTTCCCATCACATTTGTAGCTAGATGAGATAAGAAGTACTTTTCTGAAATCCACGAGCTGGCCCAGTTTGAAAGAAGCCTCAAAACCCAGCTCACATCCTCAGAGGATGCTTGTTGCTGCTTCTCTTCTGGCAAAGCACTAACATGAATGCAGCTGAGCATCTCTGAGGACAGGATAATTAATTTCATGATGTGTTGTTCAGTGCCATTTGATACATTACATCTGGTCCTTTGCAAACTTCAGTAAAGTTGTTTGCAAAAAATGCCTGTTGGATTTCACAAACGGGGAACTGAGGCACCAAACAATTACAATCTGAAGTAATTTTAGATACCTAAGACCTTGTGGATGCTCATGATTTCATGCGCAGCTCTTGTTGACCTCATTTGCACCTGCAGGTGCTCAGCACTGCTGCAGATGAGAGCCCAGACTCTCGAGTTGGAGTCCAGAGACTGGGGAATGTAGCGCAGCATCTGTGAAAAGGTCGAAGACAAACCTGTACCATAAGCAGAGAGACTGTCAGTCACCAGTATGTTTTACTTGGCATTGTTAAATCTATCTGACCAACTTCTTGTGTTTCCCTCCCACAACAGCCTCGATGCTGCTGTGCCGTGGCACTGAGGTTGTGCAGGGCAAGGTCTCACCTACTGCTCCATGTTCAGCCCCGGAGCAGGTCTGTCCTGCACCTTTGGGGAGGCAGTGACCACAGAAAATACCGCTTGTGATTGTACTGCTGTGTCTCACAGTACACTTAGCAGGAGGGCAGACTGCTTAAGTATTCCTATTCCTGTTTTTATGCGCACATAATATAGAAGCAGATACAGATATGTGTATATGTGAATATGTCTGTATCTCCTTATAGATCTATTTTTTTAAATGTCATGTGTAATACCTTGATTTGTAGGATCTGTTGTGCAGCAGTTGTCTGAAATTACCATGAGGTTCTTCTGCAGCTTGTAGCCATTTTTACAGCTGTTTGACTGTTGGAGCCCTGTATGTGCTTATGCGCTTCCTTACAAGCTGCTTGAATTTTTATACTCGTGATAAGTTTGGGATGTAACTTATGTACCTGGGGTTTAGTATTTGGACATAAGTATTGCGCACATCCCAGTACCCCATGCTGTGGGTGGAAGTAGCTATGTTTAAAAGGGTCATACTTGTCAGTCTTTTTATCTTACAGGAGAGTGAGTGAAAGAAACAGTGAATTTCCTCTCTCTGACAGACTTACACATTCTTTACTCCATGCTTCTGGCTAAACACACCCTGGAAATCAGTTCTGGCATTCACTTAGAAGTTCCTCCACTTGCCTGAAAATGCAGCACCTTGTAATTTAAATTGCCTTTGTGCAGCATATGCCATGTCTGAGCCCGCCTAGCTCCCAGGGGCAGGAGAGGAGCTGGCTCCTGCGAGCGGGGCCGCAGGAACAGGGGGCACGTTTCTCCGAATTCTGCAGGAGGCTTCTGAAAATATCCTTGTGCATGCATTCATATCATAATGTTACACCGCATATGTAGGGTCTGCTCCCAAACCCACAGCCAACTAGCATAACAAAATCAGATTTTACTGCTGTAGTGTCAGCCTTGGGTTGAAATACAGCTTTGAAACCCTCCCTTTCACCCTGCTTTTTTAATGAAAAACAATCGGGCTGGAGTGTAATAGTGCTTACCCTGGCTGCATTTGACTTTAGCTTTTTACTTTTAAAGCCTTATTTTAGGCTTTAAGAGCTCCCAGTTAAACTTTTTAGATCCAGAGTGAAAGCCTGAACGTGCCTGCCTGCACAACAGTGAGATTCCTGGGTGGGAAAAAGATATTTTAATATTAAAAATAAAGAAAATTAACATAGTGGTATGTTTTCTCCCTTCATATTCCTTACTCTTTTTTTCCCTAATGAATCTTCGTATGCCATTTTCTCATTATTTTTTTTTAACTTCTCCCATACCCTTTCTTTTATTTTTTTTTCTTCCTCTTCTCCTTTCTCCTTTTTTCTTTATTTCACCCTCCCCCTTTCCTGCTGTCTAACTTGGTTTTCACTGTTAACCCATAACATTTTGCAACAGGAGGGCTAACTACTTCCATCCTTCCAGTCAGTACAGCACGTGCTGTAAATCCCTTTCTAAATAAAACAAAACAAAACAAAACAAAACAAAACAAAACAAAACAAAAAAAAAAGAAGCCTACGTTAGGTATTTGTTTATCCATTATGAAATACATGTGGGAGACTATCACCAAGGAATCTGACAACATTACACTATTAATTACATGCCAACTCAATGAGGAAAGATTTGATTTCAGTCAGCTTTGCAGCAAACTTGAAAAGAAAATAATACCCTATAACCATCAGTTCGTTAACAGCTCGCCTCCAACACTACACAGCCCTGACTCTCATTATAAGCTCTACTGAAGTCTGGCTAAGAAAACAAGTCTCACACAGTGCCCTGCATCTTACCAAGGAGAACACACTGTCACTGGTCATGGGAAATTTAGAGCCAGCCATGACAGCCCAAACAATGAAGTGATTTACACCAGGTTTGTATCTAGTTTGCTAACTCATAAATTCTTACGTGCAGGTGCATAGCCCAAGACTGTAAGACCGTTTGCACCGTGCCTACTATTATGTGAGGCTTTCAGTGTACTTATTAATGCAAATATTAATATAGACTTGCAAACTCAATTCTCTTTTATGGTTTATAAAATACACCTATCCCAGTCTCTGTGGGCATGTACACTCATTTTATAAAAATCACATGTATTAAAATGTAACTAGATGCCTACTCCCACTTCAGCAGGCTCCAGGCTGCACAGGATAAAAAAGCCTTCAAGTTTCCAGGTATTCAGGGAAAAAAACCCTTGAGTGGTACCAATCACTCCCAGTTAAAGCTTATATCTGCTGTTTCGGTGCAAGAAGCAAATTTCAGAGATTTCCCTGAAGAGGCTTGATCCGAGACTTGATGGCAAAGGAGTATTTCCAATATTGGCAAGACCCAACCTGTGGGTCTTAATAGAAGAGGTCAGACCAGGGCTAAAGCTGTTCCTGGAAAAAAAAACCAAAACAAACAACCCAAAAAACAAACAACACTGGGAGAACAGGCAAAAATATTCACTGTAGCTGTCACTGTGAACATAAACTGTCATTATGCAGTTTGTTCATCTGAAAGGACGTAACAGCTGATGACAGGTCTGTTGTTGCACTTGGTGTCACCTTGAAGCCAAAGGAGTGAGGTAATGGGGTTGTGGGGGTGACTTCATTACAAGCTGCTCCATAACCTCCTCCTGGAAGAAAGAGAGAGCAGTGGTAAATGAAAGCTTTGCTGAAAAGGCGTTTTCTCTAGAGCCTGGACCCAGAGCTCGTTCCTGCAGGTTTCTGACAGCTTTCCTCCTCCCACCCAGCAAAAGGACACAGTAATAAATCTTTGTCAGTAGAAATCCAGTACCCTCCTGAGATCAGACCAGCTGCGACTGGTATCGTGCACACTCCCAGGTCACACTGCCTTCCCGTGCCTGCAGCCACAGGTCATCTGAAACTCCAGCGGGGACTGTCATCCCTCTGCTGCACTAGCACCGCCAGCCCTGGCCAGGCGGTTTCACACGGGCCAGGACCTGCTCTGGCCAGGAGTGCCTTCACAGTGCAACACTGAGCGGAGACCCTCTGGAGGTGGCCCAGGGTCTATGGGAGGTCAGCCACCGGCATGGGTTTGAGGAACATTTCTGTAGAAGACTTTGCGGTTTGGAGTCTCTTCCAGTGTGAGCTTTCCTGTCTGCACCTCTCCGTAATTCATCCTTGATAGGTCTGATGTCCCTGAGCAAACCTGGGAGGATGGTGCAAAAGGAAGAAGGTTTTAAGTGTTTCTGTGCTGATCAGATGAGTCCTGTCTGTGTGTAGAAAGCCTTTGGTAGTGTGGGCTCTGGCTGAGCAGTATCCATGTTCAGAAACTCATTTGTCTGTTCACATCAGGCTCAAGATGGGAGCCCTGCAGGTATAAGCACGGGAAGGCCAACTCCTGCTTCCTCCAATTTAAGCTAGAGGAGCTGAAGTTTACCGTGCTGGATTTTTTGAAAAGATGCTACAGTCTTTGTACCAAGGTAAAATGACATTTTTTACAAGAGCAGAGGGCCTGCCTGGTGTTTTGGGCTACAGTTTTATATACTGTGGAAAATTCTGGTCTTACATGCTCCCTTGCACTGCTGAGCAGCCTGGACTAAGCCACCTTCCCTCCCCAGGTGGGGGTGAATGTAAGTGATGTTGTGTGATCCGTGGTTTACTTTGGGATCCTTCGGGAGGAAAGGAGCTGTGTCAATGCAGAAAAGTGCAAGAATATTAACTCCAGTTCACCCAGGTTTTTTTCTTGGAGAGCCAGAGATCTGAAAGTTGTATGTGCCATGAAATTGTGGCTTGGAAAATAGTTACTAGAGTCAAGGTGTATGTGTGACCTACAGAAATACCTCATCTCACCACTAATTTACTCACACATGTAAACTTCATTTTTCATTCAGCTGCCCCAATTTATTTCCTGTTTCTCCCTCTTTTTCCTCTTCTTGCTTGTTTTGAAAATGCTGGTCAACACATGTTAAGCCAGAGTCTCCAAAACCAACAAAAGAAAGTTCAGGAAAGGCAGTGAGAGAAACAGCTGAGTAACATTGCCAATTTTAAAATGAAGATAAGTTATACAGCACCTTTTATTGAACCAACAAATATTTTATAGTGTTCACCATTTGAGGCCAGCAGTTCTTTTTTCCCCTCTGCTTTAAGCTAGAGTAGAAGGTGTGTAAATTCGTCAGGAACAGTCATGCGGGACTGACCTACTGTGTCTTGACTTCCATGTCCATTTTTTCCCCACTACATAATGTTCCGTACCCTTTCCTCTCTGTCTCGTTCCCTCATTCACACGTTCTTTCCCCTGTTGGTTTCAAGCCATCTTTGCTTTGTCAGTGTTACCTGATAACACAAAGCAGGGGTTTAAGCCAGTTGTTGCAGTTCGGCTTGAGCCGTGTGTAACACCAAGCGGGGGAGCAGCACGGATGCTTCTCGGTCCTACGTAAGTGGTTGGTCTTTCCTTTGCTCTTCCCAGCAGGGCCTTTAGGTAAAGTCAGTTCACCACCACACATGTGTGATATTCTTAGGTCAGAATTCTTAGATCCAAAGAATAAAATGTAGCTGTAATTAACACTACTTAGCACGCCCCTGAAGTCATCCAAGTATATAAATGTTATTAGCCTGGACTCGGCCAACGGTAAGGGTCTGAACTGAATGTGCCACAGGCACCACATAGCCAGAGAGCCTTTGCATGGTGTATACTGGTGTAGGCCTATGCGCTATGGCATTTATGTACTGGCTTTCTTCTCTGATAGCAGCTGCGGTGTGTAAAAGAGCACTGTGTATGTACTTAGATGTGTATCTTCCTGTGAATTATTTCTGTCCTGTTTTGACAGCAGCCAGATGTAATGACAATGTACTGGAGGTAAGTGATGCTGTTGTCCAGTTTAAGGATGGTTGCCTGCAAGAACCCTGGTGTTTTGTTTTTTTCTTTGGGTGGGCCTTTCTGATAGTAGAAGAACAAAAGAAAACATTTTAAATATAGGCGAAATCCTGGAAAATTCTGCTCTTAAATGCTTTTGAAATGGTCAGAGTATTGCCTAGGCATGTTGTCTTTGGACTTCTGAGACTCATTTCCATCTCTGCTAAAATGGGACTGCAGGCTACCTTGTAAGAGAGCTGTCAGGATCAGCCAGTGAATATTTATGAAGAATTTTCGTGGTGAAAAAAAATATATATGCCACATATATTATTAATAATTATGTGAGTCCTGAAAAATACCATACTGTATCACAAAGCTGGTATTGTCTGATGACTACACTCTTGGCACTGCATGCTACGGTAAACTGTATACTGAAAACTCATACTAATGGAAAGGTATACAGGATTCCATTGGTAAGTGATTTATAGTGACTTCCTATTATAAACAAGAGGGAACAAATATCCCGTCTTGCTGGTTTCTTTGGGCGGATGGTGAGAGCAGAAGGAGACATTCCTGGCCAGGCAAAAGCTGATTCTCTGGATGCTTACAACTGGAAGCAGAATGAAGCACCAGAAAGTGAGGTATAAATGACAATCCCTAATTATAAATGATTGAGTTTCCACTTTCATAGTGCTTAGAACTTTCCAGTTGTAGAGCAAATGACCACTATTTTAAATGATTTCCAAACTTGCACCAGGAAGATATTTAATATTTAATATTAAGTAGACTAACTACAGGATCTCAATATCTGCTTACCTTCAGCAGGTAAAAAAAACTTTTTTGGGGGTTTCAGTTAATAAATATGCTTTTGAGCACAACTGTAATTTGTTTAGGAAAGTTATTTGTGCTGGCCAGTGGTTGCTGTTGATACAGCTACATTCAGCGTACACCCTATCAAATAAGTCTTTGGAACAGCGGGGAGTATAATAACGCGTGAGCATTGGCTTTCTCTGGAGACACTTGACACATTGATCTGAGCTTGACTAGTCTGTAGGGGTTTAAGTTTGTGTGACAGCCTGCCTTGATCCAACTTGTGAGAGGACCACACTTTTTCAGGAGAGACAGGTGGCTGCCACCTAAAGCACGTTAAATTGAAGTTAACCACAGTGCTTTTTTCCATTCCTTCCATCACCATTTGCAGAGATGTTACCCAGTCCCAGTGCCATTTCCTCATTGCCTCAGAGAAGAAATCTAGGAACGTGTTGTCTGATGATCAAGAAACTAAACATGTGCCATATGGAGACTGCAGTTTTTTGATTATGTTCATGAAATTGTCTCATTCAATGTCATCAAGTCTCATTGAAATATAGTTTGCAATTGCTGTGCAGATAGGTCAAATATAAAAAGTATTAATTATCAAAAGCTTTAATTAGTAATCCCGAGTTGAGCAGGTAGATTGTAAAAGATGAAGAAAAAGCAAAATTTGGGCAAGATTCACCTTTTTTTATCATTATTATTTGATAAAATTTTGTCATCTGTGTTCCCTCTCTGGTTAGTGAAGAGCCGGACATGGCCAGACTGCTTTTCTTCCAAGCTGAGCTAAGCAGTTAAGGCTGTAGTTACGCCACCAGTTCAGTTTCCAAAGGGGAGATATGGTCCTCCCTTCATCCAGCTCTCAGCATATCCACATGGATGGTAATGCTGCCCAAAGGGGAACAGTGGGAGGAGATGGCCGTAGAAGAGGGCTTTGCAAACTGGTTTTGCAACAGCGCTCGGACATTGAATTGCCATGTTAGGTGGGCTGAAACCATTTCTTAGAAGACATCTCTTGTTTGTGAATGGAGTCTGGATGGCTAGCCTGGATAAAGATACATGACTTAGATGGCAGGTTCATGGCAAGTGAGGTGAACCCTACTCTTCCTATTCAGTTGGATCAAGTTGATTTGACCGGCAAGACATCAAGGAGACCAGGAGAATGGTTTTTGTCTCTCTCAATGTGGTTATCCCCATTCAAAAAAATGATGGTAATACTTACCTCCTTCACTAAGGGCTGTTCAGACAGATGTAAACTGCTTGGATGCTATGGTAGTGCGAACTGGGATATGCTGTCAGAGGTTTGGTGTAGCAGAAAAGGATTTTTGGCAAGAAAAAGGGGGCCTATGCTTTGAAATGATGGATTTTCAGGCTTCATTGTATTAACATGCTTTTGCAGCAGTTGTTAGCAAGAGCTTTGCAAATTATCAGTGATGGTTTTCTTGTAACCCAGTTTCGAGTTTCTTTGACATAAATTATTTGTTTGAAAAACCATAAAATCTGAATGGTATAAAAAAAAGACTTGTAATTCAGGAAAAATCTTCAGCAAAGTTGAAGAATGAGTAGCTCTTTGCTCCTGGGTTTTATTTTTTTGCTTTGCTACTGCTTTTATGTACTATGGGCAAGCCTTTTTCTTTTAGAGCTGGCTAAACACCAGTAAAAAATATTTGCAAATACTCCTTCAAATAAACGCTGGAATTGGAATGTGTGTCACCATTCACACCTACTTCCCTCAGAAGTTTGTACAAGCAATTTTTTTGTTCATAGGAAATATTTTCCAACAGCAAAAGAAACTGACAGATGCTTGAGAAAGGTGTATTTATATCCAGGTTTGCTCTGGCAACGACGTTCTCTATTACTTGCCGTTTCCATTTCTATACCTACTGACCTATTCAGTCTTAACCCTCTTCCTTAAAATTGTCTCTATTAAAAAAAAAAAAAAAAAAAAAAAAAAAAAAAAGAAGCAGGGCTGAAAAATTATTTGTAGCCAAGTACAGCATGAAGAAGGAGACTTTTGGTGTCATTCAGTACCTCTCTCTGGATCACATGTTTCTTTTTCCCCTGGTTTCCTCTCCTTTGCATAGGTTGAACTTTCCTCTCTTGAATCCCATTCAAGCACTGATGTAGGAGAGCTTAAGAGATACTGATTTAAGATGTGCTCTTTTGGAACCAAATTTAAACCTCGGTCACTTGTGGAAATTTATTTATAAAGCTGTTTTGCGAAAGGATGGAGGCCTGCTAAATCAAACATCTTGGCAAACACCTGACCTCTGAAATTACAGCTGGTCTCCCTGCATTTCTTTGGTGAGACTGTGGTCTTCAGTGATTGCCTCCACGTGCTGGGGAGCGTGGCTGGGCTGAGTTGTTTGACATGGGTTGGCTGTATGAGAAGATGGGCTGCTGGTTGGTGGTGGGCAAAGTCACTCCTAAATGGTGACCTACCAAGGGCTGCAATGTGCTTTGAGACCTATTTTGCTGGAAGCTTAGTTTAAAGAAAAGATCAACTTTTAATTAATAATCTGATGGAAATCTAGCAATAAGGTTGATTTGTAGTTGGGAATCCAGCCTCATATAGACTTCATGAGATTCATGCTGCGTTTAGGGGCTTTGTGTAGCCTTTAATGCTTACGCAGTCGCTGTTTCTTTTATTTGACTTGTTCTCCATAGGTATTGCAGTTAGGCATCAGCTTCTTGCTCCTCTATAATGTGTTTCTGTGTCAGGATAGCAAGCCCACTGAATAAAGCTTATACATTTCTGCCTGGTAAATACTTCTGGCTTCTCTGCGATGTGAGGACTTAATGAATGAACAAATGTGACTCTTGATGGGGAAGTGTAGCTTACGCCTGTGATGCAATTTCACCTTTGAAGGCTGTTAACCAGGTGTGCTTGTTACTTGTATCCTTCTCAGCCTGCCTCTGTGACTGAGTCGCAGCCTGGCCAAGGGGCGCATTAAAAGCCACACACATCATACGTGCATGGGTGAAAGTCCTATTTTTAGTGCATACAAGAAGGCATTCACTGAAGGGCAATGAAGCTGATTTTTATTTTTAGGTTTTGCAATTCCTTATGTCCTTGGGACTGATGTTTTGAAAAACTAGCTCTGTCACCCTGCAAAATGTCGGTGAACCTCCAAGGCCAGCTTTGTTCTTACTGTTGCCAGGAGAACCTTTCCCCAGACAAAGGCTGGTGTGGGATGCGCTGAGCAGGGTTCGCACCAGTTCTGCCAGTGAGGTTCTGGTGAGGCTCAGTAAGGTTCTGCCTCACCAAAGCCTATTTCTGTAAGGTCATGTCTCAAGAGCCTCCCCACAGCATTTTATTTTTCTGTGCCCTGCTCCATGCTTAGGCTAGATTTCACCAGGCAAATGCTTGCATGAAGCCAGGCCTTTTTATGTGTTGAAACAAAGATTTTATTTGGAAATCTGGTATCAATTTTGGAATTAATTTTGGGTTATTTTTCCATATGCATTATTCCATAAACTTGCTTGTTTTAAAAACCATTACAAGAAAACAGACATCTTTCTCTTCTGTTTTCAGAAACTCTGGAGAATGGACCAAGTAAGTGTGAAAGGTGAGTAAGGGACTTAACCATTTTCCAAAATTACTGTTATTATTACAATTTCCCTGACATCGCGTAGCTATGTAAGCTGTACATGTAAATATTTGTTATTGCTTGAATCTAGCGCAGCTAACAGAAAAGGAACCAGCAAAGATGAAACATACTGGAAGGAGATCAACGCAGCTATGGCCCTAACAAACCTTGCCCAGGGGAAGGATAAACTGCAGGGAACCACCAGCTGCATCATTCAGAAATCATCACATATATCAGAAGTAAAGACTGTTAAAGTGCCATTAGTTCAGCAGTTTTAAAAGATGGGTCCTTTTTCTTTTTCCTGTCAAACGGACATTTTCCTTGCAGGATTGGTTTTCAGCAAAATCAGATTCACACATAAGAGGCAAATGTGGAAAATAGGCCCCCTTTCACAGTATGGTCAGTTGAAAAAAATAATGTTCCTTCTGACTCAGATGTTTTCATTGTATTAAATGAAATGTTCAATTGCTTCTATAAAAGGCATGTAAATTATAAAAAATCTGGTTTTATCAAAACATTAACTTATTTTATGTTAATCAAAGTGCGCATAGGACGTTTGCAATGCTATTACAGTAAGTGCCTTGCTTTCAAAAAATAAGCTATAACGTGGGCATAGTACAACAGTATTATGCCTCAAAATGACAATGCCATAATGCTTAAACTTTGTATATTATTCCAAGTGGGCTTAAGCAGCCTAGGGCTAAACACATTACTGCTGGAGGCCCTGGAGAGTTGTGTTTATTTGACTTGTACAAATTGACGAGTCTTAATGAAATTGTTACATCATTTTCTCTCTCTTTTTTTGATGAACAGTGTTATAAAAATTGTACAGTATGTTTTGTCAAAGTGACGATGAGGTTGTTATGCATGTTTCTTACCTGTATATGCAGTATATTAAAATACCAAAATCATTCCTTTGAAAAGTGCAATACTCTAGAACACACAAATTTAGGAAATAAGTTAATTGTTCAGATTATTTTGAACTTATATGTATGCTCCCAGCTGTGTTGCTTATTAAAGATTTCTAGTTGAGAAGGTTAGCCAGACTAGCTGTAAATTCAAGTTGAATTTCTATAATTCTGAAGCTTTGCTAGTGACTTACTGAGGTTTTCATAGAAGTGAAATTGATTTCTTCTTGTACAAAACTAAATCTATAGTGCCATTTATGATTTGCAATGGAGCTCAAAAAGTTTCCATGGTGGAACTTACTACTTTAATGTGGTTTAAACATTTTTATTTTGTAGGTACTGCATAAATGAAGGCAGTTGATTGACAGTTCACATTTCAATGAGAAAAAGTTATAATATAAACTATCAAAGTCCAAAGTAGAAACACAAATAGGAAATGAAACATTGAAAAATCTCAGCATTTAAGGTGGGAGGGTTTTAAGTAGATACTAAACAATGTATGAGATGTTATGTCTCTAAACTTGACTGCTATTGAGTGTAATAACTAGCATAAAACCAGGTTTATTTTTAAGTTTTATTGCGAGGTGTACAAGTTATTCTTAAGTCATATAACAATAGTCTAATGAGGTTTACAGCGCTTGAATCAACAGTGGCAAAGCCAAAACCGATTTATACTGAATCAGTTACAGAAAACTGGAAGAGAGCTGATTGTTGCTAGGATTTGGATTTTTTCCTGTGGGTATCCTGTCAGGTTTTTTCCTACTTATCCCTTTCCTTGTTTCTCTTTTTGGTGAGCCATCAATGAACAACACGGGACTTCAGTCCTGCTCCCACTGAGTTTAATGGCAGAACTCCCACTTCAATGGAAGCAGGGCTGTGCCAATGATGAAACTAACTTGCAAGTAGAGGCTGTTTCAGTTGCACTAAAATAGTCAAGATACATTGCAAATTATCAGCCTTGGTGTGACTCCTTAGGAAACTTTTTGATGTAACATAACATGTTGTTGGGTTTATTTAGTGTACAATGAAAATGATTTGATATGAAAATATTTTGTACATATATATTTTTACTTTGTTTTCTAAATTGCTGATTTGCATTGACTTAAAGTGCCAAGCAAGAAATGTATGTCATGACTGTATGAACAGTTGAAGTATATGTTTTACTGACTTGCATCATTATATGTCTAAGATTCCATGACATTAATTTTTGATACTTTACTGGATTTTGACATAATAATGTGAGTTTATAACTAATAGCAGAGTTAATACTTCACTTTTGTTCATACTATTATAAGTTATTCTGGTATTAAATATTTTGTGACAATAAATTGATGGTTTTGACAAACTTTTCTGTTAGAAATATTCATAGTGTTTCTGTCTGTATAAATGACAACAAAATTTGTCATGTAAAAAAGGTACTTTTGGGGACTTCTCTGGAGTAAAACTAGAGAAGACAAGCCATTGTGTAAACAACTTGTTCATGGTTCTTTTTTTAAATGATCAAAGCACAAAGAATAATCTGTAGAACACATCAAGTTGGTTTTACATTTAAAAAATACTTGGCATAATTTCTTGTTACTATTTCCTTTAATTTATTTTTTTCTACTGCTGCTTTAGAGTTTTCTGAAAACACAAATTCTAATGAATTATGTGTGTGTCTTTTTTTAAATAACAAAAATCACGATCAATGCTGAGCCAACAGCTAATGAAGACTCAATAATTATTTATGATATCAGAAAAACAAACATTATTACTATTGCTCTTCTTTGTTTCAATATATGTAACCATTTTAGTAAAATAAATAACTGCAAACAACATCTTGCTCGTCTGAATTAAATATTCATTTATCTGTCCTTAGTCATTTGCATTTCTGGTTTCCCGCTGTAGTCGGGGTTTCTCTATACTGGGATGCAAGTATGGGATAGTCAAAGACAAAACAGGAGTGCTACTCTTTTGATTAATACACCTTGTGGTGCATGGTTATGTGAAGTAGTTTCACACGTCGCTGATGAAAATGACTGTTCAGCAAGATTATGCTAATGACTGCTGGTGGCAACATGGCACGATGCTTATAAATCCTTCACACTGGAGGAGCGCAGCAGGAAGCCATAGCTAATGTCCTGAGGCACTGGAGAAGGTCCCTAAGCTGGGAAAGACTTTGGTCATTTAGGGCTCTTTATGAGTACAGGCTACATTTGTCTGTGGTGCTATGTATGTATACACTGGCTGTGGAGCCTTAGTGGAGAAGGAGATGCAATCAGCCCATCTAGAAGTTCAGCGCTCATAGCAACGAGAGCCCAGTGCAGCTGGGCTCCTAACTTCTGTGCCTCAGGAATGTTCCTCCAGTTATACAGCAGGAGTGATAACTAAGGTTTTGGTGGGCAGTTGGCACTTTCAGGATTTATGTCCTGCTTATCTGTGACGTAATTATACCACTGTAATATCTGTGGCCATCCAACATGTCTGTGGAGGTCTGGATATTCAGTTGATAACGCGAGTTCCTGAGGGAATATGTACAGCCTGACTTTCGCTGTTGGGAATGCATAGAAACACCCTCATCCTAATGATGCTGAGCTTCTTGGCATCTACTCTGTACCCAAGTCTGACATGGAAAAAATAACTCATTCTGCTCCTACCTACTCTGTCACATCATTTGCAAGAGCTGAGCACTCCCAACCTCATAAACCATTGAGAGTAAGGGGAGTTCTGATTGTGCCAAGCTCTTAGTAGTTAGTTAGAGTATACATTGGGATCAGGACTACAGTCTCCTCTACAACAGCTACAACAGAGCTATAGTTCTCACTTCGTGGCTTCATTTTATTAGTTGGTGGCCTAATATATAAATATGTGCACCAGGTGAAGCAGTTCCACCAGGGAGACTGAGAGCAAGTCCTGGGACAACACATGGACCATTTTGAGGACATTTGTTAACTTTGTGGCTTAAGTTTTGATTTGGAGTTTGGCAAAGAATGGCAGCTAAACTTGGATGTCCGCATGCAAGTGCATGAAGTAACGGCTGCAGTGTGGGTTAGAAGGAGAAGATAGGGAAGGCAGGTTGATAACACCTCTGTACTATGCAAGGAAGAATAGATTTAGCTTAGACCAGAGGAAGGGCTGTGTGGGCTTAAACCTGTTTCTTCATTGTCGCTTTACCCAGCTAGTTTTTCATTACGTGCCCTGGCTTCGATGAATTATGTTTTTATCCACCTAAACTATCCATCAGTGGAGATCCACAACACCAAATGTGAGATACTATTACAGGAAGCAGCCTTGATTATAAAAATGAGTGGGATCTCTGATAATCGTGACCTTCCAGAACTCACCATACTCTTAATGCCCAGAAAGTCCTTCTTTGTACCCACTGCGACATCCCCAGCAGTGGGAGAGAGGGTAGGACTCATTCTACGTTAGTCAAAATGGGACCTGCACCAGGGAAAGGAATTTCTGGCTGCCCTGGGAACACTCTGAAGCACCAGGGAGGTGCCTTCTCTCCCTGTTTCACCACAGTGAGCGAATACTGGCATCAGGAATCACTCAGTGCCGGTCAGGGCTGTTGGGTAGCACGTCAGCAGGGCCCACTGCACCCTGCCTACCAAGGCACTGCTGAGCTGCGGGGCTGCAGCCACCCAGCTCAGACCCTCCTTCAGGAATCCATCCAGAGGTTTTCAGGCTCAGCGGTGCCTGTTTCTTTTGGTCTTGAGGAAGCTCTGGGCCATATTCCCCTGCATGGCTTCCAAGGGCTGGAGGAGACAGGTGTATCTATTGGTAAGTCCCCTGTGTGGGGTGGAAAATGAGATTATGACTAGTCATCCAGCCTCCCAAAGCTGCAGTAGATCTCCTACAAATTGAGCTCCACCAGGGTTATACAAGTCTTACTCATAATTTGCACATTCAAAAGAGCGCTGAGGTCCTCAGAGCAGCCCTGGCAGAGCCAGGATCTTGGTAATGCCAGGAGAGAAAAGCAGTTAAACCAGCAAAGCTTGTCACTGCTCCCTGGGCTGGGTGCTGTTGCAGATGCCCACTTGCTGTGTGGCAAAGGGAAGGGTGCAGCTGTCTTCCATCACGGCTGACTTTTTCACACCTATGGATGTTTTTTGCTGTGAAATCTTACGTTCTGCTGTGAAGCCTTCAACTCTGTTGTGCTTCCACTCAGTCTTTAGTGTTTTCTTAAACCCTCGCCTCTTACTTGCAGGAAAATGGGACCTAAACTTGGCACAGACTGAGGACACCAGACCCTCCAGTAGTCCACCAGACCCTCCATTAGTCCACAAGCAGTGGGCACCAATTCAGTGGTCATGGTGACAAGTTCAAGCATGACGGACCCCTGATTTATTCCTGTGTTACTATGAACAATCTGACACTTAGACAATCAGAAAGAACCTCAAAGGGATCCAGGCTCCTAACTGAACACATCCGAGCATTGCTGAAGGTCTGAGGGCCAAAGCATGTTTCCACAGCCAAGTGCAGGCAGTTGCATACCTGTACTGAGCCAGCTGGACAGAAACGTGGCCTGGTTCAGAAACTGGGTAACGAAGTTTGGAGTCAAGCCTGAGCTGCCACATCAAGGTCCCCAGCAGAGCACCACTGGACGTAGCACCGTGTTACTATATCTGTGCAGCTTTTGGACCATGGCTGGTTCTATGCCTTCACTTCCCACAGCAACGGCCTCAAATTTCTCTGGGCTTCGGAGCAGCATTGCAAAGAGGACAATAACAGTCCTCTGCACAGCTGAGCTGTTGTTTGTACAGGGACACTTGACAGCTGGGTGAGCTGTGGTGAAATACCTCCCTAGTTAGCTAGGGCAGGAGAGTGAGATGAAGCATGATGCAAAGGGCTGAATTGCCTGAGAGCACCGCTTTGACAAGCTGCAAGGGACACTACAGGAATCCAGTCTGATGAGTTCATGTTGTACGAGTCGGTTTGCCAGTGTCTGGGTGTGCTTGATCCCCGTTAGCAGCAGAATTGAGACCCAAACCCACAGCTTTCACAGTGCTGGGTTGCTGAGCCAGTGTTTAGTTTTGGACCCCATCTTGAAACTCCTCTTGTTTAACAAGAAGGGAGGAGGTTGGCTAAAATACAAGTACCTTGTGAAAAAAAAGAAGAGGGAAAAAAAAAAACAAGTGGAAAAGAGACATGAATGCCTAATGCAACAGAAAAAAAGAAAAAAACCCAACCCAAACCTCCTTAATGTTGCTGTTATGTCAGCTTGGGTTATTGGCAGTGGAAGTGGTTATTGGCAGCGGAAGTTAGACCTGGCTCGAGGCTAATATAACTCATGCACCTGACTTTTTAAAAGGAGTTGAGATCTGGTTTCTTTATGGATGGGCTTTTTTTCATTTGTGGTGTTGGTCCCTTCTTCAAGTTTCCTTCACTTTCCTTTCAGCCTGTTTTGGACTTGATTCTCCTTCTGTCTTTCTTGCATGAACAGTCTCTTGTTATATGCAGACAGCAATGGGATCCTTCATGCCAAAGCTCACTCTTCTGGCTTTGCAGTTTCTGGGGCCATATAGATGAAGGACGTATGATTCAACAAGCTGGTGTTCAGTGACAAAGTCTGGTATCTCCCTTCTTCCAGCTCAGGGCCAGCGAACATATGAAATCTCAAGAGCGTGCAATAGAGGCTCTTCAACCAACAAGCTCCACCATCTATCACTTCACTCCTAACTACTACTGCTTTTGGCTATCTTAACTCCCCAAAGGACTGTCAATTTAACCATAACTACCTAAGAACTGCCAAGTCTCATTTTATGAGCTGCTGTTGAGAGTTTAGCTATTTAAGGCTGATTTTAAACAATTTTTATTGGCACTTCGTGGCATGTGCCTGATTTACAGTGCTGTAAATAACCACAAATTAGGGAAATTTCTTTCTTTACGGTAAAGGCACATTATCTTGAGCACAAGAAAGGTAGTTTGTTGGTGAAGAACTGGAGTGCAGGCTCTTTCCTGCCACACGTTTCCTGTGTGAGCCCAGGCAAGCCTTGTCCTGGGTTTGGTCCGTGCAGAGTTGCTGGCTGTCTCCCCTGGGGACACTCTAAGCGCCAGGGAATGTGGAATAAGGATCCCATCTACGGGATGTCTCTCACTGCTCGGTTGCTGCTGTGATGCTCTGAAGGTAGGAAAGAGCAGTGCTGTTTTGTAAGTGGTACTCTCAGTTTAATGCACTTAAAGAACTGTAGGTATCTGATGTCGTGTAATCAAAATTGCATTTCAGAGCAGGCATGACCTTTTGCAGTACTTCATCTCTTCACAGACTGCAGCAGGAGAATAAGCTACTACATGAAACCAGATGCCCAAACCTAACAAGGCTAAAGTCAGGGAAGACAAACCGCTCTCTTGAGAAACAAGACATTAGGTACTATACCAAGAAGAGACCTCGTGGGCTCAGGCCACCACTGCCTACCTTCCTTTGTAACATCAAATGAGACTCACACTGAAGCACCTGGAAAACCTCATCCTAGGAAGTGGTAAACATGTCTTTCCAGGTTATAAAAGAATTCTTGCAGTCCAGGAATTTGTGGATGTAGAAGTTCAGGTGTAAGATAAGATGCTTCACTGAGGACCATCCCTGTGACTTGGGGACATTCAATAAAGCTGTCTGATCTTCCTTATATGAACTGGTTTGAGGATGAGAATCTTCACTCAAAGGGGTTTTAAGCTTCTTTTTCGCACCCTTTGTAGCCTTTGCCAGCCAGACCTGATAACAGGAATGTGCTTATCATGTTCAGAAAAAATCCAGAAGTCATGCAGCAAAAATCAACCCTGCCAGAGGACAGCAGATCTACAGACACCTTACTGGAGGCTTCAGTGCCTTCACTGCACTGCACCGATGGATTCCTCTTGAACAGTAAATTCACATTTGATGTCTTCACATACAGAGAGAAATGAAGCCAGCCTTCTCTTCACAGGGAGGAGTGAGGGTGTATAACTGAAATACATGGCTAAGCATTTTGGGCAGCACTTGAAATGTGAATCTAACTTTGGGGATCTTGTGAAATGGCCACAAAATATGTGGCCAGATTTTAAAATGTTCCAAGTACTCAATGGCAGCCAGTGTAGTCATGAAAAGTGGTCAGCAGTGTTTCAGCTAGATCTTTGCAAATAAAATGCCAGGTCAGCAAAACGGAAACATTTTGTGGAACAGGACAACTGTGTTTAATATCTTTGGATTTCTTTTAAGAAAGCTTGGAGATGATCAAACCCCAAAATTTCTTTTTTTTTTTTTTTTCAATGAAGAAGTCTAGTTTTCCAGATTAATTGTTTTGTCTTGAAATGTAAGATAATTATAGTAAAAAAGGTTGAAATCGAAGCCAAAATATAAATCATTGAAACTTATCAAAACATTGAGGTTACCAAATTATGTTTACTGTGATTTTTAAAATGTTCCTTTGGCCATTCATATTCATTTGTTTATATATTTACACTTCCCAAGCCATTTTAAAACAAGAAGGTTTTAACATCTCAAAAATTTCCACAGGATGGAAAAATACACACACCCCCCACAGTTGCATGGAAGAATTTTTAATGCTCAATGTTTTGAAAATGAGAGCAATTTTGCATGGTGATCTGTGAATATAAAAGTCTGTATTTCAGTACTTGATTTTGAGAGTACTAGTTTTTATGCTGAATCATTTCAGCAAGCACGATGCTGCTTTTGCTGTAGGTCACCTTTGTATCAGTGTCCTGTTGCCTTCAAAAAACCAGGGTTTAAGAGAAACAGAGACTTTTGCTTCTCTCGGGGATGATGAAAAGAATTTGCATTTGGCCGGAAAATTAAGACGGTGAGCAGAGCATTTGCTATTACTCCTCATCCTTGGAGAGCAGACACCTGCTGTGGTAATGGAGGAACCTATGTGATGTTAGTTCATGCCTGTTGATTACAAATAATGGAGAAAGCAAGAGAAGGCAGGGGTGTCAGACTGAAGATGGAATCCCCACCACTTAAAAAGAGACCGCAACAGCAATAAGAAATGCATGTCTCAGTGGTCAGTGTAACGGCAACCAGAAAACTCAAGAGTGGTCCAAGATTTGCTGCAACACTTCACTGGCAGTGAAACCACGTGCCAAAAAAATGTGACAGAAACCCAAACAGCCAAGTGTCTCTACATGCTTCAGGATGTAGAGCAAAGAAAATCTTAGTCATTTCCAGTCTTTTAAACCCCTGACTACACTCCTGAAGCTGACATCTGCTGAGAAGGGTGCCAGTAGGTGGGCAGCAGAACGGTCTTGAGAGCAACCTGCCCAGGCTGGTGTAACCCCATCAGGCCGTGTTCAGGGCCAAACCGGAGGAGGCTCTGTCTGGAAAGTCTGGTGCTTTTGTCACTTTGAAGTATGTAAAGTGTTACACAGTTACAAGTTATATTTACTCACTGTCTCTCACCTTTTAAATATAAGCTTTCCTTTATGGTCTTAGTTCCCAGAAAAGCACATTTCTGTTACTGCTACCTCAAACAAGGCTACTTGCAATAAAAGTGTTTTCTGTGTATGCATTTCTATATAATGCAGTCAGTATCAACCATCTTCTAAGAAGCATCAATCAGATTCCCTTTCAGGAACAAAAATACAAGAAGGTTGCAATTTTTTTGCAATTTCCTAATAGGCAGCTGAGGTGGGAACTCTATACCCAATTTATAACATGAAATATTCCCTGTATCTGTTTCACAAGGACATGTACCAGCATAAGAGTGGGATTTGGTGGAACCTGGATTTACAACTGGAAATTAAATACAGGCATATGGAAACATTATTATGTAAACTAATACTTAGCTACTTCTTGCTGCGTTCCCTCAACAGCAACAAAATGGTAGCATAGAAACCAAATGCCAAGTGTAATTTTTTAAACCTGTTCTATGAGAATGAGAAGAAAAACAGTCCCATGCAGAACCAGGAAGGACTTGTTACTTTTTCATCTGTGAAGTCTTAAATGTCACAGCCCCTGGGCTGAATTCTCCTTTCATCAAAACCAATGGAGCTTTGATATTGGTTTCCACTTGAGCATGAAAGATCCCAGAGACTCCGTTTTTCACCTCTTACTGAGAATCCTGGCAACATATCTCGATGTCTTTCTTTCATTTGTTTTGGTGGCTCCCATTGCTGAGGTCAGAAGTACACCTCAGAGAAGCTGTAGCTCAGAGACACACTGAGGAGCGAGCCTTCAGGTGCTGGTGATTCAGCATCGCTCTAGCCTGAGGCACTGCTTCACTAACCCAGACAGGAGGGCAAATCACAGGCAAAGTGCTCTAAGACACAAAGTCCCCTGCATCTGTGTTTCACCCACTTCTTCAGTCCCTGCAGGTCAGCCAGGACACCACCACTTGAGGCTCACCTGCACCCAGATCCTGCCTACACCTTCTCTGCAACAGCAGGTCAGTAAGAGACATGGCTGCTCTTGATCCCGTAGGACAAGGTAAGCAGCCCCATATCTGGCTGTTTTCACTGTACAAGGGTGCCCACTGCTTCTCCAAAACAGGTTCCACCCATCCACACAGGGGACATACTGGAGAAGTCCAGATGGTTGGCTGACATCTCTGGGAACTGCAGGAACAGCCAGTTAAGCTGTGCATAATCACCTGAAAGACAGCAAGGTACTAAAAGTAACAGTCAGCGCAGGCTTCTTATAAACAAATCACATAAACCAATTTAATTTCCTTCTGTGACAGTACAGCGAACTGTCAGTATGGAAGACTTGCAATGCATCAGACAGCTACTGGGAATCTAGTTAGGCTTTTAGCAACATCTTACGTGAAATTCTCATAAATAAGCAGAGGAAATATTGTGGCACCATCAAGACTGTATAAAAGAAGTTGAAACTCAGAGAAGTTACTAGAGACTCATTGTCAAAATGGAAGTATTCATCAAGGACTTTCACAGAGTCTGTCCTCGGCTGTTTGTATTTTCACCAGTGTTTCATCAATATTTTCATCAATAGCTTGGCTAAAGGAATAAAGAAGAGGTTCCCCAGCTGTGCCATATGTGCTATTAGTTTTATACAAAGGGTTCCTGGGGGGCATGTAGTCCAGCAAAGGCTTCTGGCTGCTGCCACCAGTGTGTGCTCCCTCTTCATGGTGGTCTTGAGCAGAAAAAAAGCGCATCTGTTGAAATGCAGAATCTTGGCACATTTCTTGTTGTCAGCTTGGTGCCCCTTACAAGTACCTCGGCAGCTAGGGTTAGAATTTAAGATTACCTGATACACTGGTGAAATAACAGAATTAATCAACTGTATTGCAAGGACCTGCGAACAAAAGTGATGAACTGCGTAGGGCATGGGGAGGTAGCTAGTTCCACAGGAGCAGATGACAGCTGTTCACAAGGTGAAGATGATCCAATCCCGCTATTGTGAAAAAAGAAATGACACACTGTGTTGTACATTTAAGTGTTGGTTGGGCTATATGACATGTAACTAATGTCTTCTGCTTGGCTGAGCTGTGTTGGGGTTGCACTTACAAAAAATAGGGACCAACTGGAGGCACCCACAGTTACCAGATCAGGAGCAAGCATGAACTGGAAAGAAGAACTGACTGATCTGGGGTTATTGAGTGGAGAGAAGATAACAATCTTCAGGTATATGTGGCCAGCAAAAGCGAATAATCTGTTCTCTGTACCATAGTACAGTTGAGTAATAATGGGGTTTAACTGCAGCAAAGGAGATGGTAGGTGAGTTACTGGGTAGAACATGCCAACAGCAGAAGGGGGATCAGATGGGGAAGCACTGGAATACATTGCTTGTGTGGGTGGTAAACCTCCCATCACTGAAGATTTTTTTAAGAACAAGTTAGGGAGATATTAATCAGGAATTAAATAGGTGTAACTGATCCTACTTTGGGGCAGGATGGCCTCTTCAGGTCACTTCCCCATCCTTATTTTCCATTTCAGCAGTCTGTCTTATAATCATGGCATGTAGGTCTGTTGCTCAATAGATGGTTAAAAGAAGGAATAGCAGCTGGTTTACTCCTTCGGTTTTAGGAGGTGTGTTTACATTCCAGGTGAAAGAGTGGAGGGGAAGGACAGTGTGTTCTGATCCCACCAGCCAGCCAGTGGAGGAGACTGGGCAGCCATCCACTGGAGGCTGTTTAACTTTTCCAGCCTTTCAGAGCCTAACATAAAGGACAAAGGTGGCTCCCAGATGGAAGACAACAGACCTGAAAAACATGGAAACTG
Source organism: Falco punctatus (assembly GCF_963210335.1). Classification (NCBI taxonomy): domain Eukaryota; kingdom Metazoa; phylum Chordata; class Aves; order Falconiformes; family Falconidae; genus Falco; species Falco punctatus. The sequence goes on from NC_137583.1 coordinate 68,518,791, forward strand.
ACAAAGAGGGATGTACATTTAACATGAAAGTTAGAATTGCCAGAAGAAGAAAGCAAGGAAATTTCCAGTTAGGTGCAATGGAACAACTCCTGAAGGATCGGTAAGTGCTTTTGGCCTCCACAGAAAATACTTGGGCAGAAACCCTCCAGAAGGTATGTTTGTTTTGAGCAGAACCTGGAGTTCCCGCACCAAGCTTTCTGGAGGCTGCATTGCAGGATTAGCCTATATTCCCTCTAGTCAATGTCATGGGAGACTGAACATTTTCACTGTGTTCTGGAGCCTGACACAGGCAGACAGACCACAAAGAAAAACACAGGAACAGATCCTATAAGCTGCTTCAAGTAACACTTGCTCCAGAGCCTCTGGTGAATGCTGAGAAATTCTAGTTTCACAAAAGATGCCAACAGGGGAAGAAATTATTTCACAGTTTGCCTCAAGCTTCAAAAGGGGTTGCTGAACATGTTAACTGACACCCTATTTGACAGGCTGGTTTGTGGTCAATGACGCCAACTAACAGGAAAACAAACGCCTGTAGTTCGAGTGGGGATTCACACTCTGCGCCACAAAGCCAAGGAAATTGCTGCTGGTGGATCCCCAGAGCTGCTCTATGAGAGCACGCAGGCCAGCAGGATGTGTAAAAAACCATCACGAATGTTCCTTATGTGACAAGACGGATCATTCAGAAGCAAGGCTCTGCTGGGAGTGAAAAGACTTGGTATATTGACTCAAAGGGACAGTTTGAATATGTTTCTAGGTATGAGCAGCTCACTACGGAAAGAAACTGGTGGATAGGGAAATGGGGAGGCGGGAGTAGGAGGCAAAGCGAAGTCAAGCTATGCACAAAGATGGAGATCGAGCCAGAAATTGAAAGGGGGGAAAGTAAACCAGAATTTAAGAGTCTTGCATACATTCATTGTGATACGATTTTTTTTTCATTTTTTTTGCAACCACTGGCAATTCCGTTAGCCACAGATACACAATCACTTTTGATACAAAAGAGACAAGAATTTTATTACCGTTGTATCAGATCCAGTCACTATAGCAAATTCAATCCCCTTTCTTTGCCAGCTACATGATTCACAAGGTGTTTGCTGCAAAGGCTGACGATCCGACTGTTTGTGTGTGCCGAATGAGCTATTCTTGATGTGAAGGACTTGCATAAGTGGTCAGAAACGTTCGGGAGGATGATGAAACCTGAAACAGATCCAAGCGCAGCATGATAGAAATAGGCTTTGGCTCTCGAAGTAGGAAAGAGGAATATCACAGATACTGCTAATGGGATCTGGTTATTAAGCTAAACTACCGGTCATGGAGGATGGAAATCAGTCAAATGCCTTAGATCTGAAAGATCTGACCAGCATGGGACATTATCTGTTAGTGAACATGGATTCCTCCCTCTGACTCCACCTGGTGCCAAGGATTAAAGAGACCCTGATTGTGACTTGCCAGTATTTCAGCGAGACTACGAGTTTAGTTGTTTATTTAGGCCAACATCCATTTTCTTGTGTTAAGATTCTGCTCCTTTAACAAGAGTTGCAAAAAACAACTTGTGACAGCATACTTACTTATGGAAATGGTAGAAATGTCTCGTGAGATCCTCACAGGAGCAATTGTGTGATACTGATACTGTTGTCTGTCTCTTGGCACCAGATTTTTACCAAATGGCTTTTGAGAGGTCTGCCTGGAAAATATAGTATTCACTCCATAGTCAGAATGAAAGAGCATGAGAGGTCAAGAATCTGTAGCTGGTCCTTTAAGAAACTACAGTCTGGGCATATGTAATGACAAGATTTTTCTCTATTTCTTAGAACTGCTGGACCACCTATTTTTCAAATTACCAGCAAAAGCAACACAGCAGTAGATGTTCCAGTTCCTGACAATTATTATTAATAATTATTTAATGTCTTTCTTCAAACTACTGAATTAAAGTGCAGACTTTGGTCCTCAGTTAATTGCAGGTCAGAATTAACTCTGCCTTTTAGACCAAGGGACAATGTAAAGCCCTAAGCCACCACAATACATTCGTCTACAATTTTCTCCCTCCCCCCTCACACTTCCCAATACATCTTTGCCCCTTTGTAGATAAAGCTTTTCCAGAGATGGGTTGACTTTTACAGAGCCTGGCTCAATAGGGCACAGGACTGAATGATGACTTCTTTGTGACAATGTTTACTACTCAAGAAGAATAAGTTACTAAATAAGAACAATCTCATAGGGTTTAAGCACACTTTGATCTTGATTTACCGAGGCACTGGCTGTGCCATACATTTCCATTGAGTGGGATCTGTATTTTTTGGATGGGGGGGTGGTGGTGGGGGGTGCGGTGACACACTTCAAAGGCAAAAGGCTATGAACATGTGGATAAGAAGATTTGTATTTTGAGTGCTGCTGAGTATTTGTGTAGACAAAAAAGATGTTGCTTTTGAGATAACACTGGAGCTGCACCGAGAGACTGAAAAGATAAAAACCAGCAGTGAATGGAGCCCTGAAATGCAAATCCAAACCCACAACCGGCATTCACCATCCAGCTGAGAGAGGCTTTTTATTTACTTTTCCATGCCATCGAGTGCAACAATTAATGTACTCCTGATACATAAATACATACACACATGACATTAAGTAATATCCTGCTGATTTGCAATGCTCCCCAGGCTTCACCCCCTCCCTACTGGCACCCCCCACCACCCCACCCCCAGCCAGCCCTCTTCTGCTCTGCAGTGGCACAGCCCTAGGGTACGTAACTGAGAAATCTCTGCTTCAGACAAGGGAGAAAGCTTCATGAATCACTAAACAACACTTCTCAGGTGGGAAAAGCACATTCTTTGTTCCTCTACGTGGAATTAGAAAAATATGTGTAGAAGTAAAGCCCTGAAAGCCCCGGGGGAGCAATTGCTCTCTTTCTTTTTTGGTTTTGTTGAGCTTGTGAGTTTTGGGGTGGTTTAATTAAAGGTCTTAAAATTCTTTAACACTAACATTGAAATGCTTCATATTTTTCCCCCTGTACTTGCAGAGTTTCCGTCCTCCCCTCTCTCTTGTGTCATTTTTACTCTGCAATAAAACAATTGAATTACACGCTGGTACATAAATATTGGCAGATTTTTAGGCTTGCTGGTTTTTTTACTCAGCCTATTGGGCAAACAGCCTAGAAAGGCTAAGTTATTTGCCAGAGTCTGAATTTCTGGCAAACAGTGCAGATCCACTACAAATCTCAAATCATATTTCAGGAATGCCGTGCTTCTACCGCACCTTTCCAACTCTTCTCTCTGTGCACTAATGACTATTATGGGGAAATGCGTTCCAGAAATGTGAAAATCAATGTAGTGGGAAATGTACCAAAACCACCTTTCCACTTATACAATCTCAGTTGTCCAAGAAACACAATTAATTAGTGTTATTGAGCTGTTTAGCTCCCCAATAAAAGCTTTTTGAGTGATTATATGAAGAACCATTGGTATGGGAGACTTCATACTGAAGTAATTAATGGAAGTTGATTATATTCTGACAAGTTAAACACAGGTTTGTTTGATATTACACACACATGGAAAACACATGCGCTATTGAGCTCAGTACCTAGGAGTTTAGATTAATGGTGTTGATGAATTATGTGGAGATTATATACTTTGCAGACATATAATGGACCTGATTTTGAAAAGCAGGCTCTCATTTTGCTCCTGCAATTTTGAGGGTGTGAATAATTGCAGGTGATTTTCTAGCAGCTAGACATCTCGCTGCCTGGTTGAATTCCTTCGGGCAGAGGTCATGCCTGGTTTTCCATGAGGCACCAGAAGGCACCAGGACAGTGCGTGCAGACACTGAAAAACAAACCTACACTTGTGCTGCACGCTGGGGCCACAGTGACCAGCAAGGAAAACTGGTTCAATGCACAGCTGTGGCAGCTGAGGCGGGACTTTCAAGAAATCTACTAAGTTCAGGGGCATGTGGTGAACTTGAGGCTCAAGCCCAAGAGGGGAAGGAGGAAGCTGTCATTAGGCTTTCCCCTGCTGCCAGGCACAGGCTGGCAACTGAGCTGGCACCTAGCCCTGAGACCAGCTGCTGAAGCAGTCTCTGTGTGACATTAGTCAGGTTCAGCCCAATACCTGAGCTTACCACTTGGTGTCTTTCTCTTGAGGCTCTACCTAAAGGCAACTGAATGACACTAGGATGAGGACAGAGGTAGTAACTGATGTCAGGCTTTAAGAGTTGCAGAAAATAGCCAGGAGGTAGAAGGCCAGGTTCAAATGAATGGCTTGATCCAGGGAATGCACTCAGAGTTTGGGTTTAGCTGCACTAGCCTGCCACGTAGAGCAACCCGCGCAGAGCAGTGAAGCCCAGATCTGATGTCTTCTGCAGGAACACACAGGGGTGCCATAGCCAGTATTACAGGGCATTAACTGAGTGCTCAGAGCACTGTCTGGGCTTGCTTCCTCTGGATTTTCCTAGGAATGTGCCCAGAAGGAGCTGGGACTGCAGATACCTCAAACCTAAGCTACGAAGTCAGGATGACTGCAAGCTGCGGAGAGCAGCCTGGCTTTCACAGCACTCCTGGGACTGCCTTCTGGATGGGTCCATGAACCAGCCCAGATCTGGGTGAGCATCGCCTCCCAAGAGCGGATCCTGCTGAGCCCTGTGGGCATGATTCAGTTCAGGACATCAAATCTGGGAGTCAAAATGAAGGTTTCCATGTGAGCCAGGCACTTAAACTCACATTGACATGATGGAGATTTCATCAAAATTGTCCGTGGAGCCTGCAGAGGGATTCTGCTCCCCCTAAAGCACAACTTTCTTGCTGAGTTGCTATACCTCTCCACCTCACACACCTGTGGACACTTACCGTCAGAAACCCCCATTTAGGTGGCAGTCACCAAGTGAAACCCTGCCCTTAGAGATGCGTAACAGCTACACCACAGCAGCAGAAGGCTGTTCCCAGCACCACTGTCATCACAGCCAGACACTGACTGCTCTGCCCACCCCTCTACTGTCCCTTGGATGGGACAGCACCCTGTAGCAGTAAATTGTCAGTGTAGAGGAATGAAGCTGGGTTAATTAGCATTAATAATATACAACTGTGGGTTGGCTTCAGGGGCGGAGGGTTGGCTGATGTAGATGAGGTGCAGCTGTGGCTGGTTAAATTAAGTGGTTGAGAGCCAATGAAGAGAGAGCAGCCGAGGAAGAAGGGGAGAGAGAGAGGAAGAAGCAAGAGGAAAGAGAACACACGCCCTGGATGAGGTGAGGAGAAGGCAGCAGAGGGACTATATGAAAGAGTGTGCTGGTATGAGATGGTAAAAGACCTTGTTGCAGCTTGATAATTTGGAGAGTGCTGCAACAGTCAGCGCTGCCCAGCTTGAACCAACAAGCAGGAGCCCTCTGAGGACTGCTGGCTGCAGAATCAAGGGATAATATTAACACCAAGGGCAAGGCAGGAAGGAGCAGACAGCCTTCCTCCTGGGACTAGCACATCTTCCTCCAAATTTTAGTGTGTTCAGAGCTAGAATATGTTTTCAGCTCAGCCATTTCAGGTCACCCAGGCTGAGAAATGAGTTAAGAAGATGCATCGTACTCCATATTCAGTGATTGTACCCAGAGACTTGCTTGGGGTATGCTACATAGAGACAGAAAAAGAAAGATATGCAGTTCTAGCTTAGATCTTAAAGGCATGTGAGGAACAAATATGAGGCACCAGCATGTGCCTGTGGATGTACAGTAAGTGGAAAGCTAAAGAGAGCCACACAGCTCCACTCTCTGTGCTTGCAGTCTCTGAATCCAGCACTTGGCTCTCTGTCTGTGCATCATTAAATGTTGACCACTACCGTGGTCTATAAAAAAATATAGAGCATGCATCAATCGTTACAAAAATGAGATCACAAATGTGGACCCCTAAAGAGGCTGCACCCCCAACTAGTCAAGATCCAGGTCTATCTGAGATGGTTTATGTTGGCATGTACCCCAGACAATGAGAAAAGCTGTGTGGCAAACACCCCACCATTGGTGATTGTCCACTCTTCAGTGGAGATTTCAGCATCCTCTCCACCTTGCCTGATCCTGGGGAGTCCTAGAGTATGGGAACAATGTGGTAGGCAGGGCACAGAGGGGCAGCAAGGGGTGGAAGGGAGTCAGTGAGAGGTGACCATTGATGATGCTTAGAGATGTCAAAAGGTCTTGGTCTTGCTGAATGTGGTACCCTATGGATGCCCTGGACAGTGCAGATGTGTGGAGAAACTGAGTCCCAGAGGGCCATGGCGAAGGACAAGCTGCTCTAGCTTTGTCCCTCCACATGGAAGCAGAAGACCTAACACAACAGCACTGGTGTGGGCGCTGGACAGTTTATTTGGCTGTATAAATACCTAACCCCTTCCTAACGCTGCTGCTGCTCTAATTGCTCACCTAGCTGTAACCTTACAAGAAAGACAGAATTAGGGTCTAATTCTGCAATTATCTGCTGCCTCCAGGAAAAAGCAATCATTGTTGGAAAGGGCTTTTAAGTCTTCCCCCCATGCTGGCTGTCTGCTGGAGGCAGTGGATAATCCCAGAAGCAAGGCCCGAACATCGCTGTGCTGGCGGAGAGGAAGCAGCCCTTTCTGAGGAAGGGGAAAGACCTGGCTTCAGCTGCTCCTTCTTAATTAGCTGCTGCAGGTGGGGAGCTGTGCAAGACCCTCACATTGCTTTTATAACTATCACATCTTTATGTGGCTGAACTGTTTTTTTCCACTGTAACTCGGCCATTTTTGGAAGAGAAATATTTTGGGTCACATTATCAATTTTCCCCCCATGGAAAGCTTATAAAAATTAATCTATAAGCAAATTGATGTGAGGAAAAAAGTTAGCAGAAATGTTTTCAAATGGACAATCTTCAAAGGATTTGAGCTCATTCCATTTGAATTACAAAGTCAGAGCTTTGGTCCAGCCACTCTCTGGTTCCCTACCTCTCTTCCCCACCCATGCTGCTTTGCATCACACACTTGAACAGGTCCCCAGTGAGTACTTTTTTCCTAATGATTGAATTTAGCATTGGCAGAAGTACCTTGATAGGCTGTTTTTGAGGCTGAAGACTCCATTTTCTGTCCCCAGTAGGTATAAGAAGCTGCTGAGCTGCCTTTCTGATGGCAATGTGCTAATCCGTCTCAGACAGGTAGAGGAGGATACTCCTTCCCCCAAAATTTCACATTACTGTGACTTTCGTTAATGGTCCCAAGACAGCTCTCAGCTGGGGCAGTGGTTTGTCTGTGGACATCAATCTAACCGGACTAGACTAAGGCCACCGTGAAGATACCTCTTTTATAGTAATCTTGTGCCCTTTTAGTTAGGGCTAAAGCAAATTAATGACTCTGAGTCTCAATGGCTGATAATAACCTACAAAACCACAACCCTGCCTTTTCTTTAAAGTAAGATGCCAACTGCACACCCAGGCAAGCACTGCGGTTGTCCTCAGGACAAGTCAGGGAGGGCTGTAAGAGCCACTGTCCCTTTGGGTTAAATACAAGAAACTAAACCTTTCAAGATGTTTTGTGGAACTGGAACAAAGTGGCCTCCACGCAGAGTCATGCATACCTGTATAAATAATATAAAGAAATTACCTCTATTTACAGGTCTCATGTCTTACCGGTTATTGGTTTTGTGTGTTTATGGAAAAAAAGCAGAGCAGATCAGAGAAGCCAAGGACAAGGCCTAAACAAACATTAAGATTATGGTTCCGAAAACAAAGGCAGAGCAGGGGAAAAGAGAGATTTTGGCTAAGCTGATTAAAAGACAATTGTAATGGAAAACCAGCTCCTAATTCCTCCTGTGTCTGGGGACGCTGCACATTGCACATTCCTTGTAGACAGACAACCATACTAAGGAAGCCTGACTCTATCATCACCTTCATGTCCTAATCTACACAGCCCACAGCATTCTGAATTTTGGAGAGCAACCTGAAATATTAGTGTCTATGTCAGGACCAAGAGCCAGGCATCAGGAGAAGAACCTGAGGAGCTGTATGTGCAGAAGGTCAAGAGAGAGAGGGTAATGGAGATGTCACCAAAATCAACCACGGTGGAAGCAAATCTGAAAGCCAAGTGGGAAGCAAGGGGCTCGCCAGCTACATATGATCTGCAGCTGCATCCTGCAGAGCCTGCAGGTAGCCAAAGTCTTTGCTCTACATCCATCCCTCCTCCATCTTCCCCTCTGCAGCGCTCCTGCCTCCCGCTCTCCCTCTCCACTCACAGCTCCTCTTGACCCAGTGTTACCCGCATTGCCAGCGTGGTGCTGGGAAAGGGCTGGGACAACTCTCAGCACATCTGAGCTCCTTCAATCCTCTCCAGCACAAAGGTCTCCCTTGACCTACAGCCAGCAGTGCGAGGCATCATTAAAGCAGAAAGCATCAAATAAGGAAGGAAGAAGCATCCAGGAGTCTCTTGATAATGGTGGAGAGATGACTTGTAGGTGGAGACAAAATGGCCTTTGGAGCAACAGCTGTGCAGTGTCTAGCCAGACCGGGAAGCCCCGTAGCTGGAAGCAGAGATCTGTCTGCTCTGAACAAGGAGGATTTCCACGGAGCCAGGGAGATTCAAAGGTGTCTCAACAACCTGAAACCTGCTAACAGATGTGAGCAGCAGCAAGGAATGACAGATCTCAGAAGCTGTGTTGAGAAAGCAATGAAAGGGGCAGAGGTCAGAGCAGCCTTCCCTCAGCCACCTGGCTGCACAAGTGGGTTAGCCAAATGACCTCAGTAAAACTATTTTCTACTCCATTCGTAACCCTCAGGGGCCAGTCAGGGAGAGGAGAGATTGTCCAGTTCAAAAAATGCAAAAATTGATTTCTTTGAGGAAAAACTCCCTGACAGGCTTCTTGGCTCTGCTCAGCATCTCACCCAAGCGAGTGGCTAGGAAGAGGAATAGGAGCGGTTTCCAGCAGCCAGCCTCCACACGCCAGCTCTGTCTGTGCTACAGAGCAGCCCACGGCAGACAACCGAGCGCTCCAAGTTTGCAGGAGCTGTTGAGATGTGGCGCACAGGCGGCCATCAGGCAGAAAGAGCCAGATCAGGGAATTAACAGCAAGGGGAAAGCTGAATCCTCTGGCCTGGCTGATGACCAGGCAAGACCTGTTCTTGGCATAATCTGGTGCAAACAAGGACTCCCAGGATAAATGGGCAGTGGAACAATTTATACACGTTTAGCTGGACTTCAACTTGCAGGGCCAGATCAGTGAAAGGAAATCAGATACCCCAGTGGCTTGGGGAATTTGCCCTACCATTTGAGTTTTTCTCTGCAGCAGCCAACCAGGAAAGGAAGCAGCTGCTAGAGAGAAAGATGGACATTAATTGCCATGAGCCACATAGGCACAGATATATCCAATGGAAAAGGTGACTCTAGTCTGGTCTGTGGCATTTTTGAACAATTAGAAAAAGTGATGGATTTGATTTGTAAAACAAGACAAGTTGGCAATAATGCAAAAACTAAAGAAAGCAGTTAAGTGCTGGTACAGTGAAAAAGTTTGCTATAAAACGTCAACTTGCTATAATAGGAGGCTGGGCCAGAACAAAACATCACAAGAGCCTAGTAAAAAGCCTCTTTCCCAGCCTGAGAGTTGCAAGGACATCATGTTAGTGAAGCCCAGAGGTACACAAATGAGGCCCCAGATTTTTGTTTAGATCCTCGCAGCTGAACAACAGAAGGAGGAGACTGGCTACAAATCATCTGCTGGTATCTGTGAAATGCATGGAAAAAGTGGACACTGCCTCAAGGATAACCATTAATAGAGCAGACATGCTAAAAACAGTAAGGAGCAGACTGTCCAAAAGTTAACCAACTAATTGGTCTCAAATGGAGACAGTGACAGGGAAATGTGCATTCGTCCAACAGTTGGGAAAGTTGGGTTTGCAAATTGGACATCTGGAATTTGAGCTAGATTTCTGGATAGGGGAGATAGTGGATGAGCTAATAAACAGTTTGGATTTCATTATGCCTAACAGCTAAGTAAGTGCCAGGAAACCATGTCTTACAGACCCTGCTTGTGAAAATTCTTTACAAATATGTGGCGCAGGTGAGCAAAATGATTTGTAGACAACTGGTTTGCAGAGAACGGGGAACAGCACCATCATAAAGTGACATGCCATGGGAGATTTCCAGCCAAAGAAATCACTTCCCAGAGGCTGAAACCTGTTTTGAGACCTAGGATCTTAAAGGGATTTTAGCTGTTCAAGTATTAGTATATTGGAAGCAGGAATCTGTTCCCCCTTGTCTGCTAGGCATTTCTGACAAGGAGCAAATAATGAGGGGAAAAAGAGTATGAGGGCCAGAAAGCACGACAAACTAAAAAGATGTAGTAAATATACAGAAGAAAACTAGTAGGGAAAGAACAGTGGAGATAAATTCGGGAGCTTGGTATTTGGTGCTGAGGATGGCTTACAAACCTTTGCTGCTCAGGTTCCTGGAGTTGTCCTCCCTCTCATTGCCAAAGCAGCACAGGACCAAAATACGGGAAGATGGCCATGGAGCAGCCACTTCACTGCTTAATTGAAACCAAGTACAGGAGATATTCTGGGCAGCTAGGAATTTCAGAAAGGCAAGACTGAGCTCTTGCATCACCTTGGGCTTCACTGGTCATTCAGAGCAAGGACAGTGCCACATCCTGTTCAAGGCTGTAAGGACCATTGCAGCTTAGTTTTCCCACTCTGGATCTGACAAAAAGTTGTGGACCTCAGTAGAGAAATCTGCTTCACGGTGACAGAATGAAGCCCTCAGTGGCCACTGAATACAGCTGCTTACCCCTGCCACAGGACAAGGGGTTACATCTCAAGCACAGCCCTGCAGAGGCACAGTCAAGTTGCTTTTAAGCATCTCCACATGACAGTGGTGCATCTGTCTTATGGATGTCCCAGCTCACCCTGGCAGCAGTGACAGGCTCTGAGGGAGCAGTCTCTGGCCCCTTGGTGGGGCAGTTCCGATGCACACATCAAAAGCCATTCCCCCTACCTGGTGGGTTCACAGATGGTCTGAGACAAGCTTAAGTATGCCAGGCTGCGATAAAACTCCAAAGAAAGAGTATTTCCTAATAAAAAAGCACCTTGCTTTGAGCAGATGAGAGTGAAGGAGGAATTTCTGCTGACACTGACAGTGGAGCTGTCCAGAAACAGCAGCTCCTCCTGGGTGTGCAGGATCAGGGAGGAGTTAATTTCCTAACAGGAGGTTTACTTCTAAGTTTGTAGATGCCGCACAACACTGGCTTGGGTGAGATTGTGGCATAAACCCGTTGCAATGGTCACCAGAACACAATTTAACATTTGTGGCATTACGAAGGATTTAATGACCATTCACAGTTTGCTTTTCTGGATTTTAAAATGCATCTCATTTAGGAAAAGGATGCCAACAGACACTGAACTTGTAGTTCTGAGACAGTATTGCTACAGCAACATCAAGGATCTGAAAGCATTCTGATTGCAGCAAAAGTTTCATGTCTCTGAGATGATTTATTGTATTGCTGAAGCACAACTCAGGGTAAAATTTTATTTATATATCTTCACTACTGCTGGATTAGCACTAATCACTGGATTAGCAAAATGAAAATACTCTTATGGAAGAGTATTGCACAATTAGGTAATAATTTATTACTTAACAATGATACTTAAATTATGGTTACAATAGATATGATTTTTTCTTTTTTTTCTAGAACATACTCTTTAGACAACCATCATTGTAGTCTCACGACATTGGTGAGAATGTAGCAAAGGTGCTTTTATGGATTTCTGCTGGTTTGGGTCAGGAGAGTTCATTTTCTCCACAGTAGCTGGTACGGGGCTGTGCTTTGGATCCGTGCTGAGAGCAGCGCTGATAACGCGGGGCTGTTCTCGTTCCTGCCGAGCAGGGCTTGCGCAGCCCCAAGGGCTTTTCTGCCTCTCGCCCCCCACCAGCGAGTGGGGCTGGGGGGGCACACGGGGCTGGGAGGGGGCACAGCCGGGACAGCTGACCCCAGCTGACCGGAGGGACATTCCGTACCACATGGCATCATGCTCAGCATGTAAAGCTGGGGGAAGAAGGGGGAAGAGGGGGACATTCGGAGTGATGGTGTTTGTCTTCCCCAGTAACCAGTACATGCTCTGGAGCCCAGGTTCCTTGGAGAAGGCTGAACACCTGCCTGCCCATGGGAAACGGTGAGTGAATTCCTTGTTTTGCTTGCACTCTCAGCTTTTGCTTACCTATTAAACTGTCTTCATCTCGACCCATGAGTTGTCTCACTTTTTGGTTTCTCTCCCTCATCGCACCAGAGGGGAGTAAGCGGGCGGCTGTGTGGTGCTTAGTTGCTGGCCAGGGTTAAACCATGACAGGATTAAATGTAGCTGCTGCCTTTCAGCTGGAAGGAGATAAGTCCTTTTGTGAAACTCAACAGCCTCCATATGAAACATGGGCATTGCTACACATGGGTATATGGAAAGACAAGTCTCTCTTGGTCTTATTTTGTGAAACTTGGATGTCTGAATTAGGGACAGAAAGTAACAGAAGAGAATCTTGACCCAACAAGCTTGGTGAAAGCTCAAAAAGAAAGAAATTCTTTGGCCAAGTGTCCTGCAAAAACGAGAAGGATCTGTGAGCAGAATGCTGACCACTTGCTGTTCAATTCCTCCTGTGTTGAGGAGAAAAAACTTCTGGTGATCACTCTGAATAAAGAGGCTAGCCTCAAAACCATATTATTTAGTGAGCAATTTCTCTCCCTAACAGAACCTACCTACAGGACTATGAGTTGTGACCATGCAGGTCAAAAAGGTAATACTCTTATTTTTTTCTTAAACCTTCTGCGAGTATCATTAACATACATGAACTTCCCATGTATGTATTCAGCAGACTTATTTATAACACTGTCTTTAAAAGACCCCTTCACCTATAAACTCAATGTCAGATTCCCTCAAACCAATTAATCTACATTATAAAATTAACCGGTTGCTGATAGAACTAGCAGTCACTTTTTTTCCATCAAAAAGAACTGTCAGACCCTGTTTTCTGTAGCACTAACAGAGGCAAGGCAGGAACCTGTCCTTTTTCAAAATGAGGTGACACGCATCTGTGTCCTAGCAGTAACCGTGTTGTCTAGAAATTCTTTCAAGCCATTGAAATTCTTTCAATAAACTCTTTTAGCCATATTTTATTTCCAGCTTCACTCCCTTCCCCTGTAACAAAACACCAAATGTCAGAGTTGCTTTAAAAAAAATCAAATACAAAGTTACATATTACCATTACCATGAGAACTACAGTTGTGTGCTGTAAGATGTGGCAAGCTCGAACCGAAACAAAAGGACTCTCTCTCCATGGCATATTCATTATTCTCCCCTACCGAGTAATTGTATCACCTGCCCTCTACGGATTCTTTATGCTTCAACAGAGATGCAATTTCTGGCCAGAGCAGCTTCAATATAGAGTCTTAGCTTCCATGGATGTGTAATCATTTACACCTGTGCAAAGTAGATGTAAACTCACTTTGCACTCACTTTACATAGGTGCAAATGACTGCACAAGGTGAGAAGCAGTGGAGAATCAAGCCCATAATGACTGCAAAGTGCTTAAGCAGGGTATGATGGAGAACAACAGAGGCACATGGGATACAGTGATCAGGAGGCCAGCAAATGTCAGCAGCAGTTTGGGAGTCTATTTTCCCTCCTTGTGCGAGAAGCATCTATTATTAGCAATGGAAGTCATGCATGTGTGCCCAGAGGGTAATAAATCAGCCGCTGTGTGAATGCTGCAAGCCCACCTGCTCCAGGTTGTCTGGCACTGCTATAAAGGGTCAGGCTGCAGCAGGGAGCTCGCACTGCCACCCGGGCTGGAAGATGCCGAGTGGCTGTGTGCTTATGAGACCAGTCTATGTGGAGAATCAGGCTAAACCTAGGGGCTCTGGCTTGGTTGAGGGCATGTTTCTTGTAGTAAGTCAAACAAGTTATCCAAAACCCTAGCTTGATCGCTGCTGAAATAGTACAGGTGCTCCTAGCCCTTTTTGTTATATTGCCTCCTAAAACTGCCCGAGAGCCGGGGAGCACAAAAGCCCTCCAAGGAAACTTTACTTTTTATGAGCTGTTGGATAGGACAGAGTAGATAGATCTAAAATTAATCTGCTGTCCTTTGTCAGAGCTCTCCAGCCATAAGGTCAAAGGCAATAATTACCATGATGGGCTATTTGGGGGAGGTTGGAGGAGAAGGGAGAGAAATTTTTTCATGCTGACTTTTTTAGCCTGAAGATTAGGGTTTATATGACATCTTTGCTTGGTAGTCTGAAAAAGACCTTCTGAAATATGTTCCTCTTAGTCTTACACCTGCCAGCTTTCTTCACTCTTCTCTCCCTAACCTACTAATAGCGATGGTAAATGCATCCAGAGAAATACAGTTGCTATAAAGTACTGAAGTTTCTGTGTAGCGTGACATAAAATTACTGAATCTGAAATAAAGTATGTGTGTCCTTTTTCCAAGGGACTTCTAAAATGTGCCTCTGGATATATGTGAAAATATAAAAGACTGCTTACAAAAAATTAAAGCGGAAAGCGTACGCTCATGAAGGAAAACTGCTTCATTTGTTACAGCTATCTTTTCAAGGCAAAGCAGTCATACCCTGTGCATGGCAGGCTGGAAATCTACGTGTCCCCACTGATTTTGCTGTGTTTGCAGTACCTGGTGTGGGGGAGGGCTGGCCATCAGTGCAGAATTGTTTTCTCATGGCTACAGAGTTCTGCGGAGTTGGCACTGAAGTCAAGCCCAACATTCATTCACATCCCATGACAGTCAGGCTAAATCTGATTCACAAGCAAGATGATGACAGCTAGGACAAGGGATCATTTTTAGTTGTAAAACAAGCAATTTTGAGCACATGATTGTGGCAAATAATCCAAACAGTTTCTTATTTAATGAAAGCACTTACCAATGACAGCATCAAAGACATGGTGTCAAGGGAGGGTGGGTGAAGCCTGGTACTGACCTGTTGTGGGCCCCTATGGGCTGGGAAAATCAGACTTTAGAAAGGCAGGACTGTCTCAGTACTTACATTAACAATAGAGTGAAAGAAGCCTTTCTTTTCAGTAACAGGCTTTGAGCAAAGGACTTTTACCCTCTGTTCCTGTTTTCCTAGTACGTTATGAAAGGTGTATTTACTCCACATCAGGTACCCCCAGTGGTTTCCTCTGTAATGGGCTTTTAGGTGACTTTTCAGCATGAGCTACAATTAACAGAAAGTACATGTTCTCTGTAGGTAGCGCATGAGCACAAGGGCTGTCCTGGGACCTCCTTCCCTCGAGAGCAGTGCTCTGGTACTGTGCTCCTTGAGCTTGGCAGCAGGATCCCACCGTGCCACCTCTCCCACAGGCATTGCGCATGCTGCAGCCAAAGTCATAGATACGCTGTACCGGTGGGAGGACAGAGGGGAGCAGACTCAGCTTCCCCATGACCGTTCCGCTGCGCTGCAGGATGTGGCTGGTACCTGTGGTATGGTACAAAGCCACCACTTAAGGGTAAAGCAGCTGCTCAGAAGGGAGCTGCAAAAAGCTGAAGTTCCTTCAGCCACTCTTCCTGCCTCATCTTCTTCTTTGCCTGCCGTCCTGGATGTAGCATACCTCACAGCTGCCGCAAGCGTGTGTTTCTTTGTAGCACAGGAACAACTTTGGTTGAATCTTTGGTACCTGGTTGCGTTGAAATCCCTGGAGGCAGCTGGTATAGGTTGTGGGCTACTTCGCCATACTTGGCACTCATGGTAGGATCCCTTCTTCATCTTCTTAGAGGCAGGTGGCCTCTGGTACCTGCTGTAGTGCCCTACTAGTCATAGTCATGGTCAATGGTGTGCACACTCTTCAGCTTCTCTGAAGGATAGGGAAATACTGTGACTAGATCCTTGTAGATTTATTCATTTATCTCACAGGTCTACCCAAATGTCATTAACTATAAAGGCAGGCTTACAGCAGTCTGGTATCATCAGCATCTTCTACTGCTGCTACCATGAAACCATTTTCTTCCTCTTCTATCCAGCTGCCATAAAATCCATTTAATATTTGCTGAAGGTGTATTTAAGGTACTAAAATACACTTCCATTTAAGTGTTTGGGTATTTTTCCTTTGGAACAGTTATCTAGAGCTGTGGTGGATTCTTTATTACCTTATGTTTTTCAAATCTAAAGCCAAAAAAGGTTTAAATAGCTAAGTCTAGAAAAGTTTATCTTGAAAACAGTCCCTTATTAAGAGATGACCCTTATAGTGTCTAAGTCCCCTCTTCAGCCCCCACTTATTTTTTTGATACCCCAGGGAACTTATGTTTGGAACCATCTTAGGCCAGCAGTCCTACCCAAAACTACTTAGGACACAGGGCTTGAGGCTTTTCTCTTCCTAAGTTCCCAGAGGATTCAGTTTGCTCTCAGAGCATATCCACAACCTAGATTGTGCTTTAGTAGAAAACCATAGAAAGTCCTTTCCTTAAAATGTGTCCAGTGATATGACCCCTGATGCTGCTACCTAACCCAGTGGTTTGAGCATTTTGCTGGGGACTAGAGGACCTCACTTCAATGCCGTCACTGGCTGGAGGGGTTTAGACACAGTCTCCTGTGAGCATTCAGGGCTATCTAGCAGTGCTGTGTCACTCTGCTGGGAGGATTGCTCTTTTGCTGAAATGGAGCAACTCTTGTGAGAGGAAGGTAGGGATGGGGGTCTGGGAAGGAAATATGGAGAAAGGGAGGAGAGAATGGGGGCACAAGACAGGGAGCAACTCTGGGAGAAGAAAGGTCACGTCTTGTCCCTGGCAGTTCCTTGCGAGGGAAGGGTGGGAAGCCCATGTGTCCTCCTTCCAGGAAAGTGTCCCAATCAGTGCCAGCAGCCTGCTCCTTCCCTGCAGGACAACAAATGTCACAGGATATGCCAGCTACAGAGCCCTGTGAGGTTTCTCATGCCTGGGCATATCTGACAGCCTCTTCTGAGCATCCCACACCACCAGGAATCTGCTCACTGCAACTGCCTTCTGCAGTGTAATGTCGTTATTTACTTTATCATTCATGCACTTGTGTACATTCCTCACATTTTAACTATGGAAGCAGAACAAATTTAGCATGATAACCTTCCTTCCCTCCCTCCTGTCATCCAACTTGCTTTTACAGGTTTTTTTCCCCACTCTTGAAGGCTGCTATAGAGTGTTAACAGATCAGTCTTCAAGTGTTTTCATTTACATCTTTTTCCCCAATTATAGACTTAGCAATCTGTAGGGGAAGCATCCAGCATGCTCTTAAAGCACAGTGCAGTGGAGAGTATTGCTTCTGTGACCAACTACTATGTAGGAACAGATCTGCTTAGTCTGGAGTCATCAACATTGATTGCGATGAGCACACACAGGCTACCATGTACCTGTGCTGTCTATGCCTGCAAGAATCAGGGAGTGCCTGTCCAAGATTTTGTATTGCTCTGTCGTGCCTCCTGCCCTCCTTCACTCTGCTCTGGAGAGCCACTGGGCATGAACAAACAGTCTTTTCTTTCTTGATGGGTTCCTTGTGTCTATGTGCCAATGCTATGTTTTCAGATTACAACTTCTGAAATGCCCTTGTAAGCCTGAAGCTGAGCAAATCAAATGGACACCATTAAACTCTAATGTGTCTATAAGTCAAAAGGCCACCTCTTTTTCACAGATCTCTTCTCTGTCTTAAAATATGTTTTTTTTTACAAACAAGTGCATACAAGCATGTATGGGTGCAAAGGCAAGTACACAGCCATTACAAAGGCTGTACAGATCAGCACATCTGGTCCTCAGCTTGGCTGCCCCACCATCTGGTTGCACTTGCACTGCCTGGTTCTGGTCCTGCCTGTGGCTCAGGCAGGTCTGAAAATGTTGGCCTTTACGGTTTTTTACTGAAACCACTGTTGAAGTCCAGCAATCACTGACATCCAGTGGCGGCCGAGGATAATTACAAATGTTTATTTTCTGAGTCTTGTTTGTTACCTGGGGAAACCCAAGTTAAGATGAAGGTTTGTTTTTGAGCTCTACAAAAGGAGGGCAAGTCAACTGAAACACAGCATTGCATTCGTCAGAGAGGAGAGGACAGCTGCCTGAAAACCGCTATTGGAAAGCATCTCTGTGTTCCCTGTGTGAAGGGGCTCTGAGTCTGACTGTGCTGCTGTATAGTTCGGGAGTAGCCCCAGATGGCAAACCGAGTTCTGCCTTTTGGAAACTGCTGTGAGACTAGACCTGAAGTTTCCTGCCCCAAGCAGTTTGGAGTGGGATAAAATTAAGACTTCAACAACAGTGACCCCACTATGTTGGTCTAATAAAAGCACTGTGCTGCAGGGTGAGCCCTTCATGCGCCCCCAGTAAGGCTCAAATGTCAATTAAATCCTCTGGTAAGTGATCCTGCCTGAAGAAAACAACATCAAAGTTCCAGTTTTGTCTTAATTCCATTCACCACAGGTAATTAACAATTTCATTATGTTTGGAGGGGGATGGGAGGGCATTGTGTACCTTTTTTATCACTGTGCAAACACTACTTGTTCCTAAATGCTTGTATAGTCTTATCTTTCTTCTGCATGAAACTGTATGGGCTATGGTACAACTGCTGAGAGAGTTACCTAGGTGTCTGGGGTTTTTATTTTTTTCTATGCAGTCACTCTCTAAAGTGTCTGACTGCATTTAGGGACTGCTAAGGAATAATAGTAAGGAAAAAAGGTCAAATCCCCATAGAAAGCGTAGAGGTAAAGTCTCTAGATAGCACAGCCTGTCCTAATTACTACAGGAAATGTCACTTTATCAGTGAAAGCATAATTATGAAACTGAAACTCTTTCCAGGATACTTTGATAATTTTTTTCCCCTTTTGAGGGGAGCAAGGGGATAAAACCAAAAGAAAAAGTTATCTAACTTTCATTTTTGTTTCTGAAATTCTTTCAAGAGTATTGGAGCAGGAGGTGAATTTTGACAAGCCTAAAATACTTGAAGTGCAGCAAACCTTAATGGTTGCTGACACCACCATAATTTAAACTTTGGACCTTTGTAATCAGTTTGCACAGAATGCCGTGTAAGCAATCTGAGTTCGTTCCAGCACTTTCTGAATGCAAGACTTCATCTGTCTCTTCCCCTTCAGCCTCCAGTCCTTTCGGTACTGTCTCTATTCCTCCTGATACCCCTTGCAGAGAGAATATTCCTCCAACTTTTTTGGCAGTCACCATGGGTCCCTTCACATTGACAGGTACTTCGGTAGTAGCTCTTGAAGCTTTGGCCATAAACAACACCCCATGTTCACCTAAAGCGTTAGCTATAGAAGAGATGTTCTCTGCTGCAAGGGGTTCAGAGTGAAGGATGTACTCAACAGAGAGGGGACCCATAGCTCATGTTAAGGTCTGGCTGGGGATTGAAGCTCCTTTGGTTCAGCTGTCCTGGTCTGTGTGCGATGCTGCCCTTAGCAGCAGAGAAAGCTGGAAAAGGAAAGGCAGCAGCACATCCTGAAGTGGCAGATTTAAATGTAATGAAAAGGAGGAATTTCACTTCCTTGCCTTGAGTTTCATAGGTGTTGTTTTGTGCCTTCTGACCATGTGGGTAGGGATAGCTTTCTGTTTTGCACTGTATGGAGGGCCAAACCGAAGAGCCATGGCTGAAAAAGTTGGAGAAAGTGACAGCCCCTCCCTTGCAATGCATGAGACCACCCTCCGTGGATCATCTTGGTTGAGAGCGCTGGGATGTGAGCAAGGGCTCTCATCTTCCCCTGCTCTGCCTCACTGACAGTGAGAGCCATTTCGTCCTCATGGAGAGTGTTAGGAGAAAATGACAAAGAACCAGGACATGCTCAAGAAGCTGAAGGAGCTGAACTTACTCTAGGGCTGATACAAGTCTCCACGCAGCGTCACTAATGAAGGATTGCTCTGCCCACAACTGGGGAGAAAGCCAGAACCTCTTTTCTGATACTGAAATAAAGCAGTCCCCTTTCAGACCAGTCAGGAAAGTAATTGTTCATTCCTCAGGTCGAGCAGCACATATGCAATCTCTTTGTTAAGTAGCTTTCTGAATTTTTGCTCCTTGGCTCTCGCAGTCACAGCCTGTGTGATTGCCAGCCCTGAACGCTGGCCAGGAATCCCCACTCCCAGCGCAGAAGGGGCTCACACAGCACACGGCACTTACAGCACAGACAAAGCTATAAATGGGCCACCGGTTACAGCCACTGGAGAAGATGGAGGGGGTGAAGTTCACGCTTCCCAAATACAGCTTCTAAAATTCAGCACAGGTCCTCTGGTTACAAAGCACATAGAAACTTTTATTATAAGAGAGAACCAGCATGTGGAAGAAGAAGGGGAGCCTTGGTGGCTACTGCTGGCAAAGGTAGAGGCAAGATGGTTGAGGCAGGGAACACTTTCTTACAAAATAACTATCAGCCACAATGTCAGCATGCTTTAGGTGAACATGCCCAGGCAGAAAGCCCAGCAGTGAGAAAAAACAGGGTAACTAGTTCAGATAGAAGGGTATTAAATTTGTGGCAAGATACAACCAAAGTCAGACCTCTTTGCAGTATTGAAATAACCTTGTTACGGCCTTGAACACCAGCCTTCAGAGCGGGTGGACTGGAGCGTGCTGTGAGGGAGACTGGGTAACAGATGGCTTAGGATACCTGTCCCTCTTCTACATGGTCAGATCTGCAAGGTGGTAGTCTGTTTCTAGGATCTGGAAGTGTGGTTTAGGTAATCAAAATCTGGTTCCTACCTAACCTACAGCCTGCAAAGTCACCATCTATCTGTGTAGTTTTGATATAAACCACCACCATGCCAGCAAAATAGCATTTTATACTGGTTTGTACAGGCATAAGGGCTTCATGGACTTAGGCTGAGAAGAAATGAAGGGTAAGAAGTCCTTCTCCCATATCATTATCGGTGTGTTGAGAGTCCTGGACTGGAGGCAGGCAAATGGCATTGCTCAATTCATTTCCATTAGAAAATGAATGTGCTTCCACATTCCTGGACAGCAAATGACAAGAGGCGTTGGCTCGTAAGGAGCTAGTCTGCAATTTTATCATGACTGGCTGAAGGACTTGGAAATAAGAAGTGCTTTTCTGCATGGGTCCTACTGAAACATGAGCCTGGAAGCTTGTCCAGCCAGCAGCCGAGATTCACACCTTTCTTTCTGTACCTGTATTTCTTGGTCCCTCCAAGGGTGGGTAGCTTTAAGGTTGGAGAAGGCCTTGGATGAGCTGAGGGGATCTGGCTGAAAGCAAATCATGGTATCAGGGTTAGGAAACAGGTAACCTTTGTTGCTGATGCTGTACTCTGATCACACGCGTGACCTCACTGTTGTGTGCTGAGCATCCCAGGCCAGTGGCTAAGGTACCAGGCTGCCAGGCATCACATTCAGGATGGGCAGAAGGGGCTAGAGACAATTTTTCTGCATGTTCTTCTTCCTAACTTAATGTATGACTGGTTCCTAATTTCTGCGACGGCAAGAACACCTGCTCAGGTTTACAGCATCTATAACTTTGGGGACATCTAAAAATTACTTCCTCAGAATGAAAAGATGGTTATTTCACATTTTATGTAGAATCAGAAAAAGTGAGCCTGCAAGATCCTTGATCCAGAACACCAGTTTTGAGGCTGTTTACCTACTCCGGGGAAGAAATGTGTTTAAGTCCTGTTTTTTTCTCAAATGAAGGGTTCTAAAGTCTTTGCCTCCTTTACTGAGCAAGAGAAGACCTGCTTACTGGCTAGTGACTGTTGTGAACAGATTGATGGAGAGACACTCAGCTTGCAGCTTAGCTTCTGGATTTTAATCTTTCATAGAATCATAGAATTGTTTTGGATAGAAAAAAGCATTAAGATCTTTGAGTCCAACTGTTATCCTAGCACCACCCTTTCTCCTTCAGGACTCCCATGGACACTGTAGCAACTGAATAATTTTGTCCTTGGATAATTTTCCTATAACTGAGAGCCTGCATTTCAGCTCACCCATGCCCTGCCCGCTCCTGCCTACTGCTGCAGTGGCCTGTGGGCAGAACCAGCCACCATCCCAGGCAGGGCCTGCTACGCCTGCCCCATGGAGCCCCCGCACAAGGATACTCCACGAAGCAGAAGGTACAGGCGGTTTTCTTCACTTTGTCCAGCCCCATGATGACCTTCTTGATGTCAACACTCTCGCCAAAGAGCTAGTGGATCTGCTCCTCTGCTGTGTAGAAGGAGAGGTTCCCTATGCACAGTGTGCAGCTCTTCCTCCGCAGCTGCTCCCAGTCGTAGTGCGTCCCCTGGCAGCGTTGGTTATTCCTTAACACAAAGCAGAACAGCTCTAGTGACAGATGATGAACATGAGAGTGAGCAAACCCCAGCACTTCTGGCAGCCAGGCCCTTGTTTGGGATTTGCCACACAGAGGAGCAACTTGAACTTTCCTCCTCCATCTGTTAAACAAGTATTATGCCCTGCTGGGCTCTTCTGGAATACAGCTGCCTCTCTCTGACCAGAAATTTTGTCATGGCTCTGAGAAGACACCCCATGCAGTCAGTATTTTTCTCTTGCTCTGTCCTGGCACTGCTGGTCTGGATGAGCAGTTTTTGCACATCAGGACTCAGTAGCAGAGAACATTCCATTCTGCTGTCCTGATCAGGACCACAAAACCGGATTGATAATTAAAAAAAATTGCTTTGGCTCAGACCCAAAGTTTCAATAGTTTTTGAATTTTCAGCAAACCAGGAACCCTGCCCCTGACTGAATGAGTCATCGTATTTCACTACATGTTTTTTAAAAATGCACGATTGATTTGCCCACAGACCCATGCACCCTTCGCAGTGTAGTGGATGGTATCTCTCCTGCACCAGACTCCAGAGAAGCAGCCAGGTGGCTTCTGTGTGGAGGGGAAGTGGGACTTTACATCCCTACACCTAACTCAGAACAGGGTTTCCAACAAAAGCAGGTCCGTGCGCAGTGCACCCTAGCCACGTGCCGTGGGATCAGTGGGGGCAGAGCACTTCCAGTGTCATGCCCTTGTATTTGACATATATCATCACATATCTGTTGGAAAAGGAAGAATAAGTTGGGTTTGCCATTCCCAGGCTCTTGGGTGGTTGTTTGGTTAGACAAACCAGCACACCAGCTAGCACAACTTTAATGTCCTCAGTTCCCTCTGGATGAAATTTACCTTGGAAAAGTAGGAAAATGATCTCATCACTTCCAAAATTTTCACTTCATATTGCTAATTCTTTGGGACTGGCAAACTGCTGTGTTGCTGTTTCTCTCTTTTTTTTTTTTTCCCCCTTCTTTTTAGCAAATAAATGGGGGCTGTACTGTAGGGGGAATCCATCAGCCTACTATTTATGACTACACACAAGGCTGGGGTAAGATAGACTTGGAGGACAAGCAGTGAGAAAGACCATCTCCACAGACACACATTAATGGAGAATGTGCGTATATGTGACTGAAGGCAGGCTTTCTGGGGTTTTTATCTTCTTTCTGACCCTACTCAGTGCCTTATATTAAGCTGTGCTTGGGAGGAGGGAAAGAAAGCAAAAGGATCCTCCATCTAAGGTTTGGGGTTGGGAGGCAGC
This sequence comes from Falco punctatus, assembly GCF_963210335.1. Classification (NCBI taxonomy): domain Eukaryota; kingdom Metazoa; phylum Chordata; class Aves; order Falconiformes; family Falconidae; genus Falco; species Falco punctatus. The sequence goes on from NC_137583.1 coordinate 68,542,265, forward strand.
TTGGGAGTTCTGCAGACTAGAGCTCTGTGGGGTGACTGGAGCAGCATTCGAGAGGTCTTGCGTGCTCAACTTCTTCAGCATACTAACCTGTGTCCACTGGCTAGTCTTTATGAAGCATTTAATTCTGTAGTTTTAAAGCTGTTGAAAAAGCAAAGGGAAGATTTATAACAACATTTACTAACTCTAGGCCAACTGGTTTGGCACAGGAAAGAACTATGTTTTTCAGAACAGCTTTTCAACATTCCACTGTTAGCTAAAATGTATGAAAATTACAGTTTTGAAATGACCAGATGTTTTTACCGAGAAGAAATAGATGACCTGAAAGGGGAAGATGAGGCCTGAACTTGGGCTTCTATGCTACAACTGTCAACTTTTCAGCTAATGGATGACCTACTACGATCTAAAACTACTAAATTTGTGTGATTAATGCTGCTAAATTGCAGACACAGTGTATTTATAATTTTCTCCGTCAGCTTGATACCATTTGTGCAGCATCACTATAAAAGGTGAAGGAGAGAAAAGGTGATTAATCTGGTGTCCTTGTGCAGAGCAGTATGGCATAGCTCTCCTCAAAGCAGAAGTGAAATAAACTAATGGTTTAATCTGTTTCATTTCCAGCTCTATTTTTTTTTAATCAAGAGCAGCAGATCCTTTCCCTGTTGTCTGCTTTTCTAGACAGAAACTGAGGCTAGAAACTTTCCTGCTCTCAGTTTCAAATTGCTCACTACAACGTGACCATCCAGTACTTTATTCATGTGACTTATCAAGAGCATGGGGATCTTATTTTGGCCACCCACAACAGTCTAATTGGACTGGCCTGTGTTAAAAATCTGTGCTGGATCGATAGGATGTTTCAAATGCTTTTCTTATTGCTGTTGAGCAGTTACCAGTCAAATGAGATTAAGAACAAAGAGAAGGACTCTGGAGAGAGATGTGATCGTGTTGGGTTGCAATCCACCTCCTCTACTTTATAGCCATTGCTTAAGGTGCCCAAAAAATCCCTGTAACAGAAAAGCTCTTCTCTTTTCTTCTCCTCCGTAGCAGACATCTGTTAAGGGGGGAATTAAATGAAGCTGAAGATAATGGAGGAATTATTGAATCTATAATTACTGCTGTGCAGTCATTCTCCAGTAAAAAGGAGCCAGTTCCCTTGCAAGGCCCAGCTGGCTGCCTCCACGTCCAGTTACCAGGGGTCCTAGCGTTGCCACCATTGCACTATAGGTGAGAGCAGGAGCACCCAGCAGCTCCCTTACCACCCCCTCAAGAGGTCCTGACCCCACAAGGTGCAGCTCACCCCATTCCAGGTGACAGCAGGAGAAGCCAGGGGCAGTCAGCATTGTGGGGATCAAGCCCAGAAAAGCTGCTGCTTCTACTGCTGAAAAAGTATCATCAGCCGGCTCTGCTCCTCTTCCAAGAGACCTGACAAAAAAGTTATTTAAAAATCTGTTTAAAATTACGTATTCTCTGCTTTAGGGTTTGCTAAGCTCATTATAGAAGTGGAATGAAATTCCACAGCACGTTTAACATTTTTATTGTTCTTATTTTCTGAGCTTTTCCAAGCTAATAGAGAATGACTGATCCCACTGGTGATCCAAGAGGGATGAGGTGTAGGAATCGCAGCAGGCTGAGCACCATAGCAATACTGTGACTACCAGTTTGGCTACTTCATTGTGCAGGTTGATCCAAGGAGGGATTAAGAGGATTTTGTTTTCCATTTTTTAAGTTGAATGGGCTGAGACGAAAGCCTTTTACTGCGTTTCTGAACAAGTCAGGGTATTTAGAAAAACAGTAAAAATGGACTGCACCAGAGCTGGACTTTGAGCGATATAAAATCATTTGCCATAGGAGATTGACTGTATGCAACCACCCAGCTTCCCCACTTTGATCCTTTAGTGGTCACTGATGACCTCCCACCTTCCTCTGTTCCTTACAGCCTTCTGCAGGGAGCCACCCAGCCGCTGTCTGGCAAGTAATGGGAAAAATACAGCCCTGGAACATCTGATTGCCAGCATGTATTAAAGTCTGAGGGGTGTGTGGTTGCTCAAATCAAATACAAATCAAACATAAGCCACAGCTTAAATTTAAGTTGACCTTCACCTTCTGACAGGTTTGAAAATGATTGATTGTTTTTCATTTACTCCCCACCCCTGCCTCTCCATACAGATTCCTAATTAAGGGCAGAAGCAAAGGGAACAACTAATTGTTATCACCAGTTTGGATTTCCAGACTAAGAAACCTCAGTTCAGGGAAATGTTGTCCAAATGTTATGCTAAACTGACCCACGGCCAGGAATTTTCAACACTGTGCTCATTGCTAATCTATATGCATCAAATCATGCACATTTTTCCCTTTTAGCACCTACCACTTGTGCCTGAAGACCATTCAGCTCTTGACAAAAGCTCCTGCCGAAAAGGTGGTATTTATCTTTTCCACTAGCCAAAGGCGTGCAGGAGAGGAGACAGCAATCCTCATGTTTAATGACTGATATCTCATACTGGATTATGGACTTCTAGTACCTGCCACCACAGCCAGCTGGAGGACGTTTTTGCAAAACCAAGTCCTCAGTACCTCAAAGGTACTTTGTGACCCTTTGACGGCTACTGCTACCTTATTTAGATAACTTCATCCATATATCTACTGTTTGAGACACATTTTTTCTATGCAATTTAAGCAATGCAACTATAAAGCTCTTAATTGGGCATAGTTACACAGAAATTGAGTAACAAGGCTGTACAAATGGCTGGCAATGCCAAACACACTTTTGGCTAAGCAGGTGCTCAATTTGGCTGATTGCAAAGGGAAAATGAGCCCTTTGATTTGGATCAAGTGAAACAGTGTCCAATTTGTAATTAGACATCTAGTGCAACTCCTGGCAATTTCCATGGTAGCACAAGCACATGTGGAAGGGAAGGTTCATCAGCTGGCTCCCAGAAGGCAGGAGAAGGTAGGGTTGTCATCTTTTTCTCCCTTCCCGTCTGTAGCCCAGCATTCATCTCAGCTGGCTTGTGTTATAAAAGACACAACTGCAAATCTTGCCTGTCTGGTTTGGAGGGCTCCAGAGGGTTACCCCAACTTTTAGCTTCTCTCACAAGTAATACCAGACATCTATACCAAGCAATTATTTTATATACTTTCCCTTTAGGTCATCTTGCAGCAGGCGATTTCTCCTGTCTGTGGCCCAGCCTGGGAATCACTCCAGTCCTAGCACATAGGGATTCTCAACAGGCCAACACATTGAAGCAGTGTTTCTGCCTTAGGCCCTAGCAGCAACAACCTGGGCCAATAAATCTTCTGTCCTTTACAGATGCAAAACAATCCAGAAAAACCTGTACAAAATCTTATCTCAGAGTAGGTCATCACTAGGTTGATGATCAGATGTATTAAAGACCATTTTTATGCTCAATTGTACTCATCAGAAATCTACCAGATTAAAAAAAAATGGAAAGTTCTTTTTAATATGTAGATGGGAAAGGTGTCAGGAAGACAATAGATACTGCCAGCAATTACATGTAAGAATTTGGAAGCACATTACACCTCTAAATCAAGGATGTCTATTACTATTCACACACATAACAGTGCCTGAGTTTTTAATTAGAGATCATAAATCATTATGTAGCCAAAGTAATAAAGTACATGCAAGCTACTAACCTAGAGACAGCATGACTATGCCAGTCCTAATTGTCAGGTATAGTTTACATCTTTGCAAAATTTGGGGAAAACAGACTGTGAAAACTGGATTTCCACAAGTAGAAGAAATTTCTTCTATCGGATGAGATCAGTCAGAGAGCTGGATCCCATATGTGCATTTGTGTGTGTATCCCCACATGCAAACATTTATACAGATATACATGCATGTGAACATACATATAAGTTCCTAAGACCAAGAAAGGTATTTTTTTTAATTTTGACACTTTTTAAAGCTAATTCAGATTTTTATCTAACTGATGCAATGAATAAGAGACAAAGCAGTTTACATCATTATCAGGATAATCCATTACCCTTCAACGTTTTGAAACTATCCATAGTTTTAAAAAACATTTAGCAAATTATGAGTGAAACACTTAAATTTAGCCTGTTGTTCAGTACGCCTAGAAGCTAACATTTAGTAATACCAATATCATGCAAATGAATTACAAAGGAAAATTTAACATAGTCAGATTAGTCTGTGTGAATGAGATCACATTTATAAAAACACATTCATATAATATATATAGTTAAAAGACTATATACAAAGAAATCTCAATAAATTGTGTCAAAAACTAAATCTTTTTCATGTATTCTTTGGAACAACCATACAAACTTCAGCTGTGAGCTCGATCTCAGCCAACAGAAGAGATTTGTTGATACTCTAGGGTAGCCAGTTTTCACAGTTCTCATTTTCAAACTGCTGCAAAGTGATAAATCACACCTGCAATTTCTACTTATTTGCTGTATTTCAAAATTACTTGGTTCAAAAATCCTTGTGAAGTGATAACAACAGTAGCTTGTCATTAGTTTAGATTACAATTTTGGTGGACAGCATTTCTGTTTGGGTGCTTTAGAGGATCACTGCTTTTAATTGTATGCATGATAAGTAAAATCGACCAAATCCACACTTGACTGGGATTGTCCTGAAGACAGAAGACGTTCCTCCACCAGCCAGTAGAAGGTCCAGGATATTTCTGGGCAGACTGTAAAGTTAATTATAACTTTAGAGGTAATACCCTAACATTTAAGTGGTTGGGCTCTGTAAAACATGCAATAATTACACCCATTCTCAATATGAATTTTAATCCTTTAGAATATTTTTTAAATACATAGATGTGTGTCTGCTGGTTTCAGTTTCCCTGTTCTGTATGTGAAGCCCTCAGCTGAGATTTTGAGGCGAGAGGTTCATTCCATCCCCTATTGAGTTCTTTCTTTCTGACCAAAGGACAAAATGCCCACCCCTCCCAAAGCGCCGAAGGCTTGACTTCGAGGCCAGAACCCCGCAAGCGGTGTGTTTGCTGTTAACCACCTTCTCTTGGGTCTCCGTGTTGCTTTGACGCCGGCTGCGGGCGAGGGGACCGGGACCGCCATCAATCCGCGCTCTCCCGGTGCTGTCCAAGGTGACGCCGCCGGCTGCCCCCGGGGCTGTCCCAGGGCACCGCACCGGCAAAACCCTCCGGGGTTCGGGGGACTGCAGTATCAAAGTCACGACTGCAACCTGCTCCTCAGTTCTAAAGGCAAAATGACACGTACAGATCAGAGCGCTGCCTTCTGAATCTTAACAGGCCCCCTCAAAACAACCCCAAACAAACAAAGGTTAACATCTGTGTTTGGAAAAACTTACGTCATTTTGGCCGTTGTCTAATCACAGTAGGTTAAAATGCATTCGGCACGATTTTAAGTTTCTTTAAACTTCCCAGAAACATATCTCTCTGCTGCCTCAGTAAACCTGGCAGCTTTGAAAGCAAAGTCAAAATTACAGGGACACAGAAGTTGCATTTTTAACAGAGACTGCATGCAGCCACAGAGATCTATTTGGCAGGGAGGGAGAAAAAGAGATCTGTGTGTATGCTCGCATACACCTCCACTGTTTCAGGCAACGTATAATTTCCCTTGTGAATAGCTATAAAGTTATTGTAGCATTAAAGCTGGATAGACCTACAGTAATGGTATTTCCTGACATTTCCAAATGTTAAAAGGTCAACAAAAACAGTACGTATGGAAACAATCTCTTGTCATTACATTCTATAGCATGAATTAAATAAACTTTTCCTCTTTTTTCTCCCTTCTCCTGTCATTCAACGTAAAAATCTAAACTATGACATCAAAACAGCATGAAACCAGTAAGAGCTTTAATTAAAGAAGAATTCAATAAAAGCAATCTATTCTGTTTCAGTCAGATCCACTTTTTCTTCACTTACTGACAAGTTAATGAAATTCCAGCAGTAACCACTGACAAAAATGTGAATCTGTCCAGAGAAAGTCTATCTCAAAAGGAAGCTTCTAGTAGCCAGAGCCACCCACCCCTAACCAGTAAACATACTGGTGTCCCCCAAGGCAGCAATATTTACTGCTTTTGCTTTATGTATTGTGCAAGACCACAGATCCCAGTGAAGCAGTAAGGTAGGCCAGCCATTGCCTTGTATGTGCCAACAAGCCCATCAACAATAACTTTTCAACTGCTTTTGAAATCAGACTAGAATCCAGTTTCTCCAAACATCAGCCTTAATCCGGATAGATCACACATTAACAGAGAGCTCGGCACTGGGATGCTCAGTGTAGCTGGGCGCTGCCCACAAGCAATGTCACAGGCTGCTTATCCGGCCCAGCAGAGAAATGCGGCTGTTTTTGCAGCATGGATCTGAGACTCCAGCTCTGCACAATGGTTGCCCTTTCTTAATAGCTTCTTGTATCGTCGGACAGCACAGGTTACGTTTTCAGTGTGTTAAGCTATTTCAGTTAAGCACAACAGGGCTGAAACAGCAAAATTGTGACTCGTCTGACCTGATACTGTGGCCCTCGGTCATCTTGCAGGCTGGAACAAGGCGAACAACCGGACTGTTGACAGCAGTGCTCACCCCCAAAGCCACGGCACTGCAAAGTTCCCTTAATCTGGGTGAAAAAGAGTACCCTTCTGCATGATGAGACTGAAGGACTTTGGACAGAAGACAACCACTGCAGCTGCAAGAGAAGTGGAGATACGCATTGGCTAGTGAGAGTGAGGGACTGACCTGGTGCAACACCCTGAAAACCCTGCTTTGTTCAGAAGCATATAGACATAATGTGCAGCCTGTGCGAAGAATTACAACAATAAGAAAGGGTGAGGGAGAACATATTTTTATGAAAGCTCCTCAGCTTGGGCCACTGATATCACTATTGCTTGGGTTTGCTGAAGTCTGGGGTGGAAGAGCCAGCCCTCCTCTGGGTCAGTTACAAAAGCCACTTAGCTCCTTTATGGACCCATGTAGAGAAACCCACCCCATCACTTCTCTATTGTTTTGGACTTCCATCACCAACCCTTTAAAACCCTGTTCTGGTTTTTCCTATCCCAGTTTTCCATCTTTCACTCTTGATTGACATTGACCCATTTGAAAATGATGACAATATTCAGGAAAACACATGAGGAACACTTGCATTACGTGCAGGTACTCAGTCCCATGAATGAGGCCACCAACAGAATTCAGAGCAGTGATCTACGCTGAGAACGGTGAGGCAAGGGCCCCAGGACCATCAGTGCCATGTTGCAATGACATCTGACAACAAACATCACCCAGAAGGATGCGATTGCCTGATGAAGAGGCAATAACAAACCAAACCTCGCATCAAAGAATCACTGCTACAAGAGTCCTAAAAAGTAGGTCTGAGGGAGCAGGCAGTTCTGCCAAAGTCAGTGAGTGAGAAAGACTTGGAGATATCTTCTGCTGCCAGTTCCTGAAAGAGTTTCCTGGGCTTTCTCTGTGTTTAAATAAATAAATCAGACTGCACCCAGGATGCTCCTCATTCCATCACTAATTTCTTCTGCAGGGAATAACCTGGTAGAGCCAAAGCCAAAACGGAGATTTCTAAATGGCACCACCATCTCTGTGCTGTCCAAAGTGTGCCCCACTCCCACCTCCACTCCCGCCGCTCGGGCAGTACAACCCCACCAATAAGTTATAATCAAAAAATAATATCCAGCTGTGCCTGCTGAGAAATACCTCAAGTGCTGTTGCTCACCTTGGGTTCTGTTGGGAGGCCAGTTTACTGTAGGCACCTCAGAGCTTTGGGTGTAGATCACCAACCACGTCTAGAGAAGAGCCTATTCAATACTGAAATTCTAGTCTGATCTCATGTTTTGTATGGCTGTGACAATAACTCCACTTGTGGCTCTCTGCTTTCACCATTAGTGCTGCTTCTCTTGTCCCACATCTGAAGTAGGGCCTGCAAACTATACTCCTCCTAAACAGAAGTTATTTGCCATGCTGGCTTTGGCACTTCTTGGCCTTCTAGACATCTGGTAAGTTATATTCAAATTGTTTTCCATACACAGAAAATGCACAAACCCATACAGTGGTTGCATCATGCAGTGTTACCTCTCTCCCTCCCTGTTCTAGGGTATTTTCCTTCTGGAGGAAAAATCACCCTTGCAAACATCTGGAATAAGGCAATCTTCCTGCTTAGACCCACTGCTTCAGCTGCACAGTAGCACACATCTGATCTACGTGTGGAGGATGACACTTCCGCACCTTTCACCAGACATGTAGCCTCACATATGTTATGGAAAAAGGCAACAGACTGGTAATAGTGCAGAGCATAAACTGCTAGTTAGATCTTCAAACACACCCAATATTCTTCAGTTTAGAGGAAGACGCATGAGGCTCTGAGGACAGATTAGGGTCAACTACAGGAAGTTCCATCCCAAATGTTCTTTCCAGGACCTGGACCCGGTATGAATACGGTAGGAAAAGCCTCCCTAATAAGTCAAACTCTTTCTTCTTTCACTAAATAAAACAAACATTTTTCTAACCTGTATTGTTTCTGGCTCTGCTCACTGCTCAGCCCCTTACTACAGCTTACTTCAGAATTCCTTGCTGGGTGTTTGGCAAAGCAAGTATGATCTATAGCGTGACCTTGCAATTCAGTGCACCGCTGTCATTCTGTATAATGCACTGTAAAGCATAGCTTTTATTGGAAATGAAACTGCATAAATAAACACTCTTACTTTAATGTGAAGTAAAACATTTTGCATTACAAACGTGCAGATTCAGGTTGGGATAAATTAGTTACTAGAGAGCCAAAAATCAAGCAGCAATGTGCCTTTATTATTTTGATCCTTTTAAAATGTAGACAGTGTTTAGTAATTTTGTTTCAGTTTTGTAGTCTTTCATTAGGAGGAAGATTTCTTTGCACACTATAGAGAGCTGAATGGGATTAAACCCTTCTCTGGTGCTCTCTTCATCCACATGAGCTTCAACCTTCTGCTCCACCACGATGACTATAAACAGTCACTGGTTGCATGAAGTAAGGAAAAAGCATAGTGAATCCAGTTTTGCAAACCTGATCAAAGATGAGCCGAGCTTTAGTTATCTAAGTGGAATCTCTCTGTCTCTACCGTAGTATCTTAACTTGTCTTAAATATACTGACAGCTTGTGGAAAAAACATCTAGTCAATGCATGCACTCTAACACATACTTTAATTTTGTGGTTTTTTAGCCCGTTATTAATTAAGCCATCACTGTTTGTTCAGAATTTAAGGCTGACTGCCTCCAGTGCTCTTAAAAAGCATAAAGGCAAAATTCATAGGCATCAGTCTTGCATACAGCACGAGAGGTGACAGTAACAATTATGTGTCTGGAAGGAGACACCCCAACCAGGCTGCAGACGGTTAGCTAATCTTATTCCAATGTGTCATTTTGAGAGAAAATAAACCTGCCCTGGTCATTAGCTATGTAAAATGCTTGGATCATTAGGCTAATTCTGGCAGTATTTTGCTGGTTGGGTTGGTTTTTTGGTAATATACTCACAGTTATTCAGTTAAATACCTGTGCCAGAACTTTCATCCACAGAAAATGCTGCTCCTCCCTTCTAAGCACCTTGGTGCTTTGCTGAACAGGTCGCAGTGTCACAACTGACACCCCTCAGAGAGCCAGCACCAGCCACTCAACCTGCTCTCAACTGCAGACCAGCCCCAGGGAGCTTGTTTGCTCCAGAAAATATCCCCCAAAACAAAAATAAGAGAGAACATAATGAAAAACAGAGCTATAGGATAGCAAATGCAGCTGCTTTTTCCTTCCTCCAATACTTCAAGGCCATCCCTGCAATATGGATTTCATTAATGGCTCAGAGACAGCACTGCAGAATTACAAGTTCAAGATGTTATTGGAAAAGCCACCCCATGACATTTTTATGTTGGTTTTTTGGTGTGGTTTTTTTCTTTAAATGTGATCTTTAAAACCAACTTTTTAAAAAGCGATTATTTGGTGCATTTTAATGCTGCCAGCCATTGGGCTGGAAGTGAGTATACGCATACGCACATAACCAACAGCAAAGACTTTCTGTGCAGCCTTCCCGCAAAATAGAAGGGGAGAAAAAAAAGCATGAGATGTAAGCTAGGTTTAAGCAGCAGAGTACAGCTCTTGAGTTTGCTCAACTGAAAGGTCTCTGGATCTGTCAGTCACTTCATCTGTGATTATACATAGATTGATGGAGCTCCATTCCTCTGTTCATAGTTTCCTACTAAATCACACATACAATTATTTCACAGTGCCATCATATTTGAAAGTCAGCTACTATAAACAATAAAGCATAATGCTGTCAGGCAGCCTCATGTTAGTAAACTATTAAGCCACAACTTTTTCACGGAGAAATATATGGATTTCATGTTAAAGAAAGTTTTCAACTCATCCAATTATCAGTGTTTCACATATATATAAAGCAATTAAATAAAACCACAGTGGAAACATGACACTGAAGTTCTGAAACAAGCTGTAAGACACTAATTAGTACTTGAGCTGCAGTACAGCCAGTCTCACTTCTGACTTGGCAGCCAAATAACTGCCACCCTCATCATGGCTGAGGCTGGCTGTGGTGGCAGAAGTGGGGCTTCCGCACGGCACCAGCACCAGGCTCGACCCCTCCCTTGAACCATACAGCCTCAGCTGTCACTGTGCCCCCCTGCATACCCAGTGCTCCAGAACAACCAGATCGCCATAATTCAAACAGGTGTCTTTTCATGCCTGGCAAAAAAAAAAAAAAAAAAAAAAAAAAAAAAAAATTACAGTGCCTGAATTTGTCACAAAGAAAACTCCTTGGTGTGTAGTAGGATACTATATCCTCAGCCAGGCACAGTCTGCCACAGCCCAGCTGTCCTCAGCCTCGCTGAGGCTGCCCAGCTTCTCTCACTGAGCGTGCAGGAAAGCACAAACGGAGCTGGCTGAACCTAACGGGCCCCTAAAGAGCTGTTCATAAAGCAACACTACTGGACACATCACCTGAAATGGAAAACAACAGGAAATGTTTCAAATTATGTGATGCACTGCTGCACTCTGGGACAAAATAACATCCCGTGTTTTGCCTGCTGAGACAGGAGAGACCTGCCCAATAAATGCAGGCTGTCCAATCACTTGCAGTGCATCTAGAAAACTATGAAAGACAGCTAAGAGGCTTCTACTCCAGAATATATTTATATATAAATGCTCTACACTTTATATACTCTATACATATGTGCCATAACAGGTTTCCTTGGTCATTTGTGATGAACCATCCTCAGCTGTCCCAGTACTGCCTATTAAAGAGAACACTGAATATTTAAAATCTGCTTAAGTCTTCTCACACACCACTGGTATAAGAATATTAAACTCATCCTTTCAGTCTTGTATTATGTATTCTTCGCCAGATTATTTTTTAATTATTTTTTTTTGTGTGTATGCACAAATCCCAAGGCATATGTGCAAATTAGGATTCCTGTCCCATGCCATTCTGGGCACATGTCTCGTTTACATGCTCATTTAAAAATGTGAGTCTTGTCATTTCAATCTGCTACAGTAATTTAGCTCTAACGCGGAACTGGTGCCAGGGTTTTGAAGGGTTATTTTTCCTCTCCATGGACAAACTGCTATACTGAAGTGGTTACATTCCTATTTAATGGCATGAAGCCACTTAAAAGAGTTAACCTTCTTTATGCAAATGTTAACAATTTTCTGGTAAAACCATTCCACTTGAAATAAAATAGAAAACCAACTGGTGCTGTTACAGAAATACACAGGTACTCTGAACCACAGCATGAAGGCAGAGAGTGCTCTTCAGCTCACATCTATGTCACAGCAAAATGCTGGGCGTAAGCTCCGAAATAACCAGATTGCTCTGGATATGTTTGCAAGTAAAATGAGTTTACTGTTAGCTCCATGTAATTATGTCTCACAGCATTCCCAATTCTTTTCCCTTTGCATAGCGTTACAGAAAGCAACACAGGAACTCATCATGCACCATGGATGGCTAAAAGAGCATCAGCAGCAGTCTCAAAGACAGGTAGACAGCTCTGAGGCCAAAGCAGAGGCCCAAAGCATACCAGAGGGTAAGAAATGTGCTGGAAACTGGGTGCCACGTCTGGAAGATGTATAACTTCATCTTGCAGATGCTGAGCTGAGTGGCCAGAGCAGTTGTCTTCAATTATGGTGAGAGCCAAAGGGTGGAGAGAAACAAAGAGGGTAACAAGAACTAGATGCTGTTCTGCCAGCTCCTGAAAGATTATATGTTTATTCATTTTGTTAGTTACCAAAACACCGAGTGTTTTCAAGGGAAATCTAGACTTTGTATATGTCTGTGTGCAATACAAGTGCACAAACTAATCAGCGTCCAAGACGGTAGTTAGCTGTAGCGGATGCCAACAATACTGATGTTTATTATTTATAATACCCTCTTGGTCAAAATCCAGGAACCTGGCACATGTACTGAGGCATTCTGAATTTCCCAAAAATTATCATCATGAGTAACTTGGCGATTATTATCTGCAGAGCACCCAAGTATGTGCTTTGTAGCACACACTGTCCTTGTCCTAAATGCTAATACTCCTATTCTAAATACCACTTGTCAGAAGAGAGGACATTTGGGCAGGGAAGGTTTAGGGTCAGAAATGACATGATTTATGGCAGAAATACCATAATTCTGCTCAGTAGACATTGGCACTTCTTCAGGAAATATTGATTAGATGGTGAAAAGCATAGCTTGCTCCTTTGTGGAACAATTCACTCTAGCTGGGCTCTTCACACTGAAATATATTATATATGAAGCAAATGACAGGCAGAAAACTCAGAGAAGACTGTCAACCCACCCACACCCTCACTGTCTCCCACTTGCAGCACTGCCTTAGGCCATGTAAAACATCCCTTTGAGGCACAGGCACTGCAGCTACAAATGAAAAAATAGACCGATTTTAGCTCTAGGCCTGTGAGTCTCCACATCCAATGCCATTCACAGCTCCCTTTCTCCACTGCCTCAGGTTTAAGTGTAACTTACTCCCAAGACTGTGCCTCTCCCTGTTGGTAGATCTTCTGTCACAGGGCACCATCCCTCCCTTCCTCCTGTCCATCACCTGGTTTAGGTCTGAGCCACCGTTGCAGAGATGCTCTGCCACCACCGTGCTCCTCCGTGTAGCATTCTCAGGCCACCTGCTGCTCAAAACATACCTATGAGTCACACCAAAACAAAGCTGTACCAGCCCATATGATTTGTTTTACCATGCAAGGGCAAGTTCCACTGCCGGCACTCAAGCGTCTTGTGATTAGTGTTTTTTCCCTTTACTGTATCAGGTCTGGTTTAAGTTGTAGATATTAATAGTTGACACTGCCCTGTTACTTATACTCTAAATCACCTTGAAAACGCTGGGTGGCATTAAATAACAAAGTAAGTATGTGCAATAAAATAAATGCATTGTATATACTAGAAGGATAACATTCTTTAAATGGCTGGAATCTCAAATGAAGCATGAATAAGGAGCAGCGTAACACCTTTGGAGAGGGCGAATCTGAACCAGCCAAATTATGGGTTCTCAGCTTTTCAGTATGTAAGAAATCTGTAATTTTATTTGTCATAACTTACAACAGGCCTTGAATATTTTTATCCCTCCTTAACTAAAAGAATAAATCAGAGAAATTCATGGTGTTATGCAAATGGAGATACTACCAGTTCAAAACAGAGGGAATACAGCTTAAGGCCTGGCTCTTTGAGATCTTAAACTTTCAAATATGGGGGGGGGAGGGGGAGAAGGACTGGTATGATTAATTTTTCTACCAGTTCCAGAAAAAAAATGGATATAATAAATTACAGAAAAGAGAAATCTATGGAGCTTATACCTAATACCCATCAAATGGTGTAAGCAGCAGCACTGCCAGCTGTGCACATAAGATCACACTTTTCTGGTGGATTAAGGGTCTTTTGTTAAACCTTCAAAGTTTCAAAACTTGCTGTTCTGAATTCCACAGCCTTTTGAATAGTTTGTGAAAACAGTTCACCAACACACACAATAGTTCAAACACCGTGGTATATAATACAGAGTATGGGCTGGCATCAGTCACACTCTTGGTGTTGAGGACACTGTGGGTTTATTATAAACTGTTTACCAAGGAGAACATTACCTGGAAAGAAAAGAGGTTGCATAGATTAAAGTTTTTCTTCCAGATCAATGAATGCCTTATGTTTGAAAGTTACTGCTACCACCAAATTGTTCACATGTGCAGGGCTATGTTATAAAAATGATACCACTGGAGTTCAAGAGGTATTAAAAAAGCAACAGGCAAAATCCTAGCCAAAAAGATATTTTATCTTTGTAGACAGAACTTGGTAAACTAAGTTTCACATTTTCCTCCAAGATTTTCTACTCCTGATGGAATACGCAGATGATAAAAAACACGACAGAGTGTTCAAAAGACGGCTGTCAAAGATTCTTACTTTTCTGCAAACATAAACATAGCCTGTGATTTGGCAAATGAACATAATGTTTTTATGGGTTTATGGTTAATTTTTCTAATCCTGACCATGATGAAAACTTTGAACAACCAATACATAATTTATACCTGCAATTTGCTAGAACTAGAACTGTTAACTAGAAACAGTATTTAGTTCTCCCTCTAGCTCCATCCTATCCTATTTACAATCTGATAATCTGGTTTAGAATAGTTACCTTATAGATTTACAAGCGTCATATGTGGTCACACGAAGAACACACCCTTTAAAATATATATTTGAAGTATTGTCCCAAAATAATGTTATGTTTGTTTACCTAAAATCTATCTCACACATGCAAAGTATCAAGAGTCATTTGAAACTTAAAGATCCATAATAAAGTTCTGAACAAGAAAAATAAAGGCTATGAACATATGCTTACAACCACTCTATAATTATCAACAAGGCTTTCTTTATGAAACTCTTGTTTCCCTTAGTTGCTGCTTTAGTTAAATCCACACAGGACTACAGAAAGGGAAACATCTCAGTTCCTGTATAAAATACAATCTTTTCCCTCAATGGCAAGAGGAAAATCATGATGCATAAGAATTCTTTAATATATTTGCCTTTAGAGTTTATTGACTTTACTTCTACTGGTATTTTACCATGTAGAAATAACATTTAGTTACCAAAACTGAATTCTTGCTGACTTAAAAACCCATCCATTCAACTACATTTCTGAACAAGTTGTATTAATTTAAGCAGCATGAAGCTAGCTGGGCAGAGCGAGCTAAGTCAACCAGCTACATTTTAAAGGTTTTCTTTCTTAAAAAAAAAAAAAAAAATATCAAGCTAAAAACGCTTACCATAAATCAGGATTCAGTGACTGAAAAGTGGAGCAAACATCCCTCTGGGATAATAAATCAAGTTAGTACTTGAATTTGTATCATTTTAGAACATCTTTCAAATTTATTTATTAGGTAGCTGAATGATTTTATCTTATCCATGCGTATTCATCTAGTTCTGCCTGTATCAAGCTGTTCCAGACGGCATCTCTTTGAGCAGTAGCCTGTGCCATGTTGGAAAGGGGCTGCCATTGATGAACATGTTTTTGATTTTGGAAAAGTGAGCTGTCTGCCTTTATCATGGATTAAGGTATCATTCGAAGGTACATAGTACGCTCAGCTTGGAGCAGGCCAAGGTAGTCTCCGTCCCTGCCAGCCCTCCAGCCAGGTTCTCCATCTGGTTCTCATAACGCGCCCCAGCTACATTTCATCTCGTAAGCTGAAGAGATGATGCTAGATTAAAAGCAGGCCCAGCAGCGATAGGTTTCAGAAGTTGGTGCAGGTATTCTAATTATGTAACACATGTAGTCATTTCTGGTACATAAATTGGCTTCTTACTGGTACGTATTTTATTGGTACCGGTTTCTCCAAGAACAGGCACTTTAAGGTAAATGGCAACAGCCCCGACCAGTGCACCAGGGTAAGGAAAACTTCACAGAATCATGGAATTATTTGTGTTTTGCCTCTTCAGTCCACTTTTAACTAAATACTGGAAGACTAGCAAAAAGCAAGCTGCTTAAACCCTTGCAGTCACAAAGATGTCTTTCCCCTGGTCAGGAGATGCTGCAGGAGGACTTGTATTTTCTGAATTCTACTATGTTATCAACTGCATTTTCAACACCACAGCCTCTACTTTGCAGCAGACGTCACCCCAGAGCAGATCCTCAAGCTCACACAAAGCCCCCCAGAGTTCAGTGGGATTCAGGGGCTGTAAGCTTCCTAACTGGCAGTTCCTATTACAGCAGTGGGGACAATTGTACCAAGAACATCTGATTTACAGTAGCTATAAATACTTTTTCAAGAGGAGCATACAAAGCCGTATAGCAAGTATTACACTTGCTCAGCGACATCCTTCTGAGTATTGGCTGAAATGACTTCCATTGTATTTGAAATAAAAATGATTTATTTAGGCCAACATTCAGGAAAGCATTCAAGAATAAGTTTAAATAAAATAAGCTAGATGTAGAATAAAATAAATCATCTAAAGTACACAGAAATATCTGGCATGGAAATTTTTTGAACCCTTTTTAGTAGATTTCTGACATACTTAAAACAGAGCAGAAGTAATGAACCTCCTAATGCAAGGAATCACATGGTTTCTCCAGCAAATAGAAGGTAAATAGCCTCTCAGTTGAAAATTGACAATTTTAAAACACCACCTCTCCAAAACCAAAACAAAGTCAGTTTGCTAAAAGTGGTGCAAGCCAGAAGTGACTGTGTAAGCTATTTCTCTACCCTAATGAAACAAGCACCAGCCCTTTATGTATCCAGCAGATAATTGGGCTTATCAAGCACAACACAGAATTTCTATTGATTTGGCTGTAACACAAGCCAGCAGCTAGTGCTAGTGTCATCTCAGGATCTTGCCACAAGGACAGTTATATTTGTACCAAGTGCCAGCTCTGCCATATGCCACTGCAGTCCAACCTATTAAAAACTACTGATCAGCTCTGTGACTTTTCCCGTGCCCAACCCCCCCCAGCCTGTGAACACCCAGTGAACTAGCAAACTGCTTGTTTTGATACACAGCAGACTTGAAAACTCCCCAATTTACCTAGGGAGATTTTTAGCAGGTTTCCTGGATTTCTCACTCTTGCTTAAACCAGTGTGTCAATAAACAGAATACCTTCATGCTTAGTATGAATTTCATATTTCTCCTGAACTGTCCTGGAATCCTGAACTTCCACCTGTCCGACATGAAAGGAGCATTTCACAGAATTTACTGTTTAGTGGAATCTACCCTACAGGATGCCTTTTTTTTTTTTTTTTTTCCCTTATCCCACAGGAGGGTAAGGCTCCAAGTCTGTTGAAAAAGTTCAGCGGGGGACAGCATTATACAATCTCTGTGTGCATTGTAGCCCTATATTTAAGAACGCATTTAGTTACAATTTATTTCCATGGCCTGTTTTCTTTTTCAGCAGCCTGTGTGAATTCTTTCAGGATGACATTAAATCATTCAGCTGCACCCATTGTGTTGGATTCAATATAGAGTGGACCAAAGAACGTATAGGCTGAATGCCACTCTGTCTCTTAGGAATTACATGCTTGGTAGAAGTAAATTATGGTGTATTATAATACTAAAATATTGTCAGGAGTTGTTTGTGGCTAAACACTAAAACAAAGTAATATGTGGCAACATCTGAGACACAATTGACTTAAAGCGATTTGCTCCAAGGAATTAGTTACTAACCAAAATGACTGCCATTAACTTGTTCTGTAACAAAACTTTGCACAAAAGACAAACAAAAGCACTTTATGTGGCCATGGAAAGCCCCATCCTTAGGCTAACACTCAGATAGACGTTGGGTCACCCCTCTCAGCCTCCTCCACTCCATCTAAACTGAATAAACCAGGTACTTTACTTTGAAGTTGATCCTCCCCACCTAGGCTTGAGCTCTGCGTTGATTTGTTTCTGTGCTCAGTGCCACAAGGCAACTTTGCACCCCCAGTGCTCCCCATATGCTCTGAACTACTTTCATTTACTTTTCCCTTTTCATTTTACCCTCTCTGTTTCCCCAAGCCCACTGGAGCCATCCTGACCAGAGTCTCTGGATGCTATCACAATACAAATAATTTGAGGTGAAAAAGGCTCCATTCTGAAAGTGAAAGAAAGTGGACCCTTGGAAAGAATGTGAACCTTTCTAGAATAAGTAAATGTTATTCAAATAACTGGCTTTTGTCTCTCTCTTTATTTCTTTAAAGTTAATTACAAAGAAAGAAGTCACCAGGACAAAGATTCCAGGAGTCTCCTTGGTATATATCAGGCAGCACACACACTGCACACCAGTAACAATGAAATGACCCCTTGAAATACTGCATTTCTTGCCAAGCATAACTTCTTCGAAGAGTTTAAACTTCACCTTTGGCCAAAATTTGAGAGCTGAAAGTCCTTCTTTTCTTAGTTCAAGTTGGGGCATGATTCAGAGAAAGGAGAAGAGGCTAAAGCAATCCACCTCAGCTGATGTTTTCAGTAGAAAAGCAGCTCCAACAGTTACAAAAGATGCTCTCAGCCTCTAAACCCCCAAGTTCTCCTCTGGGATTAAAACTATCGGACTCCTGTCATCAGTAATTTGGGTGCATCTCTTTCCCAGCATGCCTGTGGAAACATCTCTCTGTGTTTGGCCAGGGATCCAGACCTGGGGTCCTCACCAGGCCAGAGTCTGAACTAGAGGACAGAGGAGCAATGTCAGAACTGGCTCGTGACAGACCCCATTTGGGTTGTACTGCAACGGTCCATCAACACACAGAAATTGGAGTCACCAAGCTGAACAGCTTAATTTAAAAACAAATGGAAAGCAAATACCACAGCGCCTTACTCCTTCCGCTCAAGTTTACAGCTTTGTTACTGTGACTCCTGTGCACTTGATAGATTGGATACTAATGGGCCACAGGAAACAAAAACAGATGACTAACATTAGCCAGTAAGTGGAAGCACCAGGGAAAGCCCAAAATAGGCTGCTTTTAGCTCGTCCATGTTATCCAGCTACTCAGAATAAGCACAAACACTGAGAAAATTATTCATAATTTGCACTTAAATAGAATCTTCTATTAGAGGGTATCACAGTAGTTTATGACTATTAAATATTTGGTACTAATGGGATAAGCATCTGACGCTCATCTGCAGAGAAAAACGCATCAAAGAATAGCAGACAGTCAAACTCCATAAGTGTATTGCACATGCCACTGTGGGTGTTGCTGAAAATATGGAAAACATTTAGAAGGGCAAGCGAAAATAGCTGTAATATAAAATCCCTTCTGTCATAAGACTTCAGAAAATAGTTACTCTCAAATGTTTTTCCTTCCACACTGCTTTCTGTTATGTAAAAAAAAAAAATAATTTCCCTCTCTCCACAATCTCCCTCTTCAAAAGAAAATGAGTGTTTGATTCCACCAAAACAGTTCAGTGTCATGAAACAGATCACTGTTTTTGAGGAGAGGAAATCCCAGCTGTTTTCCTACATCTTCTGCTCACAGAACTTAAGTTGCTTTGGGCAGATACTAACAAAGTAACTGCACAAAGTGAAACACTTTAAAAAATCCAAAATAGGCCAAACAACCGTCACTCTCCCCACATCCTGCACACTCAACCCTGTGAATCGAAAGTGTCATTTGACACTAAAACCTCTCCTGTGGAGTTTGCCTCAGTTTCTTGCCTGTATTTAGAAAAAATAAAAGAAAATCACCACTGTATCAAACAACAGAAAACGGTTCAGCACATAGAGTAAGGTTCCCAAGTGATCTACACTGGGACAGTTACAAGGGATGTGTACCAAGCAAATAGAGATAAAGCCTGCGAAGACTGAATGCCTGTTTTGTAGGGCTTCAAGCAGATAGCCTTTCACTTGCATCTCCCAGTCCAGTTCACAAAATAAGCTGCTGCCATCTTATGGAAGAGACCTCGAAAAGCACTTGGTCCAAAAACAATTGCTGCATTTCTTCATCTCCCTTTGTTTACTTTGTGATTAATAACTGTTTTGACAAAGAATTTCCTTGCTTTGCAAAGATCTGCCTATTGCGGTGAGTTATCCTTTGTGGAAGTTCCTTTCTCACCTATGATTTTACAGTAATTTTCAGAGTATCCAGGAAGTCAGACGGAGTAGTGTACCGAGAGAGGGAACAAACCAGCCAGGCTGTTAATCCTGACACTGCCTCGGACAGAGGTTTCTTGTACGATACAACAAAAGCCAGCTGGAGCCATTCAGCCACTACAGGATAAAGTCATCATTTCTGCCCAGTCTTAAGGCAGTCATTCTGTGTGCTCCATCTCTGGCCTTCTCTACACGGCCAGCTTAAACCAGTTTAACCAAAACTGTGGGTTTTAACATGCTTACTAAAATCAACGAAAACGTACCAGCTTAAGCCTGAAGCCACCGTGCACACAGGGGTTCAATTTCTCCATCTTTAAGGCACAAATAGCTACATTTGCAGAATGTCAGGGAGCTTTGCCGAGAGATTTTGCCTTTGATCTGAAAGGGAAATCTCTTTGCAAGCTTCTGTGTTACTGCACGAGAAAAAAGCAAGATTTCAGATAAGGACTGCCTGTAAGAGTGGTCAGCAAGGCTGACACTGTATTCAGGTGAATGTAGGACTCCCACGAGTTCAAAACACTTGTTGCTACCTAGGATGCAATATTCAACTTCAACATTTAAATCAAATACATTTTTGGAATGAGTATGACCAGCATGAGAGTCAGGATAAACACATGAGAGAAGCCAAGTGTTGTCCTCGCCTCCCACAGCAGCTGCACTGACCTGCTACCAGTGAGCCCGAGCTCCCCAGTCCTTCTGGGGCTACGAAGGGGTAAAATACAATCACTGGCCAGTCACTTACTTCCTTTAATCTGATGTGACCTCTCCTTTTTCCTCCTCCCTGTGAAAGAGTTTCCCATCCACTAATAACCAGGGAGAACATTATGAAATTCCTACTGAGAATAAACAGCTGTTAGTACCTAGATTTTTAAGCTGTATTAGCGAGATTTAGGTAACATCCAGGAATCCCCCATTTAAGCAGCACCCAAGAACCCTCCAGGAGTTAGCTGAGATGACATCTTGTCATTTGATAGCTATGTCTAGTAAATACCAAGTTCCACCAAAATTGCACAAAGTAGAGAAGTTACGGTCCTGTATCAGTGTGCAAAAAAGGCAAGTAGGAAGATACGGAGCTATACAGACATTAATCCCAGACAGTGCAGCAGAAAGATGATACAGTATGCCATTTTAAAATATGCTTTCATTCTTTATTCACTATGCTGTGAGGAGGCATGAACCAGAAAGCATAACTACACCAGTGACTGAAAGATTGCTAAAGGCTCTTATAACTTCCAGAGTTGCATGTAACTGCACAAAATGGGTCAAGTGAGTGACAAATGGCCCCATGAGTCAAGATCATAAGTCTTTAAACAAGATCGGCCAAAAGAAAAAAATAAAAAAATTAAACATTTTACACCATTTATTGGAAATGAGTATCAGGAACATCTGCTTTCCTTCTCTGGGACAAACACAAAGTAAGTGGTGAGGAAAATGATGCAGTTTTTCAGCTTTGACACGTCACGATCAGATAGTCTGAAGAAAAAGCCCACACTACATGGTACCCTTAAGGCCCATACATTAAACTGACATTGCTCAGAAGCCGAATGTCAGCCAGGAACCTCGGACAGTAGTACAGGCATGACATGGTAGGCACTCTCTCTTCATCAAAAGTTTGTAAAAATTGTTAGTCACAGCTAGTAACATGAAAAAGACAAAACCCCAAAACTGACAAACCACTGAGAAGGGCAAAGAAACCCTACAGAGACATCACAATCATTTGGCAAATTGAATCCATTGAAAGAGCACATATATCCAATGCTCTACATCATCCTTTCCAAGAGCAAAACTGTAACTGAAATCTGCGCTAATCCAGAGGAAGCATAATTGCGTCCTCTCCCTTACCCAAAGCCACAGCACTAGAGCTACAGTGCACGGCCAACCTTGTACAGGTACTCAAACTAATGGCTCCTGGGTCAGGCCATAATCCCTATTTCCCCATCCTCCCAGTGTGCCTAAATGAAGCTCATACAGAGCGTCACTGAACTGTTACAGGGAAGCTACAGCTACTGAACTAGGGGGAACGAACTGGTTTGGTTTAAGGACACTAGGTAAGAACTCAGGCATGTTAGGTCAAGCTGCAGGTTTCTGTCTCCTTGTGGGCTTTTACACAAATAATTTGTGCCCAAATACTCAAAGGGATTTTGCCACCTAAATGCTTCTACAGAAATCAAGACCCATCTTGCAGTGACTCAGCAAGCCTGTCTCAAAGCATTGCAGGGGGTTAATGACTGTGGAGAGCTCACGTGCTACGGGAATGGATAACTGCAGGTGCCCAAGACAAATATACTACCTTCTTTTTCTCATATCAGCTTGGAAAGTCTAATTTAGAAGCATTTCTTAGCTATGCCCCAAAATATCTACTTACAACATTTGCATTGGTCTTTAAATAAAAATTCCAGCACTTTCATAGCCCCTTATTAACCGAGAGATATAAAATTTCAGTAAGGAAAGAGATTGTGGTTTCAAGGGTCTACTTAGTCTCTAATCACACCATAAAAGAAAGATTATTTTTTTTTACATATAAATAAGATATGAAAAACACATTGCCTTTTGTCTTTTCTTTTTTTTTCTTTTACTTTTACTTTCCTAACAGGCTCCTCTAAACAGTTTCATTTAAAATAGCTTTTCTATAGTGCCCAGTGTTTTCTTTGGCATATCTGGAGAGCTGGGTTTTGGGATAAAAATAAATTGTACCAAAAGACCAAAACAGGATTAGGAGATTTGAAAGGACTTCGTAAAAATCAGTTGTGCACAGGCAAAGGGGGAATTTTTCAGTAGGTCATTTTAAAGATAAAAGCTCTGGAGGAAAGATTTCTGCTTGGTGGCAAACTCATCTAAACCTTGCAAAGCCTACAGGAGAGTCTGCAAGGAAGGCAGAGGTTACAGAGCATGAGAACATGCACAAATTCTCACATCTTAAAGCTATTTTACAAAAGATTAGGTAACATTTTTCGTACGATGCGCACATGCGCTTAAGCAATGGTGTAGTCCTAAAACGAGACCTTTATGTCAATCTGTCTTACAAACAGTTTGGGGATGGGGGAGGCAGAAAGGAGCAGATTCTCTCTTTTAACATTCACAGACCTGCTTTTTCATCTTCCCCCGCCCACCCCTGATTTTCTCTCTCACTTCCCCGTATCAGTTATGCTTTAAAAATATCTAGGGATCAAGGTGGATAAAGGGTGCATCCTACTTGCAAAGATGGATGCAGAAGACTGCTTGCACTATAGGTGTAAGTCAAGCTGCAGAGGATTTATTTCCAGCCCCTCTAGTACACTGGTAGCTGATAATGTAGGATGGATTTGTCTCTTCTGTGGGAGAACACAACACTCTCCTTCAACATGGTGCACGTTTCTAGAGCATGACGTGAGCAGCAAAATGTTCAGAAGGTACATAACCCCTTGCTAACAGATAGCAACTATTTTATTTAAGAGTTCCCCTATTAATCATAGTAATTCTTCTTGCAATGCAGACAGTGAATGTCTGCAAGTAATTACAAAATATCATGGTATTTTTTAGGATAAGCTGCCATCAAACTACGTTGCTGTCTCAGTGCCATGTAATTTCTTCCCTTCCCATTTTCAGCCATGCCTGTAAGACTGACCATCCCTAAAATATTTCCAATCTAATCTCCTTTTATTACTAAATTAACATTAGACCTAGAACATTCCACTAAGTATAGGGAAAACACACTAACGTTAATTGCTTTACATCTGGTCACTAACATATTAATAGCAGCCACTCTAGCAGGTTTCTGCCGCACAGCATTGCCAGGGCTAAGCGCGGCAGGAACGCGTGCGGAGCCATCACGCGTGGGCCTGGGTCAAGACAGAAGCATAAGCACAGAGTAAACAATAAAGCATGAATTTAAGTAACTGAACGGAAACAATTCTCAATTACATGATTTAATTAGAGATAGGAAATAAACTCAAACACGGTCTGCCATAAAAAACTGGGGGCTCTTCAGCATTTGTTTTCCCTCGATATGTTTTCATGCATTTCCAGGTCTGCTGACTTGATTCCTGCCGCACTGCAGCAAGGCACAACCAGGGCTGATCATCCCCGAGGATTTGCCTCAGCTCAGCAGTGGCTACTAACAATACCACAGCTTTTTAGGACTCAGTTAGGAGACAAAACTCCAAGCAGACATTCTGAAATATATGTGGTATCCCACGGTTGTTAAATTGAAAACTCAGGTTTCAATGAAGAGAAAAAAAGCTTTAGAGGTGTCTTCCTGTATACAAAATAAACACACACAGAGCAGTTAAGCTGCTTTTCTTGGAGCCACACTGAGAACTAAGTCTACTACCAGGTTTAAGCTTTTTTATATGGTTCATTTCCACAAACACTAATGCATTAAAAAAAAAAAAAAAGAGGTACAGGCTCAGGGAGAGATTACATGACTAGTTCTATACTGTATTACCCAAAAAGAAAAAAATTGAAAAGGCATCACTTGTCAATGAGCAGCTTTCCTGTCAGTAGAAAATGCAACTGCTTCTTTATTTTACCCGTCATAAATAAAATACTGTTCAGCTTGGTTCCGTTAGGCACATAGGCATCACCTGGCAAACACAGATTTGAGCAGAAGCCCCAGCTAAGGGAACACACTCTCATTATGGCAAAGGAAATAAAGGTTAAACAGAAGGACAAGCTTTCCATTATTAAGGTTCCAAAAAAAGTGGGAGGGGTCATCTGCGGAGGCAATAAAATCTTCATTGTTGGGTTTCTTGTAAGACTATTTTGAATACATGAATGGTTTGAGTGTACTTGATCCATCCTTAGGATAGAGAGAAAGACTACCATGGTGTCTTAAAGTCCTTTCCTGCTCTGTTTTCCCAGCCTAAGTCTGCAAACAAAGGATGTATTCAGACTTCAAGCTAGTACGATAAAACATTCTAATCTGTATACTATCAAGTTATTTTGACTTCTATAGAGGGCATGGCAAACGCATGCTGATGCTTCTGTTGCTTCTGACTACTACTGTGAAAAACATAGCAAATAATTTCCACTAAGCTCAGAAGACTGCTACTTGTATTTTGAGGAATGCAAAAGAACGGAAGCACTGCAGGCCTTCGATCACTGCTCTGCTGTCTAGCCGCAGCTTACAGGGGAAACTTCATTGCACTTCTTGATTGCTCTAGCCTCACACAGTTTGCCTCTCCCCTCTAGGCAAAAGGAAATTGCAAGACCAAAAAATTGCTTTTTCTTACTGTCTAAAGGGAGAAGAGAAGCCAGCAGCATATTCCCAGGATTAGACTCACCTGCTGGCTCAGTCCGTAGCAATCTGTTAAGCCAGCCCATTGCGTTTCATCACATTGACCTGTGAAACAACAGAAGTTGTCTTTATTCCATGTCCCAAGAAGCGTGCAATCCTAGGAGAAAAAAAATAGCATGGTAGGAAGGTGCTCCTGCCCCTGGAGCCAGGTCAGTCAGTCAGACCTTGCAGCCAGAGCAGGTCCATTCCCAAGTACGCTCCCTGCGGCACCAAACCAGAGAAGACCCAGGAAGCAGCCTGGTTTCTGGAGGGGGGTGTTCAACCATTGAACTCTCTGTTCCTTCAGATGGGGTGCCACCGGTACCTGAACCATCTCCCACATCTGTGTCACACCAACAGCGTACTCACACCCTTACTCATTTACCATCTTTCTACCTGGATTGCTACATACGTAGAGGGAGGCACAGGCATTCAGGCCTGACACAAAAGGGTACTGTTACATCTTCTGGTTCACAAAAGAAACAGCAATATGCCAAGATAATAGCATTATTGCGGCCATTCCGTGGACCTGGAAAAGGATTTCTGTGCCTTAACACATGCCTTTTCCAAACAGATCTGCTAATTTAGTAAGCCTTCACTCTCCTACAAGCTTTTACACAAACAAAACCGTAAGTTACAGAAAAGCCTGTATGAGTAATGCCTGTGGTCTTGAAAACAATTTGTTAATTCAAACATTATTGCCAAAGCTTGAACACTCCCAGTGCTCCAACAGATTACCTTGGGAACTGAGAGACCATTATTAACACTTCCTAAAACCCAGAAGGTCCTGTACTGAACCAGTTTGGCTCTGCAACTTTCTAGACTCTTCCCTATGTGCCCTGTGGCTACATTCAAACTCTGCCACCTGTGAGGACATTTTAGCCCCCAGGCCCACACGGCCCAGCTGCCCTCTGATCCCAGCTCAGGATGAGACCTGGGTCTGTACCTTTGCCTTGTCCCAGGGGTCCTGGCAGAGGGACACCAGTGTGTGCAGGCCAGACAGGAGCCAAGCACCTGAGGGGAGCTGCTGATGAAGTGTGACCGCAGCACGCTGTGGGACAGGCATGCTCCACAGCTGTGAGGGACATGGCGGAGACTGCCTTAGAGTACAGCTTAAAACAGCAGAGAAAGGGAAAGGAAGCCACTCTCCAAAGCTCCGTGCTAGGAGAGGCCATTTGCTACTACTGTTCGAAGTACGCTTTCCTCCACCTATCAGTCCCTACCCCTCCAGAAGAAAATTGGTCAAACTCTTTCTAAAACAGTTACCCACATGTCTTCTTGTGCTTACACCGCTCAGCTACAGGAGCACTTCATCAACAACGTTGCCAGCAGTGCTGCAAAGCACAACCTTGCCAAGATTAAGCGTCCCAACTTTTTTAAAAGCAATTCAACCATTTCCAAGTCAACATATTTTGCTGTATTTTCTTTATCAAATGAACAACCCAAAAGGCTAAGATTAAATATTAAATTAATATTAAATTAATTTAATATTAAAACAGTTTCTTTCTACCTGAAAACTAGACATAAACCAGGTAGTTTCACGAGTGGAACAGAACTCAGCCGAGTTCGCTGAACTCACTGAATGACTGAAAAATATGCACGCCCACTACAAACTGCAGTTATCAGTGCTTTCTTTGAGGCAGCACACCTATGAAACTTAAAAACATAAACCTGCAAGTTTTGCCATGAAATCTTCACTGTTTGTTGAGATCCGCCCAAGAGCGCTCTCATCTCCAACCCCCAGTCCCCCAGTGCAGTGGAAATTCTGCGGTCAGCATCTCTGACGTCTCCCAGTCTGTATTGCGAGGTGTATCTGTGTTTTGCTTCAACTGCATTGACGTTGGCAGCCGCACAGGTTTTCAGACCTCTTAGCACGTCCACAAAAAGCAGGTGGGTACTGCAGGGCCTTTCTGTGGCTTTGTCTAGAGAAACAGTGCTGTTAACCCACCTCTGAAACACCGGCAGATTGCCTAGCACAAGATGACCCCAAGCCTTCCCTTCCTGAGGAGTCTTCAGATCAAAAGGATCTCATTTTCCACACCCTACAGGAGGTAACAACATTTCTTCCAAACCGCTCCCACCCCATCTCTTACAATATTCTGACACACCACCACATCAGGTTTCTTGAGCAATGTGCCACACAGTACAGGTCTGTCACTGTCCAACACATACAGCCACCACCATCAGCCGTTACCAAACTCCATCAGGAATTCAGCTTCCCTGAAGTACAGCGTACCAGTCTCTGTGGTGCAGCCGGTTAGCGCGTCGGGCTGTTAACCGAAAGGCTGGTGGTTTGAGCCCACCCAGGGATGAGCCCCTTTCTAAGGGCCAACGCAGAACCTCAGTGAGGCCCAGCACTGGGAAGCACCAAGTCCTGCCCCCAGGGAGGAACAACCCCAGGCACCCGTCCAGGCTGGGGCCACCCAGCTGGGCAGCAGCCTGTAAGGAAAGGACCTGGGGTCTTGGTTAGACACCAAGTGAACATGAGCCAGCAAAGTGCCCTTGCAACCAGGCAGCCAACGGTCTCTCCGGCAGCATCAAGACCACCAGTTGCCACTGGTTGAAGACCCAGTGATCTTTGCCTTCTGCTCAGCGCTCCTGAGGCCATACATGGAGTGCTGTGTCCAGTTCCAGGCTCCCCAGTACAACAGAGGCATGGACATACCAGAGACAGTCCAAGGAAGGGCCACAAGGATGATTAAGGGACCGGAGCATCCCTCCCATGAGGAAAGGCCAAGTTCAGCCAGGAAAAGGCTCACGGGGCATCTTACTCATGTATATAAACATCTGAAGGGAGGTTGCAGAGAGGATGGAACCAGGCTTTTTTCAGTGGTGCCCAGTGGCAGGACAAGAGGCAACGGGCACAAACTGGAACACAGGAGGTTCCAGCTGACTATCAGGAAACAGTTTTTCACTGTGAGGGTGACTGAGCACTGGCACAAGTTGCCCAGGGAGGTTGTAGAGTCCCCCTCCTTGGAGATACTCGGAAGCTGTCTGGACACAGTCCTGCACAACTGGCTCTAGCCTCTATCTTAGCAGGGGGGTTGGACCAGATGACCTCCAGAGCCCCCTTCGAACCTCAACCATTTCATCCGTGTTCAGCATACTGTTCAGGACGAAAATCCAAGTCAAATCACATCTAGGCAGATGTGATCTCTGACCTCTGGCACCCTGAGTACCCAGTCAATCTCTAACTTCAGCTTTGATTTCATACCAGGCTCAACCATTACCAGTATACAAAGCCTAACTCTTCCTTCTATAGGCATCCTTCCTTCTGTTTTTCTGGATGACACCTGCCCACAGGTCATACCTACCCTGAATTAAAACCATTCATTGTGTTCGAAGCTGAAGTTCAGAGATGATACATAATCCTTAACCAATATAAAATATTAATATATAAATTGGGTTTATAAGATTATATATTTTGAAGTATTAACAAAGTATATCTGATATTTATATTAAATATGCTTACTCTGTGTTATTTATTATAGTATGTGTTAGACATTAGATGTGTTATATATTATTAAAACTGCCTTCACAGTTCAGGCAGCTGCTACAGCTCCTCCCTGAACCCCAGTTTACAGCTTTGCTCCTAATTCTTAGTAATGAGAAGCTCCAGATCTAGGTATGTTGAAGAAGTTTCATGCTGTCAAGAACATCCTGATAGCCACACTCCTCATATCAGAAAGTCCAGTCTGACGTGCACTGAGAACTGGGAACCAAGCACTGCCATCAAAAGGATCCAGACTTGTTCCCAGAACCAAGTAAATCCAGAGCCGATTGTATAGAAAACTCTAGATTTCCTTCCAAGCATGATTTGACACTTTAAGGGTTGTTCTGAGTTGTGGGGTTTTTTTACGCTTCAAAAATAAAGAACTAGAGCCTAAGAGTTCTAGAATGTCACTAAGAATTTCACTATCATTGTATGTAAAATGTGCATAGATGCTACAGAAACTAGTAGTACAAGAAAAATCTTCAGTTAATCACCATGACCATTTTCACTCCAACAGAAAGGACCAGATGTTTCTCAGGCACAAGGACAAAACTTCTTACTCTTGCATTAAAGTCAGCCACAGAACATAAGCACACAGCAGTTCAGAAACCTGCCTCCTCCCGTTTTTTTCCCCTGTATAATGCCTAATTGATTTTTAATTACGGTGCCACAGGTACTCAGGAGGAAGGTACATGGAAACCTTAGAAAACTTGGAACAGTTTTAATGGAGAGCTTACCTCTTCCCTCCCTCCAAAAAAAGCTAATGCTGTTGAAAAGTGATCAGGAAAAACACCTTACATTTTGCCCTTGAAGGCTCAGCTAGCTCTGAAAACCATGTGATGATTTGTTCAGCAACATCAAGAAGCCTTGCTTATTGACATCTTCATGAAGGACTGCAACATGCTGAAAACTACTGCAGGAGCTTTGAACAAGATAGCATATATAGGCTGGATGCAGCACCTTGAACATTCATATCAATCTTCCAGTAGTTAAATAGCAGTAACTGGTGCTGATCACAACACAGGCTGCTCAAGTTTTGCAAGTGTTTGAAAATGTGCATTGCATTCAGCCTGAAAACATAGAATTATTACACTAAACTATGGGGCAAGATTAGAAGGATTGCTGTTGTTCACTATACACCAGGTTACTGGCAAACAAGGGAACTAACCAAATGAAGTATACAGAGTAATTACCACTGTGGTGTGTGATGGCAGCAAGACCACCACTGTTTCCTGAAGTTCTGCCAAGGCTGATGAGACAGTCATTGGTATTGTTTGGGGACTTACAGAACTCACGTTTTCATTTTATGAAGACTTACTCTGAGCCGGCTGTTGATCTCATTATTGCAGCAGAATAGGAAAAGTGATGCTGTAGTTTGGATAAAAGCCCCACTAGCAATAAAATAAATAAAAAAAAGCCTCTTGAAATCTCCACCAGAAGCTGTCCACCTCCCGATGCAACTGCTATACCATATTCTTCCAGGCTAGTGTAAAGACTACAGAAAGCCTCTGTCAGCCGCAAGTACTTAAATTTTTTAGTATTGACTACAGAGTAAATGAACTGGAAACAACTTCAGTTCAACAGTCTTCCATGATCATGTAAGATTTCTCAGTTACCTCATTCTGGTTTAGTATTTTCTTATAAAACTACCTGCCATGGAAATGGACACATTCCCATTACTTGATGGAGAGTAAACAATAGCTACCTCCATTATCCCTCAGCTACCTACTGAGGTAGGCTGAAGAATTTCTTGCGCTTACTTCTCTGATTGCAACACTCAATACTCCACAAAGACACAGGCTTGAATCAGTATTAAGCAGAGGTTATGATACGACTTGCAATAGTTTCTGATATACTTGCATTACATCTACAACCGTGAAAGCGCACTTGGAGATGGAGATAACGGTGATAGTTCTGACCTGCAAAGTCTTTACTTTGAATAATAAATAAAAGCAAAGTCTTCACTTTGAAAGTAAAGACAGCAGCTCTCACCCCACCCCCATAAAAAAGGGAGAGAGAAGAGGAAGGATATTAAAAAAAAAGTAAAAATAATTGTTGTTAAACTTACTCTGACAAATACTGGAAGCACAGGAACCCAACCCTCCAGTATACTGCTCCTTGACAGAACAATGACAAAAGGAGATAAGACCCTAGGAAAAGCCGTTTTTCAGGGACATAACCAAACATGCTTAAAAGATGAAGATGGACAATCAAGCTGCAACTCAATTAGAAAACATCTGCTTTAAAAAAAAAAATAGAGAGCTGTCTAACTGCTTTGTCTCACAAAATACGCTGTTTCAGAAGAGTCCTCTCAGAAAAATTTTGCACAGGAAAGAGAAAATGACTTGATTCTTTTGCAGAACAATGGCCACTATTCAGAGTGCCCTGCAGTTCCTCCCTTTGACAAGAGCTGTCAGATCTGGCAAAGGCAGGGTAAAAGATGAATCCAGGTCCTGTGATAAAAGGACCTTTTGTGAGACACTGAAAATTCAGTCTCTTCTCACCACAGGGATGCACCCACGCTAGGGGAAAAACAGGTAAGGAAATACATTACAGGCATCTAACAGCCTTATGATACTTGCCCAATATTACTGAAAACTTACTAAAATAAATTATTCTGAGTTTGACTGCTCCTACAAGTTTCCTCTGTTGCTAGCCTACAAAAACCAAAATCCTTTGATCTCAATGCTAACAAACAAGATTTGCTCAGACCACATATTCTGCATGAAACAGTAATACAAAGCTAACATTTTAATACAATATGAATGTATATTTAATATTAATTACATTTACATATTTAAATTATCCTACTACATCAACAATACTATAGATACAATAACTGGTAAAAACAACTAGCATGGTTAAGTCTTCAAGTTTTGGTATTGTTTTCTAGCAAGTGTAAAACAGAATAGAAAACAGTTTCCATGTGAAGAATAAAGTGTATTTTAACAGAAGCAGCCAAGACCTGCTGCGAAATACAGATCATGTATGCTGACCTTTACACAAAACCTTGCAGTAATAAGAGGTACTGTCTTTCACTGTATGTACAAGAAACTGCCCAATAGTTCAGTTACTGATTGCACTATATGATTATTAAAAAAAAAAAACAACACAGCATCCTTGTCTTGTCCTTCAGAAATAATTTGTCCATAAGAAGTGACCTTGTTTAAACTGTTACGTGCTAGAAAATATACAACTCTACAATAGGAAGTGGTTAGAAAAGTTGAATACTGTGGAAAAAAATTTATTAGTCTATACAAGTCTTCTGAAACAAACTATTAGCTTTGATACAGTAAATTCAAGTGAATACTCATTGCAATAGTATTTTTCCATACAGAGATCAAGTTCTGTGTCTGTGACAGAAGTTTTATTTCTGAACAAGTAGCCGCACAAAGCAGACGTGAGAGATCTTCACAGCCACAGTGAGCTACAGTTTGAGATAAAAGTTATATTGCAAACATTTAGGAAAATTAGGCATCCGTACTGAAGTGTGCCAAACTGATTAACAATGAAAGAACAAAGATGTCATTCAGACCCCTTGCCAATAATGAAGCCTTTCTACAGTAAGTCTAAAGTAGACCGCATTGTAAAAACCTAGAGTGCAAGAGTACCACAAATTTAGTATATAAATATCACAGGATTAAAACTCCAGTTAAGCCATAAACTGAAGTGATGATTAAAAAGAAAAAAGGAAAGGAAGCTTTCCAAGCATCTCTTCAAGAAGGTGCTGATACCAAATGGCCTTTGCCAATTTGTATTTCAGACAGCTCTGCTGAAAGACAAAAATTTAGCAGATTTGTCTAAGAACTGTACAATTTTTCTGTTTTTAATACCATAAAATAGCATTTACTAGAAGAGATGAAATGTAACATTTATAGCTCACACTGGTTTCAAGATCTGTGCACACTATATAGTTCTATAATTTCAAGGGTATTTAAAAATAAGACAAAGAACATACAATGCAGTAATGTATTTCTGCTAGATGGATTTGTTTGGAATAGTTAAACAATGAATGTATACAGTCATTAAATTTTTAGTGCATTTGTTCTTGCACATTATTTATGCTACTTATAAAAACCTGAAGATTGCAAACTGGGCATGCTTACCATAACATTTTCAAACTGAAAGCTGCAGAACATTTTTCCTACAAGTGTTCACTGCCATGATACAAAACAAATATGTGCAAACTGCAAGGTCCCTAAAAATAGCATTTAATGAATTTATGTACAGAAGGATGTCACTATCTGTTTAAATATGCAAAGAATAAGCTTCCCAAAGTTTATAACATAGAACAATATCCACCACATGCTCCTCCTCCTCCATATCCTTCTTCCTTGTTTGATAACTTCACACCTCTGTTTTGGCTCTCACTCTCCCACAGTCCAGGAGTCTGAATGATTTTTTCAACAAGTTCTTCAAAGGCACACTGTACACCGTCACAGGTTTTTGCACTTGCCTCTGGAGAAGGGACACAAGAAGTTAAGTGTCAGCATAGCTTCTAGTAACTTCTTTAGTATTTCTTTCAGTTAATTCTCAGCCTACAACTCTACATTATATTCTACAACAACATAGCACTGCCAGAATTAGCAGGTATGCTATCTGCCACCACATAAGGCAGCACCTCAAGATTCTTAATAGAAGAGCTTCCAAGTTGAATGTCACTAGAATATAGAGACAGCTATAGCTTAGCTTTATCTTAGTGTGAAACGCACTTCAGTAGGAAAGAGGGCTCTACTTAAGGTGTCTGATAAACTTGGTTGCTGTTCTGCATTTCAGTTCTGTACATTAGCCATAACTGAAGTACCACCGTACCGTAAGAAACAAGGATCCATACTACAGGATTCTGGATCAGCCTCCATGATACAACTCAACTGATAAAAGCCAGTAAGAGATGACATTTCTTCTGCAGTTAGCAGAATTCTAGGTAAATTCACTCGGGAGACTTACTCTGGCTAAGCCCAAGAAATATGCTGACAGGCTATGTTATGAGAGCCACAGTTACCATCTGAAACTGTTCAGTCCCACTAGGGCTTGCCCTGTTCTTCTACACAGTCATGCACATACTTCGCATATGTAGCATGCGGATACATATATTCAGTTAATTTAATTTTCATGTTTCTTTCCACCTTTCATCCACTTAACAGCTTGTGCCTCAAATTTAACTACTCCTTCCATATATGACACTGTAGCCAAAAAGAAACACTGCAAAGTACTAGACAAAATACATCATTAGTCAGACAGGAAGAACATAAGTCCAAGTACAGGACATGTCAGTGAACTGCTCTGCTACTGGAGTAGTGGTCCCTGCTGATCCTCAAATGAAACACACAACAAATTTATGCATAAAGCATCACTTCACCACCCACTTTAATTTACTACAAAGCTTTGCCCACAAGACCCATCTCATTATGCAGCAATAGGAGACTAACATATTTGCTCCAGTCATGATTATGTCATTATTCAATCCCACCCACCATTTATCTATTGATTATATTCCTACCTATTTTTACATCCCAGATCTAATACAGATTTCTGTCAAGTACCACCTCTTTTGCTATACTGAAAGCTGGCCGCTAGTACCAATTCCCCCTCTTTCATTTTGCTTCTGTTATTAATTTAGCAAGTCAGTTGGGAAAAGAAGACAAAACCCCAAACAGGTTTTATCAAACTACAGTAGAGCTGCATTCTGCCCTTAATCCTCATGAATTTCAATACACATGTCCACAGTTAGAAGAGATATCTGGATATATTTAGGGAGAATTTAAAAAAAAAAAATAATGGGAAAACCTACTGCCTTTCTATCTACTGCAGCTGAGAAATATCATCAATTGGATCATACATATAAAGACTATCTGTCCTACAGATGGTATTTTTCATTATGTAACAAAAATCAAGTAAGATCCCTGCAAATATCTGTAACATACCTATGAACAACATGGAATGTTTTCTTGCAAATTTGAGACCTTCATTTCTGTCAACTTCACGGTTTTCCTAGAATAAGAAGCAGCATTAATATGCATTATTAACAAAATACACCAACAGATTACTTAATGCAGTTGAATTTGATTACCTTATCAATCTTGTTTCCAACTAGCATTTTCACTATGTCATTCCTTGTGCAGTATGTTTCCAGTTCATTTAACCAGTTATCCAGCTTGACAAAAGTATCTCTTCTGGTGACATCATAAACTGAAAGACACCAGCAATATTTTTTCCACAATATTTTTCCAAGAAATACAGTTTATGTTAAAAAAGAGCAAAAACTATGTTTTTTTGAATAAGAAA
Organism: Falco punctatus; assembly: GCF_963210335.1. Taxonomy (NCBI): domain Eukaryota; kingdom Metazoa; phylum Chordata; class Aves; order Falconiformes; family Falconidae; genus Falco; species Falco punctatus. The sequence goes on from NC_137583.1 coordinate 68,577,335, forward strand.
ACTGAAGGAGTCCCAAAGATTCCATTTTACTTACTACGGCAAGACAATAATAGGAAAAATGTTGAACATCCAACAGCTCAAATAACTGATGATACTAATGCGGAACAACTCTAAGATTCAGTCATCTATTGAGACTACTCCGACTAATTTATCTTGACATCCAAGCTTACAGGCTAGAGATTATCATTTCCCAAAAAATTCTATACTTGCAGACAGATCCTGAGGTAGAATACTTAACTTCACTACACAAAAGATATGCAAAGAGGATGGCATAAACTTCTGCACTGAGTTAGTGATAGTTAAGACTTAACAGCACTGCTATGCTACTGATTTGGCTTAAAAAAAAAAAAAAAAGTGACCCAATCACCAAATCTTCACAAATATTACCGAACCAGTGCTGAATTTTCAGCATTTCAGTGTTTCAAACTATTTAGCATTTGTGTGGGATATAACTAATAAGCCATGCTAGGAGCAGAAAGGGCAGACAAAAAGCAGACTTTGTTAAACCTAAAATGCACCATCCAGCAACTATCTAATAGCTACCATTTCAAGCTATGAAAGTACTTTTTCCTTCATTCTCACATCCCATATGCACACAGGCATAAATAGTTGGTTTCACTCAAGTCTACAGCTTGGCCTGCATGAAACAACCTTATTTTTATGAAGTCATTTAACAAAGAAACAAATCAGGAGATTATTAAATAAAATGAGAAAGCAAATCTCAACAGCAGGACTTGCTAGCTCCCCAACAGTGCTTATTTACTTTTACAGCTTTCAACAGGAAGTGACAGGTTCAGTGCCAGCAATTAAGTGACTCAATAAGACATGCTTTGACAGCATCTCCCTATACCAGGATGATAATGCAACCCAGACTTGAGAAATAGTACATACAAAACAAAACCTACCAGGAAGAGTCATGACAGAGGTTATTCTAAATGAAACAATTTAACTGGACACAATACCTTACCAAGAATCTCTCAAGTCAGACAACTTCAAAAAAAAAATAAAAATTAAAACTTACTTCCCTGCCCTTACTTTAGCCAGCTCTTCACTTCTAGCAGTGGAGAAGCAGAACTTCAGAGCTCAGTGCCTAGTTAACATGTTTCCACACACAAAAGAAAAGCAAGAGGCTTCACTGTGAAGCTGCAGTTACGGGCTTTGGCCAGAGTTTCTCCTACACAGACTGATGCTTTTTATGCTAGCAGGTAGCCTTTTCTAAGTGATTCTGACTGTGTAATATCCCATCAGTATAGAGACACAAATAGCAAAAAATTCCAGTCGGACTCCAGTGTTTGTATTAATTTCATTAAGAACAAGGAACAGGAGGAAGAAAGACAGAAAGCCATATATATACACCAATACAGAAAGAATACACCCAGGAGAAAAGAAAAATAAATTTATTTATTTATTTTTTACTCTGGGCTAGTAAGCACAGACAAAAAACCAAAAGTAATAAATAAAAAGCAAATTCCTGTCAGCAGGAAAAGCTCCAAGCTATCCCTTCAAATAGCAGTAGCTTTTAATCTCATGCAAAAATCAGTGGTTCTCAGGCCAATGAGACTGACCATGTGAGAAAGAGATCAGACAACAAATTCAGGATCCTTTAATACAGAAGTTGTTCAACACAGATACAATGATTTTTTAGTATCAGTTAGGTATTATAGAAAGGTTACATGAGTTTATGTAACTCCAGTGCATGAGAAAACCACAAACTTATTCCAAATGGCATCAAAGCTACACTTACCGAGGATAACACCTTGTGCACCTCTATAGTAACTGGGTGTTAGTGTCCTGAACCGCTCCTGACCTGCAGTATCCTAAAAAGACATTCAGAAAGTTCCATTATTCAGAATGAGCAGAATCCAGTTTAGCTCTCAGGTATTCTGTTTGTAATGAACATACAAAGTAAGATTCAAAGTACATTCCACTATCAGATTAACTGAGCTGATACTCTCCCCTGCTGTTTTACAGCATGTTAACTTTGAGTTTTTATGTAGCTTATCCTGGGAAACACCTTTAAACCGTTAGGTGCTGTAAATAACTGGACTATGTAGCAGTAAGACAACCACTTCTGCAGAAGCATTTGATCTGCAGCTAGTACAGCAGCAATCCCTAAGAAAGAAGCAAAGCTGCAGTACTAATTAAGACTTCCTAACAAGCATCAAAACCCATGGCAACAAAACTAGTTCCCTCACTTTAATCACTTTGATCCAATTAAATTTGATTCAGTGCCAGGGTAAATGCATTTAACATGCTATGACACAGCAGAAGCAAAAATAAGTCAGAGGTTTTTCTAGTTTTAAGTAAAGTTGAATTTACATCCTCAAATTTAAGGTGCCAACAGCTCTGCAAAAAAACCCAGATATTAGAATGCTGTCTTCCTATCAGAGACAAGTTATAGTGCACACTCACTGGAGACCTTATGCACAGGAAGTTTAAATAACTTCATCCAGGTTACCACAGGTTAAAAGCAACACATGAAACACTGTGGATTCAAAACAGTTCCCTGCCAAAGAACCTGAAGAACGGAACTGGACTTCCAACCTTCTACAAGTCACTGAGACCATCCCAAACATCTCAAACTAGTTTTGTGTCATGATACACCTTCAGAATCTTTTCTCTTCCAGTTTACCTCAGAACAATTCATCCATATTCACCAACATGAAAGAAGATAAACCCTAAACTAGTCCTATGTAGTATTTTTCATCCCATGATTACTCATCATTCTGCCATCAGTCTAGTTTTCCTCCTATGTGTTTGTCTGTCAAGTTGTTCCAGTTATTTTCTTGTCAAATCCATTTATTTCAGCAATGATTACTTCTGTCACAATAAGGCATAAGCCCTGTTTGTCAGTCAAGGTATGAAATCCCCTCAAAGCAACAGAAGCATTGCAACATGTATTTCACATTTTCCTACTATTTCTCAAGGAAGTAAAGGTCAAGTATCTTGCTTATATATGAAACGAGGTTTTATTCTTGCTTGCTACAAGAAGTCACAACTGGGTCTGAATATTCAAAAGATGCTTCAAGTCACACAAGTGCGGGGGCTGGTTTGCAGAATGGAGAACGTTTAAAACAAGCTTGGACATACATTTTCTTTCTTCACCTGCCATGAATTCAGAAGTTCTACTTTTAACTAGAGTAGACATTGAGCAGTCTAAGGCTAAGATTACATACGCTGCCTCTCCCTCTTTTAGCTGCATCTGCTACAAGTAACACCGACCTCAAGCCTATAGAAGTCTTTATATAATGGCTAGGAAGTTTTTAGGCTAAAAATTGTTTCAAGAGGTAACATTTGAGCATGGAACAGTAATTCTTAACCTATAAATACACTACTAAATTTTGCCTAAAACATTTAGGTTAAGAAGCTTACCCTTTTAAAACCTGTCAAGTACAGACGAAAACAATGTATACAGGGAAGTCTCAGATCAGCAACAGGTCTTTAGAAGTTAAAAAATTAATTACTCATTAAAAAAATAATCTAGGAATAGCCACATACACTGTTTTAAAGTCCAACTGACACAGTGCCATTTTACTCCTCCTTTTCTCTACTCTTACTGCAACCAGACCTGGCATCCACGCTGCAGAAGCAGCTCATAGGCAACAGAATTACCCCGTTGGCCAGCTGTCCCACAGTTCATTCCACCTTCTGAATCATTCAGTATTAACCTTCCACTCCTCCTAATTGCCCTCACATTAAATAGATAAGGATTCTATACAAACTGTACATTATACAAGCCATCACTATTCCTAAAGCAAAGAATACATTAAGAACTTCAGACACTTACCCATATTGCCAGTTTGGCTTTGTTGCCATCAACTGAAATAGTTTTCACCTTGAAGTCCACACCTACACGAGGAAAAACATTTTAGTTCCTCAAACAGACTGCAGCTATTTTTGAAAGCAAAAGTAAAATGAAAACAAACAAACAAAAAAATCAAACACAGAAAATAAGTCATCTTTTGACATGACCTGGAAAAGTAAGTTTCATTAGTTATTCACGAACCTTGTCCAAAACTCAAGGTCTTCTTGCTGACAGGCTTTTTGCAAAAGCCTAAGGGCCTTTTAAGCCACTGAACTCAAAAATATTTCATGGAAGGCATACAATACATATCCTGTATTAAAGCACATACTCCAGGACAAAGTTTATAATTCAAATGGATTCATTTTCTGTTCATTACTCATGTGTATGTTCCCCTTGAATACGTTCATGGTCTTGAGGAACAACACACTTTCAAAATAAAGAAGGAAGCTACGTTCAGATACCTATTTTGCCCTGTTTCCCTATCTCAAACAATCTGACCAAATCCCATCAAGGTGATCATGTGGAGGTAAACCAATACAGACAGTGACTCATCTACTACATGATTGCTATCCTGTGAGAAATAGAGTTAGATGACAGCAATTCCTCTAACACACATATCAAATAAGGTTCAGATGATTTGGAGATACTGGAATCCCCATGAGAGATGCTGGAACATCAGAGTTTCACCAATACCACACTCAAGTGACCAAACAAAAAAAACAGACAACATGGTAACAGTTATGCTGTTGGCAAGTCATCTAGCTCAACATCTGACAATCTGCCACACACACACACTTTTTTTTTTTTTTTTCAAATACACAAGAATTAACTAGCATCCTATCACTTGCCCAGGGACAAGCTGCACAAAACTCAAGCCAAGGACAAGATGTTAATGACTACAAATTTAAATGATATAACAACACATAACAGTTTGAGAGGCTGAGCAGAGTTATGATCCCTTCTGCTGTAGTTTAATCCTTAGGTTACCAATACCAAGTAACTGGAAGTATGCTTCAATTATTTTTGAGTGATTCTCACTCGCCACCAGGCAGCAGCCCTGAAATGTAGTACTGCGGAAAGCCGATACCTTTATATGAACAACTTTCAAGTTTAACCGCAAACATTTTACACTTTGACTTAAAATGGATATCATCATACCTGCTAGAAGACTAAGAATTTCTGGTTTAACTATTCTAACACAAAATGTTTAAGTAGGGTCCCATAGTAAGTGTGCTGCACTTGTATTCCCAAGGCCATGCAGATTACAAGCAAGTGCAAACAGCTGCCAAAACACATTCAACTTAGCTACAGAGGGTACAGGGGACGCTTAAGAAACTGCACATTGCAGGCAGATTTATGACTTCACGGTAACTGAGGTTTAAAAGAGCTTTATTTAAAAGAAGAATACACACAATTTTTATTCTACAGTTTCAATGCTTCAGCTCACTAGTGTTTCCTGAAGTGTCAAGTGATTTTCAAACTACATTCTGTGCTGGAGGAAGCCCATACTCTTTTATTTCAAGTAAAATTTTGCCAAAGTACATTAACTTTTGAAGTAACTGAACAGAACTGGTTTTTCAGTTAACTTAGCAGTAATATAATGCTCCACACCATGCGCAAGGATGGTACATTGATCTAGAGTTACTTTCACAGGAAAAAATAGTCACTATTAACTTTGTTGTAAACAACAGTTCTCAGAACCTTACCTAGTTCATAGAAGTCTGCGACACTAGCAAATTGACTCAAATCAATCCTAAAGAACATCCTGTCCTACCAAATTTTTTACCACTCAGCAGTAACTTTGAGATTAATAGAATCTCTTCTCCCACTGTAATTGCACATTTCTTTCTCTAAACTATAAAAATCGCCATTGCTCAGCCAGGACATCCAACAGCTCACAGTGCACTCTTATCCAGTAGTCTTGACATCAAAACCTGTAACTGCAAACATTACAAGTCTGTCAGATACTTAACACAAAAGTAGTTTCAAGAAGAAAAATGTTTTTTTTCCTCAGGACAAACACATTGAGTGTATCTTGAAGCCACAGAATCCTTCTCTCATTCAGTAAACAGATTCGGTATCTTGCACCTGGGCACTTCTGCAATTTCCATTCAATGGAAAATGCATATACACTTTCATGTTAGCTTTGCTGATTGCTTAAAATTAAAAGCTAATGCTTTAAAGTCTGCATGAGCAATGCAAGTAAATTAAGAAATTACTGAATAAATCCCACGCATTACAGATTGATTACTGAAAAGCAGAAGTATAAAAATTAACTAATAGCACAGCAAAATGTATCATTTAAAGTGATCAAGTCTTCGTAAACCAAGGAGGTCAATACATACAAAAGCCAGTTAACAAAACAAAATCTTTTAAATAACTAGGTTTTTGTTTATCAATCTGCCGTAAGAGGGCAAGCAGAAAAAATGTAGGGCTCAAGAAAAACTTGTTCAATTGAACAAACAGGGTACTTAATGTTCTCTAAATACTCCATGAAACAGACATGTTTGTGTGACAGGTATCAGTTCTGAGCTTGCAAGCGCAATATTTCCAGCCTTAACAACAGAAAGCTGGCAGTGCTTTCCATCGTGCCTTGGAAGGCAGCCAGAAACAAGACAGTACTACTAGGACTGTACTCCTGTGTGTTAACACCTACCACCTCTGCCAAATGCACTCGGCACTACATACTAACATGCTACAGACTTAATAGCTCTGTTATCTTTGCGCTGCTCATGCATTTAGGCCAGTATGCCATGCTTTTTTACAGGAAATGCAAAATCAGCTAGAATGCATTATTTGTGTTGCAGGTAACTGACAAGTTGGACAACTTTGAGTTGAAGGAATGCAAGTGCAAGGAAGGCTAAAAATTTAAAAGACATCAGACTTGTGCAATACATCACTTATGAAATAGGGATTGCACTGAACGCTTCTCTAGAATCTCTCATACAAAGAGCAAGCAAGTAAGGACAACAGAAAATACTGGGCTATATAGAGTCTTGTAAGATCCATGTGATGAAGCCTGGTGACAAATTATGCTCAAGAGAACACAAGACGACAGGCGATCTGCTAGGTTGAATAAAACATTGCAATGTTGAAATATTTGCCCAAGGCAGCTTATTCTTCTCAGAGTACCACAGGATTTTTTACAAAACTCTGAAGAAAAAAAACAACACACAAAACAATAGATTATGGTTTCATTTCAATTGCATCCAGTAGGTTTGTTCAAGCTATGAAGATAAGGCACATCTCAACAGGTCACTGCAAGGGACCAGCTGTGCTGGAGCCAAGGCTTTCCCCAGTGCTGTGGTTTTGCGTGCAGTTGTCTGGGTTTTTTTTAAACATACAGCATGTTTTCAAATTAAAAAAATATAGTCCCTTTAATCAGTTCAGCAGTCAGAATATAGATGACATTGAAAGATGACATTATTTGTAGTCAATCCATTCATTTTGGAAAAGCACCATACTCTGCAGTCTCAATAGGAAAGCCTCAAAATTATTTGAAAGCCTCTTCCATTCCCAAACTCAAAACAAAATAGTGTTTAATTAGCACAAAAAGAAATCCAGGTCAAGATTCACAAAGTGGCATTTCATTATCTTGTGAGTACCTGAAACTGGTATCCAGGACCTGTCTTCATGCAGTAGGAAACAGTCATCTCTTAAGAACTCACTCCAAGTACTTTATATGAACAACAAATCTTGCCCTGAATTTAAAGCTAGTATGTTGCTTCTTAGCAATACATTCACCAGAAAAATGGCAATGCCACAGTCCAGTAGTTTAAAAAAAGGAAAGAAGAAAATAAGTAAGAATGACCCAGCTTCTGTTCCCTTTTCCAGTTAAGTGGGGAAAAAAAAAAAGAATGGAGCACTCATGTGGAATAGATTCCACACACCATACTACAGGACTTTCACAGCTGGGGTCACACTAGCTCTACTGCACAATACTACTGCAAACACCAGCTAGGAGGGGCCTAACAGCTAGGGTGATCTAGGCCAGTGTTTGCTCAATCTCTAAAAACTTCCTTTTCCCGCCTAATGATGTTCATTCCAGATTAGTATATTTGTTTCAGAACTCAAACTCTATATGAAGTAATGCTCACATTGAGTACTCTTCCTCCCTTTCCCCAACAGAAACAGAACAAGGTAGAACCTGCTAGTAGATCCTACTGCTGGCAGGGTAGGATCTGCCGATAGTAAACCTGGAGTTGTTGCTATTTTACTGCCAACAATTAGTTCCATACCTGCTTTTATGCAGTTTGACAACCCCTAAGGAGGAAGAGTTACTTCAGGAAATAATTCCTTAGTTTCTCAAATAGTGCAATAATATCAGTTTTTGACATTAAGAGTATTATGCATGAGCAATAGAATGAAAAAAAAACAACCAAAATTAACAAAAAAAAATCATATCTCAATAAAGATGCCCACACTGAGACTAATCTACTGGTATCCAAAACATCATGAAAGCTAAAGTAGCTATTCTGTGCTGACTTCCTGGCCCACACAGTTGGCATACCAAGAAGGTAATGTGATTTGAAGTATATACAATGCCAAAACTATTTAGGCTGGAATACAAGACTGCCATCTTCACCACCTGGTCTATTCTGTTCCTGTTTCCTTCCACACTATCCTTTCTCATGAACTGAGGCAGGGATACTTGCACAAGTTCATTTTCTACAAGCAATGAAATGAACAAAAATAGGCCATATTCCTCCTCTTGCCTGCTCAATGCTTTACATGAAGTAGTACTCCTGTATCTTATTAACATTAATGAAAAATAGATTAATTTATTGACTTCTTAACCAATTAGACAGAATTGGCTTTGTTTATAAACAGAGGAACTAAAAAAAAAATTTGACAGAAGTCCTTAGTCAGAACTCTTCCTGCAGAAAAAGTAAAAACTGCAACTGAAATGCACCATGTGGAAGTGTCATCTCTATTTTCCATTACTTCAGTTATTAATTTGGCACAGAGCTGCATGACATTCTTGGAAGTTTCACTTTGCTTCCTTCGACAACTGTCTATACAGTATATTCTGCATTCTGGGTCACTCGCCTCCAGCACAATTGACTTCACTGTTGATAGGTATCATACCAACATAGCAATGACAAATCATTGGTTTTTTTCCCAGCAGCTCTAGATTCTGGCTCTCTTCCATTTTTCTCAAGAGTCTAGCTGCCAAGAAACTGATTACTAAGTAGGAGAGAAAAAGCCACATTGTAATTTTCTCCCTGTAGAAGAAAAGCAGAAAACACACAGAGCCCAGTACACTCTAGTATTGTCAACAGTTTTAAGAGCTAACATTCCCCACTAAACGGAGTCTTCAGTCTTCTTAAGATAGCTACCAAGTATCATATCACATGGAACACGAGTTCTGGACAGCACTATTACTAAACAAACAACTTGACAGCTATCTTGCAGAGATAGATCAGTAGGAGACATAACAGTAGCTCTTACATTTCTATTGTAGCCTGAAATGCTGGCATGCAGCAAACTGCAGGTTGTTCCACTAGAGCTTTTCACTGCCCATACCTATGACTTCCACCTTCACGGTGAAAGGTGACATTTATAACTGTCTTCCTAGCCGAGGATGTATTTTTGTATACAAGGGACAACTACAGGCCAGTACAGTCAACACTCTACACCAATTAGCACCTCATGCTAAATCTGCGTCCACATCATTCTTTCCTTACAGAGAAGCAGACATGTCTGAACTTTACAACTAGTTAGGCAAGTCTGAACAAATTACAATTCTATACTGAAGTTACAAATTTTTCTAAGGTAGCATCAGCACATACTCACCAATTGTTGCTGCAAGTTCTGGGTCAAACGTATCATCTGTGAACCGCAGCAGAAGGCTGATATGGAGGGAAGAAAAACAGGAGTTACTATTACTGCAGCATATTCACAGCTTCTGAGAAGCCTATAAACTGCAACTCTGAAAGTAACAGTAAGATCACACAGCTAAATAAAAACACTTCATTTTTTCCATAATTTCTCTCCTACAAAAAAAACCCAAAGATGTATAGTAGCAGTTCAAAGGAGTACAGTAGATACGCTCTGCTAGAAGAGACCTGAGCTCTTCTCTGCATCTACTACCGAATATCTGAATACAGAAGTGATTAAGAAACATGTAGATGTGATGCTTAGGGACATGCTTTAGGGGTGAACTTCGCAGCCCTGGGTTAATAGTCAGACTTGGCGATCTTAAAGGTCTTTTCCAACCTAAATGATTCTATGTCTCTTTGAAAACAAAGTATCACAAGTACTTGTCAAATCAGTGGCTTGAACGGTCAGATGGTCTACGTCTCAAAGCATTTAACTTCTATCTTACGCTATTTTTGTTCTCCCAGAATTGACTACAAAAATAAGATTTTATTTTTGTTTCATACTCCCTCACATGGCATTTCTGTAAGCTTGAGAAGAAAATTGCAAGTCAGCTTTTCACCCCAGAAATAATTCCTTGAACTGGGCACACAGCAGAAAAGTAAGGACTACAATCATGAGAAATAAAGACACAGAAGTTTAAGAGTAGAATTAGCTCACCATTGTTTTGCAGTTTTGTAGATAAGGACTCTCATGTGCACAACATTTCCTCCTATCCTGATGGATGTTTGCTACCAATAGAAAAACAGCTACAACTAAGATTTACCAGCACTTCACACTGTAATAGTAGGGTCCCTCAAAGAGCTGCCCATAATGCCACTGTACTTGTGCCAAGTATAAATATTTTGGCAAGAGACAAAGATTCTCTGCATACAGTTTTTAAAATCATCAGTCTTATGCATCTGTGGCAAGTGTATATTACCATGTGGCAGGCAGCTGCTTGCTATGACTGACAGCTTCTATTCATTTCCAGGCTAGAAAAACAAAACAAAGCCCTATTTATTTTTCGTCTCCCTGGGGTTTTTTCTCTCCTCTCTTCTCTTTTTGCATGTGAATTTAGCAGCCAAGTCCTTTTTAGCATTTGGACACAGTCCTGCATTGACAGAGAAGTGACTACTGAAATTCCTTTACTTCGGTAAGGCTGGGTGACAACTCTGAAGTTAACCACAGACCAACCTTTTTCCTGACTCTAGAACCCCAAAACCAAATGGCAGCTTTATTTACCAAAGAATAATTAAAATTAAAAAAAATTGACAGCACATAGGTTTTTACTGGTACCTTCAGATGACTGTATCAGGATGCTATTTAAGAGCAGCTATTTTTAGCTAAAACTAAAACTAGTTTCACTCAAAACAAAATATGGAACCCTCATACTGCCACTAGAACAAAAACATCAGGCCCAGCCAACTACATTCTCCACCCTTCTTTCATATGCAGATATTCTCTTCTACAAAGTACTGAACACTCACAGGGACCAGGTTTAAGGCAGCATTTGGTTTATAAGTCAGGACTCCAACCACTTACTACACCACACTAACACAAGTTTTAACACTTGACCTTTTCTAGTCAAGTAATAAGTGACACAAATTCAGGAACAGTTCAATATTAAGTTCCTGTACCTGAACAACTGTCATGCTATTATGTCATAGCAATTTTATTTCCTTTACGTAAAAGTCTCTTTTAAGAACTTTTCTGATGTGAAGAAATAAAGTGTTTAAGTAGGTACGCAAAAACACTACATATTGTCTCAGGAAAAATTATTCCATATGGCCACATATAAAAGGGACGACCTCAACTAAAAGAAATTTGCACGGATCATGTGTCACCAGAGGCCTACTGTACTAGGTACTAGAACATCAATTCAGTAACTACCTCAAAAGAATGACTGTCAAGATTTTTAACAAAGAAAGGGTCTTTGTTCTAATTAGTAACTCACATGTTATTTAGGGTCACAGCAGAAGACTCTGATTACTGCCATAAAAACAGAAAATCTAACTTGACTACTGTGGAATGCTCCCAGATGACCTCCTGTATTTATATCCCACTTCCCTTATTAAAATCTATGGCACTAACATAAAAAGTTAAAAGAAAAAATAGTAAAAGACAAAAAAGGTAGCTTAAAAAAGAGCCATGAAAAGGCCAGGGGACGGGGGGTGGAGTGGGGAATCAACCTCAAAGTACTCAAGAAAAAGTATAATCGGCAGAGTTGCAGAACTACTTCGCTGCCTACTTTACATGTCCCTGTCCCCCTACACACACACCCAGCGCCGTGTCACTTGTGACTCTACATGTACATATTATGGACCAGATTAGCCTCACAGTGCTACGGCGATTACAGCCGCACCCATGTCTGTACGACACAAACTGTACAGCACACAGGGAGGCCCAGATTCCCCCGGCCAGGCCGGCGGAGCGCTGCTCCCTCCGTTTCCAACTGGATCAGACAGCAGCTCTCCCAGCCCCGCCGCGGACCGGCGGCCGGGGGAAGCCTACGGAGGAGGCCGGCAGCCCCGAGCTGGGGCAGCCTCCCGCCGGCAGGGGGGCCGGCCGAGAAGGGGAGTGGAAGCCCCCCCCCGCAGGGCCTGGCCCTCCTCAGGGGAGGCCGCGCCCAGGCCGGGCGGCCTCCGAGGCAGCGGCGGGGCCCGACCGGTGTCCCGCGTCGTGGCAGGAGAGGCTGGGGGAGGCGGGCGCCCCCTCACCTGGACTTGCCAACGCCGCTCTCGCCGATGATGAGGATCTTCAGGGTAGTCAGCACGTCCTCATCCATCCCGGCAGCGCGCCCGTCCCGACCCCGAACGACGCTCCCTGCACAGGCTGCGGCGGCACCGCCTGCGCCTGCGCGCCGACCGCCCGTTTTCAACGGCCCCCCCGCCGCCTGCGCCGCGCATGCGCCCGCCCCGGGGCAGCGGCAGACAAACACCCCCGCCCCTGCGGGCCGCGCGTGCGCAGAGGGGCGGGGCCGGGCCGAGCCGCCCGGGCTTCTCGGCGCTGGGGAAGGGCCCGCCCGGGCTGTCACCGCGCGCGTGCGTGCTGGGGCGCGGGACGCGGGGCGCGGGCGGGGGCCGGTGAGGGGCCCGGGCCGAGGGGCCCGGGCCGAGGGGCCGGCGGTGCGCTCCTGGCAGGTTCCCTGTGAGCGGCTGCACTCCCGGCTGTTCAGCTTCTCTTCGGTCGGGATCGGTGGGGGAAGAAACGGGAGAAGCTTGCGGGATGGGGGGGGCCGTGGAACGCGTGAGGTGCACCATGGCAGCTAGCCAGCTTGTTGTTCCTCACAGCTGCTCGGGAACCCACCACCAGCGAAACAGCCCTGTTTGATTGCAACCCCTGCTGTGTCCAGCAGTGTAGGCCAGTTGATAGGTGACACTATATACTTCCCTGCCAGCAAAATCCTCCATCCTCTATTAAAATCACTAAATGTTCTTCTGAAACTGTTTCCAGTGAGAAAGCCACTTCATAACCAATTCAGCTAACCCGCTATTACGGCTTGAAACCTACCTCAGACCATGTGTAAGCAAGTGCAACTCCTTTAAAACTAATCAAGCGCCTGTCTGATGTGGGTCTGAAATAGTCCTTCATCTGTGCTACCGTCCTGGGGCCAGCCGGGCAGCCTCTCCTCTCCAAGGACTGGCTCCATAGCACACCTACAAGGCCTTAGGCTCTTCTGAAGTCACAGGGAGTGAAAAAGGACAGGCTATGTCAGCAGTTTGCACTAGGCAGGTGTGCTGGTGAGGCTGTGGTGGTTTTTGTCAGAATGCCGGCTGCAGAGGGCATAGCTCTTCTAGCAAAGTCCTGATTTTGCTGGGCAGTTGCTTTCAACTGAGTTACAGGGTCAACACAGTGACCATTCTTTTGTGTTTGTGTGGTAAACATCTCCTGTGCCTTGACTTCCACTTTCAGGATCTACTCTCCTGCCTCTTTTACCTCAAAACTAACTCCCAGGATGAGCACAATAACAATAATTATCCTATTAAATTATGGAGGCATGTTCTATAATTACACATGTGCAAATGGCTGGCTGTATTTATACCAGGCCTGTTTACTAGTAATACTCTGAGATTTCTTGAAGGTATGACTCAGTTTTTGTGGTTTGGATTGACCTTTGGAGTCATACAAGAAGCAGTATATCTATGCTCTGTGGGTTTTGTTGTGTGTACGACCTGTGGGGTCTTAGCATGGAACAGGGTGAAAATTTGAATTTAGAAGGTGGACCCAACCAGCAAAGTAATCTACAGAGGATACTGGATCCCTTGAAGTCAGAGAGTATTTGTATTCTGGGATTTTATTTTTTCCCATTGTAGCCGGAGAAACAAACCATTCAATATAGATACTAGTCCTGATTCAGATTATAATTCTATACCTCACTTGGAACAAAGGGTTGGCCAGGATGGCATTCAGATCCTTAGCCTGAACGATAAGCATATGCAAGAAAAAGGAGGCAAAACCTGCCCTAAATGAACAGTCCCAAAGCTCATGCTTAGGGATATGGTGCTTTAGGCTTTCCTAAGGCATGCTGTTTGAGGTGTTTCTCCATGTTGTCCTCCTTCAGGTGGAACTATATAGTGCCCTTGCTCTGAGATTGGATCTGACTGCTGCAATTGACCTGTTTGCTGTCTGTATATCTATTTTAACTCTGGAAAGCCAGGCCATGTTGTGCATTTTTCATCCCTATTACAGGAGCTAGTGGTAGTGTATAATTGAAGTTGCTCAGACTTAGCTCCTTCAAAATAAGAATATTATTTGTTCACTGAAAGGTGTAGATGTATAACAATGGGGTCAAAATATGTACTTATTTTCCTGTGAAGGTTTTGTAGGGTTTCTTCATTGAAGCAATCTCTGAGTTGGGAGAGACATCTAGCCTGCTGTAATTCATCATGAGTATCTGCCTGTTTTCTTGCATGCTTTTCACTGCTCATCAGGACTCCTCACTTATTTGTGACAACTAACTCAATCCCTTTCTTTAGTAAGCCTGGGGTTTATTTTTCTTTTTATCATTTACTATCCCGTTTGATCCCAACTTCAGATGTGGGAGGGTCAAGCCATAACAGCTTGGTTAGCCCTTCCTGACAACTAGTTTTGCTAGAATAATATTGGAGATCTTTTGACTGCGGATTTTTTTATGCTCTGCTGTTACCCATTGATTTCTCCTCGGTGATCTCTGAATTTCTGGCAGAATGGCACCAAGCAGATCTACTTGTCCACCTATAATATTTGTAAATAATTATGTGTCTACTTTCCTTAATCTTCATACACTGCTAAGGGAAGCAGTCTGATGGCAGAAAACTAGCATAACTGGTTCCAAGGCAGGTCCCCACGACATATGGAGATGGAGAGAGAGAGTGATATATTAAATTTGCACTTCAGAGTTTTCCTTCTTGCCTTTACAGCTTTGCAGAAGGCTGCCTCATTCCTGGCCTGATATAGGACTCAGAGAAGCAGAAAAATGTCAGCTCCGTGTCAGCCAGCGCAAATGTATGCCATCAGTGTTCCTAAGGTTTTCATTACTTCAGGGATGTGACAAAGTAGGGAAAACACCTTAACAATGATAGCTCCTGTATTCTCAGCATCAAAATCCCCTGTCCACTGTGCTACAGACTTGGCTATATCCTTGACCGTGAAAACAGGTTATTGGGACTAACTGGGATTACCTTTCTCAAAAGATGGGGAACTATTTATAGTCCCTCCCTTAGGTTGGGATCTATAATAAAAGGGCCATTGGATTTCATGTGTCCTCAGGGGACCCTAGACCAGCTGCATAGTGCAGCACCCTTAGGCAGCTACTGAGAAGAAGTACAGGCCAGAAGGACCTCCATCCATACAGTTTGTTCCTGCTGAACTAGCTGCAGTGTAACCTTAGTAACAGAGATGAGTGTGTCAGTAATGAGTCAGTAACCATGAGAGACAACCTGGAATAAACAACAAAGGGCTCCCTCAGTCTCATTCTGTGTCTGAAAGACACCTGGGGGCCTTTGGTAAGTTCACTTGAACCATCTGCCCTAGCTTCCATTGTTTAAACATGAGGATAATGGTCTTTGCTATAGAAGACTGCAGAAGCAAGGGCTGATACGCCAAAGGAGCTAAGGGTTTGTGTTTTCCCTGCCAGCACTGCCTAATTTGGCATGAACTGTGAAATTCACAATGGGAGAGTGGCTACATAACTGCATGGCTGTCCTTTCTCTCCCTTCACCGATGTCATCACAACTAAAAAGAGGCCTTGAAATGTATAGGTTCTGTTTAGGTTGTTTAGGTACACAAAAGTCTCAGGAGTATGCACATGTCCAGGTGTCAAAGTCCCTAATTCATTGGTACTTTCAAAGATTTTCTCAGTTTTGTCAACTATGCACAATGTCCAGCAGAAACTGAGAAACTCAGCCACTTCAGAGAGAAGCTGACAGCAGTCTACAGGCGTCATGTTGCAAAGACTAATCCTGCTCTCCCATTTACACGTTGTGAGGCTGACCCAGATGTTGTCATGGCAGTGAGTCAGGAGTTATGATTCACAGTGAAACAGGCATGATTGCTAAGCTCACCGGTCCCCTAGCAGAAATTACACACATAAACACGCTCATTCTTTTTTTCTTCTTCATGCAGTAATTTGCAAAGTTTATAAAAGTGACTATTTGCATGTGTGTCAGATTCAGGGAGGTTCCTTTTCTGTGTGACATCCTTAATCATGGTTAGCACATCAGTATGATTTTGCATTCAGCAAATAATAGCAAGGACTTAAAGTGCTGCAGCAGTCCCAGAACCCTGGGTAGGATTTCTCTGGAGACCACACTGCAATGTAAATGATCCTGCTGTGGCTGGCCACTCCTTTTCTAAAGAATCCAGCCTATTTTTATGAAGCAACTGTATAATAATGTTTCTTTTCCCCTCCAACAGCAGCCAGAGCTAGGCACTCCCATCTGTTGATCCTCTCAGTGCCTGCTCAGTTTCTGTGAACAGTAAGGGGGATTTAAAAGTATAAGTATATTAGCTCTGTGCAATTCAAATACACTGCTTATAGTCAACATAGTTTTAAAAAGTGGATTAGACACAGCATTAGGGTTGTAACTGACAGCTATCTGAGGAAGAACAACAAGAAAAATAGTGTTTCAACTACTCGAATAGCTATGGTTTTATGTGAGAGTGACATACCAGTATTTTTCAGAGAAAACCAACACATATTTTGAAGATCGGTAACTCTTGCGTAATGATCATGAGTAGATTCCTGATTTTGTGCTAGAATAATTTGCCTGCTGAAGATAATATGAAAAACTTAGTTGCGTGCTTTGAAATGTTATTTTGGCAGATACGAGGTATAACACTCGAGACACCACATCTTCTCTGGTGGAAAATGCTGAAAAAGACTAGCCACCTCCTTACACTGAATAGGAGTAACCCCTTCCCTGCTGTGAGGCCATCTTATCCATAATCCCCTCTGAAGGGATAATGTACCTCATCTAGCATTAGGTCGCATGTGCCGGCAGAATTAGCTGTTAGAATGGGATGGAGTGGATTAAGTAACCACTGTCTTTCCCTTTGCCCAACATTGTGTGAAGCAATTCTGATAAATCAGAAGATCTGGTGGGCAAAGGACACAATATCAAGGCAGGGATTGCCAAGTAAGCCAAACAACAGTCAGTATTAAATCTGTAACAGTCATTGAAAGAAATGCATGCAGAAGTGTAAATTCAGCTGGGGGCAAATCAAGGCCTACTATGGCAACCAGTTTTATCAGGTCAGAGTAAAGTCCATCTGTCACCAGTGACAGTGAGTACCTTTGCCTAGGCAATAAAAATACAAATAGTGCTAGCATGTAATGATACGTGCCCAGAATGGTACTGCAGACTTAAGCAATTTGAGATCCAGGGCTTTTTGTGTGATATATGTGGTGTCTTCATATACAATAGCTGTATTTCTCTTAAATAATAGTATTTCTCTTCATAGAAGAGAATTTCTCGTCCATGTATTTTGAACACAAAATAACATATAGAGCCTCCTGCAGCAAATAGTTGCACAGATTAACTACAAATGCATCCTTATTTATGCTTTATAGTTCCTGCCTGCTGTCTTCATTTGATTTCCTGTCTCAGATTAGGCATGACCGTGAGCAACTGTCTATTTGCTTACTCTATACTACACATGATTTTGTAGATTGCCATCATATCCTCCCATAGTTTTACTTTTTTCAGCCAGAGGAATCATGATCTATTTAATCATTCCTCATATGGAAGTCATTACAATTTTAATTATCCTATTTTTACCTTTCTGTACAGTTGCTTTCCTGCTGTATCCTTTTTTTGGATGAGAAGACTAGAACTAGACAAAGTACACAAAAAATTAGTGTCCCTAGGGCTGAGAATGGAATGTTTTCTCTTTTATTCTATGAGTGCTTTCTAATATTTTCTAACAGTCTGTTTGTTTTATTGGTTACCAGTTAGCCTTGAGCTGATGTTTTCATAGACCTATGTATTATAATTTTTTCTACTTACTTCCTTTGCCTGTTTATCCCTGTACTTTTACTCCTACATTTTAAGCAGTATTTACCTGTTTGAAATCCTGCCCTCTCATTCATTCTGGAGTGGTAACAGCCAGGTCAGAGTTCTTCATTACAAATGTACTTTTAGGATATTTTTTTTAAACAGAATCACAGACTGGAAGAACAGAATTTCTTGCATTTTAATCTGTGCCCATTGCCACTTGTCCTGTCATGGGGAACTGCTGAGAAGAACCTGGTTCTATCTTCTTTACTGACTCCCATCAGGCATCAATACACATTGGTAAGATCCTCCCTGAGCTTTCTCTTCTCCAGGTTAAACAATCCCAGGTCTCTCAGTTCCTCTTTGTGTGACAGTTTCTCCCAGGATTAATTACTTTTCAGTTACATATGCTGAATTTTGTCTTGTCATTCTGTCTCCCAGTGTCTCTGTAGTACAAGATCCTTGCAACTTTCTTCAATCCTCATCTTCGCTCTCCTGAATGATTCTGCAGCAGCATATTCCAACTATGTCACCTTCTGTTACCCTCCTCATTCAGAAAGGTACATCACAGGCCTCAGCATACATCTTCCTTCTCAGATGTCACTCCTTTTTTCTATCTTTTAACCTGTTACTTGTCCATGTGAAGGTCTTCTCTCTTTTTCCTTGGCAGCTTAGTTTCTTTATGATCATTGGTGAAGGCTCTTGTTAAACATCTATTGAATGCAAAGTAGAATGCATCAGCTGGATGTGGCTTTGGCTTTTCAAAGAATTCTGATGTGGTTGTGCAGAATTAATTAATTTTACAGAAGCCGTTACTGTAGCTTGAATGTGGTAAAGGGAGGCAGTGGAAATGAGGCTTCAACTTTCTGAAGAATCACAGAATCAATGATATTGGAAGGAACATTTGGAGATCATCTAGTTTAACCCTACTGTTCAAGCAGAGTCAGCTAGAATAGGTTGCCCAGGACCATGTCCAGGCAGCTTTTGAATAACTTCGATGATGGATACTCTACAACCTCTTCAAGGCAACGTATTCCAGTGTTTGAGCACCCTCACCGTAAAAAAAAGTGTTTCTTTGTGTTCAAATGGCATTTCACATGTTTGAATTTGTGCCCATTGCCTCTTGTCTTGTCACTGAGCACCACAAAGAGCGTGACTTCTTCTTCTCCATTCCCTCTCATCAGATATTTATATACATTTATAAGATCCCTCTGAGCCTTCTCTTCTGCAGGCTTAACAGTCCCAGGTCTCCTAACCTCTCATCATATGAAAGAAGTTCCAGTCCCTTCATCATATGCTTGGCCCTTCACCGAACTGGCTTCATGAAGTCGGTATCATTCTGATGAACTGGACAACTCGGCAAAGGGCCCTTGTTTCTGCGTCCAGCAGAGGGCTTATGCCTAGGTTAGTGTAACTGTGCTGTCTTTATTCGACTTTCTCTTAAGCACGTTCCTCACTAGGTGGCCATGGCAGCATAATAACAAACACTCTGCATCATTAGATCTTTCCTTGTGATGTGATGCAGCACATCAGGATTTTGGAAGGATTTGCAGTACTGAGGTTGAGTAACTCTTTTGCACTTTCATCACATTTCTCTTGCACTTAGAATATGCTATTATTATGAAACTGTCTATCGAGGCATGCTTATAGTCTGTTGCAACTCCCTTTTCAGAAGAGGTGCAGGTAGTTGGTAGTTCTATGTCTGTCTAAAAATGACAATGATTTTGTAATATATTTGTATAATCCCTTTCTCCTGAGTGTTATCTGCAAACTGTCAGCAGCTCTTTAACAGCCACTGTAGCTTCTTGAGATCTAAGCCAGAAACTGTGTAACACATTAACCTTGAACACCAAGTTAGAAGAGAAAGCAAGGCAAAATACAATCCTGATTTGAAATGGAAGCCAAAAAGTAGATGGACACAGTCAAAATGTAGTGATGCTAATAGTACCCTTATACTGTTGCAAAAATTGTGATGGGAATCTACAACTCATATTCATAATCTTTTTTGTTACTTATTTGATACAAAACAGTACCAGTAAATGAGCAAGCCTCCTTAATACCAAGCTGAGGTACGGATTTCCTATTATTTCTGTATTTCCACTGCACAAATGTCTGGAGACTTTCATTAGAATTGACTCCAACTGCATTCATTTCTGTGAAATCACAGGGCTTTTGAAACTGTTGAAAGAGGAAACTGGCCCTACTTATGCAGGCAAGCATTTTCCCTGTAATGTATTGAGGTTTTCTTGGTGATACCTGTCTCCAAATAGTGATCAGGCTTTATGTCCTGGATGGCAACGTTAAGTATAATCTGCTGTCATCTCCTCATGACAACATGTAAGCCAAAACACTTGCAAACAAACCAAAATATTTTCTTCTGGATCAGGAGTTTGAATTAGATGACTGAATTTTCCTGGCAGGAGAGGATTATTCCTTGTCTTTCACCTAATCCTCTTCTGTTATACAATATATATAGTTACACATAGTTTTTTGTTTCCCATGCATTTGAAAAGATTACTTTTCCATTGAGTTTCCTGCATCACTGTAATACTTCCCCTTGATTCTCTAGTTTCGTCTGCTCAATGCTGTGTTTGTAGTGTGTCCGGTAACCTGAATGAAGTTACAGTTTTTAGATCTGTCGTTTAGTCTTTGGATATACTACTGGAGTCCCCAAGGTCCTGTATTCAACCTTTAAGATCTTTTGTTCCATCATCCACCATCCATTGTGTCAAAGTAGGTTTTCCCACAAGTGTTTCAATTATGAATTGATCCTTAGTATTGGTAAAGACTGGAAATCCTTTGGTTTCCATTTGTCACTTGAGCTTTCCACCTCAGGTCCTAGAAGCGCACTGAGCTTTGGAAGCACTTTTGCAGATCTCGTATATATTTGATCCTTTGATCTTACGTATCCTTTGCATTCACAGTTTTTTTAACAAGATAATACAGGTATAAATCATCTCCATTACAATTTGAGCTGATGAGGCACAGTATGTTCACTCCCGTAAATGGCAGGAGATTTTAAAGTCCTGCGATATGAGTAATTTCCTGTTTTCTGTCACCTTTTTGTAATCCATGCACCTTCCTCAAACAAAATTCTTTTTCAACGCACAATACCTATGGCTCTATCTTGACAAATATTTGACAATGCATGAACACCTATTGCTATTGCATTTCAGCAAACGTGTTATTTGGCTTTCCCATGGGCAGTCAGGGTTTCTGGGCTTCTGTGGGCTTTTGAGTTTCTTTGGCTGTTGGTTTTTCCATTAATTTCAGGTTTGTAGTGTTATTCAGTTATTAGTAGACAATATAGTGGTGCTTTTTCATCTTTATTACTG
The DNA here is from genome assembly GCF_963210335.1 of Falco punctatus. Lineage (NCBI taxonomy): Eukaryota > Metazoa > Chordata > Aves > Falconiformes > Falconidae > Falco > Falco punctatus. Next base: position 68,598,811 of record NC_137583.1, read on the forward strand.
AATATAAAGAGTTAAAATCACTTCACATTTGGGTTTTTTTCAGCTCTTTTTAAGATCAGTGAAATTAATCTCTTCTTGACTGAAATGTCAGCATGACAAATTTAATACAAAATTTTTTACTTCCGGCTAATTTCTAAGGTTTACAGTTTGCTTCAATACATCTACATGCAATCGTAGTTGGTGAAATTAGAGAAATTCTTCACATGGTATTAAGAAATTGTTACATTTTTTTCCATAGGGGAAAAAAAGCCTTGCTATTAAATTGTCTTCCAGGAACCTAGAAACTTTTTATAGAACTATTTAATCGTGAGCTTTTGTTATTTTGAATCTGTATATGTTTAATATCTGAATGCACACACTGAGCACGACAGGATGTAAACCGTTAGCTGTCCAGTACCAGACTTCTTGTTTTCATTCACTACCCACTTATACAGGGCTTTGGTCCTGATCCTAGGAAACTGCTAACAAATCTCACAGTGATTTCTGTATGAGCAGAAGTAAGTCATAATGGTTTCCCTCTCATATAACATGCACTCTGTTCCCTTCACACTCTGCAGTGATTCCTTGCACGTAATCATGTAATCCCTGGTTTTTAGTCTTCTGTTGCTTTCCTTTTTAATTTTTTTTTAATTTGGTCTCAACTGTGGTTTCTTGGTACATCACGTTATGTTGCTCAGTGTTTTCAGACTCACTGAGTTACATTTTCAATAAGTTTTTGTTCATTTAATCTGATTCAGTGGGCTGTGGTGGAGAATGCACAATGCTATACATAGGGAAGCATTTTCACATAATATTTTGCTATTCAGCATGTGTTAATGGACTTGTATAGGCAGAAATGGCCCATAGGGTTTTTTTAATTTGCAAAAATAGCTGGAGACTAACTTATTAACGATAATCAAAAGTCATCATCTTGAACTATTTGACATACTCTGGTATTTCCCTCTACTCTCTAGGAAGGATGATGTAATTTATCAGGAAATGTCAGCTTCTTAATACAAAAAAATATGAACGTGGGAAAGAAATATGGTAGAGCTGTTCTCAGGGGAAGTCTTACCTAGCTGGAGGGATCCTGGAAATGGGGTAAGCTGTGGCCTGAGGTCAGGACACAAGGGTGACTGTGGAGAAGAATTGGTGGAGGGGAGATATTACAGAGGAGGCTAGTCAGGAAACCAGAGGAGGCTTTTCAGCCAGACAGAAAGGTCTGAGCAGATCATAAACTCCCCCTGCCTTGAAGTTTAAGCAACCACCTAATTTTTAGCCAAATAAGCAAGCACAGGTTCTATAATAGTACGTTTTCATAAATACATGTGCAAGTCAATAGCTCTTAAAATTGCTTAGAGCTTGTTACTTCACGTTTCTGTTTAAAAGAAACAGTCTCTCCCTGAGCATGGCTACAAGTTTTTTCTTGAGATATGACTTCCCATACAAACAACAGCTGTGCCACTCTGGCTGAGCACACACAGGGAAGGACCCGTTATGTATTGGCTAGATCACACCATGGGGATTTGGTGGCCAGGGTTCAATTTTAAGGCAGTTGTCTCTATGACCTATAAAAATGACACTATGTATTTATGGTTTTATTACCTTCCTTTCTTCATCTGTATATTTGGAACAAGAAAATAAGCTCCTTTACAGAACATCTCTAGTGATGGAGATCATTGTGAAAGAGACAGACATTGCTATAGAGCCATACTGTGAGGCAGAAATAGTGTGAAATTTTAGCTCCAAATGCTGGATTGTGTCTTACAAGCACTACAAAAGCAAAGAAAGTCGATATGAGAAAGCTTCCTTTTGACCTTTAGACACCATAAGCTTTCTGCTTTCAGGGCACATTGGCAGATGGCTACTAGCCAACATGTGAAAGGGTCTTCCTGTATTACAAACATAAGTAATACTGGCTACTTCTTAATAGCTTCCTTTTATTTTAAAGCAGCATTCTTGCTACGATCATATTCTAGTCGAACTCAATGAGGTCCTACTTCTTCCTCAATACAAGCTGAAGGCATGGTCCTGCTATTCTGCCTGTGACATCTGAGGCACAGCAAAAGGAGGCTTTTGCTCCTTTTGTACGTGGTCTCTGTGCTTTGAGAGCAGACGGTGCAAGGGCACGCTCTGCCAGTTGTCATTACTGCTGGGGAGAGCAGGGCAGTCCAGGGCTGCCAGCCATTCCGTCCTCACTAACTCCATGGAGCTGCAGTAGGTTCACCGTACAAGCTTATGTAGCCCTGAGACTGTACTAGCAACACAGAAAAGGTTCATTTTTTCCCCACAGCTCCCATGGAAAGGCCCTTCCACCAGGATAAGTGATCAAGCTGACTGCAGGTTTCAGGATTTAGTCTTTCAAGAAAAAAATTAGAGTTTTTCTTCCTTGCATAAAAATGTGCTAAATTGTGTGGCTATTAGTAAAAATATGCTAGCAATTAAACCAGTATAAACAAAATGAGCCTTATCCTGCTGTGTAATTCAAATATTCATATGTATCATGAAAGAGGCAGGCAAGCTCTGCCTAGATGTTACAGGGAACTACAGGCTGTAAAGGGTTATAAACTCTTAAGTAAAACCTAAAGCATGGTTTAATTAATAACCTGTACAAGAGATTGAGTAGGTCCAGGGCAAAAGTTGAGATTATAACCATCTGTATTTTAGGAAGCGTGTCATGTTGTTATTCTCTCACCTGCCAAAATGAAGGCCTCCTTCCTAATCAGTTTTCAGGAAGGAAATGTACTTGCCAATATGACAGATGAGTTACATGATTCAAGTGCCACAATATGAAGGAAAGAGTTTGTGCAGCTCCTACAATCTTGTTTTGACTAAAGCTAAGGGGTGGCTTTATTAGCTGTCCAAACAACCTTAATATATCCTCCACAGCACAGGCACCCAGGGAGCACTCCACAGGTCGCAGAAGCCTCTCTGATTCCATACTGCTGCCAAAAGCAGGGACTTCATTTATTTATCTTTATTCCCACTTGCAGCTACACGCTCCCACTGCTGCCTGATCATGTCAGATCAGCAAGTCGGGCCCAGTCCCCCATGGCTGCACTATATGGGCAGAGCTGGCGCAGGTGAAGTGGCAGGACCACGTTACCAAAGGGGGCGAGGGGTTCCCCCGGCTGTCAGTGGCAGCACAGTCTTAGGTCCACTTGAGCCGTTCCTGCAGCCCTCACTCAGTATGAAATTAGATGATTTCAGGTTATGCAGACAACAGGAAATTGGTAAGCTTTACGTCTGTAGGAAAATACCTTCATTTTCACAGCAGTCTATTATTAGTTTGCACTTCTCCATCTTAATTATGTAAATTAAGCAGAAAAAAGGACATTTTATCTCTACCAATTTTCTTCCAATTTTAGTTTAGCTTTATTTCTGGAAAATTTGGGCAAATATTTAGACGAGCAAATAGTTACCACTGAGTTCTATCTTGATTCATAAATAGAATCTGTAAGTCAGAATCTCTGTCTTGTGACAAAGAGGGTAGCCATCTGCTTGGAATACTGCTGTTGTAGATTCTGCAGACAAGTGATAAAAACTTTTAGTGGGAGAGATTAATTCAACCACGCAAGGATGATTTCACCCACCAAAGCTACGGAAACAGGATACAAAATTGCAAACATTACATCATCAAAATTTTATTGCCTAATAATACCCTTGTGTACGTGAAATAGGAACCAGCAGCTTTGGGCAGTGGATGACATCTTCTGTAGACATCACATACACTGCTGAGCTCATTGCAGTGTCCTGGGAGTTTATAACAAGCAGATCATATATCCCCAGGTGATATAAACTTCCATTGCTTTTAAATTATTTTGGAGGTATATACAACTCCAAGCTTGTTGTCTAGTTTAATTTTTCTTGAGTGGTGGAGACTGACACAATCCAAGTAAAAGCAGTATTGTTTAAGGAAAGAAAGAAAAGTTTTCATAAAAATTATTCCAAGACTGATAAAGTCTGAGGACTTGCTAAGAACATAGACATTTCTCACCACTGTGAATTAGATCATTAACTATTGTTTTACTAATAGATGTCAGAAGAAGAATTTGACATTGACTATTGAAATACTTGAAGTTTAGCAGGCATGCAGAATTCAGAAACTTTGAACTAATAAGCCTTCATAAAGTATCACATTATTTTCTGCTACAGCAGAACTCTAAAACTATTAGAAGTATAGAAATTGCTTGAACTTTTTGAACTCTTGAGGGTTAAATTGAGGAATGAATAACAAGTAAAATAAAAATTATCATTTTCTGGTAGTGTGATGTTTTATTTGCTGTTTCTACTGGTTTTGGGCTTGCACTTTCCTTCTAAAGCTGGTGCAACATGCATATTGATCATGCTGCAGAGTACATCTTTGATCGGCCTCAGTATGTTGTAATCGTGTGTGTTTGGATGGCAGAAAAGTACATTGCCTGAGATGAGACACTGTGTATAAATTCTATAATAATTCTTCTAAGTAAGCAATCAAGGGCTGGATGGACCTCTTTCCATGGCTCCCTTAGTTTCATTATAGATGAAATACAACACAAAACACAAAACATTTCAGTAAAAATATGTGGAGTTTTCCTCTTAATTCCGTGAAGTCTATGCTACTTCCTTTTATCAAAAGTATCATAATGTGGATTTTTCTGCCCTATCTTTTAAAAGTCAGGGTGCCTAGTTTTTGCTCAGTAAACCTTTCACTGCATAAACAGTATCATCCTTTTTTTTTTTTTTTTTTTTTTTTTTTTTTCCCTCTGCCCTATATCTTTGCACGTCTGAAATCTGGCTGCTTGGCACATCACCTTCCATCACAGCAAGTGGTATATACACATGTGTTGGTGAAGAAACCTGACCATATACTGTCTGTGTACTCAGTGTTCAGTCTAGTGAAAACCAGAACATGATAGGTTCATAAATTGTTTCCTATGATCTAAACTGATCTGTCTAAAGTCTGCTTTTGGGGATTGTTTTATAATTGCTGTCTGGAAGCTTCTTTCCGGGTTGCTTCCTCATCAGCCCTGGCATGAGCCCCATCTCCTGGCAAGTGTCCTCCCAGCAGAGAAACTTTGAAGACTCTTTCACCTTTTGCTCTAAACTTCATGCTGAGCACAGAAGGCTGGAGAAGACTGCTGAGGGGGAGTAGAAGCCCCGATTGTGTCCTGTCCCTGCAGTACTCCCACCGGCTGGCATCCCGGAAAAATCAATGGCTGTGCTGTGCATCATGACACACCGGTGCAAATATTGAAATGCAGCTATGTGAGTCTAATCCTGTGTAATGTAGCCCATCTTCTGTCCCTTTTGTCTGTAAATCAAGCTAGACTCCTGCAGACTCGGTGTACTCATAGCGTAAGTAAAATAATCTCTCAACTCAGCTGCCAGGACCTGTTCCTGGTTTCACACTGGTAGAAGTCTAGAATCATTTTACTGAAGCTAGAGTTACTAAGCAGCAGCTGAAGAGGCTACTGGGGCAGCCACAGGACCTGTCTGCTCGTTTGTGGAGATTACAGTTATCTGCACTGCACCAGGGCTTACCAGACAAGCAGTAATACCTGAGCCCAGATGGCTAATTGTCCCCTACTGCCATCTCAGCCTGTATTTCCACAGATCAAAATTTTTCTCTGCATTAAGAATTCAACCCTATGGGCAAAAATTCCAAAAGTTATTTATGCATGTGCTGGGCCCTCTGCCTTATGGAAAATCATGATGCATTATGAAATTACTAGCAAAACCATCCAGAATCAACAGGAATGACAGGTGAAATTCACAATTTTCCTTGTTTTACTGCTCTCTTGTGATCTCTCCTTACTTTCATCATTAGCACTGCTATTGAGCTGTTACTGGCTAGCAGGGAGAAAACACTGATGGAGCTGGCAGTTTCTAGCGACATTTGACAATCTGATGAAAGCTTTGCAATAGAGCGAACCTACCAGGTTTTAGGTTTATGGTGGGGTTTTTTCAGCAGTACTAGTCCATATCCCATCAATGGTGGTAACAGCAGGAAAATAGTAACGATAATATTAGGAAAGAGCAGCTGACTAGACGCTAGTATGGGAATCATTTTTAGGTTGCTTGCCTTTTCTCCAATCCTGCTTTTGAAGTTCTCAGCTGGTAGCAAAGGGCTCTGCTGCTGACCTGATAGCAGCGGTGTTGCTGCTTGCAGAACTCTCTGATGACAGTGAAGCCATGGAATTCAGCAGCAGTGGGCACAGAGCTCACCTCTGCAGCACCCACTGGGTGAGAACCGCTCACTGACGAGATAAATCTGGTTACCAGCTGAAACTTTGCCAGGTTCTTCTTCCTACAGTAAGGAGCTAACCAACTTGAGGTGTGTGCACTGACTTTCACCCTAGGTTTTCCTTCCTGCCATCCTTCTGGTAATTCAAAAATTCAAATGCCAAGGCCTATGCCCTTTCGTAGGACTGGAAATTTGAAGGTCTGTTCCCAGAAGTCTCTGTCCTCCAGACTTCATAATCTGGGTGGGAAGGAGCTGCCCACAGCACCTACACTCTGTGCAGGCTGTGAAGCAAATGCCATGAATGAAGAAGGTTGCTGCCAGAGCATGTTTTCAGGCAAGACCCTTTGTCTTCTCATGATTCCCAGGACATAACTCAGTATCTCCCATTTCTTTCCTATATTCACTTGGGCCACAGAGAAGATCTTTGCTGCGTCAGGATGAGGCTTTTACACTCAGTTCCCTGTCCTTCTCCATTGAGAAGAAGGACACTAGTCCAACTACTAAACAAGCAAGTTGAAATTATGTCTCATTATCATAATCCTCAATATATTTTCAGTATAAAGTAATATTATTGAAGTTGGTGCACCGAAGAGAAGAGGAATATGTGTGCCATTTTGTGTCATCCAAGGCAAACTAAGAGAGAGAGACACGTGGTTGAATGATTGAGAACTTTTGCTTTCTTAGCAAAAAAGAAGCAGACTTGATTAAAAAGCTCCTTCTCCCACAACCACTCCTGATCCACCTCCCCAGCTACATTTTGGGGGTAAGAGTTCGTTATGGTTGACAGCTGACAGAAAGAAATGAGGAGAGGTCTGTGGAAAGGAAAAGCCAGACAGCATTTTCACAACACTGTTTTTAGAGTGATACCTCCCTTACACGTTTTCAACATTGTAAAGTCTATTTAGTGGCCCAAATCTGCCCAAAGTGGCAACATCCAGCTCGCACCTGAAAAAAGTTTTAGCTCTAAACACCAGTCATGTATTATAATATTTACCATCATACATCATCATCGTACCTCTTAGGAGCTTATAAATAGAAAAGTCTAGCAGCATCATAGAACAGGAAAATTGTTAACAGATGTGTGCTCCAGAAGGATCTAGAGACCATCTGCTCCACTATGTGGCACAAGAACAGTACTTACCAGAGGATCTTTCCCCACCAGGGTGGCCAGGTAAGGGCTTAGTGCTGATTTCTTTTCCTCCTGCTGTAGACTTGGTATCAAAGACGTGCTGCTATAGAATGAGATCCTGCGGTTATGTATCAGTCCCAGTGCCCTTGATAGCTTTGATAGCTCACTGATAGCAGCTTTAAAATCTGGCATGACTCCACAAATTGTCCAGCCTGTTCCAATACAAACAGATGGCCTCAAAGCACCCAGAGGTCTGGTTTTGTCCTTGGCTTTCTCATAGCATGAGAGAGCCTTCAAGAAATATTCTAAATGTGGCATGGATTTGTATAGCAAGTGTGACATTCCTTAGCTTTTCCTTTCACAGCGTCAGTGGTTCTTCACAGACATCCTGAATATCGACTTTTTCCAGAAAGCACAATGTGCCAGGCCTCTGCATTGCTGTCAGTAGAGGTAATTGGCATGGCAGTCCTTAGCAGTGTTTACTGAAAGGTTAGAGTGTGCTCCAATATGACCCTAAGAGCGTGCCACTGCAAACAAGACTTATCCTAACCATGCACCAGTATTTAAGTAGGGAGCTGTCATCTGGTCAGCCTCACCTCCGTGCAGGATTGGGCACAAAGGGTGAACGTATGGGGCAGTCCTTCTACAATACTGGCAGGGTGAAGCAGCAGCTGGAAATGCACCTCTTGGTCCAGGAAAGTTGCAGTGGCCTTTAATATGCTTTGAAAGAGCAACATTAAACACCTCCTGCCTTGCCAGCTAATGGCATCATAGTGCTGTGGGGTCATTTCAACACAGCAAGACTAAGCTGAGTAAACCCTCTACCACCCACGTAGGAGAGCTGAGGAGAAGGAGAGCTTTTGAGGTATGCTCTGTAGAAGTTGTAAAAAAAATGCATCTGTGGAAAGATATAACAGATTTACTGATGATCAACCTTTTTTTTTGATGTAATAACAATTTGATGGGTTTTTATATTGTAAGCCCTAATCAAGCCCTAACTCTTACAATTTGTTGCAGACTTTGTAATCAGCTTAATAGAAACAACCAGCTCTGTACCCTTGGTTTCGCTCAGGCAATGTATGGAATTACAGCAAAGAATGTCACTGATAAAATGTAAGCCATGATCAGCTTCCCACAGACTATGTGAATGTTTATAGAGAGAAACATATTGATCTGCAGCAGTAAAACATTGATTTGTACTGCTTAATTTTATTTTTTAATAGAAATAAATGCAAGATTAATACAAGGAGGAAAATTATACTAATTTCTTTGGAAATACCATGAAAGTTAAATCTGCTTTTCCTGGGCTCTTCTTTTTTTAAAAAAAGGACTCTGGCATTTTTATCCTTTTAGTAGATCTTGATACTGAATCACAGAAGACCAAGGGACCAAGCTGTTTTATTGCTTGGTGAACCAATTTTGTACAGAGATATTTTTTTTCTCCCATTTAATACAGTTAGTTTGCTTTTCATAGAAGCTACTTATACCTCTCCTTGTAGGGTTTGTCTGAGGTTTTTTTTCAGTATTTCAGCTCCCCTACAAACCAACTTTATTTGCCCAGTATCACAGATATTCTGCTAGTTCTACAGTTGGCCATTGTGTCTTTCAGGAATAGCAGGACACTGCACAATTCTGTTTTGGATGTAAAAGTATGCCGAAAAGTTCTAAACCCAATGAAACCTTTTTGTATTTTAGTGCCTGGCCATAGCTCCTATAGCTATCATAAATTTTTGATCTTGCAAGAAACAGCTGGTGCAATAACCTTTAACTAAGTTAGAAAGGGAAAATATTGATGCAGCCTGACTCTTAGAAAAGAAGATGTGAAAATTGTCCTGAAATTGTACGTTGTTAAGTTTTAACGTATTTGTTGTTTTCCAAGTGTGAACCGTATGTAAGATGCAATAAATGTTCTTCCAGTCTCTGATGGAATCTGATTTTTTTCTGTAACAATTGCACAGATGCCTTTCGTGATGTCTACAGGAGAATAACTCAATTTTCTGACATTGTAAGACAATATTCACAAGCCTTTGGGATAATAAGAAGAGATTAGTTTCAAGCAGGACTTTGTAAATGCTACAAGTTCAGAGAGCCTTGAAGTAGAAAGGCACCAGAGCAGAATTCACCCTGTCAGTACAGTCAATTTTTCAAGTGCCATAAAAGCTTCTATTCTTTCCACTGGCTTTAAAGGATGGCTAGCACCAACTATGGGCATCTACCTCATAGCTGTTAATTCAAATGCATCCTCACTGCACTCACTGCTAGGCCAAAAAGGGCCAAGCACGACCACCACCCATGCCAGCAATTCCCAAACTGAGGTGGTGACCCAAAGTGGGGCTGTGGCAGCCTTGGAGTGGAGTCACAAGCCTGACAGAAATGCGGTCATTCATGTCGATATTTTGTAATTCTGAACCTGACTGATGTGAAGCTGCAGGTGGAAAAGCTGAGTACTGCAGATCGGGTCCCAAAATAGTTACCCTGACAAAACACACTTGCTTCAACTAGAATGGAAATTTTGTGGCCTTCTTTGGAAACAAATGAAAAAGGGATTTCATTGTTGTCCACTTTGTTGCTGAATGCTTTTGTATTCATATATTAAACAGAAAGAAGAAAACAGTGGCAGCAAGAAGTTGAAGCGATCCACTGTATAAAGGAAAATGTCTCCTCTCTGAAATATTCACACAAAGAAAGGGGAGGGAGGCATTTGAAAGCACCCAGGATACACTGTACGTAGAATAATGGGACATAAATGGAAGAAAGAAATGCCAAAGCTATTAAATTATGTTTTGTCTGTCCTTGATGTTGAAAATTGTTATTATTCAGCAGAGTCCAGTCCATATTTGTTTTGTTTTAATGTCTGGAATACTTCACATTTCACCCTAATAATCCACTCTGTTCTAAATGTTTATACAGCATGATTTACTACAATGTGGATGTGTAATTATAGTGATGATTAGACAAAACATCTTTGACAAGAAAGGAAAACAGTAGTTAATAATGTTTTCCATCTGTTTGGTAAAACCTCACTTAAAAAGAAAGAGCTCCTTAGCATATAGCAGGGTCCAAGGCAACACCTATGTGAGTACATGACAGCAGGATAAATGCCTAATGAATTCATTCTGATCATTGCTCACACATTTTTGAAAGCACTACCATCTGTTTTATAGATAAATATTAAAGTAATTAATGTCAGCACATGTTTATATTATATCATTTCCAGAGTCTTATTTTAGAGTTAAGACCTTTTTCTTCTCAGGGAGAATAATGGCATATTTTAAGCTATTGGCAGGAAATGCAATGTTATTAGGATAAAATGAGTGCATTTCAGTAATGGCTCACTTCTTTATTGGAAAACCTTAGTGTATTTAATGCTTCTGTTCTTCATTAAAGGCCAAATACTGGGTCAGTGACTACTCATGGAAAGCCCAAAAGAAACTTAAGCACTGCTGAATGAGGTAAAACTATAGCAGATAATACCATGAAATCTCTGAGCTCCTGAAATTGGTATTTTAAGTCCCTGTGGCACCCTCCTGATGACTGGACATTGAGGGTTTATTAATACCTGGCAATGGGCACTCTGGCCCCACATTAGCAAATGATCCAGGTTTAAATTAAATGCATGGATTAGCTCACATCCCTCTAGGACTCTATTGTTTCTTGCTGTTTGTAAGGCCCTGGTATTGTTGGTTTTGTCACTAACAATGCATTTGCCTCATGTGCGTTGCAAGAAAGCAAAGTATTTTCATAAAAATTTTGCTGCTTCCCCATCCAAAATGCTAGGAAAGGTGTCCACAACAGTGCAAAACAAAAGAATTAATCTGATTCTCATTTAAGACTTCTGCTTACATGATGTGCCAGTCAAGGGCTTGGTGAAAAACCGTCTGAAGTAAATTTAAAGACTTCTGTTTACTTCTTTGGGCTTCAAATGAGGATTTATCTTCACTTGTGCTCCAAGAAAAATACGTTCCAGATGCACAAAAGTGTGGGTGACAGTCCTGAAACATAGTTGTTTTCATTGTGTTCATTATATCAATAACTTTCTCTCCTTCCCAGTGAAACTGAGTCACAGCTGAGCTTTTATTGTTCTGTTGTAAATATTCCATGCACCTGTACAAGGACCTGCTATTTGACAATCTTTGCCTAGTGACTGACATTGGTGAAATTTGTTTTTTTATATGCTATATCTCTTCTTCCCTTTCTAGATTCCACGCTGCCAGTTCTATCTTTCATATGAGTATTGATATTGCACTTTAGCATGGTTTATTAGCATCTTACATTTATTTGACTTTTTTTTTATTTATTTTATTTTATTTTTTAGCAAGAGCCGCAGGAGATGCTGAAGTTGCTGAATCTAGTTGAGATTTAAGCATCTCTGGAGAGACTTAAATCTTCCAACACTACTCAGTACAATCTGAGCCGCCAATAGATTTTCCTGGATGTCTTCCACCATGGATTCCACTTAAGCAAGGTTCTTAAGTATCCATCTCAGTTTCCAACCAAGTAATTGCTGCTAAGATGTCTTGCAACGAAAGCTACTCCATGCTTATTTCCATTAGAAATAAAGAAATAACTGGAGAGGGCAAAAGAACTGGAGACTAAAAGAGGAATGAGAAATAAATAGCAGTCCTATCTACTTGCAGAATGAAACTGTTTATCCCTGAATATCAGTTACCTGCTAGCTAAAACTTCACTCATTTCTGGGTGCTTGGAGGAGCTTCCTGTGATAGTATGTTTTCCTGGAGGACACAATGTCCAAAAGTTTGGTGAGATAAGATACACAGAACTCAATGCAGTTAATGGGAAGACACCTACAAGGATCCAATCTTCTCTTCCTGAAAAATCAGAAATGTTACCATAATTTTTAAAAAGGCCAAGAAAGCTGACAGCAATCTGCCACAGGCCACTGAACTAGAACATGGCTTTCATCCCTCTTACAGCCAGCAAGAGAAAACAACGAGCTACCAGCTTCCTGTCCCATTCTTTCTCTTCATTTCCATAGTGGTGATGGTGACTTTGGAAGAATAAACTCCAGAAAGACTGGAAAGCCAGTCTAAAGTTAGGAGGGACTTTGCTGTAGAGGTACAAAGAAGAAACAAAAACTATTTTGGAGAACAATTTATAGTCAAGATAGAGTGATGTGGTTGCCAGTGGCACCATGGGATATGTGCAAAAAGACCAAACCACAAAATTCATACTCATACCTAGATCTGACCTATTTTATCCTCTGAGGGAAGGGGAGGGAAAATGTCAAAGTTTCAGAAAATTCACTTTTATCACGACTGTGAGTCTCTTTTATCACGACTGTGAGTCTCTTGCAAAGTTCTGCTCAATATTTAAACTGCAGTCAGTTATCAGAGGTGTTCAACTCTGGAGTTACGGAGCAAGCTTTTAAATGCACATACATTCATGTAGCCCTTCTGCCTCCTATATCTCCTTCCTTCAGAGGCTGTTGAAGGATGAAATATTACATTTTATACAGTAACCCCAAGAGTTAGGAACTCCCACCCCAAGAGGGAGCACAGTAGCTGCTTAACAATGAATGATTTTGAACACAAGCTTAGAACTGGAAGTAGAGAAGGGTATCATATACTTCTTTAACAGCTGCAGGATTTGGGTAGTTGGAAAGTAATGACATGTGTGGCTCTTGGCCGCAGTTTCGGTGTTGACACTACAAAAGTAGTTTAAGCTCTCTGATGACCACAAGAACTGAGGGTCTCAGTTTTATGTCTTATCTAAAATATGGTGAGTGCCTTCCTCAGAACAGGCCTTCTCACTATAGGCCTGGGATGCTCATTCAGTCTGTTCTGATGATAGAGCTCAATCTACCAAATCACCCATGCCATTTTCCAATCCAGAGATTTTCCAGTCATGTAGCAACTTGGATTAATTCTGCCTATTGAAAGGGCTATTTAGAGACTGTTTGTAAGGTCCCTTGGCTAGAAAGGAAGTTTATTCCCTTGCTGATATCAAACAACGTGCATGCAAAATGTATTACAGTGATCAATGAAAATATTATGGCCATGTTTTGCAAACATTAGCGTGTGCAAATGGAACAACTGTTACAACCTTTGGCACTCCTATGTTACACACATAAAATGTAAATCAGGTTAGATTTTCTGACTATGATTTTGAGTATCCCTAATACATGAAAAAAAAGAAAAAGTAGACAAAACAGTGGATGTACTCAAATTGCACAGAATAAAGGGTTATTTCTGTAAGTATACACAAACATATTAGTCAGGGAAGCAGAGTGTGGAGTAGAAAATCCAGCATTACACTTACAGATCCAGGAGAGCTTCCAATTGTTTTACCTGCTTGTTCGTATTTCAACTTTGAATTTCTCTCTTCTCTAATAAAATACAGAGCCAGGATTGGAATCCTAAGTCAAAACTCCCATTTAACAGAAAAGTCTTAACCAAATTCTGCCCAAAGGTGTTGTCATGTTATTTCATTTCTCGCGTTAAAGAATGACAAGAGAATGATCCAGTAATTTCAAGGTTAGCATTACCGACTCTTCCTATATCACAGCTGCTCTCTATTATTTTCTGAATAGGGTATGACTGTGTGCTTATTACTGGTGTATTTCTGTATAAATCTGTTGATTTAGTTTAACAGCACACTGGAAGAATAAGCAAGACATATGACAGTGGCTGAAGACTGCAAATCTACTAACACCATTAATAGAAAGGGTATTCACTTAGATGTTTTACTCTTAAGCCACTGTTGAACTCACTGGAATAGGTTTTCTTGTGAACACAGTGGAAAGAGATCAGCAAAATGACGAATACAGCAAATTAAAAGGACATGTACTCTAAGCAGGTGAGACACTGTTAAAAGCAAGGCAGACATGCAGAGCCAGAAGAGTGGGCCAGTTTGGAGCAGGGGAACAGCCCACAGTCTAGGGAATTGAAGGCTGCTTGAGATCAGGACGGCAGGTACACACACATGTGATATAAAACTGCTACTTAAAATCCTTTTTTTGTAGCTGTGATTATGCTGCTATTGTTAATACAAAACAATGCTTCAATTAAAGAAAGCTGCCTGCTCCCTCTGTTCCTCACAGTTCCTGCAAAACTGAGAGGAAGAAGAGGGCTGAAACCCAAGGCACTGCACTATAAGCCAAGATCGAGAGAAGAGCAGAAATCCCTCCAACAGGAGGGAGTAGAATCCCGTCCCTGGTCTATGGTCATCTGAGCCTAAGCTGCCTGACGTTTCACACTGCCTAGATGGTGGCAGGGTGGTCTGGAGCAAACCAGGAGGCTCTCCCTGCAGAGAAAGGCAGGCATAGAGTAGGGACTGCCTCAACCTTAACGTAATAGACTGAGTTCAAGTCTTTTGAACTTTGAAATCTTAAACATACTTACCAACGGACGGCTACAGAGACACGGAAGACAATGGAGTTGCTTGTGATCTTATACACGTTGCACTTATTTCTCACAAAATATGGTGTGCCCCCTACTAAATTCATGCTGTCCCCTGGCTCAGCTGTCACAGGCCTATTATCTGTTGTAAAAGTAGATAAATTTACTCAGTCTTGTTACTCTCCACTTCCCTGATGCAAGAGGGTATTCAGTCCTCAGCAAGCCATAGTATGCTTGTAGTATTTTAACTGGACCAAATGACACATGCAACAACTATGTCACAACCTATGCATGTGGTTTTTGTCAGCAGTTTCATTCAAAGGATTAGAAAGGAAAAAAAAAAAACAAACCAAACAAACAAAAACTCACAACCAAAAATAACCCCAATGCCTTCTTCAGAGCAGGAACAGAGCATGAGGCGTGCCCTAGAGACTGGAACAAGTGTTCTGGAGCCTGTGTTCTCAGAACGGATAGTAAATCATTTAAGCCATCAAGGGAAGAGCTGAGCCAACTAAATCAGTCTGGATAGTAATACTCCTATTAACAAGCAGCCAAGAAACTATAGAAGACTGTGATTAAGCACTTGATGAGTAATTTTGCATCCTTTGTTGTAGAAACAGACTTCTGAAATGGGGCTTTTCAAAACTTCTTTTTTCTGGTAAGTTATTTTTAGACTGTACCCCCTAAATTTTCATGCATTTTCAGGCTGTTTTTCTCCATCAGTGGAGATACCTTATCAGCAGAACACACATTCTCTTAATTCTTCATATTAGAGCATATAAAAGATTTAGATTGCAAACATTAGCAGTTGATGTATTTTTTTCCTCTTATACATTTTCCACTGGTTTTCATAAGAGCAGGTTTGTATTCTTCTACTCAGATCCTTTTCTTTTGCTGAGAGGACAGGATTTAAGATAGAAAGGCTTAGTGTATTTTAATTTTCTGCAAATCACTTATTTAAAAAGACTTGACTTTGACGCATGAGTTTAAGTGGCACAGAGGCATTCCAGCAATTTGTAGGAATTACAATCAGAGATCTACATGAGCTTCAAGAAGAAAACGTGCATTATAAATAATGAGTCTTGGCTCATTGCTGTTCTGAACATCCAGAAATAGCAAAGAGAACTTTGTACCCTATGAGTTATGCAAATGCGGTGTACCTGCTCTGACCTCAGACAAAGCATACAATACCCTATTTAAAAAGCAACTAATATTATTTAAAATAAAAATATGGCTTTCAAACAGATTAAGAGTGTTAATGCTATCATTTTTTAACTAACTGGTTGCTTTGTTTGATTTTCCATTATTTTTACAGGCCTTCTGCCAATAAATCACTAGAAATAAAAGAGGCACACTAGAAACCCTACTACTATGCATCTATTTTGCCACTGTGTAGCAAATAGGTATAATCCATCAACTCCAATACCCCTTTCAATAGTATCCTTCATATTTCACATAATTTAATAGTCCAAGTGACAGTCTAATTCTTTCCTTTGATAGCCAAGATGTTTTAAAAAGTAAGTTTTTTCCCCCAGTAGCACTTTCTGGATTCTCTGCTGAAATAGTCTTTAGATGCAAAATTCCTTCCCTTTTTGGCCAACTTGAAGAATGTTGGAAAGATCTGGAAAAGACATTTTCATTTTCAGGTCTCTCCCAAAAATCTTCACAATCTTCCTGTCATTTCTATTCCTTTTCCAATCCATCTGATACTGGATCCTCATCAAATGCCTGAAAATATTTAGGTGAAACGTTTCGTCAATGGCAATCTCAAGACAGTAGATTGTGGGGTGATTCTTCTGTTCCATCCTGTCAGGATCCATTAATGGGAAAAGAGTATTTATACTAGCAATGGGCCATGTATTGCTTGTTTGACGGAGCTGAGTGCCATCATCCTTAGTGGAAAGAGCATGGAACGATCTCACGGTATGACTGTATATTTGGGTACTGTTGGGACTTCTGCATTGCAAGGTCTCCCTACTAGTTTGTACAAATAACACAAACCCCACTGCTTAGTACTAGGAAAACAAACAGGGAAAAGCAAAAATAATTTAGCAATGGAGTATAATTTAGTCACTCAACAACACAGTTCATGTCACCACTTCAGCTCTCTCCTAGATTATGCCCAGAAATCAACCTACTTGAAGCCTTCTGAACAGGTCTATGCCGAGGAGAAAAACTAGCCCTGAATCTGTTGTTTGTAACTTCTTTTCACAGCGTTGGATGGTTTAATCAAGTGTGTTTGTAATTGTGCTAACAGTATGATTGTTTTGAAATGTTATATGCTGCTAACATTCATGGTTCAACAGTGATACCCAGGGGACATATAATGCTAAATACTCGTCATTCTCTGAAGGAAAAGCAGACAAATCCAGGACAGTATGTGCTTCCCATCTGTGCCTTAGAGTGAAGTTGCTTTTCTCTATCAGTCATCAGCTTTCCAACGCCTGATAATCCAATACATTTTGCTGTTCTTCACTTAGGCATGGTGACGGTTGCAGCAAGCAAGAATTCAGTAAGAAAGTGAGATACACATTTGCTGCTGTGGCGCTTTACGTAGCTCGCCTTTATCTTTATAGTGCTGCTGCCTAATGGGGATTTCACGTGGCAGCTCTTTCTAAATACTGTACTGGAAAAATCCTACGTATCCTATTTGTCAAGACCGTTTCCTTTCTGCAGCTGTACAGCATTGGTGATCCAACTGCAGTAACTGATGTTGATACAGCAGCAAGTGTATTGTATTTATATAATATCTGTTCAGTTCAAGAATCCAGATGCTTCTTACAAAGAGGCAGCAAAAGGAAAGCACTGGGAATTGGTTTTGAAGTTACGTAAGTGGTCTGACAAAAACTTCACTGAATAAATAGCCCCTTTCAAGAAGGATGAGCTTGCAGTACTTCTTGTATCAGAAAGCAAAGCATTCAAGAGGGCAAGAAGTTCAGCAGCACCAGAAAGAAAAAAAAAAAATGAAAAGAAAAACAGGAATGGAAAATATTGCTGGTTGCCATGTGGAATAGTATTACTATGAAGACTGTCACTTTTTCACCTCTCACTTGTAAGCTAGCAGCTTTAGATTTAATCTTAGATTTTCCATTTTGATTTCTGCACGTTCTGTAAAGAAGAAGAAAAAAACCCAAAACCACCAAAACCCTTCCCTCAAAAGAAAAATCTATACTATAGGAACACAAGGTCCTCAAAATTCCTCCATAGCTAATATAATATCCTTGCTAATATTTGTGTGCTACCATTCATTCACTCATGTCACCGCTAACCAGGCTGTTAGCTACTAGAGTATGCTTTAAAAGGTCGCTGTAAATGTGTGGGTTTAATTAAACAAACGCTTTACGCGTTGTCTGAGCAAGAGCTGCACAACGGGACCTGCACAAGGTTTTACACCACCCTGGGCAAGCAGAGAACTGCTGACCCTGCACCCAGCGGCGCACGGAGCTCCCCGCGCCCGCAGCCACCCGCAGCGCGGCCGCTGCCGCCCTCGGTGCCGCGGCTCCCTGAGAAGCGGCCACCCGTGCCCCAGCACCGCCAGCACGGGGTTATTGCCCGCAGCTTCGCCTGCGTGCAGCACAGCGCGCACGCTCCCCGCGGCCCCGCTCTGCCCCGCACGCTCGGCCGGCGATGCCGGAGCAGCTGGAGGTGCGAACGTAGCGCGGCGAGTGCGCCCCCGGCCCGGCCGCTGCTGGGAGGCTGGCGCCCCCTGCTGCGCCTTGCTGGCATTGCAGCTCTGCGGGCGGTGCCCGCCGCGGGGCAGCGACCCGATCCCCCCGGCAGTCAGGCACGGTGGCAGATGGCTGGTACCACCAACAGCCTTCCACCCGCATCCTGTCCGGAGCCGCGGCGGGGGAAGGACACGGACCTGTTGGAGCGGGTCCAGAGGAGGGGATGAAGATGATCAGGGGGCTGGAGCATCTCTCCTATTAAGACAGGCTGGGAGAGTTGGGGTTGTTAAACCTGGAGCACAGAAGGCTCCGGGGAGACCTTACAGCTGCCTTCCAGTACCTAAAGGGGGCTTCTAAGACCGATGGGGACAGACTTCTAGTAGGGCCTGTTGCAACAGGACAAAGGCTAACGGTTTTAAACTAAAAGACGGTAGATTTAGATTAGGTATTAGGAAGAAATCCTTTACTGTGAGGCTGGTGAGGCACTGGCACAGGTTGCCCAGAGAAGCTGTGGATGCCCCATCCCTGGCAGTGCTCAAGGCCAGGCTGGATGGGGCTTTGAGCAACCTGGGCTGGTGGGAGGTGTCCCTGCCCATGGCAGGGGGGTTGAAACTAGATGATCTTTAAGGTCCCTTCCAGCCCAAACCATTCTGTGATTCTATGATCTTTTGAATGAACAAATTTCATTGTTAAAGGACACTATAAACAGGATAACACTGAACCACCCACAGACTTTTTGGAATAGATGAGCATTTAAAGGCCTGATTTGAAACCTGGTTTCCCATTTATTGTCCCAGCATCACCAGCAAGAACATTAAAAATCATTATTGAAAATTCTGCTTTCTGATATTCATGTCTTTGTCTCGACTTCCAAGCTTTCAGTAATAAGTACTAGAAATATGTTATATTATAAAAAATTAATTCTCACATAGTCTTTACAATTCAAGAAACTCAGACCCTTAAAAAAAAAAACAAAAAAAAAACCAAAAAACAAAACCAAATTAAATAGCTTGGTATTTGTGATAAAAGCATGAAAAACATCTACCTGAGGTTCAAAACTAATGGTAGTTATTACACGTGTCATGTACATACTGAGGCACATAACTTGCAAGTTCAAAAGTCAGTTTCAGATTTGGAAAGTTCTATCGCACTATTAATGAGAACATATTTTAAGTGCTTTAAGGAAACACAAAGATTTAAAACATTATCTACTTCATGCACTTTTCTTCCATGTCCTCCAGCTGGCTTCCATTTTCAGAATTAAATATGAACAATATAATTGTTTCTAAAATCTCCCATTACAGAAACCTCCCTGTTGCCACTCCTTCTTTTCCAGCACCAGAAACAGAGACAACAGATCCCACTCCACCCTGTTCCACACCATTTCTACCATCTCCTCCCAAGTCATCCTGCTGCTAATATCATTAGTGGCCACTCAGAAAGCATGTGATGGCCTTGAAGAGTTGACCAGACACTTAAAGGGAGCAAAAGAAAGTGGCCATGGGGAGGGAAGATAATGGTGTGCAGGAAGAGCATCTATGAGGTCCCTGGAAAGGGAATTACTCTTCTCCACAGCAAGAAAGTAAAGGGAAATCTTATCCAGCTCCTTTTTGGTTTGCATTTTCGTTCATATCGTTGAAAAAACTAATGCTGAAAAGGGAGCCCAAGGCTGTGATATCTCTAGTGCTGTAGTCTTGCAACCAGTTAGAAAAACATCTGCATGGGAGCAGTTCCTCAGGCAACAAACTGACTATACTGTCGGTGGCACTTCCCCCCCCCCCCCCCCCCGCCCCCCTTTCCATGAGCAGATGAAAATGGGGAAAAGAGCTTCCTCCTAAAATTTCAGCCCAGGAAATGAGGAGAAATGTAGTTAGACAAATCATTTTGCTTTCATGTACATTTCTTCTTTCTTCTCTCCCTCTCAGCTCTGCCTCCTGATTTTCAGCTCAAAGATGTGATAGTGGCAAGGTCTGAGGTGCCACTGTCACTGGTCTGTGCAAGTGTGAGGCAACGGCACCTTTAATGGGCGAGTTAGGAAGGCTGGAGTTGGAAGTGTCTGAAGCAGAGGGAGATTCCTATTTTCAGAATTTCAGACCTTTGGGTGACATTGAGAATTCCTTTTCAGCTCCCTGAAAACTGCAATATTAGAATCAAAAAGCACCTTAGGCCTTCTAGCTTGTAGATTTGGCAACTAGTTTCATCCCAAGAGGTTACTATACGATTTAGCTAATTGGAAGATGGTAGGAAAAGGTGAGAAAGAAAAATCCTTTAGAGTTTGAGAGGAGGCACAAATCATAAGGGAGAGCCAAGAAATTATGAGAGGAGGAGCTGAGGAAGATGGGTTACAAAAGAAAAAGGGCATGCAGGTAATTTGAGAAGAAATTACCATCTAATGTCATCTTTCACAAAGACATGTTTTAAAATGAAAATAAGTACATAATTTTCAACTAGGACTCTTCTCTAAGTGCTGCCAAACAACAGATAACCAGTTTCTGCTGTAAGAGAACTGGGATAACTTTTCCTCAAACAGCTAAAAGGAAGCCCAGAAAATTTGCTATTGATAATGTCTTAATGTTTACTCACTTTATGATAGTCTGTAATCATTATTTCAGAGGATACTCTATAGGTGAGTTTTGTTGCAGCTTCTGTACAGGTATTTAAAGGCCAATATTTGCATATTTTAATAATTTTAAAATCTAATAAAATAAAAAATACAAATTTTAAATTTTAATAATGAAAAATATGTTTAAAATATCACCAAGTAAGTGTTGTGGACAAAGTAGGTAAATCTGTCCCATAGGGACTTGGCAAAGGGTTTTAGTCTTGTTGCAGAAGCCTTGTTGGTCGTTTCTGCAGACACCTGAAACATGGGTTTACAAATAAACTTGTGGCAGCCCTACACAGAAGTGCTCAAGGAAAAAGCAGGATGTTCTAGAGTCTGGTGTCAGACTTAGGAATTTAAAAATCGCTTGAGACACACACAAAACCTGGGAACATTTCTGAAAAGAAGACTGAAAAAAGCAACTTACAAAATGTAGCCTTTGCATGGGGGCCATTTCTGACGCATTTATGGGTGATACTGATGTAGCCCCGTAGCCTGCCACATCCCACGTTGGACCCCTGGCAAGAGGACACTCCTTAATCAGGGGCTGCTCGTCCATATGCAGTGTCAATGTACAGCAGTGGACAGCTCTAATTATAGGAAAGCTTTACCCTCCAAGAAATGCATTCTTGCCATATGCCCTTCCAACAAGCATTTAGGGCCATTGCCTGCTTGACTCTTCCCCTCTTCCCCAACCACAAACAGCATCCTTCCCAAATTCTGGGAATTTTCCCTTCTTTCTGTTGCTTCTTTTACAAACTCTCTTTCTGTTGCTTCTTTTACAAAAATCTCCTTACAAGCTGGCATTGCTTCTTTGACCTTGGAATAAATTTGGACTTTTTTGAAGGATAGTGGAGATGATAAACACTTTTCCATGGAGGGGTGAAGTCAGGGTGAGGAGCAGTGGACTTGCAGGATGAAGGGAAGGAGGTCACTTGCAGAGCCAGCCTGGATGAGCAGGAAAGCACCCGCTGCAGTGGTAGCACCGTTCAGACTCCTATTCATTCCTCTTGGAACTGGGACATTGCTGTTTGATTTTGAGAGGTTTTCTTTACTATAACAGCCTAGCTGACTTTAGCCTCAAGCAAATCAGGTAGCTTGAGTTTAATTCAAAAACTCACAAACAGCAGAGGAGGGAGAATGATACAGGGACATGAAGTGGGATTCGGCAGGTCTCTGCTTCCAAATCCTGGTACTTTGCTAAATTATATAACATTATAGGATGGCATGTATTTCTCTGTAAGTATTGTAACTCTGCAGTTGAAGACATCAGCTAAAGAAACCTCTGTATTAATCATGACAATAATTTTTTATATATTTTCATGGGGATTAAAGTGAAGGGCCACCTCTCCATTTTCCTATTGTCCATGTGCCTTCATTGTATATTACTGCTAATTAATCGTATCAGTACATAGACCTGAGAATGATTCCCCCATCAGAGATGAATATTCAACTTATTTACTTGCTTCTTTTTTCTACTAGATCCCCTAATGAGCAGACATCTCAAAATGGCTTGCCTTTCTTTGTGCACTCATAACGGCAATTTATAAGGGCTGCATTTGTAGGTACAGATCACATATCTGTTCACATGGAATTCCAGGAGTGAAGATGGGAACATCTGCTAGTGTAAATGCATATGTAGAGATATATGACAGGTATGAGGATTTTTAAATTCTAGCCTGAGGAAGCTGGTCCCTCAGCCTTCTCTCTCTTTCCTTTGGAGCCCAGCAGAGAAAAACTCCGGATAGGTTAGTACATCTTAGTTACTGAATTTTTCTAGGATTTTTGCTGTCTTTAGAAAGGCATATGCACAGGACACTACACTTTTGACTAAGATTTGGATTGTCTTTGTTTCTGTGTAGAAGAATGAGCAGTCAGTGGGCTGAGAAATGACAGCGCTCTGTGTATGGAAGAAGCTAGCAGAGAAAGCACAATACCTTACTTGATGTGTCCTTACAGGTACTTTGAAAGCATCACCAATTTGACTCTTGTAATTATTTTCTGATGAACTGTTATGGCAAGAAGCCAGGCATTGCCATGACCCCTGATCAGACTGTAAATTCTTCCTCACCTCAGAAAGGACTCATATGGATTTGGGCCAAGTTCTGCGATGGGATTTATGCCTGAAGTTAAATAAGCCATTTTCTATTTTAATCACAGGCCACGGCAAGCTGTTTATGGATTCTGTCGTCCAACCGTGCTGCTGTGGCTTAGGCCTTGAAGTGCTTCATTGCGACTGCTGACAAGAAATATATTGCAAAATCCTCAGATGATCAGTTCACAGAAGCGTTTCCTCAGCACACATGCTGGAACTGAATTGACTACATCTGGTCTAATTCATGCTTCCAGCAATTCTGGTACAAAGCTATGTGAGGACAAAATTAAGAGGCTTGACTTAATTTAAGGAGATTTATTTTTTTTAAGTAACTTTAATTAAGTCAAGATAGGAAATTCTTACTCCTAAGTGAGTGTTCAAACATAAACGTGCACTGAAGTATGTGCAGCTGTGAAGGAAAAGATTCAGTTACTCTTAGAAAATAGCTCAAGACAGTGTCAGAATCTCACTTCTTGCATCTTTGCTAAAAATCCCCATGAACTTTGCTTTCCTAGTGGAGGAACACACTGGGGGGACTTCAGGCACCACGGTGTGGCCTGGGAGGAGACACTTGAAGACAGCGGAACTCAGCCCTTTCCCTGGCTGCTGGGAGCATGGAAACAGGCTGATCTCAGCATCCCCCACTACCCAGCTGAACCTCTCCATGTTGGCCCTGGGGCTGCCACAGGCACCGGCTCTGTAGGGCCATCGACCCATGGTACAGCAGCCACTGAGCCAGTTTGCCCTATCTCAGCTGCTGCCTGGAGCTCCTGCAAGTTCCTGCACCAAATCAGCCAGGATGCCTTCAGGGAACATTTCCTCGGAGACACTGCCCTGACAGTCAGCTGGATTATCTGAGAAATACCTCCTTAGTTGGCAGGAAAGTGCATATATTTCATCAGCTTAGTGCGATCAGGATCTGTCAGCTTTGGGAGATTTGCTGTGCAAATAAATGGCTGAGGCACCAGGAATTAAGAGGGGAGAAACCAGAAGTCATTGTCCCAAAACATTTCCTCCTCTCACTGTACATGTCACAGAGAATTAAATGTTTCTGTGTAGGAGAGGTGCATGTGTGTGTATTTCTGATGTTACTCTTGCAGCCTGACTACTACCATGCAGGCAAGGTGACTCAACAGCAGTAAAAGAAGGATGAACTGAAAGCTTTGCATGGTGATCTCCTCGTCCCTTGCCCTTTGGCATGCAGAAGTACAGACACTGAGGGAGGCTGAATGAAGCAAGGCATAAATGCTTTTGTCAATACAAACATACCTCTCTCAGTCAATTCTGACTTAGGGACTCAAATCACTTTGGCATGCCTGAAAACATTGCTCAGAAGATTTACCACTGCTTTTGGAAAGCTGAGGGTTGTGAAGCTGTTCAGTGGTATTGGCACAGTGCTTAAGCAGAGCCCTTAGCCATGATGCGGTCCCTTATGGCAGGATTAGTACTGACAACAACAAGAAGCAGAAAGAATACACAGCCCAGAGGTGTATGCGATGAAAATTTTAAATAGCAAGTGCTTACAAGCATTGCTTACTAAGTCATTGCAAAGGCTGGAGGATGAGAAAAAAATGGATGTTTCCTCCCTGTGCCTGATCTGCAAGCAGTAGCAGCCTGTAGAAGGTCACGGCATATTCATTCTTTGAACTGATGTGGAAAGTCGTCTGATTTCTGTTTAAGCTGGCAGTGGTTTAGGTCCTTTTCTTTCAAGCATAAGCATCAAAGCCACTTATTGCTCCCTCTGTCTCAAACTAGGACTTCCATCTTCACCATAAGCAACTTCTAGGTATCTCCATGTCGTCAGAAAGTAGGACATTTAGTTTTCCGTGCATATCTTCTGTTTGCTTTTGTGAGCCGACTGCAGGGAACAGAACCGGCATTCTCTCTTTTCTTGCATGTAATGCCAAAGGGAGGGTTGTTACTCTGCTTTTTAGAAAAAAAAAAAGAAATTCTAAAAATTTCGCTTTGCCGTTGGGGAAAAGAAGACATGTCCTCTCCCACCTCACACTTTATTTTTTTTTTTTGTATCCATAGTACAGTGAAAAGAGTTTCATTTCTGTTGCTTTTGCTCATTGTGCAATAAGTGTGTTTGCTACTTCTTTGAAACGTCGGGATGAACATCTGGTTTTGGTGCTCACCAGCCTGCCAAGTCAGGAAGCTTTGAATATTTTGCCAAACCATTTACCCAGCCCTGAATTTATAACTAATATCAGGAAAATCACTAGGGGAAAATGTAAGCAGCTGCGGACTGTGTAACAGCCAAGGTCAATTCTTAAAGGATAATTTTTACCGTATTAATTTTATCAAGTGGTTCACAGACAGCTGCCTCTGGTTCACAGCAGCATATTCATGTCAATGAGCTGCTTTGAAAATATGCAACCCAAATAGTTTCATAATGAATGTACATCAGTGAAAGAATTTTGGGCAATAAAAACAGATTTTGGAACTGAGTCATCAGCAAGTGATAGATAGGAAACAAAACAAGTTGCCTCGATGTTTTAAGAAACCAAACACAGAGCTTCAAAGCTTCAGAAGAGCCACATAAAGGACACAAACTACTCCATGGAAACGGGCAGGATGACAGGGAAGGGGAAGTGCTGAGCAGCACCGCAATGCCTCAGGAGCAGCTTTCCCCACACCAAGGCTAAGCGCTGCAGCAGGTTACTGGAGGGTGCTGTGGGATGGCCACTGCTGGAATTCTTCAAGGGTCACGCTAAACCACTATCTGCCAAGGAAGGTTTCAGGAGAACCCGCCCTGCCTTGGGTTCTCTCTTAGGATCTTTTCTTTGCTTGTCTTCGATACGGTAAACAGAAGAAAAAACCCTGGAACAAATCCCTCCTGCCTTCCCCCGCACCGCCCCGAGCTAACCGGGCTGTTGCTGGGAGGTTTCGCTTGTTTCTGTTCCCAGCCCGCAGCAGCCCCCGCCCGGCCCGGGCTCCCTGCTGCGGCGCTCCCGAGAGCCCGGCGCTCCGTGCCTGCGCCGCCCCCCCGCCCCAGCCCCGCGGCGCGGCCGAGGCCCCAGCGGCACCGAAACGGGGACTCAACGCAGCCCGTGCGCCAGGACACCCGCCCCGGCACCCCCGGCAGGCTACCGGCAGCCCGAAGGCTCTCCGGCTGTCCGCCGCAGCCAGCGCTCCCCAGCCGGTGAGCTGGCCCGGCGCTGGCGGGAGGAGGGCGCGCAGCGGGGCCTGCCCGTAGCGGAAAGCAGACGGGACCGCCCGGCGGCAGCGCGGTGGCCCGGCCGGTCGCCACGGCAGCGCCGCGGATGCCCTGCCCGCCCCGCCCCCCGCCCCCGCGGCTGCCAGCCAGCGCAGCGCCCGCCCCCTGTCGGTCGCGCCTCGCCACTGCCGCCCCGGGCACCGCGCCGCCTCCGCGCCCGGTGTCCCCCGCCCTGAGCGGGCGCCCCGGAAGGGACGAGCAGTCATTCGCCCCCGGCGGGGCGACGTGGCCGAGGCGCCTTCCCTGCGCTGCCGTGGCGCTGGACGGGGTGTCCCGGCTCCAGCCGGAGCTCAGCCCCTGCAGCCTGGCAGCCCCCTCCCCTGCCCGCGGAGGGCTGGAGCCCTTCCCTGCGGTGTCTTTTGATTGTCTCGCCGTGGGCGGGAACCGCTTTGCCATTAACAAATCCAAAGAAAGAGGGAAGGGAAGGGACAGAGAGGTGTCGTGGGACACCAAACGAGAGGGAAAGATAATGGGGAGAACAGGGGGAAGCGGAGGCTCCTGGCTGGGCAGCCAGGCCACCTCCCCGCGGACATTCCCAGGCACGTGGGCTGGAGGTCGGGGATGGCTGGAGCTCTGTGGTGGCACACAACACAAACTGCTCCATTCATCCATCCATCCATCCATCCATCCCTCCCTCTCCCTCCCCTCTCAGAAACCAGCCCTCCTACTGCACTTCGGACATTTCGCTCTGCGGGGTGCATCCTTTTCAAAGGAAAGTTAGCCAAAGACATCCAGACAGATAATCACCGTATTACGGCTTCGGACGCGAAGCAGGTTTTAAGAATTTGCCTTTCCTTGCAAGACAGGCCAGAACCACGCAGGAATTAAAATCTGGCAGCACCACGGGGAATACGCGAATTCCAGGGCTGCCAGAAAATTTCCCTTCAGGTTTCCGGGCAGTTTTACTGAGGACAGTTCAGCAGAAAGTAGTTCACTGGCTGGTGTCCAGGAGAACAGCAGAAAGCTATGGGATCTCCCAGAGGAATGAGGAAATCCTCGCAGGCAGGAGGGAAGACGTGCACGGTTGAGCACATCACATCATGCTCCTTTCAGTGGCGAGAAACAAGACTTAGTTCTGAGCCCTCTGCCTATTTCTGTATGAGAACTTTATTTGTGGTTAGTTGCCACAGAAGGTCCTCTCTCCCCCCTGCCATGAAGGGAGCCTGGAAACCTGGTTCAAACACAGAGACCTATGTGCTTAGTCAAATGAACCCATCAGGCCCAGGCAAAGCTTACTCATGGCTGAGATCCAGATTCATGTCCATGCAACAGGCCTGGGAAACTCCTGAATCATGACAAAGATAACTTTTTTGATATAGTTACTATGGGAGCTGACTAGGAAAAGTGCTGTCCCAGATCTATTCTTTCCAAATAGGAATGGTCTCATGGGTGATGTGATGATTGGTGGCTGTCTTGGCCAGCGTGATCATGAAATTGTTGAGTTTCAAATCTTTGGTGATACAAGAAAAACTGTTAGCAACGCTACTACCCTGGGTTTTGGAAGAGCGAACTTCAGACTGCTTAAGAAACTAGTAATGTCCCCTGGGAATCTGCTTTGGAGGGCATGCAGGTCCGTAAGTGCTGGTAACTTTCTGAGAGCCACCTTTTAAGAGCACAGGAGCAGGGAATTCCAATGTGTTTCAAGTCAAGCAAGTGAGGCAGAAGGCTGGTTGGCTGAACAGGGATCTTCTGGAATTTGGTGGGAAAAAAAAGTATATGGACTTTGCAAGCAAGGTCAGGCTACCCAGGAGGACTACAGGGATGCTGTTCACCACTGTAGGGAGGAAAGAAACATGTAAGGCAAAAAGCACAGGAAGGGCTGCTGGCTCTGCATGTCCTGGGCTAAAGTAGCCCACCATGTATAAATGCCTTTCCCAGGCTGGCCTGTAGAAACCCTGAAAGCCTTGGATTTCTTAGAACCATAGAAGAATCATAGAATCATTTAGGTTGGAAACGACCTCTAAAATCATCAAGTCCAACTGTAAACCTAATACTGCCAAATCCACCACTAAACAATGTCCCTAAACACCACATCTACACATCTTTTAAATACCTCCAGGGATGGTGACTCAACCACTTCCCTGGGCAGCCTGTTCTAATGCTGGATAATCCTTTTGGTAAACAATTTTTTCCTAACATCCAATCTAAACCTCCCCTGGTGCAACTTGAGGCCATTTCCTCTGATCCGAACAGTTGTTACGTGGGAAAAGAGACCAACCCCACCTGCCTACAGCCTCCTGTCAGGGAGTTGAAGAGAGCGATAAGGTCCCCCCTGAGCCTTCTTTTCTCCAGACTAAACTATGCCAGTTCCCTCAGCCGCTCCTCATCAGACTTGTGCCCCAGACCCTTCACCAGCTCCGCTGCCCGTCTCTGGACACGCTCCAGCCCCTCTGCGTCCCTCCTGCAGTGAGGGGCCCAGAACTGAACACAGGATCGAGGGGCAGCCTCAGCTGCACCAAGTGCAGGGGGACGATCGCTGCCCTTGTCCTGCTGGCCACGCTGTTTCAGATACAGGCCAGGATGCTCTTGGCCACCTTGGCCACCTGGGCACACCGCTGGCTCGTGTTCAGCCGGCCATCAGCCAGCACCCCCAGGGCCTTTTCTGCCCGGCAGCTTTCCAGCCGCTCTGCCCCAGCCTGTAGCCCTGCCGGGGGCTATTGTGTCCCAAGTGCAGGACCCGGCACTGAGCCGTGTTGAACCTCATACAACCGGCCTCAGCCCATCGGTCCGGCCTGCCCAGACCCCTCTGCAGAGCCTGCCTGCCCAGCTTGGTGTCATCTTGAAATTTACTGAGGGTGCACTCAATGCCCTTGTCCAGATCATTGATAAAGATATTAAATAGAACTGTCCCCAGTTGTATTGTCCGCAATACTGAGCCTTGAGGAACACCACTTGTGACCAGCTGCCAACTGGAATTAACTCACTTCACCACCACTCCTTGGGCCCGGCCATCCAGCCAGCTTTTTACCCAGTGAACAATACGCCCATCCAAGCCATGAGTGGCCAGTTTCACTAGGAGAATGTCATGGGAAATGGTATCAAAGGCTTCTCTACTTATTTGCAAACAAATACTGAGTTAAGACTGAACCTGCGTAACTAAATATGTTTTGAGGAGCCTATCTTTGCCTCCCTGGTGAAGGGAATGGGGAAGCTTGTTGCCTTTACAGTAAATGGAAAACCCACTTCCTTGTCTCACACTTCCACAGAAATGCCTCAAATACAGAGATACAGTCCACACCCCATTGTACTAACTGGAAGAAAAGAAAGTGACATGTCCACCACTTTCAGCTTTGCTCCTGAGCATGGCCCTGTGCCATGCCTGGTGGAGCTGCGTCCCTGGAGTTTCACAGTGCAGACCCTGGCACACAAACTTAACCCTTGGCCTAACACATCCTGGTTTACTTCTTGTCAGCACTTGTTTACGATGTCATGTCCATCAAGTCTAGCAGCACTATTTTGTGAACACTGCAAAAACTGCAAGAGGAAATACAATTTTCAGGAGACAGATGTAGGTGATGCTACAATTACTGGCAGTAGTCGCTGTTCTCAGGTTTCTGCTCTGTTTCATAAAAGCATCCCTAACTGTTTAACAAATTTTATTCTAATGCTCAGATGTTGTGCTGGTTTGGGCTGGGATAGAGTTAATTTTCCTCATATTAACTAATGTGAGGCTGTGCTTTGGATCCATGCTGAGAACAGTGCTGATAACGCGGGGCTGTTTTGGTTCCTGCCGAGCAGGGCTTGCGCAGCCCCAAGGGCTTTTCTGCCTCTCACCCCCCACCAGCGAGTGGGCTGGGAGGGGGCACAGCCGGGACAGCTGACCCCAGCTGACCAGAGGGACATTCCATCCCACATGGCATCACGCTCAGCATATAAAGCTGGGGGAAGGGGGGGACATTCAGCATTATAGCATTTGTCTTCCCCAGTAACCAGTACACTTGATTGCATCTGGCTTTCCTGGGGATGGCTGAACACCTGCCTGCTGTGAGAAGCAGTGAATGAATTCCTTGTTTTGCTTGCACTCTCAGCTTTTGCTTTACCTATTAAACTGTCTTCGTCTCAACCCATGAGTTGTCTCACTTTTACCCTTCCAATCCTCTCCCCCATCCCATAGGGAAGTGAGTGAATGTCTGTGCAGTGCATAGTTGCCAGCTGGAGTTAAACCATGACAGGTGTCTTGCACCTGTTCTTTCCATCTGTATGACAAACATAGTAATGGAATTTAAGTTGAGCAAAATGCCAGGGTTTTTACTTAGCTTTTGTATTTTTGCCACTGCAGCCTCTGCCTTTGAAGTCCATAACTAGCAATGAAAAAGCCTTTGACAGTTCGAGAGTCAATACTTCCCAGCCACAGAGATGTCCAGACAGACCATGAGGTTTTTTTGTGATCAACTGGAACGGCTGCCGGGACACTCTTATTAATGATTCACATGAAGAACAAATGATGCACAGATGTTCTGCCAGCCAGGATTACACTCCAGGTCAGACAGACTTGTGACATTCATTGTTAGTGCACAAGGAGGAGTAATCCTCCTTTTCTGCCAAGTGTCTGTTAGGTACCACTTAACCTCTCTGAGGCCACGTTCCTACAGATTCTTGGGTTTTCTCCTATTTCTGCACTATTGCTTGCCTAAAACCAACACGACCTCAAGTTTTTCACATATTGCACAGTGACCTCCTCTGCAGCCATCCCAGGCAGTGTTGAATCTACTTCTGTTGATTTAAATCCAACTTCTTTCCCCGTGGTTTCTAGTACTGGATTCAAGCTGTGGAACACAACAGGGACATTTTAAAAATTAAGACAGACATTCCTTCCTGCTGAGCGCTAAAGGCAATTACTTCCGCAAAGCACTAGCAATCTTGACATTTCTATGGGAAAGTAACTTGGCAAGTCCAGAGAGAACAATTGGTTTCTTGCGTTCAGCTGCTCAGCTGTGTTTTCTCTTGTCTGTTTGAAGTATCAGTTTGAAGTGCAGAAAGGAGAAGTAATTGCAGTGTTCCTCTTCAGGAAGGAGCGGCCTGTATTTGCATAAGCCATTTCAGACCTCATTTCCCCTAAACCTAGCCCTGTTTATCCCCACGCTGTCCCAAACTCATATTTGCATAGAGATACTGAAAAAAGGAGGTGCTACTTCAGAAATCTGCCATGCAGCTATTTAAGGAGCACAAATATTGAACAATGTCTTCACTGATGTGATGTACACATCCTTAGAAGCAAATTTGTTTAAGCCCAGTTGATTTTCAACCAAGTCAGTCTCCAGAGAAGGCATGTGTGAAGAGTGCTCGACTGATGAGCAGTCAACTTGATAAATAGAGCACAAGGAGTTTTCTTGTTTGAAACTGATCTGGGTTTGCAACCAGAGTACAGACCATCTGTTGTCATTTACCAGACTAGTATTTATAGCAAATAATCTAGAAAGTACAGCTATAATAGTCATTCAGAAATGTCAATGAGAATTATCAAAGCTGTTCCTGCCATGGTGGCTAGTGTTCAACAGCTCGTGTGTTTCTATAGTTTTTAATTACTTCTATGTATTTGAGGGGATACATGCCTCAAGTTGTAAAAAAAAAAAGTCTCTCACCCTATTGACTTTATAACCAAAAAAAATTTGGATCTGTATGTTTGGTCCCTGTGTCACAAATTTCCAATGTCTTGCTGCTATGTGTGTGAAAAATACATGACTTCTACAGTATCTTCTTCCCACCAGAGAGTGCCCTGGGAATTGCTGCATATTCATTTCTAGTCTAAACAGCAGCTCATGGGGAGCTTGCCATTAAGGAATCCCATTCTGAGAAACATAACCTTGTGTTTGAAGACCTGGACTGTTTTATCCACTGTTCTGCTGCTAGAAGAAATACCCTGTTGTTAATGACAGGCCAGGTCTTGTGGTTTTAAACTTTAGGACCCCTCCCCAGGAATTTTTACTCACACTGTTAGCTGTGAGTAAAGTTATCTTGACTTCAGTAGGTCTGCTCAGTTCAATAAAGGGCTTCTGTTTACTGTTATGCAGCTTCAGGAAGCAAACTAAACATTTTCTCTAAATAACATGCAGAGCAATTCAAGTCCTTATTCACTGAAATTATTGGGAGCTAGTTTTTTCAGCAGAAAACATTCCAGATACTTATGGTACATAGCCTGATATATGTACATACACAGGTGCGCACACAAACACCTGTTGCAGCACTATCAAAACTAGCCAGCTGCAACAATGCTTTTATACCATCCCACACCAGGTTAACTCCAACAAGTAGCTCCCACACCCTGCCCCAGCACAGCCACCAACCCCCACAAGGGTTCAAGTTCATCTACTGCCCGTGCTGTTTCTCCATCCTCTTCAGGCCAACCCACCCTGCTTCTTGCCTCTGCTGCATGCAGAGTCTTCCTTCTCTGGGCTCTTCTTCCAGCCAGCCTCTCCTCATCCAGGCCTCTTTCTTCCCCTGGAGCCTCTCCTTGTCTCTCCTACATCCAAAACACACTCTCTCTCCTCATCAACTCCTCTTTTATACCCCTTAGAGCAGGAACCAGCCACAGCTGCACCTTGTCCACATCAGCCAACCCACCACCCCTGAAGCAAGCCCACCGCTGTATATTATCAATGTTAATTAACCTGCCTCATTCATCTATAATTCCTCTACAAACCCGCCTTTAATCTTTGAAGAACTGCTTCATGAGTAGGCTTATAGCTTGTTATCAGCTATAGTCCCATCGTGTGAACTTCTCTTTTTTACAAAGGGGTCTTGCTTAAAGCAGTGCTGATACAGCAACTATGGTATTGCTTAGAGGATGCTTGTTGATTTGGAAAAAGGTTTGCAGCATCAGCAAGCAAGTTAAATACATATTTCAGCAGTTTCCAAAGAAGCAGATTCATTCTGCTGGATTTGCACTGAGTGATCCTGGCCATGAAGGGACTCCACATTGTCCCCTTAGCCACATCTAGCCACAGCAGCAAATGCAGAAGGTGAAGGCACAGGTAAGTTGCCCTGTGCGCCCATCTGCCCTTGTGAAAGAGGCTCTTACCAAATAACAGCTGAGAGATGTAGAACTGTTAATCTGGACATGACCATAAAAAGAGATGGGGAAAGTTTCTAAAATAAACAGTTCAGGGAATTACACAAAAGATACAATCTGTCATCACCACTGCTACCTATGGCTCTTCGAGGATTTAAAGCCAAAGAGCCGTACCAGATAAAGAATGGATTAAATTTCTGGAAGCCTAAGGAATAACTGTCTACATGCTTACTGAGCAGGCTTCCACAACTCATGAAAGCCAGTGTTATTTACTTCATGAAGAACACGATTAGTCTCTCCATGATAAAAAAACTTATTTAAAGTTTTAGATCACAGTAACAGACTTACCCATCGGGAACGCAGCTCAGACTGGGTACATTTTTCCCTGTGTGCATAATATTTTTATATTAAATCTTTCCAATATTTCCATCATAGGAATTTTGTCTACTTCCAGAAATTGTCAGTTCCACCAACTATTGACTTCATTACTTAAAAAGCAGAATAACCAGCTATTTTGTCCTCAGTTCACATATGGAAGTAAAGGTACATTATGTCAATATGAAACATTGCATTCTTTGGATTTTCTAATGGTTTGGGAAGAAATTGCATCAATGACAAGAAATTACAGTTCTGCACAGAAGCCTCTTCTTCATATTCTTGACTATTGTAAAGAAACCCACACCACCTGGATGAAACCTTCCTTTACTTCTGCCTGAGGAATGTGAGGGTGTCTTTCTAAACCAGTACCGTGGCTCAAGTGGTTTCATTAGTTGTCATCCGTATCACAAGCATGGACAAACTACTCTCCTTCTGAGGGCTGATACACGTAGACATGACATGAGTAACACCTTAATGAATTTTGTCTGACATTTCCCATGCTCAGCCCCTTGTCCAGTTGCCACAGACTTCTGCCAAATATAGGCCAGAAGGCTAAAGAGTTTCCATCCATCCCTATGTAGGCTGAACTTTTATGACTATCCAACAAAATCAGTTTAGATGTTTCCAAGAGCGCACTATGTGAGCTGACTGCCCTGGATTCCTCCTGCTGCCAGCAGGAAAGCAGGTATTTTAGAGAGGGCAGTGATCAGGCCTCATTCAATTTTTTTTTTCTTGGATAGAATTTCTTTTTTCTTGTTTTTCCTGGACGGGTGTGATTAACTTTGCATCGAGGATGTCACTCTGCTGAATCTAGCCTTGAAAGAGAGACAAGAAGAGGTCAGCTTGTTTCTCCCAGGGTCACATGCTGTTGTCAAAATTGTCAAAACTAACATTGGAGCTGAAAAGAGCAGCCTGTCTGCTCTGTGAGGTGTGTCAGCTATTCTCATCTCTGCTAGGAATTTAATATGAAGTACTGTTCTCACCCTAGACTAATCTAGAATGCTTTGGTCTGAGCTGAAGAAACTAACGGAAGGCCTGTGTTTGAAGCAGTAGATAAGGTCATCATCTCTTAATGAATTTCAGGTATTATATAAAGTCACAAGGAATGACTGCATGTATAGAAATTGTATTCTGTATTTGACTGATGCATAGGATTTGCTTTTAAGTTTGCAATAGAAAATGCTTTCTTAGAAGTATGAAATTGATGTCAGATTTGAAACTGAATACAGTGCTCTGATTTTTAACAAAAATGCTTTTAAAAGTATGCTGGGATTTCCAGAATTAGCTTACAGCTACATAAGTATCATTAAATTTGTTTCTCTGGGCACTTCTTTCCAAAGGTCTTCCTTTAGAGCATGAAGGATGATCAAAAGGGACATAAAGAGGAAAAGGGAGATTAGTCACAGGCTTCTGAATTGATCGCTTTTTTCTACGAGGCTTTATTTAATGTGGTGGTGTCAAACATTCCCCAAGATTTGACTGATGGACATGGTCAAAGCCATTCGCCAAGGGATTTCACAGAATCACAGCACGACTGAGGTTGGAAGGGACCTCCAGAGGTCATCTGGACCAGCTCCCTCCTCAAGCCAGGATACCTAGGACCTGTTTCCCCGGACCATGTCCAAAAGGCTTTTGAATATCTCCAAGGATGGAGACTCCACAACCTGTGCCTGTGCTTGGTCACCGTTACAATAAAAATGTGTTTCCTGATGTTCAGAGGGATCCTCCTTTTTTCAGTCTGTGCCTGTTGCCTCTGGTCCTGTCACTGGACAGACACACCACTGAAAAGAGCCTGGCTCCATCCTCTTTGCACCTTCCCTTCAGGCATTTATATTACATGAATAAGATCCCCCTGAGCCTTCTCTTCTCCAGGCTGAACAGTTCCAGCTGTCTCAGCCTTTCTTCGTATGTGAGGTACTCCAGTCCCTTTAAGCATCCCAACAGCCTCAGATGTCTGAAGAACTTTGCTGTAGCTCTCCAAGGATCCTTCAAAATATGTACCTTGTTTTGCTATTAGCACTACCATTTCTGGTAACTGTCTTATAACTGTCTCTGAGGTCACAGGTACAAACACTAAGTAGCAGTCAGGACTACACTCCACCAGCATCATAGGAACAGCCTGTTGAGTAAGATGCATCTTAATTTGTTGACTACATTAATTAAAACATCTACGTGGATCCATTTAGGATAGAGCATTTATACTTTACAGTGATAGTCAATGTCTTTTGCAGTAACAAGCTATGACTGAAGGAAGCCATTCTCAGCAGCATTGCCACTATCATCTGAGTAGCTGCTCCTCTGGGATGTTATCTGAAGAAGAAAATGCTGGTTGGCTTCATAAGATCCTTGGCTTCAGGGCCAAGGTAGCTCAGCTGGGACCATGGGGAGAGGCTTCCAGAGGCACTGCAGGGAGGCCACAGCCACAGCCAGCTCTGGTCTTGGGGACATGCTTGTAAGCTGGGGCTCCACCACCCAGCCCCTGCCAGAGCTACAGCCACCGCTGTGTCACAGTCCTGCTGCAGGCTGTGGCTCCTGACCCAGGTGCAGACCTCACCTGTGGGCTGACGTGCATGTCATCAGGCATCATGCGACCCAGGCAAAACAAGAAACAGATACTGGTGTACTTACAGGAAAATGAAGTTGTTAGTTCAGCCTGCAAACTCCTTTTACACAACAGGAGGATGTTTTGGTAAATTGCCTCGGGCAGAAAGCAAAAAGTACATCCATGAACACATTTTGCAAAGAAACGGTGGGGCTCTTTGCCATTAATTCTGTATTTATGTTGCTGCTCTTTAGAACTTGTCTGACTAATTGCATTTATGGTTGTACTCAGAGAAAGGGAGACAGATGTTTTAGCAGTTTGGCTAAATGTTATATCACTTGAGGCTCTGACTGGAAAAATTAATACTTTTCCAAGTACTGTGCTAGAGTCATGATTATCTTATTACTGAATATGCATCCTGCTAATTGGATCCTTCCTCTGATAACAGGATTGAGAGTTTTGAGACTGAGAGCACAGAATCTTTAAAAATATACCCCATGTACTTAACTCTATCTGAGATTAATTGCAAAGACTGAGCAGCATTGTCACTAAAAGCCTTCTGTTAAACAGATACAGACTTTTTTCACAAGTAATTTATCTAATTACAATTCTGATTTTGAGCAGAACATCATTTTTCAGGAGGAAATGACAGCCACATCTTTCTTCAAATGATCATGCTTGACAGCAGCTGATGAAGAAAAAAAAAACCCACCTTTTTAAATCAATTCAGAGGCATAAGCAAGAACTGCAGGTTCCTGTTTATGTGTTCCAGTTATGATGTTTGGTACGACAGAGCAGCACTCAGGACTTTGTCACTGCTCCTACAGCACTGCGGGTTGCTTCTGTGTTTTTACAGTTCATTCTGTTGATTGTGGGTAACTTTTCCTTCTTCTCTAGCTGGTGGTTGCTTTCAGGACATCAAACATATCTTGGAACTAACATGTCATCTGTGTGGATTTTCCAGGCTGTTTTTCTGGTCATATGTTGTACGTATTTATCGGACACAAATGAAAGAGCAGTCAGTGCTCTGTCGTTGTTGTCTCACCCTGCGTTACAAACTGCTGCTGTCAGAATGGTCAATTCTAGTTGCCCTGGCTGCAGCTGAAACTCGATTTTCCAGAGTATTTTTCAAGATCAGGTCTATTACCATACTTTTGGGGGCTGGCAATGGTTTTATTCAAGTGTTCTGGCCTCTGGAACATTTATGGCAGATCCACAGAAGCAGTCAAACCCAAAACAAATAGAAGATACAAGCTCCCTCAGCAATACCTCAGAATACAAGCCTCATTAGTAGATGATGAAAATTCAGTTTTCATAGTGCTACCAGAACAGTGAAGACCAAGAGCAGCACTGGCTGTAGCCAGCCAAAGTCGGTGCTTCAGTCTCACAGAATCAGACTTGCCTTTTATCAATACTAGAATCAATAGGTTCAGTTACAACTGCAAAATGTGGAGATGAGTGAGATTCTCACACCTGCCTAACAACACAACCTGGCTGCCTACATGCGTCAATGTATGTACCAGCCTCAGGAGCTGGGGGTGCATGCTCCAAAGTCATCCTTCTCTGCATGACCCTGTCAAGCTCTGGCTCCCTTCCTTCTCTCTTCCCCACTACTCCTCTAGTTTCACATCCCATTTCTGCTTCCATCATCATAACACAATAGTGGCTTACAAAACACAGGGTGGACAACTTCGTTTTGGAGTGACAACAGATTGCTTTTTCAAATGTAGGGCATCATCAAACAACGTGTTCAACAACTTAAAGCAATAGTAAGATCACCTATATAAAAATTATATGAAAATTTTCGATTATGTTCTTCATATAGTTATGGCTTAATTCTTAATAAAGAAAATATCTGGGCAGAGTACAACAATCACAATACTGGAAGCTTACAGGGCAAATAAAAGCATATCTAGAAAAATACATCTAATGGCCATCAAATATAAAAACTTGTCTTTAAAAAATCTAAACAAAATATTCAAAGGTCTGGAAACTAACTGGCTGGAATATATTTTTTTAAACTACATAATAATGTGCCTCCTTATGTAGTGCAGTCATCAGCCTCCAGCTTCCCTCTACACAAAAGGCATTTCTGTGTCCCAGCCAAAGCCCTGCCTTCCTGAAATCTAGCAGGCAGGAAAACCCACCTCCCACTGATCCTTTTCCAATGTCCAGCTCGTGGGTCCCTAAGCCACACTTGGACTTCTCCCCACTGCCTGCCTACCCTGTGGACCTACCCGTTGGATGCTCCATTCACGCTAGCCTCTTGCATGGGCATCTGCCACCGTGTTGTCCCTGGGACACCCCATCCTGCACCCATGAGGTGTCTCAAGGCTGGCCACAGCCCGGAGCTGCTGCTGCTTCCCTGCAGCTGCATCAGCACTGAGCGGAGCAGCCAGCCCCAACCAGCCGCTGGGCAGCTGTGGGCCAGCCATCAGCAGGCATCATGGCTCACCGCTTGGGTTTTTGCGTTGCAGAATATGTCTGCTCGCTGGAAGCAAGCCTCTGGCTGATGAGCTTGGGGATGGAGCAGGGGTTTTCAGGAGCTCAGCTTTAACTGCTTCGTTTCCCAAACCATATGCCAGCTCGGAAACAGGCTGCTTCGCAATGACATTCCTTTTAAGAGGCCAAGGGAGAGTCTTTCTCTGCAGTCCCTCCTCCTGCCACTGTACTAAGTAAGAAACCATAGCTACCCTTGCTTTGAACTTTGATGGTGACAGTTTGTCATGGGGTGTTGAGCCTCCTTGCATCTTCCACATCTGCTGCTCTGCCGGGAGTTGACATAGATGGCTTTAGCATGGTTCAATTAACACATATATAGCAGCTCTCTGTAAGTTTGCTGCAGTGCCTGCAAGGCCAAAGAAGTCACTTTTGAGTTCAAATTGTCTTGAAGTCCCAATGATGCTTTACTGCACTATCTTCTCAAAGAGACATGCTCCTTTGGCTTAGGTGTTGTGTTGAGTTCCAAGCACTTCAGTGACACTGTGTATTTTCTCAGCAGCCAGAAGAGCATGCTGAGCTTCCTAAAGTCCATGTGAAACCTTTGATTCCACCTTTTTCTTTGCAGAATAAGATGACTAGAGAAGCTCAGGGCTTTGCTCTTCTCCTCTCCAGAGCACTTGTCACATTTTTGTGGACTTGCTGCCATGTTTTTGCTGTTGTCTGGCACAGGTTTGTTCTTTGGAAATGATTTATGGGCTGTGCTTGTAGTCAGGCCTGATGTATTGGAAGCTGGAAAAATACTTATTAAGACTTTATAGCAGAGCTGTAATCTTTGATTTCTCAGTGACCCTGCAGCGCTTGCTTTAACAGCTGCTTTATTGTGAGATTGAAATGTGTCTCATAACACAGATTTAGTAAAAGTATAAATGTATATATCGTAGATCTATCCACGTATAGAGACACAGCAAAGAGAAGCTTAAGCAGTGTGATATCAGCCTCACACAGGTGATAGATAATCTACCCACTCGTGGCAGTAAAGGTGACACGTTAGTAGTCATTTTTCTCTCCTCTCTCTTCCACAAGAGATTTTCTCAGCCTTTCTTCATAGCAGTGATGCTCCAGTCCTTTAATCATCTTCGTGGTCCTTCCTTAGACTCTCTTCAGTATGTCCATGTCTCTTTTGTACTGAGGAGCTCAGAACTGGACGCAGCACTCCAGATGTGGCCTCACCGGGGCTGTGTAACATTCAGACAAAAAGCTTGCTGTTTTGCAGGTTGGATGTATTTGTTACTGACACAAACATTTTGGATGGTCAGGATGACACAGGGCAATGTTTGTGGTATTGCTGCCTCGGGCAAGTTGGGCGTATGGTGCAGTGCAGAAGCAGTCCTCTGAGGCAATGGGAGCCTCTGCTTCCTTCCATTACAGCGTTGCACCAGTGCGGACATTTATAGCAACTGCTATTCACTCTGGTTACTTCCCTGGTTCACACATCATGCTCTGTCAGTGCAATTCTTGTGACTAATGGCTGTGTTTGAATGAACCACAACCGGCCTTGGCATCACAGTTTCCAAGGAGTGCCCTTCAAGCCATCAGCAGACCAGAGACCGATGTCCTGAAGTGTTTTCCAGCCTCTGCGTCAATGTATCTTTAACCTACACTTTCTGTGCAAAGCAGCCCCATTACATTACTGCTTTGATATTGCCATCAGTACTGCAAGGTTCTTGTACTTTTGTACAGGGAACAGCACAGGCAACAAATACGATCAAATAAATGTGTGTGATTCTCTGCTTTGTGAGTTGCCTGGCTGTTGGTCATGTTCTGCCGCACCAGAACCACTCTGGATTTAAAATCCTCCCTGTGCCTTTCTGCATATGTGTATGTATACGTATACATACAGAGTTATTTGCTCCTCACTTCTTTACCATGCCTTCCTCCAAAATGTTTGGGCACAGGCACGGGGATCTCTGCCCATACAGAATCAGAATGATTCAGGCTGTAAGGGGGACATGAATGCAGAAGTGGTTGGCAACAACCAGCATAGATTTTCCAAAGGCAAATGGTGCTTGACCAGGTTGATTGCCTTGAAGAATGGAAAAACTGGCTCTGTGGATGAGGAGAGAGAGAGAGAATTGTTATTCACCTTGATTCCATCGAGACTTTCAGCACAGTCTCCCAATGCATCCTTGTAGGCAGATTGATGTGAGATAGATTGGGAAAGAGGACTATAAGCTGCACTGCCCACTGGGCTCCCAGGCCTAAGAGGTGATGATATCAGCAGTGCAAAGTCCATCTGGCATCGAGTTAGTAGCAGCATTCTGCAGGGTCTTTATTAACAGCCCAGCCGACAGGACAGAGTCCACCCTCAGCAAATTCATGGAGGACATCAAGTTAGATGAGAGCATTTGACACATCAAAGGGGAGGGCTGGTATCTGGAGGGACAAATAGCTTAACAGAATCTTCATCAATTCCAGCCGTGGTGAATGGAAGGCCTTGCACCTAGGATGGAATAGGCCCCTGCACGTGAGACAGCCTAAGCTCCACAGCGTTGTCGGCTGGGGACCAACTGGCTGGGGAGCAGCTTAGATGAAAAGGACTTGGGGTCCCTGATGGGCAGTGGACTGAGCATGGTGTCACCACGCACACTGACTGCAACAAAGGCTAACAGCCAACTGGGCTGTATCGACAGGCACAGAGCCCATAGGTCAAGGGAAGTGATTCTTCACCTTTACTTGTTACATCAACTGGTGGTGTAATGTACACCACACTTTACTCATTACACCACATGTGGAATCCTGGTCCAGTTCTGGGCCCACCAGTGTAAGAAAGATATAGATAATATTGAGCAAGTTCAGCAGAAGGCCATCAAGATGCTTGGGGGCTGGAGTACCAGAGCTATGAGGACAGGCTGTGGGAACGGGGCTTGTTCAGCCTAGAGAAGAGATGGTTTCGGAGGGGCTTCATAGTCCATGGATACACCATGCACTGGAGAATACTACCAGAGCTGCAAGGGACATCTCAGGGTGAATGATAATTAGATATAAAAGGGAGAAACAATACAAGGACCCTATTCCCACAGTAAGGGACTATATATATAAAGCTTCCTTCAGTGTCTTTGTGGACAAATCTGTATTTTCTCACTAGAGTAAAATAAGGGTGGGTGTCAGAATTAGGAAAATTTATACTAGGAGAGTGGATGAAGCACAAAAAATTAAGACAAATATACGCTTTAGGTTTTGCTTTTTACACTCTTTTGCTATTCTTGTTTATTTAGGCTTTTACTGAAAATGGTTAATTAATAAAGGAGAACAGTTACTGTATGCTTTACAACTGGTAAAATTTTAATATTTTTGCAAACAAAAGGAAAAAATGAAGTTTAATGCTTTGACTAAAGAACTCTGCAACTCACAACATCTAGAAGTCTTTAAAAACAATGCCCCCATTTATACACATTTAATAATATTTTAAAAAGAATAATACTTTAAAATACAATAATGAAAAAAATGGTGACAATCCTGTGCTGTTTTACATGTGCATTCATCACTGAGTGGTGCAAACATACCGTTTTCATCAAGACTTTAATATAGCTCAAAAAATGCAATGTGCATTGAACATACAAATTAACCAAATGAAAATGTGTATGTATTAACCTAACTATTTCCATTTCAAAATATTGAAAAATGAAGATAAAAAATATTGAAAGCAGCAAGTCAAACAATTGACTGGAATTCATACAGCTAGCGCAACAGCAGAAGAACCTGGTGTGGGTTTTTCTGGGTTGATGCAGAAAAGTATATTTAGCATACTAAATATATGTCTGCAGTGACATATATATATGGCTGCATTCTAAGATTCTACAAAGGGTCCAGGTATCTCCAAAGTTACACAGTTCCTGAATGAGAAGGCTCCTATAGCCAGCTCCCATTTTCTGTATTTTCAACTGCAGCATTTTTTTCCTGAACTGTTCCATTTGCATTTCTTGTTTCTTCTAGAACTACTACTAAACTTGACAGAGTTGTGTGAGGGTCAAGCAGTTTCAGAAGAGGTATGTCCACCCTTCTTTCTTGGAAGACACGGTTCTGAATTGTCATAGCTAACATAGAGTCTATGCCCAATGATGAAAGTGATGTATTCATGGTTAGTTCATCTGCGTTCACTTGGGTAAGGTCACTCACCAGTGAGATGATATAGTCTTCAGATTTGATTAGGGCAGTATCCTGGACTTGGGTTTCCTCAGCAGTTTCAAGCTTGTTCCCAAATTCTTCTGATAGAAGTGTTATGAAGCGACTTTTGAATGAAAAAATCCGAGAAAAAACATGATGCAATAAAGCTTGGAAGTTTAATTTGACAACAGCTTGCTGCGGGTTATTCATAAGTAAGCTCTTCCTGAGATACTCATGAATCTCATGCACTTGCAGAACATTTATGCCCTTGGATCCCAGAATGTTCTGAATATGGTTTTGATTGAGCAGTATGCCAACATTCAAAGCACCCCAGTTAATGGACTGTCCTGAAAGCCCACAGTTTCGCCTGTAGAGGCAGAAGACATCCAAGAAAGAGTTTGCAGCTGCATAGTTGGCCTGGGTGGAATTTCCCAGAAAGGAAGAAACAGAGGAGTAGCACACAAAGTAGTCGAGCTCCTGGCCTCTGGTAGCCCAATGAAGATTTAAGGTCCCTGCTACTTTTGGGCTCAGCACTTCCCTAAAGTCGGC
The DNA here is from genome assembly GCF_963210335.1 of Falco punctatus. Classification (NCBI taxonomy): domain Eukaryota; kingdom Metazoa; phylum Chordata; class Aves; order Falconiformes; family Falconidae; genus Falco; species Falco punctatus. The sequence goes on from NC_137583.1 coordinate 68,642,172, forward strand.
CAAGTTCAGAACTTCAAGATGGCCATCGTGTAAAGCAACAGCACTTTGAAATACACCTTTGATCGGAGCCCCTGCAAAGATGTTTGCAATGGACTGGAAAGCTTTCTCAACATCACTGGTCGAAGTAACATCACACTGCACAAACACTACTTTGCTCCCTTTATACTGCTGCTGCAAAGCCTTCAGCTCTTCTTGCTTCTCATTGCTTGGAACTCTCCTGGAGAGTATCGCAATACAACCTCCTCCACCCTCAGCTATGAATTTCACCGTTTCAAAGCCAAGTCCAGTGAGCCCCCCAACAACTACATAAACAGCACGCTGCTTAAACAGCTTCTTCTGGGGTTCATGCAATGGTATGTCTGAAAGCATGGTGATGTCCCTCTGCCTTCTCAGTACAGCAAGTGGAACAGATTTGCAGGTAAAATAGGACGTCACAGAGTTTATCCTTTCAAAGGTCCCAGTCTGCTGAAAAACAGAACCTGACAGATGTTTAAACTGTTTTATATCCATGGACTGGATCCACGCATGCACAGTCTTTTGCAATTCTTTTAGAGGTGCTTTCTGGAAAATGGTGGCAGGTGTAATTATATGAAAGCTGATATCTTCATGATCAATTTCACTGACATTCCAGACACGTTCAGGCTGTTGGTTGCCGCACACTATCACCACATCTTTAAGAAAGTACATGTGGGCCAGATCCTCCTGAGACAGTCTGTTTACTGGAGGGAGAACAACAAGGGCATTGCATAAGTTTATATACTGGAACTTATCAGGAGTGGGCCTCGCAAGTACTGTTCTCCAACCCATCTCTTCTGCTGCTGCAGAAAGAACATGGCAGAAGACTGATGATGGCTCTGTAGAAATAATACCCACTGTTCTGCCATGTTTCCCTTTGGGTAACCTCTGGCTGAAGATTTCCCATGCGATGATGAAGTATGACAGACAAGGGACATTCTGAAAGAATGGGAACTTCTTTACACTGAAACAAACTGTTCCTGGAATCTGAACTCTGGATGATGCCGCAACTGGATAACATGAAACCACGTGATCTCCCACTTTAACTTTCTTCACATCGGTGCCTATTGCAGTTACTGTGCCGCTGAAATCAAGAGCTAAAAGTCTGTGTTTTTCTACCGCTTGTGAATTCCAGTACAGTGTATTACCAAAGTTACGACTAGAAATACTAATGGGAAAATAATCTTCTGAGTGGAGACATATTTTATCCACTTGAATTTCAACTCTCTGTTTGTCAAGTTGAGTAGTGGTGGTGCTGGCTGGTATTTCAGCAGTGCTGGTGGATAATTCAGCAGACAAGTCTTTTGCTGTGTACGGATCAGAAGTGTACAAAGTGAATGTTTCTGATTTCTGGAGGGATCTCACGGGTTGGCTGTAATCTGCATCTATGAAAGGTGTGCGTCTGATTTCAGCCACATAAATTCTTCCTTGGCTGATGTAAACTTCTGGATAGTTCATACCTTTGTATTTGACAAGAACATCTGCTAGCACCGAGATGTCCAGGGAATTGGAAGAGCTGAGGTCAATCAACTGAAATGTGATTTCTGGAACTTCAACGACACAAGTTCTGGTCATGCCATACAATGCAAACCCACAGTTAACGTGGTCTACGAATCTTTCTGTTGATCTGTAGGTGATGACTCTGATTGAAGAGCGGGACTTTTTCTCTCTTAATGCCACAACAACTTGGCGATAGGCTTCACAACACTTTGCCAATTGGTCTACCACTTTGCTTGGGAAATTTTCATTTAACTTTTGAACTCCCCACAGGAACAGAATTTCATCATAATCCTCAACCTCTGCTCTCATTTTATTCTGTGTGTGGCCTTCCAAGAGGGCTTCCCAGTCTTCATACATAACGTATCTTGAATCAGGATGCAAATATTTTTTTAGCTGCTCAGCTATTCCAAATTTGTCAGCAAACACTAGGACTCTGAGCATAGCCCCCAGATGTCCAATTGTCTGTGGAAGAGAGGCTTCCTTCCACTTGTTTTCAAACATGAACTCATTGTCTCTGTAAGATGTTTGCTTCATGAAAGTGATGGCAACGCGCTTGAGTTCAGCCAAAACAGAGCCACGTTTATCCATAAAGCATCCACAGACCTCTAGGCAGTTCCCAATGGATTTGCTTGTTCTCATGTATATCATCATTTCTTCCTCCAGCGGTCGGAGCACCACCAGGCTGCCTATCCCTGAAGGAAAGCCTGCTCTGGACTGGAATGTCCTTGAGGTCATGACAGCGGTCATCTGCAGAAAACAGTCAAGCAGCACTGGGTGGATACAGTAGTTGTACATCTCTCTGACGGTCTCCTTGTTCACCTTGATGCTTGTAATAGCTTCCTTTAGTTCCTGACAGCAATGCACATCACTGAGCTGCCTGAATACTGAACCATACTGAAAGCCAACCTGAGACAGTGCTTCATAAACCTCCCCTCTGCTAATCACTGACCTGCATCTTTGATAGATGTCTTGAAAGGAGATGGTGCTTTCCTCCACCACAGCTTCAGGCCCCTTTGTAACCTGGCCAGCAGCATAAACTGCGTTGGAGGAAGAGAGTATCTCGAACACTGTCACTGCTTTTTGCGGACTCAGCTTGATACTCAAGACTTGGGGAGTCTGTGTGAGAACACATGGTGCAGTAAAACTGATACTCATCTGGCAAGTACTCAGAGGTGCTTTAGGTCTTGAGCTGCTCATCACAGAGGCCAAACCAAGCTCCGCATAAAAAGCACCAGGGACTAAAGCCACACCATTGTTCTTGTGCTCATATAAGTATGATGTCGTGTCCTCAGACAGCAGGCAGCCAAACTCCGTGTTGTCCCTGTTCATGCCATAAATCAGAGGATGACTGGTGCTGACAGCTGTTTGGTTTACTTGTTGATGGATATCCAGGCGAGCCATGAGTTTTTTGCGATCAAATTGATATCGCGGAATGGCCACTGGAACACTTTGATACCCATTATAAAAGTGCTGCCAGTTGGGATTATATCCCAGTTCAAACAGGTTTCCTACCAGGGTGAAGAGTGTCTGACACTCTGCATCAGTTTGCAAAGAAGAGAAGACTTTCGTGCCTTTTCCTAGAGTTTCCTTTATGCTTCGCTGTAATGCTTGGTGAGGACTTATTTCCACAAACACCATATTTTCTCTGTCTTTAGCTGCAGTCTTGATGGCTTGAGCGAAAGCAACAGGTTCACGAGTATGCTGGGCCCAGAATCTGCCCTGAGCAAAGTCCTTTTCAGAAGCAGCCACTCCTGTCAGCGTTGAAATCACTTCAATTTCCCCCTTCTGTTTTTCTAAAGGCTGTATGGTCGCTTCCAACTCCCCAAGTATTGTATCCATGCTTGGGCTGTGGTACGCAGCTGGGACATTTAAAACATGAAGAAAGATGTTCCTCTGGCTGAAAGCTTGAGCTAAATCTCTCTGGACAGCATCCATGGAGTCTGAATTCCCAGACAAGGTGCAGGAAACTGGGCTGTTGAAAGCTGCAATGCACACCTTTCCCGAGTAGGGATGCAGACGTTCAGCAATCTCTTGAACAGGGATGTTTCCAACCACCAACATTCTGCCAGCAGCAGTCTTTGCCTGCAGCCTGCTCCGGTGATGAATCAGTTTGACTGCATCTGCCAGGGAAAGGTACCCAGCAAAATGCGCAGCAGCAACTTCCCCTACCGAGTGGCCAACAGCAGCGACTGGCTTAATACCCCAGTATTTCAGAAGGGAAGCTAAGGCAACCTGCAGGGTAAAAAGCAAGGGCTGGGAAAGCTCTGGATTCAACAAATCCTTTGGTCTATGACCTCTTGCTGGCAGGAGGCTGATGGGAGCGTGTTTCTGAAAAAGCGCTTCTATTTCCTTACACTTGTCTCTGAACACTGGCTCTGAGCTCAGCAGTGCCTCACTGAACTCCTTCAGCGTTACGCCGTTTCCACAGAACACAAACACCAGCTGTGGTTCCACCTTCGACATGGTGGGTTCAGTGCTCGCTGCCGACATAACCTCTTGCTGCAAGTGTTGGAGAGAATTTGTGACAAATGCTTTTCGGTACCTGTAGCTGGCATGGCTTCTTCTGCAGGCAGACGTATAGGCCAGACTTGGCAGAGTTACAGAGTTCCTTGTGCTCAGCTGGTCAGCTGTATCGGCCATTGTCATCTGAAGGGATTTACTTGATGCTGCTGACAGCAGAACTAATTCAAGGGGTCTCTTAAAGGCAGGAAGAGGCTCTCGCTGTTTAACCTGCCTGACTACAACGTGAGCGTTCGTTCCTCCAAATCCAAAGCAGTTGATGCCAGCTACTCTCCCATACTCACTGGATTCTTCCCAGGGCTCTACAGTTGTGGGAATTGCAAGGTTTAATTTCTCTGTATCGATGCTGCTCATGTCCTTTGAGTAATGCAAGGATGGAACAATCTTTCCATGATGCATCATCAGAAGCACTTTGATTAACGCTGCTGCTCCAGCAGCTGATTCGGTGTGGCCAATATTTCCTTTCACTGAACCAATTTTCAGAATGGAAACTTGTGAAGACCTGTTTTTACAGATGACACTACCTAGGCTTTCAGCTTCAGTAGGATCTCCAGCAGCAGTTCCTGTACCGTGTGCTTCAACGTACTGCACAACTGAGGGATCAACATGAGTTTCATAAATGCTGCGCAGTAACTTCTCTTGCTCTATTTGAGATGGCCTTGTGATAGGAGTCATGGACCTACCATTCTGATTTACTGCACTGATGTTTATAACACCCCAGATTTTGTTGTAGTCTTCCTTTGCCTGTTTCACAAAAAAAGTAAAATTATCTTTAATAATCTCATACTTTCTCCGTATAGGAGAAAAAAAACCAAAACAACAAAACCAAGAACAGACGGTATGATACTAACTTTTAAATGCACGATCCCTTTCCCATGGTAGGGGAAGTGCATACGTGCTTAATGCTTAATAAATGCTTCATGAATCTGAAGCTTGAATTGGAAAATCTTTTCTGGAAAAGTAATTACTAGAGCTAAAGATACAAAATTCAAGTAAGCAACTGGTCTTGGTTTAGGCTGCTTCACAATCAGTCTTACCTTTTGCAGTGGTTTAAGGAAAACAACACCGCAGCCTTCTCCCCTTCCATAGCCATCTGCCTTTTTGGAGAAGGGTTTGCTTATTCCCTCTGGAGAGATCATTTTTGCTTTACTGAGAGATACAAAGGTGCGGGGATCTATTATGCAGTTCACTCCACCGCAGATTGCTGCCTCACAATCTCCTGGAGTAAAACAGAAACATACTCATGTTGAGATGTCCAGGATGATAGATAGAAATAATAGCAATCCTAATTTCATTGCCCAGCATCTCTTCAGCCCCATTACCTGATTTAATTGCTCGCAAGGCATAGTGCAGAGCAAAAAGAAAAGATGAGCACGCAGTGTCAATAGCCAGCGATGGTCCAGTCAGATTAAATGTGAATGAGACCCTGTTAGCAGTAATGCTCATTGCTGTTCCGGTACCATCATAATGATTTATTTCACTCACTGCTCTGCTTGTTACGATTTCATAGTCTCGATTCATAAGACCTGTAAAAATACCAAATACGTGTCATGCTAATCCAAGTGAACAAAAGTGGTGTACAGCTCTAAACCTGATAGCGTGTTTTGGTTTCCTAATAGTAAACTACATGACATCAGTGTTCCTCTGGTGAAACTTCACTTCAGCGCAAGTCAAAGGCAAAACTCTCAGCCATTTTCCCCTGGGCCCAAGATACACAAAAATACCTAACGTTTGAAATTTCTACCTACATAGTAAATGACAAGCCTTTCCTGATGGCTTAGCTCACTGTATGATGCAGTTGAGCTCTGTGTAGCCTGCTGAGACCCCTATATCTCTGAGAGAGGTTGTTTTGGTTTAGCTATGGGAGTATATATTAAGAAGTTACAATGAAGATAGCTGGGATATAAATGTACAAGACATTAGCTTCAATTCCTCAGATGTACCAAGTTAAAGGTCACAGCATAAGCTACATATGATGCTTTTTATTAATCTTTGGTTTGCTCACTCTTATCCAGTAAGACAGACAGAAATAGAGAAGAAGAACAACAGGGCCTGTGAGAGGAGTTGTGTCCTCTGTTCTGAGAACACATGCTTAAAATACAGTGGATGCCCAAGTCCCTGGGCATGTGGAACATGCAGGGTCTCTATTCAGAAAGCAAGGAATACTCGGCTCTGTGGAAGAAAAGCATGTCTCAGACTAAAAGGTAACCTAAAGAGTTTGACCCTATAGTTATGTGACCCTAACCATGCCAGAAAACTCCTCTTAAAAGATACACAGATTACACCAGTAAAAATGTGCTGTTGGTCTAGCTCCTTACCTAAATAGTATAGAACGGAATACAATGGTTCAGTTGGAAGGGACCTACAATGATCACGCAGTCCAACTGCCTGACCAGTGCGGGGCTCACCCAAAGTTAAAGCATGTTAAAATGCCTCTTACACACTGACAGGTGTGGGGCATTGGCCTCCTGCAGCCTGTTCCAGTGTTTGACCACTCTCTGTAAAGAAATGTTTCCTAATGTCAAGTCTGAACCTCCTCTGGCACAGCTTTGGACCATTCCCACGCGTCCTGTCATAGGATACCCAGGAGAAGAGACAGGCACCTCCCTCTCCATCTCCCCTCCTCAGGGAGCTGTGAAGAGCAGAGTTCACCCCTCAGTCTCCTGTTCTCCAAACTAGGCAGACCCAAAGTCCCTAACCACTCTTCACAGAACATGCCTTCCAGCCCTTTCACCAGCTTTGTTGCCCTCCTCTGGATGCCTCCTTTTTAAACTGTGGGGCCCAGAACTGCACGCAACACTCCAGATGAGGCTGCACCAGTGCTAAATACAGTGGGATAATCGCCTTGTTTGACCAGCTGGTTACACTATATTTGATGCACCAGATCCCTTTCTGCTGGGCTGCTGTCCAGCTGCTCCTTTCCCAATTTATACATGTGCTCGGTGTTACTCCGTCCCAGGGGCAGAAGAATCAAGCATTTGTTTTTGTTAAATTTCATGCCACTGAGGACTGCATAATGCTCCAATCTATCTAGATCCCTCTGCAAGGCCTCTTGTACCTTGAGTCAACAGCACTTCACAATTTATTATCATCAGCGAACTTACTAATGGTGCATTCAACTCCTGCGTCCAGATCATTGATAAAAATATTGATTAGCACTGGCCCTAGAATTGAGCCCCGAGGAACACGGCTGGTGACTGGTCACCAGCCAGATGTAGCCCCATTCACTACAACCCTTTGACCCCTTGCTGTTCAGCCAGCTCTTCACCCAGTGCACCGTGTACCTGGTCATCTCACAATTGGACTTGTCCAGAAGGATGCTGTGAGGGAAAGTATCAAAAGCCTTACTAAAATCCAGAAAGATGACATCCACTGCATTCCCTTCACCCACTAGGTGGGTGACCTTATTGCAGAAGGCTAGCAGATTAAACAGAACTTTCCCATCGTGAACCCACATTGTCTGTGCCTGATGATTGCACTTTACATGTCTTTCAACAGCACCCAGTACAATCTTCTCCATAACTTTTCCAGGTACTGAGGTAAGCAGTTGGACAAGTGCACCTTGCCAGCATACTAATATCTACATGAGGATTTCTGCTGGTTTAAAAGGATCTTAGCTTAAGAGTATCATTCCTAGGAAGGGCTGGCTTGGGGAGGCAGTTTAATTGTTTCCTGCTTCAACTTCAGTGCCTAAAGACACTAAGAGGAGCACCTAAAGCAGATATGTGGATTATATCATGAACTTCTAGAGTAGCCTATTAATTCTTAGCAAAAGCAACCAGTAATATCATAGCACAGTAGCCTTAGATCTACAGTGTTAGATATGTATATAAAGTTTATGAAGGAGTGTGCCAACCTTTGTGAGGTTTGAACATACTCTCTTCACCATGAAATTTGCGTCTTACCAACAAAAACACCTGTTTTGGTGCCACTGACAGCTTCTACAGGGACTCCTGCATCCTCCAGGGCTTTGTATGTGCATTCAATCAGTAACTTCTGCTGTGGATCCATGCGTTCAGCTTCCATATTATTAATCCCAAACAGGTGGTTGTCAAATGAATTAAATCTGGAATACACAGACCAGAAAATGGTACAACATTTATACAATATGCATTTACTTCTAGACTCAGAGCACACATTTTCTGCAATGTCATGAAAAGTGAAGCAGAACTGGGGTTTAGCCCACAGTGCTCATTTATGAAATTCAGAAGAAAGTGTTCATGGGTCAAGGATATTTTATGTCCCACCACAAAACATGTTTTTTTATCAGTGATTCTGCATTTCACAGTTATGAGCCCAGTCCTAGAAATTTTTATTCATGTGGTCATTCCACCAGACTCCTTAATTCTCCACTTACCAACAGGACCCCTCAGACTGTGAAATTTTGCAGAATGAGACTCCCTCTGCTGTAGTGTGGTTTTACCCAGCAGGTTTTAAACAAATATTGTCTTCTAAGTTATTTTAAGGAAATATAGACCAATGCTTTACAATTTAAAGCTAGTAAGTAGAGGATCAGCTCAGATGTTTCCGAGAGATACCCATACTTCTCTAATAATAAATAAAAAATACCTTATGTGCATATGTGTGTCTATCTTTGAAAAAATCTTCAAAATAGGTCCATGCTTACAAAAGACCAAGCCCAGGCTTAATCTTGAATCCCAAGATCAGATTGGTATGGCCGCTTATCATTTCTTCATTTCAGTGGAGAATTCAATATCTAACATGGGACTAATCACTGAAGTAATTCTGGGTCCTACGGTTCAAACCTGCTAAGTATTATTCTCAAGAGGCAGTAAGATTTCTTCTGTGAATGTGAACTTCTCACTTGAATAAAGGTCTATAGCCTAAGGATTTAAGATGAATGTGGATTTAAAACAAAAGCTAGCTTATGTTGACCTTACTGTAATTTGCTATTCTTCACATTAATCATAACCCCCATACAGCTGTACCCATGTGTCTGGGATAATTTGACATGAGACATGAGGAGACAAGTGAAGGGATGCACACTGCAGTTTGCTTCTCCAGATTTTCTCTTTACACTGGTATCTTTACCTGATACTTGTACATATATAATCCCTCAGTATTATGGAGCAGGGACTCAAAATAAAGGAAAAGTTTCTCTTTTTTTTAAGACATGACAGTATAAGCCTAGAGAAAAGCAAGGTTATTATGAAATTATTAATAGTCCAGGTTTACAAGCAAGCGTAACACTCAAATTAAGCATAAGATCCCCTTCTTGACTATCTAGCAAAACCAGACTTCCTTATTTTGACTCTAAACTGTCACACCTGCACATGAATTAGAGCTACTTGTCCCTATAAGCACAGGATTAGGACCTGAGGTCCAGAAAGACTGGCTAACTTTCAGGCTGAAACTTGGAGGAGAATTACCAGGCAGTTCTTACAGCTCAGAGTCCATACTCCACCACCTTCCTCTGCAGTATATAGTATTGTAGACAGAATTAATTATTTGACAGGCTAGAGCCCACCCCAGATCTGGTATATACCCCCTCATGCATAATGCATGTGTACTTCTGTATATCCAAAATGCAGGCACCCCCATCACATGGCAGGGGACACCACCACATGGTGAGTATGCAAATACATGCTGGATCATGTAACCAAAGATTGTGTGTGTTCCCAGCCATGTACGTGTGCCTAACACAGCCTGCAACTGCATTTGCTCATCGATGTCACTCACCAGGAATAGCTGCCGTTTGACAACCACACGCTCATCACGTGAGATAAAAGAAAGTCACTTCCTAGCTCTCCCTGTGCCCTGCAGCCTCTGAAGGGCTGGACACATTAGTCTAAGTGCAAAAAGAAACCCCAACCTCCCCCCCAAAAAAGCCACTAAACAGTGGCACAGCAGAGTAACAGACTCACTCATTGAGAAGAGCAGCTCGCGTTGTACATATTTTTCCTGGCTTGTTATCATCTGGATCATACCACTCTTTGGCATTAAATCTCTCAGGGGGGATTTCTACTGTGCAGTTTTTGCCTTCCTCCAGGACTTTCCAGAAACTGTCAATTCCATCACCTGTTGTGGAAAGGTTTTAGAGTAGATTAAATTATGTGCTCCCGCTCCCTGTGCAGATTCAGAAATGCACACTCAGTTACAAGGAACTCAAACATATAGATCTAGGTTGCTCGAGTAGAATGACCGCAGAAAGAAATGACCATTCTTTGGTGAGAGGAAATTCAAAAGCATGACTGATCCCCTCGCTGCTTGCCTAAAAGCAAAGGAACCCATCAAAATCCTTAACCTTCTGCTGTCCCCATTTCCCTACCATGCCACTGCATCTACGGTATACATACATCATGTCCTTAATGGCCACACGGTTATCTCTACAGCACCACTCCTCAGGCATCTCCACTGGCAGCAAAAGGTCATCTCTGGACATCAGCTCTTGCAAGACAGACTGAGCTTACAAATACCAGGAAAATGCCAGAGGCATTATCCTGTGTCTCTAACACTAATGCTGGAAGGGCATCTAAATCAAACACAAAAATATGTGCACGTTCAACGCTGACAGAGCCCAACACCCCACTGCTGGATTGCAAGGGACCCTGCCTTCCTTACTGATTGAGATCTGGAGCTCCAGCTCCAGGCACTGAGGATATGTCTAGGCCCTCTTCTTAGCCCTGACACCAACTGACAGGGTGTCCACACCGTGGCCCACACTCCTCCTCTGCCCAGCTTCCCCTTCGCCCAGCGTACATGGCGGCCTGACGCGCCCTCACTCCGCCGACAGCCCCTTGCAGGTGCTGGCCTGTGGCATGGCCAGGCATCGACCAGGACAGCTCTCAAACTGGCGTGGGGCAGTGCTGGGCTAAGGGCTGTGCCAGCAGTGGGTCACAGTGATTGCAGGGTGGCATTCCCACCTAACCCACGGTTGGCCAGTCCATTGTCACAGGCACAGCCTCAGGCACCAGCCGGACATGGGGTAGTTTGGCAGCTCCCATCCCAAAATGGTTCTTCCGAGGCAAGTTCAGAAGCGCAGTTCTGAGCATGCACAGTGCAGGATAGGACACGTGTTGCCTTACCGCACAGCAACGTAATTAAAAGCAACGTTTCTGAAAAGAGCCCCTTTACTGGCATGTCTGGACCAACAAATGGCTTGCACCAAATTAGTATTTAGTGCTCGGGCAAGAGACTGCTGCCACATATTTACTAGCACTTTACTAGATTCAGAACCATTCGTGTCTGCTCACAATTAGCTACAGGCCACATAGTTATCAGTGCACCGCATACACCTAGCGAACCTTGGACAAAGTGAAGCTGGGTACTGAAATGTGGTGAGGGCAAGAAAGGAGCACAGAAAGGGAGAGACCAGCATGGTCACCTTCAGGGCTCAATGGCTCGCAAGGACAGAACTGTATTCCACTCCCTGGATTACTTTGGGATTTTTGTAATCCATATCTATCTAATGTAAACAGTACTGGCAGTTTGACACTGGCATCCTGGACCTAGAAATTTCTCTCACCGCAGTCTAAACATTTCCACCCATCTAATCTCAGTTAACCATCTAATCTCAGAATACAATCAACCATCACTTTCATAGGGCTTAATTGTAATTTTAAGACTGTAAAGGCCCAAGATGGTAAATATGAGACTACTGTAATATACTCTGCTGTCTTTTATTACGGTAGGCAGCATCTGTTCTTTACTGAAGTCAGTTTCCCATCTTGTACAAGAAGCAGCGTTTAGGTGTGTATTTGTAAGAGGCAGAATCTGACTAGACACAGATGCATTTATCTAGTGCTGCTCTCTTCTGGGACCCTTCAAAATGAATACTCTAATGAAGCAGGAACCTTCTTTCAGGAAGGCCCAACCTACTTATATCACAGGCTCTCGGTCTCTCCTGTCCCTATGGATGCATAGTCCTGCAAGAATGCACAATCATCCAGCTGGTGTACGTGCAGAAAGTTCAAAGCATCCCAGACCCATCTAGGTCATTTGTGTGAGTTCCATGAGTGCAGCTCAATGCCCTGCCCACAGCCAGCACTGCAGGTCTGTCTGTCAGCAGACAAATTTGAACCAGTCTCCACCGCAGAATGACCTTTTAAAGATATCCTACAAGCAGCAAAGCAACAAAATATACAGAAGTAAGGGAGGAACGTGCTGTTTTTCTCCATTTCAACATTAATAAATTACTGTGCTTTTCAGTGTTCACTCAGCAGTCTACTTTGCTTTTACCCAAAACTTACCTCCTGGAAAGTTGCATCCTATTCCCACAATAGCAATTTCATCTGCAGTGTCGATCTCCATCTCCTGGGCTGCACAACACAGGTATAAGCATCAGCCAGCTCAAACAATTATGTGTTTATCATTAAATATATATTAGGTTAAAAAGTGATCTTCCCACAAACACACATACTTGTTCAAAGCTTGATTAATTTTTAACAAGCTATTATTGGTTGTGATGACACTCCCTACAGGTAACCAGGGCTTCATGGTATTTTCCTTATTGTTTCTACTTCTGGAGGAAACCCCCTAACTTCCTCTTCACAGACACTTCCTTCTTACTGTTTAGCCTCTGCTCCTCCTGCCACCAGCCGACCTGCTCTTGTGCCTCTCCCCGGATCAGTCCCACTTCACTTCTTGCGAACAGAAGTGAACTGTGCATTGACCAAGGCACGCTTCCAGCTCTATCCTCTCTATCCTATTCATGAAGCAAACCTCCCAAACAGTGTCTGCAAATCGCCAGTTAAAATCAGACCACCTAAAAGGCAGCAGACGACCAAGTAGCTGAAGGAACAAAAGGTGCGTCTTCCACACCCTGGAAAAGTGCCTGGGAAGAAAAACCTTCAGAGCTCTGCCTCGCCGGATCCCAAGGCTGCCTAGCTCTTGTCTAAATCAGCCTCCTCTGTAGTCAGAGGTTAACCCCCACAGACCACGCTCAAAGCCGTGAACAGCTACAGGGTCTCTCTCTTCCTGACAACGTGGCAGCCCCACCACAGCCATACGAATAACTGGCCTTTCAGCTCACCTGCAGCCCCCCCAGGGAAAGCTTTTTGTTGTGAAGCAACTCAAACTAAAATATAAATTGTTTTCAGCAAAATTAGATGGCAAAGAAAAAAATTGTTTGGGACCAAATTGAATACCTCAGTGTAGAATTTAAAGCTATTTTTTTCCTTAATTCTGGGAAGGGAACATGTGAGATCAAAATCAGTTCAGTTCATTGAATTAGAACTCACTAGGATGCCCACCTCAGAACCCTTTCGGTCCTCCTGGACTTGCTTCAACCCACAAAGAGGAGAAGGTTCCTGGGGAAAGAGATTTTGGGGGATTCTTGGCAGTAGTGATAGGTTTTCATCTTGGTGATATCACAGTAAGTCCCAAAGAGCCTTTCTCTGTTATTGAGTGACAGCAGTAAAGCAGAGGTGAGGCTGTTTTACAGCCCCACACATCACTCATAGTTACCATTTCTTGGAGATTTACTTTGAAATGTGAAATTAAAAATGACTGCTCAGATTCACACTTTGAAAGTTTACTTCTTGGTTCCATTAACTAGAACAGAGAAACTTGAAAGGCCACCTAGCTAAAACAAAGAGATCAGGATCTGGCTTTCTAGGATTAAATTCTATTTTATCAATAATATGCTACAAAAATTGTTTTCTTCTAGTTCTTTCAAAATTGTCTATAATTTCTACATTTTTTATATTTTGAAATTAAATGTCATTGCTAAAGATGCAAAGCCCAACGTAGATACTCGTATCACAAAGGTACTTTTAAGCATTGTTCCTAAGTTAGCACATAAATAGCATAGCATATAAAAATAAGGACCTCCCGATTATAACATAAAATATGTCTTTGGCACCTACAGAGCTATACAGTGAGCTATGCAACTCTTACCTTATATCCTCCCAGCAGGGTGTACTAATAGGCTGAGTCTCAACAAGTTGTTTATATAGGATTCTGTGAGGTTTCTTATCCAAATACGCAACACCAAAATGTGGTTAAAATGTTAACGCCTTTCAAAGGAAAAAAAGCAAATGAGTCATGTCATTCATCAGTGGCCCCGACTAAAGTTCAAAGCTGCCTCCCTGAAGTAGTAAATTCTTGATGAAATCAGGTTTTACACCAGGACCAAAGTAAAATCTCTATCTTATCTATTTTCTTCCGGTTAGCAAACAAATAATTGGCGATATTCTTGTGAGGAAATAGACCACACAAATTTTAGATCTTAAGAATATGATTTTAAAAACTGTCTTTAAAGTAACAACTCAATGTCATTTGCTTTTAATATCAACAAAGCTGAACTAGGATATAAAGCCCCATGTATTTGTTGTCGGCACCATCTGTGAAAACTAAGCACAAACTACCTATAAACTTAAACCCAGAGTTTCATGTGATTCCACAGCTTCATTCTTCTATTGAGCAGGAGCATTTAAACATGAGAGCACAAAAAGCCTTGTCAAAAGACAAGTAGTCCCAAAATATTTCTGAGTCCACCAGGCCATTAAAAGCAATATTGAGCTTTCTTTCTAAAAAATCCACAAGTAACCTCTGAAGGGATCAAGCCCAGTAGTCTCTGCTAGATGCCTTTTTAACTCTACCTCATCTGATTTCACCCCAACCGCCCAAACTCATCTTTCTCCTCTTCTGACATTATAATGGAAACACCATGTTGGATGAGCCAGGAGAGTTCATATATGGTTAACGTTCTCCCTCATTGTGGGACACACCGCTTTCCAAAGAGACAGCACAAATCCACTGTGCTGAGAAGAAACAGTTTATTCTGCTACAGAATAGCTTCGTAACCTGCTCTGAAAAGCTCAGATACTGCTCTCCATTTCACAGCTCTAAATCTCAGCTCCTCACTTTTCTGAATTCTGAGGTTATTGGGAGTTACTTAATGAATTCTTTTAACTAAATTAACACACTTCTCTGACATCCTTACTAGGCTGATGCACAAGATGGTTGGTCTGCAGCTGACTTGAGAATCCCTGTATTCCACACGTGTCTAAAAAGCTCCCTTGTCAGTGCTGGTACCATTAACATTCCCCTGGCAGAGCAGAGTGTGGGTTCATCAGATGAACTAGGAACGCCCTGTGGAACCTCCAGTACACAAATTTCACAATTACCATCTGAAAGCAATAAATGCTAAGCTATATTTTGAGGTAATGGTTAGGTATTGGGAAGAATATTGACATGAATCCTGCACAACTGTGGCTATTAGTTTCAATGCAAGTTAAACCAATCTGAACAGCAGTGACCCAAACACAGTGTGAACAATACAAACACTAGTGCAGTACTAAGAAAGGGATGTTAATGTCATTGGTTCAAAACGTGAAACCTGTTTACAGTTATCAGTGCGTTGCCTGGGTGTTGATGACTTGCACTTGTCATCACGGAGTATATTTGTAAATCCAAAGCAATAATTGCTCAATCCTTCTGAGTAATGCCAGTAACAGAAATATGAACTAAGTATGGAAGCACATGTAGCAATATTGGATTGAGTCAACAATTATGGACATAGGCAGCCTATTTATAACCAAATTATAAGAAGTTGGTTTGTCATCCAGTTTATTACACATTTCACCTAAATTTAAAAGCTAAATGTTCAAAATGGAAACAATGAAGACCTGTCATATGGGAACCACTACATTTGCCTTGTTTCCCATGTCATTACTGTGCGCATTTCTGAACCAAACCTTTGGTTTGTTCTATCCAAACCTATGTCTGATAATTCCAAAAGGACAAATGAAATATGTGTGTATTTCCTTAGGTTTTCAAACCAACAATTACATCCTGCCAAGACTCAGATACAGGAAAACAGGTAGGTATTCATTTGCCTAGTCTTCATTATTTCAATCAAGTTTTTCCTGTCTTCTGGTGGGAAAACAGGCATGAGTAAAGTTCCTGTGGGACTGGATTTATTTAATAGACAACACAGAGAAAAAGCAAAAAAGAAAGTCTCTTGGAAGGTTTTTAGTTCCAAGTAGGTATTAGGACAAAAACATTTGTGGGTTCTCTGCTTTCATCACGACACAAGACAGATTACTATGCAAATCACGAGATGTTGTTTCTTCACTGAAGCAGTCCTCTGACCAGCGAGAAGGTGGCAACACAAATATCTCATTCTGCATTACCATGAAAACCTAATAAGAAAAGGCACTGGCTCCTGGGCAAACCATTTTTTAATAAGTCAAATCTCAAGAATTAGCTTCATACATAATGATCATTAATGGATAATTACATGTCATTGAATGAGAGTGCAGTATTTACCTTTTTCATTCTACATCTAGGAAATGTTCCAGTACACTGTTATTATCACTGTCGTTACTGTTGACACCAAGCACAGCAGGGCTCTGCTATGCCAGGAGCTATACTAATCCATAGGGAAAAGAAGGGCCTCACCACAAAGAGTAATGTGTGTGACAACCCCTAGTTCTTTTTGTTAGTTTCCAGTGCTCTGCACTATGGAACTAGGAGGAGCAAAAGGAAGAGAGTTTTCTGATAAAAAACATCTTACAAAGCATATGTTCACCTACCACTGTCAACAGGAAGATAACACAGACTGGATCCAAATAAAGATTTCAAGAGCTACCTCCAGATTTCAGTGAATGTTAGGCATTTCCAAGACTAATTTAATTTTAAAAAAAACAACAACCAAATTTGCTCGCCCAGCAGTCATCTAATCTGGAGGTGAACTGACAAGATTCCTCTATCTTCAAATTAAAAGATGCCTGAACTCTTCTTGTTGCCATCCTGTTCACACCCAAAAGTGCTGAGGGCTGGAAGAGCAAGCAACACATTCTAGGCAAGCCTACGACACACTAGATGCTGTGTCCTCCTATGAACTCAATCTGATTAGGAGACCCAGAGCACACCTATCTCAACCAACATGAGTGGGCCATTTCAAAACACAGCACTGATGACATTCATCTAGCTTTGTTTTGGTTGGCACTGGAGATGGTGACACACATTGTCAGCCATTAGCCAGAGCTAATTCATTGTTCACCATAATGAGGTTCCAAGTCATTTGTCCTATGGTACTCCTCTAGGCACCAGGGAATCACTAGGAAGGTTCTGTACTTTCTACCCTGAATTATTTTGTTATCTTAGTCAGTAACTGTTTCAGGTAAAACCCTTAGTCTTGATTGGGAACCAGGATCAATCATTTCTACCCCCAAAATGAACACCCTAGCTTCTAGGCTGCAGAGCCAAGCTCCTTTGTGCTTGCCCTCTTGACAACCTCTTCGTTCTCCTTACGCAGCCACTCAGCTAAAGGGACTTGTATCCATGCTCTGTCCTTCCTGGGTAGGGGGTCTAACCAGTAAGATGCTGCTGATGCTACTGAAGAAGCTGGCACCTCTTTACCTGGTTGCTGTTCACTTCTTTTGAACTCCAGATACACAGAAGTACCCATGTGCAGCCTGAAGTTAGGTATACAAAACATGAGATGATCATTGTCACCCTGAGATGTCATTTCCTCTACTCTTCTGGTAGGTAGGACTTCTTCCCACTCCTTAATCTCTGCATCTGTTGTTGTGCAGCCTTCAGAGGCTCCTGTTTCCTCATCCTTTAGCTTCTGGATTCACCGCTAAAGGCTGTAAGACTATGTGAGGAACCCGTGTGTTGATAATTGCCTTAAACATTGCTTAGTGCACAAATTCAAGCAGAGCTGGTGCAAAGCTGTTCTGCTCAAATCGGAGAGGAACTAAACTGAGCTGTAGCTGCGCAAAGTCGGCTGCTGTTGCCTAACTGGGCAACCACAAGGTGGTACAGGATAGAGTGGCTTTAGGTCTCGCAAAGGCGAGATCTAGCTAGCGCTCCCAGGAAGAAACTTCTGCGGTAACATAAGGCAACTGCTCACGGGCAAGCAGGGGTTGCCTGGAGCCCTCACCACCACCGACGAGGGCCCCCCTGCGCCCACCGCTCAGGCTGGGACTGCACCCACCATCGCTCCGCACGGGAAGGCGGAGGCGCCCCCTAGAGAGCATGAACCCCAGCTGGGAGCTCGGTGGGACCCCCAGGGCACCAGCGTGAAGGGGAGCAATGGGACGCCGCTGGATCCACGGGTGGTGATACCTCTTTTCTCTCTCTCCCTCTCTTCTCTTTCCCTCTCCTCTCTTTCTTTTTATTGAATCATGACCAGATCTAAGCAACAACGTGTGGCACGGGACTTGCTTATCTGGTTAAAGTAATCACCATTGAGCTGTCATATCTAACTACCTGTCTTGTGCTTTGTGTTAATGAATCATAAAACTGGTTGGCTGGTATCATTTCACTTTATCTCAGTCCAAGGGAATCACAAACTCAGTCACTGGTCCCAAAGGGAGGGAGGTCATCCTAAACGACTCCTTTCAGATTGTGACAACCTATCAGCTAGGTGAGTGTGCACCACCAAAGTCTTACAGTGGTCCTACCCACCAAACAACAGTTTATCCCTCTTTCTGCCTATAGTCTTTCTTACAAACCCACAGTTCTCTTCAGCAAGCAAGGTCAAACTGACACAGGTCCCAGAGGTTTTGATTAACCCTTCCCTTCTCCCAGTAGAATCAGTGGGGGTCTACCAACAGAATTCAGACGGTGCTGGGAGTATTTGGAAATTTCTGCTCTGCTAGGGGAACCAAACAAAAATCATTACAAAAGGAGACCTGCAATATATCATGGTTCTAGAAAAAGAAATCACCCCCTTACTGACTCCAGCCCAGCCTACGATGACTGATAGTCGCCTGTTGGTTCCTGCAGGGCCTCCCTGGCCAAAAGTGCAAAGGCATGCTTATGTTTTTCTGCCCCATACACAAAGAAGCTGTATGCAGATGGAGAGATGATGCTGATCAGGTACAGTTTGGGAGCAATTCCTCCAAAAATTCCCAGCTCACTCAGGATAAAACCCAAAAGAGAAGTGCCTGTCTCCCTCACTGGAGTTTATCAGCAAGTGCTAGCAGTAGTAACTTCTGAGTCCTTCAAAAATGGTATAGACACCATTCATTCTACCCTGTGGAGAGCAACAGGCTGATGACCTTTCCAATTCCCTTCTGATGCTTTGACAGTGTGACAGACATCTCTGCACCTCACAGAAGAAATTCAACACTTTTCAGCAGTGAACCACAATGAAGAAAAACCTCTGTGCTACATTTCCAGAGGAGGCAGCAGAGCAGAAGTGGCCCAGCTCTCCCCCTCATAATCTGAAATTGCAGATATCAATTCCTGCTGCCATGGCAAAGCTAGACAGTAATTTTTCTTTATAACTGGGTAAATGTGACAGTCTGTCAGGGACTGACCCCACCCAGTCACTCACTCTCTAGCCACTGGGATGGGGGAGAGAATTGGAAAAAGTAAGTCAAAGACAGTTTAATAAGGGAAGGAAAAGGAAAGAAAAAAACCCACGTGATGCAAAGGCAATCTACTCATTACCTCCCACCAGCAGATTGATGCCCAGCCAGTTTGAGCAACTGCTACTTTGGAGAAACTCCTCCCGGTTTTATTGCTGAATGTGGTATGACATATGTCTTTGGTCAGTTCAGGTCCGCTGTCCCAGTTCTGTCCCCTCCCAGCCTATTGCCCACCCCTAGACCACTGCGAGGGGTAGAATGAGAATCAGAAAGACCTGAACCTGTGCAAGCACTGCTCAGCAATAACCAACCTCTTTTGGTCACAAATCTAAATCACAGCACCATACGGTCTGCTATGAAGAAAATTAACTCTTTCCCAGCCAGACCACAGCCACAGCCACATACCTGCCCAACGCGCCAGCACAGCACAGAGGTCTGCCACGGACCGTAAGGACTTTTGTATGGCAGAAAGATGAATAAGCAAAAGGCTGCATGCAGCCTATAGATAAACAGTAAAGGGAAGATGTAGGTGCCTCCCTGTTTGTACATGCAGCTCAGCAGTCACCCTGAAGTGGGTGGTCAGGGGGCTTCAGGCAAAAGATGCAGCAGTTCTGCAAGTTCAACTCTTGGCATTGCTTTCAAACATGACCCCTCTTACGGCTCAGACCTCAGCCGATACCAATGTTTTTCTATATAGTATACTATAGAAAAGAAAAGATCTTATGTCTTCCCACAGTGTGAAAAACCCACCGGCAATTTTCTCTCCCAGTCTGTGGTGGGGCTTTCTCTGAAGGCATGGTTATGGATGTGGCAGAGGCTGGACTGAGGGCAAGGACTCTCTGCTGCATTCAAAAAACACTAAGAAATCACATTATGCTGCCTTGAAGACCTGAGTCTGCCCTATGTAAAAAAGTTTCTCTTTGGAGGTAAAATAAAGTTATACCATACTTTGGTTTACAAATTCTATGGGGCATACCCTTCCAAAACATTCATAATGTTCAGTACTGATGCAGCTAGTTTTAAAGTGCAAAATGTCATAAATTTACAATTGTCTATGACCATAATTATAGGTTTTATACCAAAGTCACATAAAATAGCTTCCTGAAAAGATAAGTAATTGGTTTTCCCTTATTATACTGAAATATGGAGCAAAGCTCAATTAACTTATGATTTCTCCTGATAGCTGTAGAAAAGTTCAAAAAGTCACCTGAAATAGCATTTCTTTAGACCATGCATCACAGAAGATTACCCTAGAAGGAATCATAATCTAATCTTTGTCATCTGCATATTTACGTACGTGGCCTAAAAAAAACACCAATAAAAAACTCATGGATCGAGATAAAAGGCAGTTTAATAAAGCATAAGCAACGGCCAGGTGTGCAAGCAAAGGAAAACAAAACGTTTATTCTCTATTTCTTATCAGTGGGTAATGTTCATCCACTTCCCAGGAAGCGGAGTTTCAGTATGCGTATCGGTTGCTCTGGGAGACAAATGTCGTAGTTAACAAATGCCACCCCCTTCTTCCTCCTTTCTCTTAGCTTTTATTGCTGAGCAGACATCATATGATATGGGATATCCCTTGAGGTCACAGTGGGTCATCTGTCCCGGCTATGTCACCTTCCAAGACCTTTCCCACCCCTCAGCCTGCTGCTGAGGGGGGAATGTTGGAGACACAGCCTTGACTCAGCCTGAGCTCAGCAGTAGCATCTTCCCACGCCATGAGTCAGGCCCTCAGCCCTCAGGAAGAGTTACCCTGAAGGCACCTTCACGCACACCATGTACCGAGTACCCTGACTGGGTAGCTCCTGCCAGCAGGCTATCTCCTACCCCCTGGTCATTACTAGAACTCGTCTCCAGATCTGAGGAGCCAGAAAGAAACTGGCAATGATAAGTGGTCAGTTTTTTATTTTCTGATATGTTGAGTTTAAAAAAGCCAGTAGCCCTTTATGGCCATTTTTTGCAATGAAAGTGTTTAGCTGGGAGAGACACTGACTCTTCGTGTCTGCTGCAATGTCAGTGGATCTTCCACAACCTGGTCCACTGCCAGGTTATCTTAGAAGTCTTCTTGGTGCCTGGCTACAGGGAGAGGTCTGTCTCTGCAGTTTATTCCCAGGCACAGGTCTTTTTTTCTCTCGAGTTATCTCCATGTAGAAGAGACTACCTTTTCCAGCTGGGTAACTCTTGGACAAGAATTCATCAAGTGTCCACATGACATCAAATAGCTTACTCTTTTTTTTTTTTTTTTTTTTTTTTCTGAGGGCAGATTTCTCCTACATGAAGAGCTCTTACTCTAACATGATGTAAATCCATTCAGGGAAATTGAGAACAGAACATCAGAGATACTGCCAGTCTGGAGTCAGATGCATTTAAAAACTTACATTTCGACAAGTTCGGAGTTACAGGAAATAGCTCCTGTGTGCCCATGTCCCACAGAGAAATTCAGAACTGACGGACCTGCCTCGGAACACCTGTGCATGGAAAAGGGAATCACCAGGACCCAACCTGCACCACACGCTGGGCTCGGTGGGAGATGTGTAATGCTGCTCGGAGCCTGGCCGTCTCATGCTCGCAGGTGGCCAGCCTGTCTCCTTAGGGTGAGCAAGAGGAAATACACACAACTTTTTAATTTTGCAAGTGCTGGCAGGAGATGGGAGGGTTGCTTCTTCCAAAGAAGGGCAAGAAGAAGTGGTGCCTGTCTGTGAAGTATTAGCGAAGTGGCTGGACACCTCTCCAGAAGCCTCCCCTCTGAGCTCGGTGTTCCCCTCAGCCAGAGGGCACTCAAAATCCCCGTCACCCGTGTCAAGAGAGCCAGGCTGCAGGCCACGCTTTGGACTTGGGAGAGACGCTTTCTGTCGCTGCTGCCACACAAGGCTGTGGCCTGCCGCACCCCTGCGAGTTCTGAGCCGTGCACGCTGCAGCCACTACACCTTGTTGCAAAGCCTCTTCATTTCAGCAGCGCTCACGTCTGGCCAGAGAGCGCGGGCAGCGGGACGCACACCAGCTCCCGCTGCGTTCCGCTCCCAGGCAGGCGAGTAACAGCTGCCGCACAGCCGGGGGAAACGGCGGAGCGCAGCCGGCGAGGGCCGGAGGCCGCAGGGAGGCGCCGGGCCGCCCGTGCACGGCAGGGCCCGGCCCGCAGCCCGCCCCGGGCAGCGCTCAGCGCCCGCGGGCGCCGTGCCGGCACCGAGGCCGCGGCGGGACGGGGCGCCCTGGGGCCGAAGCCGGCGCGGAAACGGTGGCGGTGGCGGGAGCACGCGCGCACCCGCCCGCCGGGGCCCGGAGCCAGGGGCGCGGCGCGGGCAGCCGCGCGTCCCCGCTTGCGGAAGCGCCGGTGACTCACGGAGCCGGAGGGCGCGGCCGCCTGCCCCGCCGGGGCGGCCCTGGCCGCGCCGCTGGGAGCCGCTCATTACGGCCGCGGCCGCCGCAGCTGCCGGGCGGCTCTCCTCCGGCGTTACCAGAGGCCGCGCCGCGGCGGCCCGACGTGAGGCGCGGCCGGGGAGCTGCTGCCGGCGGCCCGTGCCCCGCCTCGCCCATGGCGGAGCCGCGCGCCGCGGAGGGCTGCTCCTGCAGCAACACCGACTGCCTGGAGCGGCCCCTGCGGCGGCTCTTCCGAGGGCTGGGGCGCGGCGTGGCCACCTGCCCCTGGCCCTTCGTGCTGGTGCCGCTTCTGCTCTCGGGCGGGCTGGGCGCCGGCTTCGTGTTCCTGCCGCAGCGGCAGGCGAACGACATCGAGGGACAGTTCACGCCGACGTCGGGGCCAGCCAAGGCCGAGCGCGACTTCGTGCGGCAGCACTTCGCCACCAACGACTCGGAGGGCTTCTCCGCCCCGCGGCTGCCCACCGAGGGCGCCTACGCCTCCCTCATCGCCGTAGCGGCGGAAGGGGGCTCGATCCTGGAGCCCGCGGCGCGGCGCGACGTGCTGCGGCTGGACCAGCTGGTCACCGCCCGCGGCTACGAGCAGCTCTGCGCCCGCAGCGACGGCGCCTGCACCAGCCCCAACCCGCTGCTGCCGCTGCTGAGCGACGCGTCGGAGGCCGCCCTGGGGAACCTCACCTTCCCCGTCAGCCACGGCGTTTTCCTGGGGGCCGCGCTGGGCGGCGTGCAGACGGGCGCCGGCGGGCGGCTGCTGTCGGCGCGGGCCCTGAAGCTGATGTACTACCTGCAGGAGGACGGCCCCGCGGCGGCGGAGAGCCAGCGGTGGCTGGAGAGCTTCCTGCGGGACGTCCCGTCGGAGCTGACGGCGTTGGGCCTCACCGCCATCCAGGTAACGGCGGGGCGGGCAGAGCCGTGCGGCGGCCGGCGGGACCCGAGGGGCGCAGGTGGGCCCGGGGCCGGCAGAGGGCCCGGCGGGTTGCGGGGGCCACGGGGACGCCTTTGTGCCACGTGGTTTTCGGTGTTGCCCCTGCGTGTGTATAAAGACCGAAAAGAGTCGAAGTGCTTCATCTTTTATTTCCCTGTTGTTTTAACGGCAGGTGACTTACTTTACCTCGCTGTCCAGACAAGAGGAGTTTGAAGGAAATACCAAGAGCGTGATCCCACTCTTCTCCATAACTTATTTCTTGACAATAACCTTTTCAATCGTCTCTTGCCTAAGGTAAAGTGGCTTCTAAGCTACAGATCAATGCTGAGTGACCTCCGCTCCTCTTCACCTTGCCTACACTGGTTTCTGCTCTTGCCGAGTGAAGCCGTTCTTGAAGGTGCAGGTTTCAGGTGCCGTTTAGTAATGAGCAAAGTATTTCTCTGCTGTTTCTCTTCTGCTTACACATACTTCCCAGCTGCTTCAGTGGGGTCTGTGATAAGTACCAGGTGGATAGACAAACAAGCGTTCAGTTCAGACATGCACAGCTTAAATGCTAGTATTCATTTGTCTGTTCTCTGAAGCCGTCAGTCATTTCTGCAGTCCCTGCCTCCTGAGAATGCTTTCTGTAGCTAATGGGTTTGGAACTACTTAAACAACCCCCTACTCTTTATCTTTTTAAGAGGTCTGAGGTGCTGTAGCTTTGGCAGTGAAAAACAGTGCCAAACTAAACGCTTTTAATTATGAAAGGGATCTGCTTTACCCTGTGTGGGAAGGAGGCCAGAAGTGTGATCCAGCTGGCCTGGCAGTGGCAGAATTCTGCACACGCACTTCTGTTGAATAAAACTTACCAGTTCGATTTGGCAAACCCCATGGAGACATTCGCCAAAAAGATGCATAGAAGTCAAACAGAGAAGTCATAATCTGGGGGAGGGAAGAAGTAAGTGGTGCTATTGCTAAGGTTATTCTACTACTTTCCTGCTTCACTTGCAGCTTTACCCTCATCCTGCCCACAAGATACTAATTCTTTGTAAAGATAGTTAAGAGGAAGGAAGCAGGGGAGGGAGGAGGAAGTGTACCATGTTAAGATCCATTTGCACCTTTTTTCTGCCACCTCAGTTAAGGTGCAGGTGGATGAGCGTTAGCTTCATAGATGGCTGCGGATCTGGGTACAGCTTTAGTTACTCTGCTTGCTGGTGGAAGCAGCCTTAAGACCGTAGCCTGCCCTTTCTTTGTGCTGGTGGAACATAAACCGTTGTATATTTGACAACTGTACGGCAGTGTTTGTGTGCTGCACTTGAGAAAGAGACTTCTCCTCAGAGGGTGGGCTTTAGCACTTGCATCAAGCACCATGCCCATCAGGCTATACAGTTTTGGGATACTGGCCATCTCACGTACAGTCTGGGTGAGCGCAGACAGAGCAAGGGTGGGTACGCCAACACACGCTTCTTGCCTTGGAAGCAGGAGATTCTCTTAAAGTTTAGAAATGGTCTACAGGCTGGAAAATACTACTAATCAGGCAAGAGGCAGCTCTTCAGCCCCTCAGTGTGGTGCAAAGTCTCCCACTGAGAGCGTTTCATGGGGAGACCTTGAGCCAGCCCTCAGGACCGTCTTGGTAAATGGCTGGTAGCCAGTCTGTCTGCTGAGAAGGCTTCTCTACACAGCACTTACTGCCTTTGAGATGCTTCCGTACCACACTGATATGCTACACTAAGAACCTGCGTAAAAGGGAAGAGCTTCTAAAAATTCATCACTCTCTGGGTCACCCTAAATCTGGCCTCTCACTGGTAAAAGCTTGCGTACCTTCTCTTTGCCAGGTCTCTTGTTACAAGATCAGTACACATCTGTACTCTTACGTATAGAACTGGCCTGTAGTAGTAATATATTTAGCACCTCCTGTATAAATCAACCTTACCCAATGCATGCGTCTGGGAGCTTTCCTAGCAGCTTTCATCAGGAGTTCTTGTCATAGACGAGGTATTGTTGGTATCTGTGCACTTGTCATGGCAAACCCATTGGTGAAATATTTGACATGTAACTAAGATATTCCTTAAAATATTTTCAGACTGAGCTGTATAAGAAATAATATCTGGCTTGCATGCTGTGGAGTGATTTCAGCCGGTTTAGCTGTATTAAGCGTCTTTGGATTGATGCTCTTCTGTGGAGTGCCGTTTGTGGTCACTGTAGCAAACGCACCATTTCTTATTCTAGGTAAGTATAAAAAGTGGATCTGATTCGGATACGAAGACTAAAACGGAGTTAAAACAACCCGATGGTGTTACTTTTTTACATGAGCATCAGATCATACACACTTCCACCCTGCAGGAGGTGCAGCCCCGGCCGAGCTGGGGCCAGCAGGTGAGCCACTCGGCTCCACGTACCCCCGACGGGGCTGGAGCCCAGCTCTGGCAGAAGAGCAGCTTTTCCCAAAAACCGATGCCTGCTCTAGTTCCACTGCTACAGCATGGAAATCATAAATGAGAGGGTGTTAAGGTTAGCACTTCTGGCATAGTTTTAGCATCTCTGGTAATTTAGCCATGATGATTAATCATTTATTTGACTAATGCTAATACTTGAGGTGTGCTCAACCAAGTTATGTCACTGCATTCCCCTGTATCATCCCCTGCTGTCTTCTCTAGGTGTCCTTTAAGCATTTACATATCTCATTAGCTCTGGATAAGTTTGTCTACCTGAAATCAGTCTGTTGTTATTACTGTTTTATGGGACTGCTGGATTCACCAGCAATTTAAGCAGGTGTAGAGGTCTTGGCCAAACCATCCACCTCTCGACTACCGCTTTTTGCAGTGCAGTGAGAGCTCCCTGCTTCTCTGCTGTTAGGTAGCCTTGGGCCACCTCAATGGCGGCACCATGGAACATGTGTCCAGTGCACAACTCGTGTCACACCAGAACTGACTTAATCCAGTACCTGTGTTATGAAGTGAATATGGGAAGTCATAAGTTTTCGTATCCCATTTTCAGAGCATAGTCTTAGCCAAATAAAATGGGGCCTGAATACGGCTTAAGCAATGAGCAGGACTGTCTGTAATTTGAAACAAGGAATCCATCTTTTTGTTAAGATGTGAAATTTCCTAAGCCATATCATGACTATGTACTAAACAGTCTCATTTAGCTATACAGGTGATGTGCCGTTCATGCAACCAGTCCCCTGCATCATTTCTTTGTTTCCTGCGTAATTCAAATGCATTGTGTATTTGCTTGTGTTTGCTTTTCAACTGCAGAGGCTCTACATTTCAGAAAAACCCTTTTGTATACCTGGGGAAGGGCTTTAAGCAGTCTCTTCAGAGCTTTATAAATTAATATGCAGACTTTTGTCTTCCTTGCATTAAAGCAAACGAATTATCAGTACATTAGGTAAACTGCTCTGAAGCCTGCCTGCTTTCTGGAAGTAGCCTGGCTCACTGCTCGCCATCCAGTGGTACCTTTTGACTGCTGCTTATTTCATCTTTGCATGTCTACTGGCAATTGCCCGTTCAGGCAGCAGATGGTGATTTCATGTATTCTTTTATGCTTAGCTAGATCATTTGTGCTTGCTCCCCTATTCACGCGGTCTTGCTTTCCCATTTTGTGTGATTAATTCTCAGGGAATAGAAGAGCATTTGATAGAGTAACACTGGCAAACCCCTGAAAGGTCTGTGATGAAAATCTCAAAGAGTTAGCAGAGCTGAGAGAAGCACATCAGCAATTTCTTTTTGGGCTTCAGCTCATTTATGTCTTAGCAAAAACTCTAGGCTAGGGCCCAATCTTCCTGGCAGGGTTTCCGAGGACTCTAGTGGGTAATATTTGTACTGATGTGCTCACACATATGTGAAGAGAAAAGAATAATAAATCACGAATAAATGCTCGAAGATAAACCGGAGAGAAGGCAAGTGGAGAGCAAAGAGTATAAAAAAGTGGACCAGTGGAAAACTGGGATCACTGTTCTCCTGGTCTGCCGAAGTAAAAGCAAGAAATTGGTGTCTAATTTACTGCAGTGATGAAGAAGAGATTTGAGAGATAATGGGGGGATGCTTCCAGGGATAAGGATAGTTGACCATCAGAATAAGCAATGTATTCAAACCTATGTAACCTACATCACTTGGGCAGCAGATACAACACACTTGTCAGAGATGGACCAGGTGTGCTCAGTCTTCCAGCAGAGTAGGGTGAGGGATCAACAACCCATCAGATCACCAGGAGTTTCTGCAATGTCATAAATTCAGCTACACTCAAAGGATCTGTTTTCCTGCATTTATTTGACTTGCATCAGCACTAAAGCAGTTGTTCATAGCCTAACTTTGTTTTTCAAAATTTTATGTAGGTTTCAATGTGATGAATGTTGTACTTTTGTTGGGTGTTAGTGGAAGCTGCCATTTGCAAAGCAGCATTAACGTTTGCCCCTTCTTGCAGGAGTTGGTGTTGATGACATGTTCATCATGATTGCTTCCTGGGAGCAAAGTTTAAGAAAGGGGAAATCCGACGTTAAATCTCTGCTGGCTGAGACTTATGCAGAAGCAGCACTTTCGGTGACCATCACCACTCTCACAGATGTTTTGGCCTTCTACATCGGCACCTGGACTGCTTTTCCATCTGTGAGATCATTTTGCCTCTATACAGGCACTGCTTTTGTCTTCTGCTATATATATACCATGACCTTCTTTGGGGCAATTATTGTGTTAAATCATAAAAGGGAGCAAGGAAACCGACACTGGCTGACTTGTATGCCTGTGGGAGTGGATAAAGATCAGGCTGGGGAGTCCTGCTTGTACAATGCTTGCTGTATAGGCAACTGTTCTAGGCAGTCATCTCAGCTGGAAACCAAACAGCCAGAAAGTGAACATCCAATGATCATATTCTTTAAAGAATATTATGGTCCTTTTTTTACAAACAAATGGGTCAAGCTACTTGTGGTGTTGCTGTACGGAGCATATTTGGGGGGCAGTATTTATGGGTGTACTCAGATCAGGGAAGGCATTGATCTTCGAAATCTGGCAAGTGATGACTCTTATATTATTCCATACTATGATGACAATGACAGGTACTTCTCAGCATACGGACCTAGGGTCATGGTTGTCATTACTGAAAGTGTAGATTACTGGAATGAGACTGTTCGTCTTGGCATTGAGAACTGCACACAGAATTTAGAGGGAATTTCCTATGTAGATAAGAACCTCTCAGAGTCATGGCTGAGAGTGTACACAACACTGGCTGAAAGTGGTTTAATAAATATAAGCAATAAGACTCTTTTTCTTAATAACTTAAGTATACTGTTCAGCATGGTTCCCAGTTTTAAGTGGGATGTTAACGTGACTCAGGATAAAATAGAAGCTTCACGTTTCTTCATCCAGACAGTGAATGTGACCTCAGCCATTGATGAGAAAAATCTTCTCAGTCAGTTAAGAGAGACAGCCGAGCAGTGCAGTATTCCAATGATGGTGTACCACCCAGCGTTCATCTACTATGATCAGTACCTGGTAATAGTGCAGAACACCATTCAGAACATTGTCGTTGCTGCTGGGGCAATGCTTATTGTCTCCCTCTTGCTTATTCCCAACCCACTGTGTTGCTTGTGGGTGACTTTTGCTATGGCTTCTGTTATAGTTGGTGTTGCCGGTTTCATGACGTTTTGGAACGTCAATCTAGATTCCATATCCATGATCAACCTGGTCATTTGTATAGGGTTTTCCGTAGATTTTTCTGCTCATATTTCCTATGCCTTCGTTACAAGTGGGGAGTCATCAGCCAATAAAAGGGCAATCGAAGCTCTGTCCCTGCTAGGTTACCCAATACTACAAGGTGCAGTTTCTACTATATTAGGAGTAGCTGTCCTGGCTGCAGCAAAAACGTACATCTTTAGGACATTTTTCAAGATCATGTTCCTTGTTATTTTGTTTGGGGCTCTTCACAGTCTTGTGTTTATTCCAGTGTTTTTAACCTTTTTTGGAAACTTCGGGAGATCGCCCCACAATACTAAAGCTCAAAAGTTAGAGCTTAGGTTTAGAAATGATAAAGATTGTCCGTGACTAAGTTAAATGTAATATATTCTGCATTTATTGTATGTAAAGTGCAGTGACTTTCAGGGAATATAAGAAATGAAGAAAATGAAGGACAGAAAAATAAATACAACAGGGAAGTAGTGGCTTCAGGAAGCCCAGGCAAGAAAAGTAACAGAAGAGAAAAGGTAAATGGACAGAATGATTTGCATTACCATACTTCTCTGTGTGCTTGACTACAACAGCTTAATGTTAAATATTTATTTTTTGTGTGACTTTTTTACTTGAATGGATTAAAATTATTACAAAATGTGCCATCAGCTTAATGGACTATGTTACTGGTTTGTCAGACAATGTGCACAGGAGGGAACAATAACTCCCACTGGTTTGCATTTACAATAACTCCCACTGGTTTGCATTTCCTGCCTTTTACCTTGATGCTGTAACTCAGCTCAGCACTGAGCCTGAAGACAGTTTCTCCCCAGGAGGCTTAAACCTGGAGGTTTTACAAGCAGGATTAGAAGAGGTCAGAACTGCCTTGGACTGCAGTGGCTTATAAGCCTTCAGGAGCCAAAGTCTGCTTAGGCTCCTCATGCAGCACAAGAAACCCTTAGGGAAGACAAACTAACTCACATTTTCTATTTGAAATTCTTCTTTTCCTGGCATCCTGTTTCCTGTCTAAGGTTAAACATCTTGTAGCTTCTGTTCATTGCAGTTTGTGAAGGAATATGCTGTAGGTGATTCAGCTTGTGTCAACCTCCTGGGTAACCACCATGGAAGACACTGTGCCATGGCATGACAGGGCAAGGACTCACTAGAGAGAATCGCACCCTCACTGAGGACCAAACTGAAAAAGCAGCTCAGGGCATCAGTCATTAAAATATAAACCCATAAATTCTATTATGTTCAGCAGCCACAACCCATCCTGTGATGTGTTGATACTGCAGAGGAGCTTTCAGTAAGAGTGAAGAATATATGAGGTGGTCTTTTAACCTGTAGGGACAAGACACTGGATGAAAATTCTTAATTTGTCACCAATTTAATGAGCTATGTGTTGGGAATCAAATGAATGTTGGTAACTGATGTTTGTAATTTTGGAAAAACTGGTCTATGAATTATTAAATTGTTAAGTTCAGGTCTGCAGCTCTGGAACGTTACTTCTGAGAGATGCAGCAAGTGTGACAAAGCCAGGGTCCGCCTCTGTTCCGTGTGAATTTCTGACCAGTTGCATGGGACCCAGTAGACAGGGCAGAATCCTTCTGTTTGTTTCATGATGTCTCCATTTATGGGGACCAGGGACTGGAAATGAAGTCACGCAGGCATGAGTAATCAACTTCCAGGAAAAACTGAAAGTACTGACACTGATTTCTAGAGCAGTGACTCACAGTCTACAGGCGTTAAATTAATTTCCATTTGGAGTCACTATGAAAGCTACATAACAAAGCTCAAGATAAATCACTGACAGCCAAGAAGAAATTGTGTGACCAGTTACTTAGTATTGGCTGAATCTGGAATGCAACAAAAGCATTTACCAAAGAACACTGGCAACTTTCAGTCCATTATTAACCAAGTTACGACAAAAAATCAAACCCCAAAACTTCTCAAAAAAATTTGATTCTGTGCACATCCTCTCAAACTGGGGGGGACAAAAAAACCAGTGTGCCAGAGACCTCAACGTGGGGTTTACTTGAAACTTTGCTATGAATATATGCATACTACTTTATGTTAGTTGCTCAGGTGCTACAGTGATGGATGAAAATAAAACCTTTAGAATGCTCTGAAGAGTAACAACTACGATCCTTTTATTAAGACGTGTCACAGATCCCTTTGTAAAAGCAAAATTAAATCAAGCACAAAGCTCTGTTGGAGGAGTGCTTAACGTGCATAAAAGCACAAGTGCACTTCAGCTGATACGTCTTTCCATACCTACTTTTATCCCTAGGTCCTAGAACAATAGGCTTTTTTGCTTTGTGGAGATTAAAACGCAAACAGAACCACCAATCACCCTACCACCCACCCTCGATCTATGACAGCCTGAGAATTTTTATATGAAATTCTGTGGAAAAGGTATCCTGAACTTTCCCAAAGATTTCTATGTCCAAAGAATGTTAAGTTTCCTTCTCATTCCAGTTTTTCTGTGGAACCTTCCTACCTGGAAAGCTGCTTAAACTGAATGTGGGCCTGTTTCGTCAGCAAGGCAGCTGAATATTGTACTGTGGAAATAGCTCTGTAATAATGTTTACAAAGAAAGTAAATGTTTATTAAAAAAGTTCCATGTCTTGAAATAGTAGTCAAAGGGTGAAAACTAGTATGAATCTTAGAAGAAATCTGCTCCTGAGGTGGAAGTCAAAACCCGGTGCTACCACAGCCCATATGGTACATCACTGAATCTCCATATTCTAGCCAGCAGCATTGAATTTCCAGGACAGGGCAGTAACCACAAAGCTAGATTTAAGAAAAACAAAACCAAAAACACTCAACCCTATGCATCAGTCTCCTCCCTCCTCCCATTAAATGTTTCAAAGCCTGTATTAGTGCTTTTATTATGGCAAATGATACAGCCATTTCTGCACTGGTGAAGCTACCAGGGGAACAGGTGATGCACTCACATTGGCCAACACCAGAGGAAGGCATCTTAATAAACACTAGACTGAAGGGACAGGAGTCATGTTCTTGGGGGGAAAAAAAGAGAATGGAAATTTACTTCTGAGGGAAGTAGAGTACTTTTATCTCTCACTCAGTTCTTTAACCATGTTTTAGAAGCAAAAACAGCTCTACTTCTGGGACAGGCTTCTGAGCTTGATGGCTCTATTTTCACAGCCAGTTTAAGGAATCAAGATCTAGAAAACTGCTGAGACACTCCAGCTGACTCAGGTCTTCACACAGCAGGATGCAGCCAGAAGAAGCAGGCCCCATCTTCCACTGCAAGTTGGCATTTTCTTTGTATTAAGCTTGAGGGCAGAATTCTGGCATGTCAGCCTCAGGAATGCAGAAAACGCAGAATCATGCACCAAGTCTGAAGTTCTTATTTTATGTGTTACTGTGCTTGTGACCACTTAAGAGGGCATTTAATGAAGTCTGTCAGAGCACCTGGCTCTGCCCTACTTTCAACAGCACGAGGCTGTGTACTCCAAGGGAACTGAGGTTATTCTCACCATCTGATGGATGTCTGGAAGCTGCCTGTGTGGTTGTGCTGGGCTGACCCTGGCTGGACGCCTGGTGCCCACCCAAGCCGCTCTGTCCCTCCCTCCTCAGCTGGGCAGGGGAGAGAAAACAGGATGAAAGGCTCACGGGTCGAGATAAGGACAGGGAGGGCACTCAGCAGTTACCTTCATGGGCAAAACAGACTCAACTCAAGGAAATGTATTTATTGCCAGTCAAATCAGAGTAGGATAATGAAAAAAACCACCTTCCACTTCTTCCTTCTTCCCATGTTCAACTTCACTCCCAAATTTTCTACCTCCTCCCCGCCAACGGCACAGGGGGACAGGAACGGGGTTTGTGGTCAGTTCATCATATATTGTCTCTGCAGCTCCTTCCTCCTCAGGGAGAGGGCTCCTCACACGCTTCCCCTGCTCCAGGGTGGGGTCCCTCCCATAGGAGACAGCTGTCCACAAACTTCTCCAATATGTGGAGAAGCCTGTGGGAAGGCTGCAGTTCTTCACTAACTGCTCCAACATGAGTCCTTCCCATGGGGTACAGTCCCTCAGGAACAGACTGCTCCAGAGTGGGTCCCCCACAGGGTCACAAGTCCTGCCAGCAAACCTGCTCCAGCCTTGGCTCATCTCTGCACAGGTCTTGCCAAGAGCCTGCCCCAGCACGGGCTTCCCACGGGGTCACAGCCTCCTTCAGGCATCCCCCTGCTCTGGCGTGGGGTCCTCCGTGGGCTGCAGGTGGGGATCTGCCCCACCATGAACCTCCCTGGCTGAGGGCACAGCTGCCTCACCGTGGGCTTCACCAGGGGCTGCCGGGGAATCTGCTCCGGCACCTGGAGCTGCTCCTGCCTCCTCCTGCGCTGACCTGGGGGGCTGCAGGGCTGCTGCTCCCACAGCCTCACTCCTCTCTTCTGATGCAGTTTCTACTGCCCAGGGTTGGTCTTTTTTCCTGTCGTCTTAATGTTAACCCAGAGGTGCTACCACCATTGCTGATGAGCTCAGCCTCGGCTACTGGCAGGTCCCAGAGCCGGCTGGCATTGGTCTTGTTGCATACAGAAGCAGCTTCTAGCACCTTCTCACAGAAGGCACCCCTGTAAGCCCTCCTGCTAGCAAAACCTTGCCATGTAAACCTATTCAGTGGTCTCCTACCTCTGTCTGACAACTATGTGAAGAGGAATTTCAGCTCCTAGATGTACCCCTAAACCACCAGCGGTCAAACCCAATGCCTACATAGGTAAGTTTCTTTGAAACCCCATAGGTACTGCATGCACGCAACCATCTAGGTATAACAGTAAACTCTTCAGTAACACCTCTGCTGTTAAGATGGCCAGAAAGCAGATAGATTTTAGCTATCAAATGTAAAAGGTAACAACTTTCTTTCATGACCCAATCAGAGACCACTTCCCACCCCCCGAGACTGTGCTCACTTCTTCCTTTTGAATGAGGAAAAAAAAAAGTTAGGCCTCAAGGACTTACCACCCAAATCAGATCATTCAATATAGATTTTAGTGACTTCAAAAATGAAAAGTTTTATTTCTTTTCTTTCTAAGTGCAGATTCACGTTATTTAGCTGGAAAAGTTCCCATTCAAGTCCCACTGCTGAAGCAGCAATTGAAAAAAGGTCTGCATTTCTAGGGAGAACATCCCCTAGAAACCGAATTAGAAAAAGTGCTATTTTGCCATAATTCTTAAATTTATTTACAAGCTTAAATGTTTTATACACCTCAATTTACATACTAGGGAACCTGATTATTACATTCTATAGCAATTTACAGTGAATAAAAAGAAAACCAATATGCATAATTAAAATTAACCTTTATTACTCCAAAACCAGATGCCAAATATGCAGCATTTCTGCTAGCTTATTCCTAAAATACGTGTACAACTAACTAGTCAGCCTAGACATTTGGTATACTGTTTTATAACATTTGGAAGTTCTCCCACACTGCACTGGGATGTCGCTATAAGTAAGCTGACAAAAATAGGCAAATAAAAAGTTATCCTGGTTTTGAAAGAAAAATAATATGCATGTGCTCTTACTAAAAAACTAGGTTAAAATCAAGCATTACACTCAGAAAATTCTAAAATATGGTATTACTTCTAAGTTTTAGGTATAGCTACCAATTTCCATTCATATTTATTGGCACAAGCCCAACTATTTTAATATCCACATATGGTGACCTTCAACATTCATATGCTAATAAAGGCCCTCTCTGCAACAGAATTTTATAGTCCCAAGAGTCAACAATTAATTGCGCTGAAACATTATGATCAGTGTGTGTTATTCCTAAGCACCAGTTCCATGAGATCAAAAGAATACTGGCATATAATTGCTAGCAATCACTTCCACTTGGCTGGAAATTGCTTTTGTTTTCAAAAACTTTTTCTTATTATTTTAGAATTTCCAGAGGTTTCTGTAAGGGTTCAAAGAAAAGGTTTTATTTCCCTACTTCTATTGTAGAACAGAACTGGGAATGTTATTTGAAACAACACGTGCTTCAAACATTTTCTGAACTACTCTTCAGTGAGCAGTATTGCCCTCTTTGAAGAAATTATCTGTTGGATTATCGAACGCCTATAACATAGTATTAGTAGAAAACAGTTCTGTAGAATCTCCAGCAGTGTAAAAGCACTGTCAAAGCACTGTTATCCATCTACTGCAGCAATAAGAATTCTAAGAATCTTGTCAGCAGCACATCAGGTCACAGGTATTTCTCTTATCCCTGCCATGGTTCTGCCCAAAACGTGGTCCGAAGAGGCTTAGGCACATTTAGCCTGTTGGTTTTGCATTTTTAATGCATTTTCTCTCCCAGCCATACATGTGTGTATGTTAACCCCAAGAGCACTGAAAACACGATGTTTTTGACTAACATGAAGCTCCCACAATTCCCTTTAATAGAGATGTACTGTGCAGCTGCTTTCTTAGAGATGTTTTGTTACATTTCTAAATAAGAAGTCTTCTTTCAAAGTGATCTCTAGCCTCAAACAGAGCACAAGCATGAGTTAGACTACATTCTACTCTTTTACAAATTGCTCTGTCATTATCTGTAAAACATTCTACAGCAGATATTGTGGGGTATCACTTCAGACGCACATGTAGCAGTGTGACCCAGGAAGCTATGCCAAAACACACCAGTGTATCTGCATGTTTTTCTTCTCAGCTTCAACACACTCAACTGAACCAAAATGCTCAACTCAGCCCTGAGTTTCATCCTTCTAAATAACCTCTTGTGGGAAGAGTACAGGGAGCAAGGGATGAGGAACTTGCTTTATTTTGTGTGCCTTATCCCGATGAGACACAACAAATAGATGAGTAACAGAAGCTCACAAGAGACAGAATATTAAAAGTGTCACTAATGCCATACACACATCAGGAAGGGAAAAAAAGGCTATGCTGCATAAGACTACTGCATTGCTAGATGTACATTCTTCAAATTATCAGTTACTGTATCCCCGAAGTTATCATCTTACTTCTAGTTTTTTTCCCTCTAGAACAATTTGGATTTCTTTGGCATCCAAAGTCTCATATTTCAATAAAGCTTCTGCTAAATTCTTGTGTTCTTTTGCATGAGTCTTCAGGATGTTCTTTGCTCGCTCGTATGAGTCCTAATATTAAAAAAGGGTGGAAAGACATTTTAAGATTTTAGAAAAAAAACAACAGCAAGATTCCACTTTAAAAATTGTTTCCAGGTAAATACAGCTCGAAACAAACATTTAAATTTGTGCCTTGTATTTCATAGCTAGCACAGCTCCTGTCTCATGAAGATTTAAAATCTAGCTGGCATAATTAATTAAAAAAAAAAAAGTCCTGAGACAAAGCTTAGTATTTTTACATATAACTTAGAAAAGACTTACTAGATTTGAAAATTTGCCAGTTAAATTAAATAAATTTGATTTTACATTATGAGCAATGCAACAGCATTCAAGGAATACTCCTCAGTTTTTAAAAGCTTATAAAACTAAGTATTATGTACTTTTAGAAAGCTGAAAGCTACCCAACAAGTTACTGCAAATGGGTACACATTGCTGGCATTTCCTGCTTCAACTTTAATTTTTAGTTCTACATAGGTAATTCTTACATAACCAAGTCAGCTCAAAACCAGCTACAGCAGAAGTGTTAATTGTTTAAATGTTGTGATATAATTCTCCTGTCTGTACCAAACTAATTCAGATTACTACAACTGTGAGCTGGAAGTTCTATGATTATCAAATGTTACAAATTTCCCTAAGCATCTGACAGTGATCACCATGAGGAACAGGATACTGGAAAAGGCAACTCTCTGATCCGATATGGCCATTCCTGATTCTATACAAAACGCTTTAGCTGCAAGTTATGAACTGTGGGAATAACACAAAACATTCACATCTGATCTAAAACAATTTGTAGCCATACTTTGTTTCCTGTCAATTGAATAGGCAAAATACAAACACTGACCAAATGTAAGAGGAAATGTTGAAGAGTATATCAAAGAACCCAACACCACCAACTTGTTTCTTGTGTGTGATAATCACCAAAACATCTTGATATGCAGAGATTCAAAGTTACAGCTACATGAAATACTTGGGAATACTTTCATTCACCTGTGTACTTTCACCAGTATACATTACCACACCGAATAATCAAGTAAACTGATGCTCAACTCATCTCAAAATGGATGTATCAGAGTGGAGAGGGAGAGAACCTTACCCGTAGAAGTGTTCTTACTTCCTGTTCAATTGCAGACTGAGTTTCAGGGCTAACTTTCCCCGTATCAGTATAGGTCATAACACCAAGCTAAACAACAACAGCAACAAAAACCAATCGTTATCTGTTCACTGTTGCAATAATGCACATAAAACACTGCAAGAGCTTCCTCATCTATTACTTCCATGTGCAAACAAATAAAATCGTTATTAGATTATGATGCACGTTCAAGTGCTTGCACTTCACAAAACAAGCCTATTCATCAACTACATGGTGACTGCAGAGTTCTATTTCAATAGGTCAGAGTACAGATGCTGATTAAACATCTTCTCTAGAAAACAAAACAAAATCCCTAGATTGCCAACACTTAATGGGTAATGAAGATGTCTAGATAAGTTTCTTTAGAAGTCTAGGAAACTTGATGTTGTCACCCGTACCCCCACCCCAAAACCCAAGATTATCCTCAATTCCAAAATGTTTGGTTTTATTATAAACATTTTCTGCAGACATAGTAACTTTCAAGGTAGTTTTGCGGTGAAGATCTTGCAAGGTAATTTTTAAACAGTCAAATATACAGGTTTTCTAGTTGAGTTCTCTCTAGCAGAGCCAGTCATAGAGCTTATTTTCCTGTTTGCCAGAACTACTTATGTCTCTGTGATCACTGACAGCCAAATAGGCTTTTAGTTACGGAACCTGTCTTTTTAAGATATAAATATTTAAGGATTGGTGATACTACCTTCTCGCTCATTCCAAATCTAGTCACCATTAGTTTTGCAATTTTAGTAGCATTGTCAAAATCACTGGAAGCACCTAGAGAGCAAACAGATGTAAATTACATTATTGAAACAAAGTTAAAACATATCAGTCCAAAGCTTTGATCAAAACATTATTTTAACTACAATCTGCTGACCTGTTGTGATGTGATCACTTCCAAATATGAGCTCTTCTGCTACCCTTCCTCCCATACAGACATCCATCTGTGCAAGCAACTGGGATCTAGTTTCACTCCATCTGTCGTTTTCTGGGAGCAAAGATACCTGTAAGATATAGAACTATGGTCAGGTAACAATAAACAGAAGTAGTACTGAAATAATCTGAAAAGTATTCTTGTTTATATCCAAAGCAGATATAAAGGCTTTTAAGCAACAATTTTAGTGCTCTGGGCCTCCTCCTAGTCTACACACTCATCATGTTGGCTCAGAGGTGCTCAGTCTACCAGCTGAAATGGCCTCCTACAGAGCACCACAAAAAATTAAGCAACTTAAACCTACCACCAAAAGAAATAGAACAATCTGTTCTATCCGTTTCTCCTTACACTTGTACTGAGCACAAACCAAACCACCTGGAGGATTCAGGCCAATAATTTTCTTTAACTGAACACATTAACTTGGATAAAGTTCAACAGATATTTTTCTGTTCAAATGCTTGGCAGCTCAAGGCAGAACAGAAAACTTAGGGATACCTATGCTAGAAACAAGGTAGGTACTCATTTAGGTTTAGAAAAACTCACGCTGGACAAAAAACAGCTTGGTAAAGGATGCGTGTGTTAGAAGTACAGTTGAGCAATGCTTCTACTTTCCAGTCCTTTCCATTCTTCAAAGTTTTGTTGTTGGGTGCTATTTTAACTGCAGCAGAATCAACATAAATTTCTTCGCTTGCCTATGAACTATTATACTAGCATACGCTGGTCTTATTTCAAAATGAAGGAAGAGAGCTTTCTATCACACAGAAAAGATGACCCACGAGTTTTCCAAGAGGTTACTCATAACGAAGTATTTTGACATACTACAACATGCATTAACATAATTACAACCAATAGTGCTGTCAGCAAATTCCTCAACAACACTAAACCAACAAAAAACCGTAGCAATACTCACATGTCCAAGTGTTGTTCCTCGTGTCATGATTGTAGCCTTGTTGATCGGCATTGCATCCTTTGTATAATATGCAATGATAGCATGTCCAGATTCATGGTAAGCGGTGATGGTTTTGTTTTTCTCATCAATTTCTACACTTCTGCGCTCAGGTCCTTAAACAGAGCAACATTATTAAACTTCTGTACAGCTGACCACCACAATTCACACATTACATATACTCAAACAAGGCACAAAGTAGCTGAGGAACAGCACGCAAGCAAAATTAACTAATGCTCAGTAAGTGCAAAATGTTTACGAATAGGGTATTAATGTCTAAAATGGACCTCAATATACTCTACAAACAAGTTGCTTTTAAAAGAATAGATTTAAAATGAAGTTCACATATCTGAGAAAATCCCATTTTTTTTCTCTCAAGTATGAACAGCCCAGATTTTTATTCTGTGTCTCAGATGTCTAAGTTTTGTGTTATCACTTGACAAGTTACTTAGAATTCCAGGTTTCTGCTCATTTATTCTCTTCTTTCCTTTAAAAGTAAGTAAGGGAAGGGTAAAAAAAAAAAAAAAAAAAAAATCAGGCCACGGCCTCCCTCTAGGCTGAAGTACAACATTCAGCTGTTTTGATTAAATAGAAGCAACAAGTTTTAAAGAATGTGTTCCATACTAGATTTTACCTACTACTCTCCGGTCACAAAAGGTTCTAGTCAATATTAACTAACAGGAAACTTACTTGAAAAAGCCCCACAAAAACCAACAAACCAAGAAACAACAGCATAAACACTTCTTTTTTTCTCTGTAAAGGACTGAATCACACAAGAAAACCCTCATATACTGTAACACATGTATGACTTTTGCATAAAATCCTACCCATTAGAATTTTGTCCTTGGAGAATTCAAGTTCTTTCATGGTTACCATATCTTTTCCATCAACAGCTGCCTTTAAGGCAGCTTGATTTACAAGATTCTCAAGCTCTGCTCCAGAAAATCCTACTGTGCCTCGTGCAATTATTTCTGGATCAACAGCTGTGGGAAAAAACAAACAAACTTGCCATTAAGGGTCCATATTGCTCCTGAAAAGGTTTCTAACATAAAGAAATATCAAGAAACTAGCAAATTATAAGTAAGAATCATGTTCTATTGAAAATGTGTTAAGCAAAAATGTTTCAGCTTTAGAAGAAATGAAGACTAATTCTTAAGACACTGAACAGTCGGGGACTGGAAAGAAGCGCTGCCTCAGGAAACTGTCATAATACTGCATACTAGACAATTTTCCTGTTCTTTACCGAGACACAGGGCAAAGCCACAACTGCTGATAGAATAAAGAACTAATACGTGCAGTGGGCTGATCCAGTATAAAAACCGTTACATAAAAAGATATATTACAGTGAAGTATTTACTTACATGGATCATACTTTATCTTATTAAGGTACCACTTCAGAATTTCCGTACGACCTCTTACATCAGGCTTGGGAACAGTAACTTGCATATCAAAGCGACCAGGACGTATTAATGCACTAAGGGAAGAGGCAATTTAATACATTGACTTAAAAATGCTGCAATGAACTGTTACTAATAAGGAGCAAAACTCCTGATATTTCTAAAGACAGCTACACAGACTATGTCTGGCACACAGGTGCAAACAAGACATTTTTCTTACCTGTCTGTAAAAAGACAGAGGAAAGATGTTTATTACCAACCCACTGTAAAGGGGTTTTTATGTTGGAATGCAACTGGTCGATTTAAGCAGAAAAACTTCCAGAAATACTAGATGCTTAAAAGGTTGTTACTTATTTCTCCACATTTTAAGTGGGATATACACACACACAGAGCTATAACACTGTAATACCTGAAGATTATCACAAAGCAACTTTGTTCATGTGGTGGAGTTGGGGTTTTTTTTAATACATGCTTTGTAAAAATTATTAATAACACATTATACTCACTTATCTAATGCTTCAGGGAAGTTTGTTGCACCAATAATAACAACACCTTCATTAGGTTTAAAGCTGTACGGAAAAAAGGGTGAGAATTTATTTTTTTTTGAGACAGAATTTAACCTATTGTCAATAACTACTTCTATTTCTTATTTCAGATGCACTCAAGTGGCCAGTCAAAAAAACACCATCAAATCACAGTATGTGACCCAAGAATGACCACATTTAACCCAGTAAGTGGTTAAAAACATGCCCTGATCTCAGAGTGGAACTTTTCCTTTAGGTACATAGCCAGCCTAAGAAAAAAAATTGAGAAATTGTTTAAAATAATTGCAGCTGTTGAGCTACTCAACTCAGAAGCTTGTATATTATTTACAGCAAGGCCATTAATGCTACTGTTGATAGTACTAGAAAGTGGTCATAAGAGCATCTTAAATTTATATCCTTAAAAGCATTATGAAAAATTACAAAAAA
This sequence comes from Falco punctatus, assembly GCF_963210335.1. Lineage (NCBI taxonomy): Eukaryota > Metazoa > Chordata > Aves > Falconiformes > Falconidae > Falco > Falco punctatus. The sequence continues at coordinate 68,683,904 of NC_137583.1, forward strand.
CATCAAGGCTGTCAAGGAAGAAAAATACACCCAAATATCCAAAATATGTCAGTCAAGAACCTTCTGTGCCCTCAGAATCCATATATTTACCCATCCATTTCAGCCAGAAGTTGATTAATGGTCTGTCTTGAATAGGGATGCATTGGAGATTCAATTCTCTTCCCACCAACAGAGTCTAATTCATCAATAAATATAACGCATGGTGCATTTGCTTTTGCTTCTCCTGACAAAAGAAAAATAGCAGAAGGACACTTCAACCACACAAAGGAAAAGACAGCATATCATGTAATTTAGGATTCTACTATTTCCTATTACTCTTGGATTATGAAGTGTTCCATTAAACATCACCAGAACTGTCTTGATTTTAGCCTAGAAGAAATGAAATTATTTTGGAAATGAAGCGACACAAAGAGAAGCAAGGCTCTTCATCTCTACATCATCTTACTCTTACGCTACAAGAAATTACTAGTGAAATAGATTAAGAAAATAATTGTATTTTATATCAACTTCCTATAAGTTTATTTCATAGGCTTGAGTAGAGAACACTGACCTATTAAATAAAAATAATATGAAATGCGATTGCCTAAATGCTAACTTATTTTAATAGAACCTGCTTGCTATTTAACAGTGAAGACCTCACCCTCAACTTTGAAAGTATTAAGAACACAAAGTAAAAATACAATAACAAAGTTTAAGACCATCAACTGGTACATGCATACCAGGACACAACTCATCTCGCCCAGCTAGATATATCTGTAAATTGCTATTAATGTACAAGTCAGTCACCTAAGCTTCCATAGTCAACAGGAAGAAATGCACATTTTAAGGTACAACACACACTGCTTCACATAGAAAGGATGCAAAATGTAAGTCACATTTCTTCTACAAAGGCAAATTACCTTCTACATTGTATATGCCTGCCTGACACAATCAATCTTCCATTTAAGAGAGAAAGTGGATTTCCCCCTCCCCAGTAATATTTATTTGCATACTTAAAACGGAAAGCCTCTTCGGTGGAAGTTATCAATCTAAACATTAATTTTAAAAGTTTCATTACAATGCTATTTATTCTGGGCCTGTTGATGGGTGCAAGAAAGGAAATCGCAGCTTAGTGCTACACTGTGATGCTGTAAAGCTCCAATTCAGGATTTAAAAAAACGAGGGAAGTAATTGAGACTGTTAACACTATCTTTTATCTTAAATTTACTATTTTATTCAAACTTAAAATAATTTACATATGACAGTAAGTAAATTACAATAATAAATATTCCATTTAGTTTATAGGAGATTGTATTTCTAATTAAATTAATTCTGTTCTCTCTGGGAGCGTTGTAACATCAGTTATAAATTTTGCTACAATTTCGTGTGACAGCCAGCAAGATTCTACAGTTAATTGATGCTCACAGAATTCTGAGACTTAGCTAAGCAATTAAAGTTTTATGATCCTCATACACTACTACTACCCAGTAACTAGAACTGTACCTAATCAAACCTTGTAAACAACACTGAATACTTAATCTTGCATGTGAAAAAGATTTCAAAACACAAATATTTAACTTACTGAATAGGCTTCGGATGCGACTAGCTCCTACACCAACAAACATCTCATCAAACTCTGATCCAGATGCATAATAAAATGGAACATCAGCTTCACCAGCTACAGCCCGTGCAAGAAGAGTTTTACCAGTACCCGGTGGTCCAACTAACAGAATACCTAAAAAGTCAAACGAAAAACCAAACAACAAAAAAACAAACCCACAGTTGTCTTACACAGGTACCATTTCTTCCATCCATTAGAAGAAATACTTTAGACTTGGCTTCAAAAAGCTGTTAACATCCCATTTCAGATACTGCTCATTACATGCAGCCTGAAGAAGCTTCCTACAACAGATCTAGATACACTGATCCATGTCTAAACAACAAAGATTTTTAAGACTGTCAATAAGAAAAAGAAGCCTGAAATATTCCACACAATTACTGTTGAGTTTAGCAGCTGTATCCCTGGCAGTGTCTTCTCCAAACTGACATCTTCCTAGCTGTTTCTGGAAGTGGAACTTTTTATTTTAATTAAATTATTCCAAGTAATTGACTTTAACCAGTGTAGAGCACTAACAGGAAACAGACTTACCAGGCTTACATATTTCAGATTCACTTGGCCTTCTACTATGATCAAGCTTAATCATCCTTTTAAATGAAAACATTTGTTTCTGAACTGTCTAAAGCAGTCAGCAAGCACTAAAGGCGCCAAAAGCCGTATGGAAGAAATAAAGGCCTTTTAAGAGTTCAGTTACATAAAAATCCCTGCCTTTCAAAATAAAGAACTACTGTATATTAGGAAGGCACAGTAAGTTTTGCCTAACCCCAACATACTTATTTGCACAATACAAGGTCTTTTTTGGACATTTTTACATTCCCTTGGGTAAGTTTTCCAAACTAAACTTAAGTTACAGGTCTTTCTCAGGTGAGAAAACGTATAACAGAATTAAAAAAATTGAGGACAAGAAGCTAATGACTTTAACAAAAGATATCCTTATAAAGACAGTTAAAGGAAGGAGGGAAAAAAAACAAAATACAGACCCCTAAAAACCTCTGAGCTACATAAAGTTCTACTCAAAAAGGCATTAACTTCAGTTACACATTAACTTTATCAATAATTCTATTTTTAATACCATGTTAAATTCAGTGACAAAGTAAAAGAATTTTTGTAGTTCAGTACATCATCTCTAAAAGGTTTACTTGGAACTTCAAAGAAATGTCGATTCTTAACCCTGTAAATAAGGCTGCTAACAATTCTAAACACAAGTTTTGATTCTTGACAGACTTTTTGCCTGAAATCTACAGTCCACTGCTTTGCGCTGCCATAGCTTATTACCCTTAATGTTATTATTGAATTTCTACCAAATGCAAGATGTACTCAGGCATCTTTGCTTCTTCTACCTGAGTATCTCAGAAACCTCAAATTTTCTGTGGAGGCAGGCAGTGACACCCAATTTTTATATATGGTGAACTGAAGGTAAGATGGGAAGCATGCATGCAACAACTACCTTAACCTCCACTCCCCCACCCTCAAACACCTCACTTAAGCTTCTTTATTAAAGGATACCCTTTCACAACTCTCTTTGAAGATTCGCTTGCTCCTCAAATATTTTAAACAAATAATGAAATCCACTACCTATGTCTAACATTATTTTACTACTTTTCTGAGATACAAACTAAATGCACAGTAGAGTATTTAGGCCCATTCTGGTCATACACTTTTTTGATTCCCTAACTAAAGAAAAAATATTCAGAAGCTAGTCTGCAAGTTAGTCATTTAGTATAGAACAAAGCTACAGCTACGTATGATTTTCCACTCACTTCTGCTGAGCAATGATTCTTACCTTTTGGAAGTTTACCTCCTAGTACAGTAAATTTGTGTGGGTTTTTCAGGAATTCCACAACTTCTTGCAATTCCTGTTTAGCTTCTTCAACCTACACATTAAAAACATGTCACAAAATATAACTAAGCATTTATAAAATACTGCATCTTTTTTATATAGGACAGTTTTGTATTAGAGACAAGTCTCTAATTGTGTATTGTTCAATAATACACAACAGAAAAAGGAGATAAAAGTGTACCACAGAATCTGTGGGGATACCAAGTGTCCATGAGTTGAATTAAACTTTATCTCCTACAACTGTTCATAGGAATCTGTAAACACTAAAGTTAGTAATACTGAAGGAATAAACAAATAGTTCAAGACCAGGTCTGTCCAACAAGATAAACACAGCATCAAAAATTCTACATGAAGATACTAGTCTAATTAGTTAAAGAGAGATTATTCTATCTATTTGTCCGATGGGAAGGAGAGGGGGAGGTCCTCATTTTGCCACTGACAGCTGAAGAGCAGCTGAATAGAAAAAAATAAATCTATCCAATCAACAGTAACGTGCCCACTTCTTTCTGGGAATCTCTGTATCTCCTGTCCTAGTATCAGACATCCAAAAGAGATGGTACCAAAAGAAAAAATGATCAAATGGCATTACCATCTTCTTGTATTAGTCAACTACTGCAAAAGACAAATTAACATAGATACTTATGGCCTACCTTTTGCTATCCTAGCCTTTAAAGATGTGATTCAACAAGTTGAGAGTACACCTTTTATAAAGTATTAAATGCCACAAAGACACAAAACAGAACAAGAGTGGTTAAACCCCTCCTTGATCTTGCAGTGGTCAATATATATAAGGCTCCAGTTCATACAAAGAAATTCCTTGAACAGAGTAAGACATTCTTCAGGCTCACAACAATTAGCTAAGCAAGAACTCACACACTTTAATTTTGAACTTACCCCTTTTACATGTTCGAAGGTGACATTTTTCAGCTGGATTGGATCAACTGCTGCATCAAAGATACTTGATGTTCGAAAGCGTACTAATAGCAAACAGCAGATGATGAACAATGAATTTACACATGAAGTCATTTCATTCCAAGACTGAACTTTGCACCTGAATGCAAACCATTAAGCCACTTTTAAAAGGGCATGTTTCCATTTACAAGTGCCCAGCAAGAAAAGAATTACTAAAAAAATATTTAAAATATTTACAATTAATTCAGTGATGTAAGTGCTTTTCGGTTATTTGTAGTACAGAAAACCATGCACATACACAAAGCCAGAAGTTCTCCCTCAGTGTTTCTGCACATACCCTAACTTTCTTGAGATCTAGATGGTAACTTTCCATGAAGTTGAAATTCTCCATTTACATTAGCTCAGCCTTTGATCATTCCACTATTTCCAACAGATTTCTATGACAATTTGGCCATACAAGTACCTAGTTGCTATAAACTAAGCTGTGATTATAAATAAAAATCAAACCATTTTGCCTACTGCTAACCTTGAATATAGATTATGCGTTATCTAAGACAAATACATAATTGCTGAACCACCTCACGACTTCTCTGTTTGGTTCTGTGCAATTGTTTCACCAAAAGAATAAAAACAATCATACTAACAGACAACTTTTTTGTCTCTATAAACATTTTGTCACACTACTGTCTGAAAGGCTGTAGCCAAAAAGCAGTAACGAGCTCTTCTCTCTCACTCATACATTGAAATGGTATCCTAAAACAATCATAATGTCAAAACTTATATGTTTTGTGCTGAACCTGCTGGAAGAAACAATACAAAGTGAAACGAGGGGTGGGGGGGTGGGGGGGGAAATATGTAACTAACCAGCATCAGAGAAGGAACCTTTCCCAGGTAAAAATGATGAATATATAGCAAGATAAAAACAAAGAACAAAGAGAAAGAAAGAAAGCAAACGTGATCTTCTCAAGGAATCTGTAAAAGAAAACAAAAAAAGTTTTAACATGGGCCAAAATGAACTACTTTCTGAATGCAAAGACAAGACACATGAACCAAAACAACTTACCAAGTGTTTTTTGCAGGAATACCTGTGCTTTCAAAAAGCCTTCTGCAAAACCAGTTTTAAAAGCATCCTGGTGTGCCTCTGGGATGTTTTTTGTTTTCATTAGCGCGTCCAAGTTTTCAACATCGATTCTTCGCTTTCTCAGGATAAAGCCCTAAAATATTATGTTAGTATGCACTTAGTTTTGATACATAGTTAACTTAATACCTGGCTAGCCTGGGGGAGGGGAAAAAATAAAATTAAAAAAGCATATAATTCAGGTGCTATGGGGTTAGTTTGACAACACAGAGCAGTACCTTCAGCATGGAATCACAATGGCTGCCTCAGGGGCACCCTGATCTTTGCTGAACAGTTGAGGTTCAGAGCCCTCCTGGAACCCAGTTCCAAACAGAAAATGCAGCCTAAGGTAGATTTGTACAGAACTAGCTTTGTACACTGGATTCAGTGGGAGAAATTATGCTTAAGTTTTTCTTAAATAATAAAAATTTGTGAAGTCGACTAAAAATAATTTCCAAATATGAAATATCTTTGTAAGTATAGTTTTCATAGAGCTTCATCAAATAAATCTCATATGCCCTATCAAATTTAAGAACAGCACTGCATGGAGCTAGCTCTGGTTCATCTCCATCCACAGTATACCTAGTCCACAGATAAAACAAACCTCATATGCCCAGAAGGGGAGAATTCAAAGCTAATCTGCATACGCAACAAGATCAAATGCTTTAATTAGCCTGACTTCTGTACAACCAGTCAGAAGCAAAGAGTACCTAGGTTAACTTGGTTTTGTTAAGTGCTTTGCTACCCCAAGCCTGAACAGTTATCTGCTGAATTAAAAGTATATAAGTGAGTTTGTAACCCCTAAAACCCACCAGATTTAAAAAAAATTATCTTACAAATATACTAGCCACAAGTAAATCTATTAAGATGTTAATCACATGCTAAACTGCTGGAAAAAATATTCTTCTTGTATGTTAAATTAGTTGTATTTCTGTTTAAACACTTAGATTCTAAGCTATTTTAACAAAACCACAAAAATATGAAAAATTTTATTTCTAGAGCTTAAAACCATTTTTATACTCTGAAGCTACTCTCCTAAAAGATTCAACTAATCTTTGTATTGATAATATATGAAGCAAATCTGTGTATTAATAAGAAAAACTGTGCGTTGTCATTAGCTCAAGCTTTAGAATCAAGAAACTTCTTCACACTAGTGGAACAAAATACCTTTTGTAAATTGTGAAGGTTCATTCAAGAGAGAAAGATTCCAAATAACCCCAAAACAATTTCATAATGTTACTCATATTTACCTTCAAAAGTGAAGAAAGTGAATTTTTTGTTTCTGTGAATTGTTCAGATGATGACTGCAGACGTCTTGCTCTTGATCTCAAAGTCTTAAAGTTCCGTGACTGTACGTAAACTTAAAAGTAGCAATAATAAAATGTTAAAAACTATCCATTACTACCACTACAAAAAAAAAAAAAGTATTACAAAATTTGACAAAGTATTATATGAAAAAGACTACCAAGACTGAACTGGACATATCCACAGTAGAAAGCAATTTAAGATGCCTGACCAAAGTAGTAAAAACAAACTGTATGACAGACGCTTCTGGATCTAACAGTAATAAACTGCATAAATAAACCAATAAAGTTTAGTACTGTAAATGGGTAGTTAGGTGATCACAAATATGTTCGTAATCTAAACTCGCAAGCAGACTGCTTACTGTTTTGCAATATATTTTTCCCTTTTTTTGGGTTTTTTTTTGTTAAAATAATCAGTTCGTGCTGTGCATCACAGATAATTGGCCAACCCCATCACCATCTCAGGGAATAGAAGAGACATACAACTGAACTCAATCCGGGCAGGCTGACAAACATGAAACATCCAAGAAGGATGGGAATGCAGGTGCCTGTTCTAAGATAAGCTTTGTCTAAAAGCTCAGCTGCTAAGATGCCCTCAAGAGATGTGCAATGGCTTAGGTGTGCTGTTAATTTAAGAAACTGACAAAAGAAACAAGACCATTTAAACACTGTGAGCTTACAGCGCTGTGTGTATGTCATCTTCTATCGCATCAAAAACCTTGCAATGGAGATTTTATCACATCAATCACAAAAGCTAAGAATACATCATCTTTCATCACTATGTTTTAAAATAATTACCAGTCGATTACATAGCTTTCACTAAGCCTTCTGTTACCATAGAACAGCACCAGATAAAAAGAAACTTCTGGAAGTGATCTAATCAAACCCCTGCCCAAAAAAGGTTGAACTTCAACATTCAATCAGGTAGTTCTGGACCTCCGTCCAGCTCAGTTTTGAAAATCGCCAAGGGTTAAGATAACACCACCTCTTCACACAATTTGTTTCAGAACTTAGCCATTCTCATTGTGAAAATCTTCCAATGGGAATTTGCTTTGCTTTTACTTGTAATTGTTGCCTCTCCTCTGAGGTGTACAAGAGAAGGGTAATTAACATGGCTCAGCCAGCCATTAGATCACTCCTTACCTTACCTTCTGCTAACTTTAAAACCTCAGATCCTTCAGCTTCCCCTATACATCAAACACTAGTAAATCTGCACCCTTCCTTGTGGCCCATCACTGGGCTATCCTCATTTTGTTAACGTCTCTCTCTTAACCATGGGACACAAACAAGACACAGTACCAGAAGCAGCACCAGAAGAACTGAACGGAGGATAATACCTGAACTCCCTGAGCTCCTGATTATTTTCTTAGTAATGCAGCCCTGTTGTTACCCATCATACATCCAGAAGCAGTTTAAACCAGTCAAACACCTTAGAAAGTTAATCTGGGTGAATACTAGATTCAACATACTTATTGATTCAAAAGTAGTCAGCACAGCTATCATCTTTTGAGAATACAATCCACAAATAGTGACATCCTTGAACAAGATTCTATAGTTACATCGTGTTTACTACATTTTGGAAACATACTACTCAAATGTAAGAATAACTTCACGATTTAAAGTGTTTATATCAATATAGAGTTCCTCCTGGAAGTTTAGCGGTATTTCTTGAGTGACGTCTCTAAGACAAAAGCAAAAATACTTTCCCAAAATAAAAAGATACTATAGAGATTAAAACCAGTGTAGTTTATTGTTTTATACCTGGCCAACACCGAACATCTGAACATAAATTTTGGAGGGGATTAGGATGCTGTCTGTACAAACAAGATGAGCGTAAAGAACTGAAAACATCCACAAAACCTGTAAAAAGATACAGCAAAATTTAAATATACCCTACATTAAACGGCAACTAAACATTATTTCTCACACAGATTGTTTTTTCTTTCTTAAATATTAATTATATTTTACTAAAGTCCTTCAGGCATCTGTAATTAGATAGTTAATTTCTCTGCAGTAACCTATGTCAGGCACTTTTCACTACACCAGAATTTTTCCCAATTGGAACTTCCAAAAAATATTGCTACCCAGAATCTTGAATTTGAAGCTGTATCTAGGAGAGAAAACTCTGCACATCTGTACAGAGCTAAACAAAATTATGTAGACTGGACAGGAATCCAAAGACTTTAATGAAGCTGAAGGACCAGCATTCAACCCATCATTCGATTTCGAAGACTTTAAGGAACGGGTTGCTGACAGACATTTTAAAACACACTATGTTTAAAATATGAAAACATTTTACTATATTAAGCCTACTTAATTGTACAGTCCTCATGCAAAACAGGAAGAAATAAAAGAGCATCACAGTGAAAAAGTGATGCTGATAATATTTCAAGTACGCTATAGACTGCAAGACAAGAAGAGGGTTGTCATTTATCTGTTGTTACCAAAAGCTCAAATAACTCATCCTCATTTAGCAGGTAAAAATTATTCAAATAACATTAGAGACCTGCAGAGAGAGAGGGGAAAAAAATCGAGGCCAGGCCTACATAACCTCACTTCCATAGTAATTCATAAGCTAATGGGCAGGTTTTTTGTTTATTTTACACATTCTGAGAAAGTTAGATCAGTTAGATACATCTAGGACAGCAAAAGAGAACTCTGAAAGTTCCTACTACTGTAAGAACAGTTTACAAGCTAACTGAAATATTGAAGACCTATGGGAAGGAGAAAAAAACCAACTATTAATTTTACAATGCTGTATGTTCCACAGTCTTCTACAACACTGCATATTGGCTAATATAACACAATTATAATTATGAACACATTAATTTAAAAAAATGGAAATACTCTCCTCACTTTACGTACAACATACATGTACCAATAGTAAGTGTCATCCACAGCATACAGGGTCACCTACACAAAAGTTCTTGAAGATTTGTCCCTTGTCTGTGACAGTTTTCCAACTACAACTCTGCCTTTTCAACTGTGAATGAAACAACCAGTCTGATGGTTCCATGATAACCTACCAAAGCTCTGAAGCATTTGCAACTTTTTTCTTCACATTTAGGAAACTCCCTATGGGCTAATTTTTTTGTAGCCCCAAGGTATTATTCTTACACTCCTCCCAGCTGCAATACTATATAGGCATCTCAAGTGTCAGGTATATGCTTCTTTTTCTAACACATTCTTGAGCATCTGCAATGGCCTTGCTTCCTGTATTTTAGACTAATCCCATAAAACCATCTTTAACTGTAAAGAACCACTCTTGGTTTATGTCAGCAATGATATACTACTCTACATGAACTGTTAATAGTTTGCACCCTGAATTCCTTTCTAATTAACGTCCCTGTGTAATGTTGCTTCAAGCAAAAAAGGAAGCACTTAATGTCAACTGGAGATGTTAATGACTGTCACATTAGTAGATTAGCAAAATTAATTTCCTTTATTTGGTGAAACAAACTGGTGAAAAAATTCATAGCTCAGGTTCATCATTATGAGATAATGCACTTGCACTACAGCTGAGTCCTGACAAGTCTTATAGCAGCCAACTTCAAATCTGAAATTTGAAGAAATAACTCCAAAATCTGGGTTTGATTTTCTAAAACTCCCAAGATTCAACAGCACCACTCTAGAGACAACCTGTATACAATAAAAAATAAATACTTTTTCATACAGATTTTTTTAAACTATGAGTTATCTACAGCACAAGAGACTGAACTAAAGAGTATCTGTGTTCACCTTTATAATCTAACTTTTATAAATTATCATAGCCATTTTGCTCTGAAACATACCGTGCTTATTTTCAAAGAAGGACTCAGCAGAGATGTACGATGTATGCCACTGCGAAGAGATTTTGTCTTCTGCACAGTAGCCAGGAAGCAACCTGTTCATCAATTCTTTGAACTGGTTAGCTTTCAAATCAGATAATCCCAGATCTCTTAAATTAAGTATGGACTGCAAAACAGAAATAAATGTTCAAAATTTACTTAACATCACCTTTAGGGATAAAAAAGAAAATCAAGAATAACTGAATTTATTTTTTGCTTGATGCAGCAGCTATATTACACAGTTCAGACTGAAATAAAAAAATTTCTAAAAGAAGATGAATGAAAGGACACAATTAAAAATTTGCTACTGTCACTGCACAATAACTTTTCCATTTACATATATTGTTATTTTCATTGCCACAGCACATTTACGACAGGCGTATTTTCTTCCCAATTCATTCTTTTTAACATCTTCCTGCTCCTTGATGGAAGTAGGCACAGAAAAAAATTGCAGTTTTCCAACTCTTTATGATGGAGCAAAAGGAGAACATGAGGGGGAAAGATGTACAGCAATAGCCACCCATTATATTTCATGCAAGTGAGCAAACAGCAAAATCCCCCCAACTTTTGGCTAGCCTTTTTGCATAGTGCAGATGCAGCAGCAGAACAAATACCCAGACTTAAAATCTTAAAAAGCCACAAGCTGCGCAGATGTACAACAAAACACAAAAGTTTCTATGGGGAAAAGGGTAAGTATTAAGATCTGGGATTTCCTACAAAGCAAATAAACTACGAAAAAACCAAGGAGGTAAGGCACATAAACTTGAGTTACTAAAGAAGTAACTTTGATCAATGTAATTTTAATCTTGTACTTTACAGCCAGGAAAAAATCTTTTTTTTTTTTTCAAAGAGTGTGTTTCAAAAATACATGTTGCTTTGGACTCTTAAAATATCTATCAGCCTCTCAATACTGCTTCTGCAGTAACATCATCTTAACTGAGAAGTAAATATTCTATTCTAAATGTATGTGCACAGATATTTAAATTTTTCATTGTTTGAACATTATGGATTATATTTTTGTTTATCCTAAATTATTTTTACATAAGCTTTGTGTTGATCTACTTAAGGTGAAACTAGATTTCCAATAAAAAGACATACATGAAAAATACTTGAATAAAATATCAAAAGAAGCATTTTTAGAACAGTATACCACGATATTCAAAGTTTATAGTTTAAAATGGATTTCTTAAGTATTCTGTTTTAATGACACAATTTTAACATTGTGTTGGGTTGACATACTCAAAGTAAGTACAAATACATTTTTAAACACCATTTGACATTTACACATGGTTTAAAGGAGTAGATTAAGCCTTCCTACTTCAGCTAAATAACTGCTTGGAAAATTACTGAAATGCTGGGGTGGTGGGGGTTAAAAAAAAACCACAACATTTTCTATGGCCTTTCAGAAGAGGTTCCTACTTTCGAGCACATATTTAACTTCACAGCAGAGAAGCTTCACGTTCTCAAATAATGGGTTTTTGCCATTCTAATAGTTCAACTTTATGCAATATTGTATTATGTCATTATTTGCCAGTTTTAAATTTGAGTTTAACATTTATTAAAGCTTAGGTTTACTACAGTCTAATCAACTTGCTTTAAGAACTTTCTTTAAATATACTTTGAGAGACTTTTTAAATAATTATTTTTACACTTCTGTCATGCTAGGAGGAAGCGAACACAGGTGTATGATGAATTAGAGAGAAAATACTAAATGTGAAAAGCTCTCTCTATTTAAAGGAGACCAGATTCTCTTGCTGAGTAGGAAGACAAACACAGAACTGAATAAATAAAACACACTTTAGTTTCATTCAGTAATCCAGATTTCCCACTGAAATGAATTTTTATCACCAGAAGCAAATACAGAATTATACACAAAAAAGAAAACAATGGAATCACAACACAAACAAGGGATGATTAGTACAACCCATGCTGATTTCCAAAGTTCTGCAGCAGTTAGTGAGAAATTCCACATTTTTCCTCCCACACATTTTCTTAGTTATAAAAATTGTTCTAAGAGATGAGCTACAATAGAAGTGGCAAGATCTGATACTACTTTGCACTTTCAATTTTTGATTTTCAGCGTGAAGATCAGAAAATACATAATGATAATTAAAGATATTTTAATAGAAAAATAAGAAAACGTGCAAATATGCTACTTAATCTCTCAAAACCTCTTAACATATTTTAAGTTACAGTCTGTTTTCTCACAAGCAATAACAAAACAAACTTTGCTAGAACTGAGTGGAAAGATAATAATGGGGTTATATAACAGAAAAGTTACTGTTACATTAGAGCAAGAAACATTAGGTTGAAGGTGAAAACAAATCCTCTCCCCATTTGCAAATTACGACTGAGGCAAGTACTAGCTTTTTTTCTGATTCATGAAATACTGTATTTTTGTAGAATCCTTACTGCCAAAGCACTGACTGAAGCTCTGTCAAAAGTTATATTCTATGTGTTGACGCTGTTTTGTTTAGCCACATTATTTTATAAAACGAGTCAAACACTAAATTCACTTAAACTGATATTATTCAGATTTAATTAAGTTAAAAAACAAACCACCACTTTTCTCCAAAGGTTTTTAGTACCTCGCTCTTCTGAGGATCATGCTCCGGGGTGGTGTCCCTCTGGACAGGCTGCACGGATGCTGTGCTGGCAGTAGTAGTGGAGCTTTTTGGTGAATGAAAGGCATTGATAAGGTGACTCAGAGGAACGGTAGCCTGGAGGGGTGGGGGGGAAATCAGACAATGATTTAAGCTTGTTTGAACTATTTAACCGTATCTCCATTCCAAACCCTGGCTTATAACTGCATGTCTTGTACACTGTCTTTAGCTGAGGACTTCATAATAAACCACATGAACTTGGTTTCAACCACAGCATGAGCCAATAGCTCTATTTAAAGAAAAAAGAAAGTTTAAGTATGCATGACAAATTAAAACCTCACAAAGCTTGGAAGAGAAAGGGGAAAAAAGGCTACATTTCCCGTTTTCAAACATAAGCACAGTTTAAAGAAAATAATCACTAGTTTTGCAAATATGGAGTAGGTACAGATCACTGACACTTAGGAGATGCAAAGAGTACCCTCAATTTGCACTTAACAGAATGTTTAGACAATGTCTTGTAGGTTGTTCTCAGCTGAAACAGCAGAGAAACAAAATTGCTACCACACTTAATACTGCCTTCAGAATGGGTTTTTTTGTTTCTTTTTTATGTATCACTTGTTTGCTGTGTTAGATATTTGCTGTTGCAACCAGATGGCAGAACAATAAGGAATGTAATATTTGTCAGAAGACAGCAACAAACTCAACAGTCATTTAATGCAAATAAAATACAAAGCTTTGTGAAACTGTTTTTCCCTTGTAGCCACCATGCCCCCATCACAATCAAGTCTTACATGCTAAATAGGTGGGTTTTCCCCACATAGCAATAAATGACACAAAAAAGGAACACCGTCAATATAGGGAGTAAAAGAGAGGAAAAACAGTAACAAGCAACTTCTACACTGAAAAGCCTGCCAGTTAACACGACTCTTGAAATGTTTAAAACCTGTTTACAGTTACTGTCATTCAGGAGCTTTCTCTTCTTTGTAAGAAATATTTGCTTAAAACAATCCTGAGCCTGTCTTGGTGTCTACCAAAACAAAACTATGATCACCATTCTAATATGACTTCACAACACAGCCACAGAAAAGAAGTAATGCTCTTTAAACAACATGAGCAGACAAAGAATGGTAAATGAGTTACTCCATCAATTTAGTGGTAGGCCTTAATCTCAGATTTTAATATGAAATATTACAACGGTAAATCCTAGATTATGCCTAGACAGATATCCAAGCAACAGATCTCATCAAGCTGGTTCCCCTTGAACCAACTTGAACAGAAAGTTCAGTGGCTGCTTTTGAGTAGCACTGAATCATGAGGATTTATTAACATCTTACTAATTCAGAAATCACCACTCCTAAATACTATTGACTACTATATTATTTTTAAAAAAACACCTATTTTCATCTATAAAGTAATACTTTTATAACAGGAAATATCTTATTTTTTTTCCCTGCATCATACAAATTATTCCCAAAAATTCCCTTTATGTTTTCTTCCTTGGGATCCCACGTTAGCAACAGACCTAGGTATCAAAACTAACCTATACAATGCATATACACATATAACAGTCAATTCTGCAGTTCAGCAGCACTTGCCTCAACTCAGTGAGGCCACCTCATGAATCAGTACAGAAGCCCAGGCACACCACATGTCAGGGCTCCTCCTCTAGCACATGTCTGTGTCTATTGTGACTATATGGTACAAATAATTTCAACACTTCCAAAACGCCTCAATCTCATTACACATCACTAGGGATGCAACTAGTTGTGCTGGAACAATATCCAATTAAGCCTCTCCACCCAGGAACACCCTTCTGCGAGAACTTCCATCTCTGTGTCGACCAGACAGAAGAGAGACAATGCTGTGAGACATGAAAACTGCCTCGGAATTAATTGTCCAAAATTATAATTAAACTCTGGGAGTTTGTGGTAAAACCATAAAGCCTCCAGAGGTCAAAGTCAGCAACCCAACAACTAACAAAGCTTTCTTCCTGCATTTCCCGCTATGAAAAGATAAAGTGACACATTCCAAAAAATATTATCACAAGTTCGGTCATTTCACTACACTAACAAAAGCAATCAACACATTCTCCACTTCTAGAAAGAACCAAATTCCAGTGTGGAATAAAACTATCACATACCATCCCCCCAACACAAATGTGAACCCACTGCTTCAGATCAAAGCCCGCAAAATCCACTAGTCCCATCAGAGTCACTGATAGAAGATGCTTTCTCGATTGCATTCGGACTTCTATGCAATAAATAATTGAGGGACTTCTCCCTCTAACTCTTTTAATTAATTTTGTTTCGGTTTTCACAACAATCCGTGACAAACAACAGCGCAGTTTCACTTTGGCTGTAGTAACATCGCCGCCCCTTGCTTCCACTATAAAAACAGATACTAAAAAGCCCCATCCCCAAGTTACTCCTTCATTTCAGATTTCACAAGCTTTTACTGTACCTTCCCCCCTCCTCCATTTACACACATCCCTCCCAGGTAAGTGCCCCAGGCCGCTGCAGCTCCCAGCCGCCCCTCTCCCCGCGACGCGCCCCCCGCCCCCGCCTCCCCCGGTCGCTACAAGCCCGCCCGGCCGACGCTCTGCAGAGCCCCCAAAACCCGGCAGCCAGGGCTTCAGCTCCTCCCGCCACCACCCGCAACCCCCGGCCTCCCGAGAGCCTCCGGCCGGCCTCGCCGCCCCCACCCCGACACGAAACGAGCCCCGACCTCAGCCCGGCGGAGCGGGGTCCCCAAGCTCGGCGAACGGGGCGCCGCCACGGGCCAGGGCGGCCGCGGGTGCGCCCCGCCAGCCCCCTCACCTGAGGCTGCACGGTTGAGAAAGAAAACATCCTCCCAGCGGGGGCGGCGACCACGGCCGCCTCTCCCGCTTCACAGCCCAGCCGCAGAAGCCGTGCCCGCCTGTCGGCCTCCGCCACTCAGTCGCTGCGGCCGCCGCCGCCAGCGGAAGAGCCCCACGGCTCCGCTCCTCAGGAAAATGGCCGCCCCCTACGGCCGGCAGTGACCAGGCCCTACGCTGTCCCGGAAGCGGCGGGAAACTAACGCTTCCGGGTCGCCAACCCCCGCCCCGCGCGCCGCCGCCTCGCAGCCAGGTCAGTCACCAGCCTCTGAGTTCCCGCCTTCCCGGCGGCGCCGCGCGCAGGATCAAACCGTCAGTTACCGGGGCGGAGGGAAGCGAGGGGCGAGCCATCCCCCCGAGCGGGGAGGGCCGGGCCGGGCAGGGCGGCGGGGGCCGCCGGCGCGGGAAGCGGCGCGGCTGGCGGGGGAAGGAGGCGGCGGCGGCGTGCGGCCGCAGCCAGGCCCCGGCGATGCCCAGGGCGAGGAGCAGGGACGGCCCCGCCGGACGCCCGCTGCCACCCGGGGGCGGTGAGGCTGCCCGTGCCCGGGGGCCGTCACCTCAGGGAAACGGCCGGAGCTAGGCTCCCCTGGCGCGGGTGGCAGGAAGGGACGGCTGGTGACAAAGGGTGGCTGGTTAGGAAGGCTGGCAGCGGGGCAGGCCGCAGGCAGTGCTGGGGCTGTGCCTGCCCTCCGGCCCCTGTGCAGAAGCAGAGGGTGCTTTGAGCCCAAGGGCATCCTGAACCCCCGTACCAGGGCGCTGCGCAGCCGAAGCCTTCCAGTGCCCTGGCCAAGGGGTGCTGGGGAGCTGCCGCCACAAGTGGGGTACGCTGTAGCCGCCAGCCCCGTGGGGTGTCAGCGGGAGGATCCCATCCGCGGGGACACTGCGTGTGGAACAGATTCGCAGGAGTATGTGTCATTGGGGTCATGTCCCTCACAATCGCCACCCAAAGATGCCTTCCTGGAGTACGGAAAATATTTTGCAAGGAGTTAAGAGTATACCACAAGTAGAAAAAAACTTTTACAAATTAGAATATAATTATAATTAAATAACCTAAATACTGTTATACACATTCAGTTAAATTGTAATTTAAATGATGACGTTATGGGCACATGGCATCTACATGTGGCTAAATTTGGCCTTTGGTATTGATATGTAACAGTTAAAAGAACAAGAGATTGGTCAACTTTGGTGAGTTGGCAGGGGTTTACTAACCTTCCTACAATGTACTAAGGTCAGTAGAATGTAGGGAAGAGACTTAGTTGCTACATATTTGAGGTCTGGGAGTTTAGATAAGGGGATGTAGAACCATAAGGGTATGTCATAAATAACTTTGGGCAACGATAAACGACGGCTACAAAGGAAGGTATACGTTTCCTTTAACTAAAGAACAGGATGGTGTCTGTCAGAACAGTAAGTTGTAAGTCAGCAGAAATGAACCACCCGTGTGCAAGAGACCCCGGGTCAAAAGTTTATGCTGACAAAGACTTCGAGCCTTCATCAGAAGACTCCTGAGAAGACCCCCGAGAAGACCCTCAAGGTGGCAGCACGGGTGCATGAAGAGGCAGAAAAATACGTAAAACGTTTTGGGAAATAGTTTAAATATGTATTAGTTTTCTGGGAAATGTTATGCATATGTATTAGGTAGTATCATAAAAATACTGGGAATGGAGCTGAGGTGTGCATACGGGGAGGAGCGATCCCCTATGCACCCAGTGTTGCAAATAAAGAATACTTGCTTAATAACAACTCTGTTGTTACTGAGTTTTTATCTCAGAATCCTGGCCCAGCTGCACCTAGCCCGCCGCTTCAGCCAGGAGTGCTGGAAAGCAAGGGGGCTGGGAAACTCCAAATTTTGGTATCTATCTAGCGACGCAGATGGGACCTTCTTTGCTTGGCTGAAGGACCCACTGAGAACAGGGCTCCCTGGGGCGGCCCTGGGATTTCCCAGAGGGACCCCTCACCTCACTGGGATCACTGCGGGAGCAGACAAGGACCATCTTTGGGAAAGGTATTAATTTGTTTTCTAGTATTATCCCAGGATTTTGGATTTGGTTTTGGAAAGGTTAACCATTTGTAAAGCTTCCCGTAAAACACAAATTTTGTTTCCCATAGGAAAACCCAGTTGCTAGCACCAGTTTGGTATACATTTGATTTTGCTGACTTATTAGCATTTGACTTTGGAATCCCTCTTATAGTATTGATAATGGTAAAACAGTTTTGGATATGGTGTTTTCAACGGTAGTAGTTGTGTTATTTGTGTGATCTGTGTAGGTCTGTTATGTTTTGAAGTGTGCTAAGCGTGGCTGTGGGATCCTGTGTGTGCGTGAGACGTATGAATAGTATGAAGCAAGAGCAGAGCTCCGAGCCATGGTTCTGTTTTCCTGCAAGGGAGGCAGCCAGAGACGAGCGAAGTGAGTGGTGAATTTTAAAATGTAATATTAAAAATGGTGCTCAGCAGAACATCGAAATTTTGAAGAAAAGCCCTTTAGGTTGTATTTTAGCCCATTGGAAAGATGTAGGAGGGATTCCAAGGGGATCTGTTAACAAAAAGACTTTGATCAAATACTGTAATCGGTGGTGGCCATTGGATACTTTAGATGATGGAGAAAAGTGGCCAAAAAAATGGGACCACACACTATAATACACTTTTATAATTAATATTGGTTTTAAGGAGGGAAGGAAAATGGGATGAGGTAGTAGTATATGCTGATACGTTCTTCACCCTTAGAAATCATCCCAAGTGGCAGAGAGGTTGTGGAATCAGTCTCACACCACAAGATCCCCTGGGTTTAGCTTTGGAAAAGGAGAATAACCAACAAGGACCTAGAATGAAGAGGTGGTGTTCAGCCTGTAGTATTGGAGAGAGGTGTTTGAAATTAGAAAAATGGAAGGAGAGGGAACGTCAGGAGGTCAGCATAGAGGATTATGTATCACTAATGGCCCCGGCAGGACCAGCATCATCCCCAGACCATTCTGAATTAGGGGATCTGGAGGAAGAAGAAGGGGCAGTGAGTGGACACTGGGAGGCAGCTAGTGGTGAAAATTTTGCTCCAATTACTGCCTGGACCAGGAGCAAAACTGATCCAAGCCCCTCTGAGACAGGCAATCAGACCAAATGGAAAGATGAGAATAAAGGCACCTTTTACCATAGCAGATTTAGATACTTGGAAATTAGCTGTGCAAAGCTATCAAGATGGTCCTTAGGGGTGGCAAAATGATTTGAGCTGATGGTTAAAAGCCAGGACCCCAACTGGGGAGATATTAGATGTGTTATTAGATGCACTGAGAGAAACTGAAAAAACAGCTGGTGTTAAAAACAGCCCGTACCCATGTTAGTGCCCAAATTACTGTGCGTACTTTAGCCAGATGGGTGGAGAATCATACTTCAACCACAATGCCAGAGTGGGATTATGATGATCCGGCTGATTATGCTCTTTTAAAAGAGTTACCAGAACTGGATAAAATTCGAATTGGAAAATGCAATACCATAAACGGTGAACTGGTCAGCTTAATATGCAATAAAACAGGGACCGTCAGAAACACCAATGGAATTTTTAGATGGAAAGAGGCAGGCCATGCAGAAATTCACTACTTTAGACCCCTCCTCTGAGGAGGGGAGGCAGCAGTTAACCGGTTTGGTTTTGGGAAAGTCTGCAGGGGATATTAGAAGGAAACTTAAGAAAGAGGGGCACCAGATAACTGAAATACAGAAAAGTTATTGGAAGAAGCATGTTGAGTATATAGAAATAGGGATCAAGATGATAGAAAGAGACTAGGATGTACAATAGCCTTGGCCACAGTGGCTGCATTGGGACAAGTGGGAGCAGGTAAGGGAAATGGTTTAAGAGGATGAGGTAGTGGAAGAGGAGGTATAGCTGGAAGAGGTGGAAGACTGAACCCCTTCCCACGAGGACAGGACCAGTGTGCGTACTGCAAAGAAACTGGGCATTGGAAGAATGCCTGTCCTAAGTTGAACACATCCCAAGAAGCAGTGGTTGCTGAATTGGAGATAGACTGATGGGGACCTGGGGAACCTACCCTAGCAG
Organism: Falco punctatus; assembly: GCF_963210335.1. Classification (NCBI taxonomy): domain Eukaryota; kingdom Metazoa; phylum Chordata; class Aves; order Falconiformes; family Falconidae; genus Falco; species Falco punctatus. The sequence goes on from NC_137583.1 coordinate 68,704,004, forward strand.
ATCCACTGGTCAAAGTAAATCTAGGGACCAAAGAAGATGAAATAGTTTAATACTGAATAAGATGTCCCTGTACCCACCAGGAATTCTAAGACTTAACTCCATTGGGTCATGAATATGTGACAGTTGTGGGGGCTACTGGCTGCCAAGAAAAAGCATTTTTTTGTAAACCACTGAAATACAGATTAGGAAAGCAAATAGGCATACACAATTTTTTGTATGTGCCTAACTCTACTAAGTCTTTGTTAGGACAGGATTTATTGGAACAATTGGATGCAATGATAACTTTTAAAAACAGAGAAATTAAGTTAAAGGTTAGAGATAAAGATTTAATTGAAGTTTTAAGCCTATCATTGATACAGCTAGAAGTGGAGAAGGAGGAACAACCTGAACTAGAAGAAATTTCTAATCAGGTATGTCCAGGAGTATGGCTTCGGAAATTCCAGGTAAAGCCAAAAATTCTTTGCCTGTCGTGGTAGAAATAAAAAGGGTGGTGGGCCTGTCCTGTATAGATTAAACAATACCCCTTGAAAAGCGAAGACCAAAAAGGCATTAAAGAAATTATAGACAAACTTTTTAGAATATGGTTTATTAATAGAATGTGAATTGGAATATAATACCCCTATTTTGCCTATGAAGAAGCCAGGTGGGAAAAACTGTAGATTAATACAGGACTTGAGAGCTATCAATAAGATAACGGAAGACATTTACCCAGTAGTAGCTAAACCATATACATTGCTAACTAAATCTAATAATAAGCAAATACGGTTCACCGTCATGGATTTGAAGGATGCCTTTTTCTGCTTGCCCCTGGCTAAAAAGAGTCAGAAGTTACTCGCATTTCAGTGGGAAAACCTGGAAGAAAAACTCAGTTAACTTGGACTGTGTTACCTCTGGGATTTAAAAGCAGTCCTACAATATTCGGAAACCAATTAGCAGGGGAACTTGAATTATGGAACCCACCCACTGAAACAGGGACCCTGTTACGGTATGTAGATGATTTATTAATAGCTACTGAAACAAAAGAGGAATGTATACAATGGACTGTTGATTTGTTGAACTTTTGGGGATGGAGCAGGTACCAAGTATCCAAACACAAGGCACAACTAATTCAAACTCGAGTGTCTTAGGATATGAAATAGCAGGAGGACAACGCGAGCTGGGTGGTGCGGAAAGAAGCAATTTGCCAGACACCAAAACTGTCTACAGCCAAAGACCTACGGATGTTCTTGGGTATGACTGGGTGGTGTTGGCTCCGGATATACAACTATGGACTTCTGCTTTTGCAGGTGATCCTCTACAAGAGAAGTGGAATGGACCCTATTGAGTTTTGTTGGCCACCTTTACTGCATGCAATCAAGATAAAAGAGGAACCTGCGTGGATATATTATTGACGGGTAAAGAAATCTCTGGAGACACAATGGACTGCCAAAAGGATCAGGGACACCTGTATAAAGTTATTCCGATCTTGATTGTAACAGCTGTAAGGATTTTAGAAACTGAAGCGTGGGTAAACAATACCCGTCTTCAAACATTGCAAATGATTGTTAATGCTACGAAGGCTAAGGAATGCTGGATATGTACTTCTCTTCCTACAGGAGGGCTGGTAACACCCCTGTATGGGGTGGCCTCTCAAAACTGGAATTATCTTGATGGCAAATGGCCTACCTGGCCAGACTTTTGGAAAAAGCCAGGCGATGGTGGAGGATATTGCCTATTTGATGATAAAACATATGAGTTGGGGCCCAGATTTGATTTACAAATATTAAACCTAACCACCACAGTATTTATGAAAAGTGATAATAACTGTCGTTGGAAAGCTCGAAGCAAGACAGGAGGAGCATGTCCTGGAAACCCAGGGCAAAACACTTGTTCCCAATCTGATGGGTGGAATGACTACTGGATAAATAGAACTACCGTCCATGTGGGAAATTGGAATGTTGATCAAATTGGAAATATAACTGTAATAGATTTTTGTAACAGCACCCAATTACAAGGTTATAATCCATCAGGACAAGATGCTAATTGGGCATACGGTTGGTGTAAAGCAGGGAGATTTTTGGGAGCAAATTTAACTGCGACACACGGGCCCTGTAAACTTCCTCAAGGATACTGGTGGTTATGTGGGGATGGGTTTAGCAGAAAGCAGCTTCCCCCAGGATGGTCAGGTATGTGCACCATAGGATATTTAACCACTCAAGATCAAATTTATAACCAGACGTCTCCTCCTCCAGGGACCTATCGTAATGTCTGGAGACGTATTAAGAGAGATGAAAACCCTGTTGTTATAAGAAATATGGGATACCATAGTTTTGTTAGGTGGTTTATTCCATGGTTAGGAGTTAGTGAATTAGAAAAGGCAGTAGTGAACATGTCTGCAGAAATTGAACAAATGTTTAATTTAACAACAGAAGCGATAAATAGATTGAACCAGGAAGTGAAATCTTTAAGTAAGGTGGTAATCCAGAATAGAATGGCCCTTGACTTAATTACTTTAAAGGAAGGAGGGGTATGCATGATAATAAATCAAAGTTGTTGTGTATACGTAGACCAAAGTAATCAAATTGAAACAGATATTAATAAGATATGGAACAAGGTTCAGATTTTACATAAAGTAAGCCAAGATGATACTTAGTGGGGTTTTGAAGAGGTTTGGAAGAAGTTAATATCATGACTTCCAAACCTTCTATGGCTAAAAAAAATATTTGCTAGAATAGTAATATTAGTAATATTAGTAATAATTACCTGTATCTTGATTCAGTGTACATTTTGGTGTTGTAAACGATCATTGACTGGGTATGATGACATATTTAAAAAGAATAAGATAAGACATCAGGTATAAACAGGAAAATATTTTAAACAGACATTAAATGGAAATGGCTTAATATAAAATTTTGCAAAAGAATTTACAAAGGACAGAAAAAGGGGGCATTGATATATAATGGTTAAAAGAACAAGAGATTGGTCAACTTTGGTGAGTTGGCAGGGGTTTACTAACCTTCCTACAATGTACTAAGGTCAGTAGAATGTAGGGAAGAGACTTAGTTGCTACATATTTGAGGTCTGGGAGTTTAGATAAGGGGATGTAGAACCATAAGGGTATGTCATAAATAACTTTGGGCAACGATAAACGACGGCTACAAAGGAAGGTATATGTTTCCTTTAACTAAAGAACAGGATGGTGTCTGTCAGAACAGTAAGTTGTAAGTCAGCAGAAATGAACCACCCATGTGCAAGAGACCCCGGGTCGAAAGTTTTATGCTGACAAAGACTTCGAGCCTTCATCAGAAGACTCCTGAGAAGACCCCCGAGAAGACCCTCAAGGTGGCAGCACGGGTGCGTGAAGAGGCAGAAAAATACGTAAAATGTTTTGGGAAATAGTTTAAATATGTGTTAGTTTTCTGGGAAATGTTATGCATATGTATTAGGTAGTATCATAAAAATACTGGGAATGGAGCTGAGGTGTGCATACGGGGAGGAGCGATCCCCTATGCACCCAGTGTTGCAAATAAAGAATACTTGCTTAATAACGACTCTGTTGTTACTGAGTTTTTATCTCAGAATCCTGGCCCAGCTGCACCTAGCCCCCCGCTTCAGCCAGGAGTGCTGGAAGGCAAGGGGGCTGGGAAACTCCAAATTTTGGTATCAATATTCATCCTTTTGTATGCCTTCTGCTATTTTTTCCATGTGCTTTCCAATTATTTGGGGGTTTAGTATTTTCTTTCTCTCTTTGTTTCCTCACTCCAAGTGCCACAGCAACTTACACTGACTGGGGTAAGCGCAGCCACGGTGCTGCCTCCCCCTGCCTTCGTGCATGTCTTCTGTTTCCCACTAGCACTCTGATGATGACAGTCATGCAGCTCAGCTAGCCCAAGTGGCAGAAACCTCCCTCAACAACAACAACAAAAAGCTAAAAGGTGATGCATGTTTCCTTGGATCCACCCCACGAAGCTGTAGGTCCTCCCTTAGACGCGCTCAGGCTGCAGCAGAACTCGCGCTGCCTGGCAGCAGTTTCATAACTGGCACAACGTGACATCAGCGTGTGATGTCACCAAAACAGATTCCTGCTCTCAGCTGGGCCCCTCTGCTGAAACTGCTGCTGACAAAACACAGCTAAACTAATGCTGCCATGTTAAATGACAAATACAGCTAATGGTAAATTGTATTTAATACCATTCTAGACAGCTGATTTAAACATGTTTTCTACGTTTGCTCATTAAATTGCATCTATTGCTGGGATCTGTGGGGCAGCAGCATGCCTTCACAAGTACAAGCAAGGCCTCCCCGTGCAGTGTCAGACAAGTGATGTATTTTAAAGTAAAACAAGGGCCTGATGAGACTCATCTACTGTGTTGAGAGACCCATAGTTGTGCACTGACCACCACAGAGGTAGCTGTTTGCTGACATGGAGACTGCAACAGAAAAATTAAGATTGGCGTGAATGAATTATGAACAGCAGTGTATATGTGAAAGCAACATACAAGCAGTAAGGCAAGGGTTAAAAGAATGACCAGAGCAGTAAAACAGATAAAATGCTGAGGATCCTCCTGTGTAAACTGACAGCTGAAGGCCTGTGCTCTGATAAGGCACTATCACAGATGATTTGTAAGAATGCCTGTGCTCTGGGAACAGGAGGATAACAAGGTCAGAGCACGCTGTAAATGCCACCCTTGTCCCTGCTGTCACAACAGGAAGGCAGAACATAGCCATGGAGATACCCAAAATAAGGAAACAAACAAAATGGGTAGCAAACCTGCCTAAGATTAAAGGAGGGTGGAAGTAATCAAGAATTGGAGGGAAGCAACAGATCGCATTATTCTCTTGATCATAAAAGACCTGCCCAGAAAGCAGTTTGTCATCACTAAGCCAGAGGACATCAAGAGACAGTAAGGACTCAACAGCGACAGTATGTACTGGACAGGTCACGTACTGTTGCACACAAGCCACCCTGGCTACGCTATTTGGACGCTTGGCTCTTGGAACTTGGGAGTGTGAGAAAATGTGAGTGAAGCATATGAGAAAATGAGTATGTGGGGCCAAAATTAGGTGTTTCTTTCTAAGTAAGTATTACCTTCCAGTTCCTTTATGTCTCACATAGACTTCTGTTTTATTCCTACACCTTCAAGCTTCCCGTGACAATGAGAGGACACTCTACCTGCTCACAGTGTTATACCAAACCTGGCTTCTTCACTCACTGTGCAAGAATCAACCACACAGAGACACTTGTTTATTGCATGTCTCTGCAGAGGTGGGTGCTGGGTGGTAACTCCAGAAAGCCAGCACACCTCTCCACACAGCAGAACTTTTTATCCACTTTGAACAATTGTTCACTATGGAGTTTAGTCACAGTTAATTCTCACTGGTTCTCACAAGCCCTATCGCCATTTACAGGTGCAGCATTCTTGGTTTTCACCACACCTGTCCTGTGGGGAGGGGGCTTTCTTTAATCGAGGGTGGTTCTTTTATTATGCTAATTAGGATAGCTCATACATAGTTCCCATAATTTTCTGTTTAGTCTCATTAACCATCTGGTTCTCTTTGAGCTTATCTTGTTTGTCTTGCCCCAGCTTGACATATTTATGGGCGCGTACCTTCTCCCAAGGCCTCGTTTAACTGTTTGTAATTCTGTTTTTCACAACATTTGCTTTCCCCCCTTTTTTTTTCATTTTTAAAGTAATTCTTCCATCAGTAGCGAGTATCAACCTACTCCTGAATTAGAAACCTGGATGACAAATTGAGTGGTTACTAGTCAAAGCTTTGACAGTTTCTCACGAGTGCTTTTTTTAAAAAAAAGACAAACAAAAAAGCCACCAGACCGTATGTGTGCCGTTTTAACTTGCCACACACAATAACCACAGCGGGGGTATCTGCTGATGGAGCCGGGTAGGCTGTAACGAGGGAAGGTGGCTTAGCCGGACAGTGACCTGAACCCACCGGTGATGCTGGCACTGCCCTCGAAGGTCACGTTGCAACCAACTTTATTCAGCTTCTCGGTGTCCATAATCAACGTTCAGTTTCTGCTGGTCATCAGCAAAACCTGACCGCGGCCTGCCCGGGGCGCAGAGCCGAGACCGGAGGCGGGGAGGGGGGGGGGCGGCATCACGGCTCCCACCGCCGCACAAGCGGCACCAGCGGCAGGCGCGCTCCGCGGGCGGCACGCCAAGCGCGCCAGCGTTACAGGGACGCGCCAGCGAGGCGGCTGCCGGCAGCAGCGCCCACGGCCGTACCGGAGGGCGGGGCCGTGCGCCCCTCCCCGCCCCCGCTCGCCGCCTCCCCGCTCCAGCCGCCATTGCCGCCTCCTCTCGGCGGGCGCCGCGCCGCGGGTCTTGCGAGAATACCGCCCGCCTGCCGCGCGCCCGCCCGTTGGCCGGTAACGGCGCGGGGCGGGGCGGGCGCCGCTTTGAATCGGCGCGGGAGCCGGGGCTGCGGCGCGACATGGGGCCGCTGGAGCTGGTTGCCGGGGCGCAGCCGGAGGAGGGGGAGGCCGCTGCTGCTGTCGGCCCGAGGCGCATCGAGGTCCCCCGGCCCCCCTCCATCGAGGAGTTCACCATCGTGAAGCCCATCAGCCGCGGCGCCTTCGGGAAGGTGTACCTGGGCCGCAAGGCGGGGAGGCTCTACGCTGTCAAGGTGAGGGGCCTGCAGGCCTTGGCGCCTCTCGCTGCCCGCGGCCGCGCCGCTGCCGGCCTCCGCCTTCCTGTACCCCCGTGTGGGAGAGCCACGTCCCGCGGGGAGAGAGGTTCCCACCCGGAGGGCTCCGGCCCTGCCCGCCGGCCTGCGGGACGCTTGTCCTTACGGCTGTGTTAGCTCTCGCTTCACGCTCCTGCTCGCCTGGAGCCCTTGGCTAGCAGGCATCTGGCAACAGCAAATGCTTTTAGGAGTACGTTAAGTGTACTGCCCAAAGCCCTCCAAAGCGCCACGGTGCTCTTTGTTTCGTGCTTGTAAACACTTGTTATAATTGAATGGTATATAAATGAGTAAGAACTTGTTATAATTGACACATTCAGTTGTCGTGCCACTGGGAGGGGCATTCCCACGTTCATGAGTGATAAGTCTGCCTCTGAATGGGTAAAGAGAGCAAATTTTAAAAAGGATTTTGGCTGAGTAAGCACTTAAAATCTTGCATTTTTTTATGTTGATGCACGAAAAGCTAAAAGCTAGGCTTGTCAGTAAAAACTTTACAGGTGGCTTATGCGAGCTTGGCTTTACACTAAAGGAATTACAGCTGCATAGTACACAAAAGGAAATGTAAGAAGTCATGCAAAAGAGATGTCACTGAAGTATATATGTCTACATGATTTTATTATAAGCATTTTGAGGTGAAAGCTTTTGTGTAAATCCTTTTGTCTAAATCCCTATTGCAGTGAAGTTTAGGGATTCTTATTACCTGCAACATTTCACATGCTAAATATTTGTACAGTTAAGGTCACCACTTATTGAAAGTGCAGTTTTATGCATTCTGTGTATGTCTTGGAATTTTTTTGGTATCAACGCTGATAATAGTGATGGTAGGTGTGGAAACTAATCCTACAGTTTAGGTGCTGCATATAGAGTGCTTCAGTTGTGTTGCTTTAGTATGTTGTACAAGTTTACTGAAAGTATTGTGACCTAAATTTTTTTGTGTGAATTCTTTATGTTGATTGGAGCGAGAATTATGGATTATTCCAGCTACTGAATTTAAGATATGCTAAACATTTTTACGGTTAAGGTCATCACTTACATAAACAGTATCAAATTACACTTCTTATGTCTTGCTATTCTTATGTTATCGAGTTCTGTCATTGAATGATGGTGGCAGCTGTGGACTCGATTTTTTACAGTTGTGTTGCACAGAGAATGGGTAAATTAAACTTGCTTTACTATCACCATGCATATATGGACCAAAGGTGTTGAAGGTGAGCAAACTTCCAATGCTTGCCGAAATACCAATGAGCTGTGGTATTTTGCATCATCTATTCAAAATTAGTAGAGTGGGCATCAGCATATAGTGGAGTAATTCAATACAGTAATGAGAGCCTCAGTCACAGTTAAGCTTATTTCTTCGCTGTGAGTGGCATGTCTTTGAGGCTTCTTCACAAGGAAGCAAATATTTGTTGGGTGCTTGATTACAGATCATAAATTTAAAATTGAGCAAAAACTCACTTGCTTTCTCTGCAAAGTTAAGAATTAGAGGCTGCAGTAGTTGCAGCCTTGTACTTGAGGATACCAAGATGGGATGGCTTACTGTTGCATTCTGTTTTCAGTCCTCAGGCCGTAATAGCTCAGTGTCCGAAGAGATGAAAACACTTGGTCAGCAAGTGTGTATCAAAGTGTTGAACACTCTCTCCTGGTTCAGAGTTTTGTACTATGGATAAGAGAATCAATCAGGGCAGCTTAATTTTGTGTACAGCTTAAACATTCATTTTCCAGTGTGTACAATTGCACTAAAAATTGGTAGTGTAATTTCCATGCAGAACAACTAAAAGAAGAGCAACAAGAAAAGGTTCCCTTAACCTGTGATTTGAAATTCTGTATATGAAGTTATAGCTTTGTTGTATATGTATATGTGTATGCAAGTTTGAAGTAAAGAATTACCAGAGAACTGTGGGTTGAACAAAGAAAAGAATGTTTATCTACTTGATTTTGTTTTGTTTTTCAGGTGATGAAAAAAGCAGACATGATCAACAAAAACATGGTTCATCAGGTCCAGGCAGAGAGAGATGCGTTGGCCCTCAGTAAAAGCCCTTTCATTGTGCACTTATACTACTCGCTTCAGTCAGCTAATAACATCTATTTAGTGAGTAAATAAATGGCTGTGCTGTTTTATGATAGCATTGAAAATGGAGTGCAGAACTGTATTCTGAAAACATATTTTTATGGTAGTGAGTGGTATTCCTTAGCCACTTACTTTCTTGTTTCTCAGAATGGTTGAACAAGTGGAATTTCTCTTCCCCTTGTACCTTTGAGATCTTTGCGCCCGTGTTCGCTTTTTCTACAGAAGAGTTTTTTCTAATAGCTAATCTGTTTGAGGCATATGTAGAAATCTTGGGGGAAACAAAACAAACTATTCTGTTTAAGCAGAATAGAAGTGACTGAAAGATATCCCGTGGCTCATTTAGAGACAATCTTTTTTACTTGTTGCCTGTGTTCAAGATTCGTTATGGTAGTTGGTCTAGAAAATTTGTTATGGTGGTTGGCCTAGATGACAAGAAGATAACTGAGTGGCAAAACTAAGTGCTAGTCTACGTGGAGCACTATGGAGAACAGTAGGATTGGAATATAGTTTTATATACTACCTCCACACATAGGTGGTATGAATTAAGACTGTATACAAAGGGTCTAGCTTAACTTGTTTGCTTTGCTGTATGCACACTTAGTGTACAGCTTGATTAAATTCTGAGGTGAGGTTGCTATGCACTCCTACAATGCATTTTTAGTGTAAAGGAAGGCTTATTTTCCTGGAATCTCTGACTGCTGTGTGGAGTAGAGGAGTTCAGGGTGAAGGATTTGTAAAGGAGATGCTAGAGTCAATATGAGGAATAGTGTTGTACGTTGGAATCTAAGTAGTGCTGAGATTTATTGACCAAAACCCCATAAACTCATTCTTGGAATTGAGGAAGGAGCATCTGAAACCCTGATGACTCATATCTTGAATGTGTCATGCACCATAAGAACATGAGGATTGTTTTCGGATGTATGTATTTTTTTAAACATTCTTTTTTGTGTCTTAAATGCACAGTAGCTCTCTGTATAAATTTCTGGAAATTTGCACTTAATTCACAAGACCCAGGTCTGAATTTAATATTGTGTATAAATACTTGCAAAAAAAAGTCATTGAGATACCTGTTCTGTACATATCAAAATACCAGTGGTCATTGGCTTCAGGTCGTGAGTTTCACAGAAGTGCTTTGCAGTATTTTTTCTGTAATATAGAAATCTATCAGAAGGTAATTAGAAAGCTGGCTACAGTAGTTATTAGAGAGCTGACTACAGAAAGCAGACTAGGCCAATAATATAAGTAGGTGGTCTATGAAAAGAAAATATTTCATGTCCTCTGTCATCTGAAGCTTTAATTATTTTACTCAAGTGAAAAGTATTGCGTGGGAAATGAAGTTCACACAAGGAAGCTTCTGTCAGCTTCTGCTCTTTGAAATTGTGTTTTCCTAGGGGTGAAAGGTATTTTATATTTTCACATTGAAACATGTTAAAATGTTAAATATCAAACTCTTCATTGGCAGGTGATGGAATACCTTATTGGTGGAGATGTCAAATCTCTTCTCCATATTTATGGATATTTTGATGAAGAAATGGCTGTTAAGTATATTTCCGAAGCAGCATTGGCTCTTGACTATCTTCACAGGCATGGGATAATCCACAGGTAAAACCTACCTTTTTTTTTTTTTTTTTTTTTTTCTCCTTACAGGTAACTGTTTGGTAGTTTGGGTTTTTAATTTTTTCACTCACACATAGCTAATCACCATTTCATAGTAACAGCTACCTCACTTGCTAGAGCTTCTAGAAGTTGTTTTTGCACATGTACATTGCAGCAATGTCAAAAACCAAGACCTAAAATCAAATCTGTCCATATATGTTAGGCAGACAAGTATAGACTTTTACCCTGCTTGCATGCTCTTCCCCCAGTACAGTGGTGTATTAGCAGCTATGCTGCCTTCTAGGTCTCCTTCCTGTGGCTTTTATATCAGTTAGTTCAGGAACGCTCTGGATACTACAAGCATGCAGCTGTAGGACAAAAGGATATTGGCTACTCTAATGCTCCCCCTGTAGTGAGAGTTCTTTGCTGTATTCAGTAGTGCTACAGAGAACACAGGAAAACTTAGTAGAGGTTTGCTTGTCATGTGTAGGAGCTACACATTAGGTAAACATGATGCTAGTAACCATGAAGAACACTCGTTAAACCTGCTGAAACACGAAATATGCAGCTCTTGTGACATACTGAGTGGTTTTACGAGACATGAGATGTTTGTACAATATCTAGTGCTAGATATGTTTAATTGGTTTGGTGTATTCCTCTAATTGGTATCTTCTACTGGCCAAGAGATGTTACTGAGAAACAGCTATAATCAATGTTTTGTTTTGAGTGTTTCTGGTCAGTTAACTTTTTTTAGTACTGCTCAGTTGTCTTTTTGCTGACTGCACCTATATTCATGTCTTCAGGGACCTGAAGCCAGACAATATGCTCATTTCGAATCAGGGCCATATAAAGCTGACAGACTTTGGGCTTTCCAGAGTTACCCTGAACAGAGGTAAGAGTTGTCTGTATGCTTTTGGTTGTATTAAAATCTGTTTCTGTGTCAGTCCCATATTCTTGAATGCTTTACATCCCTGTAGAGGGCAGCTTCCAATTAAATAAGTCAAAATGTTGCACTAATATCTGATTTCTAGTAGGTAAGTACTGAATAAGGTACAGGCTAGTAAAGGGTCTGCTGTATGCATTGCACTTGAGAAGCCAAAATGTTTGGGACAAGGGTGTATTAAATACAATTTTCTAGCCACTTCTCTTGAGGGGTATGGACTTAATTTTTTTCTATGAAATTCACTAAGAGAATTCAAAGGGTGAATGAATAATTCTGGCTTTTTTCGGTGTTTCTCTGGCTATTTCTGTCCTTCAGTTCATGTTTCTCTGTTCTTGTATATATTAATTTCCAACTAGAACTGGTACCTTACAGTCATTAATGAGAGGGAGGAGGTGGTGAATCCCCAACGGAAGATTATAAATCAGTGCTTTCAGCATATCCACATACCATTTTCAAGTAGCAGGAAATATAGCTGAATAGTCAAATGACTGTGTGGCACATGTAATAGGCTGCAGGTCTTAAGGTGAATAGGCAGTTCCTGAACTAGTTTGTACCTCCAACCCCTTAGCAGTATCGGCCAAACGAATGCTGCACTGCATCAGTTCAGTTTTTTGAGACAGCTGCTGGTAGGTACATCCTTTCTAGATAGTTAAAAAAATGTAGAAATTCAGAGTTGTCTCTGGAGTTTCTGATTCATGATTTTAAGAGTATAGAGGAAAATCCGAAGTATACTGTATTTTCTATAATGTACTACTTTAATTGGTAAGTTCTAATGAGACTGATTATTGTGTCTAGTTGAACACAATATGTAACCAATAAGCCTACTTACCTCTAGTGAGCAAAAAATGGCATCTAAGGTTAAATTTTCAGCTATGAAAAATTGGTCTGTAGCTTTTTTGAGATGTCGCTGGAAGACAAGTCAGGCTTTGAATCAAATTTACCACCTTAGCCCCCAGGCCGCAGGCTGGAATTGCTACCTGAAAACCAAAGCTGGTATTAAGTTAGAAAATGTAACGCTTCCAACATGCTATGCTGGAAAGAAACTGGACTTCCACAGTTTCTGTATTTATAAGCTGTAACTTTATGATGGATGTACAGGAAGAAATAGCTTGTGTTTTAATAAGAATGTATGGATATATCTTCACTTGGGCTTGGTGGCTTCTTTTGTGTATTTGTTCAGTATGTGACTAAATTTTCCCCTTCTTGATAAGACTTAAGTAAATACCTGTAATTTTGCTTATTTAATAGCAGAAGGAAAACCTGACCTGATTAATATTTCTTTGTCTGTTCATAGAGATAAATATGATGGATATCCTTACCACACCATCAATGGCAAAGCCAAAACAAGACTACTCACGTACTCCAGGACAATTGTTGTCTCTCATCAGTTCTCTGGGTTTTGTAAGTAATCTTCACTGTCTTTGAAGTACTTAGTTCTTTGTTTACTTACTATCATAAATGTAATAATAGGAGTTATAAGGCTATTCTTGCACTCTTCTGCCAGCCTGTAGAATGATGATTTATATTTTTCCAGTACCTTGAAGTTCTGAAGTGATTACCTTGGACTGTATTTCAAACTGCTGAGTGTCAGTTGTGTTTCAGAAAATTTAGTAAATGGACATGGCTGAGCTCCAATGCAAATGTAATAAAGAATCTCAATCCTGGATGTTTTAACTATGCTTCCTCCTGCTTGATAGTATACTCCTGTTGGAATGAAAATGCCAGGGCTCGATTCGAGTCAATCATCTGACAGTCAGTACGGAGTGGTTTCTCCCTTGCCTGTGGTCCAAAAGGAAAATACCCCTCTTTCAACTAAATTATTCAAAACATGTGAGTATACCAAGCCTTGCACTGCATAGTACTATGACTGTAAGGTTGTGGTCTTTTAATTTTATGCGAGTAGCTTGGACTCACTTGATAAAAGGTGAGCTTCTGTCAGTGTCTTGTTGTCTACCATTTCTCCAGTAGTTAAGGTCTGACATGTCTTCACTTACACTACATATGTCATATTTTGATTTAATTTTTTTCATGCACAACCACTGATTTCAAAATGACCCTTTAAGATTTTATGGAATCAGTTCTTGGCATACTTTAATTGAAAATTATTTAATATAGCAATATGTGCCTTCGTTTACATTGATTTATCTTGCTGTTTTCTCATTTCTAACCTGAAGTGAGAAAGAAGGCTACTATGGTGCCAATGTTCACATTGCTTTTAAATGCTTGGCAGAATTTTTAAATTCTACTCCAAAAAATGAGTGAATTGACTATGCAGGAAAGATGACGAGAGATTATGATGTCATATAGTATATAGTCATATGTATAGGTTTCCATAACTTCCTTTGATGTGAAAGCTTGCTATAGTGTGAAGCTGGTTAACGTATGTTGCCTATTTGTATCAACATTTGAATTATTTATTTCTTTTTCCTCTCAAGATCTTGATACTTCTCAATTAACTCCTGTGATGCCAATGAGAAGCTTAACTCCTACTCTGCTTCAGTCAAGAAGAAGGTTTGGTACCTCCAGTGCCAGTAGTCAGTCACACCCATACCTGTCCAGTATAGACTCAGAATACTGCAGCAGCCCAAAGTGGGAGAAAGATGTAGAGGTCAGGACTGTTTCATCTTCCCACTATAAATTAAAATTAGCTTGTACTTGTATATGCACTGTTGCAGATCTCTTCTACTTCCCCCAGTTATTTCAAGTGTAGAGAAGCCCTTCCTACAGGAGAAGGAGCAGGGGTTGTAATCCTTTCTGAGTAAGAGTTTTAGGTAAAACTATTATTATTTTTTTTCTTCAAACAAATAGTAGTTCTGTGCAACGTAACAGGTAAAGCAAATGTCATTTAGCCTGCAGCAAAGGAGTGAAAGAGAAGGCTTCTACTGGATGGCACTGGTTAGCCCCGTTCACAAGGTGGGCAATGCTGGGAGCACTGGCTCTTTGGAAGCTGGCCTTATCACCATAGTATTACTAGCTCAGCATGCAGGCAAAAGAATTTATTTTAAAGACTGAACTTGGGGAAAAAATAATAAATAAAATACATTTCAAACTTCTACTAGCTGTTAAAACCTAAAAAAGTTTAAGATTTGTATTACTGAAGGGTTTTGTATCAACTAACCTAAAATCAGTAATCATATCTGATACAAAATACTTTCTCCTATTTTAAACTGTTAATGAAATTCTGTACAAATACAGACCTAAAAGAAAATGCTGCTGTGCTATTTAGTCCCTTGCTAAGATTCCTATATAGATCACATATAAAAACATATGTTTAAAGCAATTTATAGTTCTTCATTTTATCTGTCCATTTCCCAAGGCCTTGTTTTTAGTATTGTGTTACCAAGGTAGTAGTAGTGTCAGATTTTGCTTTTGTCATCTCTGAAGTATAATATGCCACAGGGCAGTATGATGGGATTCTTTGGTTTGGGTTTCTTGGAAAGCGAGAACTTCTGTAGCTTAACTTCTTAACATAAGATCACAAATACAACTTTAATTGCTATATTTCTTTATCCTTAGGCATTTAAAAATACCACATTTTCTATTGTATTCTAGCAACCTTATTTTATGTTATTGAAGTCAAATTAACCGAACTTAGTTTTGAATTTTGATTTTATTGGGTCACATCTGTCACTACTAGTGGTTATAAAGAATATGTAACACTTGCCCATTTACACTTCTTCATGGAAGTGGTAATAAGGTATTTTAAGGGACACATTTCTATAATACTGTAATCCTATTTTCTTGATACTCAAATTTAATCTGTCCATTTACAGCAAAGCGAAGGTGAACCATGTTCTACAACAAGCAAAACAAGTAACAGTGGATCAGCTTTCCTTTCTAATGTAGAATTACCAAATAGCAAAGGTATTAAAGTTTCAAAGAAAAAAGAGCTGGAGCCTGCCGTTTCTCCCATCAGCAGCAATGATTCTGGCAGCAGGCAGAAGCTGGGAAGTGAACGTTCTGATATAACAGATACTCCTGTGACCACACTGGATGTGAAAGGCATAGTCAGAAAATGTCTTTCTGAAAATAAGATTTGGGAAGAAAAAGCCTTCGTAAGTAAAAGAGAGCTGACTAATGAAACAGCAGAAATTTCTAATCGACAGCAGTCACTTTCAAGGCAGAATGAGCCTGTCAAGCTTATCAAAGAGGAAGAAATTTTTGAAAAGCCAGGTATAAAAAGAAGCTTTGAATTAGTTGACACTAGTCCTTGTCAGGAGCTTAACTATGTTAAAAAAAGCAATGCAGAGTACAAACGTGGCTGTCGGATCTCAGAATTTCCAGCAAACAGAAGGACAGGTTTGACAACAGAAATTCAATCCTTAATGCTTTGTGATGATGGATACCTACGTGACACCTGCAAAAGCAATGAAAAAGTTAAGAGTTTTATTGGTAACCAGCAAGCAGTAGAAAGATCACTTACTCCAGTTATAGCCAAAAATCTTATGTGTGATCTGGATGCAGACTGTTATGAAAAGGGTGATAAAGAGGAGTATATGAACTCAAGTTCTATAGGCACTGATAATGAAAATCCTTTAGGAATCCTCCGTGCAGACTTGGACTCATCGTTTCCTGAAACTGCTGTTACAGAAGGCCATTTAGAAAAGCAGCTTTTGGATTTGGACAAAAGTGTTAAAGACCTCTCCTTTGAGGAACCAAAACCAGAAGACATGGCAATAACATCAACGGAGTCCCAAGATGCCTCACAAAATGAAAAGGAAGCACACACTGTCCAGGACTGCAAGCTGTTACATCATGGAACAGATAATGACCAAAAGCACATGAAAGAAACTTCCTTCGACATGGTATCTTCTTCAGAAAAGATGATAGAAGCACTGAATCTCTTAAAAAAAAATGCTGTTGTTTTTCGAAGTTATAATAGTCCAATTAATACATCCAATGTATCTGAGCCATGTAGCATGGCTTCCTTGGATATAATGGATCTTTCACCTGCTTGTAGCGGCTCTTACCCAACAGCTATTACTCCATTACAAAGAGGAAGACTGTATAGGGCCTATCAGGTATGTGAAGAGACATTGTGGAAAGTTTGTGCATGCATTAGACATTAGTGATCTGAAATTTTCAGTCGTAATTTAGGGAAAATTGAAGTAATTTTAGGTAGTCAGTCAAAGTGACCTTTGCTGGCAGGCTTTCACTTACAGCATGTGTGTGGCCAAAATTATAATTTCTGTAAGAGCTTAGAAATAACTGTATGTCCACTGTGTTGCCTCTGGCTCAACATGCATTGTCTGTCCACACCTCTGACAAATCCTTTGCTGTTACAATGAACTGGCAAAGAAAGCCTGTGCTATTTTGTCTCATCCTACTTTTAGTGCGATGTCATATTTCCTCTAAGTAACTGCAGGTTTCCTGATGTAATGTGAAGTCTTCAATTGTTTTTTCTTATCCTGCATCCTTCCCAAGACAGTCTGCAAATGCTGTTCAGCTGCTAGTAACTGCTTTTGTGCCTGCTATTTTTTTTTTTATCCTGGTAAAGGTGATGGTGTAGTGTGTACTGTCAAGTACCATTTACAAGCATGTTACAGTGATTGATGTAAAGAGTAATAATAGCTGCTTGCAAGTTAAGAAGTTTTTGCTTTGACCTTTTTAATCCCTCTGATAGTAACTAAAAATCTCACTGTCCTAAAATAGTCCCAATGTAAGAAAAGTGAAAGTATACTTTTCAGTCAGTGTTTCATGTTTTGTTTTGGCATAGCTTTTCTAAGTCCTTCATCCAGTTGCTTAGGTACCAGTTGCAGGACTTAAAGCTTTCTGACAACTGGCAGTGTGTTGAATGATTTCGTGTACCAAAAGGGGACATTAAAAATGTTGTTTTGGGGAAAGCCTTTTTTCCTGATGTCTCTGTCAGAATTGCTAGGTTTTTTTCATCTAAGTTTAATTGCTGATTAAACTTAGCTTGTATTCAGCTGAAACGGAGTCAGAGTAGCGTGCACCTCATCTCATGAGAAATAAATGACTGATCGCATTATATGTTTTTATAACTTAGATTTGAACAGGAGGATACATTTTTTATATACTGTTGTGATTATTTTTAAAATCACATCACTGCGACCTCACTACCTGTTTTCTATTTTAATAGCGGGTTCCGTGGCCTTTATGGCATAATCATCATGAATTGACCTCTGCTGTACTGCAGATGAAGTTGGAAACAAAATTATATCAGATATATGAGAATTAAGGGTATATTGAAAAATAAAGAATGAGAGTCTCTGCAAGGTAATTTAGTAGTATCTCTAGGTCACAACAGGAAATCTTTCATTGCAGTCAGCCTGTTGGCTATGAGAATTTATTGATCTCTTTGCAAGCCTGCATATTTATCTTCAAATAATGCCCCAAATTACTTTCAGATTTGTGTAGCTGTAACAGTCACTAAGTCTAACCTGAGCAGAACTTCATCTGCAGGCATTATGTAATCCATAGGATACAGGTTAAACAATAAAGGGCTCATTTAAAATATTTTGAGTACATCTGGTATACAATATGTGAGAAAATCCAGGATTCTCCTTTTTCTTTTACAGTTATTTGACATGTGCTTGCTTTTCATTGTCTAATATTAAGAATTTGGTGCTAAGATTGAAGGCTATTTTGATGTATTTAGTAGGCTATCTTTTTCAGATTTGAATATGAAAGCGGAGTTTAAGATTGGCTGGATTTGGGCTTGTTTTGGATTTGGTTTTGGTTTTTGTGGGTTTAATACTGGAGGAAGAACTTGGGGAAAAGTTTCTTGAGAGTAGGTATCAACTTTTAATGCTTCAGGATGGTTGAGATAAAGAAATGGAAGTGCTGGTTTTGTTTGACACACAAAATCTTTGTTGCTTCTTTTGAGACTCCTCGTCAGGGAGACGCTGACACACCATACAGGACTCCAAAGAGTGTCAGAAGAGGAGCTGCCCCAGTGGAAGGTGAACGCATCCTAGGGACCCCAGACTACTTGGCACCTGAGCTGCTTTTGACAAAGCCTCATGGTAAGACAGGCAAACCTTGAAGTCTGTAAATACTTGAAAGGTGACCTATTTATATTCCTGAAGGGTTTTGAGCTCTACAGACATTTAAGTAATATGAAAATGAATTATTTAAAAACACTTAGCACTTAGCTTTTGCCAACACAGATGGCTGTGTTTGCTTCAGCTGCTCTTTCCATTTACTTTTTTCATATGACTGAAGGTTTTGACTGTCTAGCATAGTCTTGCCTGCTGCTAATCTAATGCATTGGAAGCTGTGCTTGGGTAGCCTGAGACTTGTATGTGGGTTAGGAATCACAACTCTGTCATCCTGAGTGTCCCTAAAGATTCTTTAGGGTCAGGGGAGCTTAGTGATGTTTAGTACCAAAGGATTAAGCCTCCAATTACTCTTAGAATGCATTCCGTGTTTATTGATATCAGTGTTATGTGCATCCAGGTAAGTTTATAAAGCTGCATTCAAATCAGTTACTGAGTTGTGACCTCATGAAACACTTAATATTTCTGGCAGGATCTTCCATATAAGTGGACAGTAGTAGCAATCAAGTACACTCTTTTTCTTCAAAGTAATATAATAAAATGGCACAACTTTGAAGTGCATGAATTTCTTGGGCTCAAAACTTGAGCACTGAGATAACAAAAAGTCTGAAATTTTCCTGCTGACTTTAAGAACCATTAACAAAAAATAAATGCAGCGTATCCCTGATACCTTTGTTGTATTTATAATTATCTTGTATTTCCATCTTAAAAGTATATTTCTATTTTCTAGAGCTAATAGTCTTGGGAAAACTGAGATATGAGAGCTTCATTGAGAAACAGTGATTGCTTATCTGTGGAACAGTAACATGCTACTGTATGCAGCCAATATACATTAACTAAAACTGCATGAAGGAGATTTCACCATTTGTCCTGGTTTCAGCTGGGATGAACTTAATTTTCTTCTTAGGAGCTAGTGCAGTGCTGTGTTTTGGCTTTGATGTGAGACTTCTCAGTTCCTCAGGCCTTGCCAGCAAAAAGGCCGGGGGGGGGAGGGGGGTACAAGGAATGGGGAGGGGTGACAGCCAGGTCTGCTGACCAGAGCTAGCCGAAGAGGTGTTCCGTACCATGGGATGCTGTGCCTGGTGTATACACCTGGGGGTTGGCTGGGGAGGGCAGGTCATTGGTCAGGGACTGGCTGGGCAGCAGGTCAGCAGGTCGTGAGTAGTTGTGCACCACATGTTTTTCCTCCTTTCCCTCTGGATTTTAATTTTTCCCTTCCCCTTTTCATTATAAGTGTTACTGCCATCGTTGTTGTTCTTTCATTTTTATTCTATTTCAACTATTAAATTGTTCTTATCTCAACCCTTGAATTTTACATTCTTTTCCAACTCTCTTCCCTGTCCCTTGGGGTGAGTGGGGAGTAAGCAAGCACTGCATGGTAATTAATTACCAGCTAGGGTTAAACCACAACACTATTTCACTGTAATGACTAAACATATGTAGGTTTGCGCTTCTATTTAGGAATCCTGTTTTTTTTGGGAGGCATTAGAACTGGTTAATAGTTTGGAGACATCAGCAATGCTATTTAAACGACGTGAAACTTGGTTGCAAGGTGGCTTCTGTGCAATTGAGTGTTTTCAGGACTCCATTGATAACTTGCAAAGAGTCTGGGTTTTACATCAATAAATTACAAATTTCCCATTACCTTCAGTGAAGCCAGGGTTTTCTGGCTTTGGAACTCAAAACTTTCCCTTGTTAAATATTTCTGAATTGCTTATAAATGTAGTTGTAATCCTAAACTATAATCACGTTACAGAAATATTTTATTTCTATTTCTATCTTGGATTTAACATTGTCATCTTTCTTTATTGTTAACTACCTTAAGAAAAAAAAATAGGCATTCCTGTGCCTCAGGGAATCATAGTTGGTATTTAATGTTTGTATTTGTTAGGGGGTTTTGCTGTAATTGTAATGTTCTTGCTTCGTTGCTTTTTTAGATGCAGGGACTGTGATCTCAGAGTTTGCTATATACTATGTAGAAATTGAATATTCAGCATAACTGTGAACAATCCAAGTATAACTAGATCACAATTTCCAAGAAAACTCTGGATGAACAATGTTTCTATATGTAAAGATATGTCCCATATGCACTCTGTATAAGAATGTGTGATGCTTCCGCGAAAGATTCAGGATAAATAAGTATCACTATGAGTAGGCTGTCAGAAATCACATGTGTAAGCCTACTTCAGGAGTGAAGTCAGATTCTTAAAGACGTTGTGTAACAGGAAACAAACCAGAGAGACTTTTTCTCATTGCTTCCTTTTACTTTATGCAGCCAGTTTGATTTACTTTGTGTATGGGTGAAAAAGGCTCGGATGCTCAAGACCTGATACTTCTGTTTCTTGCTTCATATATTGATAGACATGATCTAGCACGTGTATAGTAGGAGTTAATCTATAGTTAAATCAGATGGGGAAAAATGCTGCTGAAACCTGTGTGTCTACATTGTTCAGAGCTGTGATCTTACTAGACTTTGACTGAAGCTGGGAATATTTTATCTGAATGTCCAAGTACCTTTAACAACTTTGAAATGCTTAGCTTGGAGGGGTGCTCATGTTAAAAGCTGCTAGAAGTGCATTACATTACTAGTTATGCATTTCAGTTTTCAGCATCTCTAAACTAAGTCAATAGTCCTTTGGAAATGACTCACAACACTAGTTTTCTGACCTTGGCGGTGTCTTTTCTTTTTTTCAATGCCAAAAAAGCCAAGGAAAATGACACAGTCTTCTGAAGATTATTTTTTTTTCCATCGTGTGGCATCTATTCTTTATATAGTGGAGTAGGCATGGCCTGAAGATGCAGAAAGCTTAGAATGCATGCAGTGGTGTCTGCTTGCTTGTTTTTTAGTGGGTGAATGAGATGGGTTTGGTGGAAAAAAAACTTCTGGAATGTGGAAAACCAAAATTATTTAATAACAAAGGAGAGATAGGTAGTAACTACAGATTACCCTAATCAACTTTAGCGTAATGAAAAGTAATTCCAGCTTCTTGTGTGCTGGCTCATCTCTGCAAGCTGTTATCAGTATTTTGACATAAATTTAGACAAATGAAGTTCAATAGTTTAATTCCTGGAGTCTTCTCAAGGAACCAAGACAAGGATGCAGGTTACAATATGGAGCACTCATCAAGGCTCTAGAGCAGTTGTTTAACAATTGTTTCTTACCATAAAACAATCTCTTGGAGAAGTTAGCTCCTGGATTCTCTGTGATGGGAGTTGATAATTAAATTGTTCTTAAGGGACCTCTTGGTTTTATTAGTAAACCCTAGTATTACCTGTAATAAATTAAGGAGCAGACTGGCTTTTAAAAGCTCTTTAATATAGTTTTAATCCTCTGCATGATTATTAAGTACAACTTACTTTGTCTCTTCCTTCACTACCAAGAAATTTTGCAGGATTTAAACACTCTTCAGTTTCTTCCGTGGCTTATCTTCAACTGTTTGCAAATAACAGTAATGGCTGGATTTCTCTTAACAGGTTCTGCTGTAGACTGGTGGGCCCTTGGAGTTTGCCTGTTTGAGTTTCTAGCTGGAATTCCACCTTTTAACGATGAAACACCAGCACAAGTCTTCCAAAATATTTTGAAAAGAGGTAATCTGTTTCAGTAATTGGGGAAACTGTATTTCCAACATTTGTTTTATGGTCTGAGTTACCAACTCATCTGCATCTTTGTAGATATTCCCTGGCCTGAGGGTGAAGAGAAGCTGTCTGATAATGCCCAAAATGCGATAGATATCCTTCTAACAATTGACAGTACTAAGAGAGCTGGACTGAAGGGTTAGTATTAAAATTTTCTTGTGTTCTTTGCAGCTAATTAAAAATTTTGAAGTGGTGATGTCCTTCTCTGGAAACTTAGACTAATAAACTTTAATGCCTATTTAGGTTCCATGTATAGTGCCAGAATGCTTCAGAAGTTGTAGTATTTTCTGTATTTCTTGTGGGGTTTTGCCTTCCTGAATGAGGAAACTTTGGGGTTTTTTGAATTGAACTAGCTGGTTTGCTTTAATGTTGTTTTGCTATGGATGTTTAGTGTTTGACATCTGACATACCAAAGTTTAGTCTTATTTAACTTAGTAACAGGTGTTTGGGGTTTTTCACCTAGCTGATCTCGGGAACCTTGAGTCTATAGTTTGGGAGAGAAGCCTCCAAAAGTTAATGCAAAGGAGCTCTTTTTTTTTTTTTTTTTTTTTTCTTAGGAATCAGCTTGTCTTTACTGAATATATAGGGGAACACATGTTGGACAATATATACTATACAAAGTCTGTTTCCTTGTAGAAGGACTTAAAACATCTGCTGTTGTAACAGTGACTATATTATCATTTTTTTAAACAAAAATATGTAGGAAGCTTAGAGTAAGCTGTTCTGGAAAAAGGAAGAAATCTTATGAGAACTACCCAAGAAATCACTAAAGAGGGAAGTTGTAATGGAAATACTTACTCATAAAGAGACTAAAGGCTAGAAGCTGAAACCAGGCCAAGTCAAATTAGAGAAGACACATAGTTAGAAATGAAAATCGTGATGTCAACAGCGAATTTTGTAGCTCTTTAATGTCTCCCAAAAAGCATCTAATGTCTTAATTCAAAGGTATTTTAGTTAAACACAAGTTATTTTATTTCTGGATATTAGGGTGAAATCTAATTGCCTGTCATGCACAGAATTTTAAACTAGATGATGTGATATAGATTCTTCCAATCTGAAGTTCTTGGAAATTCATTCTTTGTCAGGACCTCTAACCATATCTGCTATCTTTACCCAACTGGAGTTTGGACGAGTAGGTTTCAGGACAGCCATTAAGTTTTCCTCATTGTAATTGAGTATCCATCACTGTTTATCATCATCTCCCCCCCCCCGCCCTCAAACACATGCTCTACTCTTTCTCCAGCATGAAGCCTAACTTACTGAGAAATCCCAGTTATGTCGTGTCCTAGTACTGCACTTCTGAGTTCAGGCCTTCCAGATAAGAGCAGCATGTGGCAGAGAACACTGGTAGCCAGTACTTGGGTTTGGTTTTTATCCCCCTCTTCAGCGATGCGGGCAGGAGCTGACTGCCAGCTACGGGACATGTTCATTGTTTTTTCCCAATAAGTATTAAGTCTGCTAACCTGTTCAACTGAACGCACCTTTCCCTACGTGAGAACTTCTAAGAGCAGAACTACATAACAGTGGATCTGTGCAGTGTCCTGCTGAAGCTGCTAGGAGTTAGGCTCTCTGATTTATTTATTGCCTTTCGTCTAAACTAAAACACCACCAAACTGAAGTTTATTTGATCAGGAAACGTAGAAATAATAAATGTTACTATCTTACTGTGCACCAGTTAAAAGCCTGTGGTATGTGCTTAGAATTAAAATTTGTAGTGCATGTTTGGCTTGGTCAGACTCCTACCTCCTAAATGTGATTTTTGTTTTGTTTTTTTACCTGTCCTATTTTTGCTACTTGCTTTTGATTTTCTGTGTCTGTGTGTGTGGTGCAGCTGATAAACACATGAGTTTGTATCCCACTCAGCTGAAAAGGTGCTCTCTTGGAATGACTCCACTTTGATCAGGGAGTGCTGTTTCCATGTTATACAGAAGTGTCAGATCCTGTGTGCCAGAAAGATGCCTTCTGGTCAGAGTGGACAGGGCAGGGGATCTCTCCTTGAGTCAGGAAGTCTTGCAGCCTGGTTACTTACCCCACCTTCAGGCTGGAAAAGAAGAATCTGGTGGTCTGTGGTAACTACATCATAAGGGTGTTTAGACTTCCATCTCTGGTGGTAGGCCAAAGGGGACTGTGCAAAGCAGAGGGCAACTGCTCCATGAGCTAGTAAAAGGCAGGTGGCCTGGAGTGGAGAAGGGTGGGAGTGACTCTGATGTCTCTTCAGCATGGAACTTTGGCAAAATTAGAAGTGGACTGTGAAGTGATGCTTAAAATTCCTCTGGCACTCTATCATGAGAAATGCCCCTAGGGGACCTGTGATCCAGTATGTGTGCTGTGTGGAATAGGTTCTCCAGCTAGGGGAGGACTGTTGGTGTGACAACAGTTTGATCCCCCTGAGGCTGGTGGTAATCAAAACCCAGCTGCAGTTTGCACTCTTGTGAATTTCCAGAAGAGCAACACTTGAGCCAATCTACAGACAGTTATATATCAAGGGAACTATAGGGCTTGGATGAGAGAAAGCTTATAATGTTTATATGAACTTCTGTTTCAGAACTGAAACATCATCCCCTCTTTCATGGTGTGGACTGGGACAATCTACAGAATCAAACTATGCCATTCATACCTCAGCCAGATGATGAAACCGATACCTCTTACTTTGAAGCTAGGAATAATGCTCAGCACCTGACTGTGTCTGCATTTAGCTTATAGCATCAAGCTGTCAACTTTCTTCATGTTTTTGCACACTTACAGCTTCTCCTGTAACACTTCCTTGGTAAATTTAGAGTGTGTTTTAAGCTATCAGTTTTTATTATTGTATCCTTTATTCTGAAGTGAAACTACTGTATGAAACTTGGCTGGTAACAAGTGCTTTCATGTTACTTTTTACCTTATTGCACCTTACTAAGAGGCCAGAGCGTTGTATTTCTTAGAGCTAGTAACGCTTGGCAATGATGGGGCTTTTTTTAATAGCAATGAGTAACTCCAGTTAGGTGGCATGAAGTTGTTTCCCGGTTAAACGTAACAGGGAAAGGACATAAATGCATGCTAATTGTATCTAATTATCAACTTACCTGTTGGTGGTTCAGTGTGATGGCAGTCTTGTTTGGGAGTAGTCTTTTCTGACCAGTTTGAATATGTATCTACTGTGCAAAACTGACGTTTCTATTAGAGGTGGAAAATTGAAAATTTAATGCAGCATTGAAATGCCTTACTTCTCTTACTGTTTTTTTTCTTAGAGAAATGTCAAACCTTCTCTTAAAAACATTATTCTAAAAGAAAACTGTGGTGGTTCTACCATAGTTTTGTAATGCAATACAACATCATAAATTCTGTAGAATAAATAGGCCAACTGACAAAGCAGAATGTTTAATGTAAACACAGCAGTATAGTGATAAATTCTGCACAGTTAGCACTGAAGACTTGCAATACCCCATACTCTTTAATGTACTTGCATTTATCCTGCTCATATCAAATATGGAGTTAAATTTCACATGCATGTTGTTGGGGTCTGTGGTGTGGTTTTGTTTGTTGTGGGGTTTGGGGTTTTTTTTGTGTGTTTTGTGAAAAAGGTGAATCTTAGATTTATTCAATGTGGAATTCCTTGTCAACTGTTAATCCCATTGGCTTTGCCCCACTTACTGCTTGACTTCAAATACAACAGGCAAAAGCACAAAAAGCTACAATGTAGTAGCTGAAAGATTTAAAGTTTCTTCTCATTACTGATCAACTACAAGTATCTGTGTAAGTTGGCAAAAGTTTCTGACCCTTAGAAGCTCTGGAATACCACTTGGCAAGTCTTTTCGCTGTTACGTGGTGTTTCTTGAAGGCCTAACCTTGCTTTGCCGTGCGTAACCTACGTATAAACCCTGTAGCTTCCAGGTTATCTTGGGAGACAGCTCATCTGCTGTTAGCTGGACAGGAGTGTGCTAAAAACTATAGAAGCGAGTAACTACCCACTTACACAGAAACGGCAGTCTTGGACAGTTACCACTAACTTGCTGTTAGGTGCACCTACACAATGTGCAATGTTTGGAGGCTGAAACTTTGAAATGCTGCTGTGTGTTCCTGAGCTTGTAGGTTCCAGTTTCAGCATGACCAGGTTTACTAATGGTTACTCTTATGGCAAAATGTATTCTTTTCCTCTCTACTACACTCTCAAAAAATTTACTTTGCACACTTTTGCGTAAATACATAAAATACTGTGGTCTTGCTGTTGCTTGCTTCTTTATTTGTTTTGTCTGATACTTTTTGACCCTGCTGGGGGCAGGAGGTGGTTTTTTTTTACACAAAGAAACTGACTGTTTCCCCCTACCCCAGCAAAGGCAGTGATCAGAAATAGGGAAATGCCTCATCTAATACAGGTGTGTCTGCCCTTCAGTTCATAACTTGCCACCACCCTCCTGAAATCTTTATTACAAGCTATGTTTCTGTACTTAATTGCAGCAGAGCAAAGAGTCCTTCGATGGTCTGTAACTCCCGCTGGGAGTCTGCTCTGCTGTGGTAACCAGAACAAGGCAAGTGGCTCCATCTCCGTCAGCACATACTGTGTTGCTACAGTGTGCAGAGCAGGAGAGAAACAGGACCCTGAGCACATGGAAATCTTCCCTACGCCTTCATCCAGAGCAACCCTAAGCTTTTCAGCTGGAGCTGGATTCACAGCAGGAAACGAGCCAGGTATTTGCTTCACAAGTGAAATTTTGAGCTGGGTTTACATCTCGCCAGTGCTAGGCAACGCAGGTTTGAGTGCCAGCTGGAACACCCCACCCCACGTCTAAGCTCCAGTGAGCTGCTTCGGCCACTTTCTCCAAGTTAAAGCTGTCTCTCTGTACCTGGGCAAATCATAAAGAAAATCTTTTTCCTTAACTTAAGATGAAACACCAGCTAACTGGAAATCTGTTCAGGTTACAGGGAGTTTGAGATACTCCTAGTAGCTGAGGCCCGGTTGTGAGGTACAAGTAAATGGTTATAAAAGTGACTTGTATTACAATTTCTGAGACTGCTGCTTCACCATGTAACCAGCAGCCTCTTCTGTACAGCCAAAGCATCCAATGTACAGCATTTATTACACATTAAGAAAGTCCAAGATAAAATACGAAATAGTAAGGGACTGATTTATTGAAACATGAATAAATAACAAGGATAGCACGTGCCTACAGTTATTTCAGTAGGAAGTTAACAGGTAAGTACCTTGGAGAATGTCCATACCATCTCTAAAAGCTAGACACCTACGTGTAACATGGCTATGGCCCAGGGCAGGAGGCACTCCAGGGTGCTTCATCCGATCCGATTGACATGCTGCTGCGGGAGCTTTTTTTTTTTTATTATTTTTTTTTTTTTAGTGACCTTCAAGCTAGAGTATCCTTCCTGTATAATCATTTTTATCATTTTATGAGAAGTCGTCACTCACTCTAGAACTTCAAGCTACAGGTACCATGGCTTCAGGTCACAGTGCAACTTCCCTTCCAGCATAAGCTTTGTTCAAACCTGAGTTGTCAGTACATCTCATGCCCAAACTGATCTCTGGCACATGAAACCATCTGACTGTTACAGCAGTCTTCAAAGAGGTTCTGACCATTTTATTTTTTAATTCAGCCTTACAATAAGAAAATCAGGAGTAGGAAAAGTAACTCTTAAAAAAACCCACACTTGACTAAAAACAAGATTAAAATTGCTCTGGCAAAACAAACATTAAATTCTGTGATTATGTTTTTATACAGTATAGCTTGTATGAAAAATCTTTTCCAAACTGGAGAAGATTTTTTTAGGAAGGATGAAAAATAACTTTCCTGAAAAATTTGTAATATGTAGTCCAGCTGGAGGATGAAAGCACATCAGTAATATGGTGAAATTTCTGAAGATTCAGATCTTAAACACGGGGTTTTGTTATGATACAGTTCTTCATAGCAAATGCATGTCTTAGTGTTTTGTCAAATCGAATTTTAGTACATTCCTAGAGATTTAGACAATATATTGAATTTTTTAAAATAAAGCGTAAAGCATGCTTTAATCAAGCAAACTTCACAAGGTTGTAATTCTGTTTGCATTCTGGTTAATAAATAGTTCATGAAAAGGGGGGTGGGGGTGTGTGAAATCAGCACCAAAATTAGCTGAAAAGTTTTGTTTTGAAAGGAAGTAGAAGGGTAAGAGAAAGCAATACCAGAACTGGTATTTTCTGTGATATGACTTGGGAAAAGTCCACAACGGATTAGGGCTAGATTAAATCTGATTTTAATTTGACATAAACTGACAACAGAAAACTTACAGTGCACTAAGCTTTTTCAGCTCTTAAGAGATATAATTACAGAGATAGCTTTCATCTCATTTTCCAGCACCTTGTGCCTAAACTACATATTTGAGTTAAAACAAGTTGTTGTCAACAAGTATACAGTTACCAAAGTTAAAAATATAAGGTGCAGCCTCTTTAGATGGATCCCTTGTACCACACAGTTTCCAAACTTGTATTTGAACAGTCCCTGTTATTAATGGCTCTAACTTTCAAGACACATAAATTCCCAAATCTCCTTTACAATCTTAAAAGGATAAGTGATGGATTCAATTTCATTTCTGACCAGTTCACGTGGAAATTTGCCTCACACTGGTTTAGCAGCAAAGGTAACTAGTTGAGTTCCTCAGAGCTGTATCATATTTTTCCAACAGCTTACAATGTATTTGATTCATACTTCACTAGTGCTTTCATTTGATAATATGTAAACCTGTGGAAAAACAGGCAGGGATGCTGTGATTATAAAATTATTTCTACATTAAAGTGACAGTTTTACATCTTTCTCACTTATTCTTTTACAAAGATTTTACTTTCTTCATCATCTAACATCAGCAAGACCAGTAATTACTGAAGGCCCATCTGCAAGCATGTTCCAAAATAATTAATGTTCATATGGTTTTGAGAATGGAATTGTTGGATTTATTTGTAACCTAGGAGCCGTGAATCATTCAAGTTTCAATAATGTTAATCCTTAAATGTTTAGCTCAAAGGTAGTACAAAATGTTACTATAACAGAAAGAACATCATCCCAGATTCTGAGATTCTATAAGAATTCAGAATTCCTTCGCTTTCCAGCGCTATCTTCTGCTAGAAGTCTTCAAGCAAAGTCATGAATTCTCAGTTCAGTTTTCTAGAAAAAGAACCAAATAAATAAATGTACCTTCACATATGAGATGTTTTTTGTCTAAATAAAAAAAAAAATCAATTAAGGTTACATGTAGATGATTTCCAATCAATGAAAATACAACACTGCTTCAAGATACCTGACATTTGCCCTCAAGTTATAAAACAATCTGCAAGTTTACAAAACTGGCACAATTTACAATGAGAAGTACAGAGCATCACTAAGAGTTCTGAGCTGCAGATTAAATTCCTCAGAACAGTCCCTGACCACATCAGTCAGTGGTTTGCTAGCCTACAGCACAGCAATGCTTAGGAGCTGATTTTCCAGTGACTCCAGAAAACATGCAGTCAGAATGTTCTAAAAGTGTCAGCTGAATCTGAAGAACTCTCAATTATTACTAAAAATATATTTCTATCTGTGATCTGGTTTTAGAGCCCCTGGGATTCGGGTTTTCAAGCTTTCTGCAGTAAAGGCTCCAATGTAAGTACCCAGATGTTCAGCATGAAGTTCCCCATAAATGAGTGACAGGTTAAGAGGCTCAGAAGACTTAAACCAGGCAGAAGGCCGTGCAGCAGGGTGCTAAGGTGAGCTGAGCTATCCCTTCCCAGGGACACGAGCTAAACAAAGCTGTTGGCTACAGGCGGCCTGCCTTCCTTCCACCAGTTCCGTGGATTTTGCTCCACTGCACAAGAGTGGAGGAGTTGTGGCTCCACAGCCTCACCATGAGAAAACCTCACTCACGCGGTAGCACAGGCTCCTGGTTTCTGCCCCAGTTTATGTACTTTAAAATTAAAAGTACACACATACGGTCAATATGTGTACTGTGTACAGCTGTTGCCTAAAAGCTTACACACCTTAACAGAGTACAAGCTGAAACTGGCAACAGCACAACAGAGAAGGGCTCTTGTTTTGCAATTCTGTTTTCTCTCTGAGTATACCTGATCAACTTCCTACCCGTTGCTAAAGGAGATGGAACTCCAGGTGGAAAGGTGATGCAGAAGCATAATCCTTAAATTCTGGCTATGGGTAGATTTCTTCAGAAACAAAGAACAAAGCTGAAGAACACAGAAATTTCTTTAGTTGTTTCTGTTCTTGAAGTTCTTCTCATTTTAAGACAATCCATGAATGAGTAAACAAACCAAGGACTATCTAGGGCTGCACTGTCTGTATTTCAGAGACTGGTATTACCGTTAGTAGACGGTGGCACAAACCCTGGTGTCCAGAACTCAAAAAGAGTATTGACAAACTGTGAAGCCACCAGCACCATCCCAAGGCTGGAAAAAACCCTAAAATAAGATTCCAATTGCTCCAGCTGTTTTGTTTAAGCAACAGATTAAGAGATGACCTGATGATAGTAATAAAGCACCCACCATGGAAAACACATTACAGACTCTTAGATAAAGATCTAGGAAAATCCAATGGATGAGAGCTGCAAGACGACAAATCCAAACTAAAAATAATTTACCATTTGTTTATTCATTTAAGCTCTGAATCGTTAGAACAATATATTACAAAAATTGCTAGAAAGGGTGCTTTTCTAAAAACTGATTTCTGACTGAACCTGTGAATTGATTGAGGGTGCTAGAGGTCAGAACAGATGCTCAAAAAAGGTTTACAAGAACAGCATACTGTTCAGAGAGAGAACACGGCCATTCAAGAGCTATTAGCTAAATAACACAAAAGTTCATGGGAGCCTCACGTAAGACACTAAAAAAATTGTACTGATCTTAAAAAACTTTGTCCTTGCTGATGAAATGGCAATCTCTGTTTACCAGCGCAGGAAATAAGGAAAACGTGTAACTGCCTAAAAACCTTAGTAGCACAATCTCTAGTTGCATTAGGCAGTGCAATTAACACCAATGCTGCTAATGACAGCTCTGAGGCAGGGTAACTCCCTGGCAGAGCTGTAGCCTTTGTGGGCATCGTATCGTTTACAACACCATGGGCTGGGCTCAGGGGGTGGTGATCAGTGACAGAAGTCTAGTTGGAGGCCAGTAATTAGCAGTGCGTGCGTTCAACGTCTTTATTAATCACCTGGATGATGGGGCAGAGTGCACCCCCAGCAAATTTGCAGATGACATAGAACTGGGAGGAGTGGCTGATATGCCAGAGGGTGGTGCTGCCATCCAGATGGACCTCAACAGGATGGAAAAACGCATTGACAGGAACCTCAGGAAGAACAAGGGGAAGTCCAGCACCTGGGGAGGAACAAGGCCACCAGTACATACTGGGGCCTGCCCAGCTGGGAAGCAGCTTGGCAGAGAAGGACATGTGGGTCCCGGTGGACACCAAGCGGAACATGAGCCAGCAACGTGCCCTTGAAGCAAAGAAGGCCAACGGCACTGGCGAGCTGTATTATCCCTCTCAGAAGGTCGAGGGGGGTGATCCTTCCCCTCTACTCAGCCCCGGTGAGGCCACACCTGGCTGTGTCCAGTTCTGGCTATGAGAGACATGGACATACTGGAGAGAGTCCAGTGAAGGGCCATGAAGATGATAAAGGGACTGGAGCATTTCTCCTATAAGGAGAGATGAACGCTGGCACAGGCTGCCCAGAGAGGTTGTGCGAGTCTCCCTCCTCAGAGCTACTTGGAAGCCATCTGGACATGGTCCTGAACAAATGGCTCTAGGTGTCCCTGCTTGAGCAGGGGGGTTGGACCAGATGACCACCAGAAGTGCCTCCCAACCTCAACCATTCTGTGTTTCTGTGATTTACCAGGTGAGAGAAAACTATACCATAAAACTGTCAAATATCAAAAAAGCCAGAACAACTTCAGCTAATTGCAGTAAGATCCACACATATGCAGACTCTGCATACTGACAGAGAGGAAAAAACGGTATGCTAAGGTAACAAAGTCAGGTGTGAGGTTGAAGTACATGGCAACTAGAGAACACTCACTTGAGAGTTAAAAAAGGTAAGATGAGAGTACAACTGTCCTTCAGTTGAAGGAAGTCAAAGTAGAGGTTACAAAAATATCGTAGTAAGGTGCTAGCAAATGTTGAATGAGAAATAGCTGACAGATGGGACTTTGCAAAGGATATGATAGGAAAAATTTTTCTGGTGGCATGAGGGGACTAGAGTCTAGAAGCAGTGAAAATGGCTCAAGAGGATATTGGGAGTGAGAGTATCAGACAGTGTCATGAAGACACTTCCAAGCTATCCAGCCTCACCCACTTATGTATGCACACTGAAATTATTTATCCTGCATCACATTTCGTGGACTTAACCTAAACTGCCACATATAAAGCATACCACTTATGAAGTAAAATTAACCAATACATTCTTACGCTGAGAAACCTTCAAAGCAAACACAACTATACAAGTCTCTTCCTAGAATTCCCAGCTAATGGAAAGCACTCCTGTTAGCTTCCAGAATTTCTTGTTGCGCATTTGGCTTGAGTTCTTGGGACTGAAACATGCACCTTCCTATCATAACCATACCAAAGGACTCTACAATCTGCCTTAGCCTGTATCTTCAGAGCTATGAGTCACTGACGCATACAATGCAACACTAAGCAAGACATGTCTTGAAACAAAGAACTCAAGGAAACAGGTTTTATCAAAGCAATTGTTATCAAGCTCCTTATTTTGATACTGACCTGATGTTCCAGATACACTGTCAAAGCCTTACTGAGCGCACACCCTTGCATTCTTCTTATGCACGAAGGCAGTACTCTATGTCCTGTCTACATAACATGATATACTACGTATGGGTTTAAACAGATGAAATACACTATATATATGCCCTACTGAATGCACATCTTTACCTTCGCTTTCTTTGAAGATACACATGTACCAACCACTGGGCAATAAATGGCCATACGACAGCAAAAGCTAAAATACCCGGAGAAATTTCAAAGGGCCACCATGATGGTTTCTAAGGAAAACAGAAAAAAATTCTAGTCAGCAATCTGTGTGCACACACTGAACACCACATGCTTCTCAATCACGTCAAATACTACCATATCAAAGCAGAAAACACTAGTAAGACCAGAAAAAAGATTATCAAATAACTTCTTCAGACACAGATTATTTTTTATCTCCTTGTCAAGAGAGAGACAATATGAAAAGCACATCCTAAGAGCTAGACATAAAATATTCATTTCATCTGCTTTCACCATTCACACTGCTTTTTACAAATAGAAAAATAATATCTCACCTTGACAGAGGAGGCAGGCTGATAATTTGAGTGTAGTGCTGCAGATTTTGCCTTTAAATACAAACAAAAGCTGGTAAGTATAAAAAGGAAACTGCAATCAAAATTTTTCTGCTTCACAAAATGTGAATATGAAGTTTTTCACCGTGTGAAGGCTTTGCAGTCTGCATATATGACAGTTTAAGGAACAGAACCACACCCCTGCAACCCTCCTTTCACCACTCAAGTTTCCAACTTACCTCTCACGTTTCCATTACCCTTTCTAGCATTTTTATCACATTTCTGTGTGTTAAAAAATGAATCGGCATCACTTAATGGATCTCTTTACAGTTTTGCAAAGCCTCCCTGCCCAACTGGTCATTGCAACTTCCTCAACTCTGGTCCAGTCCCCGCAGGTGCAGCACAGAGCAGAAATCCCAGCAGCCTAATTTGTATGATTACATGTTTCAACCCCAGTCTATACAAAGGCAAAAAGCACTGTTTCAGTCTGCCCTTAGCTATAGCTACAGGCATGTCTAACGGCATAAAGGAATGAGAATACTCTGTTCCAAATCTTCCAGGCAATCCAGAAAATGGGAAGTACCAGAAACTTTTCAAGGCTATTCCCATACACTATTGTGGTGCTTCCACAAAAACAAAGCAGTCAGTTTTCTAGGTGTTTCTTAACTTATCTAAGTGTGACTTAGATAAAGTTCTTAGATAAAGAAGCTTCTGCTTCTTCTTAGGTAGGGGTAGCAAGCACAGCATGAACTGCTGGGGAAGAATCTTTTACTGTTTCTTCATATATTGCTCAGGCAAAAAAAAAAGAATATCATTCTGTATTCAAACATCAGATTCTTGAATAGCTGTGATGGAGTGAGATCATGGTTTTAATAAATCCTTTTCCCTGGCTGCCTTAGATTTGGAGTATGCATCCCATAGGATACTGCTTGTACAGCTCTTTCATTCCCAGGTAGATCAAAATACATCAGTAAGTCAAACAAAACCAAACACTGGGTTGCTGGTTCAACTATACTCACAGCATATTCTATTCTCCTGAATATACAGCATTTCCATTGAAACAGAAGGAAAAAGAAACACTATATCAATAAATATCTATATTTGCTTAAGACTTCTTTTGCCTATCTTGTATACATGATGTGAAATTCCAAGAAAGCTGGATTACTTTGCGGAGCAAGAATGCTATGAAGAATCAGACTTCTGCTAACTGAAAAATGAAATCAGAAGTTCTGCATTGCAAATGTTTACCAGTCTGGAAGATTAAGATAATTTCTCACTTTGAAAATGCTTTGAGATCTACTGATCAAAAAATTATCTGGGATCACTTATTACTAACATTAACTAGGAAATCTCCACGTAGCAGCTATGTAAAGTGTATCAATAACTATGGCTAAGATTAGTCTGATCAGAAATCAGTATAATAATAAATGGTTAATATTTAGGTCAAAATGCATGTTTCTGCTCACATGTAAAAGGGTTCTGAATTGTGCTCCTGAGACTAGGTACCAGTAAGAAATTATAAGTTGGAATAAACTACAGAATGTAACTGAAATGTCTCCGCAGTTTAAGAAAATATTGTCTGAAATCTTAATTTTAAAAAGCATAAACATATCCAAGGACATTTAATAAAAAGTAATCGAATAACTTCAGTGAATAATACCTGTGATGCTGTAACCGCCTCCAGCATATGCAGCCTCTGAAGGACATTCTGCATGTCTTCTTGCAATCGCATCAGCACTACTGCAATCTGTTCATTGAGGCTACCCCTGGGTCCTCTGTCGGATCCCCAGCGCTCTCCGTCCCCTCCACTACCCATCTGACCACCTTGTGAACCATCTCCTAGAGGCTGAAGTCTATGCCCTATTTTGAGGGAGAAAAAAATAGATAGATAAACCACAGGATGGGCTACCAACTCTTACTGAAAATGTTTATTTTAACAGTTCAGCTTTCTCCCTCCCAAGCTCAGTGTGGTACTCCTAGTCATACTATGTTCAGACAGTTCAAAAGCACTGGGAGGTTACTGCAACATCATTTGAGATGTTTCCCTACAGCCTCAGTGTGACAGTGTCATTCAAGGTCCTAGAAATGCATAAACATTTAGCAAAAAATTATTAATTTACATCCAGTCAAGTTCAGCAGTAAATTCTGTCCTAGCAAAAAGTAATATCTGTCTTATTATCAAGGGAAGGTGTGTTTTAAGTTTGGCAGTTTCCAGCTGGAAAACAAAGAACACTGGAATAGACTAATGAGAAAAGATAATTCTTTGAAACCTACAGTACTCCTTTAAACTATGTACAGCTAGCCTATCATGTTTCTGCCTGCAAGCAGCAAACCTAAGTAAAACAACAAAAGAGAGAAGGGGAGAGGGTTAAACTATAATATACCCTTCACAACAGTTTGCCACATAAATGGATTTTCTTTTTAATTTTGCATCTGATTACATACAGGTGCCATACAAAAAGGCATACATATATATAAAATACTTCCTGCCTTTTTTTTTGTACAATAATCTTTACCCTTTGTAGATCATACCACTGGCATATGGTACTACGCCTAGGTGACAGTATTAGAAGTATTAGGGAATTAAAAAGAGCGGAGATCCAACAGAAATTGAACATCTTATTACGAATCACAATAGATAGTATCAGAGTCACTCAGAAGCGTGGCTAACACTCCAATTATATAGAAAACAATGCATCACTGATACCTTTCCAAGATGTTCCATGGTTTCAAGTAAAGACACCATAGAGATATAAATGCATATGCATTTAAAAATAAATATGTAACTTGTAAAGAAACTCTTCTTATGCACAGACAGCTTTTGAAGATTAAATTTCTAAACAGACAGGTGCCATGAACAGCAGCTGGAGTTTTAAGGGAAGCCAAAACAGAAGAAGCCAACGTGCTTATACAAGATCTCTATAGCACAAGAAAATCCTTTTGTAATACTTACTATGAATGAAATAAATACTCTGAAGACACAACTGATTGCTACCCACTGTAATTAGGATTTTGTTATCTTTTTTATTGTGAATGACAGAAGCACTATACAGCATGACCGACCACCTTACTGGAGAATGTTGACAAGTACTTCTCCAGCACCAGTGACTTTTGGCAGTCAGGAGAGTGGGGAACACAAAAGCAGCATGCACAGTACCTCTCCCTCTTCTGACACCGTAGAAATCTGCTTTTTCTCCACTTTTCTTCTCCTTGTGAGGGCCCCCATTACTGGCTTTGCCATCTTCTCCTCCACACTTGACTTCACCCTGTTCTTGAGCTGGCCCCTCTACAGTATTTCCAGGTTGGAGATTCCCGTAAGTCATGCAAGCACGCCTTGGAAAATCCGTATTTTCTAACAGAAGACTGTGATCTACATCCAAGAAATGGGATGAATGCTTTAAAGATCCTTTAGCTGATGTGATGATCTCCAAGGGCTACAAATTAACATTAGCAAGTAATTAAATTCTGTAAAATATGACAGTTAACCAAAAAAAAAAGGAAGACGCATCGTCTCGAGTTTCACTTTAGTTTGCCCAGAATTAAGACTTTTCTTTTAACAGGAGCAGTTGTTGTCCAGTAGAACATGCCTACTATTGCCTAAATGTCCTTCTCAGACTGAAAATGTGTTTGAGGCAAATATTCTCAAAACAGTGACACCACTTGGAATCACTGTAGACACTTCCAACACACAGTAATACTCAGTAATTACTAAAATAGAACATTAAGATCTGAAAATCTTCAGTTTTCCCTTGTAAAACTGGCTTTGCTTCCTAAACAGTTAGGATATCAAGTAGTATCCTAACTCGCATTTGTGAGCCATGCTTTCAAAAGTCACATGCTATCAGCAACCTTGAGTAGGCAGTGGTTACACTTACAGTAAAGGGATCACATTGCATCACATCAACTTGTTCCAAAAAGCTTGGCTGCACCCTGTACCTCTCACCAAACAAAAAAAAGGCACAGTATTCCATCATATTCTTACTCAAAATTGGTGGTACTGTAGGAAGATATTAAAAATGGATGAGATATGCATTGATCAGGTCACAATTACATGCTCTGCCAACAGGACTGCCTTAAGATGGTACAAGGAACCCTTTGTTCAGTGCAAGGACAAGCACTGGACAAGTATACGCTGAAGCAGACTGGAGACCTCAGCTAGCTGAAAAATAACTCCACGAAAAAGCCAAAATAACCAAAAGGGGGGCAATGAAATGTAATCTTCTGCCAAAATCCTGTTTGTGAAACAGCAGTTCATAAACCTGTATCATCAGAATTGAAGGACAGAGTGTTTGCTACATATTTTCCAATACAAAGCTGTATTTAATTATTTAAATGAACCTCTTCAGTCTGAATTGATCCAACTGTTGTTCCACTTGTATATTTATTTACATATACCTGAACATTTGTTATTTTGTTCAAAACTAGAACTTTTCTCATGCAGGTTGAGAAACTCTTTAACAAATTATCCACCCACTTCAATTAAAGAATCTCAAACAAGCTTGAACAATACTCAATAAGATGATTGGGAAACCACTTAGGTAAGAGTACTTGCAGCACTTCTACCAAATCACCTTTCCCAACACACTTCATTACTCAGTAGAATTTTGATTTGCTAAATGGAATTCTCTAGATCCTCAAGAAACAGCTAGACAAGAGAATGATGCAGTATTAGAGTGCTTACTGGTCTTTCTGATCCCATGCATCATTCATATATTCCTCCCCAGAATCAGGAAACTAGGTGAGTACAATCTGCAAGTCCACACCTAAACTGGACCTCTGAAGGAGGTCCAAGCCAGTAAGCCAACTAAGATTGCAGTTCACACAATAAGCAGGAGCACAAATTCAGTCAAAACTAAGCCAGCATAGTTGGTGCCCACCTTTTACATGAAAGTCAGACACACATATTATGGCTAAAGAGAGTACAAGAGAATCCAGAAATCATTGTCATCTCCCACTTCTTTAGACCTAAGCCACTTTCAGGCATTGGCCTACAGGCCACCTGCTAAAGCTTACTCTCTATTTATTCTAAGAAACAAATGCAGGATTCATCAGGCCAGAAAAAGAACATGCAAAAACTTCAGTGTGGCAAAGACACCCATTGCTTCTTAAGAGGAGTTGGATCCAGATGGATTCTGGTCCCTATATGTTATGAGACCCTAAATTAATCTGTGGTCACAGCCCTTGGTTTCTTTGTACTGCTGTTTTCAGTACCTTCCCCTCACAAATTCTCTGAGGGCAAAAATTTCAAGGCTTTTAGATCAGTAGTAATCAAGTTGTAAAAGACCGACAATAAAAAAATCAAAAAAACTATAGTCCAAACAGGAGGAAGGCACACAAGTTACTTCACCTCTGTGTGTCCAGGTTCACCTGATAGATAGGAACCTATTTAAAAGTAAGCATACCAGTTTCAAAATACACCTAGGAATACTAAGACCCTACCTCTTCTAGTCCAAGTTGCTCCATAGAGTCACAATAAACTTCACTGTCTGAATCACTGGTTAAGTGCTGAGCTGCTGAGACCTCTTCAGTATTCTCTTCATTTGCACCTGTATGGAAAGGAGATATGCGCATGTTTCGTAAATGTGAACCTATCCTGTCAAAGAGTAAAGCAAGGAGTTAAAAAGTCTACATGAGCTTCAACTTATGCCCCTTTTATTTACAACTGTCATCCTAAAGTTAGATCCTGAATGAAGAGGTAACACAGGAATTACATAAAACTTTTACTAATGGGAAAACTATACCTCATATTGGCATTTCTGCATTAGAAGTTGATAATTTTAATTCTACCTTGTTCATTCCACTCTCCTTCCCAAGCTCAGTACAAAGCAGTTTTGCCTAAAACTACCTGTTAGTTTTAAAATTATATCTTTAGACATCAGTTTCAATAAACTGGCACTTACAGTATGTTCAGCCTTTGAGAATGACAAATAAGATACTAGTCATTTTCATTTCACTACAAATTAGCTGTCAAAGGCAAACAGTATTTGCATAGGTAGCATAATCATTTTAAAACAATTGCACTTCTGTGATTTTGCGCTTCTTTGTCTCCTAATTCAATCTCTCTCTTTCTCGTAGGACCTCCTACGAAGATGTATTTTAAACTTATTTAAAGACTCATTTGATGTTTTATTTTGGAGTATTCTTTCTTCAGGTTTCTACAACTGGAAGACACCATTGCTAGTCTCTGAACCCCAGGATTAAGCTTTCAAGAAAATTTTTCCATTAAAAACATGTGCAACTGAAAACATGGTCTTGCAAGGACAATACCTTGGTGAGCACCGTTATTAGCTATTTCCAGGCTTGGCTCTGTTTTCTTTATTTCTTCCTCCTGGTTCAAGCCATTCAGGGCAGATTTGGTCTGGAGGACGTTCTGCATATCTGGGATGAAGCTGTCCTTGTAACAGCCATTAGAGACAATACTTTCCAAATCCTTAGCAGCTGCAGATTCTGGTTTCACATTCTTATAGTCTGTAAAAGAACAAGGAAACCTTGCAAATAAAAAGCTATGCACCTAATAGCTTGCAATACATTTCTCCAAGTAGTTAACTTTCTAATGGATTGTATGTATAATGTATCTGCAGAACAAAATATGTAAGTGCTCCTAGATTCACAGTCACAGGGATTGTTCTGTTCTTGTAAAAAGCGTAAATATAAAATTTAATTTGAATAAAAAGCAAATGATCTTTAAAATGTAAGTAAGCAGATCCAAAGTTGATGTCTTTGATAAACTGAATAATAATCCTAACGTCCTCGGAGGAAAAAAACTATACAATTCTAAATATATAATTTCATTTGGTTTTTACTTGATGCTGGTATTTCTCAAAACTCTTTATGTACCCCCTAAATGAATCTCAGTGAAAGTTCTGATTTATTTTGTTTGAAGGAAAAAAAAAAAAGTGATTTTCAATTCTACTCTTACAGCCCATGTAGCCATTCACAGCTCTTACAAACAGCACAGGCAACAAAATCCAGAACAATTCAGACTTTTAGCTAAACTACTGACAGAACTTTCTAGCTGAGTCAGAAATTGCACGGCACAGCTCACAAATTTGTACTAGTTCTAAGTCTTAAAACCCAACTTGAGACACTGCCATTTTCACACATACATCCACATGTATTTCCACCTAATTCTCCTGAAGAAGGACAGCATTCATGATCCTTTCTGATTTCCTGCCACTTAGGTATTTAAGAATAATTTTGGAAGAGATAATGGTCCAAGTGCAGAAAACATACCCTTTCCATTTAGCTGCAGTTCTTTTTCTTCCTCTTCACGAAGCCCTTCCTCTTCTGATTCTGCTCCGCTATCACTACTTTCAGCTTTTCCATTCACAGCCTTTATATTTGAAGTGGAATTCATAACATTGCTAAGGTCTAAGAAAAAGTTCAAAGAGGAAAAAAAAGATGTAATTTAAAAGAAACAGACATACAGCCCTCCCCCCAATCCCTCCAACTATTACTCGTAGGTCTACAAAAGTATTTCCGTATTAGAAGATGTACCAAATAATGCCAGCTTCATTTCTGTAAGCTCTTCCTTAATTGGTTTAATGTTTCTCTTGTAGCTCACCAGAGTGCCTGACTACCGATGCAGAGATTCTCAATGATTCTGAGGAAGCCTCCTGCAGAGAGACAGCTGGCCAATTTCACTACCGAGTCTCAGACCAAGCCTATTACCCACACTTATGGTACAGCTGTAGTAACGTTTAGCTAGGACCAATGTGGCCATGCTCTTTTAAACCCAAAAGGTAATGTTTTTATAGAAGTTCCCTTTTGAGCTGAAATACTTCAAAATTGCTCTCAATTCAAAGCCAGATTTTGAAACATTCTATTCAATTATGTGGGCAACAGGATTCCAAAGAAGGTAAGCACAATACCCCATGCATCTTCTCCTGCAGCAATTTAAGCAGATGCAAAATGCGGTAAGAAGACCCAAGTTTATACAGGTCTTTATCTTAGCAAAGGGCACATGGAAATAAATTCTCTGATTTCAGTGAAAAAGATGATGAAATAAATACACTGAGCATCTGTTTGCATGACTAATTACATAAATATTTTAAAAGCCAAATCTTTAATTAGACAAAGTAACTGCTAAATCCTTGTTTTCCGCATCTTTGATTACTCCAAGGATCACAAACAATTTACTCTGACTGTATAAAGAATCACAAGGTAAAGATTCTTTAAAAATGTGGGGGATTTAAGGGACAATTCTACCACCTCCTGTAAAAAAGATCCTGATGATCGTTTCAGCCTCCTAAGTTATGACAGAGTGATTAAGGTACAAAGAGGGGACAGTTTGTGCGAGACACTTGCACAGCTTACATGTTGACTCCAGGGCTGAATTCTGACTGTTTTCTCACCACAGCATTCCATCTGCATAATTTCTACATTCCCTTGTCATATCCTTGAAAGATTAATTCTTATGTTTAGGCTTAACATTAAACAACAAAATAATATCCAATTACACTGGAGCTGCCAAACCAGCTCCACTACTTTCTTTACTGCGTGGTAGTTTAGAGCTAAGGGTTTTCTGCTTTAATTGTGCAATGAAGGGCCTTCCTGCATTCTTCTAGTTTCAAAGCGTGGTATTAGTGCTTAAAAAAAAAAAAAAAAGGCAAAATAACATAAGCTCTTGAATAGAAATAATATGCTAAATATCCTGTTCACCTTAAGTTTTAATGCAAGGTAAGGTTTCTATGGGCACCCTACCTCACTGTTTTGGGCAGATTTAATCCAACTTTTATCTGAAGATTTTAAAAAACGCTTCTTTATTGTAAAAAGCAAAGTGGCAAAGCTATTGTCTGTCTTGCAGATGACAAGAATATAAGCAAGCCTATGCTCATTTTCTCCTCACTGAAAAACACTTCTTACTTGCAAGGAAATTTGTTTCACAAAAGAAAAATCCCAACATGTTTCCAGTTTATTTCTCATAAGCATGCTTCATCTACTGGAAACCTAATTCTCAAGACTTTTTTCTGAGAATCAGAAGCATGAGGAGGACAAGGTAGCAGTTAAGTCCTC
This sequence comes from Falco punctatus, assembly GCF_963210335.1. Lineage (NCBI taxonomy): Eukaryota > Metazoa > Chordata > Aves > Falconiformes > Falconidae > Falco > Falco punctatus. Next base: position 68,746,237 of record NC_137583.1, read on the forward strand.
ACAACACATGCATTAAGCACAGCCACAGCTCCCTGGGCACAGTCAGGCAGGCATCACCCCTCCCTTTGAAACAAAAAGGGAGCGGGGGCACAATCATCCATGTGTCCTACCCAGTCGTGGGAGTAAACAGGAAAGACCAGACTAGGAGGAACATTTAGCTGTGAAGTAAGGCGAATTAAAACTGTAAAACTCACACTACCAAAGATATTGTAAAGAGCCCCAGCTATATCATAAGCTTTTTTTCTTAAGATGTACTTTTTTCCTTTTTGAAGGGAAGGTTTTTGAACATTCAAGCATGTTCTCTCTTCACTTAATTTCAGTAAGGAAATCATTCATTTGGGGAACTTCCAAGTGATACATCACATACATTTAAATAGGTGAAACTGGAAGAAAGTATCAGCAGTAACAGATTCACGGTATCATGCCATGGAACACCCAAATAACTGAAATCCATCAGGATCGTATTTCTTCCACAGTCACTCTTAGCAGCAATGCTCCTAAAGACCATGAAGAGGCATCGCTGACAGAGCCTGCAGAACACAGCATGGCACACAGTTCTGGCCACTTGAAATACCACGCTTTGTTGCGTACTGTTCCTCAGAACCCTTACACTGCTATCCTCGTCACATCCATCCCCAATTACTTTTACTACATCGTAAAAACCATGGTTTGCTGCCATCCTCCTTTTTACTCCAAGCATCTGCCAAGAAAGCAGCAATAATGAATAATACTGGAGGTGACAGGGTTAAAGACTAAACAGAGCCAAGTAGTAGTGACTTCTACAGTCCCTGCTGACAGGTTAGTAGCTACTTCCTGAGGCATGTATCTTCTAATACAAATGATACAAGTCAAGCAAGCTTTTAAAACTTTATATGCCTTGTGCTAATCCCAGCCATCCATCCACCCCTTTATTCTTGTTTACCCACTTCAACTGCAGGCAAAAGGTTAGCAGCTTTTTCTGCTGCCCCGGTTTAGATACTTAGAGAATCCCTCTTGGTTTATTATTTTCATCTCACTGCCTACAACACTGAACCGTGACATTTGTGAGAGTTTTCTAAATCAAAGCTGTACTGCTCTGTAGCCATTCAAGGAGTTATGCTCTATAAAAGCCTGGACCGTTTGGGTTTTTGGTGGGGTTTGGTTTTGGGGTTTTTTGTTCGGGTTTGGGTTTTTTTAATGCTATATAGTAAGAGCTGTGTAATACTAACAACATGCAAACAGAAGGAAGAAGGATTTAACAAAAGAAAACGCCAAGAAAGAAAGGGTGTGAAGAACAGACACACAGCCTCTCTACAAGCTTTCACTAGATGTTTATTTTCTCATTTCAGCTTTATTAAGAGATTTCCTAAGAGAAATTCTAAATACATTATTTAAAGGCAGCACTACAATTCTTCTCAATGACCTATATAGCAGGGACAAGTTTCTCAAAAATATGTATTTGATTTCTAACTCCCCACATATTTCAAGGCAATTTTTGTTACCCAGATAGCAGTTAGAAGCTTAAATACCTCTGTGGGTCTGCCCCAGCTCGAGAGTAATTTTACAAATAAAACCTAGCTTAGCAGGTTTTTCTCAAATGCCTTGTATTTCTGGTTTTCTGAACAGGCACGTATTTCTTATACAAAATTAGCATGCACTGCTGGAGCTGTACTGATGGTTGAGTTAGCACAACACAGCATCCTCACACAAGTCCTACAGCCTTTTACATTCTTTGCAAATACCAGCGATCATGAGACAGTCTACAACAGCAGGTGAAACGCATCATAAAACATTTAACTAGCTGTGTACACCCTTATTTAATAAAAATTATGTGCTTTTGTAAAATTCCATGACTTAATTATTATCTACTCAATAGCAGTAAAATCTTGGCCACTAAAAGATCATTTCCATGACCTACATTTTATATAAAGTCTCAGAGAGCCATATACACTATACAAAATTGGTTTGATCAAGTAACTACAATTCTTTTCTTGCCATCATAACCTGATGCTTCCTGCCTGTTATGGATCCAAGCAGGCTCCCTGTTTCAATTCCAAGTTTATGCAACCATGTTCTGCCATTTCCAATACACTTGGTTATACAAATCTCTACCTCCTTTTTAAAAAGGGTGTATCCAAAATACTGCAAGGAGTGAATGCAGTAAGAAAGGAGAGGTACATTCAAGCATCTGGGAGCAATAAGCTCTTCAGCTAGAAGAACAAGAGTTCCTATACCCTCATTTCCTTCCATTCTTTTTAATAAAGCACACTACAAAGAAAATTTCCAGGGCCCCTGCCTGCTCTGTAACATCTGTTCTACAGTACTCAAGCTGCCATCACAAATAAAAAAGAGATTTTAGAAGGGTCTGTCAACAATAGAGACATAAAAATACAAAATTCCTTAACTTCCCCTGTTTCACCACTTTTAATTTTAAGTGCATTAAGTGTAAGTTCCCCGAAAAATGTATTCCCTAAGTACGCAGGTTGTGGCAGCCAGATCTTCCTCTATACAGTTTTCCTTTTTTGTTGTTTAGTCTTCCTAAGCTTTACTGTAACAGAAAAAGAAGCCCCTCAGTTTTATTTTTAATATATTCCAAAACACTACAGTCTTATTTTGCCAGCATTCCTATCACTGCTTATATGTTTTTCAGCTGTACACTTGAAGAGATGCCACTGTATTTCATGAAACAATTTAGTCAACAATATGAATGTCTTTATTTAACGTAACGTTTATAAACATCAAAACAATAGTTTGTGGATAAGAACAAATACAGATAAATAGCAGCTTCTCAGAGATTTATATTAACTTGCAAATACGGTATTTAGGATTACTGACAAGCCATCCTGGACCTTTACACTTTTCAATATCAACGGAGTTTCTCATCTCCGTCCATACCATCTCCAACCAACACCTGTTCCCTCACATTTTCAGAGTACGTTCCATGTAAGTAAGGTTACCAAGGTTTCAGTTGACTTAAGATCTCCCTCCTCCCTGATGCTCCTGAGCCTTCTGCCAGCAGAGACAACCTGCCTGGGATTTCCTGAAAGCAAGCAGCCCAGGGAGAACAGCAGCTGCCCCACTGGCATTCCCAGCACTGGCAGGTAGTTCCACAAAGGCCACCAGACATCCAGAGTACAGGGCCACCAAGCACATGCTGCTCAGTTACACGGTGCACATGCAGTAAGACCAATGAATTTAGGCTGTGCCAACTTACTGTCAACACCTTAGCCAACAATCATGTGCAAGAACAAACACAAAGAATACCTGCTTCTTAGATATTTACAGTAACTTGCAAGAACAGTAAGATCATTCCAGGATCCATGATGTCCCCAGGTTTGGTACTACTTCCCTCTGGGAGAATGAGCAGGACTTGCTAGGCTCTCTTCTGTGCGGAAGAGATAGTGTCAACATCTGGAACTTTTACTTTGTGTGGCAAGTAGAGAGGAGCATTACACTCTCAGTTTTGTTCCAGAAAACAGAAAACACGAACGTAGCGAACTCAGAACCCCATAAAGAAAAATGAGTTACACTTGAAAGCAACAGAAAACCATATTGCTGAGTCGCTTTTAGTCCAGAAACTCTGATCTACAATATTGTAGCCTGGATAAAAAATTGTTTTGTCCTGTACAAGAAAAACAAAAAAAAACCCACCAGGAAATGACATTAAGATTATATTCTCCTGCCACCTACTCCAAGCCTACCAGTTGAACAGTAGTTGAACATTTTACAATGCCCATATTAAACACAGCCTCACAGACAACACAAATGGCTTTTCCATACATCTGGCAGACTATGATTAAAATAATTTTTTGCTGTAACAGAGTTATACATGAAACATCACCCCATGTCCACTGAGCGCTTTTCTGAGAGCAATCAAGATACAGCTCCTACATCTGTTCTTCCCCAGCCTCCCATACCTCTGTCTACTTCTTGTTTGTAGCTTGTCTTTGTAGACCAGAGCTGTGAGAAATCTGGATTTCAGTTCTCTCATCACAAGTTCTTAACTACAAGTGAGACTTCTAAAATTGTAAGACACCAACATTCTATAGCAAGTGGTACACCTGCTAGATTCTCAAAACCCAAAGAGCTTTGACAACTCACTTTCTCCTTTGCAGGGAACTGTTGGACCTGGATTTTTTTCTTCCAGCCAGCCAACGACCAATCACACACAAAACATCTTCATGTTGACTCAATCCAGCATTAAACAGAACAGACAGGCTTCTCTTTTCATGGAAGAAAGCTTCTCTTAGCTCCCTTCACTTCGAAGGAAACAATTTTTAATTTTACATTCTCACATTTGCATACTCTGCTGCTCACCCTGTGGAGATACTCTCTGCTCTGTATGACAGAGAAGCTGCTGACATCCTCAGGCTGGAGCTATACCGATGCTCTGCCCCAATTTCCAACATTGTTAGACAGCGCTGGCATAAAACCATCAGTTTAAAGTCAAGTCACAAAGTAGGCTCAGATCTGAACTGGAAAGCCTGAAGCAGGTATGTATTGCAACACAAGCCATAGCTTGTTGAGACGTCTCACTGACACTCTCTGTTGAGTTGACCTTGGCACTCGCTGGCCCAGAACTTAATCCTATAATAATCCCATCCTGCAGCAAACACTGCAGAGAATGTTCTAAACGCTTCTGAAGGTAAACTAAACCACTGGAATATTAGCAAAAAATATTTGTAGATTAAGTTTCACACTAGCCTCCCTGAATATAGTCTGTAACCTTGATTATAGCTGTTAGCTTATCATTGGAAACTAGAAGAGGAGAAAGTGTAAAGGATGGAATTTTAGAAACCCCTCACCCACCCACCAACTCCTCCCTCCCCAATGCATCTCCTAGCTGTGGTGCTGCCACCCATTTAATGTATCCTACTAAGGCACAATAATTTCAGAGTGACACAGGATTTTAGCTCTTCTCACCCACCCCCCCTTAAAAAGCATTAAGAAGATTCACAGCCACTGAGTTCCTTAAAAATCCTAGTGAGAAAAAAAAGAATGAAGCAAATCAGTTTAGCAAGTATCTCTGAAGTCAAACAGAAATGAAAAATGAGTTTATGAAGCAAACAGACTGTTTTCACAGATGAGGACCACATATAAGCCGGAAGAGCATGCCACCAAATGCTCTACTACAAAGCAAAGATGTTGAAAATAACGTAAGAAGCTCTTTGAGAAAATAGAACTACTTGAAAAGTGAAAGTAATCATATGCAATCTACAGAAGCACAGCTGGAAAATATATTGCATTTAAAGCATAAAAAAAGAGCTTCTACCTGGAAAATAATAATTAAGAATAGACTCACTTTTTTCAAGTACAGTCCTTCCCTCCAAGGGGAAACTACCATCTTTGAAATAGAAGGGCTTATGTATTTGCTCATTCTAAAAGCACACAGACCTCAGTATCATCTTTTAAACCTAGTTCCCATATCCAATGCTAAATAGCCATATCTGCCTGTGAGCCAGGCCAACTTCTGCCATTCAGAGAAGCTGTGCCCTGTATGGGCTCCCGGTGTAAACACACTAAACTGCAATCAGCACTGCCCAAAGCCAGCATATACAGCAATGAGTCACTTTGCTTCAATAAGGCTTCATCTGGTGTAATTGCAGTAGAGCTGGGAGCAAAGTTTTCAGGAGAGAAACACTCATTAGGACAAGAAAGTTTAGGAGTATTATAATGCTGAAACTATACACAGCCTCTGCAATTCGTAACTTGTCATTACTGGAGGCAACATTTAGTCTTCAAAGACTTAAAATGAGTACTACTAAGCATAAAAGCAAAGGGTCATGTCTATTTAGCAGGATTTTTAAAACAGACTAACTGCCTTGTCACGAAGCAGAAAGTATACAGGAGAACAAGAACTTGTGAACAGTTTCCAGATACTTTGCTTAGTTGTTGAAATAGTGCAGGCCTGTTAGGTAGGGATTTTCTTGTCCTCCTTTGGATCTACTCACATTCAGAAAAAAACAGAAAGCATCCACAAACATTCTCAAGGAAACATTCAGAAGGATGAGATGGCTCCGAAACTCTCAATGTGTTTCACCCAGTATCACATCAGTAGTGTGCCAATTCTAGCCAGCTTCTTCAGGCATATATACATACCAAGAAAGTTTGAATGACCATTCTGAAAACTTCAAATTCACTGAACGATGGTGTTTTGAAGATTCTCTGTCTGTCTAGCATCTTGGACATCAGATTTCTTGTGCATTTATTAGTAAGTGCAAAAAGTTAAAAGGCTGCTTTTCAAAAGCACCCCTCCACCTTAACCTCCAACAGTCCTCCCCCTACCCTTCCAGCAGCTGCAAGCACAAGCGTCCTTCTGGAACACAGCAGCAGTTACCTGTTCTCTTCTGCAGTGCTGTGACAGCTAAAAGCCCACTTTCTTTGATATCTAGTATTTGATATCTAGTATTTTATATACCTGAAAATATTTTGTCAATAATTTTCTCTGTAAAGAAGTACTTCATACCTGTCAGAGTCTGCTGACTGAACCTGCCAGAGAACCTACACTTTTCACAGATATAGGATGAGCTTTTGTCCTGGTTTCAGCTGAGACAATTTTCTTCCTAGTAGCTAGTACAATGCTGTGTTTTGGATTTAACATGACAGTAATGTTGGTAACACACTGATGTTTTAGTATAAATACCTGGCAACAACAAAGTCAAGGACTTTTGAGATTCTCATGCCCTACCAGCAAGAAGGCTGGAGGGGCACAAGAAGTTGGGAGGGGACACAGCAGGACAGCTGATCCAAACTGTCCAAAGGGATATTCCATACCACATGGTATCATGCTCAGCATATACACTGGGTGAAGTTAACCAAGGCAAGGAATACCTGCCTGGGCATCAGGTCATAAGTGATTGTATCGTGCATCACTTGTTTTTTTGGTTTTTGGGGTTTTTTTCTCTCTTGAATTTTATTTCTCTTTTTGTTACCTCCCTTTTCCTTACAGTTACTATTATTATTATACTTCATGTCAATTATTAAACTGTTCTTATCTCATCCCATGGGCTTTACTTTTTTTCCCCAATTCTCCTCCCCATCCCACCGAGGGGTAGGGTGTGTGGAGGTGTGTGAGCAAGTGACTGAGTGGTACTTAGTTGCTGGCTGGGATTAAACCACAACAGCTTTCTGAACACTACCCAGGTTACATGCTTTTGAAATACCCCTCAGATTTGCTCAGCCTATTGGAGGAAATTCTCCATTTTCTTTTCTTTACCAACACATCCAAGTCTGGATATTCGTAACCCATGGATCCAGCAGGTTTGTCCTAGTTGTCTAGTAAATGTTACAAGTCATTTTAATACTACATGTCAGGCTTCAGTGCTCTTTATTATGGACAGCCACAAGCTCTATTGATTCAGGAAGTCAGTATTTCAGTGGTTTGTATTTAACATTTTCAATGATACCGCAAGGAATAGAAATTCAATCTTAAAAGGCTACACCTTTCTGTTGAGGCCAATCTGCTAGAGATGATACACCAGCCATAGTTGATGTACACTAAACTTCCAGACAATCTCTTTAACAAAATCAAGAATAGTCTTGATTCTGAGGAAGTGTACGCAATTCTTAAACAATTAGATAATGATCTTCATACAGATTGAAATGTGATGGAAGCAAACCAGAATGGGCCAGAAGATGGGGGTGTACAGTATGACGTAAGAGACTCAAGAGAAGGGTCCCAATTTCCAGAACACACCAATTGCCTGTCCATGAAAAAACACCTTCCACAACAGAAGCTATAGAGTAGGAGAAGAAAAAGGATTGGAAGAACTAACACAACCAGAACAACCATGTGTCAATTTTTAATAGTATTGTCACCAGTGCCTACATCATTTCAAACACAGACTCAGGCAGATTGATTCTATTCTTTAGTGCGTGTCTGGAAGACTGAGGTATTCATGCTTCCATACCTCTGTGAAGTACTTTAAGACCTGTACTGTAAGCAAGGATAATTATTCCCAGCTTCACTTTTGATCAGGAGAGTGGTAAGCACACTGAAGAAAGGGTTTTAAAGTCTTAAATGCAATAGTAAAGTCGTAACATACGACTGAAAATTCTGTCTAAATCCATTGTGGCAATATTAGATTTTGCAACTTTAAACTGTACACATGATGACACATCACCAGGTTTATTGCAATATTGACAGAACAAGATAAAGCTGAAACTTGCTACTCTGTTATACTGCCTTATGTTTAAGCTATATCTTTAAAAGGCAAGTACGCTAGATTTGTTATTGAAACAGGTTTGGTTCAACTTCCATGTTTCTCCATTTGCCTAGGTAAGTCACTTTTTAAAGAAATGGTTTTTGGCACTGTGCCACAGACACAAAGTCCAAGTAAATCCTTATTACACAGATCACTGACCTGAATCTACTGATACTCTTACATTCTTGCCCATCACTCCAGCTTGTCAAGCAAGCTCACTAAATTCCAGACTTGAAGCATACACAATTTCAGTTGAGAAAAGTCACACACCTTACAGAATAGCCATTGAAAAACTTCTACCATTACCTTTCCTTAAAAGGAATGAAAAACTATTTCTGTTTCTCTAAGAATTTATACCAAAACCAAATCAAAACTATGCTCCTTTAAGGCAGGGGGAAAAAAGCCACATACAAAAGAATTTAGCCAGCTGACTCCTGCTTCTTAAACCACATTAAACCAATTAATTTGTGCAATGGTTTGTCTTTAAAAACTTTCTCAACTTTTGCTCTGTTGCACTTCGATTTTTAACTGTAATTTTAAGAGAGATCTAAACAACTGTAAGCCTTATATTACAACCTTATGAACACATTACATGTAACATAGTAATTTGTTATTATCAAAACATTCTCACAATGGTATTGCTAAATAAAAATTACCACGCTCATTTTAATGCAGCTATGACACCACTAGGTTTGCCACTTGTCAAAAGATGTTAAAATAGATAGTCTCCTTCATGAACTTGAGCCTCAGAAAACAAACTGAAAGTTTCACAAACCCACCTTATATTCTGTTTGTGTTGGAGAAATCACGATTAAGAAAAGCATGGGTTTTGATTGTGGATTTTTTTTTTTAATTTTAGATCAGATGACAGAGCTGGATTACCAGCTCTGCGTGCAGTTTGATAATGCACAGCTACACCCCTATGTAGCAGTACACATTAGTTGTTACTTTTATTAATAGAGGCAGAAACTAGATCGGGTTGGGGGAACTGATTATTTTAAATACCCTCCTTTTTTCAGGAAGAGGCTTCCTTCAGCAGCTCAAAAAGCCTCCAGACAAGGGCTAAAAGTGCAGCTTCCTGGGTCTAACTTTGTTTTGTACCTCAACAGCAAAATAAAACAAAATCCAGCCTAATGAGGTGGCAAACCCAGCAGTCACAGGTGTTAGCAGGAAGTTACTACAGCACCAAAACAATGGAAAAGATGGATTTACAGATAATTTATTATTCCTACCTTCCAAATACTTAGAGACTTTCTCCATTCGAACTGCCATATGGTAAAGAGAATGAATAGAAAGATGTAATGTTTAGCTTTAAAATCATCTACAGAAAACAAGCCCAAAAACATTTGGAGTTGTGATTATTAGTAGTATAAAGGAAGTTAGTCGTCCGAACCTGAAGTTAGGTCAGATCCTCTGTTCTTTTTATCTTCTACTATTTCATAGAACGGGCCTATTACTTGTAGTAATTCTTCAACTTTGTCCGTCATTGGCATACTCTCAAGAATCTGCACAAGTCCAAAATATGAAGCATCTTATGAAACAGCACTTCAAAAATTCATTCATTTCAACTGATTTTAGAAACTGCTGCTCATTGTAAAACTCAGTAACATTTCATTAAATCACTTAACATATCATTCTGATTTTTTTTTTATTAAAAAGGAAACCAACATAAAGTTAATTTACCAAACAATAATCTTAACTAGCTGTATTAACTTCTTTTGGGTGAAGAGCAGATGGAAGAGCTAATGCGTTTGCCAACACTAAAGGACAGCCTCAGCATAGTATTGGACCTTGGAATCCATGATTTCAGCAATTTCAAACTAAACCAACTCAAAGTTCAACAGACCGCAGTTATTATCTGATGCAATTTATTTTACAGACATGTCTTCCCACAGAGAAAATGAAACTGAAAGACTTTTTCTTAGGGGATTCTTCGTATTTCTCAAACCCCACCATCTTCAATGGAATGTAAGGAGCAGACCAGAAGTGCTCTACTGGGTCCCTCTAAACCCAAACAACAAAATGGACAGAATACAGCAGAACTGGGACAGTGCAAGTAACTTAGAAGAAGTGCAAGCTAGAACAAAGGTCTGCTGTTGAAGTCATTTGATAAAAGATTATACATTTTAAGTTACTGAACCAACACCTTTGATCGTCTGATGCAAGATTTTAAATCTAAAAGATTCAACAGATTTGATTATCAAATATTAAAGTGTATATTATTGTCCCTTTTCAGTTTAAGTCCCCTCAACCAAGATTTTTGCCAATAGCTTTGCCCCTCTTTCATCCTCTACTTTTTATTATTATTTTTTGAAAAGAGGCAATAGCTGTAGGAAGACTCAGGTAGAAGCAAACTAAGGTATAGAACACCTTCTCCTCCAGGAGAGGACCAAGAAAGCAAGAGATGGAGGTACAAGCTGCCACAGAACATGCTACTCAAAAAGCACCAAGCACAGCATTAAGCAATTGAAGCAAAAGCTATAGCATCACTTCACAAAGCAGGAGCTCCAGGCACACTAGCAGGTAACAAGTCAACACTTGCAAAACAATCAAGGATATAAAAAGACAACAATCCTATCAAACTTCAGCTTCATTGCCACTTCCCTGATCTATTCAGTTTATGTAATTCATTCCATATTTGTTAGAGAGAAGTGCTCAGATACAGAGCTGTATATGAACCAGAGACAGGACAGTTTCACGATGTGATGGTTTGGGTTTCTGCTTTGTGGTTGGCTTTTTTTTTTTTAACTTCAGTAGCATTGAGAGAAACAAGAAACCTATTCTAGAATAACACTTGTATTTGCTATTTACTTCCATAGTCTGCACTGTAAACTATTCCATACACACACTTCTACAATGTCTGCACATAACTGCTCTGCATCTATTCTAAACAGACCTCAGTATAATCTCTGCAACCTGGAGGCATTCTTAGAATCTCACCATCCAGTTTCCGTTACAGTTTTGTAACTGCTAGCTTTTAGCACTAGATGAGCAAGAAAAAGAGCAAATACTTCTACAAACAAAATCAACTGCTTATTTACATAACCACTAGGCATAATATGCAATCTTAAAATTTGAAACTGCAAAATAAATTATGTATCCTGAATTACTGGGGGTTTTTGGGTATCAGACAATTCATACATGAAGATTCTTGCTTTAAATTAGAAAAACCATAGTTAACACCTTGCTTAGATATCACTCTAACATATAACAAAATAATCTATCTGAAGTGTAAATAATTAGTTTAAACAGTATTGCAATATGAAATTTCAGAACTGCTAAATTAACCTTAAACAAAATGTACCTGAGCTCAGATTCATCTTGGCTAAGACTAAGACATGTTTAGTCATCTCCCACCAGGACCTCAAAATCTCACCCACACCTTCTTCAACAGTGGTGATTTTCAAGGCTACCACATCAATAAAAGTATCTTGTGACAGGGTCATCCAATGCACATACAGCCCAAACACAATGTGTAAATGCTAGGGACATGCCCCAGGGGCAAGGCGGGTGAAGTATGGCAGTCTTATACACCCTTAGAACAGTCCTGTGGTATCAGTATAGAACTGGGGGGTTTGCCCCTTTAGACATGGATTCCTGCACAGCAACAGCTGAATGCCCACAGTGACACCACAAGGATTAGTGCAGTATGTGCTGACAGAACAACCTAGTGGATCTATCTGAAATGCACTACCATTGGTATTTCAAGTAGAATCAATCGGGTTGAAATACTAGCTTCAGCTTTTCCAAATGCGAGAGCTGAAACAGCACCAAAACAGGGTAAACAGATCTCCCCGTTTCAAAGCTGAGCAAGGCAAGTAGGCATTTGCTCTCCAGTCCTTACGTGTAATCTGCAGAGAGGCATAATATTTGTGCTTCATTAGGGTCATGTAAGTAGACTTCCTCACAGGAGGCTTACTAGGGCCTTTTGGGTTTTTTTTTTAATAACAAACTTTTCAGTTTCACTTAGTTTTAGTGTCCTGACCAAACCCATTACTGCACTGGGAAAAAAAAATTAAAAAAAAAAAAATCAGGGTACTGTACTGAGGTACTAACACATTTTGAATCCAAAATTTGAAATGAAGCACTAAGGCTTGTGGCATGCATTCAAAACAAATTATTAAAATGTTGCGGGACTTTTGACCAAATGAATACTATTTGGCCTTCTGTGTATTCTGGAGTTGTTTATTTCTCATTTTAAAGCAGCTACAGCAACACCAACAGGAGCTACATTACCAAAATTACAGATAGGAAAGACAACAGTAGTCAGACTCCAGCTCTTTGCCTAGTAAAAGTTTCTGTTCTATCAATCATGAAACATATTAAGAGTTTAGTGTCAAGATAGTGGCCTACAAGAAAAGTCAGTGTATTCGGAGTAGAACTTACATTTTCTCTCCTTAACACTAACCTCATTATAATAATAGATTACAGCCATACTTTTATCCAGATTGACAGTAAATAATGTTTAAACTGGAAAGGCCACCTAGTGAAAAGCTTAAGTGAAAAAGACTTCAGTGAAAATTAGTTATTAAAAACAACAAACTTTAATTCTGAATGTTTACTTCAGTTAATGCTGCAACTCCTGCTTAATACAGTAACTATGACTATTTACAAGTTACACATCTATTCCAAAAAAAATAAACCAAGTTACTCAATTCTAGCTGACTGTAACTATAACATACAAGGAATATTTTCAAGGCAAGTACAAGTAATTCAGGTTGCCGAGTCCTTGAAAAATCAATGATGGTTAAGTTTACATATTTGATTATACTTTCATGACTGGAGACATGAATGAAGCTTACTCCTGAAGTCCTTCTGGAGTGTTGGTTTTTATTCCTTTCCAAGATAAGCATCACTTACCTCTCTCAACTCTGAGAACTGAGGCAGTTTCCAGTAAAACAGCTTTTTTTGTTGTTGTACTTTAAGTTCCACTGTTTTCCTCACTGCCCCCTTTACAATGATTTCAATACTTCACTTTTCTTTAGCTCTGTCACTTGAGCTTCGTATCAGCCAGAGCTTTTATGTTTATCTGAAAACAATGCAAATGCTATAGCTTTGGAAGAAATGACATTATTATCTTCTCCCCACAGGCCAAACAGCATAGTACTGAAATGTAACAGTTCACATAGGGAAAAACTCATTTGGAGCTTTGACAATAGTAGTCAGCAAGAACATCCTCATGTTCCCCAATTTATTTCCGGAACATCTAATTCTAGAAGATCCCTTCCACTCATTATTAAGCTTACCTTTTTCATTTCTTCAACATAGGCTATCATGGCTTCTTCTTTGGACATGTCTCCCAAGGCACTCCAAGCATCCCTAGGAAAGGAAGTTGCATACATCTTCAGTATCTTCAGGGCCCACTGGATTTTTCCAGCCTGGCCTTAAGTAGGTCAGTTACATAACGTCCAGAGTTTCTCCAATACAAATAAAATGCAACAACAACTCATAACTTCCCCCCACCCCCAAGTCCAGATATATAATTTGCCAGGATAATCACACAGTGGTACATCAAGAAAGAAACAACAAACTGAACAGCCCATGGACTGAAGAGTTCCTCATTGAGCAGCTATGATTTTGTACCTGGTAAGATGTCAACAAGCCCAGACATGAGACACACACATTTTCCTTTTCATTAGGTTGCTTTTTTTTTTTTTTTTTTTTTCAAAGACCCTCTGCTGCAGGAAAAAGAGCAGGCACAGACACTTCAGCCACCACTTAAACAGTTCTCAGGAAGTTAGAACATGCTACAAGAAAAATCTATCCTTTTTGAGTTGAGAAAGGTTTGAGTCTAGTAGGTGAATAGTTAAACTATCACCCTTAGTTACCATAGCAGCTACTTATAATCTAAAAAAATTAAAAATCTCCCCCTCTCCAACTCTCTTAGACAGAAAACTCCAATCAAATTTATCAGTACTGTACAAGGAATCTGTCAGAACACAGACTGGAATAAAACATTTCCTTACTCAGTCTTGCACTTGATTTAACAGCATCCCTTCCTCCTGCCAGAGCATTTGTCCCGCTTAAGCAAAACCCCAAGCCTAGTGGCTCACATTTCAGCTACAACCAGCCAGGTGGGTGGGTGCTTACTGTCCTAGTCCCCTGCAAAGATACCTCTTTCACTCCAGCTTAGGGAGACTGGGGAGGAAGGAAGAAGGGGACCAGGAGGGGAGATCAAAGGAAATATTTCATAGATCCCAAGACCACCACAGCCATGAAGACAGCAATAATACTTGTTCTTCAGGACAAATTATTAAGATGTGATAAGCAAAGCATTCACATGGCTTTTCAAACATATCTTCGCTATATGGTGAATCAGAAGTTTTCCAGCACAAGGTAAATACAGTGGGAAGCCCTGCCACTGAGCAGACAAACCAGAAAGACCCATAAACCAGACCTCTCCCCAAGTGCTTGGAAGATGCATCAATGGCTGTCAGTGAGCACTTACTTCATCACTCATTCTGCAGAGCACCTACAATTTCATTCTACAACATGGGATAAACACTGCAGAGGTACCATGATGGTGCTCACCCAAGAAAAACCTGCCCGCCCACAGAACCCAAGGGAATGTTTCCACCTGTAACTCTGAGCTAGAAAGGTGAACACAACTGAAAACAAATTCAAGCATCAAAAGTCGTGAATGTTCTTGTTTTCAGAGAGAAATAAGCTCACTACACTCTTTCTTCAAGTGCCACTCCTAAACAGCTCCACTCCAAGCATAAGAAAAAAAAACAAACCCAACAACTCATGGAAGGTTACCATTTGTATCTACCAATCGGATCCCAAAATCCAGGTCGTGCAATGTTACAGGGTCCTTGTGTTGCTTGCTTATAAAAACTATAGAACTTGAGCATCATTTCATTCGTTGGCTGGAATGAACCTAGTGAAAGAATTTTAAAATACAATTAAATTGTAATCAAGAATATTAACAAGTATTTCACAAGCTCCATATTTCTGTGAGAAAGTAGCCTGCAGTTTGTTACAGCCTGAATCACAGCAGTACAATTTAAGTCAAAGAATACATTCACTTCACCTACCATGAATCAACACCACTGACAATATTTGCTTTACAAACAGCAAGTTTCAGACTGAGTTTCAGGGACTACAACCTTTACTACAAATGTCAGAATTCACAATTGCAATTAAAAGTAGTAACATAAAACAAGTGTCCTTTCAGTCAGTTTAAAGGGACAGATTTAGCTCCCAGTACACGAAGTATCTTGCAAGTAACTTTGCTATTACAAACAGTAACTTATTGAAAGACTCCAGAACTTAAAAAAAAAAAACAAAACAAACAAAACAAAAAAGAAACACAACAAACCCAGAACACAGCCTTCCACAGTGTTTTTGTTTACTTTGGGTATTTGACAGCCCTTTCAATAAGGATTTCACTGTATCTCTCGGTTTTGTTTTCTCTTTTTCCTTCGTGGAACACAGTTTTGTAGAGGTAGGAAATGTAAATACAGGCAGGGAAGATTCATAACCAATCCACTAAATCAAATATCTCAAGGTTCAGCTCTAGCCATTAGGATAAGTTTACCATGACCTTTACTTTGGTACTGCAACAAAACCAGCTCTACTTACACCAGAACTGGTGATGTATGTAATAACCAACTTTTTAAATTTTTTTAGTACTCTTATCAAAAAGATACATTCTGATGTTTTTGCCTTGCCGTTCTGTTAACCCTTTCAGCAGGGGGAACCCACGACAACAGCTCTGAAGGTCTCACACAAACTTGAGGGTTTCGGGGAGGCAGAGGCCCTTCCCCACAGGCCCGCACCGCGGGGAGCTGACAGCCCCCCCAGCCTCCCCCCCGGGGCACTCCTGCGGCGCCGGGAAGCCCCCGAACCGGCGCTGCTTCAGGAGAGGGGGCCGGCAGCACCCAGACCGAGATTGCCGAGCGGTTCCCAGCCGCCGCCTGCCGACGGCCGTCCGGCCCGGCCGGAGAAGGGCGGCCTCCCTGCCCTGCCCCGAGGCACCAGGCGGGCCGCGCCGCCGGCCCTGCCCGGGCACCGCTGGCCCGCAGCGAGCCGCCGCCGGCGGGAGAGGAGCCCCGGCCCCCCGCGCCCCGCCCGCCTCGCAGGTGCCAGTCGGGCAGCCAGGCCCCGCGCCGATGCCGCCACCGCCGCCGCCCCCCGGCCGCACTTACCGTTTTTGGGCAGGCTCTGGATCACCTTCACGGCCGCCTCGAACCGGGTGGCGTGTACGGAGCCGGTCTCCGCCATGTCCCCGTCCCCTCACCGCCCGCCGCCTCCTGCTCGGCCGCCGGGCCGCGTCCGGCGGGGCGGGCTCAGCTCAGCTTCCCTCGCCGCGGCGCCTGCAGCCGACCGCACGGGAGAGGGGCTGAGAGGCGCCGGGCCATACGCAACCAGCCACCGGCGGCGGGGTGCCCGGCCACCCAGCCCGACCCCCCAGCCCGCCCCTCCGGCAGGGCTGAGCACAGCCCGCCCAGCCCCTCGGACCGGCCTCGCCCCGCAGGCCGAGCGCGGCCCGCAACACCCCCGGCTCAGCAGAGACCCCACCCCTACCTTCGCCCCAGCTTCAGGCGCCCATGTTATGTCTCCCACAGCGGCGCCCTTCCCTTCCCCTCCCCTGGCACCGCCCCGGGCCCGCCAGGCGTACGCTGGGAAACGTAGTCCCCCGCCGCGGCCCGGCCGGCCCCACGCAGGTGTCCCCACCGCCCGGCCCCCAGCGCCTGCCCTTCCTCCCGCCGCCAGCGCCGGCCGCTGCCGCTCCGGCAGCCCCGCGCAGCGAGGGCCGAGAGCTGCGGGCTGCGGCCGGCGCGCCCCGGCGGCCAGGCTGAGGCCGAGGGGAGGCCTCAGGGCCAGCCTGTCCCCGGGGCCCCCCCGAAGCTGCTGTGGGCGCTGGCGGGCCCAGGCACGGCGCCCGAGAAGCGGCTGAAGTGCAGACCCCGGGGGGTCGTCCCTCGTGTGGACTGAGGAAAGAACTCCCTCCTTGATGTCTTTTGATTTTTTCCCCCCTTATTTCTTATTCTCTGCGTCCTTCCTACCCTTTCTCATCCCTGTTTGTATAGCAACAATTACATGGTAATGAACATTTCCAAACATGTCGTATTCCACCCATTTTATGGACTTTGGTTATCCTCTGATGATCCCCCACCACCCTGACAGGCAGCTTTGCTGCTTCCTCCCCTCCTCACAGCCATCCTCCTACTGACACCTAGCTCCACGTAATTCACCTACATTACCACTGTAGACACGTATTTTTGTAATAGCTTGAATGCCTCCTATTTACGTCAAAAATTTTAGGTTTGAGATTTTAAAAGCTTCGACCTTGGGGAGTAACTATTTCATGGTACAGGGAAGTACGGGTGAATACCAGCACAGTACCACCAGCTAGCTCAGGAGCTAAATGAATGGCCTTATTCAGAAGCACTGCGCATCCAGTACTCTGCGAAGTCCAACAAAAGTGTACTAAACCAACTGCTTTTGTAGCAAGTGGAATAATTTACCCAGGGAGCAACAGGATGAATTAATAGCCCCTTTGAATAGAATTGAGTACAAAATCTTGGCTTTCGAGTCAGTTCATTTATCTAGTACACAATATATATTTTAAATTCCACTGAAGGCAGTTGTGTGCTCACAGTATATGCCCTCTGGTGGGAAAGTAAAGCTCCAGAGAGGGAATTAGAGCAGATCAGCCCCTGCTCTGCTGAGCTAGTACATTCCACAAGGTCAGCAGCCAGCTGGCCAGGGGAAAGCTTTGCTGGAGAGAAGCTCACACTTCCAAAGGTGTTCAAATAGGATTCCCCGCACTGGGCAAATGATGAACCTGTGTTATGAACCACACTGCTCCACTCATGTGAACATTACAGACTAGTTTTTCTGAATTT
This sequence comes from Falco punctatus, assembly GCF_963210335.1. Lineage (NCBI taxonomy): Eukaryota > Metazoa > Chordata > Aves > Falconiformes > Falconidae > Falco > Falco punctatus. The sequence goes on from NC_137583.1 coordinate 68,764,274, forward strand.
TTCATTTCGACTGTTAGATTTCGAAAGCTTTTGTAAGCTTCATACTAAGATCTATCATCTTTTTTATCCATGAAGGTAGGAATGACAGAAGCTCAGATCAAAGGGAAGTGGTTTTTTGAAGATAAGTGGGTCTCTATATAAACATGGATCCTCTGAGTGTGCAACGAGTTAATTGCAAAAAAAATAATAATTGCATAAATTAAGAGCCTCTTGTGAGGCTGCTGATGTGTAAATTCTATTTACCTGAGAAAATCTATAATGACATTTGCCACTTTAATTGATTTAAGAGAAATACAGTCTGCATTTTATAATGAATGTTCCCAGACTTTCACTGGAAGTAGGCTTTAAGACATGCAAATGACAACCTATTTAATGGCTGTGCACAGAAACAGAAGCTGCTGTCTTTGCACTGAAGATGTGTGAGAATGTGAGATCTCCAGATGCAGAATGAGGCCCTTGAAGTAACCCAAAATAATCAGTACCATCATGCCCTGAGACAAGGATGAAATAGTAAATGAGAGGCAAATTTTGAGCACTGGTGAGCCTGTAAGAACGTATCACAAATGACTAGTTAATATAAGTGCTCATATATAATATACTAATATACTCACTCTCTAATTGACATTGCTATTAGCTGTCCCTATGTGTACATTTTGCATTCTTACTGCAGTGACTTCCCGGTAGGGTTAACAATAGTCAAATGTGGAGTACAGGTAATAAAGAAGACCCTCTCATCTGTTGCAGACATCCAGGAATGGATCTGCAGCTTTATCTCAAGCTGAGGATCTAGACTCCTTCCTTTAGGTAACAAAATCATATGACTTTTCTCTGTTGTCTACTGAGTACCTACCGGGAATGACCACATCCTTGTAAAATCTAATTATAACCTATGTGTTGAACTGGGCTGTGTTTCTATGGCTCGGCAAGGGCAGTCTCTGAAGCAATCCTAAGTATAAACAGCTCTTATTCTTTTTTTGGTTCAGTGTATGAGAAGTTAAACACCAGGAGCTGTGACAGAAAGACTGACCAGTAATGCCCATCAGTTGAGATGTGAGAGAGGAGACATCGTGGTACTCTGCTACCGGTGTGATTTGGCAGTGAGCACAATGTGTGACACTTAGCATGTCTGAGTGCTTTGCTGTCCTCACACTTCACTTAGTGTTTCACAAACGACTTACGGAGAGCCTGTGTATTGCTAATATGAGATATTCCAGGCCGTGTTGCAACACATACGATCTTGCATGGAAGCACGCTGTTGTGGTTGCTGAAGGAGTACACTTACGGGATGTCTGGAGAAAAGGCAGACAGGCATGATCCTCAGTGTAACCTTGGATTTATCCTTCACAGATGGATTAGGTATGGTTATTGAGTCCAGTGGTGTTATGGCACAGGACAGTCTATCAAAGTTTGATGTGTTGAGCTACCTTGCAATCCTCATTTTGTGCTGTATGTAAGCTGCCACTGTCCCTACATGTTCTCACTTGGATCCCAGTTCTGCTTTAGTTTTCTAGCAGTTGCTTCCAATGCCAAGCTACACGCTAGTCCAGCTTGAAGAGCACCTTTATTTTACTTGAGGGACAAAGGAGTTAGTTAAATTATGCAAGTGAAAAGCAGAAACTGGAACCAATTATGCCTATTGCTCCCTCAAGGGTCTGAATCATAGCAGTGTATTTTACAGAAATATTTTTAAATGGTTCTTAAGAAAGTAGACCATAGTCTCATATGCATTATGAGCAAGTTCTGTAAGCTACCAAATCTAAGAGCATGTAATTTTAGCAAAGCTTACTTTTTGAAGTATGTAATCCAGCAGGGAAGGAGAATGAATTATTTAAAACCTAATATTCATAATTATGAAGAACGAAATTAGCATTACAATTTCTAAGTCAAATCTACATGCTGATGAAGAATGGAAAGATGTTGTCTAAGAAGGGTAGAGCTTTTCATAAGGAGTAGTTTTCTGCATTGTTTACAGTAGAAAGACTAATGTATCAAATGACATTTACTTACAGGATTTTTTAATGAAATCATGAAGGATATTTGTTTCAAAATCAACAGCTATGAAGAAAGAGAACTATTTGCCTGCCATGAATATGGCAAAAACAGCAGCTGAAGTTTGTTCACCTATGTAGACCAATCCCTGTTCTTCAGGAAAAGCCCTTTGGGCAATGGATTAGTTTGACACAAATAAGAACACTTTTGGGGATGGAAGTTTCCTTGTGAGGTTCAGATACACCCCTTAATAACTCGATACTTGACTAGAAATACCAATTCATTTCACAGTTGGGGATTAAGTAATGGAATTATTTTTAACCATTATTAACATTTGCCTAAGGATTAGGGTCCATGTTGTCAAAGGTGTTAAAATTAATACAATCCCATCTCAAATGTCTTTTAGGCTAATTAATTCAGGTATCTAAGGTCTTTCAGTAATCACTATTTTGAGCCGCATTTTGGTTTCCCTCCGTGTATCCACACTTCTCACATATTAAAAAAAAAAAGATGCAGTAACATAAGTATAAATTTAGATCCATTTAATAAAATGCTCTTTGAAGAACAAAATATGATCATACTTCCAAAGACATTTAGCAGCATTTGACTTTGCATTGAACCATACAGTACTTATGAAGTCAAAACCTTTTACAGGTTTATATCTTTGTATGTCTAAAGTATAATGCAGTGCTATATTGTATCTTAAGCCCCTCTTTTTTTCTCCAAGCTTACTATTAATTTCTTTTATGAAATTTTTAATAAAGTTCAGTTTTCCTTACTGCCTCAAGGTATTATTCTTTGTAGAGCCAGCAGATAGTTATAAGAGAATTGTTCAGATTTCACATATTCTAGAAAGAACATTCAAAAAATCCTGTTCCCTTACACGGCCACGAACTGAGCTTTGAAAAGTATGTAGTTTCAGCTTGCAGCAATGACAAACTGTGTCTTATAAATAGGCAACTCATAACAAATACTTACTCTTTTTCCTTCAGTCAAAAATACAATATCTGGAGGTCAAATTGTGCTGTCATTTACAGTGATGCAAATTTGGAAGTTACTTGATTGATATTTACGGTGTTACACACTTTCATAATGCAAATGATTAGAATTTGACTCTGAAAAATCTAACCATTTCTGGTATATTATATCTGTTTTGACATCTGTGCTTCTTATCTTCACAGTTACTGCTGCTAAAGTTTAGAAGCCTATCCTTGTGTAATTTGCCTCTTGGGAACAGCAAACAAAATACTGTGACTGTATCATATTAATGTGCTTATGCAATGGCATATTTATAGCCAGACAGCACTTGTGATATTCCCCCCCCAATATCTGCAAGGGAAAAAACCAAAACATCCTTAGTTTATGCATGTTGTTTTAAAACCTAGCAAAAGAGAATTATTATTCTTTCTAGCGAATCTGAAAAATGACTTTGTGGAAATCTTTTCACGGCACACATTTACCAGTGTGCAAAACCTGGAATATAACTAGCAAAAAATAACTGAACTATGTTTCAGGCCCGTGTCTATCATGTTACATGTTTATTCAGGCAGAAAATATAACACTGTGGTTTTGGTCAATGGGTTTCAACAACCTAATCTAACAGATTGGGAGTGATTTACTGGAGTTAATTTACTCCAATAAACAAACTCTCAGAAGGATTTAAGACTGAGTTTAATTGGGTGTCTCAGCACAGGACCACCACTTCATTACAACCCCCGTAAGCACCAAGCTCTGTTGCTGAACATGTCCTAGCAAAAAATGAGACTTCCTTAGAAGTTAGTGCCAGCTAGACACTTTTCCCAGCTATACACCACAGCTTTTTCACTCCCATATTCAGGTCGGGTCTGGTACTGGACATTATCTAAGGAAGTTTATCTGGGAAGCTTTGTTGATAAATGTTTTTGACATTCAGGAACTATTTCATTTTATACTGTTAGATCACTTCTGCTTGACTGAAATAAAGGAATCACCTCTGTTTCAGAGTTGAGGGGTGTCCATTTCACTGAATTGAGATGGGTGAACTGCAGCAACGTACAGCATCTCAAGATCAGAACCTCCCAGCTTTTGCCATTTTAAACAGAGAGATAACTCTTAGGCTAAGAATTCTTAAGCAGGAAGTTATTGCATGAATAAATGGGATGGATGAAAACTTAGGAAATTAAGTGTCTTAAGTGTGTTTTACTTTCCTTTGTGCTAAAGTGTTCTGGTTACTACAACATATGTTCATCATGAGAAGCTTAATATCAAAGGTACTGTAAATGCTGGAAAGGTTAATGAGACAAGTCAGCTCTTCCCCAAAAAGGTAGAAGAAAAAAAAAAAATCAAAGAACCTGCTGAATAGTTTTCTAAGTAAATTACTGTTGGTTTCTAAAATGTCCCCAAGAAACAGAGACAATTGAGCTGTATGAAATAAAAATGATTGAATCCACAGAGGCCTTTGAATACACCTGAACATAGGTGTTTAAAGATCAAGTCACTCTGCTGCAAATACAGATCGAAATGCAGCCCTAAACTAAGAGGGAAGTTGGGCATCCACATCACTGTGACAACAGTCGCATTGGAGTCTGTCACACTGAGTAATCAAACAGAGGGCAAAGGGCAGTTTCAGGAGGCATTATAAGCCTTCAGCCAAAGATGTACTCATCAAAGAGCCCAAGTTTTCAGTGTCATATAGACCGTTTTAAAACATCCTGAAATGAAATGTTAGTATTTTGCCATGTGAAAGGAACAGAACAACAAAATATGGCCTAGTTCTTCTAATTGTTTGCCTAGCTTTTATTACCTGTTTTCAATCTTTCCGTAGCTTTGTTAGCTGGGTTACAGAACTCACTATTATCCTCCTGAAGGGTTCTCCAACAACCCTACAAAACCTTATAAAAAGAAATCAAGCAACCCCTTGATTTCTTTTATTTAGAATTGAATTCACTGCTGCTTACACCCCAGTGAATTCATTCTTCCATTCTTATGTCTTCCCAATATTTTAACATCTTTCTGGAATCATAGATACTACTGGTAGGTACAGTGCTGCAGGAATACTTGTATTAATGTCAGAGGCAATAGAGGACTGAGGTATTGCCTTCTCCAGACTCAATATTCTCATTTTTATGTCCAGAATTCATTGACCCTTTTGGGTGTAGAGGGGGGTAAAGGCCTCAAAGCAAGGAATCCTCATACCCTGCTTGTAGCTGAGGACCCACGTTATAAGTGTGTACTCTTAAAGCTTTTGTTCAGAGTGATGGAACGATACTTGGTCGTATTCGGTTGCTCTGTTTTTGCAACTATCAGATTATTCTATCATGTAAGTCTGTTCTTTTTAATTATTTGTCACTTTTCTAATCACTGTGCTCTCTGCAAATTTTATCAGCAGTGATTTTATTGTTTTCTTGTAGGTTATTCAGAATAAGTTAAACAACAAGGAGTCGAGGTTGGTACACCCTTCATGACCACATTTGAAGTCTGTCAGCCATTTTTTTATTTAAGACTCACCATAATGATTTTATATTGCAATAATAATTTATTTTAAAGATTATTATTGTAGTTTCTTAATCAAAACATTATGCAGCCAGATAATTTACAGAAGTATAAATACATTTCTACAACAGTTACATTTGCCCATCAAACTTGTGTTCTAACAAAAAGGAGTATTGAGTTATCCTGCATATATGTATACTTCTCCATACATTCATATTGATTTGCATTAATTAAATTATCCTTCTTTAATCCTTTCTTAATGGAATATCCTATTAGTCATTCTGTCGTATACTTCAGATCAATATTAAATTGATAGGACCACAACACCTATATATCTTTTTTTCAATATTGGTACAACCTTTGCTTTCTTTCGGTGCTCTGGAACTTCTCCAGTGTTTGAAAACTGACTGAGAATGAATATTAACAGTCCATAATGCTCTTTGCTGGCTCATTTAACAGTCTTGGATGTGATTAATCTGTACATGCTGATTTAAGAAGATCTAAATTTAGAACCTGCAGATAACTAGATGTCCCTTGATTTTCCTTTTAATGTAAATTAAAAAAAAGGTTTTAAACACTGTGATTAAAGATCTCTTTTTGTTGCTGTGTTCACTCTCCTGGTATTTTATTGTTTCACTGTCTCTTTGAAATCATGCAGGTGGAAGGGCCTCTGAATTTCTAAATTATTTTTTTTAGAAAGGAAGCTACATATTTCTTTGCAGATTACCTTTGACTTGTATGAACCCTTGGGATAAATGCCTGTCAGCTACCTTCGCAAATGATGCATTATAAGCAGCTCAATCCTGTTTCTAACTTTTGCAGGAGTGGGCTGTGGTTCATTTTTCACTTAATAGCTTTCCATGTGCTTTCCCATTCTTTTGTATGGTAGTTCTAAAAAGAAAAAAAAGTCTTAAAAAATAAAGCTTTTGATTAGTAGGGTTGTCTATCCCAATGTCTAAATTTCTATGTCTTGAGAAATGTACCGTGGACACTATTTACTGACTTCCTTTTTCAGGACGTTTTAGAAATATTTAAGTCTTTGGAGAAAATACACAAATGTATTTCAGTTTTATAATAGAGGAAACAATGCGATGACCAACTATATACACATATATTTGTAGATATATAATACATAAAGTAGTGATGTTATATTTGACATTGATGAATACATTATAAGCTGTTGGTAAAAGCAATATATTAGTTTTACACAGATCAAAGGAAGAGACTGGACAGCCCATTCCTCCCTGGATTAGGTGGTTGTGCTGTGGCTCACGTGCAAGTGGGGTGCTCTTTGCTGTGCAAGCCTTCAGACCCCACTCCTACCACAACTCCCCCATTCCTCTGCGTAAACAAATCCAAAACTGCATGGGGGACAGAGGAAGGAATGCGAGATATTCACAATACAGAGACTAAACCACTGTAACCACAGCCCAGATCTGTGTCTTTTGAAGGCAAAATAGCAGTTGTGCTAAGTCTGTGATCATGCACATGTTCATATGAGCACCCCACTGATTTTGCAATAGTAAAATTAAGTCCTGTGTACGTTTACAAGGTGGAGCTCTTGGCTGTCAGGAATTCTGGTATTGTGTTTTTCTTCTGCCACCTGCCATTACCCTTATTTCTTGAACCAGATTTGCATTCACAGTAGGGCTCACAGACGGGTATTTTCTAAATCATTGCGGGTTTCATGTTGCTGTGTGCTGTCATCTGCATCACTAAAGCATAATTGTAGTATATTTCATTAAAGAATCTAAGGCAAAACTAGTATAGGGAATCAATGATGAGATAAATATGCACAACACTGATAAAATTATTACTTTTTTAACCTCAGATATCAAAAATATGAAGTTGTCTCACATGTAATGAAGTGGAAAATTTGGAGGTACAAAGAAGCAGAATAAGTACTCAAATCAATGGATCTGGATATTTTACATTACTGAAAAGAGCTATAGCAAGGGGGTTGGGAGTGACTTGAGAAAACACATTTAAAACAGTTTTATTAAAAGTAAATGAAGACTCATGCCCACCCTAGAAAGCAGCTCTGTGGTGCCTGTTCAGTCATTTTTGCTTCCTCTGGTCTGTGTCTCCTTCTCATGTGCCTCAAGTTATGTGCTTCCTGGTGGGGCCCACCATATTCAGAGCATTTGTTACCACACTGAAGCTCTTTAAAATGCATACCATGTGTGCACAAAATGTCTTCGTTTATCAGATTAGCTTACAGATCAGGCACTATTCAAAAGCAGAATGGTGCTAGATCAAGGGTGCCAACCCCCCCTGCAGTGAAACCGAATTCCCCCTTCAGTCAAAGGCTGGGAATTAAGAACAAAACAGACACAAATGATTAATTTTCAAGTTTTACCCCCTTTTAATTGATAGAATTACATTACTTTTTAATAAAGTAAATAAACCTTCCAAGCTCTTTCCACCAGCACAGGCTACATTCACACATTGGCTGCCAGCTGTTTCCAAGACGGCTGAAGAGCTGCCCACCTCCTGCACATCCCCGCTGCTGATTGCTGCCCCTCTGATCTGCCCCTGCAACTGCTCTCATAAATGCTCCTGTACTCATTTCAGCCAGAGCAAACCAGGTTCAGTTAAACAGTTTAAAGGTGCTGATGAAGTCATTGCTACAGATGTGTCTTGGTGGAGCTCTGTGAGGATGGCTGAGCCTGGCGCTACAAAACCATGCCAGCACAAGCCTCTTGCATGGATGCAGATGTTTTAGCAAACTTCCAGGGTCATGACACAGTTGGTCTTGTCACTGGGGTTAGTTACGCTGTCCTGTAGTGAAGAACCAGGCTCCCACAGCTAAGCTAAAGCACTGTGGCAATACAATAACAGGTTTTTCTGTCCTGCCAGAGCATACTTTTTGTTTTACTGGTGCTTTTGTATTTATGAGGGAGACACACTCATTCATTTATACTCACACAGTAGTCAGGTGTGTCCTAAACATGTGGATTAGGTAGGCAGATAGGATCAATTCTTTCATCCTGCTGTGACGTAATTTCATTCATGTAATGTGGCCCTCCCTGAATAATAAACCTGGCAGTACGTTTTATAGTAAACAGATTTCTGTCCTTTCCCTTCTACAAGTATGATATTGAGAAATGGTTGAGCAAAACCAAATAGCATTAATTGGTAGGAGAAGATGTGCTAAATTATCCTGCATTAATTATTGAGTAATATAATCAAATATCAAAACAGATTTCTAAATATTAGGAATAGTAAGAAGGAAGAAGTCATATTCATACTAACCCTCCAGCTAGTCTCAGAGACATACATTGCCTTTGTGTCCTGAATGTAGCTTTCAGATTACTGATCTATATAAAACCAAACCCTCTTGTGACTAAACCTCTTCCTCCTAACCAGCTGAGAAGGCTAAGAAATATGAGTTACATCAAATACAGTTTTCAGGTTTACTCGCTATCATAGAAAACAATTGGTGCATTGATTTGATAAATAAATATATGACAACTGAAGGCAAATCATGTTATTTTTTTATTTTGGAGTTTTCCTACATAAATTCAGAAGAAAAATTATATGAGAGATCTGGTTGGGGGATGGTGGCAGACACACAAAACCAGCCTATGGTTGTGAGATTTCTGACATACATTAAGGCATGAATTTGCAATTGATATAACTGTTTTGGTATTACCCTGCATAGAAAAACCTCATTTCACAATGAATAAGCCTTTGTGCTTATTTTATATTTTGTAGCTTGTGAGCTACTTTGAGACAAAACACTTTCTTTTACTTGATTAAAAACTTTCACACAAAAATGGTTATACATGGGACAGTATAATTTTTACAATCTATTTTCTGAATAAGCCCTAGCAATGGATTAAACATGAGTAGTTAGCTTGTTGCTGTGACCCTTATTCCTGGCCAGTTATAAATAAATATATTCCCCTGTGGCTTCACTAAACCTTTGAAAAGTACATTTGTATGCAAATCTATGAAAAGTCATACGGCAGTGTCACCCTTAGCATTGCACAAGGTGTGCATACCATAGCAGACTGTGGAACAGTCTGACAGCTGATGTAGTGGAAGCTCCAGGCCATTTTCAGGAGGGACATTTGAAATTAGAGAGCATAAAAAACTGGACTATGAAGTACAGAAAACAATTTTGCCATATTAAGGAGACAGACTGGATGACCTGCTAGGCCTTCCTATTAGTATTTTCTACTGATATACACAATATTCTCATAGTCATTTACTAGTTCTTACTAGTACCGCTTAAGGGGTAAAGTAAGTGATACTCTGATCTAGAAAATGCTGGTGTCTGCCACGTGCCAAGGGCATGGTTAGTAGCTACCAGCCTAACCCTAGTGCATGGTGGCCAGTGGTGACCATGCTGGGAGGTAGCAGGGCTGTGACTGACACCCTGCTACGTTAACCAACACCACCTGCCCTTCAGCTGCACTGCAGCAACAGAATAGCTTAAGCTGTAGGCTAGTATTACAGGTCGATGTAGTTTACATCCATCACAGAACTGTAATGGAAAATCACTTTATAGCAATTTTATTGTTGTAATAGACTATTACAGCATAAGGCTATTGTAGGTAACAAAGAGGTAACTGAAATGAGGCTTTTTCAGTTATGAAGACATAATATCTTCAAAAGAGGTACCGTCTGTCAGATTTGTTGTACTTTCCTAATGCAGAACAAGAAAGCATTTGAATACTGAATTATTTTATCTGAAATGAGATAAGGAGCCTTTCAGACCACACAATAAAAATAATTAAAAACTATCTCTATTAGCCATTTAAGCAAAGATATTCAGCCCAATTTTTTTTGACAAAACATTTTTTCTTTCACTGGAAACCAAAAGAGCTTTCAAAAGAGAGCCTGTTGCAACAACATTCTAGGATATAAAAACCCTGCCACCTCTATTAGCCTGGATGATGATAACCGCCAAAGTATCATGTTGTCTATGAGATCATAAAATGATGGTGCTCACTAGGTAATTAGCTGGTCAATATACTGTTTCAGCCTGCTAAGAGTTCAGTGTGTGGTCAACATCAGTATCAACATCAGGATTTGATTTTTCAGATCTACACCAAATGATCTTTACATAGCAGGAGTAACTGGCAACGATTGTAGATCATACTCCACAGTTTTCTGTGAATTTTTTGGCTATTGTGAGAAAATGAGAGAAAATAAGTTCCTGAGTTCAAGTCTATGTCCTGTGTAGGAAGTGTCTCTGTTTTTTTTAGTGCTCTCCTCAGCCTGCCTGTTCTCTGCCATAATGAGCCCATCCTGTTGCACCACATACCTAAACAATCTGCATCTCATCATAGTTCCTCTTGACCTATTTGTCTTCTCCTCCTTTTTCACACCTGTACATGCCCCTTCTTCCTGGCCCCTGACCCCTCCCCCCCCCCGCTATCTCTTGTTGCAGAATTCATTATACTGTTACACTCCAAGTGCCAGGGGATACGAGCCCTCTATACAGTTATCCATCACAGCAATATTGGGTGTTGGGGAAAAAAAAAAAAAAAGCAGAGAAAATGCCTTGGCCTTTGCAGTGCAGAGTGAAACATCGTCAGTGGAGCCCAATTACTCAGTGGATGTATCTTAACTCCTAAGAACTCTACTGAGAGTATGCAATTATTGCTTTTAGAAACTTAGGAATTAACCAAATTTTGTCAGATTTTGTCAGGAAGAGCAGGAGGTATGACCCTGAAACTACCTTCTGCTGAATTTGAAAGTCCTCATTGAAAATATAGAACTGCTGGGGGTTTGACCTCTTGGCTGAAATATTTGTAATGGATTCAATAGAAAGTATTTTTTCTTCTTTCCACCTCACAAGTTCCTTGAAGGGGAAAAATAAAGTCTGAAATAGGAATATGTGCTACTGGGGCTAAATTAAGACTGCTAAAGGTATAAGCAACTGAAAGCAAAGCATTACAAGGGGAAATTTAACTACAAATTTCACATACAGTACAGTGAGGTGTCTATAATGTATCTTCCCTGTAAAACCATCTTGATCTCTTTCGCAGTCAGAACAGTATTAAATAAACCTTTTTTCTCCTTAGTGTATAAGCAGAGTTATCTAGTTATGAGACATCTTCCAACTGATGTAAAAACCTAGATAGGCTCCACCTTATACACTGAAGAAATTTTGAGAAGTACAAACATGTCAGATAGAGAGTGAAGGGTAAGACATTTGAAGAGAAATGACGGCAAGCATAATTAATCCACTTCAAGCTCAGAATTACTTTAAAGAACGTTAGAAGCATTTTTAATACTGAGCAAGTACATAATTATTACGTGACAGTGTGTAAAAGTCCCCAACCATTTAGAAAACACCAGAAATGGCCAGAAAAATGCTGGGGATTATTATGGTATGACCAAATAAATTGAAACATTCACAGCTAATGTTGACATCAAATAGTTGAGCATAGCAGGAGCTGCCATCAGTAATTTACATGCTCACTTCTAATTGTGCCTGCGCATCTTAAAGATTGTCCATATTTGCATTTACTGCCCTCTGAACCAAGTCATTTTGAAGTGGCACATATTCTCTTTCACTGCAGGTAACTTTCATTAGAGGTAATTAAAGGACAATTTTTACTGCATTATGCTACAGGAAACAATAAGTAGTTGCTGATGTTGATTAATATCAAAACTAACTTTGAGACATGTAATCAATCTCATAGACACAAGAGATTGTTCCTGTTATGTAATGAAAAGCAACAGGAAAGAAAACCCCTATTTATTCTGAATAGTCAGTGCTTACCCTTTAAATTCCGTTGGACTGCACTGAATGGCCTGATTTATTTTTAAATGTTCCCAATAGAGAATAGCCTCAGTCTATGTGTAATGACTTTTTACCCTCATTATCTGCACAGTCTGTGTTTGGGTTCTGACTGGGACAATACCAAGGAGGATGTCAATGTTATCTTAGTATGGAAATGATTTTCTAGTAGACAACTGCAACAGAGGGCTGCTGAGCATCCGATCCCATTCTTTTTGCCTTCAATGCCTATTGAAGATACTCTTTTTCAAATACTGCTCAACCCCATTTACTCAATACTGCTTCCAGTTGAAGCTTTACTGTTTCACTGAGGGCTGGAATAGACCCAATGTGGTTTTGCTTGCTGAAAAAAATACTATTATGCTCTGCCTTATTTTGCCATCCAAATATTGTGCTGAGAGATACTATCACTGCAGAATTGCTGTCAAATATTTATTTTTATTGGGAAAATAGCACTCTTTCTGTAACATGATGTTATAATTTATTTTTTCTTTTCTGCTTTGTGATGGAAAGCTGCAATTCAATGAAGTATATATTTAAATGCAAAAGAGGCATACTAATTAATCAGTACAGAATATGAATGCTTTTAATCTACATAAAAAAAACACCCTGTGGAGCTTAGAAAAACACCGATCTCTTAAATAGAAAGTATATAAAAGTAATTCCTACCCATGCTCACATTTCCTCAAATACAATCAAAAATTGCAATTGTGCAATTATCTTCACGGTGATAGATTCTTTTAAACCTTTGTATTATGCTAAGCACATTTTGATGAGTCTTTGGTTTCTTTTTATTTAGCATAAAAATGGACATACAGAAATAGTTTCAATTGATAAAAAAGTAAAAAATTCAGAGATGGATCAAATGCTAGCTCTGAAACACTTGAGAACTGAAATGCAGATGTTTACTGCTTTCTGGTTTTTATCCTTCCAATTAATGTACAGAAACTTAGTGCTGAAGATAGGAAATAAATTGGGCTACAGATTGCAGTTAGGTATAGCCATGAGTGTGGACTAATCAATTCTGAGGTGTGTATAAACTAGAGGATGGTATTATTACAATCAGCTCTCCATTATCTGGGATCATAGGAGACTGGGAACTGATGGAGAACAGAAAAACCTGGATATTAGGGATGCTTCAAGGAATACCAGAGACACTTCAGTTCTATATACAGTAAATATAGTTCAGAAGAGCTTAGTAACTCTGGGTTCAGCACTGGCCAGTGGTCTTAAGATGTCACATGCAGTGTTGCATGAATTTGCAAAGCCATCTTAGGCTCTGCATCTCAAGGAAGCAGTTATATTTCTGATGACCCTGCAAATAATGTCTGAGCCAATAAGCCCCACTAAGCCTGGGGCAGCTCTACAGGCATTCACTCTGGAACATTTTTGTTTCTGTTATTCTCACAGTCTTTATCAGGTGGTGCAAAACAGAACAGAAAAGGTGCTCATGGTGTTTTCAGATTTCAAAACAATTCTCAAGAGCTTGAGCAGTGTTTTTTCCTGCAAGGGACGCTCGCTCCAAAGAGCTTAGTGAGTGGAACACTGCTGATAGAGGGCATCCACCTTTCAGTACCTCCTTTCAAGCCATGGACACAGGAGACTTGCCTTTGGACCTACTATATTCCCTTTCGCTGCTAATTACCCAAATACTACGTTTCCTGGACGAGGTGTGTCTCTGTCTGCTTTTGACCAGAAGCTCTATGCAGAATGAAAAACCTTTCTCAGAGAAAGCTTTACTTCATATATACATATCAAAGAAAGTCTTCCATTTTGAAGGCATCCTCCAACAAACAGCTGTTTCATCAGAAAATTCCAACCTGCCCTCTAATGAGTGGGCCGAACCTGCATGGGTCTATTCAGAAAGCTGACTTTCACTCAGTGCCTACGCCTTGCAATGGGATTGATTCTTTTAATATTTAAACTACCCACCCCCCAAGTCATTAAATAAAAGAAGGCCAAAAACATTTGCTAATAAAAAAGGATTACTGCCAGAAATCCACCTCCTGCTTTAAGTTGTTGCTTTAAAGCCAGCCGTTCTTCAAAATGCTTTTATAACAAAATAGTTTAGCCTCATTTTTTACAGGTGTAAGAAGCAAGCCATCTTGTCATTTGTCACACAATACCCATGTTACCTGGTTTACATCTAGGAAGAAATAAACGGGCTTTCTTGAGGTTCTGCATATGTTTGGCTGCATCACCAGGGTCTGGATCCTCCATTTTCCCCACACTCTTGGGGCAGTGGATGCCTCCTCTGCCTTGGCAGTATTTTTAGGGATTAAGAAGATAACCCTACCTTGTGAAAGGCAGCTGGAAGTGATGGCAGCAGAAGGGACCTAAATCGGAAGAAGATACGGGAGGAATTCTTTGATGCAGTGAAAATGGAAAGGCAAAATCAGGAGGCAACCTGGTGGCCAGAGGCTGAGCTGAGAAAGGTGAAGGAATGAAGACAAAAATGAAAGAGGCCAGAGGAACAGGGGATTCAGCAGAACATGGGAGGCAAACAACCAAAATGACAGAGAAAAAGGTAGTGGAGGTGAGATAAAAGGACAGGCTGTTGGCACCAGAGCACTGCGAAGGAGCAAAGATAAGCATGCAGTAGGGATGAAGAGGAGAGAATTTTATGAAAAATGAGGTCAAGACAGAAGGGAAATCCTGCATGTGAAAATGTATTAGAGGAGAAGGGTCATGTCAAAATACAGTAAAACTGTTTATTTTTGTGCTGCTCTTATCTTGTGCATTCTTGAAGCCACAGTTTTGAATCTTGTTATTTTTGTGCTCCCCAGCAGCTCAGGCTGCCTAGCAATGCCTGGCTGGTGCGTGCTGGCTCTGCCGCACAGAGCTCGCTGGCTGCCTAGCAACTGGCATGCGGGGGGTGATGGGGTCCCTGGACCAGGCTCAGGGATGCAGCCCTGCCCCAAATACCCCTGCTCCCGTGGCAAGGCAGAAGGGAGCATCTCCAGTTGATACAGCTGTGATGAAAACCTTAAAAATATTAATTGCAAAAAAGGGTACGAGGAGGTGCCCACGAGAGTGCAGAGCTATGTACCTTCTTGGGCAGATACTTATGATTTGGTGTAGGAAATACAAAAAAGGCAACTTCTGGTCCCAGAAAAAAAAAAAAAAAAGTTACAGCATTAAGTATTCACATAGGATTGTCCCAGTACAGCCACACTTGTGTAGGTATACCACTGTAATCAACAAAATTTTTCTTACAAGAGCATGAGACTTGGCATTTGGCAGTAGAGCTGATGTGGCTGATCTGAACAGGCCCTGCGTCCTCTGTGCTTCCAGCTGCCCCCTCAGATCCGTGATCTCCTTTGCCCTATCAATCAAAAGTGCTTGTGTGGCTAAACTACTGAATCGGGAATTGATCCAGCTGAGAAACAGTCCAACAAAAAATAATTATTTTCCAATCAACACTACTAAAACAAGTACTGTTCCCAAGGGAAAAACTAAGACACATGTCAATTTGTGGCCTAGAAAAGGGAATAGACAGTTACAGAGCTACACAAATTACAGCGCAGGAGAAGTTGCTTTGATGCTGCTACGTTGATGCTGTTCTAAACAGGTGCATTTAGAATATAGTCACATTTTTCTTTGCCAGTCAAAATGGGCTATGTCCCAGAAGGACAGTATTGCCCCTGGAGATCATGATGCCTCACTGAGGAGGAGCAAATCTCGGACAGACAGTTGAGACATTGAGAGGTATGTAAGTACACTTTACTCTGGATGGGATCTCATTCAGGTGATCATTTGGGTGGAGCTTGAAGAGTATCATTACATTTTTTCCTCTACCAATCTGGCTGCCCCAGCTAGGAAAATTTTAATTCGCAGCTCCCTTGCACACTTAAGGTGTCTTGAGTAAGTTAGTTAACTTTTGTTCTAATCAGCAGTTTATTGTCTGGAGCAATGGGAAAGTGTGATGATGATGATGATAACACCACCACAGTTTCTAAACAACAGCACAGTGAATGCAGCTCAGATGCACAGTAGTGTCTTCAACAAATGTCAGCTCAAGTCTAAGATCTATTGGCTTTGGCTCAGGGCTCGTTCTGCTAGATTTAGCAAGCACTTGCATAGCTCCCAAATGTCTCTGTGTTTTCAGGTGCTTTGGGATCACTTTGTGTATACACCAGGTACACTCATGGAGTCACCTTGAGTCTATTGCATCTGAGTCAATAAACCCTCCAAAAACCTCAGACATGAGGAACACACTGCAAAGACACATAAGTGACCTTGCAGAGAGTCATTCTGAAAACAGGAGGGCTAACATGGGGCAGTAAGGCCTGCTGATCCAATCAGTTGAGCATGTCTGCACCACAATTCCCAGTACATTTTTTTTTGACTGTGTGGCCCTCACAGCACTACTGCCGTGGTTGTATGGCACAAAGTTATAAAGTCCAGCTGGAATCGACTTAGCTCAGCGTGGAGCCAGTTAGGGTGGTTCCGTATCTACAAAGTCTACCCAGCGGCTGTGCCCGCCAGGCGGTAGAAAAGTCTCAACGCAGCTGTCACAAGGTGGCGCTCTTTGACGCCGTCTTCCAAGGTCTTTGGCGTTGCGAGAACACCTTGACGCAGCGCCGGTGGGATTCTAGGTTTGTGCGAGGCCTTGTGGGTCGGGGTCTGTTGAAGGGAAAGGGGCTGTAAGCCCTCCTGAAGCCTCTGCTCTGCTGCCTGAGGTGGGTGCGTTTCTTGGGAGCCAGCACTGCCCTGCTCAGCTGCTGCCCTGCCATCAGACTAGGTTGCCCCCTGAAGTGAAACACATTTAGCAAAACACACACCGCTAATTTTTCTCATACCGAAAACAGTCGATGTGCAAGGCCCCACACATCTACTGTCTCTTGGTATAGGGGCAGCAACAACGTTTTAAGAAGAGCCGACAATGGTTGTGCTATGTGAGGGCGTTAACAGCTTCCATGAGGTCAGTCTGTGATCTGAAGACAATCAGGGACTCATCCAAGCCAATGGGTGTTTGGCAACTTGCAGCCAGACTGAACAGAGAAACCAAATTTGTCTTTGTATGATGAAAGCTGGAAACAAAAAGAAGCCAGTGCCCAAGATGGTTTCTGATCATACTTGCCCTGGGACCCATTAAAAGCTTGTCTATATCTCAGTACTGTTGCAGATCAAATTTAATTATTTTACATTAAAAGGGTACTTGGAATCCAAAATAAAATGTTTTATTGGAAATTACATGCTGTCCTAAAGAGAGTTATTGAAGCCACTTGGGAAACAATTTTTCTAAGATGCCAAATGAATTAACCATCAGAAGACAGCAATGTGGATGCATTTCTACCCCACAGCAAGTGCTGCAAATATACCAGCCCCTTCCCTGCTGCCCCAGGCAGCA
Organism: Falco punctatus; assembly: GCF_963210335.1. Taxonomy (NCBI): domain Eukaryota; kingdom Metazoa; phylum Chordata; class Aves; order Falconiformes; family Falconidae; genus Falco; species Falco punctatus. The sequence goes on from NC_137583.1 coordinate 68,781,847, forward strand.
CTCAAGCAGCTCTCTCAGCACCTGTCCAGCTGTCCTAGCCAGGGGGTGGGTTTTGGAACTGCAGCTGCAGAGACCTTCCCAGGCCCACCGGTACTCCCCCAGCTCCCTACCATTCACCCTCATTTCCACAGTTCTAGACTGAGATGCTGGATTTTGCTGACCTCGGAGGGAAGGGAAGAATTATTTTTCCTCTCTCCACCTTGATTTAGAGACATCAGCAGGTACACCAAAGGTATGACCAGAGTGGTTTTTAATGCTGCAAATAGAAGACTCCAGACGACGTGCAAAATACCACACGATTACGCAGAGATGAGGCAGCCTTTCTTACTGTGTATCTTAGAATATATTTTTCTGAAACTCTCTGACTTTTCAGCATTGTGTGGGTTTCTCTGGGACAACTACTAAAACGCAAGGACTAATAGCAGTTGCTATTAGTTTCTTCCTCTGTAGACACAGCACACAAAGCCAAAGCATGAGTAACAGGCTTTGGAAAGAGCTTCTTCTGGGCCCGTTACTCATTGCAAAGGCAGGCTTGGACATCCCAGCGTAGCAGCCACCTGCTGTTGTTGGCTTTTCTTCTGGTATAATCACAGAAAACAGGATTTGGCTTACAAAAAAATCCCCAAACCACACATGCAGGAAAGATTGGACTAAATAATCGCCAGACCTTTATCTTCCATACCTTTACAACAACCAGAGGCCCTGAAGGATCGTTAACAATTGAGGGAAAAGAGTGGTAGGAATAATGTATTTATCACAGCCAAATATTTAAAGTCTTCTTATGAAACTAAAACCAGAAAAATGCTAAATGTCAATTATTACTTCCAGGCAGGCCTTCACAAAGATCGACACAGCTTACGTTCAGTGTTTCTCTCTCCCCCTTGGGATAACCCCCTGGGAAGGGAGGTTAGGAGCCCCTATTCACGATACCGCTATTGTTTTACCGATTTTATTGTCATCTTACAGATTTCTACCCATACAGGAGGCTATAACCAGGGCAGCACTTCCCTTCTAGCCACTATCGGCCTCTCCTGAAGAGAGCTGCCACCTCAGGGCAGCACTGCTGGGGCTGGAGGTTTTATTTGAGGGGGGCGGGGGGAGGCCACAAACGGCTCCCCCAAGTCTCCAGGCGCCACGAAGGCCGGTCCGGCAGCCCCGGTCCCGCCGCTGGGGCCAGGCAGGGCGACGGCCCCGGCCCCGCCATCTCCCGGCCGCGGCCATCAGCAGCGCCCGCCCCGCGCATGAGCCCTGGCGTCGCGGCGTGGCCTACAGCTCCCGGCTTGCTTTGCAAAGCGGGGGTGGCTTTTTTTTTTTTTTTCCTTTTTTTTTTTCTTTTTTTTTTTCCCCACCCCTCGGAGGGGGAAGGATGGGTGGGGAAAGCGAGAGCTCACGAAAGCGAGGCGAGGAGGAATCCCACAATACCAGGCGGGTTGCGAGCCCGGCGCTGCCGCTGTCTCTTTAATGCAAGAGGAAGCGATGCGGAGGGGTGGAAAATGGCAGAGTTGCAGATGTTGCTAGAGGAGGAAATCCCTTCTGGCAAGCGGGCTCTGCTCGAGAGCTACCAGAACCTCACTCGAGTGGCCGACTACTGCGAAAACAACTACATCCAGGTGAGGGGCGGCGGGGCAGCGCACCGGGGCCGGCGGTGGGGCGGCGAGGCGAGGCTCCGGTGCGGGCGGCGGGGCCGGAGCCGCCGGAGGGGCAGCGCGGCGCCTGGCTGCCCCCGCCGCCGCTCCCCGCCCCGCAGCCCTTCCCCCGGGTTTGCCTTTTCTTTCAACTTTTGCAGCCCAACGACCGGGCTTCCCTGCCCCCTCTCCGGAGAGGAAGGGAGGGGGTTATTATGTCAGTCCGGCTCGGAGGGTGTGTCTTTTTTTTTTTTTTTTTTTTTTTCCCCCCCTTCTTTTTTTCTGTATTTATTTATTATGAGTCACATCCCGGAGACCTCCCTGGGCTGGGGCGGGGGGTGAGCGGGGCACGAAGGCCGGTGAGCTGCTCCGTGTGGCCGGCTCAGACCCAGTATCTCGGGTTTCCCCCTCGCCTCCCAGCGGCGCGGCTCCCTCCGGGGGACGCCGCCGGGCCCCGGGGCGGCGGCTGGCGGCGGTCGCTGAGGCGGGCAGCTCCGCGCGCCTCACGTGGAGCGCGGGTGCCGGCCGGCCCCTCCGCCAGCGCCATCCGCAGCGGCGCGGGGGGCGGAAGGGGCCCCGCACGCGGGGGACATCACGGAGCTCGGTCGGCGGGGGGGAGCCGCGGGGGGAGCCCCGGCGGGGCCCAGGGAGCGCGGCGCGCCGGGGCCCGCATCCCGCGGGCTGTGGGGGCTGGGGGCTGCCCGTGCGCGAGCGTGGGGTGGTGCTTCAAAATGGCAATCGGTGCCGCTCGCAGGCTCCGCTCGCAGGCACCCTGCAGCCGCGGTTTCACACCGGGTCTCCGGTGCTGGAGGAGGCTCCCCTGGCTGTACCGTGTCTCCGGTCGGTGTGGATCCCCCTCCCTCCCCCCCGAATGCCAGTGCTTCTTGGCCTTGCTTTAAGGCTATTTTTGTGAAGCTGCTTTTAAGCACAGTTTGCTATTATTATTTTTTCAAGATTTGCCGCACGAAACTCCATAAGTCTGTGTATTTGGTTATACTCATGTGACTACAGAGCCATCCAGAGATGCTCAAATTCAACTTTTTTTTTTTTTTTAACAAAAAAATTGAAGGGGGAAAGCAAATGAGCTCCGTTTTACTTACTAGACAGCTTGTAAAGTGAACTTGTTGAATCTAATACTAGACTACCTGTGATGAGTGTTTAATGCAGGTTGTTAAATTCTCTGGCATCCGTTGTTGTTGGTAAGCTATCTTACTGTTTTTAGAAATGGAGTAGCAAATTTGAAAACACAGCTTTAATAATATGAAGTGAAATACTTTTTTCTAAATGAGCTACTTGGATTAAAACTGCTTTAACAAGGCATATTGTCAAGATTTTTTTTTGGTGTGTGTGGTATGTGAGGTAGTATGAGTTAATGTCTATTTACTCTTCCGAGTTGTTTGCTCCACCCAAAGAAAGCTGCTGATATAAATGTTTCTAAGAGGCGAGGTTCATTTGGTTTTACTCATGGGAAATATGACAAATACATGAGCATGGTAATTGCAGCACAAGTTTTGACCTGTCTCCTGCTCCTGACTTTTTCCCTGTGTTAGAAATTTACAGAGAATCTTCAATTAGGTTGTTTTCTTCAGTCCTAAAAATTGTCTTTTTTTTTCTTCAAGCAAACAAACCAAAAAACCCAACACTCGAGCTAGGTCCTATCCAGTCATTTGGGGTGGTTTTTATGCAGTTATTTATTTTTTAAATGTGATAGCTCATTTTCACCTCAAGTATCAAGGTCAGCTGGATGTGGGATTGGTACAGTCTGTTTTATCTGTGTACAGCTGTGTTTACCCCTTTTGAAAGGAAGCTGGAATTCTAAAATTCGTAATGAGGACTTGTGCGGTAGCTTTGAGAAATTTATACCTCGCTTGTTTTGTACACCCGTTGTATGTTTACTCAGTGAAAATGGCAAATAAATTGATAAAATTACATATTTTTTTAATGTGTGATGGAGGTGGGTTTTTTAATCAGCACTTTATACAAAGCCATCTGCTCTCCAGTTGGACTACTGAACAGATTATACTTCCCGTGCCTGTGGTGGGGCCACTGCAGGATTAGGCGATCTGACACAGGGCACTGGGTTGAGATTTGGGAGTGTGTATATCGTGGGATGGGAATGGAGGAAAGGAGAGGTAGAGGCTTAACCAACGCATAGTACAATTTTTTTTTTTTTTTAATTTGATGTAATTGAGCATTTTATAAGAAAGGCAGGCCAGAACACAGAACCTGTCCATGAAGTGAGTATTAAAACAGTTCAGAAATGGCTACGCATTGTAACTTATCCCGTAGAGGGTGACGGATTCAGTCTGGCTTCTCTGACTTTGGATAGCTTTGCATTTGGAGAGTTTTCTCTCGTTCTGTGGGAAAGGCTATGTGATTCTTGGCAGGAAAACCCACCGTGTGCTGTCACCTACTCTGCATTGTGGCACTGAGGTGGTACAAGTTTAATCTGACTGTTCTGACTGCTGATGGTAACAATCTGTAGTAATTGTAATAGCACTCAGATACTTATTCAGAACTCTTGATGTTCTCAGCCTTATGTTGTGTATTCTTTGCTCACTTAAACAGGAAAGCAATTTCCTACCCCTAATTACATTGCTGTATTCAAACTATATCTCTATTTTTTTGTATCTGAAAATGTAGGAATCTTGTTTTGTCTCTCCCACTTAACGTGGGAATAATTCTGGCAAAATCTCAGTCATACTGTGGTTTTTTTTTTTGAAGAGAGTGTGTTCAGTGTCTTTTGGGATTCTTCAAAAAAAGAAAAAAAAAAAAAGAGGAGGTATTGGAGAAGAACTCACCTGGGTCGCACCCGAGTCCCTAATGGTGGATGTGGCTCTATTGACAGTAAGCATCCTTTTAGTGAAGCATTTAGGAAAGGTGACAGCATTTGGGACTGCCAAGCTGAAAACCACTATTCTAACAAAAGTGGGAAGCAGTTTCTTGCTAAGGCAAATTGTGAATAAATCAGAATGCCAGGCAGTAACACAGTTTGCTCTCCACGTGTGTTCTGGTTACCTAGAACATTTATCTGATAGGAAGGGAAAATAGCTGGGGAGAAGCAGAGCAAATAAGTTTCTAAGGAAGACCTGCAGTGCTAAAAGGAAAGTATGGTATGGTGGCAGTCTTGGGGGGATGGGGGAGAGAGTGAGACAGAAAAAAAGGAAATCAAATGTAGAAGTAGTAATTGAAGGAAGTTGTGATGTTATTGGTGGGGATTTTGGCTTTGACTAGAAGGAAAAAGGTGTTATAAGTACATTACTATATTTAACCTGTGACATGATTTAAAATCTGTTATGTTTCTGGTTGGAAGCTTCAGTGACAAACTGGTAGAAAATTCCTGTTTTCTTTTAGATCAGAGACTTAAACTCTGAACGGTTTTAAGAGCAGGTTTTGAACCTTGGATCTTTAACTGGAAGCATGTTTTTGTCTCCTGAAATAAGTTTTCTTGATATCCAGGAAAATGTACTTTATGTATAGTTTTCTAAATATTTTTCCTATCACTCTTGAGAATACTGGTATGACTGTTCTCTTGTGATGGAGACATTTGCTTGTGAATTGGCATACCTTTATTATAAAGTGCAGTGAGATTAAGCAAGGGAAGGAGTGGTGAAACTATCTGATAATGGAAATAAACAAAACTTCTTCATAGGTGCCATGTAACTGTAAGTTCCAGTACTTAATGCCTTCCTCAAATCCTTTTGCCTGCAAATAATTCTGGAACTTAGCCCCTTTCAGTTTGTATGTAACCGTGAAGAGTTATCTGAAAATCTGTGACATAAAGCTGAAGATGCTAGTGAGGAATTTAATCAGTATCCTGAATAGTATGGACTTTATCAGTACTAATGCAGAAATAACGTGGAGTTAAAGTACTTAGAGTTCTAATTGTGGTTCTTCAGCTGAAAATACTAACTTCCAGAGAGATTTTCCAGTCAGTTTCTTGGCTGAACTGAATTACTTTCAGTTTTTAATGAACTTATTTACAATAACTAGCCTATGAAGTGTTAGAATGATGCAGGAAACCAGTGTCTTCAGTGTTACTGTGCTGATGACTTCCTTTTGAGCAACTTCAGTTGGCTGGTGTAGTGCTGTAAAACACTGCTTACAACTCTCTCCTACTGTCTAAATCAGATGTTTCTTATAGTCTTGTTTATGCACAGGCATATACATAGTTTTCATCAATCCCTTTGCTTCTAGGCCACTTGGTAAGATCCATTTGTAATATTTTTTTAAACTCAAATATAATTTTAATATGACTGTGAGAACCTCTAAATGAACGGCTTGGAATATGTACTACTTGTGTAAATTCTGATCTTGATAGTCTCTAGTGGATAGGTTTAGCAGCTTTAGAAAATAAATTAAGTGAAAGACCTTTTAAGGAAGTAAGTGCTGTGTTGCCTAAATACGTGGTTTTTTGTTATCATGCTGTTTCCTTCTGTAGCTTCCAACTGGTATGTGGGAACTAAATGGTGGGTTTACAAGTTCTGGGTAAAACAGACAAAAGCAGGGACAGATTTAAGTTTGACTACTGTTGCAAAAAAATTTGAAGTGTCTTTCCAAGTTGGTAGAGCAATAAATGTGTGTGGTTGCACAGTGTTGCATGCAAGAAGTTTCACAAATCCTTATGTTGTCTTCTAGTATGTGTATAGGAATTCTTTCTGGTTTATAGCTTGGATGTTCCACCCTTACTATACAGTAGATTGTACATATTGGAAAGGAAATAACATTTTTCATGGTGTGTCATTTTCTGTAAATGTTGGTAACAGATCTGACACTCAGCTTGGTTGCCTGGTGTATGGAGAGTGGCTTAGTTTAGTTCAGTACAAAGAAGTGCACTCAGAATGTCTAATTCAGGAAGTGGCCTGCTTTAAAAGGATAAACTTCTTAAATTGTCACTAATAAAAATCTTTTCTGAGCTGTGAGAACTTGCATGCTTTTATGTTCATAGGTTAATTAGTTTGTATTGAGAGTAAATACAGTGGGTTTTTCCTTTTTTTTTTTTTTTTTTTTTTTCCCCCTCCTGGTTTCATTGCTAAATTTGGAACATTTTGTAAGAAAAGCAAATTAAGCTACTTCATGTTCTGTAACATCAAAATATAATTCAAAATTGGAGAGTTTCAGAGCCACAAGATAAAATATGGTTTTACCATACACTATGGTTTGTAGGCTTAACTCACATCCTTTAAGATGTTAGCTTAACTTTTAAACACTGTTCTTTTTTTAAGGTAGTTTAAACAAACACTTGCCATCAGTATGAAAGGCACTGGCTTTTCTATGGGCATGGTTTAAAAAAAAAGTAATAATTTGGGTACAGGTTGGTGGGTTGGGCTTGTAGCTCTTCTGTGCTGGTGTGTTGTATGTGTTTTGGAAAATACAGCTTTATGTTTAGCTCAAAATCAGCAGTAAGGCAATAGTGCAACTTCACTGAATCAGCGATTACCCTGTGTACACAGCAAACAGATCCAAGAGTGTTGTGTATGTGTTTTGTATCCAAAGGAGGTAGATGATACGAGCTTTTCCAAAATTTGAAATGTTTCCATTAATTTTGGTACGTTTGGTTTAAGAAGCCAGCAAGATGTCAGCTGCTCTTCCCATTCCATTTTTCGTTAGTATTTCAGCAGATGATTGTGTTGGCACTGTGCTGCCTTAATCGGGAGGAGTAAAGTGGATTGGGATAAGGTTTTTTTCTAGGTGCATACTGCTTCTTCCACAAAGGAAGTGCTGTCCGCTCCCTTCTGTTTCCACATATGCTGGAAGGAAGAAGCTTGCAGGTTGTGTGTTGTCAGTGTATGTTAAGTGTGATCCTTGCTCTCTGTGCTCTGCTTGCTGGGCCCAGCCCTGTGGAATTGTTGGAAGGAAGAAAGAAGACGTGACTAAGAGGGGCAACTGTCTAATGCTTACCTCCCTCTGGATCTCTGGGAGCTTGGTGCAGTAAGTAGCTCCTATGGTAAAGAGGAAATAGATAGGCCTTGAGGAGGGCTCATAAAGTGGATCACATTGTAATGAACTTAAGAAGACAGGAGCAGGCCGTGTACAAGTACGAAGCATTGTACCTCTGAGGGCAAAGTTCCTGTTAATATCTATGCTTCTGATCTAAGTTTAACAATAAAACCCCCAGACTGTGAAAGAAAAAACCTGATGCAACCTCCCAATATTTTTGTTGAGTATTTTGAATTGTCTTCGTTTTACAGAAGGATAAATGGAGGCATAGAATTTATAACTGACTTGTGCAAGGTCATATAGGGACGTGCTGTCAGATTTGGGAACAGAACCTGATTGTTTGGACTTCCAGTGCTGTACACAAGGGTTCCATGCCACCATCCCCACCCCCCGCCTTTCCAAGTTGACTCCGTTACTACAGCGCAGCAAGAAGTGTGTATCTGCAGAGATGTGAAGTCAGTGTCCACAGAGACAGTGCAATGAATCCCTTGGGAAAAGATACACCTGAAAACATCATTGGACTCGTTAGCAGCATTTACTTTTTAAGGGTTTTACATATCTCCTCTCATAAGAACCTTGAGATTCTAATTTTTGGCTTTGCAAACTTCTGTAGTTACATAATGATTTTGGTACTGTCTGTCTGCATGTTGGTGGGGGTGTCTGTCTTGGCAGAGGCACTAGAAGATATCGCTGTCTTTCTCATTAGTGAAAGCAGTCTGTGTTTGACAGTTCTGGTGACTGAAATCTTACTTATCTACAGAACAGCAGGGCGGCAGCTGTGTGGATGAAGTGTCAGTTCTGGTGTAGCAAGACATCCTTGAGGGATGAGAGTGTATCTTGCTCTCTCTGTGCCAGTGTTCAGTTCTTAATTAGTAACTTACAGTTGAAAGGAGTGTGTTGTGGTTATTTGTTCTTACCTGGCAGGAAAAGGCTTGTGGGCCCCCAGTTACTCAGTGTCCAGGCTTGTTCACGATGACCCGAGTGTTCTTGCTGCCTTTAGTATTTGTGTTAACCAGAGTGGTGTTCCTCTGATGCTGTTCTTTCCACCCCCACCCCCAAATCTGAGCACTGGTCACAGAGGCAGGTGAACTCGGTCACAGGGAATCTCCCTTCCCTCCACGCCTAAGGGAAGTAACTGCTGAATTTGTAATAGTAGATACGGTGCCTGAAGTGGTTCCTCCCTTTTCCTGACCTTGCTGGTGAAGTGGCTGCCACAGACAGACGCTTGATGTCTCCTGTGGGTTATAGAAATAACCCTTTGCAGCTCAAAACTTGCGCAGAGCCCTTGTGGGGCTAAGACCGGGGATGTGGTAGAGAATAGGTTATGATGCGCTTCTGAACAGAGTTCTGTGCGCAACGTGGTATCTGTAGGTGTGTTTCCTCCTTCACCTCCAGCCTGTCAGCGTGCCCATCTGACTGTGCTGGAGAGGCTCAGTCACGTGTTTCATCAACCTCAGGCCAGCTAGTGAAATAAAAGATACAGCACTTCTAACAGGTGGGTTCTTTGAAGAATCCATTTATTGTACAGTATGTGAAAGCGGAACTGTAAACGCCTCCTCTTGGTATTAGAGGAAATGTGGTTTTTTTCCCTGGGTTAATTAGTAAGAGTGTAGATGCCACCTTTGCTTGAAACTATGCAAGTCATGTTCCTCATTAGATATGCAAGCCCTTAATGCTGTTAACAGGAGCCATGCATGCTTTGCAGAGTGTAGATTTGTTACTATGATGTTGATATTTTAGAAGAAAAGGAGGGATGTGGAACTCCGCATGAGAATTTCAGCTTGGAGCAAAGCATGAGTGCAGCATTTCCAAATACCTTGTAAAATTCAACAGTCTGTATTAACATGAGATAAAATTGGTGGGCAACCTGCTGGTGAAGCTCACAAAACAAATCAGTTTTACCCTGAAAAAGATTGACTGTTTACAAGGTGACTTTTAGACAAGAATGTTATTAAAAATAGATTCCAGATCAAATATGTCTAGTTAGTAAGTGCTGGGTTTGGCAAACTGAAAAAGCCTCTGAAGATCAAAACTTCTCTTGGTTTGGGCCTCTTGTGTTAAAGTCTCTTCGTAATAGCCACGTGATGTGTGCCATATTCAGTTTTCTGCTGTTGGGGAATATTCTAAAAGAACAGTAGAGGTTGTATCTTCTGCAATGAGATACAGCTTTGTTATGTTCCTTGTGTTTCTTATGTTAAGATAGCAGATACATTTGGGATAGTGTCATCCCTCCCTCTTCCTTCCTCCCTCCCTCCCTCTCCAAAGAGCCCAAAATAATCAGTTCTGTGTACTCTTTCTGCAGCAGAAGTTAAAGAGCAAGCACACTGCTCCATGTGTGAGGAGGCCCTGATACTGTAGTGATGAACATTGAAAGAACTCATGGGGAAGAGACTGCATCACTTTCCTAATTTTATTGTAACGTCAAAGACAATGAGGAGTAAGATGTAGTACTGTTCCTACTTCTGTTATGAAAGCAAGGCCTTTCAGAACTCTGGCAGAGGAGGCTTACTAAAAGAAATGCTGGTTTGACATCCTTAGAGTTAAGCGTAATGTTCTTAGCGGGTGGTCTTAAGGTTATAAATAGTTCCAAGAAAAAGAATTTGTTTGTTTACTATTTCAAGCATAACATTTCTTTGATGTCCTTGGAAAAGAATTGAAATGTAGACTCTTCTGGCTATTTTCACACCAGTGTTTTTTCTAAGCTATACTTTATCAGGCAAGCGTGGGTTTTTTTGTTGGCTTTTTTTTCCAGCTAATCTTTCACCAAATGCATATCTTCACTTTCATCCTCTGATCTCCTTGTTGTACTTTAGGGTCAGCAAATATACCAACCAGTGTTTGTCCTGTGGCAATTGTTGTCAGTTGAGCATCTTATTTGACTTTATTGTAGCAGGTGTGCTACAAATTATTATTTGAACTGTGGTCTCCGTGCACAAATTCTGTGTTCTAGAGCCTGAGATAAGAAAACGTCTGTGTAAAACAAATAGACAAGAGAAGAATGAAGTGTCCAGGCAGCTGCATCAGACTGCTGCCATAATGTCAAGAAAGCCATGCCATAGCTTGTCTTTTCACATTCGTACACCTAATGATGTTAGTCACTATTATGTCACTGATGTTACTAGTGACAACATTTCTTTCTCTTCAGGTGCTTCTCCTAGCCTGTGATGTTAATATCAATTTGCTGATTTCTCTCTCACTGTTAAGTATCCTATCTGCTTGCTACAGGCAGTTTCCTAGACCTGTTGTCTGTCTTCTATTGCCGAACACTGTAGACTTACTCTTTTGGTACCATTGACTCAAGAGTGCTCTCATCACAGCTGCTGGCTCTGAAACAGACTCACGTGCTTGCTCTCTACCTCGTTGACTTTGGGTCTTATTTCAGATCTCATCTGAAAACCTCTTTTCCCTTGCCTATTTCTTTTAATTAATGTCTTTCTATTATTTATCTGCATATTTTACTGCCTTGGAGCTTAAATTATGCAGCTGTTTTTCATGATGTCTTTCAGATAAACAGCTTCTACTAGCATGGGCTTGAATAATTGGAAACCTGTAGCTACTGAATATGTTTATATGCACTTCTTTTTTAGATTCTCTTTATTGGCTCAGAGTTGAGACTAAAGCCTTGCCCATGAAGTGGTCTGTAACCACCTGAGGAAGCCATGATGAGCAGAATACAGAAGAAAGAACACATCTGGGGAGATGTTGTGTGCAATAGGACTGACATGATTCTGTCTGCTAGTAAAGCTGTTAGGAGGCCTCTCAAATGTATGTGGCCAGGCCCTCCCTTTATAAGAAATTTGTCTTGTTCAGGAAGCTGGTCCTTTTGTTACTCTGAGGCCAAGGAGTGGAAAGGGCTAAATAAAACTTCTGTCCTTGGAGGGCCTTAAATCTCTTACCAGCGAGGGAAAGGAGGATGTGTTGGGGAACGGTGTTCTGTTAACATGCATTAGTAGGTATGTATCTACAAAGCAGAGCTGGACCTGATCCTGAAGGGTTTTTATAAAACACAATTCTAGCCTCCAGGGTTCCCACTGTGAGGCCTTGTGGCAGGTGGCTTGGATGGTGCTTCAGTCAAGGTCCAAAGAGTGTCAGACTAACAGAGATATGATGTATCGAGGCACTCTATGTTGGCAAGATCCTTGGAGACCTGGCTAGGGATTGTTCAGCTTTTGATTTGCTGGCTGGCACGCAGGATTGCTAAATGTCTGGGAGAAGCTGTGATGCAAACTCCTGGCTTTAGCTGCGTTAGATAAAATGTGTGTCTGGTTTGGAAGTGCTTGGCTGTACAAGGGCTCTCTTCAAATACTGTGGATGTGTTTCCTGCTGCAGTGTACCGTATGTTCTCCCAGCACTGAAATGGCATAGTTGCTGCAGTAGTCCTGAGATTTGCCTGGAAGCGTTGCAAGGGAATTTTGTCTTAAATGGCAACAGATTTTGTATCTGATTTCTAAAGTGTCTTTAGCTCTGAATGTTAGGGAAAATTGTTGTTGCCATAGGTGTAATTGAAGCTTGGGCTCATACAATGCTGCTTACTTTCTGAGAGGTCTTGTATCACTTGAGTAGTGACTGTGTCCTTTCTAGATGTATGTTTTGTTCCTCTTCAGCAGTCTGTCCTTTAAGCCAATGGAGAAGGGTGACAGACAATGGAAAGCTTTCTAGCACATGCTCCCTCTTTAGAAACCTACTGTCATGAACAAGAACTGTAAAATCCGCTTCTGTCGGTACTCTGCAGTGAATATTGACTGTTTAGAGACTTGAGGGAGGTATCTGTTGTAATTATGAGAGAGGCTCATTTACTGGGGACAGAAGCCAAGTATGCGGGGATTACCTGTGGGCTGTTGCTCCTCTGCCGAGAGGAGAAAAGTTGCTGGTTTTGGTCCTGAATGTGGGAGGCATGGAGGATTTCAGCATGTTCCTTGGGCATGGAAAGGTCTTAAGAGTTGATGAAGAATAACCAAGGTTGAATAACCTTCTACCTTGCTGACAGAAAATGGGAATGGTTTGAAGGGTGATTCAAAAGCAAGTCGAGGGTCTTGAGCAACACCAAGTTTCTGGTAGGAGTAAAAGCGCTGGAGGAACAGGGGAGAGCGTGTAACTCTCCTTCACTGTGTACCTCTCTTCAGCCAGTCTTTCTTGCTGGCTGTGACGTGGTAAAAGGACAACATTGAAAGCAAATACTGTTACTATTTGCTTCCTACCTACAGCAGACAGCTAGAGAGGTAGCTTTACTTTTTTTTCCCAGGTTTCTGTAAGGGGTTACTGCGGCAGCACTGGGAGTGGGGGAGTAGGAACTGAAGCAGGTACTTACTGGCTGTGTAACATCCTACGAGGCCTGGGGGAATGAATGTGGCGAACACTGTGAGTCATGCTTGTCAGTCTCATAAAGCAGGAGGCTTTTTACAATTGGCCTTGGAGGGAAAGAGGTGTTTAATGGAGCAGTTGTGAAGGAGTTATGCAAATAGAAGACATAAGTAATGAGCAAAAGATACTCATTTAAGCTGCTTGTCTTCTCAGAAAATGACTAAATGCAAACTAACCACTGCAAAAGTTAAGAGAAATGTATAATCATTAAGTATAATGGGTGTAAAAATGTGGCCACTCATGATAAGAAAATTCTTTTTCTGTGGCTAGCAAAAAAAACTTTCTGTAGCTGTTGAACAGGACTGTTTCTGAATACAGCTCTCTGTGGCTGTAACAAGGGCCGCTCATCGGTCAAGCAGATTACAGGTGAGATAGTAGCAAGGTGTCCTGGTGGCCCTACTACAAGTGCTGAAATAGAATACTTGAGGGGTGGTTTTACTACCAGAAGGGGAGACAGGGAGTGATGTGGATGTGACTATTCTCATGCCTCTGATTGCAAGCACTGCTGTCATCTGTATGACTCTGGACCTCCTGCATCTGCCTAAACCTGCCCTTCTCTACAACACTGTGTATGAAGGGGAAGCAGTCTTCAAAATCACGTGAAGGAGCAGCATAAAAACACCAGTGGAACTTCAACATGGATTAGAAAACTTTGCTGTAATTGTCTGCTGGAGTCATTGCAGCTGTATTTCTAGGAACAGTTACTCACTTGAACTACTGCTGTGCTAATGCCACAGCAATTGTCTCTCCAAGGACTTTGTTCTTTTAAAAAAATACAACAAAACGCCAAAAAAACCCCAAACCCCTCTCACTCCTTAATTTGGCACTGTGTTTTCTATTGAAGAGCTTGCTTTCTGTCTTCTGTTGGTTTCTGTAAGTTAAGCATTGTCTGTTGCAGGATGTGGAGATTACCATATTTATTTATTTTTGTTACCTGCTGTCCTGTTCATGTTTATTTGGGAAAGAAACAATGGTAGATTATTGACTCTTGCCATTCCTCCTCCCTCCTCCATTCTCCTGAGCCATCTGTTTTGTTCTGGGGTGTGTGTTTGAGGAGCTAAATTCCTACTTGCTGCAATTGAAATAACACAGTATTCAAATACGTTTATGCATGTAAGGTTTTGGAATGCTCTTGCTAACCATAAGCTCACATTTTAACATAATAAGTAATTCTTCAAAAATAAACTGGATGGTGGTGTACTTAAACAGCTATCAGATAAAAATTGTACGGTCAGATCCAGGAGTGTGTAAAAGTCTAAGCAGTATTAGCAGCTGTTTATGCGATCAGATAGAAACAGAAACTAGGTTGATTTTCTCCACTTACATGCAAGTTCTTGTAAAAACCATCAGTCCTTGTACTGCAGTCAATTACTTTATGACCATGAGATCACTGTATAGCCTGTGCGTTATGTGAGAGTATGCCTTGTAGTGGGAAGCGAGCTACTACAAAACTGTACCCTGGTTTCTAGTCTAAGCATGTTGCACTAGTGTTGTGAGATCTCTGCAAGCCCTTGGATGGTTTCTTGCTGGAGCAAGTATATCAGGCTTCAAGACACTAAATACAAGTGTAGTGCTACAAAGTATGAGAAGACAGTTTGACCCTGTAATGGCCATTTCTTGTTTTAAAAATACTGTGATGTTTGGGAATTGCCTGATCTGTAAAATCTGGGCAGTGGCTGTGTATTGAAAGTGACATTCTTAAATATGAGAACTGTTTCTGAACTAGGAACACTTGCAGTCCAGACATTTACTGGATGTCAAAGGCCTGTGTAACTCTTGGCTCTACATTTTAGTGCCTTGAGATTCTTCCTGGAGCTGGACAGGCCTGCTAGTAATGACTTTCCATGCTCTCTTCCCTACTTCCCTCCCTGCTTTGTTGTCCAGCAACATCTCTGACATCTCCATGTGGAGAAACCTGTTGTAACGCTGAGTGTAGCTTTGAGCCTGCTTGCTTTTGGACTGACCCTTTTGCCGATGCTGACATTCAGTGTTTAGCCGTCTTTCAAAACAGCAGTTGAGGTTACCCTATTGCATGGGTTCAGAGCACTGTTGACATATAATCTGTGCGTGCTGAGGTGACACTGGAGTTTGATCTTTTATTCTAAATGTTGCTCGATGCCCTCTGGTGTGATTCCAGGCCTGCCTAGAGGGTAGGGAGGACTAGAGAGTGAGGATCTAGAAAGAAAAGTAGCCTTGGAAGTTCACCTGTAAAAGGTCATAGAATTTTAGCATGTTGCTTGTCTTCAGATACAGATTTCTTGTATTATTCTGGGCTTATTCCTTCAGTTTGATTTCTCAAAACAGAGATAAAAAAACCTTCTGATTGTGTGAGCACACACCAGTCCTTGAGAGTAAACTGAAAAGGTAAATAAAATCTGTAGGAGGAACCATTGTTACCAGTATTATGAAAAGGGACTTGCGCGCAGTGTGAGCTGAAGAGCTTTGCCCAAAACAGGTTACTCTAAGCTATTTTGATTCAGAGGCTTGCATGGTATGAAAATCTACCCAGTTCTGATTTGTCACTCCAGTTAGGTTCTTTGTTGCTGCCACTGTATTACAAGGAGGATATTAAGGTAACTAAAAAATGCTAAAGTGTCTCCTTTCTATTCCCACCAAAAAAAGTAAAAAAAAAAAAAAAAAAAAAAAAAAAACCAAACCAAAAAAAAAAAAAACCAAACCAAACCCCAAACCACAAACCTTTGGCTTATCAATGAGTATATCCTTGTTAGATGAGTTAAAACTTGTTTGGTGGGTGCTGGCACTTAAAGTAGACAGGCATTTTAATTTCAAGCCCCATTACAAACAGAAAAGAAAAGATCAATATTTGAGAGGCAGCATATAAGGAAACAAATGGAATGTAAGCTCTCTAATTCCCTGTTATCTGCTGTCTAGTGTGCTGAAATAATCATACATGCCAAAGCCTAGGGTAGCTTTCTTAGTGTGGAAGAAGGAAGACTGCTATGGAAGTGCTAAGGGCTTCTTTTCCTGGCTGACAGTTCAGGGGTGGCATTAGTCTGTATTTGGAGCTCTGGGTGATATCTCTGATGTCAGAGCTTGCTTTATATCAGCAGTGAAGAAATTTGTGTGCTTGATGTCATAAGGCAAATCATAGATGCTGCAAGGAGGTTAAAAGTGTAATTTTGAAGCAACTGTACGTGCTAATACTGTGCAGTGCTTTACAGAAATGGAAGATGTGGTTTCTGTCCTGGAGCTTGTGTTGTCTAAATAATGTAAACCACAGAAAGTAATACTTGGGCCAAATTTCTTAAGCTTGCTGCATATGCAGTCTTGAAGTCTTACTAATTGTGTACAAGGGTTGTGTGAAAATGACACATGGCCATGTCTGCTTCTGTCATCTCAGTTCAGTGTGGCATGCTATTTTGATTGTATACACAGACTGTAACAACTGACATTAACAATGTATTGTGCTGACATATATATTTACTCTGATACCTCCTCTACTGGATTTGGCAGGAGAACTGAAAATAGTGTTTTCAAAAATACTGGGTTTTATATATATATTTTGTTTTTTAATAAGGGGAGTGGTTTAGGTCAGAGCCAAGATGAACACTGCTGTATTGGGCAGAAAATGCTGCTAACAGAGCAGCTGGCACATACCTTCCCAGGCTCCATCTGTCAGAATCAGCATTGCTTTGTAAATCGCACTCCTATTGGGTAGGTAGATAGATTCATTTCTTGCTATAATGTTGGCAGCCTGGATTAAAACGGAATTCCTAAACTGATTTTTTTTTTTTCCCCCCACTTCTTTACTGTTTGGAAAAAAAATATAGTGTTTTTGTAGGCTACTTCTGCCCTCCTTTACAGACCTGTTGAAGTCTGTGTCAGCATGTTGCGAATGCTGCATCTTGTGGACTTGCCTTTAGTTTAAGTAAAAAAACGTATGAGGGTAAGGTAATTATTGAAAGCTTAATCTCAAAAACATGGTTCTCGGCTGTGTACGCCCAAGTCAGAATGGGCTGGGATCTGATGATAACCCGTATCAGTGTATCTGAGAATGTTAAACAGCGTGTTTGGGTTTTTTTTTAAACATCAATGTCCATATTCATTTTGCATTTTTTATCAGAACTCAATGGTAAAAGTGTTATCAGGAGTATATGTATGTGTATGAAATATATGCATGTTCCTTAAACTCTCCTTTTCAATGAACTTCTCCCCTTAATGAATGTACTTCTCACTCAATCTTCCCCAAAGGAGATAATGATTAGAAAAATTGAGGCTCTTCTTTTTAATTAATCAACAGAATGAAAAGCAACTTCCAAATTAAAGAAAATCTGCAAGGACACAAGCAGATTGGCTAAATTGGTCTCAGCCCATAGAAATGCTAATTTGCTATCAAGGCTATTCAGGACTGGTCAGGGGAATATTATTGGTGGAAATGAAGGATTTGCTTCTAGCTGATTGTCTAGCATGTACAGGATTTGGGGGAAGGGCCTGTCTGAAACAGCTTGTGAATTACAGGCAGTGCTTTTTACACTTACTGTCCTATGTGTTTGTTAAACTACAGTAATTTGGTATGTATCTTGACCCTTGAGATGGAATAGCTGATGAGTCAATGATTTTTGCCAAGATAGATTTCGGTCTGTTTTGTTATAGAAACACTTACTTGCGGGCTGTGGTGTGGTGGTGATCACCTTATTGTCTGGTGTCATGAATGAGTGCCAGCTATATTGTGCAAGGTCTTTACCGGGGGAGAAGAGATTTCAAGTTCTACCAGTTCCTCTGTGTTTGGTATAGCTGAGTTACTGCATCTTATCTTGGAGAAACTCAACAGACGTGTTATTATTTCGTACCAATGGGCCTTTTTGTTGTGGATGCTGAAAGGAAGTTCACTTGAGTTGAATTGTAGATGCTAGCCTGGCTGTGTGTGTTGAGGATTTCTGCCTCAGTAGATGGAAAGAGTTGCTGTTTACTGAATGGACTTGAAAGAATTTGATCAAGAATTTAATCCTAGTTTTCATTCTGGTGTTACTGTAGTGAGAGGGATCCTAGGTTTTAGAACTGTTCTGAATTGTTAGGCATCCTTCTGTGCCTGCCCTGTCTTTAAATTCCTTCGTACTCCTTGAACAACCAGTTACTTAAGTGGTAGAGAGCTTTGCTGCTTCTATTTGACTCCACTTCTCACTATGAGTAGAGAGGTGTGTTGGATAGTCTCTTCTATTTCTTGTTTTCACTGTTAGTGAAGGATTGACCACCAGTCCCCCGGAGAGAAGGCATTGGACAGGAGGTGGACATGATCAGTGACTGCAATATATTACTATCAATAGCTTGCAAGTTATTGGGTAATTAGAATCTTGAGCTTTCAACGCCCCTCCCCAAATTCAGGAATAGTATAAAAGGACCATAAAATGACTAGTTATGGCGACAAGTTATGGCAAATCACTTCAGTAAGACAGCTGAACATTTTTCTACTGCACACATTGTAGTACTGGTCTTTGTGATGCATAATTTTAGTTGAGATTTGCCTGTGCTCTGGGAGAGGTGGGTTTATGGCTTTAGTTCCCCTTCCTATGGAGGCTGGGTTTGCCCTGTCATTTAATCAGGCTGTGCTTGTATTAAGTCCCTTCCAGTTCCTTGTCCCTGCATAAATGCTTTCTTTTTAAATTTTTCGCAGTTGGTTTTGCTGATGATGGTAAGGATATGAATGGCAGAGCAGGTGGTTCCAGTAACAAGAATACGGATGGTGACTGATCTGAGACTGATTATGTTGAAGAAAAGACAATAGATGAAGTGTACAGGTGACCCTCTGAAGTTCTATCTGTGTTGCTATGAGAGGATGTCTCTTGTGCTGCTAGTATGTTGGGCAAAGGTCGAGCTTAAACTTCTGAACTAACTCTCCTGATGCCTGGCTTCACATTCCAGTGAGGGAATTGAGGTGCAGATCAGTGAGGAACAGTCTATAACTTGTAGGCAGGTAAACACCAGGCCTAGTATAGCTCCGTGGATATTAGGAAATACTCAGTGCATCATCCCCTTAAAGTAAATGCTAGTCTTGCAGTGAGACTGGTGTATGGCCTGAGCATAGTAAGCCTGTTCCAGGAGACAGTTGACATGTGACATATCGGATTCATACTCTGTCCTTACCTGGGTGGCATACATAATGTAAGTGACCCCTATTTATAAATTTTGAAACCTTAGTTTCCCCCGCCGCTCTGGAATGCTGTATATCCCTTAAGGCTGTATGTGTGATGAGAGAAACCCTGAATGCTCCCCACCCAGCACCTGCTAGTAATAACCACTGTCTGTTTAGATCTCCTTGTACGGCTTTCGGGTACGTGCTTCACTCCTGAACATTCTTCAGAATATAGAAACTTGTGGCACTTGCTGTGGTCACTTGCCAGTTTGACTTTCTTCTCTTGTTTATAACTGATACTCTGATGTAATAACTATTGGTAATGGCCAAACAGTCTTCATGGTGCAGCCTGTTTACGAAGCAATCTAACAAGCTTCATGAACTATGGGTAAGGAGGAACCTGTATCCATGGGCTACCCTTTTATTTAAGTATGTAGCTCCTCTGTTATTTAGTGATCTCTGGATTTACAGTTCTTGATATTCAATGTAAATTATTAGACACTTGACTCAGTAGGTAAATATTATCTAGCATGTATGGCATATTTAAAACTTCGAAACATATTACTGCAGCTTGAATATGGAACACTTGGTCTAAGCTGAACATACATTGTGAATAGTTTAGAAATGCCTAGGCCTTTTGCCAATAGCAGGCAAGAAGTAACAAATAAACCCTTAAGACCAGCTTGGAGTTATTAAAAGCCTTATCAGATCAGTGAAGCAGCAACTTCGAACTCATAGATGCATCCAGAATTTCCACATAATGTTAGGAGCGCTTGCTTTAGGGAGGTTTCAGTGCTCCTGTTTTCTGAGTGGGGAAGCCACTTTTCAGAAGTACGTTCCTTCCACCTTGGTATGTCCCCAGCTAGTTCTCAGGGAAGTTAAGTACTGAGATCTAGGAGTCTCCAAGCCACTGCCTGGATGTGCATGTTCACCATTCTATAAAAGTATTTCCAATTGACTGGAAAAATGAGGTGCCTGTAAATTGTAGCGAATTTAAGCTGGAAGTTTTGGCTAGGTGTGTGTTGTTTTGGTTGTTTTGTGTTTTGATTTAGTTTTTTTGGTAAAACTTCATTCCTGAGCTTGTTGGGAACAGTTGTCTGTGTTAAAATGGCAGGACCTTAGTGAAGGAAGCAGAACTTTGAAACCTCAACTGTAGTATCTGTCTTATCAGGAAGTATGCTTTCTGTGAATGTCTAAGGTGAGTAAATGACAACATGAACAAAAGAGAATACAAATGGGTGTATTGATGACTTTGGCATAGCTGCATTCTGTGAATGCTCATGTGATAAAGATTGCTAAATCCATGTGGCAGCTGATTGTAGCAATCCTAATTTTCTCTTTAATTGATTAATGAAAGGTGTAAGTCTTTTTAAAAAGATGACAACCAAGATTTAAACCTAAACAATTATCTTGTGTTTACTTGTGAAGCAAACACAAATGTATTGCACTGTTGAATTCATTAAATGTGTATGAGCAATTACAGCAAAGGCATATAAAACTGAGTGTGAAGTTGTTTCTGTAGCTTGATTGCTGAGAGTGTTCAAACCCTTGAACAGAATGCCAAACATCTGAACAGGTATTGGGCACTGAATAATTAACAGCTCTGTTCAGCTTAGTGACTGTTTGGCTGCTTTAGGGCAGTGCTCTGTTAGTAGTTTATCCTGGATGGGTTTTTCTGTGCTTGAGTTTGGATATATTCCAACAGCTGAAGATGAAAAATGTGGAGCAATGCATGCCACGTACTGAGGAGGCAAATTAATTTCTTTCTGCCAGGGCAGCCAGTCTTGGTGTGATCTGATGAACTGCTTTCTGACCCTTTTCAAGTGGAGCCAGCCCTTCTGGTGGGGCATTTTTCTTACAGGGAGTTTCAAGCACAGTGAATGGAACTGAAGTGGGAAGCGGGGAAAACAGAGGTCAGAGAACAGATGATGAAGAGTATGGACTGGTGTGATTGCAACAGAAGGTTAGGCTTCTGAAGGTGCTTTGCAGTGTGAGCTGATGTGATTTTTTTGGGTGCAAGTTTGTACCTGTAGTTGTGCGCTGCATGAACTAGATGATGGTGGGAATTAGCTGAGAGAGAAAGCTGGAGGGCAGATGGTTTGAACGCTGCAGACACTATTGTGGGGATATGCCTTTGTGGGTGGCAGTTTGGAGAGGGGAAGAGAAAAATTGGCTGGGTATATGACTTGTAAAGATCAGCTGCTGAGTGATGGACAGGTTCCTCATCGTTTGACCTTGATGTGTCACTGAACTGAAGAATTGGTAAATAAGCTCCTACTCTTTTTTTTTTACTGTGGCAATTGTTTGGGTACAGAATCAGTTTTCTACTTTACTATAGTAATTATGTGACTTTTTTAAAGGAAGCTTTATTATACAAGTTTGCATTTGCCAAAAATACATGATATGCAGTGTGGAATGCCATGCAAGTTTAACTGTCTTTTCATGTATTTGCTTGGTTTATAGGAGGAGTTTTCTTTTTAGTATTAAACATAGTTACGTGAAAGCAATTTCAAACTGCAATTTTGCCATAGTAACATGAATGTTAAGGGTGAACTAGGCATACAGGTGGGAGCTTATTTTAAAAGGGAAACTTCAAAAGCTGTGATATTCTGGATTTAGAGAATATTCACTTTGCTGCTAAAGGCCACTCAAACTTCTGTTTATATCAAGGACTACTGGAGAAACAACAGTATCTTTAAAGCTTTTGATACAGGATCATAAAGTAATTCTGAACTGTTAGGAAAACAAGTCAGTTGACAATCTTTAGATTGTGTTGTCATTAAAATTGAATAGTTAACTGGTGCTCATATATTATTCCAAAATATCTGAAGGCATGTAAATGTCCATTATCTTCTATAGCGCTTTTAGTTTTTGCTTAAAGAGAGGTGAAAGTAACAGTTTAAGAACATTGGGAATCCTGGCTCCCTCCTGTTGCTGCTACATAGCTCTTGGCTTCTCCTTCTCCTCTTCCCCCTTTGCTGGCTGTAAAGCTTTTAGCTTGTATCTTGTGGATGCCAGTAGTTCTAATTAAGAAATGCAAAAGACTATGTCAGGTTAGTTCTAATCTAAACTGTTAAACTCTAAACTGAAATCGCCTGAATTATCTGCAAAGCTTGAAAATGTTTCTAACGTAATTGTGCTAGGACATGCAATATGTTCCACATCAGAACTGTGTTCATCTAATCCATCTAGTCATTTGAGCAAATAACTAAAACCTTAGGTGCTTAGGCAAATGAGGGTGAGGCATTTGATCAACAAATCATTAGAGAAGAAAAGAAACTTTTTATACAGTGAGGTTTTCTCGACAACACTCAGTAATTGAGTGCCATGGCTTTGTAACCTGTTAGTGTTCAGCGTATCCATTAGTTGAAACTTTGTAGTAAGAAAACTGCTTGAGTAAAGGCTATAGCTCTCCAGTTGAGCTTTTATGAAGTTAAACTTGTGTTGACTGCTGCCTTGTTGTGTGTGTCTACTTCAGTAAACCTTTTATTTCAGTTATTGGTGAAGTTGCTACCTGCATTTTCACTGTTGTCCAGGGTGGTAGAAGTTCAAGTATAAATAATCAGTTGGGTTTTTTTAGGCTTCAGCTCAACAGGAAAGTGTTTTTTAAAGTCACTGCTAGTGGCAATTTGAAGTTTAAAATGCGTCTGGAAAGCCAGGGTACTTTGGGAAACTTGCTTCTTGAACCTTTAATAGTTGCTTTACAGATCCTTCACCACCAAAGTTTGTTTTCTAAAGAAGCAAAATGACTCACTAATGTGTTCTGACAGCTAGAAATGTCAATACTCTTTTTAGGTGGAAGATAGCTTTGTTTGCATTTGGAAATACTAAAAAAATTGGAATTTTGCATGGTTTGGCCTTTGTACATGCAGTAGCTGTTTTTTTACCTTTTGGCAACAGATTGTATTAAACTGTTCTTGCTGCTTCACATAGTAGAAGGCATCTGTATGTGAATCCATTTGAAGGATGGCATTAACCAAGTGTCCTAAAAAGTGTAAAAACTGCTAGGAATGTTAATCATGATTATGAACAATTGTATGGATTTGGGGGGGGGGAATTCACCTGTGTTTAAAAAAAGACAAATCTTTAATTAAAAGGTAGCCTAGCATAGCTTGTGTTGCAGTATTTAGGTCATGCTGCAACTTTATAATGCATATGAACAGTTTGCCTTCTGATTCTCTCCTTAAAGCAAGAGAGACAAGAAAGATTCCTTATTAGCTGTTGCATCTTTTCATACTTGAACTCAGGTGCAGATTTAACACTTGGGGGTGTTAAATGAAAATACTGAGGTGAAGGAATAGAGGCAGCCTTTAAGAATGAATGAGTGCATGGAAACTGGGAAGCACAGGGCTTAGTTGAATGCAAATGGAATTTCTTAGTTTCCTGACTTTATGGTTAATACTGTAACTGTTGCATACAGTGTATGTTGAGTCTTATTCAAAGAAATCAACAATAAAAATAGAAGACTAGTTGGAAGGGACTATTAATATGAGCCTCTCCTTTTGGTTGCTGAGATCAACTGACTGTTCCACAAATAAAATGAGGAAGAAACTATGCTAGCACTGAGTCATCATATACTGCAAATCCTTCCTTATGCAGTGCACCTTTCCTACAGAGGGAAGAAAGAGACTTCTGGGTAGCTGCAGTTTGCAAGCTGGGTAAACAGATGAAGTACATGGCCTCTGCTGCCAGCTCCCAAGCTGTGATACAGGGAGCACTTCGGAGTGGGGTGTGTGCATTTTCCAGATGGATTTTTCTCATCCTGCCAGTGAGAAGGGACTGACTTGGGTCGTGTGATTCAAGTCACGTAAGCAGTTGCTGATCTTGGACAGTAACCTGCCCTCTGACTAGGGAGCAAGTGCCTCAGGACAGGTTGAGGACTTCAACTTAGCAAGGTGTGATTTCAGCGGGAAAGTGATCCGTTTATTTTTGCCATTCAGGGGGAAGTTGTGCTCCTTTCTGACGCATCAGAATGTGTGTGTCTTCTCAGACATGATGACTTCCTCAGCTGTCAAGGAAAGTTTATTAGGCTTTTGCCTGAGGAGGGATAGTTTCACAAATACTCCCTGCATGCAGGAGCCCTCTGTGCATACCATCATGATGCACTACTTGCCCTTCTCCTGGGCCGTGGGAATAGTAACCTGCATAGCTGGAGGGTTGGCTTTGTAGGTGGCATGTGCAGTAGGGGACACCCAACTGTGGGAAAATACTTTTCTGTCTTTAATGGGCCTGAGCTGCATGACCTCATAAGAGATGGCAGAAGCTGCATTTCAGTGTTCCTGGGGAATCGGAGGCTTTTTGGGAAACGAAGGGTTGGACAGGCTTTAGAAACTCAACTGTAACACATCACAATAGTGTGTTTTCTACTGAATGACTTGGTGTTTTTGGCATATAGTTCTATTATGGTTAAATATTTTTCAAATTCTTTATCTTCCTTATTGAGAATTTTTTAAATGTAGATGCAGATAGAGTACTTTGACTGCATACTCAAATGTTCTTAATTACAGATTCTTCTAAATATAGGTTGTATTTTTATGTTCTTGTCCTTTTCCCCCATACCCCACCCTTTTCCTGGACTTAAGCAAACGTCTTGTTCTCTTGCTTTACAGGCTCCAGATAAAAGGAAAGCATTAGAAGAGACCAAAGCCTACACAACCCAATCTCTAGCCAGTGTTGCTTATCAGATCAATGCACTGGCCAACAATGTATTGCAACTGCTGGACATCCAAGCATCCCAGCTACGGAGGATGGAATCCTCCATCAACCATATCTCCCAGGTAATCTTTTTTTTTTTTCTAATAGAGGACTGACAACACTGGAGAAGGCGTTACCTTTCTCTTGTATTGAGCTGGATAGTTTATGTTGATTTCTCTGAATTCTCTGAGTAACATGATAGAAAATGGTAAGGCTTTTTTCTTTCAGTATTTATGAAAGCCACTTTGTGATGGAGGTCAGGACAGAAGTAAAACAGTTCTTTTGTCAAGAAGCACTGGGATTATGTTTGGTTTAAAGCAGGAGTTAATTACTTCGGATTCCAAGAACTGAAGCTACAGTTGAGGGGGGGTGGAGAGGATTCTCTTTCTGAAGGAAATCTAGATAAAATACCACTGCTCATATGGTACTTCTGTTAACGTTGCAACATTTGCAGTAATCTCATTTGTTTTCATACCTTTGCAGGATGTAATTACATGAGCTGTGTGAGAGGGAGAGCCTCTTTCTAAGCCAAAGCAGTTGAATGAGCTGACCTGACTTGTACTGTGACTGCAGTATTGCTGGAGTTGATGTGGGGAGCACATGGAAGTAGATGACAGGAAAGAACAGGCTTGTCCCTGTCAGTGACGGCTTGTGTTCCCTTGGCTGAAGTGTCACCCTAGCTGGCTGCTGCTGAGGGGGTAGAGTTGCTGCTGCTGCCTGCCTTGTACCTGATCTGGCATTGGTCTGATTGTATGCTAACTCAGCCAAAAAATGTCTGCTGCGTTTAGCCTGGAAGTGGCTTATTGCATCATCATGTGTGTCCCATACTAGTGCCAAGCAAGGAGGGAGGGACAGGATCCACTCAGTTCATTAACTCCTATGTTGCTGTTCTCAAGTGGGCTTGAGTGGGTTGTTGAGGGCCCGGTGTCCGCTCTATCATATGCTGTTATTGAAATTCAGTTGGATCTTTGGCCTTTGTCCTATGCCTGTCTGAGACATTTCATAAACAAATCTCAGAGGATTCAACCTAAAATGTTCTTCAGTGCAGCCAGTGAGTTTAAAACCTTTGTTGGTCAACTGGTACCATTAGTGGTCCACCTTAGACCAAATACTTGAAAAGAAATGTGTCTTACGGTCTCTACTGTCTGTCTCCTCATAGGATCTGCTAACCTGTTTACTGTTATTTCAGAGTAATTATGGTTTCTAAAAAATCGTTGTTAAATGGCAGCACAGTGGTTCACTGAAAGCATGTCAGCAGGGTGAAGATTCCAGTGCATGTGGAGAGGCCCTCCTAGTAACAAACCTCTCAAAAAGGCTTGTCAAGTTAGTGTGTGCTAAGAACTAAACAGTGTTAAAAGCTGTATCAAGTGTTTAAAAAGTGCCTTCCACTGAAACAGGAAAGTAGGAGGAAGTACAATTGCTGTAGATAAGTTCCTTGTTCTGTCAAGTGTTCAAAGATTTCTTGATGCTAGGATTATGACTACCTCTGAAGAAATGACTGGGTAAAGGACTTGAACCTACAGGTTTTCCCAAGCATTGGATGCTCTTTTGTACTGAGCACATCTTTTCTTATGTGTTTCAGAGCTGCAGTGTGTGTGTGTGAAGCGATTATTGTTAAATTCTTACTGGCCTGCTGATACGACTAACTAGCACAAAAGGTGTTAACCCTCTGTACTGTTGCCACTTGAATTGAAGGCACTATGCTGAAAGCTATTGAGTCACCTGATACATGAACTGTTTGCTAAAGACTGTGAACAATCAGTGCTTTGTAGAGCTTTTGAAGAGTGTTTAGCAAGGTCACTTGCTTGTAGCTTCTGTCCTGGTTGGTCTTTCCTGAAACTAATCCTTGCTTATAAATGAACCTCTGCAGACTAATTTTGTAGAATTAAACTGGATACAGATAATGCATGCATACCAGCTCAGCTATTTGCTTTGAATTGTTTCTGCTTAAATGCTTCAACTGCGTATCTTAAATCTGCTGTGCAGTTGCTTTGATAGACTGTCTAAATTTTCCAAGGTCTCCAGAGTGTCTTTCATTTGTATCAGTTGTGAATATTTTCATGCCACTAAAGCATGTGGATGAACGTATTCTCAGAATGGAATTTTTCATGTGAGAAGTATTGCCTAGAAATGGAGATCTGAGGATTGCCAGTCAAATACTCAATTCTGGGTTTTGCAGCGTAGAGCAAGTATCTGTGAAATAAGGCACAATTTGATAGTTTTTCTGGTTAAAATACCTTTCTTCTTTCTATGGAAGAAAATTCTGTGGTTCTTCTGACCTGCAGGTGCTTTCTGTTCCCCTACCCTGTTTCAGTTCTCTGTGCATTTTCCAGAAAGACTCTAGGC
The DNA here is from genome assembly GCF_963210335.1 of Falco punctatus. Taxonomy (NCBI): domain Eukaryota; kingdom Metazoa; phylum Chordata; class Aves; order Falconiformes; family Falconidae; genus Falco; species Falco punctatus. Next base: position 68,808,904 of record NC_137583.1, read on the forward strand.
CAGATGGCTGGATAGCTAATTTTGATTAGTAGCCACTCAGTATTTTTCCTAGCTGTGTACCTTCTTCAATGGAAAAAGCACTCATGAAAAGTTAGGTGATGGAGTGATGTGTTATATTCTTGTTACTGGAACTTAATTTTACAGATGGAAAGTTTGCTTGCTTTTATAGGAAAAAATTAATTCAACTTTGATTTCTTCTTGAGAGCAGAGAGGTTTCATATGTGTAATCACACTGTGGTAAGGGAGCACTGCTCTGGGCACATGGAGGCAGTGAACAGCTCCAATGGTTTTTGCATAGCAGCCACAGCAAAAGCCTGCCCAGCTGCATCTATATTTTCTGTAGTTATATTTTCTGCTGTAATGTGTGGGTCTGGAGTGATCTGCCATGTAACTATTTACTACACCTAATATACAGAGCTGTGCACATACAGCTAAGCTCTTTGGCTTAAACCCTTGATATTGACTTTGAGTTTTGCCAAGCTGACATGACTTTTCCAAGCTGCTCTGATGTGGCAGAGCAGAGACTTTATTGCTCTTCTGGAGAAGTTTGCAAAGCTTTCCAGTATAAGAGATCCTACTCATCCTGTTCGGTAAGATTTGGGGGAAAAAGAGAGCAAGTCTCTCCTTTGGACCAATGTGCATGTCAAGACTTCACTAAAGGTATTAAGGTTAGCAAATGTGACGCCCATTTACAAGAAGAGCCAGAAGGAGGATCCAGGGAACTACGGGCCTGTCAGTCTCATCTTGGTGCCAGGAAAGCTTATGGAGCAGATTATCTTCAGTGCTGTTATGTGGCACATGCAGGACAACCAGGCGATCAGGCCCAGCCAGCATGAGTTTATGAAAGGCAGGTCCCACTTGATGAACCTGATTTCCTTCTGTGACAAGGTGACACACTTAGTGGATGAGGGAAAGGCCATGAATGTTGTTTACCTGGACCCGAGACCTTAGTAAAGCCTTTGACACCATTTCCCACATCATCAATCATCCTCCTGGAGAAACTGACTGCTTATGGCTTGGACAGGCATACTCTTCGCTGTGTAAAAAAACCTGACTGGATGGCTGGGCCTAAAGAGTTGTGAATGGAATAAATCCAACTGGTGGCCGGTCACAAGTGGTGTTCCCTAGGGCTCAGTACTGGGGCCAGTTCTGTTCAGTATCTTAATAATCTAGGATTGAGTGCACCTTCAGTAAATTTCAAGATGACACCAAGTTAGGGGGAGTGTTGATTGCTGGGGGGCAGGCAGGCTCTGCAGGGGGGTCTAGACAGGCTGGATTGATGGCCAAGGCTAGTTGTAGGAGGCTCAACAAGGAGAAATGCTGGGTCCTGCACTTGGGGCACAACAACCCCACGCAGCGCTACAGGCTGGGGGCAGTGGAAGACCTGGGGGTGTTGGTTAACAGCCGGCTGAACACGAGCCAGCGGTGTGCCCAGGTGGCCAAGAAGACCGACAGCATCCTGGCTTGTATCTGAAACAGTGTGGCCAGCAGGACTAGGGAGGTGATTGTCCCCCTGTACTCCATACTGGTGAGGCTGCACCGCATACACTGTGTTCAGGTTTGGGCCCCTCACTGCAAGAAAGACACTGAGGTGCTGGAGCATGTCCAGAGGCGGGCAACGAAGCTGGTGAAGGGTCGAGGCGGGCAACGAAGCTGGTGAAGGGTCTGGAGCACAAGTCTGATGAGGAGCGGCTGAGGAAACTGGGGTGGGTTATTCTGGAAAAAAGGAAGTTCTGGGGGACCTTACTGCTCTCTACAACTACCTGAAAGGTTATAGCGAGGTGGGTGTCGGTCTCTTTTCCCAAGTAACAAGTGTTAGGATGAGAGGAAATGGCCTCGAGTTGTGCCATGGGAGGTTTAGATTGGGTATTGGGAAAAAATTATGTGCTGAAAGGGTTATCCAGCATTGCAGCAGGCTGCCTGGGAAAGTGATTGAATCACCATCCCTGGAGGTATTTAAAAGACACATAGATGTGGTGTTTAGGGACATTGTTTAGTGGTGGACTTGGCAGTATTAGGTTTACAGTTGTACTCGATGGTCTTAAGGGTCTTTTCCAGCCTAAATGATTCTGTGATTCTATATGTGCCTTTAGACTCCCTGCTATGAGCTTTTTGTTGCAGTCACTTGCATTGTGTATTCCTGTCAGTTCCTATTTGGTGCTTGTTTGTTTTTATTTGCCTGGGGGATGGCCATACTTAAAAGAGAAATTTCAGGTAGGAGTTGAGCTAATTTTGATCCAAGATGGGAAAGAAGGGGCAGCCCGAGTGCTGCACTGTTGTGGTGTGCCATTTCAACTTTCCCTGTGGGACGCTAGTGTGTGAAAAGGTAGTGGAGAAAAGGACTTGAACCCCATCACTGGTGACTTGTCCATCCACAAATCCTAGGCAGCAGCAGAGCAGCAGTTCTTCTATGGTATAGACATATGCTATGTTGCAGACCAAAAAGAAATTTTCTTTGAAGAAGATGGAACAGCAATAGCCAGGTGTTTTGCTTTCTTTGTAGCATATGAAGTATAAGGTGCCTGGAATAGGTAGTATTTCCTTTGTAATAATTTTAGGGAAGATGAGTGAATACATGGACTGGGCAGCGAAAGAGGAAGCTAAGGGTCAGCTTGCAATGAGAGACCTCGGAAGACAAAGGAAGGACCTTGCACATTGAGGTGGGGAAGGAATGAAGACCTCAACATTCAGCACGTGGTGTTTCTTGAGGTGTGCAGCATCTAAATAAACCCAGGATTTTTTCATGTACCCTGATGATGAGTTAAGCAGGACACTGTATTTATGCTCTGATTGTGCTTTATGCTTCATTACGTTTATTTCCTATGTATATTAAATGAGATTGTGATTAGCTGTTTAAATCATGGCGCTAATTTGTGCTGGTTTTGCATGGGTTCCTGAGCCAATGAGTTAATTCTTTAAAAATAAAATTAAAAAATCCTCTCATATTCCTCTCTTGATTCTGAAAATTGGTGTCTTCTAGTAGAGGAGTTAAGTTCAGCTCTTCATAGCTTGAATATTTGACAAGGGAAAACTGCTCCTCTAGAAATTTGGGACTGTGCTCTTCTGACTTTTTGTTGGTCTCCCCTCTTCCCCTCTTTCTCTTGGAAACAGGAGCTGACTTAAAAATGTACTTTAAGATAAATTTTTTGCTGCTTCACTTCCGCAAACTTCCAGGTACTGAAGCTGGGACAGCCAGATTCCTCAGAGGGGAGGGAGGTTGACAGGGACACATCCTTGTTTACTGTGTCAAAACTGAAAAATGTAACAGATCAATGCTCATACTTATGTCAGAGCAGCTGCAGTACTGGGTGTAGCAGCTATTCCTTTTCTTTTTCCCTTGACATAAACACTTTTTAAATAGCTCAGTATTTAAATCCATGCCTCTTGAAGCATGAAGCAAGCAATAGACTCCTTTTTAAGAAAGGATGGTTTGCACCAGTAAACACTGCACCCCTTAAACATTCAGTGTTAAGATTTTCTTCTGCATCTGAAAGCTCTCCTCTAATGCAAAATAGGGACTATTACAAAACAGTGTTTTGAAAGCATAACTCTTGGCAAGAAAAAAGTGCATCTTTTGTCACCATTAAAAGTTAGAAGGTTTTACAACTATTAAAAAACCCCAAACCCCTGAACTGGTTTAGAATAATCTTGCTTGTTACCATCCATATCTAATTCACTGCATGTGTAATTCAAATACTGTATGCAAACAGAAGGCCAGATGCCTTCTGTTTCTATGGTATGCTTGTCTAGGTGAAATCAGAGGCAATAATGAAACACACAGATGTTGTCTTTTCTTGTAGGACTTCTGAAACTTACAGCTGTAGGGTATGTTGAATCACACACACCACCCTGATTCCCAAATACTAAGGTGTTTTCCATTGGGCGAGTGATCAGTGAGGGATGTGGATTAGGTTTCAGTGAAGATCTTCTGGGGGCTTGAAGGGGTGAGCTCTTAAGTAGTAGCAAGTTGAGAACAAAGTAACCAGTGTTTGATGGCAGGGAAGAAGAGCGCAAGAGCTGTTAGGTGCTCAGCAGACCTCTGATGTTTGAAGATCCATAAGGCAGTGGAAGTACAGTGGGAACACTCGAGGTTTCAGTTTGTGGGAAGGAGCCTTCTCTCAGACTGTGTGTGTCTGCCCTTCATATTAATCTAATACTGCATTCAGGGATTGTGGTATATGATCACAACACAGTTCAAATTCATGTTTGCAAGCCAAGAAGCAGGAAGGGGTTAGAAAATGTGACTAATCATCTGCCGATGAGTGTGGATGCTCATGCCTAGGAACAAGCAATTATGTAAAGTACTTTTAGTACACTTATGAATGGGAGCAAAAGACCTGTCTAGATCCTTTTACTGATAACTCTCTTTCCAAAGGATATCTGTTCAGCTACTTTTACCCTGAAATTGCCTCTTTAAAAAGAGGAGGATGCTTAAAACTCCGGTGGTCTCTGATACGAAGAACACATGGGCTGGACAAAGGGACTGTTAACTGGAAAGAAAATTAGCCAGAACTAATAAGTGGTTGATGGCTGTGAACAAGCAGGATTAATACTGAAGGCCAGACTGTTCAGGACATAAACTGTGTCCTCAGCAAATCTGGGGATAACTCTTAGGAAAGGTCATTCACATGCTGAATGGCAGAGCTTCAGTGCAGAGGAACCTTGAGAAACTTGAGGACTGAGCCAGCAAAAACCTTGGGGAAACTGGTCAAGGTGAAAGGCCCTACACCTGAGGTGGAATAACTCCCTGCCTTTGTATGTGCGGGGAGGTGACTGAGTAGCCATCCTGCTGAAAAGGAGCTAGTGTGCTGGTGGATGCTGTGCTGAACGTGAGCTGACAACATGAGGCCATCTGAATAAGTGAGACCATGTGGCAGGGACATGTTGGGTAGAGTGTGGCTGGCAGATGAAGGGCCGTGATTATCATCTGCTCTGCAGTGATGAGGCTTCACCTGGAGCACTGTGTCCCGTTGTTTTACGTTACCTCTTGCCTTGTTCAAGAGTGATTCAGGGAAACTGGGAGGTAGTCTAGCAGAGAGGGATGCCGAGATGATTGGGAACATGGAGCATGCAGCCTACAAGGAGAGGTTGAAGGAGTTGTGCTTGTTTAGTCTGACAAAGAAGAAGCAGAGCAGTGGCATAACAGCAGCCTACAAATACTTAAGCCTGACGCTGTCATCTTTGCAGTTAGTCTTTTGGTAGTGACAGTGTAATGTTGAACAATTACCACAAGTTGAAGCTCGAGAGGTTAGTACATGGAGTTGGGAAAATCCTTTTTATTTTGGAGTGTGGTGCAGTGCTGGTACAGGTTACCCTCTGGTGTGACCCTTCTTAGTGTTAAACAGCAGTAGCTAGTTGCATATATCCTAAGAGCTGGCTTTATATATCTTGCAAGGTACATCATAAGCTATGGGAACTAAGTGGTGCAGGGGGAGACAATGACAAAGTTGGGGGGGGAAACTGCCACTCCCAGTGTAGAAATGCTTGTAAGCTCCAGTTCCATATAAACTTTCCTTTCTGTATGTCCAAAAGCATGTGAAGAGACCAAATGTTTCTGCAGGAGCTAAAGCATCATCTAATGTTATGGACATCAGAGAGATAATGTCTTCTCTCTGGTTCTCTTGGACTGCCCCTTGCTTGTCAGCAGACACAAATATTCTAAATATAGTGAAGAAACTTGCACCTTTTGTTTAGATTAACCTTGCCTTGGGTGATGTTCCCTCTCCTAATAAAGTGCTGACAGTTATCTCTGCGGCCTTTGCTTCACATCCTGTTCTTCCTGTACTCTCTGTGACAAGAGGCCAAGGCTCCAAGAAGTTAAATCGTACTCGCTCTGGTTATCTGTCTGCTAATGAAAATTGTTAGTAACTCCGTGCATATCAGCTTCTACATGATACATATAAATTGTTCAGAATGTAGTATAATGTGTAAGGGTTGCCTTGTCAGCTGTTCTGTTAGAAATTCCCTGCATGACCACAAATGAATATGTGTAGGATCTGTCTGTAATTCCTGTACAGCTCAGCTGATGCAGTCAGATAAAACCCCAAACACAACAAACGAAAAAAATCAAGACAGAACAAAAACCCCTATGATGCTTAGTTATGTACACCTATGAGAGAGCAACTGCAACTGTCAGCCTTTCTGTGATGGGGAAGGGCAGTTGCTTATGGTGGAGAAGAAGAAACTGAGAAGAAACTTTTGTTCCCCCCCTTTTTTTTTTTTTTTTTTTTTGGTAAATGCAGGTTTGAGTGTGTGTTTGGGGAATGGGGAAGCTACTAACTTTAATAACCACTGGCTGTAATGAATTCCTTCATAATGCAGATTCCCATTGCACAGTCTGGTAGAAGGGCAGTCTGAATGCATAGTTTTCCATGTGTTTTAGACCATTAAAACCTCCTTTCTGCTGAATGGGTGTTTGGCTGTAAGCTCTAGATACCTCATTAAATACTAAATTAAGAGGCCTGATGCAGCCTCTTGTTTTCTGAAATCAAAGCCAAAAATCCCAGGACTGCGAACATTACTCTGAAAGGCCTTTTTGATAACTTTGTGCAACAAAGGAGTCAAGGGGTTTGTGCAATCTTCCTTTTTTAATGAAAACCTTTCATATCTGGAAGATACATCACATAAATGTGTTACTAACCTGCTGTAAAATCACATATTGGACTTTTCAAGGAGTCTGTATTTTTCCTTCAGATGCATCTGATTAGATTGTTGCATGAAACTAATTTTCATTCTATTTCAAGTCTCAGTAAACCAGCAGTCTTCACATGTGAATAGCTCCTGGTTTACGTTGAATTAGTTTTCTTATCTCTGTCAACGTTTCAGTGGCGTAAGGGGAAGGCAAAAAGGAATTGCCGTGTATGAGGTATAGTTACAAGAACGTTGTGTCTAATACAGCAGCAGGTAACCAGCTACCAAAGCATTGTCAGTCACTGTATCTGTGCCATCTAAGGCAGCTATTTGGGATGTTGGTTTTCATGGCAGCTGGGTAGTGTTATGCCTGAGCTACCTGTGTCTGGGGGGGAGGGGAAAAGCAAGTACAAGAAGCTTGCTGTGTGAATCTTGGTTGTACTGCATCACTGAAGCTTCCCCCTTCGTCATCTGCCTCTCAAGTGCATGAATGTGTGCTGCTGGGTGCTTGTGGCTGGACAACTTGTGCTGTTCAGAAGGGAATTGCTTAGTGCTTTCTGCTGGCAGGTTTTATTGAGGAGCATGTAAGTGCTTAGTTAATGTTGATTTGCAAATGGAAGACCAAGCAATGATTCACATTAATTTTATAAGCCAGCAGTGACATTTTGCCACTCTTTATACTGCTGCTAGCTTGACTTTATTCTCTTTATTAGCAGCCTTTTGGGACCCATTGGTATCTGTTCTGCATGTCTTGTAAAAGCCCCCTTACAGGTTGTATATACGTAGTGAACAAACTATTTTATTAGTTCATGGGAGATACATGAATGACTTGTTAGCTGCTCTTCTAAAGCTGGGACAACTTCTGTTGTTTTGTTGTAACTTTGAAAAAGAGTGTTTGAAGTGTGGAAATCTGCCCAAATGTGTTAATTTTATCAAATACTTGCCATGCGGCTGCTGTGCCCCTGTGTGCATCCCCTGCCCAACATCATCTGGGACAGTATGACCTCCACATCACCAGGGCAGTCGCAGAACACAAAAGGGAAAGTTTACCTTTACTGTAATAGAAAAAAGTGTGTGTGAAACTGTATGAATTTATATACTTTATGGCTAAACTCCTAAATAGAAATAGATTGCCATGAGTATTTCTTTTTTTCAAGAACTACTTATTCCACTGAAGAATATTGTTGATTCTTAACTGACTGTGCTGCTAGTGCCATCATGGAAAGGGCATTGTGGTGATAGTGGAAGGCAAATTGTAGATTTCATTAAAAGCTGTACTATATGTAGGGTTTTCCTTTTTTGAGAAAAATTGGAATATGTTTTGGACTAGCACAGTTTGAATGACAACTAGTGGAGCCATGATTCCCTTTTTCAGTCATTCCCATTTGGAATGCTGGCTGTGCATGTAAACTAACCACCGTAAAAGTATGTTAGCCTCTTCCTCAATTTCAAAACATAGATTACTAAAGTGGTCATTGTCCTTTCTAATGTTGGTTCCTGGTTCCAGCAAACAGTTATATTATCTAATACTTTTGCCTATTATATCTTATGGGCATGAAAATGTAAGTAGTACATGACCACAGAATCACAGATCTTTTATTTTGCTTGCTTCCTCTTTGAGAATCTGCTGAATAGCTATGACTTTTTCATGGATGTATCCTTGTATGAATGTTAATGTGCAGTAGTTTTGTAGCTTCACCTGTTCACGCCTAAAAGCGCTTGCTTTTTCCCCTTACATGTTGTTCTGGGGTGGTTATTTTCAATGGATCCATCAGTACAATTCAGTGTGGTGTCACACAGGGATTGAAGCATAGGTTTCTGTTTCTCTTAACTGGCTTCTCTGTTCCTTGCATGCAAGAGAAAAATAATGTCTTGTCAATCTGATCTTGTTGTGCTGTCTCAAATTCCTGTATGTGGCAAAACCAGGAGCAATAAGGGTGAGATTAAAAACTCAGGCTTCTATACGAAGTGAGAACAAGTATGGTGGGGACCTTTGAGTTAAGAGGGATCATGATGGAAATAATAAATGTATCATTGCTTCAGGAAAGGTCAGCTGGGCCATCTTTTGAAAATATAAAAACAAGGCAATATAAAATGACTGAAAGGCTTGATTTAATCATAGGAAATTCTGCTTTCTTGTTGAACTTGGTGTCTTAGGGGATTGTTTTTTCTTCTTCTTAAGTTGTGTTGTTGAACTGTGTTCAAAACTAGGCTGTATAAGGTTGCAGGATAAGCTTTCAAACCACAAATCAACCTTTATCTGACTGGAAAGGAGATAAACGTCGTCTTTGGGAAGCTGATCCTTCTTTGTCCATTTATAGGATTTTCTTACGTGTGTTGTTAAGTCTAGTATTGGGCAAGATGCAGCAATGGCCAGATGTAGTACAGGGCTAGAGATGAATTGGTACTGTGGATAAGGCTTGTCTCCTAAACTAGGCTGGGAAAGGTGTTACTGAAGTTTTTGCTCTCTAATAGTTGATAGGTAGTGTATGGTAAACTAATAATATGCCAGCTCATGTGGACTAGCAAATTGCATGTTCTTCTTAATTACAAGACATTCAAGTACTTTTTAAACCTGGGTGTTTTTAAAAAAATAAACTTAGCTTGAAATTATGCGGTTGATCTGCATGTGTGCCTTGGCAGATGAAATACGGCATTTGAGAGCGAATGAACAGTAGAAATACTGTTATTCCAGTGCTCCAACTGAGGGCACTTTCTGCTTGCTGTGGTGATGAGCAAGACACTGAAGTAACTGAGGACAGTCTCCATTTGGGAGGTGAAACTTGTAAGTCATACCAGAAATATGCCATTTTCATGTAATTATGGGTCATTAAGGTAAAGCAAGAACTCCAGTCAAACAGCCTGAAACAAATTTGACTCTCAGCTATCTAATCTCCTGTGTCACTGTGTTTGGGGTTAGTTTCCTCATACACCCTAAGTCTCATAGTAAGAGACAGCACTGACAGGGTTATAAGCCTGTAAGCTGATAGGAGCTAGAGCATCTTCAAAATAAAGCTAGCTTTATTTTATTTGCTCCCTGCACACCGAGGATGGTCTGCTCATCACTTATTTATCACTGTTTTAGTATTCTCCTAAATTGATGTATAATTAAGCATATCCATTTCTGTGCTGTGTGACTTGTGTTCATGTGACCTTTAGACACGTCTGTTAGTGCCTTATTTTGACAGTAGCATGACAGCTGACCACAGAAGTGCTTGTCCTTCATTTATTACAGTTTTGAAGCACCCCTAATGTAGTGGTAAGCTACTCTGGCATCTGGATGATAGAACTGGAGAAGAGAACTTCTTGGGGGCGTTCATGGTCTTGGTTAAAAGAATGTGGTTTTCCCTTTTCTTAGTACAGGCTGTGGCATATTAACAAATAATGAAGCTTCAGGAAGTGGGAGATGGTTTCCGTAAGCTCGCACTGAGAGAACTTCAAGTTCAATCACTTGGGATTTTGCTGCTTTAAGCATTCCTCCCACAGTGCAGTGTGCCTTTTGGCTGGCAGAGAGAATATCGAGCTTCAGTCCTAGTTGGCTTGCTTCTTACTTCTAGACCTCCAGACCTGGGAGCAAAAGGAGCTTAATGGGACCACAAGTCCAAGTTATTTGCATCTGGTTTTCAGCTCATCTTTATGAAACTTTATTTCCCTGGGCTGCATTAAATGTATAGTCCTTCAGTCAATGCAGAAACTCTTCAGAGATGCTCTCTACTAGAGCTGGCTGAATTGCTTGGAATAAATGTATCTAATGCATTTATTCTTTTGGAAATTATTTGAAAGACTTTTCAAAGACAGTTTTCCATGTGAAATATTTGCCTGAAATAAGATTGAGAGAACGCTGCTGACTGGTCATTATTAGATAATGACAGGTCACCTAGTTTGATAGTTGTTTAAAAGCATCATATAAACAGTAGAAACAGAATAAAGAAAATGTGGTGTGAATTTTTCCAAATGAGTTTTTAGAAAGCAAAAGTTCTGCAAATAATTGTGACTCAAGCAAACATCCTGGAAAAACAGATTGTAAGCAGTCTGCAGATCTTAGTGGAATAAAGATACTTTTCCTGTTACTCTTCCCCTCCGGCCCGTCTGCCTAGGTTTCTCTGTGGTGGTAGTTCTTAAAATAAATGCATAGTTGTTGTTTATGTTAACTATATACTTCTGAGAGTAAACACTGTTGGTAGTGCTGAATGGATATATATGACTTAAATCCAAAAAGTACATTGACCTCATTTAGGAAAACCGAACTTTAGTGAAGCAATGGGGAGGAGGCAGGCCACAGAAGTTTGCACAGCTGTCTTTGTAGTCCAATTAATTGTGTCCTGATGTACCCCTTTACCTCTCAGGGAAATTCTTCACTCCTCACCAACACCTCCCTCCCTGATTAAGGTAACTGTAGCAGTATATTGATTCCAGCCACTTCCCAGTGCAGTTTGGTTTCTTGCAGAAGTTTGGTAGCTCTTCAGTGTGTGTTTAGCTGTCCAGTTTTGCACAGGTCAGTGGCCAGTCCTGCATGAGTCCATGGTGGGTGGTACTGTGGAGCTTTAAGGCCTCCTCTTGAAATGCTGCGGTGCAGTTCAAAGGCTTCTAACCCACCAATGTTTGGAGCACCTTTACCAGGGCACCAGCATACTTTCCTCAGTTAAACAGTTCAGTGGTCAATACTTGTGTAGTGTGTGTGTCATAACTTCCACCTAAAGTGACATGAAGAGATGGCCAGTCTCTTTTTTTTTTTTTTCCTGCCATTCTCTTGTACCAGGTGATGTTTTGTTCTTTGCCTCCCCTGCATCCCCCAAATTGTGGGCTCAGTTATCTTGGAGACAAGGTCTTGAACACTGCAGACTTCTGGGTGCTTCTTTCTACAGGCTTCTTTCTGTGTGTCATCCCCAATGGCTGACGCTTCTCTTCTCCCCAAGTATTTGCCATCAAGATTAATCGTTATGCTAATAACTGCACGGTGGTAATGTCTGATTTCTGAACACACGATCAGTCTGACTAATGAATTTACTGTAACAGTAGTGGGATAATGCATTCAGCAGTAGGGATATATCAATGTGCTCCTCTCTGTGCCTGTGCACAAGACTTCTCTTTGAGACTTGTGCTGCTTTTCAGCCTGCCATCAGGCTGCAGCATTTGTGTTCAGGTGCACTTTTGCAGGGTGAAGCCAAGAACTCACTGCTGTGTGTGTGTCCAAGTCTGAGAGTTGATTCTGGAGAAGGGCTTGACTGGTGGCATGGTTTCTTCTTGGGCCAGGGTCTTTGCCAGAGTACCCAGTCTTAGTCTGGAAAAGTTTTTGCTGGGGAAGGTTGTGGCTCAGAATGGGGTAAGGGCTGCTAGGACTGTTGAGGCCATGTGGATGTTCCCAGCAGATACAACTGCAGTGTTTCCTATCAGTCATAGCCAAGAGTAGGAGGCTAAGGGGTATCCATTTACAGAAACAATGTGCAACTTCCTGTTCTAGTTGTCTGTGGAAATTAAAATGGCAATGGAGAAGCAGAGCAGCCTTAGCAGTTCCATCTCTGCCCTGTCTCTTCCTCCCACCCCATTAAACTGGTAAATATCATACGTGTTTGTGATTTAGTTGTCTGTGTTCTGCTTTTGCTTAATACATCCCAAATTACAAGAAGTCTGTATGACTCAGTCCAAAATAGTAACACAGTCTTAGGAAACATGTGTGGGAATTTTTGTTACCTCTCCTTTTTTGCTAGAATATCTTAATAGGCTTCCATCTACAATGCTGTTGAAACTGAGATTTCGGAAGAAGTTTGAGCTGAATGAAGTTCATGACGCTTCTAAGCTTGTCCTCTGTTGGTGTATCTTCAGGAAGGAGAGCTGGTTACTGAAGGGGGGTTGAGAAAGGGGAGACTGGGTCAGAGAGCTGAATTGTCTTGTTCTGTATTTGTCTTTGAAAACAGAAGTGAGGAGCTTGTCAGATCCTAGTTGTTTTGATATTAAAGTGACATGGAAGAGCTTTTTGCTGCAATAATATGCTGAAGGTAGTAGTATGGGTAGTAAGTTAACTGCAGAGTTGAACAAGTATATGAAAACTTGTAAGTGGAATTTATAGTGGCTAAGGGTTGTTCCTGCCATCTAATTTTACTGGTAAAGAGTCACTGGCAATGGGGATGAGGTAAAAACTTGCCACTGCTGGTTATGCTCCCATTGGAGTAGCACCTCATAATGTTGCAACAAAGTTGTTTGCCGTAGAGAGTTGCTTACTTCGTACAAAACTTTGAAAACATCCAGAACTTTCATAGTTCTCTTCTGGAGAAAATGCAGTCTTCAGCCTTTGAACATTTAGGAAACAAGAGAAGGGAAAAAGAAATTATGTGTGCAATAAGCAGTGTTCGTGGCACAAAAGCAAGTGGGTTTGTGGTATAGATAACATGGCCTTTAGCCTTATGATGGCTGCTTGATTAATACGTGTGAGTTACTCTTGGTGCAGTGCTGGCCCAACTGAAAACCAGATTTCCCACTAGCTTATATCACTGCTGTCAAATGCGATACGATCAAAGAGGTTACGTGAAAAGTAACATAAGTGGAAAGTAACATATGTCACACATTTGCTTGGATGACTTGTAATCAAAACTATGTTGGCTGGTGGCTAAAGGATACTCAGGATCATTTCCATATCTGTTGTCCTTGTTTTATGTCTTAGGGAAACCTGCCACAGTACTGTCAATCTTAGATACATCATCAGCCCTGAATTCACATGAAGAGGGATGCTTGGGAGAGGAATTTCTGTGTATGTGTGGCTTTTGCTTGCCCTTTTTTTGTTGGTTTTGGGTTGTTTGGGTTTTTTTGTTTTAAGAAAAGCATGTGCCTGAAAATATTCCAGAAAACTTTCAAGTAAGTACCTGTGACAAATCAGAATAGGTTTTATGTGGGAGTTTTGTTATGGTTTAGCATAATGATTACTTTGACATGTGCAATAAATCCACTAGCCTAACCGTATAACATAACCTTTATTGTTAGAAACTATTTGATTTTTGCTATTAGAGGTGATAAACTAAAGCACAAAAGAGGTGATAAATTAAGACTAAGACTGTTACCTTGCTTCTGCTGGTGTGTTCCTGTTCCCCCCTGCAATTTGAAATGCCAAGTTACAACTAAATGTGAGGGGTTTGGCTTTGGTGTTTGGTGAGGGGGATTTTTGGTTGTGCGGGGTTTTTTTCCCCCTTTTTTTTTTTTTTTTTTTTTTTTTTATTTATTTTTCTGTTCAGGAATGAGCATTATGGCTTGTCGTTATTCCAGCTTTATCAGTTCCTTACCTCAGACAAACTTTCAGAAAGTTCAGACTTCTTCTGTTGAGTTTATTTTTTTATAGGCTTTTTTTAGATGATTTCCTTTTCAGCCACCTGCAGTGCTCTTTGCAATTGCACATGTTCATCTCCTATGAAGTTGCTTTTTTTGGCACCCAAAATGCTTTTCGTTCAAACATACAATTTTGTTCTACTCCCATGGTGGTTCTTTAGTGAGTCCAAACTACTGAAGAAGCTGTTTTATTTTTCCTTTCTGTCCTTGTGCTTTCCTTCGGTCACGAATATATTTAGATTTCTGTGTTTTGTTTAATTCTAGGCAAGTGCATTGCATCCAGTAAGGAAAAGAGGGACTCGTTCAGCCACTTTAAAGTGCTGAAACTCTCATGTGGGAGCTTGCATAAGCATATTTTTTTTCTTCTGTTTTTTTCTTTTTAATGAGCCTACTCGTGCATGCATGTCTTGAGGAATACTCAGCAAAAAAGAAATTTAAAATAAATAAAATCTAATTTCAGGTACTGAAATACACACGCATACAGTTGGGATTTTGACTTTGCATAAGCAAAAGCATTTATCTGCTTTTTGTGTTTTTTAAGGCTGAATGCAAACATAACATGTTATGACTGCACATCCCAAATGTTCTGTCAAAATCAGTCAGTAGGATTGTACACTTGAAACGCTTCTCTTTTGAAGTGTCTTCTGTTTTTAATCAGCAGACTTTTGCATTTCTGGCTTGTGTTCAAGTATAATTAATAAAATTTTGGTTTGGTTTAGTTGTTTTTTTCCTCTGGAAACTTGTATTAGCAATGCCACTGGTGTTAGTTATCACTAAAATGTGTATTTAGTTCACTGTCTAGAACACCTGTGGCTCACTGGAGGAGAGGAGATGTACGTTGGTAGCCCCCATATCAGAATCTTGTCCTGGTGAAGGGAAGATGAGGGGGGCAGAGAGAACCGAGTAAGAGAACTGTCCTTCAAAAAGGTGTTTGTCCTACAGCATGAAACTCAAGTGGATGGTTAGCAATCGTTCATTTGCCTCACGCTGTGGTTTTGTTCTGATGCAGAGCTGGGTTTGTACTTCCTGTCGTACGATGGTTTTGAAGTGGTGGTGTGTGGTGTTCAGCCACAGCTTAATCTCCAGCAAGTGCTGGAAATCATATTCTAGGGGGATCAGGGGGGTTGTGTTAGAACAGGGAGGAACACCACGGAAGCTACTTTTCTCTCCCTGGCTCCCGGCTTTTGATGCTGAAGGGTCACAGACTTTAGGAGGCAGGTGGAATGTAATTCCAGATAATCTTGCCGTCTCCCCATCTCTGTATCCTCCTGCAGAGATTTACGTTAGTGATGCATTTTTTTTTTTTCTTCTTGTTTGTTAGACTCTTGAAGAGGAAATTGAACTAGCAGTTGAATTTTAAAGACAAAAAAGAAAGTTAGCTAGAATTCATGTTGTACTCCCCCGAACGTGTATCAGGGCATTGGAGGGCTTGGCGTTTCATTATTTTTTGTTTTGTTTTAAATGAGTAATATTCACAACATACTACTTACTGCAGTGTATGTATGTTTGGTTTCCTCAAGCGGTTGAAATCAGCAGAATGCTTTGTCAAAGCACAGGAAATATGATCCATAACTCACTGAGTTTGAACTAGCACTTTAAAACATCAGTGGAAGCTGTTTTACAGAGAAATCTTAGGTATCTTTGTCACCGTGTTTCACTGTGCTCAGAGCAGACAGCTATGGCAGCGTTGCCTAGACCGGTGCCCACCTACGCTCTGTCTGTGTCTATTCTCAAAGCCGCTGCAGGTGGGCAGTTCCAAGAAGCTGGCCTAAGCGCTGAAGCGTCTTGCTTGGCGTAGCACAGGAAGTCTGGCGGAGCCAGGAACAGAGCTTCAATCTGCCGTTTTCCAGGCGCTTGTTCTTGCTCCTAGCCACAGACCCATCCCACCTCTTCCCTTCACTCCACTGACGTTCCAGCAGACAGCTGCCTCCTGCATGCGGGGCCAGCTGCTTTTGCAGCACCGTCTGACCTCCATACTCCAGATGTTTGGAGTTCCATTTCCCCCATACTTTTGTGAACTTCAGCGAAGTGCTTCTGGCATTTCACCAATACAATGGGGAGGAGGGAGGAGTGTTGTCTTAACTGTTTCCTTTCCGTAACAAGGGCCTCTGTAGAGCTGCTAAAAATCTTCCTCTGTAGGACTTGAGCTCCATTTGCCTTCAGTTGCCATCTGCCAGTCTTCCTTCCCACATCCCGCTCCCTCTTCCCAAAGATATTCCTGCAGACCCCCCCTTCTTACGCTCTGTGTTGACGTCATCTTCCTTTCAGTTGGGAAAGGTGTGAGGCAGGGGGTGAAGGTGTGATGAGACGCCATTGTATCTCTCCATACATGCTTCTCGTTTATAGAGCCTAATTCTGTGAGGTGACATTCACAAGTGAGACTTACTGATTCCTTTCAGCTGTCCCATTTTATGTTCACAGCATCTTGCATGAGCATACTCTGTAGTTGTTAAAGAATAAATGAGAAGCTTCTGTCCTTTGGTCTTGTCTGAAGGAGGAAGACATGTCCTTCCCTAGCAGCCCTCCCATTTCCAATTGGCATCAGGAAAGAAAAATCAGGCACGAACTCAAGTTTGACTCTTGGATGAGTGGGCTGGTTTCTTTGCTCTGATTCTTGTCCTAGAATGTCATGCACCTGCTCCCAGCCGCTGTGGTCTGTCCATGCCCCATGTCCCCTTTTGTGTGTGTCCCCTTTCTGCTCAGTTTCTCCAGCAGAATGTGTGACTAATTTGCCAATAGAGTTTTCTAAAAAGCGTCTACATAAATAACTCTTACCTGAACAGACCTCTCTTCCTTCTCCTTTTCAGTGCTGTTGTGTAGGTATATGTGCCATTTCACAGATTGTATTTTGGAAATTGGGGTCCTTAATTCCAACTCTTGGTGAATCTTAGTCTCCCTTTTGGAAGAATGGCTTCCAGTTTCATAACAGCAAGGGGGATAAAGGTGAGGCTATTTGTCTGTGGCCAGTAAGTTGTAAGCCCGTTTCTCTAGGTCTTGTTTTCAGCTTCTTGATTTTAATTAGGCTTATCAATGTCCCCACTCTTTTGAAGACATATGAGTATGTGTTCTGTTGGTTAGGAATTGATTTTTCTTGTTAAGTATGGCTTGCATGGAAATTGGTACAGCTTAAGAAATGTAATTCTGGAGCAGGACGTGCTATGAACTGCATGCATTACTGTTGTACATCCTGTGCTGCCGAATTCTAAAATCATACAGCAAGCAAACCATCCTGTGTGAATGGGATGCCTATGTATACTTCCCTCCGTGACACCCCTCTCCCAACTGTCATGGTATCCTAGGAAAAATACTTATATAAATGTAGAAAATATCTTCAAACCTTTGCTGAAATCTGGTCTGCTTTTTACCGATGGCAATTGCTAGGAGAATCTGAGAAAATCTGCTAGTGTATGTAAAGGAAAAGATCTAAATTCTTAAGTCAAGGGCTAGCTCCATAGATTACATGCCAGTTTAATCCTGCATTCAGACATAATTGGAGAAATGCAGTGATAAATTGTCGCAGTAAAAACCACAACCACCACTTTTCAACCCCCCTTGACGTTAGATGGTATTAGTAAAATATTTTTAGCATTGTCGTCTTCTATATTAATATATAGCTTATGTATATAAGTATATAAAAATGCATGCATTTACATGTATGTTACATCTGGAAATAGGACTTAGTGTTCCTTTAATTATTTTTCCTTTTTGTCTAGCGCTTTCTCCCTTCTGATGATGGATGGTGAATGTTTTATATAGACTGTGCAAGTTGCTGTGTATGTATTGATGGCCTTAGTTGATTGTGTTAATCTGTAAAAGCTCTTGATTGTGAACTGTCTCTGCAGGAAGAGGAAGGTGACATAATCAGATTACGTGAGACATGGCTTATCTGGTTCCTCTAGCCTTTTACCTTAAGAGGCCTGGATTTACTAGGACTTTAAGAGATGAAGCTCTCTGGAAAGTCTGTCCTACTATTGTAACTTACCTGTATGCTGAAGGGAATGTGTAAGAAACTTCTTTCTATAAACATACAAGAAAACATTGCTGGATTGCAGCTCTGGAAATACAGCTCTCAAATCTGTTTCAGTTGCCTCCTACATTGCCAGCACCGCATACAAAGCAAACACACGAGGTGAAACGTAGATGTCTAAACGCTTCAGAGGTGACAGAAGATCTGTCTTTCATGGTACAGCTTCAGAAGCCATGGCAGGATATTCTGAGGATTCTCAGGTGACATTAGTCACTGGTGTTCAGGCAACTGACTTCTAGCCTTAGTGAAAATTGGATTGAAGGATTGTATATGTGAAGTAATAAAGCCTTAAAATCCTTACATTCTTAAAGAATTTAGGAAACTGAAAAAAAAGCACCTGTGTTTTTTCTTTTCCTCTAGTAATGCTTGTTTGTTGCTAGTACTGGCTTGCTTCTGTGGATTGACTGATGAGTTGACAGTACTTAAGCAGATTTGATTCTGGTGATTGTCCAAGGGGCTGTTAAAGATGTCTTGAATTCATCTTTGGAGAAGGGGGGTGGTAAGGAGGACCTTTCCCCTTTTTACTGTGAAAGACAACCGGTATAAAGGTTCTAGTATGTACCTTCAGATGAAGATTTGTTCAGAGTTATTTAGGGACTTGAATTTCACACAACTGATGGCTAACTGGGCCTGATAAAAGGTTGCATCGCTCTTCTACCTGAGAGACAGGATTGGCCTCACCAGTCACTGATAACAGGGCAGTGCTTCTGTGAAAGTTTCTTTCAGGTTTTTTATATATTTCTCACATGCTGGTTAACTTAACCAGATGTCTGTGCTGAAGGAACAGGGAAGAGGCAGATGTCCACCACATTGCCTGGTTTTGGTCTGTAACTGGTTGGTGCAGACACAGTTGAGGTGTTCAAACTATTTCTAGTCAAAGGAATTGGCAGTTATAATACCCAACACCAGTAGAGCCTCATACCTTGGGGAAGATCCCCATGGGATAAATGAGTGTGTACATAATGGTAAACAAGGATGGGCAGTGCTAGTGACACTGGCACTCTGCTCTCTGCATCTCCAGTGAAGCCAAGCTTGCTTAGCGCTCATACTCTCCTGGACAAGAGATGGAATTAAATTATTTCTGTAAATAAATTCTTGAGTTTCTTGAACGCTGTCTTAATGGGGATCAGGCAATATACAAACAATAGTAATAAAATACTTAAGTTACTTGCACTTCCATCAAGAGTTAATGAATGATATAATTTGTAACATTGTGTAGACATCGGATTGTTGTGATGTCTTAAACCCAAACTACTTGTGCTTTTTCATGCCTGATGTGCCTTGAACCCATAATTGGTCTCTTTTGTAGAATATTTCTCTTGCAGTGTAAATAGGTTCACATTTTCCTGTGTTCAAGATACTAAATTTTCTTTATAATTTCTTTTCTTTACGTTGCTCTCCCTCAAGAAGTTAGCTGTCTGGCTGAGCTCATTAAAGCTGGGGATTTTATTGTCCTTTTTGTAGGTCAAACTGGCTTCCTTGCAGGTAGCCTGTACAACCTGTGTTGTCCGGGATCTCTTCAGTGCCGTTATCCAGTTAACTATAACTCACTTATTTAGAAAGTTGTATTAAATACACTTTCTTTATGGAAGTAGCAGTGGGATAAATCTGTATTTCTAAAACAGAAAAGGTTAACGTTCTTAGTCTCATCAGATTCTTTCATCTCAAGGAAGCTTGTTGTGTAAACTATATAGCAAAACAACTACATTTGCCATTTTCGAGAATGACAATAAGGGTTAATATTAAAGCTGGGTCTAGGAACAAATTGCAAAGACAGAGAGAGGGCTTGCTTTGATTTTTTTGTTGTTGTTTTTGGTTTTTGTTTGTTAAGGGCTGCTGAAAGCACCTTAGTGTTTGTTTCTTCCGTTATGTTTCCTTTGGTTAACACTGCAATTTACAGTCTGGGTACATGAACTTGTACTTAATAGAAAATGTGTATTTACTAGAAAATGTTTGTTGGTGTTCCTTACAATGTTTGTAACATTCAACTATGTGTATTTTACTGCTATAAGCAATTAAATCTGAAGCTGTGCCTCATTTTTACAGGTAGTAGAAATGAACTTACTTGTTAGTTTGAATACAAAAGGTAAACTTGGAATCCAGTCGTCCCAGAGGTTGAGGAAGGAAACCAAACTCCTTTCCCTGCACCACTCACTGTCCTGCATACTGCATAGTTTTATTGACCTGTTGACTGGGTTCAGTCTGAAACCTGTGTTTTTGCCCAGTATTTTGTGTAACTTCAGGCAGAGTTCTGCTGAAAGGAGATACCATATTTCATGGATTGCTAGTCTGATTTGATATATCAAATCTAGTGTTCCAGTCGGCTTGTCTTTGACTAGAAATTTTAAACTTTTTTTTTCTTTCTCTGTTATGACATTCTTTTCTCATGCTGCCAGCAATGCCCTTTAGTTAAGAGAATTGCACTGCTCAGATATAGAATGAACGGAATACTGTTCTCTCCATTAACTTGCCTTTCCATAATGCTGGCTTTAGCATAGAATCATCTCAAACCAGAAGGGACCCATAAGGATCGTTGAGTCCACCTCCCTGCTCCTCACAGGACTACCTAAAGCCAAACCACATGGCTAAGAGCATCACCCAGATGCTACTTGAACTCTGACAGACTTGGGACCTCGACCGCTTCCCGGGGGAGTCTGTTCTGGTGACTGACCATATTCTCAGCGAGGAACCTTTTCCTAATGTCTGATCTGAATTTCCTCTGACGCAGCTTCATTCCATTTTCTTGTGTCCTATCACTGGTCACTGGAGAGGGGAGGTCAGCATGTCCTCCTCCACTGCCTCACTTGAAGAAGTTGTGCACTGCAATGAGGTCACCCCTCAGACTTCTCCAGGCTGAACAAACCAAGTGACCTCAGCCATTCCTCGTAAGTTTTGCCCTTGAGACCTTTCACCATCTTGGTCACTCTCCTCTGGACACATTCTTAATAGTTTGATGTCCTCCTTGCACTGAGGTGCCCAAAACTGCACACAGTGCTTGAGGTGCGGAACAGATGACTTTCAGGAAGTACAGCACCAAATTTATGCAGAACAGATTCCTGGGGCTCAGTAAGTGTGATTGCACCAAGTATGCCAGGAAGGTGGGGGTGGGAAGTGGTAACAGGTCATGCTGCATGCATGGCTGATACCTCTTTATGTCTGTGGCTTTGGTTGCATCAAGTAATTCTGATTTATTCTGCTAACATTTAGATATGTGTAACACTGATTACCCTGTAACCAGGGCTTTGCTTATTTGAATTAAAGTGTTAGTAACAGACCCAACCCTATATTCAATCGCAAACTGGAAAAGCAAAAAAAGGGAAACAATGTCCAAACTGCAGAGGACTAGTGCTAATATCAAGCTGTTTATCCTTCCTTTTCTCCTCACTTTCTCTAAAGCAGCAGCTTGAGGGAAGCCTGTGGAGTCTGAGCCTACATTCCTTGTCTGAGTGAGCCTAGGGAGAAGTCTAAAAGTTACTGACTTGCAGCTCTGTGCAGCACAGAACATTTGTTTAAAGGACATCAGTGGCGGTGTAGTTTTAGGAATTTTTTTGTCTGGTGTGTTTAGGATGTTAGATTTTTAAATCAAGGAAATGCCCTTGAAGTGACTATTTACTCATCCTTAAATTCATGGGTGAAATGTGCGGTGGTTTGATTACTGGGGGTGGGGTGGGCAGCAGGCATTGAGGATGGTTTTTCTTTGTATTTTTTTAATTTATAGCTTCCTACAGTATATGTTAGACTCTTTGGGGGGGGGGCAACATGACTGTTTGTTTACCCTTTTTACCTGATAGCCAACATTTTCACTGTTGAGGACTGGGCAGCTGTTCTTCTCTCCCCTAACTGTTGTTCCACTCTTCACAAGAGCCTGGCAGGTTTTTACAGCTTGCTGCTGAGTTCACTGTGCAGCACCACACAGCACTTATCCTGTCCCCTCTGCCAGGTGAGCCTCTGTGCTCTTATAGCTTCATTCTTCCTAAACTGGGGAGAAGCAGAGTAGGAAACCTGAAGAGGAGTTTTCTTGCACAGCACTTCTGGAGTATCAGCTAATGTAACACAAATCTAAGGAGTATTTGCTTGGTGTAAGTCTGTGGTATTAGTGTAATGACTTGCCTTGTCCTTCAGGACAGCTTGAAGTTGGCAGTACCTGGTTAGCTGAGTTGATTTGACAGAGATTGTGGGGTGTTTTCTCGTTTTTTCCCCTGCTCTTTACCAGCTGTACATGCATTTAGTGAGAGGAACAGTGGCTGTATGACTATATGGCTCATAAATTTGAGTTGTGGTGCTTCAGGATTAAAAAGATTGGCAAAGCTTGAAGTCGTTTCCCCCCACCCCTTTTTTTTTAATATCCCTGTATATGTAAGCTTTATTAGAACATTTATATATCCTCAGATTAGCTCAGCCAGATGTAGTGCAGTGTCTTCTATTCCTCGTAAAGTATTTGTCCTGGAGTTGTGTGCTGTAGCACAGTAGAGTGGTGTCTGTGGCACAGAAAAAGAAGAGAAAAGAACAACTATTTGCTGCATCATTGCTGTGCTGCACTTGGCCTTCAGGCTACTTCTGAGGAAGCAAGCAAACAGTTAAAATTTAACTCTACATCCTGTTTATCAACTGTGGTTGGGGTTTTTTTGTTGTTTTTTTTTCTTCTTTTTTTCATATGGTTTGAAGAAGACAGTTGAGGTGGCTAATCATTAACAGTTCCTTCAACCTCCAAGCTTAACTTGCTTCTGTGATTAGCTGGCATGGTCCCTACCACGCAGTTATAGTGGCAGAGGGGTTTGTTTAGTGGTTTAGCTTAAATTTGCTTCCCAAAGGAAGCATGTGCTTTTGGAAGGGCTGTTTTCTCAGTCTTTTCCAAATCAGTGTAATGCTGGACTTTTTCTTGCTGGATTTTGTTGTCTAGGAGTGAGAATCCTATTGCTGTTCCCCAAATTTTAAATTATGCTCTAGCATAATTTAATTTATGTTCTAGCGTAGGCCAAGCATGCTTGAAGCTGGTCTGGCTGTTTGCGAGTGCTTGTTACCATGTGCTAACCCAAGCTGGTTTGCCATACTTTGCTCCTTTCGATTTTTGATGTTTAAAAGTAGGTTTTGTACATGAAATCATGAACTAATTACTGTTTAGCTCTCCTGTTACTGTATCAGAGCAAACACTTACTCATAGCTACAGGTGCCAAGTGTGGCCAGAGCTTTGGGAGAATGGCTAGTTTGGCTGTTAAATGGTATATGTGGCTTGTTGCTCTTGGGAACTGGCTGGATAGCTGTGCTATCCTTCGAAAAATTGCTTTGGGGATTTCCTCTTTTGGAAGTGAAACACATTGCCTGTGACTATACAATAAACTTACCCATCAACTTCAAGCAAATAGATATAAATAAAAATACAAAAATGAACAACTGTTACGTGCTTTGTTTTGCATAATGATTATGTAACAATTAATAACATGCGGTCTTTATAGATCTAAAAACAGTCATTTATTCTGGAAGAAGCAAGATGCTGTCTTGTAACTGATGGGCAACACATTGCTCTGGGCAAAGCATATGCTGGGAGCCTTTGCTTTGCATAGGGGCAAAATACTGCCTTGCTTTTCCAGTATACCAGATGTGGTAAGAGTTGCAGTCTCATTTGCTTTGAAGAGTGAATTAGTCTCTTGCACAGGCATGCCGGCATGTGGTTCAGGATTTACATGTGTGCCCTAAGTTGCTGGCCCTGCACTGTGATACAAATACTCTTCTCTTTGCTTGGTTTACATTACTGAAATCTGTGAAAAGAGTTTACAAATCACTGCTCTATATTTAATTTTGGATAAGCTGTCTGATATAGTTAATATATGCTTTTTTTCCTGTTCTAAGGATTTTTTTTCTGTTAATAAGAATTTGTTGCAAGATTACTTAAGTAGTTTTCCACAGTGTGTATGGTACAGCATCTGTTCCTGAAATTTATGGAATTTCCATTGTTCATTGCAGGGAGGAAAAGTCAGACTACCTGATAGGAGAAGATACATCTTTTTGTATTGCAAAGGGCTTTTTCGTTGTTTTATTTTTTTTTTCTTTTGATAGCAATGTTAAGAGAGCTCTTGGACAAAAATGCATCTTTATACTAGCCACAAAAGTATCAATTTATTAGTAACAACAGATTCTTTTTCTGAGAATGAAGTAGAAGCGTGGATTTGTTTCAAGGGATGTACTAGTATTTTACGATACCTTCTTTTAAAACATTGTAGTATGTGGCTTAAATTGATGTTCTCCACAGCGTCCTGTATTGCTATATTGTTTAGGTGACTAATTAATTTTTTTTTTCACCTGCGCAGTGCTCATGTGTTACAAAATATGGGTGGCTGCATATTATTAAAGAGTTACGTAAGATAGTTTGAGACCTGGTATTATCATTGAACAAAAGCGTTCAGGTTGTATGGAGGAGTTCAAAGAGAAAGTCTAACAACATGTAGCACAGCACTTGGATAATGTTTCTTGATCTCACTGAAAGCAAACGAAAAGGCAGAACTAACATGTATATTTCAGTCTCTAAAGGGAAAAGAGCAAGTAATAGCTGAAGCTGAAGAAATAAGGGTAGTCTTGCTCTTAAGTCTTTGCTCTGTTGTCTGTGAAAGCGGCTGCTGGAGCAAATGTGGGTGCAGTGACTTATACCCGATACTGATATAGTGATAAATACTTGATGTATAGGATTGTCTCTTTTGGAAGGGTGCTTTTTATTCTCAACTGCGGGTTTTTTTCAGAGCATGAGCATTTAGAGCAATAAAGCTTGCTCCAAAGCTTTATTGGAATATTTAACTTATTCAAAATAAGCTAATGTGGGCATACACATTTAATGTCTTTCATTTCTCTGGAAAGTCATAACTCTTCTATTAAGATTCCATGCGCTTCCAAAGTAAAAGAACCTTTTGTGATGTTACAAGTTGTCTGTTAGTTAGCTTTAAGCTGTGAAAACAAGCTTGCTTGGTATCACTGCTTTTAGGTGCTTGTCCATTTGTGTTCCCACTTGTAATCTGCAATGCCATGTGTCAAAGCTGTTAAGGAGGATTTTATTTCTTTCTGTACTTAGGAGAATTTAAGATTATTTGAGCGTGCATACCAGTTAATGAAAAAAGAATCCCAAAAACCAGTTCAGTTGAAGGCATTTTGTAGTGAACTCTCAGCACTCAATGCTGGCTTCCTAGAAATGGTAATCTCCTGGATGCTTACCGTGCTGTTTTCATCTTGCCTTATATAGAAGTAGTGAAATATAGACTAATTTTGCACTTCATCTTTGATTCTGCTTCACTAAACAAAACCTTGCACATCATAATACCCCTTTAGGCCATTTCTAGAGACATACCCAAATGAGTGCTGGTGGACAAGGGCTTTTCTTTCTTTCTGAACCTTGACTCTGTTTCTGTGGCAGTCTCTTCAGGAGGAATTGATACTTACAGACTAAGAATTATTTTCCTTAGTGGAAAAAGTGGTGACTGGATAGATTTTGTTCAGAGTCACTTAGAGTGGTGGTTTTTGTCAGATACCATCTCCTGCAATGAGATCCTGAGGTTCTAGTAGATACTTAAACCAGTAAATTCAGTCCCTGAATCCTGAAGTAGGCTTTTCTAGAGGTGGGACTTTCTATGGCATCTGATGCTTCACTTGTACTTGTTCTCCTTCAGCTAGGGTTTAAGCAGTGGTTGTATTGCATGTAGAAGCATGTGTCTGTGTTGTGAAGCTTAGTTTGATCCTTCACAGGCTGCTGAACTGACCTTCCTCAGCCTCTTTAGGTATTTCCTAACAAAATGACAGAGCTCAGCGTATTTTGTATTCCTTTACTTCCATCTTTAAGGCTTTATTTTATTATTTTAGTAAAGCTGCTATAAACAGTATGACCGAAACTATCCTCTGTGCTGAAATTAGTCCTTCTCTGTGCAGACTCTTACTCTGATATGCACTGATGGCTTTGCTGAAAGAAATTACCACACAGACTTCCCAAGCTTAGTCCCCCTCTGGGGCTGCAGGCAAATTGCTTAGCTTGTCTGTCCTGGTTTCCCAGCTGTGGAGTTCAAGTAATTTATTACTAACGTCAGTCATAAGAATGTTGAGGGTTAATCTGCAAGGACTGTGTCTGTATAGTGTCTTCAGAGTGTCAAAGCAGTAATGTATAATTGTAATTTTATTAATAATATTGGTTATTTCATTAAAGTGTCATTTTTCAAACAACTTTTGTGTAGATTAAACTCATTTTGTCAATAAACTGGCATCCCTCCAGCAGCATTAACTTGCTTCAGACTCTTTTGTCTAATAGTGAAGCCTAAAGATGTAGGTAGCTCTGTAAAGAAAACATCAAATGCCTAAAGAAACTCCTACTTTCTTGTTTTTAATCTAGACTGTGGACATCCATAAAGAAAAAGTCGCTCGCAGAGAGATAGGCATTTTGACGACCAATAAGAACACATCAAGAACTCACAAAATTATAGCACCAGCGAACATGGAACGTCCTGTAAGGTATATTCGAAAACCTATAGACTACACGGTGCTGGATGATGTTGGCCATGGCGTAAAGGTAAGAATACCTCGACACTTGAGGACTCCAAGTAACACAGGCCATGAGATAGGGTTGGGGCAGAATGTTACTGATGTTAAAATGTTTAGTTCGTTTATGGTAGGAAGGATTATGGGTTTGATATGCTATCACATACAAACATTTAAATAATAAAATGGGGTGTTCTACAGTGAGGGGCGTTTGAGCAATGTTGGCCATAACCTTGTGACTGTCAGTGGTAGTCACAGTGTCTGGAAATAATGGCTCATGATTTTAAGCTAATGACTTGCCAAAAAAGCTGTGACTGACTTCCTTCTCTGATTAAATTGTCTCTGGCACTCCCTTTATTTCTTTCACTAGTGAGAAAAATTAAGTCATCTGTTTTGGGGAAACTGGCTGATGGCCTGGGGTTTTTTGTTGGGGTTTTTTTGGAAGGTGGTCAGGAGAAAGGGGGTCAGCTAGTTGGCCTTTAAATCTTGGTGGCATTTGATGTCTCACTCTTATTTGTGCTTTCAGACAGCTTCATTTTCCTTTTCTCTAAATAAAAGCCTTCATAAATTAATGTCTACCTCCCTTGAAATGGTCATAGTTGAAGTGAATTGACCTAACACCCTTTGCTCCTTGGACATCTTCTTATAAAAAATTAGCTTTGTGTCCCTCTAGAGCAGACCTTCCAGGTATATTCAGTTCACAACAGTCTTCCCTTGAATGGCATTAAAAAGCTTTTATTCAACAACCGTGTATCCTCTAAAGCTTGATGGCTCTGATCAGTCAGTTATGCAGCTATGTTAGCCCATCATGTGCCCTTTGAATTGCTGAGCACTTGAGGAATAGATTTTTCAGAATTACATTACTCAAAAAAGTGCCAGAGTACATTGTGCTTCGTAGTAACCCTCCGAATGCCTGGAGGAGTCTTAATTCCAACATAAGTTAGAAAGCAGCTCTATACCATGACAGCTCTAGGTTATGAATTAACATAGTGACTTTGGACTACCTGATTTTTTGTTTTGTTTGTAGATAAACCTGTGCTAAACCTGTAACTCTTAGGGTTGTTTTACACTAGTAACTTAAGCCAGACTGGATGAAGCACAAGCCTATGTAGAAGCCTGAAAGACATGCGCTGAATAAGTGTGAAATAGAAGCACTGGGGTCAGAGAAACTGATAATTTTTCAGTGCAGTCTCTGCATTCAAGGAGAGTGCTTTATGAATAGAGAATACAGGAATCCACAAATTCAGTGTCAGGATATTGGTTTCTGCATTTAAGTGCTCCAGGGATCAAGTGTTATAGAAGACTTTACAAGTAGAATAATTACTGTTAAGTCTCAGAAGTTGATGCTTTGTTGAACTACTTTTTTGGTGCAGGCTCAAAACAGCTTGCTTGATCCAGGAACACTGAAGTTGTTAAGGTGTAGCGGTTGCATTTTCCAGTATAACTATTTGCTTTTAGGAGTACTGGTGTCTTTATTTTTGTTAATGTGACCCTATTTGTTTAGGGGGTGGAAATGATGTGCTGTTTACCTATTTCTAGGTGGCTCTTACAGACCATTTTTAACAGTTAAGGGTTTTTTTAACTGTTAATGGTCTAATTCTATATTAAAAATTTGATCTGTTCAGAGGTAAAATTGCTTCCAGTAATAACCAAATTATCAACTCATTACAAGTCAGCCACAAATTATATCTTGTTGTTTCTTTGAGTGAAGGAATGAAACAGTAGAAAAATGATGTTGGTACTTTCTGTGTAGACTTGTTACACAAATGAAATAAGCATCCATCCAGGCCTCAGGTATATAGTTCAAGATGTCTGTCATTCAGCACCTTCACCAGTGTTGACGTTCACTGGATGCACTGTGAAGAGTGTGCTGAGGTAGTGAGTGACATAATGTGATGGCTAAAACATTTAATTACTTGGGTTCCAAGAGCGTTACACAGATCATAGCTCTGAAGGAAGTAGAGCTGTCTGCAGACCTAGATGTAGCTAGTGTTGTTATAAGAAAATCTAACCAAAACATCTTCAGAAACTGGATCAGGTCCTGTTGGAAGTCAGTGCAAATAATGATGACGCCAAGAATCTGAGTTGCTTCTTGAACATAAAAATTGGGGGGAAGCAAGTGGTAAATTGAATTGCAAACTTTGTCTTGTCCAGAATGGTTTTAGAAGATGCTTCAGACTCTTAAGTCTTAGCTTTTTGACTTAAGATTTCACCCCAAGCTGGACAGCAACGTGTCCGATAAGGCCTTAGAAACTATGTTTTTTGAGAGGAAAAGAAGCATGAGTTCTGCCTAGAGCAATGGTCAATTTAACTAACTTGCAGGTCCTTTAATGTCTTCTGCTGTTGCGACTGTCAATAAAATACAGTACAGCATATGCATTGGCATTTAAGTATTAAAAATTTTGCAATGCTTTGAAATCTGTAGATAACAGTTTATTGCTGTCAGTGGGACTCTGTAGTGTTCCGGTGCAGGATTTGATAAAGAAACAGAAAGGGAAAATATAAGAAAGAGAAATCAAAGGTACAGGCTGGATTATATAGCCTGTTTCTGCTTTTGTTTATTTCATGAAATACTGATCCTAGGAAAAATATTATTAAAATATATTTTAATATATTTTAAGGGTAATCCTGAATTGTCTTATGTAAAAAGTGTAAGGGTGTAAGTAAAAATACTGTCTCACAGAATATTTAAAAAAATAAATAGAAAGGGTGGGTGATCCTTAGAGCAAATACAGTCTTCCCCTGTACATCTTCCATCAGAGCAAATGCAGAAACATCTATGCATACTCACAGCTCATTTTCTTTGTGTGTGTCCCTGTTTCTCATGGCTGTGTAGAGGGGATGCAAAAGCAGATGTCCATGCTTGGGGCATGGCAAAGGACACTATGTGCCTCCCTGTCTTGCATGTACGCAGCAATTTTTGTGGGGGCAGGTGATGATGGGGGGGGTGGGGTGGGGTGGGTGGCAGTGATGGTGAGCAGCTGCTCTCTATAGCAGGTTTCCTCCCTGATGGGAGACACCTCCTTGGAAGGCAGTGCAGTTTCTTGGTAGAAAAGCTTTTGCAGAGCATCCTAAGATCACAGAGGTCCTTTCTCTCTTGGCCTGAAAGCTCCATGGCAGCCCCCAGCTGCTCCACCCCCTGCACCTTCCCTTTGCAGGGGCAGATACAGACAGTCTCCAAAAGGAATCAAGTTCCTTTTTTTAATATAAGTGCCTAGGAAGCCAAGGCTAGCATTAGTCAAAATCAGGAGGGCTTTGAAAATTGGTTTGCTAGTGAGAAGGCTTTCCCTTGCAACACAAATATTATGTGTAGAGGGCTCCAAGAAACGCACAAGCAAGCATTTTTGCCAGCCTGTTAAGTAGTTGCTCAGCTGTCACCCTCTGGGGATAGGGGAATGTAGCTGAAGTAATTCTTGGTAAATAAGAGTAACTGTCATGATGTGAGAGCCTATGTTCCTGTGTAGAGCTTGGTTTAAAATTATTAGGCAGAGGCTACTTTAATATTTCTATCCTTCTGTTCCCCTTTTGTGAAAGGAAAAAAAAAATAGTGTGCCAGCAAATAAATAGGTCAAATACAATTACTCATACAGAAAATCCTCAGTTTAAGAGGGGGGAGAAGGAGGAGGAAGCTTGGAAGCTGCCTTAAAAGCCTTGAAATTGGCCTTTGAATTTTTTTTTTTTTTTGAGTAAGAGGCAGGTGGAATTGCAGCAATTTGTAAAATGGCAGCTAAGTAGGAAATTGAAATAATGCTGTGTGCTAAAGGCAGATAAAATGTTGAATACATGCTAAACTGAAATGCCTAATAGCTGTAGTTGGATCAAGTTTGTTTTATGGAACTAATAGTTCTTCAAAACCAAGCTTGAATTGTATATGAAGCTTCCTTACTTTTCAGCTTTGTTTTAAGAAAAAAATTGCAATTTCATCACCGCAAAACACTTGCATTTCAGTGCATTAAAACTGTAAGAAGCTTTCTAGCCCAGGAAGTCAAACAAGAGTTAAGCATTCATTAGTCTTTCTCAAGCAAATGGAAGTTGGAAGGGCTCCCTTAAAGTAGGGACTGCGTCAAAACTTAACCAAATGCAAAGCTTGGAGAAGGGAGCCTTGCTCTCACCCTGCCCTACTCACCTGCAGTCCTCACGCTTATGTCTGTGTTGGTGCAAAAAAAATATGCAGATGAGATGCTGATGTGAGGGTGGAAGGCTACCTAATGGTACCTGCCTCCCCTTTAGGACAGCACCTTTTATGTGGTAGCCATTTGAGTATTAACTTTTAAATAATTCACTGTAATAAAAACTGAAATAAAAACAAAGGGATCCTGAACCTGAGCCTCTGCTGCTTTTGTCCATGTATTAGCTTCTCAGACACTCATGCTTCAGAGGATGTCATGGCCAATTTCATTAATGTCACATCATCCCTCTGGGGTCATGGCCAAACAGTAAATATTGCTGTAGGGTAAAGAACGCTTCTCTGGGGGAAAGAGTAACTCTTCCTGTTGCCAACTCTTAATGACTCTATTGTGAGTGTTGATACTGTGATTGTCATAGGGCACTTGCTACTGAAATTCAGAAGTGTGTGTAGTATCTGATACAATGTAGGTTTCAAGCCTTTCTGTTTGCAAAGAAAACTCAAAACTATGAGGTCTCTTTATTTTCTAATTCTGGTAAGATTTTTTTTTTATGTTAACTTTTTTTTCTTGTAGCTAGATTCGAAGTTACCAACTCAAAGAATTCAAAAAGCTTGAAAGGCAGGAATCTAGGTATTTTCTCTGAACAAGACTACTGAGTGCTGAGGGAATAATGTTGTCTGTCATCCACAAGCAGGTTTTTATATGTTAATAGCATTTTAATATGTGCAAACTTTTTAAGGTCAAAGTGACTTGAAAATTTTTGCCTGCTCAGTTTGGAAATTGGAGAAAAGAGCAACAACAGCAAAAAGACATAAAGGAGAGAGAAGCAATATTGACAAGCAACATTTGATTGCTGTTAACAGAAGACTATGTAATTACTAGATTGCAAATAATACTGGGAGAGGTTATATTTAAAAGATTAAAGTAAAATTTCACTGAAGAGACTTACCTACTCATGTTCAGTTTTGAAAGAAATGTTGATTTGGAACTGAAATTTTCTCAAAATAATCAGCCTTACTATAGACTTTAAGGAAATAAAGAACAAAAAAAGCCTCTGACCCATTCTCATAAGGAAATTGCGACACAGGAATGATTTCTTTGAAACTTCATGAACTAGTGGCAGAATTGCATTACCCTGAGTGTTTGACATCCACGTATAGTCTGTCTTCTGAAAAAATCTTTGATTACATGTTCTCCCTGGGTCCATATCTTGATATCTGTAAGGAAACCATTTCTGGACTTGATGCTTTACTGTATGTTTTCCTCAGGTATCCCATACCTTCATGTGTAAGTACCCTTCAGCTGCTTTTCTTGCTCTGTGTCATCTTGTGCTACTCCAGAACTGCTCCACTGATGAGACAGGAGTCAGTTGTGCAAAAATCTGTGAGGATGCCTATGGGGCAATTGAATTGCCTAGCTGCAGGTGCAAATAGCACTTCAAAAGGTCTTATGGCTAGCTGCCTTTCTGTAGGGATGTCTCAGATAATTCTCCCTTGACTAATAAAGGAAATAACTTTTTAAGTGAAAGAGGAGGTTGACTATAAAGTCAAGACCATGGGGTTATTTTTTTTTTTATTGTGGTTGATGACTGTGATTACTGGTCAAAGCTATTGCTGGTTATCACTTTTACAGAGCATACATATTAAAGTTCAGAGTTTGCCAGACACTATTAATGCAAATTAGAGTGGCACAGTTTTTAAGCCTTTGTTTCCATTGATTGGCATTTATATTGGATGGTCTTTAATGACAGCTCTTAATGATCCTCGGTATGGCAGGATATAGAGTGGAATTTGCTTTTTTAAATCCAGGAGCTGGACAGATAGTGAGCAACTATCTGAAGTACAGACAACCTGCATAGAGATTTTGTTTCTGCAGTCTGAAGTTGGAGAGTTCATAGCTGAAATGTGCAGGAGAAACTTGCTGAACATAACTGTGATAAGGATTTTGCTTGTGTGCAAGTGGCCTTTTGTATTTCTGTGCTTATCGATACATCTGCATATTGTATCACATAAATGAACTATATTAAAATAAATAAATCGGTCGCATAACTCACATAAATGAGTTGTGTGCAATGTCCCTAGCCCTAGTTTTCCAAACACAGTTTATAACTCAAAGAATAGCTTTCTGGTTCCCTGAATCATGACTAATGTTCCCCCATGACTTATTACTTGGCATGGAAACGATTAAAACCAGTTAGTTAGATGGCTGCCTCCTGAGGCCAGCCAGCAGAGTCCCTCAAATGCCTGGACATCCTTCGGATACTGGTAGATACTTCTGATTGCCTCACACCTTACCCTTTTGTGCCACTCTTGGTCATGTCCCTTTGGTCTCCATTACAGAAACCTGCAGTACTGCCTTTTTCAGCAGGTATTTTTGTACTGCGTAGAGTGCCAGAATTGCCAAAATAGTTGCCTTAAGCAAGTAAGCCTCTTAGTACTTGTGGCCAATGCTCAACTGTCCCAAAACATTGCGTGTCCTGTCCAAACCCCCAGCTAAAATTCTCAGTCCAGGTGCTCTGAATTCCTGGCATCAGAAGCAGCCTCACTTTTGACTTTGATAAATGCCTTGCATGGCTGTTGCAAACACCTGTTTTGCCCATTGCCTTAATTGCATTTCTTCTTTTGAGCCTGCTGCTGGCTCTCAGTCCTTGGCCAGCCTGCTCTCCCACGCTGTCAAAACCCTGTGGATGTGCCACTGCCCTAGCTGCGATCTTTTGGAAATGCAGTGAGGCTGACTCCTGTTTCTTGAACCTGACTGTGGTTTCTTTCTCTTAATCTTGTGACAACCAGCAAAACTTTATCCAGGACTGCCACGTGCTTGGCAGGCTTTCCCAGGGAAAGCAAAATTGTTCTGCTTGCTGCTTTAAAGCATCTCTGTTATGATGCTTGCAAGAACCCCAACCAGTACTGCTGCTTAACCATGCTATCTTGTTTCTGGGAACATCCTGATCTGTCTAGCGCTCTGCCTCAGTATCACAAGCATCCCCAGCAAGCCTACACACTGTGTTTTTGTTCTGATGTGTACGTTATCCAGGATGCTGGTATCTGGCTGAAAGCTGTCTCCTTTATGTATAGTAATACAGCTAGCGGGAGGAGAAGGGAGTTGTGCTTCTTAGAGCTTTTGCAGGAGTTCTCAGTGCTGCTCTTCATTCGACTAAGCATTTTTCCTTTTATAGATCTCTCTCAGAACAGCCCTTCCCTCTTCAAGCAGTGAACCTTATGCATGCTGCTGCTTTTCTTCCTCGTGCCCTGCATTATCTTCCTTCCTGACTCTGACCTTCTCTGTACTGATCAGGCAGTTGGTGATGGTCATGTTCTGCCCACTGGCTGGCTGGCCTTAGAGGCATTTGTAGAGAGGCTCTTGAACCTACATTAAACATGTACCTGATTTTCTTTTGGTTTTCTGCTTTTTCCCTCATTTTTCTTAAATTCATAACGAGTCCTAGACCCTGCTGCCTAAACTGTTCCCAGTTCCAAGTAATTTTTTTAATTGCTTAGAAAGCACTGCATTTGGTGTTCAGACCAAGAAATGCAGCAAGATCGACCTCCTAAGCTCAGCCAATAAATACAAGAAAAAGTCTCCTCCTGATTAATTAGCTTATTAACCATGATTAAATAGCCATATGGTTCATCTTGCTTTGATTCATTTGCTTTCCTCCCCTAGTTCTGTCTTTTGAATCAGAAGTTCCTCTCCTGTAAGAATCCCTGTTCCTTTTGTGTTCGTTCCTTCTGTGTTTTCCTGCCCATATGACTCTTGTTTATATTGACAGCAACAGACAGGATATGTACAGAGCTCTTTACTTATAGAAAGCAGTGTGTCATCAGTTGCTGATTCTTCTGCACAATAAGGAAGTGTGTATGTGTCTGTCTGTATATTGTTTAACTGGTAACAAAAGAGATGAAGTTCACCTGATGTAGTGGTGTAGAGATAGGAGTAAAGGTCAAGAGCTGTTGGACTTCAGATATATGTTCAGTATGTTAAACAGTACTTAGCAGTAGAAAGGTTTGAAATACGATGGAAGATTCCTGAATCGTTGCTAGATGTTGATATTCATATTGTCGCTGCAGTGGAGGCAGAATGTAACAGTGATTAAGGAGGAGGTGGAAAGATTCACCCGTAAGTGTGAATAAGGCACTGCATAAGGCAAGGAAAGAGAGGAAGCTTTTTGGTTTTATATTTTTGAGGCAAGCAAATTTAGTAGTAGAGGCTAGGTAAGAAACCATGCCACCTTTCCTTTTAAGCCTTTAAAAGGTTCCAAGCTGTGACTGCTGGGCAGGGACGGGACCAAGAGTTTCACGTTTGGTCTCTTTTAACAGATTCTTTGTATTATGCCATTGCCCTTGGCAGCTGGTGAAGTAAGGGGAAGGGGTCATGTATTCCTGTGAGAGGGGAAAGCAAATTACATTGCTAAAAGCCTGTTTTAAAAATATAATTTATATATATATAAATATATATATAAAAGTTATATATATAATAAAAATATAATACTTGGGAGACTACCCTGGCATCCTGAAAACTGAGCCTTTGTGACAGAAGTGGTTTAAATGCCTTAATTCTGCCACTCTGCTGGTGAACCTTTGCCTAGACTGGGGGTGAATGGGATGACCTTCAAATTTACTTACCACAGCTGAACTTTTTCATTTTAGTTTTGGAGCAGGTTTTGTGTTTCTGTTCTTTTAATAGGAATAACTTTAAGGGCAGTAGCTTTCAACCTTTTTTGGTTTTTTAAAACCCAGCTGTTTTTCAGTGGTTTTGCAGACCCTGTCAGAAATATGCACATTGCTGTATAGCATATTTTAGTTGGGTTTTTTTTTCAGTTCATGGGTGCCTTTAAACTGGTCTGTGCTGCTTAGAGGAGGAGGAGGAGTACAAACTGTAGTTTGAAAAGACGTGCATTAGGAGGCTTGTTCTAGAAGTGATGGTTTATTTCCGAACAACCTCAAAAAAAACATTGGGATTATTTTATGTTTCGGGGTTTTGTGTTTCCTTGGTTTTTTTAAACTGGTGAAACTAATCCTTTTCTCCATTCAAAAACATGAGTCTTTTTGCCTGAATAAAGTTAGAGAACTCAACTTGAATTTATTTAAAATTTTACATTTGTTTTCCTTATGAGGCCACGTTTCATAATTTTTTTTCTCCTCTGCTATCGTGAAGGCTGTAAAAACTGATTTAGTGGAGTCATATAATGACTTGATTCTAAGAGCTAAAATTTCAGAATAACAATCATTAGAGCACTGCCAATGCAGTTTTGAGCAGCCAGCACTGTGCTAGCTTGAATCAGATTTCAATCAATAAACCAGAGGTGAAAGGCACTGCTGCTCATCCTGTTTGAGAACTCCTTTTTCTTTATTTACCATTCAATGCAGCAGCTAGTATTTCTTCAAAACACACAAAGGTTAAGTGTCAAAACAACAGGCAAGTCTGTTCTGCGCCGCCGTATAGCTGAAAATGGTTTTGTGAACAGATTCTTAAGTGCACATTGCCACTGAAATAGCATTGATTGGGGTTTGGACTTGTATGTTGAGCAAAGGGCTTTTTAATCCTTTATTGCCCATAAGGACCCTGGCAAATGAATCTGGCAAAACTTTGCTAAACTTAATTTTGACACAAGGGTTTTTCCTGTGGTCACTTAGTCAGACATAGGACTTTCAATGACTAAGTGAGCCAGTAAAATCTGTTAGTGTACTGGGATGTAGCTAATTATCAGTAGACACAAATGATTTCTTTTTTAAAAAATGTGATATCTGTAGTTTAACCTGTCCTATCAGTTGTGATGGATCTGCCATTAATTTCTACCTTTTTCCCCCCCTTATTGGCAACGTTAAGTGGCTAAAAGCCAAGGTAAGAAGTGTTATTTCTCCTTTGACCCACAGTGCCTTATGTGACTGATAGTAGAGGCTGCAGAGCCATTAAAACTGAAAACTAGCGCGCTCTTATGCTCTCCTCTGCTTTCCATAGGATATTTAGATTAAACATGCTATACTTGATTTTTTTTTTATTTACAGCATTTAGTGTGTGTCAATATATCTGCGATACATTGACATCTGCATTTATACATAGATACATTAATTTTTCTAACACATGTAGTGCTTTGCTCTGAATTCAGTAGATGCCTTGATTCCCTTCACTTACATTTTTTTGCAGGAGACTTCCCAGACAACCTGAATGACTCTGCTAGTCAAATAGCAGGGGCAAATTGAGAAATTCTGGGCCCATGCTGACTGTATTGCACTGTCAGTGTTAAAGTTTGATTTAAATTATTAACACCGAAATGGAGATGAACACAAATGTGGCTTCCCTTTAAAGAAAAGAGGATATAAGAGATTTGTGCATGAACCTGTCAGTTGCCTACCTTTCTGATATCTGTCGTAAATTAATAGCAAAAATAACATTAAGCTTCTGTTTAGTCTCTGTATTTCCTGGTGTCTGTCTTTGTGTAGTTGAAAACTTGCTGTTTGACAGCTGTCTGGGAATTCTCACTTCATATTCTTACACTTTAAAAAAAAAAAAAAAAAAAAAAGCTGTCAATAATAGAGCTGCTCTGTTACAAAAATAAAATCATGTTTTCCCTTATTTCAGCATGGAAATAACCAGCCTGCAAGAACTGGCACCTTGTCAAGAACAAATCCGCCTACACAAAAACCACCAAGTCCTCCCATGTCAGGCCGGGGAACTCTGGGGTAAGAATGAAGACTGCTTGGTCCCACTTGTGCAATAGAAAGTTTTAATTGTGGCAGTGTTGATGTTTCTTAAATACACGGATAGATGGCAATTCTGATTGCTTTAAGCAAAAAACACGATTACCTTTCTGCATAAACCCTTTTAGCTGCATTGACTCATTTTCATGGCAACCTTTTGAAAGAATTTTTTTTCATGGAGGAAGGATTTATTATAGATAGGGGTAAATGAGGAGGCTATTGTTATTCCTGATTTTTGGGGAGAAATCCTTAGTGACACAAAAGAATATCATTAAGGTTTTATTTCAGTGGGAGAAATACTTAATTTTTAAAGTTTTTGTTTATTCATTTCTCAGTACTGTAAGAGGTATGAAATGGCTGCTGGTGCCATATTTATTGCATTACCTAAGCAAAATTTGTGGCATTGCAAACACATTGGCCACATTGATTCTCACGGGCTTGCGCATTTTTATTTTTATGCCTAAATGAGGAAGGATTTTGCTACTCCCGAGTCCCACTGTGACCAGAGTTCCCTGCCGTAGCAACTATTCTGCTGCTGTGGACCTGTGGGGTGTAAAATCTGCTTATCTTGGTATGCCAGCAAGTAGTTGTTGCTAGAGGCCAAAACATTAATACTTCAGAAGCTCAGAGCACGTGCTATACGGTTTTGTCTGTGCAACATTTTCCAAAAGGCATCCTAAACAAGACCTTCTACATATTTGTCACTCTCAGTCTTCCCTTTATGCTGTGGGGGACAGAGGCACTGTAAAGCTGGCTGTCATGGTTGTGTTGGCTTCAGGTATGTTGTCTGGGAGAGGTGGGGTGCTGGAATAATGAGGAGTAATGAGGGGGAACAGGATGGGGATCGGGAGCAATGGTCAAGGAAAATTAGAAGCAGTAACTCCTTTTGTTGAAGACTTGGTGATTATTTTTTTTTAATCCTGATTTGATGCTTTGCTGCATCGAGATGGCAGTGTTTGTTGTGTATTCTGCAGAGAAATTACCCTAGAGGTTTCCTCAGCATGTTTTGTGAAAATTCCCATTGCTTGAGGGCATGCAATCAGTATTCCAATTGTCTCTCTTATCCCAGCTGAGAAAGAGTTGTTTATCAGCCCTGGGAAGCTGGGTAGTGCTTTCATGTCCTCTTGGATGTTAGCGTAACAGCAGCGTTGATGTGCTGGTGAGCTGGCTCTCGGTAATGCTCCCCCCTGAACAAGCCAGAGCTGTTTAGTTGCCTTAGCTGATGCCTGATAAGGATTAATCAGCTGAGTGTCATTTCCAGATGAGCTTGACAAGAGGCAGCAGTTGGTTGAGGGGGAGGAATAATGTGGGTTTGTAACAGAGATTTCTATCTGCCCTCCTTGTTCAGGAAGTACAGCTCTTGTCTTGAGCAGCCATGTTCTGCCAAAGCATGAAATATCACAGGCATGACTGTTTTCCTAATATATGCAGAAAAAAATTGCTAGAAACCACAAGGATGCTACTCGTCTCCTTTTGATCCAGAAAATGGAGATAAGCCTGTAAAATCAGAATGAACTTGGTGTGTAACACGGGCCTTTAAATATGTGCTGCCTATTGTGCAGCTTGTCCCTCCAAGGCAGGACTGTCTGAAGGAATATGATGGGGAGCGAGTCTGGCACAGAAATCACGTGGGTTTAAAAGGGAAAGGGACTGCAGGAAGCAGAGGTCTCTTCACCGGACCAGCAAGAGGCTGTGGAAAACCTTGGACTCTCAGGCTTGGAAGTACCATTAGAACAAGTGAGTTTCTGGATCTGGCTGGAGGGAGCAGTTGCAGTCGTGCCTTTGAGGGTCCTGGGGCAGAGCAAGGCCTTGGACTCCCTGTAGCTCTCCTTGATGGCAACGGGCATCAGCTCCACACTGAAGCACTGGAGGACAATGAGGTGGGAAGTGCTGGGCAGCGTCAGGAAAGAGAGTTTTCCTCCTCTGCCTAAGGCTGGCAGAAGAGCAAATGGAAGGATTGGACCTGAGTGATGGAAAGAAGTCGGTTTTGACTTCTCTGGTGCTTAGGAGTTTGAGTTGTTCAATGAAGTGAGAAGAACAAGGAAGAAACTAAGGCATGGCTGAACCTGAGGATGTAGTGGGGACTTGTTGTTGACAGTATTTTTAAATTTTACAAGCAAAATAAATGGTATTAGAGCTGAGTAGCAGTTTCTATTGCCAGTGCAGCCCAAGGTAGAATACTTTAAAACATCGGTTTTCAAGGTTATTTCTGTTGGAAGCACATTTAAAATCTTCCCTGTTTATCTTTTTATTTGGCGGTATTTAGAGCTTTATCTTGTACAACTGGAATACATAGTTTTATTTTTCCCATGACTGATCTCTTGGCGGATCTATAGGTGGTGGCAGTCTGCATATTAAAATCATCTGGAGTTCTTTATATAGACAGACTAATTTACAAACACCTCAGTGCATTCAAACAATTATGGTATTTCCACTTTTCTCTTTGAGAGGTTTTAATAATAAAATGGTATAGTTAAAATTTAGTACTGTTTCATTCTATATTGAAATAAGGAAGTCAGTAAGTTTCTTAAAATACCGGGAAGCCATATAACTTACAAAATCAGTTATAACCAGTAATTGAACAAACGATTACATGCCAGTAGTTTAGTATTTTTGTTTTTACTTAGCTGGTGCATTGCCAAATTCCATGTCTTGCGAAGGATCTCGTGGTTGCTGGTGAGAACTGAAGAGCCCTGCAGTTCAGTACAATAAATGCACTGTTCTTAAGGCAGTAATGGGTCTGGTAAATAGATCTTGAAAGATCTGTGTTATATTTCTGACTTGATGCAGTCTGCTAGGTGACCTTGGAAGTCTCTGGGCTTCACTTTCTTGGGCTGCAAAATGGAGACAATCAAGCCCATCTGTGAAGCACTTTAAGATTTGCTTAAGTGATACGAGATTACCTTGATTACTGTGTGAAACAATGCCACTAGGAAGAGCACTGGTCATTGCAAATGTAACTTGTTCTGTGGATCTTCCAGCCTTTCTACTGTCTTAGTAAGCTGAATATCTTTAACCAAGAATACTTCTGGAAAGCATTGGGAGGGGAGGGAAAGGGGGGAAGGAGGAAATTCTTACAGTGGAAGAGTTTGTCACATGCAGTGTCCTGCAAGGTAACCCCAGAATATGATGCAACTGAAACTATTGTATGTTACAGAGTTTAAAGAATATAATTTGGGTGGTAAATTTAGTTTAGGCTTTATTAACCAGTTTATGTGCTGTAGCCCAACTTGTATGGATCTGTGTACATAAGAGCACTTCAGGGAGTTGGATGTGACCTGTCTACCCTGCCCAGTGGAATTTGTTTAATGTACTGTAATGTGGGTCACTGTGCAGTGATCTATCAAGAAAACTTTAGAAAACAAATGGCTTCACTACTTTATTCATTTATCCTTTTGATCTTCTGATCCTTTATCTTTCTGTCTTCAAACCTGTTTTTCCTTGACCAGACGAAATACTCCTTACAAAACCCTGGAGCCGGTCAAACCGCCGACAGTCCCCAATGATTACATGACTAGTCCTGCCAGACTGGGCAGTCAGCACAGTCCGGGAAGGACAGCTTCCTTGAACCAGAGACCAAGAACACACAGGTAGAGTGTTTTCTCACTGTAACTCTTTCCTGCCTGGCATGGTAGTGCTTACTGAAGTCAGAAAACTTTTGAAACTTTGTGCCTGTTGCCTTTTTGTGAAAGGCAAAAGGGCAGTTATTCTGCCACTCTGCATTAACAGAATGCACTGTATGCACTGTATTGTTGGCTTCTGTAACACATAGAAGTGTCTTCATACTCTATAGAAGTCTCATTGTATCTAGCAACTTCCATAACCATAGGGTTTATTTTATATAACCACTTTATTTTGTACTGTGGTATTTGTTTCCCAAGAATAAGCAAAACTTCAAAATATATGCAGTTGCGAGGCAGGGTAGTGATGGGTCCTAATGGGTCTATAGCTGCATTATTAAACTTAGCCTAAAATACACTTAGGCTTTTACTTTTTGTTGTTTTCAGGACCACTAATTGCAAAGGGATATTTCTGTTGATGAGAAACTCTGAAAGAGCCGATTGCTTTCTCTTAGCTAAAACTTAACACTCATTATCAGTGCTAGCATGATAGAAGTAGAAAATAAAACCTATTCACAGAGCAGGTATTGGCATCAGCCAGTTGTTTCCACATGCTTAAGGCTTTGATGAAAGAGTATTGTGTGTTTTGGGTGAGAAGGGAGTTTGAAATGTACCTTTGGGGTTTTTTAATGTATTTTTTTTTTCTCAAATTGCAAGACTAGATCTTTTTCTGAGCCTCTTGAGTGAGTTCAGTTTTTTCAATTTGATTTTTATCACAGGCTTCAAACTGCAGGGGAAAAACAGGCAAAAGAAATCAATATAACTAGAAATAAGAGGTCAGCTTATTTTTTTAGAGAGTTTCTTAATTATTTTTTTTCCTTTAAATTCCCAGTAGGCAATTAAAGGCAGTTGATCACTAACAGCAGTTGAGATGGTATTTTGTACATGGTAAATCATGAAATACTGTCAGAATGAAATAACTTCTAAATCTGTCTGCAACGAAGATCTTGTTAATCTGTTTAGCTGGCTACTGTGAATGCTCCCTACTCTTGTCTGACAAGATCTTCTTTTATGTAGGCTGCAGTTAGAGATTCAGCTGCAGCCATGGTGACAAGATCAAGGTCTTCAGCAGACAGAACACTAATTTTGAAGGAATTATTTTGGCTTCCATTTCAGATCACTGATACTCTTTTTTGTAACAGTGTTCTTTTCTTTAGATATATTTGAATGATTTGTGCTTGACTCCTGACAGCACTGATTTGTAGCTACCCAGGAATATTAAATAAACTGTAACATCACTGAGTACTTTTTAATTAACATGGATGGGTTAAATGGTGTTTTGGCTTCAAAGCATCTTGACTACTTAGTTCCCTTTATATTACTCATTTAATCCATGTAAATTCAAGCCTTGGCCTAAGGAGTGCTCTTGGAAGGAATAAGGACAGATTCTGCCTGAATCTTTATTCTGTTTCAGCTCCCTCAATGAAAAGAAGCGTTACGGCCTCCAAAGGCGTGTGTAGAAATGTTATCCAGTAGTTCACTAGAAGTGTGTTCTGTAAAAATCTGTATTGCTGGCCTCTAATTTGTGCATCATATAAGACTACTTAAACAAATTATGACCTGGCTGCACTGTTGCCTTTCAGACTACCTTAGAAACAAATTTCTCATAGACAAAAAGTGTGGGCAGGGGGGAGTGTTAGATATACAGAAAATTACCTACATCATACGCCACACTGCACCCCACCCTAATTGATTTATCATGGCTGTCCTCAGTTAAAAAGTCCTCAATCTAAACTTTGCTTCTGATTAGAGGAAATGATCCTTCAGCTGACAGTACAAATAATCTTAATTATTTATGGTTTGGGCATGAACTCTTCCATCCCCAGCTTATTACCTTCAATTATTACAAGGCC
The DNA here is from genome assembly GCF_963210335.1 of Falco punctatus. Taxonomy (NCBI): domain Eukaryota; kingdom Metazoa; phylum Chordata; class Aves; order Falconiformes; family Falconidae; genus Falco; species Falco punctatus. Next base: position 68,851,678 of record NC_137583.1, read on the forward strand.
CCTGAACTATTCCTGCAGTTGTTACTCTATTGCCTAGAACTGCTATGGTTGCTTACCTTTTTATTTTTTAAAGCATTTAATTAGATATTTTATGCGTAGTGATGTTTATCAGCTTAGCTAATTCCATTTATTAGAAGTGTAATCCAGACTTGATTAGCTGTATGTAATTGTAGGTAGAGCCAGGCATTTTACAGGGGATTTTTCAACAGTCTATAATTGAGTTAGGCTAGCAGGGCTCCCACATGGAGCATGACTGTTGATAGGCCTTTGCAGGAAATGCTGTGCTAATACTTGTGTTTGTCTTTTGCAGCGGTAGTAGTGGAGGAAGTGGCAGTCGAGAGAATAGTGGAAGCAGCAGTATTGGCATTCCCATTGCCGTGCCTACGCCTTCACCGCCAACCATTGGACCAGGTATGTGGGTCTCTTCCCATGTTAACTTAAGGCTATAATGTCAGTCGTTTGTGTTTGTGGTGGGATTTTGACTGAATACGATGGGGTAAAAACTGTCCTGAAGCTCAGTCCTCATCAGGAAACCTCTTATGAGTGCTGGAGGACATCTATGAAGTTTTATTTCTTTACGAAAAGTATGTGCAGAACAATCACTTATAGAATAGCGGATGGTTAAAACGCCTTTGTCGGTCCATGTTTTTACAAGATAATCAAGGTGGGGAAGGGAATAGGAGGAGAGCGGTGTATCCTTTTAAAGTTTAAATATATTTTTAAATGCCTGTCTACAGTTTGGCATTTCTGGATGCCCTGAGAAGCAGCAGCAACTATGTACGTGTTTGATGGGAAATGCTGTCTTCTAAAATAACTTGCTACCTTTACCATGTGCCAGTGATGGCATGCACAAGTTCTTTTTTTAAATTAAAGTCTTTACTGCAAATGAAACACAGAAGATGACCTATGAAAACACTGCTAGTAGTAAAATTCAGGTTTATCCACCAGTGTTGGTTATGCTATGATTACAGTCTGAAGTTGCTGAGGTGTGATGGAGATCAAGAGGCAGGAGAACTAGTGTGTACAGGGTAGCACAGCAATAAAAAGAGAACCATGCAGGATCTCTCAGCATCGAAAGCATACTCCCTTATCTTCAAAGAATGATGGTGAGAATGTGTGAGATCTTTATTATAAGCTGGCAGGATTTTTATCTTGCTATAAACCAACTCAGTTACTTGTTTACTATCTGTGTCTTTTGTAAGCACATAAAACTAATTTGCACAAGAAAACAGTGGAGTCCTGGTGTAATGTAATTTTGCTATTGCACCTGTTGCATCTCTGTTCCTTGGATGACAAGTCTTCACTTTCTTATGCACATATAGGCTAGGCTTTCCTTTCCCAAGTGTTTCTGATCCTGCAATGGTACAGATAGGCATGAAATCTTACTATCACCTGTCATCCCATAAAAATCAACGGGAATAAAGATCTGCAGGTACAGAACCTTGTGTAGGTTCTGTAGACCAGGGCCTGGGTTTGTATCAGTTGACCGCAGTTGAATTTCTATATTTATTTGGGAAGCCTATCAAATGCCGGTGCTTTTCTTATTTTTATTTTTTTTTAATATGGCCTAATTGGGAATATAAACTATTTTATTAGCACACATTTCTGTTCCTTCTCCTCCTGGAGCCCCGCCAGCACCACCACTGCCACCACCTCTCCCGATGGGCAGTCTGATAGGTGAGACTTGTGTAATGCTGAAGTGATTGCAGTCATGCTGCATAATCAATAATCATCTCTTCCTAATGGACTTTGTAAAGGTGCTTTTTCTTTTGTAGTGGGTTCTACATGATTTTAGTATAAAAATCAGTTCTGGAATTATTTTTTGTTTGTTTTTAAAAAAATCTAATCTCCACTAATTTTCTGTGGTTAAAGCCTCTGAAGGTAGCGGCTGCCCGTTGCTTGAAAACTCTGTTCCCAATAAAGCTAAGATCCAATTATTCTCATTTATAAGAGCTCAAAATTAGCTTGAATATTGCTGTTTTGCTGTGTCATTCCTGCAGCTGAAACTAAGCCACAACGGTGTGCTCTGGCTTAAAAATGTTAGCTGATTTGTAGGGTGATGGATGTATTCTATCCTGTGGGTGTAAGGTGACTGAAAAGCAGAAGCGTCTGTCACAGTGGCTTGGGCTTGATTCTGTGATGCTGCAGGCAGGTGGCAAACTGGGAGACTTGAGGATACGAACTAACAGTTCTTGAAAATTTGCTTCAGGCATTACATATAGCTGTTAGGATGGGATCTAAAAGTAGTACTTTTCAAAACAGGCAGGAAAAAAATACCCCACCCTTTCCTATCACACTGTTTTGATGACAGAATTCATTGATTGTGTTACGGGAACTAGCTTCGGAGGCTTTGACCCACATAACCCTTTGCACTTTCCCTTACTGAAGTGTTAAGTGAAAGTGACTTTGGATAGTTTACGGCACTGCAAACTTCTGATCACACAATGTTTGTGTATATATGCGTGTGTGTGCATTTTTGTATATATTTTTATATATTTATATAAGATATATACATGTGTATATAAAAGCACAAAACAGTTTACTGCAAAACAGTTTTTGCATTCAAAAATTGCGTTGATCCATGTGACCTCAACATGTGAGATTCATTAGTTTGCAAGGTGTGATTCTCTTCTCTGTCTGTTAGAGGTGAATCCACAAGGGAACTTAAATTGTTTTATTAACCTTGAAGTTTGTGCAGCAAGCGTGTGGAAGGTAAAAATGGGTGTCCATCCTGAAAAATGAGTGACATGTTTTTCTGTCAAGCTGGCATTGGTGATTCTGATTTGTTAGTACAAATTCTATCAATACAAAAGCACGACTAGCAAATATGATTGATAAATGTGCTGAGTGTCTGAAGGTCATGACATTTGTTTTACTGTTTTGTTATGTTACCGTGTCTTTTTATATTGGATTGGAGACACGTTCTGGTTCACAATGGAAAACATTTGCTTTGAGCAGAATGTGGATATTTTTTTTTCTGCGTGCTTTTTGATAAAGGGTATTGCATGTAGAATAGTTGAGATATGCTTAAGAGTTGGAAGCTGATTCAGTTTCACTGTCCAATTCAGTCTCTCAAATTAGTTCCCAGCATTTCTCAAATGCCCTTTATGAGTGTTGGTTTATGTCCTATGTGTTTTTTCTCATTATTTATTATAACAGGATGTTTGATTTCTGTTAATCTCCTGTTACTTGCCTTAAAGTATTGGAGACCTGTAATCAAGTATTTCCCATGTTCTGGGCTTTTTTTCTATATTCTGCATTCTATCCCAAGTAATGCTCTGCTTAAGTCTTTTCCTTGGTTCCTCTGGCTAATGCTTTTCAGCTGCTCCTGGTTCAGCTCCTGGTTCCCAGTATGGCACAATGACCAGGCAAATCTCGCGACACAACTCTACCACTTCTTCAGCATCTTCTGGTGGATACAGACGGAATCCTTCTGTGACTGCCCCATTTTCTGCTCAACCTCATGTTAATGGCGGGCCTCTTTATTCTCAAAATTCAAGTAAGCTTCTGAGCTGTGAAATCACATACTGTTTTGAGCAAAACGATTGTAAAAGCATGCATGGCATTTTAATTCATTTATGAAGAACATCAATCAGATTACTGCTTTCTTTCCTAAAATAGAAGGAAAAACAAACAAGAAAAACCATATTGAAGTTGTACAGTGATTGCGCTATATGCAATTATACTGTTTTCCCCTCTGACTTGTTTGCTGTTACTCATGACAAGAAATTATTATGATTGCCTATCTAATTATAGGCACATTATACTTAGCATTTCAGGTGTGCTTGGAGAACACGAACTAAAACCAGATTTTTTTTGCAGGAAACCTAACATGGTTGTAGTACAGTCTCTCCACTACTGGGCTAGTGGCAAGAGAGTACTGTCAGAGCACAATGCTCAAGGGCTCATGTAACAACCTTTTCCCATTACACAGTTCCTCCCTGTCTCTGTCTCTTCCCTAAATCCTTTCCTGATTCCAGCTTTCTCCTTTGTTCTTAGTTTTAAGCTTGACTGTTAAGAAAGAGCTCAGTCTCTCTCTTTTTCGCACTCTTCCTCTGTGCTTCCACACTAGTAGTAGTATAGATGGAGATGAACGAGGGGAGGAATGGGTGCCATGGACAAGTGAGCAGGTTTTAGTCAGCAGCATCCTGCCTACCTACCCAACAGGGCAAACAAAGTTCACTGCAGGGAGATCTGCAAAATAAGGATCTACTAGAGTGTTGGCAGAAAGCCATTTCTATCAGGAAACCTCTTCCCTGCTGTTTCCATAAATTTTGACCAGACACACACAGAGGAGCGATAGTCCTCTAATATTTCTGGTGGTGGTCTTCGGTGATCCAACTCTTCAAACTTCAGAGGGATATTTCTTTTAAAAAGAAATGTTGACGTTTGGGCAGAAGATCACTTTGGACCAGTGTTTGCTGTTGTGTACTTACTTTTAAGGAAAGAATGCATATAATGTTTGAGACACTAAGGTGAAGAGTTTTCTCAGTGGTTTAGAAGCATTACATTTATTGGAAAGCATTTTTATATGCAGACACAGTACCTATTTTCTGCCCCCCACCCCCATCCTGATGCTTTTCCTTCTCTCTCTCACTCATACTGGCCCTTCGTTTTCCTCCACGCTCTCATTCCTTCAAATTAGTTCACCATAACAACAGAAACTCCTTCCTGTTTGAACAGTTGTGTTCTGTTGAATAAACATGGCTTTACTTCTGGAAATAGTTCAGCTGTCTCAAATGCTCTGCACACCCGTTTCTGAACATTTACATTTGTCCAAAGCAATTTTTTGCTCAAATGCAGGTGCTGTTCCTTAATCCAGCCTCTCTGGTGTTTTCAAAATACTGATTGCCGGGTTTTAAACAGTATTTTGATGGGTGTGTTTTTCTACTTTAAACTGTTTTCCTCTGTTTCTGTGACTGGTGATTTTTTTAAATTATTTTTTAATGCTATTGTCTTGACATTAGATCCAGGTCCCATGTTTTCTTAAGGTTTTACTTTTCATGCTAACAAATACTCTGTTTTTTCATAGATGTTTACTTCAATTTTGTGAGAAACCTGTTTGTTCTCCCTCTTTTATTGATCATTTCTCCCATACAGTTTATTTGGTTATTGGTTTTGTAATGAACTAAATGCTCCATTTTATTCATCAAACATTAATCTTAGTTATGGCTTTATTTAAAACTGTTGCTTACTTGGAAGTACAGAACCTCTTTCAAACTTGGCTCCAACTAGATTACCCTGCTGAATTCCCACCTTCACAGGAATTTCTCTGCTTCAGTGCAGGAGAAATTCCACTGAGAAAGGGGCACGGTATAAACCAATGAGTTGATGTTTGGTGGGGTTTTTTTCTTTTTCTTTTTTTTTTTTTCTCTCTCCCTGAGACTTCACGGGGACATGTCCTGTCAGGGCTGGCACTTAGGGCAGAATGGCATGCCCTGCTGCTACCATGCTGCTTTCCTGCCTGAGAGGGAAGAGTTGGACATCTCAGCTGTCAGCCCAGCATCTCTGACCACTGGTGATATGTGTCTTGCATCTTATTACTTGTCCAGTAGGTACATACTTCAGAGAAGATGAGCTTGCAAGTGCTTCTGGGGAGCCCTGTGCGCTAGCATAGCCAGCTGTAGCTGTTGAAGCCTTTGCCAGCCTCTTAGGTTGCTGAGCGCCTTCTAACCACAGACAATAATTAAAAAATAAAGCTCCATTCTGCTCTAAACCCACCTGGTTTTCCTACCAGCAAGCAAGAAGGGTCTGTTTTCTGTGTAAAACAAACACATAGAAAGCCAACCCACAGCCCCCCTACCCCAGCAGAACAAAACGAGGGGCAGTGCTGTGTGCTGCGACTGTGAGGTGTCGGTGTTGCAGCACTGCTTCCCTTGTAAAGTAGTTGTCTTTGCTCTGTCTCAGTGCTGCTTAGCCGCACTTGATGCAGCACTGTATTCTCACTTTAGAGGAGGAGTCCAGAATCCTGCAAAACATCACCTCAGTTTGTAGTAGTGTACTTTTAATAGGTTAACTACAAAATTTAAGTAATCCTTATTTGGCAGTAAGACGAAAGCTCAGTTTTGTGTGCTCCCCAAGTGAAGTGGAGCAAGTCCCTTCACATGCGCAACCGGTGAGCTTCCAGACACACAGCCCGCACTCGGCGTTTTATTCAGCTGGACACAGGGGCATGCTTCACTTTTTGAGCCTCCACTGGCTAATCACGAATTCAGCCTTGTTGGAAACACAAGCTTGAAGAAGGTTCTTACATGTGTGTGTTCTTGTTGTTCTTTACATACTTTGTTTTGTGGTCCTCGTTACTGACGACTGCTTTTGTTTGTTTCCTTTTTTCTTTCTTTCTTTTTTTTTTTTTTTTTCCTTTGTCTGTTTGACTTTCCCTGATACGGTGTGTGTTGTTGCTACCAGTTTCTATTGCTCCACCCCCTCCCCCTATGCCTCAGTTGACTCCACAGATACCTCTCACAGGCTTCGTGGCCAGGGTGCAGGAAAACAGTAAGTTTGGACAAGCTGAGCTGTTAAAGGGTTGAGCCTACTTTCTTCTAGCATGCATGGCTGGCAAGTCAGACTCTTATTTTGTTTCCTTTTCCAGAAGCTAATACCATCTTGCATTCTAGTGTCAATATGCTATTGGAGCTGAAGGGCACACTCTTCAATATTTTATAACACGTGCATGATTATTACTGACCCATTTAAGTTCTGAACTGCAAATTTATTATAGAAATACAGTGTGAAATACGTGGCATATGCTTGATGTGAACATAGAAATGTATCTTAATTAAAAATATTAATTTCATGTTGAATCATCCTGCCTGAAGCTTTTTCACAAGGGATAATTGATTAGTTTTTATTAGAAAGGCTTATGTAGACTGTAAAAATGTGTGCTGTCTAACCAGTGATTGTAATACTGTAGTAGTTTTCAGGAAGCTGTACAGTCAATTGAAAAAGTGCAGTCTTAGGATCTGCCATTACAAAGGAGCTTGTAAGGTTTTTCTCCTCTCAGCAGCTTTTCCTTCTCTATTTCTTTGTGTTCTCTAGCCAAATTTCCCTACTGAGCTTCTTGCAGCATAGCTCTGCATGTTAGGTTTGCGAGAGAGATGCTCCCTGGTATGATCTGTGCTGTAAGGTGTTCTATACCGGTAACTCTGCTTTTACCGTTACTGCTTGATTCATTTCAGGTGAGTGTTACTGTCCCAAATACTAGCACAGGTGTAAAGCTGTGTCGCTGATCAGGGGACATCTTTGCTGTAGGAGTACATTGCAGTTCTGTAAACAACAGAATGAATGCAATGTGAATAGAGCATGAAGTAAATATAAAAATGTTTTTAAAGTCTTTGGGAGCCTTAATGAAGTTCGTTAGGACCTTGTGCTACTAGCACATCGTAGCTGTATAGCTCAGTCGTACATTTAGGGGCCTCAGACCTGACAAGTGCTGCTGTTCAGCTTCCCGTTAGAGCTTTTAAGTGGTCATGTTCTGAGCATTCCCCTAGAGACAGGAGGCATCTTTCTGATTCTCATTCCAAAAGAAGGTATTTTGGTGTTGTGGTGTAGAACACCACAACAAGAAGAAGGTAAATAATAAGAATCATGTTGATGTGGAATAGTATGCCACAAAATTGTGTTGATGAACCTTTCCAAAATTCAAAGTGTAGAGGTATACCTGCTGAAGATGGAAGTTACAGAATGTCTTCACTTGCAGATAAACTTAATAAAATTGACACCTGCTTCTGAATTGTTCCAAGTATTGTCCTCCTGGAGATAACACAGCCCTTGGGAGAGTGGAGGTGAAAGGGACAGACTTACTTGCGTGCGTGACAACAAAGTGCAAGCTGACTTGTAAATGAGATTGCAGCAAAAATAGCTGAAGCTTGAAATCTGGTCTTAGGCATTGTTCTTTTTATTTTCTTTCTTGTAACAAATGGTCCCTTGGGTTTGAAAGTTACATAACGAGTATGGCTTTGAGCTGCCGCTGCCTCATCTTGGAGGCAGGGGGGTGTGTGGCAGTCTGCGCATACCTTCAGCAAAACTGGTGTTTGGGGCCGTTGAGTTTTGGTATTGTGTGCTAGACATTCATCTGCCTCATTTTCTGCAAGGAGTCTACAAGGGAGTGGCGTTAGGGAGATGTGGGTAGGCTTGTCTTCTCCTTGTCATAAAGATTGGTGGGTTTGGAAAGCAACGTCCTCTGCTCTGTAGAATTCCTTCAGAGGACAGCGACGGAGGGCTTAGAAACTATGCAATGCCTATTTTTTTTCCTGCGCCCTGTGCCCAAACTGTGAGTATCTCCTTCAGAGAGGATTTCCAGTGTGTCCAGTGCCCAGGGACAACTGATTGAATGTAAATTGCTGTACTGTCACATTGTGCTTTCAAAAGAAAGTCTGCTGGTCCCCATCTAAAGAACAGGGATGTGAGTACGTACGAGAGAAGATATCTCCATTTGGAGCTGTATAAATACTGGTCCTTTTACCCTTTTTCATTTAATGTGGTTTTCTGTGCCTCTTTTTCCCCCTCCCCTAGGGAAAGTAATGCTGTTCTAGTTTGCCAATTTTAAGTTCAGAACCAGAAGTCTAGGTTAAAATCCAAGAGGCAGGAAGATACTTCCATGGGGTGGCACTTGTCTCATTCTCTGTTCCATTCTCTCCCCTTGTTTAAATGTGAAGATGAATTGTTTTAAGTGTTTCCCATATAGCGTGCAGTTTCTGCACTGCGTCTCAGTTAGGGTATGTGTTGGCACTTTCACACTTGCATTTCCTGCCTTCTCTTCTTTTCGAATACGCAACTTCACTGTTGAATAAATACAACTTTTTGCATTTCATAAGGTAAGGATTTCTCAAGATCTCAAAGGATTGTTGTTTCAATACTGGGGGGTTTTTGTGGGTTAAGATGGAAGTTATGGGGAAAAATACATTTTGTGAAAGATGTGCCGAAACTACTGCACAAAACCAATCCATTCATGAACAGTGTTGTCATGTGTCTATGGTGGATTAATGAAGCCTGCCTGTGAGCGCCATTCAGTAACATCGGCAAGACGTAGCGTTCACTCGGCCAAAGACTTTGTTAGTCCGTCTCCTAGTGACATAAATGGGCTTCTGTATGGGGGAGGAATCACGAATACAGTGGCTGCCAGTCTTACTGGTGGAGAGAGCGGTGGGGTGTACAGCTCAGCTGGTCAAGTTGAAGAGGAGCTGGGCTTGCAGGTGAAGAATAGAATTAGCTCTTCAAGGGGTAGAGAGCAGGCTGGGTGCCAGAGCTGAGGCAGCCTCTGCCCCTTCCCAGCAGGAGCTTTGGCTTCCCCTATACCAGCGCAGCTGTTCTGAGCCAGCTAGGACATGGAGTTATGCTCAAGCCCCTTGTCAGGGGCATGTGGCTGAAGAGCAAAGGTTAGTCACTGCTGGAGTAGCGGCCAGGCAAAAATAAAGAGCGTTAAAGCAAACAGAAACTCTATTACTAATCTCCAATGCCACTATAACTAGCAGTAGCTCACGTTTTCACTCAGTGTTGTTCTTTCCTTGCCCCACAGCTTGGCTTTCTTAAAATTAGTGTGGTGTGCTGGAGCTACATGCTCCGGAGCACATGCCCAGCCTGATGGCTCCTTCCAGTGAAACACTTTCTAAAGCAGTGGTTTTCAGCCTGTTTTCAATGTGCAGACTCACAAATCTCCTGTAATTAGATCTGAATTGCTATATAACACAGTTTAGTAACAATACGCTCCCTTTTAGTAACTTCTGGCTTCATAGTGCTTACATCTAGGTCCATGGGTACTGGACCACAGTTCCCAAGGAATAGAAGAAGTGACTTGATGTCTTGCATCTGAGTGTGCTGTCTCTCTCCTTTGCTGCCAGCTGCTGTGAACGCTACTGAAAACCGATTTGATGAACTGATTTTAAGAGTGATTTGTACCATAATGCCTTTCTCTTTTTCCCTTTCCCAAAGCAACTTGTAATTGTGCTGATTGGAGAATCTCAGGGCAGGGATTTGACATTTGGGATTATACACTTAATTCCTTGAGCACTTTTTTCCCAAGAGCAACAGCTGCCTGTTGTAGTTTTCCATTTATTAATTGAATTCTGGATGTGTGCGCACACACAAGCTAGTCTACAAGATAAGGATCTGTACAAAGCTTTTCTTCTGCAGAAGGATTACTTTGCTTTCTCTTACGTGGTTAAATCTTGGAACGCTAGTCTCTTTCTTCCCTTTTTATGATCCACACCAGATCTTTTTGTCCCCTAAACACTAGCTCTGAGAGAGCACGAATCCAAGGAAGCAGTTTTCAGAAATAAATTGAGGTGATTGTTATAGACAAAGGATTTGTTAAAAAGTAATTAAGCTGCTGGTCCACTCCAGAGGCCTGTTGCTGCCTGGCTCAGAGGGTGCCACTCGGAGTCCTTCCATAGCTAACCACTGCAGCTAGCCCCTCAGCGCATGGACATCGGAGCAGGAAGCTTTCCTCCCTGCTGGTGTTCAGCTTATGCCCTGCAGCATGTGCTTTGACTCTAGAAGCATTTATACATAGATCTGACCACTAATAACAAATGTAGTTGTATGTTGTAGCTGTTAATACAAAGCCTCTGTTTCTAATCAGTGCATGGTATTATAGTGCATGCTATGTGTGGTGTCCCCCCGCCCCTTTTATTTACAGTGTACAGCCTCAGGTTTGTTTGCATCTCCACACTGTTTTGATTTAAGAAAAAAAATAATCTCCAAACGTTTCTAGTTGCTGATAGCCCGACTCCTCCCCCGCCGCCGCCTCCTGATGAGATGCCTATGTTTGATGACTCTCCTCCTCCTCCACCCCCACCCCCTGTGGATTATGAGGATGAGGAGGCTGCTGTGGTGCAGTACAGCGATCCCTATGCAGATGGAGATCCTGCCTGGGCACCTAAAAACTATATAGAGAAAGGTAAGGGACGCATTGCAACTGTGTGTTACTGCGGTATTGGAGGATTAATGGTGTCTGAAGGGAATGAACAGTTTAGCTTGGGTCTGAAGAAAACAGTCATTGTCCCTGCCAAGTCAGAACTCGAACCATTCTTTTCTTAGTTTGCGTATACACCTAGTGCAATAAAATACAAGCCTGCCAAAGAAGGATTATAAAACACCTTCATGCATTCTAGAATGGATAGAAAAAAATTCCTTCGTTATGAGAAGCAGATGTAAATCAGATGGCTTTCATCTTCACTGAGCTGCTGGACTGTGTCCGTAGCTACCTCAGGATTGCTGGGCAGTCATCTAGAAATCGTGTTGCAAAAAGGCCGGAAAGTTGGAGCTGTATTTATCCCATCAAACTAGATAGCTAGAGTGGATCATTAGACTTTCAGCTATGAAATGTAGTGAGGCTTCCTTGGAGACTTACCAGTGGCTCTGGATCAGCAGAGTATAAACTGTGCTTAGGTATGAGCCCATATAGTAAACGTAGTCTTGTGAATAATTGAGATGCTGGTTTCCTGCCTGTAGAGCTGTCTGTGTTTGACAGCGAGCATTCTGTCAACAAGCAGTGTTGCCAGTTCTCTCATGATCTGATAAACTGCATCATTATTTGATAGGCATTAAGACATCAGATTTCTGAGAATATGTATGTATAATAGTAGGTTCATGGAATTCATAAAACTGATCAATTGCATAAATCCATGCTAACTGTTTTGAGAAGGGTAAGGCTGTGATGTCCCAGGTTTGTGTATTCATAGTGGTAGTTTCTAATTCCAGTATTACTGGTAGTGACATTCACTTTCCTTGGGGGATCTCTGCTTTGTTAAATTGCGCATAATGAGCTAGAGGTTGGTAAGAGTAATGTATTCACCAAGCAGGTACTGAAAAGTAGCTGAGGTTGCTTCTCCTTTGTCCTAAAGTAACTCCTATACTTGCACACGTTGCAGCTCCTTGAAAAGTAATGCCAAAACTCCTTATCCCATAGAAGCTCTGTAGCAAAGACCATCCATTTCTCTACGGTGGCTTTAAGCAGCTATGTTTACAAGATCGTATGCTGAAGTACATGCTAGATAGCTGCAGGGGCCATCGTGTAGAAATTTTTTTTTCCCCTGTTGGTCCGTTCCTACAGAATGAATTTTTAAATTTTTGTTATTTTTTTTTTAGGCTTTTTCTAATCAAGAGATCCCTATACAGGGATCTATATACCTTTGAGATAATCTGACCAGAAATGACTGCCACACTCAAGGAGCCAGTTATTTCATAGTTCAGCTCTGAAGTGTCTATAAGCTCCACTTTACTGTGTCGCAGTCAACTGTACCTCTCTGCCAACAGTTTGAGTGTTCAGTGTAGTGACCACCCACTTCTTACTGGTAGCTAATGTTGCAAGAAAAGTGAAATTTCATTTTCTGGACTTAACTTTCAACAGGGAAAGCATGTGAATCCATTATGGAGAATCCCAGGACAGCAAGCTAGTCATTTAAAAAATAACTGTACTTGAAAAAATGTTAATGCTGATGTTATTAATAAAATGTTAAACATGTCCCTGTTCAATCCACAGTTGTTGCTATATATGACTATACAAAGGACAAAGACGATGAGCTGTCGTTTATGGAGGGTGCAATCATTTATGTGATAAAGAAGAATGATGATGGCTGGTATGAAGGAGTTTGCAATCGAGTAACTGGCTTGTTTCCTGGGAATTATGTTGAATCAATCATGCACTATGCTGATTAAAATCCTTTGCTTTTTAAAGCTGGGTCTTGTATTCAGTCATACCATGATTATTTACAAGGGGTAACTAAAAGCTAACAGAATTGTCTTAATATACTTTAAGAAAAAAAATGTGCCCATTTCTTTAGGCCATACTGTTTTAATGGTATGATTGAATGTCCATCTCTCTAAGTCTCTGGAGACAGTATGTCTTACCTGATGGCAATTTGTAAAACAAGCAACTGTCTATAACTGGTTATACTTATTTACTTATGCATTGTTAATTTTATGACCAGCCTAAATATTCTGGGGAAGTAGGGTATAATATTTAATGAACCATGATCAGATTGTGCCATTACATTTTTCAGTACAGCATGGTAACTAACACTACGTTAGACTAACATATTAAAATCTGGATGAGAAGTTTAATGTTAGTGCTGGTCATATTACTTTTTGTTTAGACTCTTTGCTCATTCTTGAACTATATTTGTTTAAAGCATGCATACAAACTTATGTATTGAAATATACTTTTTTAAAAATCCAAGATGCTTCCAATTGTTGTAATCTTTACCTGGAGTATTCTCACTAAAGTCTATTACAATGAGTTGTTTGGGTCTAAGGTGTCCATGTGAATCAAAAAATGGGTGGTCTTATGTATGTGTAATTTGTACCCAAGTTTTTTTAATGAGTAAATTTACATTATGACTTTTTCCATTCATAAATATATAAGTGAACCAAAGGTCTTGTCCATTACTTTGTTGGTTGGCTTGGCAAAGAAGTTTGGAATGCTAACGTAGCGAAACCATGGCTGTGTTATCCCAGGCAATGTACTAAAAGCAAATGTTTGTAATGTGACTTTATCACTGACAGAGGGCAAATAAATTAGATATGAAACCTGAATTACACATTTATACATACTCTTAAAAGTTCTTTTCTTCCAGAATTCATTTTAGCAAGGCTTCTTGATTGAATCTAGTTACCTAGATGCAGTATGTTGGACACCATCTCTAACTGACATTTCTCAGTGGAAACTGTATCTGGCTTGGTGATGTGCCCAGCTGAGCAGAGATGGCAGGCTGTCCTCAAGATACGACAAAGGGGGACCGAACATGACAGGAACGGTGCCATTGTGTTAAGGGATCACAGGCGGAGACAGATAGAGATGATGTACTTCCCGGTTCCACAGATTCTGTGGCTTAAATAACCTGAGAAGGAATGCGGTAGTACTGGATAATTACTGTAAGAGGAATGTGTCTGGGACTTCAAAGCAGACTTCTAGGAGGGTGTTGAACATACTCTGGAAATGAGTGATGGAGTGGAAGCTTTGATTGGCTGTTGAATCATTCATTTTTAGCGTAAGTTAGGAATACTAGGCATTTCATTTTCTTAACTGTAGCAATCCCAAATTCTGCATCTTGTAAACTGCTAGCGAGTAGCAACCCATAGCACACCTGCATTTCATTATGAATTGGAAAACTACTTATTGATGTATATAACCAAATAAAGTCTACGTACAGTATTTTTTATAATAAACCAATTTCCGCATATACAATGTCAGGTAATTATGTAGTTTAACAGCCAGGAAAGCATTCAAACCACCTCTCTCCACAGAGTTTACCAGAGAGTAACATGCATGCGCTATTTATTAGTGGGGACAAGTGAAATCTGGAACAACTTCAGTTCTCATACGCTGATATATATTTATTCTCATTGCAGCCTTTGTGCATTAACATGTAAACATCTTCCCCCCTCCCCCCCCAATTAATAGCCTCCACTAAAACAATTGTACAGCACAGTTTGATTTGCTCTGAATTGTATGGCTTCCCACAATAAAACACCTTAAACTTCTGCTTTTTTTAAAAAAAAGTAGAACTTCAAAAAAAATGTTTTTAAAAAAATAATTTTTGGTAGCCTGTGTTGGAAGCAAGTATCTTTTGAAATAAATTTAGGCACAGTCTGGTAAGTAGCTGCCAGAACGAGTGGAAGGAGTTCCCTCACTTGTCTCGCGTGAGTACCATCTCCGTCAGTTGAATGAGGGCTTCTCTTTCGGGGGATGGCCGTAGCTTACTGATCTCTCTTGAAGCTTCATGGCAGTAGCGCTGGGCGAGGTAGGTTGTTTGCTGCACACCATCACTCTTATGTAAGAAGACAGTTAAAGGTAATGGGTAACTGGTCAGCCTCCCTCCTGCCTTCTGTCTCTTCTGGTTACAGGGGGAAGTTTTAAGGTCAGTAAGTACCCTGAACACTTAATTATACACTCTGAAGGGGAAAGGAAGAGGATTCATTCAATGTTCATTGAACCTTACATCTCTTCCCCGAAGTGTCAAAATACTAAGACTCATCCATGCTAAACTTAGGTATACTTACAAAACAACAGTATTATTAATAACCATTAAGTAGAATTAGAAACTAACAGTTTAACATCTTCTCTCCTGCTCTAAATAAAGATATATAGAAAAAATATGCTGTCTTGAAAAAATAGGTGTTAATTTTGCACAATTATTTGGTCTTCTCAGACCACAGTCAATTAAAATTGATGTAACTGCAGTGCACACTCCGTAAGACTGACTGGTAATTACATGCAACTTAAACCAGTTGTTGGATACACCTACTCTTCAGGTAAGGGAACTGAGTTCATGCTTGAGCTTTTTACTTCTATTACATAGACTTCATACTATTGGAGGGGGGGAAAAAGGGGGGGGGGGGGGGAAGGCACCTGTTCAGTACCTAGTATTTCTGCTAAAACACCATGCCAGTAAGACAGCTGAAGACAGCAGTCTTGTTTTTAGCTTAGTATTGTACACAGCATGCTATTTAATGTGTATTTGAAAATGCAGCCCTGCCCTTTTACTTCAGAGGCAATGAATTTCAAACTGATTTCAGCAGGGACAGCGCTTCCAGAATGAAATATTTAGTATCGGTCCTACCTGCAACACGTAATTCCGAGCACGTTCAACATCTCCTGGCTTACTGAATCGTCTCATTATCATAGCATTCATTTCTGGAAACTTAAGCACAAAGGGAGAAAGTTTTGCACTGCTTGTGAATTGTTTTTCATGTAGCTGCCTGCCGTGCTAAGGTCAAAAAGGAACCAAAGTACAGACCTCTTCCCTTGCCACTGTTGTTACTACAGGTGTAGCTATAGGTTAATACCTGCAATGTGCATAGCACTGTAGTATAGTAAAGCCCAAGCATTTAAAACTTAAAACTGGCTAGCTCTGTTGGCTGTAGCCAGCTGGTAGTGAAAGTTAGCGCCTGCCATTTCATCAGTGCAGTGACTTCTGTTGTGGCTACTTGCAGGTGTATAATCTGGTTCAGGTAATCTTACGTTAACAATGATGGTTAGTGTTGGCACACCTAGAAGCAGCACCCCTTCTCCCACACATACGACAGAGAACTCAGCAGGTTTGTTGTAGCTATATTGCACAATTAAACCTGTTAACCCCTTCATGATACCTTTGACTGTTACATCCACTTACGCTTTCCATTGCTCTGGTGGTTTATATACACAGGCTTTACCTCTGGAAAGCTCAGAACAGATTTTTATAACAGAAAAACTTATTTTGTTTTCAATTGCATAGAATTTGTATTTAGTACTGCACACAATTCCCTACAAATCAGGTAGATAACTGAAGTCAGTTCTCTGAGAAAGTCACTGCATCAGTTATCTAAACATGCAGGTGCTTTCTTCAGACAGTCCAGAAATAGGAAAACCTGGTGCTTCACAAACAAACCAAGGCCACAACTGAAGGAGCTACTCTGCAGATTTATTTCAAAGGAAAAAGGTGTTTGTTCGTCTTGTCTGAAAGGGTTATAGTCAAACAAAAGATGATTTTATTCCCATACACTTGTAAACAATTATCTGCTTTCCTTGCACACGTTTGGTCCCGAAGCTGTAGATCTACAAACTTGTTAGGGAACAAATATGTAGCATTCCTCATCGTTGTGACATTTCCCTGTTACTCACAGGTAGTCTCCTTGGATGATGCATTTAGAAGTTTATTGGTGACTCATACTTGGCTTTCTGTAGATCCTAGCTTTCTTGCCATGTAATGGCAATTTAATTGCAATGTTAATATCCATTTTCATATTATTAATATGTACAATTATACAGGATGTGTATGCTTTCACTTTTTATATTTAAGCACTAAAGGATATAAAAATCCTTAAGCCTGTAATGCAAAGCTGTTAACAGTTCTGGAGATTTCACGGGCAGTATATAAGCATTTGACAGGAATGCTTATAGTAAGAACCCTCGTTCTTTATCTGCAATAGTTTAAGAGCAGCTCTACACTTGGCGTATACTAGTGTACTTCCTTAAAAAAAAAAAAGGTTGGGTTTTGGGGGTTTTTTTTGAGTGAACTAACCGTAATTACTGATTAAGTCGGTCTCACATAAAGCTGAACATTTTTTGTATAAAGGCCTCTCCTTAATAGTCTAATCCACAAAAATGTATTTCAGAGGAAGGGGAGAGGACAAGAAGAAAAGGCCGTTGTCACTGAAGATCCGGAGCACATTACAGTATGTTTGTCAAGAAGACAACATGAGGATTACCAGATATATTAAAGGGTACGCAGGACAGCAGTAACCATAATTTCAAGACAAAAGACAGCCTATAACTAACAACTACGTTTTTGGACTATCTTCAAGTCCTAGCTCAGGAGTTTTTATATTCTCAGATACAAATAGATGAAACATCGTTTAGTAGCAGCACAGATAAGTATCTGTTGAAGCTCCAGATTTTTTTAGCACTTATACTTTCTTTATGTATCACTTAAGTCTGTAGTGCTGTGCTTCCAGTTTCTTGAAGACAGCAGGAAATTTTCAGCAAAGCAGCCTTCCGGTTAATGCGGAAAACTTTGCAAGATGGTCAAGTTATCATTCAATGCAAAAACATATGTTTCCCATCTAGCAAAGATATAAACAAGGAAAAGTGCTAAAAAGTGACCTACAAATAACAAGTAAGATTTAAAAATAGGACCGACAGATTTTCTTTTCTTGCGTTTCTGTATTATGAACTCATTTGTTATAAAGCTAATTAAATGACAGATGAAATTGAAAGTCAGAGGCAGCCAACCCAAACAAATGAATAAAAGAACAGTTTTAATTAAAAAACCTGGAATATTCAACACCCACAAGACAGTGTCACCCATTCTCTACCAAAATCAAGAGTATTTGCAACATGTCCTTGTTTCTCTTTCATGCACAAACCAACCATTTCAAAATTGCATCTTCTTTTGTACCTGTCTCTTGCTGTTCCTTAGACAACTCCAGCTGCTCATGACTAACAAGATCCTGCTGCTTATGAACACATTCTGAAATAATGATTCAAGAACAAGTTTGTGAATCTCCCAGAGGAGCCTGTGGGGAGGAACTGAGAACATGGAAGACGCTGTTCTCTGCATGCATTCGTATGCATTCGTCTGCATTCTTAAGTGGCTGATACTCTGCTTTCCTGTCTTTTCTGAGATACATGTCCTTGTAAATGCCCAGAGGATGAGGAAACAAACACCTGCATACATTCCATCTCCCCCACCCCAGGCTCTTTAAGACAGGGGGAAGTAAGTGTCATAAAGTTGTAGGGTTTTTTTAATTACTTAAAACTTCTCCCACTTCAAGCTCTGAGCAATTCCGATGACAGATCGCAGACGAGAGCTCTGTTGGAATGAGTTGTGCCCATTTTTGTATCATGCTGTGGAGTTTGGTAGGAAGGAAAGCCTTTTAAGTCCCAGGTCTTTCCTCAAGTGAATCAGAAGCTTGAGCAAGGTGCGTTAAACCAGTTTCTTCCCCCCTATTTTAATGTTTCCTTTGGTGCTGCTGGCACTTTTGTTTTCCTTGTACTCCTCCAAATAATTTTTAAGCCCCTAAAAATCTTGACCAATTTTAAGCTTATTTTATTTATGATACTCCTTTTTCTCCTATCCAAACTACTATTACATTTACCTTCAGAAGGGAAAGCTTCCCATGTCTGTAACTGGGTAAGACTCGAGGACAAACAGATGAAGAGATCAAATCTAATAAATAGAGATGCCCACCTGAAAGCTAGGCAGAGGTTTCAGTTATTGGCCCCAGCATGGATGCAAACCCCAGAACTTGGCAAAAATCCTACATACATAATCAAGCCTGAGGAGAACAAGATGGCTGGGGAAAGAATATAAGCAAGAAGCTACATAGGAATAACCTGCTGAAAACCTGCAGAAACTCTCTGAATACCCTGCCCCTTTGGGAAGGTTAAGCACTTGAACAACTGGGGCAGCAAAAGACTAGTGCTGCTTTTGATACAAGGGCCTAATGGTACGAGGACTTGTGTGTGAAGGTATTTCTCAGTCTGAAAGAACATCCATGTCCACAATAAATCCAGCTGACCTTGAACGCATTGATTTTTCACATGTGCTCAGGTCATGCTCATCACTCACACTGTAGACTTGTTTGAGCTGGACCTCTGTGTGTGCTGTTAAAGAGCAGCGTACGCTTTTTTTGTTTTGGGGAAATAGATTTGTGTTGACTTACCTGTCGACAAGCAAATAAGACAGGGCCTGTGGCCAATCCAAGCTTGAGATCTGCTGCTGTTGGTTTCCCCAGATGGTCAGCACACGATGTAAAATCCAGCACATCATCTATTAGCTGGAAAGAGATAAACATACAGGTTATTTTAAAACTTTCTTTTCTTAAAGAAGAACTAAATACAGAATAATCCTTGTTAAGAGAAGATTTATAAAGGATTAAGATAGCCCACTTTGATTTCTAAGACTCTGGAAAAGTTTACATTTTAGATTCCCTTTAGTAGTTCAACAAAGGCACTACCTGAAAAGCTATGCCAACATTTTTTCCATACTGATACGCAATCTCATGAACTTTGGGATCAGGGCAGCCTAGAATTGAAACCTGAAAAGAAAAAAAAACAACCAAGTAAATAGAAAGCTTTAGTTAGCATTCACTTTTAGTCTCTGACCATAGGTGTGACACAGCAAGCACAGACAGTTGGGGTCTGGGAACGGAAAAAAAGCTGACTCAGTAGCACATTCTTGCTTATCTCTGTTAGTGGATACACACAAACAGCCAAGCTTATTAGAAAACAAGGCTGAACAGCAATGCAGTATTAAAAATATTTTCAAGTCTGGAAGAGATTAGCTTTATTAAATATTTATCAGACAGCAATTATGATGTAAGGATGAAGAGTGAAGAAATGTGGATGCACTGCACATGCAGGCTAGTAGTCATATACAGTCCAGTGACAGGGGAATTAGATTTATTACATATATAAATCAGCCAGGGGATAATTGGAGGTCAGACAACAGATAAATGGAAATTACATTCCTCATAAAAGATCCACAAAACTGGATGTGTTGCACCCAGGATAGGGGGGACAGTTGAGATAAAATTATTTTTAAGGGTGATGTTAACTATAACTGAATTGCTCGGGAAGATGAGCTGATAAGCTTGCAGACAAAGGTATCGAGGGATAATTGGTGGCAAAGGAAAGACAGTGAATGAAGAAAGTACACCGAACTAGACCCAAGTGTCACTAAACTGAAATAAACAAGACATTTTAATTGAGTACAGCTAAAGGAATCAACTACTTGAGAGACTGAAGTTTTGCCGAATGAACTCCACAAAGCTAAAATACAGGATGCAAACTAAGATTTGAGAGTTAATATCTTGCTCCAAATAAGAGCACTTACGCTTTTCCATTTATGTATTAATTATACATTTTGCAAAATGAGGCTGGTTATATTTAAATACTCAGATTTATTTCAGGCTTCAATAACGCAATTATGAACAGGGGGCAAAAATCCATCCTGGTTCAGACATTCTAAATCTGCTGTGACCAACTGGAGGAGTGAGAAGTGAAGATACATTTTACTTAATGCAAGACTAAAAATGCATGCTAGGAAAGCCACACGACATAAAAATAGGTGTGTGTATATATCTATCTCTCCACACTAATTTCTCTTTAAAACTATGTAAGGTAGCATCATTACAAGAAAAAACCCCAAAACCAAAACCGAAAACCAAGCCCAAAGTAAAAGTGAGTCCAGTAGTAGCTTTGAGGATGAACACGAAGATGGAAGTAAGAAACAACATTATGTCCTAATAAATGCAATGCAACTCGCACAAGATTAGAGACTATTTCATGCATCAGTGCATTTCGTAACTCGGCATCAGAACACGTCCCAGGCGTAGCCTGCATCTAATAGTTAAATCCCAGAGGAATCTCAATGCCTGAGGCATTAACAGCATCTCACATTTCCCAATTTTGTTTAAAAGAGGAGGACAGGATAGCAGGAAGATAATGCTACTTAAATCTAATCATACAAAATCCTGAAGGCTATTAAAACAGTGAGCTGCAAATATGGTATTTAAATAGATGTTGCTAGGGTCTATCAAACTCAATCATTTTGCCCTTTTATCCTCCTTTTGATGCTTCTCTTAAATAGCAGTATCTGCCCCAAAGAGCTACCACCTACTGCTGTACCATGCCTAGCAAACTTTTGATTGCTTCTGTAGTATAAATCAAATAATACCAACAAGGCAGGAGGACTGCATCTACCCTGTTTCAATGAAATCTTTACCTCCCACCACATTGCATGTGAAGAATTAAAATATGGAATTCAGTAGAACAGTGACAAAATCCTGGTTATGGCGATGGGTCAGAATGGGCAGATGTTGGCAAATGGAAGGGAAAGGAAGTGCCATGTAAAGAGAAGAGCTTTCTCATTTGATCTTAAAGGTCAGAGCAAAGCTATTCCTGTAGGTAGACAGTTTTCTGGGGACACAGCCATTACCCACATGAAGAATCACAGCAGTACAGGTACATTTAAAAAAAACAGAAGCGTTGAGTTACAGAATGTAACACAAGCAAAATTAATCAGTGCAACATTTATTCTTGCATCTCTGTAAGAGAAGACTTTCATAGCTCCTATTCAGGTTATGAATATTTCTGAAGACAAAAAAAATTAATAAATCCAGATTAATATGCCTATCACACCTCAAGTGACCAACTCTCTGACCATGTAAACCTGCAACATGACCGGGTCTCGCTACCAGGGAGTTCCTTCAGGAGCCAATTTCTCAAGTTGCTCTTGTGAATTACTGCCCTCATCAGGGCTCTCCCTGGGATGCAGGCAGGCAGCCTTGTCCCAGCCAGCCTGTCACTCTTCGTGATGAAGTTTAACTGCAGCCATAATGGGATAATCGCATGCATTTACAAATACAAATCAGGATAACAATGTCAATAGAATGATATATGTTTATATATCATGATATATGCTTCAATGATAAAGTTCACCCTTTGAAAACATCATACAGCTCCCCTGATATGACTGGTTGACTACTAATTTAATCTTGTAGGAATTCAGACTTGTCCTCTACTAAATTCTAATGAAAAATGAAAAATCCTTCCTCATACCAAGTGGTACAAATTCTTTAGAAAGGTTCTTTGAATTCAGTAAAGCCAGTCAGTCTGCTTGGCGTTATTTCAAACACACTTTTAAAAATAGAAAATGGTTTCTCTTGCTTTATGTTACATGAGAGACTATAAACCAATCTTGCCTCTTTACTGAATTTCATATCCATAAATTATTCTGTTACCAGCTCTGGGTAGATACATCCTGCTCTGTTATTATGCGAGACTGTGGCAGCTGGAGTTGAAAACACTTGCACATCTATAGCAGTGCCTCTTGCAGGTCAGAGAGGAAAATCTGCTGCTGGGCAGGGATATGCTTGTATCAACAGTGCAAGAGATGTTTGCTCTCACACTCCTAGATTTGTGGACACGATGGAAAGGAAAATCTAAATCTAAAAATCTTCCCCTTTCTCCTTCATGCCCATCTCCTGAAGCAATCAGGATCTTGCCTTCTCATTTGTGGCTCACCTACCAGTTTTTCCAGACAGGAGCACTGTTCCTCTTTCCAGTGGAATAACAGTATAGTTTAGGTTGGAAGGGAACTCTGAATTTATTTGGTCCAGTCATCTGCTCAAAGCAGAGCTTACTTCACAGTTAGATCAGGTTGCTCAGGGCTGTGTCCAGCTGAGTTTTGAGCATCTCCAAGGATGAAGATCCCACACCCTGTCTGGGCAACCTGTTCCAGCATTTGACCAACCTCATGGAGAAATTTTTCCTAATAGCTAATAGAAGTTTTCCATAGTACAACCTGTCCTTTCACTGCACATCTCCCCATACACTCTACACTCTCCCATTACATAGCTGGAGAGGGCAAGAGGACTCCCCCTTAGTCTTCTCTACTCCAGGCTAAAACCAGCTCTTGGCATAGCATCTGCTCCAGCGCCAGCCATCACAGTGGCCCTTCACTGAACCCACTCCACCACGTGAATGTCTGTCTGGTACGAGGGAGCCCGGCCTTCAGGTCTCACATATGCTCAACAGAGAACAGTCGCTTCCCTTGACGTGCTGGCTACACTGGGAGGGATGCAGGCCAGAACGTGCTTGCTGCTGCAGGGCACGCTGCTGACTTTTCCTCCAAGTTCTTCAAATCCTTTTTGGTAACTGCTCTTGGCAAGGGAGTTGGAAGGCCTACCTGGAAGAGCAGAAGCTCCCCCCTGCCCCCAGCAGACAATTATCTCATCTTGAGTCTGCATTTTCATGCATTTGACCTTTTCTCAAAAAATTAATATTTTAACATGTTAACCAAGTACTTGTTTATGAAGAATTGTACTTTTACAGAAGTTAAGACTATCTGTCTGAATATCTGTGTTATATTTACACTAATCATCTCCATAGCAAACACGAAGAAGAAACACCCCCAAAGGAGTTACTGTATTTTAAATAATAAATAAGGAAATTTACTGGCTATCCATAACATCTGATGCTCCTGACACTATTACCCTACATCTGTCATTAGACTTGATTGTATTCTGCCTTCCTAGCTGGGCTGGGGGGATCAGTTGTGCCGGTGGGGGTCAGAGGTCTGATCTTCCTAGACGCAGGTTCCACACCCTGGTAGGTGTTTCTGATAGAGCCCTGAGCACACACCAAACTGCTAGTTAAAGCAGGAGCTCGCAGGTGGATTCAGAGCTGCAGAATATTCTGACCTTTTCTTCTGTCCCTAAGGCAGACCTTCCATACACAGCTTTGCCTTACACGGGGAGGCTGCATGCTTTCTCCTAATAGAGAAATCAAGAATCTCTAGTGCAACTTTACACTTATCTCGAAACGGGCATGATTTAATCCCTCTTCTGAAAGTATGCTGTGCAAAATATAAACAGCTTTATGAGGGTCAGGTATTCACATTACAGCAGGATAAAAAAAGACAGAAGGAGAACCTGCTCAGCGTATTTTGCCATCTCCAGCTTGCCTGATGACGAATAGAAATTCCACTTCAGCTTTATTGTTTCTGAATTCTTGAACCAAAGTCACCTCTCGCGTTTTGCTGAAAAATGCCTTTCAGTAACTAAGGCTCCAGTGACCCTCTAGGCCATTTGCCACCATTTCCTTTTGGAACATATCATTTGGACTGCCACTTTGGCAACATTCCCCCATGTGGAACTATTGTAGAAATAAACTGGAGACTGGGATGGCTCTAACATCTTGAACAGACTGTTCTGTTCACAAAAAAAAGTACTCCTCTACCTCAAAGGACTTTTGATTTAAATGCAGTAATGCTTTGGCGATGCAGAAGGTATCTAACACAGGACTAGACCAATGAATATCTATTATCTTGTTTAGACATTTTTCCAGGAATACTCTACTCTTCCATCTCTAAGGCATGACATGATAGATCTACGATGCCACCTGAACTTGTTTAGCATCTTCTTTCCAGTAAATACTTTTATTTGTGCCCAGAAACAAATCACTGGTTTTTTCCCTTCATTAACAGGAACTGAAGGGCTTATAATGACACACTAGCCTAGTTGTAACTGATGCTCTGAAAACCAGTTAACTCCTTCCTTAGCTTTCTCCCTGAAAACAAGATGTGAATACTCTTGATTCCCCAACTGAATTTCCTTTCAAGCCAGAACTGACGATCCTGCTTATACCTTTCACTACAGAAAACAGAACTCCCTTCTGATTCCATCCTTTTCCTTAGTACTCAAAACTATCTAAACAAAAACAACCCCAACATCCCCTCTAAAAAAACCCAAACAAATTCCAAACAACAAAGTCCCCTTTTCACTGCTATCAATAGTTCTCCTAATCCATGCAAAAAGAAACTGAGGGAGACACATATATACCAGTCATTCCTACTATGTGCAAGAAGTATGGTTTGGCCATAGACAGGCCTCCCTTTCATTTTTCTTTTATAACATAAATTTTACTGCATGTAAAATTCCAACGATTCAGTAATGGAACAACTCAGAACAACCACTAGAAGAAAAGCAGCTGAACACACCCTTCACCAGCATCACAGGCACGATCTGGAGGGAAGTTCTTAAATCCTTAACTCTTGTGAATTATGAAAAGGAAAAAAATCAAAATAGCACATTTGTAAGGAGAATCCACCCAGTGGGAAGGTGATTTCTTATTCTGTCTGTGAAGGTTCTTTTAGGAAGACTGTCAAAGTGAATATAAAAATATGTATGTTTTTATTGGGGTAGCAGAATAATGTGATGCTCCTTACTAGTCCAACTGCCCACTAATATAAATGAAAAATTGCAAAGGGAAATTCTTGCCAGGGTCATATTGACATTAATACGATCAATCCAGAAGACCTAATTTCTTTCCTCCCACTAGAATGAAAAATATTTTCCCTCCCCACAAAATCTATGTCTCTCCTCCTATATGATCCTTTTGATTTAAGCAATTTCAACTGCTGTATGCACAAATGTACCAGTTCTCTGAGAAGAAAGGATGACTAACACTAACACAGATTTTTTAGTTTAATTCTCTTAGAACTCCCTCTTGCTATAGCAAACACCAGCTATACCACCTTTAATTAAAAAAACAAAACAAACCCACTATAACTCTTTTGGGGTGTGATTATTGCCCACCTTCTCAATTTTCTGTACTAAAACTAAACATGTGAATAAGAGCACCATCTTGAATCAGATTTTTTTGGTAATAAAGTAACAGAACTGAACAGATAGGGTTGGATATAACAATTGATAATTAAAACCCCCAAACAAATCAAGAAGCACATGCTTCTGTTCTTTTACAATGTAATGTGAAGTATACACAGTTAGTTGTTTCCTCTCACTGTTACCATTTAAGGACCCACTCAACACCACTGAGAGGCACCATATGTCAAAGAAAACTTAAAATCGAATTATAGGCTCAAGAATTATCAACTAAGATTAAAAACAGTCTCAAAGTTGCAGAATTTCATAAATTAAAGGCTGCCACTGTGAACCTTATTTTCATTCAAGTGAGGGTAACAATAAATATGTGTATGAATATAAAACAGACAAGAAAAAGTGAAAACCAATATTGAAGGCTACACAGCTGAACTGTGATAAAATGTACAATCTCAAACCCATTCACATTCTGGCAGAATACCACTTAAAGTGTTTGCTTTGGAGGGTCTCCAGAGAAAACAGCAATAACTAGGAGTTTAGCTGTGAAGCTTACAGTATGGTATGTTAACTTTAGAAGAGACAGACGTACATACTGCTTTACAACTGTTTGCTATAAGACTCGCAGTCTTCTTAAAAGTCTTCTCGAGGTAGTGAGCAAATCTCTCATTCTCATTTTCCTTGGAACCCAACTGGAGGAATTCACCTAAAAAGTTGCACAGATGGTAGTTTTTATTGGTGGGTTTACTGCTTAGGCAAGCAAATCTGAAGGTAAAAATAGAAAAAGACCTTACCACGCACCAGATCTTCAATCACCTGAGTTAGAACAGAGATGATAGTAGTGTTTCCAATTCGTGCTAAAGCTACGGAAGCAGCTGAGAGGATGAAGTCACCAGCTAGAACAGCCTAAGAATAAAGAAGAATTGATCTTTTAAGTATTTTTCCCGTAAGTGTTAGTAGAGACAATACTACTTCGTTTATCTGGCATGTCTACTCACATCACATGTTTTTTTCTACAAAAAGCACACATATCTCATTGTAACAGAGAGAAAACAGAAGATAATGAAATATTAAAATTTGAACAATTTTTTAATCCCTGTCTTATAGCGGTTTATACTTTTCCATATAAGCTGTCCTCCCTGTGTATAATATCTGAATATGTGTTTGCCTGTGAAGTTTTTTTGAAGGTGACTGTTACACCATGTTAGCTCTGAATTGCCATGGTAAGTTCTGCTGCGTCAGCGGTGTACTTCTTTCCTTGCATTTTCTGATGAAGGCCTCCCTTTTAAAGCTCTATGAAGAAACACCTTTCTCAAAAAAAAAAAAAAATCATGCTGACTGAAAGGCTTTGCGGGTTCATTACTGAATCAGAGTAACATGCAGGGTTCTGGATGAGGTGCAAGTTCAAAGTATTCCAACAGCACTGCAAAGAATTGCATAGGGAACATAAAAATCACTAAGAATCCCACTACAATCATACATTATCTAATGCTTCCAACAGTTCAGAAAAGGAACACAAATTTGTCTCATCCACAGCCTGTGCACACTTCATACTTTTTCTGGCATATCCCAAGACTGTGCCTAGGGAAAGTAATGTGACAAAACCCCTAGGTATTTGTGCTCTGCTGAAACTCAAAGGCAACTCTTACACATAATAGTAAACTCACCTTCCTCTCTCCCCAGATTTGATTGACTGTCATTTTTCCTCTACGAGAATTTGCATCATCAATAACATCATCGTGAACTAGACTAGCTGTGTGGATCATCTCAGCAATTATGGCCACAGAGCGCTGGCTTGCTTGCACCTCCCTAAAATAGAAAACAAAAGCGGTCAAATAATTAAGTCAATTATATATGCTGCAATACACTAGAAGAAATCTCTACAAACACCGAACAAAAAATGTTTCTCTGAAAACAGCTGTTGCAGCTTTTCCATGGTCTGAACCCCATTGTTTCAATCCTGGAATTCGGAAGACAAGAGAAAGTAAGATCACGTTAGTAGAGTAAGTGCAATGGGACGTTTCTATCCTTATTAGGCCTGTTTCTGCCTTGCTGCATTAACAGTATTGCAAGATTCCTGAGTTAGTGACTCTAATCCCTCTAAATCCAGACTGCAACGAATAGCACAGCATCAAGGATGCTTGGTTCCAAGGAGATGGAATCTGGAAAACAGCAGAGAAAAGAACAGCAGGTAGCTTTGTAGATGAGTGTTAAGTTTTCCTCATCTCTGTGTTGCTCTACCTGCAAGATGCAGTATCACAAACCCTCCAAGGCTGGCTTACCTGTACTAACTAACCAGCAAGCTGGAGAGATCAGCAGGCACAGAAACCTGTATTCTACGTTTGAAAAACATAACTCATGGACCTTATCCTTCACGTTATCTGATTACCTTAAGACCTCAGAGTTTCTTCAAAAGCCCGAGGAATTAACTGGAATTACACCGCCGTCACTTAAGAACTGTAAACCCTACCTACCTAACACTTACTGAAAAGTCAGCCTTTGGGAAGATCTAACACTGATGATTCAATTCTCAGTAGTTTACAACTACTTTATTTTTTAAACTACGTGAAAAGAAGGTAATGGAAGAACATAGAAGCAATTATCTAGGGCACAAGGCTGGCAAAATTAACATAAAAGAGCCAACCTAGCTCACACAATGGACCATCTACCCTAGTATCCAACTGCTACTGCCTTGTTCCAGACCATCTTTTCTACCTGTTTTCACCATGGATTGCATGCAGGATCCCAGAAATGGCTATCCCAGTCAGCCTTGCCTCAGAGCTGTAATAAGCCCACACGGATGTTAAAAAAACCCCAAAACCCAACAAAACAAAAACACCTACACCAATAACCAACAAAACCCAACAAAAGAAAAAATTACTTCTCATATATAGATACCTTACTTCTGGTACACAGATAACTGAAAAAAATCACAATATTTTTCAGCAGAACAGAAAAAGAACTGAGAAAAACAAAAGATAATAATTTCAGCTCAGCCGAAGGGAATTTAAAATCATCTTGCATTGCCTATATCTATTAAAATCTAGTGATTAATCACAAAATGAAAGAACATCTTGCAGTCTGCTGACATAACATTGTGTTCTGACACCTACCTCTATGCAGAACTCTGCT
This sequence comes from Falco punctatus, assembly GCF_963210335.1. Lineage (NCBI taxonomy): Eukaryota > Metazoa > Chordata > Aves > Falconiformes > Falconidae > Falco > Falco punctatus. Next base: position 68,880,412 of record NC_137583.1, read on the forward strand.
TTGCTGTCAGTGGGAGTTCTAACATCCTGAACAATAGCAGAATGTGTGGCTCACAGGCTGTGAAAATGCGGCTTTTACACAACAGAAAATAAGAGCTGGAAACCTTCACGGTTGTTTGAAGGTAAGTTTTACTGTGGACTAGTAATTTAGTCAAATGCTAGTTCAGTGTAAGTAGTTTTCTAAAATAAACTATTGTTACTAGGTAGGAAAACTTACCTTCAAAAAACTGTAAAGGTCTCCAGCCTCTTTCAGGCACTGGTCTCCTTTTGGGGACTCCCTTTTTCATTAATTATGTCAGCAGACTGGCCTTCCTGCTGGGAAGTAGCGGTAAATGGCAACACTCACCGACACACCAACATCTTTCAGCAGTATGAAGACAGCACAAGCATAGACATTTCAAAAGCAGGTTTTGAAAAGTTCTGCATTATAGTGCGTTTCATCTCTGACAATGACTAAAAATGGCGTAGGAATGCTCATGGTTCATGTGTCTGGTTCCCGGAACGTTGTATCAAATGTGATAATTTAAGCTGAAGGTTTTTTTTTAAAACTACTCTTTCTGCAAGGTCTCAAGCAAGGCTCTTCCCATCAGTGCCAAAAAAATTTGCAACAGTTTCCTACAAACATCATGTGAGTGTAATTCTGAATCAGAGCATGCCTATTTTAAGGAAAACACACAAGAAACAGGATCCTTCTCATTCCTTGCCATTTTTCATTCTGCTTCGCCTGCAAAACAAAAGCAAAAAGTAGCAGTAACTCAAGCCCATAGATAACTGGGTCCTCCCAAGTCCAGGAAGTGGAAAGATGCCATTTTTAGGTCATTCTCAAAGTAAAGGCACCCCAAGATGATACGAATTTACACAAGATTTTTTTACAATTTTACGTTTACCTTTCTGTAAGTGCATTATATGATTTTTTAAGCCCTTGATTATGTTCTATTTTTCAGCAGGACTCCCTGCTTGATTCTGTGATAAGCTTTTACAGACCTACAGTACCCTGAGCTCTTTTCCATTGCAAAACTTGTTTCATGTACACTGAACAAGACCAAGGCTAGTCTTAAGAGTTTAAAAAAAAAACAACCAAGCACAACTCTACCTCCAAACATTCTCTACAAAAAATAAGAGGGGGTGGGGGGCAGCAATGGGGGGAAACTCAAAACAACACAAAACAGTATTTACTCTCTTCAGCAAAGAGCTTTGCAATATGTTTGCCCGGAAGTAAGTATTACCAGTTTAAAGACAGGAAACGTGCAAAAGAACTTGCAAAATTTCTGTGTTACAACCACACTCCTCAAAGTATGTTTTTGCTGTTAAGACCCTGTGGCTGAAAAAAGGGACCATTTCAGAAACACAGTCTGTGACACGGAATGGCACTGCAAACTGGGGGAAGCATAGAGAACAGATGTGTTAACACAGGAGCAAATTACAGAACAGCTGAAAACCAGCATACAGTACAGGCATCTGACAACCGTGGAGAAGTGAAAGAAAGGAGAACCAAGGCTGCTGGCAGGTCCCCATATCTTTAGGAAACATTCTATGGAGTTTAGCCAGGTCATTACATTTAAGTATTTCTCACACTATTCTAATGGATTTATTTCCCCTTTTTGTGCTCGCTATTTTCTCTAATGAGATGTCTCTGTACTTCTTTGGCCTTCTCTTATTTGTTTGTCTCTCTCATTTTGGTTGCAGAAATAGAAATAAAAATTCCTATCTGCAGACACCTCTGGAGAATACACCCTAAACAGAAGCATCCAGTCAGGCTAAGTGATAATTCTGTGAAATTCTGCACAAAGGTATGTGAAGAAATGCCAGTGAATGTGTGAAATTGAGGGTTTGCACGACCTCCGCTTAAACTCTTGGCAACAATTCTTGCTCTCACACAAAGCTAAGTGGCTATCATTAAGCAAAAAGCCATTGCCAAAGGGACCTAAAGACTCAGGTTTGGACTTCAGACTCTTGGATGTTCAAGGGAAAAAAAATCCAACATAAAAAAAAATAATCCAACATAGAATGATTTGAACGCTTCAGACGCTTATCTTTTCTGTAATGGTTCAGATTCTTTATACAACTGTCACTCTCCTTGTTATGACTACAATAAAGTGACTTCACTCTAAAAGGACAGTTAACCTGCTGAGCATATTCTAAATACCTAGCCTTCCTCAAATCTAAACATAAATAATCATGTCACCTAACCTGTAAGCAGAGCTACCTGGGTGCTCCCCTCCATTCACTTGAGAAGTCTTAGCTGTTCTGGTGGAGCTCTGTGAAGATAAAAAAAGTCTCTGTGGACAGCCTCATAAGATCAGGACCTCTAAGCTTACAAAGTTGTTATTGATAGGTTATATATGTCCTGTTATTTTAACAGCCAAGCAAGGAAGAGTATTATTTTTTCTACTAGGACTGCACAAAAGGAAAAAAAAAATGAAACCATCAAATGAAAGAACAGGCAAAATCATGCTGGGTCCAGCAAGTTATATGACAGTTGAGAATGCAGCAAGATGAAGCAGAAACTCACATCTCAGTAACACATACCCCAGCAGCAGAATAAAAAAAAAATGCTAGGGATGAACAGCACAGGATATTGGCTCATCCCACAAGGCTACAGATGTTGTGGCCAGTATCTTTGATTACATGTGTGGGAACCAAAGCTTCAACAAATAAAACAAGTCTGGGAGAAGAATAAATATTAACTGAGGAAAACAATGACAAAAAGCTTTAAGAGAAATGGTAAGCTGAAAGAGGAAAAACATCTTAAACAAAAATGCTGGGAGAAGCAGCATGGAAAGCAAGTACTTTTCTCCCTCAGGTCTATAGCAGAGTAGCGGAGTTACAAATATGCAGTGTTTCCTTCTCTACATACACAAATTTCCTCATAAAGAGTGAAAAATTGGAAGAACAATTTGTCACCTCGAAGCAATCCTGCTTTAAGAGAAGTATAGGTCTATACAAAGCAGGTGTAACGCAGCCTGCTTCAAGGTTAAAAGCAAAAGAGAAGAAAATGCCCATAAAAATCCATCAACTCACAGTATATGGGTATCCACAATATGGAAATGTATTCTTTTGGCATGGCCTACCCAACCCTCAAAAGACACTGGTCATCATGCATGAACCAAAAAGCAGTACACTGAAGACTTGTACAACATATGTGAATTTTAATTACAACTGTAGGCTTAAAGAAAAGTGGCATGAGGCAAAAAAAAGAGGAAGGTAAGTACCCTGAGATTTCATTCTCTTCCTTTGCTGAAACATTTCTGTTCTCCCTACTCAGATTTTCATTCTAAAAACAACATGACAAAGATAGTGACTCAGTCTGTCCCTGTACAAGGAACATTCAGATTAATGAGGCAGCTTTTAAACATCAAACATAGTTTGGAGGTGCTGACAAAAGCTGCAACAGATGTACAAAAGCTGCCAAATGACACAAGCATCCATAAATCAGAGCACTTATGCTAACGGTTGGCTACTGCAAAGCAAACACTTGCCTCAGGCATATGCAGGACCTGAACTCTGAGATCATGCTTTCTCACTGGTGGTGTGAAATTGCTTGGAGGGGGGCATTATAGATCTATTTTATATATGTATGTGTGTGTATATATATATATGTATATGTATATATGTATATGTGTGTGTGTATATATATATAAAAATATATTTATAGGGCATGTCTTAAAACTGGTCCTGATGGTTTCAAGACAGCATAATGCATGGACAAGAATATCTCCATGAGCATATACATATGTCAAAAGACAGCAAATATGATTTGAGCATATAAAGGCAAAATCAGTTCTTTCTACAGATACTTCTTGTCTTTGATTCACTGCTCACCTCCTACACTATATGACATCAATTCCAGCCTGCTCGGTATGGCATGTACAGTACACAATTTCATTTATAAGCTTCTCAGGCTACACATTAGAATGAGACAAAACTACTTTTCCCATTATTCTGACCAGAAGGACGCTCACTGCCCTAGTTGTTTAAAGTCTCCTCCTAAGTTTCCACCCTCTTAGCATCATCCTTTGTCTTAAATAGCTCTTTCACCCATGTTCCTGATAAATTTGTAGACCACAAGTCCTTCATTTTCCCCAATTACTTTTGCCCTCGATCCCTGATGCTATCTGGACTTATCTTCTTCTGAACACGTGGATCAGACATGCCATGATTTTACAAAGAGTGATATACAAGGGTATCAGCACTCCTGTAGTGGATATACTGTGGATATACTATGGTTCATGCATGCTAGGATTCCTTTAAGGTTTTTCATAGAGAAAGTGGCTGCAAATCACATTGGGGTTACGTCTGGACAGGACACTCACAAGCCTCCAAGCTCAAGCAGAAATTTCTATTTTATTGTGCTTCCTTTCATCCCACCATGGATAGCCAGTCATCGAGAACGATTCTGTCATCAAGAAGTGCCATCATCACACTCCTGTTTTTCATGTCAAGATCACTCACTAAAATATTAAGTCAAACAGTGCTGTGACAAAGGACATCCCTGCCCTGAGGAGTTTCACAACTGACACTGTTCCTTTTGTTACCTCTAACACAATGACAAGGGGCAGTACTGAATGGAGAACAGAACCGGGCTAGAGTTCATTAATCCTGGACAATGTTTTCCTAAAACAAGAGGAATTGGCATACACAGGACAGGACACTGCCAACTAGGTTTTGCTTTCTCCTTCGAAATTATACACATAGGAGGGGGCATACCAGGAGAGGTGCCATATTAAGCAGCAAAATATATGCTACACTCTGAGGCAGAAATCAAGTCCAACAAGGCATTAACCTACTGCTAAGGAAAAAATGATGGGAGAGCTGAGAAAATCCCTTAAGACTAATAATTTAGTCTAGAAACACTTCTGGCAAGGGTCCAAAGATTTCATATTTGAAATTCTGTATGAGGGGAGACTGGAAGCATAGCTGGAAGACAGAGAACACTCCAGCCAACATATTTCCTCAAAATGCAAACATAGCAACTGATAGGAATGTGTGGAAAGAAGCGTCTGCAATGAGCCAGAGCAAGGAATTATAGAGTACAGGGCAAGCATGATGTTCTGTTCAGTTAAAACTGTTTTCAAAAGACAAGTAACTTGAAGAACATGAGGCTTACACCAGCTCCAAGCTTAGAATCTTAAAGTGTAGACACTTGCTCCTGGGGGGATGGGGGAGGCGGGGGGGAGGAATCTGGCTGTTTTGAAGGTCTCAAAGCTTTGAATATAATCATACTACCTGCTTTTCTGCATAATTACAAAAAAACCACCTATGAAAGTCTCTTCTTGCAGCAAAGTTCTTACCTGTGACAAGAGTGTAATAGTTACAGGATTGGTTACAAATGAAAAATACTTTTAATTAAGTCCATATAGTTTCAAGGAGTACTAAAGGTTCCAAAAAAGCCTTTATCCAAGAAGCTCAAATCGACTACAAGTCTCACAAGTATCAGAAATTGGCAATATTATTTATCCATCACCAGTTACAACTGCAGTATAGTTCACAATTTTACACATGGAAGCATGTAATAAACCTGGTAGCTCCTTTTGCGCTTCTAACTACAAAAATACAGCTTCACAACAGAACTTAAATTTAGGTTTTACTAAGGAGCAATTTATTTTCTTAAAGTTACTAGGCATATTTTTCCAGAACACAAGAATTATAGATTTCAAGTATGATATATGCCCATACATCTAACAGTGACCCACTCACCTGGAATTATTATGGTGAATATTGCAAGCCCTTGCCATTAGCACCACAATCATTGGTCGAAAGGCCTTTCCTTTCCCATCAAAGTAATAATCACACATTTCCTTAAGTTCTGCTGTAGATACAAGTAATTCCTATTAAAAGGAAAATAACATATCAGCATAGAAGTCACAAAGCCAATCTGTTTCGTGTAAGCGAAACAGTATTCACACATGAAGTTACTGCCTGCATTCATTCCACCCAGTGTAAGCTGAAGTTGCTCTTAAAATTGCTATGAGTAATCTGAAACATAAATGATGTATTCTAGCAGTGCAAATCAAGAGAAAAAAACTGCATTCTAGTTCTATAAGAAACGTAGAAATGCTCTCTGCCTTCAATTTATGTTTCAGACAGCTGTTCATAGGAATATTTTTTCAATAACTATCTTACAAAGCAGTGGTTGCTATTAAAATCAGAATCACAACAACATCCCAGAGTAGTCACCAAAATCCCTCACCTTTTTAATATCTTCATAGAGATTCTTCAAGTCTTTTCTACCAAGTTGAAAAGGGTCTTGGTATTTTTCATCACTAACTGTCTTACTGCAGCTGCACAAGTGGGATGTACTTGTATGATGAAACCTGGGGACAGTGCTTTTCAAGAGAGCAATTTTGTTAAAAGCAAACTTTCCCTGATTCCCCAAACAGAAACACTGCAAAGCATTTCTTCCTCCTCCTCCTCTGCCCTCAGACAAAATTTAACCAAAAGGCTAAAAGGTAAGCAGAAGGCATCAAAATACTCTTTCCAGTCAGCTAATAAGGTGCAAGGACAGCACAGCTACATATTGATGATCAAAGACTTTCAGAAGCTGGCAAAGAGCAGCATTTGGCAAAAAATAACACACATACATCCCTTAGCAAATTACAGAAGTCTTCTGAGGTCTCAATGTATTAATTTTGAATACAGTATTGATAGTATAGCATACATTGGGAGATAAGGCCTTCCCCTTCCATTACCACAATTATTCTGTTACTTTCTTCCCTCTCCTGTATACTCCTGAAAAACATTCCTGACATGGATTTGAAAATTCTCCTTTGCACACCCAGCTACATTATTATGTATATATACATATATATATACATAAATTAAAACCATACTTCCAGGTAGCATGATGATGCTGTGAAAGTTCATCATTAAAGGGTGAAAACTCCTCCTGGATGGATTAAGATGCATCAGGCTTAGGACTGATTTTTTTATGTTCCCTGGAGTTGAAGTTTACATCTCTTATTATGTTTCCTTTTCCAAAGTGAACCATATAGGGCATTTCTAGGGGCATTCTTGCTTTGCCCGTTGCTCTCCAGGGAGGACTTTGATTCAGACTCAGCACCACATCAGAATTACACAGAATTATCCAGCTACATACTAGAGTACTAGAGCGAATAAAACCTTATTTTCAAAGTTTACAGCTCACAGGTGTAACTACCCAGTTCACCCAATAACTGCCTTTACCCATTACACAACAGTACGAACCTCCAACTTACCGCCAAAATACATTACATATTTTTGGAAATGACAAAGATGAACTTCTTTGGGTAAAGTGACACATCTGCACAAAGAAAAACAGTTAATTTAACAGAACTTTAAACCAGCAGAAAACATTTGATTACAAAACACAAGTGTCTGTTCATCGGCACTGCTCTACTTCCCCATTTTACCAACCCAGCATCAAAAGGAGTCGCATAATTTCCTTCCATGTTACACAAGACAGAACTGCCAATATGTACATTGGCTTCTGACTTGAAGTGACTCTTCTGTTCAGGAAGGTTGGACTTTCTCCCTCCCAGGACCAGCCCAGAAGGCGTTATCAGTTAACTTCCCAGAACTGCTCTAATGAAACCTTGCTTTCGAACTTGTGGAAGGTGCAATTTTCAAACGTTCCCTGTCTTGCAGATAAATCTGGATTGTACCAGTCCCGGCACAGAGAAAAGGACAGGAGCTGTTTCTATAAACTATTACACTAACAGAAGAACATCATGTCCTCATTTTCCCCTGAAGCAATTTTAATTCAGCTTGCTGCTTATGATAATTTACACCTGTATGTCTTCCCTGCCAGATGTCAAGAACCTAACCTCCAAGGCCAGCAATCTCCCATGCTCTCTCCCTGCAGGCAGAGGCCATGAGCCTGCCGGAAGGCGCAGTCCCAAGTACACAATTCCAGCACAGAGAGGCTGAGAAAGGAATGCACCTTCTTCTCTGCCTCTGGCAGTGCTGCCAGGAACTACCCAGCCCTGGTCTGGAGTGCAGGCTGACTCAGGGGCTGACCCAGCCCTAAATGACTGCCATCTGCGCATTAGCAAACCGCCTTTCCAAATGCCTGCGCAGGAACACTCAAGGAGACCTAGAACGGGAGAAGCGTTCCCCCAACTTGCTCCTCTTGCCTCAGCATCTCCTTGTACGCAGCTTGAAGTCTCTCCTCTGCCACAGGGAAAGAAACAAGAACACCTTAACTGCTCCAGGATGCCCTTCCATCCTCCTTGTGTACAGGATGAAAAAAAGGCCAGACAAGGAGACAAATGAGAGAGACCCTAACTTACGCAGATTGGTAACTCCCTCCTGATTTCAGTGGCCAGCCCCATGGCTGAGACCTTCATAAGTGCGCTCTCTCACACCTCTCACCGTTTTCCGTTGTTAAAAAGTAGCTGATCTCCTCCTAGTCCTCCTTCGGTGAGGGCACAGACAGGCCCTCACCTTCACACCGCAGCTTAACGCTGCGAGACGGGGTCAAGCGCGATGCTGGCCACAGCGCTGGCCGGACACCTCACTGCGGGTCACAGCAGCGCGGCCTCCTCTTACGCCTGACACAGGCACGGTGACAATCTCGCTCTAACGCCGATCGCTTTCCCCGCTCCCGCCTAGAGCAGCCTCCGAGAGGCTCTTCCCCACCACAGCAACCGACGCCGCGCTCACTCCCCCCAGGCCGCAGCCCCCGGCCCGCCGCAGCCCTCCGGCCCGCCGCGCTTCCCGGGCGGGAAACGCCGCCGCGACCACCCGACCCCTACGCCCCGCTGGGCCCCCCCGCCGCCCCATTCATTGCCGGTGACCTCCAGGCGCCCGCCGCCGCGCCGCACTCACCGCCGCGCTGGGGGCCGGAGGCGGCGGGGTGCGGGAGCCGGGCCCCGGCGGGCGGAGGCGCGGCAGGGAGCCGAGCGGCAGCGCCCGGCGGGAGGAGGCGCCGCACGGCCACCACCAGCGCAAGGCCATGGTGTCCCCCAGCCCCGCCGCGCCGGTAACGCCTTCCGGCACCGCCGCGACCCGGACGCGGAAGCCAGGCGCCGCTGCCAGCCGCTGGCAGGGGTGCGGAGGGCATCCGAGCGGGCGGCCGCCGCCTCGCCTCACGCCGCTCCCTCGGGGCGCCGAGCGCCGCGGCACCGGGCAGGGCACCCGGCTACGGGGCAGGGCTCGGGCGGCCGCCGCCGCCCTTCAGCGGGGCTCCGGCTCTGCCAGCCCGCCTGGCGGGGCTGTGGCGGCGGCCCCCCGGCGCTGGCCCGGTCGGCGCGGGGAGCGCGGTTTCAGCGACAGCCGCTCGGCCCTTCCCTCTCGGAGAAGGCGCCAGCTCTCCCCTGACACCCTGCGGGGAGACAAGCGAGGAGGGCCTTGTTTGAGGCGAGAGAGGCTTCAGGCCGGTTCCTTACGTGGCTCGGTGAAGGCGCGGCCCGGCGGACATGTGGTGGCCCCCCTGGCTGGCCGCCTGGCTGGCCTGGGTCTGTGGGGCCGGGGCCGGGCGCACCGCGCCGCTCTGCGCCTCGGGCGGGCTCTGCCCGGCCGCGCTGGGCCCGAACGCCTCGCAGCCGGGGCCGGGCCGCTGCCCGCCGCGCCGCGGGGCCACCCAGCTCTGCGCCTGGGCCCTCTCCTCCGGCAGCCTCCTGGGTAGGGCCCGCGGCGGCTCGGGGGGGTCGCAGCAGCTGCTAAAGCGAGAGCTACGTGCAGACCTAGTGCACACTGTGAAATACTGTTAAACTTCCTCCCCCTTCTTTTTTTGTATTAGCAGTTTATCGTAATGGAGAGAGGCGCGAGTCCCAATAATGTGTTAATGCAAAATTGATGGCCTGGCCTGTCATTTGGAGTAGCAAAGCAGTATACCTCTCAGGCATAGAGAATTACCTGTAATAACAAAGATAATTTGCATGATAACATTACAGAAACAATTTCATTGGGTGTTACAATTGCTTTCAAGCATTAACAAACAATAAGTGATAAATGTTGTGGCAGCTGCCTGTAACAGGATTTTTCATTAGAGATATTGAGAAACGTGGCTAACAAGTAGTCTCCAGAGATGCTAACTTTAATTTTTTACTAAACAGTGACTGTGAGGTACTGGGATTTTATAATTAACATAGATTTTTAAGATTGTTGCAAGCAAAAATCCATAAGGACATTAAAACACACAGCATTAGTCCAGTGTTTTAGAACAGTGTTTGTCTTCTGTTACGATGGATGAGGGTGCGGAGTAGCTCTGAAGGAAGAATGAAGCACATCTTTTGAGTACATATGTTACGCTACAGCAAGAACTGTGTCTCTGACCCTTTAGTTCACTGTTTACATTACTCAGAGAAGACTACAAGCTGGTTTCTTAGCTTACTTGGTGATCATCATTGCATATGGACTGTATATCAGTTACCAGTGCACAGTGTTGCACTACATCATTCATCTGCAGGGAGAGCTGAACTTTTCTGTCTCATGCAAATTATCTTTTAGGGTTGCATATAATTGAGTGTAATATAAGACTGCCATGAAACTGTTCTAATCAGTCAACTGAACCTATGCTTAAATATGTTTTAGATCTTAAAACTGGCATGCCCTACTGGTTTCTTTAACTGCAGAATTCAGTCTTTCTTTGCAGAAGTCCCAAACAGAATAAAAACCTGTATTTATTTGGGCTTGCTTTTAATGCAGGCTCAATATACATTGTAATAGGCAGGTTTTCATTGCTTCTGAAGTATTTTGATTGGATTTAAGGGGAAATGTATTAAGAAGAATACGTCTAATTGCTTTTTAAAGAACATTTCGTGTGTGTTTGATGTTTACAGATCCTTTTCCAATTGATGTGATCCAGGAAAATTATGTCCGTAATGTGAGAAACTGCATTTTTTCAATTGTCTATCCTACACCTTTTAAATCTAGAGTTCGTCTTGTAGCTGTTTCAAAGGTTGGCTATTATTTATTTTTCTTCCTTTCTAATTAGTAGAGATTGTTGATACATGTACTAACATATATTTTAATATTCATATGCTCTTTATTGTGAAAGCTTCTCACCTATATATGTTAAACAAATACAACATATGAAACTTACTGTGGGATGTCTTTGAATAACAATGTCTGTAGAGAAAACACATTACAATTGAAAAATCTGATCATATTCAAGTACCATCTGTATTATTTTTTTGACCAGGAAGTTCTTGAAGATATTTTGGATCTTGATATATCTATCAAAGGATCATCTGATTTTCTTCACTTTGTCAGTGGTGGGAAAGTGGTACTTGGGTCTGTTCCATTGGCCCATAGGTATGGTGGTCATCAGGTAACTATGGCACTCATTCTTCCAGGTGGAATTATGTAGGTCTTTTCACATTAATTATGCCTGTAAGTATATGAACACTTATGAACATTTTGATCACAGATTTGTTCTTCATAAGGGGTTGCAGATGGAACAGAACTACAGCACTCTTTCATGGTTCCATGTCTGCTTTCTCTGCTCCTGTTTATGCCAGAAGCAAATTACCTTTTTAAGTTCCATTAGCTGTGGAGTCTGCTCAGCACACCTGTGGCCTAACAAGCTCTGATTCATGATAGGTATTACCAGCTCTGAGGAGTGAAGAAGGCAGAGTCTCACTTCAATACCATGATTACTAAGCGTTAAGTTTCTTTGAAATGGGTTAGATTATTCATGGAAAAGAATGGTAGAATTTGGTTTGTAATTTCCAATTAAAATTACAAGCTGTGTCAGTTTAAAGACTCATTATACAAAAGAGACAGGGCTGTAGCTGTACATCGTAGCTGGAAGGTAAAGAAAAAAGTGGGGATTACTGGCATTATTCTTTTTCTGTGGTTTTCTGATTCATTATTGGTGAGTGTGGAAATAGAGCTTTAGGGATATCTTAATGACTGCCTAAGCAAATGTGTCATTATGTTTCATTGTATTGTGTAGATCACAGAAAATCTACATATAATCTGTACCATTTCAATTATAACTGCTCTAAATGATAGAAGAAAATAACTTGATTTTTCATTTTTGTTAGTTTGGTAGCTGGGCAGGTCAGCTGGGTGATGGAAGAGCCCACTTGATTGGAGTATATACAAACAGGTGTGACTTTTTTTTTTTTAAGTGACTGATTCAACTCTGTATTCTGTTTAGCTGATTCATGCATTTCCCAAGGTGTACTGCTAGAAATGCTACTGGTATTTTTGCAGGCATGGCGAGAGGTGGGAACTGCAGTTAAAAGGCTCGGGAAAGACCCCATATTCCAGGTAAGTTGCAATTAATCTATGTGCACCAAAACTGTATGTTGACTTTTTGAAATTTCCTTTGATTTTGTGACCTATTCCTTATTTCTCTGTTCTCCATAGGAATGGCGATGGAAGAGCTGTGCTTCGCTCTTCTGTGAGAGAGTTTTTGTGTAGCGAGGCCATGCGCTATCTTGGAATTCCTACAAGCAGAGCTGCTAGGTATTTTTCTTTTCTTTTTCACAGCATCCTAATTTACAGGTAATTTTGTGACTGAGTTTCACTGAGCATCAATAAAACAGGACAGTTAGTTTCCAAGAGGATACATCTTTCTTTTCATATGTATGCAAATCAGAACAAAATACATCCCTGCAGTTTTGTAGATTTTTGGATAAAACTTTCCAGTAATAATGAGATCCAGCAATTAATTCATTCACTTTTCCCTTTTGTATGCTTTAAAGTACTACTTTGTTTAAATATGACATCACGTTCTGTCTGTGTCTTGCAGTGAACAGCTGTTGTTCACTTGTAAGACTGTCTTAACTGAATTCCCTTAATTTGAAATCTGTTTTTTGTAAAGAAAGTAATAAGTGCAAGTTAAATTGAGTTAATACCTGACACTAACTCCCCTCTCCAGCTTTTATGACACTGCCATCAAGATCTTCTTCTCTTTTTAAAAAAAAAAATTGTTCTCTCCCTTGTTGCACACCAAAAAATTTGCAAAACCAGCAGAACTAGATTCCTGCCCTGTAAATGATAATAATGCCTTTAGTATATGTGGATAATCAATGAGTCTATTAAGATATTTTACATGGTTAATAAGTGAGTCTTTTATTAATTTAGCATTTGGATTAATTTTTCTAGAATCAGGTCAAGTAGGAAAATGGAAGTGGCTATTTCTGTATTGTCGTAGTCACCTAGTTGCAATTTTTAGGATTGGTAGGAAAAATTGTCAGTCAGATGAATAGACATTAATATTGGAGGTAGTGCTGAATATAGGTAATTGCTGTCAATTCTTTATTTGTACAAACACCTTTTGAGCAGAGAGGGAGATTTTGTAAAAAAAATAAAATTAAAACTACTTCTGTTTGAACCAAAGAAGACTAATACATTCACTCATTTGGATGATTTTCTCAGAATTAAGTAAACTGAATTTTTCAGATGATCATGTTTAAAATGTCAAGTTCATTTTTTGTTCCAGGTAGTCTGATGTCTGTACTCTGGCATTTCAGGCTTTAAAAAAACAAGTGTTCTGCAGCAAAGGCCTGTACTCAGCTGCTACATGACGAGGTGTCTTTATTTGCAAAATGTCTGCAAATCTCTCTAGCATTAATTCTAACACATTTGCTCTGTTGAAGTGCAGTGTTTGTAAATGACATTTTTGATGGTTTATTCACTGACTTCACCTTGAGACCCTTTGCTGTTGGCTGTTAATGCAAAACTTTAAATCTGTCTGAATACCAGCAGGAAAGCATCTGGCAAGGTTATAGCCTTTCTGCGCTGTCATCTCAACAAATTGTTCAGTGTAAAACCAATTTGAAATCACTCTTTAACTGTGCACAAATTCTGTTGAATACAGAGTGTGCTTTAGTTCTCTGCTGGCAAATTGGTTAAATGCCTGCCTCTCTCAACTGCTGTACGAGCTCTCCAGACTGTTCAAGACTTCATTTGGAAAAAAACCCAGCTGATACCCATATTCTTCCCAATGGGGAGCTGTTATACTGAGGCTGGTGGGATGCACTTACAGAGGTCTTGTCAAGTCTTGGCAGAAATGTGGGGAAAAGCCTTACAGCTTATCCCAGAACACCCAGCAGGTTGGTTTGCTCTATTAATTTTCAGTACTGTGTTCCCAATGGGGTGCTACAGTTCTGTGGCAGCCTGTACTGCCACATAAAGAACACTTCTTCATATGGTACCATTTTAGTCACATACTGGCATTACCAGTGAGCAGTGTAACGCATTGTCAAAAAAGTGAGTCAATAAGCAGTTTTCAGAGTGGCCCTTACTTGCATAGGGCTTGATGTTCATGCAAACAGAGCACGTGGGAGTGTAAAATCCAGCTCTTAAGCTAGAGCTGGGGTAGGGAGGGATACAATCCATCCATCCTTCTGTGAGTGCTGTTCCAGGTTCTCTGGTGTAAGAGCAATTTTAGTGCTCCGTTTCTTGTAGTTGAGTGCATGTCTGGTGTCCTGCTGCCTTCTTGCAAGTAATGGTATGTATCAACCACAGGGACCATTTGAAAACTATTTTTGTAGTGGGAATGCAGGTATTTTTATGTGGCTGCTGGGCTATCTGTGTTGCACATCCATTAACTTGTATTAGTAACTAACCAAGTGTTGATGCCTCTGTAGATATTTTGTCAATAATAAGATAAATGCTGGTATTCTGCAGGAATTTTGCAAGGAGACTGCTAAGAATTACATAGTCAAAAGGAAGCAACCCTTCTGGCAGAGGTCTGCTAAAACCAGTACAATTTAGAAGCATCATTATCCTGACTCCTGTCCTGTAGTGCTCCAATGCACGCGATATTTTGTTAGTGTCTGGGGTTCATTCCCTGTATTTGAAAACTTATGGTTTTCTTGAGGGGTTAGGATTTTCCATATCATTTATGTCAGCACTTTTTGTACTTAATCCTACAGATGTACTGATCATATCTGATCATTTCCAGAAGAGTCTTTTTTTGAAAGAATTTACTAATGTTGCTTGTATCAGTACAGCTCCAGTAATGGGAGCAGATTGATTTCTAGATACTTTTTCCCTCCTTCTGGAACAATTCACAGCCTGGTTTTTGCAGTTAACAGAGAATGTTCAGTTTGGATAGCTATTAGATACCTTCAAAAATACTGAATATACTACTACTACTAATGATAATTTAGTTTCTAAGCCACAGTTACTGTTGCAAGCAACTGCACTGTGTAAGATTTCGGTCAAATCATTCCTTTCCATGATTGTTTGTACATATTATATGCATAACCCATATTTTTGGTCTAACTAAATTCTTTCTAAAATTTTGATGCTAGGTTATGTAAAACCACTATCTAGTATACTCTAAAAATATAACACTTGGGAGTTTTAACGCTGTGACTGCCCTAGTCATGTTTATGAGTGGAATATTAGGTTTGTCTCTGGTTCTTTTCTGTGTATCTCCAAGGAAAGTTTGGTTCTGTTGTCTGTGCAGTCTTCGACTACATAATAGATAGCAGCTATAAGTAGCTGCATTGAATTTCAAATAGCATGCCACACAACTATTTTGAATCATAGAATGGTTTGGGTTGGAAGGGACCTTTAAAGGTCATCTAGTCCAATCCCCCTGCAACGAGCAGGGACATCTTCAACTAGATCACGTTACTCAAAGCCCCACCCAATGTGGCCTTGAGTGTTTCCAGGGATGGGGCATCTACCACTTCTCTAGGCAACCAGCATTTCACCATCCTCATTGTAAAAAAAATGTCTTCCTTATATCTAGCCTAAATCTACCCTCTTTTATTTTTAAAGCCATTATGCCTTGTCCTATTACAACAGGCCCTACGAAAAAGTTTGTCCCCATCTTTCTTACAAGCCCCCTTTGAGTATTAAAAGGATGCAATAAGGTCTCCCTGGAGCCTTTTCTTTTCCAGGCTGAACAACCCAGTTCTGTCAGCCTTTCCTCACAGGAGTGTTCCATCCCCTGGATCATTTTTGTGGCCCTCCTCTGGACCCACTCCAACAGGTCCATGTCTCTCCCGAAGAGAATAATGTTTTCCAGTTATCAGCAAGCAAAGATAAAGAATTATACAAAATGAACTAAATTTTCCTGCTGTTCGACTCTTGAACAAGAAGTCCTCTGTGCCTATTGAGGGGTCAATACCTCAGAGCATAGCACTGAGCCTTACTTCTGCTGGATTCAGTGTAATCCCAGTTGTTTTGGAGAGAGAACTTCCTACATGTTAACCTTGGGGGCATATGATGCCCTTGTATAGTTTGTGAGGATTGATTCCATTTTATTTTGCTTGATAGAACAGAAAATACAGTGAAATTACATATTTTATTTTGTGAAATGAATTAATGTTGTGAAATACTTTATAGCAAGGAAAGTTGTTCCAAGCACTCACAAATCTCAGTATTCGGGTAGATTGTGCAGAATTTTAAGGCAAATGAAAGGAAGAGTTTGTTTTTAAAAATCCAAGTGCAAGAGAAAGGGATAATTATAATGTATCATCAGAATTATGCCTGTTTTGTGGGTTGATAGTATTTGAAGAGCTCCTGATTGCTAAGGGTCCCAGGTCTGTCCCCAAAGATCCTGAGACAACAGTTTTGGCTCATGTAAAGGGCAACCTGCATCTGATGCAACAATTTGGTTTCTATTTTCTCTGTCCTTCTAATTTTGCTGTTGTCCTCAGGGAAATTGTGGCTTACATAACGTTATCATCACACTAATCTGTCACTGGGGTTCCAGATGAATGCAGTATTTTTTTTTATTATTATTTTTTTGGTGCAACCTCCTCCTCTAGAACAGTTTAAGTAATGGAAATTGGACAACATTGTATGAATACAAAATAAATGCATCTTGCTTTTATATGCTCAGCTTACTGTTTGCCTGTGTCATTTGTAAATACAAAACTATGCCAGCAAAAATAGCTTTCCTTTTTTTGAAATAAAGTTATATAAAATATGACTTGATTTTCATTGTAAATTCTTTTTCCTAAGATAACTTTTTAATGTCCATTTCTTGTTTGTTACAGCTTAGTTGTAAGTGATGATGATGTGTGGAGAGACCAGTTCTACAATGGAAATATTAAGAAAGAAAGAGGTAATAAACACATTTCAAGATATGTTGCAACACTGTAACTTAGTTCTCCATTTAATATGTCATATATGTGTAATAAAAAGTACTAAATAGGCTTCATTTCATTTATTAAGATACAGAACCTCTCCTGAGAAAATGGGTCTGAAACATATCTTAGTTAAAGAAATGAAGCCCTATGAACAGGTCTGCTATGATTGTGGCATACGTGTTGTAGTGGTATAATTTTTATTTTCACTTGCCATTAGGAAAATGGTACTGAAAGCTAGGGAAATTTTCCACTGTTCCAATAGCAATACTAGGATGGTGGGAATGCTACTGTGACTGTGCCATTGCTACATCATCTACATCTGCTCTGAAAAAGAGTGGGATGGCAGAGCATGGGGAAAAATCTATTTATGTTGGGTTTTCCTTTGTTCCTAGCATGTCTGGAGTTATTCTAGTATTAATGCAGTGCTGGAATTTTGCCTGTGTTTGCTGGTATAGCAAATTAGGCTTTATCACTAAAATGTATGTGTAGTGAAGTAATATTATAAATATTCATTTGTTATGCATCTAGCATACTTACAAAAATACCAGTTTAACTATGCATATATAAATTCTTCGTCTACAGGAACAACACATGACAGCTTTTACTATGGATTTATTTTATTTTGGTGATACTCTGTTTACATTTAAACATATGTGTCTGTATTTAAGGTGCAATAGTGCTACGTCTTGCCAAATCGTGGTTTCGTATAGGATCCTTAGAAATTTTAGCTCATTCTGGGGAACTGGACTTACTCAGGTTTGAATTTAATCTTCATAGTGACTATATTACTTTTCTTAACAATCAAATATGTATTAGAATAAAGTATATACAGTTGGAATTTAGACATAGATTATTTACAAAGGAAGATTGCATAATTTGGAAAGATAACCTGCTATTTTTATGCAAGCATACAAAAGATCTTGCCTCGTAAGGGTAAAACCCCCTAGATGTTTCTGAAGGCCTGGATCTTGCAAAATGAGAAAGGTTTTATAGCTGAAATACTTTTGGTAACTAAGCACTAGTTTTTTGTTTTGGAAGGATTTGTAAATGTGAAGTATAAGTTCTGGCATTTCTCATAGTTGTCTGTGAAGCTAAATTAACAGAAATATGAAATAAATGACTAACATAGGTATGTTGTATAAAGTATGCTCTCTAGAAATATGCAGAACCAGAGAATTGTACTAGGTAAGAAATTATTGCATGGTTTTAAGCCTCTGAGCAATGTTAATTTGCGTGTCAAGCAATTAGCATGACAAACATTTAGGTCTACTGTAAATATTTAAAAGTTGGTCATTTCTCAGGAGCGATACTCATTTTTAAGCACCCCAGAACAATTTGTAAGAGCTCAAAGCAGCAGTTGTACGGTGTAGTAACTGAGAACTCAGTTTAACTTCCCACATCATTCCATGCTGTCTGTCTGGGGGTTTTTTTGTTTGTTTTTTTTTAAATCTCACAGCAGATTTTCATTGTAGAACTGAAATACTGATTTTAAGTTTTGTTTTGGGGTTTTTTTTGGTTAAAATGTTTGTGACCCAGTGGATTTAAGGAGAATGTAAGAGGAGTAAGGATCACTTGTAGCCATACGAAATAGATGTCTCCTGCCTGCCTGTTTCAGAGAGGGGCTCAGAAGGGGCAGGCCAAGGCTCGTATGACTGTGCTTCTTCCTCAGAGTAGGTCTTGAAAGAGGATGTCCTGGAGCAACCTGCTGAAATTCAGAGGCAGTAGGCTGGACACCCTTCTAAAGGTCAGGTTGCTAGGTACTGTGATAAAACCATCACAATTTGAGGAGAGTTTAGTGATTTGCTCCAACAACCTGATGAGAAGGTAAAATCTAAATATTTGAGGGCGTACCCACACAGCCTTGGCCGGGTCCAGCCCTTGGCCCGGTCCAGCCCTTGCCCAGGTCGCCTGCCTGTCGTGTAGATGCTGCTTACGGCTCCATGTGCCAGTGGCTTTGGCTGGCTGTGACCACAAGAGGGTCCTACAGGGAGCTCCTAAATGTACTAGATACCAGCCACTCCAAAGCTTTAGATCTGGGAAGATATACATCGGACAGGCATTGCGATTTTTAATGCATGTATCCCCGTTTCCTGAGCCTGTCTTGCAAGACTGTGCAGCCCTGTCTTGGGAGTGGCCAGTTACTATGGCAAGTAACCTTACTTCATAAGAATTCAGCCATAAAATTTTCGTTGTGATAATTCTGATCTAGAATTATTCCTTGTAGTCATATACTTTTTTTGGATACAGAAACTTCCCTAAAAAATTGATATTACCACATGCAAAACCAGATCCCAGTGTCTTCTGAAATCTGTGGGAATAATTTTAAAATACATCGCAGTATCCAGTCATATTTATGACAGGAACCTTAGGTTTTATCTCTAAGCATTTATAAGGGCTTAATCCAATACTCATTGGAATAGATTGATTGAGTTTTTGAATAACTATTTGCAGCAAGCTGTAGATCAGCATTTAACTGTTTAAAACCAAGAATTTTGAATCATCAGTTTTAGAGGTACAGCTTTGTTTAAAGAATTCTGCCTCCCCTATTACAGAAGATTGCTAGACTTTATCATCCAGGAACATTTTCCATCAATAGCCATGAATGATTCAAATAGATATCTGGTAAGTGCTTAAGTCTTGGTAAGTTACTTTTTATTTTCCACAAGCATGTAAGCAAAAATTATAAAAAGCTTATCAGAGTTTCAAGTTTTAAATTTTTTAATAATTTGAAGTAAGCTTCCAGGTTTTATTAGTGGAAGTTTGTTAATTGCCTTCAGAAACCTGCTTCTTGAATTTATTTTTTTCTCAAAGTTGAATACAAACATTCTTTTTTTTTCTCAAATACAAACATTCTTCACCACTTTTTGTTATGGAAATGTTTATTGGGAAGCTTCCCTTTTCTGTTTTGTTCTCTTACTGCTCAGATTGAGCAGTGGCCATGAAGTGATGTATTATGCTTTTTCTAGTATAATGTAGCATATATAGTATATGCACTAGTATATGTAGTATCTTTGTTCCTTTTTTTTTTGACTTTTTAATTTCTTTTAGGGCATCTATGTACTTACATAACTATAGTCTTTGCTGGATAAGGTTATTGTGCAGTCACATCATTTAGAATGTGAATGAAAAGTCCTGACAGAGACAGACTTCTAAAAATAGATGGCGACATATTTCTAAAGTGAATCAAATGTTTATAATATTTATTGTATTCCATATCTTTGATTCGGAGGACTTGAAGTAAAAGATATATTTGATTTTAGGAATTTTTCTCTACAGTCGTATCGGAGACTGCAAATCTGATTGCATTGTGGATGTCTGTGGGGTTTGCACATGGTAAGCTGCAGTAGATGGCATTGGCTTTACAGGAGGGACTGCAGTCATATAGTTAAAGATGGATTTTATTTGTCACTGTTTTTCAGTTCATCTGATGTCTTTGCCTACAGCAGTATCATCTGTTATGCATTAATAGAATTTTCTTTTTCATAACAGAGTTAGGAGCACTCTCTGATCTTTCAAAGCACGACTGTATCTGACAGAAGCAAGAATTCTCAGAATTGTTGCAGTAGTCTGATGTACTATTTATTGATGATATATATAATCGCTCTGAATTTGATGCATCTACATAAAACCCTGGCCCTTGACAGTGTACAGGATACAGTGCTGTCCACCTTTGCTTCAGATCTGCATTATGAAAAATAAAATAGCATTGTCTTGCTAGTACAACACCCAGTCAACTTGCAAGAAAGCATCTAAGGACCGATTTGCAAGATGCTGCCAATACTGTGTAGCAGTGAAAGGAAAAGGAAACAGTGCCACCTAGGTATAGAAACCAAATGCAAGACAATAGCAGTTTCTCATTTTCATACTTCATATGCATGCCAGGCCAAGGGCAAGAAAGACAGGTTTGTTTTCCAGAGTGTGATTTCTGAAAGGTAACTGCTCCAAAGTTCAATAGATTCAGTGGATCTATTTCACAGCAAACTTTCTGGAGACTACAGGAATTTTAACTTCTGTTTTTCCTTGTTTGTTGTTTAACTGTAGGTGTGTGCAATACAGATAACTTTAGTTTATTATCCATAACAATAGATTATGGTCCATTTGGATTTATGGAATCCTATGATCCAAGTGAGTATAGCATCTGTTTGTAAATATTTTACTTACAATAAATTCTTTGTATTAACTTCTATAATTTCTGTGTGCATGAAAACTAACATCATTAGTGGAAAAATCCCAAGCTGGTGTATTGTTTGAGGAGGTTTAGGGAAAAAAATTATATCAGAGGCCAGTTTTATGAGTTGAATAGATGCTACAACAGAAACATATAAAAAACTAAAATTGTGTGAGCAGCCAAAAGCTGCCTTATTATGGCCAAAAGTCAAAAGCTTTATAGTCACAGCAGCTAAATATATGTTGGAAGAAAGCAAATCAAACCTACCCAGTCATGGCATTGTTTCTTTGAAAACATGAACGCCATTGAGTCTGGGATTGATAAATATAGGTCCAGTATGTACATAAATGCATATTATTAGATTATTGTTTAGAGGTTGCACCTGAGTAAGCTTTAGAACCAGTAGTGGTTATCACGCTATCTGTTTCCCTGAGTTGCAGCCTCAAGATAAGGAAACGTCATGAGAGGAAATGTCTTATTGTGTCTATTGCATTGAAAAAACAGGTCTTTTCTGGGCTTATATCTTTGTATAGTGGGTTGACCCCAGCCAGCCATTAAGGATCCACCTGCCACTTGTTCACTCCGCACTTGGGCTGGTTGGGGGAGAGAACTGGAAGAGCAAAGATGAGAAAAGCTCATGGGTCAAGACGAAGACAGTTGAATAAGTGAAGGGGAAAAAAGGGGGTGGGGGCGACCAACAGGTGGTGCAAAGGCAATCAATCACTCACCACCTGCCACCACCAGTTAGTCCCTAGGCAATAACTGTCTTGGAAAAACTGCCCCCAGTTTTTATTGCTGAGCATGGAATTCTATGGTATGGAATTTCCCTTTGGTTGGCTGGGGTCAGCTGTGCCAGCTGTGTTCCCTTCTAGCTTCTTGCCCACCCCTAGCCTAACTTACTGTAGTTCCAGAGTGAGAACAGAGAAGCCCTTGATGCTGTGCAAGCGCTGCTCAGCAATAGCTAAAATATTGGTGTGTTATCAATACTGGTTTAGTTGCAAGTCTAAAACACAGCACCATACAGGCTGCTATGAAAAAAATTAACTCTGTCCCAGCCAGAACCAGTATACCCTAGAACCACATGAAATACTTCAGAGTTAAAGTTCAGATTGGAACCACTCACCAGATCTGCCAGATGTCACAGGTCTCGTCTTTAGTGGTCTGTTTGTTATTAATGGCCTCTGAGAGCTCAGGCAATGCTGTGTGCATTGATCAGCTTACCTGCACGTGAGCTGAGCGAGGGGTTCATACTGCATCCATTCAAAGACTGGTGCTGTAGGTACACATGCTTTGTACTTTTGGATAGCATTTACTTATGATCTCCCAAAAAATAGATTTCCATACTGGAACACACTAGCCCTCATTTTTATGTGAATACATAAAGTCTGTTTGTACAACTGAAAGAAATCTTGCTTAGGTGGCCTGTTTATTTAAACACAGGGTGTAAATTTATAAAATTTATAAATTTCTAAAATTTATACAGGTTACTTTACCAAAAATACTTACAAATCCTGAATCTCCTTGCACAGTTGTTTGCTTAGTGAGTGCTAAACCGTAGTGCTGTATGTAGTAAAAACATTGAATAAGACATTGTTTTAAGTGTAAAAACGGTGTTTTTCTGTTTAAACATCCAAATTTATTTTGTATCTTCAAGTAGGAAAACTGTGACATGGAAACTTGTCTGTGAAGGATGTATTCCTTAGATTTGCAAATAATATATCTTGAATTAATTCACTGTAACTAAGTATCCTTGTAATCTGATTTTAAATATTTAGTAACTTTAGGGCTTTTATTAGTTTGCTGTGTAAGTATAAAAATGAATGCACTTCAATATTTTAAAATTGATTGTTTATTGTGATTACTCTGTTGTGGAAAAGTAATGTTTTGTTTGAAACAGATTTTGTTCCAAACACATCTGATGATGAAAGTAGGTATAAAATAGGAAACCAGGCAAATGTTGGGCTGTTTAATCTGAGCAAGCTGTTACAAGCTCTAAAACCTTTACTGGATCCCAGACAAAAGCAGCTGTAAGTAATCCTTAAAATGTCTTCTTGCTTTAAAGAACTAGTGACATGGGAGACCCTCTAAGACCAAGCACATAGGAAAGAAAGGATTTGACTTCTAAATTTTATTTTTTTTTCCTAAGTGGAAATTGATTCTGAATTAATTATTGGCCAGAATAAGGTTAGAGGGAGGGGAGAAATTTTTTCATTTGTCATAAATAATAGCAAAAAATCACTGGAAGGCTGTCCTAGATATGTGGTCCATTCTCCTTTCACTAAGATTGGACCTTTGCCTGTAGTTTTCTATTCTGTCTAGCTTGTTCTTTAGGATGCTTACTTATGAAGACCGTACATCCTCCTGAAGTGATGAGGTAGTTTTTTAATACCCTATTGTAATGATTCCTAATATGAATCCTTTGTGTGATTTAAACTCGTGACTTCTTATTCAGTATGAAAAGGAAGAACATTGTATTTTTCTTCTTTACAGTGGCAATTTATGTGTTTGAAGTCTGTTAAAATGCTTCTCCTCAGTCTTTTTCCCATGACAGATCCCAGCTGATTCAGAATACCAATGTTTGCGAGATACCAGACAGAAGTAGTTTTCATTGCTCAGTGTACAGTGGGATTGTACCCACAGTAGTATTTCAGTTCCATAGGATTTGACATTTCTTTTGTTTTTGCAGAGCTTCCCAGATTTTGGAGGGGTATGGTGAGCACTATTACACCCGGTATGCAGTTCCAGAACTCAAGCCTTCTACTCACAATACTAAAATGATATGATGGAACAATTTCCTTACTTTGTTACTATTTTCAGTTTCACAGAACTATTCAAAACAAAATTGGGCCTTCTTGGGGAGAATAAGGATGATAACTATTTGATTGCTTTCCTCCTACAAGTGAGTTTACCTTACTTATTTTGTTGACAAACATCTGAACTGATATTCCATACTTTAAAAACAGTGATTGAAGTATCTTTATTTCACTAGCTTATGGAAGATACAAAGGCTGATTTTACAATGACGTTTCGACAGCTCAGTGAAATTACTGGAGACCAGCTAAAGGAGCTCCATATTCCTGAGGTATTAATACAAGCACCCAGTTTTAGGAATACTTAATATAAAATGAGTAAATCAAGTTGGACATAACCCTGGCATAATAGAGGATGTCCCAAGCCATGATTTGCCTGGGAAATGTGTCATTGTAGCATTATTAAGGGACAGGGAGACGAATACATGTGTCATGCTACCATCCCGTGTTAAGCCTGTGTCTTAGTGAAGGACATATATTCATGAAGAGTGCTAATGAGAGTGCTGAAGTCAGATTTTCAGCCTCTGGTATAGGTCAATATGAGTAGTCATAAATATTCATACACAGGTGGGAATGTGATTTTCTTCACATTTAAGATGGGTCTGCTAGGAAGAACTTCCCTCCCCCTCCCCCCTTCCTTTGTTTTACTTAAGGATGCCTTCTGGTAGTATTTTGTGAGACACAAGTGGAGTTAGATAGGGCTCATAAGGAAAAATTCAATCTCTGGTCAGTGAAACTATTCCTAATGTGGCTCAACCAGGTGGCCTAAACCTCTGCCCTCAGGCCTGTTGGGTTGTCTTGATATCTAATGATAAGTGAGATCCCATCTCATCATAAACTCTTGCTAGAATCTCAGCCCATAGTGGCCTCTGCCATTCCTTGGGCACAAGATTGGCTCTAAGTGTAGCTTAAAGCATTATAATACATTTTGTTATTCTGTCCTGACCAACCTGCTATCCCATCCTGTGTTGCTGATAACTCAGCCTACTTATTCTTCAGGAGCAAGTATAACCGTAAGAGATAAGAATATTAAAATAAAAGAGATAACTTCTTACCTGGATACAGTGCAATGTTTAGCAGTGAAAACAGTGCTGAAGTGTTTGACCTGGAGTAAGATGCTAGGCAAGTAATAATTGCATAAAAATGCAGAGGGGCAATTCTGAAAAGAAAGCTTGTAGATACCTGATCTGGAAAGAAAAATAGGAAGCCTTTTTGCAAGAGCCAAAATTATTTTTTTCTTTTTTTCCATGCCTTTTCCATGGGAGGAGTGTTATTCACTTTGTCTGGGAAACTTCATTGCCTTTCCCTAACTTCTGACTTATTTCTGTTTGTCTTTGAATCTGATTTAAAATGAGAGCAGGTGAACTTACGAGGTTGTTTTAGGGAGGAAAAACAACTGTACATAAAGCATAGAACGAAAATGAGGAGTTACTGTTTCTTTTTCCAGTTGAGTCCTAGATAATTAAGTGATTTGGACCAAATTCTCTGTTTTTCTTTGTTTTCTTCTGTTTAAGGGATCTAACCTGACCTTTTCTATGAGCTTGGATCCATTAATAGTTAAAAAGCCGAGATTTTCTAGTAGTAAGCAACAAAAATACAAAGAGCCGTAGCTTTGGGTTTAATAATTTGTACAGAGGGGGTGATAAGAGGATGGGTGTGTTTGTAAGAGAAGTTTTTTTTTGTCATAGAATACAAAGGATTTTTCCATTTCTTAGTGGCCTGCATGTAGTAGGAGGAATGGAAGCCACCCCCATGCAGTATGGAGCCACTTCTGGACTACTGCAGTAGTGGCATTTATGGCAACTCCATCTCCCCTTCAGTGAAGGTGCAGGTTGAGGAACTAATGATGTTGGTGTATTCTGACCCTGCGGTTACACCAAAGGACATCTCCAGCCTTCACTTGGTAGCAGCTGACCATTTTTTTCACACGATGAAATGGTTTAGCCCCCAAGCACTGAGTCCCAAAACTGATGTTGTAAAGCAGGTACAATTTTATGCTGGTAAAAAGTTTTAATGTTTTGAAGAATTTTTTTCTTTTATTAAAGTGATTTGGTCTGCTGTTTATTCACACACTAATACTTTGTCAGGAGCAACGTAACTTCTCACGTTGGTTTGTAGATCTCTTATGGTTTTTTCAGCTGGACACCAAAATTGACCTAAAAATGCCAGAATCCTTTGGGAACACTGCAGGAGCCTTTACATTTAGTATTAACTGGAAACATTCTGAAATTCTCCCTAAAGCAGCTTAACCCTGTGCGTCTTTGAACAAATGTTTGACTCGCCTGTTACCTACCTGCTGTTCCCCCAATCTTTTGTAATTTTAATGCATTTCTATACTCAAATGTGGTTTTAATTATATTGACTCCGATTTATTTAAAAAAAACACGGATGTGATCAAAACTTTTTGTTCTTGCTTTTAATTTCCCTTACTTTTGCCCCTTTTTTTCTTATATATCTACTGTTTTCTTCCTTTTATCTGTGTCCATTTCTTTCTAATCTGTTCTTTCTCTGAAGTTGATTTATTTATTTATTTATTTATTTAGCTGTGGGCTTTGGCTACTTTCTCTCAACCGAGCAATACGAAGCACCTGTTAGCTCAGTGTAGTCTGCCAGGGAAGCAGAGTTTGTGGTGGTTGTCCAGCACTGGAGGCAGTAACCCCAGGCTGTGGTTTCTCTCTGCCTTTTCTAAGTTCAGTCTCCTCTCCCTTCTTCCTCTCCTGTTCTCTGTTCTCCTTCTTCTCCTATCCCTGTAGCCTTAAGTTCCCTTTTTTTTCCTACGCTTTATCTTTCTTTTTCAATATATTTTTCCTTATTTCACAATTCTGAAAAAAAAAATAATCCCTACAAATAGATCTGACATGTACAAAACTCAGAAGAGAGTAAAACCTGTAGTTATGTAGCCTAAAAAATAAAATAGGACACATAATAAGCCAAGGAAAAACAGGGATGAAGCGCTGGAGGTGTTTAGGTAGAATTTGCCATAACACAGGTGTATTAATATGGATGTATTGTGCTAGCAAAAATAAATTATTTATAGACAGAGGAAAAGATACTAGTAGAATTTGGGGGGGAGAGAACTCCTTCCCCTCTTAAATCCTTTTAATAATTTGTTGTCCTGATTTCAGTTGGGATAGGGTTAATTTTCTTCCTTGTAGCTAGTGCAGTGCTGTGGTTTGGATTTAGGATGAGAATAATGCTGATAACTCTGATTTTTTAGTTGTTGCTAAGCAGTGCTTACACTAAGTCAAGGGCTTTTCAGCTTCTCATGCTGAGGGGAGGCACAAGAAGCTGGGAAGGGACACAGCCAGGACAGCTGACCCAAACTGGCCAAAGGGATGTGATATCATGCTCAGTATATAAAATAGGGGGGAAGCTGGCCAGGGGCCACTGCTTGGGAGCAGGCTGGGCATCAGCTGGTGGTGAGCAATTGTTTTTCATTTGCATCACTTGTTTTTCTTGGGTTTTCTTTATCTGTCTTTTTGTTATTTTTCTTTTCATTGTGAATTATTATTATTATTGCTGTTACCAATTGTTAAACTGTTCTTATCTCTAAAATCAATTTTTCTTACTTTCACCCTTCTGATTCTCTGTGAATCAGTGAGCAGCTATGTGGGGCTTAGCTGCTGCCTGGGGTTAAACCACAACATTCATTTGCTTACTTTGGTTTTTGCTTATAGGAACAAAATTCTGATCATCTGCCATTAACTGCTGCTTTCTCTTTAGGAATTCTGGGCTCTCCAGGATCTTGGTAAACACAAGTTCTTTTCAGAATGGGTTACTATGTACCTCTTGCGATTAAGTCGGTAAGTGATGCAGTTTCAAGTGTTAGAATAGCACCAGATGTGTATTTGCCAGAAGCAGGCAACTAATCTGCAATGATTTTCCATAATTTTTAGCAGGTCTGTTAAACTGGCCCAAACATGGTTTTATATGCCTTTATTGTCTTTATGGTTCTAGATTGTACTAGATTCTATAATAATTACTATTGTAGCTCTATTTTGACACACAGGTACATAAAGCTGACATGGGAGCAGTGATCTGTAATTTTTTGTCCTTCATTCAGCATCCAATTGGATTCCTTTGAATAAGAATTTTGTTTAAATACCAGTCCTACAGATTAAATCCAAAAATCACAAACAGGCTTTGCAAATACATAGGAATGAGTAGTGTTTCGTTACTGGTATTACACTTATTTTTTTACTACGTACTAATACTGCTTTAGGATGACAGGGAGTGGAAGTTTAACAGTTGTGAATACACAAACTGTGTTTTGAAACTGCTGGTGTTACATAGATAGGAACATCCATGTTAGAACTTCCTACCAATTCCATTGTCTTAAATCAATAAAGAATGTGGTTTTCATAGTCATATATGGTGTGCATGGCTGGTAGTGGTGAAAAGAAATATGTATCAGGTACTTGGAAATTTTAGTCAAATGCAACTCTTGGAGAAAAAAATCAATACAAGATAACCAAACCTACAATAAAGTGTTCATTTTTTTCCAAATGTAATCATTCTTGGAGATTCATACCTGCTTCCTGAAGACAAAAGCAGAACACTTAATGATTTTAATGAAAGTCAAATAAAATATTTCTAAAAATAAGTAAGCATAACCCTCACTATTCTTTTTTTTTTTCTTCCTTTGGTTCGTTCTTCATGTGTAGTAACAAGGGTGATTCAGACACCAAGAGAAGAACAAGAATGACAAGTGAGTAAAACAATCCAAAGGAATCATATGCTTGGAGATGGCAACTATCTATTTACATAGGTTTCTTTAGTGTTAGTTATTTTTCCTTTTGAGGACGACTTAGATGTACTGTCTTTCTGAAGAGGAGAAACTCATTACACTGCTACAAATCTTGTAATACTATACATTCACTGTGGCTATCTCTGGTTTCACCCATGCTCATGATTAGAATCTACCCACGTGTGTATGGCTGGACCTGTAAATATATATGTATATATATATGTACTTTATGTACTTTTTACGTAAGTTAAATGATCAAGAAGTTCCTTGGCTGCAATGAAGCTTGCTTCCTCATTAGGGATCCTCCTTTTCCACTCCTAAAAAAAAAAATCAAATAATTAATTTAATTGTCTGTGTTTATGAAGAAATTAGTCTGGCCCAGATGCCCTCTGTTGTGAGGCGTGACTGAGTCGGTCATGTCAGTGGTCTGAGGCCTCAGGGTGTGAGATCATGGAAATGCACCACAGCTACTAGTCCAAGCTGATCTTCTCTAGATTCTGCTGGTTTGGAATAACAGAGCACACACCTGTTCATATTTCAGGTGATTGAAATCACATGTGATAAAGACCTCATGACGAAGACTTTTCCTATCAGTATCCACAAAGGCTGCTCTAACCTGTGTCACGCCGTATGTGAATATAGACATTGAGGCAATCCAGCTCAGCTGCCCAGCTGTGGTCTATTGCATATCAATCCTTATTTACCAGCTTGTTTATTTTTCTTTCAGTTTTTGTTTACCTTTTTATATTTTTTTTATCTTAATTTTTTCTTACCCCCTTTCTACAGTTTCCATTTGGGGGTTCAGGAAATGCCAGGCCTCCAGCTTGTTCCATGCTTTGGTGCTTGTGGACTTGATTAATAATTTTTTTTTCCCATTTTGATTCCCTTTAAGAACTTAAGAATTATTTGCCCATGGGAACATGGTTGTTTCTATCTTGTCATGTCTCAAGTGAGGCTTCACCTTAGTGTCTTGAAATGGTGGACACGCTCTAGCTGCTCCCCAAGTTGTAACTTCATTGCAAAGTAGGATTTGATTTCCCTGTGAGAGATGCCCTTCCTCTTTGCTGTGTCTGCTTTTCCCAAGTGCAGGCAACATCTTTTCCTTTAGCAGTCTGTGAATGTGTCAGTTTGCATTGCACAGAAGAACATTGCTCTTCTCCAGTGAGGAACCTTTGATAACATCAGGAGTTAAAGGAAAGTACTTTGATTTTCCAAGTTATTCTAAATACAGAATGGTAGAGGTATTGTATTTAGCTGTCTGTCACAGCAGATATGAAATTCTAAGAATTATTGAGAGAGAGATCTTTTTGGATCTGCAGTAAGCTGTGGTAAGTATGTGAAATTTGCCTATAAAAGATAATGAGCAACTGAAAATCTCTGTCCAAAAAGGGATGAAGGAAGTGCAGGATATGATCAAACTCTGACAAGAGGTATTGTAAGCTTCAATGTTACACTGCTTTGCAGGGTGTTTTATTCTTCTTTTTAATGGAAATGGCTGTAGGTTTTTATTGGATACTAATTGGCTGCTTTCTTCAAAAGCTTTAACTGTTTTAGTAGGAAAATGGCAGGAGATAGCACTGACTTTCAGTGATAAGATTGTAAAAACTACATAGGGCACAATTTATCATCACATGGACCTTCAAGTTTGCATCCATATTTTCTAACCAAGGCTCTGTCCATTTTTAGAAACACTACTTAGAATTTTACATGTATTTTTAGAAAGTTAATATGAAAACAGTTATGAAAAGGAAAGGTTTGTTTTATTTGTATTTTGGTAGGTTTAATAAGGTTCAACTGTGGGACATTGAGGCTTTTAGCTCAACTACTATTTTAAGGTTCAAGCTCCCCTGTTTTCCTCTGCTAAAATTTAATGCTGAAAACTGTCTAAATACCCTCCTTATTTTCCTATGGTTTTTTTTTAATCTGCTTTCAGAGAAAATCATGACATTCTGAGTTTTTATTCCAAATCAGAAACTACCCTAGTCTGGGCATGATCTTCTGCAAACCAGCACTGTGTTTTTCCACATGTACCTCAGAGGATCTTATACTTCAGGAGAGAGACAAAACAAGGAAAAGCTTTTGCCTTCAGGATCACACTTGGCACTAGTGGTCTCAGTTTTGGTAGCAGTCCAAAACTTGATATGCAGAGATTGATGTTTAAGTTACTTAAGTTTTCTTCCATATAATTGGTCTTCACTCTATATTCATACATCAGAGCTGCAGGAATTTGTAACAGGCTACAGATGTTAATTTGTTACTGTTTTATGAAAAATCTGTTTTTCCTTTTGAAATCAACAGATCTTGGTACATTTTTGCTAGCTTCTCCATATTACAGTGTGACTGAAGTTTCTTACAGAGTTTTTGTTGTTGTTGTTTTCTTTTATATCCATAATTATTTAAATAGATCTCTTAGATGCCCCTTGTGGTCTCTTTAGAATTGTTCTTTTTTGTTCAATAATGGCTTGTAACAGTTGTCCCTTGTCAGTACAACTTGCAGCAGAAATCTGGTTCAACTCAGTCAACTGTGGATTTTTACTCAGCATTTCATGTTAAACACAAAACTGTTGTGGCTCTCTAGGTTTTTATATGGGTTGGTAAGTCCCACTAAATTCCATATCGCTGTCTTTACTATTGACTGACCTTGAATATATAGCCATTAACACCTCATTTTTCATCACCTTTCCCTCATCATTAGCAAATGTAGTAAAATGTCTCATTTCTGAAAGTACATTACCTTGAAGTGTTTGAAGTTGATCACTTATTAGTTATCTTTAATTTTTTTCTCTCTTCATTTAGTTTTTTAGTTCTTAGTAGCACTTTTTCTTGTGCTGCCTAAACTTGGTTCCTTAGGAATTGATCAAAAAGTTTTGACGATCTAGATCCCAATACAAGTCTATAATTGTATTTCTTTACAAAAGAAACATGTACAAAAAATACAAAATTGTAGACCAGATCATAAAATGCTCAGAAGGGCACAACGTTTCTTGTGTTTTGTCCTTTTCTTATCTGGCTTGTCTGACTCTTTCATAATTATCTTGTCACTTGTGTTAATTACAGGTACCTTTAACGCCACTGTGAAACTTGTCAATTTGTAATTGTTAAGAATATATTTCTGGGACAAATATTCTTCTGCTAATATGAGTCATGTTTTTAATGTGAATTATCTTTTGTTGTATGAGTCATATGTTAACTTCACCTTTTAAATATTCTTTTAATATTGTTATCACATGTTACTATTGAATACGCATTTACTGGATTAAATCAAATACTTGGCCAGAGCAAATTATTTTGCTAAGTGGGTAAACACTATTTTTTAGCAATTAGGGCCTTTATCAGGGTTTCAGATAGCTAGTCGTGTTTTGTGGCTTTTGTTTAATATATGTAAACATAATGTGCAAATTTTAATAATGTGGAAAAAAAATAATGTCCGTATCTGGATGGATTGCATCTCAGTCTTTGTTCTCATGGAAGTCAGCACCTGGACATTGTGCTGGAATGTTGTTCTATTACCTGGGAAGCTTTTATAAAGAAGGGAGTGGCAGTGCCACCTGAGATGCCTCTGGTTTTGGCCCATGGTCTGCTTTTGTAGGAGAGGTTCCCTTTCTCTCTTTTGGCAGGAACACAAGTGGTCAGAGTTCAGCACTTAGAGGGATTTTTTTTGTCCTTTTCTAAGTATCAGAAACACCCTTTGTGTAACGCTGCTGTATGTCAAATCTTGTGGCTTAAAATGGTTATCATTCAGTTGCAAACATAAAGAATGTCATTGTATTGTGATACACAAAATAATCATGCAAGTATTGTTTCGCTGATTACATAGCTTCAGTAAATTCTAGTTTGTTAGCTGGTTAAAGGGTGCTTTTTAGAAGCTGTGCTTATTAGAGAGAAGTCTGTTTGCTGCGCTAGGCATTAATTCTGTATGGAGAGCTATTAAATATGAATAAAAGTCCTGTGACTGTCTAACCACAGAACCTTAGGAGGAGCCAGTCATAGCTTCTCTCAATTGTCTTGGTAGCCAGCTAGGATAAACAAGTTATGTTTGCAAGCTGAAGGAGCAGTGCAAGAAGATGCAAGAACAGAATGAATTGGGAAATGGAAATAGATTAAGTTTAACCCTTTTATCAAAAATATTGTTTCTGATCTTCCCCCTGCTAATATAATATATTATTTGTAAATAAAATAATGCAACAACTAACTGAGTAGAGGGAAGTTTGGGATGGTGATGTTGATGAATACTCTGCTTTCTCTAATACCCCGTTCAAATATGCTGTAAGGGTGTTTATAAGAATATTTTATAAAGCCTCATGGATTTTTTGAAAGAAATATATTAAATCAGTGCTTACTCATATAAAACCTACCGGGACATCAGTGGAAAGGGAAGGAACAGATGAAGTTTGGGTATGTCCATAAATCACAGACTTTTGATTTCAAGTCCATGGCTGAAATGCCTCTGGTATCACTAATTAATCTCTTCATGTAATCATAATCTACTGAATTCAGAAAATATGCAGACCAATGTCAAATTAAGACTTAGAACATTGTTGAAATTGATCTGTAACTTTGATTAGTAATTAAAGGCAAAACCTCCTGAAGTAGAATCCTAGGCTTTAATTGTAGACCAAAAAATAGTGAGTTGTGTTGACATTATCCACTAAAAACCTGGTAATAATAACAACCGTGAATGCTTATGAGAATTGTCCTTGGCATACAATTTGACAGAACTCCTTTTATGAGCTGTTAGTTGCTGTCCTGTAAGATACAGACAAGTTTCCTAATTCAGCAGTTTAATTTTCAATGTCCCTGCAGTCTCCCTACTACTAACTGGACAGGATCAGCCTGGAACATGCCAGAGAAGCAGTATCGTTGTCCTGAGTGTTTCCAAAAAGATACAGCAGACAGTTGTGGAAAAAACTGGGGACACACCCCCGCCCCCCCCAGTTAAAAGGAGAATTCAAAAAGTAGTTTCTACTGAATCTGAATGCGACATTAAAGGCTTTTCTGGCTGAACTTTTGATATATGATATAGAAGAAGGAACGGCTAGGTACATATACTTCAATTTATACCTTAATAATTCCTTTTTACATTAAGTAATATAATACTCGTTTTTAGGATCTCCAGGGAGGTATTGACAACACTGAAATACACTTTCCAACAATGTAGCAGGAATCTTAGGTAAACTCATCACGTTTGAAAAGCCTGCAGGTGTTCATAACCGGAAATCCTTTGTGTATAGGATAATCCTCGTGATGCTCTACACTATTCTGCTTTTTGTTTGGCACTTTGGCATTACTGATTGTGCAAGTTTAAAAAAAATCCTTTCAGCAGGTTTTTCATATTTATATGAAATAAATAGATTTATTAATTCCTTTTCCTTTTTATGTGATTTTTTTTTTCTTGATCTGATAATTAAACCTTGAAGATTTCAATGATATTTCAATGACTGTGTTTTCCTTTTGTTGAATATGTCTAATTAAATTTAACATTATTTGCTTTTGATTTCAGCTGTTAATCCTAGATACATACTTAGGAATTGGATGGCAGAATCAGCAGTGAAAAAAGCTAATTTGAATGATTTCTCAGAGGTAAAATTATTTTTCTTTTAGGACATATTCATTAATAATTGGCACAATTGTTAATGAAACAGTTGTTGAATTTATACTTTGCACCTATACTACACTTTGGCCAACACTGTACTGTCTAATAGCAATTACTATTAAAAATATTAACAAAATTATTAACAGTATTAATTATAAATAACAGCAACAGTATTAATAGTAGTACTAATAACAGTAAGCAACTCATGTAGTAGTTTCTGGAGCCAGGAGGCTGCATAATATGAAATGGAAAAAACTTCTCTTGTTTTCAGAAAAAAAAAATTGTATAAAACCCTACCCATTTAAATTGCTTCCAGGTTCATCTCCTACAGAAGACTTTACAACATCCCTTTCGGAGGCAGCAGGCTGCAGAGACAGCAGGCTACTCCCTGCGCCCCCCAGCTTGGGCTAAGGATCTTAAAGTAAGCTGTTCATCCTGAGAGAAATCTGAACAAACAAGAAAAACGATCAGGGTTGGAGCTCAGGTCTTCAAATAGGATTAATGGATCAAGCAACGGGAACTTCTCTCCCTTATACTCTGTGGACTGGAATCTGCTGCTCCGCTAAGCAAGGCAAGGTCTTGACCAACTTTGTAAAGTCTAAAGATTAAAGAAATGGACCACTACGTATGATTGCATCAGCAAATTATACTGGCACTTGTAACTGCCCTTCATGTTCAGCTGTGCATTAATTTAAGTCCCAATATTTAATTCTGCCAAACTGTCACACTTAACCTGTCAGAATTCATGGCTGATCAGGTGGGTCTCAGTAACTTCTAATGGCTGTCAATTTAAAATCTATCTAAGCTAGTTTTAATGATACAGTATTTTGATGAATGTTCTCCTTGCTGTTACACACTGTTCCTATATAATTTTATTCTGAAGACACAGATGTTCTTAACTCCTTTTGCAGAGCTGGAACAGCAGATCGTCTTATACTTAGACCTTGTCATCTTTTCTCTTTTTGACTGTGTTTTGTCACATTAAACTGCCAACAAAGATGTAAACAAAATTCAATTAAATAGTGAGCAAAGATTTCTGTCTTGGGAGTGACTTGCCCAAAAGCAAACGCTGGTGTCTTTGCCAGTGCCAGGTGCCTATTGAGCCAGGCCCACTGCTCTCTGAGTGTATCTTTTGACAGTAGTAGAAAGATTGTTGGTGTGTGGATATAAAGCCTCAGGAAAGTTTCACTGCTGGGACATGATTTGAAGATGCACGTTATTGTGCCTGCAGGGTAAATGCAGCACCACTGCAGCTCGGGCACTGGTTTCCACTTAGATGAAAGAACTCTAATTTATGTTGAACCAAACATCCACTAAGTTTCTTTTGTATGTGGGCCAAACGCAGCTGCCCGTACATCTTTACCTCATGGAATAATTGCATAAACAGAAAGCGTTTTTATACTGCTTTTTTCTTCAATGTGTTTTATGAATGTTAAATCCTATTAGTAGTAGTAGCGAGTGGACCTCTGCTTCACCCAGTTACAGGTGAAGAAAGCCTCCAGCGCCACGGTACAAAACCAGAACCTCCCAAACGGCAGCTGTTTTACAAGCGGTGGTAAGTTCTGCCCGCTGTGCTCATTGTGAGGCTTTTCTCAGGTCCTTGAAAAACATCCGAAAGAATGAAGCAAGCCCTGAAAACTGGTTTCACATATTCCTCTGGCTTCAGAGAGTAGGTCAGCTAGTTCTCCGGGAGTTCATTCATGGACTCAGTCATGTCTTCTTTCCTTGATTTATATGAAAGTGAATCTCCATGATTTCCCCCCCCTAGTTTGACCATGCAGTTTACATCGCCTGCTTTTTTACTAACTATTCTGATCTCATAATAATCAGTACTGACTGTTAATGGTGATCAAACTGCCTTAGCACATTCTGCAAGACTGAGAATTTGTCAGTTGTAACAATGCTGAAACTTTTCTGTTCTGCGTGTCTCCCTCCAACAGAATATATACCTGTTTCCCAGTTACTGTGAGACTGTCAATGATAACTCATAAATAATAGTCCTGTCCTGTAGTTTTGCCACGTGATCCATTTAAGTTTCTACTTTTCCACCCTTAAAAGTGTCTGACAAAAAGTGCATGAGAAACACATGAAGAATACAGTTATCTCAACATTGCCTTTTAACTATGTTATGTAAAAGTAAAGAAATGAGCCCAGACCATGCTCAGCATTTTGTACCACCTCCCTTTCCACTTCGAGGTTTTAATCATGATTTTTATTATGACAATGTAAGCATTAATACTCTGTTTCATGATATATTCTGTGAAATCCTTGGCTTCTACCTGCAGTTCTGGAGCCACCTCTTCTTTCACACAGCACTGATGCAGGAGCACATGGGGAATAAAAATATGGTGGCTGGTAATCAAACATGTTTATTTGTACTCTCATCCTCGTGTATTACAGGACAGTTATGAGGGGCAGCAGTGTTGATCCCCCACATGTGGACCTTTCTACAGGACTCTTAACTTTTCTAATCCTAAGGACTGATGGAAAAGTGGTTGCTTGAAGTAGGTCCTTCCAGTTCAGTGATGTAAGCGCCCAAAGAAGATGATGGCTGCTGAGACTGCTTCCATGTGAGGTATTGAGAAAGGTTAAAAATAATATGTTGCAATTTCAGATTTTTCCAGACTAAATTACTGTAATCTCTAGCAATGTACATACTACTGCTACCTACAGGAATAAGACAATTTTGTATGGCAGTAAGTTAGATGGAGGTAGAAGGATTAATCTATATTTTTTACAAGCGCTTTGATTTAGTCTTGGAAAGGAAGATCTTTTTGTATTTTGCAGCATTTATTTTGTACCAAATAAAGCCAGATAATTGTGTATCATTAAGATGGTAGCTCTGCTCTTTGAATGGAGAATTTGAATACTTACATTTCAGAAATTCACTGCAGCCATGTACATACACAAAATAGTTGATAGAGGTCTAATCATCACAGCATTTTAATTGATTGCTGGAGTTTTCTGTAGGCTTTGATTGTTTTTGTTTCAAAGAAAGCTCAACTTTTGTGTAAGATTAAGTGTGTGCGTTGTGATTGACTGCAGATGTAAAATGTATAACATTGAGTTTATTGTGCTGTACCAAAAGAGAAGGGAGGAAATAGGGCAGGAGGCTGAGTGTTGTGGTGAGAAGAGTGAATGCTAGGAAAGCTGTGTGGAAGTCTTAGTGCTTTGTGAATTCAGCAAAACTAGCTTATTGTGCAACATTTTTCTAAGGACGTGTTCTGCTTTATTTTGATGCTGGGTGTGTATTTTATTTAAAGTTTGATTTAAAAATACGGGGATAGCAGACAGCTGTTGTTACCCAAGCGTGTTGAAGATGTGCACTCCTAATACCTTGTCAGAAAATGACACCCAGCTCTGCAGCATTTAGTCATTTTGCATATTACTTACCTCAGTTACATATGGAAAGAAGTTGGGAAACAATCCTTTTTTTTTTTTTTCCTTTTTTTTTTTTTTTACCCCCTAGGTTTTAAACCTCCTGCTTCTAGCTAGTTAGTATTTTTTCTCCTGCATTTCCAACTAAAGCTTGTATTAAGTTTATGAGCCTTGCACTAACCTCAAGATCATTTCTCAGTTTGGCTGTTTGGAGATGATGAGATACTATTTGAATGTTCTAGTGTGCCAGTTCAAAACCTCTAGGTAACATTTGTGGTTGTTACTGGTGAACATAGTTCCCTTGGTGAGAGCTTTTTGCTCAACTGAGTGAAAGCAATGGGCTCTGTCTATACTGGAAAGTCAGAGGGCCAGGAACCAGCCCCTTGGCCCATGAACTGGTACCCTGACTGGCCAGATCCACACCACAGGGCATCTCTGTGTGGGGGGTGAAACCTGCTTTAGACATTTCCATGTTGTCTTCTGGGAATGGTGCCTGGCTTCAGCAGTTCCTTAAATTGCTCCTGGGACTGTGCTTGGGCCCACTTTGGCAGTACGGGTGAGCACTAGGTCAGCCTCAAGCTTCCATCCTCATCCTCGTTTAGCAGTAGAGGCACAGATGTACAAGCAATAGCATCTTGCCAGCAATATTAGCTCCTCGACCATAGACTGCAGAGCCTCCTCTGGTTAGCAGCAGTTATAAGACATCCCCCCCATCCCCATGTCTCTGATGTGAGTGTTACTTTTCCAGTGCTCACACTGCTGGCAAACCAAAGAAAGGAAGGAGGAAATGGAGAGTGGCTGCCCCATGGCTATGCCTGAGTAACTCTGGGGATGGGCACAATTACAGCAGGAAAAAAATTGGCCTCAGCTTGTCTCAACTGAGAAAAGATTAAGTTGCAGGATGACACATAAACTTTTTTTAGCAACTCGGTGTGGCACTTCCCCGGCTGAAGCATCCCTGCTCTGAAACACCGTCTGTGCATCCCCAAGTTCCTCTTGTGTCTATGGCCACCCTCTGCGCTGGCTCCTTCCAAGAGCCTGTCCTTTCACTCCTGCTGCCTTGACCAGGTACTACCCCCTCCTCCTAGTGCCGAGATGGGCACGTGCTGCTGCCTTGCATTGCTCCGACTTGCCAGGGGTCTGGGTCCCCGACATGGCGTGCTCATGGTTTGTGCTTTGTCAGAGTCCTGCTCCTTGTTTTTGCAGCCACTGAAACGTGCAAACATAGTAGGGACCATCTGAAGAAAAGCAAGATGGGCCAGCCAGCACTGCTGTCTGTACTCGGATTCAAGGGTGGCTCTTTGTGCTCCAAATTTGTGGAAATTGAAGAAGGTAAGGGTCTGTAACTCTTAAGTGAAGCAGGGCTGTAACAGCCAGCCATCACCTCTGTTAGCCTTGCACTTTTGGGCTCTACCAATGCTTTAATTGATGTGCAGAGACTGCCAGGCACCTGGGGCTCAAGGCCAGGCCTCGGTAGCCTGATATACCCGCATGACTTTGGAGGGCCAAAAAAGCCGCCTCCTTCTTCCAGACTGGTCAAATAATTCAACTAAACCAAAGCCCCCACCGGGGAGTGGGGTCAACACAGGAATGTGTGGTGTGACATACTGGTGTGGGGGTGGGCAGGGGGTGGCCTCATTTAAACCCTAGCATCGACAGAATCTTAATGCTCCTCGTATACATTCAAACTGTGGCCCCTGCAGGCAATGCCTGACCTCTCTGCCACCGGCACGGATACATATCTCACTCTTAGCATCTCACGCATACAATCGTGCAAAATCTTGTAATTAAAATGCTTTTACATTTTTTTTCAAGTTCATAACCAGGGAGGAATATTAACCACAACTGCCTTTGCCCACATACAGAGACATATATTGGTCTGCCTCAAGCAGCCACTTCTACCACCAGAGATGGCATGGCTGTGGGATTTACCACATCATTTCAGTGGCAGGAAGAAATGCATGTGGTTCATAACAGCATTAGTTTTCAGCTTTTTTTTTTTTAAAAGAGATTTCTAAACCAAAGGCATTTTATAAAGACATGGTTATAACTTTCATAGGCTGCTACGCAGGTATGTGGGTACAGACAAACCTTAAGCCAAAAATAAGACTAGAGATGATCCAAAACTTTCCCAGGCTGTGGTGCTGCCACCAGGTCATCATTCCCTTGCCTGCCACTACTTCTGGATGTAGGACCCTGAAAAACAGCAGTGCTTTTGTCCCCTGCTCTGTCAGCTGCTTTGATGTATTGATTCAGACCACACACGTTTTACTTTTTATGCCTTTTGTATTGCAAAATACAGAAATATATTATTTGTGATACCTTAGAAGATCATGTGCATAGAAGAGGCAAAGACTGGAAGAAAAAAACCCAAAGACTAGAAGGTATAGGCAAAAACTCTTTAAAATATTTAAAGTACCAATTGCAGTAAAATGGCTGTTCATTAACCATGACACTTTGTGCAGATAGAAAATGGAAGCTATTTTTATTTGAGAACTAATAATCAATGCTGCCTAAATGAACAACAGAATTAAAATGGGAGAACAAATGAAAAAAAAATGTAGGAGGAGACATTTGTATCAGGTACAAGATAATTACATGGGCTTTTAGAAGACAGACTATTTCTAGGTACAGTTTGAAGACTGATATTAACCAACAGGAAAAAAAATGTCCCTACTTATCAAGGGAAGCATACAATATTTCAAAATAAAAAAAAATTCTTTGTCTAAGATTAACCAAATAAATGAGATTTAAAGGCAGCAACTGTGTGTGCTGACAGGTACGACTGGAGTTGCGTATGGAAGCAGGTGTGTAACATTTGGGTGACACTGTCTGGAAATGGCCCTGGGCCTGCTTTGCATCTCAGAATAATCTAGCTGAGGTTTTACTTTTTAAAACAAACTATTTTTGAAAAAAAATGGGGTCTTTTTATAAAAAACCCCACCGCTGGGGGTTTTCTGATAAAGAACCTTTAAGGGGAATTCCGTGAAAAATCTTCCCAGTTCTCAAAATTCATATGAGAACATTGTTGTACTCTTTCCTTCAGCTCCAGTCCTACCAGAGAGGCAGCCACGGAAGATGCATTTCACTCAACGGCTGGCTCCGGGTGCTGCTCCACCATCCCTGGCTGTCCTGATGGAGCGAAGTAAGACTCAACCTCGGCCTGATGCTGGAATGGTAGTTAACGGTGGTGGGGCAGGGTAGGAAGGAGCAGGTTACAGGGACAAAGTGGGGGAGAGAGGGCACCCCACCTTACTTCCTGAGACCCCCAGGAGGAACTTTCAGAGAATTCCCCCTGTAGGAGCCTGATCCAGCAAAACCATCCGTGATACCTTACAAAACCGGCTGTGGCTTGAAGTCCACTTGATCCCAGGGCTCAGGAGCTGCTGCCCCTTTTCTTCTCAAGAGCTTTCATTAGGTCAGACATGAAATCTGCTTGCCTGCCTCCACCCCCAAATGGAGGTGGCCCAGCTGACCGTGGCTCTCCCGCTTGTCCTGTGTGTTCTAGCCTTTTTGGAGGAAGTGGCACAGGTTTCTTTGTTGGAGGTGGTGGCTTATTAGAGACAGGTGGAGGTGGAGGGGGTAATGGCAGGTCTCCGTTACTGCTGGAGGCTGGTGGTGGTGGAGGCACAAAATCAGGAGGAGGTTCACAGAAATCAGACGGTGGTGGTGGAAAATCAATCTTCAATGTAGGTGGTGGTGCCGGAAAGCTGTCTGGATCTGTTAGGAAAATGCCGCTGTCTCGTTTGACTTTGGAGGGTAGAACTGGTGAAGCAGAAATAGCAGATGACCGCCTTTCAGGTGGAGGAGGAGGCTGCAGTGAGTTCCTCTTACTCTGGTATTTCTGTGGCCTCAACAGTGCCTGTGCCAGGCCAGGTGCACTGACGTTATTTGACTTAACCTGTAATAAGCAGAAGAATAAAAGGACAAGGCCCAGTCAGTGCATGTGTAAACTAAAGCCACTGCCTAAGAACAGTGAAAAGATGTGAAAATACATGAGAAGAGTGCAGCAGACAGACAGCAAGATGAAGTAGAGTACGTTTTGCCTCAAGAGTGCAAATAGTATTTAGTTTTCTTTCTGGAGCTGCCCACAGAGCTTTGACCATTTAAACCTCCCTGTTGACAGTATTCATAGTGCTTCTTTGAGTGCTGTCCTCAGAAAATGGGTGCTTTTAAAATTTCAAAGAACTGC
The DNA here is from genome assembly GCF_963210335.1 of Falco punctatus. NCBI lineage: Eukaryota > Metazoa > Chordata > Aves > Falconiformes > Falconidae > Falco > Falco punctatus. The sequence goes on from NC_137583.1 coordinate 68,922,287, forward strand.
AGTTAGTAAGACATATAAAGATACTTTCTTGATGTTCTACCTTGCTGTTCATTCCCTAAGGACATGAAGACTGAAAAAAAAACAATCTGTGCTGTGTTTTTACATCCAAAAAGACAGAGCAAGATTTGAGAACATAAAAAGCAGATGTAGTTTTGGCTCTTCTCCGCAGTATCTCTCATTCTACTCACCTATCTGCCAGAGTCATTAGACACAACAGCAGTGAAACGGGAAGAAGGTGGAGACATTTGGGAATTTAAAGTTTGTGTGTCTGGATTCCCTGGCCCCAGCACTCTGCTGTACGTTCTGATAGGCATTCACCCACAGGGTAGCGCACTGGGCCCTCCCCGTACGTGAGGGAGAACACTGCAAAGCGAGGCACTCGGGAAAGCTGTTGGTCACGATTCTGTGCAGTGCACAGGAGGGCAAAGATACTCCACTGGTGACCTGGCAAGGGCCACTGATAAGCCTGGGGAAGGGTCTTCTGGCTGCTGGGCAAGGCACGTGCACACACCGCCTCCACTTTCCAGTCAACAGTGCGACAAGTCACTGAGTTCTAGTTGTGTTTGCAAGCTCACAAGACATTCAAACCCTCTAACAACTTTTTTTGACGGAAAAATGAGTCAGAGCATCCATCATGCAAGTTCAGAAAAACTTGTATGATAGCAGTTCATTATGGAGATGTCTGACAAAATTTTAGGTGGCTTTTCTTTTCAATTGTGTTTGCTAGTTGACACTATGATAAGTAAAGCCCATTTGGTGATATCTGAATATAATTTGTGCTGCTTCCCACCCCCCCCGCCCCAGACAGCAAGGTAGCAACTGGTAGCTGTTGACAGTTATACAAACGTGCTGTCTATTCTTGTAAACGTGTGAAGTCTACTATCCTGAAAACAAAGATTTGTAATACATTCATTTCTAGTTATGCTAATTTATCAGTTTAGATCCAGCTAGCTTAACGCTCCAACTGTAGCACAGTGCCCCCTTAAACAGCCTGCTCCTTTGGTCCCAGGCTTGCAGGAGCTGTGAGCTGAAGAAGGTGACATGTTTGCATCCGCTAGAGAGAAGCGCTCTGCAACCCTGCAGTCAGCAGTGCTGATTCTGGCATTAGCCAAGTATAACATGCATGCCTGGCGCTCCCTGCCTACAAAGATGGAAGTAAACAAGACACAGGAGGAGAGAACCACTGGCTGAGTTCTGAGAATGTGATCTGTTCCAGAGGAAGTGAGGTTCAGAACAGAGAACAGACCTCTTTAAAGGAGGAACTCAAAGACAGGAACAAGAAGTAGAGGACACGTAATGCAGGTGACAAAAACCCCTAGGAATTTCCTTTCACTTGTCCTGTGCACTTCATGCATGACGGAGGGGTTGAATGATGAACTGCAAACAAATGCAGGTTGGTTTTTTTTCTGTAGGATGTTTTTGAAGTCCTCCTACAGCACCCTACTGATATTTTTACAGCCAGAGGCGGTGCAAGTAGACAAAATTTGGAGCTTGACCAAGGAATGCACTTAGAGACTAACGAAAACATGTCATGTTTTCCCTTACTTCTTCACACTTTCTCCTTTCTTACACATTCATCTTTAGCTGCACAGTGTTTCCGCTGAAAACACTACTGTATCCTTCGTGTTACTAAGGCAAGACCTGTTCTCTGGCAGAGACAGAAAATGGCACCTTCCGGCACAGACTCTTTTAGGCTGTCCCAGTAGACACGTTCCTGTTCCTGCGTCCTGAACTCACAGCCATTTGTTCTGAGGAATGAAAACAGTAGACGAGTGTGCCTTCCCCTCCCATCAGCGGCTCCTTGCTCCTGTGCAACGGGCACACTGTCTGCAGCGTGTAAAGCATGAGGAGGGACAGCAAGGAACCAGCCACTTTGCCTGGGAGCCAAATCCTTGTCACAACAATACACGTGCACTTTGAGAGGGGAAGACAGTGGGTGAAGAAAGACAAACTTGAAGAACTTTGTCACAGGTGACATTTAACTAGTGCACTGCTAGTAACTCACCTGTACCTCTGATGTATCCACTTTCTTCTGAGTCTCTGGAAATTCTGCACTGGAATGACAAACAATTTGGGGAATCTGTCCATTTGACTGAACAGCACCTGTGACAAGGTAAGAAGATAAGGGAAGAGAGTGTTACAATTTTGTGATATTAACCAGATCAAGGAATAGCAAACTAAGAAAAAGGCTATAAAAATGTCTTTACAACTTCCACCAAGGAACCTCTCAATATGGGGTTTTTTGTACTTAATTCAGTAAAATCCATGAGGATGTCTGTTTTCTACTTCAGGCTTATTTTTTGCCTTTTCATATTCAGTTCATTACCTGAGGAAAATAAACAAGATACCTTAACATTAAAACTAATAGCTGTCCACATGCCTCCGTGGTTGCAGCTGACAATCCCACCGGCAGCACAAGTGGCAGAATGACGAAGACGTATGACAGAAATTATCAGAGCATGTAAAGGTGTTGACAAATGAAGAACTTGTGACTATTGTAAATGGTGATTACAGAAGGGGACCATTAAGGCTGACACAGAAATAGAGCAGGGGAGCTGGCTTTGGAAGGGAAGCTAAGCAGAAATCAAGGTGGTATAGGGAAGCCCACCCTCAGTCCTTCTGTTGTTTAAATTCCTGTCTTTCATAACAGCATTTTGAAGTTTGTAGTGTGCTGTAATATTACTACATTCTCAGTTTTTAGTGCTTTTTTTTTCTCTTTACTTTAGGCTAAAGATTAAAAGTGCCATAGTTTCATATCAGTAACAGTCATGCGAGCTGAAGGTTTGAAGTCCTACAGAGGGGCTGATCCATTTTCTTTAGCATATGACCTAACAGCTCTGAAAATTCTCCCAGACCTGGAATCACGGACGATTTGTGAACCTCACTGTATTCTCAGATTAGTGAAGATCTGCTAGCTGGCTAAGTTAAAGGTCTGCAAAACATCTGCCCACCATTACTGTGTTTGTAAAGGATATTCATAAATAACCCAGTACTGTCGAATGGAGTAAGTGAATGTGAGACCAAAGGACAAATTTGTAGGTTTAATTATGAAAAAATCCCCAGCCCCTGTGTAGTCTCATAAAGATTAAATAAACTCTCCAGTTTAATCAAGGATTTCTGGAAGCTGCACATGTCAAAGCAGTAGATAGTGTTTGGTGCCTAGATACATGCATTTGTAACCCTTAATGACTGCCTTAGCTCTATTATAGTTTACAGTTCTGAGATTCAATAAAGTTGCACTCATGGATGCTAGCAAACCCTTAGCTGTCTACAATCTAAGTCTAAGCACAACAGTGGTTTTAATCTTAAAATGTACTTTTCTGGTAGCAAAAAGATTCCATGACTATGAAAAGAAATAGAATAAATTATTTCTGTTGCCGTGCTGGCAAATCACACAACTGACAGAGAAATAACGAACTCCGCAGTGTGCTGAACTGACTAGGGCTCTTCAGGCTTCGAGGGACGACAGAAGATGGCCTAAAGTCCTTGTGTTTTATGCCTGTGCCTGCACGTTGTTCAGCATATTTGATCCAAAGTACCATTTTGATCACTCAAACTACAGTCTGTGTTTGTTGAAGGACTAACATGGAAGTCAATAAAGAGGTAAAACCAATCTCGTGGCTGTAAAGTGCTCAGCAGAGAGACATGCAAGTCCCTGGGTTCTGTGACCATGCCCTCAAGCAGATCAAGTTCCTCTCTCTCCTCAGTTTGTCTGCTGCCCATAGCAGAGCAGGAGCTTGGGCTGCACACGCTGCCCTCAGTCACGCTGAGATTTAACTAGATCAAAGAGAGCAGAGAGATCCACTCCAGATAGTGCAAAGCATAGCGTTCTACTTGGCACATATGATATACCAGAAAGTTGGGACATGGCTAAATAGTAATCTGTTTCTTTTTCTGTTCATGGGTCTCATACACTATGCAAGACTTGAACGCAGTATTTGATGCATCATCTCCTGCCACATACCTACACATATGCTATACACAAAGTCAGCCAGGTAAAGGACCTCCAGTCAATCCAATATGTGAGTTCATCCATTCTATTCTCAAGATTTATTTTTAATTTAAATGTTATAATATTCTTTGCAAGTCAATTTCTCCAAAATTTTATGAATTTATATTTGTTTTAAGCAGGAAAAAAAGTAATCCAAATATAATGCAAAATATATATGCCCAAAATATATAATATAAAATATTAAGCCTTGTTGTGATATGGAACATCTGAATAAAGCAACATCCTTCATCTTTCAAACATCATGATACAGTGCTGGCACACAACACACACTGGTTTTTTAGTGTTCAAAGGCACAGACAGTAAGGCAGAGAGGCAAACAATACTATTTTGCTCGAGACGCGCTTGGCACTTGGGACACTTCAGAACCACGGCCTGGCTATGCAGTTTGGGGTACACACGAACACACAAATGCTGGCTACAGCAGCCTGACCAGGGAACACAGGCTACATGAGATGCGAGAACAGAAATTCCACCTGCCCTCCTAAGCATTGCTTTTGGCTGCTGCTGAAGTTAATAGAGTACAGCCCCCCGCCAAGCTCACACAGCACTGTAGTTTTCTATGGCAGATTTTAGCCTATGTTGAAATCAGCCCATACAAATGGCTATACAGCCATCTGAAAACAGAACAGAAGGAAACACGCTTTGTTCCCTTTCCAAAACGTGAGCCAACAGCTGCTCACAGTCAGGCAGTCCAGGTTATGCAGTGTTATAGTCGGGCCCCAGGTTTTATATAGGGCAGTAAGATTGCAAGAATCGGTGACTTCCCTCAATTAAAACGCTAATGATGCTTCAGATATATTTCTACAGAGACAACATACACGACTAAAACTTTCCCAGGTTACTTGACCGTTAAATGGGATCCATTAGTTAAGATTAGCAGTATATTTTGTGATCAAATGCAACGTTCCTGGATTCCAGTCGGGAGCTGAAGTTATACAGATGTGTACATACTTTTTAAGGCCTCGATCCTGCCCATATCCAATATAGACTGCAACACCAGCATGGAGCCCCACTGGCCAGCCACCTCTCTACTGCCATCAGTACCAGAACACAAAATGCTCCACGACTGTCCTATCCACCCTTGCTCAAATATCCCCACCCACAGCCGTCAGAAAATCCCCTGATCTCAAAACAGTCTGTTACTGGGTCTCCTCACCCTAAATGTGCACGTATTACCATGACTTGACTCCAAGAAATAATAGAAAACACCCCATCTTCTCATACCTACTGAGAAAAGGCAAACTGAAGCCTTGGAAAGAAGTTTGGAGGACTGCGAGTTGTCTATATGAGAAGTCAGAATATTAACTGCCAACGCTGATTTTGACTTTGCGTGTCTTATGACAGTAAGTACTTTGCAGTACTTGGCCAGCATGGCCTTCCTAATAAATATAGCATATCTTAAGCATGTAAACTAAAAACATTCATGCACTAGTATCATGCGCTGTTGTATCTGAATGATGATAAAATCGGTAACAGCAGTGTGATGAAGCTACTGGAAAAGTAAAGTTAGAAAATAACCCAATCCTTTCTCACTCTGCATCCTTCTCCTAACATCCACATTGTTATCATGCAAATAAGTGAAAGGCTAGGAAAGAGAGTGGCTCACCCTATAATAATCTCTTTCTGAAATGATCATTCTCAGAATATCCCACTCATCCCTTTTACTCATTGGAGGAAAAGCTCCGATACAGCCAGTGTAGAGATGGGCAAACAGAAAACTTCAAGACATGGACCATCAGTCTGTAAAATGTAGAGGGAGGATAAAGGATTTGTATTCAGATGCCAACAGAAAAACACCTTATTAAATTATTCGGATTTAAGCAGACCTTTTGTGGGCTGTCCTTGTATTCTTCAAGTTCTAACTTTAAAGTGAGAGCTTTGCTGCCAGCTTAGTTAAGGATCAGAGCTACACTGGGCTGTCTAGAACAAGGTATTTTCTTGCTTAGTCAATGGGATAGTTTTCTGAATAAAGACTGTGCAACACTGATGATGACAGAAGAGGGAAATAAATGTGATTTCAACTGCTGTGACAGCATTCATACCTGCTGATAAGGATCCTACAGGGGCAGCTGGTTCCACCATTCCTTGATTTGCCCACCGAGAGGACAAGCCAGCCTTCTTCACTGCACATTTGTAATTATCATATAGTGTCTTGCCATACTGCAAAACAATCAAAACAATACAACAAGCATGGTGTTAAGGTTCGCACAGGCCAAGAATTCATTTTGCTTTCAGACATATTTTCTGCCTCCATTCCTTCCTACCCTGTTTTGTTGAAAAGTAGCTTTCTACAAGCAGTGTGCCTATTTCCGTATAGGGCCAGCTGGAAAGCATCTGTGTAACAGCACAATAAAACATGAATCTCTGTGACCAAACACAGTCCTACTGATACCACTCTCACATTTTATGTTCATTCCAGTATCTGTAAACATCTTGAAACTTGGCTTCAAAACCAACTGCTCTCAGTATCTTTTCCAATGCCTTCCAAGTATTACATTTTCAGACTGGACACTTGGGATGCAGTTCTGGGCTCTAGTGCAAACAGCTTTGTCAGCGTAAGACACAAAATAATTTGATGTTCGACCCATACCTTTGTTGGATGTCACCCTGCCGCAGAACTGGCAGAAAAGAATATATACCTAACAGGAGCAGGTCTGGCAGTATACTGGGCTATGTATAAATCCGTCTCCCTTAATGTTTTGTGCACAAAATAGGCTGTGAATTAGAATCACAGAATCATGGAATTGTTTAGGTTGGAAAAGACCATTAAGATCATCAAGTCTAACCGTTCTGAAAGGGTTACGCAGAACTGTCTGAAAAAGGTCACAGCTGTCCTGACCAGAGCTTGCACATCTTAAGTCACAGCGTATTATCAGCCACAGTGCATTATTATCGTGCCAGGTAACTGTGGAGCAAGTTTTATGAGTACATGAGCTTTATAGCTACAGAATTCACCCCTGTGTTAATGAGAAAAACATACTGATAACTAGGGTACAGAAACATTGAGCAAATCCATCCTGGTCACGCCCTTCTGCTCTTTCTACAGTAAAATTAGCATGAATGTCCATTCTTGTCACAATATTTCCAGCTGAGATGATGACAGTCAGTAACCTGAGGAAGGCAGGATTCTACAGAAAACACGTTTAACAAAATTTTCTTTTAATCTCACCTTGGCAATTCTTATTCCTGTTACCCACTGATGAAGGGTTGCTTGATCATCGCAGCATAAGTACTTGATATATTGTGACTCCTTTTGAATTTGGGGGTGCTGGAAGATATCAATTTATAAAATAAGACAAATGCAGAAATCCAACCACTACACAAAAGTATGAAGGCACACACAGCGACCTCAGTGAGAACACTGCCTATAGGTATCATGTCAACATGAAGATAATTAGAAAAAATAATAATTAAAAAAAAAGCAGCAAAATCAGAGTATAAGAACATTTTAAAAAGATGATACACGAGTTGCCACTGGCAGCATTTTCTTGAAATAATTTTAATGCACTGTAATATGAATTCAAGGGCTACAGAAATCTAATAGTGATCTAGATTGATCATAGATTAATGAAGTCTACAAATGCTATGGTTTAAGGTCTACCACTCAATGTATGAACACTGGAAAGAAGCGTGCTTCTCATTGTGGTTTGTCATACATAAGGCACTCAGACGGAATGCTGAACATAATTATTTTTCAAAGAGTATGTTAAATTTGTTTAAGCATAAACTCTCAGCTGTAACAGATTTTTCCTTCCAACTGACTGCCTTTCTTCAGGCTGAGTTCTAGCTTTCTTCCTATGGATTTTTATTCTGCTTTATCCTTGCTGTTATTTGCTAACAGTTATGTAAACTGCCGTATGTTCCAGATAGAGGATCATTCAAAATGCAACACCCTCAGAAGTAAACTTTACATCTGTTTGTACCAGAAACCTTTACCATTTTTAAATCTTTTTTGTCCTTTTGGACAAAATTTAGGATCTCTTCTCCTTACTGATCAACACAGTATCAGCATGCGATGATGTGCCATTGCAACTCAAAGATCACCAAATGCCAGGCTGCCTGCTTGTCTGAGACTAAACATCCTCTCTAAGACTCTGAAAGAATTTCATTGCCCTGCTACAGCAGAGAAAGCTGTAAGTCTTTAGTAGCTTGTATGGACTAATACACTGCCATCTCTTGATACACAAGGAAAAGAATGAAACCAAAGGAAAAGGCTTCATTATCCCTCATTTATGTGTTCATTTTTATTTATATTCTTATAAATTATAGGTGCACAGTTAGGGAAATACTGTGAACGCACAAAACAGCAGCCAAACATGCTCTGAGAATCTGCTATTGTCAAACCTCTCTCTTTTCAGCCTGTGCAGCTGAAAATTCAAAGCATACCTCCACCTAGCAGCAAGGACCCTGGTTTTATACATATTGTTAAGCCTCCAAAGCAGAGCAATGCTGGACGTGGGGAACTCGGCAGGACCTCTCGCAGGCTGTGAGCAGCCCACCAGCCCAGGGCTGATGTAGGTGCCAGAGGTCTCCTCGCAGATGCCTGCTGGTAGCAGTGCAGAGGCCAAATCCTGCTAAACTGGGTGATCCAGGGGTTCAAAAGCAGAACTGAATACAGAGGTCTTGCTCCTCAGCCACGTGTCCCTGCTTACCCCTCAGCACTGCAGACACCAGGCTTCCCTTGCTTGTGTTGGCCCAACAGTGGCCAACTGTTTAGGAGGCCACATTGCGATTCGAAGAAAAAGGAACTGGTCTGGGTTAAATATAACCCATTTCATCATGCCGTAGTTTTGGTTTGTTTTTTTAAAACCCAGCAGTACACAGCATAGCCTCACATACAGCATGGGGATAAGGGGCACTGTGGCTTGGGGAGAGAACAAGTAGCGAGGGATGGATGAAAGGATGGGACCACGCAAGCCAGTATTGCTGCCAAAGCCCTGTATCATCAAATTATGGAGCGAGAGTGAACACACCATGGAGGTAACTGCAAGGAAGAAAAAAACCAAAGGATATTACCCTTGAAGGGTCTCACAGCGACAGATGTGTCCCAGGGCAGTGCTGTGGGTAACTGCATTACAGCTCCCTGTGTGTTTGAACTCAGCTGCTCACACAGGTCATACTATTCACCATTTTTCTGCAAACACATAGCTGGCTGTCTCCCCTGTGAATGATGAATAAGCAAAGTCCACTTCAGCCCTCCGGAAGGGCCCATGGCTACCTTATTCTATTACCTTGCTCCCAGGCACTGCCAAGGTGAAAGCTAGGGACATGTCACATTGCAAGCCCAGAGATGCCAGCGTACTGGCACCAGGTGCCTTAACTGCAGGGCCGGCACCATGCCCACCCCATGGACCTGTGCCTCAGCCACCTGGTACACTCACAGACCGCCCCTTCACACAGTTCAACAGACAGGACTGTAGCTTGCTGCAATACACCTATGCCACGTATCAAACAAGAGGCAATAACCAGGGTCCCTGGAAAACAGCCTTCTCCAGCTCCCCAGTGTCTGCCTGTCCCTGTCTCCAGCAGCCTCACACAGCCTGACTGCTGCTCAGAGTGAGCTCTGCTACTGCACTATGTGGCCAGGACACAATGCCTGACAAACCTTATTTCCTTCCACCATTTCTCTATTATGTGACCAAACACAGTGAAAAGCTTTAGAGAATTCAGTCTGAATCTTATCCTTAAAAGGGTACTGTGAGCAGGCACTTCTCTCTGTGTGGCTGAGTACAGCCCATAGACCTGGGTAACATTATCACCAACAGAGCCAAAAGAACTGGGAGGTGCAAACAAAGACATTGCAACCCTTGATAAATTAAATTCTTCAAGCACTTTTCAACAAGCAACTCGCAATTTTGCTCCAGTGTGTAAGGTCCTACTGAACCCAGCAGATGGCACCCAAAGCTTTCAAAAATGAAAAAAGCAAGGCTTTTTTTTTTTTTTTGTCCTCTTTCATGACAACAAAGTCCAATGTGTCTGCATATCTTCCCTCATTTTCAAATACCACACCTACAGTTTTTTGTTACCAAAAAAAAAAAAAAAAAAAAAGGAAGAAAAGACTTCCGTAATTTAACACATAATTCATGCAAACATCTGGAGGAAAGTGCACAATGCATAAACAAGGCAGAGGAAGCCATGGCATAGACCAAGCTAGATAACGGTGCTGCACATAGACACAGCCCTGCCATGGGGATCTGCGGCTGCGGAGCTCAGAGGGGCTGCTGCAGACCTCTCCTCTGGGACACTCTACAGAAATACCAGTTCCACACAAACACCCGTACCATGTCAGAGCAAAGGTCCCTGAACCCAGTATCTGGACTCTGGCAGTGGCCACAAATGGATACCGAGGGAAGAGAAAGAAGATGACCAGTATATATGATACACCCTTCTCTGTACTCACCTTGTCTGCAACTATTTTCAGGTCAGAGGATTTTCTGAGCTGGATGGGGATTTTCTGTATTTAGGTTCTTCAGTGGATTTCTCCTCCAGGTACTCCTGCAGCTTTTTATTGAGCCCAGAAAGAGTTCTGGCATCCACAACATCTTTTACCAACAATTTTCCCATGTCTGCTATACAGTCTATGAAGAACCATCTCCTTTTGCTCTGAATCTGACTCCCACTAGCTTTGTATAACATTCTTGTTTCAGAAGAGACACTGAATGGCTGACCCCCATCCACACCTCTCCATGGCACCCCTGAGCCTAGAGATCTGCATCACATTCCTGGCAAGTTAACTCTTCTCCAGCCTACAAGCTTCTAGTCTCTGCAGTCATTCTTCAAGTCAAAGTCATTCCTTTCCTTTGCTTGTCCTTGTTGCTCTTCCTTGATCCTTCTCCAAGTTTATTGTATTTCTTTGAAATGAGAGGACCAGAACCACACAGGTGAGGGGAAACTATGGACATGTGTCATGGTATGGCAGCATTTGCTGTTTTACCATTTATGCCTTTTCTAATAATTCTTAATGCTCGATTTACGTATCTGACCAGCACTGAGCACTGAAACAAGGCCTTTATGAAGTTATATACCATATCAGCACCTTGCTCCTGAATAGTACAGGTCAGCTCAAAGTTAGTAATTTCACAGGTGAAGTTCTGACTGCTTTTGACCCTATGCACATTACTGTGTGCATACCTAGACCATATGTCATTTATGATTTTACTGTTCAGAACCTCAGCCTCATAATGGCCTCCCAGAATTCTTCAGTCTGCCCTTTCCTCAATGATCTGAATAATGTAGCACCATCAGCCAGCTTCCTCACTTCACTGCTTACCCTATCTATGAATATTTTGAGACTGTGGGTTTCTCACCATCCTGAGAAGCTGAGAGGGAACTGTCAGTGAACAAGGCTGTGTCTCATGACAGACAACATGAGAGTTATTTACTGCCTGCCCTCTACCCTATCTTTTACTAGCTATTGTCTCCACTGGGCAATCCATCTTAACTACTGACATTCACCAGTGGGGCCTATTCCAAATTACCCCAATCAGTTCCTTGATTAAATTACTCCAATCAGCAACCATGATTAAATGCAGAGTCACAAGTATATTCTGTCAAATAGGGACTCAACTAGCAAGCTGCTGAATGCCCAGCTCTCATAAGGAAGGTTAAATACCTCAAAACCCTGCAGGCAGCCTGTATCTTTGCTTTGTAACAGCTAAGGACCGTACTGTCTCTCATTTTCTGAGAAGCAGCAGCATTGGCTCTCTTTTTATGTGCAACTTTACCAATGACACATAAAACATAACTTTGTACTGGACCCATAGCCCACTGAGGTTGACTGGAAATATCCCATTACCTTTCTTGAGCTTTGGATCAGGTCCACGGAGGACTGTTCCATGCTGCCAGTGCAGAAGCTGCCCTCAGCAGCTCTGTGCAAGGCCAGACCACAGAAGCAAACACCAGCAGCACCAAGCTTAATACGTAAGGTTTATACCTGTAGAAGATTATTAGTGGCTCAGATGGACGCATTTGGCTTCCCGTGGTTCTTTGATGCACGAAGCCTACTTTGAGTAATGTTTCAGCCAAGACCTGTCACCCCACCCCAGCAGCTTGCTCACTTGGGAAGAACTGTACCACAGTGAAATTACTTTGGCAGTACAAATGGCAGAAGTCTGCTATCAACACTGACCTTTATGAGCTTGACTCTCCACTAAAAGCTTCATGTCATATGCAAAATCTATTAGTACATAAAAGCACTGACTTAGGATAATCAATTCAGAGGAGAATTTGGACAGCTGAAAGTCCCTGGATATTATGATTTAATGTAAAGATCCACGGGAACCAATTTCCTCCTTTCACAGCTCCTGTATCTCAGGGTAGTTGTTTAGTACAGCACACAGACCTAAGGAGGTGTAGTCACCACACAAGTTTGGTTTTGCTAAACTAGATTCATAGTGCCTGTAATAATCTGTGAGGCTAATAGAGGTTGTAACAATATCAATCATGACAGTCGTGAGAAATACTGTATTTTTAGGCAAAGTAACACTAACCTCAGTATGCCACAGCCTACACATCTCACACATAGACAGATAAATTACTTTGTTATGTGGTGCATATTGTGTCCTGAAAAGGTCATTAAAATTATCTGATAGCAAAGTGAAAACATCTCCTCTGGAAAGGTGAAGCACCTTTGCCTCTGAAACATGCAGCATCAAAACGAATTATGAAAGACGACTGTCTAAAAAGCAACTACCCCAGAACTCATAGTTTGAATGAGAAGTGGTAATATGCAAGTAAAAAGGGACTCCAGAATTTTTCTCACAGAAAAAAATGGAATCGTGCTTCAAAATGATACGGTGTATTAAAATGCAACATGATTTGTCTACAGAGAACTTTTTTCTCTGTTGATGTCAAAACTCTTAATAGTGATGAATTAGTTGCATCATTGGGTCTGGGTTTTTGGAAGTGCTGGACACCTGTCTAGTTACTTATTAAGGCCTGAGCACCTCAAATGTCAGGCTGCAAAGGGATGTGCTGTGTTCCATGCAGAAAAGCACTGAAAAGGTATGGAACAGAACCTAAGTGTTCTCCTCTGACCCACTGTCTCCTCTGTAAGTATCAACTGTAGAGATAAAGAAAGCAGAAGCAATTGAATATAAAGAGCTAATTTTCTGGAGAGGTTTAAAAAAATATTTGTGCACAGATTACATTTTCAGATATAAAATAAACTCTTTGCCTAAGGAAAAAAAGATAAAATCATCGAAAACCTGACGAAATAGGAACTGAACTATGTGGTTTCTATGGTTTGTGCCAAAACAAATGACTAAAGGCCATGTGTGTATGAAATGAGAGATTATCCCAATAAAATGGTATTTTGCTTTGCCTTTGTCCAACACTGAAGATGAAAAGTAAACTGAATTTACTCAGGCATCTCATTGGATCCCTTGCCCCAAAATATATGGATCATTGCTCAGTCTCTGAGGCAGAAACAATAGCCAGAAGCATAGAGTTACTAACTTTGGATCAAAAGCTTTGGCTTTAGGCCAGATTTTCACCAAATGGTCAGTTTTTGGATACCTTATCTTCTACGTATGAACTTGTGCTATGTTGAACTAGATTCTCAGAAAAGCTGAGACTCTTCTGGCTCCCATGACTGCAAGGAGAATTAATACTCAGCACCTTTCAAAAATCACACCAATGTGGTTCAAATTTGCCATCTACTATTAAACGTGGTCAAATTCTGATGCTGTGCACTCTCTGCATTAAAGTGACCACACTTAATTGATCTTTTGAAGACATGTGTGAACTGTGCAGAGATAAAACAGTAACTGTCCTATTATAAAGAAATGATACCTACATAAGGAAGATATGACCTACATTCCTCTAACAACCAAGGCAAAATTTTTAGGTCATTAAAAATACATGTAATAGCCACTGTAGCCAAAGAGAACTGCTTTATGCAGCAAATCATATTTTCCAAAGCTATTATATTCCATTTCCCACTGTCCATTCTCTGTCCTTATTCTCCCCATTGTTTATGCATCAGTCTTGCAAAACTGTGTGCATGTACTATGTACATGTAATCCCACATATCTGAAAGTGTTCTGTAATAGAGTATGTCTGCTTTTGCTTTTTCACTTTATTTAGCAATGAATTTTACTCTGAAATATTTATCTGAAGCATTCATGCTAACACAATCTTCAAACCTTTCACATGAAGAAACAAAAATCTCCTGTTTTCTGTCCTCATTTCCTGCACTAGCCATTGGTTCTACATCTTTTTCCTACCATTTGCTATCACAAACATTGCTAATTCTCACCTTCTCCCTTCTTAACTGTCAATGTTTTAAATGTATTATGTACATGACTCAGTCTGGGACTGAGCATACTGGGTGTGAGGGAGGAGGGAACCAGCAGCAGAGCAACTAAATACTAAATTACTTGGTAGAATGATGCCACTGTTCCAAACAGACACTATTCTTGAAATCTACTTCTAAAATTCTTTAGATCATTAGAAATTTCTTTTTTAAAAAAATTAGTTTCCAAACGACACCAGGAAAACTTAGCCGTTTAGACTACACAGGAAAATGTGCCCAGCTGTGGAAATAGAGGATGATTTGCCTTTGTCTCAGTTAATCCCCAGGAAACCAATTTTTTTCATCCTAGATTAATTCAGCATTATGCACCATTACCTCCAGATTACTCAAGCACAACCAGCACCAATAAACTATAATTAAATCCACTCTTTGTCACAGACACATCAGACTGACTAAACCAGCAAATTTGCATATAGATTACCTTGCTATTTTGTCTGCTTCAGAGGAGTTTTCCACATGGTGTGACAAAACCAGCTTCTTGACTAGCGTGTGTGTGCACAGACACACATTCTCAATGTACAAAATAAACATTATGTTCATAATTTCTGCTCAGTGCAATGGATGCTGTTGCTAGCACGATGAACTGATCCCTTCCCTCATGGTGGAATCCTTTGGTTTTGAGGGCTTTCAGCTTCAGAATATGAAATACCTCACAAAAGTCTCACCCATTTCCACAGTGTTTCCCCTGTAACATAGTAGATGGTGAAAGAGAAGGTCTGCAGGGAATCCATGCACAAAAATTCGCATTTGTAAATGCAAAAGCAACTGTGAGGAACCAAGCCACTCCAACTGGCACACTTGCTGCATGTGGTGTGTGAAATTACCTTTTCTGTGAAGGAAAGATATATTTGTTCCCTCATCGTTTCTCTCCCAGGAGAGTGACCAGCACTCTGCAGGGTGGCGGGACGGCCGTGCTACTACCCTCTCCCACCTCCTCTGCATGGAACAGAGGGACAGATCTGACCTTAACAGGTGCAGGTTTGAGTGAAGGTCTTCTTCCACACTTGGCTGCCCTTTCCCTTCCTCTTTTCTGCATATGGAGGTCTCTATTAAGAAAAGACTCACTTCATCTGATGTCAGTGAAGGGTGGGATCTTAAAATTTTTGTAAGCATTACATTTACGCTGAGTAGGAAATAGGAAGAATCTACATGTTTACAGAAGCAGATGTCCCAAAAGCATTTATTTTATTCAGAGACTCAATTTTTAATATGCCGAGGCTTCTTTGTGTTGTTTTTTTGTTTTACACGTGGGACTTCCTTTCAGGGAGGAAGGCTTGTTTAGCAGTTATATAAGGTTATATATAGCTCAGCATAGACCAAGCAGCTACTAGGAAATAAGAGCTCTTCAAGCTTTACAGTTGCCCCCAGACTTAAGGATTCCTAAAAGCCAACTCCATTGGAGCCTCTGCCAAGCTGCACTCTCATCTTCAGGACCCAGCCACATCAGTTCTGGTTTGCTGCACAGGGACAGCTAAAGGTGACCCTGCTCTCTGACACCAGCCAGCCAGCTGGGCTCTTTTCAGTTGGTCCCAGCTGGGCTTTCAGCTGCCTGAGAGAAGCTGATATGAGGAAGCAACTGCTTTGTTCAGTTACTGCAGTTGTCTCCTGAATCGTCCTGAAAGGAAGCTCCTGAATAAGCTCAGCAAAGTGCTTTCTTTTTTCTGGTAGACACTGTGATGTGTCTTTGAATTCTTTCTGGCTTTTTCTACCCTTTTCCCCATTATCTCCTCAGTGTCTTGATGGTTAATGAATATGCAAAAATAACCCCATTTTTGTTCTGAGCTACAGTATATAAAATGGGGTGCTGATGTAATGGGAAGAAATGATGGACAAAGAGCACTCACAACACATCATGCTTCTCTAGCTGTAAGAGGAACATCCTACAGGATGGATCTGCAGACAAGATATTTTTATATTTGAGCTAGTTTAAAACAGCTAGTCCAGGTGCAGTTCCAACAACACAGGCTGCAAAAACTACCCCAGCTTCTGGCTAAGTATCAAAGCAACCCGCTCATGATGACCACGACCTTGTTGCTACGCTAACACCAGCCCCCAAGCCAGCATCAACCAAGTAACGCAGGTATGACCACTGAAATTGAAATTAAATGTTTAGATTAAAAAAGAAACAGGACAGAGAGAGCTGCCAGCTCCCCGTGACTGGATGCATCTTAGCTGGGACAGGCACTAGGACCAAAGGCTCACTGTCTTTGTAAGCCCCTTGCTCCACTGTAGCCTAACAGAAGAAACTGGAAAAAAAGGTTGAATCCCATTTAGAGACATCAAGGTGAAGCTACATTCAAAGAAATGTCTTGAAGATTTTGAGGCAAAAGCCCACATAGCTCAGAGCAGGGTCAGACAACCTGAGAAATCTCATTGTTTTAGCTAAAACCAAGTCACCAGGGCTGTGATTAACATTAGTTATAGCATTCCTCTTTCCCGTAAGTTCTTGGTGATGCCTGGCACATAGAGACAAAAATGGCAGGAATGCTCTGTTTGTTCTTGTAACATCTCTTGAGAGCTCTTCCCTCCATAAAGACACATCATAAAGATGACCAAGGCTGGAGGGAGGCAAAAAGAAATGTTTTATCTTTTCCCCTTGCTAGCATGAGACAGGACCTTTGAAGACAGCTACAAATGTTACAGGTTTTAGTCTAGTTATTTGTTTTAGAAGGCTCATCATTCAAATGGGGACTGGAGGAAAAGAAGGGATGTTTCCTTCAAGCATGAGGCCATACTCAACTCCACCTCAGCCCACATCACTGGCCATTTGATGCCATTTGAATGAACAAAGGGCATTTCTCCTGTTCTTGAAGTAAGGATGCCAATTAGATTAACCAGTAGGAAATACAGTATTTTTTTCAACTCAATGCTCAAATCTGGGAAATTATGTCTGGTTCTGAATTCAGCAGGATTTTCCACCTAGTACAGAAACAAGATACTGCTGAAGCTGTTAAGTCCTTGCATTTCTTCCTCACAATAAAGTACAAGCTGGTCTCTTGCCTTTGAGCTGGGCAGTTTCTTTTGCCAAGTTTGAAACACAGCAAAGCAAGTTACTTGGCTAATGACTGCTCACTGTTTTGACACAGCTATTCCTAAGGGGCAGCTTAGAAAGATACAATTCTTTTAAAAAATGTAGTGGCATGCTATTATTCAAAACCCTTCCAAGTGGTGTTACAGCTTGCTGGAGCTAATAAGGGCTGCAGACTAACCTATTTTCCAAAATATGAAAATCTCCTTTGATTTACAGGCATCTTCAGTGAACAGCTAGCATGGGCTATGGCTGCTACTCTTCCAACTGCTTTCCCCCGTTTGCTTTAAAGACAGATAATCTCCTGCAGCCAACGCAAAGAAGTAACCAGAAGAGAACCTCTGCAGAGCCCCCGGTCCCAAGGCACACACAGGGGAATGAAAGAGCTTTGAAGAAACAGCAGTGTAGCCTTGTGGAGAAATTTCTATCTGGCTTGGACTGAGATGGGCGTCTAAGTTCCTTAAAAATTACTAGGTGACCAGTATAATAAAGATAAATGTCTACCTGTTAAAATCTATTGCCTTTTGGTCACTGCACCTGCCTGCAAAAGTATTGTCATTTCATCTTGAGGACTTTATTCTCAAAATATGGCAGGATGAGAGATATCTCGAGAATGATGGTTTGTTTTCCTTCAACATCTCAGGACAAGTGTGCCCCAGCAAGAAAGATACTTTCTTCTGGGAGACTTCCATATAAAAACAGACAGGAACAAAAATTGACTAAGTGTAATAAATGACTCCGTGTTCCTGTCCATACACTTTTGTGTCACCAAGCATCCAATCATTTAACTTTGCTCCTACCCTCAGCCCACAGATCTCCAGTTGCATTACACCCTCAGCTCCAGCCTCCAAAGGTAAGAGGATATGAACAAACTCATCTCCTGCATGCCTTCAAAAAGGTATATATAGAATTCAAATTAATGTACAGAAATCACAATAAATATGAAACTCTCCATCGCATCACCCTTAGAAAGCCATTGTAAGCGGAATGCTTCCACTTCTGAAACAACAGAAGACGTGAAGATACCAATACTTGCCCATACTTCCTGACCAACTCCAGCCACTGCAGAAGACAACTGTTAAGAGAAGCCAAGTCTGAAACTGAGCTGGTCAGGAATCTACCAAATGCTGATTTGTGGGAATTAAAATGAAGAACAATCACTGTAACATAATCTATTCATCACTAGGTAGTGTCGCTCAGATATAATGATCTTATCAATATGATGTTTATTCTAGTATACCGCAAACACATTTTAGAAGCATCACAGCAAACAGTTTTGCTAAGCGGGTTTCATACATTTATAAGCCTATTACACATAAAGCTTTCCCCAGTGAGCTTTTGATCTTGTTCTTCACATTTCACATTGAGAGTACAGGACTAACATCACACACCCAATAGAGCATTTCAGTCGTCGTGACTTTTTTTTGTATAAGTTCTTATTTATAGCATACCTCTTTCCACAAAAGATGGCCGTAAGTCCAGAAAGTTTTCCTAATTGTTGTGAACAGTTAAACACATTGCTACATACACTTCAAAAATCATGCTTTTATTTTCGTCTGATCAGAACGTGAAAAACTCTTATCAGTCAAATAATTCTTTGACCAGACATCTGTTTAGAAAATCAATTTCCCCTTATTTTTTAAATCAGCTCCCCTTTAACTTTTTTTTTCATTAGAAGTTGTATTTTTCAGAAATAATGCCTACCTGTTAACTTCAGAAGGCTCACCCCTGTTTTACAAACAAGGATAAAGTGGCTTTTTGCAGAGCATTTTGCAGAGAACTATAGTATTAAAACTGGTTATCTGTGTTAATTAGACACATCTGCTTCAGAAAGTAAGTCTGGTCTATAAACCACTTCTGCTTGGCCATGTGTAAATTAGGCTAGCAGACATTTTGAAACTGAATAAAAAAGCACTGTAAGTGTGCAGCTACTGCCAGAAGTATGGTTTGTGACCTCTGAAATGAATGTTTCCCATACTTCTTTTCTGAGATAGGAAGACAGTGTGTTTTCTAATATCTTGTTGGCACCGCAGGCCTGTAAATTGAGAAGCGTCAACAAGATTATCTTCCTTTTTGTACCAGTAATCCCACTGTAATCTAAAATCTGTATTAATGACAGATAGCAAGCAAGGCCTAATTACTGCAACCTCAAAGCTTCATTTCTGCTATCTGAACTATGTAAAAAGCATAGGCTTCTTTTCCTTTCCTGAAAGAAATGCAGAATTCTCAGCCTTTTTGCAGTGCTGTTGCCTGGAGAGGCAGCAATAAGATACTTCAACAACAAACACTGATTTTCACGAGTGGGTGAACAACGTCTTTTGCCCTCCTGCCACAAATAGTTGCATAATAAAATATGGCAACTGAGATGTTTATTCCTGCAAGGTTTTGCATCTCAGTTCAACAAACCACTCAACAGGTACAACTATACTGCAAATAAAAGGTAGACTTACTTCTTAGTATATAGTCCACAGCACTTATAACGTCAACGTTAGGGACTGCCAGTCTTAATCACACATCTGCCTTGTGTGCCATTTGTCCAGATGTGTCCAGTCACCTGAACAGTCTGAATATGGAAGCATATTCAGGCTTGTTTTGAAGACAACTTTATAGACCCAGTGCAGACACATATCATAGGACTACAAGTCCTTAAAATTAAGGTTCTAAAGACCTGTTGCTGATCAACAATGAAGCGAAGAAGAAAATAGACATGATTTTGCAGGAGGTATTCTATCTCAGGGTATCCAAAGCTTCAAATTTAAACATGTTTACATACAAAAGAACCTGTGTGTGACATTTGCAGAACTTAGGGTTTGTGTACGTTACCTTTAAGACAAAGCAGTGATCTGTAGGCGCCTTATATTTCACTTTGTGTTGAGAACCATAATAAACGTTCATATTCTCAAATTGAATGAAACATGCCAGATCCCGTGATGTCTATAAATGAAAACCAAGTACATCATTGTTAGAACAAATTGAATTTTGATGTGAAACTCATTAATAGGACTTTTTTCAAGTGCGTTAATGCCAATGTTTTTTACTTTTTCAGCTGTCATGAAGTTGACTGAAGAAAGGTTAATTTTAAATGTGTGTATTCTTAAACTAACAATTGAAAAAGGGTCAGTACACATTAGGAATAATATATAACACAAACACAGTGCAACATTTTGTTGCTGTTCTGGTTTTGCTGTGCTTTATTGCTTTTTGTGAAGATTTTGGCTTATGGCTAACAAGACCAAATAGAACACCACAGTAACAATTAACTTTAGTAAAACAGATAAAGGCCTAGCAACTACATCCTTACAATTCTAAGTGGAGAAAGGAGGTTTGGGGTTCCAAATTCTTTTGAGAGCTCGTTTTTCTTCGGTATGTCACAAACAAGCTCTCATCAGGAAATAAGCACTCATGTAATCTATTTTGCTTTGCGTTTTCTCAAATTTACTGGCATCATTCCTTTTCTGTTTATTGCAACATTTGCCTGTTCACAATATATTGCTGAAGTAACAATGTTTCTGTTGCTGGCACACTTCTCAGTGCAGAATTCTGCATACAAAGCACAAGTTTTGCAATTCTTTGAGTGGAAATGCAAAAGAAACCAGGAAATTGTGGAAAAAAAACCCCAACACCAAACCACAAATCCTCTCTACCCCTAAGACTGGGGTTTATTTCCACATATGAAGGTTATTCTATGCTGTTCTCATTCTTACTGATACTTTTATTACAATACACCCTTGAGTTGGATTTTACAAATTGAGTTTGCAAGTAAGCTTTGTGGGGAGATGAAAAACTCCATAGTATATGTAGACAGGGCTTCTCTCTCTCCCATCTCCCTTGAAGCTGATGTCAAAGATTTTGTCATTGACTGTGTGGACCTAGGATTTTCCAACACTGTAAATTCTTAAATGTGCTCAAATCAATGAGTTGATCCTTTTCTTTACAAACCAGGTAATAGCAATTTAGAGCAATATGAATGCAGTTGTCATTTTCTTCAAAGTAAGGAACAAATTTTTATGCAAGGGATAAAGGCACTTACTGCTAGCATTTCTGCAATGTTAAACGACAAAGCAACACATGTAACAAACACATTTTAAAATTGTATCTGCAATTCTGCTTCTGCTGTTTTTTGACCCTGTCCATTAACAGCATGTTTCTGAATGGGATGTGAGTAATGCTGAAGAAAGAAATTAAGTCAGCAGTGCTGACTGGTGCTTGGTTTCTTAAAAAAAATACAAAACCAAAACAGAACCAAACCCACCAAAGGCGTGTGTGTATAATTACCTGAATGTGTCTCTGTATTTTCACATTTGCCATGTGTTCTACAGCCAACATGAAGTGTCAAAAGTATGCCAGATTTACAAATGAAAACATGATTATATGATGAACTTCAAAACAGCTGCAGCAGCTGAAGATACTATTGTCTGCCAACTGTTTGTTTCTGTACCTCAGTGAAAGATCATTCTACCCACAACTGAATGACTTCAGCAAGGTGCATGTGCATTCTTCATACCACCCTGACATGGGATGAACTCTCATAATTTAAGGACTTTGACTGAAGAGCTGTACTGAATTCTGTTGCAGTGCTTCAAGATGTTTAGCACCCTAACTGCAGCCTGCTCATCTACCAGAGATTACTGTTTCCACAAAAGACAAGTCTACCTGAGCCTCAGCTGTTCCAATACAGAGCCCAGTAACTAACTTAAATCACCATTAAACATAGATTTGAACTGAGAAACTTGACCTTCTCTGGAACGGCTGAGGCACGGACGTACGCATCCTTTTGCTGAAGGCTGTTAGAGAAGCAGGAGCAAACAGTTGATTGTGATATCATTTAGCTTAACTATCTGCTAAAGAACTAGCTTCAAGGTCCTCTGTCCCTGCAAGTACCTGAGTTGGTGATATAGTGAATTTGAAACACTCACACAGTTCCTTAAAATGGCTCAGTTATAGGCAGGGTGCTGTACAGGGTGCAAGGACTAACAGGCAATAAAGCGTTAAACAGCAGCTAAAAGACAACTGCATGGCTCCATCCTGAGCCTATGCTTCCAGTCTATTACCTGAAAAAATGGAAGCACTTTCCTCATTTGCACTATGATGGAAAGTCACTGAAACTGGTATGATTGGGTGATGAAAAAAGGCTGTGTAGCTATCAGTACATGCTTGCCCTGCTTTGGCACCATTCTGCTGGCCACCGTTGGAGGCAGGCTACAAGGAAATGTCCAAGATGGACTTTTCATTTGAGTATTCTTACACTCTTCCCACCTTGAGTCCCTTCCAAATAGCATTCTAGTTCCTAATTGATAGGATGTTGTGTGTCTGCAACATGATTTGAGGTTTGAAAGCTGTTATTTCAGGGTCAAGTAAAGTCATAATAAATTGCTGTGAAAGCAGCAAGGTAATCTAGGTCTGCGTTTCACTGAGATTGGAATATAAAGACAGGTCACTGGAGCAGCAACGTGGCATTCGTTTACAAGCTATCAATTTTATTTTACTTTTCCTTTGCAATTTAATTGGGGAATAGCAAAACAGTGAAGTTTCACAGCAGAAATCATAACAGTAAAGCTCCATCTGCAATACCAGAATTTTCCAATATGAAGCATTAGCAGAGCTGTAAGTGGTAACAGACGTGGTTTTCAGAATACAAAAAAAAAGCCCCAAAACCATCAGTCCCAGAAGCGGCCATTCTACCTCACCACTGTGGAAATGAGAAGCCAGTCGCCCTTATGTGCAACACATTCAGGATCTCTTTGCTTCTCCAGTGCTGGCAATTCAGACTCTAAATTTTTGCAATACTAAATGTCAGTGCATTTGATTTGGTCAGGTGGATGCTTCTGTCTCATTTCTTTCTACACAAAAAGCACAACACGCTCTCTAGGTAAAGATCACCACAGGAAAAAAACATATAGCATTTCTGCATGGTGGTTACTGTGCAGAAAGTCGGTATCAAACAAAGGAAAATTCCACCTTTTTTGTGATAAGAAATGAGTTTACTTGAGAATTTTTTAAATATTCTTCCACAAGAAACCCATATAACAGTGAAGCACTTTGGCAGCATAACACAAGCTAAAGGGTGCTGTGCTGTTTTTCTTTCCCCAATGACTTCCGGAGGAGCATTTCATTAATGCTTTTATCCATCCACAGAAATCAAAAGGAGAGAAATGTGACAGGATTCAGTGCCTACATTCTAATATTTGCACAAGTGGTGTAGTCAAAGTTAAACCAAAGAAACCACAACCCTCCCAGATGCACCAGACAGTGCTCTTAAAATGTCACCTTGGGAGTTCTTCACTTTCACCTCCATGAATTGTTTTATTGCTAGAGGGATTATTTGGCTTCCTGACCTTGGTTTTTCCTTTGGGTACATAATAAATTCCAGAAGCTCGCAGAAGAAAATAACGCCTCTTCCAGGACTTTTTTCCATCTTCTTTTAAATAAAGGGCCCCTTCAAGCTCTGGCACAATGACAGATGTCCCACAGAAGCTTTCCTGTGCAACAAGAATAATAATATACAGAATAAATATATTTACATACAACCCTATTAATAAATAGCAGAAAAATGCTCCCTTGGAGAAAAAAAAAAAAGGACAAGACATTTCCTGTGACAGCAAACATACAAATATGGGCAATGTAGTTACCAGGGAGATGAACATCTTGGGCAAAAGAAACTTCCAAGGTAACGTGGTAACTCAGCCATGAGAGCTGGGTGCCGCTCACACTGGAAAAGAAGGCTCACAAAACCTCCATTCACTAAAGGGTCAAGCAAAAATGTACAAAAGGTTTTAACTAGACATAGATGTGCTCAGTGAAGGCAATAGAATGGTTGGTACTGCTGCTGTTGAGTTTTCTGTTGCTGTATCTATAGGTTCTGTAGATAAACAGTTCTGTGGAGAGAATCCTTAGAGACTGCTTAGAGCTCTAAAAACAGCTAAAGAAAAAAATCCCCCTTGATCTCTGCTTCCACTTGAAATAAATACTAGCATTTACAACACTGTTTAAACAAATATACTTTATTGTTTGCTTGAAGGACCTACTGTTGGGTAATTTTTAATGCCAACACACTTATTACTTAATGTTTTCATTTAGAATTCACCAGGATTTCTGCTGGTTGAAACATGGTGCCTTCATGAGATGCACTTCTTTTGAAATGGGAATCCTGTCACCCGAGAGCTGCATTTCCTTTGTGAACTTTTACCAAAGTTAAAATGCTTGCCAGGAGAACTGTGAAAACCTTTTCTTTCATATAGCTCTGGATTTTTCCCTCTCAAACATACAACTGAAGTAAAACTTCAGCAGGAAAGGCAAAAGGCTAAACAAACTTTCTAGAAAAGTGCAAAGGTTCTTTTTCTGTTGCAGTACAGCTAATAATTTCAGGTAGTGAGAAGTACATCTACTTCTAATCCACAAGATAATTGTTTGCTACTGATTGACCTTACTAACAATATTAAGTCACAAGGGATGGCCTAAGGGTGTGGTAACAGCTGTTTCTTTTATTCTTATTTGTACAACACTGCTTTTATTGTTATCATAACATTACTCGTCATAGAAACACTAGATAAAAATATTTCATGGCACTGGGATCTATAACAACAAAATAATTCTCCATCATTTATTTTCTCTGCTAGGGGATACAATCTGCATTTTTAATGGTGAGCAACAGATGCAGAGGAACATCCACATATTAAACCTCAGACACAAAGACACCAACCATCACAGAACTTCCTGTTACATATTTGCCCAAAGAACTAACCACTGTTGTTGCACAGCAGATGCAGATGGTGACAGTTTTGGTGACATTTGCACCATCAAACTAGCATGCTGGCTTACCTCCAGTAAAGCCTCTTTGTTTTTATCGTTCATTTCATTGCTTTCATTCTTCCCTTTGTCTGCCAGGTAGAAATTCTGATTAAGACACAAAAGGAATTAATGTTCATTATAAGAACAGTAATACAAGTAACTAGATCACTACAAATCCATTCAATAGTTACTCAGTCTTTCAATATTGAGTACCCAAGCCAGCAGATGCAAGAGGCAGATGCTTATGCACTCTTATAAAAAACTTTAATCACAGCTGCCTGCTCATGAGTTTTAATTCTTTATTTTGAATATAATTCAAAAGTAATACAAAATTACTTTTGCCTATGTATATACAGCCTCCGAAGGTTTTATAAACACTGGCTTACATTTTTGGGTGTTTTTCTGGATCAATGGGTTTGATTTTCATTCCAATTTTCACCACTTCCTATATTATTACAGGCAGTAGAGAACATAACATTTTATTGCATGCTGATATATGATGAATACAATGCAGTATCAAAAGGCTAGAGAGCATTTTTCCTAAAAACCCAATTTACTGATTTGCTCACTTCATATCTGGCACTATGGATATAACTCAGCTCTTAATTTTTATTAAGAGCACTCATATGCCAAAGCCTTTATCCAAAGTTACTACTCTCTACTTTTAAACCCTCATTCATAATCTGCAAAGTATTTTCATGCAGTGAAGAAGGTATTAAAAAATCTAGAAGAAATCAGAAGAGATGATCTTGGCACGTGTGCTTCAGCCTACTGAAATAAAAGCCTACACTTTGAAATTACTCTGACTCTGTGACAGAGGGCTGTGAAGCTGCAGCCACCCTCAGAGGACTCAGTGCCTGTCTGCCTCTGCAAACAAGGAAGCACAGCTCCTGATGCAGTTACCAGTAGAAATAAATTCACCTACTGTTAAACAGCAAAAAGTTTTGCATTCATCTGCATTGTACAGACAGACAAAATCTCGATTTATCAATTTAAAAAGCATACAGCTAAATATCACAGTATGCAGAACATAATGCATTATTAAAAGAAAGGGGAATAATACTGGTTTGTTTGCTTCTCCCTATGCTCTATGACATACGTGTAAATTCAGGCAGTGGGAAGGTTGCTCAGGACTTTGCTAGGACTTGTGTGCCAGAGCACGTGCAGTGGCTTTGCTCAACAGCAAGCATGGCCTGATAGCAGAGCCCAGCTGCCTGCAGGCAGTAAGGCAGAAGCTGGGTGTGAAGCAAAGAGGCAGATCAAGGAGCTATGCCATGCATCAAGTAGCATTTGGATCCTTGGGCCTGAGGCCAGAATGGTAACAGTCAATGTTCACATGATCTATCATTTTCTAAACAAAAGGGCATGTAGAAGAGGAGCTTGGGTTTGGAAAATACCTGATGCATGGTCTTACTGATTCCCCTGGAATTAGTCACAAAGCTAAGTTTGCAGGACAAATGGCATAAAACAAACACCATTGTCTAGGAAATAGACAAGATCGTAAACCTCCAACAAATTCTGAAAGCTATCTACTTAAAAATTACTCCTAACTCTGTAATTCTTCAGCTGTTCTGTAGGAAGAAAACTAAGGGTTTACCTGACTTCTCATCTCTCTCCATTTTTTCATGTCTCAAGAGTATGAGAATGTGGCAACTTATTTATATGCCTAGAACCCCACAACGACTAATCTGCAACACAAATGCAAACATTACCAAAAGACAAATGAGAAGCATGTAAGTGAAGGAACATCACTGTTGCTGCAGTATAAGAAAGAAACAAACAAGCAGCAATCTGCCCTGCCGACAATACCATGTTTACAGCAATGAGATTTATCTGAAGTGAAACCTTGCTCTTGCACAAACCACATCATCTTTTTTAAGCAGTGCCTTGAACAGCTGTCTGCCAGAACACAAGCCTCACAGCTGATGGTTTTTGGAGGGGCACCAGGAGAGGAAGGGGAAGAGGTGTGGATGATCTCAAAAACAGTTCTTTAAAAACTGCTTTCGTGAAAGTTCACATTAAGTCAGACAGGAGACATCAGAAACATAGCCACCTGCAGTTTGGCTTACGCTGATGCCATGTCTCTGGTGTGAACATAAGAAAGAAACTTGAAGACTCAATACAACAGACAGTTATGCTAGGAAACGGAGCTGGCTCTAGACTGCCTCGGCACATTTCTAGTCCATGGACAAAGGCAAGCAAACACTAAGGACCACAGCTTTGTGCCTTCATCTGAAGACAGTATTCATAGTGGAAAAAACCCAAACCGGCTCAAAACAGAACCTGCTTAAAAGTGTGTTTTCAGCAATGCCTGCCTACACAACCCAAAACCATAGGTTTGACTGAGTGATAATGTTCCTCTTATCCCACTGGAAAAAAAGATACTGTTCTGTGCAGCTGTAGCAAGGCCTCTGTACCTATGCAACAGCTCTGCATGACAGGGAGAACTATCACGGCACGGCTGGCTTGATGTCAGGACACCCAGTTTTGCATTGATGAAGGTATGAAGAGAAACCTCAGAGGGCACTGTTAGGCTGGGTTGGGCTTCCAGACTTTGGGATGGATTTGCAAAGTAGAGGGACATGCAAGCTGTAATCTGCCTTCTTCTATAGATCATTATAAAGACATAGTGCAATCCCTAAAATACACAATGAAGATTTATCAAGGTAAGTAAACCTTATCACTACCCCAACAAGGCTTGGCTCATCAGCTTTACTACCAGCGGGGAGAGCATTCATCTGGCTCACTCAGCCTTCAGTGCACTGATAATAAGAAAACAAAACTCCTCCGATTACAACTGATTCACTTTCAGGCATCTGGCATTTATTTAGCAGAAATACAGACCACCCTGCACTGACATGATCAATGGTAAAGAGAGAAAGTTTGTAATGCTATCCATACTGGATACATCTAATGATATACATACATACATCTAAGAACACAGCTTTTTCCTTAGGGAAACAGGGCTCTGTCACCAAAACCAGCGTTACACAGATGTACAGTCATCTTTCACCTGTCAACACACATTTCATTTATTGCTGATTACCTCCTTTATGTCTCTGCCCTGAAATCTGGAAGTACACAGTACTTACTATTTGTTAGTGGCTAAAAATCTGGGGAGCAGACTGTACGCTGTAATTGTTTTATCACTGTGTGGTCTCCTATTTTTGATCAGAAGCATTCATCCTATAGGAGGCAAACCGCATGTGTCCATAAGAGGTCATTCCAAGTCCAGTGGTCAAAGGTCATGATAAAAGGCAAGCTCTTTCCTGTCTGAGGACACCACTGGGAAACGCATGTTTGGTTTGTGACGTCAGGTCATTAATGGGACAAGACGTGGCTACAGGGCAGCTCTCTACATATGTCTACAGATTTAACTATTTTTTATATTCAAAAGACAATGTCTTCCTCTTGATGGAGAGCTGAGCTTACTTAACAGGATGGACTCATCCTATTGGGCTGATAACATAAGAAAGCAAACATAAAGGGTGATTTTACCAAACAAAAAATATGATGGTACACTTTGTCATTGGGTTTTCTTTGTTTGCACTGTTTGGATTATTTGCTGCAGAGATGAGCAGTCAAGCGTTTTTGCTTATTCCCTGCGCCTACACACCCTAGACCAGCTGAAGCTGACACACAAAGCCAGCTGCTCTCTCATGCCATTCTGCCTGACTCGGACTCATGCAGAGCTACAGCAGGAGTTTTGACATGTACTGCTAGCCAGGTATGACATCCTTAAGAGGCGTTACGCCAGCATTTCCCCCTGTGCTTATGCAGGACAGTGGTAAAACTGGCTGATGGCCCATCATTTACATTAGCTTTACATTAGCAGGAAAATTCATATGCACAAAAGAAAATCCGGTAAAGATTTTATAGCCAGCTTAAGTTAATTTTGTGCTTTGTACTGCAAAGTCTATGCATACAACCTTTCCACTTAGGGATACAGCCATCTCCTTTTGTGTGGAAAAGCAGGTGAAAAAAAATCAGGCTGTATTTCTCTCCACTGTATAACCCTCAAACAGTGGAAGACAGAAGGTGTTTTCAATAGGTTCAAAGAACATTCCTGGTGGCATGTAAGCAAACCAACCTTGGATCATGGTAGAAACAGCAGCCTTAACTATTGCACTGCCAAACTCTCTGATCAGCGTTCAACGTCTCTATATTCATTAAAAAATTTCCTGAATGAAACAGCACCTCTCTCATACCTTTCATCTTTTTTCATACACAGCCCCATGCAAGCTGGAATGCAGCAGCTACTTGGCAGTAGATAGCAAAAAAATAGTGTTCAAGACAGCATTCTCCCTCTTCTTCCCCTTCCATTTAGGCTGTATTTTTGTTTTTAAGCTGTTGAAACTGTTTTTCCTGAAGATCTGCAAGGTCCACAACAGCACAAATCAGACAGCATGCAGGAAACAAGGCAGCTGCTCCATGCTTATAACTACTTTCTTTGTGGAATGAGCTGCCAGTTTATGCTCATCCAACCTGTGCCCAGAACGAGGTGAGAACTGGCCAGCTCACATCCCATTTCAGCCCACTGCAACCGTGTACTGAATGCAGCATGATTTGTGCAGAAAAAAACAACCCAGAACATAGCCATATTTGCAACCTGTAACATGATGTGTCCCCTAAAAAAATGCACATTAGAAATATTAGAGGACACGTATGATTGCTATGAAAATCACAAAAGTAAATAAATAAATCAAGCTGAAGGCAAAGCTCTTTGATGCCCCAAAAACTTGATTTTCAACTCTGTTCACTTGATTTTATAATGTTTGAAGAAATCACTACAGCTGACTTTTCATGCCTTGAGGACGGTGTCTTCAGCATCAAAGAGGGGGGAACACAGAACAAATGAAAGACATACATAAGCTATGATGCAGCTAAGAGCAAACAATATGCTGGTTAAAAGTCACCTGCAAAACAGTTCAAATATTTAAAGACTGTTTCTGTGTTACAGTCCCAGGGTAGAAAAAGAGAAGTATTTATTGAAGTAGCATCTTCTTGAAACTATACCATGGTCTGAGATACACTAATAGAGAAACTGAGGGACTACAGCGAAAAACACTTCCATTTTTCTCACTTCTCTCTTTTTGCACATTTGCCAGCACACCCAGCAATTGGGTTCCCTACCACCCTTCTGTGTTTCCTTCACTGGGTAACAGTGGAAACAAAAGAGAAACCTTGATTCACAAAGGTGGTCAAAGTGGTAAAGAACAAAAGTATCACCTGGTGGATACTAGCCCAATTTTACTGACTTCAAAATATTTAAGCATAAAACTCATTATAGCTGTCCAGTTATGAAAGATATTAAAAATTCTTACTCCATCTCCTTCTCATGCTGTTTAGTACTCTTGCTTTTTGGAAGAAATACAACGCCAATTCAGCCTATGGGTTCTCCATTGGAAGGTACAGCTCTTGCTTTTGGCTTACATACAAGGGAGCAGAAGCATAAAGTACTCGCTGTACAGATTTTCATTAATTTTCACAAATACTGGCCCAATAGTAAAAAACAAAAAACCCCACATGCACATTTGAATTTATCCTGTCTGCTTGTATCAGCAAGAGAGAAACAAAGGAAATCAAAATACATGCAAGCAAAAATCAAATAGTGTTCTAAGAGTGTAACCTGCATTTACAGTCAAATTTAGATTCAGCTGCCCCTTACAAAAAACCCTGTTTAAATGAAGCAAATTAATTTCCTACACTTTTCTTTTTTAGTCTCTTTTAGCTGAGAATTCTTCTTTGAGCTTTTTAAAAAGAAGTGTTGAGACCTGACAATCTTTCCTTTCAAGAGTCTAGCATAGCATTACTCAGCCACATGACAAAGCATCACCTCTCCTATGTTATTTGCACATGTACCATTATGTATTTTTGTTTCAGTCCTTAGTCATAGACCTGTGATGCTTCATCTCTGTAGATGAGTCGCTGATACCATTCATTAAATAGTGGAACAGTCTTTTACTGTGAGTTCGCTGTAGGGTAAATTATATCATGGTGAGGAAAAGGACAAAAGTATGCCTGTCTTCATGAAGAGGGGAATACCTGATGATTTTGCAGATACTTCTTTCTAAAATGTATTTTAAAAAATAACACTTTAATAAGTGTTAATTTAATAAATAACACTAAAAAAATGTCTTCAGAGACAAAACTGCAGAAAAAGAGTACTGCATGACAAGAATGACAATCTTCAAAAAAAGCCACTGGCGTTAGCTGAGCAGCATGTTGCTAGCACAAAGAGGATAAATCCTGTGTTTCAAAACCTCCGTTCCTCCCCAGAAAATGAAACACATTTAATTAATTGTTGTTTAATCTATACCAGGCATATAACTAGTTCACAGAAAGAAACAATGAATATCAGGCACAGGTCACAGACCTTCTCCAGAGGCCTACTTGCTTTACCAATGCATCTGGATACCTTTATAATATTTAATTTTTAAGCATTTAATTGCATCAAACCTCTACAATGAAAATTTTGTATCACTAGTTTGTCTAAGAATAAGTTGTAGGCACCTGGCCACTTTTTTTTTCCAGAAAAATATCTGCAGAAAAGTAACTGTGAGATCTCCACAGACAACCTCCAACAGAATGAGCACTAAGTAAGACCAACAAGGAATCCAACTGCTGCTGCATGACCACCACAGGCTGTGTCAAAAAAAGCATTCTGCTATTTCTGCGCTCACAGAGCGAGTTTATGAGGCAACCTTGACCGAGCTAGGAGGAGGCTGAACATACTGAGAACAGAGTATCAGAGCACTGGATTTCAGTTTCCCATTGGTTACACCAGTTTTCCTAGGTAGTTAGGTAATCATACACCCTGCCCCCCACCAACTCAGCATTTCCACTTGGTTTACCTTTTCAGGGTCTCACTCAAGACCATGTATTTGACCATGTTTCATTATGTAGTGTGAGCTCTGTCTGTACAATACTGTAATTTTCTGCCAAAAGCACAAACCATTGATAGGACTGTACTATTCTGCCTGTCTCACAATGTTTGAATTTACTAAGCCTGACAGATGGCTAGGCTTTATTACTGGCAAAATATTTCAGTAGCGTGATAGCTGCAACTGATCCAGTTTCCTTAGGCTGTTCATTTTAGAGCTTATCAGAGAGACTGAAGCTCAAGGACTACAGACATGTCCAGATCAAGCTGAGCATGTCCTGAGATGGGAGGACAGAGCAACACACTCTCATTCTGGTTTTGGTTTAAGTCATATTCATTTCTAAAGTTCACTGCAATCAAAATGCCCAGAATCTTCATCAAAGGTTTATTTCCTATGGGAGGCTCACAGCCTTGACGTAAGCCGTTTGCCCAAATAACACCACTAGTGATAAAAATCAAATGTGCAATTGAACCTCTACTGCTAGGTATGTTTATGTGCATTAGGAAGTATGACATTGAGCCATCGTGTACGTTTTACTTCCAAACTTGGCTTTGCTGTTTCTTATTAAAATCACATCGATCCATGTACGCTACACAACAAGTTTTTTTCTTTCCCTGACTGAAGATACTTGTTATGTCAATGAAGGAAACTTTCTCTCTGCAGGTTTTATTCGAAACACTAGCTCATTCTAAAAGAAAACAAACTTCCTAATGAGTAGCTTGGTGAGCTTTGCTGCCAATTTATATATTTAACTCATTTTTTCAGCAATGCTGAATTGCTCATTTTTCTCTTGCTGCCCTCAGGAACAAACCAGATGCTCAGCAAGCTAATGACGAGAGGAAAAGATCTAGTGCCTCAGAATCCATCAACTGTATGTGCCAGGGTGTTTGTAAATACAGTTTTGACCACATTATCACAATAAATAAATGATCTGCGTATAGACCTATCCTGAATAATTTGATGCAATTCAGTGAGCAGATCCTCCTTTTGCAAAGTTAGTGTGCACAAGTCACTGTTCACCCAACTCTTCTCCCCAGTCTAAATGAAATCCAGATAAACCCTCTGTAGTACTCAACATTCTCTCTATGAGGTTTCACATAAAATTGGCAAAAACTGGCCCTTCAAGGAAATGTTGATCTTCATCATTAGAAATAGTGGAGAAACTGTAATAATGACAAGGCCAGGTTTTTACAGCTGTTCCATCTCACCCCAGTTCTGAGAGCTGTGCTTAAGCAACAGCTTGTACCATGCTTCATTTTTTACCACTGCAGACAGGATTTTAGAACAGTATCAGAAAAGAACAGAAAGCCCTAATTTTCAGATCCTTGCATTCAATGTACTGGGCTTTTTTTCATTGAAATTACAAGTTTTGCTTTCTCTAATTCTGAATGGACAGAGCTGAAAGCAAACTAATAATGCAACAGGCAGCATACAGACTCAATGACATCATTTTAGACTCTTAGCTGAATACCATGTTAGCTTACCTGGGGATTTTTAAATAAAGCATATTTTTCACTTTTTTCCAAAAACAGAATCTTATTCTCAGTGTCTCGAGTCCAGTCTGATAACACTTCAACAACATTTTCATGGTCTTCGAAAAACCTTTCTGAAGAGACAGAACAGGTAACATAAGACACTCAAACTCTCTCTCCCCTCTCCCGAGGCTGCAGAAATTCCTGTATAAGAATGTAATCATTATCTGATGTCCACTCTGAGCTAGACAGTCCAGCACTCTTTTCCACTGCACAGAAGGGAGCAAAACCACATGAAAATAGTGTCATGTGGAAGGGCAAATCGGTTGCAGAACATGCCCTCTGTAGCCTTGGCATGCTCCTGGATTCCTTCTGCATCTCTGTGCTGTGGCCTGAAGACTGCCAAGGATGGAAACAGTGACCCACTGGGAGCAGCTGGTTACACCCATGTCTCTCAGTGGCTTTCTGCTTTTGGTTTTTAAGGTTTGCAGTATGATTAGGAGGAGGGTTATATATTCACTTTAGCTACTGAATCGGGGAAAAAATAATCAGAAAAACTTATTTCCTTGTTTTTTTACTTACTGAAACAAATGAAAAATTGCTTTTTGTCAGGAGGAAGAATTCTATGCAATGAAAAAAAATGTTTGTTTCAAACAACTGTATTTAAAAACAGAAATAGCAAAACTGAGGAAACAGGAAGACAGACTGAGAACTGATGTGAAGATACGCTGGTTTCTTAAAAACCTCACCAGAGATGTGGGAGACCTAGTGTCAGTTCTCTCCCTTCCTGAGATAATCTGAACCCATATCCTCCACCCAGGAAAGCCACAGGGTATGCTAAGGTTATGTGACTCCAATCTCTTCTTCTGCAGTTTCACTTGTATAAAGTAGCTGAACAGTCACATAAAGCCCCTGTGGAAGGGAAAGGAATTGAGCGTAATTTGCCAGGTAATTTTGGAAGGATCCAAAATGAAATTTTCTACAAATTCAGTATTGGGGGAGGGAATTAACCCAGCTTCAATTTTCAGTATGATTCTGGCCATTTCCTGTGAACAGCTGTACTCTCATTTCAGTGTTCTGTGGTGATCACCTCTTGCAATAGCCTAGACTAGCCTGGTGTAAGTGGAGATAACAGAGCATACATTTTGTAGGCTTTTTTTAACACTTCTTGTTACTTTTGACAAGGGTTCAGTATGTCCCATCAAAACTAAATTTTGTGAATTAATTATACTCACAAAATGAGATTAGCTTCAGGGCCAGTTCACGTGGACAGTAACTTTTAACAACACAAGCAATGTAACGCTTCTCATTTAGCAAGTGATACTTCTGCAATGTACTGGAACTATAAAGCATTATATAAAACCTAAGTAACGGTTTGAAGCATAAACAGTATCTTACAGTCCAGGATTGCCATAAAATAATTCTCAGGTTGTAACACTAGTTTTTTAATACTAACTTTTCCCACATATACTTTTGTTTGTTCATTTGCAGTACCAGGCTTTTCTAAAATAAAAAGTATGATATGACCATCCTCAGGAGGGTCATTTTTATAATTATTGTTACAAAAGAAGTGTCAAGTCTGGATGCCTATCATAAGGCAATAATCTATTGCAAAACACATGCTGGTATGTACAGGTCAGTGTTATATCACCATCTCACTAACTGAGATTATTTGTGATATTTAACATGCAATTAATCTAAAACTGTAGTTTATTTTATTTGCAATGATTGTCTTTCAAAATAACAATATAAGACACTCTGTCAAGGATCTTACGATACAGAACTAGCTTGGACTTTCAGTTCAGCCTGAAGTATTTGCTGCTTAGATTTGCTTCTTAAAAATAGTTTTATTTCCTTGAATAGTAACATGGAAAACAGACAGAAAGGGAAAGTGCAGGAAAGCCTGTCTTCCAGGTATGCTGATAGTAACGGAGCTATCTAGAACTGCCAAGAAGTATACTGACAAGAATAAAGAATAGTTCACATTGTTTTGATTTTGAACAAAATTAACTGCATGTTGCTGTGCACTGGAAGCAGAAGAAAGAATACGTACCATTCCATCCATATCGAAATTCCCTTCTGCAAACAAAAAAGCTCCATTTGCAGCTGATTTGGGCCTGATGATAGACCTCTGCACCAGGAGTTCATAGACTTTTCCTTTTTTCCTGAACCAACTACTGATTTATTTCCTTTCCTGCTCTTCTTCTGTCCTGGTTTTTACAATCATTTTTATTCACTATGAGAGTAGTTCCTTACTATACAAATACCCTAATGCTAACCCAAAGCACCTAGCTTTAGCTGACACTACAGTAACACAAGTAATTTTTACTTAAAAAAAAAGTCTAACCATTACCCCAATTTTTGTAGCACATGATCTCCCTGAAACTTTCAGTTTTAATTGTATGATGGGGAATCCAAAATGTCTATCCAGATTATGAAGAAACACAAGTATATTCTTTGTAATGATCATGGAGACTCAAAAAACAAATCTGTTTATATGCTGTCATCCTAACACTCAGACGTATTCTCCCAAGTCACACTAGACCAGACGGAGCAATTTTCCAAGACAAGAAAAGACTCTGAAATTATTCAAAGTGATATTTGTGACATTTCTAGGGTCTAATGACATTTCCAGTCTTTTGTTAGTTAAGATAAGAAGGTACAAAAGAATGCAGCAATGTTGCTTCATGTATCATCCTAATAGAGTAGAAAGAACAGATTGGCAGTTAATGTCTCTGTCATTCCTACAAATAGATGAGTATCACCTTGCTCATGCTTTTTCCAGTCAGGCTTTTTCCAGCTATTTTTACATTTCTTTGTTTTACTTTAGCAGGATGACTATTCCTGGAGCTCTTTTAAAGTGCAATATTGACATTTAACTTTCTTTGTCCATTTTTACATCTCTGCTGGAAGACTGTAAACTGAAAATGCCAAAGGCTGACAATTGCCTGTTTCTCTAGGTCAAATGCAACCCCCAAAGAAAGTTGTAGCAATTTTCCTTTTCCTTTTGTGGCAAATACCTTTGCAGCCTGGACAATAAAATGGTTCTGAAATAACTCATAATTAGAGAATACTCCATTCTTAACCAGGCCTTGAAGCCTTTCTGAAGCAAAACTCATTAAGTTGCAGAAAACAATACATTAGATTTGCACAGCTGTTTCCTAGGGACCTGGTGGCCAGGTTAGTTACTTCCTAAATCATCAGGTTCCACCAGCAGAGCTGCAGTCTCCTCAAAGAGCAATACCCTGTTCACAACTACACTTAAGAAAACAACTATCACAAGTGGAAAGCATTAGAAATGACTGAAACGCTTCTCAGTCAGTCTTGTTTAATTACAGCATCTGTTTGGCCAGTATATAACAACCTGCTGGACAACACTTCAGTGCTGCATCCTCTCTTCGAAGAGCAGAGTGGAGTACTGATGTGTTTGAGTCTGTCACTGCCTTGACAAACAGTGAAATTCACATGGCTCCTTCATTTTGTGTGAAATAGAATAATGGAAATGGTGATGGGCAAGAAGCCTTCTACATCTGCATCATCCCTCAGCTTAAAGACTCTCACGTTCCAACGAACACCAGTGGACACGTGGGCAGGAGAAATGTTATTAATTATTTTTTAAGACTACCAATAGCATAGGATGTACTACATCTATTTGCTATACACTCTGTCACTACACCACTTACCTATTTGCAGCTCTGGGTTCATTTCATACAAACACCAGTCGACGTTGCAGTCACAATGGGTTTTCTCAAAGAGATTGTCTAAAACATCCCGTGTCACCTGACGCTCATCCACCATTAGTGACTTTGTGCTGTTATCGTACATGTGCACCTTGACAACAAGCTGAGTACAGAGTCACAGAAGAGTCAGTTAATTTCAGAAACAAGTAAAAGGCTAGTCTGAATTTGCTAACACAGATAAGAAAGATTAAGGCTGAAGGTTATTACAGATTCAAAGGCACCCTGTCCCACAGGGAGCTGAGGGAATAAAACAGCTTGGAAGCCTTCACATTATATTGCCACCAAAATAAAGACCTCTTCTCAAAAGGAGAAAATTGAGCCCTGTCCTGTACATGACTTCAGGAAAGGTGAAATTGCTATGGAGAAAAAGCAGAAGTTAATCTCTTCTCTAAATCTACTAGATGTGCCATTAAGGAAAATGCTTGATAGGGAAACCAAGTACAAAAGGACAGAGTGTCCTTAATGCAAGCTAGAAACGCAGACAACTTATTTTTAAATGAGAAAAAGAATGAAAGAATCTTGCTATGCCAACAGATATGAAATTGTATTGTACTAAGATGGGCAGTAGTCCAGCACCCACCAATAAGCAAGCAGATGGGTTACTTACACTGACCAACCTATGACACTCACTATTTCTTCATATTGTGAAGTATTTGTTAAATGAGAAACAGTGTGAACTTTTTTTCAGCGGGGAACAATGCAAGAAAATGCTGAAGTATGTAAAACATGATAAAGAACTGAAAATACATTATAAAGAAAGTATTTAAAATGCTTCATTAGTCCTGGAAACAAAAAAAAATTGTCTACAGGATCTGTACATGTATATGGAAACTGGAACTAAACTGGTGAGTTGGGAGGACTTCTCCATATAGTGTTCTTTAAATAGCTCCTTATTCTAAAATGTGTGCATAAGAAGCTTTGGTATTATAGAGACAATCTCTGTTAAAGATCAGGTCAAAGCAGAAAGTGATGATCCCCAAGAAAAAAAACTACACTATCTCTGAAAAGTAAAAGCAAATCTAACAAAAAATGTGAACTCACTTTGAATCCAACCCTTGTAAATAGCTGCCTCTCCAAAATAAGCAACTGAACCATAGGGCAGATTACAGAAAAAAAGAAATGTTGTACACGCATAATCTACACAATGTCTGGGGGCGGGGAAGAGCATTTTGTCTGGTTATAGCTGACTGCTCAAAAACATGCATCTTCCATCTTTGGAGTCACAGAATGGTTGAGATTTGAAGGCACCTTTGGAGGTCATCTGGTCCAATCCCCTGCTCAAGCGAGCCCACCCAGAGCCCATTGTCCAGGACCATGTCCAGATGGTTTCTGAGTATCTCCAAGGGAGGACACTCTACAAATTCCCCAGCAATCTGTGCCAGTGCTCAGCCACCCTCACAGTGAAAAAGTGTTTCCTGATGTTCAGTTAGAATCTCATACGTTTCTGTTTGTGTCCACTACCTCTGGTCCTGTCACTGGGCACCACTGAAAAGGGCCTGGCTCCATCCTCTTTGCACACTCCATTCACATGTTTCTATAGATTGACGAGACCTCCTTGGAGCCTTGTATTCTCTAGGCTATGCAGTCCCAGCTTTCCTCATAGGAGAGATGCTCCAGTTCCTTAATCATCTTTGTGGCCCTTTGTTCATTGGGATGGAACTCTCTAGAGCTTGGAGGAAGCGATCCTTGAATATTAACCAAGGGACACTTTCAAGCAGATTTTTGAAGAAGCCAAAGTCTGCTCTCCTGAAAGCCAAGGCTGTGAATTTCCTTTTCACCATCCTCCCTGGCTTCTGCCATCCGCTTTTGGTAAAAGAGAGAGAAGACTAGTTTCCTTGACAATTATTTAGTCAATTTGGAATTCAAGAAATAGTAATTTCATTATAGTGAAGCCACAAGAAGATTAAGCCTTACTTCTACCCTATGGTTTCAAATATTCAGAATGGGAGGAAAAAAAATGGTCTTCAAAATAGATGTTTCCTCCCAAAGAGGAATTGCTAATGCTGCAAGGACAAGAGGGTGCCCAATGAGTAGTCATAAGTTTAGTTACTGAGCTTTCTAAAGACAACATTGGTGAAATCCTCCCAACAAATTCTCTCAGAAGTAGCATTTGTACATGAATGTAAAGTACTCTGTGGGAACCATCTCAAGTTTGGGCACCCCCAAATTTATTGGAAGCTTCAACTCTTCTTGGAAGCCCTGCAGGCTCTGATCTCCAGCACCTCCCATCTTCTGTTTGAGCAAGACTGAAAGGTCATGACTTCTTCACCCACTTTTCAGAGTTACTAAGCATCTGCGGCTTCTGTTGCATTCAGCTGGAACACTAGCTTAGGATGAGTGGGCATAATTACATGACACACTGCAGCACTGTGCAGACAGTGGCAGGAAACTTTCTGATTTGTTGGTCTAAAATAACTTCTATTATCCTTGTACATTACTATACTGCTGTGAAAAGATTTAGCAAGACAACCCTCATTAATTTAATTGGGATTAGCAAAATCCACATTCACTGTAGAAGAAAAGTTTAATACTTCTGGAATCAGCACAGCATAAGTAAGCAAAGTTTTTATCTGCATTCCACTTTCTCTAAAGTAACCTATCAGAACAGCAGACTCTGCCCCAACATTGGAAAAAAAAAAGAGGCAGAGCCTTCCAAGTCCTCTTAAAAATAAGTCCCTCAGAGCTAGCATTCTCACAGAGACTTGTCTTCAGGTGGATGACAAGACAGCTCCACAGAGTATCTTTAGATGTCTCAAGTTACAGACAAAATATGAAAAAGCCTAGGAATTTTAGTAAGAACTTTTATTATTGAGAAGAATAATAGATACTTAGCTGATAACTCTTACGGTAGCATTTCACAGTTTTAAGCCTCACCTTTTTAACTTTGGCTTCCTTTAGTTTCTCCAATGCAAGTTTAATCTTGTCAGCTTTAGCCTGTGCCTCTCGTTCTTCCTGAAAAGACATGAAGATATTTGGTATACTTCTTCTTAAGTAAAGTCAGCAATTTGTGTTTACTTGAAAAGAGTTGTTTCTTGTTATTTATATCCAGAACATAAGGCTTGTCATGGGAAACTTCATAGTTACAGCTTTCCTTGAGCTAACATTCTCCAGCCAAAGCTTTGATTTACAAGCCCAGCACTTCCAATTATACAGCTCATACATGATCTGTTCTTCCAATGCTACAGGAATGTCTGAAAACTGGACTCTTCTATTTCCCTATGGATTACAGCTGATACAAAAGAGGTGGTGAAGCAAGATCTAGCCTGAATGAAACAGCACTGCAGGGCTTGGAAGAAAACTTGCTTCTCAGTAGGATTAGGAAAACTAGAATCTTTAGGATCTTATTGAAAAATTTGGCTTGCAATTATAACACTTATAATTTTAAACTTTCTGTTAAGTACATTAATTTAATTGAATTCTTTCACTTGCCACATGAGCTCTTATTGCATGCATACTTACTGTGAGGAACACCTCCTTAAATTGGATGATATGATGGGTTTTTAATCTAGTAATGGATCTAGTCATATTAACACAGACACAGTTAAATAGAGGACTCAAGTTCATTCCAGTTTTTGCTGAATGCCACAGTAAGATACCTAAAAATCTCAGCTTCACCCAGCTCTTCTTTTACAAAGCAGCTGTATCGGTATCACGCCTCTCTCAATATCAGTAAGGTCTGTGATCCAAGAAGACTCTGGATCCCGAGCTACTGAGAGTTTTAGGTACATGTACCAGATGCCAGTGCCTACTGTTGCCTCTGTGACTGGTTTATAGATTGTGACCATTGATTTTTGCCATCTGTCTTCCAGTAGTCTCCCCCAGTCACATAGGGAGTTGGAGAAGTACATTTTGGACAGCAAGTAACTGGTTTCTGGGGCTGCCTTGGACTGTTAGTACTACTGGAGGGTTTTGTTTCTTTCCAACTTTAAATCACTGCTCCTCTCCATTGAAAACTGTCTTGTCTTTGCTTTCTTGCCTCTCTGCTAATTTTTGTTGTCCCTGTTGCATGCTCGCACCTTTGCGGTTTCCTTTGTTTTGAAGGGGTAGGATTCTTTACTATGGTACCCACAGACACCCCCAGCTTCCAGTCAATGACTGTAGTTCCTGCCCTGCTTCCGCACAAGATTCTTCCCTGTGTTACCTTCGACCTCCACTCTCTACCCTGAAGTTGTAATTTTAGTGGTCTTTGGGCTAAGAGAAACCGAGGAGGCTGTAATTCATAGCAAATGCACTTGCAAGAAAATAGGCCTAACTAAGCATTGCCACCACATCCTTCTTACAGAGATATCATAGAATCATAGCAAAAAAAGAGCTAAAAAGGTTATTTTATTCATCCCAGGTTCAACTACAACTAAAGTACTCCTGACTGACGACCCTCTTGCTGAACTAAACATCTTTTATCACTTCTTCCCCTGGATACTAGCACCCTTTCAGATGTCAGAAATGAAAGGTAAGGTGTACAACCTGAAAGAGATGACTTCAAGCATCTTTGCTGTTGTCAAATTCTCCACTATAAATACCAGACAATCAGTTTTTAAATGTTCTTTTGTTTTTAGATCCACAGGTATGGAAATCTGCATTGCTACAGCTCAGAGATGCTCAACTTTCAGAACCTAAAAAAAGCTTCCATAGTTGAAGAGAAGTTGTTGGACAAAAGTGGCTTTCACAGTAAGGCTGCCTGTTCTACAGAGGGAAGAATACACAGCCTCTCCCACTGCGTCCCCCCTTTATCATCTCAAAACACCTCTCTGCAGGGAGCAGGAAAAGCATCTTAATCAAACTGGTTGAGTGTGGTGCAGGCAGGTTTTCTGCTGAAATTTTTAGGCAAGTGTAACTCAGGCTTCACCTGCATGTGACCTGTGTTAACAGAGTTCACACATTGTACAAAACTGCAACAGAGGTCTCATCTGACAGCCTTCATGTGTTCATAACGTTTGTCTTAATGTTTACTTAATGTTTATGCAAAGTAAATAGGCTATTGCATGCAAATTTTTAGAAAAATTTAACTTTTTAAGAAATGCCTTGACAGGCTAAAAGATTTGTTTTGCCACTACAGTATCATCACCACATTTTCTGGACCTTCAAACAGAAGCACATAAAAGTCATCCAGATAACATCACAGAAAAGGCAGAAGTCTTATTTAGCTTAAGGACAGTTTTTAAAAGAAACATCAGAATTGATGGAAACCTGTAAGATAGCTCTATGCTGCCCTTCCCAAAATGGTGGGATCTTTGGCCATGCTTTGCACTGATGCCAAAGCCAAGTTCTCTACAAGAAGCTAATAACTGATTAGCACTTACTAAAAAAAATTCAGTGACAGGTTTTCTGTTAATATAAACCATTTGCAATGATTTATGCCTGTCTTGGGCTATCAAAATGATGATTAGAAAGGCAAAGGAATGGGCAGTAAAATTGCTGAGCCCACTATAACTGTAGAACCTTCCCAAGATGGTTCCCTCTGGGATATTCACTGTTGTTCCAATGCAAAATTACAAAAACTATTGAAGACTTAGAAAAAGATTCCACCCAGGCTTACCTGGGTGAGTGGCTCAGGAGGAGGTGGTGGTGGTGGTGGTGGAAGGTCTAAATCAGGGTCTGGAGGTGGAGGGGGCAAGTCATCCCCAAACCGTCCAGTAATGGTAACATAGACACTTGATTCAGAATAAATGTCACTACATGAGCCTGTTGAAGGCTGAGTGACTGTACTTTGCTGGTTGCCAGAAGTTGTTTTCTGGGCTTGTAAAGTTCTCTGTTCAACATCATTTATGTCTGCTACAAGATCAGCCATTAAAGCATCCAGGTCTTTGTCCTCTAGGGCACTTAGAGATTCTGTAAAGAAAACCACAAGATACATCAGAGTGACTATAACACTATGTTTGCATTTATGTACTGTTTTAGCATGGAAACACTGTGTTTCCAGTTCAGTGGAGATTAAATTGCAGAAGGCAGGTTACTGTATAAGATATTAAGGTTTAAC
The DNA here is from genome assembly GCF_963210335.1 of Falco punctatus. Lineage (NCBI taxonomy): Eukaryota > Metazoa > Chordata > Aves > Falconiformes > Falconidae > Falco > Falco punctatus. Next base: position 68,965,503 of record NC_137583.1, read on the forward strand.
ACTTTAAATGGGTTCAAGAAACAAACGTGGTTTTGGAATAGCCATTAATCTGGTCACGCTGAAGTTCAGAGTACAAGGAACTCTATGAACACAAATTAAACAGGACAGGAAGCTTCTCTTTCAGTGATACAGTCTCAGGCCCTCATGATGTTATGAAACCTGGTCCTGATCCAGCAAGGTTTCTGGGCACATGCTTAGTGATATGGATGCAAGAAATTCCATTAGCTCCCATTAGGCTATTTACTTCTTTGGGACATAAATGCTTAGCAAGTTTTGGTACAGTAAATAACAAACCGTGTAATTGAGGCCTAGATCCAGAATATCTTCACATACTACTACTATTCTACAACTCTAAAATTAACATGAAGCGAATCAGAGAGATCTAAGTCACAACAAATTGTATGGTGTCATTTGCAGCACATCAGTAATTGTGTGATCAACATCTCTGACATACCTCATATAATATGCTGGGTTTTGAGGATCTTTAAGCAAAGAACAAATAAGATAGTCTCTTTTCAAAAGCATCTTATCAACCAGATAGAAAACACTGTAACTTTTGTTTTCTGTCTTTCACTCTGACAGAGTAAAGATAAAATTCTACGCTGGAACTTCAGATGCAATCAATTCTTTGGTTGTTTGAACTAGACATGGTATAAGAGATCCTGTAGAATAACATCCTGTAAGATGATTTAACTTTCTGGAAGAGAAGGGTTCTTTAAGAATGAACCGATTCAGTGGTTTAAATCTCTTTGAAGAACCTAGTTTAAAAAAAATTCAAAAATAACAAAGTGGATTTATTTCCCTTCTGGAAAGGGATGGAGGGTGCTGAACTCGATAGTCAGAAATGCTAACATAGTCCAACATAGAACTTTCATCATACTAAGTGTGAACATGTCACTAGACGGTCTTAAGTTTATTCTGCTTTACTGTTACGGTAATAGAGTATTTTCATAAGCTTTTATTTTCAGTGGGAAAGTTGGCTTATGATCCTCTCTATTTACATACCTCTACCCTCATTGCTGGTAGAGACATGAGGTGCTTAACAGTGAACTGATTCTGGGATAAAAACATAGGTTAAAACCAACTCAGGCAAATGCAAACCAGCCCGCAGTAAAAAGAAAAAACAAAACCCCCAAACAAACAAAACCAAAGGGATTATTAAATATATAATATATATTTTATATATATATTTAATAATAACTCAGATAAATTTTCTCATTTGGTTTGTCATACAGCCTCAACAAGCAGCTGTACAAGCAAAAGCGACAGTGTAAACCAGAATGAGAATAAGCAACATAAAGTGGAAGCAGTTGAAGCCAATACTTCCATCAGACAAAAGTGTTCATGTAGCTCTGACCTCACACTGAGGAACCTTGCTTCTATTAAGTTAAATACTTACATTAAAAAGGTTGCGTTTTTGCAAGTTGTTTGGGGGACTTCTGATTTTTGTTTTCCTCTACACTCAGACATTTTTAAAAGTCTAACTTCTGACTCCTATCTAAGACTGAGCAACGCCCCTAAAAAAAAGTTGGCCCCTTCGAAGCTTCCTGAATTGAGACACATAAATATATCCCCGCCCCCCTCCCCCCAGCAAAACAGGGTTTTTTGTTTTGGAGGTGTTTTGGGGTTTTTTTGGATCGAGGGTGTTTAAAGTTTTTCTTCTCATTTGTTGCTGTGAGGTATTTTAAATAAGCATAAAAAGCATGAGAAAGTCCATTCAGCTACTTACCATTTAAATCTTTAAACCCAACTGTAAAGCTAAATTCATCATTGGACACTTTGGGGGATGCAGGTTGTACAGTCTCCACTCCTAAACTCTGTTAAGGTAGAAGAAAAAAAACAGGCATCTGATGACATAATTACTACTACAAACATTAATATTTGTAAATCAATTACCTGAATTTGTCTAATTGAATTGATTTTTCTGCAAGGAACAGACTGACACACACTAGTTTCTGGGATTATGCATAGACTGGTAAACTAAATAGGACCGGGACAAGGGTTCAAGCACTGTCTCAATTATGCCAAGTGTTTTAACGGTTTGCATGCTTCTCAATACAATGTTGACCCATGCCAACTGCAACTCATTAGGCAACACCCAGGCTCAGTGTGGGGAACAACAGAGGCTAGAGCTGTTTCTAATAGAGACAGTGGGAAAAGCCAGACTGATTTTTAGTTTTTGGTGGTTTGTTTGAAGGGGGAGCAGAGGGAGGGTGTTGAAAGAGTTTAACTGTGTATACATTTGAGCTGTGCAATGCTGTTTGCTCCAGAGTGCTTTATTTACTAATATAGAAGCTATCTGTTGCTTTCTCATGCCCTTTGCAAAAAAAAAAACCAAAAACAAACCACCCAAAAAACAACACAACATGCTGCTGTTAGCAATGTAAACTGCAAATCTGCATAGTTAGATAGAGAATTCCTAGTTTCTGGCTTGTTTAGGAAGCAGGCAGGGAACCAGTGCTTCACAAGTCAGGAAAAGCGCATACAGTGGAGATAGAAAAAGATACATTCTCCCTTCAACAGTGAGGAAGATGATAGCTCTAATAAGCAAACAGTGTAGACAAGACTGGAAGAAATTCCAAGGATCTGCCTAGACCATGCACCCACCCCAAAGCAAGTCACTTACACCTGGGTCATACCTGAAAAAAAACCTGATTAAAAAGCTTCCTATTAGATAAATTCCACCATCACCTCTGGTAATTTGTTCCACTGCTTCATTATTGAGATTACTATTCCTGCCATCAAATCTTTCTTGTGATACTCATCCTAAACTTCCTTTGCTACAGCTGAAGACAATTCCCTGTTGCCCTACTCTCCATGGACACGAGGAACCAAGTACTTCTTTCTGCTCTGATGCTGCCTTTGATGTATTTCAAGGTTATCAGTTTCCTCTAGACTAAACAACCTCAATCAATCTTTTCTTACAGGTTATGTTTCTTTTCTTTCTCATCATTCCCATTGTTTTCCTCTGGATTTTCCCCAGTCAACCCTCCTTCTCCTCAAAATGCAGTGCTAACACTGGACAGTTTCCCGGTTGAGGTCTTACCGATGCTGTGCAGAACGGAAGGATTACTTCATATAGCCTACAAGCTATACCCTTGTTCATACACCCCTGCGAGATGTTTGTCTACTTGTGCTCATACTCAATTTGTACCAGAGGCATTTACATTTCTCAGAGTTGCCTGAAACTGAGAAGCATTTTCCATTAAAATTAATGCAAATGTTTTTCTTGGCAGCTCTTTTCACCTATTTCCCACCCAGGACAAGTTGGTTTCTTCTGAAGTTATACAGAGCTGGAAACCAAAGCAGTGATAACTTTAAACACTGTTTCTGTGTTAATACTGACTCTCATAAAAATAGACACAGTATAAATATGGGAAGAGGGAGAAATGAAGCACGACAGAGTTTTACAGTGCCCAAGGAAAAAAAAATATAAAAGAGAGGGCACAAAATGTATTGATGAAAATAACTTCAATACCATAAAGGAAATACTTTCATTACTAATCTAACAAGTCGTAACATCTCATAATGGCCATAAAAGTGCAGGAAAAAAACGAAAGTACATGCAAAGGGAAATAAAAGGGAAAACAAAACGCTAAAAAGTTTAAAATTAGGTCATAGAAATATCAGAAAAGTGCAATTTTGAATTTGCATTTCTTTTTCAGCCTTGTTATGCAATGTGAAGGCACCTTTGTGTGTTCCTATCATTTACTCTTACTTTAGGAACAGAGAGATTAGTGAAAAAGGGTGAAAAGCTATCTACAGTCTCATTTTGGAAATTAAAAGCCTAAAGAAATTAACAGATGCAGGTCTGTAAACTGAAAGTCTACAGGCTTTCAGATATGCCTGCATCCTTCTCCCACACAATGCTGGGGTAAGAGAGGATGCCAGCACTTTAGAGAGGGGGAGAAATAGCCAGTCTCCATCTTAGGAACATGTTCCATCCCACCCAGTACTGCACCGAGTGTAGAGAGAGAAGAGGGTTACTCTTACTCTGTCCCCATCACCTGCACTCCCAACAGTGCTGTGTCCAATCTGAGAAGGTGAAATTTATCACAAGCAGTCTTTTGTTGAACTTCAAGGCATAATAATGAAACAAAATTACCCTAAAACCCTCCCTCCCTCTCTCTCTCTCAAATAAACATGCACAGTTATAAAAAGCCCTTAAAAAGCAGAAAGGCTACCAAGGGGCAAAGTAAGGATTTGACAGCCAAGAATGTCACATAAAATCTTGGATTTCACACAGTATAAGCGTAATTCTTAATCTGTGGCTCAGGATTATTGGTATTTAATTTGGCAAGCACTGGGATTCACCAAGAGGGAAGAACCCTTAAAACAGAGGACGTAAGCAATCAGACTCCCGCAGAATCCACAAGCATCCATCTATTAAAGTACAACAGATGTACTGACTTTTGGGATTGTTTTTTTTTTTAAGATACAAAAATTCTCCTTTCATCAGGTTTTGCAGGAAGTACTCCATGACTATAGACTTAGAAACAGGCTCATGCTATTTTATAGTTTCCTCTCAAGAGAGTAGTCTGCATTGGCTGTAATGTCTCTATAAATTCTTGAATGCCACCCTAGCTGTAACTTAGTATTTTGCCATATCTAAAGATCACTCTTATGCATATATTGAAAAGTTGCTTTCATTTTCAAAGTTTACATCTGACACTCGGGCTACATCCCATTTACCCATGTATGCAAAGCATTTGTACCTGAAGATTCTTATTCAAACTCTTCCTGTTTTGACAGTAACTTTCAATTTCTTGGGACCAAGCCCAGAGGAATTTAAATTGTTTATTTGGGGTTTTTTTGAGAAAGCATCTTCCATAAGCAGTTAGCTCCCTTTAACAATCTAGCCGGGGCTGATACTACTGTATTCTTCAGGCCACTTGTTTTCAGTGTCAAGCAGAGAAATTTAGTTGAAAGTTTTTCAAAGTAATGTATCTGTATTTATTCAGAGTGGAAGTACATGAAAAATGTAGAAAAGTTGCCTCTTTTCTCTAAAGCATAATAGCTATTTTTCTAATCTTGATGGAAAAAAGAATTATCTACCTGGGTCAGCATGTCCATCTCCCCAAGTAAATTGCTGAACATTTCATCTATATCATCACAGGTTTGCTCCATCTGAAAGAAAAAAATCCACAGAAAAAGAATCATCATGAGTTCATTTCAAAGCCAGCAATGGTCAAAACCAGAGAATAGGCAATGTTCTTTTATAGTATGTTCTCAATTAACTTCAAAACAACTGTTCACAACTTGCAAAAACCTCTACCCATAATTTAGAAATAACTACTAACAGATCAGAATGTCAATCCTGTACATACTGAAACACACACTTAGGTTCTACACTCATTACGAGTTCCAACAACCTCCTTGTATTATTCACATTTCATAGGTAGTCACTAGCTAACAAACCATGGTTGTATTTTAAACATCAATGAAATGTAGCTAGTGAGAGATGAAGAGGGAAACAGAGTTTGAGGCTGAGAAATTCCTGAATGCTTCATTTTGAAAGCCTTTCTTTGGCTTAGGTGACTAATACAAGAAGAGTTTATTAGGTGTTATCTAGTGCAGGACCTGGTTATGGTTAGGTACATGACCAACTTTTTGTCTCAGTATTTCTCCCAATTTTCTTTCAAATACTAGTGCACTGAGAGAACTCCAGTCTTACCTAACCTCAAGACATCTGAGGATGAGCACTGAGACAAGGAAAATGGATACATGCTGCATGACGGTAAATGGTAGCTCTTGTCACAAGATGGGGGTGTGAGGACAGCAACACACCCCAAGTTACTGGGGAGATACAGCTTCTGCAATAACCCTCTTCCTCATGCATTTATTCCTTTGCAGGGACAGAAGTAGTGTAGAAGGGTTCTGACATGGAGCACTGCCAGAGACAAGAACTATAAACATTTTCTTAATATGCTCAAGCCTCCAAGTGATTGAAAACTCCGGTACAGATAGCATAAAACTAGGGTTCAAACTTTAAACATGTGAGTAGTCTCATTGGTTTGCTAGGTCTATGTGCACCTAGTGCACATAGTTTACATGGCAGGGGTCTGGAAGTGAGAGGGCTGACAGGGTGGCTTCTGTGAGAAGACACCCAGAGCAGCCCCCATGTCAGAGAGAGACAGTAGCTCCAGCTGGCTCCAAGATGGACTTGGTGCTAGCCAAAGCCGAGTCCATCGGCAACACTGGTGGCACCTCTGTGACAACATATTTAAGGGTAAAAAATGCTGTGCAGCAGCTGTAAGAGAGGAGTGAGAAAACGTGACAGGAACAGCCCTGCAGGCAGCAAGGTCAGTGCAGAAGGAGGGGAGGAGGTGTTCCAGGTGCCAGAGCAGAGATACCCCCGCAGCCAAGGTTGTTCTCCTGCAGCCCATACAGGACCATGCTGGAGCAGATATCCACACTGCAGTCTGTGGAGGACACCGCACCAGAGCAGGCGAACATGCCCTGAAGGAAGTTGCAGGCCATGGTGTGACCATGCTGGAGCAGGCTCCTGGTGGGAACTGTAGCCTGTGGAGAGGAGCCCGCACAGAGCAGGTTTTCCGGCAGGACCTGTGACCCTGTGGGAGACCCATGCTGAAGCAGTCTGCTCCTGAAGGACTGCACCTTGTAGAAAAGACCCCTGCTGGAGCAGTTCTTGAAGAACTGCAGCCTGTGTGAAGGTCCCAGGTTGGAGAGGTTCATGAAGGACTGTCTCCCATGGGAGGGTCCATGTTGGAGCTGGGAAACAGTGTGAGGAAATAGAAGCAGCAGAGACGGTTACGCACTGACCACAGTCTTCATTCCCTGTCCCCCTGCACTGCTTGAGGGAGGTAGAGGTAGAAGAGTTGGGAGTGAAGCTGAGCCTGGGAAGAAGGGAGGGGTGGGGTAAAGATGTTTTTAATTTTGTGTTTGTTTCTCATTATCCTACTGTCTTAGTAAACAGTAATAAATTAAATTAATTTCCCTATGTTGAGCCTGTTTTGCTCAACAGTAATTGGTAAGTGTTTTCCCTTGTCCTCATCTCAACCCATGAGCTTTTCCATTGTATTTTCTCCCCCGTTCTGCTGAGGAGGGGGGAATGATAGGGCAGCTTGGTGGCCACCCACAGTCAACTCACCACAGCACCTTACAGGATGAGGACCAACCTGATGAAAGAAAGCAATCAACTGAGGACAGGAACAACTCTAATGACTATAAAGACCAGCAAGAAAAGACGACCAGCAAGTATCCTGTTCTTCAATCTTAATGCTTTTCCTTTAAAAGAGCATCTTGAGTCACAGAACTATCCCATAGTTAAATGATAAAAGGCCACTGAACCACTACAGTCAGTATCTGTTGTCTGAGAATTACTTGGTAGCATGTCTTGAGCATGACAGTTAATACTGAAGCAATCTGAGCTGCTCTGCCTCCTTCACACTTGGTATTTCTGGCATCTATATAAGCAAGACCACCCTAATTTCCACTTGCCCTCTTACCACCTGTGTTATCTCCAACACCAGAATTCATTAGGTGAAGGCATGCACAGCTTTCATCAGTCAGGCTCGGGGCATATTCTACCTGCTTTAGACTGTTTTTGTAGCTGGTGTAACTAAACCAGGCACAGGCAACCAGGAACTGGACTTTGAACTTTCACAGTCCTCTCAAATCCCACAAATCAAAGACTTACAAGATTTCAGAACTGGATTCTGTTAAAAACATTTTAATAGGATGTGGTTGGCAGGGCTGAGGGTATCCCTACCCCAACAGTGGAGATGGTACAGCTATGACTGTGTAACACAGAACATACGTGTCACATGACTGAGTGAATGGAGAGCTAAAGTCACCTTACCTGCTTCATTTCCAGCTGACAAACCACACTGGATGGCTCACTCTGTATGTATCACATTTATCATACAGAGCTTTCTCTATAAAACTCCACTTCTGTAGATTCAACAGTATACTGGTTGGGTAAATGATTACTGACTCTTAATTGATTTATTTGAATCAACAGCTGTATAGCTTCCTACACACCTGGCACTTGGAAAATCAATTTTCATAAAAAGGATAAATAAAATGGCATTTATTTGATTAGGCAGAGTGAAGTCAGAGTTGTGATGTGACAAAAAATAGAGCTGCAGTTCATACTGACAAGTATCTCATCGGTGCTTAAATAGTACTGAGTAATTTTATGTTTTTCCTGTTCTCTGATTTAGGAGAACAAAGCATCTGCTGGGGTAATCTTATCAGCTCTAGCCCTTGTATGTTTTTGTGGGTCTTTTTAACCACTGGGTAGATCTACTTTCAGGAAAAAGTCTTCATATCTGTTCCTTTGACAAACTGAAATCCTGCTTTGCTGTATTTTTCCAGAATAGAAATATAAAAGTGGTAAAAAAATTACTCTTGAGTTACAACCAGGAGACATTATCAAAAGGAGGAGTAAGAATTGTCTAAAAAGGCAAAAAAAACCCTAAGAACTCTCTTCAGTAGTTAGCAAAAAAAGGCAAGAGAACTGAATATTGCATTATACAACACACTCAACAAATTACACAACTTTTACAGGTTCTAATAAATTTAGAGCTTCTTTATTTGCAATTACATGATTTTCTGAATGTCCAGACACATTTGATTCAGAAGAAAAATAATGTAATCCTATGAAAAAGCAATGTACAAAGAATTCTGTAAGAATTTCCACTGTAAATTGGGGCTGAGTTAGTCACTGATGAATTGTCCTTATCAATTCAAGTAAATGACGTTTAATACTAGGGGGTTTTTTTGACCTTAAGCACATGTGGGAAGGGGGAAGGCCTGAACATATAATTTGAGAAGGAAATATGTCAATGTCCCTTTCAGGCGTCACTTTCAATGAACAGACATCCATCATCATCATCAGAGTGATAAAGCCATGTTGTCACCAAGCCATTGCCCATACTGGTCTCTTTTTTTTTTTTTTTTTTTTTTTTCCCCCTCTTGAATTTGTGATGGGTTTAGGAAGACAAAATCATCATAATCACCAAATACCCTGAAAATATTTTTATGTTAAAACACACTGAATGATCTTTTAAACTGATATGAGAACTCTCCAGATTCATGGGGGATTTTGGCAAGAGTTAGAAAAGCAGAAGATAGTAAAACGAGTCTCCAAAACATTGAACTGCAAACCAGTGTCCATCCACTCTCCTCCTCTTTGATTCTGCTCCACAATAATTTCAATTCCTTTTATTTTATTTGAATTTATTTTTATTTGATTTGATTTTATTCAAACAAGAAACTCAAAGTGAAACCTGCAGGTGTATGAGCTATTATTAACAAAACAGGGGAAAGGATTTACCAGAGTCTCCAGAAGAATACTGAGTTTCATACTCAGTCCTCCTCTATATCCACTGAGCAGTGACTTTTCTGACAGGTTTTTCTGTATATAGTACTAATAACTCCTAAAATCATATCAACTACAATAAACTGAAGAGAGAAAAAAAACCCACCAAGACAGCATTTTTGCAAGAAGTTTCTCATGTTATATATAAAATATTAAGCTGAGAAAAAAATCAGAATTAAAATAAAAAGAGGAAATTGCGGTTGTCAAGAATAAACATGCTAAGGAGGGGCTTGTGGGAGGGCATATATGTGAAACCTAACCTATTTTGAAAGTGGTTGATTTTCAAACTGATGTCTTCTAGACCACTTTTTGAAGTAACACGAAGCATACAGGCAAAGGTATTCCTTGTCTTTTATTTCCCCCAAATTTCACATTCCCAGATCTTCATTGACGTCTCATGAAAGTATCTTTTTTATTTATTTTTTTTAATGCTTCTACATTTCTCACAGTGTATATGTAAGGGGTTGGGGCATTTGCCCTTCAGCTTGCTATTCTAACCACCAAGTCTCACTATTTAGTTTATGCATATTAGACTCTCACAGGTTTATATAATACATACATTTTGACTCAATACATATTCACCCCAGCATTTATCAGAAATCCCCCAGACCTGTTAGACCTATTATTTTACCTTCCCAATTTCAATTTTAGCAGCCTCTTTGCTGATAAAAGTAGTTTAAATCTAAATTAAGAGAAGTGAATAACAAAACTCTGCATTGCATTTTATTGTACTCTGTATTTCTAGCATCTTTGCATTTCAGCTCACCCAATTAAAAAAAAATTGTTCACACATCTCCTTACCTGCAGTTTCTGTCATTTGTAGTATCTGCCTTTTCTCCCTTACATGCTTTGTTGCCATTTCCAAAGACCTGCTTTCATCCATTCAGGTGGTGCTCTGAGGGGGGCTCCAACCATTTACTTTTCATAAGAACCTGCCCTGCTGCCCTGGATGACAATACCAAACTCCTGTGCACTGTACTTCTAAACTTGGCAACAGACCCACACAAAAATTCTTCCCTCTCCTAAATATCTACTCCATATAAACCCTGATTTTGAAATCGAGATGTAAATTTCTACATTTTTTGAGCTATGGGCTAGAAAGTTGGAATGATTTTATCTCACTTCTAACACTAGAGAAATTTGGCAGGTGCAGAGAAGCAAGCTAGCCCACAGCGATGGCCAGGAACCTCTCTCTGGGCCAACCTGGTATGCTTGCATGGGCTATGTACTTTGCTGACAGAACAACATTGTTTTCCCCTGGGGATGGTCCAGTATTCAAGGGCACCAAAGAAAAATGCTGAGAAATTTCTTGCTCAGCTGCAAGAATGGAGCAGCGATCCTTGCACTCAGTCTCACGGTGCACATTCTTACCTGGGTTAAGTAGAACCTCACCTATGTTAGTGTCCCGCACTGACAGGTGGAGCTGAAACTGCCTTTGTTGGTCTATAATATGAACTCTGTAATTAAAATCAGGATATGATTTCTGCATAGATGCATACATTTTTATTTTTTTAATATACTAGAAAGAATAATAAAACAATTTTATTTTTTTAAGAATGAAGAAAGTTTTGTGATTTGCACGCTTATGTAAGACAACTGCACTATGTCTATGAACAATACATAGGAAACTGAGATGTTTGATAGAACACTATCACTTGGGAGGAAGCTAACAGAACGAGTAGTAAAACAATGGCATGAAATTCAGCCTGCTTAAAAAAGAAACTATTAAAAAAATATCAGGAAAGCTGACAGAGTGTTCATATGGTGTAGGTCAAATAAACCAGGCATGGTACTATACTAAGCAGAGTTTGAACTGTTAGTATCTGTCAACTCTGAAAATTACTGAAAGCCAGTCCCCCAGCCCCTTTCAACAGGAAGAGTGATCCAAGTCACATGGTAACAAGGCTTCTGCACTTGCAGTCTGAAAATAAGCTCAAAGCCCTTGTGCAACACCGAACAGGAAACACCAACGGTATCACACACAAGATTACCATCTCTGCAACTCAGTCGCAGTTGAATTTATGCAGTTTAATCGACCTAAGGGCTACAAACAAAAAAAGGATGAGGAACGGCATGGTACCAGTAGAACAAAGACATACAGAAGATTCATGCCGGTATAAGGAACCAGTCCACTTAGTGATCTGGTGAATAGTTACGGACACATTCATCAAATTCAAAGTATCATTGTAATTCTTAAACTGTTACATATGTGAATAGAAAGAATAAAAATACATGAAGTATGTTTTTACAAGTCACAGAAAGATCAAAGCACACCTTCACTTCCTAGTCCCTATGCTACAGTCTACCAGAATGGACACTAGCTGTTTGACTATCCAGATGACCACTAGCAGCACTGTAACTTCCTGCTAACACTTTATGCCTGAATTCTTTCTGGAGTGGAATGAAGAAATCTTTAACATTTTAGAGAGACCCAGCAGTAGCCCAATGATTAAATCACTCATTCACCCTTAGCTACAGCCGACTATGCAAAGTAGATCATCCCGTATTAAATACAGGAGAAAAGAAGAAAATGAGAGAAGAGAGATGAAAGTGACAGAAGCCCTACCATAAAGAGCAAAGCTGGAAAGAGGGTAACTGATTGTCACAGGAAACAGATGGGAAAGTACTATGATAAAAAAAAAAGCATAAAACCTAGAGGAAAGTTACTTATGCATCATTTTGTCCTGGCTTACAACACAAATTTAATGGGATAATAAATGAAACTGAAAGTCTGCACAACTGTTCCAGGAAAACGTGCACAGCGTAATTGTAACACTCCTCAAAACTGGTGAGTTAACAAGCTAAGGAGTGGGTTTTCTCTACTAGCAGTTATAGCTAGAAGTGTCAGTATTTCAGAGAGTTTCAGGAAAGGACAATGAACCTCATGTTTCAAGACCTAAAACAAAGGCCCCACCAATTTGAAACAGGAGTCAAATTTTCATGATAGACAGGTTACACCATACCTTCCAGCACAGGATTTCTTGTATCTCCTCCTGAGGCACGTGATGCTAGCCACTGCTGGAGACAACTTGCTGGCCAAATTGAATGCAGGTCTGAAATAGATCTAACTAGGTTTCCTGCAATGATTCTACAGTTAGTTGTCAATAAAAACTGACTACTCAAATGTCTCTTTACATATGTCAGTGAGGCAGGATGGAAGTTCCTTGACCAGCTACATCATCACATCCAGTAAAAAGTCCCCACAGACACTTAGGTCAATTTTTATGAACTAGACTATGAAAGAACATCTGTCTCTGCAGAATTCAGCCTAGAAGAATAATCCCATTAGTTACTAATTCTAGTAGACGCTAAGAAAGGAAGTTGAAGTTTTGGAGTGATAAAGTAGAAATGACAGCTGCCACCAAGATTTCAAAATCACAATCAGATTTGGCAGTTAGCATGCTGACTTTTGTCTTTCTTACTTACATAACATGACCCTGTAACTCTCTTCTGTTTTAATACTAACTCATATTTTGAAAAGGATGGATCAAAAGCCATTAGACTGCTTCCAACACTGCAAGTACCTAACATTGATAAGCATGGCGTTTTCCAAGAAAAAGCTTACATACACAGATAACTCTGAAAGCAGTTTCTTACTCATATCACCTATTCTTCTGGGAAATCTGGTGTGCCAATGACTGTAGGTTTATCTGCAGCTGAAATTACACTGCATATTTAATTCGTGGATGGGTGCGACATGTCATAACTCTGCCCATGGTGGAATAAAAGTGACACACTAAAACACTACTAAACTGCAAAGTATCCTTCCTAGTTTAAAGCTCAGTCACATTTGGCTTTGGATTAAAATTAAAATGGCAGATAAATACAATCATGTGAGAAAATCCTTTTCTAATGTTAACCTGGAGCACTATAGCACCTTCAGGTGACCCTGCCACAAAAAACACTTCTAGCATTTTCCATTGATTGTTCCAGACACATTTTTACATATACTGTGGAAACAATTTTGACTCCAGTTGACTCAACTTGTATCACATTGCTTAAACTGTCCCTAGCAAGATCAAAGGCACAGCTGATAATCAATTTGTACTCTACCAACTCCAGAATTATCCACCCAGATGTAAGCACAAACATCTTTAGATGAGAGCACCTCAAACTCACAGATCCTACTTCTGTTTCACAGAAATTTTAACTATTTATACAATTGTAACCATTTATACAATCAAACCTCTTGAAAGCTTGTTCTCTTTTTTGCTGTTTTGGAAATCCACAGTTAACTCGCTTGCATTACAGGAACAAGTCTGCAGTTAGGACTGAATTTGGAATAAGTCTTTATTAGTTCAAAAGACCCAGATTTCATAGACCTGAAAGCTACGCTGCTGTAGTTGTACTTTACCCTTGTCTTGCCGAGATGATGATAATTTAACCACCACAGAACTCCTATGCATGAGTACACCAGCTGAGCACAAGTACACCACCATCTTTTTCAGCGATATACATTTGAGCACTTCATTTTCCACTGGCGAGAGAAAGAGTTTTAGCATGTTTGTAAAGCACCATGGGACACTGAGGCTGTCCTTCAAATGATGCTGCCTCAGCATCCATCACCTCTATGCTCCCCAGCCTTCCTCTCTCCCCCGTGCAACCCCAAACACATACTTTCTTCTTTATCCCACTTGCCGAGAGTAGTGCTTGTGAGAAGCAGCTATGGGTCCTGTTCTTAGGGTTAGGTGGGATGGCACAATTATTGAATGGTCCCAGAGGCTCAGTTAAGAGAGGCTGACGGGAAGAACAAGGGACTATCCACAGTACGTCAGGAGGAAGTTACTCAAGCCCGGAAGAAGGGGTTAGCAAAGGGCTCTCCTGCTAAGATGAGAGAGGAAGGGAAGAACATTTAACTGATGAAAGGCAGTGTATGCTATGGCTAGGGAAAAGGACTGTAGAGGGACATGGCAAGCAGGCTGGGTGCAAGACAGCTCATTTACCAAGCTCCTCTCCAGAATTACTCTCAGGCACAGATGCAGAGTCTGGATCCTGGGCTCCAGAAAATGTATCCCAAATGTACTCAAGCAGCTGGGGACTGCAAGTCAAAAGCACCTTATGCAAGGGGAAAAAGAAACCTCGATATAAAGCACAAACACAGGGAGGAGAAAACTGGGGAGCAATTTCTATGTACCAGAACTTTACTTTGTAGCCTCCGGTTACTCCCAAAGGGGAGTGCTTTTATGGGGCTCGAAAGCAATGGTACTTCTGTTCATTTTTATATAGTATCCTGCCAACAGACAATGTGCTTCAGCCTGGCCTGTGGGTCTAAGGGCATTACAGAAATAATGCACAGCTACAGACTTGGTGATCTTCCTTTGTCATAGAATTATTTACTGCAGAATGGTCCAGTTTGGGGACTTTCTCCCCATAAGCCATACAGGCAGCACAAACACCCTGTGTAGAATGAAATGGTAGGAGGAGACATATTTCCAGTCCTATGTCTTTGCACAGATTGGTAGAAGAAACAATTCCCTATTCTGTGCCAGATTACTAGCACACAGAAACAAGATCTCCATTCCCTCGAACTTCTCTCCTTCAAAAGGCAGAAAGGTGGATGGAAGTGTGTCCCCTGAGCTGGATTCAGCTTATGAACCATCAGCTGATCTAGGCTCACCTATCTTGTGTTGACAGCATATCTGCTTCAGCTCTACTCAGGTATTAACAACTGCAGACATACAAGTTACCAGAAAGTATGAGTCTCACTCAGTTCTAGATTCCTCCCCCACCCTGCCTTGATGGGAGAGCAGAACAGTGACAGGGCAACTTAAGTCTGTGCAGCACAAATTTGTTCTGTTTCCACACTCCTTCCCATAATCTGTAGTTTGCTGATGTTGTTGTAATGTTTTTCTTCCTGTTGTTTTTTTTTCCAGTTACCCAACATTGCTGTACGGAACTTACATGACAAGAAGAGACTGTCTCGTAGTGTTAAAAATTGCCAGCAAATGAGAATAGCACAATTATTAATAATTTTTTGATTCAGTAGAATGCTCAGCCTAACTCCAACCTGCAATGGAGCACATGGGCTATAAGCTTTTCATTCCCATTTGATGCTGTTGAACTGTTCCCAGTATTCCCTTATCCTCAAGTCATGGAACTATGGGAATTGTGTCTTGTAGCTCTCTACTAAATGAAGTTTTTGATATTTAGCTTCACAATTCATAAGGTAGGCTGATTCCATGTGAACGGATCGTCTAACAAGCAGAAAATGGTAGACAAGGAAGCCCATAGATGAGAGGAAGCCATACAGGGATCCAATGTGAGAAAATCCTTCCCCTCTCCAATCCCCTATAGAATCAAGAGATGTTAAGTGTGGAATAATAAAAATCATAGCACAAACGAAAAAGAAAAAAGGAAGGAGAAGTTACAGCACAAAATTTAAGTGCAGAAGCCGCTACATATCACTGGCTCATCTTTTCCAGCATTCAGTCCCTCCCATAGTAAGCCATTACAGGTATGTGCAAGACATGCTATAAGGGTCCCTGACAGAACTGTCTACCTGTACAAATAACTTACTCCTAGGCCCTAGTTACTGGCAAAAGTTCGAGGTCACCTTCTTATCTCTTATAATCACATGTTCTTATTACTGCCAGAAATGTTTAAGAGAGGGCACACATGGTACAGGAAAGGAAGACTGAAAGAGGAAATGCATATAATGCTCTAACAGATAAGAGTGAAGCAAAAGGGTGAAAATAAATCTGTATAATTTTTATTGAACCTGTTTGTCTGCTTCATACCCAGTTTATGTATTAAAATCAAATGAAGCAAGTAATGCTTCAGTAATATGAAAGTACAAGTATTTCACCAAAGTACAGTGCTCAGTACCACAGCGAGCGGTAGAAAAATTCAATGAAGATTGTTTTTATAAACCTTTTTCTCAGCTTTACTACTGACTGAGGAGTCAGGTACAATTTCAAGGCCCATTATTAATTTTCCACCTAGAAAAGCGTTTCTTTCACCTATATAATTGCACAGTGATCACAAACTGCTATAAGCAGTGGGTTTCAGCCAAAGATCTGTAAGGAAAGTGGAAGCCTGGAGTCACCACAGATTGGATGTTATATTGGTATGGCTGTGGCTGCTTTCCCACAGCCCAACAAGCCCTGAACCACACAAAGGAAACAGTTATGGGAAGAAAACACCGCAAGAGAACAACCTTGTGACATTTCCAGCATAATTCTTCCATTTCTGTAAGGTTTCCCATGAGAAGGAAATGCCACTGCCTCCCTCTCTTTTTTTCCTTACCAAGTGGAGGAGGGATGGAACAACTGATCTGGTCAGAGATAGCAACTCCATCAGAGAATCACAGAATGGTTTGGGTTGGAAGGGACCTTAAAGATCATGGTAGTTCCAACCCCCCCTGCCATGGCCAGGGACACCTTCCACTAGACCAGGTTGCTCAAAGCCCCATCCAGCCTGGCCTTGAACACTGCCAGGGATGGGGCATCCACAGCTCCTCTGGGCATGACACAGGGGAGACAAAGGAGGTCAGTTTAGTGACAGATATGAAAGGCTTTGCTGAATTTCATGGAAGAACATGGCTCCCCCTGGGAGAAAACTGCAGTTAAGTTTATGCTGAATACCTTCCTAGGGCTGGCACCCAAAACCACTGGGTCCTTCATATTTGTTCTCTCAAACATTAGGTTTGTCATCTTCCCCTCAGTCATGAAGACGTGGTCATCAAAGTACAAAACTAAGCTGTAATCACAACAAGTATTTGGAAATGTTATCTGTGTTCATGTTTTTAGCATGTATTCTCACTTGCTTAGGGTTATCTCAGCACTTAGGCCCTCCAAGCCACATGTACAGCAGATCTTCCAAACATAAGATTTCATCAAAAAGCACAGCAAACAGTAGACTTGACTGTTATTTAAATGATTATTTTTAAAAATTCACAATCAGACACAAAAAACACAAAAAAAACCCCTTCAAAAACATGTTCTAGGCTGAAACATCCTTCTTATTTCTGTGCTTCAATGAAAATCCCATAGCAAGTGAGAGAATGGAGGCTTCTTGTACTGTCAGAAATACTAAACAATCTTCAAAATCACATCAAAATCTTTCTGAGCTGTGGAAGAAAAGTAATCATGTGCCTGCAGTTTGGGCTATCTGAAGATACAGTGAGAGTACCAAAACAGACCAGCTAAGGCCACCGAGGAGCATGTTTTCATTTGCTGCCTATACGGACTTGATGCCAGCAGCTTAAGTGACAATTCTGTAGATCCTGACCACTCCCTTGGTGAGCTGACTTCTAAGCAGACACATTATTTTGCCTAAAACTGGGGACTCAGAAGGTAATTTGCAATTTTTATCAGCAAAAGCATCTGGTGAGTGCCTCTGATTTTGGCTCCTAGACATTCCCTCTCTCTGATGGACTAGCAAAGCTGCTAGAAGTGGATTTGCTCCCCATACATTCCCACTTGTAGGTACAAGATCTTCACCAAAATTTTTATTGTATCAGTTGGATTGTCTGAAGACAACTGAGAACATTCTGTTGTTAGTGATATCAGCCATGTAGGGTCTGCCCACCTGATAACAGATACACAGGGAGTTTCATCCTTCAATATTACTGTTACACGCCACACTTCTACATCCACTGCTTTAGATTACAACCAAATACAGAGTAAAAGTAAAAATGGTAATTGACTGAGGAGATGCATCCAGGGCAAAACTTCTATCAGAATTGTCTCTCTATGCACTTCTAAACAGAGTATCATAGAAAAAGTTGGTTCATATTTACTGAACCTTCTTTTCCTTCTAGGATTCATAATTCATCTACTCCCCAAAATACTCATAACCCTAGCCCTGCTCTATCTGAGCCTAAATTCATGGCATGCTGGATCAATGCTCAAAAAGAAGCAGCAGTCTTGTGTGCAGGCTGATGTACTTCTGGTAGCAAAAATTATGAGAGCAATTAGCTAGCCACAGATCTAAAAGGTCACTTTAGCGGAAAAAAAGGTTTTGAAACTAATGACAAACTTTTTTAAAAGTCACAACCAGTTTGTGAATACTCACATTGAAGCTGTAAATCAGATCAAAGTCATTTGTGTTTCCTTTTCATTCACAGCCCAGGAGCAATGCTATAGATTAATGTTGAGAGGTGGTGAAACACATGCTCATGTATGCTTATGTAGATGCTCAAAAGTTTCCTGCAGAAACTTAAGAACAACATGAAACCCTGGCTTCTTTCTTTCACGGTGCAACATACCATCTTCTACACTGGCAGCTATACAGTTACTATCTAGGGTAGCTATGAATCAATAGGTTGGATAAGGAAAGCTGCCTAAAATGCCTGCTTTTCCAAGAGCAATTTTACTGTTACAGATCACTCCTAATCATGAAAAGATACATGGTGGAGTTTCCATGACATCTGCATCTGATCTTCTCATCCCAGGCTCTTTTTAGTCAATGAAGGGAAAGAAAGGTAATTTTATAGAGCGTGATTCATGGCAGCTGTCTAAAACTGGACAGCTGAACCAAGTTTTAGCAGTACCTGACTGTAAAGGTGACTCAGAACCTCAGGTGACTAAAATGCTAATGTCTGGACCTGGGTGAGGAGGATCCTGCCTATAAAGTCTAAGAAGTGCTCTGGAAGGTCTGTATGAATGCAAGTTACCACTGTCACTGGAAACCTTCCAAAAGAAACAAGCTAAAGCTCCTGCACTGCTGTAGGCAAATAAGAGGTCTTATTTTCACTTTCATTGCATATCAGCAGCTGACCATGCGAAGTCATCATCACAACAGGGCAATGGGCCTACAATAAAACAAGTCAAGACGTACTGAAATGAAAGATGAAAAAAAGGTCTGTGGGAAAGAAAAACACATGTAGTTTGAAGAAAGAGCAGGAAAGGATAGGGGCCTTGATATCTGAATGATATGCAGGAAAATCAAACTCAACTACATTCCTGTAAAGCCACCTCTGAAACATAAACACTTTTTCAAGAAAATCCACGTTCCCAGATCTTTGTCTCAAAGGACGGATATTCATGAATCTGCAAACAAGACAAGTCCTCTCTTGAACAAGGCAAACCTTGTTTGGTTTTCTGGTAGTTTTCTCAGTCATTTTGTAGGGTCAGAGAGATGCAATATTTGATCCCTCCATCCACAGGTTACCCAAGTCCTACCTCTCCTTACACCACCTACTGCAGAGCAAGAGAAGGAAAGCTTTCTGCCTCTTGTTCCTCTCACTGCTCTATGACACTTCTTCTAAAAGGAAAGGTGAAACCGGAAAAGCAAATTCTTAGTGGGTTGGGTAAATTCTTTACTACGTAAGAAACCTCTGGCCGCAATACTGAGTTAAGCTGCTACAACATCCAGCAGGCCTCTCTGTTCATACTGTTGCCCCCTTTGTGCATACTGTTATCCTCCCAAATGTGTCAGCCTCTAGAGTTTTACAAATTAAAAAAAGATCAAGCTTATAGCCTGATTCACAGGTGCATGAGTTATAGTGTGTGATCTAGCAGACACTGCTCAAGTATAGTGAAAATCAGACTTTTGATCTGTGCAAATCAAACTTAGCTGGAATAAATACATTTGATAACAAAATAAACCAGCACTTCAAAGGCATCACACCTTGCTTGAAGATACTGCACATGAAATAATCACAAATTCCAGCATGAACAATTAAAACACAATTTACTCAATAATTACTTTGAGCCTTCAGTCATATTTGCCTCCAAACCTCAGAAGAGTCTGTAGTACCCACAGGAGTATTTGATGAAGAAACAGATGACACAGAGAATGAATAAAAGTACCCTTTCAGAGAGCATACGTTTTTTAAGCTATGTGTGGTCCCAGATGGATCAGAATTCTCTGAGTATATAAAACAAATCTGTAATGCTCCATTGATTAAACCTCCCAAAGACATTAGTAATCCATATTTCAAACCAAATTATCCCCATTTTTAAGCAATGCTTACACAAAACAGGAATTATAATTAAATGTAATAGTCTCCTTAGCCCACAGGGGAAAACAACTGAACAGGTCCAGCAAAAAGTTAAACATTCTGTTTTAAACAAAGTTTTAACCTAAATTCACATTATTTACAATGTTTCTAGAAAAAAAAACTTCGTAAATTCAGGGATGACAAATGAGTAGGAGCCTACACAGATGGTGCAGGTCATCTAGTATAGCCCTCGAAAGGACTGGGGCTTACCTATTTGCCTCTAATGAAACATGTACTAAAATGAGTCCTGGAAACTATATTTACATCACTGTTGTGCAGCAGCAGGGTAATAAATTAAGAGTAACATCAATAGAGTCATATGTGAAATTAGTATTTTTTAGAAGCGAGTCAGGAACTGATGACAGAACACACATCATGTAATTTACAAAGGGGAACTAGAACCAAAGAGGAAAAACGACTGCCAAACTCCTGCAAACAGAAGTTTTGAGGGGTAGAGTCAAGCTGGAGCCAAGCTAATCACAGAATCAGAGTGATCTGGGACAGGAAGGGACCTCAAAAAGTCAAGCTGTCTGTCCCAGTTTGGTGGCACCCTAAATATTTTGTCTGTAGGCTACATTCCTGCCTCCAAATTTTTAATGACAGTTAAGACAGGCTGGATGATATGCTGCCTAAAAGACCCTACTAGATACATCTTCCCAGTGTGACAATTAACTTCTCTTTTGGTGCACAAGGGACTGAAAAAACACCCCAAGCTTGTGGAGACTGTATTTATGTTATTTATCCATGGTGTTCACACAAGGGTAT
Source organism: Falco punctatus (assembly GCF_963210335.1). Classification (NCBI taxonomy): domain Eukaryota; kingdom Metazoa; phylum Chordata; class Aves; order Falconiformes; family Falconidae; genus Falco; species Falco punctatus. The sequence continues at coordinate 68,986,559 of NC_137583.1, forward strand.
AATGCAGGATGGGCCTTCTCAAAGTCAGGAGACATATCTATTTCTTTCCTAAACCACATGGTCAAATCCACCACCAGCAGAGAGACATAAATTGCATTTCTTGGAAGTCTGTACTGGCTGTTTTGCCATAACCACACCACTGTCTTAGATGCTTAGTTTAAGACTGATAGATTAGCACATTCACATGCCATATTTTTTGGCTGCTAGTGCCAGGTCACTTGCTCTGCAGTTTCCCCTGCCTGCTTTCACTTTCCCAATGCAACCACCTACGGCAGGGCACCGAGTCCCCAGGGACCCCACCTGCCCTGCGAGGCTGCAAGGATGCGTCTGCAATCCCGCCTTGGGCGTGACCCACCTCCTCCTCGCCCCCTCAGGGTCTGGGTACAGTGTAGGCCTGATTCAGGTTAACCCCGCCGAAGAGAACAACCCACACCGGGGCCCAGCACGGCAGCACCGAATCCCACTATCCCATTTCAGGCCACGTTTGCCGTCGGAAGGCTCCTGTCCCGAGGCGGGAGGTCTGTGTGAAGGGCGGCCGCCCCACGGGCCCCGCGGGCGGCGAGGCGGGAAGGGCGGGCTCCCCTCGGCGGGCACCCGCGCTGCCACCCCGGGCTGCCGCCTCCCAGGGGCACCACAGGCCGTGCCCGGAGCAGAGTCTGGCGCAACTCCCCACCCCGAGCACCGGTACCTGCCCGCATGATTTCTCACCACAGCGACCGGCCCCCCGGCACGCCGTCGCCGGGCGCCTCACGCTTCCCACGGCGGCCACACCTCTGCCCTGCCGCCCCGTCGGGGTCCCGAGCTGGCGCTGGGAGCCCCTGGGGGTCCGGCTAACCCCTCCCTGCCCGGCTTACCTTGGCGGGCGGGCGGTGGGAGCCACCGGCTCCCAGAGGCGCTGTGAACAGGAGGCGCGGGGCGGCTCTGCGGCACCCCTGCGCGGCGGGAACGCGCCCGCCCTCCGCCCATGGGGAAGTGGGGCCGCCCCGCGGGCTGCTGGGCGCCCACCCCCGCGGGAGCCGCCCCGGCGCACGCTGCGCCGCCCTCCGCCCTCGGCAGCCGCTCCACGGAGGCCCCGGGGCGGGTGAGCCCCGCTGCGCGGGAGGGAGCGGCGGCTGCTCGGTGGCTGCCCCACGCCGCGGCTCGAGGGCGGCCCGAGGGCTGTGGAGAGCTGGGGGCGGACGCGTCCTCCCGCGCTGCGGAGAGGCCCCCTCCTCTCCGGAGCCTTAGGGGCAACCGGGCTGCCCACAGGACGGCGCCTGAGGCCAGCCCGGAGCAGGCTGGCGAGGCGGGAGGCGCAGGCGGAGGGGCTGCGGCCGGGCCGGGGCCGTTTCCCCCGGGGGCAGCCCTGCACGGCCTCGCCCGCTCCGCCTCTGCGGCCTCTCCCGGGGCCCGCGGTCAGGCCGGGGGGCTGTGGGCCGCGCACCGGCCAGGTGCTCTGGCTTTCACACAGAAACGTGTTCCTCTCCCCGGTGCTCTGGGTTTCACACAGAAACGTGTTTCTTTCCCCGCTCTGTTTAGTGACCGCACATCTCTTGCATAACGCGACTGCAAGGCAGCAAATCGCTTTTCTGGCATTTTTATGTCATTTTGTAGTGTTGTAAAGTGCTGCTTTGAAGTGTACTTACGTTTATTCGCTGAGCAGTAATAATTTTTTAACACGTTAAACTCCATAAAAAGATGGGGAGGGAAAAAAAGAAGGATTTCAGAGGTTTCCATCTTAAGTTAAAAAGTCAAATGTCAGAAAACTCAGGGCAGCCTTGAGAGGGTTAATGTCAAGTCAAAAAGATGGCATGCAAACAGAGCCCTCTCTTGAGCTGAAACGCTGTTTTCATTGTCCATAACTTCGCAAGACCAATGCTTGTAGTGGTTCTTTTTCCTTACATATCTACGGCACTGACAGCGTAGTGAACAATGCTGAAGGTGTCACCATCTCCTGCTTCTGCTACCTCAGTTTAGAAAAGTCACCAGATAGTTTAGCTTAATCTTGTGTTTACAGGCAATTTATATTAAAAACTCCAGGTTTTGCTCCAAAGCAGCTAAGAAAGCCTATGTTCTGTTCCTCCAGCACTGCTGGAGACAAAATAATTGTGGCAGAAGGATGGCAGCATTTTAAATTACCACCATGTTTTGCACAGCCAGTATGTTTCAATGCTTTGAGGGGTAATTGCTTTGAAAAATTCCAGCTGAGACAGCTCAGCCATATTTAAGAATGCATTTAGGGAATAGTATGTTATTCTGCTCATGTTATTTAAAAAAAAAAAAAAGTCACTTCACTGAGAAGCTGGCTAAAATTTACCAGAGACTTTGCTGAGGTCAGAACTGTGTCTTTGGCCAGGCATGTGAAATTAAGTCTATATTTGGCAAACAACTTAGCATTTGAAATATCATGTGTATAGTTAATAAAGTTATTAGTTCAGCAACTTGAGAGTCTGAGATTCCACGGGTAGTACATATTGTCTTTGCTGACTTTCTTTGCAGTTGCTCCTTCTGGCTTCTGAGATCATTGTGGTGCCAAGGAAAGAAGTAATTTCAAAAGATCAGTTGGCAATGATTTTTTTTTTTTAATTATCCCAAAGTCAGTTTTGAAATCAGCATTTTGCAGTGAGCACTCTGCATGTATTAAAAGAATAATATTTAATGTGCATTTTGTTGTCAAAACCTCTTTTTTCACTTCTATATGTGACCCACCGGTAACATGGCCACACCCTGATTACACTAGTGGTTTCGCACTTATTTTGCTGTTGTTGAAATACATGACCAAGATATTTGTTGTGATAATGTTAAAAAAATATCTATTCTGCTGGTACAAATAAGCCTTTGTTTCTCTGTACCTAGATTTGCTCCTGTCCTCTCCAAGTATCCTGAAATAAGGCCGAGAAAGTTGAATGGCAGTATTTGCCAGCTCTCCTTGTACCTGGCTGTTACAGATAGGCTGTTAACTCTATGAGGAACAGTGCTGATGAGAATGGCACATCTCTAGAAAGCAAGGAGAAAATCATAGAAATCCCAGAAAATACTGAATGCTATCTGGAAAGTTTTTGGGCTGCATTCAGGACCATGAGCATTGTGCTCCAGTGGGATGGGTGGAGGCCATCATGTATTCATAAGGAAGAAATGTGGTGAGGGAAACGCTGGAGCAGATAGGGACTTTGATTAACAGTGTGTGTCCTAATGTTAGAGAGAGGCAAAGTTTATGGCAAGACCAGGTGGAAATATGTAATGCTTCCAAATTTGTTTTGTCCTCTCAGCTAAAATGAATGTACAACAGAATCATGCCCCTGAATTTCAGCCCTCCATTCTACTCTTCTCCAAACGCTTTTCATTTTCTAATGGAAAGAAGAGACATGCGCCCCACCCACATTACAATCGTGTGTTTCACTGCCGTTGCAGGACTCAAGATCTAACACATGCAATTACAAATCGTTCTTATCATGGGAGAGCAGATCACTGGGTAGATACAGTCATTATAAGCTCTCAGCTCCTCAGAGGGAACTGTATTGACCTCCATAGTCCTTGTGGATTGCATTTCATTGTAACATCAGTTTCTATAAAGCAGCAGATAATTTAGAGTTAAAGCAGGACATCTGTTTTTGAAAGGGACAAATATATGTTTCTAGCCGCAGGAAACCAGCATTTCATCAGCAAAAATTAATGTTTTACCATATATGCACTCCTGTAAGTTTCATTGACATCACTTTATACACTGATAATGACATGATTTTAGACACTGATCTTCATTTTCTTTACAGGGTAAATGTGATACTACGCTAATCAGGATCTTACCTGCCCAGACCCTACGGGATCAGCCCTTAGCCCTCAGCATTATGAGCGGAAAGGCTGCAGATATATAAAATATTGCCAAGCCATTGTGCCGCTCACCAAAAGTTAAAAAAAGGAAAATTAATATATTAATTAGATCTTTTGTGGTAGCATAACTCCTAACATACAGTTGAAAGGTTTGTTTGTTTTGTTATTTAAACAAAACAATTTTCAGAATGATGGACGAATTAAGGCTTTGAACATAGAAGGAAAAGGCATAGATACAAACTGCAGAATAGGATAAAAAAGCATCAGTTTAAGGCAAGTGATACCTTAAGGATAGAGTATCCTCTTTTCAAGTAGTACTCTGCAGACACTGTATGTTTGGTACTGTGACTGGATGATCCTCTGGGGTACACCAGATAATTTATTTCACCAAGACACTTCTTTTTCCAGAAACCTCAAAGAAGTTGCAGTTAGTGTGAAGTGAATCATAGCACCACATCAGACTGTGATGTCAGGGCATTCTGGAAAAATTTGTGTCTCTGGCATCTTCCTAGATAATAAGGCCAAAAGCAGAAATCTAGAGATAAGCAAGCAGCAACTATAGGTTTTATGTTTTCCAATAAGAATTAATTCTGTTTAGGGTTGGGGTTTTTTTTATATTCCTATGTGATTGTGCAGTACTGTGCTAGACCTGTAAACTATAAAACTTCCTATGAGGAAGATGGAAAGCCCTTATTTGAGAGTTTATATGGAAGAAATTACCAAAAATGGCTTTTGAAAAATCACAGTAAACCAACTTTAAGTACAACTGCACTGAATACAGAAGCTAGTTAATGAGTACATCATATACAATTATTTAAAATTAGAACAAATGAAGAAAGTAAAACTCAACATGCTGAAGAGCAGGTGTATGGCTATGGCTAGATTAATTCCCTTCTGCCCATCTGCCCTTCTATGCTTTTGATGGCATCTTTCAGTGACTCAGATCTGACAATAGAATTCTTTCTCCATAGTTATTCATAGGAAAGCTTATATGCATTGGTTCCTATAGTGGAAAACCAAATGCAAAACAAAACCTCAACCTGGATGAAAAGCTGAAGAAGAGGGTCTAAGTCTATCTGAAAATGTCAGCAGTGAAGCTAGCAGATTCACACTTTTAACTGCAAGAAATTAGGACAGAAGTGCTTCTGAAAAGTTTATGATCAAAGCTTAATTACTACAGTTCTGCCCATCATGATGATTTTCAAGATGGATTTCCATTTCTTTCCCTCTGTGGTAGGGCCTCAGGTAAGTCAATGTCTTCCATTTCTACATGTAGAATGTTTTCAGGCAAAAATTTACATGTCCAGGCTTTATACTGTTAAAATTTCAAAGGCCTTGATTCAAAATCCAGAGATGCCTGAGGGAGCCTTTTCCCTGGGTTCAATGAGTTTTAGATCAGAGCCTAAGTTTTCTGGCTCTTACACATAAATATCACTGTGTACATTCATATTTCTTCTGACTGTTTATACATAGTGGATATATATCCTTTTCTGTTCTTTAAAATCATCTGTTCTAGTTGGTCCACTTTTTCACTGTGAGAGCTAAGCATCTAAAACAAATTGCATCTGAGGTAGGTTTCCTGACTAACATATCTTATTTATTAGCTTTATTAATATTATGATAAAATGAAATTGTCTGCACCCTTAAAAAGAAACCTGTAAATGTGAAATGGAATATTGAAATCACATCTAACTTATTCAGAATGCTGTCTGTTATTAAGTAGAAAATGATAACCTGAGGGTCTTCATTTGAAAATGTCAGCATTTATTATTAACATTGTTTCTTTAGCTTTACAAGATAGGCTTTTAGTTGTTGCTCAGAGCAATGTATACAAAAGGTAGCTTAATGAGAAGCATAATTTTAAACTAGACATTTGATTTTATTAATGCCGTGTGTTAGATTTCACATGTATGACAAACTAAGCTTGATATGAGCAAGGTTTTGAAGCTTCTTACTGAAGTGAATATAAAAGGCATTAGAAGACAAAAGAAGTTGGAATAGCCTGGCTGGATTAATAGAAGTAAATTAATTATGTATTTTGCTTCTTTCAAGCTCTTCAACCCTTTTGTTACTCGCTTCTTTTCACTGTGATTTATTTCCCTATGTACTTTTTTCCTGTTCGTTAAAATGTTGCAAGCATGATTTACACAGGTAGAACGTTCATTTGAAGTTTCTTCCATCCAAAGGTCAACCTGTGTTAACTCATGCGAGAGCCAGCTCTGAAGTTGGTCCTCTGGTCGTACCGGTGTTAAACTTTCTCATTTGCTTGCTAGATGTTGACTGTTTCATTACGTTCACATGAATATTAAAATTTACCCCATCGCCTGGAGGCCCATGGAAAGCCTTTGAAACTACACAGTAATGGTTGAAAACAACCTCATAGTTTTATTTCGAGATTTTTTTTTCTATTATTGAGGGTTCAAAATAAATCTGTACTACCACCCCTCTCCCCCCACTTCCCACCCCCCCACCCCCCCCCCCCCACCCCGTAATTTTCACAGTATTTTGCAGAAAGCTTTATGGAGATAATTATCAGTATTTTTTGCTTGTCAGAAAGTACCCCCAAAATCTGAGTATGTATTTACTCTTCATATCATTGGGTAGTTTTCAAGACCAAATTCTAGATTACATCTTTCTGCACATGCATTTGATTTTCTGAAGTTGCATGTCAATATCAGGCTGCAAATTTCTCTGCTGTTTATAGTAAATACCTGCATCACGTAGAGCGCATTTATATTTTGCCAGTCATGATGTGCATTAGGGTGAGGGATAGTATGAGGGAAGTAGCACTATAAACTAGCTGTATTTTCTGATGTGAAGAAGTGAGAAGTGGAGTTTTTGTACAATCACTTGTTGCCATCAGTGTAAGCATTGGCTGGAAGGTACTGATGGAAACCTTCAGAAGTAGCCATCAGACCTATTTTTTTCTAAAGCAGAAGACCCTGATAGTTCCTGTAACATAGGTTTTAGGTGTGTGGCCCTTGCTGCTCATAAGGGGCCAAAGCAGGAAGCAGAACTTGCTTCAAGTCCTTACACTAAATATGGAAGCAGATGGGGAAAACTGATAAGAATTTCATATTCTTGCTCCACCTCAAAGGGAGGTGCATATGAAATTAGCTCATGCATGTGAAACCAACAGATGGAATTTGGGTACACAGACAGTCCTTTCTGGCAGGTCCCAGTGAGCCAGACCCGGAGATATCGTAGCACTGCAAGTTAAGTCTACAGAAAAAGTACATGTACATGTAAAAAGTACAAATGTGAGGCTAAGAGCTTTGTCATACCATGAGAGCTTGGCCCTGTTTTGGCCACCTCAGAACATTATGTTAGATTTGTGTAAGATACAAGACAATCATGAAACAAATAAATATTCATCAGTTTCCATCCTACCACGATCTTATATGGTGAATGCTAGAAGAAAAGCTATGCTGGAGCTTAACACACTGCAGCAGTGGTCTCAGCTTATGCTTGATGGTTTACACTGCTGCTGTCAATTAAGTGTAAGATTGCCAGGGAACATTTTTATTTCCATATTGTCCATAAAAATTTGCCTCCATAAAGTTGAAGATTATCTGAAGGCTAGTACATAGCCTGCTCAGGTAATGTACAGCTGAGCTCTGAATATTACTATCAAGAATCTGGAGACCTTGACCTTTCTATTTTCTCTTTTTCTACAGCTTCCTATGGCCTATAGTAGGTGCTGGACTGCAACCAAATGTCTGTGAGCCACGTCTCTCTCTTGGTGAGACTTTCCTTCCACTGTGCAAAGAGATTACACCACTCCACACATCGTTGCATCACTTCTATTCAAAACTAGCATCTCACATGATTCACAAGAACATAAGACAATGAATGCTTTAATGCGATAGACGTAGTAAGCTAACAGTGTTTTCCAGACAATGTTGACAATACAGTTTTTCATAAAACACAAGCTGAATACGAGGTCTATTTGAATTTAATAGAATCAATAATATGTAAAAGAGGAACTTGACAATAGCATTGTGCTTCCTTTGGTAGCATTTTTTTTTAATTTTAGCAGGAGGAAGTGAATTCTCACTTCCCCTTCTATTAAATAACTCAAGTTCCTACTCTACACAGTAGCAAAATATGGTTTATATTATTTTTAGAATACAGTTATAATTAATGTATTAAATACTGTCATATTTTCCTGATATGATACTTTGAGTGTCCAATTACCAACAAACATTTGTGCTTTTGTGTAGTGACGTAACCATCTGCTGACCACAACAGAGCTTTCTATGAGAATAAGGAAAAGCCAGCTTTGACCCAGCAAAGGAAGTTAGAATCATTCAGCAGCTCAAGTATTCCAGCCAGAATCATATGCTTTACTAGTCTTTTCTCTTCCTGGGGATTAGGGTTCCTGTGTACTAGCTATGTCAGTGGCAATTGTAGGAGTTTCTTGCAGGACATATTAAGTCAGGATGTGGCTTTGTTTTTTGGTGTAAAATTTTTGCAGAAAGTATTTCAAATAATGTAGCTTGCCTTTGAGACAACTGTTCCTTCTGCTCTAAAAACACAATAAGCATGAAAGATCTTTTGGCTGATAACATTTCTCTGAAAATAAGCAGATTAATTTCTCAAATAGACTTAACAAATAACTTCAGGCTCTTAACCAATTTTGTCCAGGATTTTCTGGAAAAGGGGTGTGGTTTTGGTTTATGGCTGTATTTCAGCAAAGCAATTAAGGAAGTGCTTGTCCCATACCCATGTTCAGTCCACTGTATTTGGTATTTATACACTGTGCTTTCTTATTCATTCATGTTGAGGTTTCTATTTCTGCTCCCTTTTAGCCTCAGTAACACTATTCTAATCACTTGGATTATCTCTGAACATAGTTCAAATTGTTTATGTACTCTTCACATTTCAGTCTTCAGTATTTTGCTCATTTTCAAATGAAAATCCTTTGCAGCAGCATTAGATTATCCCCAGCTGACAGAGACTTTTTGAAGTACTGGTAGCAGTAGTGGAGTAGCAAGTATGTGTACTACATTGTCCGTGGATTTGAAAAAAACTTACAAAAAGGCTTTTTAGAAGTTTCAGATGTGAAGAATAAAATGTAAAGGCTCTTGTAAATTTTAATAAATGGGCAAAGGAGAGATGAGAGCTGATGAGAGTCCATAGTGAAAGAGAGGTGGTGTGGAATGTGGAGAGTCTGTAGAGGGACTTGAAAATGAAGATCAGCAGCGTATGTTTGATACAAATGGGAAGCCAGTGCCAGCTAAGGAATAGCAGAGACTGTGATACAATAAAAGTATTGGGCCTAGAAAACAATCTTCAGAGCAAGAAAGAATAAGTGAGAAGGGAAAGACCACATCTGGAAACCAAGGATAAGGGTATGAAAGGAGAGCCTTGCTTCAAGCTTTGACGTATGGAAAGAGGGCACCTATTTCAGAGGTGCTGCAAAATATTAATCAGCAATCTCTAGACATAGCTGATCTGAGAGGATCTGGATGTATGTCTGAGTCAAAGATGATGCCCAGTTCACAGCATGGAAAGAAAGCATGTGGAAGAAGGTATTTTCTTAAATCTTCATTGGCTCAACTTGAGCTTGAGCTGACGGCTGGATAGAGAGAAAAGTTGAAAAGCGTACATTACAAGTGAACCTGGAACATATAAATGTGCATTCCAAATAAATTCTGCAACTGTCATGCACTGATCTTTGAAGCAGTCAGTATTGTCACGTACATAGTATGTGCTTGATTTGTTACTTTTGAAGACTGTGAAAAGCAAATGCAACACTTTGTTCTGATGGTGGAGTGTTGTAAAGGTAATAGGACTTTCAGAAACAAATGCAACATCTTTAATCATAATTTTTTTCTGTACTCAGTTTTCTTTTCCTTTCCTATGCAGAATTAATTCTTTGCCTTATGATACCGACATACAAAAGTAACGTCTCATTTATGTGAACATACTCCAGAAAAAATTCTTAAACATTTACAACTTTGTGAATATGTTCTTGTCTCATAAAGTGAAGACAGTCTTGGTTGACCACAATATATACCACTTTTCCTCTATAAGGGTCATCTGAAATGAAAAGTGTAATCTTATTCAACTAAAAATGAAAATTTCCCTAGTTTTAATCTCTTTTTATAGTCTTCTTTTCCCCTAGTAACTCTGGGTCTCACATTCTCCAATGTATCTGCCTCAAACATTTCTAGAGGGTAAGGAAGCCTGCTCTTTCCCTTAAAAGCACAGAAGTCTCTAATAAAGCAATGGAGAGTGAGGTGAAGGACCTAATCAAGGGTTTGGAAGAGCTGAGTTGGTTTCCTGAGTCTGCCACTGGACATTTGTAATCAGGTTGTTAAAGGCATTTAAAGCCACCTAAAAATGTAAAAAGAGCTGATTGTCACCTCAGACTGTAAAAATATTGGGGTCCCATTAGCTATGAGACTGTGCCTAAATGCCTAGAAATCTGCACTATAACTTTCCTGTGAATCAAATCCTTATGGGTGAAGAATGGGAAGGGAACACTTCTTCAGGTCCTACATGTGTTCTGAATGTACCTGCATTGGACTGTGACCTTCTCACAAACTCTGGCCAGGTAAGTACCTCACAGAACTAGATAGGTGATTTAACCACAGCGCAGAAACTCTAACACAGCTCCTGAAAATACTGAGCAAACACAGGATGTAAGTGAAACTAGTGTAGTACATGAGAAGAAAGACACAGATATTTAGCCTGCTCAATGGTCTTTTTCTTTATAGAAACATCATTTTTGCCAGGTTAATATTATTTCTAGAAACAGAGGCCAAAACAAACACTCTTCTTGGACTATCTGATGAAAATCTATCTCAAGTAGAATAAACTCAGCTGGGTCTTGATCAATCAGCGTCTGAAACATTTCCAGTTCGACTGTTTATGTGTTTTTTTGCCAAAATTTTAGGCTCTAAATTTATTTTAGAACTACATTGTTGAGGAAAAGTCTTTGTAATTGATCCTAGCCTATTTTTAGGATTACCAGAATAAGGTCTTGATGGTGGGCAAATAGCCATACTGAAAAAAAGATCCATAAACATCTCACAGCTTGGAGCAAAGATCAATGTAAACTGTTTACAAAGGGTATTTGAGATATCACCAGACACTGGAGCATTATTGTGAAGAACCTTGTGAGTTACTGTGCAGAATTCTGTGCTAGGAACCAAGCTAATTTGCTTTTCTCTTATACAGCAAGAGTGTAATTCCTCTCTTAAGGAGAAAACTGAATTCTTCTTATTGATAGAAATGCACTGAGATAAGCAAATATGGGGTGTTTGTTGTAAGAAGTTTTATAATAAGTTGGAAAACACATTTGCATCTGTAGTAAAGCTTCTTCACGTGGGGTAAATGAGGATCAAGTCTACAGTTTTTAGTATCTTAAACAGCCTTAATGTAGTCATGTTTCCAAGAATAACCCCCCTTTTCTTAAAATTCTAAGCTTGCATACAGGAATGCACAAGTCTAAATTGTCAGGTGCTACTGTGCTGCCTAGCTTTGCAGAAGCCATTTGTGACAATGCCCTTTCCTTGGGTACATCTGAAAAACCTTTTGCTGTATATGAAAAACCTCAGTTGTTCTTGGATGAACAAAGATAAAGAACTGGAAACCTATAAATGCTCCATGGTATCGCTTCTGTGCTGTTTCTCCTCTTGTTACTCTGGAAAACTAAAAATTCTCATGAACTAAAAGGAAAAAAGTGGCCGTAGCAATTATTACAACTGCAGTTTTCTCCCCATTTTCACCCTAAAGACAAAAGGCACCAAGATGTGTTCCCGTCTTTCTTGTAACTCTGCAGCCTGGCTGTTTCGAAATCACACTTCTATTAAGTTGTGTGCATTAAAACTATCTGGGACCTAGCTGTCTTCTTTTTTGTTCTCTTTGGCAGCCTTGAGACCAAATGGTGATATTTTTCAGCATTAGTGAAATATAGACAACACTCAAGATTTTATATTTCTGAATTCCAGGTCCAAGGCCTCATTTTTAACAGTGATTTTACACTTGTTTGAAACCAAGTAGAAACATTATCAGATTCATACCTGATGTGTCTGTCATCTGGAGTACTCACTGAAAGATTTCACAGCTAACACTTCCCTTGGTTAAGATTTCATTTCTTCATTGCTGGCCAGTGCTTGAAATAGTCATTGTTTCTGTTAAACATAAATTGATAAGAAGAAACATTGCCAAAAGCTTTTCAAAACATTAAGTATATAATTTCAAACATGGTTGCTTTTTTTCAGGTTTCAAGAAGACTAATCTTAACCAAATCCAGCAACTAAAGTAAGATATAAACAGGACCATCTTGTCCTATTTCCATATTGACAAGCCCTGTTTCATAAGTTTTGGAAGTGAACGTTAGATCTCTAAGTCTGTTATTTTTTATAACACAGGTCAAAAACCTCTACACACACACTCTGTACTAAGCCAAGTATTTTTTGGTTTGGAAAAACATTGGTTTTGTGATTTGAAGACTTCTAAAGATAAAGAACCCAGTCTTGCACCCAGCTAACTGCAGGTTTTCTAGGGTTTGGTTGTGGTTTTTTCTGCTTTGGTTTTCTGCACAAAATCCTGACACTATTTGTAGCTCTGGGTGCTTTACCATTCTTTTTAGTGGATCCAAGCCCTTTTCCTCATTTTTCAATCTTAATAGCTTTTAAAAATATTTTCTTTAACCACCATCACTTTTCCCTCAGGGCTCTTTGATGTTCCAAGAGTAGTAGCTGATACATTTTAGTCCAACCTGTATTTGCAGGGGCCATGGAATTTTGATAGATAGTAACCTACCAGTGATTTATTTTATACCAAATATTTAACACATAAGCATATACAAACCCAAAGCTTTTATTAAGGCTGCAAAATAAAACTTTAATGACTTAGGAAATGCCAGGATTAAGACTGCTGATGTAAATTAATTTGTCACATTCTTTGCATACAGTATATAGCTTTTTGTATGGCCTCTGTGCTTCTTTCCAAAGACCACTGCCAGAGGCAAAAACCTACCTGAGTGTGTATTGGTCCAAACAGTCAGAAACTGGCAAAAGTATAAATAACTCAAACCAGATCTTATAATGGGAAAATCTGAGGCAGTTTTGCTAGTAAGTGATAGTTTCTGCTACTCCTGTAATGAGAGAGAGACAACAGGTTAGGTTTGAAGTTGTCCTTTAGCCATTAGAAACAATGCATGGAAGGAAATACAGCAGTTAACATGGAATGGTTAGGTATCTCTTGCACTAGATGACATTTATTTATAAACATTATTTATGTCCAGCAGGGGATCCTGCTCCACAGTTCATGGTAGCCCAAATGCACGTTAGTGTGATGTACCTCAAGCACACCTCCTTTTAGTAGAAGACTTTCTGCATGAAAGCTTGAGAAAACAGTAGGGCCTTCCAAAATGTAACTCCAGAGTTGCTCAAGAGACATCTTCCCTCATCACTTGTGTGCTGTTCCCACTACCATGATATAGGGGCCCTGTGGAACGAGAGAGACCCCTTGTCAAGGTGGTTTGATCAGGAGAGTTTCTGGGCAGTCTGGTGATCTGTATTTAACTATAAGCCTTCAAAGTAGAAGGCAAAAATCTCTTTCCAAAGAGATTTCCTCTATCCAAGCATGAATGCATTAACAAGGACTACGTGCTGCATTACGAGTGCTCACATGTGGTGTTACTGAGGGAGTGCAGTCAGCAATTAGAACAGAAAGTGACTCAAAGATTGTTACTTGAGGAGGCTGAGACTTATAGCACTGAACTAATGCTGATCAGCTAGCGCAGCCAAGATTGAGATGTTTTTATCGTTGTGTCATTCGGCTATGAATGCATCTCTTTGGAAACGCCATTCCGCTGGCATGTTTTCTGTCAGAAGTTGCTGGTTCATTGAGAGTGAAACGTTTCATGAAAGCTTATCTCAGCAAGCCTTATAATGGAATACAGATAACTTTTGATAGCTCTCTGCTAGGCAGGTCAGCTGCCAGTTTTCCATTCTGTCAGATCTCCTCCTGTATGATGGCCTCTTCCTCGTCTCAGGGATCCAGGGAATACAAGGACCTCCCGGGTTTCAAGGCTCCACTGCTGTAGAAGAAATTGTTGCTTTTTGGAAATTCTGTGGATCTTTGTTTCCAAATTACACTGTTATTGGAATGTCATTTCTTAGGAAATGTTTAACAGTTCTCATTCTAAATTGGGACAAATTAAGATTTCAAAGTGGTGTGATTTCTTAGAAAATGTAAGTTCCAATATAACCAATCATTAATAACTTCTAAGTATTTGTAGTATGCTCTAGCTGTAAAATCCTAGAATAGGCAGAGTCTTAGAACCTGAAGGCTTATCCACAGGGCAGATAGAGCTCACTTGGAGGAAGCAGTTGCAACACAGAGCCTATCTGCAGAGCTGCGTGCAGCCCTGTGAGCCAGTGCAGAGCAAATTAGCCCACCAATATGATGCAGAATGCTGTTGTGCAGAGAAGCTACACCGGGTTGCAGAAACAATGCCATGTTATCAGTAATTTTCCGAGCCAGGGTGTGTGCATTCTCCTGCTCAGCTATAGTACAGTCAAGAGCTACATTGTGAAAAGGGCCTGGGTTTCTCTCAGCTACTGGAAAAAAAACATTTGTATTTCCTGTCTTTGTACTATTTTAACCATAGAAGTATAACCTACAAAGACTAAACTTGTACTTCCAACCTAATTTTATGTGCTTTCCTACCAACTTATACAAAAATTATTTTAGGTAATACCTTAAAATTGTTTGAATAATCAGGTCATTCCCAAAATTACTTAGGAAAGGGCTTTCCTCTTTTATTTGTAGCTACACTGAAGAATTGTTGCTATTGCTTCTGTGCAGGTGGGGGTTGGTAGTATGGGTCATCTGAGATTTATGACATTGATCTCACACAGAATAACTCTTTCTCAGTACCCGTCTACCAAAGTAATGACAACTTCTGTGTGCAACTTAGCAACAGTAAAGTATATCCTTTGAGCTACCTTATTTCCCTTTTTCATTGTTTGCATGAAGAAGTAGCATCTCTGCAGGGCTAATGTTTTATTATTGCCATTATTCAGTGGGATTTATGCATCTCACTTTGGACAGCTGTGAGTTTACATTTCTTTCTCCATACCAACTAGATGGTAAACTGTTCCCTGTAAAGGGATGACATTCTAGACATGTAAGGGAGGTTGACTATCTCATGAAATTTGGTGTTGGCTCTTTATGGAGGACATAGGAGAGAGCAGTACTACTTCAGTGACATGGCTGTCTTCTCTGTTTATCTAGTTGTTTAGTCCTCTAAGGTATAGTTACAGGCAAATTAGTCGTCATGCATATAATTACATGCCATTTTGCATGACATACAACTATACAAGGAAAGAAGGAATAAAAGCTTGAGGTCAGTTCACTCTATATCAGCAACAGTAGGTGATGGCTTTTTTAGGAGAAACTTGTCAGTCCCTAAAGCATGTACTACTTTTGATTAGGAATCCTTTTACAATGTACAGAATAAATTGCTTGAAGGTCAGTCAAGAAATAGACACTGAAGGTTTGTGGACATTAGAAAGGATTTCTAACCAGGAAACGTAGCAGTTCTGAAAGTACTGACAATGCCTTGGAATTTAAATTTGATGATGCTTTGAAAACCCATGGAGGATACAAGGCATTGAGCAAAACCAGGGTGTGTCAGATGCTGGCCGATAGTCAGTTAGATACATTGTAGCAGGATTTGTTTCTCCTTATTTTCTTTTTCTTTCTTTCTTAGCTAAGGATCAAGCAAAAATCCCCAGAGCTTTAATGGAAAAACTCAAAACCATTCCCATGCTTTTCATCTGGTACATAATTATCTCTTTGTTTAACTAGCATTATTCTTTGGAAACCAATATTTACTAAAAAACTACAATAATACACGGAATTTTAGCCTGAGAAAATCCCCAACTTGTAAAAAATCAATAATTGAAACCAAGAAATATTTATTTTGTTCTGGTTTGGGTTTTGATTAAAGAAAAATACATATCTTGAAAGGTATGCACTGTAAGCAGTTCTGCTGGATGTAATAGTAATTCAGATTGCTACGTTTAGCATGTCTGTAAAGCCTGTAGGATCAAATAATTGTAGTACATTGCTATTGTAAGAGATTGTGAAAGGCAGGAAAACAAAGTGGGGTTTAGATGACACCTGGCATGGAATTTTTCCAAAACCGCTGCATGATTAAACTAGGAATTTAAGAAAAAAAAATCATATTTAACAATCACGTTTATGTATGACTGCTTTGGAATATTTTTTGCTATCCATATTGCAAAATATTGTCGAGCTTAAAACATGCTTAATACAGGTTGCCCAGACTTTTGCAAAATACTGGCTCATGCAGAAAGCACACAAAAAAGAACACTTAGAGCTTCCAGCTGCCTCAACCGGTTAGAAACAAGGAAACAAGCAGAAAAAATGTGCTGCTGGGGTCTTGACAAAGCAAATGGTCTTTAGGGAAGCGGTGTCTCCTCCCGGGTGTCCCCTTTCGGGGTCCGGTACCGCTGTAGGGCCTCGAGAGACCCCAAGCCACTGGCCAAGGGGAGCAAAATCAGAAAGGAAAGGCGGGGGGAGCAATTGCCTCGCCCGGGGCGGGGGCAGCACAGCACCGGGGCAGCGGCGGCACAGCACTGGAGCGGCACAGTGGCGGTGCGGAGGAGGCGCAGCACCGGGGCAGGGGCGGCACAGTGGCGATGCGGGGGCTGCACAGGACCGGGGCGGGGGCGGCACAGCACTGGGGCGGGGGCGGCACAGGGGCGGTGCGGGGGCAGCACAGGACCGGGGCAGGGGCAGCACAGCACTGGGGCGGGGGCAGCACAGGACCGGGACAGGGGTGGCACAGTGGCGATGCAGGGGCGAAACAGGACCGGGGCGGGGGCGGCACAGGGGCGGTGCGGGGCTGCGGGGCGGGCGCGGGGTCCTGCTGCCCCCTGCTGGCTGCCGCCCCGGGCCGGCGTCAGCCCCCGCCGCGCTCCGGCGGGCCTCGGGGAGGTGCCGAGCCTCCCTAAAGGGTCTCTTCGGCCTCGGTGAGGTGGACCTCGAGGCGGGCAAAGCCCCCTCCCGCTGCATGGGGTGAGCTAGAGCTGCCGCGTCTACCTGAAGATGGTGCTAAGCAAATCAGTTTGGGGTTCGTTCTGGGTTGGTGAGCTGGTTTGCAGCAGCAGGGCAGTTTTGAAGCAGTTACCCTAGTCTTCCTCACCTATCACATTCAGTTCTGGTGCTTGCAGAGGGGCTCCCTTTTGGAGGAACCCAACACATAAGCTCTTTTCTGGACAGACGCCAAATGGGCACCAGCCAGCGCCTGACTGCAGAGGTAGGGGTCCAGACCAACTCTGTATGAAGTTTAATCATTGCGAAGTCTGAAGTACCCTCCTCAGACTGCACACGGTGTGGTTGTAGGAGCCTCCTTACTTCCTCCTTTGATCTGAGCCACCCCTGTTGTGCTGGTGAACACAGCCAATCTGCAAAATGCCACGGAGAGAAAAAAAAATGCCTCGCACCAAACCGTCTTGCAAACACGTGAAGTATGGACTTTCCCTGCTTACTCAGAGTCTGTGCAGGGAAAACCGGCAAGTGTGGGGTGGGTATTGTTTTATGTGTATTGACTTACAAGTCACTGACTTCAGTGTGGATCTTTGGCAAGTTTGCTGGGTGACTCTGTGGCACCTATGCAGCAGTAGACAGTGCCTGCAAATAGTGTCATATAGCTTATATGCCAGATACTAGATATCAGCAGAACATATTTTCTTTATTTTTTCTCCCCCCATTTAACCGATGCACAGTTTCTCAGTCATAAGGGATAGCATATGCATATTTATGCTGCTTGTCAAACTGATGCCGGCATTTCACACTGCTGCATTCTGCAGTATAGGCACTTCCAAAGTCAAAATGCATGAATCAGTACTCTTGTTTGCACTATCACTGATACAGTATTTGACTGTACAAAGGCTTTTTATTTTTCTGCAAAAAATAGTTATTAAGCTTCAGGTTTGAAGTTAAATTCTGTTCTTATTTTTCCCAGCAGTACATAAACACCTCAATTTCAGTAGAGTTGCTTTTGATTTGTGCTGTGACTGAGAACATCATGTCCCATGTCATTTCATAAATTATTAGCCTGCAGGTGTAGCTGTTCTGGAAATTATCCCAAACTCTATAGCTTTTCTATGTCATTTCTGAAGATGATCCAAAGATGAGTTTGCGTCTTAGGTAGCTTTGTATGCACTGGCATGGATCCCCAAAATAATACCACTGTGGTAGCAATGCATTGGCTGCAAAACCTATCAAGGAGCCTGAGAAAATACAGAGGTATTCATTCATAAGAAAAAAATAGCTCACGCAGAGCACCATACTATCACAGCTGGGCTGTGGATTCCCTGGAGGGGCAGCTTGTGAAGGTTTTTCCCTACTTATTTCACGTCTGTTTGTGGTAGAGGTATTGGAAACCATAGGAAAACCTAGCAGCTCTCAGCAGTAGTTGACCCCGGAGTCCTACTTCAGTTGAAGTTCAGGGCAGAGTCTAGGAACTGTTGGGTGTTTCATGTAGGACTCACTCTGGCAGGGCTTCCAGGTTTCTCTGCCCCAGGTAGGATCCATGCAACCTGGCAGGTCACCAGCCCCGCAGAATTCAGCTGGGGGTACCACCCCACTGTGTCTGGAGCTGCTGCTGCTGCACAGCATTTCAGTTTTGATCAGCTCGTATTTTTGCAAGAAATAATGCTTAGTCAAAAAATGGCCAGCCAACTAGTTGTAAGTGATGTATTGGTATGCTTTTTCTGTAGCAAGGGAAACAGTAAAACAGCCAGTCTAGATTAAAAAAAAATGGAGATTACCAACTAGTTTCAAATAAAATTTGTAGGGGAAAAAAAGAAGAGTGTGCTGTTTCTCCTCTTTCCTGTGTAAAGTGATAGCAAAGGTGATAGCATCCCAAAGATACTCTGAGGGGGTTTATGTGTGTGTGAGCCCATGGCTGGAAGGAAGCTGAAGCTAATTAATAAATAGTATTTTCTGTATTTGTTCTTCTCTCCATAGTTATCGTATCTGTGCTGGCCAGCTTCCCAAAGACAAAACGCGGCCCCGCAGTCAGTGCTGAAGTGGACACATACTTGGTGTCGCTTTCCCCCAGTAGCATGTGGAAGAGATTAGATAAGTGAGGTGGCTCCTGCTGCGGGGAGTTATTCACGCCTCGGAGCACTTGAAAGGTATGCTGATTCTCACACTTGGGTGTGAGCGCTGCCAGAACGGGGTCTGGGAAAGCTGCTTTATCAAAAAGCACTACACACCGCCACAGCCGCAAGGCTGATTTAAAGTCAAAATCAGCCCCCCGCTTCGGTTTGTGCTGCGGCGATAGGCAGCCCAAGAGAAAACGCCAGCTGCCGATCGCGGTTATCTTTGATGTAGGTACCTGACGGTCAAAGCGAGAACCAAAAAATCCAAACTGCCAGTAACTTTTTCCAGCCGCGTGAAGTTTTCTTTACTGGAAACTGCGTCTCGCACCTATTTTATTCCTGTTGTTTTGGGGTATTTTTTTTTTCAGGAGAAATAAAACCACTCGGACTGAAAGTCAGCTTTTCAAGAGGCGTACACATCCTTGCCGGGCGCCTTGGGAGAGCACCGGGAAGCGCCGGCGGGAGCCGCGGGGCAGCCCCCTCCTCTGCCCCGGGCAGCCGGCAGGGGCTGGAGGAGCGAAGGAGTTAAAGGGAGGCGCTTGGGAAATCTGATGCTAACGAAGCCCCAGGAATGTTGCACATTTCCATTCCCCTCCAGCTTTCGGAGGAGGTCAGTCCCCGCTGCGGGCAGCCGCCCCGAGGAGCCCAGCCCCGAGGCCGCACTGCTCCGGGCGCTGCCCCGCACCTTCCCGCAGGTGACGCCGGGAGACGCCAGGGAGGGACGGGACGGGACGGGACGGGACGGGACGGGACGGGGCGGGGAGGCGGCGTGGAAAGTTTTCCCTGCGTTTGGCGTGCTCCGGCGGGACCTGCGAAGCCGAGGGAGCGAGGGACGGGGACGGGGTGGGGTTGCCGGCCGCTCTGCGCGCCCCGGGCTCGGGGCGGGGGGAGCGGCGGGCTCGGGCCGCCCCGCAGAGGGGCAGACCCCTGACCCGCCGCCGCCTCTCCTCTCTTGCAGGGCGGCCGGAGATGCCGGGGAGACGGCTGTGGTGGGCGCGCTGCTGGCTCGGCGTCTGCCTCTCGCTGCTGGGCGCGGGGGGCGCCACCGCCGAGCCCTGCCGGGCCCCCCCCTGCGGCGGCGGCGAGGCGCCCCCGCCACCCTGCCGCGGGGCCCGCTGCGTCGGGCGGGCCGGGCGCCCCGCGCGCTCCTTCCTGCACACCGCCACGCCGCTGCGCCCGCCGCAGGGCAAGGCGCCGCCCGCCGCCCCTCATGCCGCCACGCCGCCCGCCGGCGCCCCGCACCCCGCCGCCAGGGGGGGCGCGCCCGAGGCCTGCCCCGGCGGGGACTGCGCCGCCAACGGCACCCGCCGCGACTGCCAGGGCCTGGAGTGCCGGCTGCCGCCCCGCCTGCGCCCGCGGCTCCGCGGCCCGGGCTGCGCCGCCCCCGCCGAGGGCTGCCCCGAGCCCGCCCTGCTGCGCGCCGCCGACAGAGCCGCCCAGTTCGCGGGGGACGACTTCGCCTACGCCGCGCCCGAGCGGGGCGGCGGCGCCCTGGGGGTGCAGCTCACCTGCGACGTCAAGCCAGGTGCGGGGCGCCCTGGGGGGCCGGGGCGGCGGGGGGGCTCTCGGCGGGCTCCAAGGGCTGCGGCCGCCGGGCTGAGGGGCGTCGGCAGCACGGGGAGCCCGGGCGGCTGCACCGGCCCCCCTCGTTCTGGGAGCACCGGGGGGCAAATCCAGCACCGGCCTTCGTGCTGTGTGGGGGAACTGCTGCCCTGGCTCCCTCCTGTCCTCCCCTTCATCCCCCCTCCACATGCACTTGTCCGTGTCAGAGACCTACAGATGAAACATGGCAACACCTTTTTTAGTGCTGTTTTTAAATACATGTAAGACTTCTAACTCTCTCTCCTCACACTCAGGCATTTCTGGCGTTTTACATTTCTAGCAACATCATACAAGGCTTCGGTGGGGCACGTGTATCTTCCACACCCAGGATGGTGCTGTTGGTAAGAAACATGCTGACAAGTTATCTCGCTGTAATAGCCAGCAAAAAAAACCCCAAAACCCCAAAAAATCAGTTGCAGAGCCGCTCTTGCTGCGCATCATTCGGAGCACTTGTCTATTGATTGACAAGAGCACAGCTCTGGTCCGTTCGGTATCCCTGCAGGAAGCCAGGTATGTCTGTGGTTATGCTCACAGGTCAGCAGAAGGTGTTGTGTAATTGCGTGGGATATGTGGATTTACCCACATGAAACACATCAGCAGGTCTTGAGTGACCACAAAGCAGTTTGGGTTCTGGTTTAATGCCTTATCTGAAAGTTATAAAATGTACGAGGAAGGGTGATTTATTTTATTCCCTTGACATTAAAAGCTAATGGAAAGCATGAAGATGGTAATTTAAACTTTGTCACATCTGTGAGGCTAATCTGAGGGCTGTGGCTGCTTCAGACACCAGAGCACATGCCAGACCTCATTACCAGTGTCTACTTAGTGAAGTGACATCTCCTCCAAAGCAGACTTGAGCACTTAGTGGCAGTTCCAGTCCCAGAGCTGAGATTCCCCCTACCCCATGCCTGGTGTAGTGATGTTGTCAACCGTCATCTTGCCTGATGTTGCTCCCAGACGTCTTACAGAACCTCTGTATGCTCTGTGACCAAAGATGGACAGAAAACAGAGAAGTCAATATGGTTAGCCTCCCTTTTCTCTGCTTCTTTGCACATTCTTTGTACTATCATCATAACTTCCATGCCCCCCTTTTGCGAAAGAACCCAGGATATCTGCATTGTTTTTGTCCTTACCGAAATCCATCTCTGTGTAATACAAGTCCTGGCAAATAATCAGAGCATTCTGCATGGACAGAAGACACTAATCCTTCTTGGATGGTGCTGAAAGCAGACTTGCTGGAACTCCATGAAAATCTTGCAAAGAGCATCTGGCTCAGTATGACCTGTCTCCAAACATCCTCTTATTCTTTGGCTGTCTTCAGAGGACCCGGATCAGTCTGTGCTGCCCAGTCTCCAGAACCATCAGCCCTTTCAGCTAACATGGTGAGTTGCATGCAGCTCTCATCTTCTAGGCCTTAGGGTTAGGTCCTCAGTCCCCTCTGACGTGGGTGGGTCAGGGGAAAATGGGGTAAGGGAAATCAAAGCAGAAGGGTTGGAGAGTGAAAATTCTGGGGTTTTTTGAGACTTGATGCAGAGTTCACTGTACTTTTTCAATTTTACACTCTTTGCAGGCCTGGTGCCAGGTGAAGTCTTGGAGGAATGGAAGCGTAGTTAGATGTTTCCCTTAAGAAAATCTTTGAATGCATCCAGAATGGATTATACCTTATGGCCATGGCAGTCACGGATACGTGCATTCATCTTCCTGTGGCAGGCTGAAGCATCCCGTATGTTGCAGGGAAAGCAGCGTACAGCACTCCCCACTAAATCGCATAATCTCATGGAAGGCACTGTCAGCGTGGAAACACACAGTGAACAAACCTGTGATAACGCATGAGCTTCTATGTGTGAGAGAGATTCTTCAGATGAGGACAACTGCACCCTCAGAAGTTCTCCCCTCTCACTGTTTCTGCCTTGTGGCCAGTGAGTGACATCGGTTGGCACCAGCCCATGCCCAGGCCTGCTGTAGTGATCATGGCTGCAATTGGTGTGAGTGAGACCTGGACAAAGAACATATATACGTTTTGCTCATTCCAAAGACTGGACCCAGGCCTTCACAAGGCAGCTTTCTCTCCTAGGAGTTGAAGAATAGCATACTGGATTCATCAGCATCTAGCAGATATTCCATGTTCCTGCCATCGGGAACAAAAAAAATAAGCCACGTTGACAGTCTTTGGTTTCCTTTGAGTCAGTTTACAAATAAGCATCCAGTATTCTGCTCTGCCTGCAATCTCTTAACATTCTCTGTGTTTGCCTGAGACCTTCTTTTGAACACAGGTCAGTGGGTTTCCTGCGTTAGTGCAGATAATACCTTGTTTGCTCCTCATTTGCAGCTGGAGTGGTGGGTCTTGGAAATGAGCATGGTTCAGCATAGCAATTCCAGCATGGCTTGTCAGCTAGAACAAACAGAACAACATAATGTGATAATCAGACATCTAATGAGGGGAAATGCATTTACAGTTGTCCGGGGAGAGGTGTTACTCAAGCAGCATGCAGTGAACGTGACAGGGCAAATGCAGGTAAGGATCATACTGCGGTTCAAGTCTTCTAAAGAGCCCAGCTAGGGGAGACTTGAGAGCTCACTCAAGAGCTGTGCCTAGTCTGTGTGGTGCAGATGGTGGCTTTCCTGCTGTTAAATTTTGTGGATAAATCTCATTATGCAGGTGTGGCAGGAGTCTGTCTTACAGATGTGCAGCACAGATGTAACTTAATGGAGAAGAACCGGATTCAGCGAGAATTTTCTGTTCTGTGGTCGTCAGTAGTGTGTGGGAACCAGCAAGAGTTCCTCTGAAGGAAATCTAGGGACCTCTTGAGTGCAGCAGTGAATATGCTGCAGACAGGCTTAGCTGAGTTCTTGGGATTTTGGAGGTTAGTCAGAGTGTACAGTGTTCCCAGTCCTCTTTGCAGTGTCTTGTGAGATGAGGCTGCTCCATGTGCTCAGCATGTGACTTAACTGAGCAGGAGGCAAAGAAAATACCACCGTATTTTTTTTTCTGTGCACAGCACATCTTTTGCAATACTGCACAATGATGTCTATACGTTTTATGGACAGCGCAGGTGTATGCTTCCAGCCCAGGCAACCATACATTTATTTTAGCCTCCAGGAATGCGTCACACAGTTGGAAAGAACACAAGTTTATGACAGATTATCTGCCACCTCTGCATCCTTACCCATACACCTAACTCTTACTCAGTCACCCCAATAGAGGAGGTTTCTCTGACAGCCATGTGCAGAGAATTCGTCTTGGAGATTTCCAGTGTTTTCAGATCAAGGATAAAGGTATGGTTAATTCCTGGTGGAAGAAAGAATTAGCCTTTCAGTTTCACATCTAAGGTGCTGTAGCTGAAAACAGAGGAAACCATCTATTTAAGAAGAAATAGATCAGTGACTGTTCCCGTCTTTCTCGTTTTTAGGGGAACACTTCTGTCTCACTTTTAGGCCAGCTGCAAGGGGTGTTTCTTTGCTGTTGACATCTCCTCAGACAGTAGGGGAACTGGAATATGCTGCCTAAGGCTATTTTTCCTGCCTGTATTAATTCACCATCCACAGGTGGAGACCTGGTAGTCCACCCCAGCATATGACTGCCAGGCCTGTGACAGTGCATGAGGAGATTTGCAATGATTCTTCAGTCACTGAGAGAACTCCCCTCCAGTTTACCTGGTGAAGGCTATGTTTTGGTGAGCAGAATAATCTTTTGTTCAACCTGTTGTGTGGCCCCATTCCTGTGAGGTTCAGTCTACTTGACTGCTTGCTGAAGACCATGTCTGATATCAGGCCTCCAAGGTACAGGCCAGTATCAGGGGCTCTACTTTATTCCCAGCACTGTGTGTTTGCAGGCTCATCTGCATGAGACAGGTGACTTACTCTCACCCAGCTGCCTGCCAGAACCAGCACAGCCCTTCTGTGGGGATCACACAAACAGCTTCATCAACTTTTCAGCCAGTATTGCCAGCGCCACAGCTACTATCTGGAAAGCTCCTGCCAACTGCAGCTGAACCACCACTTCTGTTGACCAGGTGAAGATGCTGGAGTGCAGACTTGTACTCCCTTTTGAAGTCAAATGAGCCCGTTCCTTTGCAAGATAGTCGCTGCTATTTCTTAGCAGCATAGTGAGTACACCGTCAGATGAAAGACTGGTGTCCCAAAAGAACAAATGCACAGGATCTATTTTTGTTGTCTTATTATTTTGTATTCCTCCATGTTTCTCTCCTCATTCATTAATTGCCATTAAATCCTTATTTTTTCCTATCAGACCCATCTTTCTGTTCTTTTCTTTTGGGCAGACTTCGCTGCAGCTGTGAACACCTACCTGCATATGGGCAAAATAATGTGCAGCTGCACATCTCATACTTGGCGAAACCTGGTGAACAAGGTTGTAGGTTCTCATGCTGTTGCTATCTGTGCACTAAGCAGTGCCTGCAGCCCACTGCTGTCATCTCCTGTGGTTACCAGGAGTGACTGGCACTGTCAGATGGCCCTGTGCTCTCCGGTCTCAATCAAGATCTCACCTTCCCTTCCTTGCAGTAGGATGACTGCTTGTAGCCTCTGCTCTTTATGCAGTGTCAGACTGTGCCTGAGGGCTACTTTTTCCCCTGCAGCATGCCCTCAGGGTGATGTGTCCTTCCCAGGCACGCTAGGGAAATGTAGCAGAGGTTCGTATGTGATAATATGTTGAACTATGGATTGGTCCTGGAAGCATGGAATAGATGTGGGCAAAACAGACCTTGCCATGACTGGTTGTGGTGTGCATGTGCAAGGAAGGTAATATTGCATCTGTGGTCATAAGAACATTCGAGTGTTGCTAGTGGGTGTACCTGTTGTCTGGGCAGTGTGGAAAGGTCCTTAAGTGGGATTGCTGGCATCTACTAATGTGTGAAGATCACTTGCAGTGGAATTATAATTTTAGACATGCCTGTGACATCCCCATCTGACATATTCACTGTGCCTTCCCTTTGTATAGTTGAATGGAGAGAAACAAGGCCACATTTAGCGCACTCTGCATCTGAGCTATTTTAGATTTCTACTTCAGAGTTCTTCTGGCAAACAAGATACCACTTCTGCTTAATTGAATGCAGTTTATTTTCAGTAGAGTCCTCTCTTGTGCAAGAGCATTGTTACCCTCTCTGTTGCTCTGGCATTGGGAACTGCCTGTAGCACTGACTGTACTGTGCAGTGAAGGGCCTCTTGTACCAGTAACTATAAGTTTAGTCGTACTACTGCAAAATGTATAAAAATGAGAGAAAATAACAGTCACAAAGGATTTTTTTAGGCCTTGTATTATCACCAGCTGAGCTTTAGACAGCCCAAAGGAGCAAAGCTAAGTTGAATGACTGGAATGTAGCTGTTGTTACAAAGTTCTGGAAGGTGGTTTAGGGCAGATATAATAGAAAGCTGACGGTCCATCATGTGAGTAAGCTTCACTGCAGTCAGTACTTAAAATTATAGCTGTTACTGCCAGCAAGTCAGGCAGTTACTGGTGGAAGACAATGCTCCTTAAGTGTGTGCTTAAAAGTAAGCTCTACTTTGTCTCTTTGACAAATCAGGGCTTTAATTAACCTTTCTTTGCTCTAATAATTTGGCTTGTGTGAGTGAGAAAAGCCCAGATTCCCAGGATGAGAAGAGCCCAATAACGAGAAGAGCCCAATAACCCTGTCTTAGAAGAGTCTATATTCTCCCCACCTATAATAAATTTGTGATGGCTGGAATAATTCAAAATGTTATTGTTGTTGGTTCCTGAATCTCAGGCACTGAGGACTGATGGAAAAGTGGTTTTGGGAAAAAATGGTTTGGTAATATGTCCTTGACTATAGAATTCACTCCCTCTCACAGTTCCCCCAAGGTAGTTCCCTGGGCTGACTGTTAGGCGGTGCAGTTGGACTTTTCCTCACTCCTGTGAAGGTTATTTCTTTTTTCATGTTTCATTGAGAAAGAGGGTCAAAAGGCCTAGAAAGGGGGAGTTTAATGCTGTTACTTTCATTACTGTTTGTTCTTTATAAACCTGTATTTGTTACAGTTTCAAGCATGAAAACAAGATCTTTTCTTTTTGAAGTTCCTTGTAAAGGCAGACACATACACAGCTCATTCCATAGTAAATGTGATGGCTGTTAGTACAATGTAGCAGTTTTCTAGGGGAATACATTTAGATGTTAGATTTTCTGATAGTACAAGTATATTGTGCTCATTATTTACTGTGTTTATATTATATTTAGCGATAACTATATTGCAATACCAGCATGGAGCCCTGTTCTCATGTGTGATCCCAGCATGTAAGAATATTAATGCGGGACAGGAGGATGAAGAAAACTTACACGGAGATCTACCAAGAAACAATTAAGTAATGGTAGTTAACATGGTAGCTAAAGCCTTAATATGCCAGCTTTGATCAGCTATTTTTCTAGGTGCATATGCTTTATTTAGCCAGGTAAGGGCTACCCTTTTCCTCACAGACTTCCCATCTGCTTTGAAGTGATGCATTGGTGTAGTCCTTTTGCACTGTGTTATCACTTATATAGCCAAAATATTTGGCAAAGACCTGTGCTGTTCTGCCTGTATCCTCAGTTGTAAGCCAGACTTCTGAGAGCAAAAGTTTTGTGAAAAGGAATTTGTTAATGTCTTTCCAGCCTCAAGCACAAGTGGAGCCTCTATAGGCTGATGAAAAATCTTGATAGGTGGTCACAGAGTTCTTGTAACTCTTTTGCTGCCCAGTATCTGTCAAATATGGGCTGATTTCAGTCAAATTTGACAAGGAGCAGAGGTATTAGAAGTAGGCAAAGTTGTATAAACTTTGTAAGAGGTGATTCAAAAGAGGAAAGAGTGGAATATGAGCATCTGAAAGTTTGCCTCTAGCTGTTAATCCTTTCAGCTGGTAGGACAAAAGCAGCTTGGTTGTTGCTCTGTATTCTGAAGAAGGGTAATGAAGGAGTGCTACTTATTTAGCCAGTCAAATGGAAGACACAAATCCACAGAAATCAGATGACATTGGTTCTGCTTTTCACAGAACAACTTGTTCACATTAGATGGAAGGAGATCTGGGGGTATAATTTGCCACATACTTAAAAATCTGGAATTTTCAACTCGTATGGGGAGTGTGGGCTTTCCTGGATCCTGGTCTTCACTTTCTCAAGTCCAGGATCCTGCGAACTACCTTAATATTTAAGTGAATAGTGAAAAATAAATATTAATGTGTGCCTTATGCTGTGAATAGAAGTAACTAAACAGCAAAATATTGTAGGAACTGTAAACAGGAAGTGGCTATGGTCTTTTTCATTGTCTCATCCTTGATGTTCTGCACTTAAAAGAAGAAAATTCAATGCTGCATAAGAACAGGTGAGTGACCATATGGGATTCAGGATTCTCTCTCAGGCAGCACCTAGCAGTGGATACTGTGGAAAGCATGGCATGATATTTGCCTAGATCATTTTCCCAGCTCTGGCAGTTTGTTGTTCAGATTTCCTGAACATGATTGATGTCTATGTAGCTTTTAGCCCCAAATTGATTGTATTTTATATACTGAGCTAGAAACTTTCTGGACTTGATTGAACTTTTAACATGTATTGAAACTTTTAATGTCCCCTAATTCTTGTATTAGAAGAAAGAGCGAAGAGTCTTTAGGACACCTGTAATATAGCACAGTAGTTTGGTTTCTTGTTTTTTTGTTTGCCCGAGCCTGAAAAGTCCCACCTATTTTCTCATATTGTAGCAGTATCATATGTTAGATTTTCCTTGCTGCCCTTTTGTGAACTGTTTGAGTTCTGTGCTCTTTTTTGACATGGGGAAGCAATACTGCATGCTGTATTAAACATGCTCTATTGATTAATATAATGTCATAATGATACATTCTTTTCTGTTAATGTATTCCTCTTCTAATTAGGCCTAGCATTTTATTTGCCTTTTAGACCCATGTTGGGCACTGCACTGATGATTACGTGGCTCTGTAGCCCAACATCTGTATCTAGATGTATGTAATTTCCAACTGGTAATAATAATCTTAAAAGTACAACATCTGATATGAAAAGTTTAGGGTTTTTCTTCCAGTGGGTGCCTTGATTTCACCTTTATCTCCTTTGAGTTTCTTCTTGCCATTTCATTGCTGCTACTCAGTATCATAGACACCTTTTGCAGCTCTTTGCAGTTGACCTCACTTTTACTACCCTTAATAGCTTAGCATTCTCAGCAAGTTTTATCACTTCGTTTTATTGCCTCTACAGTGCAAATTGACCATTTAGTCTTTACTGTATTTGAACATGTATATAGGAATGATCACTCTGTTATGGAACCCCATAATATAAATGATTAATTTATGCCCTGAAGCAAGGGGCTATGATTACGACTTCTTTAATGTCTACAACTATAAATGTTGTTGCAGATGAAATGGGAAGACCCTGTGGTCCCATGAAGGGGCTACAAAGATAGTAGAGGAACTGGCCTTATAATCATGACTTGAATTTATTGAGATTTTTCATCAACTTTTTAAAATTTGAGTGCCTTTGAAGAGGTAATGGGGCAAGCTGGAAAATTACTTTTCTTGGACAATAATTGATCATTTGTATTTCAGGAGAAAATGAAGTTCCATCTGAAGATGCCCTAATACTTCAGCTGCACCTTGCAAAAGGGCATGAGAAATTTACTGAAATGCTAAAAAGCCAACAACAGATCATTGTCGATTTGCAGCAAAAACTTGCTGAACAGCAGCACATATTGGTTAGCCAGCAACGTGAGATTCTCGAACAGCAAAGAAAAATGTATGAGCAAATGGATCTGATCAAAGTCCAGTATGGTATGCTTTTTGATACAGTGAAGCAAATGTCATTTCAGAGTTTGCAAGAAGATATTCAAAACTATTTTGAAAGTCATCTTCAAGGACTTCAGAACCAGGTCAGAAATCATCTCCAAAAGTCATACTCTGTGCATAAAGTAGAAGTGGATGCAAAAGTGATTAACGTTGGGGAGTCTTTGCTGGACTGTGGCCTTTGTGAAAGCGATGAATTTTGCAACTTCCAAAAGACACCTTCACAATGTGAAAAATGCACATTGTGTCCTGCTGGTTTTTTCCAAATGGCTGAGTGTTCTGCAAACTCTGATCGGATTTGCCAGGTGAAATATGATCCTGTATTTTTCAGTTATTGCTTATGAAGTATTGTGTTGGACATGCTGGGATAATATTCTGGAAATAACTACTTGGAGAGCTAGAAAGATCCGGTTTGAAGCATGTGTTTTACCAAACGTGTCTATGGCACTTCAAAGTCTGCCTGAAGTTTTTTGTGGGTTTTCTCTTTACCATTTACTGCTCTAAATGGGACACTAGTTTGTGCCCATTGGGTGTGACGCTTTCCCAAACCTGACAGCTGGCAGGACTTCGATTCTTTTCATCATGGTAGGAAAAGACATCCTAAAACATGTATACTTATGCATGCTAAATTTGTTTATTTAATCCCCGTCCACTCTACAGAAACTTCTAGACATCTGTGAAAAGCAGAGGAAAGCTTTACTAAGCAAAACTAGAGGTCAGATATTTATTTATAAGTTTGGAAATAAAAGTTATCAGTTAAAACAAATCTAAAAAGGAGTTCCAGCTTAAACGTAACATGAACACATACAAAAATACAGAACATAGACGCTTTAACTGTTAAATACTTTTTATTATAAAACACATTTTATTATACTATACCTAAGCAGCATGTAAGCAAAATAAGCTGGTTCTTCAGTCACATTCTGTTGTTTAGAAGTTCTAAAATACATGGAGAGCTTGATATGTAAAGCAGTGTCTTGTTTGACAGGTGTGACCTAAGCCCAAGATACCAAGAAAGACAACCTGAGAGAGTCTGTCCGGTTCCCTCTTTGCTAGTCTCAGTTTTCTTTAATGCTAGCGTTTAAATGTAAATGTAGCCTGTTATTCTTTCCCGTCTGCCTGCCTTAAGGAGAAAGGAGGGCTGGTTAACAGGAAAAACTACTTTGTCATTTACCTTTCTTGTGTGTTTTTTGGTTAGCACCTCCCTCGCAGAGTAAATGTCTTTAGGAGCTTTTCCTAACTCTGTCTCAGTTGGTCTTAAGGACACTGTAATAATTGAGTGATGCATCGCTCTGGAGGATGCGGTATGGTCTTACAGATCACGTATCATAACAAGCGTTAGTTGTATAACCGATCCATTTAGCTCGACTGCACGCTACTAGCTTTCTGTGGACACCATGCAGTCTTTTTGGATACCTTGTTAAAACATGTGACAAATCCAAAATTAGTTGTCTTGCTTCAACGTGCTTGCGGGATCAGCCCCCTCTTCACCCTACACACACCTTTTCCTGGCAGATGTCACAGAGCCTGAAGAAGTGCCTGTTTCACATTGTAAGTTGTTGCATTAAAGTGTTTGAATATGATTCTTGTGATTTACAGGACAGAGATGAATGCGCTGAATCTCCAAGCATTTGTGGCGAGAGGATAAAGTGCCTGAATACTCCAGGTAAGTTGTATTCTCTGGTAATTAAAGAATTAAGATAATTAGATCTTCAGAAACGGGCCAGAAAGATAGGAACTCAGGCCTGTATGTTTGTGAGTAATGACATGCTCAGCTGCTGGAATCAAAGGGGTTGAAAAACACTCAGCTGTGAGTTGATGGTGGGCTATGTAGGACATAATATCCACTAGGACTGTCGGATGGTCCCTTTTACCTTATTTCTGTGGGTTTTTTTTATGTTTAGGTTTTAATTTTCACTTATGACCTGACTTTCTTCTTGCTTATTATTATTGCACCAGTTACTTATGCTGGTGCAAATGGGGTCAAAATCAAAGGTATATTATTCCTAATGGAGAGAAATAGTTGTCATTTTCCTTCTGCTGCACTGGGGTAGATATTTGATTTGATCTAATGAAGGTTCTTATAAGGCCTTCCTTCATTAATCTTATTCTCCTTTAGTAACAATATTGTCAAATACTGAGGAACGATCAACAGTTTCCATCATTTGCAGGGGCTTGGGGAAATTTTTCAGGCATTTAAGAACAGATTTGATAGGAGTTCTGTACTGTGGACTTTGCCTTCATTACTTTTCATGGCAGTCGGACACAAAAGAACAAAATTAATAGACATACTGAGCAAATTATGTCCAGGTGCTAGGTTTATTTTTACTTGTCTAATTTCTGGTCAGCCAAAAAATATTGAAAGGAATTCTGTGATCAAATAGAGCATTTCACCAGCTGTGACCTCTACCTAAGGGCTCCCAGTCAAATAACTGTGGGAGAGCTTCACTGGGTTTTATGTTTTTCCTCCTCTAGACTTCTTACTTGCAAAAAGAGTGTCTGTCTGAGGGAGAAGGGCTGTTTTCAGCTGATTATGAGTGATTTTGTACTGTTCCTGCCCTGCCACTGATGGAGAAAAAGTGGGAGGTAATTGGTCCTGGGAAAGGGTTAAAAGAGGACATGGGCTCACTTACATTATCCCAGCATCCTCTGGGCAGGAACTGTGGTCGGTTGGATGGTATTGCTACAAACACCACATTAACTACAAACGCCACAGGAAACTGAAAATGACTAGAGGAAGAGAGCACTTAGTGTCCCTTATGTGGTGAGTGCTGTAGAGGGTGTACCATCAGCCTCACAAAAGAAGAGGCAAGACACTTTTAGACAGCCTTAGTGGTGAGCAGTTAGAGGCAAGACAGCTTAGGGTACAAAATTTGAGACAGAGCATTGGAAGGGTGTAAGGCTTTGTCTCTTCTTTATGTCAGACTGGGTTTGGTTGAGTTGGTGGTTTTGTGGAAGGAAGCCCACGAAGCCCCAGCCCTAGGAAAGGAGAGCCACCAATGTGGTAGTCATTTGGTGTTGTGTAGTCTGTGGGAGAAGGAAGGCTGTAAGGAATTTATCCAGTGGGTTCTGTGGTGGGGGGACCCAGACCATGAGTGGCTCTGTACAACTGCTGGAGAAAAGTAAGTGAAGGCAAAATACTGCCAAGAAGCATACAGACAGTGGTGGTGTGTCAGACCACAGAAAGGCAGTAGCGATGTCTTTGAAAGGAAAGGACTCTTCCCTTGATTCCTCTTCTCCTAATGGTGGTTTGTAAAGATGTGAAAGCAAACTAGTTCCATTCACCTGGTTCGGGAATCAATGTCCTGTCAATGTCATCCCTGCCTGTCATGGAACAGAGCATTCTTCTTATTTTTTGTTAGAGAGGACTGCTACTTTCAGTCCTCTGCTCATGATAGCTCATTATCTCATACAAGTGCAATCAACATGTCAAAAGGGAGGCTGAAACTGCATGTCTGTTTTGGGTAATGTGGGAGAGATATGGATGTGATCTGACATACGAGTTGCAGATGTTGTATGTGGTTTCTTGAGCTGCACGCTAAGGTTGTTGCATCTGTAGCAACTCATGTTCACTGTACAGTGTGAAGGGAGACAGAGCAAATAACAATAATGAACCATGGGACTAGGAGCCTCTCTTTCTTTGTCCTTTACTTTCCTCTACATCATTCCTTCTTCCCTGATGCTTTTTCTTGCTTTTATCTAGGATGAGAGTTGTTAGGTTATTTGACTAAAGGCTAGTCATCAAGGAGAAGTGACAGCTGGAGGTACTTCATCAGCAAAAATGGAATCCAGTGCATCATTTCCTTCTTAGACAATCACGTGGGAGTGGTCAGATTGTTATCTTTGGTGTGAACCCACCAAGTGGAGGCAACCAGAGATGTTCTCCCCAGAATACCATGCAAGCTAAAGAGGACTTACTGTAGAACTTACTGTGGGATGCAGGGGGAAGAGGAATGAGAACCTGGACAGATAGCCCTCCTTTGTAATTGGCCACGTTGATTTGTGATGATCCAAATTTGACAGAGAATGTTTAAAAAGAGATGGATTCCCATATTTAATCTGCTTGAATGTCACCTTTGCATTAGGCAGTTATGAGTAGTAACAGCAGAAAAATGTATGCATGACTTACTCTAATTACCTTGCAATTGCCAGGCCTTCACGGATGATGAGGGCTGGTGAATGTGCTGCAAAGGCACTCACTTTCACAAAACTGGCTTGAGTACAGCTGGGCTGCTCACTGTTAAAATGGGTGCAGCAGTGCCCAGAGCAGGACTCCCACAAGAGGTGGGAGAGAGGTGGTCAGGCAGTAAAGAGAAGTAGGAAGCAGTCACAGCATGCTGCTGTGCTGGCTTTCTGATGTTTGGCTGTCATTTGCTGCTTGACCTCTTCTGGGCAAAAAATAGGATGTGGCTGCTGCCACCGTGTCCACAAGACAAAGTGGCCTGTGTGCTGCTTTGAAGTCACCTGTCTGAAGTACATGCAGGGGGAACACCTGCTGCAGATCTAACCAATAAAAGACTAGACGGCAAATTGGTGAGATTAGTCACCCCATGTTTTTGTAAAACTAGATAATTATAAAAAACTCTAAATATACTTTCAAATATTTTAAAGAAGCAAATAGCATAAAAAATTTCTAGGTACTACTGCAGATCTTCTCTGCTACGTGAATCAGGTGTATCTGTGCACTCAGCAGCAGTCCGTCCAGTGGTTCTCAGTGAAGGGGGAGACATTGCTATGAGAAGTAGAACTTGTTAAGTGTCATGTGAGCAATTACACCATGGTTAAAACTGATTTCAAAAGGAAAGTTTGTCTGTTTGTTTTTTTTTCTGTATTCCCTCCAGAATGTTCTTAGTTAAAAAAATTTGGTCTTTTTTATTTGGCTTTTGTTTCTTGTAAAAAAAAGCCAGACACTTTCAGGGGGAACAAAAAGTGTTAAGTTTCTCATGACTTTTTTCAAATGGAAGAATCTTACTGTTCTGCAGTGAGGTCTTTTGAGAAAATAATACCTGATCTCAGAAAGAATGTTCTCACATCGTAAATTGTATAGTCCTACATGTCAGTGTTAGAGGAGAATCATTGCTTAAGTAAATGAAACAAATAGACAAAGAGATACGAGGGTGATATACAAAGCCTGCATAAATTGACACAGTGTCTGGTGTTCTCTGCTGAATAATGTAGTATCAGAAGTGAACTTTAGCCAATATTCTGACCTCCCTTGTGGGCCAGGTGCGTGTGTACTGCTTTGTCTTGCAGTTTGCAGTATGTGTGGTGTGCTTTTCTGCCTGCATCAGCCGTCCACATAGCCAGCTCCACCCTGGGGTTAGCAGTGGAGAAAAATAGCTTGTTGGGGTCCATGTCAAATGCTCCTACTCCCAGACTAAGAGCAAATCCCAGACCAGATATAGCAAGTTTTCAGCTGATAAATACAGCAAATGTATGACACAGTATTCAGATAGTAAAGGATGTTTAAGAACTATAACAAAGATGATTATTAAGTTTTGATTATAGTGGTAAAAAAGCAGAAGCAAGTGCACTAGTGATTAAGCTTTGAGGCACAAACTGCAAGTGGTTATTCTCTAGGGTGCCTCAAATCTTTTGTGTTGATTTAGATCCTGAAGGCTCTGCACAAAGGTTTCGGGCACTAGTCGCTCCAGCTGGAGGCATTGGCAGCTGGCAGTGCTCTTGGAAAATTGCCACAGAAAATTACAGGCTGTTTTTAAAACCTGCTCTTTGGGTGTGCATTCTTTGATCCACTGAGGTCATGGTGTACCATTTAACAGCACAAAATTGCTTTATGTCAAATAAAGTAATTTCAAATGGCACCTCTAGATATTCTCTTTACTGTTTGCAGCAGTGTGTTATTTTAACTTCAGAGTATCACAACCACTGCTGTCCTGTGTCTTAGGGCAGTGATTTTCCTCCTTTTAAATGTGTGGACTTTTGCATAATGATTTTAAAGCCTGCTGTTTACTATTTTGTTTTTCCTACTTGCCTCTTCCAGGTTTTTTCAAAACTGTACACAGAATGCCTGGGGTGCATGGCCCTTAGGTTGAAAAGCACTGCCTTAGCAATCACAGCTACAGCAGAGCTATACCATAACACGGCTGGGCGGACAGTGCACATTTCTCCTTGTATAGGGGAACTCTCCATCAGCTGAAAATATCTTTGCTGCTCAGCGCACCACTTAGTCACCATGCCCTTTACCTCAGGAAGGGAAGGGAGCATCTTTGGAGCAGTAGCATTGTGTCTGATCCATTACAGGTTTCGGTTAGAATTGCCCCAGTATAGGTCCTTTCCCACTCTAAACTGCTGGACTTGGCTTGGACAAGGTGAGTTACGCCCAGTATTTCTGTTTGCTGTCAAGGCTCATTTAATAGCACAAAGTGTTCTAACATCATTGTTTTCTCCCTTGTGATTGGATGTTATCAAAGATACTTGATATGTGTAGCTGTAGAGTTCTTATTTTTAGTATTTTAAAGATATTTCAATAAAAATTGTCCATTTCCTGTGAACAGGTGGTTTCCGATGCCTTGGAATTGCTGAGAAAGATGCAGCTTTGGGAATGTGTGGAGAGGAATATTTCTTTAATAAGGAAATGCAGGAATGCCAAGCGTGTTTAAAATGTGAAGATGGAGTTGTGGCCATGCCTTGTTCCACTGTCAGTGATACGGTTTGTTCAGCAACCAGTGAAAACAAGCTCTCAGAGTCTTGGGCTGCAAACATCATTCTACCTCCTGTAAAGTCTGGTGTCTCTCAGGTCTACTCTGGCTTGGACTTGAAGATAAAGGGAAGGTTTCCATGTGAAATCCTATCTGTTGAAGATAACAGCCTGGTATTCAGGCAGCATGGTCTGTTGTGGACTGACCTCAATTTTGCAGTAAAGCACAACTGCAGGAATTTTTTGCAACTTTCCTTAAAGCTCAATGGCAGTGAGGAAGGCTATGAACTGAGCGGTGTTCGCATTGAACAGCCAGAAGGGAAGTATTACCAGAGCACTAGTTTAAGCAGCGCTGCTGAAGTGGAGCCCAGCCAAACTCTTTCTGTGTATTTGAGGAGCCCAAATCAATTCTGCAATCAAAGTAAAGACTTAAATATTTATGATCTTAATACCCCACTCAGTTTGTTTTGGTTGTCCCATGACACAGGTGCTGTGGCACTCAGTGCACAGATGTCAACAGCAATGCATTACCAAACCAACTATCGACCTGCCTTTAAAATAATATCTGTTTCTGACCCTTACATGCTAAGTTTATCTCATGATGGCAGAGCTATAAAGTTCACTGAAACCGGTGTTGTCAAATTTGTGTTCCACCAAGCATTGTATTCCATGGGTCATACGTGTGTCCGGGAGGGCTTCTCCTTAATTTCTTATATCAATAGGAACGGTACCAACAGAGAATTAATTAATGTATTTAAATCTGGGGTAAATTACAGAGACACATCAATATCTGCTTCTGGGGCTACAAAAGTTGGGGCTGGAGATCTCATAAGCTTTGAGATACTTTCTCCTGCACAGTGTAATGTTCAGTATTTTGGAGATAGTTCTGGAATCAGTATGTTTAGCCTCATCTGGATCCCTTCAGCAGTTTCTAGTGCCATATCAGCCACAGTTTCTGTTACAGGTCTGCCTACTGGAGCTGTGAGAAACAAATTACTGGATTTCACCCAGGTCTCGTCCAATGAGAAGCAGATACAGCTGGTTTCTTCTGGACAGCTTGCTCAGAAGTATTTCATTTTCACTGAGAAGGGAGTTGCCAGCCTTGCATTTAACTTAAAGTTAATCCACTCGTGCAATGTGCTCAAAATGACTCTCAATCAGTTGACCATGGATCACATGCAACCCACAGCAATTGCTCAGCAGATTGGAGGTCAGATGCCAGAGGGAAGCATATGGACCAGTGTGTCCCTCCGTGCATCTTTTGAAGTACGTAATGGAACACTAATATCAGTTTCTCTTGACTGTGTGCGTGGAAGGATCAATCAGATCACTCATGAACATGGAACCAGTATATCTATTTTATGGATTTCCTCTTAATTTCTGTACAGTGAAGTTAGCACAGAATTGGGGTTTAAATTGTATTTGGATTATACTCTGATTCTGTACATATTTGACACCTTATATGTGTTGACATGAGCACATTGTCCCACTAAAATGGTCTCAGTTATAAGAATATTTAAATATAATCTTAATTGAAACATCAGTATTTAAAGAAAAAAGGGCTTTCGGTGTTCCAATATTTTACTTCTGTTAACACCTTCAGGCAGGGGAACCTTGAATTCAGATCAAACGGTTTTATTTTTAATAAAGCAGTCTCTTCAAATTGCTTATTTCTGGACCACAAAAAATTGCAGGTGAGGGTAAACACATACCTTTTAGTACTGCAACTGAAAGCAGCGTGGCCACATAAAGGAAGCCTGCTTTCAGTTTCTTCACTGGAACAGGCTAATAACAAGACTAGAAGCACTTTGAGGCTAATTTGTCTACATCTTGTAAAATATTGTGCTTTCTATAAATGGGGAGAACATGCCTCAAACTAGAGGTGCTAATATGGTAACACTGGAGTATACATGCTTAATATTATGGAAGTGTACCTGGGTCAAAGATAGAACACTTCTTACAACAAACCCCATTGAAACTAATAACTGTTCTAAATTAATTTGGAAATAATCTACATTTAAATAATTTGGGAAGGCTTTTTCCCCTTTTAGTTTTGCCTGTGAAGAGTTGCAGGTGAGAAGGAAGGCTAGGAGACAAGAAATGAGTATTAAAAGAACATCTTGAAAATGAGACTTTTGGAAATGAAACAAATTTTTATTCCATTCCTTATAAATGACAAAATATTTTTCTGACCAAAAAGGAACACCATTCACAAGCATATTTATTTTGCCCAACAGGTACTTAATTTTAAAAGATTTTTTTTTGGTTTTATTACATCACTCAGTTTATTCAATGAAATGGCATATTCAGGGACGCTGAATTTTGTTTTGTTCCAACTCTTCCATCAAACTATTCATTCTTTTTCTCATCTATATAGAGTGTTTTCTCTTATTTTCTCCTTTCTCCTCCACAAATACTGCTTCACTTTCCTTTCTATTTTGTTAGGAGTAAATGGTATGCCCTGTCATGTAGCCCTCAACTCCTTCCAGCCTTCTTATACATAGATGTATGTATGTCACATATATAATTATAGAAGTGGGACGTTTATAATGCACTTGCAGGCTGTCTTACATTAACCTTACTGAAAGAAGGAATATTATGCACAGTACAACTTTAATATAGGTGACTGTCTGAGTATGTATATCTGAAATATATGTACTTTCCTATGCTCTTCACCTGTTTTGGAGTTTGTCACGCTGTTTTACTGTACAGTCTCCTCCTATAATTTTCTGTAAAAGAATGAACCCAAGTGCAAGACTTCTGTATGGTGGTTCTGCTTTTACTTGTAACTTTATAACTGTGTCCTAAACTATTATTTTTCCATCATCTTTTTTTCTTCAAGGTTATACTCAAAGATGCATGCTTTGGACAAATTGTTCTCTTAGTCCAAATAGAGTTTTTCTTGCTTTCAGCTGCAAAGTCTAAGTAGTCCATCACAAGATACCTCATTGAGCCAGAATAAGTTCCACAGTAAGTTCAATCCTGCTACCCACCCTTGATGTTTGTGACACACATCTCGGTGCCTGTGTTCAGCTAGACTGTCATTCATTCTCGCAGGGTCACAAGGAAGGATGAATTAAAGCTAATGTTAAAGGTGTTCAACACTTGCAAAATACTGTTATCGTTACAGAGGATATTTTTTCTTAGAGAAAGACTTCTGGAATGAGAAGCGTGTATATCTGTTATATACAGAAGAACCGCATTACCTAGGAGCAGAGCAGTTTTTCTGGATGCTTCACTCTGGAAGTCTACTGAGACTGAACAAAGATGAAATGCCACAGCAGTTAAAGTTTTCTGATACGTCCATCTGCTTTCTGCAGAAGGATGCACATGATGTAAGAGGAGCTCTGCAGAAAGCAGATCCTGGGTATTTCTAAGGTAAGATTTCAGGGGAAGATAATGTTGGAGAAGGCTCAAAATGATACTCTTAGGATTTTAAAGGCAGCTAAGAAAGTCACCTTCTCACAGACATAACCCCTTTTTTCCTTTTGTTGTTTTGTGCTATGCAGTTGTGTTAAAGGCTGCTACTTCCCAGTATAAAGAGTCATTCTAGATTTAAACCTCTGTGGCAGGTAACAGATATCAGAATCTGATGTTAGACATAATCTGGTACATCTTCAGCAAAGTGCAGGTGTTATTTGAATATAATAAACATTTGCCTATATATAGCATGTAGCAAATCTAATGACATTATTTCTGTGAGTATGCTTTATTTGAGTGAGATTGTGTTACCAGTGGAATTGCCTGAATATGGAAAGACTGATGCTCAAATTCAGTAATATGCACATTGGCGGTACTTGCATTTAAAGGCACCATTATTAAAGGATGGAGAAACCACCAGGGAGGTACAAGTGAACATTATTACAGCTAAGAGAGATTTCAGAGTATGAATTCTTCAACGTAGTAAATCTTCTTGGAGGATTCTGGGGTGAATGCCTACAACTGCCCTTAAATTCAGAATAGATTTTTAGATGCACAGTAGCAGAAATGCAGTATTTTGCATCCATGTGGTGGTTATAATGCATCTAATACTGTTTTGCTAATGTCTGTGATAAGGTACTTGTGATGAAAAAATTCTTACTAAACATGTAGTATTAATTGCAACTTACAGCAAGTTTAGCCTGATTTCAAGCAAGAAAAGGCCAAGCATCTGAACTTCTTTTACATCTCTCCCTTTCAGGGGAAAAAAAAGCCTGAATCCATACTTCAGGCCACTCACTGACCTTGGCCGTAGTAACATGAATTTGGAGTGAGTGTGTTGGAATCTGTGGATTTATGATAGCCTAATTAATGGCATAGTATATAGCCTATGCATCTATGAAAATGATATATATTGCTTCATACCATGCAACATTAAGTGGTGCACTATGATCCTAAATAAGATGAAGTTGAACAGGAATCAGACAATGTACAATGAATGCTAATTTCATGGCAATTACCCCATTTGCTATAATAAATTGCATGTTTTATTGACAGATATCTTAATTATATTTACAACATCTGAACTTTTTTATTCTTTTTTTTTGCATATGGTTTCTTTCTATTAGTAGCACAATATAATACTGTGAAGTGCAGAATTAATTTAAAACCTTTTTCTTTTGCATCTTTTGATACCACATTCATGAATATGGTTAAAATAGCTGGAGACAGTCTCTCCAATCCTTTCTGCCAGAGAGTGTTTCTAATGGAGGTATTAATGGAGTTACAGAGTAAGTATGAGCCTGGCAGAATCCAGCTGTGCAGAAAGAGTTGAAGTTAATACATCCAGGAAGACAGGTGGTTATTTCACTAATAACCAACAGGTTGTTATAGAAAACTTGACTGTTACAGAAGGAAAATAATTTAGGTTGTATAGTCCTGCTCCTCATGCAAGAGGAAAAAGGATTTTGCTTACAAAAACCTGCATTGTTTTATATTGTGAAACATTTTGCAAGTTCAAAGATTTTACCTGAATATTTTTTATTACCTATACAAATTTTTTATTTTTTCTATGAAGTCAAAACTGGGCAGAATATGGTAAGTCTATTTTAATATTGTGGGCTCTTCCTCTGTTTGGTGTTCTGCAGATTGCAATACACTATGAAAATGCCACTAGTTTCAAGTGGTGATTTTTTAATGAAATTTCCTACTTTGAAATATTACCTTGTTTTAAAAATACTGGTTAGATGTTTGCCTCTGTTAATATTATATTGTAATACGTTTTAAGAGAACTTCACTGAAATAAACCAATAAGGCTTCACTGGTGTTTTTGTTCTGTTCTGAGAAAGACTAATTGCAGCTGTTTCAATTTTTACCACTGACTCTTTTTGGGCCAGGATTTCACAGGTGTCACCTGAATTAGTTACCTGTGTTTGCTGAAGTGGCACTAAACAAGAACACTAATAGTACAAATTTCTAGAGATCATCTGGTCTACATGTTTTATGTTCCCACTGTTGTAGGTCTGAGAAGATGAAAATTGCACTTGATGCTACTATACTAATACATGCTTGTATCAAAAGAGCAGTATGGTTTATCTTGGTCATTGCTACCAGCGTAGTAATACAGAGGAGAAAAATGAGAATACATATTTTTAAAAGAAGAAATTGGTCCTGCCTTGGTGCTTCCTAGGCTCGTTGTCATACCCGGAAGCTTTGACAGTGTTGTGGGGGGGTCCTGATCAGACCTTTGCAGTAGCACAGCTGTGCTTTTGTCAGTCTGCGCAAGTTAAAGCTCACGTGTTCTCAGTAGAAACTCTTCATGATTATTTTAAATTGTACAACTGTTTCTTCTTTTTGGAGGTGTTACTGTTTGTGAGGTCTGAATGAAAGAGAGGTTCTGTCAAATGACCTCTGTTTAGAAATCATTTTGAGACAGATTCCTCCAAAAAACAATTTGAGACCAAACTGGTATTTATTTCGGCCTTTTCCATTAAAAGCAAGAAAGAGGAATTTTACATTATGTGTTTTTCACCAATTGCATTTGTACTGATTCAAAGGGCATGAAGAAATAATTCCTATAAGAAGGGGATTACAAACATCATTAACCTAGCCTAAATTAGCCAAGGATGAAATTCAGAGGAAGGAGAAAAGTGTTTATGAAATACTGCTGAAAACAGAACCGTCCTCCTCCAGGCTGGATCAAAAGGTGCCCCTGTTCTTCTGGCCTTCAGCAGCTGATACGGTTTATGGCCTTTTCGCAATAGCCCAAACCATCTTAATC
The DNA here is from genome assembly GCF_963210335.1 of Falco punctatus. NCBI lineage: Eukaryota > Metazoa > Chordata > Aves > Falconiformes > Falconidae > Falco > Falco punctatus. Next base: position 69,028,774 of record NC_137583.1, read on the forward strand.
TTTGACTGCTGTGTACAATGGCTCTCCCAGATTCACCTTGTGTTTCTCTTCAGGTGTCTGATGTTCACCTGTACAACATCCATACATAGGTGTCTGGAAGCACGCTGTGTGACCAAGCTTGGTGCTGCATGAAGGGTTTGCCTTGCAATAAGGCTCAGGAGACATGAACTGTGGCAGTGGCAGTGCCTGTGCCGCCTGACATGTATGCGTGACCTTCAGTGTCTGGCTCTGGAAGTATGAAAGCCAAATGACTGCAAAAGGGGGATCCAAGAAACTCTTGTTTGCATTAAATAATAGGATCATTACTGCTAAAGCAGTTTTTTTGCCAGCTGCAGTTTGTGCAGCTTTCTTCCGTCCTTCCCTGGAGCCCTGCAGGCGTGTTGTGACCTGCCGGATTGCATCTTTTATTTATAGGCTCTTCAGAAAAGAAACTAACTGCACTCCAGACAGTCTAGTGCAATCTTGTTAAATGGCATCTCTTGAAAGTAGCCTTAAAAACCTGGATGTAATTTCCTCACTAGAAGGGTGTTAATGCCTGGCTTTAGCAGAAGCTTGAAGTATGTTAAAATACATATACACCCTTGGCTTGTAGAGAGTTTTCTCTAAAAGAACAACTGTGGAAAAAGGATTTTAAAAGTTTCTACATCTTCTTATGAAAACAATTTATTTGACTTTGTCCTTTGCCATTTTTCCACTGGAAAGGCAGGGGAAAGAAAGAAAAATAAGAAAATGAAGGTAGGGGGAATGGAGATAGAAGGGGAGAAAAGTGCGAGAAGGAAAATGCAGTCTCTAGTGTTTAGGTAATTTAATGTATGAGAATGTAAATGAGTTTTCTTCAGAACTTTCTGAAAGAAATTCTTGGTTTTTCAACCAGTTGTAATTGAAAATTTGTTCAACTGAAAACTATGTCTATTGCATTTGGCTTCATTTCTGTTTCTTCGTCAAAGCCCTACCTACGCACCAACTTTTGTAAACTTCAGTAACATTAGAGCATCCTGAATACGCTTAAGTATTTCGCTGAGCTGGAACATTAAATTGGGTAATTGGGTTCATTAAGTGCCGACTTATATTGGGAAACCTCTGGATATACTTGTGGGTTTTGGCATGCAAACCTCAGTTTTCATCATTACCTCTTAACTATGTTTATATTGGGAACTGCTTCTCATTAGATAAACGAGCTTTCTCTGAGCTCCCCATTATCATCACTTGACTGCTAATGGTACCTAATGTTGCTCGTTTAAGCCTCCTTTGGGTATTTTTCTATTATACTGCAGTCAATAATGTAGACATCTACTAAGTGTTTTCAGGACCTCGGTACATGTGGGATGTCGACAGAGCGTTCTTGTCACTGTTAGTTTTTCCTGACTTGCTTCATTGTTTTAAATCATAAGCTGAAATCAGTTCAGGAGTCTGTATGATAGATATGTGCTTTCCAAGCAAATGTGACCTGGTGAGTGATTTAAACTGGTGACCACATCTGAGTTGCATGAATGCAGCCTTCTCTTGCAGAGTATAAAAAACTTCTGAGAATATTAATAGATTAAATGCAGGTGTCTAGAGTAAAGAGCTGGCAATGCTTTGCCTCAAACTCAAACACAAGCTTCATACTCAGAAGGTCAAAAAAGTAAAATGATTTAGTATATACTGTAAAATATGCTGTTTGTTGAAGAAGCATGTTTGTTGGTTTTATTGGGAAAGGAGATTGAAAACCTGTGCTTTATGCCAAGTAGGTAAGACAAACTGCTTAAGATACCTTTATGCCTCAAAATGTTCTGTACTTCACTTTTTCTTAAACATGTACCTAGATTTTTTTAAACTGTTGCTTCAAACCACTGCTGTATCAATGACTTAATACAGGCTTCGTTTGTGCTAAAACCTCTTCGAGGATATTTCCCCCTGTATGCCAGGCAAACATAATACATTTCAAATGCATTCAATCTATCCTTGGAAAATAGTGCCCAATACTGCCAGTTGCCCAAGAGATGTGAGCCCCGTGACTCTGGCTGAGGCAGCAGTTGTTATCCTCAGCTGCTCCAGCTTCCTGCAGCCCTTATCCCGAGGTGGTTAAGTTTTCCCTTACTTTTGGCATTGCTAGAGGAGTGCAGTGACAGCTCTCTTGCCTGGGAAGCTGCAAATAGTTGTTTTGGATCGGCTGTGAATGTTTTTTTCTTCTGTTTTTGGCCATTCTGCCTTCCACCCTCCTTTCAGGGTTAGCTATAAGGCTGAAAATCCACTGCTCCCACATGTCCACCCGTGATGTGCACCTTTTCTTCTGCTTTCTCATGTTTTGGTGTGTGACTGTGGTTTGAATCATTTTGCTGGCTGTAGGCTTCCCTCTCATACTCATCTGTGAAATACCACATATACTTACACACCATATACCTCCAAGAAGCTTAGACATGTGCATAACTGGAGACTTTTTGTCCCATTTGGATCTGCCTACGCCCTTGGAAGACCAGGGTAGAGGCATTCTGCAGGAATGGTGGGAGTCATAACAGCAGCATTTGTGAAGAGCACGAAATAGTTAAAGGATGCAAACCCCCTGTCTGGTCAAGACTGAATTTTGATATTTTGCATTTTGACTGTCCTCAGGAGTTCCTTTATTTGGTTAAAAAAGGAGATAAAAACTCTTACAATGCTGAGAACAAACGTATATTTTTCTCTGCCCAGCTTTTCTCCCTATTATTTGTATATCTCAAGCTAAGGCAGCAAACAGCCTGCTTTCCTTTTGTACAGTGTTGCTGTGCTTCATGCTGCAAACTTTGAGAACATTTTGACAAGCCTAATCCTGCCAGCCTGCTGTGAGCCTTGAAGAACCACTTCATAGTCAGAATAATTAAGCCAGAGCCCAAAGTGAAATGGGGAAAAAAATCAAGTGCACATTTTTGGGTTATCCATCAACATCATACAACTCTGCTTCTAAGAACAGTAACATTTTATGGAAATGATAACTGGTAAAGTAAGCCATAAAGGTCAGTCCAGAGCCTACAATGGGCTTGCTGTTGTGACAAAGCACGCTGTCATTTTTCTTCTATTCGATAGCTTGGGGTAAGATTCGGAGTGAACTTTGGTAACTGGTTTGTGATCTTTTGGCTTGACACTGTTTGCTGAAAGGCACCCAAGTGTTAAAGCACTCTGTAACTTCGCCTATGGACACAAGAGGTAAGGAATTTGGCCAGCTCTGCAGGCAGTATTTAAATCACAATGCGGGTACTAAAGTCTTTGAAGTTTTGTTTCTATCCAAGCTGGGCACAATATTTTTTGACCACAAACAGGTCAGAAAGCATATGGGAACACCAAGTGAACAGGCCAGGCTGGCTCTGTGAGAGGAATCACTTGCTGAAGCTCAGGATCGGGTTTGATGGAGGGTCCTGCTGCAGCCTGGCCCTCACAGGAGCAGGAGTAGGTGGGACCTGACCGGCTACCAGGGTGTGCTAGGCTAGGCTTTAGGTACAGCAGGAGGGTGTTGAGGCTATTTTGTAGTATTTTGTTGCCGATTGCTGTACTGCTAAGGGTAAGTGATGCTTTGCTTGGAAGGCTGCCCGTATTCAGTGCTATATCTAACTACAGTTTAAGGGAAATTTGTTCTAGGAGCTCGACCTTGTTTGAATATCTGAGCAAAACACCTAGAAATTAGAGAGGCTGTAGTGTGGAGATCTTACTGAAGTGGGTTGAGTTTTCACAAGTCAGTAGGGGCACAAGACACGGCAACTGACAACAGAGACTTAGGCTGGAACTGTAACATATACCCTTAATTTTTGTACTATAAAAATGCCGCTCTGATGGATTCAGCATGGCACACTAAAACTATGCAAGGATCCAGTCTGAGGTCTATATTAGGGATGGCGGTAACCTTGTGGGTAGTCCTTGATCAATAAATAAAAACTGGTTCTGACAAAACTCAAAGAAGACCATTCATTCTGTCTATGCTGTAGTTTACCAGACCTGTAGCACTTGCTACATACCACAGTGCCTCACAGGAGACCAGTGGATATAAATTCACTGGACGTGACTGATGGCAAACTGTTGAGGGCTCCTAGTCACATGCACCTGAATTTATGGAGTGAAACTTATGAAATCCCTTCTGCAATCAGTATTTCCAGCTATCTAAAAGATCCACATGGATCTGCTGTCTTCTAATAAATAACCACTTTGAAATAGGTATTTGAATTACAGTATTTTTGGTAAATTGAGAATTCTTACTTCAGTAGCACTGCTGTTACTAGCTGACAAGCTACATCACTGGGGTCTGGATCCTTGCTTCGAGTGACAGCTACTCAATCCGTATTCAAACTCTCAGTCCAGACCTCAAAACTGAAATACCCTTACCGATCACCAAAGGAGCACTGCAGCCTCGCAGTCCTGTTAACGACAGTGTCTTAGGAGCCGGGCAGCAGCAATGCCTGTCTCTACACCAGGAGGGTGAGTAGCTATACCTGAGCTGGACCTTGCAAAAAGTAACAGCCCCTCCCTGCAACACACGGTGCTCCCGTTCAAAAGCAGAAACTCACGCACGCGATGCTGACGTTCCCTCTGCTGCAGTGGCCCCAGCCCATGCGCAGGAACATCCCCCCACATTTCACACCCTTGCAGCCAGCCAGGTGGAGGGGAAAGCCAAGCCAGGCGCTGCTCGCAGCGGGTGGCCATGCAGTGCGGTCCCGGTAAGCAGGGGAAGGCTGCAGATGGGGCAGCTGCAGCAGACTATGGAGAAACCGAGCCAGGAAAGAAGTTTTCCTATTTCAGGGCCGCTAAGTGCTGATTGTGTTCTCATAGCCCCAGAGGTGTTTCTGTGCCCATCAAGTCTGCCGGTAGCAGGTTTGACTACTAAAGAGGATTTTTTTCATTCCAGTGGGAAGCTTTGAGCAGGGGAAAGTCTTATTTATCACTGCCTCAGCTTAGCAGTCATAAAAGTGGCAATAATAGTTAGCTGATAAGGGCAATGAAAAGGCAGGTCTCCAACCCTCGGGAAGGTTTTGATAAATGGCTGCTCACTAGATTGGAAGTGTTGCTGACTTGGAGACAGATGGGTTCATTGGATGAAGGTAGATAATGCTACAGGTAAATGATAGAGAAATTACTGTAGGCATAGTTGAGGTAGTTACAACAATCTCTTTATCTACTGTGTTGGCATCTTTTGCCTTCATAGTTCACTCATTTTTCTTTTAAAGACACCTTCAGAGACCAGGGGTGAGGGATGAGTGATGTGCTCTTTGGGCACAAAGAAAAAGATGTCTTTTAATTTTGGTGCCGCACATTAAATAGGTGTGTTTGCAACAAGCCTTTGCAGCAAATTGTTTTGCTACAGGTTTCATGGGCCTCTGATCTGCAATCAGTTCATAATAGGTTTTCATTTGCTCTGACAAATTCTTGTCTTTTCTCACAATATGCATCAGCTGATATTTACTGTAACCATTTGTTAGAAATTTCTGTACAGATTTACATGAGTGGTAATTCACTGTTAAACCCCCATATAAACTCATTTTCAAAAGGGGAGGAATACACAGTCTGCAGTTTGCCTTATGCAGTGTTTTCAGCAATTTAGGTTTTCTTATATTTCTCGTCTCGTGTTTCTGAATGATCAAATAATCGTAAAAATAAATGTTACGTTTCAGGTAGCTTTTCTTTTGGGCTTGAGTCTATTGCTGAATGTGAAGGTCCATACTGACTTGCCTTAGGTGCCCAGAGGTCAACTTGGAAGTCTTCAAAGGCTGCATTAATCCGACATAAGGAAATGCTCAGACACAGAGGATGTAAGAATGAAAACAGAGATCACAGTTACTCTGTTCCCTCAATGTCTGTGGGTTCCAGCTAAACTCTTAACTTCAATTGATACAATAGGATGTGTTGATCTGCTTTATTATGAAGAAAAAGCATATGTGTGGGAAGAAATCTGGGAATTTCTGCATCACAGGCCTAGAAAATGTTTTGAGGCTTAAACTTTCATGGCAGAGGTATTTAAGAGTGTTTCTAAATTATTGCAAAAGTGTCATCTTCAACCATCTAAGTGAATTAATGCTCAGTTACCTATTCTTCCAGAGCAGTCTAGAAGGAAGCAGCCTCTTTGACAAACCAACAAAGACGGACAGAACAGGACGTGCCATTGCTCCTTTCTGTAGCTTGCGTTGTGCCGTTGAGCCACAGGTGAGAGAACTCCCCTGTTTTGAAGATAGGATGTTGCCAAGATTTTGAAACAGATTTTCAGAACAAGCTCTGACACACAGAGCTCATAAAACTGACCCCAAACCCATTGTACGTCCTGAAATCACTATGGACTACTCTGTTCACTGCGGACAATTAGCCTTTTCTGGTGCGCTTACACCAGAAATCTCCAGATTTCTTAAAAGCGACTGAAAACCTCTTACCATGGTCTGTGTTTTCAGTGCCTGATCTGTCATCCACAGCTCACCCTGAGAGCCCTGTGCTGTTTCTTCTTCACTGGGAATCTAAAAAACACATGTCTCAGCGTAACAGTTTCTACTGTAAGAATAATGAGAAATAATGATTGTTCTAATTGTTTCTTTGTTCTAATAAGAACAAAGTTTGCCGGGCATGTGATAGACTGGAAAAGAAAATGGAAATAAAGGGCGAGGAAAATAAAGACTGAGTATTGGGTAGCACATCAGGTGGTTTATTTGCCTATGATTGGGCCATTCCTTCATCTTCCCCAAAGAGGGAAGAGTTCCCACTCTTTCTTCTCTTCCAAGCTTACAGGGAGCTGTGCTGGTTTGAAGGCAGAAGTGAATGGAGCATGATGAACATTTGGATTTTGATGGATAATGTCTGCTCATTTCCTTACCTCTATCTTTCCATTGAATTTTTAATAAAATCACCAGTATGCTTATGATAAGAGGTATTTCCTATACCCTTATTTGATTCTGAATAGACCCCCAAACTGCATACATGTTTCCCTGCTACATTTAGGGAAGAAAGTGTCACATTTCCTTGGAAATGAACCGGGCACCATTCCCTGGCAATCGTCTGGAGCTGGAGTTTTATCTTTATGCTCTTCCCTAGTAATTTATTGTTGACCTGTATCAAAGTCACAACACTGGCTAGATGACAGGTACAACTGCTGTGTTCTGATTTAGATTTCAGGGTCTGACTGCACAGTGCTGGTGTGACTGGGCAGGTGGCTCAACCTATTTGCTTTCACTCCTTTAAAAATGGGATAAAGCGCCACTGTACTACAGGGGTGTTATGAAGGTAAAATTCATTATTAATGACTGGGAGGTATTCAGATGCAGTGGTAATGAGGCTATGTGGATGTCTAGAGTATGTGCTTCACTGCACAACTGAAGCAAAACATGTCTGTTTCCTTGACAACCCCTCTGCATCTGTAAGGTTGTAGCTGCTCTCCCCCGTATGTGGAAATGCCAAGCATCATTTCTGAAGCTTGCTCACGTTTTGCTGCACTCATATTCTGCTATTAAAAAATTTCTGTTTGTTGCACTGACAGTGTGCTGCTCTGAAGGGTGCAGGACTGTTCCTCCCTCTTCCTTCCTCTTTTCCTTCCTCTTTCTGCCCTGGGGTGCTGCCCTCCCTTTTTCTCTACCATCAGGATCCATGCTCATCCCTTCAGGAGGCCAATTTGGTTCAGTTGACTGGTAGCAAACTAATCTCGTGCAAAAAGGAATTAAAGGAATAGTTTTCTGTTGAGCTGCCTTTCAGAGGGGTCATTTTGTGCTGCGGGGGTAGCAGGGACCACGCAAGAACAAAGAGAGGCAGGAGATGGTGGGAGCCATGGAGAGGGGGCTGAGCTTAGCCCCCTTCTCTGCTTGCAGCAGAAGCCTCAGGTGGGAAGATGGGAAGCAGCAGCACTTCTCTAAGCAATGCACAAATGTGGTAATACAGAAACACATCATGTTCGTGTCCATACATTGCCCTTGAGAAAATTAAAACAACATGAACTTTCTGCACAACAATTAGTGCTGCCATCTGTTATTGTCAGCAGAGGTACACAGTAACCTTGGGGTCACTTCCTTGGGAAGACCTGTGTGTATTTCCCTTGTGTTACCCATAAACGTTTTCCTTTTAGCAATGTAAAGATAGGTGATATTATCTAACAGTTTTATCTTGACATGGGTCGTGGTTATATGAATGCCTTTACATAAAACAGATATCAAAGAGATCTTCTGCCGTTTTGAGCTGGGAGGTCACTGTTTATAGACAGGTGAGAATTTACGGAAAGCCCAAGGACTGCTCATGTGAGAAAGTGCTCACTGCAGCGCAGAAACTTTGTGCAACCTTATCCTCCTAATGCAGCCAGTGTTTGTGTGCTCCTTTGATTTCTCTCATGTTAAGATGATTTGTAGCTGCCAAAGATCGAATCCTACATATGGAGACAGGCAAACATGTAATGTTTAAATAGTTGTCACCGATTTCAAAATAAAACTTCAGGTTTTAAGAGGTCAGTTCTTCTCACTGTCAGTCTGGCCCGATTACCATGTAAAGATATGAGGGAAATACAGACAAGGTAGTGGAAAGGCATCTGTCTTCAAATTCTGATGCTCTGCTTGTTCCCAGCACCTACGTCTCTGCAGCTCAGTTCCCCAGGGGTTCATTGCACTGACCAGTACTTCACTTGCTTGCATCTCTGTTCATGAACAGTTTTGTAGCTCTGTGCGTTTGCACTGGGTGATGTCCCAGGAAAAAGTGCCACACAAGAGGTTTAAGATGTTGCAAAACTGAACATGGAAATCAAGTTCAGGTTAAGAAATATTTAATGATTAAAATGAAAAGGAAGCACAGAATGTGGGCCACAGTCTGCCCTGTAAATCTGCCCATTCATTCACTGTATATGTGACCATGATATTACCATAATTATATCTTTAGTGCAAGTGAGACCTCCATCCATTATCTAAAAGCTGGAATGTGAATAGATGCAAAAAAGGAGAACCCCGTGCTTATTTTTGGCAAGCACTGAAGGCAGGTCAAGGAGGCTTTCCTCTGTGAGATCTAGGAAGGTTACCCTAAGAGTTCCTCCTTACAGTGCATGTTCTACCTCTTCCAAGTTTATACATCTCGTTTTGTCTAAAATAGGCTGGTCCCTACTGAAATCTATTTCTTGGATTAGTATTTGTTGCAAATCAAGACAGAAGGAATTGCTTTACAGTATCCTGGGAGACCATTTTCCATTTTAAAATCAATGCTAATTGAGTGTATGTACTCTAAAGTTAACATAAATCAGTTTCAAATTTACACGCTACCAATACCTTAAAAAACATAATTTTCCTTGATTCTAATGAGATCTTTCCTCAGTGTGTTTTGTGCAAGTTAATTAATTAAGTGCCTTTCTTTTTACATAAACATAAACATAAATGTGAACACACAGACACACAGGGAGTATCTATGCATAAAGTAGAGGAAGAAAACAATGGGGATTTAGCTTTTTTGAGCAGATGTGGGTTGAAATTCCCCTTAGGTATAGGACCTCACTGAAACCAAATCTTCTAAAACATCCTAAGTGGACTGTTGGGAAAAATCACAAACCCACTTATGTGTGTTTGTGAGAAAGCACTGACACAGATGTCTCATTCCAGGACAGGGCTCAGGGTTGCTAATCCAAACTGAAAATAGTCACTTTCTGCAGCTTTGATGTAGAGGCTAAAATTCCTGGAGGAGATGGAACTTCTCTCCTCCCTGTTTCTTACTGTTTCATGCAGATCTCCCATCTCCAAGCACACTGACTTTCATTAGGCATGTTAAATTTCTCTGAAAATTATGGACTTGAGTGTTTTCATGCCTAGCAGTATTTTAAGCAGCTGAGCACGGACACAGCAGCAGAGCTGCTCTATAGGCAGTGTACAGTGAACAGCAAAATGTTCTTTGCGTCTGATGTAGGTACCAAGAGAGCATTGGCTACGTGACAAAGAGATCTTATGGTACACATGTTTACTTTAATGAAGGGCAGGGTAGGAGAACATATATATATATCTATCTACAGGCAAAAATATACTCCAGAAATATGGGAGCCATATGGGGAAACACAGCAATTCCCTGTACTAGGAAAAAGACTCAAATGTGACAGAGACTTCAATGAAAATAAACTTCAGGATTCGGTAGGTGCTTCTGCAAGGGATTAACAAAGCAAATGTAGACTTGCCTCTAAGAAGAAACAGAGTCCTAAATTCAATACAGACCAATTAGCCCATTATATTTGGGTCATGGTCAAACTATGAGAAGCAGGGAAATACGCCCCTTCATATTACAGTTTGCTGGAGCTGTGCACTATGTTTCACACTGATTGGACTTCTAGATTGCCTCCGATCAATAAAAAGGCCAGGACTCTCCACTGTGCCTTGCCTAACAGACTGCATTTCTGTAGGGAATCAAGTCAAGCCTGTCTGCTGGTTCCAGTGCAAAAGCAGGTTTGAGAAGCTCCTTCCTTTCCTTGTAACTGTTATAAGCAAGTGTTGCAACGCTATGCTGAAGTTTACTGCCTCTAAACTGTGAAGTTTGAGGCCATGCTGTAAACCAGGTCACTAAAATGTGTAAAATAGTCACAGAGGTTCCAGGGCAGGTGCTTCTGAAGCCAACTTTTTCATTGCAGCCAGCACTGCATAACTGCAATAAACATCGTAGCTGAGTGCAAGTCCATGAAAGAACATGAAGAATGCAGAATGCGGCCTACCTGTGCTTTCCAGCTATATGATAAACAGCTACTGGCCACAGCTGCAAAGAGGAAATGGAGCTGCATCCAGCTCTCAGTTTAGTTATTTACAGCACATCTGATCACACCACATTATTGCCAGCTAAAGAGTTGTCAGCAACCTGCAATTATTTCACAATTTCATCCCGACTTTTAGAACTGTTGGTGGGAAAAACCCTATGTGATCATCCTCAGGATGGTCTTTTTTGGCTATTCCTGAATGAAATGGTTCCACTTTATTAAAATATCTTATTTTAATTTATTTAAAATTAAGAAGAACAGCAACCTTAAAACACCTTTACATCTAAAAAGGTGTTTAATTTCATCCCAGCTCATCCCCACCCTTCTGCTGATAGACTTTGGCAACTATTTGGAGAAGGAGGGGCTTAAAAACATCTGTTGATGTAGAATCCCTCTTGTATGGAGTCAATGATCCTTCTTTCAGAAAACTGCTTTCTTGCAAATCCAGCTGTGATACTTAATACATTGACTTATACTTCTGACCTATGATTTCAGCATCTTCTAAATAATAATCTGGCATAGCAACCTTCTTGTTGGCAGAACTCAAATGCTTCTGTAGGATTAAGGAATGTAGTCATAGTGTCCAGACCTCTGAGTGCAGGCAACTCTGCCAAGGTCCTAGAAATGTACACTGGAAACAGCTCTAGGACACTCTTACTTGAGTTCCTGCTCCTACAAGCAGATCTGGAGAGGCACAGGAGTAAACTATCTCTGTCATCCTTCAGAGCAGGAACCACTTAGTACGAACTCAGTGGGGCTATACCGTAAGACATAACCTACAGTCTCTGGGTATGGACATTATCCTGGACCAGAATGGGCTGCACGATACGAAGAGCATGGGGACTCTGTTGCTCAGTAGCAGTCCACAAGACTCTACACCTCAGAGGACTCTTGGTCTGCTTTAATTTAAATGAACTATAGAATCCATGACAGCTCAGTGTTAGATGGCTGAAAAGGTGACTTAAATCTCCTATGTCTGTTGTGTTTCACAGTATTTTCCCCTTTTCTTGCCTGCTGTGGTTGATGGTTAATGATTATAATCACTCTTAATAGGTGCAATCATGCAATGGTAACACAAGCCCTTTGCTGTTGCTGGGGCTGCAGAACTCTTCACGTCTCAAAGAGATTTCAGCGGCTACGATGGAGGCAGGGTATGGGCTGTTCAGGTCACTGTGAGTGTGCCCCATTACAATATTAGGTTATCACAGGCACATTGAGAATGGAAATTTAATCATATACCAAGAGGTATTGCCTTCAGGCTATGTTTCCCTTAAATTCCTATTCTTTTCAAGTGACTGTCAAGGGTTATAATCCATCAATTTAAAAAATATTACTCCTTTGAGTCTATCCTTAAAGAGGACTCATCCATTCCAGCCGGCTGAAAGAGTTTAACATTGTCAGTTGCTCTATTCTTGGATCACCACGTGTGTGACATTGCCTGGAATCCCAGGCTTTCCCATCTGCTTTCGCTAAAGGACAGTGCTTTTCTGCCTGAAACAGATTAAAACCAGACCTTTTACTTTTCTGGGCTGTGACCATCAGGCATCAGAAGGAGAGAACACTAAAATTTTGTTTGAAACAAATTAAGTGTAACAGGAGCTTTCTTGGGGAGAGCTGCAGTGTCTGTGTGTATTTAACACATAAATGATGCTTTATGCTTCACCAAAACCAAAAGCCAAAAATATCCATAGTATTTCCATTGATTGAAAGTGTCTCTGAAGGGGCACCCTAAAAACTTGATGGTGGTGGTGGTAGTGGTGTGGTAAATCTTCATTTTCTAGAGTAAGGATAAAGACTGATCTTTCCTGGGGACAAGTCTAAAAATATACAGTCATGCAGAATTTCTGTTAGGGTGTTTCTTCAATTTACTTGTCTAAAATCAGCATAGAGCAATGAGGAGGCTAAACACCCAGTCAGGTAGAGTCCCTACCAGTACAGGACATGACGTTTCACAGACTTGTGAAGGAAAAGAGAAAGCCTTAGTTTTATAAGCATGTGCTAATTCTTTTTAGGAAATGTGCGCAGTCATACTAATACTCTGAGCTGGAAGAAAATGTATGTCCCCTTAGGATAAATATACTTTTCTGGAGTGAGGTTCAAAACAAAGGGTCCAACAATAAGCACCTAAAAAAAATTGTAGTGCAAAGTACTTTTCCTTGAGGTATGAGATTGAATCTGCTGAAGCAGAGGAGCGAATGAAATGTCATTGCCCCATCTCTGACCACGGATGCCTGAATAAAGGACAGAGTGGCGTCTCCACGGGTATGTGCTGAACCCCGTCTGGTTTTTGTATGTGAGGCAAATCTGCAGGAGAAATCTGTGGAACGAGATGGTAAGAAATCCAGTTTGTGGTCCAGAAAGGACTACACTGAGCTAAACACTCACCTGATCAGCTACATCGATATGTAGGTCTTTCGAGGCATGCCCACAACACCACCTAGTAGGCTCCTACAGGCTGGCTGTAGTGAGGACATGTATGCCTCAACATTTCTTATGCTTCAGGGTGGGGCTGCAGACTTTGAGGCTTTATTGGTGATTAGATCTAGTTGCTTTTGTCCCATGTTTCAGTCTCAAATAAGCCTCTGGCTTGCAGTGCTGCATTGGTCGCAGAAGTATTTCTGTTAACCCATCTACACGTTAGGGATCACACTGGTGTTTTGAGATACATGGATTTCAAACACTGGTTGTTGTTACAGCCATTAAGCGTACAGATATCACTGTCGCTTTTTCACAAAAAACACCGCTTAGAGTTCATATCATGCCACAAGTATCTGGCTACGAGAGGTTTTGCTTTATAAACAGTAAGAGCAATACAGTCCTTTTGCAGTGGTGAACCAAGATGCCTTCTTGAGGGAAAGCACTGGTCAAGCAGCTGTTGCTGGCAGGGTTGTGCCTACCTTGCGGCGACACAGAGCCCCTGGAGAGCCACTTGCATAAAGGTAGCTTAATACAGCCTCTGGTGAGAAAGTGGAGGGTTTTTATAATGCCCTTTCTCATAACCTTTTCTTACCCTACATTCTTTTAATGGGTGAGAATTTCTTGGTGCCCCTCCGACTTCATCTTCTTGTTGAAGCACAGGAATGCAAGCAGGAATGCCCTCCTTCCATGCACCAATAACAACTTTCAAGAGGAAAAATCTCAGCCCAAAATATAATTTTCATAATAGCATAATTAAGAAAGATCTGCAGTGAATAATCACCTTGGGTTTTTGCATAGTTTTGGATTGATTATTTTTAATGAAGCTATTGCAAAATTTTCTAAAACAAAACCCATCAGTTTTTCCTCACCTAATTTTTCATGTTGATAGAACTGTATCATTACCTCTGGCAGAGCCTGAGTGTGTTCACACTTGCCTTTGCACAGCTACTTGAGCTTTCTGCAGCGGTAGCAGGTAAGATGAGGGTCAGTAACCAGAAATTGGGGTCAGTTTGCCAGATACCACATTACATATCTCAATCACTAGCTCTTTCTGAAATGTTTCATCTGAAGACGTTAAAGTTTAGCTGCCTTTTAAAGCAAGGTCACTCAGTTTCTCCAGATTTGATCTCCACCCTGTGGCTTTTTACACAAAGACTCAAGATTTGCTTGCAGCTGTTTCTCAGCCCATGAGTGGGCTTAGTTTGCTGGGGGCGATTTGAATATTGACAGAATGCTGAAACAATGCTGGGTTAGTGCTCCAGTCCAGTGCTGCCTTAATTTGAAGGAGAGGGAATGGAGCCTGAAAAAAGCTACACTGTCACAGCACTATTTCTACTGTGGGAGTTTTGCATACATGTCGCAATAAATGTGTGCAATAAATGTGTGCAATTCAGAAAGCAGAGCTTCCTGCTGTCAGGTGGGAGGGATCATTGCACGAAGTAATTGGATTACAAATAGAGCAATAGCGATGCAACACTTGTTTGCGGTGTGTGAAACTACAGGGAAAACAGAGTTTCCCCTGCTGTGCTGTAATGTCTGACTCTCCCCTTGGGGAAAGCCCAAGCCCCAGCCCCTGGTCTTCACGGAGGAGCGCAGAAGGCCAGAAGGCTCCATGGGGAGCCACTACACCTTGAATCTGATGCAGCCAGCCAGGAGTGAAGGGCACAGGCAAAGGCAGAGCTGAAATATCTGTCTGAAGTGACTCAGAGGAGACCCATGTAGCCAGCCTCTCTTTATTTGAATGCTAGTCCTGAAACCAGTTGGTATTTTTCGCAAAAGTTATATGATGACAAAGCCTTGAAATATAGTCACTGGGTGACATCAGAGTGGTGAGATATGGCTCCTTGCCATCACTGTCTGGATGATTTGTGCTTTTCATTACAGCAATATGATAATAAAATCAGAGTCCGGAGAAGGAAAATGACAGACAAAACCAGCCGCTTTCCAGTAGTGTGGTATAGCAAAGTCCCATGTTCTGTCTGGAAATATAAGCCTTTTACATCAGTAGAAAGCTATTTAGTTCATTCTCATTAAATTTATTGGTAGGGTGACTTTATATGGGTTCGACACAATGATTTGGTAAAGCTGGCCACTACATTTTTCTAAATGTCTTTTTTTCAAACACGGAAAATGGCCCATCAGGCAGTAAACCTGGCTTTAGTGGTCAGCTTCAGCAATTAGTGGGAGAAAACAGCCAGAAGATCCTGAGGTCTGCAAGGCAATTCCTTTGTCTATTTTTAATCACACCCTTCTGGAGAGACACTGAAAATCTGAGAATGCGCTACCAGGGAATTCAAGCTCTAGCACTTTCCTCTGTCTGTATTGGGAAAGCAGAGTATAAAAAACTGAAATAAAAAAAGGGTCAGCTTTTAGTAGTGCAAAAAAGCTGATGTCCAGCTCACAGCGGTTTGCCACATCCATTTGACGGAAAGATACGGGAGTGAGCATCATAGTAGGGGTAAAACTGCAAGGAGAGTCAGGTAGTGCTTGGGAGGGATGTTTAATGAAAGGGGGTATCTTCAGAGGCAGAAACAGAAGATAAGCTCCTTGGGTAAACATTTATAATGCAATAATGTAATAACCAGAGCTCAGGAGTCTGCCAGGGCCAGAGTGCCCATGTTTTTTTATTGCACATGATGGAAATACACCTTAGCATGGCATGAATATGAGTTATGGAGGGTAAAGCTGTCTGCCTTTGTGCTAAATCTCATGTGCCTTAAGTAGATAGTAGCAATTTCTCCCTCCACAAGGGAGTTCTCAGGGAATGAAAACCCAGACCTTTGGCACAGAGGATAAAACAAGGCCATGCCTTGCTGGAGCATGGCTGGGCCAACAGAGCTGCTCTAACCCCGTGGTGCTCCAGCCACCTGCAGGGCTGTGCTTCAGGGAGCGGTGAGATGGTCCAGCCTCGCCTCTTCCCATGTGTTGCTGTTCTTGCTCACTAGTCCATGCCCATGCCCAGACCTCGGGGGGCTGAGCCTGCAATACATCTCTCAGTAGGGTCTGACTTTTCAAAAAATTGCCAGACTGATATTTTTAGCTACGCATCTGTCATTACACTGTATTTTAGTTGACATAGCATTTTTCAGACTGATTGCAGTAGTTGCCTGATAGCTTTGAAATTATCGACATTTGTTTCAATAGAAAAGCCTGTACTTGTGAGAAAAAATAGCTTTTCTGATTGGTATCCTGAAAAAATCAATAGCGCTGATGGCCACGCCAGCTGAGAGAGGAAACACACCTAAGTGTGGACCACAGTGAGATCTTCTAGATCTCCCAGAGATACTGCAGCAGTACCCAGAAAACCTCCAGGATATGCAGAAGCAATAAGTAAGCTGAATTAATGCTGGACAATTTCTTGCTAAATATTAAAATGTCCCACTTAATTTCATGTTTAGCATGTTGTCATTTTAGAGCTTGGAAAGGAAAGCTAGGAGAAGCATCAGTAGTGTTTTGCTGTAAAGTGGGGTATGTTACTGATTTCATTTTAACAGCCATTTGTACCTTAAGGAAAGCAGAGGTTATCTGCTTCCTCTTTGTAGAAGAGTGTTAAAGACTGTGAAGCACCAGATAGAAAATGAGGACTGGTGACCACTTCTAACATGTTAAGCATTATAAAGCAAATTGCTATACATAGTGTGTCTGCACATTTTCTCTGGGTGTCAATGACATGCACAGAGCATCTATTCTCACTAGATAATTGTGGCTAATAAGTGTCCATGTGAATACACTAATGGCCACATGGTTACTCAAGTGTTGAGTTTTGCAAGCAGATTTTGCTTCTGGCTCATTATCCAAATAAGGAGGGAAAAAAAATACACAATAGACTTGTGAAATAGGGGATGAATCTGAAAATAAATATTTGCCATGCACCATTTCTCAGTATTTTAGTTTACAAAGCAGATTAAACAACCTGAAATCTAAAAAAAAAAAAAAAAAAGTCTGTTTGAGAGAAGAAATTTCCTGTACTAGAATCAGACTAACACAGGAGTTTGTTTCCATTTACAACTACATTACACAGGCAAATCCTTATTCTGCAGACTAGCTCATGACCACTTTAGAAACATTCTTGTCTTCACTGGGTTTACAGAAGACTATAATGAGTTTAAAAACACCATTTAAAAACCAAACCACATGGTTTTTTCCAGAATTTTAGAACTGGGAAGTTGTTAAAACTACAGGTTTGGGTTTTTTTTCATTGCATATGTGTAGTAAGGCCTCTTGCTTATAAATATTATGACTAAATGCAGCTGTGTTTCTTTTTTTTTAAAAGTACAACTCTCACAGTAGCAGCTAGACTAAAAACATGTAAAACTCATTAGATAAAAAAATCCTTGTTCTTTCTTAATTCACACTTAGAAATTATAGCAATTTCTTTAGAGTCTTAGCAGCTCATAAAAGGAAAGAAATCTATAGCATACTTTTGAGTATTTTCCAAGTTATTTCTATGAAGATAAAGAAAAAAACCCCGATTTGTCACTAACCATGAGATGTAGCTGTCTTAATGGAGCTTGTGTAAATGCTAACAAACATTAATGCCTGTTGAGCAAGAGAGCATACCTGTATAATCCACTTTTTTGTATACAGAAAGGCACAAGCTAACACAGCATAGGCTAATGTGTACTTCAAGGTTTTCATCATCCTAGTTAATCTTGTCTTGATCCCTGTTCTTCTGTTTAAAACATCCTGGGCACATTCCACCTAAAGCTCTTCTAATAGAAAACGTCAGTTTAGGCTAGTGAATGAAAGACAATGTCTCATTGACCCTGATAGAGACTTTACTTTCATTTTTCAACAAATGCTTGATTTCCATGTACATTTTATGTATATATGTGCATCATAGAAGCTGAGCAGAGCTGTTACGTGTTCATGATACATTTTCAAAACACTTCTGGTATTCTTTCTTTATGGAATTTTGCAGAAAATAAACCACGCTGCAGAATTAACAAAGAATGTAATCCCTGCCATCAGGGTCTGTAGGATGCTTCAAAAAACATGGGTAAGACCTTGCACTCTCCTTTGAATGTTCCAATTTCTATTTATTTATATTGTAGTGTAGTACTCCTGTATACTGCATTTGCTAAGTTTTCCAAATACTTTTGAAAACATTGTAGAATCATAATTTTATAAGTATATTGAAGCCATTGCATGCATTCTGCTCACATCCAGATGAAATAAAAACTCCTTGCTTAATTTTTGGTGAAGAATTGGTTTGTCATGCCACAGTGCACCCAAAGGGCCAACGACTAGCTGTGGTGCCCAGGAGTTGGACAAATGTATATAGTAGAAATTCTTCTTTCTCCTTGACTTCCTTGGGGAGTAAATCAGCATCCAACTTTTTGGAGGCAGTCCTCTCTAAGCCCTATCCCTGGAAGATGGACCCCCAATCTGCCCATCTCTGTGCTAGCCTGCAAGTTTCTGCCCATCACTCTGCTTGGAAGCAGCTAATTTTGCAGCCTCAGGTCCTTTCTATCCTCTGTGCATGCCCAGGGTGGCTTCACAGTTTACCTCTAAAAAGGTCCAATTGTCAATCTGTGGCAAGCTTGTCCTCTTGAGAAATGTAGGGTCTGGAGAAGGTACCACCCACTGTCAAAATGCAGCCTCTCTGTCACTATGGCTTGTCAGCATGCTAAGCACCATCGAACCCAACCAGCTCAGCTGGGGGCAAGCAGCAAAGATGGCCAGTGGGGTCCTGGGACCTCTGGAGTCAGCAGCACTTTTATCTCTGACTTCAGCATGGTCAGGATTTCAGCCACCAACTAGATTATACAAGCTTTAGAACTGGAGTTAGCTCTGAAGCACCTCCAATGCTTGCAACTTTTTTTTAGAGTCATCTTCTGGCATACACTGTCTTGATCTAGGGGAAAGCATTGACGCTAGCTCTGCGGTGTGCCAGGATGCTCAGAAGTGCTGCAGCCCAGCACCACTTCACTGCACATGGTACTTGCAGCAGAAGACATGGCTGGAGGTGGTAAGACTGCAAACAGACATCATCTCATCCCAGCAGAGCATCCTCACATTCACTTGCCTTGACTTTTAAAAAACCTTCACAGGCTTTTATTGTATGGGAGCTGGACTGAGAAATAAAAACACCGGGAAGCTCTCTGTTCTTTGTTAGTGCCCACCAAAATTAATCCTCCTCCTATGCTTCAGTGGCCAATTAATGCCTGAAATGTGAAAGCTTGTCTTCATGCCCTACTACAATCTCTCTGATTCACCCTTCCCCAAACCAGTCCAGGTACCTATGCTTTGAGCTTTTCTTTTTAATCTACATTACATAAAACATCCTCTACAGAAAAGCAAATGTTTCTAGGCAGAAAGTTAACTACAAAGTACAGCCAAGGTTTCTTTTATTTACGGCTTTGTAGGTTTAATTCCACATTGCTATTCATCTCTGATGTGTGCTGCATTGATAAAAACATTATCTTTATAGGCATATGGCAGTAAAAATTGGATGAAGGCAAAGCATGATATAAGTATAAGCATGAGAGGAAAAAGAAATAAAAGAAAATGAGGTACTGAGGAAAGACACAGATTCATGCATTAGAAACACATAAGAAAATGAGAGGAACAGTTTCATCTAATGAATTTATAAGTGCTGGTTATTAAAATGCATAGATGAGAATATTTGACTAGGAAAAAGATTAGGAATCACTGTAATCCTATATAAAATGCTGTTTAATTGTGTCAGCAGCTTTCTCCAGCTAGCTAGTAATGAAAGGTAAAGTATACCCCAACTGCTACCAATGTATTATTAGTCTGTTTACAACTTTAACAATTTAATTGCACAGTCCTGGGTCAGTTTGTCTCTTTTTAAAAATAATGACATCCAAGGTGAGAAGAAAACAAAATATTTCAGGCTGTTAAATTAGCCACTGGGGGAAAAATCATAAGTTCTCCTGAATACAACTGAAGTATGGAGAAATTACAGGAAAAACTAACAAAGAAATCCATCTTCTTAATGATGCCAGTCACTTCCATATTTAGTGGCCTCCCCGCATGTGTACCACTGTGTCAGGTAAATCCTTCAGCTTTTCTAGGTCAATGGAGATCTGTCTTATTGATATCTGATGTCTACAGCAGCTTTCTGTCCCTTTTCCTGTCAAATTCAGGTTTCTATTAAGCAGTCAAACCTGCCACTCACTGGAGGTCTGATTCTTGTGAGGACAACCAGATCACAACTGTGTGATGTAGGAAATAACTTCCTACTTGGGAAACATTGTCCTTGCCACAGAGAAAACCCGATCAAGTTCAGAACGCTGCAAGGATATCAGAGAAATCCTGCAATCCTTACAATAGATGGGAATTTTATTGCTGACTGCTGCAAGGCTGGGATTTCACCTAGCAGCTGGATTGCAGAATTCCTTCCCATAGCAGGGTGTCACAACTTGGAATATTGTAAATGCTCATGTAAAAGAGAGATCCTAGCTTGGTACCTGCCCACCCCCCCACCCCCCCCAGCCCCCAACTGAAATTTTTATAGTCAATAAAAATCACTCATTTTCCATGTCATAGACCAGCAGTTGATCTATAGGTTTAAAATATCTGTCCTACTGTAAGGGCTGCACCTTCACTCTTTCTGTACAAATGTATGTTGCCCTTGGCTGCAGGAAAGCCAAAGATTTGCATTTGTATGAAATACATTTCTGTGCAGCTGACTCTTGCCCCTCTAACTTGGCTCCCAGTCTGAAGCAAGGGGACAATTTCTGAGGCCTTGAAGAGACACCTACCTTTCTCCATGAGCTATATACAGAACATGGACATTTAGGTGGTTGTATTAAAAAAAGCTGGAATTATCACACTGAAGTGGTCAAACCACACTGCTGTTTGGTATTTAGCTGTTTTACCCTGAAAACACTGCTTACAGGCAGAAGACTTTTGGAAATCATCACATGTACGGCTGGGACAGGGCATCTGGCTTCAAGTTAATGACCCCACACTCTCTCGTGCTGCCCAGAAGCAGAGCTGGCATCATGCTGGTTCCTTCAGTGCCTCAGGGCACCGTAAGGGAGGGAAGATGTCCCCACAAAAGGCATCTGCTGGACTCCGTAGCACATTGTACACATCTCAGCCAGCTGAAGAGACTATTGCAAGCCCTGGTGCGATGTGAAGAACAGGCCAGCTCTAAAACAAGGGCACCTGCCCAAGCTGGAGGACCAGCATGTGACACCTCTCATTTCCCTCCACACCCAAGTGCTGCAAACACACTCACATGGTGGTTGCTATCATTTGTCCCAATGCATGGTTTAAGAACACTTCACAGTCTGCAGTTGTGAGGGGAGAGCTTTCTTCTTCCTTGGTAAATGAGTGTTCTCAGCATAATGTGATAGTGCAGTGTTTTTATGTGATACGAGCTTTTCCTCCTTCTACTTCTTTGGCCAAATTCTAGAAAACAGTGTCTCAAATCTCAGTGGAAGATACCTGCAGAAAATCAGACATCTTCCCCCACCTTCACTTTTCCCCATTTAGTAGAAAAAAATTACGGTAAGTTAAAACCACATTAACAAGCAGCAGCACCCATGGGAGCGCCTGCTGCCCTTGGAGCCACCCTGCCTCCTGCCAGTGGTTCTGTCTGTGCTGTGCATTTCAGCCTTTACCTCTCATCTCTTCCACCGCCTGATAAGAAGTTTTGACATTAAATAACAGCATTTGGTTAGTTTTCTCTCATTTTTTTTCAGCCTTAAAGAGCTGGGTCCAGTACCCGGTAGCCTGGGTGGAGGGAGGCCTGCATGGTCACACCATGCCTCAGGGGTTCACAACACCCCCATTCGTGCAGGTTGGCTGCCTCCGCCTCTACCAATACACCTTCAAGGTAATGGCTGCCAGGAGTGAGAAACAGATTTATGACTTGATGAGACTGAAATGAGTGAAAGTTGCACACGCGGTAGCTCTGCTGTGGTGGAAGTTTTTATTGCAGGCCCACGTTTCCAGACTGAGGCGTGCATGAGGAAAAGCCACATCCCTCACGCTGCTCCGGACTCCTCTCGTCACGGTGCCGCGGCTGGCGGCTGGTCAGGTTTAAACTGCTGCTGATCCCCACACCTTTGCCTTACCCTCACTGACCTGTCACGGGCAAAACAGTACAGAAAAAGAGTGCTGGTTCACTTTACTGTGGTCAACACACAAACCTGGTCCCGTCAGGAGGTGGTGTAAGGCCACCTCAACTCCCCGCTCCCTGTGGCTGTGACTGACTCTTTCCCCAGGGCTTGGCAAGTGTGTGGGGCGAAGAAAAAAACCCTGCAGAAACGAAGTGAGGGCTGGGGGGAGAAAAGGGCCGGGTGGGCTCCAAACGGGATCAAACCAGCTTTGACTGATCACCTAGTAACGCTGTGCAGAAGTGTAGTGACAATCTGAACGTGTTTGAGTTATGTAATTTCTGCATTTTTAAGCCGAAGATATGACATTGATTTTGAAATAGATTTTGTCAAAAACTTCACCGGTGTTAAAAAAATGTCACATTTAAGAGGTCAAGTAATCCCAATAGAAAGCATAACATTAGTTTTAACATCACTTATTTGACCAGAAATTACATTGTTAGGGACACATACATATTTTTCGTTTCTACAACCAAAAAATAATTTCAGGCCAACTTGAATAGATTTTAGAAAAGAACTTTTTCTTACCATTGAACTGAAAAACCTATTATTCTTCTTCCAAGTCTTTTCATTCTTACTTCTTAATTTTCCCCTTTTCATTTTTAAAGGTGAAAATGTTTTCTTAGTTGGACCAGAAGCATATTGTAGCTGTTACCCAGTTTCTGATGCCTGTTTTAATTCCCTCAGGCATACAAACTGAGTATTTACCTCCAAAAACACGTGCAGGTCAGGAACCAGGTTTTCTTATCTTGTAGATCTTTGCAATGGTCTGGCAGCACCTTACCTGTCTAGAAAGTACCTGAACACCCATCGCTGGCAGCTGCGTGCCCTAGAGCATGAGGACCCAGCGGGGCTATGCCAGGACAGGCAATCAGATGCTTCCTCCTGCTCCAGCTGACCCTAAAGGCACACCCTGCTTGAGTAACCCCTCAGCTGGGAGGTGAAGAGCAAGCATGTGAGCGCTGCTCTGGGGAAGGGTCCCTGAGAAATGGTCGTGTCCCAGGAGCTACTTTGCAGCAGCAGTGACAATCCAGGTTTCCATCTGGCATTTGCCTGTCAGGCCCTGCCTAGCCCCTGGGCTCAACCAGTTTGTTAGGTATCGTAAATGGCATTGAAGCAGATGGACATTAGTTCAGGCAGCCAAGATCCTGTAAATTATGTGGCTTATAAACTCGGTCCAAGTCCATTTGCAGTCAGTGGGAATTTTGCTGCCATGGACTTGGTCAGGGGCTGGATCAAACTCAGCTGGTGTTGGTTTAGAGGAGCGGGATTTACAGCTACCTTCCTCTGTCAGTTACTGAGGCTGCAGGGATATTTTATCACCTGCTCACCACTGCACTGGGTTAATTTTCAAGGCATGTCAGGGTGAGACAGCATCCAAGATCACTCAGCTGGAAAGATGAATTAAATAGGAATCACCACCAGCCAGGTCTGGCTTCTGCATTTCAGCTGGGACTAGACCAGGACTGTGCTGAGATGTGCAGCATCAGCACCTGTCCCCCTTCTCCAGCCCAAGGGAAATCGCACCCCTGGTCCAGCCACCTTGTTCCCACACCCCTCCCTCTCCATGCCTGGAGGCACAGCCTGGTGTTGGAGGTCTGACAGCTCCATCCCCATTTTATCTACTTAAAATTTTGTCATATCTATATAATCAAATGATTAATGTACCAGCACATAGTGTGGTGAGAATATGTAGGCAAAATAAGCTGACAAATTTGAAATGAACACAGAAGACCGAGTTTGTTTCCCCAGTCCTGGTCTTAAGGGGTCAAGATGAGCACCTAAGCTGCTCCTCCAGCAGAGCTAGCGGGAGCAAATCTAAACTCATCCCCTTCTCTCTCTTTTCCTGTTTTTACTTCGTTACCTTCAAAATTCAGTTGCAAGTGTAATCTGGAGTTCTTGTCCTGACCTCTCTCACAGTATTTAGATCTGAGAATCTTTTTTAGGAATTTTCTGCTGTGTTTCACAACAGTTAATGATTTAGAAGGAGACAACTAACTATATGGTTAACGTAGGGTAGCAGCAGGTCTGGGGAGCTGGCAGTTCAGAAGGTCACTGCCTTCACCAAAGGAGGGTAATCAGTGCAGTTCCCTACATCCATCATGACATTGACTGCCTGAGATCTCTACAGCTCTCTTGCTACAGTGGATTTCCTAGAAATTAACTTCATGTTGATCCACAGCACTGACAGGGTCTTGAAAAGTGTCATTGAAAGGAGTTACAGGTAGTTACAGATTAACCCAGGGCTGCTGCTTTGAGTCAGAAAAAAACAGCAGGAAGGACTTAAGGAGGCTCCTTGGTCCACCCCTCTGCTCAAAGCAGGATCAGCTGTTCCTCGCTTAACATTTGTTCACCCTGTTCTGAATACCTCCAGCACCCTACGGCCTCCCAAGGTGAGCTGTTTTGAGGCTTTATTACCTTTACCACTGGAAAGCTATTTCTAATATTAAATTGAATCCTTTCTTCTAGAATTTGAACAAATTATTTCTTCTCTGAGCCCTCATGACTACAAAGAAAACAAATATGTCTTCCTCCCCATAGTGAACTTCTAGATACCACAGGATTTCATCATAATTTTTGACATGTTTTTTAGGCAGACAGTTCAACTTTCAGTATTTCCTCACAGACAGTGTGTTTTCAGATTGCTAAGAATTATGGTTGCAGTTGTCTTAATGGCTTCCTGGAAGTGTGATGCCTAGAACTGCTGTGTCCCCATTAAAGCTGTACCAGTCACCAGTGGTGATCAGATCAGAGGCGTAATTCAGTTTGTGGTACAAGCCATCTTCCCACTTATATTCCAGAATGACTACATCCTTTTTCTCTCTGATAGCACATTGTTCACTAATAATTGAGCCCCTTTTTTTGAAAGGCTGCTGCATAACCTACCCCTACAATCTATGACTGATTAGTCCTGCTTGAAGTGACGCTGTTTGCTTGCCTTTACTGAGCTTTAACCTATGTTTTTCAGACTGTTTTTCCAGGTTCTCAAGACTGATTTGAGTTGAGCTGTTGCTTTTCCCCTCTTCTTTCCAGAATTCTGCTCCTTCTTGCACCATACCATCTAGGCACTTGATAGACCTAGCCTGTATTTCACCATTCAAGTCATTAGTGAGAAGCTGAACAAAATCAGGTCTGGGACAGGCTCCTGCAGAGACAGTCTCTGGCCTACAGAAAACTCTCTGAGCACATTTATTAAGCAGTTTTGTACCAACCCCACCATAGCTTCATCCAAACCACATGTCAGCAGGAGGGATTAAGAACATTTCTTGCCCCTATAAGTACCAGTGAGCACTTCATTGGAATGTGCTGGTGTGGGTTCAGGTCTCATTAGACAAAATTAGAGTTTGGACCTGAAACTTCATGGCAGTGTTTTTGAAGGTCCCAACCAGTGAACCACTGAACAAGAAGTGAGGCTTTCTTGATCTTCAGCCTGTTTAGTCTGCTGTTTGTTGTTCTTCCTGTGGTGAACCTTTGTGGAAGTCAGCTTTGAGTTTGTTCACATTCAATGACTATGTAATAGCACTACAAAGGATGGTGGACAACAATGGCCAACAGTTCCTGCATGGTCCTGGGCACTGATGGCCAGAAATAAGGATCCATCCGTAGTTTTCTAAATTTCTGCTTATGGAACTACTGTGGACAGTAAGAACCTCAAGGCAGTGTTATATCAGCTGAAGCAGTAACAGAGACCTTTGCTTCTCACTGGGACTTACTGTGCAAGGCAGCTAAACCCACAGTTGTTTCCATCTGATTGTTTTATGGAACTGAGCTAAATCCTGAAGCTAATGCCTGTATGCCTTCATCTTCCTACAGAAAGGGAAAAAGAAAACAAAGAAGCAAAGTACTGGAGTCCTTGCAAGGTGGAGAAGTAGGGGCACTGCAATCGCTGCAGGACAGAGCTTAGCTCATGCTATACATGACCAAAGGTCCTGTGACAGGGTGAGTTTTCTTGTAGAGGAATGAAGGCAATGGGTTAATTAGCATTGATAACATGCAGCTGTGGCCTTGCCTCGAAGGCAGTGGGTTGGTTGACATGGATGAAGTGCAGCTGTAGCTCGTTCCTGCTAAGTAGTTAAATAGCACCAAGGATGGGGGAGAGTGGGTTGGTTGGAGGAGGAGTAGTGTGGTCTGGCTTCTGGAGGAAGGAGGAACAGCACAAACACTAGAATCTGATCAATGGTAAAAGCCTTGTTGCAGCCTGGTAGTTTGCTTGTGCTGTAACAGTTGGGGCCCCATGGGGGGCAAACTGAATTGGACTGTGACTATAATAACTGGTGCCAAATGTAGTTGAGACAAGCAGGAGAACTTGTGACCTGTAACAGCCACTGTGAGAGGTGAGCTGTTGATAAATAATGGATATGGGTGTATTGTAATATTTTTTGTCTGTCTTAACTCAAATTGCAACTTTTTCTCAGGGGTGAGAAGTGCTTGGGTAGCACCAGTTTTCTCCCAAGAGCAAGAGGAGCAGGGAGCATCCTGGGTGGATTAGAAAACAGGAAAGGATAGAGAAGAGAGCTATTTATGGCATTGCTCCAAAATGCTGTCCCTTCTGCTCTGCTCTAAATATTCATGTGCCAGGTAATAGAGCACAGCTGTTTGCCACGACTTGAGGACTCCCTTGAGAAGCAGCACAGCAGCCTCATAAGATGTGTACTGTCAGTGACAGCCCTGCAGAGGCCATTGTCACCCATGAGGACAAGATATTCCCCGTTTCTGAGGTTCTCCTTTCCATCAGCCCCAAGGCAGCCAGCGATAAAATGAAACCACTTACCACCTTACTGTGGTGCCTTTTCAGAAATGCTTGAACAAAGGTATCCTGGCATATCCCAACCCCAGCTACAAGGTGTTTGTCTTGGAGTAGGAGAGTGCTTGGATTGATTTAGCATGTTGGTCCTGTCATTGTGTCTGTTGTACCTCTGTGGACTAACCCAAAAGACACCCTGGGCTGGCTGACTGGGCTGACTTGTATCTGTGCTGCTGAAGGCCAGCATGCACATCCACAGTGCATAGTGCTTTGGCTGGGTTGCTTCAGGATGCCATGACGTAGTCCTGAGCCATAACTATTACTTTTTCAACACTTCTTGAAAGATGTGTAGAAGTGCCACATAGGGATGTGGTTTAGTGGTAGAATTGATGTGTTAGGTTTATGGTGGGACTTAATGATCTTAAATGTCTTTTCCAACCAAAACAATTCTATGAGTTCTGAGAAGGCTCTGTTACAGCCTGCAGAACAATGTCTTTATGCATGACACTGGGGTGTTTTTTTGTGTGCCTGAGAGAGAACAGGACTATTTTTGAAATTGCAACATCCCCTGTGACGCAGAAGTCAGGCTTGGTGCAGTCTGCATCTATGCTGTCTGCTTGGATCACACTCTGTGGTGACCTATCCTGTCAAATGTGCCCCATTTCCCATAGAAAAGGATTAGTTGTTTCACTCTAGAAACAAGCCTGGGAGCAAGCAAGGCTGCCCGCAATGTGAACAAAGAGCCAGGCTTTCTGTGTGGGGAGTATGAAGGCTAGTGATCAATAGCTACAATTTATTTGAGATTCCTACCAGAGTTACTGCAAGAAAATTGCTTTTAAGAACTATAATACACCAGTAATTTCGGCTGCATTGCAATTGAGGCATCTACAATCACATCCAATCACTGGAAGGATTTTTGAGTTTGATTATTTTTATCTCTTTTTTTTTTTTTTTTTTTTTTTTTCATAATGACTGTAGCTGAACTAGTTGAAGAAAAGGAGAAAAGTGATTTCAAATTGTCATTTGTAGAAGACAGTCTATCACAGTGGTAAATAAAAGGCAGACTGTTTCAGAAGCAACAGCAAAGTAGTGAGATGATCCATGCATACCTTTTGGGTTGCCAGTGTATATCATATCAACAATACGTGCTTTGCTTGTAGATTTTCCTGCAGCAGCAGCAGCTCATAAAAACATGACACTGTGAATTAAGAGAAATGGCAAAGGGAGAAATGAATCAGTGTAAATTGAACCATATTATGCGCAAACAAGGCACTAAGCAAAGCACGTGCATCAACTGGCATTTTTGAGCACTACCATTAATCATACATATTTTGTATTTCACTTTAATGTGATTATTTCTTTCAACTACTGACATCTACTGAAATTTTAGTAAATGTGAGATGTAAATAGACAGACTTCTGTTTGGTTAAGCATGGAAAACACCTCTGTAGTAAGAAGTATCGCAACTCATTTGTATCGAAGGTAAAAGGACAGAGTGCGATATGGAGGCATTTGCAGTATTTCATAACCCTGCCATTTATCATTTGCCTGTTGGATACTAATTCCCAAGGTAGCTTATTGGGTCTGTAGACTGCAAACAGGAAATGATTATATCTTTATCCAAAGTTATTGCAGAAAATAACCCAGTGATAATCTTGCAGTCCAAAAATTTCTATTGAAGCATCTATTCAGAGCTGTCACAAATCTCACTGAGTAGTAGAAGCTTACTTAAGGCACTCTGCATTTTATTAATATCACCCTCGCCAACTCTCATTAGTATCACTACTAATACAGTTTAATTCTCAATATCTCAAATTTAATATAGACAGGCTTGTCTGGAGTAGCGGCCCAAACTGTTGGTGCAAGAGCCATAGCCATAGAATAAGGGATGGGGAAGGTTTGTGGAAATAAATCTGTTGCAGAGGATTCATAACTCATCTACATGGGTTCTGTTCCCACGTGGAACCTCAGTGTCCACTGCAGGAGGAAGGTGCACTATCCCACCTCCCTCAGGAAGGACAATGAACCCTCTTTGCAGGTACTGTGCAGAGGTGTTGTCCTGGTTTCTTTGAGATTTCTGCAGCCAGGAGGATTTATCGAACGTGCTGGTAAAAGTCATGCTTCTGGGAACTCATGAAAGGAAATGGAGCAGCTCTGTATACCCTGTATCCCAAAGACAAGTTAATTGAAAGATGAATCCAAACAGATAATTGCTGAAAAGTTTCATATTTTATTTCCACTGTCTCTCCTGGTTGGAAGAAAAGGTTGGTGAAAGAGAAAAATCACCACGTGTGACAAAGTCCTGAGACAAGCTCTGTGCACCAAGTCTCTTCCATGCTTTCAGGTCTTGAACTGACAGTGTTACAGCTTTTACTGCTACAAAGCTTGGGCTTTAGCTGGTTGCCAATGTAATACAAACAGCAGGAGTTCATCTGAATGGGGAAATTAGCTGGATTAGCATTAGCAAAGCAAGCTGTTTGGCAGGGACTGTTGTGGAGTCGCTTCCCATGGTGGGCATTGCCTCTCAGCACAGGAGGGCCTGGAGAGCTCTATTGGGCGGTCCCGGCATGTGTGGAGTCCTCAGCCGCACTGCCTCATCACTCCTTATAGACTGTCTTTAAAAAGCTGCGGTCTGCAGCTAACTATTTTAACACAAGCCATTTCCTTTTAGTTTCTCAGAGCAGCAAAAGCATGTTTACATCAAATCCCAAACATCTGTTCTTTCTTCCAGAACTGCTTTCATTACCAGGACGGAGGAGAATGGGTAGGAAAACAGAAGTCCATCATGTATGCACTGCAAAAGTGTGAGGAAATGGAAATTTACTGACACAGGATTATATAAAATACTAAAAGTTTATATGGTAACGAGGAAAACTATGTATATGTATTCCTATACTCCCTGTCCTGTGTATTAGCTTAAAGCTTGTTGTGCAGAGCATATCTTTCGGCTGCTATATAATTAAAATCTGGTACAACTGTAGTGCCCAGAGCAGATGCCAGTAGTACACTAAACCATTACTTTTAATGCCAAATGAGATGTTTGAGAAAGAAAGTTTGCCTAGTTGTGTGGTTTTCAAGTTCTTGTGAGTTCTGAGCTTCTAAAATCTTTCTGTGGAAGCTGAAGACCCCTTCAGAAATTTCACGTACTGCAGAGTACTACATGAACTTGTTCTTCCCAGTTATTGGTCACAGACCTCTGGGAAAATATCGCAGGGAAATTAACCTCATAGGGGCTTACAGGTCACAGGCTGAAACTGAGTAGTCTAGAGGACTGGGATTAAGCAGTCTGATTCACATCGTGTAAATTAGGTATCTGAATGCTTTTGGAAGACTCGGCACCAGGCATCAGCTGGAGTGAGAAAGTGCCTGGGGCAGCTGTGGGAGAACTGGAGGTTTCCATCCTTGCTTGACCTGTGACTTTTCTGTGCCCTGAGAAAATAGCCTTTGCTCTGTTCATGCAATGTGAATTCAGAGAACAGATTTTTTTATCTTTCTTTGTATTGCAAGAATTTCAGCAGCAACATATATAGGCTTTTATTCTAATACAAAGTGAGGTACATATTCCTCTTCCTCTGACTAATCTCAGATCCAATTTCTTGCTCCAGAGTAAGTGTAAAATCTATACACCTGCATCCTACAGTGCTGTAATGAACAGTGGCATGACCTGCAGCTTTTCTGTTTTCTCAGTGAAGAGCCAAGTCAGGTCTGTAATTCTTCCAGCTGCAGCACTTGATGGCTGAGTTACTCCCTTTAGTTAGGCTGCTCAGGTAGAAAGCTGATAGTTCAGACATAAGTCTAAGACATTAGCACATTAAAGACAGTATCCCATGACTTTCTATTTTCTACCTAGAATGATTTTTTACTTGGCAGTTAGCCTGGCTAAGTCAGATAAAAGATTACACGTTTCCTTGAGCTCTGTCTTGCTTTGTTCCTTCCTTAACCATGCTAGAATGGGTTTAATACAACTAACTTGATATTTAAACTTGCCTTCCTTGGAGCCAGGGGCTGTGGGGTGAGGGCTTCTCTCTGGGTCCCTCCTGGAGGCCACTTGCAGGAGAGCAAGCAGCATTCATGAACAGTCAAAACTTGAGATCCAACCACCTCATGAGCCATGTATTTGAGTGGTCCATCTTGTGTTGTCAGGCCAGTGGAGCTGAGAACTTCTGCCTCTCATCTGCCTCTCAGCCACGCCCGTGCTCTGACCAACATGGTCCCAGGGCTGAGGATTTACAAAAGCTGCAGGAAAGCCCACCCTACACTGTTGTTTCTGTGTTAACCTCAGCAGCAGCTACTGAGTATCGAGGCACATAATGTCAAGAAATTGCTTTTACATACTGTTTTGCTGTTCTTTATAGCTATGGACTTCAATATAATGTGTCACTGTGCACCCCTCTGCCCCAAATAATAATTGAAATGAACAAAAAAATCCCCCAGGTTTTATGTCATTTCAGATGTGCCTTGCTTTGGTGCAGACACAGCTCTTAGTATGCAGTTCTGCTGGCACTGGACAGTGCATGTAATAGCTGTTTCAACAGCTGAATTTGCTCCCTAGTTCCTCATAGCACATAGGCGTC
This sequence comes from Falco punctatus, assembly GCF_963210335.1. Classification (NCBI taxonomy): domain Eukaryota; kingdom Metazoa; phylum Chordata; class Aves; order Falconiformes; family Falconidae; genus Falco; species Falco punctatus. The sequence goes on from NC_137583.1 coordinate 69,060,274, forward strand.
ATCAGTAAAATATTCTGCTGCATTTTATTGACATGATACAGTTTTGCATTCTGTCCATTTCCTGACACAGTACCCATTTAGGTAAGAACGGCTTTCTTCAGTAGTGGGAAGAAAGTGTCTCTGGATGAAATTACGCACCACAGAGTAAAATCCCAGATGCCATATACCAGTGTGTCAAAGCTGCATGAGGCTGTGTACAGGCACCATTAGGTTTGCTCATTCAGCCGGTCTTTGCTTCACACAACCTAAGATTTTCTAAGATTTACTAAGCCATATTTTATTAAACTCGGATTTAAGAAGTGAACTACAATACAATTTATCAAGCGCACTAAACACAGTGCATTGTGGTTGTGAGCCAATTGGGATAGCCCCAGGCAGGTTTTGAGGCATCCTTGTGGGGTTCTTCCTTGGCGCTCTGCCTCTTTTCACAGCAGACTGGTGCTGGGATGGGGTCACTCATTGGTACTCTGCTTCTTGTGGAGTTAGCTTGGACCAGGGCCACCCCATGACAAAGGAAAGAACTGCCACGTCTTGGATTGAGGACCTCAGTTTTGTTGTGGTGGGTTTTGAATTGAATTTGTAGACTGCATTTCAAAGGAATCTTAATCTCTTCAGGAAAAAAGGTCCCAACAAGTTGTGAAGATGGTTAAAATGTATGTTGTGGGAAAGGGGCAAGATGGAAGAGAGGCGTGAAAAGGTGGAGCAGGGGACTGATGCAGAGCGGCAGAAGCAGCAGGGTGGCAGGGGCAGGCAGAGTGTCCTGCGGCAGCAATGCTCCCGGGCTTTTATGGGACTGTACAGCAGCATGGGAAGCCACCAGCTGCAGACACGAGACTGCCATGCTGGTATGCTGTTGCAGTGAATTAGGTCATCTCCTCCTCTAGATCCACAGTTCTCCCTGTGCAGGGCGCTCTTTGGGGGGGGTTTTGTGGTAAGGAGCAGAGAAATGGCAAATCAGGGCTGCTGTTCTCCTAGGAGAATGCCAAAGGCATCAGCCTTTGTAAAGAGCAGGCACTCAGGCTGCTGTGTGAATTCCCTCTTGCTCGGCAATTTTGTTTTGCCTTCCTTGAGCACAGCCAGCACTCTGAGCTCAACTTGGTTGGGAAAATCCATTCCAGCTACCCCTCTCTCAGGGAGGCTCCATGCAGCTCTGGGTGCAAAAGGTTTACAGCAGAGCCCAAGCTTCATGCACTCCGGTGGGTGTAGTACTCAAAAATACTAAACCAGTGCTTCCTCTCCAAGTGCCAAACAAAGAGCTTCATTGGAGTGAGGATAATATGCCTACATCTTCTCCATGTAAGTCTGTCTTGTCTTGGAAAGTGCCCTAACTGCTTTCACTGCTGTGCTGGAGGCTGATTAAAATCTATGGTTAATCTGGGGATAAACGCTTGTGGAATAAAAAGACAAAGCAAAACAGAAAAAATTGTTCAGCCTGTCTGACTAACACCACCTTGTAAAGATAAGGTAAAGGAATACCAGATGGCAGGTTCACATTTCTATGCTGGTGCCGAGTATCACCTCAAAAAGGGCCTGGTGATGGAAGAGGTGGTTTTTTTTAATGCTACGATAGCTAACAGAATGCATCTCACCAGGAAAAAATCCAGAAGACACAGAAAGTTACAATTAAACATTCTTTTTATTGGGGCCTTGCTCTGAAATGGCACACATGATAAATGCTCAGAGTGCCCGTCAGTGCTGCTAATGAAAAGACCCAGAGTCACGTTTTACACTTTTTATTTGGATTTAGATCAACACCACAGATAAGATACTTTGGTCAAACACAAGAACAGATTGCTATGCCGCTCTTTTCTGGCTGCAATAAATACAGTAACGTGGAAAAAAAAATGCTGGTTTTCCTGGAACACCAAATGTAAAACTTGGATTGGCACATACAGCTAATAAATATGTTGTTTGCACTTAGCACTTTAAAACGGAATTGCACATGCAAGATGTAACCAGGCTACTGATCACCTTCATCATTGTCCCTGCACTGTTTTTACTTTTTAAACTCTCTGCTTGCTTTTTTTCCCAGCAAGAAAAAAAGAATATAATTTGCTGCTCTACTCAGTATTTCAGTGATTTCTGCTGATTTTGAGACGTTTAGCCAAGGTCACATTGAAGGCCCTCCTAACAGAATTGGTATCTCCTCTGTAGCTTGACTTGCAACACTATGCATCACAGGTAGCAATGGGAGTCCACCGACGTGAGGTGAGAGGTCTGCCCAAAAGCTCACGAGGAGAGGTTGGTACCAAGCAAAGATACAGTAGAGGGGCCGCTGTGAATGCAGTTCTTAACAATATCAAGTGTCAATACTACTACCACACAAATAATGACATATCAATAATATATTGTACAAGCTTATACAGCAACACATGTTGATTTGCAACATTGTACAGTTTAAATCTAAAGTGCACAGCCTCAATCTGAGGTGACAAAACAGTACTATCAATATAATAAAGGCAACACAATTACAGACACAATTATTTCCTCTTACTTCTTGTCCTTGTGACATTACATTGAATCAATACTCCATTTAGCTATTTTTGATGAAATTAAAACCACATTGCACTTTTTTTTTTCCCCCTCTTCAAGTATTTTAGAGACAGCAGAACAATATTGCTTTACAAACAAAAGCTGGCCATTTAGGCAAAGTCAAAACCAAAACTTTAGTAGGGTTATAAGTAGACAGGCCTGAGCTGCAGAACTCTTACCAACACTTCCAGATGTTGGGGGGAAAGAGGGTAAATTTCAGTTTCCATGCCAGAGTCACCTCTAATGTTAAGGAATGATGCAGCACATGAATTCTGCAGGAGTTGTGCCCATGGTTTCTAAAAAAGGCTGTGAGGCTCTGTGTGGGCTGTTTTAGGCAGATGTAGCCTTATCGCAATTTTTTCTGCAATTTCAAAAGCTGCTGCAGACAAGGATAGAGTCCAGCACGGGGAGAAATCTTTGACAAAGTAGTCTGTTACTTAGACCCCATCCCTGTCACTCAGATTACAGTCACATTAATTCAGGCCTTGTCTTGCAGACATGTACATCTGTAAGAAGGTCTTTACTCTAGCAGTGAGGTTTTGCGCTATTTCTTTAGTAGTAAGACTTCAAGTCCACCTTGGTTTTCAACGTAGTTTTGAACTGCTCATAGCAGAACTGGTTATGGGCTAAGCATTTATTCAGACATGTGACTTTTTTGGGGGATAGGCTTTTTTATCACAGAACACAGAAACCATCCAAATACAACCTTATTTCAGTCTTGGTTAGCACTGTATATTGATTGTGCGTCTGCTTAGTTAGGCCAAGTGGGAAACATAATTAGGAACAATAGCATCTTATTGTACTGTAATTGATCTTAAGTGGTTTTAAGAGCTGCAGTACTCTTGAGGTTTTTCAGTAATCAACCCTGGAGATGTACAATCCGTATGACATGGAGAAATGAGGTATTGGTACCTCTAAGGAATGTAGTATGTGGGCTTGTATTTTAAAATAAGCAGTAATAAATATTTGAGGCACCTCCATCAAAAGAAAAAGAACCCTAGTTAATTTTCAGCTTCTGTCCTTGCAGTTTTATAACCCATATAAAATAAAAATATATAGTTTACAAAATAGGATTTTTTAATATATATATATTTCCTTTTGTAAAACTATACCTATTTAAATACATTTGAAATGTTGCTATAGGTAAATTAGAAATTCTGTTCTAATACTACGAAAAAGGCAAAATACTTTCACTTTTCAACATACAGCTTGTATACTCTGCTTCTCACCACCCCCTCCCACTTCCCCCAATTTGATTTTGTCCTAATTTTGGGCAAATTTGGCATAATTCAGTCCAATTGCTTTTAATTTAAAGTAATTTCTATGTTAAAATTGGGGATAAAATTTTAGGTATCTTCTGTTCTTCCTTGTTTGTTTCAATGCAGCTTTTTGTGCAGCTAATTATTAAGGAGGTATTCTAAAACTCAGGAAAGGACTTTAAAGGAGCCATGTTTCTTGATTTTAAACTGTACTCTACTCCAATGCCACAATATAGAAATAGATTTACTTTGGAACAAACTACAAATACATTCGCACAGTTTGTGACAACTTAATTGTCTACTTAGAGGTCCAGGAACCAACTTTCACACCCAATTATTATAAATCTTGTCCCAGGCGTTCTATTTCATCAATCAGGAAATCAATGTCTTGGTGAGTTGCTGCGGGGTTTGAGATTACCATCCGGAAGAAGTTTACTTTGTCTCCCAGGGGCTGATAGCTCACCATGGTTGTGCCATACTCCATCATCCTGGCTTTTATCACTGGTGCCACCTGCAGCGTAACAAAAAGCGGAGGAGGAGGAGGAGGATGCTGACCATCATCATTATTTTCATTATTAGTATCATCCTTATTATCACAAACACAAGAGTATGTTTTCTCTTTTTTAAAAAAAGATGAACAGCTACAAGAAGCAGTTAAATTGAAATTACATCCAATATTGATAAAACCATTAACCTCCGATAAGGAATAAATGTCTTATTGAAGAGACGCTGGGTTTATCCTGTTTCTTTGTCCTGCTTTTAAAATCACTGGGGGAACTTTCCCCCCCTACTTTCTCAGCGTTGCTGACAGGGACAGTAGCTGTTTTTTGCAGTGCTCAAAACATACTGTTCAATCGTTTTCCATCTTGTTTTCATATGCTAGAGTACCACGGGATTACTGAGCTTCTGTGGCACTTGCTAGGTTTAGCACCTGCACAGGTTCACCGTAACTTCAGTACACACACGCAGGGCAGGTAAGTGCCACAGGGATGAGGCAAATGTGGTGCCAGACAAACCTCTAGTACAATGACCACAGAAGTGCCATTTGCCAGAATATCATGAGGTGACTTTGCCCTGTGCCCTTGGAGGTCATTTCGTGGATGCCCTGCCTGCAAGGGTTTCACCGTTCACTGCATGATGCCCTGGAGGGTGCTGCTTACCTTCATAAGGCGGCTCATTCTTTCTTCATTGTCTTCCATACTGCGCAAGCTGGGAGGTATATACCAGAAGCAAACATTTGTGTGCTGAGGCTAAACACAGAAAAATAATGGTTTACACTGTAACAAGTGCTCATAATATCTCAACTGCAATTACGTTCATGCCTTCCCTCCCTCTCATACATCACGTTGTGACAGCCGTCAATGGTTTTCATTATTGTGGTCCACTGAGAATCATCATCATTATTAATGCAGAAAAAATAATTTTAGGCGATTTATTCCCGGGGTGGATGTGATGTGGAAACACATCATCCAGCTAAGCAAATATATTTATGGCCCACTGAGAGGCATCTAGATTTTGTAGGTGCCATCCCCTCCAGAGGCTGAAGGGATCGTGTGGCTGTGAGTCTACTACAGATCATTCAGAGGTGAGGACAGTGTCATTTACTTTTATCACCTGACAGAGGAATACAGAATCTGGTTCTGTAAACAGGAGTCACAGGTGGTGCATGAGACAGTGTAAGATTTTCTTACATTCAATGAAATTATTTCTTCTCAGTTCGATTCACCTAGCTGTTGTACTAATATGCATGCACCACAGCATCTTAGCTAGTTTAACTTACATGGGAGCACCAAGTAGAAAGGCATAAAGTAAGAACTAGTTGACATTTTGTGTACTTTTGCAGTTTCCCAACAGTTGCCTGCCTTGCTATGTTCCTCTTAGCATTTACGTGCTAAATGTATGGGTTACAGCAACTCCTACTGCTGCCAGTTCCTTTACTCATCATCAGATCCAGCAGACCAAATTCAGTGATGATGTGTGAGGTAGGGGAAACAGATCACATCGTGGCCTGTGAGTATGAGCCTGTGATCTCTGTTTGAAGAAACGTAGTGATGTTTCACCTTAGGCACGCACGAAGTGATCACTACCGGAGAGCAACATTCTGAGACAAAACCTCCCAGGGCAAGTACAGAGAGCAAAAGCCATCACAAGGAGGAGGAACAAAGCTAAAATTACATCTTTTTTTTTTCTTTTCTTCTTTTTTTCAGGCAAAATACCAGTTAACTTTGTAACAGAGGTCTCTACCAGGCCTGTCCCCAGCCACCCCAGCTGGAGAGGGCTGCCCACAGAGAGATGCCCAGACACTGGACAGTCCAGCGCAGTTCAGAGGTACAGCCACACAACCCAGGCTGCACTGCCTTGCCCTGGGCACTATGCTCCAGCTCAGCACGTGGCACCCAGGGGTCCCATCTCAGCTGGACTCCCTCCCCCCCAACAGAACCAACATGCCTAGGGATATTCACAACACACACAGTGGTGTCGCCTCTGCCCCGTGAGCCAGCTGGGATCCTGAGCAACACTAGCCCCTGCCCCACTGTGCTGCACCCCAATGCAGCAGGGACTGCAGTGCAGACGGTCTCTCCAGGTCTCTCCAGGTCTCCTGTGACTGCCCACCTGAGAACACTGATAAAAGCACTTTGCACAGCCACCCCTTCAGAACTGTGTGGGGCACTGTAACACCCACTCGTAACAGATCCTGCTATTAGGAAACTGCAACTTGTTATTACTTAAGAGCTGGTTCTAATTGTGTGTGCATAATGTTAGCCCAAGATGCCAGTGTTTAGTTTCAGAAACTGAGCAAACTGTACACTCATGCACTCATAAAACAACTGCCTCATCTCCCTTGTGCCTGGATCCCATAAGGAAAAAAAAAGAGTTACTGGCAAAACAACAGGTTTTGTTACAAGGGACATGGCTTTCTGTCATGTGCTGTTTGGTTTGACCTGTTGGTAGCATCCCAACAGGTGACTAAAGCAAGTGCTATTGTCCAACTTGGAAAAAGAAGTTGCAATACATACCTTTCCATCAAACACCATTTCATACCCTTCTCTGTTCTTTATTTTATTGTACAGGTATTCTGCAAGTTCCAAGCACTTATCAATTTGTGCTTCAAATCCTGTGGTTCCCTGTACAGAGAGAGGGAGACAAGAAGTTATGTGACTATCTGTTCTGTGAACTGAAAGGGTGACAGGACTATGTGGCACTTGCCAAAGCATCAGCACAAGTCACTTTTCAGAAGCCTCTGTGGGATTCTACAAGATGAAGGCCACTTTGCTAAGCAGAGCTCATTTGTTTCCAGCTCTTCCCAGTGACTACGCTACAGCCATCTCTACAAAATAAGCACTGGGAACTCGCCTGGCTCTCGGCAAAATACTGCAAACCTCCAAGGAAGGGTGCCCTCGGTACATTTTGCAAAGAGGCTGAGCACAGTTTTGGACAGCCTGGACGGGGACAGAAACAGGTCTCTAGAAGGTCTTGACCTCAAGACATGAGGAGTCTCCTGCTATTTTCAGAATAGGGGATTTTAATCTTCTAGGGGTGATGTGCTGGGGGCTTTGCCAAGAATAATGTTTCTTTTTTAGTTAACACAGAATGGACTGATAGGCTTTTAGAGTCCAGCCTGTGAAAATGAACATTTTGTTTAGATGCTGTCCTGCCTCTGCAGTGTTTTTCTCTCTTCTTTTCTAACAGACACCATATAAGCTCAGAAGCTGTGTTTTTAAGAGCTGCAGCAAATCCTGCTTTTTCTTCTCTGGCAGAAGTCGTAATCTTCTCTCTGTGACATCATAATTGCTCCTGCAATCACCAACTGTGATGCCACAAACAAAGGATCCAGCTTCACTAAGGAGGAAGAGGAATAAACAGCTGGAACAGATAAACTGTTTAAGAAACACACATCCTATTTTGTAACGCTAATATTACAAGCAGGGTGTGAGAAGAGAAAAAGCAGTACCACGCATATTGAAAAAATGGGGTTTAGAAGAAGAAATGACTCTGAGTGCACGTCCCTGCTAAATCTGTTCTGGCAACGCAGAACTGACTTAAAAGCCCATGTCATTATCCCTCTGTGTATAGAGATTTCAGAACAGGCTAGAGCTAGCACAGCCCAAGGAGAAAGGCTTGGGGTGAAAGAGAGACGTGTGGCTGAAACTGCCTGCCACACTGGAGACCTCGGTTAGCACAACAGCTCCTGCAACCACAGAAACCTGCATCCTCCTTCGCAGACTCCCACACCTCCAGCTACATGATGCCTGCCTCAGAATTGTTTTCAGAGTTCTAATGAAGCACATGAGGATCCTCAAGGCTTTCTGGAAGTTGAAAGAGTGATGTCATCTCCTCTGAACAAACCTGAGGCAGCTTGACATAATTAATTGGATAAATACATGGAAGAACTTATTTAGCAACATTCTACAAATACAGATGAATTAATCATTAACGCTGGTGTTTTCAGATTTCCCAGAGAACAGATTTTGATGAGTCTTCCTCTGCTCCTTCAAAAGATGACTTTATATCTACTGCGTGCAATGAAACTAAGTATTCCAGTCTTGATTTGTCATGTTTAATTTCTGAATGTCATTAAAACTTCTTATTTCCAGAAATCTTCATAACAACATTCCAAGGTATATGATTTATGCTGTTAGACTCCTACAGTTACAGAAAGCAAATGCTATGCAAAGCCATGGAGTTCAAGTTTCAAAATCATGTGTGCTGCTTTGAAGCTATATTGTTAAAAGTATAAAAAACCCAGAAAATAATAATGTTCTTTCTTTCATGTTATATATGGGAAATGCCGGTCAGATTTTTTCTAGAATGATGATTACAGAAAAAAACCCACAACTGTATCTGGTGTGCATTATTTTAATGCTAACAAATATATTACAGGCACTCCTACCTTTGCTCTCCACATCAGCCATAGCTTGAAAACATCAACATGCCGCCCACATTGCAAAGCCTTGTCTCCTGTGTCGTAAGACAGGTCATAGTGTTTGTCTTGTTGAAAGAGGTAGGAAGCATGCATTTGATTGCAACTCTGCATCAATCCCTTACAGAAACAAAGACAAAAAAGTGATGTTGGCACAGATGTGACTGACTACTGTTTTGAGGGTTGCTTTACGTGAGAAATTATGAACACCCAAATTCATGGAATATGTGTCCAAGTGCAAAAAGATCAACAAAAAAGGACAAAACCAGACCTAGCTGCTCAGTGGACCAAGTTTTTCATATCCCATTCAGTGCCTAGGACACCTTGGTATCTGATCCAGCAATGTGTAACCCACTCTCAGAGCCAAGGCATTTTTTAAAAAAACAGCTGGACATTGTGCTTCCTAGCATCATTATGGGTAAGTTCATTTTTGGATCTCTCTTTTTCTTCTTTGTTCTAGTTCCTTTGCTCCCTTTCCTTGGAAGGCATCTTTTCTGGTTGTCAGACCAAGCCAATTTGGTGACTATCTAAATAATATCAAACCACTTTTCTAATCGCTTTGGTTTCTAAAATCCTCATTTTCTTTGTTTTCTTTCTTTGTAGACACCATTCTTTTCTGCAAACCCTCAGCTGCAGATTGGATGCTTAAGTGGTAGGGGTATAGAAAGCTTTGAACAGACAGAAGAGCATATGGCCTTTAAACAGCCAGCTAGAGCTATTTCTGGGCTGCAAGACACCGTTCTGAGAGGCAGCTTTGTGGGAGAGCCAGAAGCCAACAAGGTGAAGAAACCTGGCTCACGAAAGCATGAGGTTTCCTTTTTAGCTTTTTAAGCGAAATGCAGAGAGTCATGCTCTGGCTCTAGTTAAGTCCTCAACCAAGTTTAGGACTGTTGCCTAAAACTGCAATTTCCAGTCCAAGAAGAATCAAAACATGGCTGCTTATCATCAAATCTAATCTCGATGTGTAAACTCAAAACTGAGATAGTAAAATGAGACAGAAAAAAAACTCTGCTTTCTCCTAATCTGAGCCATCTGTTCTCACTAGAGGTCAAGGATGGTACTGACTTCAGCCAGGCAGGATTTGTCTCAGGGAACTGACCCAGAGGGCAAATAAAAGCCAGATTCTCTCCTCCTAAGTGCAATCACTTTGTATACAATCTGTTGTACAGCTGTTAGCAAAACAGCAACCAGGTTTTTGATAGCTGCTCTAGTAAGTGGTGGTTGTATAGCAGCTGTCCCAGTAACTGATGGTTATATGAAAATTATAGGCTTGAAGGGTAATTCAAATTCTTGTACTAAATGAAATGTCTACTTTTTATTCCAAGCAAACTTAGTGTTCCATTTTTACTCCCATGTGCCCCAAAGTGGATATATGGATCAAAGCTATGTAGAAATATCTGTCATAAAAGTCTAGAAAGCATAATGATGCCTAGATTCTGGATCAAACATTCTACTGCATGTGTACTATACCATTCATCCCAAGACAATTAGAGTTTTTCCTAGTTACATTTTATGCTACACAGCAACTAGTGGGGTTACACAGCTATGCACCCACAAATTAACTACGGACATTTTGAATGGAAAGCCACAAAACGCTGTACTGCCATTGACTTATCTATCATTTCTGCTAGACAACTGCTTCAATTTCTTTTGCAGTCACAGCTTAAGCATGTAACTAGAGGTATATTTCTCAGTTTCTTTTATCGTCTTCCGTCACATCAGCAAATATTAGCTATGACACAGTAAGGAAGAAAATATCCAGGATTTTCAGAAGCAAAATGTCAGAAAAGATCAGAGAAGCAAGTGTATGGGACATACCTCTTCTCTTACTAGCAGGGCTGAACACTGCAGCGGGACGCCCATCATCTTGTGAGGGTTCCACGTTACTGAATTGGCCCTGGAACAGCAAACCACATGAAACTCAGACATTGTACTACGGTGGTGAAACCATGGAGACACTTAGAAATAATCAGAATAATAATGAACATGTAGCAAGGCACAACTTTCTCTTTTCTGAGCAAGCAAAACTAAAATAATAATGGCTGATACCAGGAAAGGAATGCCTTCATAAGGGACCTAATCCACTCTCATTGGTTTTTGGATTACAATCCTGGCAATTAACTACAGGATAACTGCTTTATCTACTCAACTTAATCGAGAATAAACTTTCTGGGGAGTCACCTATACTTTATAAGCATAGGGCAAACTTCCTAAAAACACTCACTTGACTTTCTGAAGTCACACAGCTGATTAAAGACACACATAGAAAGCTGGCAGACTAGCAGAATCCCTCCTATTGATTCCACTTTCAGCAAGATTTTAGTAAGCAGCTCACATAGGCATTTGTAAAAATTCCTTTAAATACTTCTGGGTGCCTTGAAGTCTCTGTCTAACTTGGAAAACCTGGCCCAAAGTAATTTTTCTCATTGCTCTGCTGATGGTAAATTTTCATGGCTCCTTAATTGTAGCTTGGCTATGGTAATTCACACAACGGGAGGACTGGGTCCAAAATTACCACAGTAATAAACACAGAACTGATCCACCCTTTCAGAAGAGTCTAATCCTGCCTCCCTTCAGGACACATTCATTGCGAAAACAGCTGTCACTCTAGATCTTGTGAACAAACAGGGTGCTGTCACAGCACAGCCTAGAGAAGGGGCATTTAGGACTGTGGCAAGGGCTGAATGGAAGATTGTCCAGTTGTTTATTTTTTTAATGTTGTGTTATGCTCGACTGGCTATTTTTTAATTACTATTATTAAGTATGATGATTAGCTGATAGATGTATACATTTGCATTCTATTTGGCAGGCTGTCAAGGATGCATTGTGCACAGGATTTCATGTAGTGCAATGATTTGAGTTCTGATGGTATAAATTGGGATAAATCAGTCAACTGGGCCATGTAAAAATTCAAGGGACTCGGGACACACTTGCAGGTAACATTGATGTGAACATAGGTAAGCGTGTTAGAATCTGGCAGTATTTTCCTTTGCAGGAACTGGAAATAGCACTATAGGTTTATGCATATCCTCATAATTTCCTGCCAAAATTGCTTCCACTCCTTCAAAGCAAGCAAATCCAAAACTCACATGGACATCGAGCAGCACTTCTGTGCTTTCTTCTTTGCTATTTAAATGGGCCTGCGCAAGTGCCTGATGCAAAATCTGTAGGGAACAGTCTTCCACAGGCAACATCTGGCCACTTGGCTTGGCTTTTTGAGTATTTGGCAGCTTTTAACCAGCTCAGAGTCAGTCATCTGATTACAACACTAAAGCTAATGATTCTGAACATGCATTCAGGTCTATGAATTTCCTTTGATATGATACCTCTTAATTTTTATCTGTGCCTGTGCAGAACCAGAGAGAAATTCTTCAAAAGACTCCTAGTAGTAGTAGTAGTGGTATGTGTTTTCTCAAGCAAAAGGATTATTTTAGTGACAAAAGCCAGATTTTAATTATCTGCCTGAAACATTTAATTTATCCTAAGGTTACTTATTCCCCCAATTACATCCCAACTGCACAGAGAAAAAAAATAATTATGTAAAATAAAAATTTACCATTTTTCATTTGTTATCAGTTATTCTGGGCTTCAGTCATCAGTATGTGCTTGAAGAAGCTGCTGACTGAGACAAACAGTAAAGTAAAAAAGCTACACGGATCCACAGATGTTTTTTTAAAACATGTTTGCCCAAATAACTGAGCACCAAGCACCTATATCATTTTCTGGCTGTGGGTCACAAAGAAAAAAACAAAGGAAAATTTTCCCTTTGGAGGTTTCAAATGGATGACAAGAGAGGTTCAAGACTGGCAGAATTTGGTCCTCAGCCATCATTAAAAACAGACTGAGGTGCATTCACAGCCCAGCTGCAGCCCTGGGAAGGATGCCCAGACCCTGTATGGCAGAGCTCATTCAGTTGCAAACACGCTTTTCTCACATAGCCATCACCCCTTGCCCCAGCCTCTGGGTGAGGGGCACCAGAGAGCCTGGAACTCCTGATGGTGGCCAGACCTATCTGTTCCAGACACCAGGGGACATGCTTTCTTCTGATGCCTTGGAGCAGCTTGAAACGTGCCACGTGGGGACTGGAGGGCACGGTAAGGATGGCCCTGCAACTCCTCCTACCTTTGACAGGCTATTTTTGCTGGACTGCCTGTCACCAGAAGGATGCAAGTACTTAGAGCACTGAGTGATTGCACCATTTAATGCTCCCTCCTTGTACCTTTCCTCCCTATCAAATATGAGTATCAGCTCCAGTTCGCTTCTATCCAGACCTGTAATGACTGGGTTGTACTCGAATATCTACCATGAAACAGGAACGTCCATAAAAGTTAGGTCTGGTAGGTCTGCTCTAAAGGCACTCACATTTAAAATCTGGACAAACTGAAACGAGCCACTCTGCCCATGAAGCAGAGGAACAGCACTGGAAATGACAAATTTCATTAATTCACTGCCAAACGTATGGAGATGGTTCTTATCAAAGCACTAGATAAAATCCAGTGGAGTTCTGGATCTAAAGTGTGTTCTTTGGAAAATTCTCCAATATAGATTCAACCCGAATGTCTCATTCCAGCAGAACCTGGAGAGCAGTGTGAGAGGCAAACTCCATTTTTCATACTCTGTCCTCATAGGCAATTGGGTAGATTTTTCTAACTTGCTGGATATTTGGATGTATGTCCTTTTCACGCACACTATATAAGTGTGGAGTGCTGGAGGCAGTCTTAATTTAACTAAATCAAATTCACAGAACTGTTGGCTGCTTTCCAAATTTTGGATGAGATATGTATGAGAAAGAAACTGAATCATCAAGGTATTCTCCTAATCTTCAGGAACAGGATGAGGAAGTTGTTTGTAATTTTAATTGGCAAGGAACAGCAATTTGATTTAGAGATAAAAAAGGTGGAAAGGAGTAATGATTTACTCTCAAACAGCATGAGCTTCAGAAAATACACAAATGTGAGAGTGATGCAGTATACCGTATCTAGCAAGTGGCCTAAATAAGGTGCCTGGGAAGAATACAAAACAGGGCAAACATATACAAAATTTCCTCTAAATACTCCCTGAGCTCCCACTCGTTTGTGGTTCACAGAGTCCCAAACAGTTTTTGTCTTTCCTTGACTGCAGGTAAATCTTAAAATCCTATGGCAAGGAGTTACACAACTTAACTAAAAGTTTCTGAATAAGCAGCTGGTTTTAAGTTTAAGCTCAGTCCTTCCAGACTCTGAACAGGATTGGCATCCCTTACTTTCTTCTGTATGTATCTGTAATATCGGTGAGCTTCTGACTACAACTGTGTATACATGCAGGCACAGATTTACTAAGAAGATGTCATTAGCACAGCCTGGAGGGGGGTATTCTCTCCAGAAGTGACAGAGCAGTGGTCAGTGACTGCCAGGACACCTGTACAAACTGCAGGTGCATCCACCTTTTATACTTAAGACTTCAGCACACAAAACCTCCAAGATTCATTTCTTAGAGAAATGCAACTGCTAATTCACGCTGGACGCTAAATCAGAGAATGCTGCAGAAAACACTCTGGATCTGCGAATGTACGCTGGAATGGAAAAACAAACAAGAAATGCCTGCTGTTTGTACTACAAAAAAAAGTGCCACGCTACTGTAGCACTGAACAAAGGCACTTAGCAATGCTACTTCAACAAGGACAGTTTGCATAATTTCTTCTTGCTGTATCTTGGAGACAACATTGATTTTTATTTTATTTACAGACATCGCTACGGTGATCACAAGTGTGTTAAAATACATTTAATAAATGTGTTCAATTAACATTAATAAATCATACCTTTCAACGCCATTTAACTTCCATTTGTGTTTTCTTGACATCAGGAGCCCGCCACCCCACGCTCCCTAGAAAAGCAACACACATTATCTTAATGAGAACTCTGCTTTTCTCTGTGATGACATCTGTGCGTTCACATCAGTTTGGGGCCCCTTCATTTTTTCTTGCTGATGTGGCACGTTCCAAAATGACCAGGCAGATGGGGCCTGAGGCATTAGCTGTGCTAACAATTTTCTTCCAGTAGCTTGGAGGCAGCAGTTTACAGCCCACAGCCTGAGCGCCCACCCTTATGGTCTGCTAATCCCCCCCTCGCCACCCCCTGTGACACTGACACACGGGGCTACCCCCTGCTGGAATTAATGACTTGCAGAGCTGCTCCTGGGTAAGCTGCCTTTTCTTTTTTAGGGACTAAGTGATGATAAACCAGACTGGGATCTCAGCTACTCTGGTAGAGTTTTCATCACATTTCAGACGACTACTGCTTGCCCCCTACTTGTTTGCTTTCGCTGACAGAGATGTGGGACAAGCAGGCATTTCATGTGACTGAGAAGTAGTTTAAGGTAAATACTAATTCTTCCTTTGAATTGGACTGATTTTGGCTGACGCAGTAATCCAAAAGCAAGATACCCAGCTCTACGGAAATTCAATTACCAAGCCTTTTTGGAGAAAGGATTTGCAAAAATGACACAAAAGCCACTCTAGGGCTGAAAGATGATCCTTCAGGAAGATTTATTGGCAAAAGCCCAGATAAGGCTAAGTAGCCAATCTGATAAATTTCTCAATCGTTCGCATTAACCTGTTCAGCAATTTGCGGCACTTTACTCCAGACAAACATAGCCTTTTCTGTACGTATTTATTTTGCAGCTGCTGCAGAAGCTAGGCCAGTGCTCAGTATGGTTCTTATGTATTTCTTGTACTAACAGCATTAAGAGAGAACGCTGAAGGCCAAAAGCACTCAAACCAGGTCACCTACAGCGTCCCAGCTGCCAAAGTACCACAGCGTCACAGCTCCTGAAGCGTCCCCCTGACCCGAGCTTTCAGAGGAGTGGGAAGTCAGCGCTTGGATGTTAAAATTAATTACAGGAGCCAAATACAATGGGGTTTATGTAAGATGACGCTGTTCAAAGTGAACAGCCCCCCGCATAAGATGATACTTACATCTACGTGCATCCAGATTTTGTATTTCTTGCAGATGTCTGCAATGGCTATGAGAGGATCAAACGCCCCGTACACTGTTGTCCCAGCTGTGGCACTCACCAGAAAAGGAACAAATCCCTGCAAGAAAGCCCAGAGGTATTTGGCAAGGTCAGATGGCTGCAGCCCCTCAGTCTGCAGCAGCCCCAACTTCTCTTGTGCTGCCTCCACAGTGAGCCTAGAAGTGTCTCCTAGAGGACACCCCTGCTACATTACACTGGTTTTCTCCCAGTTTAGATGCTGGTGATATTACAAGTTCTACCTTAAGGTGGCAGCAAACTTCCAAACCAGCGTCCTCCATTTATTAGGATGTATGACACAGGCAAGGACTCAAAACAATTCTGCTCCACGCCACCTGCCTGAAACAAAAAGGTCTGCTCTTCGTGACGCCACGTAAACCAAACCTCACCCAGGCACCACAGTGCAAAAAGCATCTCTGATGGACTGCGCCCTGCGCTGCACTGTCGTCATGCCAACAGGTGCCTGAACGTGTGGTGGCCCAGTCCCGTCAGTGGGAGCATCTTGTCTAGGAGTGTCTCCTGGGGGTAGCACACAGGGGAGGTGTGGGGCTCACCTCCAGCCCCATCCCTTGTGCAGGGCAGGGAGACAGCTCTTCTGAAGCAAGACAGCCACCTCCACGGAGGCCAGGGGCCATCTCTTGGATTCCCTCCGCTAAACGCCGTGCCTCACAGAGGAGCACTCACTGTCCATCACACAGCTTTTGGCACTATGAGGTCTTGGGTCTGCTGCAATTCATACCAGTGTCTCATTTTAAATTCACTTGTAGTTCTGTTGATTTCATAACGATTACTCAGTGCAACAAAGGTAAAAACTAGCTAATTTTTTGCAGAACTGGGGTTTAAGCTATCAAAAAGGTCCAAACTTCCTTCGGCAACGGTCAGTGGGTTTGAGTGGCACTCTACTGTCATTTTGCCTTATTTTTTATCTACTGTATTGTTTTCCTTATAAAAAGGGAGCTTTTAATGAAGATTTGTGTTATTAATGAGCTTTGAATGCTGTGTGTCTAATGACTATTTATATAAACATTGAAGGCACTGGGCTGAATCCACTGCATATTTTAATCTGATGTTTTAATTCTAGCTTCTGTTAATGAACACATACAAAAGCAGTGAATTTTTTAGAGTTTTGTGGATTTTAGTTTATCTTCCATTGATTTGGCGAGTCTATGAGGAGCACTTTCAATGCATTAAAACACAGCAATTCCCCAAATGATTACTCTGGCTTTTTTAATATTCAGCTGAGAAACCGTATCATAGGTGGATAATGTAAAAAAGGAGGATGTTATGTAGGGCAACATATTAAAACAAAAAGCCAAACAGCTCATGGATATTATAAAGTAGCTCTAAAGCTGTTTTTCTCAGCAACCCTTGCCTCACCAATTGCCAGGCTACATTTCTGAGAAAGAAAGAAAAAGTTAATGGGCAAGTCTGTGTTGTTTTACCAAGGAAAGCAAAACAACTAGCTGTATCATTCTTGGTTTTTTTTTTCCTTTTTGGAAGCAGAAAAGCTAATAAACTTACTTTTTGTTTGGCTTCAAGAATTCTTCTTTCAAGGTCTGATGGGATCATTTTCCCTCTGGAGCAAGAGAGAGTTATATCAATAATTTGGTCTTGAAATCAGCTCTTGCTGCTATTTCTTCACTTTATAGGAAAATCAAAGAAGGAACAAAGTGACTTTTTTGCCCAAGGGTTATGCAGCATGGAAGAGCACAGAAAGACTCTGTCCATTAGTCTGAGTTTTCACCCTAATTATTTTGCCAACCAGTCTGCATCAATATGGTGATGGTAACAGAGAAGCTACCTCATGGCCACCCCCATTAAAGACTGATGCTACTCCATGGAGCCTCCTGGTCCTGTTTGATGTTACAGCCCCAGGAATATGCTCCAGGCTCCCAGGGAGAAGCTCAGCCCAGAGTCTCAAGAAGCTCACTGGGTGCCAAATCTCACCGTCCCCTTTCAGCAGGCACAGAAAATGCCAGCTGAGCTGCACAGTGCTGAGCAATGTGACTCAGCTCTGGTGTTAAGCAGTCACCTCTGTGCTTCCATCCCAAGGACACTCATTTGAGGGCAATTATTTCATGGATTGGTGCATTACACGTTCGCATTTGCTTGAAGCAGGATATGAGAAGAAGCTACCAGTCTAGACTTATTAAATCCACTGTGAGACCCCTTGTATTGACTGTACACTGTATTTGCAACACCTTTAGTATGAACAATTTACCTGAGACT
Source organism: Falco punctatus (assembly GCF_963210335.1). Taxonomy (NCBI): domain Eukaryota; kingdom Metazoa; phylum Chordata; class Aves; order Falconiformes; family Falconidae; genus Falco; species Falco punctatus. Next base: position 69,078,223 of record NC_137583.1, read on the forward strand.
GAGACTTAGTGGTATAAGGCTTAAAGGCTAATTTATGAAATCCTGTAAATGAATTATGCACAAGACAAAAACAGTGCTGACACTGAGTAATGAGGTTAAGGTTTTCTTTGTTTAGCCACAAGCAAGCCTACCTAAGAAGAGACAGTACACGTAACAGCAATGCAAACACAACAGCTCCCCACATTACAGGAAAAAAAGGCTTCACTGGCTTTGAATGTTGTCCATTTAGATGAATATTTTTTAAGACTTTTTCAGAATTTTCTTTCACTAAGCACTGATTTCCTACTGCTGTAAAAAAAGAACAACCTTCACTAAAGCTCAAAACAGTAGTTTCAGGGAAATTAAGAAACATTAGTTTTAGTTCTGATTTTGCATTTAAAAAAACTGAAGTGTTTTCATGACATTTGGATGGATGTAAAAAAAAAATTACAAATATATCATAATAAGATACTGCTACGTTTTTTAAAGTTGTCATCCTTACAGAGCTCACAATAAGACAATAATTATTTCAGTAGAAATGGGTTTGTACTGCTGAGTTTTCTGCAAAATCTGTCCTGCATTTTACTTATTCAAAACACTAAAACACTAAAAGAGTAACTGAAAATAAAAATCTCTACAAGTCTAAAAATTAGTCCTGGTTCTTGCGAATTTCAAGAATGGTCTGAAGAGTATTCAGCTCACTGTGAGTTCCCCCCATTTACATGTACATGTTAAGAGAAAAGCAGTAGTTGTCTTATCTTCAAAAACTGTTCCTGGGATCATCAGAGAAATAAAGAAAAAAACAACAATGTGCCAAACAAGGCAATGAGTTCCTCCTCCAAACATAGTTTTGATGTTGATCTTTAATAGTTCCTAATTTATTGACCTTGTGCATAAAACACACACAGAGCTGGGCAGATCCCTATGTTGCCCACATTTTTTTACCAAGACAAGTGATTATCCAGCCCGTGGCCACACTGAGTACGTGCAGGCATTCATGGCCAGGAGAGGCAATGTCCAAGCAATGTCAACCTTTATCAAGGAGCATGCAGCAGGGTGGCTTTGAGCGTGGTCTAAACACATGCTGGAGCACAACACCCCCCTGCTCCAAATCTAGTAAATTAGCCAACAGCCCTGCTTACTTGCACAGCATTTTTATGTGTTATCACCTGAGCTCATATGCAACACTTAAGATGCACTGCAAAATGAACAGGCTTGTGCTTAGACAAACCTCGCCCAGGGAATGGGGCAGGGGGTTGCAAGATATGGGCTAGGCAGCATCAGAGGCAGGAGGGCTGCTGGGTGAGGCAGAAGAGACTCAGCAGCTAAAGGGCACTGAGGATAGAGTGAGTGCTGGTGTCAACGTCTTCTCCTATCACCCACATCTGCACACAGGCTTCACTGCTGCCCCACCAGCCTGAAGTGCTTTGACCCCAGACCGGCAACTAATACACTACTGCTACCAGTATGTCCGCATGGAAGTAAAACAGACATCGGAGATGTATGTTGTCCAGTCTGGAGCATGAGCAAGAAGAACATGACTTTCTGCATGTTCTCCATGCTTAAAATTGACCACACATTTACACAGACAGCAAAACCAGGCACACTTGGTGGGTGTGGGTCAGGGTGGGCAAGAGCCACCAGGAAGTATGCTTGGTCACGCTGAAAACATCAGAAAGATCTCATGGTGTTCCTTCATCCCTCCACAGGTCCCCATCTTCACAGAGGTTCATCTCCACCACACCAGCCCACATCCTGTGCAAACAACCTGCTTTGTCCTGGTGGCATCTGCTGGGATTTGGGGAGAGACACAGTAATCCTGCTGATTACTTCAGGGTGGGCAGGGTAAGCATTGTGGTCTTCACAGAAAATCATCATGCTGAATTTGCACAAGAAGAAAAGGAAGACACGACTTCATTGGTCCATGCCTGTCTTTAGTGAAGAGAAACAATCGGAGGTTTATTTTATTGTGTGTTGGTTGTGTTGATGTCGCCATTAATTCCTCTTCAGAGTGTGCTCAGTCTTTTGTTAATAAAGAGATAATAAGCTCATAAGTCAATATGCAGACGCTGTGATTAGCACTGTAAATTGCTTAGCTGGTGCTCTTCTTTTAATGTGGGAGCAGAGTATTTTGATGGCAGTAAAACCTTCCATTTATGCCAGAGCCATAAATAATTCAATACCTTGTAATAGTGATAGTTGGGACTCATAGTAAGAGCATTTTCTGTTGAAAAGGTTCTCAGTAGAATCACTAAGGATTGTTCTATTAATTTTTATCCCATAGAAAGTTTTTTTTTCCCTAAAATTGAAAGTCTTCATCAGAACACGTTGATTTTGTTAATATACCTCTCTTTCTCAAAATGGGTTTTCACAGAATATCAAAACCTTTTAGTTGAGTTAAGCAAGAAGTTACCTACCCCTGGCCCACGGGACCTGCAGGTCAGGTGCCTGCTGTGGCACTCCCTTCTGCAGGCCATCCTTCTCCCTGGCCTTGCTGCCCACAACGCTGCCAAAACCCTTCTCTCCACATCCCACTGCAATCCCCATGAAGGGCACTGCGGGAAATGTGGGAAACAGCTGAGAAAGATGGTGGGGGCATGAAGTGTCAGAATTACATCAGCAAACGCTCCTCGACATTTCACTCCTACAAAAGGCCCACTTCAGCTCATTTTAATGGATCAAAATGTGAGAGTCCCTAAATGCTCTATTTGGACCAAAACAAGCTTCTTCCTGGTTTCTTAGAAGAATGTGTAAAGAATGGTTATTAGTTTGATGTTTTGTTTCACTTTGGCATCAAAGCAGCATAAGAAATCCCTGCGGAAGGGAATTTCCAGGATTTCTGATGAGCCCCAAAAACTGACTCGTGAAGAAGCTACTGACAGAGCCAGTTCCTCAGGCAGGGTAAATCAGCATAAGGTGGCTGAAGACGACAGCGCTACAATGAATTATACCAACTGCTGACTGCATCCTATATGCTCTCTCTGAGCTGAGCACCTCTTCTACGTACCGATGAACAGAGCTGTATTTGGCACCTTTACTTACCTCTCATCGCATCTAATCAAAATCACACTATCTGTACCAATACCCAAGGCTGCAGCTCCTTTCTTCACAGAAAAGTGACTCTGAAAAAATACATTTATTATTATTTATCATTTTTATTATTATTTCTTATCTAATTTAACACAACATACTACACTCTTGCAAGCCCTTCAGCAAGCAGTCACACACAGGCAGTAATTCTTTTCACAGCCTTTTTGGAAACTGATCACTGTAATTTGAGGTGCTATCGTATCAGGTCACTACAGTCAATTAGAGAAACAACAATCACTAGTCTGGATTCACTCCTGGAATACTAAATACACAACTGTGGCTGATGATGGACTCAAATTCTGTCCTTGATGCATACCTGCAGCTTCTATTGCTTGTATGGATTCAGCTATGAACTTGATTTACTGAAACAAAAATTTCCACCCAAGAGATTTCATTTTGTTTTGGCGTCCAGAGCGATGTGCTTCTGCTATGTAACTTGTGGACAAATAATATACGGAGAGAAGTTAAGATAGGAAGCCTAATTGTGATCTCATGCCAGAGAAAGCTAGTAATAACTCCCATTATCAAGTAGAGCTACTACAGTTTAAAATCAGAACTGGGCTATTAGTAAGGCTATTAGTTAATCTGTATGTACAGAATAAAATGTGGAAGTTCTACACTAGAGTACGTCAGCCTAATTTTCTCTAGCTCATAGGACTTAACTCCTGAGCCAGTGTTGGTTTATAATTCCAACTTAAATCCTAGTGATTACAGTAATGAAATCGTTTTATATCAAATTATACCACCAAGAATCTGATTTTGTATTAACTCAAACCCAGCTGTAACAATATTGTCCTAAGTAATTTTAACCACAGATTATTAAACTTAAAAAAAAAAAAAGGAAATTCTTTATGTATACTACAGTACCATTAGCTTAGGATAACACTACAAAGAAGATCAAGGAGATAACAATCTAACAGGGCTTTTTAAGTGTCTGCAACATTAAAGGAAGACACAGAGTCTGCAGAAGACCGCAAAGCAGAGAAGTAATCACTACTGCTCTGTCAAGGGAGTGTTTGGCTTCAGCGGTAATGCTAGCAGCACAGAGCTGTAGGGAAAGAGATGGACATGATGGTTACACACATCTACTTCAATTAAAGGCCGTGAAGCCGGTGGAATTTCACTGCATACTAAAGGACTCCATACATAACGAACACTTCGGGAAATGCCAACCAATTCCAAACGAAATTTATGGAAGAGAGAGGAAGGAAAGTAGAAATGCAACACGTACATTCAACTTAACAAGTGAAAAAGCCCCTGTGTTTTAAAAACTGCTCTGGAGGTAAGTTTTCTTTGAGTCCTGACAGCTATGGTTGAGGTTGTGGAAGAGTTTTCACTCCAAGCTCCTTTTTCAATATGCCTCTCTCTCACCATTTTGGCTGAAATGCTTCAAGTTTTCATGATGCCCACTGACTCTTCCAATGTTCAGACATTTTGAAGAAGTTCAGGTTGCTTGAGCCATGATTCACTGATGATACGTGAAAAATTTGAAAACACTTCTTTAGGTAAAATTTTTCATACTACATTGATTATTTTTAATGCAGAGGGTGGGTATAGCTTTCCCCCATGGAGCATGGCTGCACTATGCCATCAGTGTGTATTGAGCAGCCATTGATCACGTCGCCTAGGCCTAAAATCAGCTTTTAAGGCCCTGGTACAGTAAACCATCCTAGCCCCTGAACTAAGCAAATTCTGAAATGTAAACATAAGCACGTTGGACTGACTTCTGCACAAGCTGATGATCAAATGAAACGCATACCCACGCGCTTAGATGAGCAACGAGGGATTTCTGCCTGTGCTTCAGCGTTGTGCTGAATTAGAGCGGGTTCGCTGCCACTAGCCTCATCACGCTTCAGTCATCCAAGTCGGTCCCTCTGTGTTCGGGGGGGAAACGGGCACCTCTGGGGAAGGATTCATCCAGCATGAGGGCTACTGGTTTGGAGTGGGCCCTGAACAACATCAGGTGAGGAGATTTCTACCCGTTCCCTATGGACCAAGCCCTGTGGTATCTGCTGTCTGTGAGAGTGGAAAGCACGGCACCTGCAGGTACCAGTGCTCTGGAAAATGGCAGGTGTTTGATTTTAACACACAGTTATTATCTGCTCTATTAAAACCACAGGTTAGTGGTATGCTCGGATTAGATATGGAGTTTCCCTGTTGTTTTTCTAGTTGGAGTCACAGGGTGCTAGGAAGTATTTATATATTGAACGTCACAGGCCTGCTCAGCCATCACACCAGTATTTTTCATGGCATGTTCCTTTATTTCATGAAAGCGCCTTTTTGAACAAACACATTTCCATGAGCGTCATCAGTTCCACTGCAGTCCGTGGACTTTTCCCAAGTACAAATGCACTGTAGACTGTGACCAATCCACAAACCTCTACACGTGGAAGACACTGGAGTCTCTTACTAGCCTTGCAGGTCTCCCTGTCTCGCTGAGCCCCATGGTGCAGCGCTGCAACTTTATGAGAGCAGCAAGGAAGAACGGCCATGAGGAGGCTTGTAAAAAATTCCCAAGTTTAGGAAGGTAACTTTGAGCTTTGCAAAAAATGGAACAGAGCTAGAATACCACCAATATTACGACAGTTCACTGATATGCCATGTGAAGCTACAACCGAATTATGTATGTTAAAAAAATTTAATCTATTTTTTTATTCAAGTACTACACAAACTGATGTGCACATACTGGATAGTGTAATATATAAATACAAGCAGAGATGTAGGAGTGAAAAGTCAGACATATTTCACTGGGTTTTGAGTCAATGGCATTACATTGATAAATGTTGCTCCTCATTCCATACTAGTTAAAATAGATTTACTATTGCCATTTGTTGTTCTAATAAAAAATAGAAGTATTCAAAGTGCCTTAAAAAAGAAAATACAGATTTGAATGGTTTACTATGAGGAAGAAAATTATGCCCATGTGCTCAGAGGCATCCACTGGAATATGGCCAAGCTCAGCTGCCTCATTGAGAAGTCTCTGCTAAAACAGCACTGGGGAAAAAAAATGAATGTAGTGTTGATAGCTTCGTTGCCTGAAGACTTTTTACAGACTGAGGGGAATTCAGCGGTCAGGAACCAAAACAAGTTTAGGGACAAATTAGGAAGAAATACAGAAGTCTGTGCACAGAAAGGCAAATGCATTTACAATTTCTAACCAAACTTTCAGTATGAAATTGCTCAATCTGTGTATACAGTCACAGATATATGTCTGCTGTTACGTTTTTCTGTCTCAGGGTAGCATCAAAGGAATTACCCCGACTGCCTGAGAGGCTCTAAAAGAGCCATGATGAAAATGAAAATGCAAAAAATATAGTTTTAAGAACAAAGAAAGCTTTCCTAATGATGATGGATATTAAACATTGTTTTAATATTCCCGGTATGGTGCTGAAAATTTGATTGCCTGTGTAATATAAAGGTAAACATAGGAAAATGTAAAGGTCAAAGAGAAGGAAAGGTTTGCAGAAATAAGCCCGGTTAGAGAGAACTACTGACACATTCAGCTGGGTTAATGGGGAAGAAGGACATTAATTGTGACCTCTTTGGGGGTACAGGGGCTACAGTCTGTTCAGCCATGCAAGGAAGTGAGCTTGAACACCATCTTTCACGACACAGCCATGCAGGAATTACACAGATCTTAAGTCTTATGGTGGGAGAACCAGGGTCAAAAAGGGAGGACAAAGGCAGACTGCCTGATGCCAGCACTGAAAGAAAAAAACAGGCCGGGAAAAGCTGTCAGGTTCAGAGTTTCACCAGTGTCCTGCACTTGCCAGAGGCAGGAGAACACCCAAGTGGCAGTGGGCTGTCACTGAGGCTTTCTCTCTCCCTCCCTTCAAGCACTACAAAAGGGTGCATGGAAGGCTACAAATACATCCCCAGCAGAGAGGAACCACAATTCCTCTCTAAAAAGAAATGTGGTTAAAATTGAGTGGTGAAGGAGAAGGTATAGAGTATTAGCCAGTATTAGTAATAAAAGCATATTACCGGTCAGAAAAAAAATTGGTCATTTTGAGCCAGGGGAATTTTCCTTGTCCAAAATTTCAAATGCTGTTAGGCATAGGTTTGTCTGCTTGATTGTCATTTTTTCATAGTTAGCTTTGCAACATAAAACCAGTGTAAATTTATTACAGGTGTAATGATGAATAGGCCTTTTGGAAAACGAAATAATTAGAATAATTAAAAATGTTATGATGCTGAAAAGTATGACACTGTTATCTTAAAAGAACAGTGCTTCAATATATACAGATGCTTCTATTTTTATAGCTTGCTAAATTACGTGCTCATAATCTGGCATGGTTGAAGCTGTCAGGAAGAACCATCTTAACGCCATGAGCCCCAAAGACCACGGCTGAATTTTCAGATTGCAGTTTCTCCTTGCTCATGTAAATCCAGAGTGGCACAAGCTCTGCAGAAGGAGCTCATCAGGAGTGAGTGCCCAAATGCTGTGCAAGTCGAGCCATGCAGCAGCTGAATCCTCTCCGAGGTTTGGTCACTGGCAGCCTGGTACCCAGCAGACCTGGACCCCCAGCCTCACTCCATCAGCCACATGCCAGGAAAGGAGGTGAACACGCATTCCTCTCCACCTCTCCTGGGCTTTAAACAATGTGGGATCCCTGGACGGGTAGGCTGGGCTACTCTTCTCTTAACTTTAATAATCTAGAAATGTGTGGCTGGTGTAGACTGGCTGTTTGGGCTCCCTCGGTAGTGGGGAAGAAAAGGTACTTCTAGAAGGCACCTCATCCCCAAGGCTGTGGCATCCGTTTTAGACTAGGATGAGCTGTCTGCTGCAGAAGTTGCTCTCCTTTTTAATGGCTGTAAAGAAGTGTATAGACTAACTCAGATGAAATGTTTACATTTTAGGTGATTAAGGTTAAGTGACATGAATCCTATCTTTAACATCTAATTTTAAGGTATAGCTTTTCCTTCAATTATCTACATAAAGAATATACTGAGTCCCATCACATTTTTAAACACAGGGTAATGATGTATATGTTTGCTATTGTTTCCTTTAGCTCCTGCTATTTAGTTTTTAAACTTGTGTTTCTGTACAACATACTAATATTTCCATCTTTGGCAATTTTGAAATATTTAACTTCACACTGCTCTTCTAATCCAGGAAGACTCACTTGCTTTTCTCCAGTGTGGATAGTTTTACAGAATTATCTGTTGATAAGAAATGTCGCACTGAGTTCAGGAGGATCCTGTGACAGTGTAAAAGCCACAAGATACTGACCAGATGAAGGGTTAGACCCAAATGACAAATGTCTCCTTTGGGCCTAGAGGACTATTTTTCTGGAAAAATGGTTTTACTTTGATTTGAATGGTGTTACTTGAATTAAGTTGCTCCTCAAATATGACCAAATTTTCACTGTTTCCCCCTGGCTTCAAATACCACCAAAATACACTTTTCTAGTTATTATGTATTAAGTAATGCAAAGAAAGAATGCATGAATATTTAAGTTTGATTTTTAGTTTCCTTAGGTGAAATCAGAACTATTCCCTACATACTCTGTACGCTCAGAAGTGTAACTTTCAGGTTTGTAATTCATGCTACCCAACAGAAGATGTGATCTCCAGGCTCCCCAAATCTTTTCCTGGAAGTCCCACCTCATAGGTCACCCCTTGGACTGCTTCTTGCAGGTGGAAGTGCTGCAAACTGTCTCCTAAGTTGCCTGGCCAGAAGGCAATGCTACATGCCATGGAAGTGGTGGGACTAGAGATCTGCTTTTCATTCTACACAGAAACCAAACCCAAATCTTCCGCAGGCTGTGTGAAACGGTGGTCTATCGAGCTGTCTGCTTTGGGACAGAAGTCGCTTTTTAATTTCGTTCTGCCTCAGCACCAAGAACCTCCATATTAGGTTTCAGAAACTGTTCCCACATACAAAAATTTTGCCAAAGCCACTCTTCTCCCACAGCTATCGATGTAGATTGCTGTACTCCCTGCAAGTAATGGGGCGTGTCCACAAGGAGAAATCAACATGCAAGAAGCTGAAGCAGTGATTTATTGCTAATTACCTCCTCTGATCTAGTTGCCATGTGGATGCTGCGTGTGTCATTGCTGTGAGGGTGCTCCCCTACAACCACAGACAGGCCACCTCTCAGAGGCACTCCTAGGGCTCCCCAAGAGGGTGAGGTCCCCCCGAGAACATGCGGCTGTTTACAGTGCTGACACTTTACGCCTGAGCAGCCAAGAGACCTTCCCTTCACAGTTAGTGGGTGCCAGAGCTGCTCCCAGTGAAGCCTTGGGCAGGCACTAGTTCACCCCAACAGCAGTGCAGGCAGGAGGATGCCAGAGGCAGAGAGCCTCCCTGTGTTCCTTGGGTCTCTAACGGGTTGAAGAGGTCCCTTATTGTCAGCTCAGACTCATCACCTGCCAGTTCTTCCTCTGCACTTTCTTCTCCAAAACTACGAACACAGCTGAATTGCTATGTCCTTTCTGAGCACCTGACAAGGCATTCCTTGTCGTCATGTCAGGGGGGTTCTAGAGGGGTGGGAAACGAGGAAAGCTGATGTGGGCTGCATGAGTACAGTCTCGCTGGGTTGGAGAAGAGAGGAGATAGAAATTTTTTTCATGTCTTTCCAGTTATGCCCAGGGTTTTTTTTTCATTCTCTGAACTGTGGATTGAGTCTATACAGCCCCAAATTAAACATCAAGTCCATGGAAAAGCTTGAAGTCTCTTAAGCTACTTTTGTTCTACCAATAAAAAGGCCAAAGGCTGTCCTGTAACCTGCACCCAACTATTCTCTGCAGCTAAACTTTTCCTCTCTGCACCTCTTTCCTCCTCAGGGTAAGATGACTTTGTCTTTTGTCTACTAGGGGCGATCCCTGCTCCATACTATTCCCAGCTACCGTTGGATGCTGTTTGTAAGACAGTGCTAGCTGGCCAGGTCAAAATCACAATAGGGAACAGGTTAAAATTCAACAGGACTTGCCTTATAGACAAATGGATCAACTAAAATATTCTGAGAAGGCAGCTCTCCTTTCATCCACTTTCTTCACCCTGAAAAGGGGCTGTGCTCAGCTGAACACTCACAGCAGCCTTCAGCTGATGTGCTGGGACACAGGAGGAGGCCTTCACCTTAGATTTTTCATTGTGTTTGAAACTATGGAATAAAATAGTTTTTTACAGCTAGCATCCATCACTTTTACACCCCTGAGTCAAGGTCTTTAGCATCACGTGCAGTCCAGAACGGCTGCCCTGAAGGACATCACTCTGCTCCCACACCAGTGCAGATGAAAGAACCGCTGATGATGCTGGTGAATACAGAGGACTAATTAAGTCCTGAGCACCAATGCATCTGAAATCATACCTGGGCCAAGACTGACCCAAGTATTGTGCTTCACTGTCACTGGTGAAAAATAAATAAACAGAAGCAGAGTGAGAGATACGTCACGGTCCTGCTGAACAGCTTAGGGAAGATCTGCTTACTGGGAACATGCATGGCTGGAATAGTCACATAACCTATGTCAGGCACCTAATGTAGGTTGTGTATGTCAGGAGGCTGATCTCTCTGTATGGTCAATACACAGAATTAGGTGAACCCCTGCCAAAGGTGATTTAGAACACCTAAATTAAGGAATATTTAGGTTCCTAATTTGGATGCTTCAAGTTTCTCTCCAGAGGTGCCTCTCTTCACTGGTTGTGCAGACAGCGAGGCTCCTAATTTAGGAACACGATGCACTCCTAAATTAGGAAAGGAATCACTTAGGAGCTAGGAGTTACTCCTCCCGCGCTGGCAGCTGAACCTATCATCATGGCATCAAACTGAGGCCAAATTCTGATGCAGTAATACTGGCAGCAATTGCAGCATAACTTCATTCATGTATAGTAATAGAAGCTCTAGACTGGTAGAAATGAAAATGGAGTCTGATCTGTTATGCTGCAATTCTTGTCTGAGAATTGCCACTATAGGAATTTTTTCTTCTGACCGAAAATTTTGAGACAAAAATCTTCCAAGTTTCTAAACACACACAGTAACTTTTAGCTTTGTTTACTATCATGCCACATGTGCAGAGCATAGGGAAATTATAGTATCCCACTTATAGTCTGCTTGTTCCATGGCCATCATCTTACCAGAGCATCCAACTGTAGCAGAGAGAAACCAGAACCAGGCTGGGGAGCCCAGAAGTAAGTAGAAGATCAGCATGATGTGATAAATGAGACAAACTACATTCTCATATCTTAAGTGTCTATTCAGGTTCTGCATGACACTTCCTACCTAAAAAAGGGCTTGTGCATCCAGGCCTCTGCAATTCCTGGAACAGCCTCTGCTATTTTGAGGGTTAAACCCCAATGCCAAATCCTTTAGGTGATTAAGGGTTACAGGGTCCTGTCTTCACCTAGCATGGTTTCTTAACTTCCCTAGAAGATGTGCGAATACATACTTTACAAAAAATTTGATTGAGGAAGGAACAAAACTACAATTTTAAGATACTTTTAAATTGTAACTTTAAATGCTGTTCTATGGGTTCTCTACTATATTTTATTTTGGAATGTTTAATTTGCTAAGGGAACTGCTTCTTCCCTGGCATGAAAACACAATTATTAAAGTTCATTTCATTATTTTGAGCTTGATAGCACAATTTGGTTCATTGTTCAACATTCCATCGTGATGAATACACTGAAATTCTCTGATGATTAATAGGATTTGTTATTTTAAATGATCACACTGAACCTTATTTGCAAGACTTATTAGGTCTGTAACTTTCATATGAATAATGCATCTCTAGCTGCACAGCCAACTTTGGAGAGTTGCTGCTCATTTGTAGAATACCCTTCTCTTTGCTCTGGGGACAATTATTCAGCAACATAGAGCCCTCAGTTTTGTATTGGATCACACCCTGTTGCCATTGAAAGGCATCCTCAGAGGGATTTCCTCCTAGACGTTTCTGGCTGGTTTTTAGGACACTTCGCAATTTGCGCTTGCACAGAATGAAACGCGTTCTCCGATGTATCAAAGAAGGCAGCCAGGAAGATGATTTTACCGAACAGGGACATTATCTTGCTGAGCCTCAGCCATGGAAGAGTCCTTTCTGGCTGAGCCCACACAGCTGGGGAGACATTTCGAAGGGGACCATGAAGCCTGAAGAGAGCTCACAGCCCCTCCTGGGTATAACCCTTCCTTTGTTCCTTCCTCCTGCACACACATTCTCCACTATAAGCTGTGAAGTTTTAGATGGCCATGAAGCCGAAATACCCACACCCCCCCTATACAGACAGAAATACTGCTTCTGTATGGCTGTTCAAAGAGCAAAAAACCCTGTGTTTCTCCCACAAGGACCACTCTGATTCCTCCTGTGCCCACCTCCCCACACCTCTTGCACTGCCAGATCCTGCTGGTGCCTGTGACAATCCCCCATGTGCTGAAGTTTTTGCTCACAGGCAGAAACCCACAGCAAAGCCCAGTTCCCACCACACACTGCAGCTGCTCTGCTGTACACACACATATTTCCATACTACTGTCTTCATATATGTTATCTCCCTCTCATTAAGTAACAGCATGAGTGGTTTCAGCTAGAAACATTGTGACTCGAAAGTGGTCTTCGGTTCCCCAGAGTGACCCGGACAAAAGACATGCCTGGCAAAAAGTGCTGAAGCCCCATGATGAACTCTCATCATTTCATGCGGTCCTTACCATTCACATCAACAGCTATTCAGACACAAGTGAGAGCAAAAAATGGCAGGGGCTTGCAGAGCCTGCTCTCCCTGGGCTTCAGCCACAGATAACCACACAGCTCATCCTCCTCTATACCAAAAAGCCAGTCCTTTCCCATTTTTTTATTCCCAGTGAAGGAATAACAGAAATGAAGACAGTTGGCTACAAATTCCCATTCAGCTATTTTCTTCATCATAAATTCATACAAGCAGATGCAACAGGTAGGAAAAAAACAGAAACACATACATGTTCTGATGTGAAGGCAACCAGTCTGGGAATAGCTGCCATTCCTTTTTCCTTAACTTCTGGGAACATCTTGAAACGTGCAATCAACATAGCATACATGTTAGATATGGCACCACCTGGAGTCCACAGTAATATACTGTTACTTTTTCTATGCATTGTAATATCATTGCAGAACAAACGACAAGTGTTGCTACAGTTTTTCTAACTCCAATCTTAATGTTTCTACCATGAGGCAGAAACATGGATTCTTTTCCTGATGCCCCTTACAGCTGAGTTGTGTAATAACAGGATCTACTGCACCCAAATAACAATTTATGCAAAAAGTACTACTGTAAAAAATTATCGAGGCTTCCTTGCATCCCCATTTTTGCTACCATTTTTCCTTTAGTCCCCAATCTTATCTTTTCATACGCCGTCAATGCACAATCCCCACTGTGTTCCACCTCCCAAGCAGGTGCCACCACAAGTAAACTTCCTAAGGGGCTTCCAAGTGCAACCTAACCTGGGCTCTCCCCTCCCCAGTCAGGGTGGCATTTCATGCCCCAGCTCTGAGGAAACCCACACAGTGAGTCCCAACAGACACTACATCTGGGTAACTGGAGTGCGGAGAGGGAAGAGAAAGGAAAAAGGGTCATTCTAACAAATATTTTTATTTTTATTTGTCCTCTGATGGGACCAAGGGGAAAAGGTTAGCTGACCCCAATACTAGCCTTACAATCACTGGCACACATTGACTTAAAATACCCATTTTGAGATGGGTATTTTGCCCACTTGAAGCTGGGTATCAGATGACAGCTCTGCAGTGTTCTGTTCCAATTGTCAGTCCACGTATCAAAAATGAGCACTTTGTTTCCCCTTTGAGAGATTTTTACAAAGGGAGCCTCTGTGCCCACAGCGGCATGATACAAGAATGCTGCATGAGCACTATGGGAATATAATGCAGAACCTGAGGCAGAGTCCGAGTACTTTTATGTATGTATGCACACAAAGACACACGTGCACACAGACATAGACACGTATACAAAAAAAATCCATCAGTTTTATCCTGTATATATACTATATATATACAGTTTAATTATATATTGATGTTTATGCACATATATTTATGTAAAGCAAAGGTGTGTATTGATCATGAGTCTAGGCTTTTAAATGCATAGGTCAGAGTGCAGCTGAGGTACAGTTCAACTAACCCAACTTTTATCTATCTAAAAATGGAGTGAAGAGCACAAGACATGAACTTCCAGAAGATGGTCCAGCTCATCCTAAGGTAACTGTTCACAGTAGGTGGGATGACTGGCCCTGCGGACACATCCACCCTTCTCCCTTGAATTTATGGGAGCTGCTGCTGCTGTAACTAGCCCAGGGTAGACACCCAAAGCGAGAGAAGATAAAAGTCCACCCTTTAAGCAGACCAACGTAGCTCTGCTGAAAGCAATGACGTTATACCACGTTACACCAGCAGGGTCTATGTGCTGGCACATTTAACTTAATTTTGACTTTTATAAGATTTGTATTTATCCAATTGGAGATATATATACACTGTTCCACCGCCCACAGAAACTGTGCCCTTCGTTTCTCATCAGTGTCCTAGCTCTGCTCTTGCAGTGAAGCTGCCCCTGGTCTCGGCTTTCCCTCTTGTCACTGGCTCTCCTGTACATCCAAGGGAAAATGCCAGAGTGGGATGGCAATGCTAGCATGGGGGTGAGCACAAACTGGACTTTTTCTTCCCCTTTCATCTACCTTGAGAGGTATGAACGTATTTCTGCACCTCTTTTCACAAACAACAAAGCAAGAAATGGAGAGATTAAGAGTCAATGCTGGGGTACCTGTCCCTAAAGAAATGCAGATGTCATGTAACAGCTGCTGTTGATGATTTAGGTGACTGAACTAAGGTGACCAAGTTGAAGAAATTTGGCCTATCTTGTCCAAAGTCATTGGCTCAGTATCAAAAGAATCAAGACTGAAACATGAAGCTTCTTTAATACCAGGCTTTCCTATTAGTATTTATTACCTAGCCATTTAACCTTAACCTTACTAATAAGCCCGCATTCTGCCTTTTAACTTTGCAGCTGTGTTTACACCCAGTTAACTGCAAGCAGGCAACAAAACACACCTACAGAATTTAGAGAACCTAATCAGGCCTTTATGCTTTGCACGTACTGATACTGTGTATTTCATTCCAGAGAAGGCAGTAGCTAGAATCTTTTCTTTGCAACCATAAGGTCTTCAGCTGAAGCCTTTTTGACAGTTGAAGACATGACAACATGAAGACAGCATAGAGATGATTTTGAGTATTGCCTAAAAAAGCAGAACGTGTACACTGGGTTTTGCTGCCTTAAGAGAACGAATTAGGAAGATGCACTTTGCACAAACCAGAAATGGCAGAGAAAGAAAGGACGAGATGGGGCAGCAATGCAAACGGCCAGCACAGGTACACGCCTGCCAAAGAGCCCACCCCCATGCAGGTTTCAGCTCGATGAAGTGAGCTCCCGCATCTGACACACTAGCAACACCCTGGCCCCTCAGGTCAGGCAGGGACCTCTCACAGACCGGGGAGGGACAGCAGCTCCTCCTGAAGCACACATCTTTCCTGACTCACACTATCTCAAGCAGTTTGCCTGACTTGGGCAGATGTAGCACATGCACTGAGCCTTTCACCCCTGCCTGCTGCCTGTGCCCAGCCCCTGCCCACCAGGTCTGGCTGAGCAGCATTGCTGTCGCTCTCCTCTCCCCAGTTAGGTCTCTGACCAGCCTGGTGGGGCTACTGCAGCTCAAGCCTGCAAGGTGAGGAACTGAAGACCAGCTGTACTGAACCAGGCCAAGGACTGAACAGTTACCAATCACTTCCCAGTTTCCAAAAACCTTGGCTAAGGTCTTGGGCTTCTGATACATGTTTAGATGCTGCCCTGTGAGGTGGAAGCCTCTAGGGCTCAGGACCTCTAAGTACTACAGTAAAGCTGTCACAGCTTTTGTTTTCAATGCTTTTTAAATAAGGACTCAAAAAGGTAATGTAAATCCTCCTTTTTCTCCACCTTTGTGGAAAGGCCCAGGACAAAACTCCTGTACCACTTCCCATGTGTGCATTCAGATACAAGAAGCTGAAGATGAACCTGGGCTGATCTTCTGCACAGCATGAACTTTACCCTTCGTGCCCTCAGAGAGCTGAACATCCTAGGCTATATCAGTGAGGCCCTTCCTTTGCTCAACAGTCCAAACACTCTTTTCTGCTCCATCAACTCAATGGACCTTCTTCCCAGAAGGGCTCCTTCCCCACCAGCTCTCAGTCTGTTCTCTTTTGACAAGCCAAGATGCTATGCCCAATGTCAATCCATTTTTTTGCAATTTGGTGAGATAGATAGGCCAAAATTTTTAGCAATGGAATTCCAGAGTAAGACGAGAGGTGACAAAGAGTATAAATCAAAAGACTAAGTGGAATGACAAAAAAAAAAAAAAAGTCTTAATAACATAGTGTTTGTCAGAGTCAATGATTTCTCCATAATAATCAAAAAATCCTAACTTTTTGCCTTATTGATTTTCCCTGAAGAAACCAGGTTTCTGAGCCTTTAGGTGCTCAGATTAACTAGCCACCCAAGCACCCCACTGAGCCCAACAGGCCAGCTCACACATGGAAAGCTAACCACAAACTTAATGTTGGCAGGATCTTGCAGACTCCAGTAAAATTACTTAAAGGGATGCTACGTCTTTCCCTCTTTGCTCCAATTTCCCCTGCAGTGCATTGTTGTGTGTCTTCCCTCCATTACAACAGTCTTTCTATTTCATGTAATCCATAAAAACTGGGGGCAAAGGAAAACTGCAAGGCAACTGTCTCTTCCGATTATGTTTCCCATGTGCCATTACAGCTGCTCATAATGCAGTGCAATTTGCTCAAACAGACCCTCATAATCACATCCCTGAAATTCATAAACATGCAATACTTCATCTCAAAGAGGCCACTGGTGGTTATTAGCAAGTGTCCTCTAGAACATGCATATTTAATTATGTTTACTCTTTAACTACAGGGGATGTCATACAGCATAGTCTGAAAAATAAAGAAAGCTTGAAATGTCATGTACCAGGTGAAAATATCCCATCGCCACAGCCCCCTGGCCAGCCAACCATCTCTCTCATTTTCCTTAGTGTGACATATTCCAAAAGTACAAACACTGGAGCAATTTCATAGGTGAACCTGAAACGTAGTAATGTCCATATTTAATGCTTTCATCTATAACACTAACATCTTTTTCCAATATTACATTACATTATAGCCACAATATACTCTATCTTGCACTGGGAAGAGTTCTGTTTTACAATACCTGGATAATCCTCCTTCTGACCTGACATCAAATGTCTAGAAGGAGAAATGCTGAGAGTGCTTGAGACTCCATTCCCACCCATTTCAGTGAAACAAATCTTGCCCACCTCTTCCAGGCTCAAGGCTTTGCCCTATAATCAAGAGCTGCTGGACAGAGCCAGACCTTCATCTTGCAAAAACCTGTGTGCATGGCTGGAAGCATACATGTCAGCAATCCTGTTCACGATGACAAGACAGTGCATGAAGCTAAGGAAGTGCACAAAATGCCTCCTAGTCCCAAAGTGAAAAAACTCTCACACTTTAAATTCTGCACCCCCTTCTTACAGAAAGCAATGGCTCTAACTGCTCTGAGTATGGGAAGTACCAAACCCCTCTACATGAATGCAACTGTTCACTTAGCACACCTTTAATTTTACATATTTATGCATGTAAAATGCTAAAATATTTTTTCTGGTTTTTTTTTTTTTGAGGGTGGGTGAGTAGCAAAACCAGTATCATGTTAGTCTGTTGAAATTTTATAGAAGACAGCCTACAGGGCAATGTTGAAAGTCTTTACGTAAATAGCTGCAGCAACCATTTAAAAAGCAGATAATTTTTTTCCAGCAACCTTAACATTAAATGTATTCTTTCTTTCATTCAGCTACAGCAGCTAATATTTTAGAGTATAACTGTAAAATTAGATTAAATATTACTATGGAAAAAAATCTGCTACTTACATATTAGTATTTGCTGCTGATGTCAGCCAGTCTGCTGCCAATCCAACCATGTCCAATCCAGTTGAAAGTTGATTAAAATATCTAGGGTGCCCTGCATAAAATGGAAAACGTTACCAAAAGGCTGATGACTCTGAATGAAACTATTCAGTGCTGAACAGTGTATTTACCTCTGGATTTTTATAGAGAAGGAAGTGCTTTCAAGGTATGAAACAAAGCAAACAGCAATAAATACACTTCCTGGAAAAGGCAGGATTTCTTTTCTTCCTCATTCCAAACTCAGTAAAATCAGAGTAATTAGACACTGAACGCAGAGTAATGAATTCCAACATTCCCTATTATCCTCTCAATATGCCTTGAAAATTTGCACATCGCTGCCTCACAAAAATAGCTGTTTGCTCCCGTTAGCGTGTCACATGTTGTCACTGGATGTGGTTTTGCCTGGCTAGGTTTGAAAGCCACGCACGAGACACCATCTGAAGAGCTTGCCAGTACATATAACATCAGTGATGAATGGCTAATGATTATAATAGACAGGGCGAAATGAGAAAATGGAACATTTTGGTGACTGCTTTGCACATAACTCAATGGCTGATGATTGTATGAAGATGGCAGGGAAGGTGGCGGTCCTTGTCGTTTCTTCCCTGTCAGAGTGCAATTACAAATAGCCTGGCTGTTTGCAATTATGATTTTAAAGAAACCTCATGAAAACCAGCACCGCTGCCCCAGCAGAATGATGCACAAGAATATACTCCAAGAGCTGGTAGTCCATTCACCTGGTTAATCTAATTGGCTCCTGATTTTTTTCTAAAATCCTGCTAGAGATTTTTCTTAAAAACTGCCCAGAGCCATTAAAGCCAGGAACCATTAAAACTCCATTTTTACGAGTTGTTCCCTGCAAGCCCCTGTTAAGTGGCATAATTACCCATACAAATTACGGATGCTTCACAATTACTTAAAATGCCGTCTGACTCAAAGGAAGGCAGCCTCTGCTTGGAAAACACCTGTCCTGACCCACAGACGACATACTATTATTGCCATCATGGAAAACAAAAGAGCGAGCAAGACGCTTGAGGAAATGCAGACACAGCACCAAGAGAAAACTGATCTTCGGTCCCTGGTGGTCTCTTATCAGGCACGGACACATGGCTGGCAGAACAGCATGGGGAATTGCTCCCCAGCTTCCACCTTGCAGCACACAAAGACAGATATCAGGCTGTGCAGGCAGACCAGAGCAGGGGACAAGGGCCGAGGGGTGGGTGTGTGTGTGTGTGTGTGGGGGGGGGGGTTGGGCATACATGCAAAATCCAGCTCCCTGAGCCCTTAACTTGAGACAAGCCCCACACTGCTGCCATCCAGCCCCCCACACTGCTGCCATCCAGCCCAACTGCATCTTGCACTGAGCCCTCTCCAGTGGAGACAGGGACTGCCACCTTCCCCCGGTCCACGCTGCCCAGGACAGAGAGCCAAAGCCTGTCAGGCACCGAGGGATGCTGCCCAGATCCACCAGGACGAACAGGACCCATCCCCTGCCCTGCATGCTCCCGAGTGAGGTGCTAGGTGGTCCCGGGGCAACCCACCACTGCCACCAAAGCCACAGCAATCCCGCCCCCCTGGGCTCTCCTTGCAGCTCCCTTGCAGATGGGATTTGGAGAGAGATTTCGGTATTTACAGCCTGGGTTCAATATCACAGCCAGGTTCCACGTGGGTTCCCAAATTCCACCAGAAACAGAAAATCAGGAGCTGAAAGCTTTTGGTAAACCTGTGCCATAGGAAGGCTCGAAAAGGCCAGAAAAGCTCCTGCTTTGGAAATAAATCCCCACTGAAAAGCTGGGGAATAGCAGAATTCATATTTGCAGCTGCAGTGTCTCAGTGGCTCTCCATCAGCCCCGTACCCACCCCCAGGCAACAGCCTTGTTGTCACTGCTTGTTTCTTCAAGGAGACCTCTCGGCACACCTCCTGCTTTGGAACCGGCGTGGGGACAGGGCGGCTGCATGCTGGCGTGGGGGCAGCCATACTCTGGAGCGCGCGTGGGGGGAGCGGTGCTGTGCTCCTGCAGAGGCGTTAGGACAGGGACAGCACGAGCTGCTGCTGCTGGCGTGGGTGCTGGAAGAGCCCCCAGTACCTACACCTGTAACGCGGCGCCCTTCCCTTTAACACACAGCAGCAGAGAATGTGCTGCCCCAATCTGACCCCAACCTCAGCTGCAAGGGTTTGTCCGTCCATGTGCCATTGTCACCCCAATACATAAGCAAGCTCTCTTCCCTCCGCTAGACAGCCCCAGGAACTTGTGGCTTTGCTTAGAATATAGGCTGCACCAGCCAGGTGAGAAGAGTTTGTCAGAGAGACTCAAAAATCACCACCCCAGTGCCATCTGCCTGAAACGCACATCCTTTCTGGTGGTTGTTACCAAACAAAGAGGTGACTGGCAAAGAGAGCGACAGGGTGCAGGAAGGGGGAGAGATGTGAAAATAGGAGATTACTGCTTACCGGTTGGTTTGGTAATACACGACGGATTTACACAAATCCTAGACTAAACTGGGAGATGATGGGTAAGAACTGGGGCTGAGGCGCTGCGACAGCCAGGGCTGGGCTCTCCCTGCCAAGAACATGCCTTTGCCCCATGCACCCTCCTCTCAGACATGCTCCCACCTGCACTTGCCCAGCACAGACATCCCCTAGCACGAACACGCAGCCTCAACAGGGACGTGACGGGAAGGGCCGGGCAAAGCCAGGCAGCACAGATAAAGGCACAGCTGGCAGCTCCGGGATCGGCCTTGCTCCTGGCCCCACCACATGCATGGCCTGCTACCGGACCAGGGCCTGCCAGGGAGCAAGGCTGGACCAGCACCAGCTCCTCGCTCCCTTCCTGGGGCTCCCAAGCCATTTCGGAACGCTCGCATTTCAATTCCCCTGGCAAGCACTGCACAGGAACCAGATTTCACATCCATCTTTCCCCGCATTTGCAGACGCTGCCTTTCGCAGTCTCTCAGAGTTGTTGCTGGGGGTGGATGCTGGTAGCTGGTAAGGGGGCAGAAAGCCGCACGTGGCTCCCCTGGGCATCCCAGCGCGCCGTGGCACACAGGCCACACCTGGGAGCATCCCACACCTGCCCCACAGTGGAAAAATCAGCCATCTGGCTCCTTGAATCCCAACACGAGATCACTGCTGGGACTCGGGGATCCAGCTACGAGGCTAATCTAAGCAATACAATTTATTTTCCAATCAGCCCTCCTGGCCCTGCAGCCAAACGCAGGCCGGGCGCCCCCACTAGCCCAGGAGGGGCCGCTCCAAAGGGCTCCTGCAGTGGGAGCAGAGGCAGACCCCCGCTGCCAGAAACCTCACCCCTTTGTCCTTCCTCTGAGGGTAATTCACGCCGAAGCACATGCTGAAGGGCTCCGGGTATAAATCCCGCACGTTCTGTAAGCCCCCCCCACGGCTGTGGCAGCCGCCCCAGGACGCTGAGGAGCGGAGATGGCTCTGCACTCCCTGGCCAAACCCTGCCACACCACCGCATCTCACACAACCCCCCCAGCACCAGTCCCTGGACCTTGAAAACATTATTTCCATTAAAGCAAATTAAAAAATGCAAAGCAGGGAAAGCCTCACATATTTACAGGGAGGAAGAGAAATGGAAACACCGTTTTAAAAGGTCTTTTTTGGATGCACAAAATGGAACAGGTCCATTATGTGAAACTGGCTATAACAAAAAAAGATTAACGAAAATCGCTTAAGAAACCCTATTCTTTGATTTCCCAAATTCACAGATGCTGTGTTTCACAGCATTCTGTGCAAATATGTTTCCTATGCCCTACGCAGATGCATCACATGGATCACTGGACTGATCGACTTTGTTTCCGTGGACATCATTTATCTGTTTGTTCCCATATTTTTCAGACGTTTTGACAGTACCCGACTCATGCATTAAAAACATCCAGCTGGACATTTCCTCCTCTAAACGAGGATGATTACACAGATCCCCCACAATCTTTACCGGGATCAGTTTGTCCTGTTCCCCAAAGGCGACAAAACCTGGGTTTTGTTTCCCCTCAGCCTCTATTCACAGATCAGCCTTTGTCTCCCTCAGTAATTGCTCCACATTTATTTTTAAGCAATTTCTCGGTAACTCAAATTCCCACCAAGAGCTCCCCGCACTTCACAGGATTTCTCAAAGCCGTAATTGTAGCTACTGTGGGTTTTGCCCGCTGCGCCGCAGTTTACTTCAGGTGGCCCCGGGTGCGGGGCCGGGGGTGCCCCATGCCTGGCCGAGCCCCGCGCCAGGCAGCCCGCACCGGGGCAGGGCTGACGGTGGTCCCGGGCAGGCAGCAGTGAACCCACCCCTGCCCTCCCCAGTGGAAAACAACAACAACAAAAGGCCACTAAAACAATTCGGGGCTTGTTTTTATTGCTTAAGCCTAAAGTCGAAAAAAAACCCTCACCATCCCAGCGCACAGTTCTGCCAAATTCTAGTATTTTTATGTCCTGCAGGTTAAAGGGAGAGACACGGCAAATGGCCGCGGAAAGCTCCCATTTACAGGATGTTTATTGCGGTTTTGGCTGTTAAATGGGTCGGTCCCCGCTGTCCCCCTAAAGGGACAGCCCCCCCCTGCCCCGGCTGCCTCCGAGCCCCGCGCCCGCCGCATCCCCGGGCCGGGGGGGCGCAACCCCCGGGCCAGAACCCGTGAAATGGACGAACAGCAAAGGAGGAAAGTCGCAAAGGCGGTGACAAGGCTGCTCAGTGGCACACTCGGCAACTCCGTGGCACACAATCATTAATTTGACATCGGAAAGGGTGTGCGACGCTGCACGGACAGCTACGAGACGGGGCTGCTGGAGGATTTTATCATTCGGGAAAACGATTTCTGTCTCTGCTAGAAATTGCTTGGAACTGACAAAATAGAGTCGCTGCTTCAATCTCTAACGTTTCAAGATAAAATAAAATGACACCTTTAATCAATGGATGAGATCCTATAGGGTAGAAAATGAGCATGGCCGTTACCTGTTTTAATTGCATACTTCAGAGTTGTTCTGCAGTTCAATAAAATTTCTTCCAGGGTCTGTGGCTGGTCTGCCAGTTCCCAGTTATATTCCTGGAGCAGCTCATTTGGGTAATGGAAATCAATAACTTTCGTTGATCTATCAAAACTTTTCACCACGTACTGAAGTAAAATGTCCACAACGTCTTGCAGGAAAGACATCGTTGTTATTTCTCCATTGCATGCCGGCAGAAGATCTGGGAACGGAGGAATGAAAAGCTAACTTCGTTTTACAACCAGACACAGATTTTGAACAACGGCTTCTCCCATTTACGTTTAGGAAAGCTTTTCACTGTATTCCATACAAACAGACTTTGTTTTCATTTAATAAGCAAATTGGCAAGACTGTATTTTAAGGAATGTTCTGAGAGATAATAGTTAGGTTTTAATATCGTATCTAACCCAGCACATTTTTCCACTGCAATATTTCGGACCAATTTTTAAGACAATGAGAGTGAGCGGGGAAACAAGAAAAAAGGGAAAACGATTCTCAGGAAAAATAAAAGATGGGAAACAAACGCTCCAAGAAGCGCTCTAAAAACTGCCGTTTGCCTTGGGATAAAATAGCTTCACGGTGAGTCTCCAATGCAGGTAACTTGTTGATAATTTAATGCCTTTTTCCGAGGCGATGCTGCACGGTGGCTCAGCGCACACCCTGACATCTGTTGTTTAAGTGTGGTGGCTCGGGCAGAGCCGAGCCGCGGTGGAACCCCCCGAGCTGGGGCAGCGCAGCAGCGGCACCGGCAGCAGCTGCAGCGCCGGACCGGGCCGGGCCGGGCGGGCAGCGTGGCTGGCCCGCGCCGTTCTGCGGGAGCGGGGACCTATGGAGCAGCGGAGACGCCACCTCCAAGGTCAGAGAAGATGAAGTGCAAAAAGACCTCGAATTAAAACAAATCTGTTGGAGAGCGCTCCTTCCCCCTCCTCCCCTCAAACCTTAATTACATCGCAGGTACTTCAACGAGAAGGTCGCGGCTGCCAGTGCTCCTTAGGCAGAGCGGCCGGCAGGCTCCAGCACGCCGGCATTTTACTGCCTTGGGTTTGGGGTCTTTTTGTTTGTTGTGGTTCGGGGCTGGCTTATTTTCCGGGTCTAGGAGGTGCCCGGCACCCGCGGGCGGCAGGAGCGGGCCGAGGCGGGGGCGCGGAGCTCCGCGGAGCAGCAGCCGCGCACCGTCGGGCCCACCGGCCGCCGCGCACCGCCGGGGGGGCCGTTTCCCGACCGAGCGGCTGGTTTTGGTTCGTTTTAGAGACGCGGCGTGGCCCGGGAGCGCCGTTACCTGTTGAGTGCAGAAAGGCGTAATTCACCTCCGCTTTCTGGCAGCCGCAGGGCTTTTTGTCGCAGGTACAGGCCGGCCGCGGCTCCGCTGCCCCCGGGGCTGCCCTGGCGCCGGTTTCCACGGGCTTCTCGGCGTCTCCGTAGAGCAGGGCTTGACAGCGACACGGACACACGGCCTCAGCACCGCGGCATCACCCCCCGGCCCCCCGCCTACTCGCCCCGGGGCAGGGCCCGCGGCCGCCCGGCAGCGCTCTGCGGGCGCGCAGCCTTCCCCGCCGCGGGCTGCCGGGCCTCCCCGCCCTTACCGCAGAGTTTGTTGCCGATCCCTCCCGTGAACTTCTGAGCGACCTGACACCAGGCTCTGGCTGCAAGAGAAAATGGAGCGGGGGGTGCGTGGGGACGGGCGCGGGCTGGGGGCGCCCCGTCCGACACCCAGCACTGCTCCCCAGGAACCCCCTGCCCAGCCCAGCCGCGCTGCGCCGGGCTGGAGCCCCCGCCGGTCCCCGCCGCTCCGTCCCGCCGGTCGAGCTGCCGCAAAGGGGTCTCCGGCGACCGGGCAGCGCTGGCGCGGCGGCTCCGCGGCTCCGTCGGGCCGGTCCCGCCCGGCTGCTCGGCGCCCCCCCTACCTGTGCCGGGGCTCTCGGCGGCCGCGGAGCCCTCTTCGGCCCCGAAGGGCCAGAAGCCGGAGCCGGGGCTTGCCATGGCGGAGGCGAACCGGCGGGGCGGGCGAGGAGCGGCGAGCTGCAAGCCCAGGCGGCCTGAGCGAGTGTGCGTGAGTGTGAGTGTGCGGGTGTGTAAGTGCGCGCGTCTGCGCCAGGCGGCGGCAGGCGAAGGGGCGGGGGCGCCCCGGGCACGCGTGGGTGGGAGCGTCTCCCGTGGGCGCCCCCGGGGCGCGCTGCCGCTGCCCCCTGCCTGCGACGGGGCGGGCGGCGCCGCGGGGGCGGGGTGGTGCCCCGCCGAGGCGGGCCGTGACGGGTCCCCCGCACCCTGCTCCGAAGGGGCGGGGCGGGGGATGCTCGGGGCAAAGCCGAGCGGTGGGGGCAGCCGGCGGTGGGGCTGCCGCTGCCTCGGGGGGTGGAGACGAGTGAGGTGCCTTGTGCCGCCCCCACCCCACAGGCGGCCCCGCGGCCCCTGCGGCCGCTGCCCGGCGAGGTGGGAGTGGGGTTCGACCCCCCCCGAAGCCGCCGAGCGCCGAGCGGATGGGGAGGTTGGCTTTGCGGGCCTCGGTGCTGGCGGCCGTGGCGGTCTAGCCCGGTGCCCCGAGGGGAGGGGTGGGACAGCGGGCCTGGGGCTACGGGGAAGCGTCCGTAACCCCGTGAGCGGCAAAGCGCCGAGAAATCACACCCCATCCCACCCCCGCCCCTCGCCCCCTGCATCGGGCACACCTGCGGCTGCGAGCAGGGAACTCCCGGTCGGCGGCGCCGAGGCCGGGACAGCCGCCGCCCCAGGCGGCGAGCAGCGGTCCCCGGGCGGGGAAGGGACAGCCCTGCCGAGCCCCCACCGCCTCCCCGGCCCGCCCCGGCCGCAGTGACCGGCGGGGGCCCCGTCGGGCAGGACGGCAGCGGCGAAGGCGCTTGTGGAGGGGCCGGTGCGGGGCCGGCTCCCGCTGCCCCCTCCCGCCCCCGAGTTGGGCAGTGGTCCCGGCTGCGCTCCCGCGGGGGTGACGGGAGGGGTCCGGTCCCTGGCTCCGGCGCCTGACCCGCCCCGGCATCGCTGCTGGGGTCCCCGGGCCGCTCTCGGCGCCCCTCCGTAGCGCCGCAGGGATGCGGAGCCCGGCGGAGCCGCCCCCCACCCGCAGCAGCCCCAGGGAAGCAGCAGGTCCCGCGGGCGAGACTGTAAAGGAGGAAAACAGCGCTCCTTTTCTCTCCCCGACGTCGCTCCTGAAGGCAACCAAACCTCCCCCTTCCCCCCAGCCAGCTCTCCGCGGGAGCACGGAGCCCTTCCTCGCCGTGGCTGCCTCTCCTCCCGCACAGGAGGGATTTCAAGCCTGAGCCAGGGTGGGATGCAGGCAGGACGGTGCCGGGGGCAGGATGCGGCCCTGCCGCGAGCACGGGTCCGCAGCCCCCGCCGCGCCTCGCAGCCAGGCCCCGGGCTCCCCGCCCGTGTGCAGCCCAGGGCATCTCCCTCCCGGTCCGGCAGGCGCCCACAGCGTTACCGCGACTGTGTGTCCCTCCCGTGAAATCTCACGGAAGTATCTGGCTGTTTTAAAACACTGCTCTGGTGGGACAGTAACAGCAGACCAGCCCAAGCATCCCTTCGGGTGAAATCACGGCTCTGTGCCAGCTCCCGCATCACACCAGCTTTAAGGACTCGCCACGGCTCGGTGCTGCTGTCAGCTCTCCCCTGCCTGGCTCGCTCCTGCCCCAGTCCGCTGCCTTCCGTCAGGTCCGGCTGTAATTCAGACACAGGCAACGGTGTCGCTGCTTTGTGCGTCTTTATTTACTTTACTGTTTTAATAATACAGGAGAAAGCAACTTCAAAATGGATTTTGAAATTTAAACGATTGCAAATTTTACATTGCAGCAGATTTTAAACTGGTACACAGCCTTCTAACTAGTTGCAGAAGAAGAAGCAATGGTTACCTGTCCCTGGGGAAAGGGCCAAAGCCTGTGTGGGGAACAGATAAAACCCCTACCCCTGTGGCTGGCTGCTGCTGCCAATTGTGGCGTTCGGGAGAGCTAAGCAAGGGAGCAGGATCAGGCCTTTATACTGGCATCATGAAATTTGCCTTCTCTTGCTTTGCAGCTGGGAATATGCAATTATGAATCCAGAAAGGAAACACAGCAATTATCTGTGTGGTTTCTGTAAAACAAGGTCTTTTGAATAAGGAATTGGGGGGGGGGGGGGGGGGGGAGGAATTTGAACACGATGGATATTGCTTTTATTTCCACTTAATTTCTAGTGGAACTGATTAAGAATGATCATTACATTTAGGCAGCAATCAACCAGAGAGCGCATTTCTATTCCTTTCTTGGCACCCCAGAGATTAAGATTCCTAAAAATCTAATGCAAAGGAGAACAAAGCAAACACGATTTAAAAGTTCATCACTTAGTCACAGACCTCAGAGGCAGAGCAGAGGGCTGGATACACTTCCCATGAATGGACATCTCCAAAATAAAGATTATACACACCATGTTGACCTTTAAAACTGGCTACTAGCTTTACAGTAAAGTCAATAATGAAATAAACTGCCATAGTATACTAGCCAATTAATCATTTATGTTTGATTTCATTAGAGGGACACTTGCCACAAACAGTTCATCCCAAAATTTAGGCATTGCAAACCTAAAATAAGCAGAAATTCCCCTATGGTGTTCTTATAATTTTTTTTTCCTGTAGAACAGTTTATTAGAAACAATAACTAAGGTTTTCTGAAGGTGCATATGGGAATTTGAAAGCTTAACCAGGGAACTATAAACTAAACGATCTATTTTAATTGGATGAGACTGATTAAATGCAAAAAAGAAAGACATATGCAGAGGAAAGTAAACTAAATTTAAGCTGCTTAATGTCTAATAATTTTATGATGTAGGAGTGGTATCTGAAAGAAAGCTGATTTTCATATTAGTTTTTTTTAAAGGATATGGTATGGTAGACTGACAGTGTCCCTTTGCAACAGTGTTGGGCTGTAAACCACAATAATTCACATTCACATGAACACACACATTGTAAACTTGAAACATTGGAGATTTTCTTTTTAAAAAAGGAAGCACATGGTATAAAATGATAAAAAAGATTATGCTAATAAAAGCCAAATGGCAGCTGGAACAGCAGCAGCAGCTAGAACTGCTGGATAAGGCGCCGGCGCTGTGAGGTCTTCCGCAGCAGTCGTCTGTAGTCATAGGGATTATCTTCGGTTTTACTCTCTTCTAGGGGGCTTTCTGCAACCCTCGACCTAGGGATTAAACGCAGAGGTGTTTTAGAAATTAAAGTAAAAACATTTACCTTGGCAAACACTCCTAACCGACTGCTTAACCTTCACCCTCGGAGGAAAAAATAAAAGGAGAAAGAAAAATAAGCAACTGACTTTGCTAGGCCTCTTCCTGTGCTGCATAAAGCAGGCACCGCGGAACAAACACATTATACACTAAAAGCAGATGAACACAGAAGAACAACATGTTCTTCTACAAAGGGGTCATAATAAAAGGAAATAAAACCGTTGAGAACATGGGGGTGCTTTGCAGTAGTGTTTACCTGATGGTTATTGAACCAGACTTTCAGTTGGCATAAATTTGTTTACTCAGTGTTTAACCCTCCTGCAGAGCTCGCTGTGAGTGTCCATCGCATTGGTTTTGTTGTTAGGTTTTTTTTTGGTTGGTTTTTTTTTTTTTCAGATGGCAAGGTGTGATGATGCAAGTCTAGAGGGATGCAAAAAACACTATATCCCCATGGCTGGGTTCAAACAAAATAGTGTTTATTACTTTTACATATTGCTTATATATCTTAGATAGTACATGTGTCAGACGCTGATAGGCTTTCTGTCTTCTTCTTCTTGCTTGCTATTTGCTGTTGCTGTATGTGCCCCTATGCTGCGGTTTTAAGTTCTGGTTTCTCACATCCTGTTTACGTGCTTGACATTTTTGTGGCTAGCTTAAAGGTGCATGACTTAAGTCTTTAAAGTCAACTAACTCATCTGCAGACCTGCTGCAGGCCCCAACAGCAAGGTGCATTTTGGAAGCCACCTCTGACAGGCTGGAATGGTGAACTGGCACCAGGTGTTACCATGGAGCAAGATCAAAAATAAACCTCAGTTATTTAAAAAGTATATTACTCTGAAATAATTACAACAATTTGTAGTGTTCTGCGCTAAAGGTGTACCCTGCCACTGGTCCTACGCCAGTGTTGAAGGTAAACTGCCAAATAAAAAATACTCTGTGCTTCACTTCTGCAGATTGAACTGACTGTATAGTCTTCAGATCCAGGTGACCCCATTCCGGAGATTCTGAAGTGCAGAAATGTTTATCAATTGCATTCATCTGCCCTCAGAGGCAATAGTGTAAGTTTAAAAGTTATGCATATTTTTTTCACTGTTGCTAGTTAGGATGCAATGAGAGCAGCACACAGTAAAAAGTAAGACACTCCTTTTAGTAAGCTCGGTGGCAAAATTCTCATTCACCTAAACCCACACCTCAGGGTGACAGATTTGGTGTAATTAACCACCCTAGAAATGCAACATCTTCTAAGGGATGTAAATTATATGGTAATTCCCTGATATGAGTATTTTTAATTCCATGCCTTCACAATGCCTTCCTAAAAATAATTTAGATCCTACCTGAAAAAATGTCAAAAATAAAATACACATGGGGCACAAAATATTCTACAAACATTTTCTCTATTACTATGGAAACATTTTAAAATTCAGTGATCATCCTAGGCTTAGTGGTTCCCTTAAGCCTTTGACCTAGATATTTTCCAGGCTTTTCTCACATATATGAAGACACATGAGGATACAAATATATCAAGATATATTAATATGTGTTTGAACATGCAATGTGTGCGGGTTCACTGGCAAGAGTGCGAATATGAATTTCCACAGCCCAGCAGACGTCACCCTCTGTGAAGTCTACGTGGGAAGAGAGAAGGTGAGGCAAACCCTCCCTCTGGGGTTTTCCTCCTGGCTGTCCACCTTGGTGTAGTCCACCACAGGCTATATAAACACATATGCTCCTACAGGACAGCAGGAAAAGGAGGCAGTCAAGCTGGTGTCTTACTGCAGAAAGCAGGCAGAAATTTCGTTTTTGGGGCACATCCACCCTGTTTTAAACCTAACTGATCAGAAATACAATTTTCACCTTCTGCTTTAGTTTAATTTGATTTTAGATCAGAGATCTATGTCTGTCTATCTCATCTGGCACTTGGGAAGCCAAAAACTAGCAGGTAGGCTGAACACCAATCATACTAGCATTTGTCCCGGCTGCATAAAGAAATGGGAAATTTTCAGCTATACATTTTACAAGTTAATTTGGCAAGATTCCATGAATAACAATAAAAAAGTTTTATATGTAATTTGAAAGTGTATCTGTCTTTTTATGAATCTTTTGAGTATCTCAACAAGGATATGCAACATTTATTTTTTCTTATTATTATTTTGTATGAATTACCGCTCAGTGGCTCTTAAAATTGAAGTCCTGCGCTCAGCTGGGTACCTCTTCCTTCTTGTGGTAGAACTGCTGTCCTTTGAGGTGGAATCAGTAGATGAAATTTCTTGGTAGTAGATATCTAAATCTAGTACTTTGCTCAGACTGTAAATAAATAAGTACACTAAGTTAACAGTTTAACTTTCCAATATTATATTAAACACTCAAAAATAAGGCAACCAAATATTATTAATTGTGTTTATGTGTTGAGGATCTAAGGATATATATATATCTATATATATGTGTGTGTGTGTGTGTGTGTGTAAGCACAAGAAGTCAGTCTCTGAAATGTGACTGCTGTACAATGTAGATATTGAGAATTTTGAAATGCTAAATATTTTCCCATGTTCATAAAGCAGACATATATGACTGAAATTGTTTGAGTTTGCCATTATACTCAATGGACAGGCATTTTTATGGTATTATTCATCTGACCTATTTTAGATATCTCTTTGAGGAAAATTTGAATCATTTCTCTAAAGATGACTATTTTTTTTCTCTGAGTACAAGACTGTCTAAAGCAACTAGTTCAGATATTGGTGTCAATAATGCAGATGTCTCTTATTTTGTTAGATGAATGCTATCATATGTATCCGAGTATCATATGTACAGGAAAAAAAAATCCAAACATCCAGTTTAGAATGGCTAGGGAAAAAAATAATATCCTAAAAGCAACCTGGAAAAAGTTCAGAATTCAATTCTCATATTGGTAGAACCCAGAAATAACTCATTGATTTCAATTGCTATGTTCTACTAATACTGAGTCAGCACATGAAAGAAGATGGAACTGGTTAACTAGATTTAAGATAAGTGAAACTTAACTGAGACCAAATGAAAGAAAAAGCTAGATTTTTATTTTTATTTTTATTTTAAATTACTAAACAGGAGGCAACAACAGGAAATAGGTGGGAATTTTTTTCAGGATCCAAATGACATTGGAAAAAGAGCTGTAACGGACCAGACACGGGGGACATGGACATTAAGTGAATCCTTTAAGCAGTGGCATAATCAAGTGCAATTTAAACTGTGGTTGAATGAAGCTAGATGCTGTGAACACATATTACGTGCACATAATGTCATGTAACTTCCTTTAAGATACATATTTTAGATACAGAGTTTGTATTCTGCAACCTCAGCCGAGGATAGTGCTAAAGGCCCATTCATCTTGCATCTATGAACAGCCTACCTTGACACTCAAGCTGTGGTACCATAGCAATGTCACTGAGGAGCAGCAAAAAAGTTTCAGTATAGAAACACAAATACAATAAAGCTATGATGTCTGTCAGGAGCTGTGAACCAGGTCTATAGCATACATAAGGATCTAAGATACAGAAGGGCTGAATCTATCTATTGCTTGCTTTATTTCTGCAGGGTTTCATCAAAATACATTAGTTACACTGTGAAGAAAATATTTTTGTTTGAAATTTCAAGGGCTACTCTTCTTTACCAGTTCTTAATAATTATTGTTTTAATTTTTATGATCTATTTCCAAACAGCCATGTATTTTTAGGAGAGAATTTTAACAGTCTTTGTATTTTTGCTAACAAAAAGGAACTGGCTGCTCATTTGCTTTGACTGGAATTTTAAGCACCTTCAATTATTTTCTGTGTCAGAACTATCTTTGATGTGGACCTTATCTTAACTTATTATTATGCTTGTGTTGCCATGGTGAAGGGCCATGCTGTAGTAAAGCCGAATGACTGAATTCTATGATGGATTTTTGTTGCTGAAAATTGCATATTTTAACTTTGCATATGATGTCCTTCCTGTGAATCACCAAATTACCATGCCTTTTTTTATTGCTTTGTTCTCCTGGTTGAAGCACAGCTAAGAACTATTTCCGGAGTACTAAAACGACAATAGTGAGATAATGAAAAAAATTACCTTTCTTTTCTTGGTTTCCGTTTTTCGTCTTGTATCGATTTCTAAGAAAATACAAAGCAATTAAAAAATACTAAAAGAAAAACTTATGGAAACGTACAATTCATCAATATGTTAGATAGGAGAGTGCCGTACAGTTTTCATTAAAAGAAAACACAGAGAATCTAGTTTGCTGAGCAACTGCCCCAGAAAAATCTCTTTTCAGAATCTTTGAAACTGAGAATGGGATTAGCATTGTTACTCTCACATTTCAGTTACCATAATGTGAAAAAAAAACTAAAGTAATTGCTATCAGAACAAAAAACTTTCAAATATCTATAGCTGTTTTAATGACGTTAACAACAGTATCCCACTGAGGCAAATTTACTGTGATGCCATGAGAATTTCCATGAATACAGGCAACGCAGTGGGAGCAGGCATAATCCTGTTCTCATTAAAGTCCATGCAGTCTTGTTGCAGGTTTTAGTAGAATAAAAGGGACAAATGCCCCATTTAAAAAGCAGTATATACTCAGTGGCAAAAGCACCTTTAGGATACAAGACATCTAGAAATGCAGAGGAAAGAAGATTCACAGGGAATGTGAATAATTTCTTATCTATAATAGATTTCTGTCCCTGCAGCCAAAACAATGCTGTGTTGCAGCACCTAATGCATCATACTGCAAAAGCAGTATTTTAAGTGCAGATGCTCCTAATTTTGGTCTTAATTGTGTTTCTGGCAAATGAGTGAAAACTTACTAGAATTAGTGACTGGCAAGTCTTTCAAAAAGATAGGCTGATTTAAAGAAATATACCCCAAAATAAACTTTCAGTGCCTTGCATGAACAATGAGCTATTGTCAGGCTTCATTTATACGTGTGTACCCCTTCAGCTCATCTGATATGCAAAGAGATGAGTGAGAATAGAAGGTGTCCAATTAATATCTGTAACAGGATGCGAGAGAAATATCTGATTTTGCAGAAGATAGAGAAAATTTTTCACAAAATGCACTTATTGTTTGCCTTCATTTTCAGGTGATCTGGGCTTGATAATCATCTGCGAATACCTGCAGGTCACAGAGATTTTTAATAGGGTGGAAAACCCATGACAGCTGGGAAAGCTGACTAGCTTCAAGTATCTCAAGTTAGAGCTCAAGGCCTTACCCAAGGTCTAAGAATTTAAGAACTAGTAGGTCTTCCTTCTAAGCCTCAGTGTATAGATACTTATTCTGAACCCTTCACTTACCAGTGAAATTAATGTCAGCAAGACAGGCTTTTCTTTTTCACAGCTTCTTGAAAAATACAACTAATTGAAGGTAATATTGATTAATACCTTGAAAAACTGCTGTTAAAAATGTGTCTAAAAATTCCCCAGCATTACTGCAGTTTTTGTTTGCACTGATGTGATGACTGTTTTCTGATATGGAAAAAATACTTTCAGAAAATACTATGTTCCTGATTGTATAGTTTTGGCTTTCTAAATATGCATTTACTTCAGAATTACCCTTCTCAGTAATTTCCTAATACAGAATTCAGTGTCATGCCTTTCATTTCAATCCTTTATCTCACCAATCTCGCTTTCACAAAACAAATCTTATTCTTATATATGAATTTATTTTTTAGAATATAATTTCTTTTCAGAATATCACTGTTCCAAAGCTGTATTATTTCAAAGCCCCCATCATAAAACATAGCCGTATTTGTCTTTTTTGGTATGCCAGACACAACTCTCCCTAAAGGCCCTGGTGACACCTTCTGTTGAAAGGAGAAGCAATTGCTACGGTTAGTTTATTAGCTGGGCTCTCACCGGCTGTTAAAATAGGTCACTAAGATACAGGCACCTCGAGCAAATGAGTTTAATTGCTTTTTTTGTTGGAACTGCTTTCTGAGCTGCTTTTACATTTTCTCTCTTTCTGCTTGCTTTCTTGTGTTTTTGTTGTGTTTTTTTTTTTTTCTATATCTAAGTGCACTGAAGTCAAGGGTGGAAAGCAGCACTTGGTATCTGAACTTGGACCAAAGGCTATATATAGAGACACTCAAATCCATTAGTCTCCTGAGCTGTTGGTATTTGCCAATTCCTTCATAATCACAATCTGACACATTTGTAAAGGAAGTCACAGTGCGCATACTAATACAGCCTATTTTAGTATTTGCTTTCTCTGCAAGATCAAGCACTAATTTAGACACTCAAAATAGCTCTCCGAATGAACCTGTTTCTCTTGCATGACTTACAAAGAAACTATGGAGACTGGGCACTTATTTTGGGTATTGAAAGTGCAAATGAATGTATGCATGTTTAGGTACAGAAGTAAAAATTAGTCTGACCTAGGTCCCCAATCAGGTTAACTTTGAACTTCAATTTCAAGCCTAGTTTGAAATGTGCAGTTTGTGGCCTGCCTCCTTTCAGCAGGACGCCACTTTTATGCTGCATTAGAAAGGAATATAGGGAATTGGCCAATTAGAAAGTTCAGGTGGGGAATCATCTGGCAGTTTTAGCCCACAAAAGCTTGCTAAACTCACATGTATTAGAGTGTAGTACGTGGAGTCTTCTGGATTATTTAATGTCTTGGGCTTCCGTGGCCTCCTTGGGGGTCTCTGCATTGGGCGAGAGCCTTCTACTTTGGCTGCAACTGTAAAAAAGCAGAAGACAGCAATGCTTATTTCTTCACAGAACAGGAAGCTTTTATGAAAACAGGAGAGAATTTCACCAAAGAGAGCAAAAGCATGTAGGCACTTCTGCTTGCAGGAACTCAAGAAAGCAACTGTTTGGGGCACTTCCACCACCAGGCTGGAAAGGGGAATGGGTTTATCCATTTGAGCCCTGACTGCCCACAGGGACACGTGCCATGTAGTGAATGGCAGGCTGGAACAGCCCACAAGCTGCCTGGTACAGGCGTCTCCTCCTGAAAAGGGCCAGTGCTCCACACTCAGAAAAGGGGTCTGAAGAGTAATGGCTACTGGAAGGCCATCATCTTGTAACAGGCACCTGGGCAGCAGGGATGATATTTTTTTCAGACTCAGTTCAATCGTTAAGGTGCCGAATACGGGAACTAGCATTAGATCTCTGATTCAGAGGCTGGTCCTCTATCGTGGTGTAGGCTTTCCCCAAGGACTCCCGCTGAGGCTGCTTGGTTCAAGCCAAATCATGTATCACTGGGCAACACAGTGTGACCATGTCCATCGCATCCAGTGTAATCTAGTTGAGTGTACTCAACTTCTGGTCTCTATTTCTACAAAATCTTCCTGCAAGCTTCATTCTAATGGAAACGAAATCAAGATTTTAACACAAAATGGAACTGCTGTCCTCTGGCAGTCTCCATCTCAGAGCTAGACACTGACTTGTGGATTACACTGTTGGCACGTGGGGAACTAGCAAAATGTCTTGCATATTTGCTTGTTAAAAATCTGTACACAATTCTGTCAGTGCTAAGATGCAGGGCTGCTAAGGGTTCACAGGCTGCTTGTCACAGAGTGACATAAGTGCATAGGTTCCTAATTACTGATTCTTGGAAACCACAGAACTGACTCTGGGGGGCTGAAGGACCACAAACATACAGCATGGTGAGCATGGTCATGTTACATTCAGCTTCAGCCACAGGAAAAGCTAATAGGGGGCTACAATTCCTTCATGATGAAGGAGGAGGGAGTTGTGTGGCAGCAGAACACCGATGATAGAGGTGGGACATAGGGACACATACAGGGTGATGAATGAAGTCACTGCATAAGGTTTAGGCACAATGAACCATGTGTCCCGGTATACTGCATTATCCAGTGAGGTTTTATATTGCCCTTGTCCCATCACAGAAGTATTCATAGGACTGTCCATGAGAAGAAACATCTCCTTACTTGTAAATGTAGTGTGAGGGTGGAATGCCGATCTAGCTCTCAATGAATCACTGAAGTGTGTTCTGCTGATCTAATCTGTTCACATGAAGCAACTTTAACTCCTTAATCCAGATGTGCTAACTACATGCGATTGAGTCTTAGAAGGAAGAATGTATTTTGTTCTCTAATGACCATCAGAAACGGTTCTACATGATAAAAATAAGATCTCTCCCGTGTACCTCAGATCTCTTTTTAATTAAGGAGGTAGCACAATCATTTAAAATGGGAAATGAACAGTAATACATCAGTGTTGACTCCAGCAAAATTAGCTGTGTAAGTTTTTTGTTATGTGTGATAAATAAAGGCTTGTAAAGGTCATGGATATACAGAGGAGCCAGAATGAATAATGTTAATTTAAATTGCAGTTGGATAATGATTACATTTGTTGTTTTAGTTTCTTATCTGAAATGCAGACTGCTTCTCATGTAATGAATGAACAAGTATCTTTTAACATTTTGCACTTAAGAGAACAATGTTGTTATTCTAAGCCAGGGTACAGATAATTTATGTTAAACAATGAAATTTAGATGCAATAAATTCATTTCAGTAATCTGTATTAAACATAAATTATATTATTTGATTTTAATAGGTATAGCAGGCCTGACTGTGCTCTTACATGGGCTGTTGTTAGCTTGCTGTGTTTCAAATGGGCCACCTGGAGTTATCTGGGTTTCCATTTATGAGAGAGTAGAGGCGTATCTTCTCTATTTTATTTTTAAACACAACAGGAGCCTAAACTGGAAACAATACCTTAAAAAAAACCCAAAAACTTAAAATTCAATGTAGTTGAATAGAAACACCTAAGCTCTTGTCTGTAGGATGTTTTCAAAAACTGTGTCAAAGACCATGACTGCATGAAAATCTGCAAAAAAATGAAGCCAAAATCGGGGCTTTAGGAAAATCCCAGGGAAAAGACTCTCATAATACCTAAAGATTTTTTATTGTCCCCTAAGAACTCAACATTATGTATGCTGTTACATTATTTAATTCATCACTGTCAGACACACAAAGCATTATCATATTCTAGATTACAATTATTCCAGTGAAATTACTTGTATACTTCTTGTGTATGTGCTTTGCAAAGATGACTTCTTTTACATTCAAAAACCATCATTATGACAGTGATAATGATTTCAATAAAAAATAGGTTTTCATCTTGGCTCATGCATTGTACTATATGTATGAGCTATGCAAAAGAACTGAGGGGACAGAAATACTATGTTGGGGCAGGCAGTCTTCTAAGTCTGGACCTCCATTGTTGCTTTTTAAAATTAAATATAGGGCTGAAAATGCAATTCTGCATTTTGTCTCCAAATTACACAGTAAGTAAAAAATAGTTTGATGGGTTTAGCTTGCTTTGTTTCACTGGAAAGTGAACCTGTGATTCCCTTCTGCCCTTAGATTTGTGTGTTCATTGCTACTGAAATACAGCTGACATGATAGTTGCCTGTATTGGATAACTCACTGCACAAGGTAAAATTTGCTTTTTTATTAGTTGCTGATCATTCCAGAAATCATTTACTTAGCAGAATTAAAGGTGGAAGGCAAATTAAATACCCAAACCTGATAAATGGTGAGTTTGATGAGTTTGTTTTCCAGATGGACTATACCTTTCTGCAGTAGCCAATGAAACAGAAAGGAGGAGTAAATTCACTTATTAATGGGCCAATTATGTTGCTTCTAGAGTCCATTACAAAGAACAGGTTTTTACTGAAGCCCAGTCTCTCCATAGTAAAATATCTTATAGCCTAGTTTTCCTTAAGACTTCAAGAATCTCTAGCAAGATCTGGCCATGTGCTTCATATGTAAAAGGAAAACTGATGCTTTCTATCTAACGAACATCTAAACAGATCTGTTACAACATCGATACGAAACCCATTCACAACATTAGCTGTCCAAGTGCTTTGGAAATGTCAGGCTGGCACTATTATTATCCCTATCCTACTAGCAGTGTAAACGAGATACACAAAGCAAGACACACCGAGACTTGCTTAAGGTTATGTCCCAGTTAGTCATTAACACAGCGAAGGAGCTGGACTGAAGGACTGTGCCAAGACTCCCCTCCCTGCAGCCAGCCCATGCCTTGCGGTTGTATCTACCTGAACAGGTGCCGTCTGTGCTGCCACACATGCCTTAGAAGGAACATGTAGGAGAAACCGGAAACAAAAACATTTGATGCTCCACAGACATTCCTTTTTAAAGGTTTTAGCAAGAGGAAGACAGGCTGAACAAACACGCAGTGAGTACTCAGTCAAAAGAAAGAGATTTTGCTCTTGTGACCTGGATGCTTTGCTTCTGAACCTCGGCAGTGAATGTCAAACATGCTGTAATCTATGCCTAGGAAGTTAAATCTCTCTCCTGCCCAAACCTGAAGCAGACTGTCAAAACATATTTGATCAAATGATGATGGAAGGTTTAATAAAAGTTAAGGTCATTCTGCCTGAGAATGAATGAATTACAGAGGTAAGGGTCAGCGAAGGCATGTGAATAGTGTGGCTGCCAGGCACCATTAAAGAAGGTTTAGCAAATCTAAGGAAAATTCCTTATTCCTATCAGTACCTCAGCTAGCTCATTTAACACTACCTCAGAGGTTCCTACTTAAGTTGCACACACACTCTTTGACTCTATGGTGTTCAGTTACAAGGTATTACTACTTTCATACTCACACCTCACTGAAAGCTCCAAATACACTGAAAAAATAAGAAGAGGGACAATGAAATTTAGGACAAGCTCATTTAATTTATGTGTATCCTGAACACCAGCACAAACTATGGA
The DNA here is from genome assembly GCF_963210335.1 of Falco punctatus. NCBI lineage: Eukaryota > Metazoa > Chordata > Aves > Falconiformes > Falconidae > Falco > Falco punctatus. The sequence goes on from NC_137583.1 coordinate 69,117,188, forward strand.
AATTGTGGAGAGCTGCATGTGCTTGAAACATCCAAGTATGTGCAAGAAATGCTTGAATAAAGATAAGTCAGTATCAACAGCTCTTTAGGCTGAACTATGTCTGCACATTCTGACACACAATGATAAGCTTAGAAGACAACAATCTCAAGGAATCAACATCCATGGATGCTAATGTAAATTAATGTATGACTTAACAACAGATCTTATACAGAAGACTAGAGAAATAGTGTGGTTACAGCTGCGATATGCATCTAAGTGATGAAAGGTCTCTTTTATTAGGACACCTGGAGAAACAGATAAGCCCATCTTCAGGTCATTTAAGTGTAATGTTACATGTTTGATTCAGCACTGTTCCACATCTTACAGGGACAGAAGTATAAAGCGTAGTTCAGAATAAAGCAGGAAGAATAACGAGTAAAAGCAGTAATTGTATGGGTTTTGTAGAGAGGGTTGGGAATAATCAGAAAAATGCAAATATAGTAACTGGAATTCCAGGGCTTGATAATGAGAAGTTAACAGGTATTACTGCTTACAACGTTTATGTACATTCCTTTTCACTGTCCTAATTGTACGCAGTGTGAGGATGTAATTATTCAAGTTTGGCATGTGCACATAGAAAAGCACTGCTCTGTAATATTCTGGTTAGTGATTGTTAGGTATTGTTTATTCATGGAATGTTTACCATGGCCAGATTTGGAAATTACAGTTGATGGGTGCAAATTCTTAGCAA